>NC_071508.1:102789173-105189173 GCF_027887155.1 Malaclemys terrapin pileata
CCTCCGAGTTATACTCCCAGCCTTTTCTGCCATTTAATGTTTTACATTCCTATATTTTAAAGGATTGATATTTGCCTATTTGTTCTCTCACTTTCTAAACACATGAACACACGGAGAGTATTCATCCACTGTCCTAATGAGGAAATGACGACTTTTATCAACCTTATTAAACATACACCCAGAAGATATCCATTTTAATAAGGGGCCAATTACTAAGTGTGTCTTCAGTTAGAAGGAACGTAGCTTTTACCTTGTTCTTTGGCTCTCCACGTCTCTAATTAATTGAATCTTGAAATCGTTGGACTTTCAGCTTAAGAGAAGACAGAAGAAGGGAACTTAACAACACTGCCTATTCCTTTATGTCTAGGAAGGGCTAAAAAAAAAAAAAAAAAAAAACACCTGTAATGCTAAAAGACTCAGGCTTTTGTCTGTTTCTAATATTACTTTTCTGCCTAATTGCCATCACTGCCACGTACATTAGGCCCTTTTTCAGCAGGGTTAAAACAGGGCCAGTGATGAATGGAAAACTGATTGTACTGCTGTCAAACTTGAATGTGAGGCTTATTCTAGAGATAGAAGTATGAGGAAAAGGACAGAGAATTGCACTTCATTAAAGCTCTACCAAGCTGATTGGAGTGGAGGAGGTAATTGAGATTTAAAGTGGCATTCCCATCACACTGTCCCTTTTTCAACTTAACAACTGTCATTCAAGCCACATAGGGCAACAATTGGCCAGATTTCCCAGCTCTTCTGAGTAATAAAACAGACACTCACCTTCTGGCTATTCGTTTTACTTACTTTGTTCTAATTTCCAATTCATGTGTCATTAGTGAACGAAGATTGACAAGAAATAGCTTTGACCTCACAGATTTGACCTTTAACCTCAGAGACCCAACTCTAGACTGAACATAGGTTGGAATATGCTAAGAAACACCTTTCCTTTGCACAAGAATGAATGGCAGTTTTTTCATCATTGTACCACCCCCCGCTTCCACTACATTTAGACTATGAGACATGTCAACTGCCTGTCACAATTACAATAGACACAGCAAACCAGAATTTTCCCCAAATCCAAGGGGAACTTCCTGAACAAAGAGTAAATTTTACTGCACAGATTTTGGAGACCTCCAATTTGTGCAGGCATAATGAATGCAGTCCACAGACAAATAGGTAGTTGTTAATTATCCCAGCAATTTCTTTTTTTAATGTGCTAACAACACAGCATGCTAAGCCCTCATATCTTACACTGTTACCTGATGATCTCATCACATTTGAAAAGATGGTAGTCTGGAGGAAGGCATTATTATTGCAAGTATGCATGACAATAAGTTACATGGAAATAATCCCTTATATTTTTTTCATGATTTAATAATAAGTGTGACAGAATAGAAACAGATGGATTCTACTATACCTTTCACAGTAGACTGAAGTCCTCTACCTATATAGCAACCCTTTAATGGTAACTTAATCTTTTTATTTTCCTTGGGCAATTATCCTAAGGCTTGTATATACTAATTTAGTGTCATATTACTCATCAGAGCATTTTGTGGATGAATAATAACCAAAGGGCAAGACCTATGACCTTAATAAGAACCCTCAACGAATTTTAGAGTAATTTGTGCCTTTTACATAGTAGTCTTTTAGAGCTCTACAGTTCTGAATGGAAATTTGATCCCAGTAAGTCTATTATATTTGGAACATTGTTTTTGTTCCTTCATATTTAGTGAATAAATATTTGGATAGTCCCAGTATTAAGCTACCAATAAACACAATAATTGAATACACCATTTCATTGTTATCGGGGTTTAAAAACTTGATTGTGTCTTTTTTTAGATTAAACATTTTGAAAACAGAGGCAGGTTACTTACTGCAGTGACTTCAGTTTAATTAGATGTGCAGTCATTTCATTTTTTCCTTGGAATATTCATTCTTCTATGTAAAAAGAAAAAGAAAAAAAAACACAGGCAGGTTACTGCATTGACTTCACTCTAATGGGATACACAGTCATTTAGTTTTCTCCTGTAATATTCATTCTTCTATTATAAAATATATTTGCATAGCTCATTGTGTTGCGCTGTGTTTTCTGAATTCCCCATTCATGTTGCTGAAGAAAGAGAATAAAATGTACTCTATTTTCTAACAGAAGGAGGTATAAACTTTTGTGAAGTCTCACAGTTGTCACCACGTCATTTATAAGTACTGTTACAATCCTCTACCTTCCTAAAATTTAAATAAAATTCAAAGAACTGGCTTCTATTGAAAGGGATGCTATTAGCATATAAATACAACAGAATAATTTCAGAATAGTACACGTATCCAGAGTATGACATGGGAAAGAGTTTACTAATAATTATAAAAACCCATGAATTCTATTGAGTATACAGTACTATTCTTTATTAGCACTGTGTCAATTGTGTGAGAAACATGTTTTTGTGTTAAGGAAAATAAATTATTTTACCATCACTCTGCGCTGTTTGTATACTTAATCATTGCACAGTTAAAATATTGCTTTGCACCAGTCAGAACAGAGCATTTTCCTTTTATATAGTTTCTTCTTTCTCAGGGGTAAATTTTAATGCCCTGAAAGGCCAACGAAGGTCAGGACTTCTTGACTATGTCTCAACAGTGCATTTGTGGTCATCAAAAGAAATAAGCCTTGACCACTGGTAGCTGCTGTAGGGGTTTCTTTTATCCTGCACCTGTGACAATTACCCTGTGTTAGTGAAGCTAACAGGAGTCAGGTTGTAGGTTAAGGGTCAGGGCACTGTCAAGAGGAAGTTATTCTTCAGTCCACTAAATCTGTTATCATTTTCATCTAATGTGACATCCATCTGTCAATCAGGGAATTTAGGCAATTGTCTTATTCTAAGTGCTGCACTTTATGCCTCAAACAGCTCACATTTTACTACTTTTCTTATAATTACATTTTTCTACCTCTGAAAACCCATCTGTAAAATAAACACTGAAAATCTTATTCAATCATTTCGAAGGGCCAGGCTTTTTATACTAAATGCTGTTTCACTTACAAAATTGAGTGATTTCTCTGCAAAGTTTTATATTCACTTAATTTTCATTTGTTATGGCTTTTTAGCTTATAGAAGTAGAGTAAAGCTCCCTTAAGTATCAATATAAGTTTTTCTGTACAAATAATGACTGCAAAATGCATGCCAGTCAAAAGGGATATGCATCATACACTTCATATACAGCATTTTGTGCACACCATGGAAATTGTGTGATATACTGACATGTAACAAGGCCAAATTTTTGTAATGGACTTCTTTGAAATTGTCAACTACCAGGCAGTTGAATTGACTTAAAATGAACTCAGACTTGGTGCAAGTCCATTTATAGTACAGTAAACTAAAAGTCCCAAACTGTTTTAGGGCCTGATTCGTCAAAACACATGATCATGTGTTTTACTTTAAGCACCCTATTCAACAAAGCACTTCAGAAAATAATCTCCCTTTGAGTCTTAAGTGCAAAGTTAAGCATGTTCTTAAATGCTTTGCTGAATGTGGGTGAAATTACTCACATGCTTAAAATTAAGTATGTGCTTAAGTGCTTTGCTGAATCAGGACTTTAAATGCATTGCATAGTGTAAATGACAAACAGTGAGCATCCACTTCTACTGAAGTTGCTCAGTTTTGATATTAAGCTTTGCTAGGGTCCAAATTCTGTCCTCAAGCATTCTAGGACCCACACTGATGTAACTCCTTTGACTACAAAGGATGTAATCAAGAACTGCACTTGTTTATCTGAAAGTTTGTCTAGACCAGGGGGTCTCAACCTTTGTCTTTCTGAGCCCCCCGCACTCCCTCCCAACATGCTATAAAAACGCTATGGCCGCCAGATCCCTGGTTGAGAACTACTAGTCTAGACAGCAAGTTAGTGAATGCTGGGGTTTAAATCTACAGCATCTAGTGCAATACACACTAACCACCTGTGTGGATGCTGCCGCCATACACTGCAAGAACTTTTAGTGCATGGCAGCAGGGTCCACAAGGACTGTTAGAGTGCAGCAGATTTACACCCCAGTTTGCTGCACACTAATGTGCCATCTAGGCAAGCCTTGAGAGGAGAATTTGATCTTAGAACTTTTCACTCTAGGTAGCTGTAACTTGCCAGTAGTAGCCTCACAGCCTTGTACAGTACTAGAGGGACACACACTCCACCTCTGAAGGCACAAAAATGGCATGCAATGTGTGGCAGAGACTCAAAAAGAGGAGCCCACAATAATTCATGCAAGAAAGATAAAGTGCTGTGGCACTGATTCCGTCTGTGTAAATAATTCTTTTTAGAATCTCTGACATCAGAAATAAAGAATCCTAAAACTATTTTCAAATTATTGAGTGACACAAGGAACTTTAATGCTAAAATCAGTAACATCTGTCAAGATGAGGAGCTGTTGAGAGAGATAATTATACCAGAAATGAATCTGGCCTATTGTATCTTAGAAGTAACCATTTCCAATCATCTCTACCTCTCCCAAATAAAATATGAGATATAGGAATAATCAGATAAAGGATTCTTTGTAAGATATAATGTGGTATCTAATACTAAACATGGAGGCATATATATATATATGTATGTATTAGATACCACATTATATCTTACAAAGAATCCTTTATCTGATTATTCCTATATCTCATATATATATGCCTCCACCTGATCCCATGGAATTATTTCCTTAGTTTACAAATGCAAACAACTCCAAATTAACTATGTATTTATTAGTTATGACAAGGAGTGAGGTTTTGAAGTAGGTTGGTGACACCATCACCTCATCTGAAGGCTTCTAGAAGAAAGAAGCCAGAACCTGGGACAGATCTTTCCCTATTCCCCTGTATTCTATGTCCCTCCCCAAACCAATTGTTCTTAGATATTCCCCCACCTCTCTGTGCTGCACTTGGGAATTCCATGAAGAAAGGTGGTAGAAGATCAGTTACTGTTTGACTTGTCTGAGGTTGTCTTCCCTTTGCCCTTCATTTGTAGTTTGATCCTGCAAGGTGCTGAGCACCAGCAAAGTACGTAAACGTGTGCTTAAATTCAGAACATGAGTAATCCTATTGAATTTGGGGCATGGACAGTCCTTTTTGTTCTGTTTGTACAGTGCCTAGCACAAGGTGGTCCTAATTCTTGACTAGGGCTCCTAGGCAGTACCACAATACAAATAAATAAATATATAACAACAAGCAGTGCTGGATCCAGTCAACCTGGTAATGGCCATGCAACATGAACCTGAAAGGTAAGTCCCAGTGGTTTGATGTATAGTGCTAGCACTGTTAGCATAGGATGAAGGGAAGAAAAATTGAAGATACATGTTATGAGGTTACAAGATTACCCCTAGTATTTTAGGGTGGCTTGCAGTGAAATATTTTGTTTTCCTCTGAAAAAGGCATCTAGAAATACATCCTATTCCATGTCACTGTGAACTGAAAAGTTGAGAGTTCTCACTCAGTGGTCTTATACTGGCATTATATTCCACTTGGAAATAATTTTTGCTGATTTTGGTAATGAGTTCATCTTAATTATTCCACAGACTACCCAAATCCAGGCTGGATTTGTTGCTGACTTTTTCTGAGCATCTTTGGACAGTAAACAAAGACGTCTACCACCTCTCAGTATTTGTTATCTCTGAACTAAAATTTTAATATGCTCACACACAATTTCTCCTCAGAATCATAAATCCTTAGGGCTACATTTCTACAACACTAATATGCCTTTGTTGTACTGGTAGTGTAAAAGAAAATAACTTGTTTACTAAAAATATTAGGTCAGATCTCTGCTGGGGTAAATCAGGATAGCTCTACTGACTTCAGTACAGATGACTTCAACAAAGCTATGCCTGTTTACCCCAGCTCAGGATTTGGACCAGCATGTCTTAAAAGAAAAATAGTATGAATGCCATCGTTTTGTTAACATTCAAGATCACCTGTAAGCTGATCTGAGTTCAACTAAGTTTCACAACAAGGAGAAAGGCCAACAACAACTAGAAATGAGGTGGTGTCAGTTTCAGAGTGCAAGTTCTGCATATTCACAGAAAGAAAACTTGGAACATTTTCAAAACTTAAGCAGATAAATGACTCTTGTGAAGGAGAAGTGTGTGACTTGCCGTGACCCATAAGCAGTACTTTGTCTCCTAACTTTTAAATATAGAAACCCTCTTTTCTGAGTTAAAACAACTGCTTACAACCACTAGGAACAGCACTGGCAATAGGTAAGAATTTCCCAAAATTTTCAAAACAGCCTACTCTGGCAAGCACAAAAGATAGCACTTGGTAAACTCAGTGCCATTATGTTACACCATCAAATTAGACTTACAAAGAAAAGCAAAGGTAAACAAAGTTTTGAGTGGAAAATATACAGAAACATGGTATTATTTTTAGGGCTATCAATTAATCAGTTAACTCACGCGTTTCACTCAAAAAAATTAATTGTCATTAAAAAAATTAATTGCAATAAATCACAATTTTAATCACACTGTTAAACAATAGAATACCAATTGAAATGTATTAAATGTTTTGGATGTTTTTCTATATTTTCATGTATATTGTATTCTGTGTTGTAACTGAAATCAAAGTGTATATTATTTTTGATTACAAATATTTGCACTGTAAAAATGATTTAAAAAAATAGTATTTTTCAATTCATCTCATACAAGTACTGTAGTGCAATCTCTTTCTCATGAAAGTGCAACTTACAAATGTACTTTTTTTTGTTACATAACTGCATTCAAAAACAAAACAAAACAATGTAAAACTTCAGAACCTACAAGTCCACTCTGACCTACTTCTTATTCTGCCAATCACTAAAACAAACAAGTTTGTTTATATTTATAAAAGGTAATGCTGCCCTCTTCTTGTGTATAATATCACCAGAAAGTGAGAACAGGCATTTGCATGGCACTTTTCTAGCCAGCATTGCAAGGTATTTACGTGCCAGATATGCTAGAGATTCATATGCCCCTTCATTCTTCAGCCACCATTCCAGAGGACATGCTTCCATGGGGATGACGCTCTTTAAAAAAAAAAATGTGTTAGTTAAATTTGTGACTGAACTCCTTGAGGGAGAATTGTATGCCCCCTGCTCTGTTTTACCCACATTCTGCCATATATTTCATGTTATAGCAGTCTCAGATTATGACCCAGCACATGTTGTTCATTTTAAGAACACTTTCACTGCAGATTTGACAAAACACAAAGAAGGTACCAATGTGAGATTTCTAAAGATAGTTACAGCACTCCACCCAAGGTTTAAGAATTTGAAGTACCTTCCAAAAATTGAGAGGGATGAGATGTGGATCATGCTTTCGGAAGTCTTAAAAGCGCAACCTTCCGATGTGGAAACTACAGAACCTGAGCCACCAAAAAAGAAAACCAGTCTTCTGCTGGTGGCATCTGACTCAGAGGATGAAAATAAACTTGAATTGGTCTGCACTGCTTTGGATTGTTATCAAGCAGAACCTGTCATCTGCATGGAATGGCGGTTGAAGCATGAAGGGACATAGAATCATAGAATATCAGGGTTGGAAGGGACCTCAGGAGGTCATCTAGTCCAACCCCCTGCTCAAAGCAGGACCAATCCCCAGACAAATGAATCTGTGGCACATAAATATCTTGCAACGCCTATTCTCACTTTCAGGTTACATTGTAAACAAGAAGCGGACAGCATTATCTCCTGTAAATGTAAACAAACATGTTTGTCTGAGCGATTGGCTGAACAAGAGTTAGCACTGAGTGGACTTCTAGTCTTTAAAATTTTACATTGTTTTATTTTTGAATGCAGTTGGGTTTTTTTGTACATAATTCTACATTTGTAAGTGCAACTTACATGATAAAGAGATTGCACTACTGTACTTATATTAGGTTAATTGAAAAATACTATTTCTTTAGTTTCTTTACAGTGCAAATACTTGTAATCAAAAATAAATATAAAGTGAGCACTGTACACTTTGTATTCTGTGTTGTAATTGAAATCAATATATTTGAAAATGTAGAAAACATCCAAAACAATTACATAAAAGATATTCTATTATTGTTTAACAGTGCAATTAATCACATGATTAATCACAATTTTTTTTATTTGCTCAATTAATTGCTTGACAGCCCTAATTATTTATTATTTCTTCATTTTCTTCATCTTCTATCTACAAAGGCACCTATTGCAAAGTCATCTACAATAAGAAGTGTGCAAACTCCCCTATGTTTCCTTCACCCTCCTCCTCTCATTTCCTACCTTTAGTTTGTTATTACCACTTACAGTGTCTTGTCTTAGATTGGATTAGGTTGTAAACTCCTCAGGACAGAGACTGTCTGCTCTAAATTTGTACAGTGTTTAGCACCAACTGGGACCTTAATGTTAATGGTATGAAAAAGGAGCATTTGTTGTCAGCATTGCAGCTACTGGCTGGCTGGAGGCAATGCTCTTTAAGCAGGATGGAGAGCATCCACATATATTTTAATGATTATCTTCACAAAAAAGAAAGTGAAGTGGAATTTTGTTAAAAAAATGAAGCTTAAATGTTTCAGAAAACCATAAAAATTGCAGAACTGCTGTCAAATTGCAGAATCCGCAATTTTCCACAAGCCCAGAAGAAAGCCATCCAATTAGATGGAAATAGGATGTACCATCAGCTGCAAGCAGTATTCTTTTCATTAGCTCTACAACAACCATTCACTCTCCATGTAGTTGTGGAACTGCAGAAAAATGTATGTACTTTTTTCTTCTTTTTTTTTTTTTTTTTTTTTTTTTTTTTTTAAGTAAGAGGGAAATGAAAACCTCTCTTTTGAGACTTTGTTCAGGCCTTTAGTAGGCAGTAAGTGTAGTTTCCAACATTAGATACTTTCTTTTTTCAATTTTTAGAGTGAATTTAGTGCTCTGAAATGTGCCAGACTGAAATGCCTGGAAACTGAAGTTGTCTATTTTTCTGCACAATAGGTACAGCATGTGTATGCTTTCCCCACATTGGCTTGCCCACATGCCACTGCCTTATACCAGAGGCACTATCTGTACAGGCCAGGATAATTCATATTTTTGCCAATAAAACTCTCTTCTGAGCCTACCAGCAATAATGATAATCATTACTAGTCTCAGTGATGCTTCTGATTATGCAAAGCCCTCTCCACTAGAATGGGACTGAGAAAAAAAATGGTTTGTTTCATGTAGGGCTGCTAGTGGTTGTCGGATGGCAAAGATATTGGGGATCATATTTTTAAAGGTATTTAGGTGCCTAAAGATGTAGACAGTCACCTAGCAGGATTTTCAAATCTGCCTGAGCAACTAACTCCCCCTGAAGTCTAGAGGGAGATTGTGACGGCAATAGTACCATCCATGTAAGTTTAGACAAACCCAACTTGGGCAGATTAGTCTTAGTATCCTCAGATATCAAGGGGACTGGAGCTGCAGGTTTCAGGGGTCACAAGGCAAGTCCTAGACAGGCAGAAAACTCACAAATCCAGCCCTGAGACTACCCCTTGGTGGCATAGGTAGGGCTATCATAGCAATTGCTATACCACCGTCTCCTGGCTCTAGGGTGACCAAATAGCAAGTATGAAAAATCAGGACAGGAAGTGGGGGTAATAGGCACCTATATAAGAAAAAGACCCGAATATCAGGACCATCCCTATAAAATCGGGACATCTGATAACCGTACCTGGCTCCTAGTGCAGAGGGTGTGTATCCTGTATAAAGGGGGCTTAGCTCTGGTGTCCCTATGGCTTATTGATCTCTGACTGTCAGTATGGCCCTTCAGAAGCCATTGGAACTGGCATAATGTAGAGCAACCTGCTAAATGCCAGGAACAACTCAGGGGCCAGCCAGCCCCCAGGATCAACATAGGCCATGAAAGTCAAACCCCCTCTCCCTTGAATACATCTTTCCTGAGATGCATTGCGCACAGTTACAACTAAGTCCATGATCTGGGCCCATCTCTGCAACATAAAAGAGCTAGATATTTTTTTAAAAAGTGAAAGGGGAGATTAGTGTTGACATTTTTAGTGATCCAAAATAAGATGAGGAATCCACTGGCTTCACATAACCCAAACCTTGGTTCCATTAGCAGGAGGAAAAATAGTGAAACAGGAAGGTAGGATGGTCCAATAGTTAGGCACCAGCCTAAGGTCTGGAAGACCTGCCTCCAAGTTCCTGTTCTGCCACAGACTTCCCGTGTGATCTTGGGCCAGTCACTTAGGGTATGTCTACACTTTGAGCTGAAGGTTTACTTTCCATCTTGAGGAGGCAAATGCACACCAGCTCTGAGTGAGGTAGCACACTAGAAATAGAAGTGTAGCTGCAGCTGGAGGGGCTAGCCGCTTAAATACATATCTAGGGTCTTGGATAGGTACGTACTCAAGGCAACTAGCTACTAGAGCTGCCAGGCTTATGCTCCTACTTTTAGCATGCTAGCTTGATGAGAGCCACCAGGAGTATTGAGATGAAAATTACATGTCCAGCTCAAAGTTTAGATGATCCTTAGTCTGTCTGTACCTCAGTTCCCCATCAGTAAAATGGGGATAATAGCACTTTCCTACCTCATAAGGGTACTAGGAGGATAAATTCGTTAAAGGTTGTGAGACACTCAGATACTGTGTCAATGGGGGCCAGATGAGTGTGTTAGCTAGATAGAATCATAATGACTGACATCTGGACAAAGTAAAGACGAGATCATAACATTCACTTGGAGTGACCTTTTAATGGTTAGCAGGCTCCTGAGGTAGGTCACTGGTTCTGGCTAACAGCTTAACATGCCAAACATGTCCTGCTGGGTCTGTTCTTAATGTTTGACCCAGCTCCATTCTCAGTATTTGCTCAGAAACAGAGTCAAGTGCAGGGCTGGTTCCGTGGCAGCCTAAGAAGATTATGACAATACAAAGCCTCTCTCCTGGCTGCCCTCATGATTATCTCCTAATGATCATTCTCACTCTGACTCTACTAGTGAAGACATTTGGATAGAGATGGTAGATATATATTAAACATTTATTTCTAGACAATGTGTTATTTCTCATTATAAAATCAATGCTTCTTGAAAATGTTCTTGTGAGTGCATTGGCAGAAATAATTTCCACCTATGCAAAGAAGATGTCACTTAAGAGAAAAAAGTTCCCATTAAGCCAAAATCTCCTGTGTTGCTCCTGTCATTCTTGTTGAGGAGTAAAAGCTGGTGCCGTCTTCAGCCAAGGAAAATGTTTTCTTGACTGTAACACTGAACAGCATACAACACAACCTGCATATCTTGTCAGCTGACAAGCGTACTGCCTCCCACACAGTTCTGCCCAGGCATTTGATGTGCTTTTTTAGTAGCCCATAGCTATATACATTAGCAATCCTAAGGATGAAATTGTACAATACTATATGTTTTCCAAGATGGGGTAATCAGCAGTGGGATCACAATGAGTTAAATATCCTGCAATAAAAACCTGAATGAAAGAAAATGTCATCCCCTGTGTATACAGATTGGATAAAGCTCAGATTGTTAGGAAACTTTTATTTCCCTACTTTTTCAGCTGCCTGCAAGCTCACTAAAGATTTTTGTTATGCTTCGCAGATTTGTATTATAGCCAGGAACTTTTGTTTTCTGGGACTCCATGGACATGGAATCAAAGTTTAATTGTAAAATGCCTCCCAGAATCAGTTTCCTGCCTCTATGATCATTCTTCAGGGAAAACTCCTTTCAAGGCCTACTCACCTGCTTGTTTTCTCATGATCATGGATAGTTCTCTGAAAACATCAGTTTGATGTGCAGTGGCAGTCGAAAAGGCTAACAGAATGTTAGGAACCATTACGAAAGGGATAGATAATAAAACAGAAAATATCATAATGCTACTATATATATATATATATATATATACATACACACACACACACACACACACACACACATACACACACACACCGGTATATATCTGTGGTACACCCACACCTTGAATGCTATGTGCCTTTCTGTTTGTCCCATTTCAAAAAAGATATATTAGAATTGGAAAAACTATGGGGAAGGGCAACAAAAATATTAGGGGTATGGAACAGCTTCCATATGGGGTGAAATTAAAAAGACTGGGACTGTTCAATTTAGAAAAGAGATGCAAATGGGGGATATGATAGAGGTCTATACAATCATGAATGGTATGGAGAAAGTAAGTGTTATTTACTCTTTTACATAAAACAAGAACCAGGGGTCACCCAATGAAATGAATAGGCTGCAGGTTTAAAACTAACATAAGGAAGTGCTTTCAACACAACTCAAAGTCAACCTGTGGAACTCATTGCCAGCAGATGTTGTGAAGGCCAAAAGTATAAGTGGGTTCAAAAAAGAATTAGATATTTTCATGGAGGATAGGTCCATCAATGTCTATTGGCCAAGATGGCCAGAGATGCAACCCCTTGCTCTGGGTGTCCCTAAACTTCTGACTGCCAGAAGCTGGGAGTGGATGACAGGGGATGGATTACTCGATAATTGCCCTCGTCTATTCATTCCTTCTGAATCTGGTACTGGACACTGCTGGAAGACAGGATACTGGGCTAGGTGGACCATTGGTCTGACCCTGGATGGCCATTCTTATGATCTGCCACTGAACTGCAGCATGTCTCTTTATCTTTATGGTAACAAGAGACAGGCAGTGCCTACTAAAGAGATGCATTTTTCTTCAGGACACCAGTAAGAATGCAGAAGGCAAATGAAAATGTTGAATTGCAGAGACTTGTTCCCTGCAGATTGAAGAGTGACTTAGGGTGAAGGGAAGTGTAAGGGGAGAAAAAGCAGGACGGGTAATAAAGGTAAATTTTATATCTCATTCATAAGCCAGCAAATTGTATTGGGGCTCTGGGTGAGCAGTGACTTAAAAGGAAGATTGCCACCAACTGAATCAACTTGCAAGCTTTCCTTGGAGTGTCTCCCATTCAAGTCTGGCCACCCTCAGGTGGAATGGCTACACACACCATGATACATTTAAAACATTTAAACATTAAAGACTAATTTCAATGATGTCCACATCAATATCATCTTCACATCATCTTTGAAAATAAACAACGCGTTCTGCAGCCATGTGTAATATGGTCTGTTGATCTCTTGAATCAAGATTATTGTTCTTTAGGGAAGAGGGATAATTTGAAGCCTGTCTACTCCTGAGCAACTCTTTGGAGGAGATATCTGTAGAGCACTTCAGAAGTTATTGCATAATATATAAGTTTTGCCCTGAGTACAGGTATGTAGACATCCACATGTATTTCCCATTGAATAAAGCTCTAAGTTAATTATATCTTGGTTGAATTCATGCGTATTTAAAAGGGGATCAGTAATATATTTTTCACAAATGATTACACAAATATTTTAGACTTTCAGTCAGTTAAATTTCAGAATTTAACTTTAGATACAGTATAGAAAATGAGGTACTCTGTGGTCTGAAATAAATGGACTACAATTAGTTCAAAAGATCTCTTTATTCTTCATTGTCATTGAATCTCTACCTTGACTGAATCATCATCATCTTTTTTTAAGTTCTGAACATGCTCTCTATAATCCTATTGGAATTCCACAGCTACTGCATTTGTAACCATAACACAGTTGCAGAATCCCAAGAGGTCTATTTTCTTCCATTTAATGTAGTAAAAAAACCTCCTGCCTGAATACAACACATATCTGTTTTGATTATGCAAACAGTTGTGTGTAATTTTGCATCTTCTTTTTATATCATCATGTCCATTGAATCCATTTTAAAGGGAAATCATTTTCTAGACTAAAATGTTATCCTAAGAGCAGCTCCATTTTTGCTGACATGATTATGATTAGGAAATTTAGATCACTGCATATGAATACATTAGAAAAGAATTTTTCTGATCTAAACTCCACAAGAGAACTAAAATATACCACAAATAAATAATCAAGCAGCTCTTATGAATTTAAAAATAAGTCATGTATCACAGAGTTTTTTAAAAAGTGGCCAGTTTTGGTCTCATAAATAGCATTGCTAATTTACAGCAGAGTGAATCCAGCAACAGTGGTTTTTAATTGGATGGTAGAAATGCTAAGGTGACAGGACTGAGAACAGGTAAATCATCCAGGAATAGAAACGCACTAAGACAGAGAGCCAGCTGGTGTAGTGCTGCCTTTGTGTCAATGATCCATGTTGCATTCTGTAATAGGGACTGTTCAGACAGTCTGTTGCACAGCTGTTCTTACTTAGAAACAAACAGCCAGGTCTGTTAGTGGTATCACTCTGCAGGTATTATAATGACAGTAAGGATTTTTAGGAACGTGGTATCCATCTCATTGAGATGAAGAAGAATCAAGGAGGAACATAAGTGAGAGTAGTTGTTCAAGTATTACTAACTTTCTCCTCAATTTCATGTATTCCATGGTTTGTATAGATTAAGGTAAATAAATCTAATGTGTTGTTGGTTCTGAAAAACAGATCTATGGATAAAGACTGCTGAAAAAGAAGGAAGTTACTGCTATTTTGCTATACTACAATATTATTTCATAAGTAGAACAGGTTAATGTCAGACATGATTAAAATAATCTTAGTTAGAACTCACGCAATACACAGCTCAGTGATTTTATTTGTAGAGTTACATTTTCAAAGCCAATTTTTGGTTCCCATTCTAGTGCTGCTCCAGTGGTGCAGAGACACTGGAAAGCTGGTTTAATCTCAATTGAGGCTTCTCCTGGAGTAGCAAAATCTTCAAATGGCACAGACCACGGCAATAATTAATTAAAACCAATTTGCTATTTGACAGAAAGTTGGAGGTTTTGAAGAACCAGATCTATTGCATTTATGGTAAAGTTTTTGACAGGAACACAAGATTTTAAAAATGGTATCTAATATGGAAGCAGAAATAAGATGACATTTACTAGGTTTGAGGAATCATCATGGTGACTTTCTGAAGTGAGAAATTGGGATTTTGTCCAGGTGTCTTTCCATTGATTTCAATGGACTTTGAATCAGGCTGTGAGAGACAATATTGTGAGCTGCGAACCAGAAAAGGGACTTAAGTAGAATGCACTAGAAGGAAATATATTATCTATCTAGATTTGAGCCCAAGTATGAAGAATAGCAAGGAGGAATGGTGAAGAAAGGGTTTCTACATGAATACAAGGAATCAGCATTACTTTTTTCTTGCCTAACTTTGAGTCACCTAACCAAAATGTCTTGCATCTTTTGAGACACTAAGTTGGTAACAGAGGCAGTCAAATGAGAGAATTAAACTAAAACTACATACTTCCACGATAAGATATTAACCTACATAGGGGTGATTATCTCAGGAAAACTTATGACATTTTTATTATTGACATTTATTTTGCTTACAGTCCTGAGTTACATCAGGGCCCCATAATGTTGGGCATCATAAATTATTACAACACTCGCTTGGTTAGATTATATTTCAGTAGTTCACACATTAAATAATAGCAAATTTAGTAAACACTAACTGATGTAGGACATCAACTTTTCTTCATCCCTCTCTGTACAAAATATAATGGTTGTGACAGATATAACGTTGTTTTCTGGAGGTATTTTGGTAGGATGATCCTGTAGATAGTGAACACTTCAACAGTATTTCTGGTTGCCATTCTTAATACTATATGTTTATCATACATTACTGATCAGGTGTAATCATTCCTGATCAGTGTAACTGTATTGTTTTCTTCTCCATTCTTGTTGGTAGATACATGTTTTGCACAGAGTGTTAGATCAGTAAATAAAAGGTTAATAATATGGGCTAGGATGGAGACCATGTGAATTTTTGTGTTTCTATGGGTTACAAGATCCTGGTCAAGATCAAATTAGCAGATAAATTTTTTGCAACTAAAGTTTTTGACTGCACCTGTGTTTAATTAATCTAAAGGTGGAACAGTGTTGGCTTGAGAACTGACTAGAGACTGATGTTTTTATCTCCCATTCTTTGGGAGTCTCTATTTTGCTTATTAAAAGTTAAGAATTTGTTAAGAAAATTTTGGTGGGTACATTGAGATTCTTCAGTACACAACAATTATTGTATGTAGCATCAAGTAAAAAGAAAGTAAAAAATCAAAAATAATCATCTAATAAGTAATTTAATGAGCGTATGTGTGTAGAAAGTGTAATCTGTGGTAATTATCTATAATTATGTTTTCCTTGCAATTTAAAATAACTTGTCTTTTTCAGTAAGGAACATGCCCCTTTTTTATTTTCCTCTACCTCCTATGCCATTGACTGCCTTTTTGCAATGTGAGAGTTTGCCATTTGAACCATGAGAAAAGTAGAGAATATGGTAAGTGTTTATAATTATTTGAGGATGTAAACACCATGCAGGGTAGCACAAAGCTATAGAATGAAATTGAGCAACGGAAAACTTAGGCTACCAGGGAAAATCTTCCCATCAATTAGGTCTATTAAACTGTGAGTCTCTCTCCCAGAGAAGCGGAAACTCCCTTCTTTCTAACTTTCAGCTTTGGCCTGATGCTCCTGTTTACACATCTGTTCACTGGTAGAAGGAATGAGAGGAAAGAGATGGAGAACAAGAGCAACATTAGCATCTGAGTATCAGAGGGGTAGCCATGTTAGTCTGAATCTGTAAAAAGCAACAGAGGGTCCTGTGGCACCTTTAAGACTAGCAGAAGTATTGGAGCATAAGCTGATGAAGTGGGCATTCACCCACGAAAGCTTATACTTCTGTCTTAAAGGTGCCACAGGACCCTCTATTGCCTATTAGCATCTGAGAATTGTTGAGAAGAAGAGCCTATGAGGTCCTGGGGGGCATTAATGTGGGAAGAGAATAGGAGTTTGGGAGAATTCACAAAATAGGGTGAGAGTACTGGGAATTGATGGAATGTGAAAGGAAGATCATTGGAGCTGTAAAGGAGCATTTTATGTACCTGAAGACAGTTGTGCAGTGGGGCAGCTACTTTGGAGATTCATGCAGTGTTATGCAAAAGAAGGGGGAAATGTTAGGTCTGCCATGAGCCCCTGTGGGTAGGTCTGCCCAAAAATAAATTTACACATTTGGATAAAACAGTCAAGAATATATGCTGTAAATCCTGCTGGCAGAGAGCTAGTTTAGGAAAATTTAGAATTCTGACATGTCAACATTGTTTTCATCCGAAGCCCCAGCACACCATGATAGCTTAGCTGGAGAGTACACTGGTGATGCCTTTTAGAAGGAGTAGTAAGGGGAGGCTCACTATACTCACCCTAGTTCTTTTCATGGCATATTGCCTCCAGACAATGCCACTCATGCTTTGGGCTTCTTCCCCATTCACAGAGTGGCTCAGCCTCCTAAGAGACCCTTTAGAGGCCTAGCACTACGAAGTCTTCTTGTGAAACATTCAGAACACTTATTATGACAGGGCGTGAGGAAAACCAAGTATAATAGATGTTTCTTTTATTTATTTAGCAGAATTTACAGTACAAATAACTGATTCATAGCCAGATAGAGATAATTTATGTTATAGACAAGGATATCCCCGGAGCTCAATGAATTAAACTCTTTTGCTATTGTTCATTAGTATGTCGCATTGTCAGTATTCAGCACCTGCACATTACCTGATGCCACATTCTATTCACGCACATCCTATTGTGAAAACCACTACCACTAACTGCAAATTCAACAAACATAAGATAGAGGAAGTTATAATATTTTATCAGTTCAAATCTAAGGAGAGTGTAGTGAGAAAGGATTCAAGCCTGTTCTAGTAAAAAGGTTCTGAAATCTAGAGATAGGTCCGAGCAAAAGTTGCATGTGAATGTTTCAAATCAACATACATAATATAGTCCATAAAGTATATACAACTGTTAAATGACATCATCCTGCTCTATTGATAAATTGCTCATGTGCAAAGGTATAAATGCCTGATACAGATAGTTCACCACATAAAAGGTTATAGAATATTTGAAACTGTGAATTCCTTTAACACTGTCAGATTGGCAATAGATTTAATATTTGTTGATGTAAGCAGAATTAGTGATGTTAATTTAGAGACAGTGGGATAATGACAAGTGACAAAGAAACTCTGAGTAATACTGTTGGCCATATCATGTCATGCCAGGTTTGTTCTTACCTGTGAGGTCAAGTGGACAGGCCAGCACTGCCAACTTCGTTGTGCTCTTGCCAACAATGGCAGGGCTCTTTTCAGTTAGACTTTCAAATGTGATGGACATAAGCAGAGCTGGAGAGGCTTTTATCAGCGCATGTACTGAGAGAGGCTGATGAGGAAGAAGATTGTTCACAGGAAACTGCTAGCTCAATTTCCTCAGAATAAAGGGGGATGTTTTCTATCCCTAACATTTACATTTTGGCTAAGTGAATTTAAACATATATGTGTTTGAAATGAAAGGGTGACATTTTCAAATTGGTGAATGTAGATTTGTGATTGTAGCTGACACTAATAGCAGTTTCACTTTTAAATGTAGGGGTAAGAGGTAGAGGTGGGTGAACCATTTCAGGAACAGGAACCCTCTCGAGCCTTTGTCCCTTTCGTGAAGCCAGAGTTAATTTTTTTATTAATGGTCTGAAATGTTCTGTTGGGATTTATCTTTGAATTTTCAATACACTTTTTTACATTGGGGTCCAGACAGGACTGGACCTGCAGCAGCCAAAATATTTCAAGGAAAGTTCATCCTTACCTTTTTCTGGCTGGGACTGAGATCCCTGGGAGTGACAAATTAGGTTCATAAGAGATTTGTAGCAAAATTTTGTGGAATTAGAAAGTTTAGATAGTTGCATTACTTTGGATGAGCATAAGTACCTACACACAGAGAAGATATCTGATACCAAAGGGCTTATTAATCTAGTAGACAAAGGCATAACAAGATCTGACCCTGTGGCTGGAAGTTGAACTCATGAAAGTTCCAACTAAATGTAAACTGTAAAATTTTAACAGTAAGTGAAATAAACCACTGGTACAGATTGCCAAGGGATGTGGTAAATTCATCACATGAAGTCTTTAAATCAAGATTCCATGTCTTTCTAAAAGATATGCCCTGTTTCAACCACAAGTTATTGGGCTAGACCCAGGAATCACTCTGTGAAATTCTATGGCTTGAATTATATAGGGCATCAGATCAGATGATCATAATGGGTTCTTTTGCTCTTAAAAATCTGCAGGGCTAGCCTTACCATGAGGCGAACTGAGGCAGCCACCTCAGGTGCCAGACTGGGAGGGGGGAAGGGGTGACACTAGTGCTCAGAGTGTAGAAAATTGTGTCTGCTGCTGGTGCATATGTATTCTCTCTGCTCTAGATGCACAGAGATGGTGGAGTGCTGTGCTGGAGGAAGGAGGGCACAAGAGACATAACAGGCAGGCAGGAGAAAAGGTGAGAGGAAATAACAGAAAGCAGCAGGAGCTGCAGGGAGAGAGAGGGAGGAGGAGGAGCCTCTTATATACCTCTCTAGCACCGCCAGGAGCCTGGACTGATTAACTCCAGCTTCTCAGGGAGCTTTCTGTTTCCTGCTGCTTCCCTGAACCCACTTGAGGAGAACAGGCAGTCAACTGAAGTAGTAGGAGCCAATTAGGCTCTTAAGACTCAGGCCCTGCTACCAGCCTCCTCATCTGTTCCCTTCAATTGCGTGTTGAGAGCCACTATAGCTGACACAGAACAGCAGTCATGAGTGAAAGAAGAAAACGCCCCTCTGGGGCAGCATTCAGAAAAAGCAAGCAAGCAAAGGAAGCTTTCCTATCTAAGCAAGAAGGAGTTCTCCTGAGATACATAGACACAAATGTTCACCGTGAGCCTTCTGGCCCCAGTGAGGATGTGAGTGGTGAGGAGATGCCTGATCTTCCAGTTAGTCAGAGTGCAGGTGACCTGGCAGCTACTGCAACATCCATATCTCCATCTCAAATGGATGTAACCATGCACATTCCTGAAGAAAAGTGTAGATCAGAGAAGAGTGTGGTGGAGGCACAAGAAACAGCTGCTGCTGAGTTTAGTTCCTTAAGTCTAGATGATCCAGGACTGTGGACCCACTTGAACAGTAGCCTGAGGGACTTCCTTGTACTGCATGGGCCACAGCAAGAGAAAAACTTCATGTTCCCCAAAGACAATGAAAATTGAATTTTCCATCCAACACATTACTGGCGTGAAATCCCCAATGGTGACCAAGTGGAGAGGCCATGGCTTATGTACTCAAAAACCCAGAATGCTGCATAGTCTTTTTGTTGCAAACTCTTTCAGTCTAATGTTCCAGCCATATTGGGTTCTACAGGAACAAAGGACTTGAAAAATCTGGCTAGAAATCTGGGATGCCATGAGAAGGCAGCAAATCACCAGAGAGCATTCCATAGGTGGAAAGAGCTTGAGATGAGATTAAGGTTAAAGGCCACCATAGATGATCAGCATCAAGAGAAGATTGCATCAGAGTCTCTTTACTGGCAAAATGTTCTAAGAAGGCTCATTGACATTGTGAGAATGCTTGCTACCCAAAACCTAGCACTGCGTGGCACTTCAAATCAGTTGTATGTGCCAAACAATGGAAACTTCCTTAAAATTGTGAAGCTGATGGCTGAGTATGATGCTGTACTCCAAGAGGATCTAAGAAAAGTCACCACCCAAGAAATGTACACACACGACTACCTTGGAAAAACAATTCAAAATGAGATCATACAGATACTGGCAACAAAAGTCAAACAGAAGATTGTGGCAGATCTGAAGTCAGCAAGATATTACTCTGTTATTCTGGACTGCACACCTGACATCAGCCATACAGAACAAATGACTTTAATGGTGCATTTTGTAACAACAACAGAACCTAGTGAAAATGTCCCTGCAATGGTGACGGTCAGAGAGCATTTTCTAGAATGTATTGACATTGATGATACTACAGGAGCAGGTATGACAAATGTGCTTTTTAAAAAGCTGGAATTATAGGAATTGTGATAGCTGACAAGAGAGGTCAGGGCAACGATAATGGTACCAACATGAGAGGAAAGAACAGAGGAGTGCAGACACGGATCAAGCTTTTTTTGTCCCATGCAGTTCTCATTCATTGAACTTGGTGGTCAGTGATACAGCATCAACTTCTAATGAGGCTGCTGAATTTTTTATGTAATTCAAAGCATCTATATATTTTTCTCTGCATCAACTCATCGATGGCAAATTTTGAAGCAACATCTGGGAACATCCTCTTTGACACTGAAACCACTGAGTACCACATGATGGGAAAGTCGAGTGGAGGTGATAAAGCCTATCAACACCAAATTGGGAAGATAGATGATGCCATAGTTGCCATTATGGAGGATAATGCTATAACAGGAACTGTTCATGGGAGAACAGTGGCAGAAGGAAATGGAATCACCAGAAACATACATAACTTCAAATTTCTGTGTGGCTTAGTGTTGTGGCATGACATACTGTTTGAAATAAATGTTGTAAGCAAGAGACTCCAAGTTGTTGACCTTAATATATCTGGAGCAATGGAACAACTGGACAAAGCAAAGTCATACCTACAGTCTTACCAGTCAGATGAGGAATTTCAAAACGTTCTGAAGAATACACAGAAGTTGGCAGAGGAACTTCACACTGAAGCTATTTTCCCACCCATTGAAGAATACAAGAGTCACCGAAGAAGACATTTTGATTATGAGGCACAGGATAATCCCATAAGAGACCCCAAACAACAATTCACAGTTGAATTCTTTAACCAGGTGCTAGATTGTGCAATACAGTCAGTTGAAGAACGTTTCATGCAGCTCAAGGAACACAGCAGTATATTTGGGATGTTGTAGGATATTCCAAAACTCCTCACTATACCTGAAGAAGACCTACACCAGCGATGCAGGGCACTAGAGACAGTGTTGACACATGATGAGATGCGTGATATTGATGCGAGTGATTTAGGTGATGAACTGAAAGCCCTTTCAAGATACATGTCAGCAGGATCAACTCCAAAGGCTGTTCTGGAATATATGTGCACAAATAAGATGACCACCCTCTTTCCAAATGCTTTTGTTGCTCTGCGTATACTTCTAACACTTCCTGTAACAGTTGCCAGTGGAGAATGCAGCTTCTCCTAGCTGAAGTTAATAAAAACCCATCTACGCTCCACAATGACACAGGAGAGGCTGGTCGGCCTTGCAACCATCTCAATAGAGCATGAGCTGGCCCAGGACCTTCAGGAAGCAGTTCAAATCTTTGCAACCAAGAAGGGCACGGAAAGCACCACTTTGATTATTCAAACAGATAAAAATGCCAGTGTTTACTATGCAGACAAGAAAAGTTACATTTGCTGTTCAGGCATTTGAAAGTTAAGTGCTACTTAAAATTTTTGAACAAGGCATTTTAAGTTGTTAGTTCTCCTTTATTGGGATAGGTAGCAGAGCAGTACTATGAGAGGAGTAGAACGGGAAGAAGGTAGAATTGAGAACTTTCAAAGTTTTGGCCCAAGTGAGGTGGTTTGGGGGCATCATTTGAGCTCCCCACCTCAGGTTCTAAAATGTTGTGAACTGGCCCTGAAAATCTGAGTCTATGAAACCCGAACTGTTAGAAGCTGAATCCGTCATAATCATCAAGTCCTGTCCATTCTTATATATAGCAAGAAAAAACAACACAGGGCTTGATTCACAAATATGATAACCTCTTTAGAGCTAAATTATATTTCATTTTCATCCAGGAAACACATCCATCCAGCATATTCTACCATGCCTGGCATTTCCTGACATTGCATCCCTTTGAATGGATATTCTATTAAAATCTGCTATCAGAACACATATGTGCAGTGGCAACAATGAATCTTTATAAAAATACTACAGAACTCCATGTTTATCTTTATAATACATAGTAATGTATTTGACCATTACAGTAGAATACTGTAATACTTTTTGTAAAACAAGGAAAGAGGCAACAAATTAACAAAAGTATTTCTTGGAATTTACTCAAAGGAAAAACACCAAGTTAAATTTTGTCAGAAGGGGCAGTTTTAAAAAGATTAATCCAGCCTATGTTTTTAATTTTCATTCTCATTTCTTTAACCAAAAATATTATGTCTTAATTTATAATTATTTAATTTTCTATATTTTTCCACATTCCTACTGGAATTGAAAAAGCAGAAATCTTTGGGTCTCTCTCAGACCCTCTCTCTCAAATCCAGTCAGTTCACTGCACACATTAAATTAGCCCCTCACTCACTCCCAGATGTCTGCTTCTCTCCTTGAAAGAGAGTTATTGGTGATGCCAGAGAAAAATGAAATATATACAACACAATATACTAGCACTTCTTAGAAACATTTAAAATAGCTTTTGCTGGATCATTTCTAATTCTGATCAAAGGGGAGAAAATTTAGAGATAAAAACACTCCAATCAAGTCCATCTTAAATGGCATACCCTCAAAATATGGGTTTATGAATGGAGATGCTGCCACAAACTCAACAACAGTGGCAGAAACACTCTGCAGTAATAAACAAAAATATATTGTTACATTGGGGAAAAGGTGCAATTTTTGCGGAGGTGGTGCATTTTTGTCACAAGAAACAAGATGAATGCAAATCAGTTACATTCTGGAGGCAGAGTTATGAGTAATATGCAAATAAGAGAAAAAACAAACATCCCTGCTATTCATATTTTAATGTAATAGATCCTTCTACAAAATAAGGGGTAAAGTTTGTAATTTATTTAAAGATATATTGGGCCAGATTTTGATTAGCATTACATCAGTGTAAATTCAGATTACTCAACTGACATCAGTGAGTTACTCCATTTCTTCACAAGTGTAATTACAAACAATGTACAATGTACAACAAAATAGTGGTAGAATAGACTTGTGACAATTACACAGGGTATGAAATATAGTGTAACTGCAATGCAATTTTCAAATAGACTGAAAAAGATCATATCATTACAAGTAGAATTATAATACTATACATATTACAGGAGGCTGCTAGGATGTATGTGCATGGATGTGATTAATTTATATTTCTATCTTCATGCAACAATATACAAAAAAGTAGTGAACAACTTCAAAGTGAGATTACAAGTACAAAATATGAGAAGCAGAAGTGGCCAAATGTGAGATTCACAGATTGGCAATACAACATGTACATGTGAATCCAACGCTTACAATATCTGTCAAGATGACTAAAAGGAAGAAAAAAATACCAAGAAAACTACTAAATCACACAAAAACAACAGTAAAATCTGACTTTAACCCACAAAAGCAGAGAAACACAGAGCTAAAGTTCAAACTCCATAACCGACCCTGCTTGCTTAGGTGTGAAGGATAGAAGTATGATAGAGCACTCACTGCTAGGAAACTCCTGCAAGACCTGAAAATAGAATTTCAGACTTAATTCTGAATTTCCCCCTACTACCCCTGAATTTGCATTGCGGCCTTAGCCTCATGGCTCTCAATAAAGTACATAGGGGTAATATTGCAAATGCTTTGAAAATGTGGGCCTTAATCTCAGTGTGACTATTTTAGAACTTTAATTTATATGTCCATATATTTAAAATTTTTGCAGTTACTGTTTTGGTTTCTGATTTTATATCACGGTCAAACAAAACAACATAATGCTCCCTCTTTTCCTCAGTTTCCTCATAAACATGGCTAGGGAGCATAAAAAGGGGGGGGGGGTAAGACCTCCACAGCATGCTTCCCTCAACCAGATATAATTGTACCTCTAGGGGTACATGAAAGCTCAGTTCTGTGGATGCAGACAAGGTAGGCAGGAAACAGCTAGCCAAGCTCTGTTCCCAAACTCAAAGCAGACTAAGTTCCCACCTCCCATGGACTTAAGCAAACTTAATGTGATTTTAAGCAATTATTTGTTCATGCTGCTCTCTGTGTAGTTTGCAGCTCCCTGCTGAGGGGATTTTGGGGATGGTCAGCGATTCTTTGATAGTATACTGATAGAATGCTTCCTATTGGAGCTGTGGAAGCTGGGTTGGGAAGGACAGATGGCAATGCAGAGGGGCAAGGAGTCTTCATATGATAGGGTTACCATATTTCAGCAAGCAAAAAAGAGGACGGGAGGAGCCCCACCCTAGCCCCGCCCCTGCCCCTCCCACTTCCTGCCCCCCTCAGAACCTCCAATCCTCCCCCCGTTCCTTGTCCCCTGACTGCCCCCTCCTGGGACCCCTGGCCCTAACTGCCCCCCAGGACTCCACCCCCTACCTAAGCCTCCCTGCCTCTTGTCCCCTGACTGCCCCCTCCTGGGACCCCTGCTCCTAACTGCCCTCCAGAACCCCACCCCCTACCTAAGCCTTCCTGCCTCTTGTCCCTTAACTGCCCCCTCCTAAAACCCCCCTCCAACTGCCCCCCAGGACCCTACTCCCTACCTGTATCCTGACTGCCCAAAACCTTCTCCACCCCCCAAAAAAGCCTCCCCCGAACTCCCGACCCCCCCCGCTGGTCTCTTGACTGCCCCCTCCAAAATCTCCCTGCCCCTTCTCCTGCCCCCTGGCCCCCTTACCCTGCCGCTCAGAACATGGTGTTGGGCTCTGTGCGGAGCCGGACATGTGGCTGCGCTCCCCAGCACAACACACAACCCAGTCCCACCCCACCCAGTGCTGCCGGAGCGGGGCGCTAGGCAGCAGGGGAGGAGGAGCTGCCGAGGCCCGATGCAAACGGCCCGGCAGGCCGGCCGGCTCAGAATGCAGGGGGGATAGGGTGACCAGATGTCCCGATTTTATAGGGACAGTCCTGATTTTTGGGTCTTTTTCTTATATAGGCTCCTATTACCCCCCACACCCTGTCCCGATTTTTCACATTTGCTGTCTGGTCACCCTAAAGGGGGGGGGGGGGGCGGGGAGGAGGAGCTCTACAGCTGCTCCGGAGTCCAGCCCGGCAAGCTGCGGGGGAAGGGCTCTGGCTGCCAGAGCCCCATGCGAGCGGCTGAATTTCCTGCAGCCCTCCCAGCCGCGCCTCGCTCTGCATGGGGGGGAAATCCCGGACATTTTTAGTGATTTACAAATTCCCCCCCGGACGCTATTTTTAACACAAAAAGGAGGACATGTCCAGGTAAATCCGGACGAATGGTAACCCTACATATGAAACCCCCTCACTCTTGAGATTAACAGGTTTCAGGGAGGAGCTGGGGCCTGCTTCTTCTGCCCCTCCATCAAAACAGCTAGAAGCTCTCCTGCTGGGCCAATGCTACTGTTTGACCGTGTGAGGGAGATGGAAAGAGAGTGAGGATCCTGTGCATGTGTCTGAGTATGAGTGAGAATGTGGATGTAAGGGAGACAGGAGGACAACGGCTGTGGGGAGGGGGGGGCTCTTGGGCAAGTGGAGATTAATTGACTGGGAGAGGTAGGTAACGGAGCGAGGCGGGCAGCAGACTGCTAGCAGGCGTGTCTAATGAATTGGAAAGGGAAGGGAGAACTAAAGGAGATATGAGGATAGATAGAACTGATGGAGAAGAAAGTACACAGACTGGAAAGAAAGAAGGAGAACTGATTAAATGTAAGGGAGGAGGGTCTGTGTGTGTGTGTGTGTGTGTGTGTGTGTGTGTGTGTGTGTGTGTGTGTGTGTGTGTGTGTATTTGGAGAGTTGTGTGGTGGGGCACACACTATGGACATTTAAAACCTACATATGTAAATTTCATGCATACTTTTCCTTAGGCTTTATAAGATACCAATATAGGCAGGTCTAGTGGGCTCTGTGGAGGCAGATAGGCCAGTATGTAGTTGATACACTGCTGCACTCTGCTCAGAATGGCACCTCTCTGTTTCTCGACAGCCTCCTATAGCTTCCTTATTTCCATCTTGCAGGCAGCCACCTCCCATCTACAATCCCCATTGAGATGAGAGGCAGTCACACATCTATACACAGGTTGTACTGATTTAACTATACCATTATGTTTAAAGTGATACAATCCCTAAGGGTACATCTACACTACAGGGGGGAGTCAATTTAAGATACGCAAATTCAGCTACGTGAATAGCGTAGCTGAATTCGACGTATTGCAGCAGACTTACCCCGCTGTGAGGACGGCAGCAAAATTGACTTCTGCGGCTTTCTGTCGACGGCACTTACTCCCACCTCCGCTGGTGGAGTAAGAGCGTCGATTCGGGGATCGATTGTCGCATCCCGACGGGACGCGATAAATCGATCCCCGAGAGGTCGATTTCTACCCGCCGATTCAGGCGGGTAGTGTAGACCTAGCCTTAGTGTGGGCACAGTTATATTGGTATAAAGATGCTGTATACTGGTATAGCTGTTCCTGTATTGGAAGGGGAATAAGCTATACTGGTTTAAGGCACCTTTATATCAGTATTACTGCATCCACACTGGGAGGGGTAGTACCAGTTATCTGTTTCAGTTAAAAAAAAAAATCACATTAGTAACCAGCAAAATTATATTAGTACAAACACACATGTGATTTAGACCAGACCTGAAGGCTGGCTGGTGATCATTCCAATAAAAAGAAAGGATATGTGGGGAAGGAGCAGACTACTGGAAATCAACAATTTCTCAAACAAATCAGGGAATTGGAATTTTCATTCTGGTGGATTTTAAGTTGTTTTCATGGAGATATATCTATTATCTTTCTTTCATTCTTTTTTTTTTTTTTTTTTTTAAAGCCCCAAGTCCACTAGAATGTTCATGCAACCTGCCATAGTCTGGGGACCTAGTAGCTCCCAGACCCACAGCAGTTTAGACAAATTGTCCCTGGCAAATATTGTTGTATGTTGAAACCACTGAGAAGGGAATATAGAAATTGCCATACCAGGTAATAACCAACCACGTCATAGGGCTTTTATGGACCTCCTCTTCTCACATATTGACAGACTGGTTCCTTTGGTACTGTTAAAATCATGTACTATTTTAATCTCAGGAACACAGCAAAAGTCATACCAGATCAGATAAGTGGTCATATTGGGCACAGTGTTTCTATGGTCTCATCTGCTCACACAGTGTTTCTTTTGATAGTGTTATAGTCTTATGAACTATTTACTTGTATTAACAAATTGTGTTTATTTTTAAAAACATCATTCTTTAAATAGTTTTGTAATGTTTACCAGTACAATATTGAATAATTCAGCAAAATACAATATGTGGAAGAAGACAAATAATAGTAAGATATTTCATTACTGGATTATTAGTACAAGAGATTTAATGGCTCCCTGAAGTTTCTTCATGTCATAGCCTACTTGGGGATATCTGAATGTAGTTATTACTGACTTACCAGATATTTGCTATATCAGACTTAAATTGTGCCAGTGGAGCAGCAGCAGCAGGCATGCAGGAAACAATTTGCTAAATTTGGTCCCAGTGTTCATCATGGATCCAATAATGAACCTCTTGAACTTAGTTTAATTCATTCCTGTATGTCTCACTGTTAAGGATATGGAACTAGGTTCTCTTTTATTTTCTAAAGGTTCCAATACATTTCAAAACTTTTGAAGGTAGAGTGTTTTTTATTATTGCATTGGGATGTTTTTATTATTTATTTTTAATATGGAATTTTTATAGATGGAAACTACTCATTTCAGAGTAAACAACAGATGTTTGCACCTATATTATGAGTTGGTACTGACATCGGTATTAAACAATAATAAGAAAACATGTCAAAAACCTTCATGATAAATAAATGTGTCAGCAAGAAGAAATATTCAAAGTTCAGTTCTGCTCTGGGGAAAAAAAAGAAAAAAAAAAAAACCATAAAAAAGGTACATATCTTCTCCCAGAACTTTTTCTAACACCCTAAACCCTGAGCAGTTTCGAACAGTG
Source organism: Malaclemys terrapin pileata (assembly GCF_027887155.1). NCBI lineage: Eukaryota > Metazoa > Chordata > Testudines > Emydidae > Malaclemys > Malaclemys terrapin. The sequence goes on from NC_071508.1 coordinate 102,817,804, forward strand.
GCATTAAAAACAAAAATAAATCTGCCACATGAATGTGTTTTCTTCCTCCCATTATATTTAGAGGTTTCTCCAGAATTAACCTTGCCTCAGACACAAGCTACACAAAATTCACTCCTAGCCCAGTAACAGCTCTTCTAAACATAAAAATGGCATGGCTTTAGGCCTGGCTATCATACAGCTGTGGGGAAAAGCAAAAAAAAAAAAAAAAAAAGACAGAACTTTATAGCACTCAGTATTGGGTTCATACTCTAGGAGTGTTAAACTTCATTGGGACTCAATATTCACCTCAAGTCCTGGAATGGCTGAGATTTTGGATGAGACATTTATAGAAATACCATTTTCTATGGTATATTTTCTTTCCCTCTAGATTCTGCACAGTTGGACTTGAGGGGCAAAATGTTGCTTCCATTGAAGTTAATGGCAAAACTTCCATTGACCTTAATGGAACCAGGATTTCACTCATAGTGACTAAGGGATCTGGATTTACTGGCGTTGGGATACAAGCGATAGCTCCAGTAACATTTTACAAACTCTCTAAAACATTCCTAATAGTTTTTCTGTTACATACCTTTTATACACTGACTACATGATGGGATGGTGTGGAGTAAGGGTTTTGTTAACATAAATTTCGGAGGATCTGCATAATGCTGATAAACACTTTATGCCACATCACATCATCACATACTGGTGTCAGTCTGAGCCTATTTATCTCATGAGCCTTACAGTCAAAGGTCCAGCTGGTATCTTGAATGTAATTTTTTTCTCATTGCGAGGAAGAACATAAATTTCTTTTCCACTCTGTTACTGATAGAGGAATTAAGGCCTTCCCATTCTCAACATGATTTATTTTATTATAAAGTACTGCTGTAGGGAGTCCTAATAACTGAGGTAAAGTCTGATGTTGTGGATTTTGGAACAATTTAGAGCCTCTCAAAATGTGGATGCAGATGGATGTCCAAGTGGTGAGGGATATTTTCAGACAAGGATTTGTGTAATAGCAAGTGCTATCACATCTGCAGCTGGTTGCTGATTTTGTGATGCTGCCTGTCTGAAGCCTGAGCCAGCAACCATTAAGGACTTTATTTAGGATAAAATGTAGATTGGGCAATGAGGATGTCTGCTCTATTCTGAGCAGTATAAAACACATTTTGAACTATACACTGAAAATATCATTATGACACACCATATAAATTAAAGCAAAATTAACTGACAAGAAAAAAAGGGAAAAAAAATATTTGCTCAAACCATCAATAATCATAAAAGAATTCTCATCAAAAAGTGATAGGGAAATGATGCTTAACCCCGGGAGAAAGGAGAGAGATGGCAGAAATGGCATGGTGCCAATGGATCAGTAGCAGACAATAATGACAAATGGACGCAGGCCATCAAATTCCAAATATGAAGCCCTATCCAGGGCAGACTGTACCTACCTCTGAGAAATGCCTGAGGGGATCTGTCTTTTTTTTCCTTCTTCTTCTTCTTTTTTTTACACTTTTGCAACATCTGGATAGCTTGCCAGGCCAAAATTTTTCTCAACTGGAAAAAAAATGGAATGGGAAGAAAAGGTAATAAACACAAGGGCCTCCGTTTAACTCAGAAGTGAAGAGTACTCCAAACTGATGAGTCTGCTGACACAGAGTTCTTTGATAATAAAGGTGAGGGAAGCAGGAGGGAACCTGGGCTGATGAGGAAGGGAGACTTTTTTTTTTTTAGGGGAGCAACAATAAGCTAGTAGCCAAAGATAAGGAGCTTTCACTTTAAAGTCCCTATACCCATTACATCATCAGTACATACTCACACTGGACAATTTCAGTGTTTTGATCTTCATAAGGAACTCACCCCTTTTCAAATTTAGTTGAACAAAATATTCAGATAATTCATGCCCCTTAAATTGTGCACATAGCTTATTAACTAGTCTGTGTAAGTGCTTGAACTTCTCATTGTTGCCCTCATTCTCACCTCCTCAATTCCTCCTATTGTTTATTACACTGGATTGTTGCATTTTGCTTCAGTTTGGATTATAAACTTCTTAGGTCAGGAACCTCACGCAGCATCTGGCACAATGGAATCGTCATTGGGGCCTTTGGATGCTACAATACATACAATTAATAAATAACTATCCAATTTCATTTTAAAATGCTTGCCATTTCTGCCTAACTTTAATGCCTTGTTGGAAGATGTGCATGAAATAATATTTAGCCAGTTACAACTGAAACAAAATGGAGGTCAGCCCCAGTTATGGAGATTAAACTCAAATGGACAAATGGAAATTCAGGGGTCTGAGTATAGTTTGGATGGAGCATAGAAAGGATAGCTTGAGTGTGGGATGTCAGTTTGTATTGCTGGGTGAGGAATGTTTCAATTACTCCTGTGGGAATTCTGCTCCACTGCACAAGCACAGAGTTAATGTCCCCCCACAGATTTTTTTCCCCTCCTGTAGAATAATTGATTCTGACAGGGAAGCAAAGGGAAGCTGCCATTACACCTTTCACCCACCAGGGGCTGACATGGCTCCAGAAGAGAGGGCAACTAGCTCATAGGCCTGAGCAGCCAGTGGGGGAGAAAAAAGGGGCAGAGGCTGCCTTCCTCACAGTCCCCTGCCCGTGAGGCCTGGTGAGGAGGCATGGGATATGGGTGAGACAGAGTGGGGCATATGGGGTTGCTGGGAGTCACAGATTGAATTCAGAAGGGCTATTGGGGGGACAGACTGGGGCAGGGGCACAGGAGCTAGTGGGTTGGCAACATGGGGCTGAATGGGAATGGCAGCTATGTCTGGCTGAATAAGGAGTGGGGGTACATGGACATATGGAGACATGGGCAGCTATGCTTAGCTGAGTGGGAGAGGCTAGGGGTCAGCCAGGGTCTGCAGGAGAGAGGCTCCACAACTCCCTAACAATGCCGCCCCACAAAAAAAGATGAAGTTATTTTCCTCTACGTTGAAAGCCCCAGCAGGTTGTTTATGCTGTGTATATCTGACAGTCTAACCACCTTTCTCCTATGATACAATAAGTAATATGGATAACATTTTCACAAGTACAGAAGTGACTGAAGCGCCTAAGTCCCTATTGGCCTTAGGCCTAAGTCCCTATTGGCCTTAAATGACATAAGTGCTGTTGAAAAACATACTGTATACATTTAGGCTTGATCTATCCTTATGCTAGGAGCTTCTGAGACCCTTGGAGGCTTTTCAAGACAAACTGAACCTGAACAAGAGCCTATTGAGGGTTTTAGAAAGTTTGTGCTGGTGTCTTTAGGGGGAAAATACTTATGAGATAAGTATTATGGACAACAGGCACAGCTTCAAGACTTCAGCTTTGAAACATGTTTACTAAAGGCAGTTCGCTCCCATTTCTTAACAAACAAACAAACAAAAAAACCCTGTCAGAGAAATTAAGATATAATAGAGGCAAAAAGTGGTTATTTTCTTTAGGTCCTTGGGGAAAGTAATGTCTAGCTTGTTTGCATCAGTTCAAGGGAATGCCAGGGACTTTTGTATGGGGACCCATTTGTTAGAGGCATCAGTTAATGCCTCGCAGTTTACTTTGAAGCCAGAGAAGCTGCTGAACTAATAGCTTGCAGGAGGATTGAGATACTGTCCTTAAGACGAGCAAAAGAAGATGATGTTATTTATATAAAAGGCCAGCTTTCAATGCCAGGTTAAAAAGGCAGGGATGCAGGTAGAAACCTTTGCAAAATGAAGGAGTGCAGACCTGTTTTCCAGAATATTTTCCCAAATCAAAAATGTAGTGGGTGCCACTTCTATTTCAAGAGTTACACACTAAGGGTCCAATTAACAAAGTAGTTAAGCACATGCTTAATTTTAAGCACATGAACAGTCCCATTTAAATCAATGGGACTACTCACATACTTAAAGTTAAACATGTGCTTAAGTACTCTGCTGAATCAGCCATAAAACTGTAAGTAAGACAGGCAATTTTACACATCTCTCAACTATATCTCATTTCAAAGAACATCAGTGAAATCCCACAATATTTTGTCCCACACAGTGTCTCTCACATCTAGGCCTTGGAGGGTTAAGAATTATGCAACTGTGCATAATAAGGGACCAATCCTGCAATTTTGAATAAATGTGATTGTATATATATTGCTGAAGTTCATTCCATACAAAAAAGTTATGATGCAAAATTCATCACAAATTCAAAATGTCCATTTTAGCGGCACATTGTAGGAACAAATCCAGAGCTAACTAAATAATACCATCCCACTACTCTACCATGTAATAAGCTAGGAAGCCAACCTGGAAAAAATACTCCTTTTCATCCCCTTTCAGAAAAGCTCCCCTCCTTCGCAGATTTAATATGTCTAAATATTGAAATGTATCTAATAAATAATTAAGTGATAAGCCTTGTTTGAAAAGAGAAAATCTTAACTGTTTGTAATTTTAATAATCCAGATGTTTGTTGTCATCTGCTTCTGTTATTATTAATAGAAACCTAACTTATAATAATTCTTCAGCACGGAGAATAGAAATTTCTACTGTTCAGCTTCATGTCCCTGTGGGGATGTCACATCTTGCTGTTTTATGAATTATCTCAAGGTGAATCTTATGTGACCTTATCATCTGTAAAGGAAATCTGTGGATAAAGCAGTTTTTCTTGGAAATACATTTTATCAGGCTTGAAAGTTCATGAAATCTCATCTGTTAGCTAAATATCATGCATGCCATGCTTCACTTTTTAGATAGTTCACATTGTTTTCCATAATGCAATTACTAGTGCCTGGGATTTTTAAATGGTACTTCACTGTACAAACATGGTCTATACTTTGTAATGATTATACAAATGCTCTTCTATGGAATTTACTAATCTTTCCTGCCTTGCATCTCTTAACAAAATGGCTGAAATTTTCAGCCATTATGGATGAGCTATTCAGCAAATCTGTGAAAGCAATTCCACTTGAAAAGACTAAAGCACTACTTTATGAGACTGAATCACTTTGATTCCACAGTAGCAAAGTCCTTACTATTTTTACATGATTTCTTGGATTTCTAAGACGACATCCAAAATGCCACCAACCACAAACTGAAAGTGAGCTGTGCAATTTATGCAAACTAATACTAATTAATTTTCACTAGAGCAAGATAAATCAATTTCTCCTGGACAAATTCCACAGCATTTTTGCTATTCTTATATTGTATAAATTATGAACCATTTCTAATTAATGTGAGCAACAGTAATCCTATATTCCTTTCTCACAATGGTAGTTAGTCTTTACTAGTAATTGAACTGTAGCCTTAAAACAAGGTGAGGTCATGAAGCTTGTTTATCTGACACACTGAATTCTATGCCTGCCTTAAAGGGAAAGGGATGTTTTTTGCCCTCTGGGTATTAGTCATGGTCCATGGTTCGTGGGAAAAACTTAGGAAGTCTCAAAATTGTGTTCCTATTATTTCAATTTCTCTTAGACTTTGTTTGAATTCCTAAGTGATTTTTCTATTATTCCTTTGTAGGGTGCATAGGAGGGTACCAACAGTCTTTGAGGAGCAACACCTGCAGTTACATTCAAAGGCATGACTTTTCCAAGCAGTTTCTGAGCTGCCTGGTATTGTCCCAGGAAGGATAAAGGCCTAGGTTCTTTACCTGACTGGCAGAAGCATTCCAGCACCAATAGGACTCTAAATGTTGTTTTAGAAGTAATGAGTCCTGCTGGTTTCATCCTGCAAGACATTGAAATCCCACACGGAAGTGTGGTTAGAAATAAAACAGAGGGCTGGGGCTTTTAATGAGTTTCCTATCCACAGATGCCATCAAGCTTTTATACTATTCATTTTATTTCTACTGCTGCAACAAAGAATCCCAGAGCTGTGGGCAATACTCTTACCACTGAAGTGCACAGAACTTGGCAGAAATCTACACTTCAGAGACAATAAGAGATCATTACAAGAAATAAAAGAAAAAGCATAATAATAAAAAAGAAGTTAAGTATGGAAAACTGTTTTGACAACAATGAATAAAGATTAAGCCAGAAAAGCTGGACAGCTGCTGGCATTGGGTGGGGCCAGGCGGGGGGACCCCAACAGCTCCACAGAGATTATTTGGCAAAGGTAATGCAGCCTATGGCGAGGGAATATTACCTTTCCCAGGTAAACTGTATGGGGCCAGTGCATTCCTGGAACGTGCCCCATTCAATGCTATTCATCCCAGTCCCCACCTACTCTGCACAGTTAGTGGATCCTAACTAGGTGGAATGCTCCACAGAATCAAAGGAAGGGAGGATGGTGCCACAGAGGCAGTTGACCTCTCCCTTCCATGCCAGAGTGATACGATCTAGGCATGGAGGGGTCCCTTCCATGCATGAATTTAGGAAGATCTATAGAACACTAATAGGTATTGCCTTTCCTACATAAATCCTCTGGGAATATCTTTAAGGGAGGCCCTGGGGCAGCCATAGCTGGGAGGGGAGTGGGGGAGGTATCCTTGCTGTTCTGGCTCCATTAGAACCAGGCTACCAGAGATTCAGGTGTGAGGTAACAGCCCCAGGGCTCCAGAGCGGTACAGAAGCATAAGGCCACCCTACAGAAGGCCCTAAACTCTGGGAGAATATGTGGGGTCCAATGACTCACTGCACTCTCCATGGGGAGAAAAACTTGCCCCCACTCCAAGTTGCCTATGACTGGAATGATATGGGATGGATACTGGAATGACATGCTGGTTTAACTTGGAATGGGGTTTGCTGGCTCTTCTGATAAACAAGCTGTGTCAGGCTTTATATTTAGAATGGGCCAAACCAGTTCAAATACTGTAAGAAGCCTCCTTCAAATCTTCACCCAGCTTTACAACAAAGCTTGTGGTTGCCAGATTTCCAGCCCAATTTTACAAGCTTGATGGCTTTTGATAGCTTGAATAAGCATCCAAGTTTTCCAGTACAAACTAGATCCTCTGCAACTTCTGAAGTTCACCAGTCATTCTTTTCCATGCACTATTATGGACTTGTTTTACATTTTAATGGTCTTTAGATGGAACAATGTGTCTTCATATCTGAAACATTTTCTGGATTAATACAGTTTGGCCTCCTGAGGTGAATGCATTATGAACTATGAGCTGTTATCCCCTGACTCTGGAGAGTTGCATTTATTTTCATTTTTACTGTTACCAGGGGAAGTACAGTTGTGAAATGTCCTGGGTTTATCACAAAATTATAAGGAGCTAGTTGAGTAGATTGCTATATGTCGTCAGAATCTAGGATGAGGGGCCTGTTATCAATTCTATCTCTGGAGTAACTCCATCTATTTCAGTGGAGTTCCCACTATACCATGACCAGATTCAGCTCTAAAACTGGAGTTTTCTAATTCCAAGTGGTTAAAATGGAGGAAATTAAGTTCAGATGTCTTGGGCATTTGTGGAGTTTCATTATTAGAGAAACAAAGACACATAGCTCTAGGAAGCATTTACACAAATGAGTTTTTAAGCTCTAGGTTTTATATTACCATAGTTTGAATGGCTTTTATTTATTGATTTGTCCTATTACTATTTTGTATTATTTGGCTCTTCAGTGTTAATGCTTTCATATTGAATATGAAAAAGGGGTCCTGATCAAAACTCTCAATGAAGTCAATCAAAGTTTTACCTGAATGACGTATATACTATTGATATGTTAGTGTAAAGCAGTGGGATATCAGCCCTAAACAAGAATTATCCTATTGCTACCGAGCAGCTGCAGTAAGCAAAATAATAAAGGGAAATATGGTTTGTTTGTTTGTTTATTTGTAAAATGAGAATTTAAAAGCTTCAATTTAAATATATACCCTAAAAATATAGTGCTCTGACTAATGGCTAGGCTGATATCCACTAGTAATTGCTGATATTCTATTTTTGCCTTATAATTAAAAAATACTTCAAATGACTCAACCATCAAGTTGTGCACATAAAATATCTAACCTTGTTCCTATTACTATTACTTATGTGTTTTCTCCCACAAACCCTCCAGTACAAAACTTTCTATTGACTTCAGTGGGCTTTGAATCATGCTTATTGTTTGTTACACCCATTTATTGTACCTTTTCTTAAATTAGACCCCCGTCCCACCAGTGTACCTCCAAGGGCCAACCCCGGTGACCACACAGAGCTCCAATGATTTCAATTGGGTTTGCACAGGCATAGGGTTTCACACACGCAGATCAGCATCATACGATTGGGGCCTGTGGGGCTGGGACTGCTTTCCTATATGTACGGTGTCTATTACAGCCCTATGGAAGATACTTAATATTAAAATAAATAAATAATGAATGAAAAGGATGGGAGCTTTTTGTGCTTTATTTTTGTTCATGGTCATGTAATTATTTATTTAAAAGCCAGTTGCTGTGTAAAATAAATATCAAGTGATCTCCATAGTAAAGGCTATACCATGAACATTATTTAAAATGTAAATATGTTATTTAGTTAAAAATGCAAGTTGAAGGGCTAACTAGTATTTTGGATACATACCATGAGATATGAAACAGCATGTGCTTTCTATTTATATTGGTTACCGATCTCGATATTCAAGGGAAGAGTGTATAAAGTTAACAAGCAATTATTTGGCAAATTAGTACTCAACAACCCTGAGTAAATAGGAAGTTTGAAACCTATCTGTTATACAGCTACTTTAATTTGCATAGCACACTGGTGTGTTTGCTTTGCAAATACTTTGCAATGAATCATCATTTGTACTATACAGTCCAAAGAAAAGCAATCAAAATTCACAGCAAGACAATGAAATTAATTATAACTGTTGAATTCTGTGGTGGTAATTCCTCCTCATGCAGGAAGATTAATTGCATTGCACTTTCCTTGCACTCCACTAAATGATCTGATGAATGTATAATCATTTACAGATTTCTCAAATGCTGAAAATTGATTACCTTTGATTAGCTCTGATCTGCACAAAGAGCTCTGACAGAGTATCAGTGAAACATTACAACATTACAGACAAAGTAACAAATGATTTAATTACCAGTGTGCTTATTAATGTTAGATTCCCTGCAGTGATCCTGGCAAATCAGGGGCCTGTAATAGACCTGTGGGTTTCGCTGAATTCCATTAGGGTTTAAATAATATTTCTCACTATTTCTCAAATCCTTCTTTTCATGGCTTCTTAATAACGCTAATTAATTTTAATTTGCACAAAAATCCATCACATCTTCACAAACTTTTAATTAGATGTAAAATAAGAAAAGTCGCTGCTTTCAGAGTAGAATATACATATGCTCTGCAGTTGTGTATCCTTTCAAATAAGTTTTTCATTAAAGGAAGTTATTTCTCTATGATGCTGTTTAATGGAAATTTGGAACAAATGTTGAATTGTGCATGTGGTCCAACTATGCACTTTTAGCAGCAAACATAATAATAGTGGCTTAAACATGAACCAAGTGAAAAAAACAGGATGGTAAAATGTTTAGCTAACAAATGGTAAACATCGTTTTAATACTTTTTTATGTATTGCCAATACATACATTCACTCATTTTGTTAATTGTAGTAGATAAAACACACTGATTAAGCAGCTACACTGTATGCTGAAAGAGTATTTGAAAATGAAAGAGCAAGAGAACACTAGCCCAGTTAGATACAGACCGTGATGAATGTTGTTGGCACAAACAAATCAGGCTTTTCTAGGCTTCTGCTCATGAACGCTTAGATCAGTTTAGATTGGCAGCTTCTTTGGTTTTCCCTGGTTTTATGTCATTTTATATGACATTAAATTATTATGAAGCCATGACAATAGAAACCCAGATGATCAGAGAAGTCAAACAGAGCTCAAATTAATCTCTGTTTCTGCAAGTGTTTACAGGGGAAAAAATAAATGTAGGTAATTAAAAGCTTATTTAGCACTGAAGTATTAATACATAGACAACTTATAATAATATTTTTGCATCTCAGTTTTGCACAAAAGGAATGACTGTGTAATACTGCAGGTGTTACTATGTCATTTGTAATGCACAGGCTGGGAAACTTAAAAAATAGAGATATGCAGCCCCCAAGGCAGATGATTACATTTATTATATTCAGTGCTGTCAGCAGCTGAAAAGCTATCCATCACAATGAAACAGCAATGAGAGTCAGAAGTCTCTTTTTGTGGAGAAATATTGAAGTCAGATTGTTGATGTCAAAAGTCAAACTTGAGTTCAGCTATCTGTTTTATGAATCTGACTGAGACACATTGTGCCTGTGTTCAAACTGATATCTAGCAGAGCTCATTTTAGCAAATGTGTGATTTAAAAGTCAAAAAAACATTTGTATGAGCAAAATCTTAGCAGGAAATTTCTAGGACACTCATATATGATATTTAAATATAAGAACTATGTCATTCTATAGTGTTTACTATTTATCATCTGCTAAACATTGAAAATTTGTTATGTCGGATACTTAAGGTTATTTTACCCATATACTGTGTACATGAAAACATTTTGTAAACACTAGAAAAAAATACTGCATTTGATTTCCTTCCCTTCCTCTTGATATTTTCTATGGGATTGGAATATATAGTATATTTCTTATTCATAATATGTTCTAGGTGTATAGGATTAGGTATGATACATTCGGCTTGCTCCAGAAGAAAATTAGGAGACTTACATGAAAATATACTGTTATGAAGATGAAGTAAGATTTATACATTATCTGAGTGTGAAGATCCAGTGCAGATATGGTGGGGAAAAAGCACTTTTTAGTCAGAGAGACTGATTACATGTTCACGGCTGGAATTATCTTTCTATATCAACAGTAGCTACTATTTGCTGAATCCTGCATTCTCATAGTAGAAATAGGATGATATTAAAAGTAAAATAGAAAAAAAAAAAGGCAAACATACTTTAGTTTGGACTCCGCATGTCTCCTCAAATCTGAATTCCCTAAAAAAGTGAAAGGAATTAACTCCCCTTTATTCGTTTCACCAGAACTTTTAAAGAACAGAACAACGGAGACGAAAGTTATTTATGTTTAACAAACTAAACTGTGTTGAATAAACACTAAAAATTAGGAAATATATATATGCTGCTTGGGGAATAGCATTTAATGTAAGCATATTTAGTGGCTTACATTCAATTTTTTTCAGAGCATTTCTTTAAGAAGGTGCTTTGTATCTCAGAGAAAGCGTATGCGCTACACAATTACTGAACTTGCTATCGTCACTGCAGATTTGGTTTGTTTAACAAACAGAAGCACAGTTTGTGAATTCAAGTCAGGGAGATCCTTTTATTTTTGCTAATTTCACCATCCTTTTTCTTTTCTAGCACGGCCCTCAGGGTACATGATGTAATGGTCATCAATGTAATGGTCACAGAGGACAAAAAAGGGTATCAATCAGAATTGAATGCTATGTTTAAAAAAGAAAAATGATGCCAGAATTACTTTCCAAGTAAACTCTAGGGAGAAAAACAAACAAACTATGCAGATAGTGTATAAAGCTTATTGGATCAGCCCTTAGTTGGTGGTTTAAAAAAAACAAAACAAAAAAGCCCCAAAATTGGCAATAAAAAAACCAAAAGAAAATGGGAAGTTTTAAAAACAATAATTAAAAAAACCCCACTGGAGGACTGATTCAGTGATACCAGATGTAACACGCGGCACTGTGGATTGAAGGGTCATGAGTTTGAGTCAAAACTCAACTCCAAGTTAATTGGCTGGCAGTGGAGCTGCACAAATTGCCGAGATAGAATATTTGTTTGCTAGCAAGGGGCTCAGCCTTCCTGTGCTTTTGTCCCCCGTGCTTGGTAGCCAGGAACTGACACTTGTATTTGCTCTGAAGGCTCTTGCATAATTGTTGTCATCTTTTTAAATAAAAGGAAAAGAATTAAGGATTCTGGTTGAGCATAAAACAGAGAGCTGAATTTAAAAATATTTGAAAGCTGCTCAGAGCTGGATTATATGTATTACCCTCTCAGCATTTTTTCTTTACAAAATAATACAACACACAATAGCGTACAGTAGTTTTAGTGCACTGATTTGGACCAGAAATGTGAAATACTGTGGTATTTTATAAATCTCACTCTAACATGTTTCCAATATGTAAACAAAAAACAAAGTTATGTCTTATAGTTCTTTCAGCACTAACCTGGTCAAAATGTTGCTATGGCTAACAGAATAAAATACCTGACCTTACTGAAAAAATTGGTCCTTAAAACATTGAAGCAGCAATTGGGAAGTACATTTTTTAAAAGCTTCTAAGTGTGTGCATGGAACACTTTGGATCTATGCCAGAGATATACAGCACAAAACAACATATGGAACTCGCCAGAGCCTAAAATCCCTTTCCACAAAAATTACACCACTCCCCACCATAATAAAATAACTCAAGGAGGGGTGTGTTTTATGCCTCCCAGGCAGAACTCCATAGCCCACAATTAGTCTATATATTCAAGGGCCAAAAAAATGTATTGTTTTACTTGCTGTATAATTATCTGTTATGATGAACTGTGATTCTAAGGACTATTGTCTTTAAGCTTGGATCTGTGTATAGAGCGGTTGTCTGGCTGAGACCCAGGAGTGGACCTTCCATTTAGAGTCTATGCCTGAGTGATTTCTCTGGTCTCTTCCCGGCTGGGTGAAACAGGGACTGTTTCTGCATGATTTCTTGGGTTGATGAGAAGCAATTATGCCTTAAATGAAGTCATTCATGTCTGCCATTTTGTTTGCATATTTTTCAGCATTCACCTGTTATTAAACCTGTCTTCAAACTGTAAACTAGTTTCAAGTAGACTTTTGTGTCTAACACAGTTTTCTAACCAGAGGAAAACAAAGTAGATATAATGTTTTCTGCACAAATCACTCAAGCAAGAAATCCAATAAAGTGATTAAAAACCAAAATAGTCTTTAAGAATGTCCTGGGCACTTTCATTTCTGAAATTGGAAAAGATTAAGAAAATCATTCTTAGACGCCAGCCAATATTCCTATTTTGTGACCTTTATCAACTTCATTTTAGGGAAACAATAACCAAAAAATTATACTTCCTTAGACCATTTAAATGTGAAATGTGGGAAGGCTAATAATATAAGTGTAATGCCTATTTAATGTATGTGCATATAGAGCAAGAGATCCCACTCAGTTTCTGTTAAAGTGTGTAAAATCCTATGAAACATCCAAATTTTGCAAACTTTTATTTCTGAAATGCCTCAGATTACTTTAAATACAGGCATTTATCAAACTAATACAATAATTTACTACTTTCACTGTTTAGATGCCTGGTAGAGCTTTTCCTGATAGCGGTTTCCAAGGTAATGTTAGGTACAACATTGATAAAAAGGTAGTAGTGTCATGAAAATAAATAATGTAGAACAAGGTATGTTAATTCATATTAAACTGGATATACTTTATACTAATTTACAAATCTTTTGTTGTTTTGTCAGGCTTCCGAATGCATTTTTCTTAATGAGGAACACTAAATTTTGTCTTTCAAAGTCTCTTCCAAAGAACCAAACTACTTTACCATGATTTCCCCCTGTGGTAAAGATACAAAGGAAAGAAAAATATATACATCTGAGAGTACCTAATACAATGGCAAAGCTTAGAAAACAAACACCCCCAAGTTTTCAGGTATCTGAATGACTCTTAATTATTTGTGTACTTCACTGATTAATATGAAGTGCACGTATTTAAGAAACCCTCCTTTTATGCTGGAAATAGTCTATTATGGCCAAGTACACGGAAACCTACCCAACAATATATTTTAGACTGATTGTGAATTTCAGTGAAATATCAGTGGAGTTGGGGGTAGTTTGAAAGTGCTTAATTTATCAGCACTGAGCAGAAAGAAAAGCTTTTTTTTTTTTTTTTTTTTTGGGGAAGAGGATTGTACTAAGGTGACCTCTGCTGTTTAAAAAAAAGGCTGCAAAAAGAAGCCCCTTCCTAAATCATTCTGCAATCCTAAATTACTAGGACACATGTAGATACGGCGATGCTTAAAACTATTGCTAAATTTATTACTGTTTGGATAACTAGGTTTCTTTCCTATGGCACTGGAAATTTTCCCTGTTTACTGCCTTGCCATTTGCGTGCAAATTCTGCCTGTACTGGGATCCCTGCCATTACATTTTCTTCACACCGAAGGGTTTTCTCTGCTCCTGGTGGGGCAAAGTCGTGACCCAGAAAAAAATTGATTCATGAATTCTCAACTAAAGAAGACAGGAAATATGCCTTGGCTGAGCTCCTACTGGTGACAATTTAAAACCTGTAATTAGTTTGGATTCAAGCTGCAAAAGGAATCTGAATTTAAAATACATTAATTCAAACTGATATATTAACTTTAACAAACTAGATCCCTTATTATGTAGAATCATTATTACAGTCTGTTTAACTGTTGGAACTCAAGCTTTATTAACTTAAAAAGTATTAGAAAATGAAAGTAAGCACTGGGGAACATTTTATGTATGTGGTGGTTTTCCTGGAGAAACATAACTTTTATTGGGGTTAGTTAGCTTTAACACCTTAGTTATGGATTCTATTTTTGTAAATTCCCATCACCCACATGCAGCACAATAGCCAAGGCCACTATCCCCTGCTGATATCAGGACCCCTGATCCCCTTTAGCTAACTCCCTGACATTTCTATGAACTACACAGCTGAAATGTTATACAGTAATTAATGTTGATCCTAGCACACACACAGCCTCCAGTACAAATTAGGATGGAAAAGGTTATCATAATATTTTGCTAGTCTGTTTGGTAGACTTGAATTGCTCCCTGTGGGGGACAAACAAAAATGCTATTTTAAAGTTATATGGCATGAAGGAAGAGCGTCTAGGTAATTTTATAACAAAAAAAGTTGGAACTATTGTGAACATTTCTTCTGAAAATAGCTAATCTTGCCATTTCTACATGTTGATACTTATTAGGTTTCTGTTCCCTTAGGACCAGTTTGTAATGTTGTGGTATGCAGGCTTGCAGGCGAAGCCAGTGTATGGTGACTGAAACTCTAACTAAAGCTCTGTTATCTTGTGGAGTTCAAATCCAGGTACAACTAGCAGCTGGATCCTCTCGAACTGTCAGTGGTGTCTGAAAAACACCCAGAGACTAAATAATTTAGATTACACCATTCTGACCTGTATAATTGTTTAAATGAGTAATGCAGCCACTGACTGAAAGAGGTCAACCATCTGTAGAGGAAACATAGAATTTGGTTTCATTTCCAAACAAACTTTTGAAGAGCAATACTGTGGGAGGTAGGAGAAAGTCTGAAGACAGATCAATGGCTTATCGGCTAAACCAAGGTTAAAACTTCTATCACTTGCAGAAAGCAACATTAATAGAAAACGTTCCTGGGAGAGTAGCTAGCACAAACATAGTTTGATCCATGCAACATGTCATTAATCTGACTTTTTATTTTCTGTAGGTTAATATGAATGAGCTTTAAACAGCATTATCAGTAGTGATGTATATTAATTCATTACTCAATAAACAAGACCACAATATTATTTAAATACTTCTGAAGAAATGAGGCTCATCATGGCATCTTCCCAAGGTATGTGCATTATCAGTTTGCTCTCTGGGAAAAAAAACACTATCAAAGTTATTGCGAAGTTACCACACATGGATTACATTCCAACTGCCAATTTTCAATGGCAGAGAGAACAGGTGCCACCTCAAAAGCGAGCATTTGCTCATATGCATCCTGCGTTTTTATGCTTTAGCCCATGTAGATATGTAATAATTGGCTCCCTAGCCATGAGTTTGTGTGCCCAAGTGCCATTTTGCATGGACAAATATGGGATTTATGAAACCACAGTCAGTGCAAGGGCACATATACAAGTGCACTAACTATTGAAAATTTAGGCTCCTCCCCTTCTCCCCCGTCCCCCGAGCCCAACTCGCTCACAGATTTGTACATGCTAACTCCACTAAAGTCCTCCTATTTAAGTCACGTTTGCAGTAATTAGGTCCCTCTCTCCCAGTAAATTCTGCAACATAGGTTGCCAAGATGAAGGGAGGTGAATGAGTAACTGGACTCTTTATCATTTTCTTTTCTTCTTGACTATTTCCCCCCTCTCCTTGCATTTTCAGGCCTTTCCATGGCAAAGCAAACTGTTGTAGAGGCTGTAAAACTCAGAACTAGGCAATACATTTTATATGCAAGTTTGCTTTTAGGAATTAATACCCTGTGACACTGCACAAGGTGCCATCTTGTTATCTGTGATGCCACCCACTGCAGAGGGCCAAACAACAGGAGACCCAAACATCAACAGACCACGAGGCTGCTGCCGAGCACACAAACAGCACTCCATTAGCTTTGCCTGGGCTGATGGGGTGGCCTCTTATTCAGGCGTGCTGTGTGGTCAGTAAATGATGAGCTGGAGAGGACTCACACAGAGCCAGCCTTTGGGGCCAGCGGAGGAGAATCTCAACTTGCATATCAAAAATAAAAAGTAATTCTTCCTTGCAAATATAGCTTTGGGAACAAACCGACGCGAACTAATTGCTAGGGTTGGAAGTAACAACTGGTGGGGGAGGGATAGCTCAGTGGTTTGAGCATTGGTTTGCTAAGCCCAGGGTTGTAAATTCAATCCTTGAGGGGGCTATTTAAGGATCTGGGGCAAAAATCTGTCAGGGGATTGGTCCTGCTTTGAGCAGGGGGTTGGACTAGATGACCTCCTGAGGGCCCTTCCAACCCTGATATTCTATGATTAAGCTACTGGGCTCCACTTTTGCAGCAGAAGCCAGGACGGAACCTAAAGTTTCCTCTCACCCACATAACCTATTCATTTTACATAAAAAATGAGGTAAGTTTGGGGCTTATCCCAAAGAATTTTCTCACTAGCCCTCCCCAGAATCCTTAAGCCGTCCCCATGCATAGTGATGCAATAATAGTGAAAAGAAAACCATTATATTTACAGGTGGGGTGGGAGTTGCAAACATTTGTTTGTTTGGCTTGCTTGAAAATGCTCAAGCCCGCTCTGCCTGTGACAATGCTCAGCCTTCTGAGGCAGTTGATATGGCAGATGTGCCTGCCATTGCAATGGTGGTGACAGCTGCTGCAAGGGGAACTCTCTTCTCCTGCATACCCCACCAGTGCGCCAAAGACACATACTTCTCCTGGCCACGACAACAGTCGCAAGGAGTTCTGGCAGGGAGACAGAGCAAAGCTACTGCTACATGAATAAAAGTATGGTCCTGTGGGTAAAGCTAATGGCGGGGTTGAGATCCCAGCTTTGCCACACACTTGCTGTTTGACTTGGGCAAATCACTTAATTGCTCTATGCCTCAGTTCTCAATTAGTCAAATGGAGATAACAGTTCTTTTCTGCAGGCTTTGTCTCTCTTTCTATTTAGATTATAAGTTCTTCAGAACAGGGACAATCTCTTACTATGTTTTTGTTATTAAAAAAAACACAATACCTAGCACAATGGCTCCCTGGTCTGGAAATTCCTAATAATAATATTAATAAAAGCAGCTATTTCTGCTCACCCCAGAGTCTGAAAACTGGTAATGGAAGGGAACCTAGAGCCCTGTTCCTCCCCAACTTGTGGAAAACCTGCTCACGCTCCTGACCTCTCCTTCTGATTCCCAATACGCATGCTGGCTAGGGAAGATGCCAGCACTACCCATCTCAAGAACCAAAGGAGATCAATCTATTGCTCATCTACCCGTAGCCTGTCAAGCAACCTGCCTGCTACCACCTTTGTTAGAGAGGCCTCCATGAGTAGTTCTGCAGAAGAAAATTCATGCTGTGCTAGGAAGATTGATAGATGAAAGGATCAGTGAGTACTGTGAAACTAGTAGATATTTGGTGAATGGGAGTGTGTGCAGCTGGTAGTTTTTTGAGGAGGAAATAATGGAATTAGTAAACATTCACAGCAAGGGAAAAATACAGGATGGAGTGATGGAGGGGAATAGAGGAGAAGCTTTACTCAGGGCATGTCACAAGGAGGTTATATGAAGGAGCCTTTGTTAAAATTTGGGCAGCACATCCCAGGGTACATATAATCCCATGTATGTACATAGAATGTTACTGTTTTAGGCTCCAATCTTTATTCATTATTTCCAGATCTAGAACTTAAATTTAATTACTAAACTTTATTTCTTCAAGGAAGGAAGGAGAATAGTTTTATTTTCTGTTTTGACTCACTTGTCATATTAGTCTTGTCATTTTGAAACCACCTCCATGTTATTTTACCATTGTTTCTTCTAAGAAAAGAATTTGCCATACCACATTGGACCACTGGTCCATCAAGTCCTGTCTCCAGCAATGAACATCTGTTGTTTCAGAGGATGGTGACCAGGGGTGGCTCTATGTATTTTGCCACCCCAAGCAGGGCAGTCAGGTGGCTTTCGGCGGCATGCCTGTGGGCAGTCCACTGGTAACACGGATTCGGCGGCATGCCTGCGGGAGGTCTGCTGGTCCCACGCCTTCGGCATCCCCACTGCCGAATTGCCGCCGAAAGTGTGGGACTGGCAGACCTCCCGCAGGCACGCTGCCAAAGGCAGCCTGACTGCTGCTCTCACAGCGACCAGCAGGCCACCCCCCGCGGCTTGCCACTCCAGGCACGTGCTTGGTGCGCTGGTGTCTGGAGCCGCCCCTGATGGTGACACCCTTCCCTCACAGCTCACAAAGTCAATTGTGAAATGCCACCCACAGAAAGAAAAAAGTCCATCTGACCCCTGCAGTAACCTCTTTATGCCCTGAAGCATGAAGTTTGTTAATAGATTCATAGATTCCAAGGCCAGAAGGGACCACTGTAATCTAGTCTCACCTCCTGTATAATTCAGGCCATAGAACTTCCCAAAAATAATTCCTAGAGCATATCTTTTAGAAAAACATCCAGTAGTTTAACCTACTTAACTAAAAATTTCCTTGGGTGAAAGCAGCAACATCTGAATCTTTGTATTTTCTACAAAGGCATTTGCTTGTCCAGTGTGTTTGAATGTTTTTAGAGATATTGAAAAGCTGGGTCCATTTCTAGATATCATTTGTTATAAAATCTTCCTGTCCTTCTTCAAAAGCAGCTACAGTATGTGACTCAACAGTCTTTTCTATAAGGAAAGTAAAATTTTATTTGCTAGGCAATTTTCATGTATACCTCATTAAACCAAGTTTAACAAGTCTTGAAGACAAAGGACCTTACCCTGAGAAGGGTGAAGTACCTGTCAAGGAAAGTTACTTCCATGGGCTTTACAACACCCCAGCACCTTTCAGGACCAGACCCTTCTATTATATTATTTTTTGAGATGGTCAAAAGATTTTAATAGGACAGTTTTCCATCAGATGATTGAGTCTCATCATAATCAAAATATTTCTTCGGAACGTGTTGATTTCAACATACTTTGTAACGGGGAAAAAGTCAAAAGGAATCATTTTGACATTCTCATTTCTTTTTGATAAGGTACAAACATTTCATATTGACTTTTGTTTTGATTTGTTTCAAATTTAATATTGCATTTAATATTATATAGCTAATATTTTATATCACATACATTGTTTTGACATTATTGAAACAAAATGTTTTGATAGTTGCAACTTGAAATTTTTTGGAATTTTCATTTTGCTGGAAATTAATATTCAGGTCATAGTGAGCAGTAATGTGTTATCACACAGATACCATGGCAATGTCCCCGTGATTCATATCACCATAAATATTTATCTAGCACATCACTGAGATTGAAAATGACAAGGCGCCAGATTCTAATGTCATTTACACCATCATAAATCTGAAGTCAATGGAGTTGTTCAGGTTTTACACTGCTATAAAGAAGAGCAGAATCTGGCCCAGAGTGATTAAGCCCTGCACTTTCAAAAACTTGGGCAGGTGCATGTGGCAGTTAAGGACTTGGGTAGATTTTCAAAGTTTGTCTGCTCCCATATAGCTTAGGCCTCCAAGCGGGCAAGGTCTGGGAAATAGTTACTCAGACAGTACTTTCAGAAGGATTCATCAGCAGCATCAGATGCTCAAAAGTTAGTCATCTCAGAGACATGCCTAAGCCAGAAGGCTCAGGCTAAGGTGCTTAAGAAGAAACCCCTCACTGGTTGCTCCACAGTCTGCTCTAAGTGGTGCTCTCCTCTGTCCTGACAGGGTCCAGAGTCCAGGATGTATAAACGTGGTTTACACAGAGGCATGGCTCAGAACTGGAATGTTTACAGTCTCTGCAGCCATTTCTTCTGCAGGTATGTGAGGTTCTTCAGAAAAAGTTTCTGAAAATAACCTTTGGTTGTAGAAGTTTGGTCTTCTCCAATGGCCAGAATAAACACCAGTATTTATTTGCTTGTTAGATGGTTTATTCAGTAAATAATATAGTGAGAACATACTAGCATAATCTCCAATCTAGTAGCCACAAAAGTTGATAAACCAAAACCCAGTCTAAGAAATTTAACAAATGGTTTGTGATCTACAGTTAAGATAGTCATAGAATTTCTTAGTTCTAAACATAACAATCAAGGCTATTTTTCTGAGTATAATTTTTCTCTGCCTTAGGTTCCTGAAAGCAAACAAGCTTGACCTTTCAGTCCCATTTGGCATTTTTGTGACAAGACTGCACCCATATTTACTGAGGAGAACTCATAAACTAAGCAGCAGTGCTAACATAGAATTTAAAAGTACTAGTAGTCAGATATCACTAACTGCGTGGTCTGTTCAGATGTCTTGTTATTTTATTCAGCTCAAACACAGGAACCAATTTTTTTGAACTGAGTCATTGGGTTATTATTATAGCTAAGTTAGGCATATTTTTCTATAATAATTAAATAAGACCAAAAATGACTTCAGTTATGTGAGTCTCTTAAAAAAATGCACCTTTTGCTTCTAATATCCTGGGATCAACGGGGCTACAACAACACTGCAGAGACAAATACATTAAGACAAGTTACATTTAATTTAATTTCTCCAGTGAACTTCCTCATTTGCATTTGGCATGAATATATCATTCAGATAACAGATCACGCCACTTACAGTCTTTAATATTTGGTCCATGATACTTACTGAGATACTGGGTGGAGCATTAGCTATGTCATAGAGAAACCTATCACACTACAACAATCCCCAATGGATGTGTGAGACTTTTGTTCTAATTCTAATTGATATAAGTTTGCAAAATATTTAATTTTATGCATTTTGTCCCATGGCTAAAGATGCAATCAGATATTGGCCCACATCCTGCCAGAGATGCACCTTATAGTCTCCCCTCAGTGTTGATGTGTCACTTTCCTGTGTCAGAACACTTAACTGATGCAGCAGCCTCTTCGACAAAGTTCACAAGGGACTGGACATTTTGGCTAATTCCTCTTACTGTTCTGCAGTAAGTGCTTAAGGACCTGGTTTGGCATTCAAAAATGACCTCTAAAGCCAGATATAATTCACTCTTCTTGCTTTTACTGAACCCACTACTGAAGCAAACACATCAGCAAATATTTCACATTATCTTTTTAGTATATGGGCTATTTCATTTGCAAGGGACCAATTTAAGCATAAGTTCTTTAACTAGTTCTAGTCCAACAATCATGGACCTACACTAACACTACACTGCACACAGTCCCCCTCTAGGAGAGGATGAAAGAACAAACCACATGTGACATCATGTAACACACTACTGCAAAGAGCTCAGATACTATGCTGATAAGTGTAATGTAAGAAACTTTGTAGAATCTGACCCTTTTCTGTTGTTACACTGAGGCCCACATAATGCTGTTTACATCCTACTTCCATTTTGATTTTTTCCTCATATTTTGTTGAATACTGATATGAGGTTCACAGTATGTATAGGCTTGAAGTGTACATTAATCTTTTACTGTATTGCCTCTGAATTAAGATTATTACAAGATGTTCATGGATTTTCCCCCACTATGGTCAGAGTTGCTGCCTTTCATTGTCTTCCTCCATAATTCCATTAACAAAATAAGTTTAAAAGCTATCAGCAGCAAAGACTTCAGCTACACCAAACAGCCATGTTAACAATGAATAATGTCTTCTCCACCTCCCCTCAGCAACTGGCTTTAGAGTGTGGTGTGGAGGGAGGAAAAACTAATACTATTCTCACAAGAGGGGAGGGGAAAGAGCTCTGCCTGAAGCCCTGATTGACTGCCTTCTCCACTTTCCCCCATCCAGGAGAAGAGCAGGCAATCAGAGGTGGGTTTTCCCCTGTGCAGGGCTGGCACCTGAAGGCTGGAGCTTCTCATGTCCTGGAGAGTCTGGCTGCCCCAGTGACTAAAAATTGCATTGCTTACAAGAGTTGGCAACCCTACTGAGTTTTAATGCTGCAAAATTGGGGCAGTCATGAGAATAGTCCAAGAGTTAGCCCATAGCAGGAGGTGCAGGGCCTCCCAGAGAGGGGGGCAAGTGGGGCAATTTGCCCCAGACCCCGGGCCCCCGCGAGCCCTGGCCGAGAATCCCTCCTCTGGCTACTCACCCAGTGATGGTCCGGGTCTTCGGTGGCACATCGGCAGCGGGAGACCCTTCAGTCGCTCCGGGTCTTCGGCGGCGGGGGACCCTTCAGTGCTGCCGAAGACGTGGAGCGACTGAAGGACCCGTTGCCACCGCAGACTCGGAGCACCGCCCAGTAAGTACAAGTGCTGCAGCAGGTGGCACCTTTTTTTAGGTCTGCTCCCCCGCTTTGCCCCAGGCCCCCTGAATCCTCTGGACGGCCCTGAGGAGGTGCTGCAGAGATAGCCTGCCACACCTGGAACCATTGTGCTCAACAATAAATAATGTCTTCAGGTGCACAGGAAAAGTACAGCTACAGCAACATTCCTAGATTGGCTAGAGCACCTGCTTACACAATGCTGGAGCTAGCTCCATTGGATAGAACCATGCTCCTCATGTCTGTGTCACCTTTAGGGGGAAAGTTTGCATTTGTGGTCAATACAGCAATCTAACCAGCCCCAACTGCTCAGTGTGGTTGCCCCAGACCAGCTCAGAGAAGTCAGCATTGAAACAGACAAGAGAGTTTTCCAGCTGGCTTACAAATACAAGAGCAGATAAACAAGTTTGCGCTATCAGTGATACCACAGTCACTGGTAGCCAATGTGAACAGCTCAGACAGAGAGGGTCTAATTAAGCCTTGTGCTGCTGACTCAACTCCTTAGCCACCACTAGACTAAGATGCAAAGCACGTGGCTAGCAAGTGTGATGTGTGTCATGTTCTGCTCATGCATCATGAAATCATGATGCATAGGCATCATGCCATGGCACAGTGTGGTCACACAATGATCATGCAATTTCTATCATGTCACTTTGCAACGTGTCAGGTTCAAAGAGACCTGGAGACATTCTTCTGGGGAACCATCAAGCAGGGGACACCTTGACCCCTGAATCTCTGTTTATTCCCTCCTCATAAAATAATTCCTGGAAGGGATAGAATATATTTCATCTACAGGTAGAGTCTTGGTAGGTGGGATTCTGCCCATCAGTCCCTGTTGCTGGTTTGATGATTCCAGCTCATATCAGACCAGTACTCCCAATACCTGTCTCCATCCAGGAAATACAAGTTTTAGCTAGGGATCATATTTCACGATCACTAACTAAACCTTTAAAACAGTGGTCCCCAAACTTTTCAAGGTCATGCCCCCCCCCACCCCTTTGTGTGTGTGTGCGTGCACACACACACAGAGCAGGGGCCAGGAGTGAGACCGTGGCTCCCGGGTGTGGGGAGGGAGCAGACAGGGGTAAGGGGACCAAGGCTGGGGCTGCAGCTGGGAGTGGGGCCAGATGCGGAGCCACTGCCGGGCTATGGTCAGGGGCCAAGGCTGGGGGCAGGGTAAGGCGTGGGGCCGGGAGCCAGGGCCGCAGCTATGGACGGGGCTGGAGCAGAGCTCAGAGCAGAGTGGGGCTGGGTGGCCTTCCCTCCCCACCGGGGGCTGGCCCACACCCTGCCGCGTCCCCCAGAATGTTCCTCTAGGGGGCGCGCCCCACAGTTTGGGGATCTCTGCTTTAAAACTTCCATCCAGGGATTTGCTATAAATGTACTCTTCAACTGACAAGAGTATTTTGAGGAAATAAATTTCTTTTAATGGCAGTTGCATAGCAAAATAAAAGGTCTAATGTTGCCAACCATCATGATTTTTTCACAAGTCTCACAATAGTTTCTGGGTTTCTTCAAGCCACATTTCCTGTGTGAATATGAGAAAATCCCAACTTTTGTTTTTTTAAAAAGGAAGGTTTTAGCCCTCTGGTTGCAGAAAAGAGATTGAAAATATGATCCCTGAACGTTCAAGCACCAGTAGGCAAATGAAAACTACACAAAACATATTATATTTACATCTCATTGTTTATGCAAATCTCATGATTTTGGGGGAAGGGGGTGATTCATGATTTTTAAACCCTGGGGATTGGTGATACTGATAATGTCTACTGATGCTGCAACATTTGTTTATTTTTCTCTGTGAGTGCCTGAAAATTGATATGGTACAACCTATTGCACAGGACATATCTGTAAGATGCATATTACTGTTATATTACCTTAATGTAAAGATAAACATGAGTAACAATAGCTATTATATACTGTGGCCCAATCAAAGCATGGCATAAGTAGGTGAAATACCACTGAAGTCAATACAGTGTAAAAATAGAAGTAATATTCAATTTCTAATAGGAAGAGATGCTGTTTTATAATTACAGAATACAAATGTAGTTATTCCAGACAACATGCCTCCTCCTTTATAGCATTTTAAGAACTGTATAAGCCACTTTTAAGTTACCAAACCTGGGACCTCTTGTACAAAACTGTGCCATCACATCAGCATGTAAGTGCACTCTGCATAAAAAGGATGGAGATTGATTTAGGCCACACTGCGGAGCCAACCCCAGGCTGAGAGTAGCTTTATTCTCTGCTTGTTTTCTCAGATTTTTATTCATTTGCAACAAAAGAGTGTGGTGCTTTTCTGAAAATGATTCTCTTGATGAGGTCCCTGATTGTAAAGTACTTTCAAACTGGGAACCTTACCACCTTTGTTGCTGAAGGAATAACTTTTCCATAACAAAAAAAAAAAAAAAAAGTCAGCCTGCCTTCCACCAAAAAAAGCCTCCTCATTATTTTTCATGTGCATCAAAAGTTATTTTCCACATCATACCATTCATAGGAATCTGGCACAAAAGTAGATCAATCCCAGTGCAACCACAGGATGGCAGCCAAAATACTACCTACTACTAGCAACAGTTTTTATAAACAGAGGTTAAGCTTTTATCTCAGCCATCCATGTCTCTGCATCTACCTATTGGCTTTTCTGTCCCATTTGCCTCTCCTCCCAGGCTCAAAATGCACAAAGGTTCACTCACACTAGATCCATAATGGTGAAAGCCATATGATAAATTGCAGAGTCATATGATAAATTAATATATTTTGCACCTTTGACTCAAGACAGTGCTAAACTATACTTTTTATTAAGAGCCTTTCCATAAGACGTTCCTCTTAAAAAGTTCTTCTCCCAAGTATCCTTGAGTATGGTCTATGTTAGTGCTTAACTAACCATATGACTTCAACCCTCTTGATTGGCTACTGCCCAACATTAGCCCACTTGACTTATTTTCACATTCTCTTTCAGGGTGAGAGCAATTTCCTGCTGTCATGAAAATTGGAATTTCTTTCTCATCACAATTTGGAATTGGTCTCTCCTGTACCCTTCTTACTCTTCCTTATATATGGTGACCTTGACAGCCAGATCTCCAAGTCAAAGGCAAATTACTAGTAAAAAAAAAAAAAACAAAAAAGAGAGAGAGAGAGAAATGCTTAACATTTTAGCAAGAGTTTTGGCAATATTTAGCCCCTGAGTGTTAGAGGAAGTGAGAATTCAAATTGTCAGCACTTAGCACTTTCATTCATATTCACTAATCTCAGGAAATTATGTCTTGAGAAACCAGCACATATTTAAAACTAAAGCAGCCAGTTTGAAAAACAATCTGCATTACATCATTTTTTTCAGTATTCAAATTAAAGATTGATTATTTTTCTTGTTTGCATTAGGCTGGGGATCATATCTCTCTAGTGCCCAGAGCAGATTGTCTAATAGCCTAATGCTGCTTCAGTTGCAGCATCCCAGGACAGAATCTCTCACAGCTTATTTGCAAAAGACATTACCAGAATCTGTCAAATCTGGATGTGAGATTATGTTGTACATTGTAAATTATAACAGCAGATGTTCTTGTAAGAAGTTGTGGTTTCTTTAAGTGATCATAGTTGATGCAACTCTGAGTCACTGTGGTCAGAGCCAAAGCTGATGACAGGCTGATTTAATGGTGCACTTTTTAACCAACAACTTGAAGAGATTAGGAGGTTGTCAGAAAGATATCAAGGAAGGTTAAGGGATTAATTTCAAAGGTCGTTTTAAATTAACAACTAATGGGTGGCTTTCTTTGATAACTCTTTTATAGCTGGGTGCAGCTGGATGGAAAAATCAACCACAAAGGGAACTTTATTTTTTGGTGTTAATATTGGCCTTTTTTGCGCAGAGGATTTCTGAGTACCTAAGGAGCCTGCTAATTTGTCTCTGTAAAGTGTGACGTGGACATTTCTTGATTAACAAATTGATTAGTTAAGTTATTTCAATTTTTTCTTCATCCCTACAAAATACATTGAAAGTTCAGACCAGTGGTTAGCAAGACCAGTGTGCATGTTTGGGGTGACAAGACTGACAATGTAAATACAAGTGCGTATCCATCATTTCAATAGTTGTATTGAGGATGGTAAGAAGTATATTGGAGCAGCTTCCTAGCAAAGATATAACATAAAATAGGTTGTTATATGTGCAAGAAATGTTCAGTGAAAAAAATATTGCTGGATGTAAGCCATGAAAAGAAAGACATTGTCTGAATGAAGCAGTCTCTGCATCATTCTTGTATTATTGATTCCATTGATGTCTGTGTGCCATGGAAATGTTGGCATTGGTTGGACATAGGTTGTTAAACCAGTTCCATTCAGAACAGTAAAGGGTCAAATGGAATTGCTACCTGCAAGATTATAGCTGTACATCAGTGTACCAATCTATTGTTATGACCTTTAATTTTGGCATTGAGGTTCACCTTGGTTTCAAGGATGTGCCTTTTGCTGTCCCTATGAAAAATTGGCCAAATTTGGCCAAGTTCATAAGTCTTTGAAAAATCTCAGTTTGCACATGTTCAGGAGAGACTTATTAAAGTTTAGCAGCTAAATTCTCTGAAGATTCCATGTATACTGAGAGCAGGTCCCACCCTGGGGATGAAGGGGCTGTGCTGGACTATCTCTGAAATTGCTCCTTCTGACTGCTGGGACACCAGGCGCTGGAACAGAGAGCAGGGAGCCTGTCGAGCCTGTGCTCTCAATGCTTCTCTTGCTAGCCACTAGGAGGCATGGAGGAGGAGGAAGAGGACATGGCTTAAATCAAATGCAGAGGGGTGAGGAATGGGAGTGGAGGAAGATGGGTTTGCAGGAGCCAGAGAATGGGGAGGAACAGAGGGGGAAGGGGACAGAAGCCAATGGTGTAAAGCCTGTGACGTGGACAGGAGCAGAGGGAGAATGAGGAAATAGAAGAAGAGGTGGAGGGTGGTAAGAGCTGGGGCATGAAAGCATATGTGGATATTTGCAGAGGTAGGGGGGCTGGAACCAGGATATTGGGTGGGGATAGGCAAAGAGGAGGGCAGGAGCCTGGGATGAGGGAGAGTTGGATAGAATAGAGGGAAGAAGTGGGGACAGGAACCAGCAGATGGTGGGAGGATAGAAGCAAATGGGGAGAGGGGAGGCAGTTGGGGAAAGGGGCAAGACTTGGGATGGGGTGGATAGGAGCTGAGGGGGACAGGACAGAATGGTGTATAACCACTAGAGAACACTCCTCTCCAGAACCTGGAATTGAGACCATGAGTCTTGAGTTTCTACATTCCTCTGCTGTCAACAAATAGGTGTTAAACCAACTCGCAAAGTGGGTGACTCATCCCCCTCTAGTGGCTGGTCCACATAGAGGATAACAGCCTCCTACTGCTGCCAGTTACTCTACTAGTTGAAGTGCTGGAAGTCAGTGCTGTGGATCTAAAGATCTGAACTCTGCTGCCAAGTCAACATGCAGTCAATATGTTTCCATGAGATAAAATTTCTGATTTTTTTAAATTTTTAAATCAACTTTGAAAATTGCATATTTTTTTCAAAATTCATCATTAGCTTGAAGAGTCAGAAGTTAGGAAATGCCAGAATTAAGAATGAAGCATGTCTAAGGTGACATGGCTTTAAGCAGGGTCCTGCTGTTTCTAATAATGTACCTAGCTACATATTTCCTTCTTGGGCTTAACTCCTGCTCATATACAGCAGTAACTAGATTTTAATGGGAGTTATGTGCCTAAATATCTTTGAGCATCTAAGAGAGGCAAAGTAGATGAAATAATATCTTTTAATGGACTAGCTTCTCTTGGTGAGAGAGACAAGCTTTCAAGCTACACAGAACTCTTCGGGTCTGGGAAAGATACTCAAAAGCATCCCAGCTAAATACAAGGTGGGACAGATTGTTTAGCATAGGTAATTAACATACATTCTAAGAGACCATTCAAGATCAAGGGGCCCGATCTGCACCTTGGTGGCAGTTCAGTGGTCTTTTCATTAATATGGGATGGGGTTTATTTGCAGTCCCTTTACTTTTCATCACTTTTTTCTTTGTATTTATACATGCAACACAGCCTTTGCACTTTGCAAGATCAAACCAATAATGCACCATGAAGAGAATTTTAACGACTGCAATATATAAAGAAAAGCTGTTGGTCCACTAATATTTAGGTTTCGGGTTTGTGCTTGACACCCACCCAATCCTGCAAACCATACTCATCTGAATATTCCTAATTCCATTGAATTCAATTGGACTACTCATTTGAATGAAGGTTTACAGGTATCAAGCCCATGGCTTGGATCAGTCTCCAGAAAATTGGCCTGCTTATTGGTGGGGACTGACTTACAGGTGACTTTTTTGAGTGAAGATGGAGGAGGCTTCCCTTCATCACATTCTACAATAATGAGACCCAGAAATGCTGTGTTGTATGAAAATCATCATGACCCTTTAAAATTTAAAGCACTCTGGAGAGGCTAGCCCTAAAGCACACAGCCAGGCTGTTATAAAATCCCTAGGCTTGAGAACTCTAAATAGTCCATGTGAAGAATGTCTTGGCTACACTGGAGAAATGTTTGTCTATTGGACCATCAAATAGTGGTTTTGTGCTAAATGTGTATCACTTACATATTGGAGAAAGTATTTCCTATAAAAGGGATGTGTTTCAACCGAAAGAGCTGCATTTAGCACACTGCATCCGTTATTGGAGATTCAGCTATCCAGCTCCTCATGGAAGTGAAAGCTAATGTGGATGAGTAACTGATATGCAGCAGCCTCTTCATATGTGGAGACGCTAAAGAGATGGATGGATACATGTATCTATGACTTAAAGAGAGATAAGGTGGGTGAGACAATATCTTTTAGTGGACCAACATCTGTGGTTGGAAGAGACAAGCATTCGAGCTGCCCAGTGCTCTTCTTCAGGTCCGACCTAACACATGCAGAGTTACATTTTTTTTAAAAAAAGCAAGGTCTGCAAGTTTGCATTTGCACACACAATTAGCATATCTGCTTACCTATCTCTGGTATTTATGGATGCAACTGTAGGTTTTGCTATCTAAAAGGCTATTGGGCGCACATAGTAATTGCATGGGCAAATATAGACATGTAGTTTCCCAAGCAGCCAGATGTAGAGGTTATACTGCAGTCAATAGCATTCAATAATATTACATGGCTTTGGGATACTATAGAGGATTTCCATTTCAAAGCAGAACAAAATACTTTTGACTTCTTCTGAAAGAGAATCCTATAAAACTACACCCATGTTCCCTTAACCAGTCCTCGGATATTTTCAAAAGAAGCCATCTGTCAACACGGATGAACAGAGAAAAATATATGAAAAATAACATTACCTTCTTGGCTTCTTAACATTTTAGTGTGGCAAGGACAAAATTGTTACTACTTTTATGTGAACTTTTTAAAATGCCGTCTATGATCAAAACAGAACCAAATGGAACTTCTTAGTGAATTTAGGTCTCCTTAACGATGCCAATTGGGCAGCTCTAGAGACTTTCTAGTCATTTAGGTTTTCTGTTTTTCCACAAAACAAATAGAGCAGAGGGAGCTGCTGCATATGCCGGTGATCATGTTCATTGTAAAGTATGTGTGGCCAGAATTTTGCATATTCTCAGATTAAACTGAGTGCTGTGCCTTCACTCCTGACAAATCTAGGGGTCTACACAGACCAAGGTGGCATAAGTAGCATATCCAAGGGGTTGCACAGGGTTGTACATGGGCTGCCACAGTCATACTGCTATTTTTAGCATGCTACTTCAAGCAGAGCTAGCGCATGTCTGTCTATCCATGCTAGGAATTATACTCCCAGCTGCTATGTAGACATACCCAGTGTCCCAAGTGGTTACATATCACAGGTTCAGCACTCTTTTCAACAACCTCTTGGAAATCATTATCCTGGAGCAATCATAGAGAGTATCTTCTATTAACCTGGGTATTTAGCTCAAAAGTAAACATACTGACGCTCATATTAATCCCATTTAGGATATTACTTGGAAGTACAATCAAGTTAGAGAATAAGGGGATTTACATTCGATAACCAAAACAAGGTACCTTATGTCAAAATCATATGTTTAAATTTGAATCAGGCCCCAAGAAATCATGACATTTAAAAAAATAAGAATACATTTTGGGTTTTTATTTGCCTTCTAGATTTTTTTATCCTAAATTGGGTCACTTTTAGCCAAGCCTAACCTCTACATCAGGGCTAGAAATTATTTTTAAAATGAAATCTGAGATTTTCACAAAAATAACCTGACTCCAGGGGCTTTAAGAAACACACCAAACATGCTGAGATTTACTATAAAATCAGGAGAGTTGGCAACAGTGGCTAGTTCTAAAGATGTGACTAGTTATTGGCTGAACAAAGAAAGACCTTGTGTTTGAGCACTGTAGTTTTGGAAACCCCAACCACAGCCAAATCCACAAGGAGATCCATGCATATCTGTCCTTATTGACATTGATATCACTGTCCTTACTGACACTACGGGCCAAATCTGAAACATGGATAGGTATGTCTACAAGCTTGAGGGTGTGGGCAGAAGTCAGATAAATGTAGTGTTTTACTAGCAATAAACTATATAGCAAGGAAGCACAACCATAAAAAGAACAGCTTTATTTGATTTACTAAGGGTTTGTCTTAACTGCAAAGTTAACTTAAGTCATAACTCGAGTGTTGCTCCTGACTTGAGTCCTGTCCACGCACCAAAAACCCTTATCTCGGGTGTGGTGGTGCTTTTTAACATGAATTGGCTAGCCCATGAGGTGGTATAGGCTACAGGTTGAGTTAGCACAACTCTAGACCAAATGAAGCCCCAGGTGAGGAACATCTTTGGTGCCTCCCCCCCTCCATTTGTTAAACTTAGGAATACCGTATTTTTTATTGAATTTGTAGCCCATTTCATGACTTGGATGCACAGTTTTCATGCACAATTTATCCCGGTCATATAAAATGGTAAATTTGCACGCTAGGCTCTGTAAATCTGTATTTATTCATGCTAATAACAAAAACAGCACCCCGAGCCCATGCTTGAGTTACCTGCCCCTAAATCCTCCCCTGAGTGGGGACACAGGATAGCTCCAAATGAGTGCCGCTAAGTCATCCAATGCCTTCCCTCATTTCTCCCCATCTGCCTGGAAAGGACAAAGAAGTTCTCCCACAATGCACTGGGAAAAAATTTGTAAAGCATCTCAGCTTAGTGCAGGGCTAAGAACCATGGAATGTGCTCCCAGAATTCCTAACGACACCTGTAAATGAGTTCAGTGGCAGTGTGGACACAACAGCTCAATTGTTTCCTGGTGCAGTCACTCTTACTTGAGCTAGGCTAACTTTGCAGTGAAGAAACATCCTAAGAGTACACTCTGACTCTACTGTTTGTCTCTATGTCACTTGCAAGAGCAACAATCTGAGCTTACATTCCTGAACTTTTAGCCTCTAGTCTCAAAATAATAGGATGCACCTTCCCTAGGAAAAAAAAGACAAGTTCTTGGCTCATGTTAGCTAACACGTGGTAAAATCCTTGTGGAGACAATACTGTACAGTTTATCATTTTCCCATGAGCTACACAGGCTGAGATAAAGGCAGTGTGGGAGCAATAGGGTTTACTTCAACCTGTTAACTCATGTTAAAATACAGTAACAAACTGTCTTGTCATCAGAGGATTTTGCCTCCTGTTAGTTACCATGTGTTAACTAACACAAGTTTTTCTCCTAGTGAAGACAGGACCCTTGTGTCCTTCATGAACCTGATCCTCTTCCTCCAGTTCCACTCATCTTATTTCAGTGCTATTACCAAATCTCAGAGATATCATCATGATTCTCACAATATTTGGTGTTTTTCTTAAAGCCACAGCTCTTGTAGTCTCTGCTTTCGTTTTTAAAAAAGCATTCATGGGTCTGGAGAAAAGCTTGAGATTGTGAACCCTAAATGCTCAAAAACCATAAAGAGAACCCAAATTTTATTTTTCAAAATCCATAAAATCATAAGATTTTTAAGCCAATCTCAAGAGTTTTAGCTTCCTGATGTATAGTGTTTGAACATTTTAGCAATACTGTTACCCAGATGAACAGTTACCCAGTTCAAGCTCACAAATGCTCCTTTTCACTTGCAAATATGGGGTTTGATGTACTCAAGAAATGCATAGGTTTTTGAAGGTGCTTCCATTTTGTGTTCATGTTAAAAATATGGCCTAGTGTGTGTCTAATCCCAGCTCCTTACCCAAGCAGACATCACCCTCCAAAAATGAGGGACCCCTGCCTCATCTGCAGAGTAATGTCTAAGGAGGCCGAAGCACAGAACTGTCAGACCATCATGAGAAAACCTGTGTTTGTTCAAGCTGTGGTTTTGTGGACTCCTCTTTTCTATTGTCTCATTACAGAATATTACATTTCTGGTGTACTTGTACAGAGTAAGAACATCCATTAGAGAGGACAGTTTTCTCTTTTACATGATATAAACCCGCATGCTTCAGACCCTAACCCAACTGGTTACTGACAAGTGTTAGGAAAAAAACTTCCCATTTGGAAACTAATCCATAATTCGTTACAGGATTTCTTGTAAACTTCCTCTGATGCATCTGGCATTGGCCACTGTCAGACAAATACTGCACCAAACACATAGTGATCTGAACCACTATGGCAACTGCTATCACTTCTAATGATTCTTATTGCCTCATACCATATAGTCCCCCACTGTGAATGTTGTCCCATAATTAACACATAAAATAACAAGAGTGTAAGATAGCAACTCGTAATGAGTTTTCCTAATCATAGATTTTTTACAAAGAAGATGTTCACTGATCATATCGAAGATTTAGAGTCCTATAGGACATGAAATGAGCAGTTGGTCAGATAGAATATAAATTTTAGCCCAGTCCTAGCAATCAGCTTCCAATACTGTTTTTTGGAATGTACTAGCACCTTGGTCAGTCTCTACTAACATGTGATGCTACAGCATATGTTTTGTTTAGAAACAGTAACTCTACTTTGATTTGGATTTAAAGCTCTGCTAGTCCTGACATAATCCTAGCTTTAGGCTTTGTTGAACCAGCTAGTGTTTATTATTAAACTGTCATCTCAATTCCAGTAATCTGATTGTTCGTTGCTGGTCATTACCTCACCACCAACACACTGACCAATATAAAGGGTGGGTGGGGAAAAACTTTAAGAAATATGTTTCTTAATGAATTTGTTTTCTTTACATCGTGCCATTATGTGGGAATGATTGTAAAGGTTGTATTTGTGTTTCTGTTTTCAATCTCTCCCATCAGTTGTTTGCAACTATGCTAGAAAGATTCTCTCATGGCTGGAGCCCAGCAGATTGGTGCTCAGCCTGAGAGGAAGAGTATTTTTTTAAAACTTTGAAAATATTTATCGATTCATGTTTTAATTAGCAGGAAAAAAACATTTTGTTTATTTTCAGAGCATTTCCCCCTCGCATTTAAAGGGCAAATTCTACCCGCTCTGTGTTCCACTTGCGTAAAGGTGACATTTTCATGGATGTTTGCTTGGCACAAGGCAGAAGAATGTACTTGGTATCCTGCCCTTGCTTTTTGGAAGATCTAGAATTGGCAGCTCTGGCTGTGCGTGGGGGGTCTCTCTCTACATTTTGCTACCCAGATCAAATATGCTAATTTTTAACCCATATTTTGTGCTCTTTTGCATCTCAGCCTTATAGGTGTTTTTCCTATGATGTGCTTTGTTCTGACTTTTAAATACAGAACAGGCCTATTTGTTATTTCGACAATTTTATTAATTTTGTACAGTGTTATCCAATGAACAGTCAACATTATGTTGCAACTTCAGGGTCCGAAAACCTAGATCTGCTGAGCATAATTTGGGGAATCTAGGGAAAATATTTGGAATAAATCAAGGTTTAAATGAAATTTCACTCTGGTCATATGGTGTTGATCCAACATTATTCAACTTGTCTCCAGAAAAAGACTCTCCTAACAATGTCACTAGTACTACAGATGCGTACATTAGATATCAAATACTAGTAGAACATACAAAATTATTACCATTGCAGTCTGAAGGTGCTGGTGGTATTTGTTGTCTGTCACTAGTGCTTCAAGCATCTAACACTAGCTGCACTAACTTTCGGGAGAACTGAGGAAAACATTAATCATAAAAGGTTTTGTTTGTTTGTTTTTGACAAAAATTGATTGTTTTCCAATTTGTGAAACTTCTGTTAATTTAGACATTTCAGAGTGGTTTGTAAAAAAATTATTTTTTGTGATCTGGATTTTTGCAGAAACTTGGGGGGAGAGGGGCAATGTACCTTCACTCCAGGATTTCCACTTGTGGTTTTGCTTCAAACTTCAGGACAAGCTACATGGGCTAGTGGAGCTAAGAGGTTGAGAATTCTGTTACCACCTCTGCCACTGGCTGCCACTTTATTCCAAGGATACATATCATTATCCACATTCTACCAGTGAGGGAACTGAGGCACACAGATCATATGTAACACAGCCATGTGCCTATCTGTTCAGAGACTGTAAGCCAGAACAATAAACCACTGTGTTACCTCTCTGCCTCAGCAAGGGAGGGCTTTTCTGGAACTTAAGACTGTGTGTCAGCTCCCTGCCACACCAATCTGTCCGCCTCACTAGCAAACTCTCGGAGACTCTGCCAGTCTAGACCTTGCCTTGCAGGTAATTAACTTGCACCACGGCTCTTCAGTCAACTCCAGTTCCTGAGTTCCCCAGAGCTGTCTCTCAGCAGTGTCCAGTCCCTTTTACTGGACACTCACAGAAATTATTAAGTTTGCTGCCTCCATAGAGAGGACTCACTCTTTACTTCAATATAATAGCACTGAGATGGTTTATAGTAAAATTAAGTTGATTAATAAAGAACAGAGATTTAAGTGATGCTAAGAAGAGAAAAAAAGAGACAGGTATCATTACAAATAAAACAAAACATGCTTTCTATGTCTAAAGCTTAATTTTAGCAAGTTATAATTGTTGTTTTCTAACTTATATCAAGTTATCAGAATTTCTAGCCCTCCACGCCAAAGGAACCAACATTCACAGAATCAGGGGGTGCTGACTCCTTTGTTCCCTAAGCGATGGATAATTAGAATGTCTTTTTCCTCCCCTTATATTTTCCGAAGTCCATTGTCTTTGCCTCAAGAGCCAGGAAGACTTCCTGGGGGTGCAGACTGTGTCCCCCCAGTGTGCTCACTAAGCTGTTTCCACTGTTGCTCGTTAGCTTGATTGCTTTGTTTACCGTAAATGTACTTTCATTGTCCTCTGCCTGTAAACAAGCTGGTCAGACAGGAAAGTCACATTCCTTTATATACACGACAGGCTTGATTTATGCATTGCCTCCCAAACACATTTTAAGAAAGTATTTCCAGCATACATACATAACTCTTTACACACAACCTGTGCATATATCACGCAGTGACATTCCTGACCAATGCATCACCAGTTTACATGTGAACCCTTACATGATACCTTTCGGATACATATTATGAGGCAGTGCTAGCCCACTGGTGACCCTAACCAGAAATATTTTGGGAGGCCCTCCCATACCCCACATAATAAAAAGTTAATAGGAGGCCCCCTTGAGCTGTTTGGGGCTCTAAGCAATTGTTTAGTTTGCTTATGCCTAGCACCCGCTCTGATTATGACAATTGTGTGTTGGGGGTAGTGAGTGTGTCAGGCCTGATGAGTAGCAGTATAGTGGTCCATCAACGGGCATTGTGGAGTTCTTAGGGTCACAAGCCAGTCAGTAACAGAATCAAAGTTAGGGTCCTAAATGCTTAAAGCTAGGCTCCAAAACAACATATTTATGCTTGTAAATAAAGGGCCAGATTTTCAACACTGCTCAGTACCCAAGCAGCACCGATTGATTTCCATGGTTGCTACATGTTGCTCAGCACTTTTGAAAATAAGGCCACTTATTTACAAGCAAAAATATAGACTTTTCAGAGCCTGTTTTTTTTAAAGTTAGACAACTAATTTTGTCTCTAATGTACTAAATTACAGTGCACCCCAGATGAGACATGCAATCACACTGTGTCTCTATTTCTCCATCTGTAAAATGGGCTAATGAGACCGACTATTGACAAAAATCTTAAAATATACATAATTTACACGGCTCACAGCCACAGATACATAACTATTATTAGATGTATTTAAAGTATTGGTGTTAAACTACAGTGTTATAACAGCCTCTATTTTATAACATAGCAGGAATTAAACTCTAAACTTTCTACAATACTGAATTTTAGCACAGACTTATATCCAAAAAGACATTAAGATTTACATCCACCTTGTTATTCTAGACTGCTATTTTTCCTCTAAATTCCTCCACTTCTCCTGCCAAATCAAGAACAAGATGTGGCCACAAAGAGGTGCTATCAAGTTCTTTCAAAAGGTGCATGTATCACCTTAATAACAGATCCATGCTACACTGATCATAGAGGTTGCTACCTCAGCAGAGGACAGCAGACCACTCATAATGTAACTTAATAAACTGACTGATATTTCTTTCTCATGTGCAGATTTCATACCTCAGACCAAATTAAAGAACTTTGTAGTTTTTCTCAGCTAGGGTTTGGTGACCTCACAACCCCTCTTGAAACCCTTCTAGGATTTCTTTTTTGGGTTTTCCTCTTCAATCCAAACTGCTTCAAACATCCTATCCTGCTTTACTGGTGTGACACTTTCAGGGTTACCCAGGGGGCAAAGCGTGAATCATACTGCCTGCTTACAGAGTGAGGGAGCCTTTTCTGAGTCCACCAGAGGAAACTCACCTGAAACTAATGGTTCCTGGCAACACAAGTGCCTGGCTCGAGGCTCCACAAGCCCCATTCCCATTTCTTTCATTCAATTTGCACACCTCAGTCTTTAGGCTCCCTAAATAGTACTTGGGGCAGAGCAGAGGGAACCTGTTGCTAAATCTATGGAGATAGCTACCCACAGTGTTTATAACATAAGAACGGCCATACTGAGTCAGACCAAAGGTCTGTTTAGCCCAGTATCCTGTCTTCCAACAGTGGCCAATGCTTCAGAAACAATGAACAGAACAGGTAATCATCAAGTGATCCATCCCGTCGTCCATTCTCAGCTTTTGGAATGCAGAACGTAAATACTGGTATTTGTCCCCCATAGCTGGAAAGATCTCAGTGCAAATTGCTGTGCCTGAGAATTTTGTATGGATTTTGACTGATCTCTGAAGGATTATAGTTCCTCACACATCCTCCTTCTTCTTCCAGTGTTTCAAGTTATTACAGGGAAACCGTAGTCAACTGTCACAGAGTAATACTCTGAAATATCAAAAGTAAATAAATAAATAAATAAATAAATAAACAAACTCCCCAAAAGATATAGTGAATCTGATTTGGGGCAAGGAAAAGTAATTCCCGCTCAAGAAAAGTGAGTTTGTTCTTACAGACTGCTAAACTTCTGAATGAAAAGTAATCAGTGATGATTAGAGTGTCCAAAGAGAGTAGGCTCTTGGGAAGGACTGGTAGTCACTGCTCTTGTCTCCTGTCATCCTTGATTTTCTTTTAGGGCTTGCCTACATGACCACCGAGTGCACAGCAAGCCTGGGTATAAATCTACAGCACTCTTGCCTGGCGCACACTCGGTGGCCATGTGCACCCTGCTGCTGCTCATGAAAAGTTCCGTAGCACTAGATCAAAGCAGGGTAACAGAACAGGAAAAAAGGAATAGAAAAGGTTTAGCTAACTTGATCTGCAATGATTGGTGAAAAATGTTTAACAAGTTAAAAATATAGTTTTGTAAAAAATATTGTAATTTAGCACAGACTTTGCAGAGAAACCTCAATTTGTCCTTACTGTGTTTCTCTTCAGTCATTATTAGTCTTTGTATCTTGTCTGGGGGGTGACTAATTTAAAGTCTCCAGGTCCCCACATGCCTTAAGGGTATTCTTGACTCCTTGGTACACAGCTACTCCAAGAGTTGAGTAGTTATGGATGATGGATCATCAAGCAGGCGATCCATTCATTTCAGCGGTAACAATTTCTTGGGGTTCCTGCAAAACCCATGAGATTCTTGTTTTCTTGTCTCCTGGGAAGTGCAGACCCTTCTCTTCACAATAAATTAATAATGTTGAAATTTAAATTGTCCTGCAGAGGCAATCTTCAGAATCGGCAGCCCACTGGGATGAATGACAGGAGAGGCTCTCTGACGGGCTCTCTGTAGTCAGCACAGCCTTGGGCTGTACTCCGTTCACATTTGGAAAGTTCTCTTTTCAACCAATGTGTCTAGAAACTGATTAACTATTTGGGTTTGTTCAATATTGTGGCCCCAAACCTTAGAATCTGCAGATGTTTATGAACCTCATGCCAGGTGGGTAGGATGTGCTCCTTTAGCCTTCTGCATTCAACACTGCTTACAAATGAATTTACATGATAGACTCCATGTGGAAAGGGAGGTGTACCATGGCATAGCTACATTGCTTATATATATATATATATATGTGTGGACTAATATATGAAGGGGGACAGGTATTCAACTTCTAAATCCAATATATAAAACATAAGCTAATAATATACTATTCTTATACACGTAGAATATTTTTCTATCCCCAATGGGAGCATAACTGCTTCAGAAGAGCATATAATCTATAGTAATAACAGCCTTTTTAACACAAAGCATTCTAGAACATATTTCCATGAAAACTCAGACTAGCTTTGAAGGGCTTGTCAATATCTGATTCACAGGGATGTATCATCACTGATGTGAGATTTTCCCACTCATCAGGAGAGGAGCATCATATGTACTTTTCAACGTACATAGCTATGACTGGAGAACCCAAAGTGTCCAAAGGTTCATAGTTTAGTTTATAAACTCTCAAATTCTGACCCTTCAATACAACCAATACCATCCACACACCCACACCCACCCTGAACCTCTTACTAAGGGCTTCCCTATATGGAGACATAATGTGTGGTAAGCAAGGGTGTATGTCTACAATCCATTATTGCTATGCACTAAGAGGCCATGTGGATCCTTGGATCTCAATCAAAGCACACTACAGAACTGTTGATGTCCTGCAGCAAAGTCCACGTGGTGCTGTAGATTTACACCCAAGCCCTGCCCTGCATTAAGTGGCCATATAGACAAGTCCTCAGTCTTCCCTCCCCTTGATTCTCCAGTAGGCCACTCCTTCCTTCCCCTATTAAATTGCTGGGGGAAAAGAATTCAAGGTCTCAGGGAAGGAAGGACAACAGTGGGGCTCTACCACTGGGGCAACTGGACACATTGCACTATTCACAAGGGAGGAAATCAAATCAGAGTAAGATGCATTTTTTTTCCATCTAATTTCTCTGCATTATCAACTCTCATCATTTTATCAGAGGTCTTGTGCTATTTTGTGTATTTCTTAAAGTTCTCTCTCCTGGAAACATTTGATTAAATAAGAATCTCAGCTTTCTGTTTTAAAAAATGTACACTTCTAGCCTTGTGGTTGTGGGGTAAAACTCGATGTAAACCTGAGTGCACTCTACAGGCTCAAAAACTAGAAGGAAAATAAAATAACCCCAAATTACATATTTTTTTAAATCTCCTGATTTTTAACCCCTGATGATTTTCGGGGGGCCTGACTCATGACTATAAATACTCGGGGTTGGCGATACTGTTTGCGCCATAGCTATGCCATGGTACATCTCCCTTTCCACAGGTGGAAAGGGCTGAGTGGTGGCGCAACGGGGGGCAGAAGGCTGTTGTGTTTAGTGGGTGCTGCTGGGAACTCAAGACAGACAGAAGCAGCTGAGCACAGATCACAGAATACCTCCTCCCAAATTCTCTAACTGCCCAAATTCCCTAGCCCAAAGCACAGGACAAGCAAGATTCACTCCTGCTCCATTGACAGATTTAAGGCCCAACATCTCATGAATCCTGAGGAATATACATTTGGATAGGGAAGATTCCCAGTTTCCAGTGGGATATACAGTCCTTGCCTCTATAGCCTTGGATGGTCCTGAAATGTCAGCCTTCAGAACTGTGATATCTTAAGCTATTTTTGTCATTTTTAGAGGCTTAGAATCTTAAAAATATTGAGTTCATCATTTTCTTCTGCCCCTCACTTGAACCCGTGGAATCTGAACAGCCTGGATTTACCAGTGAAAATTTAAAAAAAAAAAATCCTCAAAATTAAACACCAAAGACATAAAACACTTTTTAAAATACTTATTCTGCAACAACTGACAGAATACATGCTCATATGGTGGGGCACAGTGCTAAAAGCATGAGTTTGCGATGACCTGTATAACTCTCTTATTTTGGCCTGGTCTACACTATGACTTTAATTCGGATTTAGCAGCATTAAATCGAATTAACCCTGCACCCGTCCACACAACGAAGCCATTTATTTCAAAATAAAGGGCTCTTAAAATCGATTTCTGTACTCCACCCCAACGAGCGGAGTAGCGCCAAAATCGATATTGTCATTTTGAATTAGGGTTAGTGTGGCCACAATTCGATGGTATTGGCCTCCGGGAGCTGTCCCACCGTGCACCATTGTGACCGCTCTGGACAGCAATCTGAACTCGGATGCACTGGCCAGGTAGACAGGAAAAGCCCCGCGAACATTTGAATTTCGTTTCCTGTTTGCCCAGCGTGGAGAGCACAGGTGACCACAGATAGCTCAGCTCATCAGCACAGGTAACCATGCAGGCTGATAATCGAAAAAGAGCACCAGCATGGACCATACGGGAGGTACTGGATCTGATCGCTATATGGGGAGAGGATTCAGTGCTAGCAGAACTTCGTTTGAAAAGACGAAATGCCAAAACTTTTGAAAAAATCTCCAAGGGCATGATGGAGAGAGACCACAATAGG
This sequence comes from Malaclemys terrapin pileata, assembly GCF_027887155.1. Taxonomy (NCBI): domain Eukaryota; kingdom Metazoa; phylum Chordata; order Testudines; family Emydidae; genus Malaclemys; species Malaclemys terrapin. Next base: position 102,859,093 of record NC_071508.1, read on the forward strand.
GACTCAGAGTAGTGCCGCGTGAAAGTCAAGGAGCACAGACAAGCCTATCAAAAAACAAAGAAGGCAAACAGTCGCTCTGGGTCAGAGCCGTGGACATGCCGCTTCTACGCCGAGCTGCATGCAGTTCTAGGGGGGGCCTCCACCACTACCCCACCTCTGACTGTGGATTCCAAGGTGGGGATAATCTCATCAGCTACACCTGAGGATTCTGTGGACGGGGAAGAGGAGGAGGAGGAGGACGACGAGCTTGCGGAGAGCACCCAGCACTCCGTTCTCCCCAACAGCCAGGATCTTTTTCTCAGCCTGACTGAAGTACCCTCCCAACCCTCCCAAGCCAGTATCCAAGACCATGACCCCATGGAAGGGACCTCAGGTGAGTTTACCTTTTAAAATATAAAACTTGTTTTAAAAGCAAGCGTTTTTTAATGATTACTTTGCCCTGTGGACTTGGGATGCATTCGCGGCCAGTACAGATACTGGAAAAGTCTGTTAACGTGTCTGGGGATGGAGTGGAAATCCTCCAGGGACATCTCCATGAAGCTCTCCTGGAGGTACTCCAAAAGCCTTGCCACAAGGTTTCTGGGCAGTGCAGCCTTATTCCGTCCTCCATGGTAGGACACTTGACCACGCCATGCTTGCAGCAAGTAATCTGGTATCATTGCATGACAAAGCCTGGCAGCGAATGGTCCCGGTGTTTGCTGGCATTCAAGCAACATCCATTCTTTATCTTGCTGTGTAATCCTCAGGAGAGTGATATTGCTCATGGTAACCTGGTTGAAATACGGGAATTTAATTAAGGGGACAGAGGTGGCCGTTCCTACTGGGCTGTTTGTCTGTGGCTGAAAAGAAATCCTTCCCTGCAATTAGCCAAGTGTGGGCGGGTGGGGGGAGGAATTGGCCCTGAGCTTTTCGGGTTTGGCTAGCAGGGATCTTCCCTGTTACCAGCCACGCGGTGGGGGGAGGGGTACAGCGATCATCCCAGATAATTCATGGCGGGAGAGGGGGTGTGGGGGGGGTTAGTTTGGTTTCTGCAGGGATCTTCCCTGATACCAGCCACGCGGTGGGGGGAGGGATAAAGCAATCATCCCAGATAATTGGATGGGGGGGGGTTAGTTTGTTTTCTGCTGCTGAAGGTTAACAGGAAAACCACAGCAGTCAATGGGCTTTGCTTGGTATGTGGGAAAGGAAGGTGCAGAAGCCGAAAGACAATGGCTTACCATGGCCGCATGCAAGCTGAATTCTGTTGCCCAGACCTGCATCTGTGATCTCTAACACCAAAGCCACAGGCACTCAATATTAAGATGGAAAATGCGATCTTGTACTGAAATCACGTGTGCTATGTAATGTGAATGTGTTGTTCACCATGAAAGAGTATAAGCATTGTTCTGTAAAATGTATCATTTTAAAAACTTCTCTCCTTTTTTTCCAACCCTCCCTCCAGCAGCTGCAAATTTTTCAAGCCTCCACTCTCCATCCCGAAGGCTATCTCAGATAAGGCGGCAGAGAAAGAGGACGCGAGATGAGATGTTCACGGAAATAATGGAATGCACCCGCAATGAAAGAGCTCATTTGAATGAGTGGAAGGACACGGTATCTAAATTTAGGAAAGATGCCAGTGAACGTGAGGTCATGAGGGACGCTCGAGATGAGAGGTGGCAGGCTGCAACGCTGGGGCTGCTGCGTGATCAAACGGACATGCTCCGGCATCTGGTGGAGCTTCAGGAACGGCAGCAGGATAACAGACTGCCACTGCAGCCGCTGTATAACCTCCCTCCCCCCTCACCATGTTCCATATCCTCCTCACCCAGACGTGTAAGAACACGGGGTGGGGGTAGGCTCCATGCACCCTCCCACTCCACCCCAGTGGACAGCCCAACCAAAAGGCTGTCATTATATTGAATTTTTTCAGTGGCCTTTTACTTCCCTCCTATCATCCTCCCAAACCTCACCCAGATTACCTTGTCGGTTCTCTCCCTATGTTTATAATCAATTAAGAATACATGATTTTTAAACGATAGTGACTTTATTTCCTTTGAAAGCAAGCTGGGGGAAGGGGGAGGGTGGGTTCGTTACAGAGAATGAGTCAATAAAGGGGGCGGGTTTTCATGAAGGAGAAACAAACAGATATTTCACACTGTAGCCTGGCCAGTCATGAAACTGGTTTTCAAAGCTTCTCTGATGCACAGCGCTTCCTGGTGTGCTCTTCTAATCGCCTTGGTGTCTGGCTGCGCGTAATCAGCAGCCAGGCGATTTGCCTCAGCTTCCCACCCCACCATAAAGGTCTCCCCCTTACTTTCACAGAGATTGTGGAGCACACAGCAAGCAGAAATAACAATGGGGATATTGGTTTGGCTGAGGTCTGAGCGAGTCAGTAACGATCACCAGCGACCTTTTAAACGGCCAAATGCACATTCTACCACCATTCTGCACTTGCTCAGCCTGTAGCTGAACAGCTCCTGACTCCTGTCCAGGCTGCCTGTGTATGGCTTCATGAGCCATGGCATTAAGGGGTTGGCTGGGTCCCCAAGAATAACTATTGGCATTTCAACATCCCCAACGGTTATTTTCTGGTCCAGGAAGTAAGTCCCTTGCTGCAGCCATTTAAACAGATTAGTGTTCCTGAAGACACGAGCGTCATGAACCCTTCCCGGCCAGCCCACGTTGATGTTGGTGAAACGTCCCTTGTGATCCACAAGTGCTTGCAGCACCATTGAAAAGTATCCCTTGTGGTTTATGTACTGGGTACCCTGGTGCTTTGGTGCCAAGATAGGGATATGGGTTCCATCTATCGCCCCACCACAATTAGGGAATCCCATTGCAGCAAAGCCATCCACTATGACCTGCACATTTCCCAGAGTCACTACCTTTCGTAGCAGCACCTTAGTGATTGCTTTGGCTACTTGCATCACAGCAGCCCCCACAGTAGATTTGCCCACTCCAAATTGATTCCCGACTGACCGGTAGCTGTCTGGTGTTGCAAGCTTCCACAGGGCTATCGCCACTCGCTTCTCAGCTGTGAGGGCTGCTCTCATCTTGGTATTCTGGTGCTTCAGGGCAGGGAAAAGCAAGTCACAAAGTTCCAAGAAAGTGCCCTTATGCATGCGAAAGTTTTGCAGCCACTGGGAATCGTCCCACACCTGCAACACTATGCGGTCCCACCAGTCTGTGCTTGTTTCCCAGGCCCAGAATCGGCGTTCCACGGCTATAACCTGCCCCATTAACAGCATGATCTCCAAAGCACCGGGTCCCGCGGTTTGATAGAATTCCATGTCCATATCCTCATCACTCTCGTTGCCGCGCTGCCGTAGCCTACTCCTCACCGCCTGGTTTTCCAGGTTCTGGTTCAGCATAAACTGCACGATAACGCACGAGGTGTTTACAATATTCATGACTGCTGTCTTGAGCTGAGCAGGCTCCATGCTTGCCGTGGTCTGGCGTCTGCACTGTTCACCCAGGAAAAAGGCGCGAAACGGTTGTCTGCCGTTGCTTCCCTGGAGAGGGGGGAGGATATACCCAGAACCACCCGCTACAATGTTTTTGGCCCCATCAGACATTGGGATCTCAACCCAGAATTCCAATGGGCGGAGGAGACTGCGGGAACTATGGGATAGCTATGGGATAGTGCAATGCTCCAGAAATCGACGCTAGCCCCCGTATATGGACGCACACCACCGAATTAATGTGCTTAGTGTGGCCGCATACATTCGACTTTATACAATCTGTTTCCAAAATTCGAATTATATAAATCCGGATTAATCCCATAGTGTAGACATACCCTTCGGCAAGAAGCATGGCCATGGCAATAATAATCCCCTTTTTTTCAACCAAGCCATCATGTGTTCTCTCTACATAAGTTATAGAAAATATTAGTATTAAAATCCATTCGTCAATCTCTAATAAGAATATCTGAAATACAGATCCAAATGATGACATCTTAGAGGGTCAGACTGAGCACAGATTTGCATGTAGACTTCACAAAAGGAATTATCTATACCAGTGGTTCTCAACCGGAGTTCACAGAGGTCTTCCAGGGGGTCAACTTATCTAGATCCGTGTTTCTCAACCTGGGGGTTGCAACCCCCCAGGAGGTTGTTGGACTGTTTGGGAGGGGGTGTCAGAGGTGGAGGGCTGGCATTAGGGGGAGGCAACCAGGGCAATTGTCTGGGCCCCCATACCACAGGGGGCCCCACAAAGCTAAGTTACATGCTTCAGTCCTGGGCGGCAGGGCTTGGGCTTCAGGGGTACAGTAGTGTGGAAAGGTTGAAAACCACTGATCTATACAACCAATTCCTTTCATCTTAGAAAGAAAATTTAAGTTTTAACGTGGAAAGATATGTATTGTTTATAATTCAGCTTCAGAGTAAATGTTTGATTTCATATAGTAGGTCCAAAGTGGAAAATAATATGGTATGCGTTGTTCTCTACCAGTGGTGCAATTGCACTTTCATTGAATTGGATTAACAGGTGCAATATAGCTGTTTCCTTTGTGTGTGCTATTCATGGTTCTGGGCTGAACTACAAAGCTGCGGATAGTTTGGTATGTAGCTACTTTGCAGAAAGCCTCTCCCCATGTATCTGAGACCACCTGAACCTTCAGGATTAAATGGGAGGAGCAGGGCATTCTCAATGAAGGGTCCTCAGTTCTGGAACTTATTCCACACAGCACTCTGCAAGAAGCAGATTCTGCTGATTTTCAGGACATACTGTGTATAATTATTCAGGTTTTGTCTGAGGAGATATATGGAATAGAGGCTGGTATTTGAGATGTTGGAAAGGGATTGTGTCCTTTAATTGGCATTGTATCACTTTATGAATTTGTGATGCAGTTGATGTGTTTGTTTCTGATCAGCACTGTATACAAATGAAAAATCATTCAATGGAACTAGATCTTCACATGCTTGAAGTAATATCTACATCAGTTCACAAGATATGCAAGAGCAGATTTGAAGGTTTACTGTTCACAATTCCACACTCACTGGCATTGGACTCCCGAAGAGTGACTGTATTAAACAAAACCACAAAACACTTGGGTTGTGTGTGCAAGATTTTGAACTATATCAATAGGCTTGGTTATTGTAAGCATTGGATTACAAATGCAAATGATAATTTGTTTTTGCAATAGTCAAAATATAGGTTTTTCAAAAGAAAAGAAAAGAGTAAATACAGTTTATCCTGATACCAAGGAAAAGCATGTTTTGAATGGTAGTGTGCATTATATTTATATCCAGCAAAAAAAAAAGTTCACCCTTAAATGCTTTATTACCAAAGTCAATTTCCGCACAATTTTTTTTCAGATAAAAGCTGTTACATGTATGGTAAAGCTGCACAATGGGCAATATTGAAATGAGCACCCATGTTTTCTAAAATAATATTCTTGGCCCCAATCCTGCAATCTGTTCTGCATGGGCAAACCCCACTTCTGGCACAAAGTCCCATTAACTTCAGTTGGACTCTACCTGTGTGGAACAGCAGGCAGAACCAGGGCCCCTACTTCACCTAATATTTAGATTTTTCACTCAGCTGCAAAGATGTTGCTTTTTTCCTACTTTTCCATTTTTGCCTATTGCTTTATTTAAAAAAAATACTGCAATATATTAGCATTTCTGCTCTAATTATCCAGTTTAGAATCATGTTACTATAGTAGATTTCAGCAATATGCTTTATATGAGTTCACTTTCCTAAGTATCATCCTGTTGAAATATTTGCAATCCTTGCTGCTGAACACTTTTCTGTATTTTGCACCAATGTTCTGCATACCTTCCCTCAAAAGAAATTTCACCTGATGTGCAAGACATTTCTAACTGCGGTGCTGGATTCTTACCTCATTGGGACCTCAAACAATTTTGAGCATAGTCTTTTAATAGTTATATAAATATATTTTTATGGACTTAGCCCTACTATTTTGCATCATGTCAGCTTGCACTACCTGATTCCTAATAATTTCTCCAAACTCTTTGTTGTTCTAATAAAAATATTTATGATAATATTCCTTGAGAGGCTGCTACTTAAGAATATTAATTAGCTTGTCTATCAGCACAGAAGTTGAAATCATCTCTTTTTTTTTTTTTTTTAAAGTTGTATTTTTTTTTTAAACTGCAACAGTCCTAAAAAATTTTTTTGATAAATTAATGCTGACTGAGTATGGATACAAATGTTTATTTTCTCTCAATTTGTTTTCTCTTTTCATTACCTTCTTTTCAATGTTTTTGTGACAAAGTAAATTCAAAATACCTAAAATGTACAATAGAGAGAAAATAATCATTTCAGAATAGCCAGTATAACCATTGGTCAGCATCTCTATTTTGAAATGTAGCATTAATTTAAGTCAAAACATGCTTGTGTGTCCCCTTCTCTCCTCCTTTTCTTTTTTGTAAAGCAGCATTTTAAATTTTCATATCACTATAATGCAATTTAGGATGTTTCTCAGTGTTTCTATAGAAAATGTAGAAAGAAGTCTAGAGTTAGTCCATAAATGCCCTCTCGTGACGGTCTCCAGAAATGCAAGTCTTTTTACCTTTGATTTTACATTTGCTCCATACCCAGCACAGCAGTTCAGCCAAAGGATGCTGAAATCCTTAAAGAAAATAAATAAATGGTAACGTTAAGGATCAAAGATTTATTTTAGTTGGGCTCCCTCCGAGTACTTTTTTTTGGGGGGGTGGATTGTTTAATGATATACTTACAATAACATAGTGAATTAAATCAGTGCCTGATGCATCTGTAGGGTGCTATTTCTTTCTAGACAGAGAAACGTAAATTACTGGAGTGCTATATAAGATGGGAATTCCTTGTTAAGCTCACAGAAAAAGATGAGTACACTATTCCCCTTTTGGCCAAGTTTCCAAAAAGAATTGCAAGAGGGGAAGTGTGTAAATAAATATAAAATATTTTTTTTTTTTTTAGGGCCAGAGATTTTAGGATAAGCATCCAACTCCTGGCATTACCCAACACTTACTAGCTCTCATGGCCCTAAAAAGCCTACTATGAGACACATATGTTAGGTACCTTTTTCAAAGAAAAACTTTACACCAGTATAGTACATTATAGTACATCTGGGTGTTATCCAAAAGATAGAAAACAATTAAAATAAAGATGGGGCCAATAGTTCAAAGGGCTGTTTTCTGTATTGATGATACAGAAAACTAAAAATTTGGCCAAAAAACAAGCAAGCAAAACCTCCCAGACCATATTAAATACAAAAATGGTTAGAAAAAAGGCCAAAATAGACAGATTGGACTGCAATTAACCTTGCACTGCAACTTTAAAAAAGCTACAACATGATTGTGATGGAATAGGGCCTATTTTAACATCTTCTGCGTAGATAGGAAAATGAATATGCATTTGAAAAAAGTAGTTAGTTCTTTGAGTTGTAACAGAATTTCATTTCATTATCGTCACAGAGTATATAATTGTCTAATTATATTCTATTTGTTGGGCGGTACTCTTTCCTGATCTGTTAGATTTTATTAACTGAGTGAAAGTATCTCACTATGACACATACCTCACCCATTCTTAGATTTGCTCCCTGGTTCCTGGAATTTTGAAATTGAAATTAGTGAATAATAAAACCATTTTCCCTGCCTCTGATTATAAGAGAAGTTGAAAAATCTCCACCTCAGATGCACCCTTTTCTGCTCCCTAGATTTGTTTGTGTAGTCGGGGATTTTCCTTAAAATAGTCCCTCTGGTGGACATATTCGGGGATGAATTTCCATAGGGGAGGGTCCTTAAGCAAGAACACCCTACTCCAGCCAATCCAGTGAAGCCTCAGAAAGGAGAGCAAGAACAATGCAGCCTACCTTATGGAGTGAGACATTAGCTCCACAGTACACAGGGTCTAGAAAATTAAGAGCTTTACATAACAAATTTTTTGTAATACATTGAATTGAATCTGATGGTTTACTGACAACCAGTGTAGGCTCCTGGCTCAATTCCCCCTAAAGTCAATGGGAAACTTCAGTGGGAGCTGGATTAGGCCTTAGGATCACGGAGGCATTACTGATTTCCTCAATTTTAAACTCTGGAGCAAATGTAAAGCTGCATTTTGCATCATCCAGCTCCATTTCAACCAAAGCAAATTTGCAATATTTCACTCTTAACATAGAATAGGTCATGCATATCACTCTAATATATAGAAAAAATAAATTTGGAGTTCTCCTCCTTCCACCTGACTATTTCTTTCTGAGCATATTGGACATGTATTCCAAGGCACTAAAATAACACCAACTGTATTCAGCGTAAAGTAGGGCAGTCTAAAGGTGTCCAAAACCATTTCAGACAGTCCAGTGACTGGTAATTTAGGAATTATATAGGTCCATTTATTCTGCATTCAGCAATAAACACACACAGCATTTGTGATGGACTTCACTGCACTACACCAACACAAAACACTCTGAATATTTTATATTTATTTACACACTTCCCCTCTTGCAATTCTTTTTGGAAACTTGGCCAAAAGGGGAATAGTGTACTCATCTTTTTCTGTGAGCTTAACAAGGAATTCCCATCTTATATAGCACTCCAGTAATTTACGTTTCTCTGTCTAGAAAGAAATAGCACCCTACAGATGCATCAGGCACTGATTTAATTCACTACGTTATTGTAAATATATCATTAAACAAAGAAAAGATGCATATTATGCTGTTTATGTACTGGAACATCATGTCTGGGTAAAGATCTTAACAACAAAGCTACGTCAACAATATTTATCTTATTAAAAACCGCAGTTTGATTTGCACTGCTGTATACTAATATGCCATATCCTTAAGTTACAAGAGGATTTTCTATATTGTTCTGGTGATGGTCATCATAATTTGAACACTGAGTGCAAACAGGAGTGCTGCCAGCTTTTCTGCCGCCCTAGGCAGTGGAAGGTCCCACCCCAAAATGCCGCCCTCCACAGAGGCGGTGGAAGGTCCCGCCGCCGAAATACCTTTGGTATTGGGTTGCGCCGGCCCTGAGTGCAAAGGAGACTAGTGAAACACCAGTGCTCTATTAACACACACAGTAAAAGTAGCTATAGTGTTTGCACTGCTCTGAGTACAAATGAGCCCATAGTTTGGGTCCTATCTCACCAGTTTAAAGGATGGCAAAATTACCCAGAAAGACTCAATCTGCCTTTACATTGACAGTAAAAAAAAAAAAAAAAAAAAAAAAAAAGAAAGAAAGAAAAGGAAAGAAAATATTACCATGATAAGCATGGCCCCAACTTTCTTATTCTGAGAAGTGTGAAGATGTCTGTTCTCAGCGTTGACAAAATATTATGTTCTCTTCAGGAGTTTCCACACCATCTAGTGTTGTTTACGGATATTTATTTATATATATTTTTAAATGACTCAATCTGCTAATTATGCACATAGCTGGCCTGTGTAGCCACGAGTTCCTAGAGCTGTCAACCCTTTTATTCCCTCCCCCATTCCCTCACTCAGTTTGCTACACCCACTTGTTGTGTCTTATCTTGAATTAGATTATAAATTTTTTTCCAGCCAGGGCAGTTTCTTCCTATGTCTCCTATTTCCCTGCCATTGCAGGGGCCTCAAGCACTGGTGCACCTCAGTCCCTCCTATTCTCTTCCTGTGGCACATAATAGTCTAGTCTCCTGTCAGCTGTGATTCCGTGGTCTAATTTCAGTTGTTGGGTTTAGTATGCAGGCTCTGAGTGGTGTTGACGGCCTGTGACATACAGGAGGTCAGAATAGATGATCTAGTGGTTCCTTCTGGCCTTAAATTCTAGGACTCTATATAGTGCCTACCTTGCTGGGCCCTGATCCTGACTGAGGCCTCTGGGTGCAATATATTAGAACAGTTTTGTCATAAGGGATCAAAATGCTGCATCCAAATTAGGCTTGTCCCTTTGGAAGTGGTCAGTAGATATATTTTCATTCAGAATGTACCCTCAGGGTTGCTGCTGGCATTGTTATAGACACAGGGACTTTGCTTAACATGACCACCATACTTCTATAAAGACAAAAGTTCAATGGTTCCTAGGTTATACAACTGCCTGCTCCATCTAATTTCCATATCAAAAGATACAGCTCACCAGGGGATAGGGAGAATGTATTACAAGTTGTTAGGCTACTCTTTCCACTGCAGAAGATTCATCCCCACTGCCACTTAAATCTAAATAAACTTCTGGATACGGTTGTCACATCAACGTAAAATGCTGTGTTCCAGATAGAACTAGCTCTACTGTGCTACATGCCACTGTGGACATATCTGCAAGACATGTTACAAGACAAATGTTTTACCCTGACATAGGCTGGAGAACAACATCCATTAAAAAAATTCTGCTTCACACTTAAGAAGTTTTAGGCCTTTTCAGTACGTCCTCTTATTTCTAGTTTCCAGCCATCATCCCCAATCATTCGATGACAGAGATTCAGACTGAAAACCACCCAACACTAGTTGTAACTCAAGACAGACATTTTTTCAGTTACCAAAAATGGATCATGCACTTTCCAAGGGTTGAGTCTATCTTTAGGTTAGTCCCTTCATACTAGTGCTTCCATCTAGCCTAACCTGCAGAAGCAAGTAAGTCAACGAGATACAATTATATGTGCTCCTGTCGTGATGCATGTGTGAGATGGAGGTATGTTAGCTAGGGGCCAGACTGGAGCAGAGCACCTTGACTTATAAGTTGTACATACACAATTTCCCAGGAGTAGAGAGCTTAGCTATTATGTGAAACATTTCAATTTTTCAACTACTAGAAGGGTTGAGTTATCCATTTACATTTCACCACTTGGTTGGTACCCACTGAAAAGAAGGTCAAATATTTCAATTTTTGTTCCTCTCTAAATTTCCCCAAGTGTTTTATAAGAAGGTTGTCTCTTTTCCACTGTCTCCATGTAGATGTGATGAAATATCAGTACAGTTTATTTTATACTCATGCTAGTAAATATTAACTATGAATATATAGCACTCAGGTGTCAGCAGAAGCATGTAATATGGTGTCCAGCTCTGAAATGTTTGACAAGCTGTTAACACAGAACCATTAAAAGTGAACTGTAGAGATACGGAACAGTTAATGTACTTATAAACCAGTCTGTAAAGTTCTAGGCCCACATTGCATTCTGACTCAAAAGTCACATTGATACCAATGGAAATACTAACTGAATTAGGAATGTAACATTGAGACCCACTGACCTAGATTTTCAAAAGTGACTAGTGATATTAGGTACCTATTTTGGTTACCTATCTTAAGATGGGTTTCTGAAAATCATGCCCCTTTAAAGGTGTATCAAGTTACGCACCTAAAAATGGAAGTACCCAAAATCAATAGTCACTTTTGAAAAAAATAGTAATTTTGAGCTTTCAATTTTGTAACTTTTCCTTGTAAACATATAGTACAACATAGTTATAAGGAGTGAAGAAAACCCCGAAGTTTATGGTTTCTCTTGAAACAGTGGCCAAGAAGTTATCATGATATCATTAATAAAAGCTGCATTCATATTATTTAGAATTTCACTTGTCTACACTCAATGGAATTCTCTTTCTAGTACTGAGCTGCTTATTATATTACCTGGTTTGCAATTCACAGTTAAGCCTAGCAGGATAAAATGTTTATTCTTAGTTAGAAAATGGACAAAATACTTGAATTCAATAAAAAAGAAGCTTTCTGATAGCTGAATCATTTTGATTTCACAAACCCATCATCTACTTACTCCATAAATGTCTTGAAATTGAATTGTGAGTGATTATATATATATATATATATATATATATATACACACACACACACACACGGGGAGGGGTAAGATCATTTTGATTTGAAATCATATTTTGCCCCCATGGGACCTGATTATATCTATTTTTGTTTGCTTATGCAATCCATAAGAACATAAGAATGGCGACACTGGGTCAAACCAATGGTTCAGCTATCCCGCTAGCCTGTCTTCTGACACTAATAGCTGTCAGATGCGTCAGAGGGAATGAACAGAACATGGCAATTTCAAGTGGTCCAGCCCATTGTCCAGTCCCAGCTTCCAACAGTCGGAGGTTTAGGGACACCCAGAGCATGGATTTGCATCCCTGACCATTGATGGACTTACCCAATTCTCTTTTGAACCCAGTAACGTTTTTGGCCTACATGACATCCTATGGCAATGAGTTCCACAGGCAGTCTGTTTGTTGTGTGACAATGTACTGCTTTTTTGTTTGTTTGTTTTAAACCTGCTGCCTATTAATTTCATCAGGTGACCCCTAGTTCTTGTGTTACTTGTTGGAATAAATTACAATTCCCTATTCATTTTTCTTCTTACCATGCATGATTTTATAGACTTTTATCATACCCCCCTTTAGTCATCTCTTTCATAAGATGAACAATGCCAGTCATTTTAATCTCTCCTCCTATGGAAGCTGTTCCATACTCCTAACCATTTTGTTGCCCTTCTCTGTGCCTTTTGCAATTCTAATATATCTTTTTAGAGATGGGGTGACCAGCACTGCATGCAGTACTCAAGATGTGGGCATACAGGGCCGGCTCTAGGATTTTTGCCTCCCAAAGCAAAAACAATTTTGGCCGCCCCCCCCCGCCCCGTTCTTTAATTACCCCACCCCGCCTCAACTCCGCCCCTTCCCCAAATCCCCCATACACAACTATGCCAGGAAAGCTACTAAAACATCTCAAGATATTAATGACATCAGAAAAAAACTGAGTTTTGATTACATGGTCAGCAAAGGTTATTATCAGAACTCCTTGATCAGACTATAAATCAATATTTCTCTCTTTGCTTACTCAAATTCTCTCTTCTTCACATTTATACATTTCTTCATGTTATGTGCTTGATTCTCCTTTCAATTACACAGATTTTATACTGATGTAACTCCATTTACTTCAGTTACTTGCAGTTACTTTTCATTTACACTAGTAAAAGAGGAAAATCAGGCCTTGTACATAATGTAAGGGTCAAATGTAGATGAAATGCACTATAATGTTATAGATCCCTAAATTCTACAAGCTTTTCTCTTTCTTAGTTTTCCCTGTTACATTAAAAATGGTCTTTTAAAAGCAAGTGTTCCACATAAATATGTGATCTTACCCAGTGTGACATAGGCTTCTAACGTGTGATTTTATTTAACAAGCTAACAACATAAAGACCTCAATTTCAGTAGCTAAAATATGTTTAAAATTTTAGTTTGGATTTTTTTAAAATCAAACTTTAGAAATTAGCAAAAATGGGTAACCGGCAGGGGGGATTTAAGGCCTTTCAGAAGAATATGTACCTCCCATGCAGAAACATACCTGCATTACTACATCTCACAAGAATTGCCCCCCCTTTTGTCATAATAAGGGAGATAATTTAATTGATTGCCTATAGTATTCGAGACCCATCCACTGTTATTTACTATATTCAGTCATCTTTGATTTACATACAGATACAGCTAAGGGTATTATAGTACATCAGTGGAGAAATCTGAACTCCATTTTACAATGACAAAGTAATTTTTAATTATTGGAATGCCTGCAATTGAAAGAGATCTTGTCCCCCAAGGTTTATAGCTTTATTTTTACTCATCAGTAAATGCTTCCTGGAGCAGCAATGGTTCAGATATATTAAGGACCGTCTCAATTGATATTTTAAAAAGGTCTTTTCATGTTGCATTTTTCAGAAGGTAATCTGGCTTGGTATACTGTTTGACTAAGTCATGGTGTATTGCATCTTTTGTAGAATGTCTTCAGTTGTCCAAGCATAACAACCATAAAATAAAGGGTGGGGTAGGGTGTGCATGCAAGACCAGTTATAATACTAAATGTGTAGAGATACCTGAAATACTATGCTCTTTATTTTGGTATGAGATGGTCGGTGTGCATCACACATGTAAAATGTTTGTTGCTAAGAATGTGTGTCTACAGGTGTGGAATGCCCTGAGGATGAGTAGAGCGGATACCCTCTCGTGCAGGTGCAGACTCCAAAAGGCAAGTTCCTGTTATTTCTCCTTCCCCACTCCCTTTTCCTTATCTTGCCTTTGGAGGGTCTCAATTCACAGTAAGTATCACTTGTGCATATAGTGGACTATATTTATTTAGCGAGACATGTGACTAGTTCTTTTCAGTGAATAAAACACAAAATACACTCATTTGAGGGAATGGAGTGTTTAATTTAAATATTTTAGGAGTGTTAGAATACTAAGAAACATCTGGAAGAACAGATAAAACTAGATAAATGTTTAGCCTTGTTATGAGTAACACACTAGCATACGATTAGGTTTATAATGGTTGTAATTTAACAAACTGTTGTATGAAATATTTTGTTTAACGTTCATTAAAAACTGCTAATGCACTTATGTTTTTCATGGACTACATTTTTTACATGATATTAGTAGACTACAAATATGCAAAAAAAAAAAAAACCCCAAACAGTTTGGAGTTAAAATGGGAAAAGAAATTTTACACCAATCTTGTCTTTAATTTGTATGGGGGAGATTTTTTTTAACCACAAATTCTGTATTTTAATTATATTATCCCAACTCTATTTTTTAAAACTCATTTTGTCACTGTTTTGTAACAGAAACACTGTAAATATTATAGATGTGGTAAACTATTATACTTGTTTTCTTATAAATGAAATGATCTGTGCCAACACTGACAAAATGAATTAATGTGTTACTAAGGCAACAGTCACATTATATGCTTTCTCTTTCACAGTATGCGGTAGAGCATATGGTTTACTCTTAATGGAACACTAGCTTCTCATTAACATACCAGTAGCAATGTCAGAACTTACAAACCAGCATAACAGGAAAATGGAAAAAACTTATAAATTAGACCCTTTCAGTACTATTGAGAAGGAAATGACTGATGTTCTAAGGTACAATATTTAGCTAAAGCAGTGCCCTATTCTGCACCTTCCTTTTCCAAAAAAAACTTTTTTCTCATTACAAATACAAATATAAATATTGAAGTGCAAGTATTTTTTTTACCTTGCTTAAAAATGATTGGCACTCTCAATAACTTTTTTTAAAATGGTGTTTCTGTGCCTTTTCCCCCTCACAGTATGTTTTAAATAGCTGCATTTTTTCCCTATAACAACTTCTCAATACTAAGCAAACTTCTGAATATAAAAGCCAAAAATTGCTTCTCCCATAAATGGGATATCCCTCAGGTGAATCCTTTGGAGCAATCCAGGATGTAAAATGAACCATACATTTTCATTAGTTAAGGATAACCGGGTTAAAAAAAAAAAAAAAAAAAAAACACAATACACCCCTCCCCCTCCTCCACATGCAAAGGCAAATGAAGTAGAGCCACCAAATGGCTGTGTCATCATTTGGGGGAGAGGATGAAAGACAGTATTTGTTGAACATCCAGAACTGCCTGATGGTGACTGCTATATTACACACAAGTTATTATACCTGCAATAAATATCATTTGAATTTGCATAATTAAGCATTGTATTTATTTATTTAAATATCTGCTTTAATAACAGTTTGGCTGGAT
Source organism: Malaclemys terrapin pileata (assembly GCF_027887155.1). Lineage (NCBI taxonomy): Eukaryota > Metazoa > Chordata > Testudines > Emydidae > Malaclemys > Malaclemys terrapin. The sequence continues at coordinate 102,874,530 of NC_071508.1, forward strand.
CTGTGACAGAAAAGCAGCCCAGTAGCATGTTTTAAGAATGGCCATACTGGGTCCGACCTTTGTCCATCTAGCCCAACATCCTGTCTTCCAACAGTGGAAGGTGCCAGATGCTTCAGAGGGAATAAACAGAACAGGGCAATTTATCAAATGATCCATCCCTTGTTATCCACTCTAGCTTCTGACATTTGGAGGTTTAGGGCCACCCAGATCATAGGGTTGCATTCCTTACCATCTTGGCTAATAGGATATCTCCATCAATGGCTCCCTTTAAAAAAAGGAATTGTTGAAAATTTATTTATTCTCTGCTTGACTAATGGAATAGAGTTCATCTTCTGAGTATGAGTGAATATGACAACATCTCAAAAACACAAGAAACTGAAATTCTATTATTTTTCCAATTTCAATACCCATATTAATTGTATTTTCTTATAAATGATAGGGCACTACATAGTGGAAAATTACTGAAATAAATACAAATATTCTCAGCACTGCTGGGCTTGCAACATTTTCACCTTCATGCCACCACCACTGTCTTTAGGCTCCATCAACACTGCCACAATGATACAGACAGGGGATCTGGTCACAATATGGTTATCCACTGACCCAATTACAACATGGTTAAAAGTTGTTAAGCCTTGGACACTCCAGGTTTTTGACCCAGTTACAGGGGCACAGTTACTAAAGTACTAAATTTAACAGTATTGGGATTGGATTAATGGGCAAGTGTGCTCTAAACTGGTCCCAGATAGCTATAGCTGTAGTGTGGATGGTGTTTTCTTGTCACAGTGGACACGCCAAGGTATATTTGACTCTTATTTGATTTCAAAACAGGTCAGAGACCATAGCCTGTTTATATGATCAAGTGCATTTTATTTGTTTGTTTTGTATGGTATCTGAAAAAGACGACTTAAGACTGAATAAGGTGAGCACAAAAACGATTTCATCACCAAAGACTTCCACTTATAGTGCAAAAAACAAACAAACAACACACACCTTATTTCTCTCAAGTGGGGAGAAGATGGTATGTATTAATGTGTTGAGATTGTTATCATGGGCCAGACTGTAATATACTCACAGTCAGTAACGTCTTATGCCAGAAGTTGTGCTATCACACCACTGAAATTAGTTTGCAAGGCACTATTCTACATGAGTAAGGTTATCATAATCTTGATCTATGTGAGGTCTGAGCAATTCCATACATTTTTTAAGTTTATAAATTTGTGTTCAATATTATTGTTTTTAAAATTATGACATGTTTAGAACTTGTTATTGTTAAAGGTCAATAAATTTACAGTTCAGACACTTACCAACCTATAAATCAAACCAACATGCAATATATAATTAGCATAGAAACAGAGTTTGTATTTCCAGTTCAGCTTCAATAATTAGCCTACAGAGGATTACATTTTTCCTTGTTCAGTCTCTGCTGATTAAATTGAAAGGTTTACCCTTGGTCTCCCACTATTCTTCCGATTCTTGTTTATTCTGCATCAGATTCTTAGCCTGTTTCCAACAAATTGTGAGCTATTTCTGCAACCAGGAGTTAAAGAATTTGCAATCCAGCTTTAAGAAGTCAATCTGTGCCCCTGAATATTTTTAGCACAGATTGACAGTACCCTAAAGTAGCTTGAAAGATAGGATGCAAACACTGGAAGTGCTTACAATGGAGATCGCCAAAGTCAAAAAAGACAAGAGCTGTTCACACCCAGGTGTGTGCGTGTATATACAAAAGTAAATAAACACAGTAAGGCATGCTTCATTTGTGGAAACCTATTCTTTCAATTAAAGGAAAACACCATGAAAATGAGTAATCATCAGATTGGGCCATCTTTTCTCTTTTCCCAAATTTATCACAAATGTGCAATTTACAAACTGTTTCCTCACCCCAACCAACATACCTAGGCTGTCTAAACAGATATGTTCCATAAGTGTCAAGTCAGCTGTAATGATGCAAACTGTTAATGCAATCAGTTCTACACCTTAACTCAATAATGAATTCAATCCCAGGTCTTGTGCAGTTTTTCTAAGTGGAGTCAATAAACTTTCAGTAGTTAAAATTTTTTAGTTTGCAAGATATATTTATTCAGATTCCCACCTCCACTGCAAAGCCTGAAAAAAATTGCATGTTGTATCACTGGTCTTTCCGGATCAGCCTTTCTGCAATAAAATCACAAATCTTTTCTTGTCACCTCTTGCACCTACATACTATTGAAAACACATTCCGTTGAAGCCAACTCTTGCCTTTCAATAGAAGTAAAAACACAGAATGATGTCTATTATATAGATGCACACGATGGCATTGTAAAAAATGTCATTTGATCTGGTCACCACCTCACTTAACTGCACTAGATGTCTGCAGGCAGAGATCAGAATTTATAAAGAAAGCCAATTACATTACAATAGAGTAGAAGATAATAAACTTCTAATGATGTTCCTGACTCAAAAAGAGATAACTAAAATGTGAATCTATCCGACCCCAGCTTCTGTCATCTTTATGTAGCCAGCATACCGACAATATCCTTGTTTTGTTTAGGGCAAGGAACTCTATTGTGTAACAATAACATAAGAGCCATTTTTTAAAAGTAGATGTTTGGCTTAAAACTGTGAGCAAGTCGAAACACTGTTGCAACCATATTGGGGCTCATACAACCCAGGACGCTACAACAATGGTTGCTTTCCCTTGAGGCGTTATTTGTGTGTGTTTCTTTTGGTGCCCAGGCTTAAACCTTTTCATGGGCTCCATGCGATTCTAAGACACTCCTTTCAACACAGAGAGAAAAATTAATTAGAAAGCAAAGGAAGAGAGCTTGCTTATCATTTGATCAGGTCATTGACATAAGAGCTCCAAGCTTTTTTTAAAAAAAAAAAAAAAAAAAAACCAAAAGCTCTCTGGTACACCTGCTCTTCAGGTCTCATCAATTTTATCTGAGTAAAGTCAGTGCTTTTAAGCTCGTCCACTAAAGAGGTCGCAATTGCGATGGGGACAGAAAGAAGTGTTGCCAGCTCTTTATCTTGATCTGGCTGTTTGTTTTTGCACTGATGTATGTAATGAAACAAAGAGGGTTTAATCGTTTCAAACAAAAGCCTTTTGGTACCCAGAGGGATCTCATTTACTCTGCTCCAATTCTTCTTGTTTCAGGTTGCAGCCTCTTCCTCTTTGCCGATCCACCAGGCTGAGTTTCTTACCTGGGGCTTAAAATTGCGAGGTGTGAAACTCTTCTTTTGTTTTGACAGGTGCTCTTTGCTAAACATCAGCCTAGCATTGGTGGTGCTAATACACAGAAGAAAAAACTTCTGATATGCTAATGACAGTAGTTACCAAACTTCTGTCTTTAATGAGTTTTATTAGCTTACTTCACTTTTAGTTCTTAAGATAAAGTGGTGAAAACAAATTGTGCTGATAGGAAGGGAGTGTGAAAGTTTGTTGCTTGTTAGGCGTGTGCAGGAATATCTCCCAATTCTATATAAAAAAAGGGCTCTTTGTGGAATAAAGGCGCGTGCACAGCAAAGACCTTAGCCCCTTTTATAACGCTGCTTGAACGCCTTGTTTGCAAAGGTAAAAAGAATGCCTAGAACATTTCAAGTGTACCGCTAGTTTGCTTGCAAAGTCCTTGGGGCAGAGATGATCTTTTCGTTATACTACAGTGCCTCACACACTGGGGCCTTACTCCTTAATTGGTGGCCTCTAGGGACCACCGCAACACGAATAATGAATAACAGCACGCGGCATTTTTTGCCAGCAAGCAAATCAGGCAGTACATCGTTCAGCTGGAAGTCCATAGGGTAGCAAATACATTTTTTTTCCTTTGTAATTTTTGGACACACAAGAAAATAGAAACTGATCTGAGATACCCAGCCTGCTCTGAGAAGCAGTGATAATGGGCAAATGAGAGGTCACCTGCCCTCTAAAATTTACTACTGCTCTACCTTGTAAATTTGATAGGCACAGGACACAATTTGCTTTGCGGGATATCTAGGTAAGATTAGGAAAAGGTCCCGCTATACCTTAATTCAGCCCTCAAGTCTTGCTTTCATCTTCCATCCTTTCGCTTACACAGTCTTTTCCCCCTTCCTTCCTCTTATGCCTTCCTTCCTCATTCATTTATGGCGGGATCGATTCCCTACTTCACCTGAGAGGAATCTTTATTAGCACCTCCTTAACTGCACCACTGATCTGTCCCATTGACCTTCCTACAATACAGGACATTATTTCTCATAGCAAAAAAAAAAAAAAAAAAAAAAAATCCCCCCCTCTGGCTACTTGGCCACCACTACTTCAGATCTGTTTCTTTCTTTTTAACTGACACCTTTTCACTAATGAGGACTTTCCTCCTAAGACACTGATAGATATACAGTTTGACAAGTAAATCAGAAAGATCTTTTCCTTTTTTGACAGTTAAATAATGTGGAGCTGACGCAGATTTTGATCTCTTGTCGGTTTACAGGGAAGTTAAAGCGCTTCAGCTGCAATTACAAGGCTTAAAGAGAGAGAGAGAAGTTAGAGGGAGGGGGTAGGAAAAGGAACACATCGACTGCAGCAGTTAGCAAATATCTTTCACACACTCACACCCATATACACAATGTCTTTTGGCAAAGTGCAGTTACAACTTATTTCCCTATTCTGGGGAAATAAATCCAGCATCTGAAAAACAATTCTCTAATGGTTTGACTTCCGTTTTTAATGCTTTGCTCTACATTTCCACAGGAGAGAAAAAGCAGAGCTGTGGGACCCTGCAACACAGGTGGACCTAACCTTTTTTGTTTTGTTTAAAGATATCCAGAATTTGAAATCTCTGGAGTCTATGATTTCCACACTGGCAGGGAGATGAAATGGAATAGATAACTTAAAAGGTTTTTTCCATATCTAGACTGACTCTATTCTATGAGCAAGCCTTAGAGTCAACAAGCACCTCATGTGCCCCACCTGTCAAATGTTGGCTACAAAAGGTACATCCTGCCAGCCCATTCTTCTCTTTCTGCTAAGAGAGGGCATTTCCTCCTCAAGCCACGTATTTCTCATTTGTGAGGACCTACATAACCTATTCATGGCTTCACTCCCGAGTAATCCAGTCACCCCAAGAAAACCTTTATACCTCAGTCAAAAACCCTCGCAGACAAGAGGATCCCAAAGCACTTTACTGTACAGCTGTAATTTCAACTTTTTGTCAAAAAACAAACCAAAAATGTTTTGGTCAAAAAACAAAAATGTGTTGGTTTTAGAGTTTTTGATGAAAAGTCAAAGTTTTCCAGGACAGCAGCCACTGTTAATAAACAGTCTCATTTAGTTGAAGAAACAAACAAACAAAAGTTGAGAGAAAATTTTTGACCAGCCCCCACTTTACAGCTCTCTACAGCCGGCACCATTGAAATGCATATCTCCACAAAATAAGGACAACAACCAATGACTTTGTGAAATTGGGAGAGGGGAAGCGTTACCCCTTACCTCTTGCTAGAAGAGGTAGTGGGATATTTAGTGAAGGGCTAACAAGACCTTAGCTCATCCTAAAGATCCACAGCTGGTAACCACCATACTACTTGACTTACATACTTTGGAAGACTGAAGGGCCAAGTCATTCCTGCTGAGATTTTACCTCTCTGGTTCCAGAAAGAGTCTAGATTCTACAGCTTTCAACACTAAACAGCTTGTCATAATGGAGAGGGAGGGAAAGAGCACAGCAAGTCTTCCACATAGGGTGACCAGATGTCCCGATTTTGGGGGCTTTTTCTTATATAGGCTCCTATTACCCCCCCCCCCCCACCTCCTGTCCCGATTTTTTACAGTTGCTATCTGGTCACCCTACTTCCACAGCTGGCATACATTTTATTATTTATAGGTTATTATATATGATCGCCATAGGTGTTCATGAGAGAGACAAGGTGGATGAGGTAATATCTTTTAATGGACCAATTTCTGTTAGTGGAAGAGACAAACTCTCAAGCTATACAGAGTTCTTCATCTGGTCATGACACTCCACAGATGGAATAAAGGGCCCTGGATCTAGGAGTTTACAGTCTTGATTAGAGATTACATGAAACACAGCCCAGGAGAGGGATGTCATGCATATTGATTTACCTGGAGGAAGAGAGACTAAACTTACCTGGATTTAATGCATGACTTTCCAATAAGTGTCTAGAGTACAGCGAGACCTGCACTAAGGACTGCCTGCATTAAACATTTCCTGTCATAAGTGTCCTGGTTTGTTCCATCTCTATGCATCTGGCCTTTAGCATGGTCACTACATCAAGTTTCTGTCAGGTGCTGAAGTGACGTATTAAATCAGATAGGCAAGTCACAAGAGTAAGGGGCAACAGAAGAACCATCAAATGTTAAACATAATAGACATCACTAGATTCCTCTAAAGTTTAAATTGTTGGACTCATGCCCTGACAAATTGGCTAATTCTCACAGGCTGCAGCATGTGTGGGTGTATGGACGCCAGGCTAGGGGTTCCCAGAGGGAAGTAAAGAGTTAGAGCGTGATTGCCTCCTCTGCCTAGATTTTTGAAGCCACCCAATGCCAAGACAACCCCGCCTCTCCCACCAACCAGCTGTGAGACATGAAGGCATGAGCAGTGCAGTAGTGTCAGAGGGTGTTTGAAGTTTGTGGGATGGGCTGGGGGAGGTATAAGTGTATTTTGCAGGACTAGATCATAATAGTTTCTTCTGATCTAAAAAAAAAAAAAAAAAAAAAAAATCTATGAATTTATGACCCCCTACCTCACTGCTCCCTTTCCACTCCCCAACTCCTATTGTCTCTGGATGGAGATTTATTCTGAGTTCTCTTTAGCTCCAGTTCAATTGCTGCCCCCAGCTGGGAATTCCCCTGTGCTGAATCCCTGAGAAGCTGCCTAGCTAACTAGCCAGCCTCTGTCTCTTCATACCTCTTTCTTTCTCTGTCCTAAACTCACTCTCAATCCTCCATCCAATGCACCCCTGTCCCTCTCCAGCCAACCTGCCCACAACACCCCATCTAGCTAATCTTTAAATATAGAAGTTGCCATTTGTTTTGTACAATTTTAGTTATAAGCAAGTGGTTGAAAGGGCAGCAAATAAACTGGGTCCAAAACAAGCCCATTTGCATTTGAACTTGTTCTGCCAAGGGGAGCTAATCCCAAAGGCCCTGGCCTTCACCTAACAATGTCCTGCCACCCATCACAGTCTGTTCAACTGAGGCAAGTAACAGTAGGAACCTCTCTGCCAATCTTCACAGCTGAGAAGAGGTACAGTGTATGACACAGTCTGTCAAATTAGTAGATCTAAGACCATCCAGGGCTTTAAATGTAATCACCCGTACACTGAATTGCACATAGAAATGAATGAAAAGCCAGTGCAGAGGCCTGAACAGGGTGCTCTGTGCTCATAGGACACCACTCTGGAGGCAGGCAGCTGTATTCTGCACTAGCCACAGCTGTTGACAAATGGAGCCCCAAGTAGAGAAAATTACAGCACTCAAACCAGGGAAGGTGAGGCTGATAGTTGCAAGGACTATATCAGGTTAGAGAGGCTAGGACAATATCTGTCTTTTTCAGAACATGTGTAATATGGACCATGCAACTGTCAGCCTCACTTTTGTCACCTTCTGGCTTGATTGCAGTAATACACACAATCTGTGTCCTCCTCTGCCTCCCTGAGCCCATCACAAAGTCAGAATTTCAGACTACTCTTTCTTCCTTTTACTCATCAGCTGTCTAAAAGCTCAATATGAATCTAATGGGCAAGAGGAATCCTGGGCCTGGATATTTTAAGCATGCCTACAGGGGTTTGTTTGCCAGAGTTTGACTATCCTGTGAACAGCTTACTGCAGTTCTTGTAAAAACCTATTTTTAAACTGATATCTGGTTGAACTTGCAGAAGATGAAAGATTTATCTGTAGGACTGCGGCAGGTGAGAAATGTGAGTTTAACAACAGCTCACTAACACAGGTTGGGTGGTTCATTTGTTTTTTTTGGTAGGAAGGGATAGAGGGAGAGAGAGAAAGCTGTTAACACTAAATCTATATGAGTCCTCTAAACCAAAATACCTGAAATTTAGCTTCATGGAGGGTAAAGCAAAATGTGAGAGACCAGCTACCATGAATCACAAAGAAGTATCTTACAGTCCAAATATATTCCTAGCCTCAACAGCTTTTTGATTCATAATAGGCACTATAGCCAGGTTTATTTAAAAACAATAAGCGGGGTGGAGTATTCAGACATTAGATACTTCACCATAAGGATTCAAAACTGAATGGCTCTTGAACTGAAATGAAACATATGGCAAATATTTCACTTCCTCTCACACCTGGGGCCCAATCCTGCATATGTTTTGTACACAGAACTCCTGCTGACTCAGAGTCAACGCCTGAAATCCTGACCTTATTTACAGTCAGCCGGAGTTTTGATCTGTTTCATTGGTCATTTAATCTGAAAAAAAAATCCCTCTAAATAAAACTAGAATGTCTTTAATAACATTCATTGAGGTTGATTCCAGTGTCTCCAAAGAATGCAGTTCTTCCAAGCTCCTCTTCTAAACTGAATCCCTGCATTTTAGTCTTTTGCCTTTAATTGAAGTTAGTCTATTTCACATAATCAATTCTTGAGGATTTAGAAACACTTATTCTGGCAATACAGGGTCAGCCTATCCAGGTTAACATGGAACGAAAAGATAAGGAAATTAGGAAATGTATTTTCAGTCACATTTTGCGAATCAGAATTTGCTAATCTGAAATGAAAAGACCATTGAGTGATTTTTTTGGTTCTTTTCTTGCATTTTACATGCTGATTCAGGGCTTGAACTGAAAACCCGAACATAACAGTCACTAGTCACACAAGTGGTCCTTTTGGCATCACTGGGACCACTCACCTGTAAGGACTGCTTAGATGAATGATTTGCCATTTAAGGCCCAGACTGAACACCTGGGATTGCCAAAGCATTCAGACATACAGATGGCTGCAAAGAGCTTGTGTGTGGCTCTCAAATTATTTTGTTAATGGTGCCATCTCCTGGTAGCTATTTGCTTAACTCATATTTGCCCCCTGAAACCTTGTTAAATGTTTACACATTTATTTTAGAACTACAACAACATAGAAGGGAGATAAATTAAAAAAAAAAACTAATTGACATTGGTAAGGCATTTGTAAACAGAAAGGCAGTTTATTAAATAAACCCTTATTTAATAATGTTTTAGAAAATAATTGATAAGGTGTATGTTTATTTGGTTCTTTTTTGGAAAAGTAAGTTTTTTCATTGCAGATTTTTCCAGAATTTATTCACTGCTTACTTTTATATTTAATCAATATTGGAAGTAAATGTAATTGCTGTTCGCAGACAGAGATGGCTCCAGCTACAATCCCAGATTTCAAATCCCCAAATTTTGAGGAAATTAACATTTGCACCCAAATTTTGCAGCTTGGGCTCATATCTAATCACAAGCCAGAGGCAATGCTTGACACATGAACATAGGAATTGCGTATTGGAACAGATCAATGGTTCATCTAATCCAGTGGTTTTCAACCTTTTCTCATTTGCAGACCCCTACACATTTTTGAATGGATAAGTAGACCCCTTTGGAAATCATAGGCATTGTCTACGGATCTCCAGGGGTCTGTAGACCACAGGTTGGAAGCCACTATCCAAAGGGTATCCTGGCCTAAAATTTTAAAAGGGACTAGTGATTTTCCGTACCTCAAGTTTTTGGGTGCCCAATCTGAGAACCTTATCGGGGCCTGATATTCAGAAGTGCTGAGCACCAGCCCTATAAAATCAGGCCCTTAAGATGTCTTAAGTTAGGTCCCTTTAGTTGAGGCACACACTTTTGAAAATCCCTGGCTCTAACTGTAGGCAATGTCACACACTTAAAAGGAAGGAAACATCTATGTAGTACACCTAATTCAGCAGGATTAGACTATGTGAGGGAATGACTTCCTGAAAGTAACTGGTGACCTCACCCCCCAATGCATGAAGGTTAGTAGCATTGACTTGTTAGTAGCCTAATCTTGTAGTTAATGCATTGCAACATGGACTATGGAGATCTATGTTCTGATTCTACCTTAAACTTCTGTGGAAACCTTGGGCAAATCACTTAATCTGTCTGTGACTCAGTTCCTTGTACCATCCCTCATAAAATGGGGAAAAATAACATTTCCTCCTTCTTGGGGAAGTTGTGAGGATAAACATTTGCAAGGTTTTCAGGTACTACAAAACACAGAACGCCACTAAATAACATTTTAACTAGAGCTAGTTGCGATTTTTCTGACAATTTTATTTTAGATGCAGATTCATCAAAACAAACTTTTCACAAGAACACACTGTCTTCAACAAAACTTTAATCAGAAAGGTTTCTCAGGTCTATGATAGAATAACTAGTCAAAAGCAGAAAACCCCCCCACCTCTTTATCCAGGTGGTTAGAACCCTCACAGAGGATGTGAAACACCCAGATTCAAGTCCCCTTTTTTAAATCAGCCTGAGCAGGGATTTGAACCTGGATCTCATACAGATAATATGAGTGTCCTCACCACTGGCCTATTGACTATCACGGAGGTAGCTAATCTAATTTTTTTTCCTGAAAAAAAAAAAAAAAAAAAAGTCGATGTCATCCCACTTCAGAATAGGAAAAATTCCCAAAAATCACAAAATTTTTCACAGGATGGGAAAACATTTCCTTCCCAGCTCTATTTCTAACTAGTGTAAATGGGATGCTATTCCTTCATATATACTGTATGGGCTGGATTCTGCCCTTGGTTTCACAGATGAAATTCCCACTGAAGCCAGAGTCGGACCTATGTGTCTAATTCTTGATGTATTTTCACCAAGCTAATTACCACAGTTCTTTCCTGTAGCAGTACATTCCACAGGCTAATTATGCAGTGTGTAAAACGGTAATTCATTATTTTTGTGTGATTCTCTATAGTAGATTTTACCATTTGTAAAAATGATAGAAACTAATAGCACAACCTGGAATCATGTCTAGTGTAGACCAGCTTCTCAATAAAAACTGTAATATAGAGCCAAAGTCCTTTTGCCATTGCAAGCTTGGCTAATAATATTGTAATGGGCTACGACAAGTGTGTGGTTTGAGAGAGACATTGGGTGGAGGGGATAGAAATGGAAACAAAGTGATCTTTTGATAGGTGGATCTGTCTATCTCCAGCTCTAAGGAAGACTGGTACTATATAAGGGCTCTGGCTGCATTCAAGTTTGTCGGACTTTTCTGACGCTGTAATAATGCCTAAATAGCCCTGATGCTACACTCTCTTACCATAGACAGAACCTTTCACATTAAAGGTTCTCAAAGTGCTGTACAAAGATGGCTTGCATCTGAAGAAGTGAGGTTCTTACCCACGAAAGCTATTGCTCCCAGTACTTCTGTTAGTCTTAAAGGTGCCACAGGACCCTCTGTTGCTTTGTACAAAATTTTACTGGCTGATATATAACTATACACTGATCTACACATGAACTATACATTGATTGCTTCATCCACTACTGAATTGCAGCTACCCATGATGTGAGGTGTGCCAATTTAACAGTACCCTGCTTTACTACACAACCTATGCACCACTTTCAAATGAAGAACATACCTAATCCTTCATCTCTGAATCATTTGTGTGTTCCCCCAAAAAACACTTACTTAATTGTGAGCTAAGGCAGACTGAAGAATTTTCCCTCCCCATTCCCCCCCAAAAATTGAATGTATACTTCACATTAACTGTTTCACAGCTAGTCATCCACTCTGGCATCTGGGTTGCAGGGGTGCTGGAACTATGGGTGCTGGGGGTGTGGCAACATCCCCTGGTTTGAAGTGGTTTTCATCATATACAGGGTTTACAGTTTTGTTCAACAGCTTTCAGCACCCGCATTATAAAAGTTGCTCCAACACCACTGCTGAGTTGTGGTAGCACCCCCTCTTTCATTGTAGTCACGATGGTACATTAGGTAAACCCAATACAATGGGCAGCACTGAAGGTACATTTTCCCCACCCCAATATCACTAGTACTTTAAGCAATATGAAAGGAATGTAGCTCCATAAGGGAACCCCTTGGGTATTATTACATTATAGCTTTTGTTTTTAGCAACACATTTTCATGCATCCTCCTGAGGGGAAAAACATTGACTTTAAGTATGTTGTTTTTGCTAACAGTAAAAGGGATTTTTTATTTTTGTCACAAGGCCTAACTTTAGGTGCCTAGAAAAATCACAGAAACAACACTACCAAAATGCTTGAGTTAGGTGCCAGGCTCCTATACAATCAAAGGGGATAGATAGTTAGAATGCAATCTACAAAGCCAGCACACTGAGTAAGCTGCCTAAACTAGCCAATGGGAGATGCCAGTGACCTCTCACAAAGATAGACACCTAAATCCAGGTTGCAGAGAGGTGCCTATCTCTGCTAACACTGCACCAACTAGGGGAAGATAGCATTTATCCACCTAATGCAGGGCCAATCCAGTAGGAATGCTCAAGGCCATTTAACTCCACACAAACAGCAGAGGGGGTGTGCTGTGGTAACATTTAGTCCAGTGGTTAAGGTACTCACCTGGGATGTGGGCTCAAGTCCCCCCTCTGCCTGATGAAGAGAAGGGATTTGAACAGAATTGCCACCTCTCAAGTGGGCATGCTAATCACTGGTCTATAGAGTCATTCTGACATTCTCTACGGCCCAGTTGTTTCACTTTAATTATGTAATTAAAGTGAAACAACTTCTATAGGAGAGATTGAGGGAGACCCATATTAGAAAATCCCATAGTCCAGTGGTAGGGCTCTCTCAGGGGATGGGAGATCCCTGTTCATAATTCCTTCTCCTCATCAGGCGGGGGGACGGGACTTGAGCTGGTGGTCCCTTCCCATGTCCTAGGTAAGTACCCTAATTACTGGGTTAAAGTTTGTAAGAAAGCATGTCCTCCTCCACTGTTTCATGGGGAGTTAGGTGGCCTCTGAGCACATCTACCAGATTGCCCCACACAGCATTTAGGCAAAGAAATGCCTGTCTTCTGGGGCTTAGGTGGGACATAGACATCTGGCTGCCTAAGGTGAGGGAACAGGGAATATGCCCAGAAGCAGAAACATAGGTGCCTAGGGAGTTTTTACTGCACAAACTTAGATGCTAAGCGAGTTCAGGCACCCACAGGGTTTGGCAGCAGCCAAGTGGGAGTTTTGTGAATCACAGTGTTATCTATCTATGGGGGTTAGGCACTTAATTACCTTTGTGGTTTGAGACCTAAGGGAGTCTCAGTCTCACACAAAGCAAGTCAACGGTAGAGCCTGGATTAGAGGTTTTTTGTCTCCCAATCCAGTGTGTTGCCCACTCCATCACACTGCCTCACACTTCAATAGTAAGATAATGGCACAGATAACTACGTTGATAGCCTCTTTTGCTAGTTTATGTCATTCTATCCTTTAGGGATTTTGCAGAGATTGGAGATAAGCATGAAACATTTTTCTATCCCCATAAACTGCAATAATTAGCCATAAGAATTCCAAGCACACCACATACAGCATAAATGCACACTCCACAGCACCTCTCCACATGTATTGGAGGACATAGCCAGAGCCTCCACACTGGTCAAGCTTCTCATGTAGGAAGAAACAATGGACTGCGTACACTACTCCCCTTCACCTCAGCTCCTGCAGTACTGGCTGCATTTTGGGGCTGAAGAGTCCTATGGGTTTTGAATTTGTTTCCTGAGCACACAAGCATGTTTATTTGGGCTTTGCACGTCCTCCCTCCCCCCCAGTATTTGGTCCTAAGGCACAAATCCTGCTCCACAAGCAGAGCACAGATACCTGCATGAAGTAAACTGAAAATATAAAAATATAATTTCCCCCTGCTCTTTTCAGCTATAGTAACCCTCATTGCTGCTTGTAACTAGAGTAAGAATGAAATCTTCAGGCAAAACTGAGGTTTCAGTTTGACTATGCAACTTCTAGCAGGTGTAAGATTTGGGTCCAGGACTTGCCCTGGACCTGCAAATAACTCCATGCAGATAGAGTTCTTTGCACCCCACTGAAATTATGGGTCTCTGTACATCAATCTGTAGCTTTTTACAGGATCTGGGCTCTAATCACTGATATAGTATATTAAAGGATCTATTTTTAATGTACAGTTAAAAATGTCTTCAAAACTAATAAAATTTTATTTAAAACTTCTTCCTAAATTTCCTTTCCACAGCAAAAGCACCTCATTCTAATTTAAGAATATCATCTGCACTATGAGATCAGACCACTGGGCATGAATTCCAGTACCCCATTTCCAGGACTGGCCATAACTTTACACGCCATAGTGAAAAGAATATACAATTTGATGTCAGCATACTTAGGCTGAGCCAGAACAAAACCCAGACAAGTAGACAGTTCACAAATAAAACATGCATCTCAAGATTTGATACTTTTGAGTTTCTGTTGTGGCCTATTACATTTCAGAAGAGTCACCGGACATGGGACCAAATTGTACCATGAGGTCTAAACGTGCATACTGCAACAGCAAGACTTCCAGAATGAGCATCAGACACAAGAGGGATGATCTGCTACACACTACTCTCAGTTTAGCTCAGACACTGGAATTGTCATGAGTCATGGCTGGAAAAGTAGCAAATGAATTGAAAACCCAGTGGATTACCTGCTTGTTTTCATAGACTTTAAGGCCAGAAGGGACTATTCAATCATCTACGCTAACCTCCTGTATCCCACAGGCCATTAAAATTCACCCAGTTACCCCTATATTGAGTCCAATAACTTGTTTTTGATTAAAGCTTGTGTAATACATTGTAGCAGGTACATTAAAGACAGTGTCAATAGGAAATGTGCAGATAGATGAACACAACACAAGACAGACATTTGGGAAGTTTAGGGGACTCTCAGAATACAGCACAGTTAGTCTGATCATCTCTGTAACATGCCACAAAAGATACAGGTACAGTTGTCACCATTAAAAAGTCAATATTCCCAACACTGAACCACACAGTATTATCTGAGATTACCACAGTTTCCACCCTCCATTTAGGGTTGGAAATAACCAATAGTTGACAAATATTTATCTTTAATGGCACATGCTGCATGGAGGAAAACATCTCAGCTGTGGATAGGACACCATCTTGGAGGCACTAAATTTAGCTGGCATTTGAGAAGCATTCACAGCTCCTGAATGTAGATTGGTCTCACTCACAAACAAGGATGGGTGTGAATTCCACCTGCTGAAAGCTTTGCTGCTGTGAATTCCACCTCACATGCTGTACATGGTAAGCTATTTATTTTTCTGTGAAGTACAGAAGTTAATGCTGAATATATTCCTCTCTGCATTTGTGCAGAAGTGATGCCGTATAGTTTGATGGGTAGTGGCTCGCCCCACTTTTATCCTTTTCCCAGCATGTCTCTTTTTTACCTTGCGCTTGTGTCACAGGCTAATGACTGAAGCAAAGTAATCCTGCATTGTCATTTGCCTCCTTTGACCATGTGTTTGTTTCCATGCTCCCCTATTTCAGTTTAAAATATAGCTACACAGCACCTTCACACTCACAACTGTATGAATTTGCCATCACCTTAGAAACAAAGGGGAAACATAACAAGAACTTGAGAATATTTACCAGCTAGAGACAGAAAGGTGCAGCAAACATCCAGTCTCAGAATGGCCACTTTAGGGTTGCAGTTTCTTGGCTCTGCCAAATTTAAAGGGCCAGCACCAGAAAGATATTCTGGAAACTGTTCCTGTAAAAGAGCAAACCTAAACTGACAAGGGTTAGTAGGAACTAATCAATCACACAGGACGATAGTCCTGGGGAAGGGGATCTTTCTGTGTCCCATGTAGTTCTGATTTACCAGTTGAGATGGTTGTGAGAAAATCAACCACCCAGGGCAGATGCTGATCATGGTGTTTGAAGCACTACTGGAAAGTGCTCTGATACTACGGTGATGAAGTTGCTACAAGAACCTACAAGGACATTTACTTAAGTGATGGAGAAAGTTTTATGCAAGGGAATATTGCACCATAAAATCTGAAAGCATCAAAGTATCTACAGCATAGTACTAGTACCATGCAGTCTTTAAAATAGTACTAAGTAAACTTAATCTATCTAGATCAGTGGTTCTCAACCTGCAACCCACTCAGCACAGAACTTTGGCCCATGTGACATCCTCAGGTAATATTGAACGCAGCCCACATAACACATTGTGGAGTGTATGCACAGCCCACAATGGTAAATAGGTTGAGAACCACTGCTCTATATATAAAAGAAGTAAATTAGCAAAGCTTTGCAACAAACTGAAGGCTACTAATACTTAACACTTTACATATATGTGAACTTCAGAAACAACAATGTGTTCCTCTGTGGGGAACTATCCCCCATCTACAAACAGAGAAACTGAGACAGAGAGGTCAAAGAACTTTGCCAAGTTTACACAGTGAGTCAGTGACACCTCCCAGATCAGAATACAGCACAGGCTTCATTATAATTGATACTATGATTTTTCTTTCTTCCAACACCTGTTTAGAAAAGCTATCAAAGTGTTGCTGATATTCAAACTCTTTAAAGACCTTTATGCAAACTAAGTTTTTCATAAGTGCTTGGCACAGCATGTTAATTAAGCAATTACATGGTTTATCTCACAGTGTATGCATGTGAGCTATGCTGGATTGTGTGTGCTGTTATGTTTTTATTGGCAAGAAGTGTTTGTGGACAATAAAAGCATTGTTGTAAATAATGTTCTAATCTGCAACTATTTTTAAACTGGTCTGCAGCCATCTGTCTGAAGATAAAGTTTTGCAGTAAAGCAACTTGAGCTCTGCTAGCTAGAAGGCTGCTGGCTTCTAAGCTGGTAAGAGTGCTGTGTGGATCCTGGGGATCAGTTTCTATATTTAAATATGTTAGGCCTTTGTTAAAGAAATCCAAGTGGGTGCTTGTGGTTATTCAGTATACAGCAATTCTCAGTATAGCATAATATAACTAGTAGTGATAGCTGTGAAAGACACATTCTTTCCAAAATTAGTCAGGGAGAAAAGTCAGCTAAAGCTCTTTTTTCACATTACTATATTTATTAAAAATCAAAACATTGGCACAATATCTATATTTGTGTGTGTGAGGTGATAACTAAAATGCAGAGGCATTTCTGGTTAGTTCATCCGAAGACTCTTTGATTCAAGCCATAGCACATACTGTATGTCTCGGTTAACACCTTCATGCAAATATCCAAAACAGCCACAAGGTGGCAAGGTACACAAATACACCAAAGAAACATATTCCTCCTGTAACCAAAAAAGTACAAATTGTATGAGAATTTGTTAGCAATAATGATTATAAGAACGGATTCATCATCTTCAATATCCCAGAAGAAAGGTACTTTGTTGAATATAATAGTTAATACTAAAAGTGTGCTTAGGGTTGGAACCCAGTGATTACCAATGATTCTTACTGGTCATTTCCTGTGCTCAAGTAAAAGTATGAATGGGGATGGAGGATGAATAAGCTATTTGGGCCCATTGCTCAGCTAACATGAATTTGACAATATCACCTCCAGGACTGGATGGTCCAGGAGATTGGAAATCAGCTGCAGAGCTTTTTGCCTTTGATCACTGATTTGAATCCAATTCAGGGTAGTAGTTGTTAATTGTTTGGCCCAGATGAGATGGACCAAAACAGGTCCCACCAAGATGGGCTTGGTGATTTCAGCCCAGTGAACAATTGTTCACATTGTGGAATGATGACAGCTACTTGGCAAACCTGTCTGCAGTCAAAGAAAAGAGGCTAAGGCCTTTTCTGGATGCAAGTTGTATTGCTTTAGCTATACCCAGTAAACTTAAAGCAATAGAATCCCTGGATCAACACAACTATAGTGGAATAAAGGTGCTTATACATAGGCTATGTCTACACATGCCATTTAAAGCACAAAATGTCCCTTTTTTGCTCTAAAACCGTGGGAGCATCTACACTTGTTAATGACTTTTTGCACTGAAACTCAGAAGTTTCACCGCAAAAAGACAACCACGTTCACGACAGGCATACAGCTCTTACCGCCCTTTTTTTTTTTTTTTTTTGTGCTGTTGTGAAAGGAAAGACATGTTCTACCAGTGTAAACACCTTTTGGCCTCTGGAGGATATCTCACAGTTCCAAAAGTGACCACTCTGGCCAGCATCACCACTGTTCTGACGCCAGGTAAACGGACATCCATCCCTCCCCCTGTAAGCTCCGGGAAGTTTGAAACTCCCTTTCCCTTGGCTTGTAGATGTGGCAGGGAAAGCAGCCAGACAGCAGGGAGTTTCAAAAAAATATGTCACGAAAGAAACAAGGAAGTAATGGGGCTGCTGGGATGTGTAGCAGTGCAGCACGGGCATTGAGCAGGGACCTAGAATGCGTTCCGCTCACCCGCCTCTTCCCACAAGATCTATTGAGAGAGCTGCACTGTAGGATAGCTGCCTTCATCAGCGATGGAAGTGCTGTTAGTGTAAACACACTCTGATGCCTGAGGAATTAAGTGAGTACACAAACCAGCGTTTTACTTTCACTGGTTCCCTATCACCGGTGAAACTTATAGCGCAAAAACTCTGCAAGTGTAGACATACCCCTAGCTATTCCTGCATGAGAAGGGGAGTAAGCTATACTGGTGTAAGATGATGTTTATACCGGTATAACTGTATCCACAGTATCACCATAATTATATCAGTAAAAATTCACACACACTACAGCCAACATGGTGATATTGGTACAAAAACTGTGTGTAAAATGGACACAGAACAAAATGGGCATGGAGATTATCTAGGAGTAGTCCTTTTGCATGAAGACTGAAACATTTTGGTGGAGAACCTTATGTGACTGCTGCCTGGTTTGTGCCTGCTCTGTGGATTTCAGTCTTCAGATCTTATGAATCTGGCACCTTTTACCAGCACAAATCAAGAGATTTTGTGAACCCTGTGGCAGTTTTGCTGGCAAGTTCTGGAAACAAACAATCCCTGCAAGTTCTCTTAAAAGTTCATCAAATTTAAAGAAAACATTCAGCTTCTGATTATTCCCTACTTCACCCTCACAACTAATCCTGACACTTTCCAATAAGAGTTCTTCACAGGGTCCTAGTGCTTTGTGTGCGATTGGCCTGCAAGGATTAGAGAAGCTCTCCACCATTTTAACCTTTTCTTGATTCCAAGTCTGTGCTTACTCCACTAGACCACAGTGCGTCCAATCAAACCACTTAATCTATGTGTCTCTTTCCCATGTCTATAAATGGGGATAAATATATACATATAATGGGAATTTGGCTGCGAGTATTGTAAATCCTGCATAGTTTTGGATTTTGCCTATGGTAAGTATAATTATTTACACATTAGTATAAAAAGTTAAACATTTTTAAATCAGCAGATCCAGAAAAAATTGCATCCAAGAGTTTTAAAAGAGCTGGCGGATTAGTTTGCTGGACTATGAATATTGCTTTACAATAAGTCTTGGAGCACTGGGGAAATTCCAGAAGACTGGATGAAAACTAATGTTGTGCCAATTTTTTAAAAAGGGTAAATTGGATGACATGGGTAATTATAGGTCTGTCAGCCTGACATCGGTCCCAGGAAAGATAATGGAATGGCTGATAAAGAATTAAAGGAGGGTAGTATAGTTAATGCAAATCAACATGTGTTTATGGAAAATAGATCTAGTCAAAATAACTTGATATCTTTTTTTGATGAGATTACAAGTTGGTTGATAAAGGTATTAGTTTAGACTTAATATACTTAGACTTCTCTAAGGTGTTAAACTTGGTACTACATTTTTATCAAATAGGTGTGTTTTCAATGGAGTACCACAGGGATCAGTTCTTGGCTCTATGCTATTTAACATTTTTATCAATGACATGGAGGAAAATATAAAATCATCACTGATAATGTTCGCAGCTAACCCCAAAATTGGGGGAGTGGTAAATAATGAAGAGGACAGATCTCTGATTCAAAAGTAATCTGGATCACTTGGTAAACCGGGTACAAACAAACAATATACATTTTAATATGGCTAAATGTAAATGTGTACATCTAGGAACAAAGACTGTAGGCCATAATTACAGGATGGGGGACTCCATTCTGGGAAGCAGTGACTCGGAAAAAGATTTGGGGGTCTTGATGGATACTCAGCTGAACATGAGTTCCCAATATGACACTGTGGCCAAAATGGCTAACAAGATCTAGGGATACATAAACAGGGGAATCTCAAGTAGACGTAGAGAGGTTATTTTACCTCTGTATTTGGCACTGGTAGAACCACTTCTGGAATACTGTGTCCAGTTCTGGTGTCCACAATTCAGCAAAGATGTTGATAAATTGGAGAAGGTACAAAGCATAAATAAAATATTAGAAAATATGGCTTAGAGTGATAGAGGGAAGTTTCTGAATCAATTTAGTTTAACAAAGAGAAGGTTAAGGGATGCCTTGATTACAGTCTGTAATTATCTACATGGGCAGAGCCGTCCCTAGGGGACAGTGAATCGGGGTGACCGCTCCAGGCCCGTGCTTTGGGGGGCCCCCACAGGTCAGTCCGATCCCGTGCTTTGGGGGGCCCCCACAGGTCAGTCTGATTGACCAGCACCGCATGGGCAGTGGGTGCACCGCTGACTGAGGGAGGCTACCCCCAGCCGTGCCCCTTCTAGCCGAGGAAGAGCACGGTGGAAGGGAGAGCGCGCGGCACTGCTGCGGCCTTCCCTGCCCTGGGAAGGCAGGCAGCATGGCCCCAGCCCCTTGGAGCCCAGCAGCGCCACTGAAACAGAGCCCTGGGGGCGCGGAGTGTGGGCAGGGCCATGCCTGGCTGTTTGGGGAGGCACTGCCTCCCCATCCTCCCCTACCCGCCCTTAGCGTGGGTCGGTCCTGGAAGTGACGTCACTTTCGCACCAGGCCTAGCACCTCCCTAGGGATGGCCCTGTACATGGGGACCAAATATTTGATAATGGGCTCTTCAATCTAGCAGAGAAAGCTATAACAGGATCCAATGGCTGGAAGTTGAAGCTAGATAAATTCTGACTGGAAATAAGGCATACATTTTTTGACAGTGAGGGCAATTAACCATTGACACAATTTACCAATGGTCGTGGTAGATTCTCCATCACAAACAATTTTTAAATCAAGATTGGATGTCTTTCTAAAAGATGTGCTCTAGGAATTATTTGGGAAAGCTCTATGGCCTGCATTATACAGGAAGTCAGACTAGATGATCACAATGGTCCCTTCCGGCCTTGGAATCTATGAATTCCCTCCACTTTACAGATGGGAAAACTGAGATAGAGAGGTTAAGGCTCAGGTCCTCAGAAGGTATTTAGATGAGTAACGCCCATTGAAATCAATGGTGCGTAAATACCTTTGAGGATGTGAGCCTAAGTGACTTGCTTGGGGAGTACTAAATTGATCAGGCATGGGAGGCAGAACACCTGGGTGCCAATATAGTTTCTGAAGCTGATTTGCGATGTGTCCTTGAGCAAGCAGTTTAACTTCTTTCATCCTCATGTTACCCCATGTGTAAAGTGGGAATAATAATATGTACCTAATCAAGGAGACCTGACTAATATTTGTAAAGTGCTATACAAGTACATAGTTTTATAAAGGCCTGTAAGTGGCAGAGATGCGAATAGAATTCAGGAGGTCTGGTCTTCCAGCCCTGTGTTCATTCCATGTAAGTATGGAGACCTCCTCCCACAAACACATCTCTTCTTGAAAGGAAGTTTTTCTTTGATTTCGTTGAAATGTTGTAAATGGAAATTTAGCAACAGTCATCAAAACAATTTTTCCCCAATGAATATTTCCCACAGATTTTAGAACTGAATTAAAGACTTTCAGTTCAATGGGCTTAATATTTTGGGTCTGGTTCAGAATACATTTTGAATGTTAGGGAGAACTTTCTTTCTATCATCTAACTATATATATTTTGAAGTGGAGAAAAGGCTTTTTTCAGGCCTCTATGAATGAGATGAGGACACTGACAGGACTCAGAGTAGTCACTTTTGAACCCATCTCATTCCCTGAACCTTTTATTTACAAGGCTGCCCTTTAGGATTAAGTGAAAGCTTTGCTAAATCCAGGAATGTAAGACAAGTACCGAATGACCAGTCCGTCATTTCCTTATAGAAGGATTCGGTTATCATAGTTCTAATCAGTTTGCCTCATTTTGCTCATTACTATTTTTTTTCCAGTCATGCAAATACATAATGTGAACCAAAGATTTACGCTAACATTTTACACACACCCCCCATCGTCCATTTTCAGAGGGCATTTAGGCACCTAAGTCTCATGTAAAGTAAATGAGATTTAGGCTCCTAAATCTCAGATCCTCAAATGTATTTAGGCTCGTAATTCCCATTGAAATCAATGAGAATTAGGCACCTAAATACCTTAAGACCTGGCTCCACAAAGATACTGAGCTGCCTAGCCCCCCAAACTTAGGCTCCTAGTCCCAAATTTAGGTTCC
This sequence comes from Malaclemys terrapin pileata, assembly GCF_027887155.1. NCBI lineage: Eukaryota > Metazoa > Chordata > Testudines > Emydidae > Malaclemys > Malaclemys terrapin. The sequence continues at coordinate 102,896,921 of NC_071508.1, forward strand.
ACTGCAATCCACAAAACTCCCACTCAATTGCCGCCTACCCCTGTAGATGCCTAAACCCCTGGTGCCTAAATCTTTGCAGTAAAAATTCCCTTTGTGCCTGTCCCAGGCAAGTTTCTGTCCCAAGCATGCACACTGCTGCCTCACTCTAGGCACCCAGAGGCCTATCTCCCTCCAAAGCCCATGTCTATCTCAGTAGGTGTGCTTAGAGGCTTCCCACTGGATCAGGTCCTATTCAAAATCCATCCAGAAAAGAGGTACTGGCCACCTTTATAATGTTTAGTGCAGTGATTTGAGCACTTACCTGGGATGTGGGAACCCTGAGTTCAATTCCACCTTCTGCCAGAGGGGAAAGAAAAGAGGGGTCTCCTACCTCTTAGAATCATGTGCTTACTCCTGAGCTATAGGCTATGATGGTGTGACGCTTCCTCAGTCTCTCCTGTTGAAAAAGTTCCCTGGTGTTTAAATACACAGAGTCATTGGGTGAGCGAGAGAGAGCACAAGTGCTAATGATTATGCAGGCTGGTGGTTAAGGCACCCACCTGGCAGTGGGGAGACCCAGCTTCCAGTCCCCGGCTCAACAATTATTTAATGCAAAGTAGAACAGCTACAACATGGGAGACAGAGGAAGCTCAGCTCAGCTCAGCATAGCTGATAGCTCAGTAGTTAGATTGTGCTTCTAAAAGTCAGGAAACTCCTGTTCATATCTTTTCTCCCCAACTCCAGTGCTTGGGGGGAGGGATAGAACTGAATTGAAGATGAACTCATACATACCTCACTGTTGAGGAGCAGCATCCCAGCCCATGTCCCCCATCCACTCTGGGGGCCCATATCCCCTCCCCCCTCCTTGCTGACCATGTGGGCCCATCCCCACCCACTGCACAGGCCCATTACCTATCCATCCCATGAGCCCATCCCTCCCATCTGTCACTTTCTGGCCCATTCCATGGGCCCACCCCCCACCCTTCTAAACCATCAAAGAGACACATCCCCCCTCCCACCCTGTATCCCCATCAGAAGCCACTCCACACTCCCTGCAGGGTCAGTGTTGGCCCCTCTCTGCTGGGAGGAGGGAAAGAAAGGGGTCCAGGAGGCTGATGAGCACAAGTGTCTCAGCCAGATGGTACATGGCCCTGGGTCTGGGCTACTCCTTGGAGCAGGCTCCTTGCAAATAGGATCTGGCTGCTATGATCCTGCCTTCATGCATCACCTCCACCCTGCATGTAAGGCCCAGACAGGGTCCCCCAGTGGGATGTAGCTGTCTGCATAACAGCTAAGCAAGAGTCCCCATGCCTGCCCATGATTGAGCCCAGTGGGGGCCTGTGGGGCTGGATGGGTTACTGGGGAGTTTGCAAGACAGGGCCGGGACCCCTGTCCAGGCTGCCCTACCATGGTGCCAGGCTGGTGTGGGGGAGGGGTGAGCATGTGCAATGATTATATAACTGGGGGTGGGGTCAGTATTAGGGGAGGTTAATGTTGAGGTGGGCAGGGGATGGAGTGAGCGTATGGGATGGTAACGTAGCGGAGAGGGAGGGGGAACAGGGCAGTGTCACAGGTTGGCTGGCCTCTGCTGGCAGTCAGGCTCTCAGCCTACCTGTGTTGCTCTGCTGAAGAGACTGAGCCAGCCCAGACCCAGTTGGGGATAATGGATTGCCTAAGTAGCTGGCAATACTTAATTAGTTAAGGCGCACCTGGGGCTTATGAAGGGTTATGTGTGCTTAGGTAGGAGAAAACAGTGGGAGGAGGTGTCTGGAGGTAAGAACTCCTAAGGGAAGCTGCCTAGGAAGAAGCTACTCCTGGGGTACTCCAGAGTTTCCTGGGGAGAGGAACAGTCCCCAGAACACTGAGATTGAAAGCTTTTAAGGGGAGGGCTTCTTGTGGGGAGCCCAGTGAGGGAGCTAGATGGGAGAGTCTCTGTGAGGGAAGAACTAGGAATTCAAAGTCTCAGAAAAACCTGGTCCCAATGTGGGGGTGCTATACTGTTGTTGCTATGCTGTGCCTGATGTTTTGGGACTGGTGCTGGGGAGGGGCCTGAGGCCAGGAACTGGCCTTCCAGCCCCTATGTTGCCCACGCTTTTGGGATGGGTGTGGGCCCCAGCAGGGGGATGGGAGCCAAAAGCCAGGCCAGGCCTACTCTGCATAGGATGCCTGGCCTGGCATTTACAGGCTGAGCAGCCCTGCTGCCTATCAGGGGAGCCTTCTCCCCTATGCCTTGTCTGTGCTGGCTGTTGTTTACTCCTTCTCATAACACAAGAACTAGGGGTCATCAAATGAAATTAATAGGCAGCAGGTTTAGCACAAATAAAAGGAAGTATTCTTCACACAATGTAATCAGTCTGTGGAACTCTTTGACACAGGATGTTGTGAAGGCCAAGACTATAAAAGGGTTCAAAAAAGAACTAGGTAAGTTCATGGAGGATAGGTCCATCAATGGCTATTAGCCAGGATAGGCAGGGATGGTGTCCCTAGCCTCTGTTTGCCAGAAGCTGGGAATGGGCAACAGGGGATGGATCACTTCATGAATACCTGTTCTGTTCATTCCCTCTGGGGCACCTGGCATTGGCCACTGTCTGAAGACAGGATACTGGGCTAGATGGACCTTTGGTCTGACCCAGTATGGCTGTTCTGATGTTCCATGTTCTTATGACTAATCCCTCTTTGTGAGGGGGTGCACTGTAAGACATGCCTAAATATATTAATAGATTCCACAAGAGAACTTTCACTTTCTGCCTTGAAGGTCCAAAGCACAGCTATATAATGTCACTGAATGCCAAGTACCCTCTTTTGTTAATTGAATATTTCCCTAGCTTATTAACAAAGGGTAACATTTTCCAAGTCACCTAAGTGACTTACGAGCCTAAATCTCATTTTTAAAAAATACGTTGGACACTCATAAGACCCCTTCCCCACCTCCCCTTTTTAAATGAAACTTAGGCTTCTAGGACACTTTTGGAAATGGGACTCGGGCATTTGGAAAACTGACTCATACTAATTTACATTCTGTACATGTAGCTGTGTTATTCCTCTGACAAAATAGGTTTTAGTCTTAAATTATGTGATTAGGACTCAGATCTAGGTTACAGGGCTACAGCTGGAATGAGTTTTGACTGCTTTCAGGGTTACTGGCTTCAGTTCCATATCACCAATACAGTACTGACTGCAGGGCAGACAAAGTAAAGTGATGTCTCCATTGAAGGTGACCTCAGCTCAGATAGTGTAGTGATTTTCACCCTCACACAAAACCAGAATAATTAGACTGTTTTCCATGTGGGATGCAGGAAACCAGGGAGGCACCACTTGGCCAAGGTCTTAGGGATACTGGATCCATGTAACTTCAGATTCTGTGACATGTGGCCTGGTCTGCACCTATGCTACAGAAGGCTGGAATGGAGTTTCCTGCCATGGCATGTGGAGGGATATAGATCTCTGCTCTACAGCTGCTACCATGGCAATCATCTCCCCACAAACCTCACTGTAGGCCAGAAGTGATGGATGTTTCATTTAAAAAGATTGAAGCTGAATTCGGGTGAAGCTGAACAAGTGAATCTCTATTAAATCCCATGCCACTATTCTATCCATGTGGCTTAGTTGCTTCCAGTCTAACTCCCGATATTCCCTGTTTGACTGGTGACCCCTCATTACAGCATCTCCAGAGTACCTGGGTCCCTCTGTCTCTAGTTCCATTAATCATGATACAGTACAGATGGTTTGTGCTAGTGTAATGCTGATAGATCCTGGTTCTCGGTGGGTGGGGTTGAATCTGGGACCTCTGAAGGTTAGTGTATGAGCCTCTACTCCATGAGCTAAAAGCCACCTGGCTTTTAACCAAGGTTATAGCAGACTCATCAATCTCTAGATCAGGGGTCTCAAAGTCCCTGCCTGCGGGCCATCTGCAGCCCGAGAACCTCCCCACTGCGGCTCGTGGAGGAGAGACACATGCAGACACGCTGCCGGCAATGTCTATTGCAGGCACCACCATGCGCAGCTCCCATTGGCTGGGGGAGAGGGACAAAGATACCATCACTAGTCGCCGGGCAGAGTCAGCCATGGAGGCAGCATCATTAGTTGCTGGGCAGAGTCAGCCATGGAGGCAGTGTCACTTTTTTCCACAATGAATATAAACAAGTCAAAATACCAAACACAACTATCTGAGACACACCTGGCTGCAATCCTGAAGGTTTCAACTGCTCAGTCACTGAGGCCAGACATCAACAAACTGACAGAACTGAAGCGTTGCCAGGTATCTGGCAAACACTAAAACTCTCTGCAGGCGAAGAATTGTATAAAGTTGTATGACAGTTTTATTATTTCCAAGAAATTCGAAATAAAAAATACAATATAAACGTTTTCTTTTCTGAACACCATCTTCAGAGACATTATTGGCCTGCTGGGAGGATTTGAGGACAGGCACTAACCCTAAGGTAAATTGAGTTTGAGACCCCTGCTCCAGATGGTTGAGGTGCCCCTAGAGGGGGACAGAGCACTGAACCAAGTAGGTTACACCAGTCCTCTACCACTGGTTGAATTTCTACTCTAATACTTACAACAGTCTGCACTATGCTGTGTAAACAGTAGGCTTGCATGTAACTGTAGCTGAAAACCTCAGTGAACAATGGATTCCCCCCAGTACTTGTTTGTTCTGCCACTGTCAATGTTTCATATACAAAATCCAATATTTTTTCCTGTATAGAACTTAACTGTCACTCTAATATAGATTATTTAAGTCTACACAGCATGTCGCTTGTTTGTTTGTTGTTAGCACTAAATTTGCTCCTGCAGTCATCTGTGAGTATATCTTAAATACTCCCATATGAATTAGCATAAACCCAGCAGCTGACGTTTTTGTACAAAGCAAGGCTGAAATATAGAGACATTTGTACTTCCTGAATACCTGCAAGCAGTTTTGCAAATTGGCTCAGCTATGAGAGTGCTGGTGGAAGAGTAAGGGGAGGAACAGGAGAGTTAAAAGAGGCTCAGGATTTCGGGTGGCACATGGTGCTCCTGATAATCTTTAGGAAGATGGAAGTGAAGTGGAAATAGCCAGGGGTTAAAAAAGGATCAGGAATAGCTGTGGGCAGAAAAGAGTACCAGAAAGAAGAGACCAGAGGAAGAGAGACTGCAGCAAGGCAAGAGACAAAGGCCCTGACCATGAGGTGCACTTTGGATAGCTCCCTAATGGAATCTCACTTAAAGAGGCTTAGGTAGCACGTAGGGCAGGGGTGGGCAAACTACGGCCTGCGGGCCACATCCGGCCCGCAGGACCGTCCTGCCTAGTCCCCGAGCTCCTGCCCCAGGAGGCTAGCCCCGCCCCTCTCCTGCTGTTTCCCCTCAGCTCTCCTGTTGACTCCAGTACTCCACAGGAACGAGAAGCATAAGGTAAATCAATGGGAGAGTTTCTCCCGTCGACCCAGCACGGTGTAGACACCGCAATAAGTCGACCTAAGGTACGTTGACTCCAGCTACATGAATAATGTAGCTTGAGTTGCGTAATTTAGGTCGACTTAGCCCGATAGTGTAGACCTGCCCTGAGTTAGCCAACCTAATCCCTGGTGTAGACAGTGGTGGGTTGATGGAAGAATTCTTCCATTGACCTAGCTACTGCCTATCAGGGAGGTGGAGTGCCTGTAGTGATGGGAGAACCCTTCCCATTGCTGCAGTGTCTACACTGAAGCACTACAGTGGCAGCTCTCTGACACCCCATCTGTATGGCTAAAAAATGTCCTTAAAAGTGATTTTTATAACAGGAATAAAATAATCTAATCGCTCCTGTTTTATTCTCTTGACCATCCTTTTTCTTCAATAACTTTACTAAAAACTTTAACATTCAGTGTGCTTATTTTAATCTAATTTTGGCCTTCTCCTGGCAGCAGTTAGAGAACTCCTTTTACTTTTTTTCTTCCTTCTCCACCCACACTTAAGGAAAGTGGTCTGCAAAGATTCCCCCTGTCTACCAGAGTGCATATTAAGCCATGCAGTAGCTGTCCCATTTCTACTGAAGTCTGGGTGTGGCCCATCAGATGTGCAATATGTTTGGTAGCATTGTCACATTCCTCCCAATTCCTCCCTACAACAGTATTGCTAGCCCTAAACATTCAAAATCACAAGTCAGTCTCTCCAAAAATGAGATTGGCTTTAAAATCATGAAATTTAAACTAGTAAATATTGGGTTCTTTTTATTACCCCACTGCCTTGAATGTTATAGGGGGTCACATTTTTAAATTTCAAGTATGGGGGCTAGAAACTTATGGTGTTTTAAAAATGAAAGCTGAGATGATTCTCACCAAATAATCTGATTCCTGGAGCTGATGCTTTAAGAGAAACACACCAGATCTCATGCAAGCTGGCCAAACCAGAAATTTCCTCAGTTGATTAAAATGAATGCCCATAGTTGGAATGATTATGGCTTGCAAATTGCTAATCTTCCCCTGAGGGAGCAGCCTCTAGGTTTCTTTTCCACTTGTTCTTCTGTCCGGGGATGTGGGAAGGGGAAGCAAGTAGGCAGATGTGAGGGGGAGCTAGGGGAAGGAGTCAGTGGTGCCGCTGGGTCCATGAGGCAGGAAGCTGCTGACAAACAGGGGCTCTCCTCTTTTCTCCCCTCCAAGTTGTAGAGAAAAGCTATAAGGCCAGAAATGCTAGACTTATGTGGAAGGAAACAAGGAGAAGAGAATGAGGAGCATACACACCAGTCTCAGGAAACTGGAACCTCAGCTCCTGGGGTGGGTGTTCACATCTGGCTCTGTACCAGCCACTCTACGCCCAGCTGCAAGCATGCTGTATGGGTATGGCTTTAATTTGATTATATTATGCCTCTCTAAGTACACTTACACAAATGTAAATTGCATAGAAAAGAGAAATATCAAGACTGACAAAAATTTCAATAGTGCCGCTAGCAATTCTTGTGACACACAGAAAAACCACCCTTGCCGGAAAATCCTAAACAAATAGATAGACTGTGTAACATGTTCTGAAAGTCAACAAATCTGGCACAAAAGAGTCCAAATTTCTTGACTTTCAGGCCATGTTGCAAAGACTTTTTATTTACTTAAAGTTTTCTTGGGAGGTGGGGGTGGGGTGGATGAAACGGGGAGTGTACTTTGAGTTTTAGGGGGATGGTTTTTCCTTTTGGGGGCAGTAGAGGTTTTTGGGGTTTTAAAGTCAATTTTCATAAATTTTCTTTTATATTGCTAAGAGAACTGAAAATAATTTGCTCCTTTTGACAATAATCTGACTCCATTTTTCCCTTCACCCAGAGAACAGATTACAAATGTCCAAAGCAGGCCTCACACATGAACTATTCCAATGTCTGAAAATCCAAACATCTCTTGCAAATTGGTGTTTTGTACAGTTACTAAATATTGTGATTTAAATATTCATTTTTAACTTCCACCAATAAACAAGAGATATACATAAACGTTGCTCTTTTACTGCAACATGCCTAACAGGACAAATAAAACTAAATTATAATTACACAAAATATACTGAACAAAACCTACTATTTTTAAAATATATTTTTATAGCTTAAGAGTTTCTAAGTTCCTTATGTTTTAAAAACTGGATTATCCTGAAGAGTGTTATAGTAAAAGGTGATTGGATTGTCATTCATCCATTGAAGAGTTTAGAGACTAACAAATTTATTTGAGCATAAGCTTTCGTGGGCTACAGACCACTTCCACGAAAGCTTATGCTCAAATAAATGTTAGTCTCTAAGGTGCCACAAGTACTCCTGTTCTTTTTGCGGATACAGACTAACACGGCTGCTACTCTGAAACCTGTCATTGAAGAGTTTGAGATCAAAACAAGCAAAAGTAAGTTAATAAGCAGCAAATAATGTCTGTTTCTTTTTGCTTTGCACTTTGTTGAAGATTTCTGTTATCTGGCCCAATCACCCTATGTAAAAAGCTATGGATGGGGCTCTTGGCATGGACAGCTTTGCAAGGAATCCCTTGGTTGAGTAGAGACCCTATTCCTCCACATTGGCTCCTAGTGGCCTTTCCCTGGCAATACCATTGCCCATGATGGCTAGGGATGCCAACTTTCTAATCACACAAAACTGAACACCCCTGTCCTGCCCCTTCTCAGAGGCCCTGCCCATGTCCTGTCCCTTCTGAAACACCGCCCCCCAGCTCGCTCCCTCCCTCCCAGTGTCGCTCACTCTTCCGCACCCTCACTCACTTTCACTGGGCTGGGGTGCAGAAGGGGGTATGGGCTCTGGGCGCAGGCTCTGAAGTGGGGCTGGGAATGAGGGGTTTGGGGTGAAGGAGGGGGCTCCAGGATGGGGCAGTGGGTTAGGGTGCGGGGGGGGGGAGGACTCCGGCTGCAGATGGAGCCGAGGATGAGGGGTTTGGGGTACAGGAGGGAGCTTTGGGCTGGGCTGAGGGATTGGGGGTGTGGGCTCTGGAGTGGGGCCAGGGATGAGGGGTTTGGGGAGTGGGAGGGGACTCCAGGCTGGGGCAGTGGGTTAGGGTGTGGGTGATGGCTCTGGCTGGGGGTGGGGCCGAGGATGAGGGGTTTGAGGTACAGGAGGGGGCTCTGGCCTGGAGGATTGGGGTGGGGGGCGTGGGCTCTGGGGTGAGGCTGGGGATGAGGGGTTTGGGGTGTGGGAAGGGACTCCGGGCTGGGGCAGGGGGTTGGGATGAGGGGTTTGGAGTGTGGGAGGGGGCTCCGGGCTGGATGGACCGGGGGGGTGGGCGCAGGGGGAAGGGCTCTGGTTGGAGGTGAGGCCAGAAATGAGGGGTTTGAGGTGCAGGAGGGGGCTTGGCTCCAGGCTGGGCCAGAGGGTTGGTGTGTGTGTGGGGGGGGGGTGAGGGCTCCAGCCAGGGGTGGGGCAGGGATAAGGAGTTTGGGGTGCAGGAGGGGGCTCTGGATTGGACCAAGAGATTGGGATGCAGTGGGAGGTGGGGCGAGTTCCCAGTGGCGCTTACCGCGGCTCTGAGGAAGTGGCCGCCAGGTCCCTGAGGCTGCTAGGCGCATGGGCGGCCAGGTGGTTCTGCATGATGTGTGTTGCCTTTGTGCCCACAGGCACCCATTCCCGACAGCTCCCCTTGGTCGCAGTTCCCGGCCAATGGGAGCTGGGGAGCCAGTACTCGGGGTGAGGGCAGCATGCAGCACTTCCCTGGCCACCCCAGCACCTAAGGGCTGCAGGGACCTGGCAGCAGCTTCTGGAAGCAGTGCAGAGCTAGGGCAGGCAGGGAGCCTGCCTTAGCCCCGGGCCCCGCTGCGCCACTGACCGGACTTTTAACAGCTCGGTCAGCGGTGCTGACTGGAGCCACCAGGGTCCCTTTTGGACTGGGCATTCCGGTCGAAAACCGGATGCCTAGCAACCTTAACAGTGGCCTATAGGGAAGCTGCATAGAAATGAAGTGTGGCTGTATTATTTTTCTGGATAACTTCCAACAGCCATAGGGGAGAGGATACGAATTCTCAAGCTCATGTATGTTAACTACCCTGTGAGCTAATCGAAGGAGTCAAACTCAAAAGGAAAACAAACATCTCCATGGATCTAAGAGTGTTTCTTTCTCAATCTCCTGATCCTGAGAAAGACCCCATTCCTGTGCTCACTGAAGTCAAAGCTCCCACTAACTTAACTGGTGCAAAAATCAGGTTCCAAAAAGTATGTTCCAAATCAGACTGTGCTCAGTATATTAAATCTTCCTAGTGTTCATAGAGATAGCCATGTCTTAAGGGGAAAGTAATTTTTAACTATACAACTCATCCTTGCTCTGCAGATGGCACATTCCTGCTCCCACTTGGAAGGGCTCCCTCAGTGGTTCCATATAACTCACTTCCACAGGCTGAAAGAATAATCTGAAAGATGCTCCTAGTCCCAACCAAACCAGGAAAAGCAACTCAGGATAACACCATCAAACAGATTTATTTCAACAAGACTTTTTATTGAAAACATACACAAAGGCAACATGTTGTTCAGCTTCTGAATTTACATGTTAGAGCAGAATGTTTTAAGAAAAGGGGAAATACAACTGACATATACTGCAGTTTACATTACTAAGGCATTTAGGCTTTAGAGCAGTTTGCACCGTTTGTGCTTGTGTCTATATAAATACAGATACACAGACGGTGCATCTGATTTGAAACTGTACAGTATTATGTAATTTGTTATTTTCATGCTTTTTTATATCTTTATCTCAATATATTTTTTCCATAGCAAATAAACACTTTATCCAAATGGTAGAAGTTGTTCACAGAACAGCAGTAATAATCTACTCTTCAAGAGTTTGCTTACACTTACAATACTAATAGTGCACACACAACAGAGATTGGTATGGAAAGGTTCTCTCTTACCAATATGAGGCTCAAGTAAGAAAAACACTAGTTTGCAAAGGCACAGCGGAGACAGGTTTTAATGCATTTAATACATGAATTATTCACAATAACAAGTTTAGTGTGTCTGGGAACTTTTGTTAATACAACACAGTTGGTCACACAAAATAAAAATGCTTCTGTTGATTTGTCTTGGCAACTCGGATGCATCAACAGTGGTAACAGTATAACAGCTTTGTTCCCATCTGACAGAAAATAATGGCAGTTCTGCAAGGCAAATGTTAAACCTGACCGTATGTATTTATTAATTCCACAGTGTTTTGACAGATGATAGGGGATGCAACTTAAAGGATGCTGACACGCTCACTGAGGGCTTTCATCTCTGCTTCCTCTGGCTCAGTATTTTCATTGTGGTTAGCACTTGGATTGATAAGATGTGCTGGATACTGCAAATCATGCTCTCCTGCGTACTGTTCCCATCGTGAGTCATCGCTTTCATGGGTGATGTAGCGTTCTCCGATTTTACATTCAAGCTCTCTTAAATCTAACCAGGTTTGATAGTCCTGCATGAAAAACCAAAAGGGGAAGTATTAGTTTGAGTATTTGTAAAAACAAGTAATCCCTCTCCCAGTAGTGTGAGATGTACCATTCTGTTTTGCTGTCTAAATGCCTTGCTTTCCTCTTATATTGTTCCCTCTGACCGGAGTAATTACTCTAGCATGAAATTAGCCTGCATTGATGGTTATCAATTTTTTTCCATATGATTGTTTAGTAAATTCATTTGATTAGACTGTGTGATAATACACTGTACCATTGGAGTAGTACAAAGATGTCCCAGAAGGCTCTATTATGCCTTACATGGGCTGTAATGGCAGACTAGGGGCTCTTATATCATTTGAATAAAACGGCAAGGGGGGAAAAATGCACAGATAGCAAATCAGATTAATGCCCCTTCCCACCAGGTATATAATGCATGGGGGACTATACCAAGCTCTTTCCTTGCCCCATCCAGTTTATATTCTATATACCACATCAAATGTATGATAGACAAGGCAGTTTCATAATCTCAGTGTATAGTAATTGGTGACAAGATCAGGAGTCAGCTTGGACACGAGGCTCTGATTTTTCAAACCCTAAGCCAGCATCAATTTGTTTGGGTAAAAATACACGCCTCCTAGGATTCCAAAGTAGCCTTGAAATTATTTGCACAGTCAATTTTACGGGTAGAAAAGGGGTATAGGGCATTAAACTGGGACTTGAGCCCTTGCTTAATTCCAAACTCAGCCACAGATTTCTTGTGATTTGGGGAAATTTAATTAATCCTGTGCCAAGGGCCGTCCCTAGTGGGGAGTGGGGCCCAGGGCAGAAGTGATGAATGCATCACTTCCGGGACTGACCGCACCGGCCAATTGTGTGGGACTGCGGAGCCCCCCAAAGCACGGGGCTCAGAGCGGTTGCTCTGATTCGCCATACCCTAGGGACGGCTCTGCTTCTACCTCCATTCTGTAAAATGGGAATCCCTATGTCAATAGGGGGAGTATAAAGGAGAAAAATCCATTAATTACATAGATCAAATACTATGGTGAGGAGGGCAATGTAAGAACCTAGATTAACAGACATTGGGAATTTTATTAAATTTGTTAAAACAGGAAATGTAGTCAGTCTGATTTGCAGCCTAGAGAAATGGCAACAAATGCTAGTGGGCAGGAACAAACATCCCAAAATTTAAAATTTAATTCAGAAACTGAGTTTTATAGCTGGTTCCTAAAGGAGATGTTGATATTTGAGAGAGAGATGTACAAGGGTGGAAGAGGCTCTATTACCAATGTGAATATCTTTTCATAAGACAGCAAAAAGAGTAATTCATGTCCAATCAAATGGAAAATGTGGTGTGGAAAAATTACATAGCCTGTAAAACAACTGAACAATATGACAGATTCAGTAAACATTAATAGTAGTGCCTTAAAGGCTTGCTACAAACCAAGCACCTCCACATTCATTGTTGTGATTTATTTTGGTTTCTCACTCAAACAGTAGCTAAAATAGTTCATAAATACCTAGTCCCTGTCAATAGGAGAAGATAGATAGAAATATTCCTGTCAGTACACTTTGTATCTGTGGGAGGTGATTAAATATCACAATCGTGGGAGCTGTATAAGAAGCTACTTACTCCTGAGCCTTTTACAGAATGAGGGGGAAAAGTACATATCTCCAAATGGTTAGGGGCAAATGCTTCTATGACCCCCAGGATTCTCACTGCCTCATGACTACAAATGATAACTTTGAAATTAAAGCCTACATACCAGTACAGTCTAGGAGCTCCTAATATACATGCCAGTACTTCAGGCTCATCAGGAACACAACTGTCTCCCTCTCACCCCACTCTTACAGCTTGTTCCTGTGAAGTGATGAAAATTCTCAACTTCTTTTGAAGGGTGCTTTGCAGGCACCTCTCTGAATGCCTGTTGACTTCAGTGGAAGATTAAGGACTTTCAATACCTTGCGGAATCAGGTTCTGAATGGTAAACCTCTCTGATAGGGGACCCAATGCACACCCACTGCCTGCATCCATTTAGTTTTCTGTATTTTACCCTGCAACAGGTTTTGGATGCTTCCAATTTAAGTCTCAACATACAACTGACTGGAAGACAGTTCCATTGGATAGTAAAGCCTACGACTCAGTGTGAGAAACTGGTACTGTTGGACTTAAAGTTCAAGAACAGCTTTAACACTTGCAAAATTTCCTTTCATTAAAAATAATAACAATGCTGTATTCTCCTTGAAGACACAGTAGAACTTCGCTAATTCACACTGATGCATGGGAGACCTGCTACCAGTTAATTAGCTGCGTAAATAAGCAAATTAGGACCTGATCCAAAGCACACTGAAGTGAATGTCTTTCTATCAATTATAATGGATTTAAGATCAGGATTTTTTAAAAAAAAAAAAAAGATTCTACAGCACAAAGTGTATGCTGTTCAGTTAGTTTGACAAGCTTAGTTTTTTATGGTATTTCACAGTACACTAGTGTATTGTAAAGTAGCATATTTTGTAAAAGTAATGAAGTCTTAGTAATATGAAACTTTGCTATCTTAAAAATAAATAATATCCTGTGCACAGGGAAAAGGCTGCCTGGAATTGAGAAAATTATCAGGGTTTACAGCTTCTACTCTGTTTAAAGACCAAAAAATGTTCATGTTTAGAATCTAAATATGCATACAGAAGGAGGGAAAAAGCATGAAATGCAGCATTACCTGTAACCATGGGTGGCTTAGCGTCTTGTCCACACTGTAGCGCTTCCTCATTTTCACTTGCAGCAAATTATTTATGAGATCAATAGCTGAAAAAAATAATTTCAAAACATATCATGCTGAAATATAAAAATGTATGGCAGGAAGGGGTTCACAGGTCTCAGATAATGAGTTTCAGCTGGTCTGACCAATTCAGTGTGGTTATAATCTGTATCCAAAAGGTGTCATGTAATATGTCACTGGAAAACTAATAACTCATGATCATTAATCTTCTTGTGGGATGTGTGTATTAAGAGTTACGGATCTATTCTGGAATGATGACTAAAGCCAGGCATATCAAAAGGGAGTTGGTAATCAGCTCTGCCTTACACAAAAGAATTTGCTGTGTATTTACTTCTATGACCTGCCTGGTTATCAGTCAAAGACAATGAAGGTCCATTTACATATAAAGTAAACAATGCTAAAAAGCACGGGGTGGGGGTGGGCGGAAGAGGCAGAGACAGATTCCAGCAGGGAAGATAAACTTTATCTGGGCTGTAAAGACAAGGGGTCTGAACCTCTAGTAATAAGCAACTGAATCGACTGATTGTATACAATATTACTGTATTATGAATGTTTGTCAAGTGAGGTGTTTATGAAAGCCTATAATACACTAGTGATTAACAGCATTGTAAAATATATATATTAACACTATATAAGGAATTATGGATATTAGGCTTTACCGTCTGTTTCCAAACAAAGCAAAAAACAGCCAGACAGGAGTGAACATGACAGCTATTTACTTCTCTTCTATGTACATTTTAGCATGGTGTAATCAAAAACAGGAAGCCCAATTTACAGGGGGTGGGAAGCCCACAGGAAGGGAAAAACAGCATGAGGTCACTCTGCCTCTTGAAACAAGGTAATTGAACTTTGGAAGATACAAGCAAGAGCAGAAGCTATCTTTGGTATCCATTGCTATACAGACACAAGCGAACAGAGCTCTTGCAACCTTAGAAAGATGGGTCCTTCAAGCAAGGAGAGTGGGGAGCTGAAGTCTCTGAGAACTGAATATAGGTGAGAAATGTGCTCAGGAAAAGATTCTTCACATAGGAAGACATCATCTTGAACTTCTGTGAAAGGCCCTGACTACGGGAAAGTCAACCATGACTTGGAAGAATGAAGGTTTGGTGAGCAAAACCACATAGAACAAAGCCTGTATCTTGCTAGATTAAGTTTTACACTTTCGGATGCATGTCCTCACTTTTATTCCTTGTAATCTTTTCTAACTTTATTCCTTTCATTTGGATCACTTAACTTATGTCCTATTGTTAATTGTTTATTACTACAAACCAACTCAGTGTTTGAAGGGAAGAATGTATTTACCCCAGTTAAGTTAATAAGCTGCAATGTGCTTTTGTCTCTTTAAAGAAGCAACAAATCTTTTTATTTCCCTGAGCTGTCCAGGAGAGGGCTGGACACTTCAGGGCACATGGTTTTGTGGAAATTTGGTACTGGGAGTGTGTTGAGGTCACCTTGCTGGTTGTAACCAAGCCTGGTGAAAGCCAGCGTGGGGCTGTAGATCGGCTGCTAAACCAGAGCTGTTTAGCACACAGACACTCAGGGTGACCTGAATACTTGTGGGTTGGCTGTGAGTGTCCTAGGCTGAGAGCTACAGCAGCAAAGCACTGAAAGGCACCCAAGGTTGTAGGTCAAGTGGTGACACCTCCCCCCGCCACTGGTCTGAATTGAACCTTGAAGCGTGGCACCATGTTGACTATTACTTATTACCTTATTATTTTCTAGATGCTTACAAATTGATTTAGTGGTCTATAATTTCCTGGGTCCTCTTTGTTCCCTTTTTTAAAGATAGGTGCTATGTTTGCCCTTCTGCCGTTGTATGGGACCTCAGCTATGAGTTCTCAAAGATCATACATTTTTTTCAACCTCAATAGGAGTTCTTTTAAAAAAGGGCAATTCAAACAATGGAAAGAATTCTGAAAATAGACCTATAATATCTGTGTTGATTTAATTGCATTATTAAAGTATTGGAGATTCACAAAGTCACACTTCGGTTATCCCTTGATGCGAGGATGATATCTGCCAAGGGGGTTCCTTGGTGGATTTTTAAGTGTCTGAGAAGCCCAATTCATGCCCTACAGATTTTCCCACAGGAGTGACAGGTGGAATCTTGGAAGACACATAGTTGTTGGCTGGACTCTTGTGCCCTTTCTTTCCTCCTTTGTCACGTCTCTGTCTCATGAGTACATCTGCTCTCCTCAAAGTGAGCTGTGACTTGGTGAATGGTGTGGCACCACTGTGCTGTGTTCCGCACCGAGTCCTCTCAGTTTGTTGGGTTGATGCCTCCCTTTTAAAGATGTACTTTCAGTATGTCTTTGAAACGCTTCCGCTGCCCTCTGCGAGCCCTTCTTCCCTGACTTAACTGAGAGAAGAGTATTTGCTTTGGGAGGCGAGTGTCAGGCATATGTACACAGTGGCCAGACAAGCAGAGTTGGTGTTTCATGACCTGCACGTCTATACTACTGATGTTGGCTGCAGAGAGAATGCTGATGTTAGTGTGTCGGTCTTCCCAGCTGATCCTGAGAATCCTCCTGAGTCCTGAAGCAGCGCTGTTGGAACCACTCCAGCTGCCTGAGATGTTGTCCGTAGGTTACCCAGGTCTCACACCCAGAGAAGGGTGGGGATGACAACTGCCTTGTAAACCAAGATTTGGTGCCTGTTTGCAGATCCTTATAATTGAAAACTCATTTGAGTAGTTTCCAAAGGATGTGCTTGCACAGTGGATCCTGTATTCAATTTCTTTGTCAAGGCTGGCTGTTTGGGAGAGGTGGCCACCAAGGTATGGAAAATGGTCCACATTCTCCAGGGGTTCTCCACTGATGGTGATTTGTGGAGTACGAAAAGTAGTTTGTGCAGGTGAGGACTGGGTAGAGTACCTTGTTTTTCCCAATGCTGAGAGAGAGAGAGAGAGAGAGAGAGAGAGAGGCTGTGAAAGGCATCTGCAAAAAGATTTAGGGTACTTTGCAGGTTGGCGTGTGTGTGTGTGTGTGTGTGTGCGCGCGCGCATGAGAAAGAGAGAGAGAATGACAGTCATCTCCATACTGAAGGTCAGTGATGCCAATTCTTGTGATCTGAGATTTTGTTTGGAGATGTCAGAGATTGAGGATTTGGCCATCCATATGATACTCAATCCCAATTCCATCAGGAGGGTGGTCATGGATGAGAATCAGGATCACAGCACGGTAAATGTAGAAAAGTGTTGGAGCAATGACACAGCTCTGCTTGAAACCAGTGCGAATGATGAATGGTTTGGTCTCTGAGCCATTGCACAAAATGGTGGCAGTCTTTCCATTACAGAGTAGTCTGATGATGGAAATGAATTTCTGTGGACAGCCAAACCTACACAGCACCTTTCATAGGGCATCATGATTGATAGAGTCAAAGGCCTTGGTTAGATCGATGAATGCCATGAATAGTTCCTGGTGTTGCTCTCTGCACTTCTCCTGAATCTGTCATACCATGAAAATCATGTCAGTTGTGCCTCAGGATGGCCTGAAGCCTGACTGTGATTTGGGGAGGTGTTCCTTGGCAAGGGGAAGAAGGCGATTTAGTAGAATCCGGGCAGGGATCTTCCCTGCGATGGAGAGGAGAGCAATATCTCTGTAGTTCCCACACAAAGGGTACGTCTTCACTACCCGCCATATCGGCGGGTAGCAATCGATTTATCTGGGATCAATATATTGCGTCTCGTTAAGACGCGATATATCGATCCCCGAACGCACTCACCGTCGACTCCGGAACTCCACAGAGCGAGCGGCGGTAGCGCAGTCAACGGGGGAGCCGCGGCCATCGATCCCGCGCCGTCTGGACCCCAGGTAATTCGATCCAAGATACTTCGACTTCAGCTATGCTATTTGCGTAGCTGAAGTTGTGTATCTTGGATCGATTCCCACCCCCCCACAGTGTAGACCAGCCCAAAGATATGTCCCCTTTCTTGAATATTGTAACAATGTTGGCATTCTTAAAGTCAGGTAGAATTTCTTCACAGGTCCAGATTTTGTCGAAGAGTTGGCAAAGTTTGTGCTAGAGCATTGTTCCACCAGCTTTAAAAACCTCAGCTGGGATGCCGCCTGGGCCTGGTGTCTTGTGATTTTTTTCTATCTGGGTGATGGCACGCCAGACTTCCTCAAAAGATGGGGGCTCAGCAAGGTGTTCCATTGCCGAGTGTTGTGAAATAGACTCGATGGTGTCTTCAGAGACTGTGGATTCGCAGTTAAGGGCTTGGCTACACTTGCGAGTTACAGCGCAATAAAGGAGCCCCAAGCACACTAGCTCACTACCTGTCCACGCTGGCAATGCATGTAGAGCGCTCTGACTCCGTGGCTACAGCGCTGCTGGTACTCCACCTCAGCGAGAGGAATAATGTTTGCTGCGTCTTGGCTACAACGCCCAGGCATCAGTGTGAATGTTGCGTTACTGCACTCTGATCGGGTTCCGGAAACATCCCATAAGTCAAGTGGCCACTCTTGTCATTGTTTTGAACTCCTGTAGGAATGATGGAAATGCCCTTTCAAAGCTCTGTTTCTGACAGCCGGCATGCGAGCCATTACTGTGGAATGCTGTGTGAGAGACAGAGAGGGGTGGGGGTAAGGGGGAGGTCTGCTGCTGTCTGAACTTACAAGACAGCATGCTGACATGCTCTCAGCCCCACAAAAACCCACTCTATCTCCCCCCCATACACACAACACACCCCCTGTCACACTCCACCCCACCCCTCCCATAATGCACCACTCCCAATGCCGCTGCAAGTGCTGCAAATGTAGCCACGCCAGTGCGCTTGAAGCTGTCAGTGTGGACAGATTGCAGTGCTTTCCCTACTGCGCTCTAGGAAGGCTGGCTTAACGCAAAACGCTTTACATCTGCAAGTGTAGCCATGCCCTTAGTAGGCTCTCAAAGTGTTCTTTCCATCGTTGTTTAATTGCTGCATTTTCCTTGAGGAGGGTGGCACCATCCTGGGAACGTAAAGGGGTTAGGCCTTAGTAGTTTGGCCCATGTATAGCTTTTGTTACTTGAAAGAAGCTTCCCATGTCATCCTGGTCTATGAAACCCTGGATCTCAGAGGCCTTCTCTTGCCACCACTTATTTTTGATGTCATGTAGCCTCCTTCGGACTTCGTCTTTGAGCAAGTGACAAGCCTCATGTTTTCGTTGCTTAGAGGAATAATTTTGCCAGTTACAGAATGCAGTTCTTTTCCGTTGAATTAATGCTCGGATTTCCTTAGTGTTTTAGTCAAACCAGTCTTGGTGCCATTGAATGGAATATCCTATAGTTTCAGCACTGCAAATGGTATTTTTAAGTTGATTCCAATGCTCTTGAGTGTCAATGATGTTATCAGGCAAGTTATAGAGTTTCTCAGACAGGTGTTGCTGGAACATCTCACAGCTGGCTTGGTCCTGAAGTGCTTTGCTGTTGTACCGCTTTTGCTTAGTCTTGGGGTGTTTGCGGTGTGGTGGAGCTGCAGGTATATGATTGATCTTACTAATCAATGGGCTGTCCAACAGTGATCTGTACATCTCATGGCTCGTGTTATATGGACATCTGTGTAATCTTGAATTCTGATTATAACATAGTCAAGGAGGTGTCAGTGTTTGGAGTGAGGATGTATCTCCCAGGAGTCTGTCTGCCTTAGGTGTGGCTGTGAGGATTGCATGAAGAGCACTATAAAATTGCTCCTTGTTGTCTTCCTCATCAAGTGTTGGGGCGTATGCACCAATGACTGTGGCATATTGGTTGTTGCTGAGCTTGAGCGGAAGAGTCATGAGTCATGAGACGCTCATTGAGCCCACAGGAAGCTCCAAAAGCTGACTGGCGATAGTATTTTTGATGGCAAAGCCAATCCTATGAATGTCTCTCTCTTCAGATGGCTTTCCTTTCCAAAAGAAGGTGTAGCCACCTCCATTCTTTTAATTGGACCTCATTGGTTCAGCAGGTCTCACTAAGAAATGCAATGTCAATGTTGAGCCTTGCCAGTTCTTTGGCAATTATGACAGTTCGTCCTTCTGGGCATTCACTGTGCTGAGAGTCCATAAGAGCGCAGACATTCCAGGTGGCGAAATTCATTGTCTTATCTCTTGCTTTGGTCGTGGAGTTCAGTGATCCCACTGGATAGGGCCATCCAGTTGGAAGAGTGTGAGACAGCCTATGTTTGGGGCAACTTTTCTAGCCCCCTCCCCATTTGGGGTGCACGGACGGGATCCTAAAAAGACCTGCTCAGTCACAATTGCTAATGCTGAAATGCACTTCTGTCTCATCCAAGCAAAAGACAACTGTCATACGGCTGCCGCCTGTATGCAAATTTATGACTAAAGATTCCCAGAGATCACTGCTCCTGTCTTCACCGCCACTTGTCCATCGCTGCAGGGCTTTGTGCGGGTGTGAGCCCTTTGGCAGAGGCCTGCGCATGAAATCTTTTAATGTGGGGAAACTGGTGTGCAGGCATTGACCACAAGAGACTTGACAGGACGAAAACCCTGAGCCAGGGGCAAGGAGAACCAGGACAGCCACGGGCCTCCCTCCTGCTGCAACCCTGATCTGCCTTCACAGCCGCAGAGTACTAAAGGTCCTCTATATGCGCCTAATCCACTGTTGGGGTCTTGTGAAGTTTGGACCGTGATTAGTCAGGAGCCTCATCTCAGACCTGCTTGCAAAGGGGGATCCTATCAGGAATATGAAAGCTCCACACGATGTAGCTCTGAGGATCTTTAGCCCACACAAGCCTCTCCACCATGACAAGGTTGCAGTTCATCAGAGAGGATACACTTGGAGACTGATTTTTTTTTTTTTAAAACCAGGTTCTAAAATAATCAGACCTCAGACTCAAACACTATGGATTGCAAACCGCTGAAGCAGCATCACCAGTGCTAAATCTAGTATGAAAGGAAAATTCAAAAAAAAAAACAAAACAAAATAATAAATCTAAACTACTAACAGTACTAAGGATATTTTGTAAAATTTTCGGAAAGTGCATCACAAGGACGATAGGAGAGATAAGCTCTGACTCGCTCCATGCAGCAGGAGGAAGGAACTGGAGACGCCAGCAGCCCGCTGCCCCCTTTATTGCCTCGGGCAAAACCACAGGTGGCACAAGATGCATGCACAGACCGCCAAACAGTATTGCTTTCACCAGCTCTGGCTCCAGGCACATAACCCTGGTGGAATACAATAGGAACCATAACTCAAAGAAGAATTTACACTGATGGGAGGCTCTCCTTTTGGTGTAGGTAATCCACCTCCCTGACAGGCAGTAGCTAGGCTAGCAGAAGAATTCTTTTGTCAACCTGATACTGTCTATGCAAGGGGTTAGTTTGGCTTAAGTACGCTTGGATTTTTCACACACCTGAGCAATGTAGTTTACGCCCAAGATTTCCATAAGTTTTAACTATATGGGAACTTTAAAGAATCTGTCATTCTGTTAATGAGATTATTGGGGGCAAAAAACAATTCTGATATTAGGTACTAAATTTCTTGAAGGAAACATCATTAATGAATTTTACTTTCTAAACTAAGAGCTTTCCTTATAAATTCTCAAAGTTAATTCTGTACTCAAGGAGTAGGTGTTGTAATTTTGGGGACGATATATTTTTCATACATAACAAAGTGGTTGAATCCATGCTTCAACTGCAAAACTCATCTCAACCTTAATTAAGGAGCCACTACCAATACCTCCATAATATAAATGTATCTAATCCAGGATAGTTTTACTTTGTAAAGAACTGTTATTACTCATTGTGGAAGTGCACATCATCAAATGAGAGAATACCTTATTTGCCATCATTTTATTATTTTTTTCTAAAAGAGATACCAAACATAGATGGCATTATGTTACATACACCTATGGTTATAAAGTAATAACATACCAAATGGATTGAGGCATCTAACTATACTTTAGGATGCTGACAGTTCTGCAGTTCAGGAGATAAGATTTATCATAATTTTATTCAAAAAAGAATGTGAATGAGAAATAGGAACAATATACACTTAACGTTACAAGGGAAGTACTATAGTAATTCTGGGACATAATGCCACAGCAGAATCCAAGAGGGTCATCAGAGTCATAGATATTAATTAAATCCTCAGTTTAAGTCTGGTGGATTTGAAAGTACCTTGTAGTCTGAAGGAGACTTAAAATAGTTTTTCTTTCAAGAAATGCTGTATGTTTTCATCATAACAAAAAAAACCCAAGACCATAAAAACACCTCTTCATGATATGTTTCCTTTTAAGGAAAGACACTGAACTTTCAGAGATCTGATACGGTAGTGAGCCAACTGAAAGTAGGAGCCTGAATGTCAAGTCAAATTCGAGACCAAAACTTAATTATTTTGTATTAACATTTTGCAAAATAAAACACTAATACAAATATCTACATAAAATTTCTCCTTCCTGTAAAACTTTGTAGACAACCACACTCTTTCTTGCATTGTTCACAACTCAAAAGCTGAAGCATTGATCCAGTATTATGCGAGATCCTGAAAACAAAACTGACTAGTCTATTGTCATTGTTACAGATGAGAGAAGTGCTAAAGTAAACGAACAATATGTTTAGTGAAAAGGGCATTAGATCTCTTTAAACTGTGATACTGTTGGACTTTGTTAAGAAAGAGGATTCGTCCATTTCGTCAACATGTTACTACATAAACTAAATTAATGGACAGAACATGAAGAGTATTAAGTGTATTCTTCATAAATGTCCAAAAGATGTCTAAAATAATCAACTTCACTGAGAACCAGATTTTTAATAACAGCTCTGTACCCAACATTTCCCACTTTTGAAAATCTGGCCATGAGTTTACAGTTAGGAAAGTTGCTAAAAAAATTAAAAATGAAAACTACATCCATAAATCCAAGACCATGTAACCTGTCTCAGTTTTTTTGCAGGACTAAGTTTGACTATGCAGTCAGTTTAGCACCATTGTGCTACCATCTATGACAATCAATGCTACACATTACTGTGATTCATGTGCATAATATAAATGCTCAAATCCTCTGAGAATGCTTTGGGCGTCATGGCTGTATTTTCTCTTTCACCACTCAAAAGTATGTCAGCGTTGCTCATTATGATGTGGAGAACAGCCAAAGCTGAGTGAATGATTGCCAATAGAAAGTTATATATCACGTAAAGATTTTCAACATAATGAGAACATTTAAAAAAATCATTTTCCATTCAAGCAGTTCAGACCTACTGGATGTACCTAGCAAGAATATTGCTGAACAATGTTAACCTATGCACAAGCATAAAAAATTAGATGGGGCTCCATAATAGAAGAATAATTAGGATTGCCTCACCTCTGTCACCATGGTCAACACCAACTATCTTCTGTATCACTCAAGATCATAAACAAGACATAATCCTTGACTCATCCTTCCTGTAGACCCTTAGATCAGGTCATGTCTAAATCTTGCCATGTATTCCTGCAGAACATCTGGACTTTTCTCTGCATCCACACAGCTAAAATTCTCCAAGGACCTCATCTCATCTCACGGTACTGCAACCTCCTCCTCTATGACTTTGACAAATCCTGTCTTTTATATTGCCCCATTTATATCCATTGCAAACACTTCTGCAAAGATCATGGCTCATTATTTTGACCATATCCTCCTCTCGTCTCCCTTTCCTCTCCTCTCTATTTGCATTCCTCCCCCACCTCCCTCTTTCTTTTACTTCCCTTCACTTTTAAGGACTTACACAGCCTATACTCACCCTACCTTTCATCTTTCATGGGCTATGAAGATGATGCCTGCCTTCACTTTGCCAATTATGCCAGTCTTGATTGCCCTTTTCCAACAAACACTTTCATGCTTTCTCCCATGCTACCCCCCCTCCCCTGCAATGCATGGAAGGAGCTCTCTGTAAATATCCAGAAAGCCACCTTTATTGCTTCCTTCAAATCCTTACTTAAAACTCTCCTCTGCTATCATGCCTACAAAAACTCAACGATTAGGCAGCTAGTGTGCTGTAACCTCTCCTTATCATGGTAACCAGTATCATCACACTGTTTACTTGTGCTCCCTGTCTGTTGAATCCGCCTTATTGTACACTTAGGGGCTTGCCTACATTACCGCTTAAGCTAATTAACTTATGTCGCTCAGGGGTGTGAAAAAAAGCCAACATAGCTTCCACCTCTTGCGGAAGTGGAGTAATTATGCCAATGGGAGTGCTCTCTATGGTCAGGAATAATCTTTAGGTTAAGTGTTTTTGTACAATGAGTAACACAATGGGAGTTGATCCTTGATTAAAATCTCTAGTCACTACCACAATACAAGTAATAAAAGATAGTCATAAGGGGGGGAAAAACAGCAAGAAATGTAAATACACTGAAAGCAGGGAAGGTGACCTTTTTTACTTCTCCAATTTTCCTCTGGCTCTGGTCTAATACCCCATCTGTTTTGCTTTGAATCTGACCATCTAAACACAAAGAACAGTCAGAACAATAAGCAATTTTTAGTAAATCACATGTCCATTCTAGTCATTGTTCCTTGGAACAAACAAGCCTGTTATCAGTATTTTTGTAGTTTTCTGCTTTGGCTTGCTTTCTGGCCCTGGGTGACTAGTTCAGTAACCACAACAGCATTCTGAAATGTAACCGAAGGGTTACACTTTTCCATTTATTATGCACAGAGTGATGTCAAATATTTTGTGTGTGTGGTTCATCTGTGAAATGGGGATAATGATATTCCTATATTCCTCTGTAAGGCACTCTGAAATCAAGGGTCACAAATGCTATAAAATAGCAAGGTGGTATTATTATATAATGCTGGTTTATATATTTAGATTTTCAAAATCATAAATGCCCCCTTGAAAGCTCAAGTCATTTTTTCATATATAAATTAAAAGTTCAAAACAACAAAAGCAAGTATTGCTACTTTCTAAAGCCAAAAAGAAGAAAAGGAAAGTCCCAACACAGCCACACAATACTCTCCAGTACACTATATTATTATTACTGTCATGTCTGTGTCTGGTTCCGCCCTCCTTCACATATTAGTCAATAAAATGTAAATTGATTTTTTGGGAAACAAATAACCTTCAGAATTATATTTACAGCATCCTTTTGAAAATGTACACATTACAAAATTTCCTAAGAACTGCACACAGTACAATGATGACCAAAAAAATCCAATCAACATGTTTTATAGCTTTGTATCATTAGCTGTTTTATAAACCGGATGTAATTGTAATCCAGGTTATGTCTTTAGGAATATAAAATTGTTAACTAAACATAGTAACATAAGGTTGGGGCGAGGAAGAAGCTGGTAGATGATATGAAAGAACTGTTACATTCTGGGCTTCCAAAACTGAACAATTCTCTCCAGAAACTTGGTAAACAATTCTAACATAAGGTGCTTTACAACCAAGCAGCTGCATTTTCTCCACCTCTGATTTTGTGTATTGTAATAATAACCTGTCTTCATGAGAAGCATCTCTCAAAAAGCTAAGTATATATATTAGTCTTAGGGCTGGCCTACTCTTGAAATTTGTTGTGGGTGAACTCAAATTATTTCACATTAAAGTGCCTTGTGTCCACAAACAAAGGTGGTGGTTTGTTTCATTTTGGCGAATCACACATTAACTTCACTTTGGAAGCTGGATGCTGTTCAATGCCTTTAAATTCTGGCGTATAACGGAAGTAATCTGGGTTACTGTGGTGATGTAATTTCTTTGGTAATCTTGTACAAAAACAGATTTAATTATGTCGTTCAACATCTCATCTTGCTATCTACTGGCAACCTTTTGTTTATATCCTCTGTCTTCAGTTACTGTCAAGCCAGTCTCAGCTAATCTCTGAATTCCACTGAATTGCTCCAGGTTTCATCTGACGAGGTTTAATTCAGGTTTAGCTTGGGAATTTTACTAGCTACAGAATGCACTTGGTTATACCACAGAATTCTCTTCTAGCTATGGATCTCCATTGGACCTGGAAGCCATTTTCAATTATCTCCTTACTTTTAGTTCCAACTTGAACCTCTCAGACTCTGAATTCATATGACCTAAAAGGGCTTCTCACCTGACCACAGGCTACAAGAACTAACTTCTTTGGAGTCAATTAAGGGTATGTCTACAATGCAAAAAAACAACAATAAACAAACCCTGCAACAGCAAGTCTCAGGCTTGTGCACAATGTGCTCGTGCTTTGGTGCTAAAAATAGGTGTGTAGGTGTTCCTGCTCAGGCTAGAGTTTAGGCTCTGAAACCCACCTCCTCTGCCAGGCTTCAGAGCCAGCACTCCAGTCCAAGCAGGAACACCTATGTGTTTAGTTTTAGCATTGCAGTGCGAGCATGAGTCTGTAGCCCTGGGCCCTGAGATGCACTGCTGCAGCCTTTTTTTTTCACTGTACACATACCCTAAGAAAGTAAATATCCCCTGAGGTCTCTATCCCTTTGTTCAAGAAAACATTTTATCCAGCATGTCTTCATTGTCTCTGCAGTGCTTGCTCAGCTGCACAGGGGTATAGTATACCATGTCAGACGTCAGTGCATGCTTCATTAGGCTATATGATTTTCTTATGTCATTCACTTATCCCAGTCCCCAGATTTCTAATGTAAAATCCATCAGGTACCTTCAGGGCTGCTGAAACTTTTATTTTTTGAAAAATGTTCCTTAAAAATTTCCTCACAAGAATGTTCCTTTTTATATGTGTTGAAAGTTACTGAAAAAGTGAATATCAAAACCATTTTCATAACATTTTAAATAAAAATAAAATATATTAAAATAATGAAAATTTTAAAAAATTGAAAAGTTAGTCCGTTTGAACATTTCAGAATAACTGAAATCCCTCCCGATAGGTTTTTATTTTTTGTCCAGCTATAGTATGTTTCAACTATCACTGTACTATCGAGAATATAATCTAGACAAGAATTGGCCCCAAAATAGATAGCATGCATCTGTTTTTGAACATACTAAAGTTAATGGGTAGTGTTTAGATGTGAGAGTTTTATTTAGTCTATGTTAGAGATAAAATCCAGCTTGCGAAATTTGGAGTTGCATTCAGATTCCAATTTCCTGCCTGAATTCAAACAAATTCAGGTTGTTGTGACTGGGGATTTTGGTTCAATTCATCTCCAATACGGGCTAACTGATCAAACAATGAAGTAACTGTAAATATATAAAACAACCACAATGTGTAAGCAATTTTTAAAATCAATGATCTTTTGTTAAAATGTATGGTGGTTCTCTTCCCCTCCCCCCATTTTATATATGACAAGCTCAGACTCTCCATTCTGCAGAATTATACCTGATGACTCTCCTAACTGAGGATGTGACTCTGGAAAGGGTAGAGATAACACCACAGCAGGTGGGTTTTCCATAGATGCTTCTACAGAATCTTCAGCTGTGAATGTAGAGATTGATCTTCTGTCTGCCGTAGTGGGGACTTGTGGGAGACAATTTCCTGCTGCCTCTTCTGTGTTGATTGCTGTCTGCTTATCTCTCTAATGCCAGGTAAAGCATCGTGCACAACACTCAGATTCAATCAGAATGCATAATATAAAAAGTTGTGGAGGTTTTTGGTGGTTTTCTATGTGTACTTTTCTACAACATTTTAAACTCTTTTTTTCAGTTGATTTTATCAAACTTTATTCTGCCACTGTAAATGCAGCAACAGACACAATGTATTCATTTATCTAGCACCTTTCATCCAAGGGTCTCAAAGCACTCTATAAACAATTAATTAGGCCTAAAAGTAGTCCTTTGAGGGAGGTATTATTATATATATTTTAAACATGTCAGCGGTGGCACAGAGAAGATAGTTAATTTGTCCAAAGTCACATAATGAATCAGAGACAGCAATAAAAGCCAGACTCCTGCTTCCAAGTCTCTAACTTCCAAGTGTTCTAACCACTAGAGGAACATTCCCCAGGATATTTTAAATTCTACTTCTTTAACTCTCATATTGTCATATGTAGTTAAATTAGGATTCTATTATTTCTATTGATTTTTTTTTTTTTTGCTTCAACATTCACCAAGGAAGTTTAGAAAAAGAAATATTTTTGGATGTGGGGGTCGAGAGAGAAATAAGATAGAACAACTGTTTAAAAATGGAAACTCAACTTGGCTGAGGAAATCCATTACACACAAACACTTTGTGGTGAAGTCAGGCAGCCATCACCTGAAGGCAGTTAGTTTTCAGTCAGCCCTGTTTGGTTAGGCCTGGTTCAGATATTTAACTACTCTTGGTTGATGATCTCCCTAGAGACATCCAAGGTCAGTTATCCATACTGATTCTTTTATATTTAACAGCAGTCTTTGATACTATTGACTAGTGCTCTAGTTCCCAGTGTCACACTTTTACCTGCTAAGCCTTTCCCTCCACAGTCTCTCCTGTGGTGCTGTTTTCATGTTCTGCTCCTGAAAACCAATCGGTTTGTGACTCCCTCTGCTCTGTAATTGTTTAATTCCCCCTTTACCTCACCTACAGAGACAGTGGCAAGATACAGAAGCAATCTGTAGATGAGAAGTGGGTTGTAGAGATAGGTGGGGATGGAGGAAGAGGAGGTGCAGAGGCAGATAAGTGCAGCAGCAGGGAGACAGTTCAACCTCAAATCAGGGAAAGTGAGCATTTCCCACAAACAGCAGAGAGCAGCGTCCAGTTGCATTTATGCTTTGGGAGCAGTGGAAGGTGGCCCCCAGAAACTGATTTGAGTTAGGGGAGTAAGCAGTATTCAGCCCACAGAGGCATAATGCCCTGGAGGTAGGGTCACCACCTGTCCAGCTTTCCCCAGGATCATCCTTTTTTTGAGGCAATTGTCCCAGGAAATCTGTAAGTATTCCTGGGACATTAAAAATTCCAGTTTTTGTCAGTTGTGTAATAATATACCATTCACCACAATTTTGATCAAAGCTTCAGCTGTGGAGGGGAGGGTTAAGGAGCTCAACCAGAAAGGGGAAGGGTCACATTGTGCCTAGCCCTGACAGCTTCCAACAGAAACACAATTCCACTCCCCCTATCCGGGTGGCTGGTTGCTGGCTACCTTGGCTCTGACCACTCCCAGAGCATAACCACAACACCTCCAACTCGAGAACCGGGCGTGGCCAGGTTATTATTGAACTTATTGAAAAAGCAGAGACCACACAGGAAAGGCTCCGGCTCCATGATGGATGTTCTGTTTTTTTGTACCTCAGAGGTGGCAACCCTACCTGGAGGAACTATCAGTACTGAAAGCGGCAGGGTAAGGCAAGAAAAAAATGCACTCCAACTTGCTGCTCACACACCCAGCATCTCTGAAACATCCTTCCTGCCTGAACCCACGGTGTCCAAGGGTCAGAAGTCACTCCAGTTGTTACAATACAACATGTAGCTCAGAGTGCTCTTTTAATCCTTATAGTGCCTGAAGAATTAAGGAACACGAACATAACTGTGCCCCTCACTCAAGGCCCTCTTGCCCAGACTTTGTCTAACACTGCACCCCCACACTCTGAAATGCACTATTTCACCACAAGTCAGACAGTGCAGGAGGTACAGAATATTAAATCCTGTGGAGACTCAAGAAAAATTCTCATTGCATCACACTATTATTTCCATAACAAAAAGCTCCACACTGAGAACACAAAAGTTCATTGTAATTTAACAATGATCCTAATGGTAGAAGGCCTAACAAGAGTGATGTTTTAAAAAGTTAGAATGATACTTGATTTGATTTGTAATTTTAATCTCTTTTTGTCACTTGTCAAATGGAGAAAAACCCAATATAAGGCAATATAGTTATACTGTATAGGCATACAGATTCTAGAATCAAAAACAGGATGTTACCTTCATGAGAGATTTCCTTCCAGGGATTTGGTGGGTACATGAAAGCAGCATTCTGGATTTGGTCATGAATGTCTTCATCTTCATTGAATGGAAATGTACCACTAAGGCTCACATAAATAATGACACCCACAGACCACATATCCAAAGACCTATTATAGCCTTTGTTTCTCAGCACTTCTGGAGCTAGGTAAGCTGGTGTGCCCACTACTGAGCGTCTGAATGACTTCTCTCCAATGATTCGGGCAAAGCCAAAGTCACAAAGTTTTACCTGTTTGAATAAAGTGTTATAATAAAATCAATAGAAATAACATTTTAATTTTGTTTTACTGTCTGCCTACTTCAGATGCTTTTGTAATTCATTGCTGGGGCTCAGGGGTGGGCTGTGTCTTTGTCCTGTCTCTCTCGGTCTCTCCATGGGCACCTCTTTCAAGTAACAGGCCTATGCATGCACTTCTCTCAGAGGGGAATCACACAATTCAACCCACTGTTAGCCTTGATCAACAGTTTCCCATCTGTGCTTTCCTCAGCAGGTTCAAGGAACTGTGACCAGTTGGTACACACAGTGACACCAGATACTTTTTTTTTTTTTTGAACAAGCTATTTATTTATCTATAGGAACATAACAAGCAGAGAGAAAAGGATTAAAGCAACAAAAGCCTAAATACGTAAATGTTAAGCCTAACATTTCCTTCAATCAGTTAGATAGGCCAGATGTAGTCTTGGTATCTCCCTGCTCTCCTGAGGACCAAGCTACTATCTGCTCTTCTGCAGACCTACATCTCCCTGTCTCTTCAGAAGCTTAGCCTTTAATCACTTTCAAGCTCCTTGTTTAAGAGTTCCCATCTAAAAGTCCCTGCGATTTCAATATGGGATCACCCCCCAGGGGCCCAGTCAGATTCCCAATTCCAAATTACTGTAAGCAAACTTAAAAGGAATTATAACCTCCACTATCCATTTCAGTACCAGCAGCTGGGGATATCTACAGCCATTTACTTTGTTTCTTGCCAACCAAAACTAACTAAGACTGATTTCACCCTTAGATACCCTTTAGCCTGAATTGCTATGACCACCAGACCCACAGATCTCTCTCTCTCTCTCTCTAAAATGTTCATGAAATTAATACAGATATTTCCCACATTCTTCACAATCATGGACCAAATTTTCAGACAGACAGATGTGTGATTATTGTGGCTGTGTGTGCAAATGACCAATCAGCAAGGCCAAACCCATCCATTTGCATGTGTAAAACACCTGAATTGCATTTTAATATTGTACAAATTAGATGTCCAATTGTCTGCAAGTTTCTGCACACAAAGTGACATGGCTGATTTTTTGAAAATCAGGTCAAAGATTATTGCAAAAAAAAAAAAAAAAGACTAGAGTCCAAGATTTTCAAAAATAGCTTGTGATTTTGGATGTATCTAGTTGGGTACACATAAACAAATGCACACAAAATCACCAGTCACTTTTGAAAATCCTGGTCCATACAAATAACCATAGCTAAAACGACGATTGAGTAATGGGTATTTTTAGTAAAAGTCATGGACAGGTCAAGGGCAATACATAAAAATTCATGGGCTGTGACCTGGCCATGACTTATACTATAAATACCTCTGGCTAAATCTTAAGGGGGTTGCTTCTGGGGGGCACTGGGGCTGCTGCTGGAGGGTAGGGGGGGAGCGGAACATCTGGAGAAGCTGCTGCTGGGGGAAAAGCCGGGGGGGTTCTGCTGGGGTGGGGGGAGGATGTCCCGGTGAGCTGCTGCTGGGGGGTGGTCACTCTTGGGGACTGCTGTGGTGTGGGGGGGGCCAGGGCCAGCCACGGCACCAGCAGCTGGGGGCCGCTGGCAGCGACTGCACTGGCAGGCTGGGGACCGCCACTGGAGGAGCGGCTACTCCAGCTGCCCAGGGTCTGCCGCTGGCAGCGGCTGCATGGGCCACCTGGGGACCACGGCTCAGGCAGTCCCTGGGGCCAGCCACACCAGTTGCTGCTTGGGTGGTCCCCAGAACTAGCTGCCCGGGGATGCCTGAGCAGCAGCTGGTGCGGCTGGGCCTAGGGCCACTCCAGCAGCGGATGGTGCAGCTGGCTGTAGCTGTCCCAGGGGCCACCTGA
The DNA here is from genome assembly GCF_027887155.1 of Malaclemys terrapin pileata. NCBI lineage: Eukaryota > Metazoa > Chordata > Testudines > Emydidae > Malaclemys > Malaclemys terrapin. The sequence continues at coordinate 102,928,360 of NC_071508.1, forward strand.
GCAGCTGGCCCTAGAGCCAGCTGCTTGGGCGGCCCTAGGATCAGCCACACTGGCCCCCGCAGAAGTCACAGAAAGTCACGGAATCTGTGACTTTCCGCGACCTCCGTGACAAAAATGGAGCCCTAACCATAACTAATATTATCTAACGTCAGGACTTCTTAATGTACATCAATGTTTATATAGAGAGAATGTGTTCCACTTGCCTGTGGGAAAGGATCGGCTGATGCTAGCAGTACATTTTCTGGCTTGAGATCACAATGAACAATATTTTTAAAGTGAAGATGCCTCAAGGCAACAAGGATCTATGAAGAAATACATAATCATTAACATTCAGTTTAGAATTTCATTCTATTTATTTTTAATTTCAATTCCTGACAGTAATATCAACAACAATAAACAGAGGATCATTGATTACACTTCAGAGTTTCTTAGAGAAATACAAAATCAAATAGAAACATAAATTTTACCAAACTTCCAAAAAATGGAGTTGCTAAAAAATTCTATTATCATCACTGGCTATTATTTATAGAGTGCCTGAAAGTTTCCTAAATGCTTTACAACATGAAATAAGATAGCTTCTTGTCCCAAACAGTTTACATTCTAAATGAACACACAATTCACAAATTTTCACAAAATTCCTTTCCTTGAGTTCTGGAGTCCTACTTTTTCCCCCTGAAATTTTGGGACTCCAAAAATGCTTCATAGTTTGGCTTGCAAAGCTCTACTGTTCAAGTTCTACATTTTATCATTTTCAAAATGTGCATTCAAAGTTTTCACAGCAATTATAGCTTGTGGAAAGAAAATAGGGAGGGCCACCTGGATCCACAGAGGGATTAGGTATTACAGTGGTAAACATGCCTTTAGCCCAGTGGTTAGGGTACTCAACTGGGATGTGGGAGACACCACTTCAATTCCCCTTTTCTGTCTGATGAGTAGAAGGGATTTGAAAAGTGAGTGCCCTAATTACTGGAGTATAGAGTCCTTTTCATTCTGTCTCTGACCCACTTAATATTTAATTACAACAGAACAGCTTCAGCAAGCGAGGCAGACCCCTGCATCAGAATATACCGTAGTCCAGTTGTTAGAGTGCTCACCCGAGTAGTAGGGAACCTCTGTTCAAATCTCCCCACCACCCTAACTGTCTTGTGTGGATATTAGGCATGCTGAGAGCATGCCTACTGGATCGGGCCCTGTGGGGATGATAGGCAGGGCATACGACGGTATCAACACAGTCCTTAATAATATAATACCAGGTTTAAAAAAATTACTGGTGTAAATTATGACAAAGGAAAATGTAGCAAATAATGATGACACAATGTTAAATATCTTTCTGGCTCTATAATTAGGTTCTTACCTGGGTAATTAAAAACTTTGTTATTCGTTCTGGCAATCTGCCTTTTTCACTTGACAAGATCATCTCCAACATGTCTCCATGGAGCTTTTCCATAACAACGAACACTCTTTCCGGTGTCTCAAACATACACTCCAGATTTACTACACCAGGATGATGAAGGTTCTGTTAAAGACAAATACAGCAATGAATCAAATGAGTTTTTCCCCAATACTGTAGTGAGCTCTATTTCTATATAGCTGTTCAGACTTCAGGCCCCATACACCCCATTTTATTAAAAATAGACAGTTGAACATTTTAGGCATAATTTCAAGGTCTACAATTTTTTCTCATCCATATCTGCAAACTTTCAACTTGCATTTTACGACCATAAAATGGTAATTAGGTTTTAATTAACACCCCATCATGCACAGATTAATTTCTATGGTAGCCTGTCAGAATGTATGGTTTCTAAGCCCATTTCATATTATTTTAAAACCAATTGTGATTGAGGCCCCATTGCTCTATATAGTGAACCAACAGATAAAACAGTATTTCTGTGAAAAAGTTCTTAAGATTTTCAATGATAATTTAGGGAAGGGCCTGTTTAAAAGAAAACATATAGTGTCTTCCAGGGCATGCAATGTGCAGAAGACCAATGCTGCAACAGCTCAATCTGTCCTATGGGGAGGAGACCTCCAGTGCAGAAGGGTAAAACTAAAAACAAAACCAATAATCAAAAAGCTAGTTCTGTGCCTGGAAGTCGTGAAGCTTTTACTGATGGTGGTCTGTGAGCCAGAAAAAACACATGACTTTACGATTCCAAGTGCAGACATTTATCTATCAGGATCAAATGACACAGAGGTACAGTTACTCCTCATCAATAAAAAGCACATTGACTGGCCAGCTCACAATAATAAACATCTGTAGCATTTAATTATATCCCAGTACATTTTTTCTATGCTCTTTATATGGATGCTGATTAGCCAAGCCTGTAATATTTTGGTAAGAATTATTTAAAGCAGTTGTTTTCAAATCTTTCTCAAAAAGAAGCATCACTTAACACATTTAAGATCTTTATCAAGGACTTCACTGCACCATTCAAATGAAATTAGCTATCACCCAGATTGGATCATATGAATTTTACATCACGATAAGTGAAGTTAATACAGTAAATAAATGGTAATAAAATAAAAAAAAAATACCTGTAAAATTGCAACCTCATTACGAAGTTGGCTTTCTTGTTTAGTTGGAAATCTTAGTTTGTCGATGATTTTAATTGCAACATCTCTTCCTGTTTTGCGATGTTTTCCTGCACATTATTAAAAAATACACCAATTAGCATGATTGGAGATGATAAGCATTTGATTTTTTAGATCTCATCTTCACGGTATTTTATGAGGACAACAATCAAGCATTTTCAAGAGAAGGCTTGCGATCAGTAGAATTGTATAAGGCATTAGAGGTTTTCTTTTGTTTTTTTTTTAAGCAAATGAGCATTTCATATGTTAAATAAATCATCATTTGACAAAGCTGCTCAAACATGATATTAATTTGGGCTATACTCAAGAAAAGAAAAGAAAAGAAAAGAAAAGAAAAGAAAAGAACCTGTGTAGTCAGACCTTAATAATTCAACCATATGATTTTCAGACTATGGACTCAAAGCTGCAAGATTCTGAACACTATGACTCCAACCCAGCAAAGCATTTGAGTAGTCCCATTGAAACTACTCACAGGCTTAAGTGCTTTAATTGATCATCACCTTGCAGGATTAACTCCTATGTATTTTACACGTGATTCACAAATAGAATCTCATTATCTCAAAAATATGAACATACTTCATTGAAAATCATTCCAAATTAGCTAATGTGCTCATTGTTTATTTCTCACAGCACTAAATTCAAATGAGGTAATTTTTTGATATAGTCTGAAAGATAAAAAGGAAATACAATTTTATGAGGTTGATCCAGCTCCATTCCTAAGCATAAACCTATATCACCTCATTTCCGATTAGTTGCCCTATACTAAAAGCTCCCTTTTCTTTCTCTCCATTGACATGACATTCAGGCCATTACTAGAACCAACTTTCCAATTATGTCTTAATATCTATTTTCCAGAGGGAAAGTCATATTGTAATACGTTTGTGACACTGTGTTTCTATTTTCTTCTTGCTTGACAAAAACAATTATTTTCCCACCCTTCTGACAATAGTTTAAATGAAAATAATTTCCCATACTATGGAGTTGCAGTAGCAGCTCCTTATTTAATTGTTGTTATAGTCTAATGAAAGGATTTTTGTAAAAATAGCAATGACACGGTAAGGAACATTCACATTTTACAAGCAAAAAGCCCCCCGCCCCCAACTGACACCCCTGTGAACTCAAGTCAGAATCTTAAAGTCAAGCTGTGTTCTTTTTGGCTTATAAATTATTGCCAGAAAAAGATTCTGCAATTCAAATTCAGTGAACAATTCTGTTCATGATTTGCAAGCCAGAAAAGAATCCTATTTACTCTCCTCTAGCTACGTTCGCTCTGCAGTGCTGATGAAAGTAAAACATAATAAAAACTTACATTTGTCATTAAGGTCAGCAGATATGACTGAATAAAAACAGGGAACTTGAGTAAACAGATTCTGATTTTACATACAAAACAGTACTTTCCATCTGAAATTTGGCATGTTTTATCTCTTGCCAGGAGACTTTTTTCCCCAAAGTTGAAATGGATCAGATGAGTCATTCATGAGATATGTGACTTTTAAAACAATAGTATTTCTCTTTCGAAAAAGGTGTGACTTTTTTTTTGGCCCTCTCATTCAAGAGACTTATGTCTGTGAACTTCAGGTTTACTGTGTTCACTAAACCTTATAGAGAATTTGTGCGTAATATCTGTGCTGGGTAGAGAAATGAAGCTGCCAATTATAAACAGAATAAAAATAAAGTAACATATTGTAAACTAAAGCAAAATAAAATGTTTAGTTTCTTAGTAGGAAATATATTAAACAGACAGCTAATTTCCTGAATGGTACAGATTCATTTCAAAATCCAAATACCCTGAACGTTTAGGAAATGTTACCTGTCATTGAGACTTGTTTTTTTTTATATCAAAAACATATTAAGAAACAATTGGTCCTACCTCCATAAACAATTCCAAATTGTCCCGATCCCAACACTTCATCTGGGAAGATTTGGTATACTGTACTAATATCCTGTCGGTATAAATATAATGCATATTAAGCATTGAGATATGGAAATAAAGTCTTCTTTTGAAATATTTTTCAAATGGGAGCTAGCATATTTTTAGAATAGCACATTTTAATGAAATGTTAGAGTAACAGAGAATCTTGGGGCATCCAGATGGATTTTCTAAAGCAAACAGCTAACTGTGATCACAGCGGGGAACGCAGTAACCATCAACTAGACAATATTGGCCCCTCAATTTTTATGAGTGGGTAGAGGTGCAGAATTTAGAGACTCTTTTTTTATGTTTTCCAAGCCCACAGCCAGAGAGAATAATGTCAACAAGTTGTGAGTCTGAGAAAACCCTAATAATTTTAGGCTTCAGATTCTTTAAACTTCTTCCCCAGCTGAGAGAGGTGCAGAAAGAAAAGAGCTCCCCTCGATATTAGGGTATTCAGTGAACTCCCCCTCATCAATTCCTAGTGCCTAATTGCAGGGTAGAGTAAGAGGCTTGTGTAAGACAGTTGGCAGATTAGACAGTTGGGGCTGACCAAATAAAGGGCAAATGCCCAAGTTTAGTTCCACATCCCTATCTTCAGGGCTGTTATTTAATAAATGGAAGGTGCAGAAAGGCTCAAAATGATATACAACTCTTTTAATAGAGCGTGTTTCTGTTTTCTGCAGCTGGACAGGAGGTAGCTCTTTCCTGGCTAATATGGAGAGCTACAGTAGGGCCTCTGTGATCTTAGGTCTCTCTGGTCTGTGATCCCTGCCTATACATATGTTTACACTGCAAGCAGGAAGTATAGACATACCTGAACTAGCTTTAATCTAGGTAACTTGTGTACCAGTGCACTGAAGCCATAGTACTACAAACTTTTGTGCAGCTACCCCCAAGTTAATAACCAGGGTTCCAGGCAAGCTTGTTTAGCCTGTGCTGCTGCAACTTCACTGTTCTGGTACTCGATCTAGCTAGATTAAAGCTAGCTCGAGTATGTCTATGCAACCTCATGACTGCAGCATAGATATACCTTTAGAGTCAGGAAGCCTGCAGGTCACATAGTTGTTCCTAGTCATGTGTCCTGTTAACTACAGTTCCCAGTTTTAAAGGGATCAAGGGCTGTAACCGGTGCACTGAGATGTGCACCCATGAACCACAGATCCAGGCCCTGGCATAGCTCCATTCTTGGGAAGATGTGCAGTGCAGAATGCCTACTCTTTCTTTGGCAACAGGAGAATGTATATTTACTAAGATTTGAGACTGTCCTCTTAGGTGTATATTTTGCAGTCCTTCTACAAACAACACCTATGCAGGCCAATTTTACCTGTCTTGCCTTTAATAATCAACATACTGCAACAAAAGTTAACTAAGCTACCCATTCAACTAAGCTACCAAAATGTAATTCTTCTGTCTGACGAAAAGAGTACTGCAAGGGAGATTTCCTTAAGACCTAATTGTATTTCTGCAAAATATCACCAAGTGAAAAATGTCTGATGAGCAATTCTCTCAAACACTCCTCTTACCAAAACAGATCAATTTCTTCACAGGCTTTATCATATGTCTAACACCAACATTCAGAGAACACTCACCACATTTTCTTGAATCTGGCAGTTTGATACTGAAATACTGATGGATATATCCCCTGGGGAAAAAAGTGAAATAAATACTCTAGATCAGTGGTTCTTAACCTTTACTGCAACCTGCACCCCTTTGGTTCTCAAAAATATGTTCTCGTACCTCTTATAAAAAATCATTAAAGTAGGTCAGTTCTTTAAACCTAGATATATCATAACTATAGAATGAAAGAGATAGAATTATATATTTATTTAAATTTTGCAGTTCAAATTTAACGCAGTAATCGTTAAAAATGTATAATGTTAATAAATACATAGGTTTGATGAAACAAAGTAGTTATACGTATGTGCCTGTGCTTAATTTGTGTTTTTGATTATTTAAAAAATCATCTTCTTTGGGGTTATTCTAAAAAATAATCTAATAATCTTCTAAAAAAATCTGACATGTCTTGCACCCCCAGAAAGGGCATCTTGCACCCCAGGTTAAGAACCACTGCTCTAGATAGTTGTGCTTTTAGTTCAAACAGTTACTAAAAGTCTCTTCCTATAACATTATATTAATACCTACTGACAATCCAGAAATTGGACCAATTAGGTCATCTTGTTCAGCTCCCCGCCAAGACTGTATATAGTCCACATTTACATGATTTGAGCAATTTGGCTTCCACTTCCTTTTGGATGTGATTCCAGAGTCTGACAAAATTTCATTATTTAAATCTTTCTTTGAACAATTTCATGCTATTACTACTGCTTATCACCTCTTCATCACTTTAATCAATTCCATTCTATCCTTGGCATTTACACCTTTCAAATATAATTTTTCAGTATGTAAATGTCATTGCATGTGGGGCAATTTATTACTATTTATTACTGGTTTATGGTGTTACCCTTATTACCCATTGTGCTTTCCAGACCTTCAAGAGGGAACAGTCATACAAAGCCTATATATTGTCTTGAGGGGCCTGAGGTTGAGTTTTCCCTTTCTAAAGGTTAGATCTCAACCACCTGAAGACAAAGAACCCTATTCTATTCTATATTGGTTCTTATAACACCCTCACTACAATAGTATCTGAGGACCTTCAAATAGTCTATTAAGCAACATGACTAATCTCTGTCATGTGTGGCTCATTCTCTTTCTCATCCTCTGCAGTGTTTTGTTTTTGTAAGACAGGATTCAAAATGTACATTCTGCTCTGTGTTTACATTTGAGAAGGCAGGTCAAAGAGCCTTGCACCTTGAGCGGAAGGTGGTGAAGACTGTGACGGTCTTTAGTTGCTGTAGGAGTTCATTCCACAGTCTTGGACCAGCCCTTGAGAAAGCAATGTCTCCTGAGCACCTGAGCTTTATTTACCCTATGATAGAAAGTTCCATTACGCCTAAGGAGTGGAGTTGTGAGCAACATCTTCATCCCAGACTTTAGTCGATCTTTGAACACCTTGAAAACAAGGACTGAGACCTTCAACTTAACTAAATTGTATGGGAAGTCAATGAAGAGAGCAGAGGACAGGTTTGGTGTGCTTTTTGTAGCTGGTGTTGCTGAGGAAATGTGCTTCAGTGTTTTGTACAAGCTGGAGTTTCCTAAGGACTGGAGGTGTGATGCCCAGGTATACCGCATTAATATAATACTTCTAGTCAGTCAGAGAGCACAGAAAATGCTACTCACTGATGCTGCTAGGTGAGAGCTTAGAATGAGTGAGGAGTCTGAGAGCACTCCTAAACTCCATACTGAACTGACCAATTGTGCAAGTTTGCTTTCAACCAAAGGAGACTGCACTATAGCTGTCTTGCTTGGGTTCAGCTTCAATCTGCTGTTTTTAATCCATGAACTGATTTTGTCCCAGCACTGGGCCATCTGGGTGATAGTTGTATAAGTCATATGTGGCGAAGTGTAAGTAGAGCTTTGTGTCGTTCACAGATCAGTGATCTAGAAAGTGGAAGAAACTCTATCCGGTCCACAGGGAAACAGCAATGGGCCCCTACCAACTCAGCAGATGTTTTTGTTGGCAGGAGAGCCACTATTACCCCAAGAATAGGCAGGACTACAGGGGGCTCCATATGGAGCTGAGTGAGTGCCTTTATCTGGCTCTGCCCACCGGCAAGCCCTCCAACAGAAGATGATCAATGATCAGAGGAAAAGCCTACACTTCACTATTGCTCTAAATAACCCCAAATTGAGAGTGGAATATTTCCTAGCCTTCCTTGAAATATAGTTTTTTTCAAAAAACAAATGAAACTCCTATGACCCAGCTCTTGTCCCATCCTCTCCATCCCTTGGTTCCTACCCCCCTCACACAAACCGCTGCATAACTCCACTTGAAAGGAAAAGGAGGGTACCCACAATCAGAAAAATGGAACAAAAGGAAGTGAGAACTCAATTACAGACTCTCCAGCAACCCAAAGGTGCATAACCTTCTTTATTCTTGTTGGTCTTGCATTGGCCTCATCCCCCAAGTGCAAGCAATGTATGCAGCCTTCTGGGGCTCAGGCTCCCTCAGTACACTATGTGCCCTAGTCTGAATACGGTCAGTAGTCATGTCAGTAACTCCAGTTATGAGAAGGAGGATGCACTACTTTAGGACAAGCTCTAAAGTTTCTTGTACATTGTTTGCTTGCTAATAAACTTGTATATTGAATATGCATACACTCATGTAAAACTTAGCCCAAAATGTTCTGGTGAGAAACTGCAAACAACTTAAAATATATGGATGGCCAGCTCCTCCACAGGAGTACATGGGCACAACCTTGTTGACGTCCATGGAACTATGCTCATTTACACCAATGGAAGATCTGGTCCATATATATTTTAATCCACTGCCTTTATGTAAAGATGGAACTGGGTAAATCAACTTACTGTGCAGGCTGGGTCCTGATCCAACTGAAGCCCCTTTAGGAATGACAGGCATCAGAGCATGCTGAATTGCCATCTCCCACATTCTCGCAACATCCAGACCAATGCCACTGGTGAGAGCACTATTATTCAGTGGTACACTTGAGAGGTTTTCTAGGTTTTCTCCAACATAATAAATTATATTTGCTGTGGTTATTTCAAAGCAATGGGGATTGGCTTCTTGCGACAGTAAAGAAAAATTTTTTGCAGGTTCCAGGGACAAAATTTCAGATAATGGAATTTCCTGAGGAGAGAAGATATTTACTTTTTTTTCCAATAAGATCTATCAACATGCTGTCAAATAAGATTAAAACATGGACCACATTTAATTTCATTGTGATTGTGTAACTAAAAGCAATGTGTTTTTATAAACTAACATAGAGACTAACCTTGTAACTTGGACTTCACAATGCACAGGTCTGTTTGGGAGGCAAGTGGTCCTTTGCAGGACCAAGTAGCGCTTTTAAATGATAATTGTGAATTCAACACAGAGATGAAGTGGGCAATGTCAGGCAGGTATGAGTAGGGCTGCTCCATACATAAGCAGACCTCCATTAGAAAAATAATTGCCACATTTCTGATAGGTGCTGGAACTAGGGGTGCTGCAGCACCCCCTAGCTTGAAGTGGTTTCCATCATATACAAGGTTTACAGTTTGGTTCAATGGCTCTTAGCACCCCCATTATACAAATTGTTCCAGCACCCCTGCCCTTTCTTGCCATAAGTAAGGTATATGTGTAGGAGAATTCAGCTGCTTTGAAGTGAGAGAGAAGACACAAATTAAGGCCCCATTCACAACAACACATGATCCTGTGTTTAATGACCATTAACTTCAATGGGACCTATTTAAAGTTAAGTACATGCTTAAGTGCTTTCCTGAATCAGGGCCCAAAAGGTCAAAGCAAAAACATTAAAACATTCTTTATTATTTAACATTTTTATTGCCATGATGCCCACAGGTTTCAACTACCTTTGTAACAAGGAATACCTGAGAACAAAAGCCATACCTATTACAAGTCTAAATCAGACCACTAATTGCCCAGTGGACAAAATTAAAACATCCCCCTCCATATACATAGTCATTTAGATAGGTTTTATATTATGAATGATGGGAGTGTTAGAAAATGAACCCTCTGTTCACAGATCATTTCCTAAATAGGTTTTTCAGCAGAGTCTGAATCTCTCACCAACAGTAAAAATATTATCACTTTGACAGCATGAGTATTATGCTGGCCATCGTAACATTAAATTCTACTGTGTTTTGGTTGTGACAGGCAAGGTAAAGGTAAATGTATTCAAGTTCAACAATGAAAACAAATATTGAACAGTGTAGTTCAAAGATTTACCACTAGTGTAGTACAAATAAGTATTAACTAACTCAGCTATTCACTCCAATTCTTGATCATTATATGTCAGTACTGGAAAAGATTGAAAAGCCCTATATAAATATCAGAAGCCATAAAATATCTTTACCTTGTAATATTTGCTTCCAGTATCATTTTGAAAGAGTGTAATGCATTTGCTGTCTAGCCTCCAGTAATGTCTTTTCCTCTATAATAAAAAAATAATAAAATAATTTCTTAACAGCTTTTTTAAAGTAAATGAACAAGATATTGGTATTAAAATTCACTTTTGCAAAAGTTTTATTTAACTCTACAGTGGTTAGGTGAAGGGATCTGTATTAAATGATTTGCAGGAGGACTCTATTTGTTAGGGGAGTGGTCTTGGGTTCAGAGAGGTGCCTTTTTCTGTCCCCTTGAAAATCTGTTTAGACCCATTCAATCTGCATAATGCTCAATAGAGTTTGCTAGAGGTTTGCTGCTAAAATTACTCAACATTCCATCTGCACCTAGTGTTTCACTTTAGCAAAACGGAACTTATTATCCTTGATTCAGCAGTTACGAAGGTAAATAACTTTTTCCCCCCTCCAAGTTTTCCATGTCCCTCTTAGTAGACGTGGATATTCTTGCATCAGATAGTGTAATTTTCAGTTTTACAAAAGTCCTGACTCTCCTTTATGTCTAGCTAAGAAATGACAGTCAGAAGTTAAAGCTATTTTTTAGAACATCTCAGGTAATAGAGAGATATATTGATTTTGTTTTCTTAGTTTTTTTTTTTCAAATTTCTTCATATTCTTTTTGCTACAGTAAATCTGACACCTTTAGATTTGTTTTGTGCTCTAACTAATTCTCTCCTGGAGGAGTGAATATTTGTTACATGTGCTTCAGGCTTTGAGTATTGGACCTTAGATATAAAATAGTTACAACTTTAGGCCCCGATCCTGCAAACACTGAGTAGTTTGGTACTATTTTTGTGAACAAAGTGTGTAAGTTATTTGCAGGATCAGGTCCTTCAGTATTATAAATTATATGTAGTAAGAGATGTCTTTGTTAACATTCTTTCTTACCATTGTGTCCTTGCTGGTATAGTGCACCATCCATCCCTCTTTCATTACTGTGCTACTTTTCCTTTTTGTGTGCTTGACAGATTGCACCACTCTCATTAGTGGAATATTGTTGCTTGTTGAAGGGCTTAAAAATCAATAAAAGCTTCTTAAAAATTAGACAATTTTAGACAAAACAGAAGAAAATCCTTTCAAAGCATGACATAGTATGTCATGTGTCTACATTTATTGTTACTAGCTGATTTGCCAGTGTGTGTGTGTGTGGGGGGGGGGGGGGGGGGGATACTATCTTTGACTTTCAGTGACCACCCCAAGCTGAGGAATCCAATGAGGCCATTACTGGTCCTGATTCTGAGAAACAAGCACACAACTAAATGTGCTACATCATTTTTCATCCCCATTGGAGAGGTGTATACTTACATCTCAAGAGCAGGGTGAGAGAACCATTCAGTTGAAACCACAAATATTCTAACACTACTTTTAGAAAATAGCAGGAAAAAAGTAAAAATCAAAGTCTACTGCGTGCTAAAAAAAGAATATTCTTGTTTTACTTCATAACCAAACAGACCTAGGATGCTTGTTTTCTTTTCAATTTGCTGCTGCTTTATCTACAAGACAGTTATATATAGTCCTTTCTCAAATCCCTTATAAATTTATCCAGTGAAGCATCTACAAGAGTTATTTGAGAATCCATTCTCTTTAGGAATCAGAATATCTGCAGATTTTTCAAGCTTTTAACTCAGTTATAGACATAGTAGGTGCAATAAGATATGGCAGTAAAGGTTGTGCTATCTGGCTCACCTGATCATTCTGTTAGAATCATCATGGTCAGGATCAGGATCTTGCATTTCCCCATTGTCACTGTGGCATCCTGTCATTGACATCTCAGAATCATGAGCCATAGACTCGTCCATGTCATCCATAAGACCACTATTTCTTTCACTGTCGTTGTCATCACTTCCCTCTTCCATGACCACATCTGACTCAGCACCAGGACTAAGCAAATCTGGAATATGGTTTTCAGTATTACATAAAAATAGCAGGGATAGGTCAAATCAAAACCATGGACTTAGGGAAAGTTCAGGTCCACATCTGATCACTACAGCCTCTAGGCCCATCTCTTCCACAAAAGTAAACCTATTACACTGACCAAGTATGAAGTTTAACTAATTATTGGGAATTACTATCCAGAACCCCAAACCTGTCAAAATGCAATACTTTCAGAAAGAAAATTTGAAATATGATCTTCTGTTAAAACTGCCAAAGTCAAAGCAGGCATCTTTAATCTATGGGCCTTTGTTCAAACTCTCTGTACACATGGGCATTCAGCCTCTATAATTTTTGGCAGATTTTCTATGCAGCTAGAATGATGTGCACAATGCCTGATAGTTGTTGGCAGTCCACAGGTGCAAACTGATGTGTGGTTAGGTTGGAGAGCAGGAATTTCAAACCTAGCAATTTCCTGTTATGTGACCATAAGCTATTAAAATAAACTCCCAAGGTAATTATTTACCATAGCACTATATATATATTAACTAAAAGGAAAATATCACCCCCTTTTCACCACTTTTCCCCCCTTTGCATAGAAGTTGCAAAGAATGGCATGTTAATGCATAATATTGAACAGAAGGTGCCCATGTTTAACATGAAAATAGTAGATTGATCTCAACAGTTCTATTATAAGACAGCATTGCAAAATGGATTCATCTCAGGATGGATGTGGAGTTTGTAGAGGTGAAACAAAGACAGGGATAGGTGAAACCAAGGCCAAATTACCAGTGATTAGGTTCCCCCTCCTTCCAAGTATTAAGATGTGACACAGATTGCATCTCCTTAGTGGTTGCTAAAACTAGACTCAATCTCTAGCTGGAGCCAGTTTGATTCTGTTACGTTATGTGCTCCTTCAGCAGTAATTTAAATTTCATATTGTGTTTATGTTTGTTTCTCCTAACATGGTGTTGAACTTTCTTCTTCACTTCAAGATATGAGTTGCCTAAGTGAGATTAGAACAAGAAATAACATGTACTATATACAATATACCTATATCTCTTTAGCTCAAGCAAATTATTTTGGCCTATTTTAACCCTGATGCTACGCAGGCTATGATTCAACCACCCAAAAACTGTAGTGCTGACAGATAGGAAAGACAGCATTAGATTTTCTGGGGTATTCCCTTTCAGTTATTAACACTGTAGTTGTTCCCACTCAGCTATAGCAATCTGAGACAGGGAAATATCACCTGGAAGACTGCGCATTCTCAACGACCCACTCATTCTATCTATGGGGGAGGCTCTTCTCAAATGTCAGGTAATAAAGTCAGTCTGACAGTAAAGGATGCCCACTGAAGAAAGAGAACATGAAAGCTTTTCCTGTCAATCAACTTCACACAAATGGCAAGGGGTTGGAGGGGAAGAGAGAGGAGGAAAGATCACTGTGGCAGACGATTAGGTATGTTAGTCATTCAACTCAGAGGCAATGGTTTAATACAGTTTGGATTCTAATCATTTATATGTGGCTGTGCAAGGAACATATTGTACTCCATCTTTGGCAGATGTAATCATATGGCCATGGATGGCACATTAAGGTCTGGGGCTCTGTTTTTTCCCCAACACTTAAGCATTTTTAATCTTTATGTAAATAAACCCACAAGTGGTTAAAAATAATCTCTCACATTCAGTGTTCAATTTGTTTATTAATGAAATCATACTTTGAATTTCATAGCTCCAGCCTTCAATTGCTATTCTGGGGGAGAAGCATCACAGAGCAGATGGGCAGAGTGACATTTTTATTTTTATTTATTTATTTATATTTAAAGTATTAGAAAGATACCTATCCAAGGCTCTATTTAAACAAATACAATGAGATACAAGGATGAAACTTCCTGTTGTAGTGGGGCCCTACATTCCTGCATCTAGGATGCAGCACACAGAGTCCTAATGCTGGGTGTGGACGGGTGATGGAGAACTCACTAGGTACTGGGGGAAAGCAACATTAAGCAGATACTGTATAGGGGGACAGGAGCCGCAGATGGCTGAGCCCTGCTTCTGAAGAGCTGTACTTGGGGAAGAGAGAACTGGCTTCCTGTCAGCACCTTCTATACACTGTCTGCCTCCTTCCCCAGCAGCAGCTTCAGACAAGCTTGCTTCACTCTATCGTTTCCACAGAGATAGCACCATGTGCCTGTCATCGGCTTGGCACCAGACACACATGTAGGAGGGAAGTCAGTGAAAGCAGCATGGTACTTTTCCAAAGGGAAAGGCTGGAGTGACTGGGAAATGGACTGCAGCTGTCAGCGAGGGAAGCAGGTGGTTTCAGGCAGTGATTAAGGAGCAACTAAGGGAGTGCCTTGGTCATTCACCCCAGCTCTTGAAAAACAGCACCTGTTTCACTCTCTGCCTGTAGCTCAACTCCTTAACACCACACTTCTCCTTAGCACTGCCCTACGTACCCCCAGCCAGACAGCAGCGTGACTCATGGTCCCTCTCTGACCCCACGTAGCTCTGTGCTCATAGGTATTTGCACTGTCAAAATAGAAGTTGGATTGGAAAAGCTGCATAGATTAATTTTTTAAAAGCAACTGGAAGTTCTCTATAGAGAAGAATCAATAACATCATCAATAAAATTAACATATGAACAATTTACAGCATATTTTTGGCCCTTAGATTTGAAAATTATGCTGTGTTCTTCCTTACTTGGGCATCATCCCCAGTTACCCTGACCGAACAGAGATATATTGCAGGAGTGGTTATGGTGAATTGAAGTATACATCTTGTCCAAGATTTTAAAAAATGACCAGAGGTTTTGGGTGCCCACTTAATAGGGGCCTGACCATAGAAATTTTTGAGCGCTCACCTTCTGAAAAATCAGGCCCCTAATAAGTTGTCTCAAGTTGGGCACTCAAAATCACTAGCTATTTTTTAAAACCTTCACCATCATTTTCACCCTCTCCAACTAGCAATAAACATTGAACAGTCTCATTTTTATAGTCAGTTTTCCCTAGTTTAACGACACTTTATCCAACATTTATTTTTAAAAAATCTTTATTTTACTCTCAATATCTGTTTAGTGAAGCACAGAATTAAGAAACAAGGTTTAACAGAGGAAATTGTTTAATAAAAACCTTGTGTGTACTTTATTTAAGTTATGAAGAGTTCAAGCTGACAACTTAAAATATTGCAACATGCATTAGGAAATGTAACACTTGACCACATTTTTTCTTACCTTATCTCGTGGAAAATGACATTTTCAAAGTAATCAGCAACTAATCTAAAACCACCCTCTTTTCTCCCAGTGCCGTCTGTCAAGCCTATCCCTACATTCCTGCGCTTGACACAAAACTTACACCACATGCAGGGGAAAGTGGGCAGATTTTCAAGCTTTCATTTCTGGCAGGCAGTTGATGTACTGAGCATCATGCCAACAGGAAGGGGTAGAATTTTTTTCCTGGAGGGCCTTCCCAGTTCTTTCAGGTATACATTTCTGCTCAGGAAGATTATCCTACAGTAAACACATGTTCCTTCCCAGAGTAAAATACAATTCGTGTTTTGTCTCCGATAGGTAAGTGCCCTCTTTTATTGCCTAGGGGTTTGGAAGTTTTTTGGCAGCCACTGATACCCCGCAAAATGTATGCTGCTGATAGCCTACACTCAGTGAAACGTTTTATGGTCATAGCCTGCTGTTTGTTCTGCCAATATGGTACAGCTGTGCCTATCTACAGGTGCTAAATATCTTGGAGAACCCCTTTTGATGAACATGAAATATGAACCACCAGTGGGTTTCCTCCCACACTTCATCTTCAATACATAAACAGAAATATTATAAAGCAAAAGCCATGCTAAGGCAATGGGAAAAAACTCTTTCTCCAAATTGCTTTACAAAACTCCTCCTTCCTTTAATTGTTAGTTTAAACATAGACAGTAACAGTCATGAAGATAACGTACCTCCGTTAATGGCTACTTCACCAAGGCAGTTATTTGGCACTTTAGGTGCACAGCGCTTGTGACAATTGAACCTACAATCTGATTTAAAAAAAAAGGAGATAATTTTGTTGATTTCCCTTTTTCATTGATATAATTACAGTTCTACACATAAAAGTTACCATCTCTGTCATTTGATTAATGGGAAGTTAACCTGAGGTGGCCAGAGAATGCTATGCTGGCCACATGCCAGTTGCCAATGCAACTCACAGGATACACACACTAGAAGTTTTCCTGGCAGGTGGGTGGGGGAGGAGGAGGTGTTAGTTATGGCAATCTGGGTGGGGGCTTGTTCAGAATGGAGGTGAAGTCCTAGCCTTATCCATGCAAAGACCCGAGGGCTTGGTTTAAAGACCTTTATTCGTCCTTCCAGGGAGTGAACTGCAGATCAGGCAGTTTTTGCACTAGTTTAAGTCAGTTTACAACCACATCTTTAGTTAAACTGGTATAACTTTGACTTTAGACAAGGCCCTAGTCTGAGGGGTTGTCTACACCGGCAATTTACAGCGCTGCAACTTTCTCGCTTAGGGGTGTGAAAAAACATCCCTCTGAGCGCAGCAAGTTCCAGTGCTTTAAAGCGCCAGTATAGACAGTGCTCCCAGCACTGGGAGCTACGCCTCTCCTGGAGGTGGGTTTTTTAGAGTGCGGGGAGAGTTCTTTCCCAGCACTGCGCCGTGACCACACAAGCCATGTTAAAGGCTGCCGCGGCAGCACTTTAGCATTGTCAGTGTAAACTAGCCCTTAGGCTTTGTCTACACTGGCACTTCTGTCATTAAAACTTTTGTCGCTAAGGGGTGTGAAAAAAACCATCCCTGAACTACAAAGGTTTTAACGACAAAAAGTGTCGGTGTGGACAAAGCCTAAGAGGTAGTCTACACTGGCAACGCTAAACGAGCTCTCTCCCGGCGACAAAGAGCGGCTACACTGTACCTTACAATGGCATGGCTGCAGCGGCATAGCTGCGCCGTTGTAAGGTGCACAGTGTAGACATAGCCTTAAACAGCTGATTTCAAAGTATGCTGCTCAACATTACAAGAGGGACTTAACTGTGGATAATTTAAGGTTGTCTTCACTAAGATAAAAGCAGCCACAAGACCGCTATTTTAGTATGTGCCAGCTCATCAAGTTGAACTCCTAGCCTAAGTTTCAATTTGACCAGCTAACACGTGCTAACACGCTACTTTCCTTGTCTATGTTAGAGTTTTAAAACACATTAGTCAGAATATGCTAGCTAACATGTTCTTATAAAATCCACATCCTTTTATCATAATCAAGACAAATCCTTAGGTCCTTAACTTTAAGCAGGAGTCTTTGCAAGATTGAGGCCTTAAAGACACTTTAATGACAGCAACAGCTATCTGATCAATGAGGGATTATGATCATCACAACCAAAATATAAGTACGACTCTAACACTACATGGTACATATTTTGAACTGTTATTATTGATGTTTCATATATTCAGTTATTATGCACCTGAACGGGTTCTTCCACTTGATTCCTGTAAATTGTTAACACACATAAAAATATTAAAACAATGCAGTGAACCAAGAAAAAGATAGCTATATTGATGTTTTATATAAATTACAAATTACTGTACACACAATTATTAATAAATTCAGATTACAGCCTGAAAAAAATAGTATTATTAAAAATTCTCTGGTCTTCACTTGTAATGATGCAATTAGCATATTGTTGATCACACTTACCTTTACACTGCAAGCCCTGTCTAAAAAGCCCTTTGAGAAGCTTCTTACAGTACTGGCACACTGTTGGCCGTGTGTAGGAGTGGATGACAAAAGTGTGAGGCACTTTAACCTTGGAAAGTAAAATCTTGTCTAGTTGAATAGGTCGTCCAATGTAGGACTGCGAATTTGACCTCTTCTCTCGCCCAATGAATGATTCAGATGGTGTCTTTTGCTGTAAATACACAGAGAAGAAACATTTTAGACACATCTAGGTTAGTCACTGATTTTTAAAGAATGTAAGGTTCAAGCCCACTTGCCACAAAAATTAAAAAGTCTTTAATCTTAAAATGTAATTATAAATAGCTAAGCAAAAACCAAATCTTACCCGAAAATCCATGACTTTGGGAAAGCATCTGGATTTAAAGTAAATTATGCCAAATCTTAAATGCCAACTATAATTTTGCCAGACTCTGAGAAGTTGTTCCTACAGAAAACATTTAGGTACAAATAGGCAACGAATTGTATACGATACCTGGGAATTCAGATCTCAAACACCCTAGAAGAGCTCAATGATTTAAATGTCAAACCATTACAGCAAATGAAAATAAGATCTGGAGTGCGAAAGGGAAGTATGCAATTTCGTGGCTGGGAAGAACAGCCACAGTCAAAATGAACATTTTGCCACGGATTTCTCTCTTGTTTCAAAATCTTCCTGTCATCATCCCAGATAAAATCCTAGCAGGAATACAGAGGATGATGTTAGAATGTATATGGAAAAAGAAAAGACCAAGAGTGAGTGCAGCTATTTGCAGAGGCACATTAAACAGGGTGAGCTAGCTGTTTTGTGGTGCTACGAAGCCAGCCAGCTCAAAGCAGTAAGTGGCCTGGGAGAGAGAGAGAGAGAGAGCGAGAGAGCGCGCGTGTGTGTGTGTGCGCGCGCTCTACCAAACCAGACACTGGGTCTGTATTGAACAAGAAAACTGCAGCAGTGTTCACTTCATTAGGCTACCATGGATTATTAAAGAAAATCACATCCTCCAGAAATATATACACATCCTTTAGAAAAGGCTACTCTGTGGGTTTGGGATAGAACTAGAAATAAAATAAGTTATTTTCTCTCACCAATTACAACCATTGCAGACAATCCAGATCTTAACTCATATCACAACACAGAAAGTTTTGAAGACCAGGAAAGGCATGGAATACATATTGCAGTCCAGCTATTCAGCAAAGAAAGTTTAAAAATTTATTTAGAGAACAAAACTAACTTTAACTAGTCCACTCTCCTTTGGTACCAGTACTTAGGCATTATGGGTCTCAACTTTCTCGAAAAGCTGTTTTCTACAGAAAACTAACTCTAATAGAAGCGATGGTGGCTGACCAAAATAAAAAACACCTAATTTTTTTCTATCTTTGCCGAGAACTTTCCTAAGACATGATTAGAACAATTACCCCAGAGAATGAGGGTTTGATTTGGAAAAGAGGACCAGCAACCTCAGTGTATAGATACCGTTTCAATGGTATCTCACACCAGTCATGTTATATATACATATTTATGAGAATATATGCATATATGGTGGACATGCTCAGTCATTAAAGAGTACTGAGGTGTAATCTGTAATCAAATATCACAAATTATTGGCTATTTATTACTAGGGCTGTCGATTAATCACAGTTAAGTCACACGATTAACTCAAAAAATTAATTGCGATTAAAAAAATTAATCACGATTAATCACAGTGTTAATTGCACTGTTTAACAATAGAATCCCAATTGAAATTTATTACATTTTTTTGGATGTTTTTCTACATTTTCAAATATATTGATTTCAATTACAACACAGAATACAAAGTGTACAGTGCTCACTTTATATTATTACAAATATTTGCACTGTTAAAATGATAAACAAAAGAAATAGTATTTTTAATTCACCTCATACAAGTACTGTAGTGCAATCTCTTTATTGTGAAAGTGCAACTTACAAATGTAGATTTTGTTGTTGTTACATAACTGCACTCAAAAACAAAACAGCGTAAAACTTTAGAGCCTACAAATCCACTCAGTCCTACTTCTTGTTCAGCCAACCGCTAAGACAAACAAGTTTGTTTACATTTACTGGAGATAATGTTGCCCGCTTCTTATTTACAATGTCACCTGAAAGAGAGAACAGGCATTCATTGGTATTTTGTAGCCGTCCTTGCAAGGTATTTACGTGCCAGATATACTAAACATTCCTATGCCCCTTCATGCTTCGGCCACCATTCCGGAGGACATGCTTCCATGCTGATGACACTCGTTAAAAAATTATGCATTAATTAAATTTGTGACTGAACTCCGTGGGGGAGAATTGTATGCCTCCTGTTCTGTTTTACCTGCATTCTGCCATATATTTCATGTTATAACAGTCTCGGATGATGACCCAACACATGTTTTTCATTTTAAGCACTTTCACTGCAGATTTGACAAAACGCAAAGAAGGTACCAATGTGAGATTTCTAAGGATAGATACAGCACTCGACCCAAGGTTTAAGAATCTGAAGTGCTTTCCAAAATCTAAGAGGGACGAGATGTGGATCATACACTCAGATATCTTAAAAGAGCAACACTCCAATGGGGAACTACAGAACCCGAACCACCAAAAAAAACAAAAACAAAAACAAACAAAAAACCACCAATCTTCTGCTGGTGGCATCTGACTCAAACAATGAAAATGAACATGCATTGGTCTGCACTGTTCTGAATCATTATCGAGCAGAACCCTTCATCAGCATAGACGCATGTCCTCTGGAATGGTGGTTGAAACATGAAGGGACATATGAATCTTTAGTGCATCTGCTATGTAAATATCTTGCAACGCTGGTTACAACAGTGCCATGTGAATGCCTGTTCTCACTTTCAGGTGACATTGTAAACAAGAAGTGGGCAGCATTATCTCCTACAAATGTAACCAAACTTATTTGTCTTAGCGATTGGCTGAACAAGGAGTAAGACTGAGTGAACTTGTAGGTTCTAAAGTTTTACATTGTTTTATTTTTTAATTCAATTTTTTTTTTACACAAGTCTACATTTGTAAGTTCAACTTTCATAATAAAGAGATTGTACTATAGTACTTGTAATGTGGGAATTGAAATATACTATTTCTTTTTTATAGTGCTAGGATTTGTAATAAAAATAAAGTGAGCACTGTACATTTTCTATTCTGTGTTGTAATTGAAATCAATATATTTGAAAATGTAGAAAACATCCAAAAATATTAAAATAAATGGCATTCTATTATTGCTTAACAGTACAATTAATCGCTTTAATCGCTTGACAGCCCTATTTATTACCCACTGATCCTTTGGTAATCCCCCTAAAGCTGCCTAGCAGAAATGGTCACACAAAAGGAAATGAAGAATTAATCTTTCATCTGCCAGTAACTGCTAGGCTTCTTTAAACAAAAGCTCACTATTGCAATAATTATTGTTGTTGCCTCTGGTATTTACATGGCTACGATTTGTAAATCTGTTAAAACTTCCTAAATAAAAACATGATTAGTAAAATGTACAGTAAGCATGCTGCCTACCCAAATCTGAGTCCACTTTCCATAAATTAGAATGGTATCAAACACCATCTTTCCCAAAGCTTGGAGCATATATTTCATGGTAAGAGCTGGTTAAAAATTTGGTCAAAGCCTAATTTTTCAATTACAAATGGCTTTTTGGCCAAAATGAAAATGTTTATGGAAAATGTTCATTAAATGTTTCATCAGAAACATTTTGGCTCTTTAGCAAGAAATCATAATCCAAAAAAAATTCAGTAACATTTTCAGTGTAGAGTAATTTTTTTAAACCTAAAGCTGCTTTTGAGAATCTGTTTTAGTGAAACACTGAGAAGAAAAAAATGCAGAAAATTAAAAAGAAAAACAAGATTTTTAATTTTTTAAAATATTTTTTTAGAATGTTTCCATCGAAAACTAATTTCCATTTTTCTATTTGCTCTATTTATCAACCTTCATATAATCAAACTAGCCACCCTCAAATGATCCATGAGGGGCTGAGAACGGCAGCTGGTAGAAAAATCTGAACAAAAAGTTGTAGCCTATCTTCTCCTCTAAAAGTATTTAGATATTTATATGGTAGGATCATATTTCATAGCAAAAGGTCTGACATGGAGAATTGCTCTGGCCACTGCTTACATTAACTTCTCCCTATGACACGAAAGACAGCTGAAACATATCTACAGTTTCCAGTTAAAGCAGAGCAGTAGAAGTTGGGTCTAACTAATGAGGGCTAGGTCATTTAAGATGTAGCAGATAGTAACAAGCACTTTGATGGCACCTGGAAGTGAATGGCAGGTAATATAGAGTACAGATCACAGGTGCCATGCCCTAGCAAGCTGCCCTACCTAAAAGACAGGCAGTTGTACATTGTACTAACTGAAGCATCAGAATGGCCTTCAAAGTTACCTTCAGATTTAGCTTGCTGTAATTGTCTATCCTCAAAATAACAACAATAATATAGGCTACTATAGCAAGGTCTGTATCTGAGAGGACTCTATGCAATCTCCTGGCCAGCAAAAGGTGAAAGTATTCTTTTTTGCATCTTGCTATCTGAGAATCCAGGAGCACAGAGGATCTGCAGCACCTTGAGCTAGAAAGCTCCAATAGGAGGGGGGCAGCTGAGCAGTTGTCCATTTTGCCAATGTTTTCCTTACTGTGTGTCTTCAATACAGGTCCCCTGTGAAAAATCATCACATCCCTCCAAAAGCTGGCTAGCTTCTATCCTATGAGCAGCATTCATTTCTTTTTGCACTGTTGAGAAATCTGCTTGTTTCCCAGTTTAGAGCTGCTCATTGCTAGTGGGTCATGATCCCCAAATTCATCTAGAATCTCAACTGTACCTTGTTTGTGCGGTGCACTCTTGTAAACTCAGGGAAATATCTGCACCGTTCCCCTTCTTTTCTAATTTATGACTCAGCTACACATGGCCATCATACACTTGCTCCAATCCATGGAGTATAGCAGAAAGAAATATTTGATCCTTCCAGCACAGACAGAAATCAAGTTCTATCCTATGGGTTGGCAAAGTTTTACATGCAGTTACAAGTACATGCAAAAGGTCTAATATGGAGAATTGAGGGGTAGCTCAGTGGTTTGAGCATTGGTCTACTAACCCAGGCTTGTGAGTTCAATCCTTAAGGGGGCCATTTAGGGATCTGGGGCAAAAATCAGTACTTGGTCCTGCTAGTGAAGGCAGGGGGCTGGACTCGATTGACCTTTTGAGGTCCCTGCCAGCTCTATGAGATAGGTATATCTCAATATTAAAAAAAAAAAAAGAGCTTCTGCTAACAGGGAGTTTCGCAAGGGAGTTCTCCAGGTGAAGGAGGAGCAAATACAGGTCCCTTGGAGTAAGTGACTGTCTGTAGTTTGTGTTTGGGGGTTACTTGCTGTGTGCTGAGCTTGTTGTTTGTCAGTCTGTTTGTTTGAAGGACTGTGTGCTGTGGCTGGCAGTTGGAAGCTGTGAGCTTCAAAGGAAGGTCTGAAGGCTAGAAGCCTCTGGTAATTGGCTGAGCCTTAATCAGGGGGCGGGGCATTCACCCAGGCCAGGGCTTTATAAAACAGCACACAAGCGACCAGGGAGTTTTTGTGAACATGGGCTGCTAACAGGGAGTTTCGCAAGGGAGTTTAGAAGGGGAGCAGGAAGGGAGCACGGATCCCTTGCCGGGTCTATCTTATACCCTTTATTCCCCTTAAAACCTATAAACCAAACTACATTCAAAACTTCTTGCTTTAAACAACCCCTTCATTAACTAGGAGACAATGCAGGCAGAAGCCCAGCTTCAGAGTGGGGGCTATCCAGTTTATTGCACTGAGTGTAGCATGTATGATTACCTGTCCTGTGGGCAGGTGGCGTATGTGTGCATTCGGTGCAAGGAGCTCCTGGCCCTCAGAGACCACGTATGGACTTTGGAGGCAAGGGTGGCGGAACTGGAGGAGCTAAGGGAGTTAGAGAGGTTTGTTGATGAGGCTTCCCATGACACTGTAGAATTGTCCCACCTCCGGTCAGACAGCCCCTGCGCTGTTGAGGAGGATGAAAGGCCCAGGGAAGCAGAGCATTCAACGGGAGCAGAGGGAAACCTTCCCATAGTTGGGACCCTCCTTCCAGACGGTGCTGGGGTTGCTTCTCGCACTGAGGTTACCTCTCCAGGGGAGGGAATTCCAGTTGCTAGGAAAAGGCAGGTATTAGTATTGGGAGATTCGATCATTAGAAATGTAGATAGCTGGGTTTGTGATGACCGGGAGAACCATATGGTGACTTGCCTGCCTGGTGCGAAGGTTGCGGATCTCTTGAGGCATCTAGACAGACTTATGTGTAGTGCTGGGGAGGAGCCGGTGGTCGTGGTACATGTAGGTACCAATGACATAGGGAAGGGTAGGAGAGAGGTCCTGGAGGCCAAATTTAGGCTGCTAGGGAAGAGACTGAAATCCAGGACCTCTGTGGTGGCATTCTCAGAAATGCTCCCAGTTACACGTGCAGGGCCAGGTAGGCAGGCAGAGCTTCAGAGTCTCAATGCGTGGATGAGACGATGGTGTAGAGAGGAGGGGTTTACATTCATTAGGAACTGGGGAAACTTCTGGAATGGGGGGAGCCTATACAGGAAGGATGGGCTCCACCTAAACCAAAGTGGAACCAGACTGTTGGCACTAAACATTAAAAAAGCAGTTTTTTAGAGCAGTTTTTAAACTAGGAGATGGGGAAAGCTGCCTGCTGCAGAGGAGCATGTGGATTGGACAGAGACTTCTCTTAGGGAATATAGATAGAGATAGAGAATGTACAGGTTATAGTCAGGAGCAGAGGATGGGAGAGGATAAAGTAGGGGCCAGATCAGATGATAAACATTCACATAAAAAATAATCTGATACATCAGAAAAGGGCAGACAAATAAACAGTGACAAGTTTTTAAAGTGCTTGTACACAAATGCTAGAAGTCTAAATAATAAGCTGGGTGAACTAGAGTGCCTTGTGATAAAGGAGGATATTGATATAATAGGCATCCCAGAAACCTGGTGGACTGAGAGCAATCAATGGGACACAATCATTCCGGGGTACAAAATATATCGGAAGGACAGAACAGGTCGTGCAGGGGATGGGGGGGGGGGAGCGGCACTATATGTGAAAGAAAATGTACAATCAAATGAAGTAAAAATCTTAAGCAAATCCACATGTTCCATAGAATCTCTATGGATAGAAATGTCATGCTCTAATAAGAATATAACATTAGGGATCTATTATCGACCACTTGACCAGGACGGTGATAGTGATGATGAATTGCTAAGGGAAATTAGAGAGGCTATCAAAATTAAGAACTCAATAATAGTGGGGGGTTTCAATTATCCCCATATTGACTGGGAACATTTCACTTCAGGACGAAATGCAGAGATAAAATTTCTCGATACTTTAAATGACTGCTTCATGGAGCAGCTGGTACGGGAACCCACAAGGGGAGAGGCAACTCTAGATTTAGTCCTGAGTGGAGCGCAGGAGCTGGTCCAAGAGGTAACTATAGCAGGACTGCTTGGAAATAGTGTCCATAATACAATAGCATTCAACATCCCTGTGGTGGGAAGAATATCTCAACAGCCCAACACTGTGGCATTTAATTTCAAAAGGGGGAACTATGCAAAAATGAGGGGGTTAGTTAAACAGAAGTTAAAAGGTACAGTGACTAAAGTGAAATCCCTGACAGCTGCATGGGCGCTTTTTAAAGACACCATAATAGAGGCCCAACTTCAATGTATACCCAAATTAAGAAACACAGTAAAAGAACTAAAAGAGCCACCATGGCTTAACAACCATCTAAAAGAAGCAGCGAGAGATAAAAAAGACTTCCTTTAAAGAGTGGAAGTCAAATCCTAGTGAGGCAAATAGAAAGGAGCATAAACGCTGCCAAATTAAGTGCAAGAATGTAATAAGAAAAGCCAAAGAGGAGTCTGAAGAACGGCTAGCCAAAAACTCCAAAGATAATAACAAAATATTTTTTAAGTACATCAGAAGCAGGAAGCCTGCTAAACAACCAGTGGGGCCCCTTGATGATCGAGATACAAAAGGAGCGCTTAAAGACGATAAAGTAATTGTGGAGAAACTAAATGGATTCTTTGCTTCAGTCTTCACGGCTGAGGATGTTAGGGAGATTCCCAAACCTGAGCTGGCTTTTGTAGGTGACAAATCTGAGGAACTGTCATGGATTGAAGTGTCACGAGAGGAGGTTTTGGAGTTAATTGATAAACTTAATATTAACAAGTCACTGGGACCAGATGGCATTCACCCAAGAGTTCTGAAAGAACTCAAATGTGAAGTTGCGGAACTGTTAACTAAGGTTTGTAACCTGTCCTTTAAATCAGCTTCTGTACCCAATGACTGGAAGTTGGCTAATGTAACGCCAATATTTAAAAAGGGCTCTAGAGGTGATCCCGGCAATTACAGACTGGTAAGTCTAATAAATTAAATAAATAATAAATAAATAAATTAATGGAGATATCCCATCTCCTAGAACTGGAAGGGACCTTGAAAGGTCATCGAGTCCAGCCCCCTGCCTTCATTAGCAGGACCAAGTACTGATTTTGCCCCAGATCCCTAAGTGGCCTCCTCAAGGATTGAACTCACAACCCTGGGTTTAGTAGGCCAATACTCAAACCACTGAGCTATCCCTCCCCCCGAGCGATCAGGCAACGTCTGTACCAGGCAAATTAGTCGAAACAATAGTTAAGAATAAAATTGTCCAACACATAGAAAAACATAAACTGTTGAGCAATAGTCAACATGGTTTCTGTAAAGGGAAATCGTGTCTTACTAATCTATTAGAATTCTTTGAAGGGGTCAACAAACATGTGGACAAGGGGGATCCAGTGGACATAGTGTACTTAGATTTCCAGAAAGCCTTTGACAAGGTCCCTCACCAAAGGCTCTTATGTAAATTAAGCTGCCATGGGATAAAAGGGAAGGTCCTTTCATGGATTGAGAACTGGTTAAAAGACAGGGAACAAAGGGTAGGAATTAATGGTAAATTCTCAGAATGGAGAGGGGTAACTAGTGGTGTTCCCCAAGGGTCAGTCCTCGGGCCGATCCTATTCAACTTATTCATAAATGATCTGGAGAAAGGGGTAAACAGTGAGGTGGCAAAGTTTGCAGATGATACTAAACTGCTCAAGATAGTTAAGACCAAAGCAGACTGTGAAGAACTTCTAAAAGATCTCACAAAACTAAGTTATTGGGCAACAAAATGGCAAATGAAATTTAATGTGGATAAATGTAAAGTAATGCACACTGGTAAAAGTAACCCCAACTATACATACAATATGATGGGGGCTAATTTAGCTACAACAAGTCAGGAAAAAGATCTTGGAGTCATCGTGGATAATTCTCTGAAAATGTCCACGCAGTGTGCAGAGGCGGTCAAAAAAGCAAACAGGATGTTAGGAATCATTAAAAAGGGGATAGAGAATAAGACTGAGAATATATTATTGCTCTTATATAAATTGATGGTACGCCCTCATCTCGAATACTGCGTACAGATGTGGTCTCCTCATCTTAAAAAAGATATACTGGCACTAGAAAAGGTTCAAGGGCAACTAAAATGATTAAAGGTTTGGAACGAGTCCCATATGAGGAGAGATTAAAGAGGCTAGGACTCTTCAGCTTGGAAAAGAGGAGACTAAGGGGGGATATGATAGAGATATATAAAATCATGAGTGACGTGGAGAAAGTGGATAAGGAAAAGTTATTTACTTATTCCCATAATACAAGAACTAGGGGTCATCAAATGAAATTAATAGGCAGCAGGTTTAAAACAAATAAAAGGAAGTTCTTCTTCACGCAGCGCACAGTCAACTTGTGGAACTCCTTACCTGAGGAGGTTGTGAAGGCTAGAACTATAACAGAGTTTAAAAGAGAACTGGATAAATTCATGGTGGTTAAGTCCATTAATGGCTATTAGCCAGGATGGGTAAGGAATGGTATCCCTAGCCTCTGTCTGTCAGAGGGTGGAGATGGATGGCAGGAGAGAGATCACTTGATCATTGCCTGTTAGGTTCACTCCCTCTGGGGCACCTGGCATTGGCCACTGTCGATAGACAGGCTACTGGGCTAGATGGACCTTTGGTCTGACCCGGTACGGCCGTTCTTATGTCCTTATGTTAACCCTTTCCTTCATGAGCTTTAGGAATGCACACAAGGAAGCAGTTCTACATATAAAAAACAGGTGACAGTTTAGAGTTACATTTATTTATTCTTTTCAGTCAAAAGTGTGACTCACTTAACATTTCCCACAAAGTCTCATGTTACAAAAAAAATATATGGAGAGAACATACAAGCTGTAATTTTAGAGACCAGAGGTCAGAATTGTGACGCCCGCAGACCAGGTGACAGCTTCAGCAAAGGCCCCTAGATCTCAAATGAACACTGATAAATACATAGCTGGAAACTCCCTGGCTCATCTGTGTGTTAGTATTGTTAAAATAGGTACTAGAATTATAAGAATGTGTTTAGTGTTTAGACTTTATGAAGTGATTGTAAATTGCTGCATGCATTAATCTCACTTATTGTATTTGTACCTTATGTTACAAGGTTCTATTGAAGTGTTTGTTCTGTAACTCAAGTATCAGAGGGGTAGCCGTGTTAGTCTGAATCTGTAAAAAGCAACAGAGGGTCCTGTGGCACTTTTAAGTCTAACAGAAGTATTGGAGCATAAGCTTTCGTGGGTGAATGCCCACTTCATCAGACGCAAGTAATGGAAATTTCCAGAGTCAGGTATAAATCAGTCTGGAGATAACGAGGTTAGTTCAATCAGGGAGGGTGAGGTGCTCTGCTAGCAGTTGAGGTGTGAACACCAAGGGAGGAGAAACTGCCAACCTGCCAACCTTAAGCATATTCTCACCAGCAACCACGCACCGCACCATAACAACTCTAACTCAGGAACCAACCCATGCAACAAACCTTGATGCCAACTCTGCCCACATATCTACACCAGCAACACCATCACAAGACCTAACCAGATCAGCTACAACATCACCGGCTCATTCACCTGCACGTCCACTAATGTTATATATGCCATCATGTGCCAGCAATGCCCCTCTGCTATGTACATTGGCCAAACTGGACAGTCACTACGCAAGAGGATAAATGGACACAAGTCAGATATCAGGAATGGCAATATACAAAAACCTGTAGGAGAACACTTCAACCTCCCTGGCCACACAATAGCAGATGTAAAGGTAGCCATCTTACAGCAAAAAAACTTCAGGACCAGACTCCAAAGAGAAACTGCTGAGCTCCAGTTCATTTGCAAATTTGACACCATCAGATCAGGATTAAACAAAGACTGTGAATGGCTATCCAACTACAGAAGCAGTTTCTCCTCCCTTGGCGTTCACACCTCAACTGCTAGCAGAGCAGCTCACCCTCCCTGATTGAACTAACCTCGTTATCTCCAGACTGATTTATACCTGCCTCTGGAAATTTCCATTACTTGCGTCTGATGAAGTGGGCATTCACCCACTAAAGCTTATGCTCCAATACTTCTGTTAGTCTTAAAGGTGCCACAGGACCCTCTGTTGCTTTGTTCTGTAACTGTAAATCAATAGACAGGAGAGAAGCATTAACAAGTGTGAAATACTAGTCTCCAACAGAAGGTGTTATCTCCAACAAAGAGCCCTGCGCAGATTAAAAAAATGTGGATCTGCATCCGATTCGCATCCACCAGTATACACCCGCGATCCACTAGCTGTCTTTTACCTGTATCCGCATCCGCACCAGCAAGCTGTCACACAATGGCCAGCGATGGGGGTGGGGAGAAGGGAGCGAGTTGTGGGGTGGAGTCTTGCAGGGAGGACACAGCGCGAGGGTGTGGATTGGGGGTGAGGGACAGCATGGGGGTAGGGTATCAAGGAGACGGCGCGGGGGGGACGACTGGAAGGAAGGGGCATCACATCATGTGCTACTCACAAGGGCTCATGAGCTCCAATTCCCGTCACTGGGGGCGGGCCCTGCTGCCTAGGAGCTGGCGGGCCAAGCCTGGGACTGGGAGTGCGGCCAGCGTTGCTGTGTCATGGTGGGGATGCCTGAGGGGCGTGAGCTGCTGGACAGGAAGTGGAACGGTGAGTGGGTGCTGGAAAATCCAAATTCTGACCTGCCACCCAGTCCCAGGCACTGCTGGTGAATAGAGCCCTGCGCAGTTGTATCTACATCCGATCCACTATCCGCAAAAATGGTCTGCAGATATCCGCATCTGCATCCACGGATGCGGATATGCGCAGATCTGAAGCGGATATGCATGGATTTGCAGGGTTCTACCCATCAACATTAGACTTTGCTGATTGCTCTCCCTCCACAATGAAGAGGAGATCTGGCTGCTCAGAGAATAGGATAAAAACCTCTAACAAGAAGAAACTCTAAGCTGCTTGGACACTCAAGGGTAAGGCTTTCCAGGCATAAGCAAAAGATTCCCAATGTTAGCATGGGTTGCGCTACGGGACATATAGAGCAAGGGTGGCAAAACTGTGGCTTGTGAGCCACCTGTAGCTCTTTTACAGTTAGTGTGGCTCCTGGAGACCCCCATGTTTCTCCCCCATTCTCACCTACCAGACTGGCGGTGGCAGGGAGAGCTCGGGAACTCTGCCTTGCAGCAGGGTGGTGGAGTAGGGGCTTCTGCCCAGCGGGGTGTGCCTGCCAGGGCTTGGGGCTTCAGCAAGAGTAGGGCTGAAGCCCCGAGCCCCGCAAATGCCTCCTCTGGGGCAGAAGCCCCAAACCCCAGCAGGCACGCACTGGCTCTCAAACATCTAAAGATTGTCATATGCAACTCAGAGGGTTGTTAAGTTTGGCCACCCCGATACAGAGCTTGCTTATTATAAAAGCTTCTATTACCTTTTGAAACTTAAGACTGCAACTTATTTTTGTACATATGTTTACCTTTTTAAACCTTGTAAAATAACTCCCTTATTTTCTTTTCCTAATTGTTTTGCTATGAGATCTAAAGTGCAATTGACCTGCGGTAAGTGACTGGTCCTTTGGGACTGGGAGTAACCTGAATATTGTTGTGATTTTTGGTGTAAGAGACCATCAACCCAAGAAGACTGTCTGTGACTCCATGTTAGGCTGTTATAGTGCTTGAGGAGTTTATACTTGGTACTTGGTTGGTCAAATCAAAGCATAGATATCACAGTCAATTTGGGGTTTGTGCCCTGAGGCTGCTACTCACCATCTCGAGCCACTGTAGGACAGCTTGACAAGAATATTAAAGGGCAAATGGAGAAAATTAAAATATTTTTGGTTTCTTTACCAGAATTCACATTTCCAGTGAACAAACAAATTTTGTTCTGTCAATCAGATACTTAAAAAGCCCACAGCTTTTAAATTTTAAGAGCCTTTTTTAAATTTGTACATTTAAAAATGTGCTTTTTGTCAACCAGTCTCATCAGCTGCATTTCTGCAAGGACATTTAGTAATGTGTGGACGGTATGTGAAACTCCCTATGACTGAAACAAAGTGAAAACATTTCTTCAGCCAACACCTCCCATTTTGGTTAATAGATCCATTTTCCAAGGAATTTTGTAGGTTTCTCTTAAAATATTTGCGCTTAATGGGTCTGTAAAAAACACGGGGCTAAGCAACAGCTTACAGCTAGAACACAGAGTTAATGGGATTGTGTCAACTTAAGTGAAGTCATGATGAACTCTCACTTTTTTACAAGCCCAATTATGAAATACAGGCCCTCCCCCCTCCACCGCCACAGTGAGCCCTTTGGCAGGGGAATCAGTCTGGTTCTGCAGCACAAGCAAATGTGTGCACATGTGTGTGCACATGCTGTGAATGGCAAAGAGCCCCGCTCCACACAAGTTCTCTACGTGGCAGCATTCAGGAGGAATGGGCAAGTCAGAGGAAGGGCTAGAGATTTTGCTGCTACATGGATCCCCTTGCCTTCACCTCTCCCTTGGGTGGTATAAAGGGCAAGCAGAGGATATTTTAGCCATTATGCCTCAATAACATCCATGGGACAATGCTGTGTCCTGGAAAAGGATACATTCCTCCCAGGCATCTGCCCATTCCCAGGGCCAGATACTGAGCTCCGGATTTGCCCTTTTGCGCACACAGGACACAATCAATGATACATGTGCCACACTGCGTTTTAATCTAAGCACTTTCTACTTTTGAAGAAACTAATCCTTGAAAGGGTTGCCTTATTTCTAACTATCATCTGTGGAGCATTTTTCACAATGTCCTACTGTCTGACTTGGTCTTGAAAGGTGGACATTTTTTGGATCCTTTCACATGCAGTGACATGGTTGGGTTTTTATTAATTATTATTATTATTTAAATTGGAAGGGACAGATGGAAAGATTTAAGTGTGGTGGAAGGGGAGTAGCAACATTCAGAAACATTCAGTTTGCTTTCATTTCATTATATTATTGGCACAAACTAGAGTTTCAATTTACAAGTCTTGTCACTAGAACTACATACTGAAAGCCTTATTCTATTCTTTTGAATTTGCCTACCATATGCTTATCCTATTGTTGCCTAGCTTTGTTATGTCCCTCTGGAGTCCCTCATAACCCCGTCTAGTCTTGATTAAGCTAAATAAACTTTGTATCATCTGTACATTTTGCCATCTCAAACTTCATCTCCCTTTTTCAAAACAATTTATATAATACACAACACAGATGCCAGATGCCTTCAGACACCCAAATATTAACTAGTTTAAAAATAACCATTTATTCCTAATTCTGGTTTTCTCTACTAGAAACTTTAGAACTTCTAATCTGACACAGTTTTATCTTTTGCCCTGTGATTCAGTTTCTTGAACAGCCTCTTGTGAGGGACTATGGCAAAGGAGTTTTGAAAGTCCAAATATGTTACATCTAGTTATCTTTTTACTCAGTTTTTTAAAAACATGCTCAAAGAATTCTAGCAGATTGCGCTTGCACAGTATTCCTTTAATGGAAGCTATGCTGACTCACATTAAAGTAAAGGGGTGAACCTCCAAGAAATAGTTGAATTTTGTTGGGACTAAATTGCATAATTTTAATGAGAACAAAGAGGAAGAAATTCTACCACCAAGAGACATCCATTACATTTTTAAAAACAAAGAACTGGGTCCAATGGATCTTTCAAACAATTAAGATCCATCAACTTTTTTTTCTCCATTTTTTGATCATCTCAAATTTCTCTTTCAGCTTTGATGAGGTAGGGAAGCAGCTTTCCTTAGTATATTCCTCTAGCTGTCTAAGGGGCTGGGAATTGAGGGTGAGCCAGCACTTATGGGGATCTGACCACTTTGAAGAGTTGCTGGTAGGTGAGAGGGAGAATCAAGGTCACTTTGGGGTTTTTGAAGTGGGCCCAGGAGATATGCTGGGCTAGAAGGAAGGATCCCTTCTGAGGGGATGCGGCTACCAGTGATGCTACAAAAATACTCATGGTCTCCTCCTTTCTATCAGGGATTTTTAAATGTTTTTAAATATGCCTTCAGAAGAGCCTGTTTCTATAGCTGGAGCTGATTCTTTTCTCTAACACAATTTCAAGTCTCCTGAAGGAAAGGAAGGGGAACTACCCTGTTTCCCCAAAAATAAGACAGTGTCTTATATTAATTTTTGCTCCCAAAGATGCGCTAGGTCTTATTTTCAGGGGATGTCTTATTTTTCAGAAATGAAAAATGCCTTATTATCGGTGGATGCCTTATTATCGGGGAGGTCTTATTATCGGGGGGATGCCTTATATTACAACGAGAGGCAAAACTGTAAGTAGGCCTTATTTTCGGAGGATGTCTTATTTTCGGGGAAACAGGGTATTTTTGATAGAGTGGTAACATCTTATGTCTTCTAGAAACCATTGTCAAAGCTAGAATCCTATCCAGTGGGCACCTACTTCTTTAGTTGATGTGTTTAGTTTGGTAGAGATATAATTTTTTTCCCCCTGGTAGTCAGCCAGATTATTGACTCAGCAAGTCTGGAAGCTTCCCAGGAAATGATTGCTTAACTAGATTACATTATGGAAACTAGAACAGCCAGCACTGCTCCAAACACTAAATAGTCCAGTATAACAATTTCCCAGCAAGGTAGCATACTTTTAACAGGGCAAAATATTGTATTTCAAG
Source organism: Malaclemys terrapin pileata (assembly GCF_027887155.1). NCBI lineage: Eukaryota > Metazoa > Chordata > Testudines > Emydidae > Malaclemys > Malaclemys terrapin. The sequence goes on from NC_071508.1 coordinate 102,962,515, forward strand.
TGTCTTTTGTAAATACAAAGAAGAATGTGCAGTTATTTAACTATATGGATGTTAAACTGAGACAGTGAAATTGATCCAACAAAGAGACTTGAAAAATCACGAGCCAGTTCATGACTTAAAAGTCAGGAGATTTAAAACCAACCAACCAACACAACTTGTTTACACTTTTGAAAATTCAACTCCCTAATGGTGAGAGGCAGTTCTACTCTTTCTGTCCTGAATGTAAAGAGGGACACACCATAGATCACTTATTTCTACCCTCTGCCCCAGGCATTCTGTCCCCTCACTACTCTTCCTACATGTTGAAAAGCGGGCTTGGCAGGCCTGTTTGCTCTTGCTTAGTTGCCTCCAGTCTGTGCAATTTATGAGCTTCACTAAAGTAGCTGAAATGCATCAGTTAGTTTATGTCAGACACAGGTGATGCGGCCACTACACTGAAACATGCCGATTGTGCAGGAAGGAGGCAGCTGGGCCTGTAAGAAGCTGCTAACCCAAGGGAGGAAGATCCACGAGAAGAGGGAGATAGGGTTGCCAACTGTCTAATTGCACAAACCCAAATTCCCTTGCCCTGCACGCTTCCTCGTGGCCCCGCCCCTTCTTCAAGGCCCTGTCCCCGCTCACTCCATCCCTGCTCCCTGCATCACTCATTCTCCCCCACCCTCAGTCACTTTTCCTGGGCTGGGACGGGGGTTTGGGTGCAGAAGGGGCTGCAGGCTCTGGGAGGGAGTTTAGGTGTGGGAGGAGGCTTAGGGCTGGGGCAGGCGGTTTTGTTGTGGGAGGGGGGCGAGGGGTGCAGGCTCCAGCCAGACAGCACTTACCTTGAGCAGCTCCTGGAAGCGACCGTCATGTCTGGCTCCTAGGCTCAAGGGCGGCCAGGCGGCTCTGCGCACTGCCCATGCCTGCAGGCAATGTCCCTGTCCAATGGGAGCTACAGAGTTGGCACTCGGGCAGCGTGCAGAGACCCCCTAGCGCGCTCCTGTGCCTAGGAGCCAGAGGGAGGTGCCGGTCCTTTCCAGGAGCCACGCGGAGACAGAGCAGTTAGGGAACCTGCCTTAGTGCCGCTGTGCTGCCGGACTTTTAGCAGCCTATTCAAATCTCCCAGATTTGTTTCAGTAGCCTCGGGGAGTTCGAGACCGATTCTGGGAGACTCACAGCCAATCTGGGAGGGTTGGCAATCCTAGAGGGAGATGGTATTACTCCCAAGATTCCTTTTTTGCCTGCTCTCTTCCCTGAGATTCTTATCCTGTCCGAAACCCCTTCACTGCCACATAAAACTAGCAAAGTGGAGTTGACAGTTGCTCTCTCTGGGCGAGGATGACCTCTATCCCACACTCCCCAGACACTTAAAGGAATGGAACTTTAGGAAAGGACAAAAAAGACAACTTTGGAGCAGAATAAGCTGGCTCAATGAGTGGAAAACTGGCCTCTTGGGGCCAAACACAGAAACTACACCCTAAAACAACAGATCAGACTAGCCTAAAATTTGCAAAAAGCACTAGCTGCTTGAGTAATTGTAAGAGGCTTTAAAAAAATATTCCTAAAAATATACTCTGGAATTCTTGATAAATGTCACATGAGTTGACAAGCTTCTATTAGAAGAAAAATTGTTTGATTTCAATATCTGTCTGTTTGTGCCATGTTAATAATAAATTAAACACAAAGGACCAAATTCTCCTCCTATTTACATTTATACAAGCATGGTGAAGTCAACTATGTCACCAGAAATAATTTCATGCTACACATTTACACTATTCCATTAATAAGTTTTTCAAAACCATCCACAGAGACTCCATTGCTTTGGGGCTTTTTGCTACCTTTGGAGGACAAAATTTAAGCAAATGTGTGAAATATAAAATGTATATGAAATTATTCCTGTGCACTATATTGATGTTGTGTGTCAGCAAAAAGCATCCAATAAGACCACAAAACTAAGTAAGTTCAGTTTATTACCTGTATCTCTACATTGCTCTGTACATTTTTTTTTTAAATCTGCAGTGTGTTGGTTTGTTAATTTGTGCAGTGAAGAACAACAATCTAAAAGAAAAAGAACCACCCATGTGACATTTCATTTCCAGTGTTCAGGAATACCTGTTGCAATAGTTCATATACAGAACTAATACTAGCCTTAGTATATGAGTATCTGACAGAAAGTTGGTATCAAGTGAGGTTATATATATGGCCACAGAAACTACCTGAGTTTTCATGCAATCGGTGTTGGTTTTCTTTAGTCTACATATCTCATCTGAAGGGCTGTGATTACTTTGAACTCAAGGAAACCAGTGAAAGATATTGAAATATTGTGCAGTCACCTGACTGAAAACAGAATTATTTTACACATAATTGTTACCTCTCCATGTTTTAGCACCTTTCTCTTTAAGTCTAGGGCAGGGGTCGCAAACTCAATTTACCTTAGGGCCAGTGCCAGTGCTCAAATCCTCCCAGCGGGCCAACAATGTCACTGAAGATTGTGTTCAGAAAAGAAAACATTTATATTTTTTATTTTGAACTTCTTAGAAATAATAAAACTGTCATACAACTTTATACAATTTTTCGCCTGCCAGAGAGTTTTTAGGGTTTGCCAGACACCTGGCAACGTTTCAGTTCTGTCAGTTTGTTGATGTTTGGCCTGAGTGATTGAGCAGTTCAAACCTTCAGGATTGCAGCCAGGTGTGCATCAGATAGTTGTGTTCGGTATTTTGACTTGTTTATATTCATTGTGGAAAAAAGTGATGCTGCCTCCATGGCTGACTCTGTCTGGCAACTAGCGATGGTGTCCCTGTCCCTCTCCCCCAGCCAATGGGAGCTGTGGGGGGCGGAGGCGCCTGCAGCAGACATTGCCGGCAGCATGGCTGCATGCGTCTGTCCTCCACGGGCCGCAGTGGGGAGGTTCTTGGGCCACAGATGGCCCGCGGGCTGGGACTTTGAGACCCCTGGACTAAAGTATGATTTAATCATGCAAGCACTAAAACAAGGATAGCTAATGTTTTCAAAATACTTAAATGAGCATATCAAAGAAGTTTTGTCAGTACAGTCTTTTAGCATGAAACCATCCACACATGGAAATTATGTATCCTGCACTCCCTGCTCAGACATCAATGTCAGTAAACACTGCTTTGAATGCCGTCTGTAGCCTGCCTCATTTTGTGAAGTAATAAGAAACAATTACTGGCTTTCAACAGCATTTATGAAACTTTACAAACTTTACAGGCAGAGTTGGGGATTTCCCAGCACTAAAGCAAAGAGCATGCTGGGGACTGCAGATACCAACGGGCTCATACAGACACCTATTTGTTTCTGCTCACTGCAGTCTGTGAATATTGTTGCAGGAATTTCTGGCTTGGTTTGAGTTTGTACCTCTATATTGTGCTTTGTAACTAATAAGGCCGCATTAAAAAAAACAGTGTGGTAGGTCAGTTGTGCACACTGTACTAAAATTATAAATGAACATAAAAATCATACGTCTGCTCCAAGCAGTATTAAAGGCTGACAAAGGGAAGTGATTAGCATATTGTCATATATAGGGCCTTCACTAAAAAGCAATTGTAGAGATAGGACAGGTTTTAGGGGTATTCCTTGTATTTAAAATAGGTAACACGAGTACAAGTGATAATACCTCTACCTAGAGGTAAGTGTACCCCCAACACCGTTTTTTCTTCAAAAAATTCAAACAAACCTGCCAGATACAAGAGCAATAGGTGCTATGTTTTATAAGGCAGGATTGAGCCTTATAAATGTATTCAACAGTTTAGCAAATTTAGTATGTACTTAAAAAAACCACGTGCACATTGGTGTGTGAGGAAAAACCCAGATCTGTAAGTGCTATTCTGTTTGTGAATCCAAAAGAAAACTGACAACCAGGACTCCATGGGTTCTATTTCTGGTTCTGTCACTGATGCACTGTACAGCCTTGGGTAAGTTACTTAATTCCTCTGTGCCTCAGTGGCCCCGTGTGATGAGGGCATTATGACACTTATTGCTAATAAAGTTCTTTAAGATCCTTAAATATGGATAAATAAAGTTCATAAAATATGCTATGAGGGACAATCTTGCATTAGATGACTTAATAAATCTTTTCCATCACTAACTTCTCTATGTTGATGATGCTTTAATTTGCAAAGTGTTATAATTAAATATTGGCTTGAAATCCTGGCCCCGGTAAAGTGAATGGAAAAACTCTTATTGACTTCAATGGGGCCAGGATTTCACCCTTGGTCTCCAAGTAAGGGACTGTGAAGATGTGAGTTATCATGCTCCATGCATCTACTTCAACCCCGTCTCTAAAAAGTGTCCAGCCAGATTCCCACTAAAGTCAAAAGGAATCTCTCCATTCACTTGAGTGGGAGTTGAGTCAGACCTCATAGACTCATAGACATTAAGGTCAGAAGGGACCATTATGATCATCTGGTCTGACCCCCTGCATGCTGCAGGCCGCAAGACCCTTCCCTGGACTCTACCGTTGAAGTCCCCAATCCTGTGTTTTAGTGACTTCAATCGGCTGAGACCCTCCTGCTAGTGATCCCTGCCCCATGCTGCGGAGGGGGCAAGGTTTCAGTTCCACAAGCTGGAAAGAAAGAAGCTTTAGTCAACAATTCTTTTTGACAGTTGTGGTGATGGGGAACATAAAAACCTATACAGATTGAATTAACCAAGGGAGGATCAACCCCATGCAATAGTCTATATGCTCCAGAAGAAAAGATATCCTTTCATGTTATGATTCAATTACATAACACACTTGAATTACTGACTAATATTCCTTATAGGGAATTATAGATTTTTTTTTTTAACCCAGTTTTATTTGTGATCCTCTGGAAAAGTTTTTACTTGGCACATGGCCTCTATTATCATATTTCAGCAAGTGTGGAACTTAACTTTGATACAATTTTCTCTCTTCTCTCCTATTTATTCACTTGGGCTTTTAGCAAAGGTTGACTATGGAATCAATTTAATACAGTAACTCCTCGCTTAACATTGTAGTTATGTTCCTGAAAAATGCTACTTTAAACAAAATGATGTTAAGCGAATCCAATTTCCCCATAAGAATTAATGTAAACACACACACACTATACGTTTTAAACAAACAATTTAATACTGTACACAGCAATGATGATTGTGAAGCTTGGTTGGGTGGTGAACTCAGAGGGTGGAAGAGAGAGGGATATTTCCCAGGGAATGCCTTACTGCTAAATGATGAACTAGAACTCATCTGAGCCCTCAAGGGTTCCTACATTGTTGTTAATGTAGCCTCAAACTCTACAAGGGAGCACAAATTGAGGGAGGGGAGACAGCATGGCAGAGAGAGACAGAGACACACACCGTGGGTGTGAGAGAGACCTGCGCATTGTCCCTTTACGTACACTGACCTCACTCTAAATGCACCGCCTTTTTAAGTAGATCAGCAAGTTGAGACAGCAGCTGCTGCCAGCAAGCTCCCTCCGTCCTCGGCCCTGTCGTGTCCCCCCTCCAGATGGGGTAGAAGCAGGGGGGAGGGGGACACCCTGACATTAGCACCCCCCCCCACACACACACACAGCAAGCAGGAGGCTCCTGGGAGCAGCTCCAAGGCAGAGGGCAGGAGCAGCACAGAGGAGTCGGGGGGAGGGACAGCTGAACTGCCCAGTAATTGATAGCCTGCTGGGTGGCTGCTGCACAGGGAACTTAGGGAGCTGATAGGGGGGCTGCCAGTCCACCCTGGTTCCAAGCCCCCACCAGCTAGTTCCAACGGGCTGCTCTTTCTGCAAGCAGTGAACAAAACAGGTGGCTGACAAATGATGTTATAAGAGAGCATTGCGCAACTTTAAACGAGCATTTTCTCTAATTGATCAGCAACATAACGAAACAACATTAAACAGGAGATAATGTACCTGATACATAGCGTAATATGTATCCTATACCTTAAAGGGGACAGATTTTATCATATTGGTCTTCTCTAACTTTACCTATGATGACTTTAATATAGTAACAAAAACTTTACCTATGATGACTTTAATATAGTAACAAAAACAGTCATATGAAGACATAAAATTTTAGTTTAAAAATTTTTTTGATTTAAAGTTATTTGTGATGACACCTTAAATGTTTTACAATTATTTAGTTTATATTTTAGGTGTTAGAGAATTTGTCTCATGTAGCAAATGTGAAACAGATTGAAATGAAAAATTTACCCTCTAATTCAGTTTGAATCACCATGTTTATTAAATAAAATAATGATTTAGCATTAAAGATTGTCATTCATTAATGGGTGCTTTGCTTTTCATATTTTATTCAAGAGCAATACAAATACATCCCTTTCTAAGCTAAAATGTACCATACTATAATTGATATCACTAATGCGTAGATAAAGCAGCCTTGTATTACGGTATCTTATGGTATTTTGGCTTTATGAATTAAAAGTAATTAAATGAGTCATTTTATGGGAAGGCAGACAGTAAAATATTAGTTTTTTTTTATTTTAAAACCACAAAGCTTGTTTCAATTAAAAAATGACTCAGTACAAATAAGGGAAATAACAGAACATTGTAGCATTATATTATCACAGAGCTTGTGCCAAAACAATCTGTAGAGGAACTAAATGCTAGCTTCATACCGTGTCTCAATCTATTTTAACAATGTAAATGGTCATTAAACCTGAAAAGGTTCCCATATTTACCTTAAGATACACTATATTTTTCTATATTATCCCACCTACATGTCAACATTTTGTTACTTCTTTAAAGATAACAAGAATAGCCAGAGTAGTAAAACTAAATCCAGGAAGGTTTAGCTGGAACTGCATCGAGTTATGCATAGAGTCTTTAATGCCAAATCTCCCCAAAGTTCTCTCAGCCGGAGTTGAACATTTTAATTGAGACAATATGCAAAACAAGAAAACTTCTATGTGCAATTACTTTGCTTTCCTGTATCATGTTGCTATAATATTTTACAGTCATGTTAATTGGCTGATTCTCATTTATACATAACCACTATGGAAGCATAAGTGGCTTTAAAGTGTCACCCCTACTTTGGCTATGTCTGTACTACAATTATGGGGTTTGACTGCAGCTTGACCTAGCTTTAATCTAGCTGGGTCCCAGAGCAGTGAAGCTTTGGCAGCACACACATCAGCACAGGTTGTACAAACCTGCCCAAAACCCTGGGTAATTACTTGTGGGGACAGCCTGCACTGAAGCACATGTTGCCAGAACTTCACTGCTACAATGTAGACCTTCACTGCTACATTAAAGCTAGCCTGGTTATGTCTACTCAAGCTGCCATCACACCCCATGATTGCAGCACAGAGATATCACACGAGGCCCCTTTGCACTACCAGAGCACTGTAAAATAGCCTTAGGGAAGGAGGGAGATTGCAATATTAACGCAAAAGTGATAGCAATAAAATGATTATAACTTATTTTATTAGGTTACTCGTTTGCCTCTGTGTTGAATATTAAGACATAGCTACAAGTATGTTATATCTAAAATGCTTGAAAATATAACAATACATATTATATTTAGCTAGTTATGTTACAAAATGTTAATGCTAATCAAAGAAATTCCAGAAGGTTTCTGCTTCTATCTCCTAAGAACAAGGAAATGTCAGGAAGATAAACCCTCCCTAGTCTTTTATGGCCCTTAAAAGTGACTCAGGAAAGCTGCATTTTAAACTTTACCATGCTTTAACTTTATATTATTTTCTTTGTGATATGTTTAAAAGATTAATTGGTTATTGAAATTCGAGCTTTGTGCAAAATATTTAATAGACGTTTAATTGCTATAACAAACAAACCGTAACTTTAAGGAGATTGTGTTAAGAAGACAAACCATGTAAAACATTAATGTCTTAGGAAAAGACCTAACTGTAAAAGGAAAGGTAGAATGTGTTGTCAGAACAATAAATCTAGGAGTAAAGTTAGCCCTGCCAACCCCACTTTTCAGAGAAACGCATTGCCTTGCATGTTTGAAATGTCAGGAAAAACATATGTAGTTTGAAATGTTGTAAAACTTTTGTGTACTTCTTAAATGGCACACACCTTTGTGAAATGCATACTCAAGAGGAAGCCAACCCCAGGAAAACCTCCCCAAGACTTCAACATGGATTGGTGAGACAAAATTAACTAAAACACTGCACGAAGGGATTAGATTTAAACTCTTGTAATGATTTTATTGGGATATGAAATTGCTGCTGCAACTTAAAAAACTAACAGTTTATTAATCACCAAATGGTTAGACAGGTATTCCTGGAAAGAAGACAGGGGCAAACACTAGTAAATAGAGAAATAATAGGATTTCATTGTATATAAGCTTCTTAATATTTATAATTGGCCTGTCTTAATACAACTCCTTGTATGGATTAGTCTAAGTAACTGATTTAAATATTTTCTTCAATTTCATAGGATTTAGTTAAGATAACTGACTTTGCCCAACAGTAAACTAGCTAGTTATTTATTTAAAAAAACAACAGGATCTTCCTGCCCTTAAACAAATTCTTTTGCCCAACAATAAACAGTTTTAAGTTTCTAATAAGGTACTAAGAATAGATTCACTATAATTTGGGAGAAATAATAGACCTTGGTCTCAAATTACCCAGAGACAAGTGCCTCACCAAAGGCAGGTTCACTCTCAAGGAAGTACAGTAATCTCTCTTAAAAGCTTTCCACAGAGAGACATACAAAACAGATCATAATGGAAGTAAGCAATTTATCATTTGTGTTCTGTCATTTGTGTTGTTTGTTTAATGTTTTCTTTTTCTTTCTTTAATAATAAATTAGCCATGGTTAATAATTGTAATTATTTTCCTTCGTCTCAATTATGGCATCCCCTAAGGTGTGTAAAAGAACCCCTTTGACCAAATAGTGGGAGAGACATCCCTGAGATGTCAATAAGAGAAACAATTTGTAAGAGTTGGCCTACCACTTCTTTCTATAAACACAATATTTTTAGTAATTTTAAAAATAAAATTACTTGACTTCCTACAATTTAAATATACCCCATTCTACCCAAGAGAATCAAGGCCTATTATAGGTAATGTATAGCATCTACACGGTGCACTTCCATTACTGTCTGCCCCTTACAGTAGTATGTAATAAAGAGCATGTCTTTGAAATGTGCTTTCTATATCTTAACGTATTTCAATTTCTTTTAAGTGCAACCCTAACTCTGAATTTCCTGGGTTTGTCATGCCTGTTTGGGCAACAATTAGTGTGTTTGTTTATTTATTACTCTCAAGTTACTGATATAAACTCTCAACCCTTTCTGCCAGTTTAACAGTTTTATGTCTGGGAATTGCTTTAAAAATATTAAAAAATGAAATATAAATATGAAACAAGAGACCCAAAGAGACTGATACCATGTGATATCTATAATGAGTTGAAGAGATGTAGACTCAACCTTAAATCATATTTTAATGTTTAACTGTTAGAGCCAGATTCACTTTGTGCTTTGGTTACTTTGTGCTGTTGTAGAGCAGTGCAGAGAGTACAGAAAGTACTGATGAATCTGTCTCTTACTTTGCAGTTGGCTTATTGGTTTAGTTGTTTTGGGATATAGGATATATATTTTACATTTTAATTATTATATTTTTTAAATATCTAGGCAAACTTACCAAGTAATCTTTTGGGATAAGAAACTCTGGAATTTGACTGAAATCCTCGCCCCACTGAAGTCAATAAGAGTTTTTCCATTCACTTTACCGGGGCCAGGATTTCAAGTACTGTACTGCAAATCTCTTTATCGTGAAAGTGCAACTTACAAATGTATATTTTTTGTTACATAACTGCATTCAAAAAGAAAACAAAACAATGTAAAACTTCAGAGCTTATAAATCCACTCAGACCTACTTCTAAAATTCAGCATTTTAGAAACATCTCCAAAACCAACATTCTAATATGTACACTATTATCCTCTATTTTATATAACAATATACTTGAATTTGCAAATTCAAAGCTTGTTTAAGATACTGTTTTTACGAAGGAAATGGTTAGCTTAGTTTGTCTTCCCAAAAGTGAAATCTGTTTCAAAAGTATTTTAAAATGCTAAACATGCAGTATAATTATGGTCTGTGTATAAATCATGATTTCATGGAGGGCACAGGAATCGTGAAAATGCCCCCAAAACTGTGAACTTTTAAATATTATTTTTAAAAGGAAAATGTCTACAATGCAGTCTTTAATATAAAAAATTACCTTAGCTAGTCAATTTCAAGTCAGAATGAATTTTACAAGTAAATTTAGTCAATTTTGTGACAGATATGGCAATTTCCTGTAATATCTTGGACCAACCTTACTGAATTAAACTTAATTCAGTAAGATTTAACTTAAGTATCTTAGGAGTTCGTTGTATTAAAAATGCAAATGTTTATGTATTATTGTGGGATTGTATACATCATCTTGTGGGGTGAAGGGAAGAGGCATGAGTAATGTAAACCCTGGGAAGTGTTATAAGCTTCAAAGGACTATTTGAAACAATGTGCCAGATAAGAATGAACTTTTAAAGTTAAGTGGGTTTCATAGGAAATCTCTAGGGCAAGGTGCATACAAATATATCTCCTCCAGTTATGCAAGAAATCAGCTTTCTGAAGCTCTGCCTTGAGAGGGGTCCTTGTCTGTTATCATCTGGTTCATGAAAACAAGATCAAAGGCCAAACCATATAAAGGAGTGACTGATAGATTCATAAGTGTTCTTGTGCTGAGCAAAAGCTGTTATGAACTTGTAACTACAGGAAAATCCCTGTGTGGGGCTTGAAGGACTGACTCCAACCAGAGTCTTTGCTGAAGTTGGGGGGTAAGCTTATTAGCATGAGTGTAGGTTCTTTTATTGTTTTAATGTTTTCTCTGTAATGCTTTCACCTTAAGAATAAACGTTTGGAAAGAGCTGTGTGGTAACTTATAACTGTGGGCAACTATGCTGTTTATAACCTCTGAAGAGAAAGCAAAGCAGGCCTGCTTAGGCAGTCTGACTTGCTGGGAACTCACAGTGTAGGCAGGGAACGGTCTAGCCTGGAAAAAACTCCAGTCCGGCGGGAGAGAGATGCGTGTCTCCACCCAAGAGAGGTGACAACTGAGGAGACGCAAGCCTGAGAGCAGGTGCCTTGGGTGGCGTTTACAGGAGGGAATACTGGTGCAGTTGCCCTGCAATATGACAAATTTCAAGGACTAAATGTTATTTGTAAAATTCATTCTGTCCTTGAAATTGACTAAATTTACTTGTAAAATTCTCTCCATGTGAACTCTGTGAAAGTTAATACTTTGCCATTTACACAGTCATGAATTTTCTAAATAGATAAATCGTGATTTATATAGACCACCAAGTATAATCCCTAATTGCTCGCATTTCAACTATTGCACACATCTATAATAAAGATACATTTTCCTATGTATCCATTTGCATCGTACTACTTTGTGGGTGGATACTTTTGGGGTTAATTGGTTGTAGTGCTACAGAATTTAAAAAACCCAGATTTTTTTTTCAGCCAGAGGGACATGGTTTCTAATAGACTGGACTACCAATCTTGATATAATCTTCAGCTGAGCATTTTAATACACTTCGTACACCTGTTGATCAATAATTCTTCCTTTCCTACCAACAATGAGGAAATTTTCAAAGCCTGATCTTCCTCCATGGGTGCATCTCAGACAGATGTTACAAAGGGAAAGATGCCAAATTTTCACCATTTCAAATACTTTGGCAGTGTACAACATTAAACAAACTTCAACATGGATTTTTCCTGCCTCCCAAGGTCTGTGAAGATCACTAATGAGAATGCTTGGTGAAGATCTTGTAGGTAAGCATTCTCAAAACTACGATACCCACACAAGGAAATAAGGAAACAAATCAACAGAGCCAGACTTGTACCCAGAAGCCTCCTGCTACAAGACAAGCCCAAGAAAGAAACCAACAGAACTCCACTGGCCATCACCTACAGTCCTCAGCTTAAATCTCTCCAACGCATCATCAGTGATCTACAACCCATCCTGGACAATGATCCCTCTCTTTCACAGACCTTGGGAGGCAGGCCAATCCTTGCTCACAGACAACCTGCCAACCTTAAGCATATCCTCACCAGCAACCACACACCACACCATAACAACTCTAACTCAAGAACCAATCCACGTAACAAACCTCGATGCCAACTCTGCCCACATATCTACACCAACACCACCATCACAGGACCTAAACAGATCAGCTACAACATCACCGGTTCATTCACCTGCACGTTCACCAATGTTATATATGCCATCATGTGCCAGCAATGCCCCTCTGCTATGTACATTGGCCAAACTGGACAGTCACTATGTAAAAGAATAAATGGACACAAGTCAGATATCAGGAATGGCAATATACAAAAACCTGTAGGAGAACACTTCAACCTCCCTGGCCACATAATAGCAGATGTAAAGGTAGCCATCTTATAGCAAAAAAACTTCAGGACCAGACTCCAAAGAGAAACTGCTAAGCTTCAGTTCATTTGCAAATTTGACACCATCAGATCAGGATTAAACAAAGACTGTGAATAGCTAGCCAACTACAGAAGCAGTTTCTCCTCCCTTGGTGTTCACACTTCAACTGCTAGCAGAGGACCTCACCCTCCCTGACTAAACTAACCTCATTATCTCCAGACTGACATTATCGCCAGCATATTTATACCTGTCCCTGGAAATTTCCATTATATGCATCCGACGAAGAGGGCATTCACCCACAAAAGCTTATGCTCCAATACATCTGTTAGTCTTCAAGGTGCCACAGGATTCTCTGTTGCTTTTTAAAGATATCTGAAAGTGAAGCTGGGTTTTCCTTACCGTACATCATCACTGGTAATAAAGATTCTACAGTCCAAATCATGTGTTCATTTATGGTTGAATGACCTTATAAAGAATAAAGGTGCCAATTTTACATCTCCTCTTTTCATAGCACAATCAAATTTAAGAGTTAAAGGCTTTTTAGTTGTATGTTTAATTAGTTGTATTTGTTTACTATAAATACAACAAAGAACAAGCAGTAAGCTTTGAACTTCCTAACTCTTGGTGGATGTGCATTTTGGAATCTGAATGTACTTCTTAATTGTGTGGCTGGTCATTCTCTCTCTCAAGGGCAAATCAAAACTTTGGAACTAAACACCTCTGAATTTTGAAGAACATGACATACAAATCTGAATTAACCCACGTGTGTCTTAAAACGAGTTCTAACATCAGGCTGTAAAATAAAAGATGCTGAACTTTTAACACATCTGTTCTTGATATTATGAGAGAGAATGTAGTAAATTTAGTACATACCTCATAGCCAGGGCTGAAAGGAGACTGAGACAGCAAGTTGGAAAGAGGAAAAAGCAGAACAAAGTAGGAAAAAAAAGAAAAGAAAACAATGTTACTTTTGAAGGAAGCATGAATATTTTATCATTTTACATTGAGGGGCCACTACGCAGTAGAACATAAAAATAAAAATTAATTAGGTGTTCAGATAGAATACTAGATTATGTAACCTACTCTTTGATCTTCACATTCTTAAAATGTCTGTTTGAATAAGAAGCATACTATTACTAAATTGAGAATGACAAATAAATCACTGTCAAAACTTTAGAATTCTGGAGCTAGATTTTTTAAAAGCAGCCTTTAAATGTAGACCCATTATCAATTATGAGCACAAATGAAATAATTTAGATGCTTTACTGGCTGATTTATGTATGTAGATGATATGTATGCTCATAAAGTGGGAAGTTAAAATTTTCTCAGATCAGTAAACAAATACATATACAGCACTATAAACAAGTTTCAAGTGTGGTGGGACAAGGATAATTAAAACATCCTTCTGGCATTCCATGATTATTGTCTCTCAAAGACTTCTATGTCAATTACTCATGTTGAAAGTAAAGAGATTTTTTTCCCCAACTGCCTGCCCTTCAAACCAAGGGCTTGTCTACACTGCCTTGTAGTTTGAACTACAAGGGCATGATAGCAGTGCACACCAAAGTGCTTGCTACATTGTAACTGCCCTGTGTGGACGCTGAGGGCACAACCTAAAAGATTCACAGTTTGCGTTAATGTGGTCCTCTTCAAACAGGACTATATTAATGCAAACTAGGAACCCCCATGCATGCAGTGTCCACACAGGGGAGTTACAGAGCAGCACTTTGGTGCACATTGCTATTCATGCCCCTGTCGTCCGAACAGAGGGCAATGTAGACATAGCATAGTCTTAAGTGTCTCAAACTAAAGCTGGGTTCTTTTGGGTTCACACAGAAGTCAAACTTTGTTAACAATTCTGTTGATAGTACATTTCCAGGAATAGACTCTAACTTGCTCACTTTCAGCTGTGTTGGGTCTGCAGGGTAAACAGGAGTAAAAAGTAGTTAACATTTCTTTTAGTCACTAAACCAAGCAGAATTGATTCTGAATACACCCAAATCAATCATCTCAGTAAGAAAGCTGTCACACTCTTTTATGGAGACTAACAAAAGGAGAAAGAGATGGAGGGAAGGCTTATGAGAAATGTATTTGATTGAGTGTGTCTGCCCACTCACAACTGATTGAGACAGCAGAATTAGAGGCAAGGTTGAATGTTCTGTGAAAATATGGCATCTTAATACAGCATCTTCACATTTTCTTTAAAACTGCAGTCATCATTTTGCATATACAAGTTTTATGCATGCATTTTTTATGCTTAAATCTGTGCACACAAAAATGAGGCCTTTTATATCTGTATTAGACAGATATCTAGCTACCTGGTTTTGTGTGTGTTCAAATTATTCATCGGATTATTTGTAGTGCCCCCAAATGTTCTATGCCCACAGAACAGAGCAAATAGAGAGAAAAAAAACATGGTGCTTGTCTTGCAGCATCTTACAATGACATATAAGATGCAACAAAACAAGAATAGTGAGGAAAGAAACAAGGGGGACAGAGTGGAAGGACAAAGGTTACATAGCAGTTAGAGCACATGGTTAGTGGTTCAATGGAATGTGATGATGATGATTGATGATGAATTTTAAGTTCTTTTGGAAAGGGACGATGTCTTCCTTTTGTATGTACAGCACCAAATGCAATTGGGCGCTGTCCAAATTAGGACTAGATCCTTGCAACCTGTCTCCAAACCAACGGATCTGGGTCAGGTTGGATCGGAAAACCACCTAACCCTCTCAGGCTTGGGTCAGGTGAGGTTATCTCTGATCACTTCCTCCTGTCCATAGGATTGATGTAGCAGTGGATGTGTGCGCCTCGTCCTGCCGGCCAGCACCACCTTAAAGAAATCTGTGTGCACGTGAAGTGAGTGTGCTGACAAGTTGTAGTGCCTCTCACTTGATAGCAAGCACAGTGCAGCAAGGCAATGGTGGCCAGCAGGATCAGGGCACATAGCCACTGCTGCATCAACCCCATGGGCACAAGGCAGCCAGAGATGAATCATGTGCCTAGGCTTGCAGGAAACCCTCACCAAGCCGAGTGCTAAGGACGAGAGGGCAGTGCTGACACAAGTTTGGGGGGAAGTGTCAGGTTTGGGACAGGATTGGTCTGAAAATGACTAGAACTCTCAGGTTGCGTTTAGGTTGGCCATGTTCGGTCGGACTCTGGATTGACCAAGGCAGATCTTTAGTTGGGGCATTCAACTGCTATCACAATATAAATTACAACAAAAAATTGGCTTTAAATGAACACTGCAGAAAAAGAGAGAGTCCAAAAGAGGGATTAGAATGATGAGAGCTAACAGTGTATATGTACAAAAAACAAGCATGGGGAAAACTATTCATGCAAAAACAGTGGGTACAATTTTAGAGGTCACTTTTGAGAATTTGGCCCTAAATGAGGAGCATTTTCTTCATGGAAATTTTTACCTCTGGAAGAAAAGGAAAATTAGCAAATTACCTATTTAATTTCTCAAGGTTTAAGCATTTGACCTGCTACTTGTTAAAGGTTTTTATTTTATCCATCTATATGTCATTCTGAAGCATAATTTGGTAGGAAAATGATAGCATTGTATGAGTTAATGATCTGTAAAGAAAAGAAATGTTACTAATATATATGCACTGCCACTCATTATGAACACTACTATATTTCTTCATATTGAAATCCAGAGTAACAATTTGGATTTTTTTAAAATATTTTTTTTTAAATGGCATTTAATAAAGGTGTTTAAATAATTCAAGGAACATGTGTCCAACAAGCAGACAGGCAGGCCTTTAGTCACAGAATTAGATATCTAACAAACTGAAACTTTCAACAGAGCTGTACAACTAACAGAGCATTTATATAGAGCGGCCTGGACCAAAGCCCAGAACACCCCTAAACTTTAGAAACGTGTATCAATAGGATTGTTCAGCATTTTACAGCAAAGACTATCTATTTAATGTTCCAGAAAGGTGCTTTAATGACAGTTCTGAAAGCCGAAGTCCACTATGCTCAGAACACATACAATAATGGCAGCCTTGAGACCCTCAACTAAGAAACCCAATTACTATATGTAGGCCACACCAACCAGACATTAGATGATCATCTGAATCATTACTTAACTGGGCTGGATACAGACAAATGGCCTAAATGAAAAAGGTTCCATATTCTGTCACCAATCCTCTGACACATCCTGCCTCCCAAAATTATTTGTAACAATTATTTTTTAGGAACAGCAAATTCTCAAGATGTAATCATGCATCAAGTGAAGTAAAAAATAATGTCCTGCCCTTTCTATACATGGCATTCAAAATTCAGCCTAGGGTTACATAATAATTAAATATTAATGTTTATTTATTGTTCCTGAGAAGCATCTTATGCTTTTTAATCCAATGTGTCTTTTTTGGCAGTATTAAGTCCTGCAGCAATTTTAAGCTGTTTAAAATGTACATAAAGTGGCAGTCCCCACCCCCCACACTTTTAACAACAGTTCTGGAAACAATCTAAAATAGTGTCACATTGCCTCTGAATTCTATTTTTATCAATATTGTAATGACATTAATAAGTGTGCATTTCTAAAATAAACCTTGAAAAGCACAATCTGCAACTTCTTTTGTTCTAAATATTTTAAGTAGGGTTTTATTTAAAAAAAGTATGTATTCATAATGTGCACCTGAATTTCTAAGTAGGTTAATGATAATAAATGGCATCTGTAGATAATTGGGGTTCATGGATGGTGTTGCATATAACACTAGGCCTATGTCATTTGAATAACGCTCTTGTCATATGTCAGGTTCAATAATTGTAACATTTTAATTGGAAAGAAAACAAGACAATGATTATTCTCATATGCTTATAAATTCTTTCCTCTTTTTTGAATTAAAATGTTTTTAAACTTTTATTTACTATTAGGTTCATTTCTGTGTGCACAGTGCAGCTTTTTTAGCTATTAAAATATATTAATTATGGCAATGTGTATACTATTTAGGTATCCCTCTCCATGACAAAAAATATATAGTAACCTAACTTATTCTAGTCATTAATTTTTTGTTCTTAAATGAAATACATAAATACACGTATTTTATTTTAGTGAAACTAGTTATCACCCTTATACTAAGTGCTTGTTTACAAAGCATGTGACAAAGCAGCGTGATTAGTAAAGCACTCTAATTCTCCCATGTAGACCCTGCTGGCACATTAATGTTAACGTGAACGAGAGTGTGCCAGCAGGAGCTATATGGGACAGCTAGAGTGCAGCATATTAGAGTCCTTGATAAATCACACCCCAGTAATTTGCTGGTGCCGTGTAGACAAGCCCTAAAATTTCTTCCTAATACTCTTTTCTAAAACAAGATGCACATATAAACATCACTAAATACAAAAGGATTATTTGCAGAGTAAACTATTCCGAATACTAGTTAAAGTGCTGTAGGAATCATTGTGGTTCATGCACTACACAGATGAAAAATGTCTGAACACACACAAAACCAAGAGCAGAAGTTATTCAGATATTTAATGAGCCCCCATTTCAAGTGTTCTCCTGAGGCCATTTTTCACTGTACCACAAATCAATACATATGCAGCTTTGACATGAAAGATTTTTTTTCAATTATGGAGTAAACATATTTGTCATATCAATTCTAATTTATATGGGCCAATTCTACAATCAGTTGGGACTACTCATCTACCAAGGGGTGACATCACCAGACCCTCAAATACCATAATCCTTCAAAAATGGATTATTTACTGTATTAGGGTTATGATGGAAGCAGAGCTTGACAAATATGCATTCATATGCTGAGACCGTGTCCTTCCTGTTGTGTTAAGGTGCTCTTTTTCACAACAAAGTGTGGTAAATTTACATACCCTTCTCTCGCTGTGTCTAGTAGGAAGAACAAATCCCAAAATGTTGAATTTCATTTTTTTTTGCAACAGTCTATTATTTTAATAATTAGATAATTGCATACCAGAAGGGCCTCATCTGGGGTGGTAGGTGAGAGTTCTGCAGATACTGTCCGAATAGTGTTGAGTCCCGTTAAGGAAACATTTGAGAGTCGTCTTTTACGTACACCACTGCAGTTGTTAGGGATTTTAAATGCACACCTCTTATGGTAGTTCAGACCACATCCTGAAAAGGAAAACATGAAACCTTCCTATTAAAGATTATTTCAGAATAAAGGAGAAATGTATTTTTATATTGAACAAAAATGGCACCCTAATTTTCTCTGAAGCTATTGTTATTCAGCATTGCTATTTAGCTTTAAGTTTTGCTAGTTTAAAAAGTTGTTAAGGCAAATCTCAATGGTCTATATATAATTCAATAAACTTCCAAAGGTTACCACCATGACCAAACCTCAGTCTTAGTCCCTCATTTGAAAGAATCTATGAGTGGAAGGCACTATAGTGGCTGTACACTCAGTACATGGGAGGTAGGAAAAAAAGATTTAATTTCACATCAGTCATTAGCAACATTCCAACAGGAGCTCAGTACAGATGCTCTGGGTAAAGTGAGAATCGTCACCGCAAATATCTATACTCTGATCTCTTACCAATATTGCTCAAGAGCAACTTTAATGAAGTCAATAGAGTTACACTGGTATAAAATCAGATAAAAGAATTAGGCCCAGGGTGTAAGAAATTTACATGATAGAAAGGCCTTTCCTCAGATATAGATTAGACATGGACAACCTTCTGTGACACCTCCTGGGGGTACAGAATGAGGCTTCCACCTGCCTTTAGTGTGAGAAAGCCTTGCCTGTACCTGTCGTGGGTCAGCTTCCTGACTCCACGGGCAACACAAGCACTCCCCGCTTAGCCTACGGAGGCTCTGCTGGCCCTACGCAGGTTAGCGATAGGCATACTCCAAACCCCGAGTCCTCCAAGCATCCTTCTAGAGTGCCCAGCCACTACTCCACTGGATGCTCTCAGCATTCAAAGGTTTACTGCTCACAAAGGAACAGTACACCCCAGCTTACTACATACACCTCAGATCACAGCTGCACTTAACACACGGTCCTTAGATAAGTTTATAGCGCAAATGATTAAACTTTTATTTAACCAAGTATAGAAATTTGAGAGCTGGTAAGTAGAAATATTGGAAACAAATTGTTACATACAAAATAAAATCATAACACTCATTCTATAGCCTAGACTTAACTAACGAGTTACTGTCATGTCTTATAGCTCACCCAAAATCCTTCATATTACAGGCAGGCTTGGCTGGGATCTTCTGTTCAAGAGACAAGCTAAATTGTCAGCTTTCCTCCTCAGTGGAAAAGATTCAGGATGTCTCCCTGTATCCTCAATTATACCGCCAAAACCATTATCTTTATTCATAAGCAGGACACCTCCCCGCTTGTTGTTGTTTTCCTGTGTGCCTCTTTCTTGGCAATTTTACAATCTCTTGATTAGCATATGGCTCAGACTGTAGCTAGGCCTCCATTGTGAAGCGGACAACACTCAATACATACATTACCAGTCAGAGAGAGATAAAAGTGTCTCTTCCTTCCTACCTGACAGGAGCTGATCTCCTAACTAATATACCTAAGAACATAATTTTCAGCACAGATACATAATTCCTTAGACATTATCCATACATACATTTTGCAATGCATATGATGACCAATGGACTCTTGGCTCTTGGTAGAGATCTCACATACCACCTTTTGGTACACTTAATATGCATACATCTGACCTTGGGGATGCCTGTAAAACTCTATGCACCCTTTCCCACCAAAAGGTTCCTGGGTCACACCCTCCTCTGTGCCTAAATTCTGGATTTGATAGTATGACAAGACCTCATGAGGAAGAGAGCCTAGCCTGGCATTTGGTATTGTGAGGGGAGAAGAGTTTGCAATTGGAGACAGCAGTACCAGATTATGGCTAAATAAAGACGGGGGAAAGTGAACGCTGACAAAAAGTGTTTCATGTTCTTTGTTGATTTGTATCCAATTCAATCCCAATGAACCCAGTGGCATTCCCGAGGATGCCAGTCAATATAAGATTTTGGACCCACGGGATTTTAAAAAGTTATTATTACTTACAAACAACTAATATCAAACACTAAGGGCTTGTCTATACTTACCGCGCTGGTTCGGCGGCAGGCAATCGAACTTCTGGGTTCGATTTATCGCGTCTAGTCTGGACGCGATAAATCGAACTCAGAAGTGCTCCCCGTCGACTCCGGTAATCCTGCTCGCCGCGAGGAGTACGCGGAGTCGACGGGGGAGCCTGCCTGCCGCGTCTGGACGGCGGTAAGTTCGAACTAAGGTATGTCGACTTCAGCTACGTTATTCACGTAGCTGAAGTTGCGTACCTTAGTTCGATTTGGGGGTTTAGTGTAGACCAAGCCTAAGGCTATGTCTACACTACAAATTACTTTGGTATAATTCACGTTCAAGGGTGTGAATAATCCACACCCCTGAGTGACATAAGTTATACCAACCTAAGTGCCATTGTAGATGGCGCTATGTCCGTGAGAGAGCTTTTCCCGCCAGCATAGCTACCGCCTCTTATGGAGGCAGGAGTTATTAAGCCAACAGGAAAGCTCTCTCTCATTGGCTTACAGCATCTTCACCAAATGTTCTGCAGTTATGCCTCTGTAAATTATGTAGTGTAAACACAGCCTGTAACTAAACACATAAAGGTGAACATCAATAGTAGTAAATCTAGTTATCCTTGCACTTCAAACAGTACAATATTTTGAAGCCAACAGTATTACTATTTGTCTATGGATGACATGGGGTATACATTTTTCCCCTTTAAAGAAGCCTGGATATCTTGAAGAGTAAGGATTGCAAATGTACCCATAAAATAGCTGGACTTTCCAAAGCAGCAGACATTCAGAAAGTTTACTGTGTTGCCTCAAGAAAGGTTCCCTAGATTCAGAAAAACGAGGAGTCCAGTGGCACCTTAAAGACTAACAGATTTATTTGGGCATAAGCTTTTGGGGGTAAAAAACACTCTTCTTCAGATGCACTTCTTCTTCCATGCTTCTGAAGAAGTGGGTTTTTTACCCATGAAAGTTTGTGTCCAAATAAATCTGTTAGTCTTTAAGGTACCACCAGACTCCTCGTTTTTGTGCAGACAGACTAACACGGCTACTCCTCTGATACTAGATTCAGTCATTCAACTACAATTTGTTCATTTATTCTAGGCCCGGAGGAGAAAGATCATCATCACTATCCTTGTTACGTTAGTCATACTAAGCATCTTGTTTTGAATTCCCACAATATTTTTATTCCATTATTAGCTTTACTCCAGGAACTGCTACATTTATTTTCATGTTGTCCTTTTTCTGTCATCTCAATTTATCAATGAGTTAGGTCAGACAACCATACAAAATTACTCTTTATTTAAACACAATATCTTTTTTAAAAGGGAAGAGAATAGATCCCATTTCTCCAGCAGAATAATGGCTTATGCCTCTTGAACTCCTCCGCCTAAATAATCTACTCTGGTCTGTGGCAAATTGCCGGCACTACTATGATGGGTCTCGTGTTTTCTCTTCTTGGGGGGGAGGGAGGGGTCAGGGTGCCGTTTCCTGCCCCTGAACTGGGATATTAACTGCCCCACTAGTGTCCTAGAGGAGGGGAGTGGAGAGGGAGGGACCTGGGCCCGCCCTCTACTCCAGGACCCAGCCCAGGGCCCTAAGGATAGTGGTAAACCACTTGAACTAGCGGTTCCTTCCCCTGGGATACTTCCCTCTCCTGCCCTTCAGCTTGTGGGGGCTTCCTGCCCTCCCTCTGCACAAGCCAGGTGTCCCTTTACCTTGGGTCTTTGTCTTCTTAGCCCTCCGCAGCACTTCTCCAAACTTCCCTCTGCTTCCCTCCAAACTGCTCTCTGCTCCAACACCAATCCACTGTTTCTACTCCTTCAAACTGTTCTCTGCTCCAACACCAATCCTCTCTGCTCCAACTCCTTCCCCTGTCTGATTGAAGCAGGGTTTTTTTTATCAGGTGACAGACTTCAGGTGCTCTAATTGGCTTCAGGTGCTCTAATTAATCTATAGCAAACTTTCTTCCCTCTACAGGAAATAAGGCTCTCTTCTAACCCTCTCCTGCTGCTCTCTGGCCATGCTGTATCACAGGTCATTATAAGCATTTAAATGCTTATATATAAGCAATTCAGAGGGGAGTGAGATTAACCAGTAAGGACTCTGTTCAGCAATGAATACATTTCTAGGCAAATTCACACGCCTTTCTGATTTTCTGCCAGTGTATCCATCCCAACAACACCCGGAGTACAAATCATAAGACTCCAATAAGCCTAATGGCTTTGCATCATTACTTAATGTTAGGGAAGATAATGGAGACTCCAATAACAATTTTTAAAAAAGATTCAGGGCCAAAAACTGGACAAGAAAATGAGAAAAACAAATTTATTTTTCATTTATCAAAAAATTCTCCTTGATGGCTGGAGTAACCCTGGTCAGTGTAGCCCCCGCTGAAAACAATGAGCCATGCCTCTCAACCTGCCTAGGTTCAAATATGCAGTGTGCACCAAATACCGAAAATGAAGAAAACAAACAAAAAAAATTCATAGAGGAAAATTAACATGTGGGATCCACTTTTTAGTGCAAAAAATTCTGGCTATAATCTCAGATATTCTTCATTTTTTATGTAAATAATATTCAATAGCAAAAAGGGAATGAACACCAAATTAATGTGGAATATAGGGAACTTTGAGACCACATTGTGTGATTGTCCCTTGAAATGAATGCCATCCAATAGGTATGCAATGAGTTTTGTGCTTTTTTTTCATACACACACAACTCCTAGTAATTTTAACTGAGGGTGCATTTACATATTGACTAGCGAAATAGTAGTGGATTTACTTGACATAGTAGTATAGGAGATAGCACAAACCATGAAAATATTTACCTTCAAATCTTTAATCTGGGAATATTTAAATAAGGAAGCATTCTCTGTCACATGGCAAATACAAAATCAGAATTTCTGTTTGCTTATCAAAAGCCTTGTCTATATACAAAAGTTGCATTGTTATTGCTTATACCACCATAATTAAACCAATTTAAATAAACCAACTGAGTGTTCACACTGTTTTACTTGCACCAGTACAGCCCATATTGAATTAGAAACCATGGGTGAAATCCTGGATCCATGAAAATCAAACTCCCATTGACTTCAGTGAAGTCATGATTTTATTCTATATGTCTACCCAGCACTGTGCTGCATTGATTGTACTGCTTTGCTGTCTCAATAAGTATTCTGAAGTACCTTGGATTGGCTCCAGGCTTACTATATTCTGACCAGTTTCCACAATGCATTATGGGATGCCCCTTGGAGACCAGAAGAATAGTTCTGGTGCCCACACTATTTTGAGATACTGTCAAGCACAGAAGTGGCATGCTTGACTCACTGAGATTGGAAAGCAAATGCTAATGTAACTTACCTTCACACTTAAGTCCCTGACGCACAAGACCCCACAGCATTTCTCCACAGTGGTCACAGAAGGCTGGTGCTCGGTATGAATGAACAAACAGAGCATGGGGACGAATCTGAAAGTCTTCAAATGTGGCAGAAGCTGTAAAAACAAAAACATATCAAAGATAAAGCTAATTAATACCATAACTAATCTGTGTCATTACATGATATTTTATTGTAATAGATAATTTGATAATTTTTTCAGATATGATTGAAATATAATCATTGTTATCTTGAGTTTCTCTCTTGTGATCATTATTGTATATGGAATTATTCTTTATTCATGCAGAATTTAATTTATAGAAAGAGAAGTATGGATTCGCAATTGCTTGTAAATATCCCAAGGATAAAATGCTAGTAACTATCAGCCATACCAAAATGAATGTTAGAAAAATTTAAAAGTGTGCTTCCAAGTATATTTGCCAGTCCTTCAGATATACACTAAAGTTGCAGCTAACCTTTATACTTTCGTTTCCAACTTTTGTACTGCTTAGAATAATACTGATCTCTTACCAGAGCTATCATATTGACAACTATTAAAATCTGTGTATTTATGAAATGTTTGTTCGTAATATCTATTGAACTCATGTCCAAGCCTGTCATTTACATTATTTTAAAATCCTTCATTTTTATAGTATATCATAATGTATTTACCGAGGATTTTTTTTTAATTTTTAAATTGTTTTTAATGTTGTCATCAAAATTTAAAGGTGTGATTATTTGCCATTTTTTCATAATGGTTGTATGAGGTAGTTGCTACATTCATCCAGATTTATTAAGAGTCTCTCTGAGGCAATGGGATAAACAATATAATCTAGAATGAGTATTATCTGTTTTCTAGCAAAGACAAAGAATGATCAGTGCATTAAACCTTTGCCATAAATTAGCAAAGGATTCAACCAAATTTCAAGAAATTTTTCTAACCACTATTTTATAAGATTGCATCATTATGTGAAGATAGACACAAGCTAAGATACGTTGCATGGGAGCATTGTAGCCGCAAGTCATTATCAAACACGGAAAATGAAAGTGGATCAAGAAGGGCCACTGATGCAGACCATTTCTTAACAGGAAGCATATTACCATTTGCCCAGTCGAATGCTAAAAAAACCAAAAACAGTTACTAACCTTTCCATAACTGTTGTTCTTCGAGACGTGTTGCATGTGTCCATTCCAATGTAGGTATGTGCGTGCCCTGCTCAGTTCTGATACGTCTGTCACAAGGGACAGCGATGGATGGGGCCATGAGAACGGAATGCCCACGCAAACCACCAGCGGGTCCAGCCACCAACCAAGGGAGATGAGAACCGGGGGGAGGAACCATGAGGATCGTGTTCAGATGATGGGGTTTTGGTGAATACACCAAAGCTAGCCATGCCTGGAGAGGTCTGAGTTGAAGTTTCGCATACTGAACTACATAAGTACATGAGGTCATTTAACCCAAGAGCCTCAGGCAACTCCGTGTCATTATAATCAGGAATTCCTTGAGGTGCTCTATAAGCATCATGATTGCCTGAATCTGCCCTTCTGGGAGAAAGGCTCTGGTTTGGTCAGAGTTGAGCACCACTTCAATGAACTCTATCCTCTGTACCAGGGAAAGGGTAGATTTCTTCTTATTCATTAGTAGGCCTAGGTCCCAGAAGGTTGACTGGATGAGATGAATGCTGGACTCCACCTGAGCCCTAGTCCAGCCTCTGACCAGCCAGTCATCAAGGTAAGGGTAAACTTTAACCCCTTGCCTCCTTAGGAAGACCACTACGACCACCATGCACTTTGTAAACATGCATGGTGCTGCCGGTAACTGTTGAGCTGCCACAGGTCCAGGATAGATCTGAAACCTCCCTTGGCTTTCAGGATTAGAAAATAATGGGAGTAGAACCCTCAAGTCCTTAAATTCTGTGGAACCTCTTCCAAGGCTCTGCACCTCTTGAGCTTAGGGTGACCAGATGTCCCGAATTTATAGGGACAATACCAATTTTTGGGTCTTTTTCATAAGAAAAAGGCTCTTCTATTACCCCCCACCCCCGTCCTAATTTTTCACACTTGCTGTCTGGTCACCCTACCTGGGCTAGAAGTTACTCATGAGAAAGGTTCCTGAAGAGAGACAGGGAGGGGGATGGGGTGGGTAGAAGAGAATTGAATTGGAGGGTATATCCCACTTCTATTGTGCTTAGTACCCAAGGGTCTGTAATAATACAGGACCATGACCGAAGGAAGTGGAACAAGTGGTCCGCAAACAAAGTGCAGGTTGGATCCAAAGTCTCTGTGGCTGGTACGCTGTCCCCATGAGTCCCATCAAAAGACCTGCTTAGAGTGCCTGGAATGTCTTGGGGAAGCAGCATTGATGACGAGAGGACTGGGGTGGAGGTCTCTGCCTGAAGTCTCTGCTCCTCTTCCTCTGTGAGTCCTTCTGGGACAGTGGAGGAAAGAACCAGAAGGAAGGCTGGGGTGTATAAGATCAGGGACTTCAGAGTAGTCCTGGAATCCTAGAGGCCACGGAGCTTAGAGTCCATCTGCTCTGAAAAGAGCAAAGTGCCCTTAAAGAGAAGATCCCGGAGAGTCTGTTGGACCTCCTGTGGGAGGCCTGAGGATTGGAGCCAGGAACTTCTATGCATAACCACTGCAGAGGCCATGAACCTGGTTGCTGAATCCACAGCTTCCAGGATCCCTTGTAGGGAAGCCCTTGCTACAGACTTCCCCTCCTCCACCAAAGAGGAGAACTTGTGTCTGGCCTCTTGGGGCATCAAGTCCTTAAACATTAACAAGGAGTCCCAAATATTAAAGTCATAACCTGCTTGTTAGTTTGCAAAAGTGAGCTGCAAACCCCCAGTTGAGTAGTCCTTCCTCCCAAACAGGTCTAGCTTCTTAGAGTCTTTTTCCTTAGGGGTCACCCGTGGTAACCCAAGTCACTCTCACTCATTGGCAGCTGAGACTACCAAGGATACTGGGAGAGGATGAGTATGTAAAAATTCATATCCCTTAGTCAGGACAAAGTTCTTCTTTTTGGCCCTTTTGGCTGTGGGAGTAGGGATGCTGGGGTTTGCCATAGGGCTTTCATTGGGTCCCTGATGGCCTTGTTGAGGGGAAGGGCCACTCTTGACAGGCCCACTGTGGCCAAGATGTCCAACAAAGAGTGGGAGGAGTCCTTAACCTCCTCCCTCTGGATGCCCAGGTTTTGGACAACTCTCTTAAGAAGAGCCTTATTGTTGTCATGAGATCGTGCAATGTTAGCTCCTGCCACAGGCCTCATCAGGAGAAGAGGAGGAGGAATCCTGCACCAGCAGGGAGTACTGATCTTTGCCTTCGGCACCGGCTGGGTCACATGGTGTTGGCTCCTGGTAGTCAGTACCAGTCCGGTACTGGAGCCTGGATCAGGCTCTGCTCGAAGAGGCGGCAATACTCTTCCCTCAGAGGCCACCGAGTAGGAGCATCTCGATCGAGAACCCTGTGTAGGGAGAAACGCCAATGGGTTCCAGAAGGGCCACTGTACAGGCACCTGCTATTGTCTGATGATGAGGAATCTCTGTCTGGAGAACAGAGAGGAGCAGTTCCCACTTGTGCCAGTGACCAGTGCCAAGGCAGGGAAGACCAGGACTGGGCCATCATGACCAGCTCCCCCTTAGACAGCACTGAGGGTCTCGGTACCGAGCTATAGCCAGTATTCACATGTTCTTTTCTGCCCGCTGACACCAACACTATTGGCTCTTGTACCACTGGCAATGCCAGCACCGACAGCAGGAACAGGTCTCTAGCTGCAGCAAAAGTCTCCAGCGTGGATGGTACCGCCAAAGTGCTGGAACTGTGCTGACCCTCCAGTGCTGACAGATTGATCCGTGCCAGGCTCAGTGGCACCTTCAATGTGGCTGGAGTGAATGGCACTGCCTGAGTTGCTGGAGCCACAGAATGGCCCTGTGCAGGTCGCGCTCTGCTGCAGTCTCCAAGTCTGGCCATTCTAGGAGTTGGGGAACATCTTCTTCTGTTTCTTCCTCAGCACCGGAGATGGTGAACGGTGCCAAGGTTCTCAGATGGTGAAAGGAGTGCAAGCCCTCGGCACCAGTACCAAAGGAAACTCTGTTAAAACAGAGAAAGTCTAACAACTACAAAAGAAAAGTTAGCTAACTATGACTAAAACTATGCACAATAAAGTAGGCAACAAAGTCCGCTGAAGAAGATTTGTAAGAACAAGGACAGAGAAGTTCCAACAACTGTCCTGGATGGCAAGAAGGAACTGAGGGAGCATGGAAACACCAATGCACTATACGCCATTGCTATGGACGTGCGGCACCAGCAGGCACCAGAGCCAATCCGATGGATATCACTGAGGGAAAAATTTCTGACGGAGCGCGCGCGCGCACACACACACACACACACACACACACACACACACCCCTAAATTGGAATGGAGATGTGCAATCACTCAAAAATAGGAAGTTTCACAGAAAGATCAAAAATTTTCCTGCACTCGTAATTTCAAATCCTCTTGGGAAAGGTGCAACAATTCCAACTGTTGGAACAGCTACGATAGTTAGAATAATCATTTTGGGATTGGCTTAAACTATAGAATAGGCAGCTACAGTATATAAAGACATTTTGGTTCCAGATCATCAGCGTTCAGATGTTTAATTTGAATCAAAGATTTCTTTGGCCTCATTATAAGAGTGGGAGTGAAACTAACAATCTGAAGGATTGGGAAGAGGCTGTAAAGAGTACTACAGAGAGATGAGCCAGGGCCTTAGCAAAGACGTTATATCCCTGGAGGTGTGAACAAAATGGTGTATTTATATTTTAATCATACAATTAAAGCTACAAAAATGTCTTTTAAAGCTGCATGTGAGTGCTGACCACAGCACTAATCTGTGAATAATTTAATTGATCAGATATTGCATTCATAAATACTATGGGTATGGGCATTACATAAAACAGATAGATAAGATATGACAGACCTTAAAGCCTGTTTAATACAGGACTTAAACATATGCTTAAATCAACCCTGGTTCAGAACAGCACTTAAGCATGTGCTTAAATTCCATGGATGTGAACAGGATTGAGCACATGCTTAGATACTGTCCTGAATAGGAATATTTTCAGGAACCGGGGCCTAAATAATATATCACACGATGTCACGCTAATTTTTGATGGTTCAATCCAAATAAAGTCTTGAGACCCAATCCCTGCTGGGCCCATTCCTGTTCCTTTCATATTAATGGAGAGAGGACTGAAATACCAATCAAGGGGAGGTTTTACACTAGTTATAGAGCTGATTATAATAAAGGCCAGCTGCAATGAAGTCAGTTCTGTCTCTGTTTGAGGTTGCACCACTCAGGAAAAACATTTCTAAGAATTTCTACAGAGAAAGAGTGTTAGTTCTGTCTAATCACACCAGTTTTTAGATTTGGGAATTTGTATCACAGATCTTCATCATATCAAATCAAAAATGGGATCAAATGACTCACTATTATGGAATTAAACAAATCCTTTTTTCCACTTTACTCAACCCCAAACCCTAGAAATGTATTCCAGTCAAAAAACCTTTATCAATGGCGTGTCATTTGTTTTGTAGGGAGTTTCTAATTTCAGATTTACCTAATAGACTATGTAAAAAACAATTTAATATTCCAGGTGCAATAATTCCATCCTTCCTATAGTCAATCCAATAGGTTAGGACATCCTGATTCATAATTAAAATAGTTTTGAATGATTTAACATGGGCTGCAGATAAACAATATACATTTATTCAGATGCATTTCAGCTAACCAAGGTTTAAATCACCTAAGAAAAACAACTGCGGGGAGTTATTGCTCTAGGGTTTTTCAAAATAAAGTGGTCAATTCCATTGTTAAGTCAATGTTGGCCTTGGGCTATCCATAAACAAAAATAATCAAAATAAATTTTACGTTATTTAGCAGGCTCCTTCAAGAGTTTACTTTGGCTTGGAGTCAACATGAATTGGCATCTACACATCCAAAGTAAGAAACTGATCCTGAGATACATTCCATGCTGGCAACTCCATAGACTTTAGTGTGAGTTATACACTGTGGGATCAAGCCCTGAGACTTCAAAATGTATTTAAAATGTAACATTTTTCACTTTTCTTGGACCTATTGTACACAGTATAAACATAGGCACTAATACTTAAATTCTTAATTTTATAATGTAGTCATATTTTAGAAATAGACACACTGCATACTTTAGGTTCTAAATTCAACTATTTTAGGGAAACAAATTTTGTGTTAATAGGAATAATCTTTAAATGTTTGTATTGCCTGAAACATTCAGTTAAATCTGTGCCTGGTTTGATGGCCAGTGAGATATTACATTGGTCAAAGTAAATTTGCCTTCTGTGTCATCAGCCAGAATAAATAAGTAAATCAAAACTATTTTATATTGTCTATTGGGTTTGGACCTTAAACTATTACATAATCTAGCTGCCATATTCCAGTGGTTATTTCTCTAAATGTGGTATAGGCAGTTGGAAATGCAACAGCATTGTTGTTAACATATTAATAATCAAATTATTTATTACATGGAGAATTATGAATACCAAAATTGACTTAGACTCCAGTTCAGCAAAGCATTTAAGCATGTGCTAAAGTCCATCCCTATTCATCAAAATACATAAGCTCATGCTTAATTTAAAGTCCAACTGAAATCAATGGGACTTGAGCATGTATCTAAAGTTAAACACATGCTTAAGTGCTTTGTTGAGCAGGGATGGACTGCTAAATTGCAGGGCTTAGTGAGAAATTATTGTCTAGGCTCATTTGTGAATGATATTTTAGACAACAGATACAATGCAGAAAAGGCACAGCACAGACTTTGAACAATGCAATAACTTTTATTTATCACAGAATCATAGAATATTAGGGTTGGAAAAGACCTCAGGAGGTCATCTAGTTCAATCCCCTGCTCAAAAAGCAGGACCAACACCAACGAAATCATCCCAGCCAAGGCTTTGTCAAGCTGGGCCTTAAAAATCTCTAAGGCTGGAGATTCCAGCACCTCCCTAAGTAACCCATTCTAGTGCTTCACCACCCTCCTAGTGAAATAGTGTTTCCTAATATTCAATCTAGACCTCCCGCATTGCAACTTGAGACGATTGCTCTTTGTTCTGTCAGCTGCCACCACTGAGAACTCCATCCTCTTTGGAACCCCCATTCAGGTAGTTGAAGGCTGCTATCAAATCTCCTCTCACTCTTCTCTTCCGCAGACTAAATAACCCCAGTTCCCTCAGCTGCTCCTCGTAAGTCATGTGTCCCAGCTCCCTAATAGTCCAGCAGAGGGCAATGAAAATTATCTCCAATTTGTCCACATTCCTTCTGTAGAGGGGGGACCAAAACTGGACAAATTGTGATAGACCCAGACCAGTTGGGAACAGCAGAGTAGCAGAAGGGAAATATACTGGCCACTGGATAAGTAGTTTTCTGTTCCCTGAGTGACCAGAGCAGGGGCTGCTCCAGGCTAATAGAGCACCTGACTCCAATTAACCTGCTAAAAGTCAGGTGAGGCAGTTAAGCACCTGACTCTAATTAAGGCTCCTCTGATGCTATAAAAGGGCTCATTCCAGTCAAGCCAGGGAGCCAGAGGAGAGGAAGTGTGTGTGTGTGAGGAACTGGGAGCAAGAGGTGTGCAAGAAGCTGAGAGTGAGTAGGCATACTGCTGGAGGACAGAGAAGTACAAGCATTATCAGACATCAGGAGGAAGGTCCGGTGGTGAGGACAAAGAAGGTGTTGGGAGGAGGCCATGGGGAAGTAGCCCAGAGAGTTGTAGGTGTCGTGCAACTGTACCAGGAGGCACTCTAAACAGCTGCAGTCCACAGGGCCCTGGGCTGGAACCCGGAGTAGAGGGCAGGCCTGGGTTCCCCCCATACCTCCCAACTCCTGATCAAACACAGGAGGAATTGACCTGGACTATAGCTTCTACCAGAGGGGAAGGTCTCTGGACTGTTTCCTGACCCACAGGGTGAATCTGTGAAGCGAGCAAATCCGCCAATAAGCGCAGGACCCACCAAGGTAGAGGAGGAACTTTGTCACAAAATACTCCAGATGTGGCCTCACCAGTGCCGAATAGAGGGGAATAATCACTTCCTTCGATCTGCTGGCAATGCTCCTACTAATACAGCCCAATATGCTGTTGGCCTTCTTAGTTTGATAAGTTAATGAAAGAAAAAAATCATTTTTAGTTGTACCCAAAATTAGCTATTGATTTAAAATAAAATTGAAGAGTGTGACTGAAGTGAATCTGAAATTTAATTTTTCTATAAGCAGTTTTGCTACTGCTGTATTCAGTCCCACCTGCAATGGATAAACTGATGAAAAGTTTTGGTTGCTCAGTGTCATCCTCTCATTTTGTTTTTGTTTGTCAGTATTATCCTTGCTTTCTCCCAGGCTGACTCAAGTGGTAAAGAAAGAATTGACATCCCTCTACTAAAGCTGTAATTGATCCAGCTGGGGTCCCTGCAGATTAATTGACAGGTCATCATAGCTCATGCACTCAGCATAAAAATTGAGCTTTCTACCATTTACATAGTGATGGCCTACTCTATTTGTTGGTTAATTCAGACTGCAAGCAGAATATTAAACAGAACAATTTTATCTGTAACAAAGTTAAATGCAAAACATTATGTTAATGCAACATTAAGTGTTCAGAATTCAAATAAAAATAGTCAGGAAAAACAAATGTAAGCAGCAGTGAACTTGTTCTTGCTGCATGTCTGCAGTATTTTCTAATCACCCAATTCTCTAGTGAAGACACATTTATCATTCTGCAAGCTAGTTTCAGTAGGGGTTTAATCATGATCCAAGATCATGTTTTATGATGACCTCATTTTCCAGTGAAGACAAGCCCAAAAGGAGCAGGATTTTATTAGGTTCTTCCTTAAATTATAATAACTGTTCAAAAATGATTTTTCACTTGCTTGTAACTTTTAAAATTATTATTATATATATTTGCAGACACACATACATAGCAAAGGCTTAACATGGACTATTTACGTTCAAAGTTTCAACTTTCAGATTCCTCATTGTGTGCCTGTATGTAAAAATAAAAACTGGCTGGTGGTCAGAACAGAAAAATATTTAGGCTGAATGCCTCAATGCCTAAATACCTTTAAAAATATGAATCATTAACTCATAGTTAAGGATACAATTTAGTCACAGATTTAATGGATTCCGTGACTTTACAGGATATCCATGACTTCTTTGGCTTCAGCTGTTAGAGGCTGCAGCCAGGGCTGTGTTCTTCCCTGCCACCTCCTGGGCCGTGCCCCTCCTCCCCCCCACCTACACGGCTGTGCGGGGGCTGGGCTCCCTCCCATGGTTGTGGCTGCCAGCCTCCCCCCTCCCCCCCCCCCATAGAGCTCCAGCTGTCATTCCTCCCCGTCCCCACTTATTTTTTAGTAAAAGTCACAGACAGGCAACGTGCTTCCATGAATTTTTGTTTATTGCCCACAACTTGTCCGTGACTTTTACTAAAAGTAATCATGACAAAATCTTAACCTTGCTCACAGTAGTAAATGCTATGCTTGGTAATGTTGCAGGATTCAGTTCATAATAGGCTATTATTTAACTCAGAACTCATTTGTTGCCATCTATTCAAGCATCCCTAAGAAATTCTAAGCCATACTAAAACATGGACATTATAACAAGAACTTTGGGAAGGATTCATTCATCCAGTCATAATGATTAATGAATTTACACTTTTCTTTCATTATAGCAAAGCACAGGGAGACATTTTGTTCTTCATTGATATGACTTTTTGACAACCAGTGGAAGGCAAGTCCTCAGTTTGTATAAATTGTCAAAGCTCTGTTTACACCAGCTGAGGATCTGACCTTGGATTTCTGAGCTGGATTGGGGCTTATACTAAGCTTAACTTTAATGTTTGGGGCCCAATCATCTCATTCAATGGGCCTTCCATTGACTTCCATGGAAATTAAAAGTACACAGCTGACAGAATGACTGGGCCACTGTTTTATTCTCTGAATGGAAAAAGGAGAATTGATTTATACCAATTTTGTTTCTTTAAAGTTAATTTGTCCTGGTCCCTATTTAAATTCATTTATTAGCGATATGTACCATTTCAATATAACTAAATCTATACTTAGCTACTTGGGGGGAGGGCTAGCTCAGTGGTTTGAGCATTGACCTGCTAAACCCAGGGTTGTGAGTTTAATCCTTGAGGGGGCCACTTAAGGATCTGGGGCAAAATCAGTACTTGGTCCTGCTAGTGAAGGCAGAGGGCTAGACACAAGGTCCCT
This sequence comes from Malaclemys terrapin pileata, assembly GCF_027887155.1. Classification (NCBI taxonomy): domain Eukaryota; kingdom Metazoa; phylum Chordata; order Testudines; family Emydidae; genus Malaclemys; species Malaclemys terrapin. Next base: position 102,996,561 of record NC_071508.1, read on the forward strand.
TCAAGTTCTAGGAGATGGGATATCTCCAATAATTTATACTGAGATAAGGAAACTCAGATGGGGAAAACTTCTGTCTCCTATGTATTCTGGACATTTATGTAAACACCTGTGAACAATGCAAATTTTGGTTACAAGGAAATTCCATAATGAAATTAATATCCTTATTTATCCACCACAGCTTTATGCCACTGAGGAATAAGCACTAAAATCTAGGAACTTAAATAGTTCAAAAATATTTACTCAATATATACATACATTTTTAATTTCTGAGAGGGAGAAGATTAATATTAATGAGTAGCCAATATATATGACTCGTATTTAACTTCTGTATTTCTGAAGTTCAATTTTAATATTCTTCTGTTAATTTTAGAGTGATTAGACAGTTTTAAAAATACAACCTATAAAGCAGAACAGACTTTGCATTCATTTGAAATCCAAACACAACATCCTTTCATTATGAATTTACCTGTTTTATACTCAAGGGAAAAATCAGCCCTAGCTTAGTTTATACGTTCAATCTCTGCTAATCGTAAAATTGCACTTCAGAGATAATCATTTAGCACAGGAAAACAAAGTGAATACTGTAATTAAAGTTCATTTAAGTTATGGATCCAAAATGGACATTGACTAGTCATATTAAAGAATTCAAATGACTGACAGTAAAGCAATAGCTTATAATATCTTACTGTTATAATCAGTCTGATTTGGATTAAAATCATATAGTAGACAAATTCACTAAACACAATGCCTCCATTACATTTATACTTGTTTCTCTCTGATTTACTATATTCACATTGGAGAATATTGGAACAGTTGTGCCCAGGCCGAAAAGCATTTCCATTTGGCTTGATAGCAGGTTCTAGTAGACTCTTTTCTACTGTGGTTAAGGATCACCTGATGGGGGCCAAACATGAGCATTCTATTTCCAACACCCACCCAAAACCCAGACCATGAGATGAAGTGAGCCTGAACTCAGGTGCTTGGTCTTCCCTCCATCTTGGGTTAGGAGATCTGAGAACGGGTGAATCCTGACTGGTGGATGGGCATATATTATTAAAATTTCCATGAACCAGAACTGCCTGGGCCAGTAGGGAGCAAGGAGAATGATGTTGGCTCTGTTGTGACTTATCTTCCCTATGACCTGTGGAAGCAGGGAAAGGGAAGGAAAGGCATATCTGAGGACATTTGTCCAAGACATCAGCAGAGCACTGCCATGGGAGTCTCAACCCATGGCTCCTTTGAATCAATATAGGGGGAGATTTCTATTCATTAGGGATGCAAAGAGGTCCCACAACAGAGTACCCCATTGTGACAACAGTGGTGGGAACAATCACCCTGGAGTTGATATGGTCCTTGCTTGGTCAATAGATTGAGTGGAGCCAAGCCTGTAGGCACTGTAAGTGGAGACATGTAGGTGCATGTGGCCTAACAATGAAAGGTACTGTGCACTGTGGTTCATGGTCTGTAAGTGATGTGTGAAATCAAGGTGCTCAGTGCATGAAACCTTTCTGAGAGGAGGAATTCTCTTGTATAAATCTAGTCCAGCCTCGCCCCTATATAGTTGATTGACCTTGTAGGTAACAAAACAGATTTTTCTTTGTTTATGCAAAAACCTAGGGCTGTTAAAAGTTGTATGAGAATCCTCGTTGCTGACCTGACCTCTTCATGAGATCGACTTACCAGGAACCAGTTGTCCAGGTATGGGAATACCATATAGCCCTGGCATCTCATCTGGGCTACTACCTCAGAGAAAATTTTTGTAAATACTCTGGGTGCTGTAACCACCCCAAAGGGGAGGACTCAAAACTGGAAGCGTTCCTGGTCTACCACAGAATGTAGAAACTTCCTGTGTGATTGGCAAATGTCCACATGGAAATATGTGTCTTTTATGTGGAGAGCAGTGAACCCTTCCTGAAGGCAGGGGAATGCACATGCCAAAATAATCATCCAGAACTTCAGTTTTCAAATAAAGATGTTGAATTGCCAAAGGACCAAGATGAGTCTCACTCTCCATCTTTTTTTGGAAATTAGGAAATTCAAGAAGTAAAATTCTCTCCCATAGTAATGAGGTGAGATATGCTCTATGGCCCCTGGGTGTAAGAGGCAGTCCACTTTCTATTGAAGAATTACATTGTGAAAGTGTTCCCTGAAGAGGGATCAGGAAAGCAGTTTGTGAGGTGGAAATGAGAGAAACTCTATGGACTGTCCCTGGTGTATAATCTCCAGAACCCAACTGTTCATAGTGATTTTGTTCCAGTTGTGGGCAAAGAGTGCAAGATGGCCCCAAAAGTAACAGGGGATGAGGTGGTTGGGATCAGTGGTGGTACAGGGGTCTCAATCAATATGTCAAAAGTGTCTTTTTATTGGTGATTGAGAATGAGTAGAGGCTGTGGCAGCAGCTAGGGCCCAGAAGCAAGGCCTCTGAATCTTCTGACATTTGCGCGGTGGCTTGTCTTTGTGTTGGTAAAAAGGTGCATGAGAAGGGGGTGGCCTCAGTCTATAGGGTTGCCACTAGTATTTCCTCCTGAGGGGTCGAAGTATAAATCACCAGGGAACACAGAGTCAATCTTGAGGCTTTTAATGAGTATCATCAGGGAATCATCTGTTTTCTCATCAAAGAGATTTGACTCACCATAACGGAGGTCCTGGATGGTGTTCTGGACCTATTTAGGAAACTTGATGATTGCAGCCAGGAGTCCCTCCTCGTGACAAGATCAGTGGCCAAATTTCTGGATTCCATACCTGCCACATCGAGTGCATGTCTGCCACTTCTGCAGGGCTGCCTTTGCCAATAGCCTTTGCCAATCCTCTCATCTAGAAGAGAGTGAAACTGGGTCCTGTTCTCTGTGGGAAGCTTGTCTGTAAAGTCTGCAAGCCTGGAATAGGTATTAAAATCATATTTCACTAACAATGCTTGGTAGTTAGTGACACAAAATTGCAGGCCTGTGGAGGAGGAGACCTTCCTCCACAGGAAGTCCAGTCTTAGAGCCTGTCCTTATCTGCCAGGGTAGCCTTTTGATAGTGTGACCTGTGGATTGAGATCCACCTCTTCCTCCTCATACACCAACGGAACTGGTGGGTGAGAAGGAGAGGAGCAGTATAACTTTGGAGAGGGGCCAAGATGCCTGCCATAAGAATCCCATGGACTCCAATGAGGCCAAAAAGAGGGATCGACTGGTTGCAGGGGACCCCTGGAAATCGGTAAGGTGGCGGAACGGCAAGCATAACCCTTCAACTGTCTAATGGGGCTTAATTGCCTCTGCAGAGATTCTGGTTCAGCGATCTCCTCTGATTCATCTGAGTCTGAGAACTGCTCTGTTGGCAGTGGCTCAGTCATCACCAGGGCACTCCTGCTGGATGGTTGGAGGTCAGAAGGCTCCTGGAACAGTGACGTGGGCACCTCCTCTGGAATAAGGAAATCCCTTAGGAGGGATGGGCCAGAAAGAAATGGAAACTGCAGATAAGGAAGAAATATATCCTCCAGTGTTATATAAGTCTTGGTATGTCCTGGTGTCTGAGGGGTCCCGCAGTTAATTCTGATGGATCCAGTGCAACAGCAGTAACTGGACAGTCTTTAGATACGGTGGTACTGACAATGGGTCTGGATTAGCACTCAGACAGAAGTGTTGAGTATCTATCCTTATGCTTCAGTACCAAGGCGACAGAACTGGCGGATCTTTCTTTTTATGTATTCCTTGGCAGTGGGAGACTTCACTGGAGTCGGGTCCTTAGGTTCCGCTTGTAACATTTTACCCAACCTGGACCGGATTGGGGAGGAAACACGTTTTTTATGGACGGTCCTCAATGGATATCTGTTCTTGTGCTCATGAGAGTGCCCTCTACTCTCATGGAAAGCCCTGGGAGAAGAATCCTTGGGCTTAGATGTTGATGGCTCCGCTCTAAAGTAGGTGCTTGAAGGGGTACAGCTAGGCAGTTGAGGCCAATGCACAGTGGGGTCTCTCTGATCTGGATAGGAGAGGAGCCTCAAAGTCTTCTCCATCAGGTGCTTCTGTAGATGAAGAAAGGAGCAACAGATATTGCACTTTTCAGAGATATGTGCCTCATCCAGACAGTACAAGCAGCATTGATGTTTGTCACTGATGGAGAAAGGTTGAGGGCAGGAGACACAATTCTTGAATCCCAGGACTCTGGGCGTCATCTCAGAGCTGGGGGGAGGGGTTCCCCAACCAGGAAGAAATATTCTAACTCTTAAACTACTAATCTAAGAATATAACTATTTACAAATGCTTTCTATAGAGGTTATACTACAAAGTGAACAAGAACACAACTACAACTCAGGCTATGCAGCAGTAAGGAGGAACTGGTGAGGCATTGACATGTGCTGACAATTGGAACCTTGATCAGAAGCACAAGGAGAGCTACTGTGCATGTGCGTTCCAACAGACACAGCTTTGAAGAACTTCCAGATTCGGGCACATGGTGTGCACGTGTACCCAGTGGAAGGAATACACATAGGGACTGGTTTCAGAGGGGTAGCTGTGTTAGTCTGTATCAGCAAAAACAACAAGGAGTCCTTGTGTCACCTTAGAGACTAACACATTTATTTGGGCATAAGCTTTCGTGGGCTATAACCCACCTCATCAGATGCAGGGAGTGGAAAATACAGTAGGCAGGTATAAATACACAGCACATGAAAAGATGGGAGTTGCCTTACTGAGTGTGTGTGTGGGGGGGTCAGTGCTAACGAGGCCAATTCAATCATGGTAGATGTGGCCCATTCTCAACAGCTGACAAGAAGGAGTGAGTATCAACAGAGGGAAAATTATTTTTTGTAGTGACCCAGCCACTCCCAGTCTTTATTCAGGCCTAATTTGATGGTGTCAAGTTTGCAAATTAATTCCAGTTCTGCAGTTTCTTGTTGAAGTCTGTTTCTGAAGTTTTGTTGTTGTTGAAGAATTGCCACTTTTAAAGTCTATTATTGAGTGTCCAGATTGACAGAGCCAGAAGGGTACCAAGAGGTCACCTACTACAGGACAGACCTCTGATGAGGTGGGTTATAGCCCTCAAAGTACTGTACAAAGACAGAAGCCACATACGATGCAATGTAGCCACATCCATGTTTTATATAAAGTGGGGGTAGGGGGGGAGGCTAAATATCTCTTTTGAAATTCTAATAGAGGGAACAGAAAATGCATTTATCATTTCACAAAAATGTGTTTGTATTCATATGGACCTTTGTTTTCTGCGATGAATTCTTTTTGCATTATAAGATAAGCACTTGATGTGGATTCAACATGCTAATCTGATGATACTGCCATAGTTAAAGGGCAAATATGTAATGAAATATCTATTAAAAAAAATAGAGGACAGCATGTATCATGAGCTCTAAGTTTGGCTCAGGACTTCAAAGCCTTCCCCTCAAATGAGAAAGGGTCAATTAAAGAGTAGGCTGCTGAAGTACAGTACTGGAATGATCTATTCAGCTATTTCTGAAAGGGATTTATTATAGTAGATCAAAATGGTCATACACAAAACACTTCAAAACAGAGGGACTCTGATGTATATCATACTAGACAGAAGGCAAAAAAAAAACAAATGAAAAAATGAAAGATGGCATGCTTGAGCCTGGCAAAAAATAAGATGTGGTTTAAGCAAACCTTGGGTGCAGCAGACAGTTTGTCTACTGCATAATCAGAAATAAAAATATGGAGCTAATTACAGCTACTTTGGAAATAGACAGACATTATTTTAAACACTAATTGAAATGGAACTCACCCTTCAACTCTACCATCCTTTCCCAAACCTGCTGTAAAATATATTGCCAAAATCATATCATATATATATACTTGTTCTTCCTCTGTCCATATAGAAATCAAAGTTCAAAGTTATCAGTGTTACACTGATGTAACTTTAAAAATGTCTACTTTGCTGAAACTTTAATCTTAAAAATATGAATTGATTAATTTTATTATTGAGTACCCTATTAACCCCAGACCACTCAGATGCTGCTTGATACACTTTTAGAGTACAGCTAAAAAATCCAGCAACATAAAAACAGACAAAATATTTCAAAATTCTATGACTTCATTCCTAAAACATAAAAAAGATAGTCTTCCATCCTCTTCTATCTACAAAGTGATCTGTAAGTGGTTATAATTGAAAAGTAGTGTTTTAAGTTTTTTTTTTTTTTTTTTTAATGCGTGGAAATGAGCTAAAGGAGAATGAAATCTACAACATAAGGCAGTTCCAGCATCTGTCAGCTTGAAGTGCAACAACGAAACCCCCCAAAAGTGGGTAGCGCCGACACCTACCAGAATGAGGCTCAATAATTTTCAAACAAATCTACATTAATAAGGCAAATAAAAGCCTTATTTAGGTCTTATTATACTAAAAGTATACTATGCATATTTTTCAAAATATCAAAACATTAACCTCCCACCAACAGAAATACTTTACTCTCTAAGCAACCATACCATCTTCTGGTTGACTAGTCTATTCTAGAGATGGCTGCAGGCAATCACTACAGGGAGGGATCTAGACACATCTACAACTTCCTTTAGTAACGGGAGGAACAGCTCATACTGTTTTGTATCAAAATCTTAAGGTCTGGTATGACCAAGGAAGCCAGATGGCTAAATTATTAATCCATTGCATACCCCAGAGCACCATGTTTTATCAATTCCAAAAGAAGGACAAATCAATGACTACCACCTATCCTTGACGTAACTGGTGTCAAGGAACACTGAAGCTGAAAAAACAACTACTTTCTTAACTGCTTGCACTAAAAATGGAAGACTATTGACAGGGAAATAATAGACAAGCACATTTTTGAAGTGAGGAGGGAATGATCCTCTACATGTGTGAAGATGGTCTGCACCCTTTCTTAACAAAATGAATCACCAATAAATCGGTTAGCAATGGCCACACAACCACCTCACTGATTTAAAGAAGTTAGGATGAAGAGGAGATGGAGAGGATTCCAAGGCTCATACACATTCACATGCATACTCATACACATTCAGAGGAAAACTTGCCTGGAGGCAGTCTATCTTTCCTACAGATAACACAGCAAACTCCTTGTGATGATCAACTGAAAGAACTACTAATGGGGAGAAGCAGTCTGGTTAATCAGACTATGTTAGCCAAAAGAGTTTAGGTGGGTAGTTCTTGACACAGTCGTGGGTGAGGACAAATAAAGTGTCTACCTCCAACACAGCTTCTTTGTTCACGCACATGAAATCCTTGTATAAAAGACTGGAAACCAGAAATCTCCTCAACACTACTTCAATCTCCAACTAACATATTCCAATTCCTGTGTATCACCGCTAACCAACAGCTGTCTCCAGGCATAGAAGACAACCAGCATACTGCAAAGGACCAAGGAACTAAGAATCCCCTCAATGGCCAATAGCTGTTGATGAGTTGATATGGCTACCTCGCTGGTGGGGTAGTCCAAATACAGTATTAATTTTCAGTTTAAACTGATGTTTACCAAAAAAATCCCGGGTTTTACAAAAAGTATTATTCATTTTTTTCTGATTTTCACCCTATTTTTGTATCATTCAAATGTATAAAAATAACTTGTTTTATTAGTAAAATAAAATTTATTGCATGAGACATATGTATTATGATAATACATTAGTCTGTGAGTATACGTAAAGCTGCCTGTTGAAGTAAGGCTATGAATTAGTCTAGAAGATCCACACGATAAACAAACAAACACGCAAGCAAGCTCTGAAGTGCACGCACATCTGAACGTACTGATGAATCTCACACCCACCACATAAACATTTCAAGCTGTTGGCAGATAACGGTTTAAAGATTTGACACACTAAAATGGGAAGAAAACAAAAATCAGTATCAGAATATGTTTCAGAACACAAGAAAGTATTCGAAAGTTTAAAAAAAAAAAACAGGAGAAAAGGATGAAGCTGAGTGTATACACTGCAAATGATGTGGCCCAATTATTAAATGTAAATATTTACCGGTTAATAGTTCTAAGCCTACAACAATAAGCTATTTATTCAAATGAAAAGTTTTATTTGGGGATTAGAGATATATTGTTTTCTTAAACTCAGAGATGGCATTGTGTTTTGAGTTCTGTTTTAGTTCTGCAGCAAACCACACTGATGAACCAAATTAAAATCATTAATCTACTGAATACTTTTCCCCTCTGTCTTTCCATCCACCAAAATAAATCCCGATATTTACCTACAAAATTATTAATAGTTTTTTATACTGATTTTCACCTGTTTTTGCTGTGGTAATAAATACTGATAAATTCCCAGGAACAATTAAATAACATAAAAACTGAAAACGAAGGGCCCTAACTATACGTCAGGACACTGCCGAGAGCCATAGAATTCATTATTCTCCATGGGCAGCCATGGTGGCTAATTTGCAGGAGTACAGTAGAAGGCTATATAACACCCAATAGGGTGGATTCTGAGCACTCTAATCAGAGCATACCTAAAGACAAGGTAAGGAATATGGCAAGTCCTGAGGGAATTCTCCTCAATGTTCCAAGTCATCCTTGCTTCCAGAAAGACATAATGAATCAGCAGTACATTATAATTTAAACATATTTTCAGGACAAAGATAAAAGCTTTTTAAGGCAGTATTGCAAAGCCCAGGTGATTTATCAATAAGCATTGCAAATTAGGATTTTCATGTTGCAATAATCTTACAATGGTATGTAGCTCAATATATTTTAGAGTGTAATAATGAAAAGAAAGGTATAATATAATGTGCAATATATATTTATTTACATAAGATGATATATGTGCATTATTGACAAACATTCTGTATTTATTTTGGGATAGAACAAGAAACTCAGTAACATGAAAGAAAAATATCCTCAAAGTTATCAATAAATTTTGCAAGTAAATTCTTACAGTAGCTGTAGGACTTAGATGGATAAGTGATAGTTTGAGTGGGACAAGTGCTAATATAAAGCAGTGTAAAATTTATAACAAGAGAGAATTTTGCAAATGTGTGCTTAATTAGACATAGCACAGCCATCCAGGAAAAAATATTTTCTGACCAATTACATTTTCTTTTATGACCTTGTTCATTTTTTTTCCAGTTGGAATTGAACTATGACTTAGTTACTTCTCTCCCCTGTTTATCCTTGACTATAACTTGGAACTTTGATTCCCCAGTTTGTCTACAATAAACTGAATCTTTTCATTATTTTATGTGTTAATATAAATGCCCATCTTGCATTTATAAAGTTGGTGCAAACAACTGCTTTTCAAAGTAACTTAGTGCAAAGTAACTTAGTGATGCAGCTGCTTTACCACTACCTTGGATTATTTTATCTAAGTTACCGAATAATTAGTTGATTACTTCTTAGCCAATATGTTTATAGAACTCAGAACATTTCACTAACATGGTAAATATCTGAAATTTTACACAGAGGTGAATTAAGGCAACAAGAACTTTAATGATTAAGTCTGTGCATTGAACCAGGTTTCTAAGTCCCAATCTTTTGGTCAACATAGAACATTGTAATCCACACATTCATGATATCTAAACTTGATAACTGCAGCTCAGATTTAGGACTCAAACCACATACACTAAGAAAGCTCAAATTAGTACAAATCAAAGTAGCCCTTCTGCTTAGCACACAGGACACTAATACATCCTCTCTCTGTATTGGCTCCCCAATTAATAAAGTTCACAATATCTACACCTCTTTATAAGTGATCATGAACTTCCATGAATATCTATACTCCCTTAGAACTGTGGAAGAGTTGACCCAAATGGGGAGGATTGTGATTGCAGGAGACAGAACTTTCACAGGACATTGGACTAGACTATAGAGCTCATTTCTGCAAGTGATAAGACCTGACCACTATCAAAACTAAATACCTAATTCCATACTCCAATTTAGCTTTCCTCCAGTAAGTGTTTTCTACATCTAGGCATATCTCATCAGATAAGTTCTCAACCACTACAGGGGCCTAGGGCATTGGTATACCTCGGTCTCTCATATTCTTTGCCTCTGGCACATAATAGTTTAGTCTCCAGAGGGCTGTAATACTTTGGTCTAATCCAGGTTATTAGGCTCATTACAGGGGTAACTGGGTGGGGTTTAGTGGCCTATGTTGTGTAGGAGGTCAGACTAGATGTACTGGGGTCCCTTCTGGCCTTAAACTCTATGGACATGTCTACACTACAGGCAGTACAGTGGCACGGCTACTGTGCAGCAGTTATGGCACTGTAGTGCTGTAGCATAGACATTTCCTACAGAGACAGATGGGTTTTTTTGTATCTGTAAGAACTCCAATTCCCCAAGCAACAGAACCTAGTTCAACAAAAGCATTCCTCTGTCAACCAAGCTACGTCTACAGTGTGTGTTACGTCACCACAGGTACAGTGCTCAGGGATCTTTTGCATCGCTGAGTGCCGTAGCTATCTCAACCTAACTTTTAAGTGTAGACCACGCCTATGACTTATTTAAGTTATTAACACAGACACACACAACACACACACAAACAAAACCCTAATGAATTAATCAAGTTAATTCTCCTAAGGTATGCAAAGGAAAAGACAAGATATTATTATTTATATTTTAAATATTTAGAAAACATGATGGAGGGTCAGACAGACAGATAGAAACACATAAAGACCAAAATAACAAACCCTGATTTCACCAATATCTTGTGGAAGGAAGGGAGATGGTATTGGAGATGAGGGATTTTTGTAAAATTTCAAATATTGCAAATATTTGATGCAGCCTTTACTCATGAAATAGTAATGAAATAAAAATGGTAGCACCTTATCTTTTCCAGAATTAGAATGCAAGAAAAAATGTTTTTTAAAAAGGTTACATATTTGGAGTTCCCCTCAATGAAAATTCACCATCATACAATAATTTCGCCTACAAATAAAAATCTCATTTTTTTCTAAAATGTACTGCAAAGTTTCAGAATGCAAACTGACATTACCAATAATTACCTACTCTTTTAGCTTTAAACTGACTCATAAGAGTTTGATATGAGTAAGACATGATTAGAGTTCAAAAAGGCTTGTTTAAAAATGTCAAGAGAATTCTGCTCCTCATAAAGAAATATTCCACTTTCCCTCTTACAAGCTACATATGCAAATTTTTGTGCTTATTTTCACACTTCTCTGTTGCTGAAATAATCATAAGAACCAAACAATACACTAAATCATCTACACAAGAATAACTGGCACTGCCTATATTTTTGCAATAGTAGTTCAAGCAAAGTTGACAGGTTAAGTGATTCCCTATTGACATTAACCTATCAAGCATCACTTTCCAGTGTATAATGGTGATGCCAGCTAAACTTGCAGTTTTGGGGTTATGACTAGAATGATGCTGATGGTGCTGGTGGAATGCCTACTCCTCTTCTAACCTTCCTTCCTTCCCTCCTCTCCCCTACTCCCAACCACTCTTCCTGCTGTGGAAAAAGAAACACTGCTAGAAGCAGAACAAAGCAGAAGGGGGTAAAATGCACCTGGGTGCAGAGGAAGAAAGACATCTGCATCCACAAGGTAGCAACAATGGCAGCCCCTGGTAGTCATGAAAGAAACATTAAACATAACAAACAACAACAACACTGTTGAGTCCCTGATGCTCCAGACATACAGGCATCTATTTTACAAAACACAAATCTTATGAATGACCAGTTATTCATTTCACGTGACGAGGGGCGAGGGGAACACATAGCGACAAAGGAGTAGATAAAGAACAAATCAATGTAGCTTTCTGCTTCAATGCCTTCTATGTACTGAAAAATGCTTTGGAGTGATTTTAAGGACAAGAAGTGCAACTTATGCATTTTACTCACAGTAATTGTCAGATATTCAATTTTATGAACTCTTTGATTTGATGAACTTCTCCATCCGCACATCAGGGGCTCTTGGGACACAACATTGTAATACGCTATTTGGAAAGGGGGCAGAATTAACATTGGCAGCAGTGTAACACTCCCTCAAGTATTAAAATATGACATTTATGGTAACTGCACAGATTTTATACAGTTTGATATATTTTCCTGTATCAGAAAAAAGTCACATATAAAATATATTTTAAGTTTCATTTGTCTTGCACTCCAATAGAATGTCTCAAATTTAGGGGTTACATGATGGATCTTCTACATAAAGTTGACAATGAAATAAAAACAATTTCTGAACAAAAGTAATGGACCAAATCCTGCTCTGGTCAGCTCAACAAGGGAAAGCAGAGATGCTACCATGAGATTCTCCTGCTCTAGGAAGTCTGTCAACCCAGGCACGATTCCTCACAACAGACTGGCAGAGTGCAATCTGCAGATTCTGACTAGGTGGTATGATCCAGATTCTGCTTTTCATTATCAGTCAAATATCCCTTTTAATCCAAGGAGTGTAAAAAGGGCATGATTGGAGTTCTTTATAAGCAGACACATTACAATTAAACACATGCAAATTGTCTTTTCTGTTCGATATATACTTTTCTGTGAACAAAGTATAGAAACTTACAACATTTATGTGGTTTTGTGGCTTAAAAACAGTTTTAATAAAAGCCGTATTTTCCATCCTAGGTAAATAAGATAGTGCCAACTAGATGTCAGCAGAGCCATCATATTCCACCTGGCTAAGACAAAATTCTTATCAACTCTGATACACCTTATTCATCTCCTATGCCAGCAAGAAGAAAAGTGAGAAGGATTCAAAAGCAATGCCCTCTCAGTGGGTCTGGGCAGAATCGGGGTTCAGACTGAACTGGTAACATGGCAGTATGGAATGCCATCACTTCTCTGTGTGGGAATCTTGTTATGCTGAATCTCAGCTTTTATTTAAAATTAAATACGTCTAGCTGTTATGGCTGTGCAGAAAACCTCAGAAATGTGATCCAAATGTAACTGATGCAGAGATATGTATGTGAGTCTGCAGAGATCCTCGAGCAATAGCTCTGAGTGTTGTGTTCTGTTCCATTCATCTCTGTGGGTATGTCTACACTACGGGATTAATCCGAATTTAGATAATTCGGATTTGAAAAACAGGTTGTATAAAGTCGAAATGAATGCGGCCACACTAAGCACATTACTTCGGTGGTGTGCGTCCAAGTACCGGGGCTAGCGTCGATTTCTGCACCGTTGCACTGTGGGTAGCAATTCCATAGCTATCCCATAGTTCCCGCAGTCTCCCGCGCCCATTGGGATTGTGGGTTAAGATCCCAGTGCCTGATGGGACAAAAAACATCGTCGCAGGTGGTTCTGGGTACAGCCTCACCTCCTCCCTCCCTCCTCCCTCCCTCCCTGCATGAAAGCAACGGACGGCAGACAACCATTTTCGCGCCTTTTTTCCTGGGTGGGTGAACACTGCAGACTCCATACCACGGCAAGCATGGAGCCCGCTGAGCTCAAGACAGCAGTCATGAATATTGTAAACACCTCGCGCGTTCTCGTGGAGTTTATGCTCAGCCAGGACCAGAAAAACAAGGCGAGGAGGCAGCGGCGGCGGCAGCGCAGCGACAAGCATGATGAGGACATGGACACGGACACAGAATTCAGTGAAACCACAGGCCCCGGTGCTTTGGAGATCATGTTGTTAATGGGGCAGATTCTATCCATGGAACGCCGATTCTGGGCAAGGGAAACAAGCACAGACTGGTGGGACCGCATAGTGTTGCAGGTGTGGGACGATTCCCAGTGGCTGCGGAACTTTCGCATGCGTAAGGGCACTTTCATGGAACTTTGTGACTTGCTGTCCCCTGCCCTGAAACGCCAGACTACCAAGATGAGAGCAGCCCTCACAGTTGAGAAGCGCGTGGCGATAGCCCTGTGGAAGCTTGCAACGCCAGACAGCTACCGGTCAGTCGGGAATCAATTTGGAGTGGGCAAATCTACTGTGGGGGCTGCTGTGATGCAAGTAGCCAAAGCAATCACTCAGGTGCTGCTACGAAAGTTTGTGACTCTGGGAAATGTGCAGGCTATAGTGGATGGTTTTGCTGCAATGGGATTCCCTAACTGTGGTGGGGCAATAGACGGAACCCATATCCCTATCTTGGCACCGGAGCACCAAGCCACCGAGTACATAAACCGCAAGGGGTACTTTTCAATGGTGCTGCAAGCACTTGTGGATCACAAGGGACGTTTCACCAACATCAACGCGGGCTGGGCGGGAAGGGTTCATGACGCTCGCGTCTTCAGGAACACTACTTTGTTTAAAGGGCTGCAGCAAGGGACTTACTTTCCGGACCAGAAAATAACCGTTGGGGATGTTGAAATGCCCATAGTTATTCTTGGGGACCCCGCCTACCCCTTAATGCCATGGCTCATGAAGCCGTACACAGGCAGCCTGGACAGGAGTCAGGAGCTGTTTAACTACAGGCTAAGCAAGTGCAGAATGGTGGTAGAATGTGCATTTGGCCGTTTAAAAGGTCGCTGGCGTTCATTATTGACTCGCTCTGACCTCAGCCAAAGAAATCTCCCCATTGTTATTTCTGCTTGCTGTGTGCTCCACAATCTCTGTGAAAGTAAGGGGGAGACCTTTATGGCGGGGTGGGAGGCTGAGGCAAATCGCCTGGCTGCTGATTACGCGCAGCCAGACACCAGGGCGATTAGAAGATCACACCATGAAGCGCTGTGCATCAGAGAAGCTTTAAAAACCAGTTTCATGGCTGGCCAGGCTACAGTGTGAAATATCTGTTTGTTTCTCCTTCATGAAAACCCGCCCCCTTTATTGACTGATTTTCTGTAAGGAACCCACCCTGCCCCTTCCCCCAGCTTTCTTTCAAACCAAATAAAGTCACTATCATTTAAAAATCATTTATTCTTTATTAATAGATTAGAAAAAGAGGGAGGGAACCCGGGTGGTATTTGGGAGGAGGATTGCTGGGAAGGAAAAAGCCACAAAGAAAAGGTTAAAAAAATGACAGCCTTTTGCTTGGGCTGTCTACTGGGGTGGAATGGAAAGGTGTACGGAGCCTCCCCCCCCGAGTTCTTACACGTCTGGGTGAGGAGGATACGGAACATGGGGAGCGGGGAGGGTGGAACAGGGGCTGAAGCGGCAGTCTGTTTTCCAGCAGCCGTTCCTGAACCTCCACCAGACGCCGGAGCAGCCCCAGCGTTGCATCCTTCATCCTCTGGTCTTCCTGCCGCCACCTCTCATCTCGAGCGTCTCTCCTCTCCTCACGTTGGTCCCTCCTCTCCTCACGTTGGTCCCTCCTCTCCTCACGTTCACTGACTTCTTTCCTATACTTTGAAACTGTTTCCTTCCACTCATTCACATGAGCTCTGTCACTGCGGCTGGATTCCATAATTTCAGAAAACATCTCCTCTCGCGTTCTCTTCTTACGACGCCTTATCTGTGATAACCTTCGGGATGGAGGAGGGAGGCTTGAGGAATTTGCAGCTGCTGTAGGGAGGGGAAAAAAGAGAGAATTGTTTTAAAAGCTACATTTTGCAGAACAATGCTTATACTCTTTCACGGTGACCAACACTGTTCACATTACATAGCACATGTGATTTCTGTGCAAGGTCGCATTTTGCCTCTTAATGCTGAGTGCCTGTGGCTTTGCTGCTAGAGATCACAGGTCTGGGCAACAGAATTCGGCTTGCATGCGGCCATGGTAAGCTTCTGCGCCCTCCTTTCCCACATACCAAGCATAGCTTGTAGAGTGGTGCAGAAGCCTGGCCAATCTCAGCCAGTGGGGGGAGGGGGGCAGTGTGGGGGGGCTTGTCTGGGCCCCTTCAGGCAAGTAGAGTGCTGCGTTTTTTCTGTTAACATTCAGCAGCACCAGAAAACAAACTAACCACCCCCCCCCTCGCCATGAATTCTCTGGGATGATCGCTGTACCCCTCCCCTCCACCGCGTGGCTGGTATCAGGGAAGATCCCTGCAGGCACCAAACTAACCCCCCCCCCCCCCCGCCGCCGCCCCCCTCCCGCCATGAATTCTCTGGGATGATCACGGTACCCCTCCCCCCACCGCGTGGCTGGTAACAGGGAAGATCCCTGCTAGCCAAACGCGAAAAACTCAGGGCCAATTTCCCATCTGCGCTTGGCTAACTGCAGGGAAGGATTTATTTTCCGCCACAGGCAAACAGCCCAGTAGGAACGGCCACCTCTGTCCCCTTAATTAAGTTCCCGTATTTCAACCAGGTTACCAGGAGTGATATCACTCTCCTGAGGATTACACAACAAGATAAAGAACGGATGTTGCTTGAATGCCAGCAAACACCGGGACCATACGCTGCCAAGCTTTGTCAGGCAATGATACCAGATTACTTGCTGCAAGCATGGCGTGGTCAAGTGTCCTACCATGGAGGAGGGAATAAGGATGCACTGCCCAGAAACCTTCTGGCAAGGCTTTCGGAGTACCTCCAGGAGAGCTTCATGGAGATGTCCCTGGAGGATTTCCGCTCCATCCCCATACACGTTAACAGACTTTTCCAGTAGCTACAGACTTTTCCAGTAGCTGAACTGACCGTGAATGCAAAGTCAGGCAAAGTAATCATTAAAAACCGTTTGGTTTTAAAACAAGTTTTATATTTTAAAAGGTAAACTCACCTGAGGTCCCTTCCATGGGGTCAGAGTCTTGGGTACTGACTTGGGAGGCTTGGGAGGGTACTTCAGTCAGGGTGATAAAAAGATCCTGGCTGTTGGGGAGAATGGAGTGCTGTGTGCTCTCTGCAAGCTCATCCTCCTCCTCCTCCTCCTCTACCCCATCGGCAGAATCCTCAGGCGTCGCTGATGAGACTATCCCCGACCCAGAATCCACGAACACAGGTGGGGTAGTGGTGGCAGCCCCCCCTAGAATTGCATGCAGCTCGGCGTAGAAGCGGCATGTCCGCGGCTCTGACCCGGAGCGACCGTTTGCCTCCTTTGTTTTTTGATAGGCTTGTCTGAGCTCCTTGACTTTCACGCGGCACTGATCTGAGTCCCTATTGTGGCCTCTCTCCATCATGCCCTTGGAGATTTTTTCAAAAGTTTTTGCATTTCGTCTTTTAGAACGAAGTTCTGCAAGCACTGAATTCTCTCCCCATACAGCGATCAGATCCAGTACCTCCCTCACGGTCCATGCTGGTGCTCTTTTTCGATTATCAGCCTGCATGGTTACCTGTGCTGATGAGCTATCTGTGGTCACCTGTGCTCTCCACGCTGGGCAAACAGGAAATGGAATTCAAATGTTCGCGGGGCTTTTCCTGTCTACCTGGCCAGTGCATCCGAGTTTAGATTGCTGTCCAGAGTGGTCACAATGATGCACTGTGGGATAGCTCCCGGAGGCCAATACCATCGAATTGCGGCCACACTAACCCTAATTCGAATTGCTAAAATCGATTTTGGCACTACTCGGCTCGTCGGGGTGGAGTACAGAAATCGATTTAAAGGGCCCTTTACATCGAAATAAATAGCGTCGTTGTGTGGACGGTTGCAGGGTTAATTCGAATTAAAGCTGATAAATCCGAATTAAAGTCGTAGTGTAGACCAGGCCTGTGATAGGTTAAATTAGGTGCCCAATGATCATGATCATAATTGCTTACTATTTAATTCCTCATGTAAGAAATGAGAGGGAGAATCACAGATCTGCACAATTTACTGTGAGTGATGTTACCAATAGGTGGCATTTAGGAGAAATCACTTTAAGTTCGTTCAAGTCAGAGTACAGCCCATGGACATATCAAGGCCCCCACCAAGGGGAGCCAAGCTCAAGGACCCCAGTGGATCTCAGACAGCATGCACAGATGTATTTTGAACATCTGCACAATATATTGTGAGAAATCTTATTTTGACAACTCACAATTGTAGAGCTTATGTTGTGGGTGGAGCTTGGAAGAAAACCACCACCTTTTATTCCTCCCTTAGAGCAGATATTTCTGAATCATATCAGAAGCTGTCAGGACTCCTCCTCCTAGTTTGAGAGCACATTCTGTAAAATCTATTTCCACATCTTCAATAGAGAGGAAGCACAGTTATGAGATCTTCAGTGCTTTCGCTGAAGCGTTGGAAGCCTGTGTTCTGGGGCTAAAGCCTCAGTCTTTAATTATTATCCATGCTGGGGGCAGAGGGAATCAACACATATGTGTAGTTATGGGTTCACTCCTCCCAAATTAAGGTATTTTTAATCATAACCGCTATCAGCCCTCATATGTAGAATCTAGAACTAAATGAAATTTTTCGTTCAGAAATACATTTGCCAAAACATGCTATTTTGGGGCAACTGAAACTATTCACTTATTAGGTTTAAATTCAGTGAATACTTTTGGCTGATTAAAAATAAAGAAAAAAATTCCAAAAAGTCAAAACAGTTTGTTTCAACATTTTCAAATAAACCATTTTGACATTTTGTTTTGAAATGATTTTGAAACACTGTTTCAAAACAAGGTTTGAAACATTTCGTTCAACCTGAATGAAACTGTTTCAGTGATAAAAACAAAACAAAAAATTCAGTTTGGTTTTAAATGAACTGAATTTATATATAAATATGTTTGTTCACTGAACTGAAAAATCAAGTATTTGCTCAGCTCTAGTAAAATTCTTTTCTTTTCCCCTGCTCCATGCAGTAAAAAAAAAAAAACTTTTTCTTTTCTATTTTCCCAAGCTTTCAGTATTGTGGTAGTTTCATCAAGTCTTTTTGTAATGTTTTTCAGATTACTATACAGTGCTCTGAGCACATTTGTGTGGGAGGGATGAGAGAATTTCAGAAAGATATTATATATCAGGGGGTAACCGTGTTAGTCTGTATCCACAAAAACAACAAGGAGTCTGGTGGCACCTTAAAGACTTATAAATAACAGCTTTATTTGGGCATGCATCTGAAGAAGTGGGTTTTTTACCAATGAAAGCTTATGCCCAAATAAATCTGTTAGTCTTTAAGGTGCCACTGGACTCCTTGTTGTTTTAGAAATATATTATTTATCTATACTATTGAATGATAACCTATGTTGCTGACGCAGCACACTAAACGTCAGTCCATCTCATTGTCCAGTTAACATCAATAATGCCACCATATCAGAACTATCCTGTTTGCAATGTTGTTCGTTCCTTTAGCTATACATTTTCTACATATTTCTTTAAAATGACAGAAAATATTAGAAAATAGAAGAATAAAAGTCTTGTGTTGTGGTGCATGCAGGAGCAAGGAGCTAAGGGTATGTCCACACTACGAGAGTAGTTCGATTTTACTTAAAGCGAATTTGTGGAACCGATATTACAAAGTCGAACGCATGTATCCACACTAAGGACAATAATTCGACTTTGTGAGTCCACACTAACAGGGCAAGCGTCGACATTGGAAGCGGTGCACTGTGGGCAGCTATCCCACAGTTCCCGCAGTCCCCACTGCCCATTGGAATTCTGGGTCGAGCCCCCAATGCCCGCTGGGGCAAAAAATGTGTCAAGGGTGGTTTTGGGTAACTGTCGTCATTCAACCATCACTCCCGCCCTCCATCCGTGAAAGCGCTGGTGCGCAATCAGTTTGCGCACTTTTCTGGTGATTGACAGCGCAGATGCCACAGCACTGTGAGCATGGAGCCCGCTGTGATCATCGCTGCAGTTATGGCCGTTGTCAACACCTCACACCTTATCATCCACCTTTTTCAGAGGCAGATGCTGAGAAATCGGGTGAGGAGGCTACGGCAGCATGGTGAGGACATTAAGTCTGAAAGGGGCACAGACCTCTCTCAAAGCACGGGACCCCGTGCCATGGACATGATGGTGGCAATGGGTCATGTTGATGGTGTGGAATGGCGATTCTGGGCCCGGGAAACAAGCACGGACTGGTGGGACCGCATAGTGCTGCAGGTCTGGGATGAATCACAGTGGCTGCGAAACTTTCGGATGCATAAGGGAACTTTCCTGGAACTTTGTGAGTTGCTGTCCCCTGCCCTGAAGTGCAAGGACACCCGGATGCGAGCAGCCCTGACTGTCCAGAAGTGAGTGGCCATAGCCCTCTGAAAGCTTGCAATGCCAGACACCTACTGGTCAGTCGCGAATCACTTTGGAGTGGGCAAATCTACCGTGGGGGTTGCTGTGATGCAAGTAGCCAACGCAATCGTTGAGCTACTGCTGTCAAAGGTAGTGACTCTGGGAAACATGCAGGTGATCATAAATGGCTTCGCTGCAATGGGATTCCCAAACTGCAGTGGGACTATAGATGGAACTCACATCCCTATCCCGGGACCGGACCACCAGGCCAGCCAGTACATTAACCAAAAGGACTACTTTTCAATGATGTTGCAAGCACTGGTGGACCATACGGGACGTTTTACCAACATCAACGTCGGATGGTCGGGCAAGGTTCATGATGCTCGCGTTTTCAGGAACTCTGGTCTGTTTAGACGGCTGCAGGAAGGTATTTACTTCCCGGACCACAAAATAACTGTTGGGGATGTGGAGATGCCTATAGTGATCCTCGGGGACCCAGCCTACCCGCTAATGCCCTGGCTCATGAAGCCCTATACAAGCGCCCTGGACAGTGAAAAAGAACTCTTCAACTACCGGCTGAGCAAGTGCAGAATGGTGGTGGAGTGTACTTTTGGATATCTGAAGGGGAGATGGAGAAGCTTACTGACTCACTCTCATCTCAGCGAAACCAATATCCCCATTGTTATTGCAGCTTGCTGTGTGCTCCACAATCTCTGTGATAGCAAGGGGGAGACGTTTATGGTGGGGTGGGAAGTTGAGGGAAATCGCCTGGCTGTTGATTACGCCCAGCCAGACAGCCGGGCGATTAGAAGAGCCAAGCGGGACGTGCTGTGCATCCGGGAAGCTTTGAAAGCTAGGTTCCAGAGTGAGCAGGGTAACCTGTGACTATTAAGTTTGTTTAAACAGAAGCTGAACCTGCCCCCGTTTCTTTACCCAGTTAATGTTGACTATCCTCTCCAGTTACCAACTCCCTTCCCCCCCTTCCAACAAACCTTTAAAAATAAAATAAATGAAACTTTGTTCATTAACACCATTTTCTTTATTAAGGATTTCGTGGTAAAGTGTTGAAACTGGGACGCAGACTGTGGTGGGGAGCGGGTGTAGTGATGGAAAGGACGCTTCTAAACTCGAGGAATGACAGGCTCCTGCTCCTAGAGCGGTCCGCAGTGGTGGACTAGTTGTTTCAACGGAGCCTGCTACCCCTCCTTTTCGAGACTCTGTGTGTGGGGGCTATGTGACTTTGTGGCGGGGGAGGGCGGTTACAGATCCCCTGCTTCATGGCTCTGTCATCCAGGCTAAGGACCGCTGCATAAGATCTGTAACCGCCCTCCCCCGCCACAAATTCACATAGCCCCCCGACACAGAACATGAAAACCACCTCCCAGATTGACCAGGGTGCCTAGTGACTGCAATGTGTGTGTGACCTTCTGCTGAACCTGCCCCCATGTCTGTACCCTGGTAAAGGTGACTGTCCTCTCCAATTACCAACCCTCTTCCCCCCTTCAAACACACTCTCCTCTAAAAGAACACGATGGAAACAATAATTAACAGAAACGTATTTTTTATTAACAACTACACAGTTAGGGGATGAAACTGGGACGGGGGCTTGGGTGAGGTGCTTTTGGAGTGAAGGAAAGGAATTATCAAATCTTTAGGAATGAGAGCCTTCTGTTACTTGAACAGTCTGCAGGGGTGGAGTGACTGTTTTCACGGCCCCTGCCGCCCCTCCTTCTTGGGACTTTGGGTGAGGGGGGGATGGGACTTTGTGGCGGGGGAGGGCGGTTAGAGAGAGAATGCAGCGGGGCTCCGTCCTCCTGCCTCTGGTCCTGCAGAACATCTACAAGGCGCCGGAGCGTGTCCGTTTGCTCCCTCATTAGTCCAAGCCGTGTTTGAGTCGCCTGCTGGTCTTCCTGCCGCCACCTGTCCTCCCGTTCGCTGTGTGATCGCTGGTATTGTGACATGTTCTCCCTCCACTGGGTCTGCTGTGCCGCCTCGGCTTAGGAGCAGCCCATATGTTCTGAGAACATCTCGTCCCGTTTCCTTCTCTTTCGTCGCCTGATCTGCACCAGCCTCTGGGAGGAGGATGCCGGGGTAGCTCGGGAGACACTCACAGCTGTGGGATGGGAAAAAGGGAGTGAATTCCTCAGAAAGATACAGTTTTGCGAACAATGAATATAGTCTTTCTCTGTGAACAAGACCATGCACAGCACCTATCACATGCGCACTCAGGACAAGGTCAAATTTTCGGTCTTCCCATTGAGTGCCTGGGGCTTGCTGTACAGATCACACAAGCGGGGCCGGACAACGGAATTCGGCTAGCGGTCGGACATGGTAAGCCATAGACTTTTGGCTGCTTAAAACTTAATTTATAGCAGTGCCCTCCTTTCATGTTCCAAGCAATGCTCCTAGCGTTGGCCAGTTACTGCTGCCGGCAATCCGGCCAGCATGAACTCTGACCTTGTCCCACCCCCCTTGCAGCTGTCCCCGGGAAAGATCCCTCCATGCACCAGGGCCGTATGCCGCCATGCTTTGCGAGGCTATGATCCCGGAGTACTTGCTGCTAGCCTGGCACGGAAAAGTTTCCTACCATGGAGGACGCAATAAGGCCGCTCTCCCCAGGAACCTGATGCAAAGCCTTTCACAATACCTCCAGGAGACCTTCGTGGAGATGTCCCAGGAGGATTTCTGCTCTATTCCCGGACATATTGACAGAATTTTCCAGTAGCTGCACTGGAAAGGACTAAAAACTAAAGCGCCTAGGGCAAACTAATGAAAAACCCATTGTTAAGATACCATTCCTATTCTGTTCAAAATAAATGTTTTAAACACTTACCTACTGATGTTTCCCCTGATTCACGGTCTGGGTTACCACCTTGGGAGGGTTGGTAGGGGATCTCCGTGAGGGTGATGAAGAGATCCTGGCTGTCGGGGAAATCAGCATTGAAAGCGCTGTCGACTGCCTCGTCCTTCTCATCTCCTTCCTCATCTTCCCCATCCGCGAACATCTCCGAGGAAGCGGCCGTCGACAATACCCCATTGTCGGAGTCCACGGACAGTGGTGGAGTAGTGGTGGTGGCTGCACCTAGAATGAAATGCAGTGCCTCGTAGAAACGGCATGTGTGGGGCTGGGATCCTGAGCATCCATTTGACTCTTTGGTCTTCTGGTACCCTTGTCTCAGCTCCTTAATTTTCATGCGGCACTGCGCTGCATCCCGGCTGTATCCTCGCTCTGTCATGGCTTTGGAGATCTTCTCGTAGATCTTCGCATTCCGTTTTTTCGATCGCAGCTCCGAAAGCACGGACTCATCGCCCCACACAGCGATCAGATCCAAGACTTCCCGATCAGTCCATGCTGGGGCCCTCTTTCTATTCTGCGATTGCATGGTCACCTCTGCTGGAGAGCTCTGCATCGTTGCCAGTGCTGCTGAGCTCGCCACGATGTCCAAACAGGAAATGAGATTCAAACTGGCCAGACAGGAAAAGGAATTCAAATTTTCCCGGGGCTTTTCCTGTGTGGCTGGTCAGAGCATCCGAACTCGGACTGCTGTCCAGAGCGTCCACAGAGTGGTGCACTGTGGGATAGCTCCCGGAGCTATTAGCGTCGAATTACATCCACACCTACCCTAATTCAACATGACCATGTCGAATTTAGTGCTACTCCCCTCGTCGGGGAGGAATACAGAAATTGATTTAAAGAGACTTCTATGTCGAAATAAATAGCTTCGTTGTGTGGACGGGTACAGGGTTAATTAGAGTTAACGCTGCTAAATTCGACATAACCTCCTAGTGTAGACCAGGCCTAAGAGAGGTACATGTGGCCACAAAAGACTTAAGAGCCTTCTCAGGGGAAGTCCACACTATAAAATTAAATCAACTTAAGTTACGTTGACGTACAGCCACCACAATAATTTAATCAGTTTGGCACATTTACATTAGCT
This sequence comes from Malaclemys terrapin pileata, assembly GCF_027887155.1. Lineage (NCBI taxonomy): Eukaryota > Metazoa > Chordata > Testudines > Emydidae > Malaclemys > Malaclemys terrapin. The sequence continues at coordinate 103,020,339 of NC_071508.1, forward strand.
CCTTCTGTCAGCGGTGCATGTCCTTATCAGGTGCGCTTGCACTGATTTAATTGTCAGTGTGGGACATTGTGGAGCACAGGTAGCTAGGGCCCTGCCATCCACCTCCAGCTCTCAGCCTCGGGTGGCAGGGCTCCAGTTATCCAGGGCTCACAGCCGGAATAATCTGATGTAGCTACTGACACTGCGTCAACCTAACTACATGGACGTAAGTGCTACGGCTCTCGTAGAGGTGGAGTTATTAAGTCAGGGTAATGGGCAACTTCCATCGGTGGGAGCAACATTGTAGGGTAGACGCTTACAGAGTTAGGTCAACATAAGCTGCCTTACATCGACCTAACTCTGTAGTGTAGACCAGGCCTCAGTAGTGACCTGGATGTGCTCCAGAAGTCACCTCTAATGAGCTCACTGAGCCTGACAGTATATCATTAACTCTAAAAGTGCCTTCCACAGTGGCACAGGATTTAAGCAGAATATATTTGGTTTCAAAAAGTTTAAACCAAGCTGAAAATCTGTTTGTTTGAACTCTCATTCTACTGCTCTGGTATGAACTTCTGGGAATTAGCAAGCAGTCCAAACCCAGAGGCGAGGGAAACAGAGACAATATTAAAAGAGGGAAGTCAAAGGAGAACCTGCAGACCGCAAGACCCGTGAACCAAATACAACTGTAGAAGAGGATGTGACATTCACCTGAAATAGTGTAAGCTGAAGAAATGCAGAGACCACCAGGATGCAGTTCTGCAATCCAAAATGGATTATACTAATTCAGAATAAGGAACTTTTATTCCAGAATAAAAGCATCCACACAAGAAATTAATCAGGAACAGTTAATAAGCCATAGCTATTCTGGAATAATTCCCCATGTAGACAAGCCTAACTCTACTAGCTGGTAGCAGCAGTTGTTTGTGGACTAGCCACTAGAAAGGGACTTGACATATTTAGCAAGCGTGTTACACATTCACAACCTTTATATTCTGTCAAAATCCTTTTATGCAACATAGCAAAACAGACAGACACAGGGGTCTGAAATATACTAGTAATTACCATTACTACTTGTTAAACTCTGCAGATTATACAGCGGATGATGTGGGCACATTACATTTCTAATCACATTAAACTTTCCGTATTGCACTGTACATCTTAGATCTAGAACAAACTTGTTAAAATGATAGTATTTGAATACTTCCAATACATTTTTCCTAAAATGGAATTACACGTTTAAGAAATGATAAATAGCTTATCATAACCATAACTTTTCCTGGGTGATTTTCTAGCGCTTTTAAAATTATGTAATGTAAGCCCCAGAGTACAAAAAAAGAAAGAATCATATATTTGTATTGCCTTAAACTGTACGGTACATAAATACAATAGTAAGCACAAGGGGAAAATATGTTCAATTACTGGTTGTCAAGTCCTTAAAAAGACCTTGCAATGGAGCAAACTGCTATATACGTGGGATGATACACAGTGCTGGGATTTGACAACTAATTGCACTGACAAGTCCACTTTCTCTGCACTGACTAATATTGATGTGTATGATGATAATTAAGTGCAGTGGATCAGGATAGCTTTGGACATCAGATATCAAGGCCCCAGGGGGAGGTTAACCATAGGCCAGACTGGTGGCATACAACGAAACAATAGCGCTATGCACCATGTCTGCTCAAAAACATTTATCATGTTGTATTTTGAACCTACTGTTCTTTGGAATGCATACTTTTGTTAATATTTTTAATGTAATTTAGAAACAACTAACATTTACTTAGGAAAAACCTATGAATAGGTTATCCAAACAAGTAGCATGGTTCTTTGGCTTTTACCAGTTGGTCAAACTCTAAAGATGTATCTTTTGTTGTCACTCAAACCTGATAGTCAACATGGAGAAAATTATATGTTAAAAAAAATGAATTTGAGCCATAAATATATGTTTTCAGTACATGTCCAAAACATTATTACTTGTAAATGGAGCAAACTACACTTATGACCTTGTGTATTATCCAACCCAGTGTTCCTAAATTCTGCAACAATGCCTACACTTTGTGATGCACCAGTGATGAATTTTGGAGCGAACTGAAACTATGTCAACCATATATATGTTAGACAATTACAGCTATTGTTTTATTCTTTATTCTAAGATCAACCCATATTGTTTGAATACTCTTCTAATCATTTTATATTGCTGTAAAAAAAAATTCTCAACTGTCCTGTGTGGGCTTCTTCCTCACCCAGGATGGTTCCTCACCATGATATCTGATTATTACTCTGTGATAGCCCCCTCTGCTGGAGCTAGGAGCATGCCATTGATCAGCAGTTTTGCACCCAAGAGAACACAGATCCCAGAAGTTTTTCTCCCTCTATCAGACTGAATCCATAGTACACAGCAAATGAATCCAATGACATACTACTGGTTGTGGTCCTCCTGTCTGCTTGATGGTTAAGCTATTAAACAGTATGGCTGCTTCCTGCAGTAACTTCCTTCTATGGTCTACCGATGTTGTCAATTGCCCTATTGCTTTCTTGGAGACAGAGACATTTGCTCAAGTATATTTCCATGTGGCTGACAAGTTTGGTCACAGAAGGGAGCAAACAGTGAGCTGTTGTTGGCATGCTATGGTGCCCAGTCCCAGACTTAAGTTTGTAGTCACTACAGGAAGGTGTGTGGGGGAGTGGATTCACTTCTGAAATTCAGATCAAATCTGAGAAGTTCAATAATTAGTTGCATCAGTTGAGAAAATCATGTGATGGTGTTGTGCATGATAGCCCAATTCTTTTCTGGAAATGGGTAATTTTACAATAGACTCAACTGGCCTGTGTCTTCTCTTGGGTCCAATTGTTAGTCTTGGAGTTATTTGCTCCCATAGTGGGACTTATGGGTCTCAGTGGCTTAGAGCTATTGATCAGGTTCGTAAGGGGTATCTTTCCAAGTATATTAAGGTATGCAACAGTTATGGGTAGTAACTAGATTTAAAATAGCTGATACCAGTGCCTTATAGAAAACTAAACAAAAAGTGTGGGAGAAGGAGTTGGGGGTGTGTGTGTGTGGGAACTGGGTCTGACAGTTAGGGAGGAAACTGACTGCCTGGACAAGGAAACTGGGACTAGGAGGTGGGGATCCTAAAATTGGGCAAGGAAACCAAGACGGAAGATTGGGACTGGGATCCACTGAGGAGAGAGAACTGGGGGAGGGAAGAGAAGGAAGACTATCAGAGGAGGAGCCAAGAGTGAAGGGAACTGGGACTGGCAGGGTAAGGAGATGGGGACTGGGATGAAAAACCAGGAGTGAGAAAGAGACAGAACTAGGACAAGGACAGGTTAGAGGAAATAAGGTAGAAGGGGGAGAGGGGTCACACTTGGGGGAAATGAGCCGGAGAGTCTGTGCCCACCAGAGAACACTCCCCTCTACAGCCTGGAATGGAAACCAAGATTCCTGAGTCCTGCTATTCCTCTGTTGTCAGCAAATATCTATGAAAATTAAACCCACTGGAAAAGCATCCCATCCTCATCTTGTGCTGCTCCACATAGAGGATGACAACCTACTCCTCCTATCAGTTATTCCATTAGCTCAAGTGACAGCGGTCGGTGTGGTAGCTATAAAGATTCTAACTCTACAGGCGATCTATGTGGGTATCAATATGATACCATATGATGGAATTTTTGTTCACTTTTTAATAACCTAGGAAAATACACACAAAAATGTTAAGAGAATATTAATAATGTTGCAAAGTCAAGAACTCAGAACTTAGGACATGCCAGAACTAAGATTGCCTTTGCAACCTTAATTCAGTCCCCTGGTCCATATGCATAGCAATACAGTTGTTAATTAAATGATTGCATAGTACTTTTTCCCTAGGATCACCGCATCATTCATTGCAAACAATGGACCCACTCTGAGGATGAATCAGGGTTGTGTAGTGAAGGAGGCTGTTGTCTTTAGGACCCCTGCCTCATTTGATGCAGAAGTCGGAAGGTGTGCAGTGAATGAGGCAGGGGATTGCAGGAAGAAAAGGGATGATTTCACTCCTGGTTATGGGAGCTGGATTCAGCCCTGGAGAACTGGATTCTATCCCTGCCTCTACCACAGAGCTCCTGTGGATGTTGGGCAAGTAACTTAAACCAAACTGTTCACAAATGGTCACTAACTGTGTATTCCTCATTTTCTGTGTGTTCAAGCTTGGGTCTGATTTGCAGAACTGCTGAGCACTCAGAGCTGCAACTGAAAACAATGGGAGCTGTGCTTTGAACATATAAAGTACTATATAACATTAAGTATTCTGAAAAATCAGGTCTTAGGCATCTGAATTTGGGCACCCAAAATCAGTGGATACTTTTGACCTAAATCTCTCTCTACCTCAGCACCCCATTTGTAAAATATGAATAATACTACCCCCTTACCTCACAGAGGTGTTATGAAGATAAATTAATTTAATGTTTGTGAAGGACTTAGATATTATGGTGATGAGCATCATAGAAAAGCCCTTGAGAAAATTAATAATTCTGTCTGCAGCACAGAGTTTGAATAATGTGCAGTAAATAAGCCCTGGGGCCATGTATTAAACAATGAGGAGAAAACAAAATATTGAAAAGCTGCCCATTACGTGAGCACCATCCATTCTGTGCACTGAATGAGGCAGGGAAAACACAGTATGTGATTGTGTAATTAAAGACTGTATCATAATGCATACACACAAGGGGGCTGAATTAAGATTGCACAAGCAACCTTAATCCTGGCATTTCCTAACTTTTGAGTGTTTGACTTTGCAGCCTTAATAATTTTTTTTTTTTTAAACTTAGTTTGTGTAACGGACTCAAACTCATAGACTTTAATGCCAGACAGGACCATCATGATCTTCTAGTCTGACCTCCTACATATTGCGGGCCACAGAATCTCACCCACCCACTCCTGCAACAGGTCCATAACTTCTGGTTGAGTTACTGTAGTCCTCAAATCTTAAATTAAAGGCTTCAAATTGCAGAGAATCCACCATTTACTCTAGTTCAAACCAGCAAGTGACCTATGCCCCATCCTACATAGCAAATGGTGGCATTTTCTAGCCAGTTCAATGGAGACTATGAATTTTCACATCATATCACATTAGCTCAGCTAACTAGAAGGCATGGTGTCCATAGATGAGCAGCGTGATATTTGTCACCACTATACTGTCATTAATATTATAAGCACACTGAATATGCATTTTTTCCATTTTCAGGTTCTTGCTCTATAAATCATACTGGCACATTATGTGCATATGGCTGAGTATGATTTAATGTTTCTAACTACTGTGAAGGAGCCTGTTAGGCAGCGTTCTTTCATATGACCTAATATGACAATCAGACATAAAAATGGTACTGAAAGAAAACTCAATTACATTTGCCATCACTAAAGACAAATTCTCTTGAAGCTTTGCAAAGAATGCTTGATAGTTTCTCGTTTCTCTTTCAAATTGGCGGAGGGGGATAAGGATTTTTTTTTTAATGTCTCACATTTTACTCTCATTATATTAAGAACCCAATACACAATGGTAGCTGTATCTCTCCAAGGGCAGAATTGAGACAATCAAATTGTTTATGGTATATCAACACTGACGTAAGATTTTATATTTTAGGTAAATCACTTTCATACTTTTTTCCATTTCTTTTGATGTGATTATTCTTACAATTTGCCCAGCAGATATATTTTTAACTTTTTTTAAAAAATTAAGTTTTAATGTATTCCCTGTTTGACATAACAAAATTGTAAAACTCCTACAGCTTTCTCCTCTTTTTTGATATTATATAAGAACCCTGTAATTTTACATGCCAGAAAAGACAGAGCACCTGAGAATAAATGCCTATTCAAATTTATAGAACAGCATTCAAAGATGCATTATGTTTCTCTAGAGGAACTAAAGGTCAGAATGTATGAGAAGACAAAAATGTTTTTCAAATAAACCTACTGAAATGTTTTTCTGATTACCCATCCTACTGCAAAATTTTCTTAAAATTGTTATCGGTATTCATATGGGACATGTCAAGGTGTAGATATTTCAAACACAAAACTATCTGATAGATTTGAGTATTTGAAAATATAAAATGAGACTTTAGGCAATAAAAAAGTGATATTTTAAATACATTTTTTGTCTTCTGATTATTTGGATTCCTTTCATCTGTGCTCGGCATTTAGGATATTTAAGCGGTACATGCAAGTTCACTGAGATGTCATTTTTACATGAAGAAAGAAAAGCACAAATAAGTTAGAGAAGTTCTGTATAGCAACATTCTGAAATTCCCTGAAGGAGTGCTGACAAATGTGTCAGGCATAAAATGAAGTATAAAGACCATTTCTCGATAAGAACTAGCTTACAACACAACTGCATTTGTCAAAAATTCCCCTTCCATTTTGTTAAGAGTGGAATTCACAGATCATCAGGACCCTTTGGCCACCAATGGTTTAAAGATATCTTTTTGGTGGTTTGTTCTGGTACCTATGTAGACCAAGTATATGATAGAGAAGCTGGGGACTTGAGTAACATGGTAGTTTATGTGAAGATCCTTCTTACAAAGTAGTCTGCAGAATGAAAAAGTTGAACTATTATCCTAGAGTGTTCATCTTCCTTCCCACCTTAGAGCTCTTGGGAGAGTTGAGGAAAGGAGGAGAGTTAGACTGTCAGAATCCCAAATGTGTGCCAACCAGTGTTTTGAGTTGAAGGAGGTTTCTGGTTTTATACAGTCTGTCTTAGGCTACATCTACACTACGGGGACGGGGGGGGTCGATTTAAGATACGCAAATTCAGCTACGCGAATAGCGTAGCTGAATTCGACGTATCGCAGCCGACTTACCCCGCTGTAGGGACGGCGGCAAAATCGACCTCTGCGGCTTCCCGTCAACGGTGCTTACTCCCACCTCCGCTGGTGGAGTAAGAGCGTCGATTCGGGGATCGATTGTAGCGTCACGACGGGACGCGATAAATCGATCCGCGAGAGGTCGATTTTTACCCGCCGATTCAGGCGGGTAGTGTAGACCCAGCCTTAGTCTACCACATCAGAACAGTCAAAGAGCCCAAAGGCTATTGCATCATATCTGCCTAAGAAACATAATAAAATGAGAGAAGAGGAGTGATGAGAACAGTAAGAAATATGAGAATAGAAGCAAGGAGAGATTTTTTAAATTTGATAAATGTATGCCTCACTTAACAGGCCCATCTAGAACTTGTGAATTATGTGTTTTTGCCCTCAACTCAATCCAACCTCCCACAATGCTGTGCTATAATAAGTGCCAGAAGACCAAGAGATATCAGATTGGGCACACATTCCATTTATGCCATCTGAAGGAAAAAATTATAGTTATTCTTGCTTAGATGATTACTAGATTATTCAAAATGAAAAGCAAGTAGACAACAGCCGCAGACTAGAACCTCTTCTGCGGAACTTGAAACTGAATTACAGGCCAATCTTTCTAAAGGTCTCATTAATGGGAACATGGCAGTGGATTGGATAACTACAATTTTAGAAAGTCAAATACAGGCCAGGAATGTAAGGGTGCTGAGAATTCTGCCAGACATTCATTAGTTACATTTATGGAAGAGTTAATGAAAAATATGCTGGGCTTCATGTTCAAAACACTTTACAAACACTGAACCCTATTCTTTCCACTGGAATGCATGCTATAGCCTTTCAGAGGCAGAAAGTGTGACCAATTGTGTGTCTACAGAACTGGACAGCAGAATCCAGAAAGTGGGTGGAGTTTGCTGAGGAGAGATTCACTGATTCGGTGCTTCCCCCTGGCACCCCACATAAGTTAGGCTTCTATGGAGCCCTATCATGTACTAAAACTGCCATCCCATTACAACAGCCTTCTCCCATCCCATGAAGAATTGTTCCTCTGATATAGCCACCACTGTGGATGTAGTCACTGCAGAGCCCTATCAAGGGGTGATTCAGCTCTAATTAATTCCCATAAAATTCTTGCAAGATAGGCAGACATTAGGCCCAATTTACAGATGAGAAAACTTAGTCTGTCTCAAGGCCACAGAGTCATCGTGGGCAGAGTCAGGAATAGAAGCCAAGGTTTCCAGATTCCCAGTTCAGCTTTCAAAATACGAGACCACACCACTTTCTGAAGATGAAGAAAATTCTGATAATACATTATTTGAAAATATAGCATGCGATTTTTAAGGAGATCAATTAGTTCAATCTGTGGTCTACTGACCTTAAATGTTCAAACTTTAGGGCAGGTGCACAAGGTGGGGAAGATAACTTTTCTATACCCATATTGGCCTGCAGACCAGGTCTCCAAGGGGACATGCCCTGATAATGATGTGACACTTATCCTTCACTCTGTTCTCTAAACTGGATAGGGCCTATGTTGCATTGAGCAGGTACATGTTGCTCCTTACTAGAGCAGCAAAAGGTGGCCCAGCTACACATATCCAAGCCTGTTCTGTGGGCCTTGCCAGCAGGATTCACACAGAAGAGGACGCATGAGCCATCAAACCTGCTCCCTTTTATTTATCTGTCCATCAAGGGCAGAATTTGAAAATAGCAAATAAAACTGAAAATATTTTCAGCCTCTGAAAAACTAAAGCATTAAACATGTAAATGAAAAAAAGCCTCCTTTTTAATATCAATAGTGCCTCACAACCTGTTATGGCCCACAACCTTGTAAACTGGAGGGAAGGGGAAGGGGAAAGGAAGGGAGAGAAAGTATAGACAGTCCATCATCCTATGGAGAAGCCTATGATAGACTCCCCTCCTCCCCGATCCCTCCAAAAACACTCAGAACTGCTGAAAGCATTTTAACGCGTGTTTTCTTTACTAGTTGCATTTATCATAGAATCATAGAATCATAGAATCATAGAATATCAGAGTTGGAAGGGACCTCAAGAGGTCATCTAGTCCAACCCCCTGCTCAAAGCAGGACCAATTCCCAGCTAAATCATCCCAGCCAGGGCTTTGTCAAGCCGGGCCTTAAAAACCTCCAAGGAAGGAGACTCCACCACCTCCCTAGGTAACGCATTCCAGTGTTTCACCACCCTCCTAGTGAAATAGTTTTTCCTGATATCCAACCTGGACCTCCCCCACTGCAACTTGAGACCATTGCTCCTTGTTCTGTCATCTGCCACCACTGAGAACAGCCGAGCTCCATCCTCTTTGGAACCCCCCTTCAGGTAGTTGAAGGCTGCTATCAAATCCCCCCTCATTCTTCTCTTCTGGAGACTAAACAATCCCAGTTCTCTCAGCCTCTCCTCATAAGTCATGTGCTCCAGACCCCTAATCATTTTTGTTGCCCTCCGCTGGACTCTTTCCAATTTTTCCACATCCTTCTTGTAGTGTGGGGACCAAAACTGGACACAGTATTCCAGATGAGGCCTCACCAATGTCGAATAAAGGGGAACGATCACGTTCCTCGATCTGCTGGCAATGCCCCTACTTATACAGCCCAAAATGCCGTTAGCCTTCTTGGCAACAAGAGCACACTGTTGACTCATATCCAGCTTCTCGTCCACTGTGACCCCTAGGTCCTTTTCAGCAGAACTGCTACCTAGCCATTCGGTCCCTAGTCTGTAGCAGTGCATGGGATTCTTCCGTCCTAAGTGCAGGACTCTGCACTTGTCCTTGTTGAACCTCATCAGGTTTTTTTCTGCCCAATCCTCTAATTTGTCTAGGTCCCTCTGTATCCGATCCCTACCCTCTAGTGTATCTACCACGCCTCCTAGTTTAGTGTCATCTGCAAACTTGCTGAGAGTGCAGTCCACACCATCCTCCAGATCATTAATAAAGATATTAAACAAAACCGGCCCCAGGACCGACCCTTGGGGCACTCCACTTGAAACCGGCTGCCAACTAGACATGGAGCCATTGATCACTACCCGTTGAGCCCGACGATCTAGCCAGCTTTCTATCCACCTTACAGTCCATTCATCCAGCCCATACTTCTTTAACTTGGTGGCAAGATAAACTAATAAGATAACTTTTTACATCCATTGTTTGAAATAGTTATCCCCATCAGAGTTGTTTACATGTTTTCAAGCCAAGTCCTAATTTAAATTGTAATTATTAAGGTTGTGTGTGGAAAATACTAAACTGCCACAGAGATAAAAGCTACAAAACAAAAAGCCTGAAGCAAAATTTAATTACTAATAACCAATATGCATACCGGGTTAAGCCATTTATTGATTTTCAAATGTTGTTGCCATTTAATCTGTTCCTGATAAATCTTTAAAATACTGGTCTATATTCAGATTCAGGAGCCAATTAATGGTTGGCACCATTTGCATGTTACAATAGTTTTCCACCATCAGGTGGAAAATCAGAACCCAGCCAGTTGCGACTGAGGTCATTTTGCCATTGTTTTCAAGAAAGCAGAAACGGGCACCCTATGCTGACCGTCAGACATGAATGGTGAAAATGGGTATGAACTATACATTGGGAGAGTTAAGCATTTGCCTAACTCTGCTCTCTCTAAAGTGAGGTCAGCATTGAACTGTTAAAAATACCTCCAGGCACTACAACAACATAAATGTTTAATAATAATAATAATTAATAGAGACTGTTATATCCTTGGGGGCAACAGTTTTAGGAAGAAATCACTGGCTGGCTGTGATATCCCCTAATAATCTAACTCAGTTGCCATAGCAACACAAAGTTCTATTACCATGACAACCAAATATACAACAGAGACTTCAAACAGATTGGACCTCAGAATGCAAGGCACTGTAAAACAATATAGAAATGCAGGTGTAGTAGGAAAAGAACTGAGACATAAGCTCTTGTATTAAAGGCCTGGTATGAGGTCTGAGGCCTGAACTAAAGTAATGGTCAAGCCTTGCTAATATAAAGCAAAAGTTAGCAAGAGACAGGCTGTGAGCTCACAGAACCTGGCAAGAACAGGGCTGATACTGCAAAAACACACACATTCCTAGGCTAGGCACAGGACACTCACGCAAACACATTCCAGAAAGATGGTACCAGAACACCCCATACAAAGTATGGTACAAACACCTCTCACCCTCAAAGATAATGAGAACACATTGACCTCTCCTAAAGATAAGGTCAGGATAATCGTGTGATGGATAGAGATGTTTTGATCAAACCAACACGTACAAGGTAATGGGTGGTAACAACCCATGACAGGGGGCAATACGTAACTTGTTTGTATTGGGGTATAAAATGAAGTCTCAGAGGGAGTGTCTTTGGCGGGCCTAGGAGATAACGGAAAGTCGCGTGATTAACTAAGATAGTCCATTCCATCAGGCATACATGTGTTAGTGTACCTGTAACCATTAAACCAGGACATTAGGACCGTGCTTCATTGACAATAAACCTGACCAAATTCCTTCGGGGGTGGGGGTGAGAGAGAGAGAGAGAGAGAAGTGATTGTTGATTTATATTTTCACACGTTATGATGCCAACCTGGCTATGGAGACTGTTGGGTGTAGTGGTAATGATCCAAAAGGCAAAAGGATTGTCTGATACCAAGAAGATAAATCAGACACATCCCATGGCCAGAAACCTATGGACGCAGATTCCAAGCAACTCTACTGCGCTGGATACTGTGAACCAAACCTGTCCGGCCAGACTGGTTTTAAAATTGGTGTGTGAAACAGAAGGGAAACGAGAAGCGGAACACATCCTTAGAGAATTACCTGTGGCCATACAGATGGCCTGGGAATGAGTATTGGAGTCATAACCCAGGCACAGCATATTCCCACAAAACAATTAATTAAACCAAATGATGAATTGAAAAAGAACTGACTTTAACCAAAGAGACACAGAGACAATATAATTGTTGTTGGAAGGAGAATAAGGATGTTAACTGTGAACAATGTATTACCCTTGCTGTATCCCCTAATACCAGTTCTAGTACTATACTTGAGAGACATCCATTGACCATGAATCCACACAGATTAAGGAACAAAAAACAGAAACACCATAAAAGACACAAGTCTTATTAACCACACAACAAATAATGAATCATCACTTGGGAACATCTGGTAGGAGATAACCTGGCTCTACCATATAACATTCAATCATACCCAAAGGACAGTAGAGGTATGATTGGTTCAGAGTCGGTTACACAGTAATTGGTTATATCAAATGAATTGTTAAAACATATGGGTTACGGTCAAATAGAATCATCTTTGTTAACCTGGAGGATAGGTGGAGTGCCTCCATTTATATAAAGAACATTTAGCTAGAAGATAAGGGTATATACACAGGAACTTGGACCGTGGCCTCAGCCATTAGGAAATGCATTTATCATGTACAGGTATGTGAAGAAGCCTGTCCAACTCAGACACCCACCTTACCCCCAACCACTCACGTCACTACTGACACTATCTCGTCAATGGAATGTCCAAACCTACAACCTTGACCCGCATCAGGACTCTTCCTGAACCCTACCATAGAATATGTGGTAGAGAATGTGGGATGGATATATATGCCAATAAAACTAAATTTTGCTAATATGACCATGCCAATACAACGTCCTCAACAATACAAAATTGGTTCAATTCAGAAATTGAAATGCAATTGCTATTTTGGAAGGGTTTTCAAAATCCCTTACTAAAACAGCAAAGGAGAAAGAAGAGAGGTCTTATGGGCACCATATTGGGAGGCTCAGGTCTTGGCATGTCCATATAGAATTCAGCAGATATCAAAAATCTCAATCTAAAAATAAACAGCATTGTTAATAGGATAGATAAGGCAGTCAAAACAGGAGGAGACATTAGCAGTCTATTGCTGGATCCACATGCAATTACCATTGACAACAAACATTGAATTGCTCAAGGGTTCATTCACCTGAATTCTACTATTTTGTCAATTATTAACAGCATGGAAAAGAATGATGTTTCACTGGCAGTTGTCTGTCTGGCCTCTGTGACAGAGTAATTGAAATGATCAAACAAAGTTTATTACAATTACAAAATTGGCCATGAGTACGAGACCACACAGCCATTTTAAAACAAATACAGTAGCAAGGAATAAATAATATTGCTCCTGTATTTCTGCAATTTGGTAAATTTGATAAGGTTTCAAGTTTAGATCATGATGACTGCAAAAGTCTTCACATCATGACGGCCATCCCAAGGTGGATGCAAGATCCAGTCAAGGTGTACTATGCCAACAGCATGGGAACTTTGGTAAATAATATTTATGTACAGCATTATCCCACTGTGCTCCTAGTAACTGAAACTGGCTTAGAAATTAATCAGCCTTGTTGCACAAAACATAATGGTTGGTGGCTGTGTGAATGCTATGCTACAATTGATACCAATAACACAAAAAGAGGCTGGGCTTGTTTGGTACAAAAAGAATCAGCCAATCAGATGGTATGAATACAAGATGTGGTATGGTGCTCTGGGATATTCCAATTTTTCCATACATGGAACAATTTGTCCTGGAATCAATACTAGATTTTGTGTGTAAGTCACTAGCACAATTCAAATCGGAACCTATGCCTTTTGGCCAAGAAGTAGTGTCAGGACTGCCACTGAAATTATTACTCCTCCTAGAAACCTACAAGATTTATTAATTGAACTGTTTCCCCCAGTGGAGTAATTACAATTGGACATACATGATTTAGCAGCAAGAACCAAGGAAGCCTCAATACCCATAGCTCATCTTTCCAACAACAAATAGAAGAAGTAGAAAGTATGCAAAGAGAGGTGTAAACTCCTTGATGGGAAATTCCAAAGGATGTTATTCTACATCCAGTAGTCAGGACACTTAGAGTAATATTGATGGAAATACAAGCCATAACAGTAATTGCTCTGATGGGAATGTGTTGCTACATGCAACGTCAAACCAAAAAAGCCAAATTATAGCTACACATAGGCATTATCTACACACACACACACACACACACACACACACACACACACACACACACACACATATATATATCAACTATCCATATTATTCATATATTACCATTTATCAGAAGTTATATAGGAAATATATCTGGTATTCATCTATTCAAGGATCATGTAATCCCATATATATATATATATATATATATATATATATATATCTTATAGAGTAGTATATATATATATACACATATACTACTCTATAAGATATAAGCACAATACACTTATAATCCTGACCAAAGCCCTTCTCATTGATCACCAATTAAATAAATATAAAGGCCTCCTCGTGCCACCCAAAAGTTATCAAAGAACAAATCTAGACCACACAGATCAGTTATGGTCCCGGGCCTAACATTCCTAGGTCCACTGAAAACAATTGGAAAATGAAATCTGTCCATCAGTCATACAAGGGAATGTGCAGACTACGGGACAGATGGGGCATGAATGTATGGATGGTAAAGTAAGGTGACAACATAATAGTGTTTAGCCTACTGGGTCATCTTCAGTCAATGCATTATGCTTTTCCAGGACAATGGGTAAACACCCTCCCCATAAAAAAGACAAAAAGTGGGGGAATGTAGTAGGAAGAGAGCCTGAGACATAAGCCCTTGTACCAAAGGCCTGGTATGAGGCCTGACCTAAAGTTGTATGAGAACACACTGACCCCTCCTAAAGATAAGGTCAGGATAATCGTGTGGTGGATAGAGATGTTTTGATCAACCAACATGTACAAGGTAATAGGTGGTAACAACCCACATTAGGGGGCAATACATAACTTATTTGTAACGGGGTATAAAATGAAGTCTCAGAGGAAGTGATTTTGGCTGGCCTAGGGGGATTATGGAAAGTCCCACCATTAACTGAGCTACTCATTCCAACGGGCATATATGTGTTAGTGAATGGTTCCATTGAGCCAGGACATTGGGACCATGCTTTGTTGACAATAAACCTGTCTAAGTGCCTTCGCTACAAACCGAGTTTGTGGTTATTGGGCAGTTTGATCAAGGTGCCAACTATCTGCGCAGAGCTAGGACAGCACACAGAGAACACACACAAGCAGCCAACATATAACAACAGCAGGGTATACTAATTTACATAAATTATGTATTTAAAAAAACAAAAATCTCATCTCTCACTTCTTATGCAATATCATATTGCAGATGCCAGAGTGGCTGTGGGTTTTGCATCTGCACATTCATTTGAGATCTGGCAGTTTTCAGAGTCCAGTCTATCAGAACATAAGAATGCAAAACTTCTTCACTGGCCTACTAAGAGATTCTAAACATTCTCAATTTTCTATTTTAATTTTGTTTCCAATCAGGATACACTGTGCAGTTACACTGTTCAATGCATTCCCTGCACTTGTAAAGGGGAAAGAGGAGGTTACTCACCCTGTGCAGTAACTGACGTTCTTCGAGATGAGTGTCCCTGTGGGTGCTCCACTACAGGTGTTGGTGCGTCCCTGCGCCTTCGCCCGGAGATTTTTGCAGCAGTACTCATACCGGCCACGCATGCTCAGAATCTGCCCCCCCGCTGTGACTCTAGAGTAATAGAACGCATGCGTGGCCGGTCTCCTCAGTTCCTTCTCTACCACAGAGGCCCCCCAACTCCGAAGTAGAGGGGAGGAGGGTGGGTAGTGGAGCACCCACAGGGACACTCATCTCGAAGAACGTCAGTTACTGCACAGGGTGAGTAACCTCCTCTTCTTCTTCGAGAGATGTCCCTGTGGGTGCTCCACTACAGGTGACTTAAAAGCAGTGTATCTTAAGGAGGTAGGGACTTCGGATCTGGTAGGAACGCCGTCGAAAGTACCGCCCTGCCCAAGCGTATGTCAGATAAAGGGCCTTGAATAAGGGCATAGTGTTTAACAAAAGTATGGTCAGATGACCAGGTGGCTGCTTTACAAATGTCAGCCAAGGGGACTTTGCGTAAGAACGCGATGGAGGCAGCCAGAGATCTAGTGGAGTGTGTTCTAATGCCATCTGGAGGTGCAACCCCTTTCATCTGATAGCACAGTCGGATACACTGGGAGATCCAGTTCGAGAGCCTCTGGGTAGAAATAGGCATGCCCTTGGAGCGCTCTGCAACAGAGACAAAAAGTCTAGAGGAGGTTCTAAAGGGTTTGGTTCTATCCAAATAGAATGACAAGGCTCTGCGAACATCTAGTGTATGCATTGAGGCTTCAAAGGAGTTTGCATGTGGTTTCGGGAAAAAAGTCGGGAGGTGTATGGGTTCATTAATATGGAATGATGAGTGAACCTTTGGAAGAAATTTGGGATGCAATCTGAGGGTAACCTTGTCTTTAAAAAATATCGTATATGGTGGATGAGCCATGAGAGCTGCTATTTCTCCTGCCCGTCTGGCAGAAGTAATTGCCACTAGAAACGCTGTTTTCATGGAGAGGTGTAAAAGGGAGCACGTGGCTAGGGGTTCGAAGGGTTGCTGAGTTAGGGCAGACAGTACCAGATGAAGGTCCCAGGGGGTGGTCGGTTGTTTAATGTCTGGATATAAGGTTTGTAGGCCCTTGAGGAAACGCTTCGTAGTAGCGTGAGCAAAGACAGACGTATCATCAATTTTGTCGTGGAAAGTCGTAATAGCAGCTAAATGGACCCTGATGGAGCTGAAAGAAAGGCCGGATCGCTTAAGGCCCAAGAGATAGTCCAATATAAACGGAAGAGGTACCGAGGTAGGAGAAAGATGTTTGGCAGAACACCAATGTGTGAATCATTTCCACTTTTGAAGATAGGTCTTGCGAGTAGCTTGCGTTCTGCTATGTAGGAGCACCTCCTGAACTTGTTCGGAGCAATCTAATTCGCGTTGGGAGAACCACGTAGGAACCAGGCCTTGAGGTGAAGCATGGACAGGTTGGGGTGGAGAAAACGACCGTGCTGCTGAGATAGAAGGTTCGGAATAAGCGGCAGGGAGATTGGTGGTTGGATTGACATTCTGGTGAGGAAGGGAAACCATGGTTGTCTGGGCCACGATGGGGCAATGAGGATCACCTTGGCTCGATCCGTTCGTATTTTTATCAGAACCCTGTTGAGAACTGGTATCGGGGGAAACGCATAGAATAGGTTTCGGTGCCACGAGACCATGAATGCGTCCCCCAGGGAATGTTTGCCCAGTCCTGCTCTGGAGCAGAAATTGAGACATTTCTTGTTCTTTGCAGTTGCAAAGAGGTCTATTGTTGGGTAACCCCAGATGCTGAATACGTTGTGAATGGTTTTCTTGTCTATCTCCCACTCGTGGTCCCATGGGAAGCGTCTGCTCAGTTCGTCCGCTGTGGTGTTCATGATTCCGGGAAGATAAGCAGCTGATACCCGGATGTTGTTCACAATGCACCAATTCCAGAGCTTCATAGCCTCTGTGCACAGCGAATGGGAACGAGCTCCGCCCTGCCTGTTTACGTAAAACATGCAAGCAATGTTGTCCGTCATTATGCGTACGTGATGATGTTTGATTAGTGGCAGGAAGTGACGGCACGCGTTGCGAATGGCTCGAAGTTCTAGTACATTTATGTGCAGGGAGGTCTCGGTTGGTGACCATAGTCCCTGTACTGTGTGATGAGACATATGTGCACCCCACCCTGTCATAGATGCATCGGTGGTCAGAATGCGTGATGGAGCCTGTTGAAGAAACGGGACTCCAGAACAAAGGTTGGAGTGGACGGTCCACCAACGTAGTGAGTCTTTGACTGGAGTAGGCAGGGAGAGAGTCTTGTTTAAAGAATGCATATTCGGTTTGTAAACCGTTGCCAGCCACGCTTGGAAGCACCTCATGTGTAGGCGTGCATTCTGGACGACAAAAGTGCACGAGGCCATGTGACCTAGTAGTTGCAGGCAGTCTCGGGCAGTTACCTGAGGGCTGTTGCGAATAGTTGTGGTCAGTTGTTTTATGGAATTGTAGCGATCGGGTGGGAGCGATGCTAGCCCGGTCCGAGAGTCGAGGTCTGCGCCTATGAACTGAAGGTGCTGGGTGGGGCGTAATGTGGATTTGTCTCTGTTTATTTGTAGGCCGAGAGAAAGAAAGCACTCGACTGTGAGTCGTGTGAACCGGAGCGCCTCGTCGAATGTTGAAGCTTTGAGGAGGCAATCGTCGAGGTACGGAAATATTATTACCCTTTGTCTCCTGAGGTGAGCAGTGACTACAGCTAGAAGTTTGGAAAAAGCACGGGGGGCTGTAGATAGTCCAAAGGGGAGTACCCTGTATTGGAAATGTGTGGAACCAAGGGTAAATCGGAGGAAACGTCTGTGGGCCGGATGTATAGTGACGTGGAAATAGGCATCTTGTAAGTCGAGGGCAGAAAACCAGTCGCCCTGCTCCAGCGCTGGGATTATGGTATTGAGGGTCACCATCTTGAACTTTTGCTTTTTGATGAATCTGTTGAGCCGCCTGAGATCGAGGATTGGTCGCCATCCCCCATTTTTCTTCTCCGTTAAGAAATAATGGGAGTAAAAACCCTTCCCTCTGTGTCGCTCTGGCACGATTTCTACTGCTCCCAGATGAAGGAGATGTTGCACCTCTTGGAGGAGTAGCTGCTCGTGAGAAGGGTCCCTGAAGAGGGACGGGGAGGGTGGGTGGGTGGGAGGTAAGGAGAGGAAGGGGATGACGTATCCAATTGTAACTACCTCTAAGACCCACTTGTCGGAGGTAATCTTCCTCCATTGTTGGAAAAAAGGTCGTAGGCAGTGTCCAAAGATTGGTGTGCCGGCTGAAGTGAGGGCATTGCTTTCTAAACCCTCGACCAAGTTTTCAAATCTGCCTATTAGCTGGTGGGGGTTGAGGCGCCCCTGTAGAGTTTGGGCGACGTCGCTGGAATCTTGGTCGTGGACGTTGCGGCTGTTGCTGTTCCTGCGGTCTATGGGAAGGTTGTGTAAATGCGGGATAACGTGGCCGGTGGTATGGTTGGTATCGATATTGTCGTCTTCTTGCCGTAGGTGTCTGGAGACCTAAAGACCGGAGGGTTGTTCTGGAGTCTTTCATTGAATGAAGCACTTCATTCGTGTTAGCAGCAAAGAGTTTGTCACCGTCGAAGGGAAGATCTTCAATTGTGTTCCGAACTTCGCGAGGAAAAAAGGAAGAGGAGAGCCATGAGCCCCGTCGCATGACTATCGCTGTAGCGGTAGATCTTGCCGCTGTGTTGGCTACATCGAGGGCTGCTTGGAGAGCGGTGCGTGAAATGGCTTGGCCCTCAGAAACTATAGCTCTGAACTGTTGTTTTCTTTGTTCTGGAATGTCATCAATAAAGTCCATTAACTTATTATAGTTTTTATGGTCGTATTTTGCCAGGACTGCAGTATAATTAGCTATGCGAAATTGGAGGGTGGAGGATGCATAGACCTTGCGACCAAACAGGTCCAGTCGTTTGCTATCCTTGTTAGGTGGGGCAGAACGAGAATATTGTTGTCTGGCCCTCTGGTTCGCAGCGTCCACTACCAATGAGTTTGGTGCTGGGTGGGTAAAAAGGAATTCAGAGTCCTTTGGAGAAATAAAATACTTCTTGTCCGCTTGCTTGCAGGTAGGTAGGCTTGTCGCTGGGGTCTGCCAGATGGACTTAGCTGGAGTCTGCCAGATGGACTTAGCGGGTTCTAAAAGGGCTGCGTTAATTGGAAGTGCCACTCTGGAGGAAGAAGGGGGCTGTAGGATGTTCGTTAGCTCATGCTGTTGTTCGGGAACCACTTCCAAGTTAATGTTCAGGTCACTAGCAACTCTCTTAAAGAGGTCCTGGAATTTTGTATATTCATCAGAGGGAGTGGGAGGAAGGGGAAGTAATGCTTCCTCCGGTGCTAACTCCGGATCTGTTGGACCAGGAGAAGGGCTAGGTTTATCCTGGGAACGTGGCTGTGTTGCCAGGCGTCTCGTGTCACTAGCATATGCATTAGGAGACGGCACTGGATCAGTGTTGCGCCTGGTCGAATGGCCACGGGGCATGTGTTCCCGAGGGTATGATGTCCATGGTGTCCAGTATTGCCATGGTGGCGGGTAGGGCATAGGTGGTGCCATCCAGGGGTTCATCCCCCAAGGGGCAGGGTCCTGAGAGTGGGATGAGGTAGTATTTCCATAGCCCTTATTGCTCTGGGTCTGGGGCTGGGAGTCATGATACGGGGAAAAAACTCCCTGTGGATCTGCTTCCTCCTCACTGGAGGAAAACTGCTCAGATCCTGACTCAGGCATCGAAACAGAATATGCATTCATGAGCGGAGACTGCAAGGTAGGTGATACTAGCAGATCAGCTGTCTGGGTAAAATGAGTGAAAGCAGCTCCTGCGGGAGATGAAAGCTGAGCCGACAGAGGCTGCTGCACAAGAGCATTCCTGCGATCGGGGCTTCTGGCTGTGATCTGTGTGTCAGAATGCCCCGCAGGCGTCGGTGCCGCGGTCGGTGCCGGGCGAGAAATGTCGGGCTGCCTTGGGTGAGGCGTGCTGTAGAATGTCGGCACCATCTCATTTGCGGTGCCGAACGGTGCCGTCCCTGAGGCAGGCAACTGGAAGCCTGATGCCTCGGCACCGGAGCTTCTCGGCGGCGCTGAAGCCTCAGGCGGCTTTTGCGCTGTTCCGGAGGAGCCTGGCTCGTGAAAATTGCTGAGGCGAGGAATCACAGGCAGAGAGATCGTTGATCTGCCTGGAGAAAGTTTATGCCTCATAGTCTTGCTCGGTGAGGAAAGGTGCCCCTTTTTCGTAGACTTCTTGAGCTTTTTTGAGGGGGGGGGGGGGCTGTGTTGGGTAGCGGAGCCGGCTTCAATGCCTGGGTCTGAAACTGACCCGATAGATTTTTGAAGCAGGAGCAGTTTGAGTTTAAGCTCCCTGTCTTTCCGTGCCCTGGAGCTGAGTTTACAGCAGTGGGCACATTTTTGGGGAATGTGAGCTTCCCCCAAACATTTTATACACTTTGAGTGCCCGTCCGATGACGGGATAGCTTCCTTACAAATAGCACAGCGCTTGAAACCGGTGGAGCCCGGCATAGCCGCGGCTGACAGGAAATTTTTTTTTTTTTTTTTTTTAAGATAAACTGGGTAAGTAACTATTTTAACAGAGAAAACTGACAGAAAAAACTGGTTTCTAAAGGATAATTAAGGCAATAGTGAAGGATTCTCTAATGAGTCTGCTGAGCTCCGTCTCAGGCCGGGGACGGTTGAGAAGGAACTGAGGAGACCGGCCACGCATGCGTTCTATTACCCTAGAGTCACAGCGGGGGGGGCAGATTCTGAGCATGCGTGGCCGCTATGAGTACTGCTGCAAAAATCTCCGGGCGAAGGCGCAGGGACGCACCAACACCTGTAGTGGAGCACCCACAGGGACATCTCTCGAAGAAGAACATTCAATTATGTAAATTACCTAGAATTCGTATGAGACTAACAAATGTAATTAACTGAGATCAATCACAGTGCTAATGCTGGTCATAAGCAAAACTAGATAAAACCATAAAGCTGATCAATATAGTCAGGAACTATAGAGCAGAGTTAGGAGTGGCGCCCGGGTTTTTGGTGCCCTAGGCGGGGGTCCTTCCGTGCTCCCAGTCGTCATCGGCAATTCTGTGGCGGGTCCCGGAGCGAGTGAAGGACCCGCCGCAGAATTGCCGCCAAAGACCCAGAGCGCGGAAGGACCTCCCCGCCGCAGAATAGCCGCCCCCCCCCAAATCCTGGCATCCTAGGCGACCACCTAGGTCACCTAAATGGAAGCGCCGGCCCTGAGCAGAGTTTCTGGGGAGGGGAGGGGAGGGGGTATATAATAGGGCACTACAGGGGTTTTGCTTAACTGAAATTTTTGTTTAGTTGGACAGAGAAGAGGACATCTCTATGTGACATCAGCTGTCAGACTCAAAATCCCAGGCCTTGGACCAGAGAAATCTCAATAAATGAGGTGTGGGAGGTGTGTGGCAAGCTGGGAAACAGAAAAAGAGAATCTGACCAACCTTAGGTGCTGTTTACTTCCATACAAAAAGCCTGCTGCTGATTTAACAAATATAACTAGTGTAAATATTGTGGAGTTATTTATATTTGCACACTCTCATGGACAGACATTAGGTTTCACCAGTGAGTTAAGGGCATGAATGCCTTAGTACTTACATTTTTCCAGTAGTACAATTCTCCTTTACTGCCTTAAAGCACTATATCAGGTGTTACTTTTGAAGATTTAAACAGCTGGTTTTCTACTTTTGGCAAACTGAAAAGCATTTTATGTGGTCTGCATTTCAAAAGAGAATAAGCTACACACCAAATAAAAGACTAAGTGCTGGATTGACTGTAGCATTATTACTGATTTACTGAACTGTAGTGATTACATACTGTAGCAAATATGGCACAGAAAATAGGGATAGTTGGCATCTTTTCAAAATGAGTAATCTGCTTCCTGATATGGAAAAATATGAATGCCGTCTTGCTGACTTACAGGAATGCTCTGGATCTTGACTTCTTTACTGTATAGCCTTCATCTCTGCCTTCTTGAGCAAAGGGTATTGTAAACAGACCTTCTCTCATGCAACAGCCTTATGGGAATGCTATGGTAAAGAGAACAACTGGGTTTTGATGATTATGAACTTATCCTTTCATTCCTCTTGCCAGTATTTCCCAGGACTCAAACTCTGGCTCTCCATGTTATCCCTCAATGATTTTTGCTGTGGCTTCAGTTACTACCTGTATGTTGATGCCTCTAACTTCTCTCTCCTCACCCATGACCTTTCCCAAGCATTTAGATGGTTACTCCAGGTGTGTCTCCAGCACTCTACCTGGATGTCCCATGAAAAAGCCAAGCTCCTCATCTCCCTCCCCATCACATTTCCCTTAAAAGTTCCAGCATCCTCCTTGTTTTCCACCCTTTCAAACTTAACATATTTTTTATTTCCTTCTCTCATTTATTCCCAGATTTAGGCTGTTGCCAAATCCTATCTACATCTCTAAAATTTTCTATTTTTTCTCCATCCTCATCACCAAAATTCTGCTCATGTCTCACTTTTTCTACTGCAACTCACTATTTTCTGGCCTCCTTAACAACTGAAGATGCTTCTTAAGTCCATGCTCTCACCTCACCACTCCATTCATACTGCTCCCCTTACATCCCTACCTATGCACATTCCACCTCCATGTTAGGGCTTATGTTTTTTGTCTATTTTGACCTTCCTCTTTGCTCTGACACTACCTTGTGCCTACCTATTCCTTTAGCTTCCTTCTTTCCCTATTGCCTCCATGACTTCTTCCACACTATCCCCTTATATCTGTAACAACATCACTACCCCAGTGGAGCAAATATTCAGCATCTCCTTTTTCCACATTCCGCCTCAAAATATAATTCTATGTAGTATATATAATCCACTATAACAGACTTATTCTACCATCTGCAAAAGTGCTACTATTAATTCATTTTTAAGACACTATAATCCTGTATGTGATAATTCTATCTCTTGGTCAGCCAGAAATTTGTGTCTCTGATCTGTTCTCTTAGGTTGGAATCTCCTTGGAGAAGGGACTATGACTTCCATTATCTTCTATCTCTCCTCTGATTTGAACCCCACTCCTTACTTTACCCTGTCTTCAGTGGAATGGGAAGCGAGCTGTTGATGTGAGGAACTCTCCTTTGCCTACCTAATATTTTTGTATGTAGGAGGACAGAGAATAGACAACTGATCAAAGGCACTGAACAAGCACATCTTCCATATATCTGGTTTTGTTTATGTTTTCCTAGATATTGTTTTTCTGCTTTCCATTTAAAACCCCCTGTGGCTTTTGTTTGTAACTAACAATTACTAGACTTAATATTGATATATTCTCTGTCCATCAGCAAAGAAATGCTATCGGACTGGTTTTCTCAGTCTCATAACCTCAGGATAAGTGAGTGTTTGTGCAACACCCAATTTACAGGTTTTGAAGCATTATCTGAAAATAAAGAGGAGTAGGAATCAGGGCTTGCAGGAACAATTTCTGCGTAGCAAGCAGGAATAAGAATCCAAGAAAGCAAGTGCATATGTTGAGACAATTAGGAGATGGAACAAAGAAAGGTGCATATTTATTTATTTAAATGTATAATATCTGAAGGCATGCATGCTTGCCTTTTCTTAATAATTTAAGAATATCAGAATTTATAAAATTCACTAGCTGTACAACATGACTCATTTTTCATGATGGTTTTAAAGCTCAGCCTTCTTTTCCCTACCATTTTGTTTGCTAGTTATCTTCATTTTCTGTCCCTGCCTAATTTACATTTCAAGTTCTTAGAGGTTGGGTCTATATTGTTTTAAAATCCATATAACACCAAACAAAAGTATAGTCCTACATAAACTTGTATTACTGATAAATAATAATAATAATGGTTTGTGCCATTGGTGTATATTTGATCAACTAAAACATTAAACAATTGCTACCTGATGCATGTTATTATATAAATTTCATTTTAAGCTACTTTTAATGTAAATGCATGCTATATTTCAAGTATTTTTATCTTATTTGCTATGTTTTGGTTTTACCCTATTCCACAGAAGACATTTATCCTCCCACATCAGCATTTTTCCTTAATGTATACTGTGTATTATTACTCTTTACCTATGTTGGAGATAATTTCATCCTTTATTTTTAACATTAAGTTGCCGCTTTATTAGAAATTATGGCAAAATCAGGCTAACAGAGAACATGCAGTATGACAGGGGGAAAAGGCATACCATGAAAAATTTATTAAGGACTAATTTCTGTCTTCAGTTATATGTGCACAACTCCAAACTGTTGCACACATATATTTGAGGGCAGATTTTGGCTAAGCATTTAATCCATAAAACAATCGAAGATACCTAACCAACACCAAAATATTGTAGGTATTCGCAATTACAAAACATGATAACAATCCTCAAGAAAACATACACTTTACCTGACAAGACAACCTCGATTAGGTCTCCTTCTTGGATATCAGTAGCTGACTTCACCAGCTGGAGAATATTTTCAGAGGTAGGATCATGGCGAAAAAGTAGAATTTTATCATACATTCCATAGAAACCACATTCAGGAAACTGCAAATACACAATCATGAATATTTATTATTATAATATAAAATACAGATGTGTAAAATATAATTAACACAACTAACACTTATTTTTGATAATGGACCTGTCCTCAGATTTACATATGACAAAGCTACACATTTACGTAGATGCGTTTTTTTTAGCTGATGGACCATTTCTTATCCAACAGCTACCCAAGTATGAGGCTTATTACCCATATCAGTACTATGATGTGTGTGTTATAAATACTTCTGTAGTTAGATTATCTTCAGGCTCTGGAGCTGTCCGTCCCTCCCCCCCCACCACCCATGTAGGTTCTTTTATGCTTCCTTCCCTTGCAACGACTGCTACAGAACTTTCTTAAGATTTCCAGCCTACCCTTAATGCTATTGCTAATACCACTATTTAGATCAAGTGGAAAAAAGATGCCCCTGGAGTTCAACTCAAGTAACCTCCATGATATTTCTCACCTCAATGTAAATGGGAATCCTGAAATATTCTAAACCAGAGCCCTTTGCGTATCTGTGCCATGAGTTTCAGCATTATAGAGCCATACCTTTCTCATTCCATATATTGTTTCCTTCAGAAACCTCAAATTATCATCATCCAGTCCTGAGGCTGTCCCACAGCAAAGCTCTGGGGAGGACAACAGATGGGGGCAAACTCCATACAGTTTACCATGTGGAATTTTCTTGGAACCATCCTTTCTGATTGGAGGAGTATGAGGGTTGCACTCCATTCTGTCCATCCCACTACTTTTATTCCATTCTAGGTATGAGGGTAGGTACAATTCAGGATGGGGCTTCATTCAAATCTCATTGGAAGAGGCTACCTGGGAGAGAGGCTGAATCAGCATATCTCCAAGCCAGCCTCACCCACTTGTTCAAAAATAAGAGCTCAATTTTTCTGGCAGCAACAGCTGGCTACTCTCCTCCTGGAAAGTGAGAGTTTGCAGTGCTGTGCTACACCTCTCAGGCTAGGTCTACACTACCCGCCTGAATCGGCGGGTAGAAATCGACCTCTCGGGGATCGATTTATCGCGTCCCGTCGGGACGCGACAATCGATCCCCGAATCGGCGCTCTTACTCCACCAGCGGAGGTGGGAGTAAGCGCCGCCGACAGAAAGCCGCAGAAGTCGATTTTGCTGCCGTCCTCACAGCGGGGTAAGTCGGCTGCGATACGTCGAATTCAGCTACGCTATTCATGTAGCTGAATTTGCGTATCTTAAATCGACTCCCCCCTGTAGTGTAGATGTACCCTAAGAAGAGTTTCTGCCACTGGAGGTCTTGAGAAATTATGGCCCTTTACATTCTTAGTATAGCCTTCTGTTACTGCAAGCCATAGAGGAGTGTCAAGGTGAGTAAATCCAAGTCACACCTGGTTTCTGACATTCCTTTTTTAATACATATTTTATCTTTGGTCTGTGCATATTTGTGTCTACACCCTAGTCCAAAGTCTGCCCCTCAGTTGCACCCAAGAAAGCATATTACCTTCAAAAGGCTTAAATGAATGCAAAATTCAACTTCATGGGTTAAATTTGACACTTGGCAATGCCAGTGTAAATCTGGAGTCACTTCACTGAAATATTTGGAATGACTCAGGATCTACACATGCATAAATAATTTGGCCCCATTTTTCTATATCTGCATCTTTGACTTGTTCTGTTTCCAATGGCCTGAATAAAATAATAAAAAGGCAGGTTTTTGAGGATCACAAATAGAACAATATAAAAGCATTGCCTACAATTTTATTTTCAGGGCAGGGAGGGTGACAGGTTCTATGTCTACCTAGATATCAGAATAATCATTTCCAGGTCTTAATTTTAATATTTTAAAATAAAAACAACCTACCTGCCCAACTCTAACTCCTACTTGATTCTGGGATCCAAAGCTGCCTCCTATTACCTCATCAGAAATGTCATCTCCTGCTGGAGTAATGTCAGTGTTTCAAACACTTTACATAATTTAAGTTTTTCATTATTTGAAAGTTCTCCTAAGAAAATACTAGGCACTAGGTGTTGCTCCTACATCTTAATACGTGAATGGCAAAGTTCACAAGTTCAATAGTGCAGCATCATATCTTACGTACAAAGATAAGGACAGTAAGGAACATTTCCCGAAAAGTGCTTAACAGATCATATACATAACTAAGGACTTGTCTTCACTACTGCACTACATTGGCGCTGCTGCATCAATGCAGCTGCGCTGATTAGCGTGTCTGGTGAAGACACAGTGTGTCAATAGGAGAGCACTCTCCCATCAATGTAATTACTCTATCTCAATGAGAGGGGGAAGCTATATCAGCGGGAAAGCATCTCTTGCAGACATAGCACATTGCACTCGCTGCTTTAAGTCGATGTAAGTTACATCAGGCAGGGGGATGGTTTTTTCAAACCCCTATGCGACATAACTTACATTGATTTAGGCGGTAGTGTAGACAAACCCTAAGCCATTTTTTATTTTCCCCAACCCTATAAAATTAAATGCTGCAAATTCATGAACATCTAATTTCAACATATGGACACCTGGGTCAAAAATTTTGAAAATGACTACAGATTTTGGGTACTTCCATTTTTGGATGCCCAATTTATGGAATTTTCAGAGGGTGGGTTATCAGCACATTCTGAAAATCAGGCCTGTACCTGAGCTTCTCAGGCAGAGTCTTGGTGGGGCTCTTGTTATGTAAAGCCAGTTGTTTACCAAATAAAGCAGAGTTCGTGCAAGCAACATAAGCACTGAGTGACCACTGAACATCACATGGCCCATTTAAGTCATTTCAGGTTGGCACCCAAGAACAGAGAAACACAAAATCACCAGGCCACTATTGAAAATCTTGGCCTGAATGTTTAAATTTAGAAATATAACACACTGGAAACCAAACAGCATTGTTATGAATTCATCTCAGCTATTAAAAAGCTCTTCCTAATTTTACTGCCATCTTCAAACATTATATCTTTTTAACATATATTTTTTAAATAGTTTAAATCTGGTACCAACACAGTGTGAAAAAGAACAATGTGGGTAAAAGCCAAAAAACCTGTATAGTACTACTTCATTAGGCCAATGTTTCTAGTTTTTTTCTTCCTCCCAGACCTAACTGCATATTACATCTTGTCTAAAAACTACTGAACATAATGAGATCAATAACATACTGGTTAAATAAGGTGAAAACTTCTAACAACTCAGTTAATTTCATATTATTTGCCACAGATGATTCAAACTTGTTCAGAAATACATTACAACTAGTAGGAATAACAACATGCTCTTCAGGGCACGACCATCTTTTTGTTCTATGGACAACACCTAACACAATGAGGTTCTGCTCCTTGATTAGGCTGTCAGGTGGTGTAGTACTACAATTACTATTACTAATAATAAAATCATGCAATTATTTTCATATAATAAATTGAAGAGCAGGGCTAGTGATTCAACCTTTAAATAAGAATGTGCATCTTAACTTAAGAATAGCAACTAATCACACAGACAACATGTAACAGCTTGTATCCTTAATATTCTGTTCAATTGTTTTTCAGACAAAGCTCTTCTTGATTCACCAACAAGAATTCTTATTGAATTTGCTGGGCCCTTTAGAAAAGGCGTCAGCGTGATGCAGTGTGGGCCATGGAGGTCACCATGACAGCAGAGTTTCAGACACTGTTTAGTTGTCATGGCAGCAGAACCCAAGGCTTTTTTTTTTTTTTTTCCAGATTAAATACTTATTTATGGGACAAAACAAGTGTATGCATATCAGCTTTTGACTTAATAGGGAAAAAACAGGCTGATAATCTTTCAACTATCACACTTTTAGAACAGAAACCCTGCATATGAGATTTTCAAAAGCTGTCTTAAATAATATTTTAAAGGCAAAATGATCTACTGCACTGCAGCACTTGCAATAATTGAAAGAACACACTGAAAAAATAAACATGGGAAACAACGTTCCCTAATTTGATAATAATCATCAGTTTTTATGTAAAGGTGTTTGAGTTTTGAAATCTGAAAACCCTCATTACACTAAACAGGCCTTCAGAAAAGCTCAAAGCTTGTAAACTCAGCTTGAGCTTATTACAAGACCAGTAAGGTTTTTTCAGAGTCTTTGTTGTTGTCAGCACAAACATCTCAGATAAGTGATTTCAAATCTCTCCCAATTTTAAGGAGTCAAACT
Organism: Malaclemys terrapin pileata; assembly: GCF_027887155.1. Classification (NCBI taxonomy): domain Eukaryota; kingdom Metazoa; phylum Chordata; order Testudines; family Emydidae; genus Malaclemys; species Malaclemys terrapin. The sequence continues at coordinate 103,049,326 of NC_071508.1, forward strand.
TGTAATTTTGAAAACATAGCCACCAATGTCTGAATTTAATATTAAAGGTTCAATTCAATTCTACATCAGCAAACTAACTCCAGGTTATGAGGGATTTTTGACAATCCTGTTGCATTTCATGGTAAATACATGGATATCCAAGTCAGTGGTGCTGGAAAAAAATTTATAGTAGGGGTGCTGAAGGTGGAAACCATGTATTTGGGTTGTTATTACTACTTCAAGCCAAGGGTGCAGCAGCACTCCAGCATTCCGAGTTCCAGCACCTATGTACCTGGCACTGATCTTTACAGTAGGTTAAGTGGACTAGTATCATTTAATAGTGAATTCAAAGTTTAGCATTACTCACATGTACTACAAAAAATATAAGAAGCTCATAACAAAGGACTAAGAATCAATAGAGAAGGTCCAACTAAAATTACTATGAACTATGGCTGAATTTTAGCTGAAGGTTTTCTTTTTTATGTATGTAATTTGAGTAGATCTACAATTGACATACTATTAATTTATGGCACATACCAAACTGTAATTGACATAATATATAACAATAGCATATGTGTGAACAGGCCTGTGCCTTTGCTCAGCAACCAGTTGTAAGTACTGGACAACTGGGGGGAAAGGGAGGGAAGGGGGAGTTGGCACAGAATTCATCCAGCAATCTTATTGGGCCTAAGCAATGGGAACAAAATCAACCCATTCCCAGTAAGCACAAGCTAACCAAGCTAGGTGAATGAGCAACAGGATGGACAACAAAACTCAATTTTGACAAATGCAATGCAATGCACACAGGAAGAAATAATTTAATTTAGAACCCATCTAAGCGTGTATTTAACGGTAAACACTCATGAAAAAGACTTGGGCATCAATACAAACAGCTTAACACAGTTGTCAAAAAAGCAAACCAATTGTAAGAATGTATAGAGAATGTGATGGAAAATAATACTGAAATTATTACGAATGTCATTATATAAATCAACGGTATGCATTCTCCTGGAATATTGTGTTCAGCACTGATCACCCTCTCTCAATTAAAAAATAGGAGAAATTAGAGTGAATAGAAATGCATCAGAAAAAGATCAGACACATGAAAATACTGTCATTTGAAGAGATATTTAATCGATTAGGACTATTTAATTTAGAGAGGAGATTAATAAAAGGGGACATGATTCAGGTCTATAAAATAATAAAGAAAGTAAGTCAGATGCTCTTTTTGACCTCCTCTCATACAAAAACTAGTGAAATGGCAATGAAATGTAAAGACAGCAACTTAAAACTGATAAAAGGAAATACTTTTCTGGAAAAAAATACCCACTTAGTGCCTACTTAACTTGTGGAACTCACTGCCACAAGATATTATTTGAGGACAAAACCTTAGTAGGAATAAAAAAAACACTAGATGTTTACATGGAAAAAAGAACACCACCATTTTGGTAGGTAAGGTAAATTGATAAAGTGACAAGCCTTCATACTTCAAGAATAGATAAACTACTAACTGCCTATAGTTGGGAAGAAGCTTCTATTATCAGCAGTTTATTCCATAGTTGTCCCTGATGGGAAATTTTGCACATTCAGTTATTCACCCTAGCTCTAAAAATAGTTATATAATACCACTATAACTGAAGTATCCCAATGTATAAGTATCCTCTGCTGGCTTGACATTCTCTGGGGAAAAAAGCATTTTCTCTGGAAAAAGATAAGGAACTACTCTCAGAGAAACAATGATGCCCACGCGCCAAAAATACTGTTAAGTTTAGCTCCATGTGAAAAAGGAAATAATATTAAGGAAAGAAATGTTAATTTCATGTTACTTAAAAGATAAACAATGTAGGCAGGTGGAAAACATATACTAATAACTAAAAAAATGTTTCCATTAAGCAGAAGTGTTCCATTAATCTATACTTCCCAGAGGCTTACTATTACTGTGTACTTTGGATTCAATATTAGTGTAAGGAAAGAATTTCTCCCATCTTCAGAACTGGACTAGAGAGAGGGAAGAGAGTTTAAGTTTCAAAAGTATTGAAAATCAATTTCTAAATATATTCTAACTACAGTAACTGTCGCCAAGACTTTCAATGTGGGCAACATCTGAGTAATCATCCAAGATTCCTAGGAGATCTATTTTTACACAGGGTTGTTCATAATCTTCATCAGTCAGGGAGAGAAGAATCTTGGAGGATTTATTTATTTATTTATTTAGTATGGCCCCAAATATAAATAGAAATACTTTAGGTATCTAAATATTACAGTACATTAAAATATTAAGGAACAAAACTCACAGCTAGGGTAAGCTAAAGCAAGCTTAAAGAAATGGCACCTGCTTATTTCTTAAGGTCTGATTTTGTCCCCAAATTCCTTGAAGGTGACAAATTATTCAAGCTACCTCTGACGACATTTTTCTGGTTCAGCACTGACTTATCTCAGGACTTGAAAGAAACGGTTACTTTATCTTTTTAGCAAATTTGATCTACATCAAGCTGCTGTAGGAAAGAATCAGTTTTCTAGAATAGAAGACAGTCTGAAAAGGAACTGCAAGTGGAAAGTTTAAGAGACTGGTCTTGAATTCTGCCATACTCCCCACAGTGTATTAGTTAGCTCCGGGTATTCACTTTTGGTAAACCCCAGCAACTGTACAACGATCCTTTTGGACTGTACAACTAGCCTTCTGGAAATTCCCAGACACTGTTGATAATGGGTCCCTGTCATGGGGTAGGTACACCCCCATCACGGGGTGTCATGTCAAAAGAAAGGGAAAGGCTGTACCGCAGCCAGTTAGGTTCTATGCCGGGGTAGGCAACCTATGGCACTCATGCCGAAGGCAGCACGTGAGCTGATTTTCACTGGCACTCACACTGCCCGGGTCCTGGCCACCGTTCCGGGGGGCTCTGCATTTTAATTTAATTTTAAATGAAGCTTCTTAAACATTTTAAAAACCTTATTTACTTTACATACAACAATAGTTTTAGTTATATATTATAGACTTGTAGAAAGAGGCCTAAAAACGTTAAAGTGTATTACTGGCACGCAAAACCTTACATTAGAGTGAATAAATGAAGACTTCGTACACCACTTCTGAAAGGTTGCTGACTCCTGTTCTATGCTGGTGATATAAAATGTGGTAGTACAGCCTAGTGGCCGGAGTCAATAGGTCGGCCCTTCCTCACAGTGCTGCATGGCCCAATGGCCAGAGTCAACAGAGCGGCCCTTCCACACTGCGTGGCCAAATGGCTGGAGTCAATAAAGTCACCCACATCCCTAGGGCTGTGTAGCCTACTGGCCGCAGTCAATAAAACTGCCCACCTCCGAGGAGCTATGTTGGCCTATCGACCCGCTGGGGAAGTGGGGCACCACCTAGGGGTGTGTGGTGTCCAGGGTAGGGGACTTGGGCTCTCCCTGCTTCTCTTAGTCCCAGCCCAGGGCCTCGGCAGTGGTGAGAGTGCTGAGTCAGAAAGGATCCTCCCGAAACATGGTGACCTGTTCCCTGATTCTCCAACCAGAGCAATGTCTAAATTCCCTGCACTGCTTCCTACCCTGTCTTCCTCAGTGATATTACACGGTTCCCCTGGATCTCTGGGGTCCTCAGCGGGTGAAGCTGCTGATGGCTCGGTCCCTTCTCTGGGTTCCGCAGGCAGCCTGGAATCCGTCTGGGGCTCGGCACACCTTGACTCTGTGGTCGGGGCCTGCAGCAGCTCTCAGGAGAAAGCCTGAAGTCTGTGTTCTTCCCCTTCAGCAGCCTGCCAGACTGAGCTGGGCTGCTTCCTTTCATACCTTGCCTCCAGGCTAAGCATGCCCAGTAGAGGCAGAGGGGCATGGCCTCCTCAGCCTGCAATGCACAGTTAACACTTTCTGGCCCAGTGCAGGGTAGGCACACTCTGTCACAGTCCCATATGGAGCCTGGTAGGAGTATTGTGAAAACTCCTTAGGCTCACTTTCTGACCTCTCACTTGACAGTGGAGAGGCATGGCATGATTGTGAGGATATGCCCTGTGCCCATAGGTGCCGACTCTGTGGGTGCTCCGGGGCTGGAGCACCCACAGGGAAAAATTGGTGGGTGCTTAGCACCCACCGGCAGCTCCCTGCTCCGCCCCCCCATCCCAGCTCACCTCCGCCTCCGTTCTGCCTCTGCCTCCTCCCCTGGGTGCACCACATGCCCACTTTTCCCCCTTGGCTCCCCTTGCACCGCGAAACAGCTGATTCACACGGCAAGCACTGGGAGGGAGGGGGGAGCATGGCACGCTCGTGGAAGAGTTAGGGCTGGGGCCGGGATTTGGGGAAGAGGTCCAATAGGGGCAGGGACGGGGCGGAATTGGGGTGGGGACTTTGGGGAAGGGGTTGGAATGGGGAAAGGGTGGAGTTGGAGCGAGGCCAGGGGTGGAGAGGCGTGAGCACCCACCGGCGCCGGGGAAAGTTGGCACCTATGCCCGTGCTTGGCAAAGGCTTGGTGCCTTAACCTCAGTATCAAGGGGCAAAGAGTCAGGTGCCTCTGTCATGCTCAGGGTACCATCCTGATGGAATTCTGCTGGTACCAATCACTCCAGTATTGTTGTCAGGGGAGATGAAGACCTCATCTGTGCCAGTCTCTCTGGTGCCGAGAGGGCTAATACTGCTGGCGGTACCTATGTCAATTTGCGTACCGGGAGCGTTTTCCTAGGGCATTTGCCCTTCTCTCTTGGTACCAAAGATTCAGTGCCCGTGCCCAAAAGGTCTGTGGGTCTGTCAGAGGTACCAGATACCGATGGGCGCCGTGAGGCATGGATGCTGGATTGTGGTCTTGAATAATCCAGCTGTGACGTAGAACTCCATATGCTTTATGGAAATATGCTTATGAATATGACATAATGGGAATATGCTTTATGTTAAACACCTCTTTTATGGTATCATTAGAAAGCTTGTAATCTACTGAGTGTGTTCATCCTATTTGTTTGCATGTATTATTTTTATGTCTGGAGTTAGGAGAATAAGATATAAATTTGTATTACTGTTGTAAACATATTAAGTGGAAGCCATTAAGGGTGCTTCAGAATCAATATACTGTGAATGGGTTTATTTATCTGCAAGCCTTCCGGTGTACGTGTGGGCCAGCCCCTGGGTAATGAAGAATGAGGTCTCACAGGGACATGTGACCATGTCACCTGATGCTGAAATCCACCTTAAATCAGGTACTTTTCCATTTAGAACGAGGGGTGGGGACCCAGTTTCCCGTCTTGTGCCAAAGCTATAAAGGGGTGGAACAGAACAAAGGCGGTGGCCAATCCTGAGAAAACCCTTAGTTACCACCTAAGATGTCTGCTGGAACTAACAAGGACTGAACCAGGGGAAAGGATTGGGCCCAGACTATTAAGGAAACCTGTGAAAGAAGCCTGGGAAAGAAGCTTATTGGAACATCTCTGAGGGTGAGATATTACCGTAACACTGCTCTACAGCCAAAATGCTTCTGAAATAAATGTAGTCAAACTTTACTAATTCTGGGTCACTGAGAACGAAAATGATGCGTAAAATTGTTGATTGGCTCTAGTTTTCAAGATATGCTATTGGGTCAGTATATACGACCCTTGACTTGGGAATGGAGGAGGATATGTGAGTTATAAAGGGAAGGGATCTCAATTTAAACCAGAAATGACTCAAATACATCTTTGACTGGATCTATGAATAAATCTATGACTGGGTTTGGACAGTACTTGCTTTTTAGGCAAAACAATGAATGATGCAATCTGAAGCTGGTATAGCATCATACATGATATGAATTGCATCATGTTATTCCTAGAAGTCATGGATGATGCAATCCTAACGAAGCTTACATCACTCTGCTGAACAAATTGCCCTACATCAGCTCTAGAAATCATACAGTGACATGCTCTCTTATTTGTCAGTGTTTGATTTTGCAAAGGGACACATTTCTGTTTAGCCAAAGTGAACAGAGATGCCTCGTACTTGTGTGAACAGTGCAGATAACTTCTGCTATGTTTGTGGTGAAGTGACTTTTGCATCACAAAAGCGCAGTATAACCACTATGGTTAAGAAAGCCTATCACCTTTATTTTGGCTGCAAAATTGGAGATCAGGACAAGAGGTGGGCCCCACACATATGCTGCAACACTTGTGCAACAAATCTTCGCCAGTGGTTGAACAGGAAAAGGAAATCTATGCCTTTTGCAGTGCCAATGATTTGGAGAGAGCCAACAGATCATACCAGCAATTGTTACTTCTGCATGGTGCCTCCTGTTGGGAAAGGTGTGTCAAAGAAGAAAAAGTGGACTGTGCATTATCCAAACATTCCATCAGCTATACGCCCAGTACCCCACGGAGAAGGACTGACGGTTCCTGATGCACCAGAATCATTCTTGCTTGAGTCAGACGAGGAAGAGGAAGAGGATGAAACTTCTGGTCCTGAACCATCAATGTCACAGGACCCACATTTTCTCCCATCCTCCTCCTCTGAACCACACCTCATAACACAAGGTGAACTGAATGACCTTGTCAGGGATTTGGAGCTACCCAAGAGTAAGGCAGAGCTGTTGGGCTCCAGACTACAGCAGTGGAATCTCCTGGCAGGTGATGTTAGGGTTTCCATGTTCCATGACCGTCAAAAGGATCTTGTCCCATTCTTCTTCATGGAAGGTGATCTTGTAGCCTGCAACAACATCGATGGTGTGATGGCAGCCCTCAACATTGTTCACGATCCAGATGAGTGGAGACTCTTCATTGATTCATCGAAGACGAGTCTTAAAGCTGTTTTACTGCATAATGGCAATGTTTTGCCATCAATTCCAGTTGGTCATGCAGTCCATATGAAGGAAACCTATGACAACATGAAACAACTTTTGAGGAGCATAAACGATGACCAACATCAGTGGCAGTTTTGTGGCAATTTGAAGGTTGTTGCTCTCTGGCTTGGTCTGCAGACTGGATACACAAAGTACTGCTGTTTTCTCTGCGAATGGAATAGTCGTGCAAGAAATTCCCACTACATCAAGAAAGATTGGCCACTCCGACAGTCATTGGAGCCTGGGAGGAAAAGTGTTCAGCATCCACCACTTGTTGAATCAAGGAAGATTTTGTTACCACCCTTACACATCTAGCTGGGTCTGATGAAGAACTTTGTCAAGGCCATTGACAAAACACAAACAGCTTTCAAGTACCTCTGTGGAAAATTTCCAAGGTTAAGTGAAGCTAAGATAGAGGAAGATGTCTTTGTTGGTCCTCAGATTCGTGAACTTCTTCAAGATGATGCATTTGACCATGCACTGCGTGGCAAGGAAAAGACGGCATGGAAAGCCTTCCAGTTAGTGGCAATACATTTTCTCGGAAACAACAAGGCAGACAACTACAGGTTGTTGGTGAAAAACCTCCTCAAGGCATACAAAAGCCTTGGTTGCAACATGTCACTAAAGATACATTTTTTGCACTCTCATCTAGATTTTTTTCCACCGAACTGCAGAGCAGTGAGCGACGAGCACGGCGAGCGATTTCATTAGGACATTGCAGCAATGGAGAAATGCTATCAGGGCAAATGGAGCCCATCAATGCTTGCAGACTACTGCTGGACAGTGACAAGAGATGCTCCATTTAATGAATACAAGAGACAAGCCAAGAAGCACCGAGTAGACACTGAATAGGACTAAACTATGTACATAATAGTTTTTTGCCTTTTGTTTCATAATAAATTTTATTTATATAACCCTTTTGCTGATTTTTAAAGTGTTACATAAACAGGACAGGTGAAATATTATCATGTAAAGCAACCATAAACACATGAAAAGACCTAGGTTTACAATTTATGATTAAAACTCTACTATCTACACAATATACATAGACATAAAATGTAAAAACTTAAATATCTTAGAAACAGTAGCCAATCAGTTGTTTTAATTGTCATATTTGAATTCAGCACATCAAAATACATACAAAATACAATAAATAGCACATTTTATCTCTGAAGCAGACGACTTCTCAAAAATTGTAGACCAGTGTAATCAGTTTCTTAATGTATTAGGCTTAGACTTGCATGGTTTTGCTTTATTTTGCTTGGTGACTTACTTTGTTCTGTCTGTTATTACTTGAAACCACTTAAATCCTACTTTTCACACTTAATAAAATCTCTTTTGTTTATTAATGGACACAGAGTAAGTGATTAATACCCGGTGGAGCAAACAGCTGTGTATCTCTCTCTATCAGTGTTATAGAGGGCAGACAATTTATGAGTTTACCCTGTATAAGCTTCACACAGAGTAAAAAGGATTTATTTGGGATTTGGATCCCACTGGGAACTGGGCGTGCTGGAGAGGTAACCTGCTGAGCTGTTTTTGGTTAAAGTTTGCAGCTTTGGGGGTGTGGCCCAGATCCTGAGTCTGTGTTGCAGCAGGCTACCGTGTCTGGCTCAACAAGACAGGGTTCTGGAGTCCCAAGCTGACAGGGATAATGGGCTCAGAGGTAATCTCAGCACATCAGGTGACAGTCCCAAGGGGATCTCTGTGACCGAACCCATCACACCAGCTTTTCATTAATCGATAATAGGAGGAACTATTTAATGAGAAATTAATGTGCATATAATTCTCATTAGAGACATTTAAAAGGTTTTCTTACATAGGAATTCTAATCTTTAAAATAAAATGTTCACATAAATCAACTATAGGTGGCAATAATTAATGAGAAGCCCTCTACTGTTGTGTAAAAACATATTATCCTGTATTATATCTTGACAGATTATTGCTTAGTGAAAGCTATTAGTAAATCTCAGTAGGCACGCTCAGTTTATTCACACAACAATAATTAGGTGTGTGGATTTACAACTGAAAAAGCACTTCACACTATCTGTCTCACACCGTGAACAAAACTGTCAGTATAGCAAAGAGAAAACTTCATGCTTCATAATAAATCTACGGGTTTTATTCATTACCTTAATGAACTAGAGGCAAGGGACACAAGGAAAATTTCTGACAGAAATTAGTAAAAAACTAAAGCCTTCTGTACACACAAAAGTTGTACTGCTTTAATTATACTGACAGAGTTAAAATGGCACAAACCTAATCGCGAGGATACAGCTACACCAATATATTTTATTTCTGTATGAGAAGTACAGTAGAAACTGAAAATTATGAACACCAGAGTTAAAAACTGACCAGTCAACCAATCACATACCTTATTTGGAACCGGAAGTACTCAATCAGGCAGCAGAGATTTAGAAAAAAAAAAGGGGGGGGGGGAATACTGCACAGTACTGTGTTAAACATAAACTACTAAAAAAAGGGGAAAGTTTAAAAAAACATTTGACAAGGTAAGGAAACTGTTTCTGTGCTTGTTTCGTTTAAATTAAGTTGGCCAAAAGCAGCATTTTTCTTCTGCATAATAAAGGCTCAAAGCTATATTAAGTCAATGTTCAGCTGCAAACTTTTGAAAGAACCATAACATTTTGTTTAGAGTGATGAAAATTTCAAGTAATGAACAACCTTGATTTCCAAGGTGTTTGTAACTGTAGCACCTTTATATCAGCATATCTGCATCCACTCTAGGATTGTATTGGTAAAACAATTTTGGCAAAAAAATCACAACCCTAACCAACATACCGGTAGTTATATTGATACAATAGCTAAGCATAGATCAGGCCAAAAGCCCTGATCCTGAAATTTACAGTCCATTAGAGGCACTTCCTGACGCCCCATTAACTTCACTTTCCAGTATTCCCACAGAAGTCAATGGGACCATTTAGATGAGGCACATACATAAAGGTCAGCAGGATCAGAGCTGATAGCAGATTGTACATTAATTTAAATAAATAAAACTAAGAAAGTCTTGTGTCTCTGAACAGAGGAGGAATCAAATAGCAGGAAACAGCTTCTTTTGCTCACAACACCAAGAGCACCTGTCAGCCTACACCCTGACCCAGAAACCTCCACCAGGTTTCTTCCAGGGTCAGTACTGTGCTTTCAGCTGCTCCTTTAGGCTGTCTCTCTCTTTCCCAGTTTTTCTGTTCTGCCTCCCCACTCACCCACACACAGACACACCCCTACCAAAACAATATTCTGTCAAAAGCTCCTGTGTGGGTTCACTCACTCCTCTTGTCTTAGGTGGGGGTTTTAACCCAACCCATAATAAAGTTCCACCCAGATCAGAATAATAGTTTTAATAGATCACAGCCCCATGAATATGATCACAAAAACAATGGATAAATTATTTTCATAAATGTCCATGACAGAGAGAGAGCCCTAGTTCAATTGCCATACTAAAGCAAAGTATGTTTACAGAAAGCATTTCTAATCTTTGCCTCTCAGTGAAGTGAAGCTAATGTTACGATGATAATTTCTTCCTGCAAGTATTATAATGCTATGATATTAAAAATACATATCTGGTAAGTGTTTGATAGATATTCATTCTTAAAAGCTTTTTTAAAGGTGATATAAATAATTGCTTCAAGATTTAAATAAAACAAATGTTATGTTTTTTTTACAAGTCATATTATAGTCAGTACTGTACTAGAAACTAGAGAAAAAAAACATTAGTACTTGAAATCAACTGTGAGATTGTATTTAAAATTGATAAGCTTCCTTGCATTTCCAGAAAGCAAACTTTAACTATTGTCAGACATTGTATCCTTAGAAAAGCTAAATAGCCCCTCAGAGAGAACACTACTGGATGGGTAAAGTCCTGCACATCTGTGGATATCCGCAAAAATGGTCTGCAGATTGCAGAGTGGATTCAGAATGGGACTTCAAGATGGGACTTCAAGAAATGATATGTTCGTCACTAGTCTGCAAGATGATCTGGAAAGATGCTACCTACCTTATGTTCCCACCACTCAAGGGTCTCCTTAGCATAGAACAGAGGGATAGGTGATGTTGCATGCCAGCTCCATCTCAGCAGTTTTGTAGAAACCAAAGTGACAGGGATCAGTTGAAATTTTCCCAATACCTCTAACACACTTAAAGAAATTCACCTGAAAACTTTCCTCATTGGCTGGAAGACAGGCAACTATGCAAATTATGTGTTCTCTGCCAGAGTCAGTCAAAATAACATCAAACTGTATACAGATGATTTCATGAAAGGGTTTTCATCGGATCTTTAATGACACAAAATATTTACCAGTTGGTTCATTAAGCACCTTTATGAGGACAGTCATTGAACTCAATACAATTCGTATTGAGATAGGTACAAGTGAAATTATGCTAAGCTGAGCTAACAGACTAAGTGTGAAATCCTGGCCCCACTGAAGTCAGTGACTAAACAACTATTGACTTCAATGAGGACAGGGTTTTACCCCCAAGAATACATGTCACATGCTGACCCTCTGAGGTATTCCAGGTGAAAACGCACTGGTGAGGTAATGCAAGAAATCTTGTACTGCTGCTGGCCATGCTATACCTATTCTGTAGATAAACACTTGCATGACTGTCCAGCAAATAATGGAGAGGTAGGGATCTTACTCTGAAGCATCAAGTATCGCCCTGTCCTGGACATCTGGATCAACCTACTTGACAGACCAATGATCTAATTGGGTATGGCAAATTATGTTTTCCTAAATAGAAGGCTTCAGTTTCCATTGCTGTGAGCCAGGTGAATTTGAGGAGCACCGCATTTCACTTGTTCTTTAAAACAAAAACAAACAAACAACACTTCACACCCAAGCTATCTAAAATTGTACATGATATCCTTTTAATAGTTTCTTACAGCTCAAGGATTCAAAGACAAACTATTGGGGGGAAATGGTTGATAACTATTCATATTTGGGGATTCCAACATCATTCCAATCAGCCAGTCGATTTATTTTATTACCGTACAGGCAGAACTTTTAAAATTTGGTATACCTAGTAATTAGCACTGTTGTATGATTATACCTATTTCCAACATGAATTGGAAACGTCTTTCAATGGCTTGTATTCATCACATATGAAATGATATGGATGAGTAAGAATATTCAATTTTCCCCTTTCTGCTTTATTAAAATAAAATTTTCATACAGTTTAATCAAAAGGAAAAGGAAAGATGGATTTTTTTAATGTAAACAGTAAGTACACTTTCTTTACCAGGTTGTTTTGAAATAATTAGTTGAGTGTTGTAAAAGACTTGTATTTCTCAATGAAGAACTGCTGGAGGGAAAATAATTTCCTATAACATAAAGTACTTTCCCTGACAGAACTAGAAAAGCAGCTCCTTAAGTTTTGATGTTTCTGAGGGATTATTTTCCCCCTGTACCTCTACTTTAAATATTACAATTAATTTATTTAATTTATTAAGATTTTAAACCAATAATATGGCAATATTTGTGGGTTTCTTGCTCTTTTTAAATGATTGCATTGATGCTGCAACCAAACATCCATTTGCAATATTATAGCATTTACTATAATCCTCAAGCTGTTATGAAAAGACTAAGGATAAATGTCACCTGAGTGCCCAAAGTGCAAAACAGTATCAGGAAATATGAAGGGGTATTTTCAGAAGCAAAAAAGGAACATTAGAACTACCACTAGTCTCTTTCCTTTTCGTCCTCATATCTTTCTTGTGCTTTCCCCAACGTTCATCTCACCTTATATTTTATTCTATTTAGCACCATATTTATTTCTCTCTTGTTCTCTTCTCCAACTCTCCCTGTTCAATTCTATCTGTTATGGTCTACCTTTTTTATTGCAAGAAAACAAACAGTAGAAAACACAAATGCTGAAACACTTGAGCTTTGTCCAAAGCCTATAACAAAACCAATATAAAGACTTTCACTGACCTTGATGTGCATCACATTGTCCTTTATCTGCAGAATCAGCTACAGAACAAAATGGATGAAGATTGTGTGTAGTCAGTTTCCCTCTGTAGGTGTAGTTAACATGTGAACTGTTCATATCATCTGAGTTCTGGGTTGAATATTGGCTTGTTCCTTTACTCTTGTAATGAATACTGGACAAGCCCAGGATTGTTGCTGCTGGTATGGATTGTCCCTGAACAGACAGGCTTATCTACACAATTTTACTAAATTGTTTTCCCCCCCCGCTACTGATTTAGTTAAATTGGTGCAAAATATGTGTGTAGACAAGGCCTTAGCATGGATCATATAAGCAGGAGAGACCCTAGCAGGAACTCTTTTGGAGTCCTTTTTTAGGCATGACAGAAGACTAACAATTCAGCAGGACTTGAGGGTAAGCATTGTCTTATAGCATGTGGATAAGGCCAAGCACACTGAAAGTTTGCTGATACTTTAAAAACTTAAAAAACAAACAAACGTAAAACACATCTCACTGAACCAATAACTGGCTTAAGGTAATTAAAACATCTGAATCAACTATATTTACCAAAACACAATGTTCTCCTTAAGGCTTCTTAAAATACAAATGTTCTTTATTTTTAGAACTCAGGATTTCCTTTCCCTACAGAAGTTACAACACTGAAAATTTATGACACTAAAAAATGGATAGCAGATTTGGCAAAGGGGCCTATTAACAAGCTTTTGGTTCTCGCTTATATACAACAGCCACTGTTAATGTACTACCTTCTAAACATTAAAACGTGATATACTGAAAAGGCTTATCTACAAAACCCAAGACATAATGAAAATATTTATCCTTCCTTTGTAATAATGAAATTGTTGAAAAACTTTACAGCTTTGTTATATCATGTAAGTATCTGAACCAGTATATTATTACAAAAAATTGTTTCACATACAGCAATATGCTACTGCAGAACGATGCATTCCAGCAGTTTAGACAGAGCCGGGCCTAGGGATGAGACCACTGGACTAGCTGGTAAATAGGAGGAGACAGCCTCAGGGCAGGCAGTGGCACCTACAGTTTGTGCATTTAGGAAGTCCCTTCTTGTTTTAGAATATTACAGGCATAGTAATAAACACTTCAATTTAAGGATAGGGAATTGCTCTGAAACTTATTATCTCTACAACTAAAAGGAATTTTTAAGTGTGCCCACAATATTTGCCTGACCTCAGCAGCCAAGTGGCAGAGGCAGTAGCTGCCTGTTCCTCCTCCTTCCCTGCCAGTCATATCTCACTTCAACAGGAAAGAAAAATTAGTATTTAGAAGCTTGAGGCAGCACATGCTGTCCTGCCCATCCATGATGATATTCAGGCTTGCCTAGCCCACATTGTATTAATCTCCAGGCCACTTTTAGGCCAAGCCCATCTAGCAAAGGAACAGACAAAGACTGGCAGACAAGGAAAGAACACAGGAGATTTGGAGAAGCGATGGGAAAGAGAAGCAGCAGCAGAGGAGATCTAAAGAGAATGCAAGGAAGCAGAACAGACAAAGAAGGGGAAGAGGCAGAGAAGGGAAGAGGAGGCACCGAAAATATACCTAGAAAAGAGGCAAAGTAGAGAGATCTACATGAATGAGAGAAGGAAAGGAGACTTAGAAGGGTCAGAAGAGAGTATGACAAGGGTGAGAAGGATCTGAGTTGGAGGAAAGAGATCATGAAGGATCTCACGATAGGGAAGGGGGATCAATTTATTGATCTGGGTTAGGGAGCTAGAAAGGGGAGTCATGGTGGCTGATTGAAGACAAAGATGTTAAGCATGGGAAAAGTGACAATTCTCACATACTCTGACAACTTGTAAGCTTGGTCTTGTATTAAGGTCTGGGTGATAGTTCAAGATACTTTGTAAAGTAGATACACAGGGCAATACCTGCATTGATCCCACTTTTACTGAAGCAAATTCTTCCTGTGAAAAGACAGTGAAAGTTTGATATCTAATGTAATGAGTAAGTCAAACAGAGAAGACACATGATTATATGGAGCCCTCCAAACATGGAATAAACTACCATCAGCGGCGTATTATCGCCTAGGCCGACAAGGCCTAGGCCTAGGGCGGCAAATTTGCAGCAAACTTGAGCACCCACGGAGAAGCTTCCCTCCCCGCCCCGCCCCCACCCCAGCTCACCTCCGCCTCTGCCTCCTCTGCAAGCGCACTGCCGCGTCCTGTTTCTCTCCCCTCCCTCCAAGCACTTGCGCTGCGAAAAAGCTGTTTTGTGGGGCAAGGAGGGAGAGGGAGGAGGGGGAATGCGGCGCGCTGGGGGAAGAGGTGGGGCCGGGATGGGGATTTGGGAAAGGGATCCAATAAGGGCAGGGACGGTGCGGAGCTGGGACGGGACTTTGGGGAAGGGGTTGGTATGGGGGCGGGGAAAGGTGGAGTTGGGCCAGGGCCAGGGGCGGGCGGGCAGCAATTATTTCAGGGCCTAGGGGCAGCAAAATCATTAATCCACCACTAGCTACCATACTAACTACTGTGATATAGGTGGTAGTATTACATGCTTTTTCTTTTATCATTAGGACATCTTCTATATTTCCAAATATAGACAGCCTACATATTTATTATAAAACCCACAGCTCTTCTCCTCAATCTTTTACCAAAAATCTTTATTCTACTCCCTCCCCCATCTCTACTCAACCATAATTATATATCTACACCAATAGCACATAGCTGACCATAAAGCAGGGAGACTTGAACAGTTAATACGTTTTCTCGAGTCAGCTCTCAAAAGGGGAGGAAAAAAACATTGTTACCCAGCCCAAGTGATATTCATTTAAGTCAAAAAATACAAAGGAAATATTCTACACTAGTTGCCCAAGTATTGTTTAAAGTACCCTAATTAATAAATCTGATTTCTTCATATAACATCCAATCTGAAGATGAACAAGTGAGTAGTTCACCCCTGCACAGTGACCTTACCTAGCTGCAAACTACTTCCTTTTTTTTCAGTTACCATCTATGGGATAACCAACAACTACAGAGGAAAAGTACAGTTGAGCTCCTGAACAGAAAAGTCTATTTGTCTCCATTCATTATTGTCTCTTTGACAGACTGACCTCCCTGTGACCTTCTCGTGTGCCTCACTCAGGCTCTAAGAGAACTCAAGCAGTTCCTTGTGACCAACCCTAAGCTAGACAGGGAATCACTTCCTCTCTAGTACAAACCTTAACAAACTTGGTCCTTTTGTTACTATACCTGGAACAGCTGTGTGTCTGTTTCCCTTTTAACACAATAATCATGATGCTTGCTGCCTAACATAGTAGGTGTGCATTTTCAAAAAAGGAGACAGAGCTGACTGTGGCAACTATCGAGGCATTGGCCTCCTCTCCAACACTTGGAAGATTCTTGCTAGAATCTTACTGAATTGCCTGCTCCCTCTTGCAGAGGAATTACTTCCAGAGTCCCAGTGTGGCTTCTGACCATCACAAGGCTCCACCGACATGACTTTTACATCCAAGCAGCTCCAGGAAAAAATGTCAAGACCACCACCTGGAGCTGTATATGGCCTTTATTGATCTAACTAAAGCCTATCATCTATGAGACACTGGAAAATCATGTCAAAGTTTGGCTGCCCAAGCAAATTTATCACCATTGTAAGACTCCTCCACGACCAGATGACTGCCTCCATCCTGTGCAGTGGCTCTACCTCTAAGCCCTGTGTCATCCGAACTGGTGTGAACAAGGTTGTGTACTGGCACCACCCTTTTCTCCATTTTCTTAGCAGCTAGGAAAACATTAACCCAAGACCATCTACCACAGGGCATTGGAACCCAATATCAGACTGACGGCAACCTCTTCAACTTTTCTTATCTCCATGCCAGAACTAAAGTAATATCAGCAACTATAACCAAACTCCAGTAGGAAGTTGATGTAGTTGCACACTCAAAAGAGGATCTACAAACAGCCCTTAATTGCTTCTCTGAAGCTTACAAAAGTCTAGGGCTAACTTTCAACATCGGCAAAACAAAAGTTCTCCACCAGCCAGTCCCTGGTCAATCATCAGACCCAGCAAGGAAGATCTACATTGACAAAGAAGAACTGGAAAATGTAGAATACTTTGCCTATATTGGCAGCCGTAGAGACATAGATGTCAAGATTCAGCACAAAATCCACTGTGCCAGCCTTGCCTTTGGCAGACTGTCTCACCAGATGCTCAACAATCACAACATCAGAACACGCACTAGATTTTTTAGTCTATAAAGTGGTGATAATCCCAACACCCCTGTAAACTGAAAAAAATTCAAATGCCTAGAAAGTTATTTTTTCTCAATTCCTTCCTTTCCCTTTCTTCTTCTCTTTCATATCCCCCCTTTAATTTTAAATGTGCTGCAGTATCAGTCACATCAGGACTTAAGCATCCTTCTAATTTTTCCACCAGGAAACTCAACATTAAGTATTGAATTTCAGGTCAATTTGACTCAAATCGGAATATTTGTTTTTTGAACTAATCCAAAAGGTTTAGTTTTGAATCAGTGAAAAAACATTAAACTTTATTTCCCTAAAGGCAATGCACTAATGGGAGCAGTGTTCCAGCTCCCATTCTCTCCTATGAGCTGCGGTCCCTGAAGGACTACATTTCCCATAAATCAGTGCACTCATTTCTGTCTGAGAAAGCTGCATGCTGCACAATGTGAGTTCCATGACTGAGTATATAATGGAGCTGTAGTCCAGCCACGGAGCTGGCCCATATGAGAGATTGGGGGATTGATCTACAACTGCCTCAGGCAATGTGACATAGGGAAACACAGTTTTTGAAATGACTCAAAAGGAAGTGTTTTGGGTCATTTCAAAAATCCAAAATGAAGCACTTCAATTTCCAGAATGTCAAAATGTTCTGTTTCTATAAAAAATGTTGAAACAAAACATTTTGATGTTTCCAAATTGAAATGTTTTGGAATTTCCATTTCATGGAAGATTTCAATATTTTGTCCCATTTTCGGATGAAAATAAATGTTGAAATGTTGGATCTTCCCACAGAATGGAAATTCGGAATTTCACTCAGCACAGTTTTTAAGCAGAATTTCCCACTGAAATCAATGATAAAATCAACTTAAATTTGATGGCTGGATCTGGCCTTTTCTAATTTTAGAAAACCAAATTTCAATGTGGTCAAACATAGCATATATGAAAAACAAACACAATTTAATAGCTTAATATTAACATCTGGTGGTTGTCTTCTATATATAAATATTTGTAATTATCACTAAAAGTTATAGTTAGCTACTTTTATTTATTTCTGTGATTAAATTAGCCCTGCAATGTATCATATGCATGCAACTCTATGTCACCTCAAATTGTACCAATAAAGCAAAATATTCATTATCATAATTAGCAATCCACTTTGCTTATCTTCCTTGATTATGACAATTTTATTTGTTCATTGAACATTTACACTATTTTTGAATTAGGGTATAGGTATACCAAAATGTATAGATACCCAAGGATATTTATAGTGTAGATGTTTCCTCTTCCTACTCCCTACTCCACTGGCCTACTCCCAACTCCACTGCTCCAAATCTTTATATTTTATTTATTGTTAATTTGTTAAGCTTATGACAGATGATGAATTAACAACATTGGAAAATTAAGTCCTCTGTTACTCCAAAGAGAGCCTACTGCATATGTGGGAGCAGGACACAATTCTACACACTGGCCTGACAATTTGCCTCAACAAAAAACTTGAAATGTTAGGAGAATACAAAACTATGGTCATGCAGAAATTAGCCCCTCTGTAGAGAGCGCTGAGAAAGATGATTTGGAAGTTCTGTTTTGGATTGGATGCTGATCATTTCGATGAAGATCAGTGGAATTAGACTGAAACAGATGATGAACATTACTGTGCTTTTCAATGCTAGATAAAGCTAGCCCAGGGTGATGATAACTAAATATCATCCTTAACTATTGGCAATTTGAAATCCTATGTAATATGAGCTTGTGGCATCAGTTGCAAAGTTCTATTGAACGGGTCTGCAAAATGCATGATTACATGATTTTATAGAAGCATTGAATACTGTGTGTTACAGAATGGCTTGGAAGAAGAAGATGGAGAACCATAATTATATAATTCTTTTTCAACTAACACATTACATCAGTATCTTTTTACAGAGCATGCAATTTTATTTCAAAACTCTTCAACATGTAGCTTAGGTTTCAAAAATTAGACAAACAGGCCATCACTATTTTAAATTTTTGAATTAAAATATATTTAAACAATTGTGCAAAGCTATTAATTTTTGGTTTACATTTCAACCTATGCATTTAGATTAGATACACAGCCACAAAAGACTGCAAAAACAGTGATGTCTAAAAACCAGGTCTTGTTCTGCACTGTTCTTAAGAAAAAGCTAGAAAACAAGCCTACAGCTGGTTGGTTGGAAAAACTTTCTGTTGGAAAATGTAGTTCCTTCGAAACTAGAATTGCCCATTTTGACATTTAGATTTTTTCCATCAAAACTTGTATTTCAAAATTGTTTTTATTTTAGATTAAATATTTCATTATACAATAAAAAAGTAAACGTTAATATGGAAGTTTCAATTTTGTTGAAATAAAACATTTTGCTCAATCCAAAATAAAAAAAAAATCAGAATTTTCTTTTATAAGAATTTTGAAATTTTCAGGTTTCATTCCTAATGTTGAAATCCTCTCCAAAACAGAACTTCCATTTTCCACACAGCTCTAGACAAACCATAAATAACTTATCCTCCAAAACAGATAAGCTATCTAACTATATTTTTCACAACAAAGCATGGAGAAAAAGAAGGAAGGGAAAGAAGACAGAAAGAAATGGAAAATGGATATTGGGAGATCATTATTGTAAAGTATTATTTTGCTTAATGACTCAGTTTCCTCCTTTTCTATCTTTAATTTATCATGTAGAATAATTCCCATTCCCTGTTGTCTCCTCTCCTCCTTTGTCTCTTTTTCAGTTGTCTCTTCCTCCTCCCCTTCCCTCCAGGACATGATCCTCTTCCCAAATGAATTTATGTTTTGTGCTCCTGAAAACAGCTAAAGATGGGAAGATAAATCCACTGTTTTATAAGGATTGAGCATGAAAACTAGAACTCTGCATGAATAAATGTAGTTAATTTTTTTTCTGTGTTCTGACACAAAAGGCTGTTTTGCAAAATCTATACTGACACTGAATATTCTTTTATAAAAAGAGAATTTAGAAGCCACTTTGTGATCACCATCAGGAAGGATTTAATCTATAAAATGAGAAGTGGTTTTGAAATCATGAAGTCTTTGACAACTTTCTGCTTTCATTATTCTCAGAGAATGACACAACAACAAATGCAAGGAAACAGCTCCCGGAGGAATGCATGCTATCCAACCAACAAGGGCACAGGTAAAGCTTGTCATTCTGCACTAAAATATCATTGTATTACAAGCAAAAAAAAAAAAAATGCAAATAGAATTTGAACAATCTGGAATAGACAGTTCCTAATTTAGACTTATTGATTCTAGATACCGGAGCACACATTCTTTTATTTTAGCACCTCAGAGTACTGAACAATCTTGCATGTTGCTATATTATGCATAATAAAATATTTGAGTCAAGGATGCTAGGTTGTCTATTATCACTTTATATATGTTTTCCTTCCAAAAAGATTAGAAATATTTGTCTCAATAATACTTCAAACTACTGACATAACTTTTCCAAAATGGGAGGATGGAATAATCCCTACTGGATTTTGTTTCTTCATTTTAGCAAGCTGTGTGTCCTGGATACCACTTGCCATGCAGTTGGGCCTCTTGCCACTCTGTAGGGTTTTCTTTATTCTGGGACTTCACAGCAATACAACAGAAGAAGGGTCATCCTTTTCCTTTAGCTCTTGTAGGACAATGATTCTCAGTGCCATCTTCCTAACCACTGCAGCCTGCAGCTCTCTGTGTCTTAAACTCTTTGAAGAGACAATGATGCAGCACAGGTCAGCAATTGATCTCTAAATCTCTGGATATGTTGTGTACTCCCTAGAGATTCAACTATTGTTAAGATTAATGGAGTATTGCACCAAATAATAGCAGACCCTGCACAAAATCAATGAAATCAATTAATGCAGCTCAGGAAGTACAGAGACCTTCTCTTATAGAATCATAGAACTGGAAGGGACCTCGAGAGGTCATCTGATCCAGTCCCCTGCACTCAAGGCAGGACTAAGTATTATCTAGACCATCCCTGACAGGTGTCTGTTGAACCTGCTCTTAAAAATCCCCAGTGATGGAAATTCCACAACCTCTATAGGCAATTTATTCCAGTGCTTAACCACTCTGACAGTTAGGAAGTTTTTTCCTAATGTCCAACCTAAACCGCCCTTGCTGCAATTTAAGCCCATTGCTTTTTGTTCTACCCTCAGAGGTTAAGAAGAACAATTTTTCTCCCTCCTCCTTGTAACAACCTTTTATGTACTTGAAAACTGTTATGTCCCCTCTCAGTCTTCTCTTCTCCAGACTAAATAAACCCATTTTTTTCAATCTTCCCTCATAGGTCATGTTTTCTAGACCTTTAATCATTTTTTTGCTCTTCTCTGGACTTTCTCCAGTTTGACCACATCTTTCCTGAAATGTGGCACCCAGAATTGGACACAATACTCCAGTTCAGACCTAATCAGCGCAGAGCAGAACAGAAGAATTACTTTTTGTGTCTTGCTTACAATACTCCTGCTAATAAATCCCAGAACGATGTTTGCTTTTTTTGCAACAGCATTACACTGTTGACTCATATTTAGCTTGTGATCCACTATGACCCCCAGATCCCTTTCTGCAGTACTCCTTCCAAGGCAGCCATTTCCCATTTTGTATGTGTGCATCTGATTGTTCCTTCCTAAGTGGAGTACTTTGCATTTGTCCTTATTGAATTTCATCTTATTTACTTCAGACCATTTCTCCAGTTTGTCCAAATCATTTTGAATTTTAAATCCTATCCTCCAAAGCACTTGGAACCCCTCCCAGCTTGGTATCATCCGCAAACTTTATAAGTGTACTCTCTATCATCATCATCATCATGTTCCTATTATGCCTCTGGCGTTTAGGGCAGCAATGAAGCTCCACCACTCCTGTCTATTTCTGACAAGTCTTTCTATGGTTCCCCAGCTGTGCCCCAGGTTTTTCAGCTTGGCATCCACAGCTTTTCGCCATGTTGTTTTCAAGCAGCCTCGGTTTTGCTGGTCTTCAGGTGTCCATCTTATTGTAACTCTGGTGATGGAATCAGTTTCCATCTGAAGCACATGACTGATCCATCTCCAATGCCTCCTGCCAATGATGGTGCTCAGATCGTCTTGGCTGCACTGTGTCAACAGATCTTGGTTTGAGATTGTTCTGGACCAAAAGATACAGAGGATTTTTCTGAGGCAGGTTGTATGGAATAAAGACAGTTTGGACATGTCATACTTTCTCATTCCCCAGCATTAGGGTGGTGAAGCACTGGAATGGGTTACCTAGGGAGGTGGTGGAATCTCCTTCCTTAGAGGTTTTTAAGGTCAGGCTTGACAAAACCCAGGGCTGTGAGTTCAATCCTTGAAGGGGCTGTTTGGGGATTTAGTTGGGGATTGGTCCTGCTTTGAGCAGGGGGTTGGACTAGATGACCTCCTGAGGTCCCTTCCAACCCTGATATTCTATGATTCTGCACTATAAAGTAGTGTTGAATGTACACAGCTCTCATAAATCTTGAGTTTGATGTTGTATTTTGATGATTTCCAGACTGAAGGTGTTCCTGGCTTTATTGATTTTGTTCCAGATGTCCTGGCTTGTTCCACCAACCTGGCTGATGGTGCTGCCCAAGTATGTGAATGTTTCTACATTGGTGAGAACATAATCCTCTATACTGGTGATGGTGAGGCAATATTAAAGGTAATGATATCTGTCTTATTGCGGTTGATTTTCAGTCCAATTTTCTGGCTGAATGCATTGAGTCGAGTTGTTTTTTTCTTGTATATTGTGTTAGGTATGTGATAGGAGAGTGACATCATCTGCGAAGTCCAGGTCTTCAAGGGACGAGAAGAGTGTCCATTTAATGCCTCTTGGTATGTCTTCAGTTGTACGCTGCATTACCCAATCGATGGCAATGTTGAAGATGATTGCATACATGATACACCCCTGACATACTCCTGTTTTGACTTCAAAACTGAGCGCACTGTGATCAACAGTGATGTTGATTATACAGAAAGGAATTCCATATGCCTGAAGAATATGCCATAGGTTGGTCCTGTGAATGCTATCAAAAGCCTTCTCAAAGTCTATGAAATTTATGTAGCGTTGCCATTGCCATTCTAAGCAATGTTCTATTCTGTTTCGTAGAGTGAAGATCTGGTCTGTGCATCCATGCCCTTTCCGAAAACCAGCTTGCTCTTTTCTGAGAATGCTATCAACTGCCTCTGATAATACTGGACTATGATCTTACACAATACTTTGCTTGGCACAGATAAAAGTGTGTTACCATGCCAGTTATTACAATCACTGAGAGTTCCTTTCTTTGTTATCTTCATTATAACCCCATTGGTCCACTCATCAGGCACTTTTTCCCTTTCCCAGTAAATAGAGTAGATGTAAATAAAGGAGATGTAAATAGAGGAGCCAGGATAGATGCCATGATCTAAATCAGTGTTTCCCAAACTTGGGATGCCGCTTGTGTAGGAAAAGCGCCTGGCGGGCTGGGCCAGTTTGTTTACCTGCCATGTCCGCAGGTCCGTCCGATCGTGGCTCCCACTGGCTGCGGTTCGCTGCTCCAAGCCAATGGGAGCCGCTGGATGCGGCGCGGACCGAGGGACGTACTGGCTGCCGCTTCCAGCAGCTCCCATTGACCTGGAGCAGCGAACCGCGGCCAGTGGGAGCTGCAATCGGCTGGACCTGCAGACGTGGCAGGTAAAAAAACTGGCCCGGCCTGCCAGGGGCTTTCCCTACACAAGCGGCATCCCAAGTTTGGGAAACACTGATCTAAATCATTAATGAAGATATTGAACAGAACTGGACCCAGAACTGATCCCGGTGGGACCCAGCTCGTTATGCCCTTCCAGCATGACTGTGAACCACTGATAACTACTCCCTGGGAATGATTTTCCAACCAGTTATGCACCCACCTTATAGTAGCTACATCTAGGTTGTATTTCCCTATTTTGTTTATGAGAAGGTCATGTGAGACAGTATCAAAAACCTTACTAATGAGCCCTGCATGATGATTTTGGACATTTGGAGATGGAAAGAACTCTAGAACTCATTTGAGCCAATTCTATTGTCCCCAGATAGCTGAAGATATTCTCAGGAAATGTGTTTATTGTGCTTAAAGGAAAACGTTACCTATCAGAGCTATATATCTGATAAAGATCCCCAGCAGCAAGCTTTGGAACTGGTATGCATTCATTTCCTGTCTCTAGAGGTGGACCAGAAAAATGTGGAAAACATTTAAGTGGTGACTAACAATTTAACCCAGTATGCCCAGGAATACACAACCTGAGAAACACGTTTCAGGATACAGCTTTCAGCTCAAATACAGTCAAACCAACAAAGAGACTTGAAATGTTGCCTTTTGAAAGAGGTACTCAGTATAGCAGAATTAAAAAGTCAAGGACAACCCCATAAGGTGATCCTCTGCCAGAACTATTTAATCAGATTATTTTTAATATATGGGGAACTTTACATCAAGAGAAGAAGTCAAACTGCAGCCCACATTGCATTTTTGGTGCAAGAATGCACAAGTGAACAATGCAATGGCTGTTACATCACATTTCCTAATGTTTAGGCAGGATAATCCATAGATTTATACTTTGGAGTAGAAGCTTTCACCCCCTTAACAGAAAGGTTGGGGGTGATAAAGTTTTCAACAATTTGACTATAAGGTGTACTGCTAATCAAATACTTAAATTTAACTGAAGTCCATGGGCCAGGTTTATTGAACTGAATGAAAAAAAAAAGTATGTAGTCCTTACAGAGTCTGTCCTTGAGTGCACAGTGTCAGTTTGAAGTAAAGCTGTCAAAGTGAGATGATCTATAAATTTAGTGTGATTAAAGAAGCTTCCTGAACCTCCTAATTAACCTGACTATTCAATCCATGAGCAATTAATAAAATAAACAAATGTGTGACTTGATATAGTTTGTAACATAAACAAGAAGCTCACATTCACTTCTTACTATATAACAAGTTAGCATGGAGCATCAAGAGTTTCTAGAACAAAATCTTCAACTCAAATTCTACACCCCCACACACTCAAAATTTAGAGGCAAGTTTTAAAAGCTTCACTGTAAAATATGTAACAAAAATATACATCATTTTGTTTCTTTAAACAAGCCTATTCCTTTAACCAGATTTTAAAATAACTTGTTTTAGCATTAAAATGTGTGATTTCTTTGAGAAACTGAGTAGGACCTTTTTACCTGCTGGGCTTAATTTCAGAATCTATAGAGCGATTTTAAGAATAATTTGTGCTTTCATCTCTTCAGCAGATTACAACTATTTTTATTAAAAATGGAAAATACTCTCATTGGGAAGCATGTTCTAAGAAATACCTTGAAATGTTTGACATTCTTTCAAGTGGGCTCCCCTCTGCTGCAGTGAAACAGAACTAAATGTCATTTTAACAACTATATTAAGGCAGTTGGTTCTAATTTTCATACAGATTATCAGTTTGCCTCTTTAGCTTGTCTGCCAGTAAAAGGTTTCCTTTCGTTTTTTGTAAAAGTGCATAAAGAACTAAGAGAATAGGATGACCTGTTCACTTATCTATAATGTGCAGGAAAAAAAGTTGACTTCAGTCTCAGTGACATATACTGGAAATCTCACACTGCCAGTTTTAAAAAGTCCTTGGAATTTCTAAAATTATACATGACAATTTCCTAAATCAAAAAGTATTTGCATCCAATCAAGGGAAATCTATATTAGACTTCACCTTAACAGATAAAAAAGGAATTGATGTCTGTTCTAAAAATTAGTGGTTACTTAGTTGCAAGTAATCATGAATTGATATTTATTGTGTGCAACCAGAATAAAGTCCGAACCAGTAATATATAAACTTGGTGCTTTAAAGGAGCTAATTTCATAGAGCTGTAAACAATTATGAGACAAGTTATCTGAGAGAGAGAATTTGAACAGAAAAATGTGTATGATAATTGACTCAGACTACAAGCTCAGAAAGAACCACCATGATCATCTAGTCTGAGCCCCTGCACATTGAAGGCCACAGAACCTAACCCACTCCTGAAACAGACCCTTAACCTCTGGGTGAGTTACTGAAGTCCTCAAATCATGGTTTAAAAACTTCAAGTTACAGAGAATTCATGGTTTAGAACATTTCACTAGATGCCCAAAAAAATCCACAACTAAGAAAGAAGACTCTGCTAGATAAAAAAAAAACCTTGCTGGTTCAGGGATTGGGAGTGTATTTAATAGCAATGAATATAAACTAGAAGCTAGGAATTGTGGGAAATTATTAAGGGAAACAAAAGAACACAAGAAAAAAAATCAATGGCCAACAGAATTAAGGACAATAGGAGGGAGTTTTAATAGTCTAGGAACAAAAGGAAGCCTAACAATGGAATTAGTCATTTACTTAACAGAAATGGTAAAATTGTCAACAATAATGTAGAAAAGTCAGAAGTGTTCATTAAATATTTCTGCTCTGTATTTGGGGAAAAAGTACGATGATATGACTATATCATATGATGATGAAACGCTTTCCACTCCAACAATAACTCAGGAGTATGTTAAACAGCAGCTACTAAAGTTAGACATTTTAAAATGAGGACAGCCAAATAACTAGCATTCCAGAGTTTTAAAAGAGCTGGCTGAGGAACTCAATGGACTATTGATGTTGACTTTCTGGGATGTTCCGGAAAACTGAAATAAAGCTAATGTTGTCCTAATATTTAAAAAGAGTTATGGGCCTGTCAGCCTGACATCGATCCAAGCAAAATAATGAAACAGCTGATATGGGATTCAATTAAAAAACAATTAAAGGGAGGTAATATAATTAATGACAATCAATGTGGGTTTATGGAAAACAGATCCTGCCAAACTAATGATATCTTCTTTTGATGAGATTACAAGTTGGTTGATAAAGGTAACAGCATTCATATAATATATATAGACTTCTGTGAGGTTTGGTATTGCAAGACATTTTGATTAAAAAATTAGACCAGTATAAAATTAACATTGTTGCATGCAGTGTTGTAGCCGTGTTGGTTCCAGCATATTAGAGAGACAAGATGGGTAAGGTAATATCTTTTATTGAACCAACTTCTGTTGGTAAAAGAGACATGCTTTCAAGCTACAGAGAGCACTTCTTCAGGTCTATATACCCTCCTTGTCTCCATAAAATTAACATGGCACACATTAAATGGATTAAAAGCTGGCTAACTGATAGGTCTCAAAATGTAACTGTAAATAGGGAATCCTCATCGAATCAATGGGTTTTTAGTGGGGTCCCACAGGAACTGGTGCTTGGCCCTATGCTATTTAACATTTTTAGCAATGACCTAAAGGAAAAAATAAAATCATCATTGAAAAAGTTTGAAGAGGATACAAAGACTGGAGGAGTGGTAATTAATTAAAAGGACAGTTTATTAAAACAGAAAGATTTGGATCACTTGGCAAACTGGGCATAAACAAAACAATCTTCAACTCAATACAGTCAAATGTAAGGTCATAACCTAGGATCAAAGAATGCAGGCCATACTTACATAATGGGGGGACTATATCCTGGGAATCAGTGTCTCCGAAAAAGACTTGGGGATCGTGGTAGACAACCAGCTGAACATGAGTTTCCAGGGCGATGCTGTGGCTAAAAGGGCTAATGTGGTTTGTGGATGTATAAACAGGGGAATATCAAGTATGAATAGAGATGTTATAGCATCTTTGTATTTGACATAGGCGAGACTAATACTGGAAAACTGTGTCCAGTTCTGGCAGCCACAATTAAAATATAATGTTGATAAATGGGATGGGGTTCAGAGAAGAACCGGGAGAATGATTAAAGAATTTGAAGACATGACCTACTGTCAAAGAATTGAGGTGCTCAATATATTTAACTTCTCAAGAAGATTAATGGATTACTTGATCACAGACTGCAAGTACCTACATTTCAAACAGAAATTTAATAATAGAGGGCTCTTGAATCTAGCAGACAACAGTATAACAAGATCTAATGGCTGGAAACTGAACCTAGACAAAATCAGACACAAAACAAGGCAAAAAACATTTCAGTGAGAACAATTTATCAAGGATTGTGGTGGATTCTCCATTACTGGCAATTTATAAATCCAATCTTGGAATTTTTTTTTTTCTAAAAGATGTGATCTAGTTCAAATAGGAATTAATTCAGAAAGTTCTATGGCCTGTGTTAGGCACAAAGTCTGACTAGATGATCACTACAGTTCTTTCTGGCCTTAAAATGTGTGAGCCTACAAAGATATGCACCAAAATTTGTGGTGATGGTAGTTTTGGAGACAAGGGGGAAAGGTGGGAGAATCCACTTGGGCTCAGTGAAAACTGCAGAGAATCTGCTTCTCCTCAAAGACACAAGAGAAAATTATTCTTATTATTCTGATGATGTATTCTGTTGATGCTGAAATTGTGACTTGGCATTTTACAAGAAAGCAAAGTCAATGGCTTTCCATTGATTAAACCAGGCTTATTTTCAGTTGTTTACATTCAACTCTTTGTTTTCAAAGTATTATAAGCAACAGCTCTACAGTAAGTCTTCTGGAATGTACAGACATACCTACATATCTGTATTCAATAGAAGCCATTATACTCCGTTAGAGGTCAAGAACAATAGGATACAGTGCATGTGTAAAGCACGTTTCTTCAATTCAATGTTCCCTTTAAAAGGTCACATTCCGGCTACATTCCTTTCAGCCTACCTAAAATTCCCCCTCTAGGTTCAACTGGATAAGCTTTCCCCATTTTTCTATTCTGAATTATTGTGCAGAACTGCTCTACGTTATTAATATAGTTCCCACATTTCAGAAGAGAGGTTTCTGCATCTCAGTGGTGGGTGAATACATGTCCACCCCCAATCACTCAGCACTGACAGATTATTTGACAATTTAATTTCAGTCAGGCCTAGCTGCCTCAAGAATATTTTTAAACATTTTAAAAGTCAAGATAGAAGCTGCTTTAGCTTTTAACCCATCTGTGAGGTGGTTCTCAGAAATGATTTCTTCCAGAGGTGAAAGGAACCATACCATCACCCTTGAACTTTGCACTGACTTCATGTCTCATTTGTCTTCAACTGAATTACTCTCACTTTCCAAGCTTTGAAAAACTGTTCCCAACCATATCTCATCTGCCCTCATTGTTAGACAAACCTGCAACTGGACCAGGGCTGCTCACTGAACTGCACTGACTCATCCCTTAAGCAGAACCTGTAGTGACTCATCCCTCAGGCATGCTGCAGCAGCCTAACCCTAGGCAGGGTCAGATGACCCCCAGGCACAGATATTTCACTGTAACTACCAGAGCCACAAGTTAATCTGTGCAACAGCACCACTTGTCTAGGAACCGTACTGCTGCCTTGTAGTGTTACAGATTCCCTATGCTTCCAGCTTTCAGAGTAGCAGCCGTGTTAGTCTGTATCCGCAAAAAGAACAGGAGTACTTGTGGCACCTTAGAGACTAACAAATTTATGAAAGTTTATGCTCTAATAAATTTGTTAGTCTCTAAGGTGCCACAAGTACTCCTGTTCTTTATGCTTCCAGCCTGCTCTTGATCCTGTCGCTGTTCCTGTCCCAGACTTGCCCAAGCCTTGTTCCAGCCTGCTTCCGCCTTATCCATGCCCTATTCTGAACCTGCTCCAAAGCTGTTCTTGACCTGCTCCAGCCCGCCTTCTTAACCCCAGACCCTTACTGACTCCAGCTGACGGTCAGACTGCTTCTGGTCTTGGACTCCGATCCTGATTTGGCTTGCCTATGGATTCTGATCCCAGTTCTGACACATGGCCTGTCCCCAGACCCTGGTTTCAGCACTACCTTCAGCCCAGTCCCAACTCTGCATTCAGTTTCAACCCTTAGTACAGTTCTCTACCACTGCTCCAACCACCAGGCCTGACCACCTAGATCCCAGAAGCCGACACATGTGCTCTGCCAGTTTGGTGTCCTTTTGTCACTCTCTTGCTCTCAAATCCTACAAGTGACTCTGCATCTTCTTTCATGCCATCATCTAGGGCTAGAATAATCCTCCCTAATCCTGTCCCTGATTCAGTAAAGCACGTAAGTATGAGGTTCAGCCCCAATGATTTTCAATGGGATTTTAGCAAATGCTTAAAGTTAAGAAAATATTTAAGTGCTTTGGTGAATAGGGATGGCTTCATTCAGTTCCTAAGTGTTTTGTTTCCAGTGCTGACTCCTGTTCTCTTGTCAGACATAGCTCCCTCAAATAATATATGGGGAAAAAAAATTCTGATCATTTTTCATCCACTTTACACAAGTATAAATGACACCACCACATGCAAAGCAATGAAAATGCAAACCTGACATTTCTAAAAAATCATATACACAACTTAAAATGAAATTATTCTAAAAATGTGCACACAACATAACAAAGGCCCAGCTATTCTGTTATTCTAGATCTTCAAAATTTGTCACAAAATAAATCTTACTGAAAATTTATGATCCATAATTTAAGCTTGCATTAAAAAAAAAAAAAAAAGACTGTCACTGTAAAGGTAACCTTGAAACCAAGAATAGAGTATAAACCAATGGAGCACTTTTTCCGAAATTTGCATGAAGCTTGAACAACAACTCTGAGAAATATGTACTGCCAAGCTGTCTATGATGGAAAACAAAATCTTTATGACAATATCAATACCAACAGTTATTAGCAATGCTGGTAATTTTAGCAGAAATATCAACCTAATTTTCATGTCCCAGAATCCCTAAGTAAACAAGGCACACTCCATTGTACCAACTGCATTATTCATTCCTATCTTTAATTCAGCAGAAAACATCCATTTTAATTCAATTTTTTAATTTATCAGAAGTTCCTTCAGTATTTTCCAGATTTCCACCAGAGTACTGTGCAATTTAGGTCTAGCTTCCCAATATAAATATCTCTCATGATTTTACTGTTGTAACACTTGGCTAACCCTTATGTTCCACTCCTCCATGCTCTCTGTTCATCATCTATGCTATGCTGTATCTAACAGCTCTAAGCCCCTCAAAACAAGGATTGTTCTTTATTTATATCCAAAGTGTGATGCACTTCTAGAGAGCAATAGAAGAAGGAAAAGAAAGAAACAGTACCACAAAAAAATAATCTACAGTCGTCATTTAGTATGAAGACGAAACATTTCACTTTACAAAAATCAGAAGATCAAGGAAGGGGGTGCATTTTTTTAAATGCTTCATTTCCCTTCCCCCACTTTACTTTAATCTACTTATACATGGTTTAGAGAAACAAACTAGAAAGCAAACCAAGGCAGCAAGGCATATATTCAGTTGTTAGGTTTTTCATCCAATGGGTCCGATCTGGTGAGTTGCTGAGTGATTTCTGTGGGAGTTGAGGTCAACCATCTACTAAAAGAGGAAACAGACAGATTGCTGGAACATTAATCACCAACACTATTTTCTCCAGCAGTCAACTTACTAAGGCTGGGTCTACACTACAGGGGGGGGGGAGAGGGAGGGGAGGCGGGTCGACCGAAGATACGCAACTTCAGCCACGTGAATAGCGTAACTGAAGTTGCGTATTTTAGGTCGACTTACCTGGCTGTGAGGACGGCGGCGAGTAGACTGCTGCCGCACCGCCGCCGGCAACTCTGTTTCCGCCTCTTGCCACGGTGGATTTCCGGAGTCGACGGCAGAGCCATCGGGGATCGATTTTATCGTGTCTTCACTAGACGCGATAAGTCAATCCCCAATAGATCGATTACTACCCGCCGATCCGGCGGGTAGTGAAGACGTGTCCTAAGATCATTAATAGTATCCTTTGGCAATGACTGATCTGAATGGGGCTCCTGTTGATATGAATGTGCTTCGTTCAAATATAGACCTAGATCCTGTGAGATCCTACATGCTATTTGACACTGATGAGCACCTCTTGTGAGATACTACTTACTTCCCAAGTGGCCTCACTTCTCATTAACTTCATTTATTACTCTCTTATGTAATAAAAATGAGTGATTTATAATATTAAAGAATTCCAGAAAAAGAATGCCTGATGTCTACATAACAGTAAGCCAAAGGGTGGTATGTGACGTCTTTACCAAAAGCATGTTTGGGCTTACTTCTTTGTTAGAAAAGATTCAAGTAGTTATTTGTAGGGGCTGTTATCCTAAAAGGAGTGAAAGGCATGTCTTATTTACATGAATTTGAATCTCAAAAATTTATAGTAGGGACTAGTCAGTTTCCCTGTTGTTCTAAAACATATAATTTCTTTACATCAATCACAACTCTGTATTTTCAGGGGATCAAAGTGGTGCTGCCTATTTATGAAATGCTTTGCGGGGGCAGGGGTGTCTTGGAAATAACATCAATATCACAAACTGTCAGCCACATATTTCGTTAGAAGCAAGAGGAATGCCATCACATGCAGTAAGTTCAAGGAGAAGAATGAGCTCTTTAGCTATATCTTCTTAGGTACTCTTACGCCAAATAAGAAAGCTGTGTTTGTGACAGGGGTCAATGCAGCTCACAAATCTACTACTGCCGTTACTTTTTTCCAAGTTCTGCTCAATGCATATGTCTACTGGATCTTTGAGAGCATCAGTGTAACACGGACAGATCCCGGTCGTCAGTGGGCGGGACCTCTGGAACTTAGTGCATGAGCCTCTACCGCATGAGCTAAAAGCCAACTTGCTGTAGAGCAGACTCATTTTATCTCTCTAAGTGGTCTTGGTGCCACTAGATGGGACAGAACACAACACCCAGGAGGTGTGTGGGTTACATACTTCCCCTAGCTGAGGAAGCGAATCCCGAGCTTCAGAGTCTTCCCAGTTGAAATTCCGGAGAAGCCCCCACTTGTAACACCGACAGACCCCGGTAGTTGGTGGGCAGGATCGAACTAGGGACCTCTGGAGCTTAGTGCATGAGCCTCTACCGCATGAGCTAAAAGCCAACTCACTGTTAGCTAAGGCTGTAGAGCAAACTCATTTTATCTCTCTCTCTAAGTGGTCTTGGTGCCACTATATGGGACAGAACACCACACCCAGGAAGTTGTGTGGGTTACAGCAGCACCATCCACTTTAATTGTCTCTAATAAGATATGACATGGATGTATCTGCCATAGGGGCTGAAATAAATGTATCCATGTTATTGTTTCAGATTCTATATAATTATGAATAAAATATAATTACGAATAAAAGATTGTGCTTTGTTTGTTTTTTCCAGTTGTGTTTATGATAAATCCAACTAAATAGTTCCTCACCTTTGGATTGGTGAGTGGGGTATGACAGCAAGATTTTCAATGGTAAAAAAATAAATGACTTGAGTGCAGTGTTCCAGTATACTGCCTACAAGTGCCAGAATATCCATGTGTATAATAGCAAATGTCTCATTCATATCCTAAATAACAATAACCAAGAAAAATACAGTTGGTTATAACAACGAGGAGTCTTTGTGGCACCTTAAAGACTAACAAATTTATTCGGGCATAAACTTTCATGGGCTAGAACCCACTTCATCAGATGCATGAAGTGAAAAACACAGGAGCAGGTATAAATACATGAAAGGATGGGGGTTGCTTTATCAAGTATGAGGTCAGTCTAATGAGATAAAACAATTAACAGCAGGATACCAAGGGAGGAAAAATAACTTTTGAAGAGGTAAGAGAGTGGGTTATGTTACCTTTGATTCAATTTAAGCAAATGTACTTTCACAAGCATGTGTTGATTGTTAATTGCTATGCTTCCTCAACAAGGTAAACAAGCACTTGAGAGTGCTCTAGATTGGATTTAGTGCACCGATAGGCCAAGTCAACATGCCAGCATTCTCTGCAGGGTAAAAGGAGCAAGGCCATGAGTTTCAGAAGCAGTCTGGTGAGTGTTCTTATGCAACTTGTTAAGCTATAAACACACACACACACACACAAAATCCCCACCAAAAAAACAGACTTGGCTGACTCACGTTAGTTATATTTGACTATGCTAGCTTTATGTAATATACCAGCCAGCACAAATTGCTATGAACTGAAACAGCATTTCTCAAACTGAGAGTACTCCAGGGGGTCTGTGGGCCCAGCTGATCAACTCCTCCTTGACCCTCCCTCAACTCCTCCCCCTCCCTCCCTCCCAGCACCTCCTGCACACCGGGGAACAACTCAAGGGAGGGGGTGGAATCATATCCAGGGCTACCGCCCCACTGATCAACTCCACTTCCTTCCTCCCGGTGTCTCCTGCACACCAAGGAACAGCTGTTCACTGGTGTGCAGGAAGTTCTGGGAGGGACAGGGAGGAGAGGGGACAGGGCATGCTTGGGGGAGGGCGTGGAAAGAGGTGGGGAAGGGGTGGAGTGGGGATGGGAAGAGATGGGGCAGGGTGGGGCCTTGGGAGAAAGGGTGGAGTGGGGGCAGGGCTTGGGGCTGAGCAGAGGGGTCTGGGGGTCCACGAAAATTTTTAAATCAAAATGGGGGTCCTTGGGTTGCTAAAGTTTGAGAACCGCTGCACTAAAAGCTTTTAAAAATTCAAGAATCAAAGACTTTGACTATTGCTTAACAAGGTACGTGCACACAAAAACTATTCTTTATAATCAGACTCCTTTTCTGCCTACATTTATTTATGGACATCAGAATCACATCCCCTGCCATTTATGAACAGAGGAGAAAGCTTTTATTTATTCACAAATTACCTGAAAAGCTGAAATAATGAGAAAGGAAATAAGTAAGAAGTAAAGGAAAATTTGAAATTAAATAAAATATTGAAGCTTGCAGTTTCAGTGGGTTTTGTCTCTACCAGCAGGTGCACACACAAATTGTGCATGAGCTTGCAATGATGTCTGTTGGTTTCATATAATTTTGCCCACTATGGCCACAAGTCCTTCTTTGGCACATCACTTCATGACTAGAGACTATTGCTTAACTGAACCATGACGCATACAGTATGTTACACTCAATTCTGAATTACCAGCCTCTCTGTAGAGGGCATAGATAATCTTCTCCTTCAAAAAGCTATCTTATTCAATATGATAGTCAGAATATGCTAAGATTAGAGGGACAAAAATGTGTCTCTATTTCTGATACAGCAGAGAATACAAAATTGAAAGAAAGAAAGAAAGAAAGAAAGAAAGAAAGAAAGAAAGAAAGAAAGAAAGAAAGAAAGAAAGAAAAAGATTTTAAACACTGTCCTCCTGAAAGGGTATTTACAGGAAGACTCGTCAGGCTGTTTTAGAAAGTTTCTCTGTAACTGTTCTATATATTTTAAGTTACACAAGAAAGATGAGAAAAAGTACATTGCTACTTTAGAGCCCCCAGAAGCTATGTGCTGTTCCTGCTGCCTCTGTCAAAGCCACTTCAGCAGCAGACTTGCCTGTCTTTTGTTAAATCAATCCTCTAAACTATAGGCCAACTCTTTTTTGGTCTTAAGTTGTTACAGCCAAAAAAGGGTGGGAGAGTAACCGCACTGTAGTGGCAGTTCCAGAAAAAATTATGGCTGCGAAGACACTAAGCTGTATTCCCATGGCCTGTCCAAATGTTGCAAAGACCAAAGATTCCATGCCAACCCCCCCAAAACTATCACTCAGTTCCTTGCACAAAGGCAGACAAAGGCTTGGTGAGGAGAGGAGTTAATTTCACCTCTAATGTCCGCAGAATTAAAAGCAATCTGATTTTGAACAAAACCTGATCAAACTATATTTATGAAAAAAGCTGCAAGAAAAAATAACTAAGCTATGCAGAGAGAGTTTCAAGTAGTAGCAGAAGTCATCACATCGGTATTAAAAAAAATCTGAAAATTATTGCTACTGCCAAAACTGGAAAAAAGTTCCTTTTGGCTAAACTAAAATATGCATAAATATACAGGAGTAGCAAAAGACCATTTTTCCCTGTAAGAGCACTATAATTTTATCTAAATGGTAGTTGTTCCTGCTAAACAGAATGGTACTTGTAAGGGACATCCAACTCCATGCTTCAAATACAGCAGTCATCTCTAGAATGCTGACTTTAAGAAATCTTCAAAATAAAAAGCAAATTAGCTGAAAAATCATAAACTACATTTTGTACAAAACACACTCGTCAGGAAAATAATTCACCATTAAAAAACCCCCAAAACTTCAGATCTTCTCAAAAGATAATAAAAGTCACTATTCCATACAGTCTAGTTCAGTTTAAGGGGCTAAATAACTCACTGTATGAGGTCATATTGCAGTCACTACATAAAAATGCCATTCCTAGAAGTCTGGGGAATAAATAAATAAAAATAAATGTATCACAGTGATTATTCAAATAAAGCAGTGAAATGCTTAGGATTGTATTTTACCGCTAGAACTTCTGATGATCAATAATTCATGTAAACTGAAAATGCTGATCCTTTTATTTGCATTTGCATTCTATGGAGATATGGCACAAAGTCCATATACATTAAACTGCAAAAATATTCACCCCACAAAGCCAGTATAGCTTTGATGGGGCCCCGAGCAGTGAAGATATCCTCCGGGAGGACATTCTTGGCCAGGAGCCACTGACATAGTTAATCCACGTACCGACTCCTTTATTCCCATCTTCACCTCCACTGGGCAGGGGCACCTGCTCTGCCCTTCTCCCCTCCCTTCACTGTAGTGAATCGTTGTGGGGAGAGGGAGGGAGGGAGAGAGAGAGAAGGGAGTCACTTGCTGTATCATGTCCCACCCACCAGTGCTGCCATTGGGCAGTGGGGATGGTGCAGGGTCAGGGGATTGCCTCCCATCTGATGGTGATGGTGGGGGAGGGTGATAATACAGTTTGCTTCCTGGGTGGGGTAGCAAACCTGAGGTAACTCCCTGTTTCAGTCCCTGCCTTTAACTAATAGATTCTGTATTTCCCATGCCCAAAGGGATAGGCTGATTGCCAGATTTGGAGTTTGGAAGGGATTTTTTTCCCTTATGACAACATTGGCAAACTGCTCTATTGGTTTTTCTACCTTCCCCATAGCATTCAGGAAGTCTGATTTGGGGGGATTTAAATTACAATTGTTTCAACTTTGGCAGGTTCCAGTCCAGTTGGTGCATGTGGAAGGGACCAGTTCAGGGCCCTAAAATCCTTGGGCATTGGTGCTGGACTCATAGAGCATGGTGAGGAGGTATGCTTCTATGTCTGGACAGCTCATGGTTCCCGTCATTCATCTCTCCCTACGTCCAACGAGGAGAAGAGTGAGTTGGGACGCTATCTTCCAGTCAGGTTTCCTTGGCAGACCTAACGGTGTAGAGGGTTCCTGGTCTTCACAACCACCCACAAGTTTATAGTACATCTGGAGCCCATGGCACCAGTTGAGATTCACAGTGGAGCTACCCTGCCAGGTAGTTGGAGCGGTTTATCTCAGGTGGCCATTAGATGTTAGTAAA
The DNA here is from genome assembly GCF_027887155.1 of Malaclemys terrapin pileata. Classification (NCBI taxonomy): domain Eukaryota; kingdom Metazoa; phylum Chordata; order Testudines; family Emydidae; genus Malaclemys; species Malaclemys terrapin. The sequence continues at coordinate 103,086,506 of NC_071508.1, forward strand.
GATTCTGCCTATGCATTTAACCATATTACAGTGCCAGTGGCTCAATGTTTCCAAATCCACATCAATTACTTCTTTTACTCATAAGAACCTGGAAAAACATATGTGTTGTTTCCCCTCAATTTCTGGAGACAAAACTAAAATATCTAACTTTGTTTATACCATGACTTGGTCATATTACACTAGAACTAGCTAGGACAAGTACCCCTGTATATTGCCATCAATGGCTACAAAGAACTGCAAACTCCAGAGAAATGAATGATCTAGAGAAACAGAAAAGTGGAAGACACTTCAGTGGTCTCACGGTGTGGCTCAACAAAAAACTAGCAAAATACCATAACTCTATAAAAAAGGCCAAACATCCACAGGGGTTGAAGTATCAAAAGACCTCCAGCAGTTGCTCTCCTATATCTGCCTCTGTGTACTATACAAACCACCTACAAACTGCCCCACTCCCCCCACTATGACCAAGATTATTTGATTAAATTATTAGATTGTTGTGGTTAAAAACACATTGGAAAGCTGGAAAATTCACTACAAGAGTTTGAAAGTCAAGAAAATAAGTTCCACAATAACCTTAATTCTGAACTGTTTGCTTTTCTTATCAACAACAGTGACCTTACTGCCATCCACCATACCTCATCCATATTTCCAATACAGACCAGAGACTGTCAATCCCCATGTGGTAAATACAGATCTATAAAATACCACATATTGGTAACCACATATGGACTGGAAACTCAAAGAAGAAACACCAACACATCATCTCTTTTTATGTCAGGGAGGCAACACACACACACACACACACCCCCCTCCCTGACCTTTGAGTTAAAATACTAGCCAGTGCCCTTCTGCATCATAAATACAGTCCTATAGCCCCTCCATTGTCCACCCCACTGTGTCCCTGCCCTCCATATTGGGGGGACTTGAATGAAGATCTTTCCTACACCTCACAGAGGCTGTGTAGGAGGCAGTCTTGTGCAATTGTTCCAATTGGCTTTTTGGGGAGGAGAGTGGAGAGTCTTGTGCAGATCCTGGACTCCAAGAGTGAATTTAAACTGCAGTGATTAATGTACTTTATTTTATATAGTGCAACAATGTATGAAAAGGTTTCCTTTCTACGGGGTTTTGCAGAATATGCCAATGGCATGAGTAACTTTCAGCCACTGATAAAAGCTGCACTTTTTATCAGTTACTAAGGTGAAAAATCCCAGCAAATAATGGGGACAAAACATCCATTAAGATCTACATCAAAATAATTTTATTCTTCCTTGAATTCCTTACTAAATAATAGAATCACTTTTTAAACGGAAAGATATTTAGCTTTATGTATAAATCCTAGCATTCTATACATAATGCACTAACATTACCATGTGCGTACTCTAAAATTGGACCATATGCAAACTGAAAAGAAGTTTAGTGGATAACCACTAATCTTACTAGTAATTCATGACTAATTTGTTAATCGGAGTTATCCTCTTACACATAGGTGCATTAGACTTACAACAGTACTGGAAAAAATCTTTTGAACCAAATCAGTATGAAAACTGAAATCAACTACCCCTTTAGGATCAATTTTCATCCATTCTATCCTATGAATGTAAAGGAAGTATCACAGTAAAGCAAACATTAATTGCTAATTTAATTGTAAATATTTTAAACAAATATGGTAAGTAATCCAGAAATGTCCAAAGACTTTTTTCCCCAACAGTTAGTATGTGTTGATAAAAAAAATAACACCAGGATCTCATCAATAATGACAGCACAGAGAATCAAATAAGAGAAGCTGAGAGTTGGAAAAGAATTATTAGGTGATTATGTTTAATACTTGTACCAGTGTAGGACTCTTTCATATCTATATTGGAGTTTTCTCTAGCACCTGTCATCATAATGTCTAAATGCTGACATAATATCCATTTCAGTAGAGCTTAATATTAGTTTTAATAGCTTAAGAGAAATAATTTTTAACTTCAGATCTACAAGTGGACATTTAGAATCAAGAAGGATCTCATTATCAAGCTTGCTTTGAACAGATTTCCCACCATGATGCATAATCCAGAGATCTACAAATAAAAATCTTGGTCTTAAAGTAGGGCTCTGACAAAAAAAGAAGAATATTCAGGAGATCTTCAATGATCTGAAACGCAAAAAAGAGTCCTACAAAAAGTGGAAACTATGTCAAATTACAAAGGATGAATATATGCAAATAACACAAGTATGTAGGGACAAAATTTAAAAGGCCACGGCACAAAATGAGATCAAACTAGTTAGTGACATAAAGGGTAACAAGGAAACATTCTACAAATACATTAGAAGCAAGAGGAAGACCAAGGACAGGGTAGGACAGAAAATGTGGATATAGCAGAAGTATTAAATGACTTTTTTGTTTCAATTTTCACCAAAAAGGTTAGTAGTGATTGAACATCTAACATAGTGAATGTCAGTGTTAATGAGGTAGGATCAGAGGCTAAACTAGGGAAATAAGTTAAAAATTACTTAGACAAGTTAAGATGTCTTCAAGTCACCAGGGTCTGATGAAATACATTCTAGAATACTCAAGGAGCTGACTGAGGAGGTATCTGAGCCATTAGCGTCCATTTTCAAAAAGTCATGGAAGATGGGAGAGATTCTAGAGGACTGGAAAAGGGCAAATATAGTGCCCATCTATAAAAAGGGAATGAGGAGAACCCGGAGAATTACAGACCAGTCAGTTTAACTTCAGTACCCAGAAAGATAATGGAGCAAATAATTTAGTAATTTGCAAACACCTAAAAGATAATAAGGTGATAAGTAACAGCATGGATTCGTCAAAAACAAAGCATGTCAAACCAACCTAATAGCTTTCTTGGACAGGGTAATAAGCCTCGTGGATGGAGGGAAGTGATAGTTGTGATATATCTTGACTTTAGTAAGGCTTTGGATACTGTCTGACATAACCTTCTCATAAACAAAACTACAAAAATACAACCTAGATGGAGCTACCATAAGGTGGGTGCATAACTGGTTGGAAAACAATTCCCCAAGAGTAGTTATCAGTGGTTCACAGTCAAGCTGGAAGGGCATCGAGTGGAGTCCCGCAGAGATCAGTTCTGGGTCCAGTTCTGTTCAATATCTTCATCAATGATTTAGATAATGACATAGAAATTATACTTATAAAGCTTGAGGACAATACCAAACTGAGAGGGGTTGCAAGTGTTTTGGAGGATATGATTAAAATTCAAAAGGATCTGGACAAACTGGAGAAATGGTCTGAAGTAAATAGGATGAAATACAATAAGGACAAATGCAAAGTACTCCACTTAGGAAGGAACAGTCTATTGCACAAAATGGGAAATGACTGCAGAAAGGGTCTGGGGATAATAGTGAAAAGCTAAATATGAGTCAACAGTGTAACACTGTTGCAAAAAAAGCAAACATCATTCCGGGATGTATTAATAGGAGTCTTGTAAGCAAGCCATGAGAAGTAATTATTTTGCTCTACTCTGCGCTGATTAGGCCTCAGCTGGAATACTGTATCCAGTTACAAGCACCATATTTCAGGAAAGATGTGGACATATTGGAGAAAGTCCAAAAAAGAGCAACGAAAATGATTAAAGGTCTCAAGACCTATGCCCTGCTCTGTCTATGTCCCCCCCACATATTGCATGCCATCTCTCCTGGCCCTACGGGCAGGGAACTGTAATGAAGGCAGCCTATGTCCCCTTCCTTTCCACGGTTGGCTGCTCTGGCACATGAGCCAGCTGCCCTCCCTTCTGGAGTCACATCAGCCCTGGTGGGTGAAAGATGTAACTGCATCTTCCCTTTGCTTCCCCGTCAGAATAAATTATTCTGCGGGGGGTGGGAGATATGCAGGGACACTCATTCTGCACTTGCACAGTAGCACAATATTTCCACAGGCATATTACCTGTTTTGCCTTCTTTATTCTCTATATTGTGGAATGAAGTTATTCAAGAAGACATTCAAGAAAATGTTATTAATACTGCACCGTAAGTGAAGAATAATTGTCCATCCCTTCTTCATATTGAACTACAGCCCAGAAATGGTGGAATTTAAATAGTATTCATTTTGCATTTATTTTTATTGCTATTCAAAAGACATTTGGCATCACCAGAAAAACAACAAACCTTGAAAGTGCTGTACAGAATCCTCCCTATTCTTACCCCCTCCTAGAAAATTCATCCTCATTCTCAGACCAAGTTACCACAGCAACAAGTGAACTTCCACAAAGCAATGAATATAATCAATGTGCGGAAAAGATAGTCTATTGGGACAAATGTCTAACAACTTAGACTATCAGCAGGTACCAGAAGAGTATTTAGGAAAGGCAAAAATGATTTGACAAGAACGTTAGCTCAATGAGTAGATATTTTTCCAAAGTGCTAAAGTTTCCAGTGGGTATACTATACTCTGTGAATCATGACATTAGTCAATAGCAATTACTTCCAGCAGAACACCAGCAATAGGTTTTAATAGGAATCTCTTCTGAAAAAAAGTATACTTACAGTAACAATCAATATATGAAGTGATGATTTTATACACTGCAGTAATATGAATCCCTATATATTTGTAAACACGCTCCAGGACAAGCAAAATGCATTAAAATATAGGACTATTGAAAACATAATCTATTTTTCATTGAGGAAATTTATCACACTAGATAAAATGTAAATTCCATCTGGGATAAATTATTAATGCAATGTAAGAAAGAAACGAGATTTGCTATCCCCATTTACAACAGGAGTTACCTGTTTTATTTCCTCAAAATGCACCTACATGCTGACTTTATTAATAGTCTGTAATCACTGTAGGATCAACTAACTCCCAGGTGAACATAATTCATTCAGAGACAGGAGTCATTTTAAGAGCCTATTAAATATGAAGTTTTACAATGTATGCTACTGATTTACTGGTAGACACTAATATTCTGTTTTAAATATTGTTTTCTTTATCATGTTTTACTGACAGTAGCAGGAACATGGAAATATAAACAATATATATTTATGTATCTCTTTACTTCGGAGGTTATGTCAGATTTCACTATTGCCAAACATGCTCATTTTTCTTAAAGAAAAAAAAGAGGGAAATTATAAACATTCATGGAAATTTTCCACAACGGACTTGTATCAGAAGGGTAGAAGTGCGTGGGGAGGGGAGGCACATTCGGTCATTTCACTCTCTAACCATCTTAATGAACATTTTCCCATTGTTTTGTTGGGGACTGAGGCATATGTAGATTATAGGAACAGCGAAGACTTTGACACAGACATAGCTCTGGTGGGCAGTAAGTATGGCTCGATATTACAAAAGATATTACTTACTAAAATTAGCTTAAACTTTAATATTAACAGCATCATTAACATAGAATTCTCCATCTGTAGATATGAAAGATCTAATCAAAGACAGCTAAGCATCATTATCCAGTTTTACAGATGAGAAAACAGACCCAAAAGGAGGAAGTTAATGGTACAGCCAGAAGGAGTACTCAGGTCTTCATTCACTGACTAGACCAGGGGTAGGCAACCTACAGTACGCATGCTAAAGACGGCACGCGAGCTGATTTTCAGTGGCACTCACATTGCCCGGGTCCTGGCCACCGGTCCGGGGGGCTCTGCATTTTAATTTAATTTTAAATGATGCTTTTTAAAGATTTTAAAATTCTTATTTACTTTACATACAACAATAGTTTAGTTATATATTATAGACTTATAGAAAGAAACCTTCTAAAAACATTACAATGTATTACTGGCACGCAAAACCTTAAATCAGAATGAATAAATGAAGACTTGGCACACCTCTTCTGAAAGGTTGCCGACCCCTGGACTAGACCATGCTGCCTCCTTATCAGTCAACTTGTGGGGAGGAAGAGGGGAGAGGGACCCCACTTGATGAGTATGGCACATCTTAAACACAGAGCTCACAGAATGGAAAGCATATTTATAACCAATGAAACCCCTTTACAAATATGCCATACAAAGAATAATCCTGGTTTTAAAGGCAGGACTACTAAAATTAGACTTGAGGAAGCTTAGAACATCTTAGTCAAACAAATCCTGTGGAAAGGGCCTTGGGAAAAGGAAAACTCAGAGAAGATACATCAGAGTTTTTCCCTGGGTCAATCTTTGGGGGTGGGACAAAGTTTGTAGCTGTTCCACTGCCCTCTTCAAAGAACATTTCCAAATACTTGGAGGGCGCCTCAAAAAATTAGGATAGCCTAATGCTGCCTTATCTTTGTGTCAAATTCCCTGTGAGCACTGAACAGAGGAGAGCACTGAACAGAGATGGCACAGCCCTTGTTTCCTATCTCTAGCCTGGCACCACCTGCTCCCAACACAGTTTCAGATCCCCAGATAAACGGATGGCTTTCTGCTAGGTCTGGGCCTCAAGGTCAGCCACCCACTACCCTCTACTATCAGTGCCTGGTAATAGGGCTGGCACATATAATTTCTTCCATAAAGCAAAGAAGGAATCAGGGACTGAATTACAACTCTGAGTCATAATTCATTCCCTAGTCTGGGCCAGAGGCAGGGCACCAACATGCTGCCCCTTAGTGAAGACTGAAAAGGCACAGTCTAGGCCTTCTTTTGTAAGTATAGTTGGTTAATACAAAAAAGCGTACAAATATTGTGTTTCTATATAATAAGTCACTAACAAGTCTATTTGAATATAGCCATTTGGGGCATACATTCCTACAAAATTTTGGCCTGTCTCAATAAAATACATCTAAGTTGCTTCTCTCAATATTAGAACACAGGTTTTTAGGATGGTGACACAGTCTACAACACAATGTAAATAAATACTTCAAAACAGAAGAGAGTTATTTATTTTTCTGGTTTCCTTCACTTTCATTAGTTCACTTTCATGCAACTGTAAACATTAGCCAAGTGTATTTTCTCTTTGATTAATCCAACAAGAATACAGTAACTCCTCACTTAACACTGAGTTATGTTCCTGAAAAATGCAACTTTAAGTGAAACAGTGTTAAATAAATCCAATTGTCCCGTAAGATTTAATGTAAATGCGGAGGGTTAGGTTCCAAGGAAATTTTGTGGGGGAGGGGAGGGGAGACAAAAGACATTATACTGTATATTGTACAGTACTGCACTGTGGTTGGAAAGTGCCCCTGGCTTACCCCACACAGACACAGCCCACTGCAGGCAAGGACGCTAGGAAGCACCTTTGCAGCAGCGGCGGCAGCTTCCCCGGAGAACAGGCTCGGATTTTGCCGGGAATGCTCCAGGCCCGCCTCTTCCTGTCCCTGCTCCACTTCAGGCCCACCTCTTCCCAGCCCCACTCTACCTCCTCTCCAGAGCATGTCACATCACATCCCTCCCCCCGCTCCCAAAAGTACTTAGGAGTAAGCGCGAAGTGCTGGGAGGGAGGGTGGAGAAGGAGCAGGGAAGCCCCACATGTCCACTCCTCCCCCTCCCACCCAGAAAATGCTAAGTGCCGCTAAACAGCTGTTTGGCGGTGCTTAGGACTTTCTGGGAGGGAGGGGCAGGAGCGGGGAAGTACCATGTCTCTGATCCTCCCCCTCCCTCCCAGAAAATCCTAAGCGCTGCCAAACCGCTGTTTAGCAGCACTTAGGATTTTCTGGGAGGGAGGGGGAGGAGTGGAGACGCGGGGCTTCTCCGCTCCTCCCTCCCAGAAAGTCCTGGGAGGGAGAGGGAGGAGGCAGAGAAGCAGAACTTGTGCAATGCTCCCTTGTAAAGTCGCTGCTCTTCCACAGAATCTTACAAGCAGGCAGCCAAATGACGTTATAAGGGAGCATTGCACAACTTTAAACGAGCATGTTTCCTAATTGAGCAAGGACGTAACATTGAAACAACGTTAAGTGGGACAATGTTAAATGAGGAGTTACTTGTATGTATTAAAACTATTTTTAATCACAATGAAAAAATGCAGTGACAAATGATATTTCATTCAAGTACAGATGTGTTCTATAGTTTAAAAATGTTAATGAAACCATCAGAATGATTCAGATTCTAAAGTGATAGTAATAAAGTAGTAAAAAGAAAAAACATCCCACTCCAGTAGTGGTCTTGAACTATCTACTCTACCTGTATATACACTGTGCTATTTAGCACATGGCTTGCACTAATTTTCAGATTATTTATGAAACATCATAGTGGTCCCTTGCTAGAGATAATTACCCACTGCCAGAAAGATCCTGCACCTGAGATACAGGTTAGTAAGGAATTTGCAATGGTCCCTTTGAACATTTCAATATGAATACCAAAAACTCTACATTTAAAAGAATGTAGACTCAGAACCCCCAGCAACAAAGTACATTTCAATCAATTCCCCTCAAAGTCAAAGAGACTGTACATTAAAAAATAACATACTGTAGAAGGGACAAAAGAGAAAACTTTTCTTGGCTAAAATACAGTAACGAAAGAATATTGTGTGAAATGTTAAGTCATTATAAATAGTTTTAATACATATTCATGTAAGCCTGTCCTCTGTAACAAACACAATGAGAAAATATATAAATATTCTTTGCATAAAACAATCATTAATTGAAGAGGTACTTAATTAGAGAGTCTGGAACAAATTTACATGAATTCTCATTATGAGTTAGATCACATTTATTTCAGCCCTCTTAACCACATATTCACTTTTGTTTAGAGCTTGATCCTGCCCTCTGCTATGCTACAGCAGGAAGATGAAGGAAAAGGTCACACAAGTACAGCAGCAAGCAGAATACCACCTTAGAGCACCAGACATTGTCAGCTGGAACACTGTTTTTTCCAACCATGAAAAAGCAAGTGCTAGCTGTCAGCACCACACAGAGAGAAGCAGAAAAATGCTTTCCAAGTTTTATGTCTATGTAGGGTTTGATTAAGCTTCTTTTCAGAATGTTCTTCAGCTACCATCTCTACTCCTCGTATTTAATAAGGAATCAATGGGCACAAATTCTGATGGGTATACCTCCATTTTCACAAATTGCTTCCTCATCCAGCTCCTTTTCCCGGATTCATGCAGTAACAATTATCTATTATCTCTCAGAATTTACTACTCACTATTAAAGGGTTCAAGTATCAGAGGGGTAGCCAAGTTAGTCTGGATCTGTAAAAAGCAACAGAGGGTCCTGTGGCATCTTTAAGACTAACAGATGTATTGGAGCATAAGCTTTCGTGGGTGAATACCCACTTCATCAGACACATTAAAGGGTTGTCATTAGAAATAGAGATATTCATCTACATAATAAAATCCCACTAATTCAATCCACTAGGCAGAAGACATTGCAAATTAATCAATAGAACAGGCAGGTAAGTGCATGTGCCACTTACCAGTTGCTGCATCACATACTTCCCCTCCCCGCAGTATAGAACCTCGCTAGTTAGCACTTTTGGAAACTGCACACACAGCCCCATAAGTATTGTGCATTTTTGGCTTTGCTGTTATCTGAAATGTGAACGAATAGGGGAAAGTTTAAGTTTCCTCTTTTCCACTGGTGTGTGTGGCTTTTTCTTTTTTTTTTAATCTCTACTCCACATACTAAAAATGGAAACCTTGCAGGATATTTACAACGGATGAAACTTCACATCTTAATTCAGGTTTAAGAGGTAGGTTGTAACTAATGACCATATGAGCCATCTACAGCCAGAATTACCTAAATGTGTTATCTCCCACAAGCAGGGCTGGCTCCAGGCACCAGCTTGCCAAGCAGGTGCTTGGGGCAGCCACTCCGGAGAGGGGCGGCACGTCCAGCTATTCGGCGGCAATTCGGCGGACGGTCCCTCACTCCCAGCTGGAGTGAAGGACCTCCCGCTGAATTGCCGCCGCAGATCACGATCGTGGCTTTTTTTTTTTTTTTTTTTGCCGCTTGGGTGGCAAAAACCCTGGAGCCGGCCCTGCCCACAAGAAAGATTTTTTACCATTCAGGTGACTGACTAATTTTTCAGCATGGTGTTTGTCATAGCATTCACTTTACCAGAACTGTGTGTTCCTCTCCAGTGGCTATTAATATAATTCAACAGGGATGATGGGTTGAATATAATACAGTATCAACACAAGGCTATTGCCATGACAATTCAACCTAGAGAAAGGAAAACAATGTCCTTGCACATCTAGGCCCACCTTGCTAACTAAGCAAAGGGAAAACAACATTCATTCAATTCTATACCTATAGTACTACACATGATTAAAACATCTCTGAGTTTCCATCCTTATGCCTTCCACATACACACATATTAACCTGAATACAAACACACTCCTTATTTATAATCTTAAACATAATATGAAACTCAATTTGCAGTTAGATGGATCTATTCATATTTTTATTAGACACTTATATTGCAACTACAGTTGGGCCTATCTTACAAAAAAGGTATATTTTTAACAGGTATTAGTGAATGCTTAACTAGTGTGTTAAATCCTAGCATGGACAAGGCAAGCTTTAAGTTTAACATGTGTTAGCTGGCCAAGGTAAATATTAGGCTTAACACTATTCAATCTACAACTGCTCTGTCTACGCTAGGAGTTTAATATGTTAGCTAACATGTTAAAATACACCTTTTTTTCCTAGTGAAGAGAAGGCTTTTATAAATGTATATAATTAACCCAGAAATTTCTTAACAATATATTTGTATTGATTGTATGAGTGGACTTTGGAAGGCCTAATATCTAGAATCCCTTAAAGCATTTATACTCAAAATTATTTTCAATTGCATTTTAAGTAACACACTGCCTGCACATATTTATGTGTATTAGTTATCAACATGGGTAAAGTCTGCAAATTTGTATTGCTTTTCATTATTCCTTTGTTAAAAACTATTTGTTCACTAAAACATACCAAGAACTCACCAGGACATAATTTTTTACTCTACTATTGATCTCGTTGCCATTACCCAAAGGCATGGTACATGGCTATGCACATAAGAATGCAAGTCATAAATTCTTTCTCTGGAGCATCCTAAATATCTTGCGGTGGGTGCAAGAGAAAATGATGAAAAAATAAGAAGTAAATAGTGTATTATGATTCAGCTACCATACATCCTCGCATGAAATGTACATGATTTGCTTCAAATAAAAAAATTCCTAGTTCTTTAAAATGTTCAGCATTAGTTAGTTTCAACAGTTGTGTCAGATTGGAATTACAACAGTGCTTGTGAACAGACAGCAATCTTTGAAATGATTTTGTTAGGAACAAGAAAGGTTCTATGAAATTAGCCTGATTTGTTTTTAATTGATCTCATTTGAGAATGATGACATGTCAAACTATTTCTAGGATGAGAAACTGTTCCTCCTGTTAGTGAAAATACCATTATCTTCTGATTCAAATGACTGCAAACAAAACAAAACATAACTGCTATTCAAAACATTACTATGAATAATGGATGTTAGTCTCCAAGGGATGATATTAAGAGACCTACAGGAGACAGGTGTTACAGTATAGAGCTCTATGCTCTACACTCTACTCAAGTTATGTGGGAGGTTTTTTTGTTTATTTTACTTAAGACACCAAAAGAAAACAGTGAGTATTTACTGCTTTTGTGTGTGTATGTACATGTACATACCCATATCCATACATACATACACACAGCCTACTTGTACGGGCTGTGACTAAAATATCTGACATTTATTGCACTGGAATACTGACCTAGGTCCCTCAAGTCCCCCACCACTGTCCAGTGGGGAGAGCGAGCAAAAGCATGGCAGTCATTTGGAACTGAGGAATGAATGAATTGAACAAAAGCAGGTATGTGGTATATTTATCCCCATCACATATCTACTGACAGTCCTCCACAGTTCCATGTTGGGGCGGGGGGGAGAGGGACATAACTAGTTTATCCAATACGTAAAATAAATACTTTGATCCCGATTAAGTGGACAGGGTTGTGGGCATGCTTTCATCACTACAGAAATCCCCTGCACTGATAGGTGGAGATTTGAGTGTCTTGCAGCATGATCTTGGGATCTGACTTAGGGCACGTCTTCACTGGCAATGTGCTTTAATGTGGCTTATGTTGTCACTGCGTAGCGCTGGGAGAGAGCTCTTCCAGCGCTCTAAAAAACCCACCTCCACGAGCACGGCTTCCAGCACTGGTGCACTCTCTAAACTAGCATGTTACAGCACTGAAACTTGCAGCGCTCAGGAGGGTGTTTTTTCTCACCTCTGAGCAAGAAAGTTGCAGCGCTGTAAAGTGCCAGTGTAGACAAGCCCCAAGTCATTTAACCATTCTTTTCTTGAGCACTTGTTAATGGCAGAAAGATAGCTGGTCACCTGGCGCCAGCTCCTCCCTCACTGTTTTCAACTGCAAAAATGTCATTAAAAGAAATTAAATATACCATAATTTCCCTAATATTTCTCCTCTCCATGTACACAATTGCTGCAATTGCCGCCTAGGACAATCGGCTGCAAGGCCATCAACCTTCTGCTCCCCCCGCCCTGCAGGTGCAGACACTTCCAGGCAATATGGCTCCACTGCAGCCAACAGCTGCCCTCAGGAAACCTCTTCAAGTAAGGAGAGCAAGGATTAATCACCATGAGGAGGCAGGTGGCAACATATAATAATGGCCAGAGCTACACACAGATATGGCTATTAATAAATATTATAACGAAAACACCCTTCCAGCCAAATAGTTATACCTGGCTCTTACCCAGCACTTCTCATCTGTAAAACTCAAAGCGCCTTAAAAAGAAGGTCAGTATCATTATCCCTATTTTACAGATGGGGAACTTGAGGCACAGGGAGGGGAAGTGACTTGCCCAAGATCACCCAGCAGGCCTACAACAGATTCAGAAACTGAACCTAGGTCTCCTGAATCTCAATCCAGTGCAACTATCATGTCCCCTAAAGACCGTGGTGGTACTGATGGTTCTGGAGGCAGAAGCAGGAAACCAATTATTAAGCTCACTCTAGTTTTTACAACATTGGGGGAGAGGAGGAGGAAAGGGGGGGGGAGAGAATAAAGTGGCACTTAGTTTTACTACTAGCCTTTTCCCACAAAAAACTATATGAAAGAACCCAGTGCTTTATATAACGGGCTGGGCCCTAGTTACCTCACAGACCTCTCTGTGTAATTATACAGCAGCTGTGCCAAAATGAATTACCCAAACTAACACAAACCCTAATCTGAAGTGGGGCCAGGTGTTAGGATGTTTTCAGTGAGGGGATTCTTAATGGTGGAACTAATTTCCCCAGCCAGTTCACTAGCTCACCGATTTGTGAACTTAAAATACATTTTGAGTTGCAGGATTTGGGAGCGTCAGTGTCAGATTAGGTCCAAGAGCACTAAAATGGTCTGATTTATAAACTGAAATAAATAATTACTCTGATTCATACTGTGTGAATTCTATACATTCTGAGCTGTACTATGGTAACCATATTATGTACTGTAAGTAAGGCCATACTTGAACTGCAGAATAAGTGTAAAATAATTGTGGCTGAGTTGCAGACAGGATAATGAAAAATCACGGAAAAGTATTAATTGCAGTAATTCGGAAAAGCCAGCGAAGACCTATTTGTGTAAGAAAAAATTGCTGGAACTATAAACACTCAAGTATTATGTTATGCCTGATAATTCTTTTGATAACCAGACATTTTGCTGTAACTATATTACAGTTATTAATGTGCAGGGCTGACAGTGGGAACCCCAGCCACTCAGGGCTGACAGCCTGAGCCCCAGCCACTATTAGCTCAGATAAATGCAGTTCTACTGTACTAATGGGGGGAAAGGGTGTGTTGCAAATCTCAAAACTGTATGCTAAATTGTGAGCTGTGCAAAGTAAGCTAATTAAAATTAGTATTGTGGGGGAAGCCTAATATTGTGGGATCCTCAATTTCTGCAATATCTCAAATTAAGTAGAGAATTAACTGAAAGGAAATTATCTTTGCCTTACTATGAAATAAACGCATTGAATACTGGCCACCCATAAACAGGATATTTTATTACTGATACTAAACTAACACTCTGAGTTGATTTGTTTTTTAAATCTTTTCCTAGCACAATAAAGTACTCAGAGAAGAGATTCACATTACCTTATGGGGTAGGGAAAGTCAATCGAGGACTATTGCAACCTTTAATCATATTCATATTTTCATATGCATAATGTAAAAATATCACAGAAGGACAAGAAAATAATGAGTCATGCTAATACAGCATTACAACTTATATGGTTGAAAAAGGAAGGTCTACATTCTGGTATTACATAAAATACTCTGTCTCTTCATCTGCTTATTGTTGATGGCCAACAGCATGAGGCGCCACAGTGGTGAGTCAAACCCTGTTACAGGTTTACTTATTTTGTTTGTGTTTTACAAAACCCTTAAAAATATGAAATTGCTGCCAGCACTCATGTACTATCTATCCTAACTTTGGTTTAGAAAACTTGGAACCACAGTTATTTACATAAAATGTTTGGTCAATTACTGGACCTGCTAATAATCTCAAAGCACATATACTGCTTTGTACTTCATCATTAATAAACCTAGCTAATAAAATACTACAAAAAAACAGAAGTACAATATTTAAATTGCATGAAAGTGTTTAATAACAACTTGCTTAATTTTACTCTTTGTCTAGCCTTCAATAAAATGTCCTAGCACACTGCTATCTGAGGGAAATTGAAGCATGGGTTGGGAGCACTGTGAAAACATATTTGGGAGACCAAGTTTTGGACTCTAATTTATATTAATTTACTGCAAATTTTGCTTTAAAAATGCATTAGTAGCTCGCATACTGCTTGCACTTTTATCCTGCAACAAACTGATGAACTGCCATATAAATTTCCCATTTCTTAACTGAACTCAAGGACATCATAGAATTTGATAAACCGTCTTGCCAGATTTTGTGTACACAAATCCATCTTCAGCCTATCCTTTAATAAACTACAGTGACTACTGTTGACTTTTCCTTTCACCTTCAGTACAGCTATGCCAATTCTACTATTGCTGCAGCTCTCGTGACATTTTTACATTTTGGAAGATTGTAAATGCTGTCATCTAAGACAGTGCCTTCAATAAACTAAATAAATTACACTAAATGACTCCATTACTATAGACAATGGAATACCCACATTAACAACTGATGCTAAAGATCTTGGCAGCCCAAAAGTTTGTCGTTAAGGTTTAGCTTTTGCTGCTGAGGATGTAAAAACTCTAAGGCTACATACAAAATAGAAATGTGCTTGCATTTTCTTTTATTCCTCATTTTTGTTGTAGACAGCTTCCAGTGTTCCTTTCCCAGTATGTACAAGAAAGCCGGATTCAGTCTAAGGCAGCAGTGGCAGAAGATGGGGTGAGGGTATCACATAGAGCCAGAAGATCCTTTTCAGCTTGTTTTGGAGTTGGCTTGCTTTTAATACAAACCCAAAATGCACAAAGTTTACTTTTCAAGTTCATCATTCATTAGCATTTTAGTGATATTTTAGATTATGCTTGAAACCAAGCAAACTTTGTACCATTTCAGATTATTGTGAAGGCTAGGCTGTGAACCGCCTCCCCTGCTCTAACAGACATTTTTAGCAAGAGGCACTGTAGCTTTTAATGCCTTCTATGATCTAGGTAGCCCCATGTTAGTTCTTCAGTGAGCAGGACCGGTGCAAGGAAGTTTCACGCCCAAGGCGAAACTTCCACCTTGTGCCCCCACCCACCCAGCCCTGCAGCAGCTCCCCCTCCCCCCAGCCCTGCGGCAGCTCCCCCCCAGCCCTGAGACACACACCCCCTCGCGGCAGCTCCCCACCCCCCGGCCCAGGGATCCGTGCGGCAGCTCTGAGCCAGGGGAACCCCTGGGCTGCCTGCCGGTGGCTCAGACTCCCTCTCCCTCCCAGCGCAACGGCCACTGTAAAAAAAAAAAAATTGGGGGCGCCACTTTTTGGCGCCCCCAAATCTTGGAGCCCTAGGCAACCGCCTGTTTGGCCTAAATGGTAGCACCAGCCCTGTCAGTGAGTAAAACATATTAGACCAGCTCCTTTCTTCCACCAAAAAGCTTCTGGCAGGCAGATAGCCTGCTTGTCCCAACCACACTACTTGGATTCACCATTCCTATGCTCTTTTAATACTGATGCTGAAAAATGCCCTAGAGTTCACTGGGATTAAGATTTCAACCTACCTAATTTGAATGTCTCACATCGCATCCATATTGGTGCACATAACAAAATTCATTCCGCACATGGGTGGGAAAAATTAGAGGGAACACTGTCCAGTAGTTAGGGCACCAGTCTAGGATTTGGGAAATCCTAGTTCAATTTCCTGCAGACTTCCTAAGTGACCTTGGGCAAGTCACTTAGTCTCTCTCTGCCTCAGCTCCCCATCTGTAAAAAAAAAAGTGATAAGAATACTTCTATATCCTAGAGGGCTGGTGCAAGGATAAATAATTTTAAAAGCATTTGAGAAGCATTTTGAGGTTTACTGATTAAAAGTGCGATATAAGGCCATATCTACACTACAAATTTTTGCCAACAAAGGTTATTGTCAGCACAAAACCACCACAGTTAGCATAGCACTTGTGCACATGCATAATTGGCTTCTTGCATCACTCACCAGGAGGGCTTGTGTCGATGCACGGTGTGGTACAACATAGGCAGGTATTCCAGTATGCAAGTCACCAGTGTCCAGCACACTGACTTTTGGCAATGCATAGTCGGGCAGAAATGAGTCACACAGAGTGACTGGGCACAAGAGGTCAACTTCCCAGCATGCATCTTTCTCCATCCATAATGTCATCTATATCCCATAATTTTCATGTTTTTCAAAGTCCCACAAACCCATGTGATCCTCCTTGCTCTCTGCCATTTCTGACCGAAGCATGAAGCCTGCACAGCTCTGTGCTATTGTCACAAGCATTGCAAGCACAGGACACATGATACTTGGGAATTTGCAGAGCCACAAGAAAAAAATGAATCAGCAGCGTACATGGCAATTTTGTAGAGGATTACTGTGGGACATAAACAACAAGGAGTCTGGTGGCACCTTAAAGACTAACAGATCTATTTGGGCATAAGCTTTCATGGGTAAAAACCTCACTTCTTGTGGGACATAGCGAGAACCGGTTCAAGATTCTAGGTGGCGTTCACAGAGCAGCTTCAGATGGTGGAGCACGCTTTTGGAGCCAAGCAATGAGCACTGACTGGTGAGATCACATTGTAATTCAGGTTTGGGATGATAAGCAGTGGCTGCAAAACTTCTGGATGTACAAGGCCATTGTAGCAGGGTGAACACCCGCTCCAGCCCTGAAGGGGTTGGAAAAGCCCTGCAGAGGGCTGGGGCTGTAAAAAGGAGTAAAACCCCGGCTGATTGGGGAAGTGGCTGCAGCTGGGGCCAAGCCCCAAACTGAGCCACTCAGCCTTATAAGAAGGATAGGGTAGCCAGAGCTGAGAAGTCTCCCTCTGACAGGAGAGAGAGACAGGCTTGGCTGCAGGGAGCTCACCTGGGGACCTAGAGTAAGGTAGGGCTGGGGAAAGGCCTTGGGGGCTGGGAAGCCTTAGGCCAGCAACTCCCCAGGCTGCAGGGCCTGGTCCTAGGCCCATATAGGTATTGGGGTTGCAGAGGGGCAACCTGAGGGTGGGTAAAAGCAGCCAGTCTAAACCCCTTGTTGCCAGTGATGATTGGCTGATATACTGCAGTCTGCCTCAGGGCGCAGGGGCTAGATGGTGACTGGCAGTAGCCATGACTGAGGTGACATTGGGATAAGGGGTGGAGGTTCCCCTGTGTGGGGAGACCCAGAGAGAGTGGGGTACTGCTGGGGGGCAGCACCTAAGCCAAGGGCACTGGGGTCTGGGAGGGACATTGGGGCCAATGATAGATGGGACACCTGGCCTGCAGAGGACGCTCTGGATGCTGGTGAGCTAATTCCCATGGATGACCAGCAGGAGGCGCCGCAGGGGTAAGTCCACGCTTGATTACAGCCACATTCCTAGATCTGTGTGCTGAGCTTGCCCTAGTGCTCCAGGACAGGGACCCCAGAATGAAAGCTGTCCTGACAATGGAGAAGTGAGTAGTGATTGCAACTGTGGAAACTTGCAACGTCAGAAATTGCTACTAGTCACTGGGAAATTATTTTGGAATTGGAAAATCCACTGTGGGGCCATTGTCATGCAAGTATGCAGGGCCATCTCCTGCTACACGGGACTTCCAGCAATGTGCAGTACGTAGTGGATGGATCTGCAGCAGTGGGGTTCCTGAACTGCAGTGGAGAGATAGAAGGAACACATATCCCTATTTTGGCACCAGACAACCTTGCCACAGAAAGGGTTACTTTTCTATGGTTATACAAGAGTTGGCTGAACACCAGGGACACTTCACTGACATCAGTGCTGGCTGCTCAGGGAAGGTGAATAACGCTCACATCTTTAAAAACACAGGACTGTTCAGAGAGCTACAAGCAAGGGCTTTCTTTCCTGACCAGTGGATTAAAATGAGCAATGTTGAAATGCCAATACTGATCCTGCAAGGACCCAGCCTTCCCTTTGTGGTGTCACAAAGCCAAACACTGGCCACCCTGACAGCACCAAGGAAAGATTCAACTACTGGCTCAGCAGATACAGAATGACAATTGAATGTGCCCATGATAGACTGAAGGGACGCTGGCATTGTTTACTCACAAGATTGGATCTCAGTGGAAAAAAACATACCAATGATAGGTGCCTGCTGTGTCCTGCATAATACCTATGAAGCAAAGGCAGAAAAGTTGTAGGCTGAATTTGAACAGCCAGACACAAGGGCTCTGAGACCTCAACACAGAGCTATACATCTCCAGGAGACCTTGAAAGAGCACTTGAACTATGAGCCACAGTAATGTGTTGAAGTGTACTGTGCTCTACCTGTCCCAGCTGTTTCGGGGCCTGTTAGGAATTGTGTGGTGCTTGATGTACATCTATGAACATAACACTGTCAATGCACCTATTAATTTTGTAGTGCTTATTGTACATTTATGATTATTACACTGTCACTGATCCTTATGAGTTGTCACACTGTACAAGTGGGTGCTTTGAGTACTGTTAGGCATTCTGCAGCACATGTGGAAACTAATAAAGATGACAAGTATCAGGGGGTAGCCATGTTAGTCTGTATCCACAAAAACAACAAGGAGTCCGGTGGCACATTAAAGACTAACAGATTTATTTGGGCAGAAGCTTTTGTGGGTAAAAAAAACCTCACTACTTCAGATGCGTGGAGTGAAAGTTACAGATGCAGGCATTATAACTGATACAGGTGCATCAGTTATAATGCCTGCATCTGTAACTTTCACTCCACGCATCTGAAGTAGTGAGGTTTTTTTACCCACGAAAGCTTCTGCCCAAATAAATCTGTTAGGCCTGATCTACACTAGGAGGTTATGTCTAATTTAGCAGCGTTACATCGAATTAACCCTGCACCCGTCTACACAACGAAGCTATTTAGGTCGACATAGAGGTCTCTTAAATTCTATTTCTGTACTCCTCCCCAACGAGGGGAGTAGCGCTAAATTCAACATGGCCATGTCGAATTAGGGTAGGTGTGGATGGAAATCGACGCTAATAGCTCGGGGAGCTATTCCACAGTGCACCATTCTGTTGACGCTCTGGACAGCAGTCCGAGCTCGGATGCTCTGACCAGCCACACAGGAAAAGCCCCAGGAAAATTTGAATTCCTTTTCCTGTCTGGCCAGTTTGAATCTCATTTCCTGTTTGGACATCGTGGCGAGCTCAGCAGCACTGGCAACAATGCAGCGTTCTCCAGCAGAGGTGACCATGCAATCTCAGACTAGAAAGAGGGCCCCAGCATGGGCCGATCGGGAAGTCTTGGATCTGATCGCTGTGTGGGGTGATGAGTCCATGCTTTTGGAGCTGCAATCGAAAAAATGGAATGCAAAAATCTACGAGAAGATCTCAAAAGCCATGACAGAGAGAGGATACAGCTGGGATGCAACGCAGTGCCGCGTGAAAATCAAAGAGCCGAGACAAGCGTACCAGAAGACCAAAGATTCAAACGGACGCTCCGGATCCCAGCCCCAGACATGCTGTTTCTACGAGGCACTGCATTCCATTCTAGGTGCGGCCGCCACCACTACCCCACCACTGACCGTGGACTCTGAGGATGGGATATTGACGGCCGCTTCCTCAGAGATATTAGCGGACAGGGAAGATGAGGAAGGTGAGGAGGAGGACGAGGCAGTCGACAGCGCTTACAACGCTGATTTCCCAGACAGCTAGGATCACTTCATCACTCTCACAGAGATCTCCTACCAACCGTCCCCAGGCGTTAACCCGGACCCTGAATCAGGGGAAGGATCAGTCGGTAAGTGTTTTAAACATGTAAACATTTATTTTGAACAGAACAGGAATATTAACAATGGGTTTTTCATGATTAGTTTGCCCTAGGCGCTCTACTTTTTAGTCCTTGCCAGTGCAGCTACTGGAAAAGAAGGTCTATATGTACGGGGATAGAGCTGAAATCCTCATGGGACATCTCCATGAAGCTCTCCTGGAAATAATTGGAAAGCCTTTGCATGAGGTTCCTGGGGAGAGCAGCCTTATTGTGTCCTCCATAGTAGGAAACTTTTCCTCGCCAGGCTATCATCAAGTACTCTGGGATCATTGCCTTGCAGAGCATGGCAGCATACGGCCCTGGTTTTTGCTGGCTTTCACGCAGCATGCGTTCTTTCTCGGTCTCAGAAATTCTCAGCAGAGTGATGTCACTCATGGTGATCTGCTTAGAATTAGGGGAATGTTACTATTGGGACTGCTTGCCTGTTCCTTTACAGAACTCCCACCGGCGGTTTACAGCCACGCGGTGGAGGCGGGAGAGGGGCAGCATACAGGGATCTTTCCCGGGGACAGCTGCGAGGGGGTGGGAAAGGGGCAGAGATCATGCTTGCTGGATTGCCAGCAGCAGGAACTGGCCAACGATAGGAGCATTGCTTTGAATGTGAAAGGAGGGCACAGCTATAATTTAAGCAGCCAAAAGTCTACGGCTTACCATGTCAGCCTGCTACCCGAATTCTGCTGTCCTGCCCCGCTTGTCTGATCTCCACTGCAAGACCCCAGACACTGAATGCGAAGGCCGAAAATGTGACCTTGTCCTGAGTGCGCATGTGATAGGTGCTGTGCATGGTCTTTTTCACAGAGAAAGATTATGTTCATTGTTCACAAAAAAATATCTTTGAGGAATTCACTCCCTTTTTCCCATCCCACAGCTGCGACTGTCTCCCAACCTACCCTGGCATCCCCCTTGCAGAGGCTGGCACAGATTAGGCGGAGAAAGAAAAGGACACGGGACGACATGTTCTCAGAACTTATGGGCTGCTCCCGAGCCGATGAGGCCCAGCAAACCCGGTGGAGGGAGAACATGTCGCAATACCAGCGAGCACACAGCGAACGGGAGGAGAGGTGGCGGCAGGAAGACCAGCAGGCAACTCAAACGCTGCTTGGACTAATGAGGGAGCAAACGGACACGCTCCGGCACCTTGTGGATGTTCTGCAGGACCGGAGGCAGGAGGACAGAGCCCCGCTGCAGTCTCTCTCTAACCGCCCTCCCCCGCCACAAAGTCCCATACCCCCCTCACCCAAAGTCCCAAGAAGGAGGGGCGGCAGGTGCCGTGAAAACTGTCACTCCACTCCTGCAGACTGTTCAAGTAACAGAAGGCTCTCATTCCCAAAGATTTGATAAGTCCTTTCCTTCCCGCTTCACCCAAGCCCCCATCCTAGTTTCATCCCCTAAGTGTGTAGTTGTTAATAAAAGATACGTTTCTGTTAACTACTGTATCCATCATGTTTTTAGGGGAGACTGTGTTTGAAGGGGGGGGAAGGGGTTTGGTAATTGGAGAGGACAGTCACCTTTACCAGGGTACAGACAGGGGGGCAGGTTCAGCAGAAGGTCACACACACATTGCAGTCACTAGGCACCCTGGTCAGTCTGGGAGGTGATTTTCATGTTCTGGGGGGGGCGGCATGTGACTTTGTGGCGGGGGAGGGTGGATAGAGATCTTATGCAGCAGTCCTTGTCCTGGATCACAGAGCCACGCAGCAGGGGATCTGTAACCGTCCTCCCCTGCCACAAAGTCACATAGCCCCCACACACAGAGTCTCGAAAAGGAGGGGTGGCAGGCTCCATTGAAACAACCAGTCCACCACTGTGGACCTCTCTAGGAGCAGGAGCCTGTCATTCCTCAAGTTTAGAAGCGTTCTTTCCATTAGTACGCCCGCTACCCACCACAGTCTGCGTCCCGCTTACAACACTTTACCGTGAAATCCGTAATAAAGAAAACAGTATTCATTAACAAAGTTCCATTTATTTTATTTTTAAACGTGTGTTGGAAGGGGGGGGACGGGGTGAAGGGGGACAGGGTGAACGAGGTATGTAGCAGAAGAGGATAGTCAACAGTAAGTGGGTAAAGAAATGGGGGCAGGTTCAGCTTCTCTTTAAACAAACTTAATAGTCACAGGTTACCCTGCTCACTGAGGAACTTTGCTTTCAAAGCCTCCCAGATGCATAGCGTGTCCCACTGGGCTCTTCTAATCTCACGGCTGTCTGGCTGGGTGTAATCAGCAGCCAGGCTATTCGCCTCAACCTCCCACCCCGTCATAAAGGTCTCCCCCTTGCTCTCACACAGATTGTGCAGCACACAGCAAGCTGCAATAACAATGGGGATATTGGTTTCACTGAGATCAGAGCGAGTCAGTAAGCTTCTCCATCTCCCCTTCAGACGTCCAAAAGCACACTCCACCACCATTCTGCACTTGCTCAGCCAGTAGTTGAAGAGTTCTTTTTCACTGTCCAGGGCGCCTGTATAGGGCTTCATGAGCCAAGGCATTAGCGGGTAGGCGGGGTCCCCGAGGATCACTATAGGCATCTCCACATCCCCAACAGTTATTTTCTGGTTCAGGAAGTAAATACCTTCCTGCAGCCGTCTAAACAGACCAGAGTTCCTGAAAACACGAGCGTCATGAACTTTGCCCGGCCATCCTACGTTGATGTTGGTAAAACGTCCCCTATGGTCCACCAGTGCTTGCAGCACCATTGAAAAGTAGCCCTTTCGGTTAATGTACTGGCTGGCCTGGTGGTCCGGTCCCAGGATAGGGATGTGAGTTCCATCTATAGCCCCACCGCAGTTTGGGAATCCCATTGCGGCGAAGCCATCTATGATGACCTGGACGTTTCCAAGGGTCACTACCTTTGACAGCAGTAGCTCAACGACTGTGTTGGCTACTTGCATCACAGCAACCCCCACGGTAGATTTCCCGACGCCAAAGTGATTCGCGACTGACCGGTAGCTGTCTGGCGTTGCAAGCTTCCAGAGGGCTATGGCCACTCGCTTCTGGACAGTCAGGGCTGCTCGCATCTGGGTCTCCTTGCACTTCAGGGCAGGGGACAGCAACTCACAAAGTTCCAGGAAAGTTCCCTTCCGCATACGAAAGTTTCGCAGCCACTGTGATTCATCCCAGACCTGCAGCATTATGGGGTCCCACCAGTCCGTGCTTGTTTCCCGGGCCCAGAATCGCCGTTCCACAGCATCAACATGACCTATTGCCACCATGATGTTCACTGCGCGAGGTCCCGTGCTTTGCGAGAGGTCTGTGCCACTCTCAGATTTCATGTCCTCACCGCGCTGCCGTAGCCTCCTCTCCCGATTTCTCAGCATCTGCCTCTGGAAAAGGTGGATGATAAGCTGCGAGGTGTTGACAACGGCCATAACTGCAGCAATGGTCGCAGCGGGCTCCATGCTCGCAGTGCTGTGGCATCCGCGCTGTCACTCACCAGAAAAGTGCGCGAACTGATTGCCCGCCGGCACTTTCAGAGAGGGAGGGCGGGAGTGACGGTTGGATGACGACAGTTACCCAAAACCACCCTCGACACATTTTTTGCCCCAGCAGGCACTGGGGGCTCGACCCAGAATTCCAATGGGCAGCGGGGACTGCGGGAACTGTGGGATAGCTGCCCACAGTGCACCGCTTCCAATGTCGACGCTTGCCCCATTAGTGTGGACTCACAAAGTCGAATTACTGTACTTAGTGTGGATACACACGTTCGACTTTGTAATATCGATTCCACATATTTGATTTAAGTACAATCGAAATACTCTCGTAGTGTAGACATACCCTTAGTCTTTAAGGTGCCACCAGACTCCTTGTTGTTTTAATAAAGATGAATTATTTTCCAAACAGAACTTTATTGAATAATGAAAACACTGCAAAAAAAATTCTGTGCAAGTTAAAAGCAAATGCATTCAAAACTTAATGTATGGAACAGAACTTAAGAAGGGGAAAGAACATTTTAGCACCCATTTTAGCAACTGTGGCTCTCATAGGTCAGTATGTGAAGCTGTGGTTGTCCACGCATTCCCTGGACGTGGTGTGGTAGGGATAGGGATGCGGCCTCTAATGTCACATGGAATGTTGAGAGGTCTGATGAAGCACTGGCTTGCAGGGTTTCATTGAACATGTCATCCCAAGTCCTCTTCTTTCTCCTCCTCATCTGGCTAAGGCATTCTGCACGTGTTGAGGGGGAACCCCCTCAAGGCCACAAAAGCAGCAGCTATACATAAAAGACACAAGTACTAGTGTCAGTATAGTCACAACGGAAAGCGAAACTTAAGATTCAGAACCACCTTCCCTTACTCCCCTGAAGTTTCAAACAAGACAGGCTTATTGACACTTCTGCGTTGGGGTGCTTGTGCATGGCACCACTCACTGCACCAGTCCTGTTGAATATGGCCTGCTAGGGAAGAGGGAAATGACAAGGGATTGCTTGGTTGCAAGAAACTAAGTATAAGGCAATGGCATTGAATACTGGCACCTTTTTCCACAGGCAGTGATGATTTTAGCTATATCTAACTCATGAGGGTGATAAAGACCAGCAGCAGCTATACTCTCTGTACATCTCAAAGTTGTCCGGCCCGTATTACACTAGCCTGTTTGTGGCAATGGTGTCTACCGAAGTTATAGCCAACTGACATGGGAAAATGTCCTACAATGGATGAAGACGTAAGACTGCCATTCCTAGATACCTTCAGGAGAGGATTGCAGAGTTACTCCATGAAAGTTTCATCAAGATCTCTAAGGAGGATTCATGGGACATCCTCATGTACATAAACAAACTGCTCTGTATCCCTCCTCTCCCCGACCTAACTCTACAGAGGAATGAAAAGCAGGTGACAACTCTACCTCTCTTTGTTGTACTGCTACCTCTTCCAGTCTGAGTAAATTAATGAAAAGTTCATAGCTATGGGCTGCTAAGTTGGGGGCACCATCAGTACAGCATTGTAATGTCAAATACATTTGCAGACTTACCTGAGGTTCCTTTTCCTGCAACAGACTCGCCTGTGCTTGACTACTGGGATTGACTGGACTATAGTGAAGCCTCAGACAGGTCCTGGTTCACAGCATAGCTGGAGCTCCTGGTTGCATGTCCCCCATCTTCCTCCTTTTCCTCATCCCTGCTGTTCACAGCAGGGGCCTGTGACTTGGGCTCCTTGAAGTGATCCACAGTGGTCTGTGGCGTAGTGATGGTGGTTCTGCCAAATATGGCATGCAGTTCTTGGTAAAAGCAGCAGGTCTGCAGCTCAGCACTGGATCAATTCTTGGCCTCCCTGACCTTCCAATATGCCTCCCACAGTTCCTTTGCTTTCACACAGCACTACTGCCGGTCCCTGACATACCCCTTCTCCTGAATCCCCTGTACAATGTGCTCGTAGATGTCCACATTTCTAAAACCGGTCTGTAGCTGTGCCTGTACAGCCTCTTCTCCCCACAGGCACGAGAGATTTAATATCTCCTGTCTGCTCCAAGCCAGAGCATGTCTGGAGCAGGTAGCCAGCCGGTCAGCTGCTCACAACAATGGAGAGCTGCTGGGTGTGCTTGCCAAGCTGGACAATCGGGAAAAGGAATATCAAAAATTCACGAAGTTTTAAAGGGGGAAGGGGCTTCCAGTCTCCATGACCTCTGGGCAGTGGAGGTCACAATTGTGACCATAGCCATCAGTGTCCAGCATTGTGGGACAGCTGATGAAGGACTGTTAGGATCTACATAGGTAAAGCAATGTCTGCGCTCACACTGTGTTGACCTCAGTACATCAACCATGGCTCAATGCCATTCAAGGAGGTGGTGTTACTGCATCGGTGTAACGGGGCACTTACATCAGTGGGAGACCAACTTAAATGTAGACACATGTACAACTAGGACAAAGCAAGGTGGCTTACATCAACCTAACTTGTAGTGTAGACTAGGTCTAAGAGACAGGTATTTACTATTATACAAAACAAAAAGGATTGAATCCCAAGGTTCAGGGAGAAACTCACCTCAACTTTAAATAATGACAATAATAGTAATGGCATTACTACATTTTTATAGTAATTCATTTTAAAACAAGGAATTTAGCAAGCAGATTTAATTTAAAAAGAAGATGGGACCAAAAGCCAACTATTTCATATAGAAAATCCTCTGCTTAAAATACATTATCTGAAACACAAATGTACACAGATAAAACCCAAAATACTAGTTTAAACAGACCAAATCCAGGAAATTATTAATTGAAAGTGAATCCCTCCACCCAGCAACAAAAAATAGAGAAACAAGGAGTTTAAACCTTAAACATTTAGATTGCCCAACCCACAGCTACTATCAATTTAATGCTATCATTTAACCTCTTTACAGAAATGATACCTGTAATCAGTAACTGAAAATAGCAACCAGTTCTTAAAACCAACTCTGTGAACCTAATTCTTTCCATATTGTAAATTCTTTTTATATCATGATTAACTCGCTGTCTGGATCTTCAGTGTTATCTGCTTCCCCAGTCACTATTGAAAGTGATCTGTTTTTCTGGCTGAATCATTTGAATAAATAATATCAAGTCATCTGACTGAAAGTATTCATTACACTCAAGCTGCAGAACGTAATCATCAGCAGCAGATCAAATTTAGTAGCTTCAGCAACAAAGATGATGGTATTATTCTCAAATCCTTTTTCTCTGAAATTGCAAGAATTTGATCCGGCATTGTTCATTGATAGATGTCTCCCCAACCTCATAACATGCTTACGTCACTCATTTAAAATATTTCCACCTTACAAAAGGGTTCAATCTACAATGGTATTTTACTATGATTTCAGCATTTTAATTATTTTTAGAAAATACTCTAGTGCTTCTCTTCAGACAATTGAGCTGGAGATAATCCTCCAGTAAAACAAATAGGACCATATTTGCAAATAAGAGCTCCATAGTATGGAAAATACTTAGGTAAAAGCTTACTTTTTAGGAAGAAAGTCATGTGGGGATGTCAGAAAACTGAGGAGAAAGATTTAGAAGCACTTGTCAGTTGCTAGATAAGAGCAGGAGACTGTCCCTTCTTATCCTGTATCAGAGGGATAGCTGTGTTAGTCTGGATCTGTAAAAAGCAACAGAGTCCTGTGGCACCTTATAGACTAAGAGACATATTGGAGCATAAGCTTTCGTGGGTGAATACCCACTTCGTCAGATGAATGTAGTGGAAATTTCCAGAGGCAGGTATAAATTTCCAGACGCAGGTATAAATTTATACCACATATATTTTTGCAACAGGACTCTTTGTCCCTTCTTATCCTGGTTCAGTAGCCTCTGATATAATGCATTTGAAAAATCAACCATTTGCATTGTTAACTATACAATAATGCCTATTTGTTCTTTTATCACAGTAGTCCATTCCTAACTGGAAACCACAAGTGTTTTTTCTCCATTGACTATTTTAGTTCTTATAGTCTAGTGGTGAGTAGTGCGATGCCATCGTTTAAAATCTTTCAGTTCCCCACAAAGTGACATCCCACCCTACTCTGCAAGCTTTCTGTGTAATCAGAACATGCACAGTTGGAAGTCAGTGCTCAAGGCACTTCAGTACTTTAATCAATCTATGTGCATTTTAAGTGAGTTATTTGCAGCAAGCAAACTCCCAGATGGTGGTCAAGTCCCAGACTTAACAGGTTTCTAACGTTATCCTAAGCACACAATACAAAACAAAAATGTTTTTTCAATATTAGAGAAACAAGTGATTTAGAAAATATAACAAAATTAACACTTCTAAAAATAGTACTCATATATGTGTAGAGGTCTATTATAGTGGTCTTCTCTGGGTCTTCTGTGCATCTGGCTGGTGCATTACAATGGATGTGCATTGTCAGCCAAAAGAACCTCCCCTAGGATTGCTAGGCTTCCAGTTTTCGACGGGAGCACCTGGTTTAGACCGGGCCGCTAAAAGTTTGGTTGGCCACAGTGGCCGGCTCCGCGCAGCTCCCAGAAGTGGCTGGCATGTCCCTCTGGTTCATTGGCGCAGGGGCAGCCAGGGGAGTTCAAAGCATGCTTCCCCTGCCTGCGGCGTGGGCACTGCCCCAAGCGCTAGCTCTGAAGCTTCCATTGGCTTGGAACCGCAGGCAATGGTATCTGCAGGACCAGCACCTGCGGACAGAGCCCCCTGGCTACCCCTGCGCCTAGAAGCCAGAGGAACATGCCAATCGCTTCCGATAGCCGCCTGAGGTAAGCACTGCCTGGAGCCCACGCCCCAACCCCCTGCCCCAACCCTGAGCACCCTCCTGCACCCTGAACACCTCAGCCCCACTCCCCAGTCAGGAACACCCTCCTGCACCACAAACCCTGCATCCCTGGCCCCACCCCAGAGCCTACACCCCCAGCTAGAGCCCTCACCCCCTCCCACGCCCCAACCCACAGCCCCCTCACACATCCTGAACCCCTCATTTCTGGCCCCATCCTGGAGCCTGTACTCCCAGCCTAGAGTCCATACCTCCTCCCACACTCCAACCCCTGTCCCAGTCCGGAGCCCCCTCCCACACTCCAAACCCCTCAGCCCCACTCCCCAGTCCAGAACACCCTCCTACACCCCAACCCCTTCATGCCCAGCCCCACGCCAGAGCCCTCACCCCAACCGCCTGCCTCGGCCCAGTGAAAAGAAGGGAGAGTAAGCGACCGGGGGAAGGGGGGAGGGATGGAGTGAGGGGAAGGGATGTTCATTTTTCTGCAGTCAGAAAGTTGGCAACCCTAATCTTTCCTCAAGAAAGTAAAGCTTGACTATAATGTAGTGAGCACAAAACTAGCATTATCTATATGGCCAGCTTCACTGTGCACTGCTGAGAGAATGCTAGATGGATCAAGCAATAGTGAGCCTTCGCTTCTAGGCCACTGGTTTGAAGTAACCCTGGTTGGGAGTGGTGGAAAATGTTTCCTTATCTGTTAATTTTTATCACTGAAGTCTAGAGCACCAGATCAATACTTGGATAACAGTTTCTTCCAAGCAGCAGACAAAAACAGAATACTAGCATTTTCAATGATCCATATAGGGGTCTAGCCTTCTCTTAGCCTTCTGCTCAATATTTAGAAAGCAGTACCAAACAAAAAATAAATTGACATTATTATTCAGCAACCATTAATTCTGAACAACTCAGTGACATTGTCTCACTGCTGTGAATGTCAAACCAGATACCCATACCCTACAGGACAGAAGGTCTGGACTGGACCCTTCTCTCTTCCATATGAAAGCAGTTAAACATTTTACTATAAGAGGGAGCATCATTTGACTACTGCTTGTAATGCATTTTTTTAACAGGTAGCACCTGTGATGCTTGAAAGTCTGATCTATAATATTTGGCAAAGATGTAAACAGAGCTCAGGTAGCACCCAAAAACACATGCCCTTGGAGACACTTAATAGAAACTGATTAATGTAAGACAAGGAGCTTAAAATGCTGTGGGTAGGGCTTTGATTGGCGGAACTGGTGTGCACATCTGTGTCCGAGGGAGAGAGACATGTCCAAGTGGAAAAAGGAAGACTGGGGCTGCCTGAACAAGTACACTGTGCTGCTTGTTGTTGACTGTACATCACAGAAGCTAGAGATAGTGCTTCTGGGTCTGGTGCTGGCTAAAGGGATTTGGGACGATAGGCCAAAAAGCTAACCCCCTGTTTTTGATTCCTCCTGTGTTTGGAGAAGCAGGATTTTGCACATTCCTTGTAAATTAACAAACTGCATAAAAAATAGCAGACTCATTGTCAATTTCTTCTCCAAACTGAAACATCCTTGGAGCCCTGAACTTTGACTAGCCAGTCAGACTGAAAAGGAGTAAAATATCTTTAAATTCTGGTGAATGATGAAAGTATTAGACTGATATCCCTTCTATGCATGTCTGTAGGGAACTAAGGACAACAAAGCAGCCTTCTCTAGGATTCTCAGATTTGGTGCAGAAAGTCCATAATGTCTTAGATTCAAGTGAAAGGCTGATGATACCTCGGACCTAAATTCTGGGACAGTTGTCAAAAAGATCTTATCCTAACAGGAGAAATAAAAAATCATATGGCCACTTGCAGGAAAGGCCTTGTAATTCCCTTACTTTTCTGACAAAAAGCACCTCTACTAGGAAGCGACTTAAAGGATAAAAGTTCCAGGGAAGTATTATTCAACCTTTCAAAAAGGAGGAAACATGAGACCATTCAGCACCAGTTTCAAGTTCTATGCAGGAACCAGGGGGAAAGGGGCTAGTCTTTGTTCATTAAGTGCTTTCAGGAATCTAGAAACTTCATGGTTGAAGTCCACCCTCCATATCCACTATTTCCACCCCCCATACCTATGCCCACCTTCAACTCCATCCCTCTTGTGCTACCATTCCCAATTTCACACCCATCCCCATCCTTCCTCCATCTCCCTTCTCTTGCAGTCTCTTAAACACCCACTCCATCTCTAAAAAGATGTCAGTCAGCCACAACCTCTTCATATCTCCCTCCCTCCCGTAAAGACCTGGATTTCTTCCCCTGACACCGCCTCTCCAGGATGCTTCTCCTCTCACATACTATGCGCTAGATCAGACTACAGTGAGCATGCTGGGCTTCTCCTCTGCTCCCGCAACTTCCAACCCCTTTCTCTTCTCCCTTCCCACTCTTTCTCCTCTTTTGAACACCAGTGCATCTGACCCTTCTCTCCTCTCTCCTTCCATGTTTGCGGTCATATACCATCCATCCAATCAGCTTCCCATCAGCTTTCCTTTCTGATTTGGACCCTTGGATCTCTCTTGTTCTCTCACAATCTCCCACACCCATCCTCTGTGATTTTGACTTCTGCATGGATGACCCATCTGACCCCTGAGCTGCAGGTTTCCTTGCCCTCACCTCTAAATTTGACCTGCAGTCTCAGTTCAACTCTCCTATTTCTCCTAAAGAGACATTTATTTGACTTCACCAAGCACTGCCCTCTCTGCTCTCCTCCTCTAACTTCTCCACTGGCCCTGAAAAACACATCCCATCCTGATCTCCCTCATGCCTACTTTTATCCCCTCCTTGCACTTCTCCTTAACATCTCACTCATCTCTGGCTCTTTCCCTCAAAATACAAGTGCGGTTTGGTCTTTCCCATCTTAGGAAAAAAACCATTCTTGACCCCCACTTGCCCCTCCAATTACCTCCCCATCTTCCTTTCATCTCTAAGCTCACTGAACACACTGTTAATTGCTATCTGGAGCTCCTTCTCCTCCAATTCCATTCTAGATCCTCTCCAATGCAGCTTCCATTTCTTGCACTCCACTGAAACTACTCCTGTCAAAATCTCTGTCATCCTAGCTAAAGCTCAGAACGGATAATCCACTCTCCTCCTCCTTGATCTGTCAGCCACCTTTGACACAGTCACCATGCTCTTGTGCTTCCCGTGGCTTCACTCTGTCCTTTCCTGGGTCTCTTCCTACTTCTGTTTCTTCAAGTGTGTCCTTTGGAGGACCCTTTCTCATACCTGCCCTTCAACTTTCTGTGAAGGTTCCACAGGGCTCTGTTCTTGGTCCCCTTCTCTTCTGACCCTACACCTTATCTCTGAGCAATCTCATCTGCAAACACAAATTCAACTACTATCTTTATACTGATGACTCATAGACCTGCCTCCTTCTATCCAAACTAAAATCTCAGCCTGTCTTTCTGACATTTCGTCATGGATGTCTAACCATCAGCTGAAGCTCAACATGAAGCTTCATAAAACAGAGTTCATCTTTCCCCGATCCCCAAACCCTCTCCACTAACTCTGTTCTCCATCATTGGACACCACCACCATATTGCCTGTCACACAAGCCTGTTACCTGGGTGGATGCCATCTAAAACTGAAACGTCTCTCTAGGTCCTCACATCCAGGCTATGTCTAAATCTTGATGATGATTTCTGCATAAGATCTTAAGATACAGCCTTTCCCATCCATCCACACAGCAAAACCTCTTGTCCAGGCTTTTATCACCTCACATCTCAATTACTGCAAATACCCTTCTCTCTGGCCTTCACAAATACAATCTTGCCCCATTAATACCCATTCAGAATGCTGCTGCAAAGATCATTTTGCTAGGACATTATTTCAACCATGTCGCCCCTCAGTGATGGGAAAGCTCATTGGTGGTGTCACCTAGTAGTTAGGTCACTGTGTCTCTATTCACCCTGCTTCTGATGTCTCTCGTTGGCAATGATCACCCCTGTGGCATCCAGCTTTTGGTGGGTGTCAACTCGGACATCAGGTCGAGTCACCAATTTATTCTGCCCCCTCTCCAGGGTAACAGAGTCCCAAGGACTATATAGGGTCTCATGCCTTTACAACAGAAAGAGACTTCCTTCCATCTGTCTACTGACCCCAGTGGAAGCCAGACATTGGGTTTTCAGAGTCTCTACCCTCTCCTTATTTCTGAGGGAGGCAAGTGTATGTAAGTGAAGGTATGTCCTCTTACAGGTATTGTCCTCAGAGGTATTGTCCTCTCTGTAACAAGGCTGGATGGTAGGAAAACCAGGGCCTTCCACTCCATTGGTGCCTGGCCTAAGGCCCTGTAAGAGGCACCAATGTCAAGCACCCAGAAGTACTTCGATGCTACCTCTGGGCCATTTCCTACCATCCACCTCCCTCACAAAGTCTTAAAGTGGCTCACAACTGAGAATACCAAATTTAGGACAAGCTGCTGGGGGTGGAAAGGGCAGACACACCCCAAAGCTGGTGGTTATTCTTCTATGAGATATACTAAACCAGCAACAACAGTAAATCTCTGTCTCACCACACTGGTTAACAAGAAGTCAGAAATGCAGCCTCCTTACGTATTCCAGTCCTGGATTCAATACCCAGACACTAGACTTAATTATGAGTGGTTATTTAAAACCAATTTCATCAAACAAAAGATTCTTCTGATCCCAAAGGATCAGCCACACACCCAAGTCAATATTCAACTCAGATCTTACCAAACAATCACTCTGCCAATCCTTTATCTAAAATCTAAAGGTTTGTTTATAAAAAGAAATAAAGATGAGTTAAAATTGGTTAAAGGAATCAAATACATACAACAATTGCAAAGTTCTTGGATCAGGCTTGTAGCAGTGATGAAATAAACTGCTGGCTTGTTAAGTCTCTGGTTGCTTCCAAATCATTGGAAGATCCTCAGTCCCTTTGTACTAACGGAAGCATTCTAACCAGTTCATAGTCCAGAGGCTTGAACAGGAAAGAGGCAAAATGGAGATGCTTCCAGAGCCTTTTATAGTTTCTGCCATGTGGAAGGAAACCCATTGTTTCAAACAAAGCCCTCCGCACAGCTTGTGGAAAAATACAGGTAACCAGATGGAGTTTGGAGTCACATGGGCAAGTCACATGTCTATGCCTGCTTCGCTTAGTCATAGCAGAGACCATTACCCATACTCTAGTTCAGCGGTTGCCAACCTTTTTATGCACAAGATCACTTTTTGAACTTAAGATCAATCCAGGATCTACCTCGCCCCTTCCCCAAGGCCCCACCCTGATCACTCCATTCCCCCCTCCTTCCATCGCTTGCTCTCCCCCACCCTCACTCACTTTCACTGGGCAGGGGGTTGGAGTGCGGGAGAAGGTGCAGGCTCTGGGCTGGGGCTGAGGGGTTTGGAGCATGGGAGGGGCTCCGGGCTGAAGCTGGGGCAGAGGGTTGGGGGTGCAGGAGTGAGGGGTGCAAGCTCTGGGAGGGAGTTTGGGTGCAGGAGGGGGCTCCAGGCTGGGGCAGACAGTTGGGGTGCAGGGTCTGGGAGGGAGCTTGGGTGTGGGAGTGCAGGAGGGGGTGCAAGATGCAGCCTCCAGCTGGGAGGCGCGGACCACAGGCAGCTCCCACTCGGCGATGCAGCAGGACTCAAGCAGGCTGCCTGACTGCCATGGTCCCACGCCGCTCCCAGAAGCAGCTGGCTGGGGCCTCTGCAGTGGAGGGGGGCAGTGGGTCTCTGTGAGCTGCCAGCGCCACCCCCGCAGTGCCCATTGGCTGGAAACCTGCCAATGGAAGCTAAGGGGACAGTGCTGGGGTGGGGGCAGCGTGCGGAGCTGCCTCACCCCCCACCCCCAGGGGCCGCAGAGACCAGCCAGCAGCTTCTGGGAGTGGCGTGGGGCCACTGCAGGTAGGCAGCCTGCCTGAGTCCATGCGCCACAGGACTTTTAGCAGCCCAGAAATTGCGATCAACTGGCCGAGGCTTCAGGATCAACCAATCGATCACGATCGACAGGTTGGTGACCACTGCTCTAGCTAGAATGGCCTCAGGAAAGTCCATTAAGTGTAGATAGGAATCTTCCATGGTCCAGTATGAGTTAAGTGTTCTTTGATGGGCCATTCAACTTGAATAGTTCTTTCACAGTGTGCTGGATAAATACCTTGTGGATGTTACCCAGAAGGAAACACATTTGAAATACAGGTATAGAGCCAATACTCATAACTTCAAATACAAAAATTATGAATGAATACAAATAGGATAATCAGATTTAGCAAATCATCTCTTTTTCTGAGACACCTTACTTGACATACTTTGTATAAGATTTGTTGTGATTATATAATAGTGGTAGCAACAATGATCTACCTGGTCATGTTTTAATCCATATAATGACACACAGCCCCATAAGGCTCTGTAGGCAGCCTCTTCCTCCCAGTGAAAAGCTCCTGTAATGTCCTTCTTCAGGAGCTCTCAGGGTAGGTCACACTTCCTCACCTGTCTGCCCTCTTCTGAGCTATCTGGCTCCCTTTTAAGCTCCACCTCCAGCTGGAGCAGGCTATGGAGCTGCGAAGGGGCAAAATTGCTCCTTAACCTCTTCAGTTCTAATCTGGGGTTTATATACTCCATCACACACCCCCTTCTGGGAGATGCTCCCCGTAAACATATGCAAAGCTACCTCCTTATGAACCTCAAAACTCTCTTACTGTGATGTCTACCAAAAACATGACAATAGTTAGTCAGCTGGTGTGCTGATACCACAGCCTGTCAAGTTGACCAATGCTGTCTCACTGTTTCTTTATACTCCTCCATCTGTTTGTACCCAACAACTGTCTCTTATCTTATCTTTAGATTATAAACCCTGTTGGGTAGGGACAGTCTCCCCCTTCCCCCCCCCCTCCGCCCGGCCCTAAGTGTTTGTACAGCACCTAGCACAATGGGTTCTTGATCTGAGGTGCTATGGTAATGACAGTCACGGACTCTATAAACTTTAAACAAATTAAAGAAAACATGCCATCTCAAGCCACAGAATGACTTTTTTTTCAGCTTATTTAGTATTTTACTGGCCATGCTCTAAAGTATGACTTTCAAATGTGAACAGAGGAAAACCATTTTCATTGAATACTTTCTAAGGCAGCTGCACAAACCTTACTTCAGGCTGAATATTTTATTACATGCTGAGTAAAATGGGACACCTTGCACCAGCTTGGAATGAACAGCAATCATTTGGCTCCATGGTGCCACATAGGAACACACTCAATACAGTCTACTTTTATGCAGCTATCTTATAATAACCTAACAACAAATGCATAACACACTTTATGATGTGTTCATTTGTAAGGACAGGTAGCCCCTATAATAAAGGCAAGGTCAATATCTCCTTGGCTTATGAGGCACCCAATGCCACCCATAAAAACTGCCTTCAGTCAGCTTTAACCTGTTTACTGAACCTGTTAAAATTAGTTTTTGGTTTCTCATTAAAGAATCAGTGCAACTTACTCATTTGGCGGGAGGCAAATATGACTTACCTGAGAGTGGATAGAGCATTTAAGAAATACAAATACTTCTTCAATCTGAAGAAAGTCCTTCATGAAGGAGTAATGTATGCATATATATAGCTATCAGTTCAGCTTTCTTTAAGATGATTAAAGAAGCCAACCCAAGAAGATCTAGATCCTAGTTAATATTTGAAGTAGAAAAGCATTTTAAATAACAGTTTGAAATTAGAAATAAAAAGAAGATATTTTGAACAACAACTACATTGCTGACAGTGCAATACAGGGAATAGCCAGTACGGTATCTGCATTGTAATGACACACAATTCTTAAATTAAAGCAAAATAAGATCAGTGTTCTACCTGCCAGTCGGATAATCTGACATCTAAAAACCGGAAAAGTTCTTCTTAAAACTTGATTACGTTAATTATTCTTCAAGATGTTCTAACCAGCCCTTGGTGATAAAAAATTGTTTCCATCCCAATGAGAATAAACACACATACAAGAAAGGTAGACGAACTATATCTTCTCTGACAGAATTCACAAAAAGCTTTTTTTGTTATTTCATTAATATTTTTATAACAGTTTTGTGCAGACATTTGCTACTCTGTCTACTTCACTTGTAAATACATTTTAAATGAGCTAATTGAGACTACATAAATTTGCAAGTGTTGTTGCTTTTCCTCCAGCATTTATTCACAATTCAAATCTTAAAATAGCTAATCTACTGCATTCTGGGGCGAGTCTGTGAATACAGTATTTAAAGCACATTGTTTGAGCATCTGGAAAGCTAAAAATCTTCTAACAGCCCAGCCTCCTAAACATATTATTAGAGAATAAGATTAATCTGAGATTTGTTTAAAGCCATAGCTATGAATTATGTATAGTATATTACAAACTATCTTTTTTTTTTTTTGCAGTTTTTTTATAACAATTTTATTTTACTAAATCTGTCAAACTGACCTGGAAAAGAAAATTTGCACCAATAAATTAAATCTAGTGAAATTGTCCAATCTTTTAATCGATAAATTATTTTGCCTCCAAGAGACTGAATTATGGCAAAAGTTATTAATGTTCTTTGAGGTTTTTTGATTAGATGCTGTTTTCCAAGTGTTGAAATCACTCATTCGTAGTTATTAGCCCTATAACAAATACCAACCAGTTTGTGGCACTACAGTTACTATACGAAGACATTACACTGGTCTACAATTTTTGAGAAGTCGTCTGCTTCAGAGATAAAATGTGCTATTTATTATGTATTTTGATGTGTTGAATTCAAATATGACAATTAAAACAACTGATTAGCTACTGTTTCTAAGATATTTAAGTTTTTACATTTTATGTCTATGTATATTGTGTAGATAGTAGAGTTTTAATCATAAATTGTAAACCTAGGTCTTTTCATGTGTTAATGGTTGCTTTACATGATAATATTTCACCTGTCCTGTTTATGTAACATTTTAAAAATCAGCAAAAGGGTTATATAAATAAAATTTATTATGAAACAAAAGACAAAAAACTATTATGTACATAGTTTAGTCCTATTCAGTGTCTACTTGGCGCTTCTTGGCTTGTCTCTTGTATTCATTAAATGGAGCATCTCTTGTCACTGTCCAGCAATAGTCTGCATGCATTGATGGGCTCCATTTGCCCTGATAGCGTTTCTCCATTGTTCGCTATGTCCTGGTGAAATCGCTCCACGTGCTCGTTGCTCACTGCTCCGCAGTTTGGTGGAAAAAAATCTAGATGAGAGTGCAAAAAATGTATCTTTAGTGACATGTTGCAACCAAGGCTTTTGTATGCCTTGAGGAAGTTTTCCACCAACAACCTGTAGTTGGCTGCCTTGTTGTTTCTGAGAAAATGTATTGCCACTAACTAGAAGGCTTTCCATGCCGTCTTTTCCTTGCCACGCAGTGCATGGTCAAATGCATCATCTCGAAGAAGTTCACGAATCTGAGGACCAACAAAGACACCTTCCTTTATCTTAGCTTCACTTAACCTTGGAAATTTTCCATGGAGGTACTTGAAAGCCGCTTGTGTTTTGTCAATGGCCTTGACAAAGTTCTTCATCAGACCCAGCTTGATATGTAAGGGTGGTAACAAAATCTTCCTTGATTCAACAAGTGGTGGATGCTGAACACTTTTCCTCCCGGGCTCCAATGACTGTCGGAGTGGCCAGTCTTTCTTGATGTAGTGGGAATCTCTTGCACGACTATCCCATTCGCAGAGAAAACAGCAGTACTTTGTGTATCCAGTCTGCAGACCAAGCCAGAGAGCAACAACCTTCAAATCGCCACAAAACTGCCACTGATGTTGGTCATAGTTTATGCACCTCAAAAGTTGTTTCATGTTGTCATAGGTTTCCTTCATATGGACTGCATGACCAACTGGAATTGATGGCAAAACATTGCCATTATGCAGTAAAACAGCTTTAAGACTCGTCTTCGATGAATCAATGAACAGTCTCCACTCATCTGGATCGTGAACGATGTTGAGGGCTGCCATCACACCATCGATGTTGTTGCAGGCTTCCATGAAGAATGGGACAAGATCCTTTTGATGGTCACGGAATATGGAAACCCTAACATCACCTGCCAGGAGATTCCACTGCTGTAGTCTGGAGCTCAACAGCTCTGCCTTACTCTTGGGTAGTTCCAAATCCCTGACAAGGTCATTCAGTTCACCTTGTGTTATGAGGTGTGGTTCAGAGGAGGAGGATGGGAGAAAATGTGGGTCCTGTGACATTGATGGTTCAGGAACAGAAGTTTCATCCTCTTCCGCTTCCTTGTCTGACTCAAGTGAGAATGATTCTGGTGCATCAGGAACCGGGAGTCCTTCTCCGTGGGGTACTGGGCGTATAGCTGATGGAATGTTTGGATAATGCACAGTCCACTTTTTCTTCTTTGACACACCTTTCCCAACAGGAGGCACCATGCAGAAGTAACAATTGCTGGTATGATCTGTTGGCTCTCTCCAAATCATTGGCACTGCAAAAGGCATAGATTTCCTTTTTCTGTTCAACCACTGGTGAAGATTTGTTGCACAAGTGTTGCAGCATATGTGTGGGGCCCACCTCTTGTCCTGATCTCCAATTTTGCAGCCAAAATAAAGGTGATAGGCTTTCTTAACCATAGTGGTTATACTGTGCTTTTGTGATGCAAAAGTCACTTCACCACAAACATAGCAGAAGTTATCTGCACTGTTCATACAAGTACGAGGCATCTCTGCTCACTTTGGCTAAACAGAAATGTGTCCCTTTGCAAAATCAAACTGACAAATAAGAGAGCATGACACTGTATGATTTCTAGAGCTGATATAGGGCAATTTGTTCAGCAGAGTGATGTAAGCTTCGTTAGGATTGCATCATCCATGACTTCTAGGAATAACATGATGCAATTCATATCATGTATGACGCAATACCAGTTTCAGATTGCATCATTCATTGTTTTGCCTAAAAAGCAAGTACTGTCCAAACCCAGTCATAGATTTATTCATAGATCCAGTCAAAGATGTATTTGAGTCATTTCTGGTTTAAATTGAGATCCCTTCCCTTTATAACTCACTTATCCTCCGCCATTCCCAAATCAAGGGTCGTATATACTGACCCAATAGCATATCTTGAAAACTAGAGCCAATCAACAATTTTAAGCATCATTTTCATTCTCAGTGACCCAGAATTAGTAAAGTTTGACTACATTTATTTCAGAAGCATTTTTGCTGTACAGCAGTGTTATGAGGGAAAAAATTAATGGAAAAGTTTTATAATTGAATGCTTTATTAATTTTTAACACAAAAAATGGCATTTAAATTGCTGTAAAAAGCTAGGATAGCCCACTGAAATACAGCTGAACAGGAAAACATTTTCTGGGAGTTCAGAGACAATAAAACCATAATTAAGTTTATTTAAATTTTGCTCACTGGGATAGCCTCTTGAGATGCATAACTAATTTTCATGAGGACATCAGGACCACAACGATCATCAAACATAACTCCAACAGGAGTTAATGAGCAAGCCCTAAATTGCATGAATTTCCAGAATTTTAATAATTTAATGTATACTATATAGAATAAGGAAATGAGGTGAGAGAACAAACTATCATATGTGAAATTGATTAGTGTGGTTGAAAAGGCATCCAGCCAGTTCTACAAATTATATTCTAGGAAATCAGTGCCCAGTGTATCAAAACCTGCTGTGTGACCTAATAGGTAGGGGAAAATGACTCTCTAAATATTAGGAAGAGCTCATAATCATTCTATTTCCCACTTCCTCAAAACTCCATCAACAAATTACCACAAAACCTTTCAAGAGCGTTCCTTTTTAAACACTACTTCATAACTAAATTGTACACTTCTTAGATAAGTATAAGGAAAGATTTATAGTAATGAGAAAAGCAATATTAAAAACACACTCATCTGTAGATTTCAGTCATGATACTGTTTAAAGATTAGTAAGTTACAGACCCTCTCTCTAACTTTTACACCTTGGATTTTATCTTTTATCATTTGTTCTCCATGTGTGAAGATTTAAGTCTTCAATACCCCATTTGCTCACATAAGAACTGAAGTCCTAGAAGTATATTTTTAACCTCTTAGAGTTCTCTGGTAATTGCAAAAATGCAAGACAACAATAACATGTTATGATTAAGTGTTAATACTTCAGACAAAAGCAAAACTTCCTTTTACATAGCTCAATGTTTGGTGAATTATATTTTTTAAAGAATATCAATGTAACTTTCTTCTCAGTATTCTAAAGCTATTCAAGCTAAGAACACAAAACATTGCTTAAGTGATTATTACAGTAAACATATCTTGTGTACCTGTGGAAGGATTTGGGGAAGGGGAAAAAAAGGAGTTTTCTCACATTAGTTTGAAAACCTATTCTTGGATGGTTCCTTATCCTTCGGATAGTGGACTGGGGAGGGGAGGGAAGGGCTTGACTAGAGCTGGGTGAAGTTTTTTGCACAAAACTTTTTTTTCCACTGGAAAACGTCTACCAAATCATGTTGCAAAGTGTTTTGGTCTTATAAATAAAAATTTCATTTTGACATTTTCAAAACAAAAGCTTTTGATTTTTTCAATGCAAATTTTACTTCAATTTAATTTAAAAGGTTTTTAAAACAAAAAAAAATCCTTATTTATTTTTGTTTTGGTGAACCAAAACAAATTAAACATTTTATGTTTCTGGATAACCCAAAACAATGGAAAAAAGTTTGGTTCAGCCATCAAACTGAAAAATCAGTCAGTTGGACTGCTCTAAGCTTGACTCTTGGATATTTTTTTTCTTCTCAGCCTTCCATTGAGAAATGAATACTTAATAAAATATTATACAGTAAACTATTTCTTTTAAATGTCACACTATATAACTTATTGACCATACTGAAATAAGCAGAACAACTTTGTTAAATGTAATTTAAACCTTAAACACAATACATGACCCATCTATGCTTATTTTGGACCTGATCCAACAATCTTTGACTTCAGTGGCAGATCCCTGAAACCTTGGCTTGCTTCTCAACAACTACACTTCTATTATAGAGGGGGAAAGACTGCTAATAGTTCTAAGATACTCTAGTGCATACTACAATAATTAAACTGAAATATTTGCTTCAGCCTAAATGCATGACCCTAGTCATTTTCACTAAGCTCTTTCCAGAACTACTAGAAACATGCTACTGCACATGAACAAAAGCATGATCCAACTCTTTAGATTCTCTTTCTTATGTTACTTCAGAAATACAATCAGGATAAAGAAAAATGTAGGTTTTCTGCAATCCAACCTTCTATTTAAACTCTTAAGACTATGTACTGAAGTATGTAAGCAAAATGAGAATACATATTCCATCTGTGACAGCCATAGGGACTCAATTCCCTAGCTCTTCTGCATTAACTCTAACATAGAGAGGCTATTTTGGCAGATTTTAGAGTACAATTTCTATTGCATTGGGGTGGGAAAGGTGTTAATGGCAATATAACTTACATGATATCTTAACATTATAATGTGATCCCTCAGCATGTGAAATGACTTAATATAGTTTCATTTTCTCTTGATACAATCTCCATGAACCCACAGTTACAGTCTTAAAACTTCTGTGAAAACCTTAGCACAAATTAAAATAAACAGAAAAAATATATAATCTAATGTAAGTGTCACATTTCAAACTTTTTTCCTCAAACATAAAAGGCTGGACTCCAGAATACAAACTAAGGTCCCATTCCTGCCGTCAGACCTATGCAATAAGACCCCTGGGACCTGCATGTATGCAAGCTTCAGGGTCTAATGATAAATTATATTTTTCTGGGTTCTCTGTTTTGATGCTCTCCAACAGAAGTTCACAATCTTTTACATATTGTAACCCTATGTTGCAAGAGGAAAAATTTCAGACCGTACTCCCATCTAGCCATAAAGAAAGCTAGGGTGGCTATCATTGCGAATCCCCTCATGCTCCAGAATTAAAATTGAAAAATATATGTATAAACCACCTTTTAAATAAAAGGAAAAAAGAAATGTGTAGCTGGCTTGAGAACTTGTACAGTATCTCAACGTCAATGATACTGACTATCTTCCAACCAGGATCTTTACATCTTCAACTCTGATTTTTATTGTACTCTACGAAAGCTGATTAAAGTCTTTCACTGAATCCAATGAGCATTTTATCAGAAGCTATGAAAGCAAATCTACACACACACACACACACACACACACACACACACACACACACACTGCAGCCTATTAAAAATCCCATTATGTCAACACATTGGTGTGATTATACCTAATTTACATATATATAAAACCTTATCTCACATTGGACTAAATGTATGCAGTGTTGTAGCCATGTTGGTCCCAGGATATTAGAGAGAGACAAGTTGGGTGAGGTAATATCTTTTATTGGACCAACTTCTGTTGGTGAGAGAGACAAGCTTTTGAGCTTACACAGAGCTTACACAGAGCTCATCTTCAGGTCTGGGAGAACATTTCCAACAGAAGTTGGTACAATAAAAGATACTACACCTCATCAGATTAAATTGGCTGTTTCTAGAAAGTTGCAGTGTACATCAGGCCCTGGTTTTCATCTGATCCCTATGCACAGGTCAACATGAAATGAGCTGGTCTCAGTATAGTGAGCTGGTAAAAGTGTCTAAATCACAAAAGCACCATGAAAACTGGAACAAGTTGTTACTCTTGTAGGCAGTGTCAGCAGAGGCTGATCTGCCTTAGGAATGCGCTACTCTCTTACCCTTATCTATTTTTACTTCTAAGGACTTACACTTCCCATTATTGTAGTATCTGAAAGTCTCCAAAATATTTATCTACTTTATTCTCACAATGTATCTAAGAGATATAGAAGTATCATCCCTATTTTACACAGAACGAAATATCTCTGAGAGATTATGACTTGCCCAAGGTCGTCACGCAAGTCCATGGAAGAGATGAGAACTGAACCTGGATCCCATGAGACCTAGTCTAATGCCTTAGTCAACAGGTGGTTCCTAGAGAATAGTTTAGACACACATTGGTGAGACAGTATTAGGAAGCTTGCACAACCCATGCTGTACCTGTTCCATAGAGGGTCCACTCTCCAGAGCTGTCAGCACCTATCCTGACCACTAAAATCACTTAAAAATAAAAGTCAAGTGCACCAAGGCAAATATGTGTGTTATTAGTGATTAACAAAGACTTTACAAATATACTTAAGTATGCAGACTTTGGAGTAAAATAACGTACTATGCTTTGATGCTAGACAAAAAGCACTAATATTTCTGACAGAAAACTGAATGAAAAAGATTCAGATACAACTTCATTTGAAGTGGTCATTAACAACAGAATGAACAGGACATACTGTACAATTTTGATTATATTGAGTCCCTGATTCTGCAACACAATAAACTGATAGTATAATGCAAATGGAGAAAAATCCGAGTTGCTAATGATTCTGGTAAGGACAATAATTTACACACTGCCAAGGAAGCCTAGTGGTTATATGTATACTTTATTTTCTGGTTGGTCTGTTGTATAATTATGTGAAACAGTGCTGCATCGTTTACCTCATTTTTATTAAAACATACAAATGTCCTCATGATTAAGGAATCTGTTAAGAAGCTGTGAAATTAACATTTACTTTCCACTGAGAATATTAACATGCAAATTAATGGATATCAAAGAAAGAATAATGGATTTCACCTTTCTGTAATCAAACATTCTGGGAAAGACATTTTCCTTTAAAAGGAAAACCACACACACACGGATAAGGTTACCAACAGCTCAGCAATGTAAGTGAAATAAATAAAACAACAAAGGAACAAAAACATGGCATTAAATACAAGTTTTTAGCTAAACTCAAACCCTCTTCGGTTGCAAGTGACTAAATGTAAATGAACAGAATTTGGATTTTGTAAAGTGCCTTTAATTCTTAGGTTAGCCCCCAAAGCATTTAACAAAATAATTAAGATTTAGATACTGGTACAATAATGAACTAGATGACTTTATAGGGAAACATTAGCATTTATGCATTCACCCAGCCTTATTTTACTGGCAATAGGAATGCTGACTTAGATTCTGGAGTTATCCCCATTCCATCTGAGATCTTTAACTTCCACCTCAACAGCTACCAGACAAAGAAAAGCAAAAGAATGCTGGGGGACAGCGTCTAGATCATATGCACATACTCCCCAGCACAACTTTGAATTCCTAATGGGTCAATAATGAGTATGAGACCAAGTCCTTTCTGGGGGCAGGAAATGAATCTGCTACTAACAACCATACTGATACTGGAACTCTTTGGGAGTTATTGAAAATCCCTTGTAAGAGGGGGAGGAACACTTGACTGTACAAGTAAATAAATACTCAAGCACAATTAACATCTAATGAGTGGCAACAGTGTTTGAAGAATAAAAATCAAAGTTTAAAAAGGTGATTCAGAAAATCATAGGACTAGATAGGACCTCGAGAGGTCTTCTAGTCCAGGTCCCTACACCCAAGGCAGGACTAAGTATTATAGACCAGTAGTTCTCAACCAGGGTTACAGGGCCCCCTGAGGGACCAT
This sequence comes from Malaclemys terrapin pileata, assembly GCF_027887155.1. Classification (NCBI taxonomy): domain Eukaryota; kingdom Metazoa; phylum Chordata; order Testudines; family Emydidae; genus Malaclemys; species Malaclemys terrapin. The sequence goes on from NC_071508.1 coordinate 103,131,428, forward strand.
GAGCAGGTTTCAGGGGGCTGCCAAGCAGGGCCAGCATTAGACTTGCTGGGGCCCAGGGCAGAAAGCTGAAGCCCCACCATATGGGGCTGAAGTCCGGGGGCTGAGCCCTGCCACTTGGGACAGAAGCTGAAGCCTGGGCAATGTAGCTTTGTGGGCCCCAGGCTATTGCCCTGCTTGCTACACCCTAATACCAGCCCTGGCTTTTATATGCAGAAAACCAGTTACTGTGGCACAGGTAGGCTGTGGAGTTTTTATAGCATGTTGGGGCCTCCAAAAGAAAAAGGTTGAGAACCCCTGTTATAGACCATCTCAGCCTGCTTTGAAGAGAGTCTACACACATCATATACACTTCAAATTTACCCCCTTCCTGAGGTTTGGCATTGCTGGTAACTCAGACAACAAATACACCTCTGCCTATATTGTCTACCTAAACCTAGCGACTACAAAGGTTTCTCTCCAGGGTTTCCTTTTCCCAATACCTGGTTATCTCTGCCTCAAACAGGCAATTCAGCCACTCTCATCCTTGTTGAAGTTAGCAAGATCCACATGGATGAGTTTGAATAATTACCCTGCATACGTGTGCAAGTTCCTAGCACTGAGGTTAGGGAACCTCAGAAAAGTCTTGCATTAATATAAGAACTGTGTGACACTCTGACCTCCAAGTAGCACTCTGGGCTGGAACCCCCCATATTACCCACCATGATATTATGTGTTTTGTACAAAGAATGCCTTGCAAGGGATCATTTTGTAAGTTTTGATCTGTTGAACATTAATATCCTGTTGGATTGTATGTGTTGTTATATGTGAAGTTATGAAGTATTGCTATATGTGTCATAAGAATGGCCATATTGGGTCAGACCAAAGGCCCATCTAGCCCATTTTCCTGCTTTCCAATAGTGGCCAATGCCAGGTGCCCCAGAGGGAATGAACTGAACAGGTGAGTCATCCCCTGTCGCCCATTCCCAGCTTCTGGCAAACAGAGGCTAACCACTAGGGACACCATCCCTGCCCATCCTAGCTAATATCCATTGATGGACCTATCCTCCATGACTTTATCTAGTTCTTTTTTGAACCCTGTTATAGTCTTGGCCTTCACAACATCCTCTGGCAAAGAGTTCCGCAACCTGAATGTGCGCTGTGTGAAGAAATACTTTTTTTTGTTTTAAACCTGCTGCCTATTATTTTCATTTGGTGGCCCCTAGTTCTTCTGTTATGAGAAGGAGTAAATAACACTTCCTCCTTTACTTTCTCCACACTAGTCATGATTTTATAAACCACTATCATATCCTCCCCTTAGTCATCTCTTTTACAAGCTGAAAAGTTCCAGTCTTATTAATCTCTCCTCATACAGAGGCCATTCCATACCCCTAATCATTTTTGTTGCCCTTTTCTGAACCTTTTCCAATTCCAATATATCTTTTTTGAGATGGGGCAACCACATCTGCATGCAGTATTCAAGATGTGCTAGTATCATGGATGTATATAGAGGCAATATGATATTTTGTGTTATTATGTATCCCTTTCTTAATGATCTCCAACATTCTGTTCGCTTTTTTGACTGCCACTGCACATTGAGTGGATGTTTTCAGAGAACTATCCACAATGACTCCAAGATCTTTTTCTTGAGTGATAACAGCTAATTTAGACTCCATTTTATATCTATAGTTGGGATTATGTTTTCCAATGTGCACTACTTTGAATTTATCAACATTGAATTTCATCTGCCATTTTGTTGCCCAGTCACCCAGTTTTGAGAGATCCTTTTGTAGCTCTTTGTAGTCTGCCTGGGACTTAACTATCTTGAATAGTTTTGTATCATTTGCAAATTTTGCCATCTCATGGTTTACCCCTTTTTCCGGATCATTTATGAATGTCACTGAAATGTGTTGTGAGGCTAGGAACCCCCCACTACAATCCTTTCAGTTACAACAAAGGAGTAGCCATCAATAACCAGACAGCTTTAATGGTTCATCAACACCCATCAAGAAAAGAATCCACTATCCAAGAGAGACTCCTTAGAGAAGGCAGTAGTGTAGCCAGGTGGAGGGAGCAGGGGGAGCATCAAAAAAAAAAAAAAAGGTGCCACCTGCTGCGGCGCTTTTACTGATGGGGCGGTGCTTTTACTCACCCGGCGGCGCTCTGGGTCTTCGGCAGTACCTCGGCGGCGGGGATCTTCACTCGCTCCACAGGTCTTCAGCAGCATTTCCTTCAGTGCCGCCGAAGACACCCGGAGCGAATGAGAGCCTGCCGCCGAAGTGCCACCGAAGACCCGGAGCGCCGCCGGGTGAGTAAAAATTAAAAAGGCGCCAAGATGCTCAGTGGGAGAGCGGCCGCTGCCCCGCTCCTGCCCTAGCTACGCTACTGAGAGAAGGCACATATGCAATGGAGACTGCTTGACCAATGGGGACTGCCTGATCCCCATGTCACAGCAAGGATCTTTCCAGCAATCTTGAAGAAAGTATAAAAGAGGAGAAGTTACATCATCACATGGCCTCTCCCCGCCCCCACCCCACCCCTCAATCTCAATACCTGGAGGAAAAAGACTTTGAACTGGGGAAGAGTGGTGCCATGCTGGAAAGGGAGTCCAGTCTGTGTGTTGAGGAACTGTAACCCACTTCTACCATCTGACAGGGTGAGAAAAGCTGTTTAGACTAACATTTTAGAATTTAGAAAGCGTGTTTACTTTTTATTTTCTTAAGATAACTATCTCTGACCTATATGACGACCACTTATTATTAAGGCTAAGATTTAGCTGTGGGTATTTTTAGTAAAAGTCATGGACAGGTTGCAAGCAATAAACAAAAATTCACGGTCCGTGACCTGTCCATGACTTTTACTATAAATGCCCATGATGACTAAATCTCTGTTCCTGGGGCCCCGCTGCTCTGGGGACTCCTGCTCCAACGGTGGGAGCTGACTGCCCCCAGTGGCCTGCTGTTCCAAGGCCCTTGGGGACCACTCTTCCAACGGCCTCCGAGGCCACCCCCAGGACCATTGCTGCTCAGGCACTCCCTGGGGCCGCCACTGCTTGGGCAGTCCCCGGGGCCACCCTCAGGACTGCTGCTCAGGCGCTCCCCGGGGGCAGCTCCCTAGGGCAGCCCAAGCAGCGGCCAGTGTGGCTGGACCCAGGGCCACTCCAGCGGCGGCTGTTGTGGCTGGCCACAGGGCACCTGAGCAGCTGGCCCCAAGGCCAACTGCTTGGTGGGCCCTGGGGTCAGCCACACCAGCCACTGCAGCTGTGGAAGTCACAGAAAGTCACAGAATCCAAGACTTCTACGACCTCCATGGCAGAATCACAGTCTTACTTAAAATTAAAGCTGCGAGTTTATCACGGTAGTCACGGATTCCATGACTTTCTGTGACTTCTGCAGCGGCCAGTGCACCTGACTCAGGAGCAGCTCAGGCAGTCCCTGCATCAGTCACACGGACCGCTGCTGGGACAGTCTTGGGCCCCCATGCCCCCACCCCAGTAGCAGCACAGTTTGGGTTTGGGTGTGCGAGGGGGCAGGGGGTTGGGGCACAGGACGGGGTGAGTCAGACTCTAGGTGGCCCTTACCTGGGGGGGCTCCCCAGAAACGGCGACATCCCTCTCGCTCAGCTGCTAGGTGGAGGTGTGGCCAGGCAGCTCTGCATGCTGCCTCCGTGCCCCTGCATGTGGATGTCTGTGTAAGTGCAGTGCCTATCAGAGGTTTGTAGCTTTACATCGGCATCACACTGTGAGAGGCAACCCAGGTTGATGGGTTTGGTGGTCCCGGCAGTCCCACAGTCCAGGTTACACCCAGGGCCCCCATCACAGACTGACTCCTGTGATTTAGAGTCACTTTGAAAGACTAGGACCTGTCAATTATAAAAAGGGAAGGGAGACAGCTTTCCAGAATAGGACTCTAATTTTGTAACAATATTTATTATAGATTATTAAACGTGCTTGATTTTAACACATTGTTATCCAATTATTGTACATCCCTGCAGTGGGTATTTCATGAGTGAGATGCATGAATTATACCAGTGGTGTTCAAACTTTTCCAGTTACGCCCCCCTCCCCCTTACCTGTAACAGAATCTGTCCATGCCCCCCACTCCTACCCCATCCATTACTGCACAGTCAAGTCTTCCCCAGAAGTGGAGCTTGGGGCAGAACTGGGGAAGGGGGAGGAGCTGGGTTTAGAGGCAGAGCTGGTTGTGGGGGAGAGCAGAGGCAGAGTGGATCTGTGGCTGCGATCAGAACTGGTCTGGAAGTGGAGAGGAAGAAAGGGCAGAGCTGGGCATGGCGTCACAGAAGGACTGGGGGTGGAGAGGGAGTGAGGGTGGAGCTGGGCCTGGAGTCGGAGCAGGGCCTGCTCCAGGAACCAGCAAAACAAGCAGGTGCTTGGGGCAGCACATTTCTAGGGGCAGCATTCTGACGCCGGCCATCACAGGTGCCGACTCCGGAGCATGGGGAAAAAGTGCCCCCGCCGCCCAAGTTCAACTCCGCCCGCACCCCTGAGCGCGCCACCGCCACTCCGCTTCTCCCCCCTCCCTCCCAGGCTTGCCGGGCGAAAACAGCTGTTTCGCGCAGCAAGGCTGGGAGGGAGGAAGGGAGGAGAAGCCGAGTGGTGGGCACTTGGGGGGAGGCGGCGGTGGTGGAGCGGAGGTGAACTAGAGCGGGGAGCGGTTCCTCTACCCCCCCCCATTACTTCTGGCACCCCCCACCCTAGCTCACCTCTGCTCTGCCTACTCCCTGAACGCACCACTGCTCCACTTCTCCCCCTTCCCTTGCCTGAGAAGGAGGGAGGAGAAGCGGAGCAGTGGCGCGCCCAGGGTAGCAGGCGAAGTGGAGGTGAACTAGGGCAGGAGGTCACGGGGGGACCCGCAGGAAGCAATGGGGAGGGGAAATGCGGCACACCTGGGGGAGGAGGCGGGGCTGGGGATTTGGGGAAGGAGTTTGGAAGGGGTGGAGTTGGGGCGGGGCTGGGGGCAGGAGGGGCATGAAAAAAAAGAGGGGGGAGAGGGCGGCCAAAAATTTTTTTTCTTGGGGTGGCAAAAATCCTAGAGCCGGCCCTGAGTCGGAGCAGGACTGGGGGCTGAACAGAGTTGGACGTGTAGCTGGTCTGGAGGCGGAGCAGGGCTGTAAGCGTGGTGCTCCCCCTGGCCCCCCCACCCCCCTCCCACACACACACTTTGAGAACCACTGCATTATACTATGATCCAGAAGCAAAAGAAGCCAACACAATCTAGGATCAATGTGTGAGGAAAGCTTAGGAAGTTGCATATATGTGCAAAATCTAAGGAGCCACAAGAAACTCTCTCTCCGTTTTTTATTTTGTACTTCAACGTTTAGATACCAAAATCATAGGGATACCCATTAAAAATACCTAAAGACAGATATTCAACACCCAAATCACCATTGCCCTACATTTTGTGCAGTCATTTACATCAATGCATGAGTGTAAAGTGTTACCAAAGCAGAATGGAAGTATTTTACACCCACTTTGCAACAGTGAATGTGGCCCTGTAGATGAACAAAAATACAAAGAGAAACAACAGTTTTGTGTGCAATGAACAAGCAAATATGAGTGCCCAGGAATTCACATATATATATTTATTTCAACACCAAGCCTATTTATTTAAGTGATAAACCTAAGAACATCCTCCCCAGTCCTTAACACACATTCTATTTCCCCACCCTCTACTCGTTTTTGAGAAGCTAAAACTACTAATTCTTCTTGGATAGATTACTGAAAAAGACAGACACTGAACCCTCAAACACCAGTGTCACTAGTTTTTGAAGATAAAATAAAAAGCAAATGCTGTCTTTCAAACAGTTGTTGCTTAGCAATATGCTGCACATAGATAACAGGAATGGTGACATCAGCATAGATACAATTCACATACATATTGCAAATGCATCAATGAAAGAAGTGGGAACATAAAGATTCAGATATAGAAGCTAGACAAACCACAGACAATGTCCACAGACATGCTTTCATGTTACAAACCCAGAAAAGAAAATTCATCCCATCTTCTTAGGAGTGAAAAATGTTTAGAGATGCTACTATTCCTTGCTCTTTGGAGACTCTTATAAATTACCATCTGGGGTGTGGCTCAAACTAAAGGGCTGAGGGAGAGAATTCCATGGAAATACACAGTTCTTTTTTTCTATACAAACCCTCCTTTAAATTCTATTTTAGCCAGTTTCACATATAAGAATAATATGGTAGCTAAAACAGATTTACTATGTCTCTTTAAGGCCTACATTTATCTTTGATCTCCTATGGGGTCTCCAGTAGTAGTGTATTACTTTATTAGTCACCTATAAAGAACTTTGGCTGAACCAAAGACATATAATAAACATTTAAATGATCCAAAGGTATATCTCATCTCATAATAACAACCATACCTAGCTCTTACAGATAGATTTTTCATTCATAAATCTCAAAAGCAAATTAAAACAAAAGGTAAGGATCATTATCCCTATCATATAGGTCAGAAAACAAAGATAGAATGCTGTAATGATTTGCCCACTTACAGGTAAGTGGCGGAGCTGGGAATAAACTCAAAGACTCCCGACTCTCAGTCTAGCATCAAATGGTGTCTCCTGTATAACAATTTTGTGTAAACATCAAAGGTCCTAAGTTCATCATCAACTATGTTTTCCAAATGAAAACTGAGCACACCCTGTAAAGTTTGGATGTCAACACCACATCTCAGAGCCCTATTTATTGTCTCAGAAATTGTCTCAGTTACTACAGTATTCAGACTTGCATCTGAAGAAGTGAGGTTCTTACCCACGAAAGCTTATGCTCCCAATACTTCTGTTAGTCTTAAAGGTGCCACAAGACCCTCTGTTGCTTTTTACAGATTCAGACTAACACGGCTACCCCTCTGATACTTGATACAGTATTACTAGTTGCTACAATATTAGATTTTACTATTTATATTTACATATTACTATTACATAGTTACTACAGTATTACGTGGGTTCTTCAAGCAGCAGCAATGCCACTATAAAGTAAAAACACAGATAAAGCTATGTTCTAAGATCACAGAATAGCAACATTCATGATGGAGAGGAAAACAGCAAAAGTAATAGTATAATACTCTCCTCTGAATCCACTATCATCTGATCCATCAAGAAACACCTACAACAGCTGAGCAGTCACTCCCAGGAAGAGTGATTTGTTAAAAAGAGCATAGATCAAAGAACATAGAGGAGGAGTGGGGAATGGATTTTTTTTTAAAAGGTCATCACTGTCTATCAGCACCAATATTTCTTTTAAAAATTCTCCCAATCTCATAAAAATACATGTTGTTCTTTAGAAAACAGTGGAGAAAGAAAAATAAAGAACATACAATACATGACTTACCATATAAGCACAACTGTTTCTAAGTTGTGTTTTAACATCCACAGTATTATTGCAGCTGTGTTGGCCAAAGAACATGGTAGGTGAGGTAATATATTTTACTGGACCAAGTTCTGTTGGTGGAAGAGACAAGCTTTCAACCTTCACAAAGCTCTTTTTCTAGTCTGAAAAAGATATTCATAGTGTCACAGCTAAATACAAGGTGGGACTATTGCTAACCATAAGGAGTTAACACGTTGCAAGAAACCACTTAAAATGAGATAGGCAATTAATACTTCTGTAGTCATAGGAAAAAGGAGGATTAGCAGGTTGTTGAGAGCCATAAAACCAGTTTTTCTATTGAGACCATGATTTTTAGTGTCTATCAGAGTTTCGAATTTAAGCTCCCCAGACTCATCTTTCGATGGTGATGTGCAGGTTTCCTTTGAGCATAAGAACTGATAGGTCAGATGTGAAGTGATCACTTTGTGAAAAGTGTCCATCCACAGGTGATAGGTGTTTCTATGTTTTATCATTTTTCTGTGTGTGTTCATTTGTGAGTATAGTGAATGTCTGGTTTCACCCACATAGTTGTTGCTGGAACATTTGTTGACTGGATGAGATACACCACATGTTGTGGTATGTGTAGGACCCAGGGATCTTGAAAAGTGTGCTGTGGAGAGTATTGATCACCATAGCAGTTGAGATATGACTGCAGGCTTTGCATATGTTGTTCTGGCAGGGTTTGGTACCATTCTGAGTTGGTGTATCCTAGCCTGTGGGAAGCTTGTTTACGATGATGAGCATGGTGAGGTTCGGGGGTTGTTTGAAGGCCAGAAGAGGAGATTCAGGAAAGATTTGTTTCAGGATGTGATCCCCATCAAGTATGGGTTGTGACTGTTTGATGATACTCTAGATGGGTTCCAGTGTGGAGTGGTAGGTGACAACTAGGCGTGCCTGGTCGGTGGGGATTCATTTTTTGTATTGAAGCAAGTTTTCTTGGGGTATTTGGGTGGCCCATTCCATGATGCGATCTACGTCTGATGGAGCGTCTTTGTTTGGGTAAAGGCAGTTGTAAGTGTTTTAAGGTATGTATTCCAGATTTTCTCCTTGGAGCATATTCTGTGGTAGCTGAGTGCCTGGCAGTAGATAACAGATTTTTTGGTGTGCCTGGGGTGGCTGCTGGATATGTGGAAGTATGTGTGGTGATCAGTGCATTTCTTGTATACAGTTGTCTTTAGGTTTCCCTTGCAGAAGCTGAAGAAGAGCTCTGAGAAGCTAGGAAGCTTGTCTCTTGGAATAACATACATTTGTTTCTTTTTTAACAATAGGTAGTGATAATGCTTGATTGAAATGACACTATATGCAATGTATTATTATTCACAGTTTTGTGTTCATTTTTCAGAGGGACCTTACTTATAGCCTTTCTTCCTTCCTTGGCTCCCCCTCACCCAAAGTCCTTTGCACTTATCTTTCTTTGAATAATATATTCATTTGCTGAGCATTGACAGTATGCCTGGCATTCTATTCAACAAGTAGAAACACAGCCCTGCTCCCAAGATTCTTAAAATCTAAGGCAGCCCTGATCCTTTAAGCTGCTCAAGTTAGTGTGCCACTGCACCCACACACAGCTCCACTGGCTTGGATAAAAAGTCCACCAGCACAGATCAGATTACAGAATCAGGCCATTGGAACTGCCAAGTGGCTGCTTCCATAATATGTCTGTTTTCCTGGTACATAGTTTGTTTTAAAAGCAGGTCTCTTTCGCATTCTCTGGTTCATCCTTCACATATTAGCAACCATAAACCCAATCAATATATTTGTTTCATTTATTTTCATGGTTTGTACAGTTTATGTAATTGCAGATCTAAAATATATAAAATGGATTTTTTTCAAAGTTATTTTAGATCTCCAAATCATGCCCTCCAACCCAGCTTCTAGTACATCATGTGTAAAATTTATAAGCTTTGTCTGAAGGCAGCAAAAAAAAAAAAAAAAAAAAATCAGACATACATTTATGAATTTAAAATGTGGGATTATATAAACATGTTTGATTTAATTAATAAAGGCAGTTGAAAGAAATTCAAAACAATGTAGTCACTTGAAATTATAATACCCTCTTGCCAATCAGCCAAACTTTCTTCTCACAAAGAATTACTCAATAGGCAAACATTGAGTCTAATATCAAAGTTCACTTAAAACATTGATGAAAAATTTAATATATTTTCTAAGGGAGCATGTAAATATACACAATGGAAAAACTAATACCACTCAATTTCCAAATCTGAAGCAATTCCTTAATCATTTTCTAAAGTCTAGGCAGTGTTAGCAAAATGGTTTGTGTAATGTGGCTATCACGTTTATAATCTCTCTTTCTCTTCTCCAGCTATTATTGTTCACACACACATTTATTAAATAGCTAACAACCAAAACAACCGGCAGCCTGTCTTTTTCAATTTGAGCATAGCTCTGTTGTGGTTTGGTCAGTGTTTGGAAAGCCCATGCCACTGGACTGACCCCAATCCAACTTTTTTTTTTTTTAGTTCCCAAAAGTTTATTACCATTGCCATTCTGTACTGTGCTCAAGCTTCACATTGAAAGAGGGCACTAAACTGTGACAGATGCTCCCCATCACACGCCCCCAAAGCCTCAGCAGTGGGAGAGTTTTTGTCTGAGTCAGCAAGGAAAACACACCTTGGAGCCCCTTAAAGGATTCTCACTCCACCCCTTTTTGAGTGTGCAGCATCCTCATGGGCTTGAGAGGGCAGCAACCTTGTAGTAACTGTGCGACTGCTAGTATGGTGGTTGATTTACTGGAGTAAAGGGTGTGGTGGAATCCCATCGGCTCCTGGGCATCTGAGGCAGGGCCGGCTCCAGGCACCAGCCCACCAAGCTTGTGCTTGGGGCGGCACCTGGAGGGGGGCGGCGTGGCACTCTGGCCCCCGAGGAGAGCGGGGCCACGGCCGGGGCTCGCCATCCTCCTCCCAGGGCTCCGGCCGCCCTCCCCCCCGGCGCTCTCCCCCTGGCCACCGGGGGGAGAGCGGAGCCCCCTCCGGGGCTCGCCGCCCTCCCCCCGGAGCTCTGGCTGCCCTCCCCCCCCACGGGGGGGGGGCGGCCAGCGGCTTTTTTGCCTGGGGCGGCAAAAAACCCAGAGCCGGCCCTGATCTGAGGGGAAGGTTTATACTCCCCTTCCCAGGGTTCACCCAGGAGTAATGCATCATGCCTGCCCCCACCACCATCAGCCCACTCCCTTGGGATTAGAGTAGGGCCACGTTTCTTGGTTTTACTACAGACAAAATGCCAGTTACTTTCTGGGGCCGGCAGGGAATTTTTTCTTCACCACCAGACTGGGCTGGGTTGGAAGTTTCCCCCCTTCCTCTCAGCAGCCCAGAGACTTAATGGGTAGGTTAGAACTGTAAACATGTTCATATTGTCAGAATTAGGCAGAGGTACGTGCTTAACAAATGTCCTGATTCCTGGATGAACTGGAAGCAAGATTAAGGGAAGGGCCCCCATGAAGAAGGTAGGGAAGGGATGGGACTCTAATATCTGGTATAGTGAGGGACCACCCCTTTTCCCCAGACTCCCTACCTTCATATGAGAAAAGGGGTGTTGGGAAGCCAACAACAGTACTGGGGCAATGTTAAGGGGTTGGAAATGGGCAGGGAGGACTGAAGGCATCCCTCCTCACATGGTAGGGATTGTGGAAAGATGATCTGCACGAGTTATTGTCAGATAGCTTCCCAGGTGCATTAGTAAAGCTGCAGCCTAGTTAAACCACATTCCCAGTGTCATGTCTTTCTTTCTGTGGTGCTGGGACAATTAGGAATGACTGTGTTGAGCCATGATTGTCTGCTAAGAAATACTTCCAAAAGATGCAGTGGATCTTGGGGGGGTTCTTGTCACCGTGACTCCTGGTCAGTGTAGTTCAAAATTGTGACTGAAGCAGTCACTGTAATGGGGACAGGGGCACTTCTCTACTATTGCTAGAGGACTGTTTTAACAGACACAGGTAATGCATTGTCCACACTGGCATTGTGTCAGTGGAAGTATGTCAACTGTGGACTTGTGTCCTTTATGGAAGCAGTGTTATTTGGGCAACAGAAAGGCTGGGTTTTGCCGGCTTACCTCAAATTTAAATGTGGACATGTTTGGGGCATAAGCAGTCTTTCTATTTGTACAATTGCCTTCATTTTTCTTGGGTCCAGTTAACACAAAGTATGTGTCCTACATAATGAAATCCATTCAGCTAGATATATCATGTGCCATGTTCACTTGAAGAGGTTTTTTTGTCTTTAGCAAATGTTATAGAACATTTCACTCTCTCTCATTGCATTTTTCTTCATTTCCCCCCCCCCCCCCCCCCAACTCAACAGATCACCAGAATTGCAAGCAGCAATTTCAAAGAGCTGGTTATAAGATTACAATGTGGAGAGATGCAGCAACAACTTGTACCCCACCCAAATTCTCCAAGATCCAGAACATGGTGCTTTGGTACATCTCAGGTGCTGAGGTAATCTTTGAGGGAAGTCGCCTAGAGCTAGTCTACACTAGAAGCGCTATAGCAGCACAGCTGCACTGATGCAGATGCGCTGCTGTAGTGCATCTGGTGAAGACACTTTATGCCAACAGGACAGCACTCTCCCATCAGCATAATAAGACCACCTCTGCAAGAAGCGGTAGCTATGTCGGCAGAAGAAGCTCTCCCACCGATATAGTGCTGTCTACACTGGTGCTTAAGTCGGTATAACTTATGTCATTCCAGGGGGTGGCTTATTCACACGCCTGAGTGACATAAATTATACCTAAGTAAGTGGTAGTGTAGACCTGGTCTTAAACATATACCTGCCAAAAGAAAACTGGGAGGCGCTAAGTTTCTTTACTGAGTTTGTCCTGCCAAGACCCTTGGCTTGCATCCAAAACTAAAAATACAGTGGTGCTCAAACTTTCACACTGTGGTCCATTCCTTAAGCATTAAAAGCATCCCAGGCAAGTTACACACAGCACTGGAGCTTGAACACCAAGCCAATGACAGAGCAGGGCACAACATATAAATGTAGGTGGAGCCCCATGTCAAAGGCGCACAGTCATACAAATAACTACCATATGCAGACCATGCAACACAGACACATAGTAGGGAGTGTGCTGTCCCAGACACAAATTGTGCTGGCTGAATAGCTGGAGCAAGCTATACACAGAGAGGCACATCAGTCATCTGGCCCCAGACAACTGTTGCTGATAACTGAGCTGAGATCCATAAATAAGCAGTGCTCCCCTGGTTGAACACATGAACAGCAAGACACCCAAAGGCCCCAACAGAAGGCAACAGTGTGACTAGGGCTTTACAAGTCATGATGCCAAATGTGGCTGGGTTACTCTCTTCAGCAAGTTCAAGAAACCCCACCCTCTCTTTACACATACAGCTCTATTGCTGACCTCTGACATGGGCAGGGGCATCTGCAACTGCAAGAGCTGCCAAAATGGCTGCTGAAGCAGGGATACACAGTGACCACAATGGTGGATCACTATCTAACCCTCAATAAATTGCAGTACATTATTCTGGAGACTAACCTGTGCAGCAGCACTTGTGAGGAAGAAGAATAAAAATTAAGGGGAAACAAGAGGTTATTACACTGAAAAGAATTAAATAAAAAAAAGGTATTACTCATTTGCATCTGTTTTTTTAACACAAATTGTACACAGACTAGACAAACATCCTAAAGCTTTCTTTCATTGTAAAATATTTCTAAAATCTATATCTATTCTCTCCTCTGAGATAGCATTCAGGCCCACATTTCTTTTTTCTTCATGGTATTTCTTTGACTTAATTTTAATTGGAAAAATGCCATAAACCTGAAATACAGTTGGTTGTAAAAAGTGTGCTTCTGTTATACACTGAAACTTTCCATGCTGTACTGGTTGCTAGTCTCTACTATTTTGGAGTATTAATCAATAATTCTATCAAAGCAAGAATTTTCCACAGTTGAGGGAAAAGATGATGACTGGATATGTATCTAAGATGTTTGTTCTTCTCAGTCTGAATTATGTAGTTTCAAAGCAAACCTAATACAGCCTGCAAGCAATAGACAAAAGAAAAATATCTCAGAATGCTTTATCTACTGCCAATGCTTGTAATGAAGAAAATAGCCTCTTAAAGAGTTCCATTTAGGAAACTAATTTCTCAGGAAAAAGCCAATACAAAAAGTTTCAGAGGGTCCTGTGGCATCTTAGAGTTAGTCTTCTGTTAGTCTCTAAGGTGCCACAGGACCCTCTGTTGCTTTTTACAGATTCAGACTAACATGGCTACCCCTCTGATACAAAAAGTTTATTATTGATTAATTATTTAATGGCAGAAAATAAATGTTGCTTTATATTATGTAACACACACATGCCTTAGGAATAAAGAAGGTTAGGAAGCTTTTTAATATACATTCAGAAGCAACAGTAATAATAAATGGATGAGAGGATTTGGTCTACCATATGTACTGTAACTATAATACTGTATAGCACCTACAAAATGAATCCACTCTTTAATTTTATTTTTCTACAGTAGTAATTTTACTAGAAATTGTTTTTCATAAATTATTTGTGCATTTCTTTGTAAGTTAAGGAAACAATCTCAACCCTGTACCGAGGGGCATGCTTACAGGTTCTACTTCCTATAGCAGCAGTTCCCATATCAAGGTAAGTCAGTATCCATAAGCAAACTCTCTCCAAGTGCAGAGTTAGCACAATTGCAGATTTTAGTTCAAATCTATCACTTTAAATAAATCTGTATGGTGGGGAGGAGAGAAGAGAATATTAAATAAGGTAGTCTGAGGGATAGCTCAGTGGTTTGCGTATTGGCCTGCTAAACCCAGGGTTATGAGCTCAATCCTTAAGGGGGCCACTTAGGGATCTGGGGCAAAAATCAGTACTTGGTCCTGCTAATGAAAGCAGGGGGCTGGACTTGATGACTTTTCGGGGTCCCTTCCAGTTCTATGAGGTAGGCATATCTCCATTTATTATTATTATAACAACATTTTAAGAAGAACAGGAGTACTTGTGGCACCTTAGAGACTAATAAATTTATTAGAGCATAAGCTTTCGTGGACTACAGCCCACTTCTTCGGATGCGGAAGTGGGCTGTAGTCCACGAAAGCTTATGCTCTAATAAATTTGTTAGTCTCTAAGGTGCCACAAGTACTCCTGTTCTTCTTTTTGCGGATACAGACTAACACGGCTGTTACTCTGAAACTTAACATTTTAAGATTAGTATACTAATTATTTCAGTGTTCATCATTTGTATATATTGAAAGAATGTTTTGCTTTATGAACAAACTTTATTGTGAAATTAAGCATAAAGACGTATTAGCACAAAATACACCTCTACCCCGATATAACGCGACCTGATATAACACGAATTCGGATATAACGCGGTAAAGCAGTGCTTCCGGGGGGCGGGGCTGCACACTCCGGTGGATCAAAGCAAGTTCGATATAACGCGGTTTCACCTATAACGCCGTACGATTTTTTTGGCTCCCGAGGACGGCGTTATATCGAGGTAGAGGTGTACCATCTGCAAGTTTTGTCAGTGAGAGATCTGGCACACAAAAAATGGAACATGTAGCAGAGCAAAATTATTTTCTGTATTTTCATGAAAGCCTAATAAGAAAAACCCCTTCTGCTCACATATTATATGTATAACTAAACTGAGGATACTCAGAGATGAGTGCACAAATAAGCCTTCTATTAAATGCATTTTTCATTTTGAAATGGAAAAGATTCCTCTAGCTTTCCAAATATTTGTACAACAGATACGTGGAAGCTATTCTTAGTCAAGTTACATTTTTAACTCATGCTTCCAACTCTCTTTTAAAAAATGAGTTGATTTTGCCAGTTGTAATTGAGTTTCTCTAATCTGGTTTGTTTACTTCTGTGATGGGGTGTGCATACCACACACTGAACAAGAGAGGGCCAACCCCATGCTATGGGCAGCGGAAGTCCCGCCCCTCAGACTGTGCTGTTGCCTCAGTATAAAAGGGAGCAGCCCAGCTCATTCTAGGCTGACCGCCAGAAGGGAAGGACCTTCGGCGGAGGCTCCAGCTGAAGAGCCGTCACAGCCTTTGCCTGTGGGAGCCGGAGATCCTGATAGTTGGACTGGAGGTCTGTGGCCAACAGAGGCCCAGAGAATCATTGGAGCCTGAAGACCCCAATGTCCCAGGGACTGCAGCTTCTGGAAGTACAATAGGAAGTGACCCAGAGAAGGTGAGTGAGTGGTATCTCTCACCTGAGCGGGGCCAGTGTATTTCGGTGGGATTCCCCGCTGACCCAGTGGTGGATCACTCTGCCACTGTTAGTGCCCCAGGCCACTGTCCCACTGGTGGTGACCCCCTGGGTACTGGCCATTAGGCAGGACTGCCCTGTGTCTGTGGGCTGTGACTCCGGCCACTAGGCTGCGCTGCCGTGAATGCAAGAGCCGCTGTAATTGACTCTGGCCGCTAGGCTGTACTGACCTGTGTTGGTGGGCTGTTATATTGGCTCTGGTCACTAGGCCCGCTGCCCTGAATGCAACAGCCGCTGTCATTGACTCTGACCATTGGGCCACACTGCCCTGACCCCATATTGTCTCCATATTGTCTCTGGCCTCTGGGCCGTGCCACTTTCAGCCTAAAGACTGCCAGGAAGACTGTAACCGCAGTGGTATTACAACCCCACCACACCCCAAAGGAGGATGGGGTATGCATACCACATGACAACTTCTGTATTCAGAGGCTTTTAAAACAAAATTACCAGACTGAATATATTTGTCTTTTGAATTAGAATTTAAAAAAATAATAATAATAATAATTAATGGAGATATCCCATCTCCTAGAACTGGAAGGGAACTTGAAAGGTCATTGAGTCCAGCCCCCTGCCTTCACTAGCAGGACCAATTACTGATTTTGCCCCAGATCCCCAAGTGGCCCCCTCAAGGATTGAACTCACAACCCTGGGTTTAGCAGGCCAATGCTCAAACCACTGAGCTATCCCTCCCCCCTTTATTAGTTTTAATAAACTAAATTTATTTAGTTATAGTGTATTAACAATGAGTTTTGTTTGCTAGTGTTCAACTTGTATGATTCTTTTGCTGTTTTTCTTTAAACACACACAAATACAGCATGTGATCACTTTAAAGAAACAAGAAATTAAAGTATCAGAGGGGTAGCCGTGTTAGTCTGGATCTGTAAAAAGCAACAAAGAGTCCTGTGGCACCTTATAGACTAACAGATTTATTGGAGCATAAGCTTTCGTAGGTGAATACCCACTTCGTAGGATGCAAGAAATTAAAGGATCAGATATGACCAGCAAAAAAGGGAGCAATGGCAAATTCAAACCCTTCTGATATATTTTAATTTTAAGGAGATCATAAAAACAAATATTTTTCCTTTAGTATTATTTACAGTGCAGTCTACTTGAATGTGACTCCATAAAAATGGCATACATGGTAAGAGAGTTCACTAACAAATTTCTTCAATTTAAAAATAAGAATCTAGGGTGAAATCTGGGCTCTATTGAAGTAAATGGGAATTGTGCTATTAATATTAATGGAGCAGAATTTCTCCCATGTTTTTCTAACTGCTATTCCTGTAAAAAGACAAACTGGGTTCCTTCTGTCTCATTCAGTAACCAGAAGTAAGCAGTTGCAAGCCAAACTCTGCTTTCATTTATGCCTGTACAAGACCACTGTTGTCAAATCACACTCTCAGTAACACCTCCGCAACCCTATGTGAAACTGAGGGCAAAATCCAGCCCTGTGATTGGGACCTAGACCCTAACCTTACAAAAACCTATGCATATAGTTAATTTTCCATGTGTGTGAAGTCCCACTGATGTCAGTGTAATTACTCACACACAGAAAGTTAAGCATATATATAAATCCTTGCAGAATCGTGACCTTAGTTGTTAATTTTGTTGTGGATACAGGGAAGCAAGAGAAACTAACTCACTCTGTTGCCCCTGCTGCACTAACAAGGGGAAAACATTAAAACATAATACTAGTGTTTCTCTGAATTTACACCAATGTAACTCTGAGCAGAATTCAGCCCTTTTCTTAATTTAGCAAAGTAAACAAATACCACACAAGGACCTCCTGAATAAGGTGGTGTCACTTTTGCATTGTCACCATTCAAATGGCAAAGAAACTTTAAAAAAATGAATATTTCTAAACACTGGAGAAAGTTGCACCAGTTTAAATTGTTCTTTAAAAATCAATTTAGATAAACCAGCGCAACCCCTATGTGGACAATTATTTCTGTTTCAGAGTGACTTATTACTGTTTAGCTTAAGCATGTTACTAATTGACTTAATTAGTCAATAATTATTATTATTATTTGTACTACTGTAGCATTCAAAAATAAGCCAGTTTAAACCAAAATATGAGTGTCCATGCAGCCTTTTGCACTGGGTTTAACTAAATCAGTTTAAAAATCACACCTCTAGCTAAGCTGGTACAACTTTCTCAGGTAGATAAGGCCTTGTATAGCACTATGGCTCCACAGAGCCCTACACTGTCAAATAACAACATGAACACAAGGGTCCCAAGGGGAATGTTCCAAAATCATTTAGAAACTGACACATACCATTGAGGGAAGGGAGTTTAAGGAATAGGAGAATATAAACAAACAAGGAGGGGAAATGGTCTCAATATTTCCATTGATGACTTGTCTTGGATAATGGAGTGGAGAATACGCGTCTAAAATTTGCAGGTGACACCAAGCTGGGAGGGGTTGCCAGCACTTTGGAGGACAGCATTAGAATTCAAAATGACTTTAAGAAATTGGAGAATTGGTCTGAAATCAACAAGATTAAATTCAATAAAGGCAAACACAAAGAACACCACTTAGGAAGGAAATGCACAACTACAAAGTGGGGAATAACTGACCGGATTGTAGTACTGGTGAAAAGGATCTGGAGGCTATAGTGGATCACAAATTGAGTATGTGTCAACAATGTGATGCAGTTGCAAAAAAAAGTAAATTTTAAGATGCATTAACAGGAATGTCGTATATAAGATATACGAGGTAACTGTCCCACTCTACTCGACACTGGTGAGAACTCAGCTGGAGTACAGTGTCCAGTTCTGGGTGCCACGCTTGAGGAAAGATGTGGAGAAATTGGAGAGTGTCCTGAGAAGACAACAAAAATTATAAAACTTTTAGAAAACCTGATCTAAGAGGAAAGGTTTAAAAAACTGGGCTTGTTTAATTTTGAGAAAAAAAAGACTAGGAGGTGGGGAAGGGTCCTGATAATAGTCATCAAATATTGGGGGAGGGATAGCTCAGTGGTTTGAGCATTGGCCTGCTAAACCCAGGACTGTGAGTTCAATCCTTGAGGAGGCCATTTGGAGATTTAGTTGGGGATTGGTCCTGCTTCGAGCAGGGGGTTGGATTAGATGACCTCTTGAGGTCCCTTCCAACCCTGATATTCTATTCTATGATATTAAGTGCTGTTATAAAGAGGATTGTGATCAATTCTTCTCCATGTCCATTGGTAGAAAACAAGAAATAATGGGCTTTATCTGCAGCAAGGAAGATTTAGGTTAGTTATTAGAAAAGACTTTCTAACCATAAAGGCATTTAAGTTCTGGAATAGGTTTCCAAGAGAAGTTGTGGAATCCCCATCACTGGAGGTTTTTAAGAACAGGTAAAACAAAACACCTGTCAGGGATGGTCTAGGTTTACTTGGTCCTTCCTCAGTGCAGTGGACTGGACTTGATAATCTCTTGAGGTCCCTTCCAGTCCTACACTGCTATAATTGTATAGCGAGTCTAACATGCCTGTGTTCTTGCTGATTAAGTAGCTTATTTTAGGCAATGATGTCCCCCCCCCCCTACTTTTGACCCTCTCTTCTTGGTAGGGTGACCAGAGACCAAGTGTGAAAAATTGGGACGGGATGGGGGGGTAATAGAAGCCTATATAAGAAAAAGCCCCAAATATCAGGACTGTCCCTATAAAATCGGGACATCTGGTCACCCTACTTCTTCGTGAGAGGGATTCTGACAAGTTTGATTGCACTGTATTCAGTTAGTTAGGGCACAGCATGGAGTGCTCTCCTACCCCAAGCTACAGAACAGTGGTCAAGCCATGTTAGATATACATGGAAGCATCACTACAATAAATGCTCCAGGATACCGCAGCCATGTATTTGAAGGCAAGTGTAACCTTTAATTTAGATACAAAATTTAAAAATAACATAAGCCCAAGGTTTGGTCCTGGATTTGGTTACAGGTAACTTATTTAATTCATTCTAAGAACAATGAATGACACAATGCGTGATGAAATTCCAAATTTTATTATTTAATATTAAAGCTGGCATACATAAGAGAATTGCAGTATAACAACATAACTCTACATTTATACTCCCATTCCTAAAAATGAAATCACACCAAGGGATGATCAGTCCCCTGATGAACGAATGGGTGTAAAGTACTTCCTTTAAGCTACGTATAAATTGAGAGCCACCCTATTTATAGTAAATTATAATTAATTAACATTAAATCTACCGTTTTACCATATCTATTCTTCTGCAACCATATTTAATCTTTCATACCCCAAAACGCATATATCTTTTACTTCTGTATTGGCTATTAACATCAAAACATCAATCTAATTATCATTTGCATCATTGCAGATTCTGCAGTTACCAATATTCCAAAACATTGAAAAATTCCCCTACAACACTTGCTAAAACAAAAACACATTTACTACATGACCCAAGCTTATGCCTTGAGTCACTTCTATTAATACCTCTTATTCAGTCATGCCAACAAACTTAATTTTAGCTAATATGAAGCCTAAACTTTAGGTCTAAAGGACTGCTCCTTACTTTCATTTCAAAACATTCTTAATTAACATAAGCAAACATAACCCTCATGGACTACATAATGCAGAAAGATTTGCAGAAAGCAGGGTTTCAGTCCTTGAATTATATGATTAAACTTGTATTGCTACTTTTTCTCTCAGATGTCTACCAGTCCTTCCACATCTGGATGCCTCTCCTGAAGATTTGTTTACTGGTTTATAAATTTGCTGTGTTATGAATACAGAAATGTCTTTGACTCAGATTTGGGCCTTTGAAGGTTGAGAGGTAATGTATGTCAAGGGAACAAGCAATCAAGATTTAGAGTTATTTTGTGTGTGTTTGGAGGTGGGGGTTAAAAATCAAAATAAAAAACAATGCTGTTTTTATAAAATTATAAATGAAAAGAAATGCATTGTCCTCTATTAATGCCACTTGTGCCCTCCCTCCCTTCCCCCCCCCCCCCCCCCAAAAAAACCAGTGATTGTGGGGAACAGGGATAGCATTTATTTTAATTTTAAAAAAAAGAACATCATGATCCTTTGGTGATGTAGATTTTTTTTTAATGAAGTAGAAGAATGTCAGGAATGTCACACAGATTTTATGTGCCCCATGAGGCATGTGCTTTTTCAAACTACCTGCCCTTTACAGAAAGTACTTGCCTCAGGGGATCTAAATAATAGGAACTTCAAGCCCTGTACATGTATGCAAGAGTGACAGCAGATTTAGTTGTCTACAGGAAGTAAAGTTAATTGTGCCATTAAATTCCAACTCACTGGATTGGAAGGGTGACAAATGAACCTCCATTTGAGATTATGGGGTTGATTTCAATTTGCTGTGCATTTCATTATCATTAGTTTAACAAGTTACCATATATAAAATGCATTTGGTTAAAATATTAGTACTTTCAAATCTGAATTATACAATATTTTTAAAGCAGAGATTTGGGAGCAAATTAGAACCATTTCAGAAAATGAATCCGATTAATGCACAAAGAGTACAACTCACAAATGCCAATATGACTTAATAGCTGCAAGTCTTTTGATCTGGCAGCGATTTTCTTCTGGTATACTTTACAAAAAGTGAACAGGAAACATGGGAACAAAATTCTGTCATGAAAGCTACTACAGTCATCTTAACGACTTGTTCAAATGCAGTTTGGTAGGCATGCTCTCAGAGAGAGATTAAATTTAATATGTTTCAAAACCTGGAGTAGCAACAGTATATAAACTTCTTTTAATAACTGTATCTAATGATAGGGGAAGTTGCAGGATGAAAGTAGAAAACTGTCAGTAAAATATACTGGGGGCAATCTTATGGCAGGTCAGTGCTCTGCTGAAGCAGGCCCTTGCTGATCTCCCTAGACAGATACCACACACCACTCCAGAGTGATGTGGTTACAGCAGCCAAGTGCCCAGCATCACTTCCTAATGGCCACCCCTTGCCAGCTCCAGAGCTGGACTCCAGATGGAACAATGTCCAATATTTTCCAGCTAAAAAGCTTGATCAGCCTGTCATGAGTTTTTGACAATAAAAGGAATGCAGAAAATCCACATAACATCTTAATATACAGTATATCCTGCATACAATTATGTAGGCACAAACCACTCCAGGGCAGTTCTAGCCTATGCTCAAACCTCATGGCTTAAGGGGAGGACTTCTGAGCCAGCAATTCCCTGCTCTGCAGGGAGAGTGCATTTCCAGATGAATAGTTTGTTCCTTCAGTTGCTGGATCCTCCTTAACTATCAAACTGCTCTGTAGGTCCCCGTGGCTGCCTCTCCTCCCATCCCTGGTTCCTGCTATGCCAATGCATACTGTACATCTCACCACAGCAGGAGTAAAAGGGATGCGATGCTTCCTGGAGGGACCCAGGATTGTGAGGTACCTCACTACCACCTGCCCTTACTGTGAAGAAGCCTTATCTGTGTCTGCTGTGAGTCAACTCCCAAATACCAGCAACCGCTGGCAACACAAGCACTATCTTCCAGGCCTCCGCAGGCCCCACTTTCTCTTCACAAGTTAACGATAGACATGCTTTAGCCCCGCATTCTCCAAGTGCCTCTCTACAGTACCCAGCCCCTGCTCCACTGGACACTTACAGAATTCCCAGATCCTCTGTTCCCAAAGGAACAGCACACCACAGCTTACCAGTTACACCACAGGACACAGCTCCCCTTCTCACACAGCACTCAGATTTGTTTATAGAGAAAGCAAGTTTATGTTTATTTCACAATTAACAGAGATCCAAATGACAACAGGCAGGTTGGAAACAAAGGGTTGTATGTAAAGTAAAATCATAATACACATACTAGAGCCTAAACTTAACAAACAAGACATGGTCATGTCACACAAAGCAGAAACTCACCCCAAATGCTTCCAGGATAACCATTTGGACTGAAAATTTTCCCTGCCAGATGTCTGCCCCAAGCTGTATGTTTTGGGAAAAAAATCAGCCAACCCTGTTCAGCCATTCCTGAGAATGAGACTAGGAAAAAACGTTGTTTAGTCCATATTAAAAAGATTCAAGATTACTTCCTGTAGACAACCTTTTCTTTGAGAATCTCTAGTTCCCCATGCTTTGGAGCAGGGACTTCAAATTTGGCAGGGGAGGGAGCGTTTGTGGCAGAGATGTGCTTTTTGCTGTCCCCATGAAAATCAACCCAAATTGGTGAAATTATAAATCTGGGGGATGTGGGAGAAGGACACAGTTTGCACATACTCAGTAGAGACATTTTAGATTATAGCAGCTAAAATCTCAAAGATTCCATCCACACTGAGTATGTTCCAACTCAGGGCTGAGCAGGACTTTCCCTGTAAATGCAGCTCTGGGCTGCTACAGGCCACGACTTCACAAGACAAAGGAACTGAGAGCAGGGTACCTGTCTCTCCTCTGCTATCAATGCTCCCCCTGCTGGGCCTAGGCAGAATGGGAGGGGAAGCTGCCTAATTCATAACACTGTTGCAAAAACAAAAAAAAGAACATCATTTTGGGATGAATTACGAGGAGTTTTGTAAGCAAGACCTGTGAAGTAATTCTTCCACTCTACTATGTACTGATAAGGTCTCAGCTGGAGTATTGTGTCCAGTTCTGGGCCACACATTTCAAGAAAGGTGTGGACAATCTGGAAAAAGTCCAGAGGAGATCAACAAAAATGATTAAATGTCTAGAAAACATGACCTATGAAGAAAGGTTGAAAAAATTGGGTTTATTTAGTCTGAAGAAAAGAAGACCAGGGCGGAGGGGGGGCATGATAACAGTTTTCAAGTACATACAAGGTTGTTATAAGGAGGAGGGTGAAAAAATGTCCTCATTAACCTCTGAGGATAGGACAAGAAACAAGGGGCTTAAATTGCAGCAAGTGAGGTTTAGGTTGGACATTAGGAAAAACTTCCTGTCAGGGTAGTTAAGCTCTGGAACAAATTGTCTAGGAAGGTTGTAGAATTTCCATCGTTGGAGATTTTTAATAACAGGTTAGAAAAATACCTGTCAGGAATGGTCTAATTATTATGTAGTCCTGCCTTGAGTGCAGGAGAATGGTCTAGATGATCTCTTAAGATCCCTTCCAGTCTTACACTTCTATGATTCAATATGTAGAGGGGACAAGACATGGACCTGTGGAAAGGATGGGGAGACTGGGACTAGAGGCTGTTAAGGGGAAGCGAAACTGGGACTGTGAGTTGGCA
This sequence comes from Malaclemys terrapin pileata, assembly GCF_027887155.1. Classification (NCBI taxonomy): domain Eukaryota; kingdom Metazoa; phylum Chordata; order Testudines; family Emydidae; genus Malaclemys; species Malaclemys terrapin. The sequence goes on from NC_071508.1 coordinate 103,155,250, forward strand.
TGGGAAAGGGACTGGGAGAGTGGGAGTCAAACAAAGACTGAAACTGGGAGTGAGAGAAAGACTGGGACAGCTGGGCAAGGCAGCTGAGAAAGGGGACCTGTGGAAAGTAGAGGTACATAGGACTGGTTGGGCAAAGAGAGAAATTGTGGGAAGGGGAGGAGAGAGACTGGGAGCCAGTGGGTAGGAGAGATTGAAATCAGATGGGGAGCTGAGGTGGGAGGAGAGAAGAGGAGAAAGGGATGGTCTGGGCAAGGAGGTGGGGAGATTGAGATCTGACAAGGTGTTGGGGAGACTTAGGACCGTCTGGGTAAAGAGACTGAAATCAGGAGCTCAGAGGGGATGGGGAGACCTGAGATTGGACAAGGAGTTCAGGGACGGGGGACTGGCAATGGGAGTCAATAGGAATGAAGAATGTGATGTGTGGGTGGGTGGGTGGATACACAAACTGGACAAGGAGCTGAGGTGGGGGTGTGTGACACTAAGTATAGCTGACTGGGGCAAGGAGAAGGGGGTAGAATTTGAAATGGCTGGGCAAGGAGATGGAGACTGGGGGACAGCAGAGAAAGAACTTGGACTGAGGTAAGAAGCCTGAGGAGTGGAGACTGGGACAGGCCTAGGTGAAGAGAATGGGACTGAGAAAAAGAAGCCAGGGGTGAGAAACGGACAGTCCAGTTGGGACAAGGTCAGGTTAGAGCGGATGGGGCAGAACAGTCTGTCCGCACAGGAGCACACTCCCCTTCAGAACCTGGAATATAACCCAAGATTCTTGAGCCTCATCTGTCACAGTTCAGAGCAACTGCTTCTGTATTTCCCCCTCATGGTCTAGCAGGAGCATCCACTTTTAGGATCCCAGCTGCGCAGCTGTTACCTCTCTTGGACAAAGACCCATCTCTCTTCCTGTTGACCAAGGTTTTTTCAGGCTGCAGAGTTTTCTGCCTACACTGTGAATTCTCCAGAAAGTCAAACTATGTCAGGTGACCTGCTTTGCTTTCTCCTCAGAGCCTATAAACCAGTGCTCTTCATTATTTTTGAAGTGGGGGCCACTCTGGCAAAAAACCTTCAGTGTGAGAGCCAAATCAACTACTTAATTAACACATTGCTTACTACTCCTTAATGATGTAATGTTACAGAGCCACTTGTGTAACTAAAACAATAAAACGATACTCCTTTTATAAAATAATAACCAGGAAAATATATGGAATTAAAAAGGCATCTATGAGAATAAACTTTTTAGGAGCAGAATAATGCAAAACTTACTTTAAAAACTGGATGAGTGAAAGTGTGTTTGTTCCTCCTTGACATTGTTCATGTAGTATTTGTAATTGTCGTCGCAATCCTAGTAAGGCAGTCCAAATGTTCGTTTGTCAATTTGTTCCTCTGTTGTTGTTTTTTCCACAATATTCATTCCTGAAAATGTGGATTCGCAGGTATACATACTGACAAAAAATGACAGCATTTTTTGCATACAATGTTTCAGAGATGGGTATTGTTTATCCAGAAATGATAAACACATGTCTTAAGTTCAGACTTCATGGTGTCATTTGTCTGAAGTTCCACAATTTTACTCTCCCGTTTAGCACGGTCAGAACAAATGTTTGTGATAACTCTTCCAACACTTGTACAAATGAATTGTAATTGAAATGTTTCAGAAACTCAGAATTTTCTGAGGTGACTGCAATGAGTTTTAGAAAGTGAACGAACTCCGTGTCAGGAATGAATAATGTTGTAATCTTGTTTTGAAAAGCAGTTATGACATGCAACATTTTACTAGGAAGTTTCTGTTTCCCTTGCAACTGGAGATTTAGCGCATTCAAATGGCAAATTATGTCAGTCAAAAATGCCAGCTTAATTATCCACTCTGGATTTTCTAAGTCTTTCTCCTTCTTCCCCTGGCTTTCAAGGAATTCACAAATCTGAGGAAGGAGACCCAAAAATCTTTCAAGGACCCTGCCACAAGATAACCATCTCACTTCATTGTGCATTACTACGTCGCCATATCCTGTCTCATATTCTTCCAGTAATGCTCGAAACTGCCAGTGATTCAGCACTCTTGAAACAATAAAAATTGACCACCTTTACAACCAACTGCATGACACTTTGCATTTCACCATTTTTTAGTCTACCTGCAAGTGCTTCTTGGTGTATAATGCAATGAAACACAGCAAATTTGGGTATTTCCTTTTGTTTCCTCATCAGGCCAATCAATCCATTCTCCTTCCCTCGCATATTTGGTGCACCGTCTGTACACATGGAAGTTAGCTTTGTCCAGTCCAAGTTATTTTCAGCAAAAAAATTGAGTAGGGCAATCAAAATGTTTTCCCCTTTTGTTTGATCTTTCAAAGGTATTAAACACAGCAGTTTTTTTCAGGAATAATTCTTCTTTGGGGGAATGAACCCAGACACACAATTGTGAGACGTCACATATATCTGTACTTTCATCCACTGCTATGCTAAAACACAGTGCTGCCAAAATATCTGCAGTTAACTGTTCTCGGATTTCTTTTCCGATTTCCTCCACCATTCTCATTATGGTTGTGTCAGACATTTGCAGCCCTTTTATTTGCTTTAGGATTGCATTTTTGTTATTGAAATCAGCATACAGGATTTCCGCAGAAGCCAGAAAACACTCTTTAACAATCTCTGCATCAGTAAATGCCTTTTAATGTCTTGCTAAAATCCATGAATTTCGAAAGATGCCTCTGTCAAACATTCTGCAACGGACCTCGATCTCTGTATTATTTTTTGCTGGCCTTTTAGTGAAGCAGCAAGTTGTTCAATTTTACTTTTTCTTAAGTTACTTGCAGGTGGGTAGTTTCCACCAAAACTGGCATGCGCTCTTGTGTAATGGCATTCTAAATTGTTGCGCTTAAAAGCAGAACACGTCTGCCTACAAATTGAACAAACAGGCTTCATACATGTTTCATTAAGCACAAAGAAAAACTCACCAGTCCACTTTTCTTGAATCTTTCAGTTTTCATCTTCCAAAGGACGTACCTTTCTCTTTTTTGGGGGGGGCTGGCTCAGGGAGGGTCAGGGCTGGGGCAGGGGTTTGGGGTGCAGGAGAGGGTATGGGGGGGCTAGCCCAGGGAGGCTTCAGGTTGGGTGGTGGAGGAGAAATGCTGGTCCAGTTTAGCTGGGCCTGCTGTACTCATGCTACTCCTGGTCTTAATGCTGCACAGTTATTCAGAACCTTCCCATTGAAGGGGTGGCACTTACTTCAGGCAGCCTCGGCCCCACGCCACTCCCAGAGGGGGCCACCATGTCCCTGCGGCCCCTGGGGAGGCAAGTGGCTCTGTGTGCTGCCCCTCTCTGCAGGCACCACTCCCACAACGCCCATTGGCCACAATTCCCCATTCCTGGCCAATGGGAGCTGCAGGGGCAGTGCTTGCAGGCAGGGGCAGCATGCAGAGACCTCTGCTCCCTTCCACACACACCCCAGGGCCGTGGGAGCGTGCTGTCCAGTTCCGGGAGCAGCCTGGGGCCGGGGCAGGCAGGCAGCCTTAGCGGGCAGTCCCGTTACACTGTCAGAGATTGCCGGAGATTGCGATCAACAAGGAGCCGCACTTAGGGTCAATGGGAGCCGCCACTGGCTCGGGGGCCTTTCAATGAAGAACACTACTATAAACAGTGTAATTGCCCACAGGTATAAGGTACCACACACAGCTCTTCTTAAGTACATGTATTCTTAAGGTGAAGGCATTACAGAGAAAACATATTAAAAACAATAAAAGGCCCTAATGCATGCTAATAGGCTTATCAGATATCACCTCAACTCTAGCAAGGGCTCTGATAGAAATCAGTCCTTCAAATTCCCATACAGGGGTTTTAAATTCCTAACACCGTTTGCTCAGAACAAGAATGCCCATGAATCTGAGAGTTGTTCCTTTACGCAGTTTGAGCCTTTGATCTTGGGACCCTGGGAACAGGAAATTAGCAGACAATGGGTTTCTCCTGAGGGTGTAGCTTCAAAAGGTTGGGTCGAGAGATGGGCATATGTATTCCCCTCCTCCCACGTATTTCCTATGAAACCCAAGCAACTAAAAGTTTATTCTTGTCTGGCACATTGTTTAAAAGAGTACTTTGAAGCTCAGAACACTTCAGAGGGCTTATATTAGTCATGTCTCTCCCCCCCTCCAGAGAAATTACATAATATCCCATAATGATACATAAACATTTGCATTATTAGTACACTGAACTCATAATCAACTTAATTCAGTAAGGTTTGTTCAGTATACTACAGGAAATTGCCATACCTGTCACATTGTCATTCCTCTGCTGCCATTAAAAATATCTGTGAAACCCAGTGGGAAAGCGTCCTCACTCACTAGTGCTGTTCCACATAGAGGACAACCACCTCCTACTGCTATCAGTTATTCTGATAGCTCAAGCGGCAGAAGTCTATGCAGTCTAAAGGTTCCATACCAGACAGACAATGGCTCATGGGGATGTCACTATTATGAATTTCTCTTTTTTCAGTTTCCTTTTTTTAAAACCTATGAAATTATATGCAGAAAATTACATTTAAAAAAACATTATTAATGTTACAAAGTCAAGCATACACTAGGTAAGTAATGTCAGAATTAAAGTGGTCTGTGTAATCTTAATTTGGCCTCCTTCTGTGTATGCATTATGATATAGTCTTTACTTACATGATCACATACTATTTTTTCCAAGGGACGACTGTCTCATTCAGTGCACAGAAATGGATGGTGGTCACTTAATGAGTAGCTGTTTAATATTTTGTCTTCTCCTCGTTGTTCAAGGAGGGGCCCAAGACCATATTTATTGCACACAATTCAAACCGTGCAATGAAGGCAGAATTATTAAATTTCCTCAGGGCCTTTTCTACAGTGATTACCACTATCATATCCAAGTGCTTAAGAAATAAATTAATTTATTCTCACAAGACTTCTCTAAAATGAAGGGATATCATTCCCATTTTACAGATGGAGAACTGAGGCACAGAGAAATTAAGGCCAAATTATCCACTAATTTTGGGTGTCCAATTTGAGACACCGAGAACCTGATCTTTCAGAGTCTATTATATAATACTTCCTATGTTTTAAAGCACAGCTCTGATTGATTGTGGGTGCAGCTGTGAATACTCGGCACTTCTGCAAATCAGACTCCAGGGTCTCAAGTCAGGCACCCAGAAAATGAAGAATGCACAATTAGAGACCATGTATGAAAAGTATGGCTTCAGTGTTTTGCCTAGCATCACAAGGGAATACTATGGCAAGGCAGGGATAGAATCCAATTCCCCAGGACAGTATCCAGCTACCTAACCATGAGATCTCATCCTGCAGTCCCCTGCCTCATTCACTATGTACCTTCCAACTTTTGCCACAAATAAAGTAGGGGTCCTACAAACAAGTCTCCTTCACTATACAATCCTGATTCATCCCCCAGAGTAAGTCCATCTTGTGTACTGAATAAGATGGGGGGGAGGAGTACATAATCATGTAATTAAAGACTATCATAATGAATATGGATGAGGGGGATAAATAAAGATTACACGGGCAACCTGAATTCTGACATTTCCTAACTTTCAAGTGCTTGACTTTGCAACCTTAATAAAGTTCTTTTAACATAATTTTGTGGGTAATTATTTATATATCTCAAAATCTCAACCCTATTATCTTTGGGTACCCCTTTTCTATTCCTTTGTTTGGCTAGGTCTACATTTAAAAGTTTTACCAGTATAACTATTTAGTTTGGGGTATGATTTTTTTAAACCACAATAGTTATACTGGTTATAAATGTGCCTTATACTGGTATAAATGATTCCTCTTTCCATACAGGAATATGCAATATTGGTATAACTGCTATCACACTAGCACTGTATTATTTTAACTATGATAGCATAGTTTAAATGGTAAAACTTTCTAGTGTAGACAAGGCAATAATTTTAAAAATGTTTAAGCAGACAAATTATCTTTACCTATAAGACTACACACAAAAAAGGAAAATTGAACTGTTTACACCTTATTAGCCTACTTAACCCACGCATCTTAGGTTGACTATATTCTAGAAAATTTACTACAACCATGTTGACAACAACAATTACATTGACAAGCAACAAAATTAGTTTTCTTTTTGTACAACCCATCCCCATGAACTACATCTCCTTCTGCCAACTGATATCAAGACTATCAAAGCCCCAGTAGAAAGCAAGACTATATAGAACAAATAAAAATTATGACTTTCCTGAAATTTACAAGGAAAGGAACAACATTAGGACTAAGTAGAGACAGAACTGCTGTATTTATAAATGAGCCATTTTTTCTGTAACAAGACAACCATAAAAATGTATCAAATTAGGGAAAGGGGTTTTTTTTCCCCTCCTGTTCTTCATCTAAGAATGGCAAAACCAGTTTAAACAAAGTTTTGGTACAGGATTAATATTGTTTTGGTTCTGAGGTACATGATTCACCATTAGGTATTATTGTTCCCTAGCAAGCTTTTTTGTTCATCTTGCTGGGTTAAGGAACCAGAAATGAGTGACGCTTTGGGTGTCACTTGTGCAATTGCCCAGTTGACATGGGTCTACTGTTATCTAATCAATGAAATGCACCAGATAAAGGTAGTTATAGCATAAACAAAGATAGAGTAATGTAGGTAGCCAATAAAGGCACAAACCCTTTGGACCTTTTCTACTGAAAAAGAACAAATAAACAAATTAGTGGAATAAGCCCAAGGAGAGAAGTTGGATTACTAGGTTCTTTACAGGAAGTTTGGGAGTGGATTCCAGCACTGAGCCTTCTGAAGAATCTGCAGATAGAATGCATCCTCACAGCTGATTAATTTCTGCTACTAGAAGCTTCTACTACTAGAGAGAACAGCAGTACTGGGCTCCTTGAAGAGGATCCTAAAGGTGAAAGCACTAAATTCTCCATGAAGCAGATTAATTTTGGTGGGGGGACAATCTGAAATACTTCCTAGAAATACTTAAAGAAGCACACATGTACAAATACATCATATGCTTTAATGGAAAATGGTATAACTTTGGAAATCTGTTGTGGATTAAAAAATTCCCAGACTGGTCTTCTATGATCTGGAAGGTCAGATTTAAATTCAATAAGGATAGCTTTCTGTTCATTGTACAAGTGTTTTATTCATCTTCTATTTTTCAGGACATCCTGGAGACTGTCCATGTCTTGAAATAAATGTAGTAGACCTATTCTGGTTACAAAAAGAGTTAAGAATTCTAACTGATTTATAATCAATGAAGGAATTTATTATGTTTAATGTAATTCTGGCTGGATGCTATTGTAAAGACTTAAAGGACCAAACCACAAAAAGGATAACAATTTTTATAATTTCAACTGCCAATTAAAACAAAAATGTAGCATTTTCTAAATCAGCATGAGCTGAATTCATTCTGTTAGGAAGAATGCCTATAAAATCAAAACACAACCTATATTTTAGAAGAGGCTGGGCTGAAACTATGGGCAGTGATTTCTTGAACGTATTTTAAGCATATTACTTCTGAGTTTAACTGCATTTTTGTACATTTCATTAAACTGCATATTTAGGATAATCTAAGGGGAATAAAAAAATGGGATTTTTGTGCTACTCAGAATTGCATTCCTGAGGCCTCCTGCTAAAACTGATTAAATTATTTGCTTTGGCTTTAATAATGTTTTACCTCGGTACAGAATGTTTTTCAAGGTTGTCTTTTTTTATATAAGAATAAGACATGTTCACCCCCCCACATCTGGTTTTGAATTAGCCCCGGATGTTTCTCTAATAGAGAAATTGATCCTGTTCTCAACTGCAATAAGAAAAATTCCCATTTTCCACATCTCCCTAGTGTTTTCTACTATGTTAACTATTCTTGTGGCATTAGCTATTGCTTACATGACTGACACACACTTCAACCAGCCTCTTCTCTGCTTTCTTGGTAACGCACCTCCTTACTTCACTATTACCCAAAGAAGTTCATGGTAATTTGTAATTTTATTTTTTTTCCCCCAACAGGAGAAGGAGAGAAAATGGGTGCAATCAGAACTGATTAGAACCCTAGTTCAGATTTCCTCTGCATTTCATGCAATCCATGAAACAAATAAGGCCTGAATTAGGTTTCAATGCACAATGAGCAAAAACACTCCCCTTCAGCTGCAGTTCTTTTTCACATGCATTCATGCATACTAATATTTTAAAGTGCAATGCTAGAGTTGGAGACGATTACAACACATTCAAGTTTTGTTAATAAGTGGTCACTAATATCAAAGCAAACGGCATGACAAGCAGTGCAAAATTTACATCCTACAACAACAATTGCAGGTGTCCAAAATATTGAGATGTATGGCTTGATTTGCCTTGATAAATTGCACATTTGTATAGACATGCTAATCAATTTATCTCAAAATAGACTGAAAACCCATAACAAATTACTGCCACAATCCAACAACATTTGCCAGTCTTAGACTATAACAGCAATGCAAACACTGAAATCTCACATTAGCTTGGGATTGAAATATGTATAGTAGAACCTCACAGTTATGAACACCTCGGGAATGAAGGTTGTTCATAACTCTGCAGTGTTTGTAACTCTGAACAAAATATTACGGTTGTTCTTTTAAAAGTTTACAACTAAACATTGACTTAATACATCTTTGAAACTTTACTATGCAGAAGAAAAATATTGTTTTTAACCATCTTAATTTAAATGAAACAAATACAAAAACAGTTTCCTTACCTTGTCACATCTTTTTTTTTTTTAAACTTTCCCTTTATTTTTTTAAGTTTACTTTTAATACTGTTCTACATTTCCCTTCCCCTCCCTCCCCCCATCTCTGCTGTGCATAGTTGAACAGTCAGTTTGTAACTCTGGTGTTTGGAACTCTGGTGTTCTACTGTATCTCCTTTTCCACCGTTTTAACAACAAACTTTAGCCTACAAACCTTACTTGACTTGAAAATGTCATAAATGTTTAATCTAAAATTCATAGCTCCACTTGGTTTGTATACCTTGTCTGGCATTATGGGTAGCACTCTCAGACCCATTGAGGAGACACATTTGGCAATTTCAGGACCCAGATATCAAGCTGTCTGAGCAGGCATTGTTCTAGAATTAGCATCTTGTTTACTTAGCAATCCCTACATGGAATATTATTGATGGGTTAGAAGCTGACACTTGAGTTCTTCCTGTGGCTACGAAATTAACAAACTACAAAAACTGATTTATTCTCCGGTATTATTATTTGTCTTTTCAGCTACTATTCAGTTTAAGTATTTGGGGTTTTTTAGAGGTTTGGTAAATCCAACAATTAGTCTATAAAAATAAAAGAGCTGTAAAAATTTTTTAAAAATAAATAAAAAGATCGTAACAAAACCTCCAAAAAACATGCAAAACTGACATGCTGCCAGGTTTGGTTACACACTGGAAACTCAGCCAAGTTTACTGAAAATCTCCTTAAGGTTCACAAAACTTTCCAGGAAACCTGAATCAATTTATGGCTTCCACACAAAACTAGGTGAGACAATGACAAACCAATGATGCAAAGGTGAGTGAGCGGGGGAAAACTCATGTGACTCACTACAAAATAAAACATTCACATAATCTTTTGCAATATTAAATGGTTGCTTTTCATATAGCTTTTTAAAATAGAACTTTCATTTTAATCACTTAATTCCCCATGTTTCTTTTCAAATCAATACACTGTACCCAAGTACCAAATATTCTATCTGGAACTAAAAATATTTATACTCATAGCAAACAAATCACATAATTCAGTATTGCTAGGTGTCTTCAGAAAAAGGTTTAATAAAGCTAGGGTGAATGTTAAAAATATAAAGTAAGCTTTACTGTTAAGTAGTAAGAACAACTAACAACTTGATATTAACTTAGATCAACTGCTACATTTGTTTTCTACTAAGAGTGATCTGGAAGGTAAGTGAGCAGACTATACATCCAATTTTCACGTCTTTAAATGGAACCCTAGCACAGTGAGAAGAAAAGAAAGTTCACAATGTAAGGCCTCCATTCTGCAAACACAAATAAGCTTAACTTTCAGCTCATGAACAGGCATACGGCTAATGACATGAATGTTCATAGAACAGAGCCCTAAGATGCCTTCATGTTTTTTAAATTTATTTTGTAGTAAACTAAACTTACTCTATTTTCACAAAGACATATCAAAAATTAAAATAAAATCCAGACTAGAGAATGAGCTGTGGAAGAAAGGAGGGGAAGCCACTTTTTTAAAAGTATGGCACTTTGTGCATTTCTGAACATTATAGTGGCTTAAATCCTCTTCATTTACATGTTTGAATATTCTTCTCTTTAGATAAACAGATTACACGAAGATTTCTGTCTCCTTCCCCAGGCAAGCTGTGATTAAGTTTTTTAAAGGCGCATTTGGGCATTAATTTTGTAACTGACAGAAGCAAAGGCAGCTGAGACACATTATTTTCCATCCACTGCATTCTGAAGCTAGATTAAACAGGTTCTGGAGCTGTGACATAAGTGATGCTGCAGGTCAGGAAGCAGAAACTGGAAAATAAATACAGGTAAAGAGGAGGTAAGATAGATTTACTTTTATTTTTTTCACTGGCAGTGTGGGGAGAGACACACATCTGAAAAGGCAAATAATCCTTTACAAATGATGTTCCTGTTTTTGCAGCTTCTTGATCAAGTTACTTCTTTAACAATAATAGTGCAAGTTGGCACAAAGTTGACAATATAGAGTAAACATCATATTTCATAAAGAGCAAATATTTTTTTTTTCTAACAAAAAATCCAACCTACAAAAGCTGTTAAGGGGCTAACTACATTATACAACTTGTTTTAAATGTTTACATTAGAGAACTCATGGATGGCCCCTGGCTATTCTCGTACTTAACCAACATTAGTTGACCCAGGTTTAAAAACTTAATTCAGATAACACAGTTAACACAATGGGCTCATTTTTTTGACATTTAGCCAGTTAGGGTAGTCTCAAAAAACAATGTAAATTTTTTAGCGTGTGTTAGATTAATAGTGGGAAGAATGGCAGAAACAGGAATTTAACAACTCAGAAAGTTTCAACATTTCAAGTTTCATTCTCAGTATATTTACTGAGAATACAAAGGCATCATGAATTCTTAAGGAATGCCAGCTGAGGTACAGAACAGTGAGAACTTTTGTGCTTTGAGAATACAGCCACATAAGAAGTCTCTGTGGATATTATTTAATTTAGAAACAACTTACGCTATTTAATTTAACTTTAAAACAGCAGGTTTCTTTATACTTTGACTATAATCATAGAATATCAGGGTTGGAAGGGACCTCAGGAGGTCATCTAGTCCAACCCCCTGTTCAATGCAGGACCAATCCCCAGACAGATTTTTACCCCAGATCCCTAAATGGCCCCCTCAAGGATTGAACTCACAACCCTGGGTTTAGCAGGCCAATGCTCAAAGCACGGAGCTATCCCACCCCCCATAATTAATAAAAATATAAAATAATTTTATAATTTATAAAAATATTGTTCCTGAATGTAATTCAGAATTATATACTAGCCAAAACAGAATCCTGAATCCAAACTTCCCTTAACTTTGAGATAGGGTTAAAACCTCAGTTAAATATTTTGAGATTTGAATGTAAACTAAGATTACCTAGACTTTACTCTAGGTGTGTGTTAGTGGTTTTGTGCCTCTCAGCTTTTTCCTGAAAATATAGATCTTAAATAAATTATGAAAAATTGTTAAAACAAACACTAGTGTCACCCAAAGCACAATAAGCAGTTTTTCAACAGCAGTGGTTTCTACCTGTGTACTATAAACATGTACTGTGTTTACACTATTTCCCACAAATCAAGAAGCAGCACTGAGCCTGGATTGCCAATTTCCAGTTCTGTAAATGGAATAATTGTTTATAAGAGCTGCTGTGTTTGAAGCTCCATGTGAAACTAATGATCTTATATGTTGCATTTTTTTCTTGTTTGGCATATTCCCAGTTACCCAACCTGCCAGGGAACAAGTGTTTATAATATCTGAAATTGTTTCTGAAAGCATAAAACAAATAACCAAAAGCAATTTTCAGTCAGAAAACAGTAGTTTTCTGCTGTACGGGTTATTGGCACTTGGAGCAGTTTACAGGAGTGCAACCACGGGGGGAGAGGAGGAGAGGGGGGGGGACCTTCTTGCCACATCAGAGGGTTCCCATACAGTTGGCTTTGATAAACATTTCACTGAAAGTCAAGATTAGATGCTAAGTATTTACAATCTTGATTCTGAGGGTTTTACTATAAGATATCACACTAACTGTATGGACCTATACCAGGGGTGGGCAAACTTTTTGGGGCGAGGGTCACATCTGGGTGGGGAAATTGTATGCAGGGCTGGGACAGGGGGTTGGGGTGCAGGAGGGAGTGTGGGGTGTGGGAGGGGGTGCGGTGTGCAGGAAGGGGCTCTGGGCAAGGGATTGGGGCAGAGGAGAGGTGCGGGGTATATGAGGGCGCTCAGGGAAGGGGGTTGGGGTGCAGGAGGGGTGCAGGGATCGGCAGGGGGCTCAGGGCAGTGGGTTGGAATGCACAGGGGTACAGGGTGCAGCAGGGAGCTCAGGGAAGGGGGGTGGGGTGCAGAAGGGGTGCGGGGTATATGAGGGGGCTCAGGGAAGGGGGTTGGGGTGCAGGAGGGGTGCCGAGTGCAGGAGGGGGCTCAGGGTAGGTGGGAGGGATGTATGGGGGGCTCAGGGCAGGGGGTTGGGGTGCAGGAGGGGCGTGGGGTGCAGCAGGGGGCTGAGGGCAGGGGGTTTGGGTGCAAGGTACAGGCAGGGGGCTTAGGGCAGGGAGTTGTGGGACACGTGCAGGAGGGGTTCGAGCTCCAGCCCGGCGCCGCTTACCTAAAGCGGCCCCAGGGTGGCAGCGGCGCGCACTGGGGCCAGGGCAGGTTCCCTGTATGCCTGCCCTGGCCCCGGCCCCGCGCCACTCCAGGAAGCGCTGTGGTCCCTCGGGGACGGGGGGGCGGAGGGCTCCGCGTGCGCTGCCCTTGCCGTGCCTCCAGGTACCCCCCCCCGAAACTCCCATTGGCCAGGATTCCCCATTCCCAGCCAACGAGAGATGTGGGGGGCAATGCCTGGAGGCAAGGGCAACGCACGTGGAGCCCTCTGCTTCCTCCCCCCCCCCCCCCGCCAGAGGGCCGCTTCTGAGAGCGGCACGGGGCCCGCAGTGCCACCGGGGGCAATCCCGCGGGCCGGATCCAAAGCCCTGAAGGGCCAGATCCGGCCAGCAGGCAGTAGTTTGCCCACCCCTGACCTATACAGTTCCTCTTTTAGTATAAATTCAGGATGAGTGTCTTATCTTAAATATGGGAATGTCACCAAGAACTGCAAAAATTCCACTCTTATGTTTGCACACAAGTTCTGTGGTACTATATTCTCTATCTCTATTGAACATATCACTAAAAAAGCTATGCCCTGGGGATAAGAAAGTCTGCAGCTATAGATGCAGTCCCTACACTGGATAGTGGGGCCTAGCATCCTTATTTGGACACTTGTCCCTTAAAAACCTTTTCCAAATAGTGGAGAGACAAAGTGGGTGAGGTAATACCTTTTATTGAATCAACCTCTGTTGGTGAAAGAGAGAAGCTTTCGAGCTTACACAGAGCTCTTCTTCAGGTGTCAAATTTGCAAAGACCCCCCCCAGCACAAACAGTTGGGCAGGTGCCAAGCTGAATATCCCTGACTAGATTACATTTTAAATAAATGAGTCAGCTAAATTTGGAGATACAGTGAAACCCCACTATAACGCGATGATTGGGGTCCAAAAAATCCGATTGCGATAAATGCGGGGTTGCGGTGTAGTGGGGTTACGAAAAGTTTACCATTTAAAGCCGGTCAGTTTCAAGCCGGTCAATTTCTCTTGGGCAGAGAGCAGGGGAGATGTGCAAGGGGCAGAGGAAGTGTGAGGAGCAGCTGGGGAGGAGAATGGCTCTTCCTGCCAAAAGGAGAAGCAGGGGTAAGGGGGGAAGGCATGTTCCTTTTTTTGTTGGGTTTTTTTTGCGCGCTTGGGGGTGGCGGGAGCCAACTTATGATCGCGCTATATCCGAATTTGCATTATCGCGGGGCGCGTTATAGCGGGGTTTCCCTGTACTCCCACATTCACACACTAACTCTGAAATCTCAGAAGCAGCTCTGTGCATAGAGGTGCAATCATATTGAGTAAAAGTCCGTTATATTTGGAAGTTGGGGTTAAAAAACTGTCATGCCTGCATATCAAAAATGTTAAGGCCAGATCTAGTATCACAAATTAGAATTAGTCCCTGGGAGAGTAAGATATGTGCTGTCACTAGGGTTGCCAGGCATCCGGTTTCAACTGGAACGCCCGGTCAAAAAGGGACCTTGGTGGTGCCGGTCAGCACTGCTAAGCGGGCTATTAAAAGTCCAGTTGGTGGCAAAGCAGGGCTACGGCAGTGGCCAGCATGTCTGGCCCCTAGGCACAGCAGGGGTGAACAGGGAAGCTCCGTGTGCTGCCCCCGGCCCCGGCTCCCGTACCATAACTCCTTCTTAGACCCCGCACCTCCACCCATACCTCAACTTCCTGCCCCAGATTGGAACCCTCTCCCGCACCCTATCTGCTTCCCAGACCCTGCACCCCCACCTCAACCCCTGCCCAGCCCTGAGCTCCCTCCCGCACCTAACTCCCTCCCAGACCCCACACTCCCACCGGCACCCCAACTCTCTGCCCCAGGTCGGAACCCCCTCCTGCACCCAAACTCTGTCCCAGAGCCTGCACCCCACACCCTCTCCTGCACCCCAACCTCCTGCCCCAGGCCTGAGCCTGTTCCCGCACTCCAAACCCCTTGGCACCAGCCTGGAGATACGCCCCTCACCTCAAACCCCTCATCCCCAGCCCCACGCCAGAGCCCGCTGTGACAGGTTGGATCACAGAACCCCCCTTGGGAGCTGCCACCTGATGTGCCAAGACTACTTCTACCCCTGCTTTCCCTGCCAGCTCAGGGTCCCAGCACCCTGTCTTGCTGAGCCAGACACTCCCACCTGTCCCAACAAAGACCCAGGGTCTGAATTACTTGCCCCAAAGCTGCAGGCTTCACTGAAAGCAGCTCACAGAAGTGTTCCTTTCTTTAACACTCAGATGCCCAACTCCCAATGGGGTCTAAACCCAAATAAATCCGTTTTACCCTGTATAAAGCTTATACAGGGTAAACTCGTAAATTGTTTGCCCTCTATAACACTGATAGAGAGATATGCACAGTTGTTTGCTCCCCCAGGTATTAATACATACTCTGAGTTAATTAATAAGTAAAAAGTGATTTTATTAAATACAGAAAGTAGGATTTAAGTGGTTCCAAGTAGTAACAGACAGAACAAAGTAAGTCACCAAGCAAAATAAAACAAAATGCACAAATCTATGTCTAATCAAACTGAATACAGATAATCTCACCTTCAGAGATGCTTCAGTAAGTTTTTTCCTCAGACTGGACACCTTCCAGGCCTGGGCACAATTTTTCCCCTGGTACAGCTCTTGTTCCAGCTCAGGTGGTAGCTAGGGGATTCTTCATGATGGCTCCTCTCTCCCTTTGTTCTGTTCCAGCCCTTTATATATCTTTTGCATAAGGCAGGAATCCTTTGTCCCTCTCTGGGTTCCCACCCCCTCCTTCTCAATGGAAAGATACCAGGTTAAAGATGGATTCCAGTTCAGGTGACATGATCACATGTCACTGCAAGACTTCATTGCCCACTTGCCAGCACACACGTATACAGGAAGACTTACAGGTAAAACACAGCCATCTGACAATGATCCTGGTTAATGGGAGTCATCAAGATTCCAAACCACCATTAATGGCCCACACTTTGCATAATTACAATAGGCCCTCAGAGTTATATTTCATATTTCTAGTTTCAGATACAAGAGTGGTACATTTATACAAATAGGATGATCACACTCAATAGATTATAAGCTTTGTAATGATATCTTACAAGAGATCTTTTGCATGAAGCATATTCCAGTTATATTATATTCACTCATTAGCATATTTTTATAAAACCATATAGACTGCAACTTCACACCCACATCCCCAGCCAGAGCCCTCACTCCCCTCCCACAATCAAACCCTCTGCCCCAGCCTGGAGTCCTGTACCCTGAACCCCTCATTTCTGGCCCCACCCCACAGCCTGCACCCCCAACCGGAGCCCTCACCCCCTCCTGCACCCCAACCCCCTGCCTCAGCCCAGTGAAGGGTGGGGGACAGCGAGCAATAGAGGGAGGGAGGGCTGGAGGGAAGGGGCAGGGCTTCAGAGAAGGGGCAGGGCAAGGGTGGGGCCTCTGGGAAGGGATGTTCGGTTTTGTGCAATTAGGAAGTTGGGAACCCTAGTCACATTAGTCATGCTACTGAAGGTGAAACAAACTTATTGATATGATACTTCACAAATACATATTTAACAAAACAAAATATGTTTGGAAAGCAGAAGTAACAGTGGGAAGACTGGTACTGCTTCTCTGAGAACCACTTTCTAAAATAGGCTCCATCCCCTAGATAGCCATAAAAGAAATGGATGGAAGTTTGAGTCTGGAAAGCAACTGTAATTTATTCAGGAATCATAACAGCTTAGATATGTTTACCATGGCCTTGATCCTGTGCTTACTGAATTTAATGGCAAAACTCCCATTGCCTTCAAGGGTGTAGGATCAGGCCTAAACATAGATAAAAAGCAGCTCTCTTAAGTCTCCATATATGTCACTCAGCAGGAATTTTTAGAAATCTATTAAGTTTCCTTCAGCAAAACACAGATTGGAGAGGATCAAAAAATGTATGACAATCAACTCTACCTAAACTTCAGCCTTTGCTTCACTGGGTCACCTGCAAAGAACTAGAATTGTTTTGTTCCTTGGAACTACAGATCAAATTATTTATGAAGCTATTCGATTCGTTCAGCATATGGCCAATTACCAAATGCTTATTTGTTCAACATTTGTTGGCAAGTTAAAAAGCGGGAGTGGGGGAATATCATTCTACTCATCTGTCCATGAAAAAGCTTGTAGCTGCAATCAAAGGAATTTGCATGTTTGAGACTTTTTTTTTTGCAACTGCCAACTTCTCTATAAGCTGCAAACAAAGATTCCTGCTCCCCTGCAATTTTTTATATTTTTAAGAACCTGAAAATAACACTGTGTCATCTGTTAAGAGTCAAGAAGTGGCCTCAGAATTGCAAAGAGCAGTATAGTCATGGAGTCTTTCAGACAATGAAGCTTGCATTGATGAATTACTTGGAAAATAAGCCTGCGAAAAGCTTCCTAGTCTGAGTACTGCTGAAATTCCTGGATCTTTGCGGATGCAAGTTAAACAAATATAAGCCATTTGTAAACTGGACTAAAGTGTATCCACACAGGCATTTGCACCAGTTTAACTAAAATGTGTATTATAAAAAATTTAGTTAAACTGAATCAATTATGTTTACCAGAACATAGTCTGGGTATTACTGTATTCATTTTAAATAGCATGTTAATGTTTTGGTCCTAGATGAGCTGACTTTTCCACCAAGAAAAATAAAAGTGAATAAACATGATTCAGAAATGTTGACTTGGACTTTCATATCTAATATTTGAAACCAACCATAAAAAAAAAAAAAAAAAAAGAGTGGGTGATGTTGCTTATGCATATTTTCTTTCATGATGAAAGGTGTGAGCTTTTTCATGAAAAGAAGGCATCATTTTCTCCATGAAGTAAGAAATTTCCAGCCTCCATACTGTACCGTACATGTCTTCCTTTTCTTTCTATCCCTTTGGAAAAACATTTCTATTTGACAGTTGCTATGGAGTAAATCAGTGTATACCAAGCAGTCAAAACAAAAGCATATTCATGTGGAAACTCATGCTGTTGAGATTTACGGATATTTTTGTGAGTTCATGTCTAGCCTGTTGCAAATCAAACTCCCCTCTACCCCACATATTCATTTAGTTAATGAATGCCAACATATTATGGAGAAATTACTTCAGGAAGCAAATTAGGCCGCCCTTTTTTTTTTTTCTTTCTTTCTTTCCATTTAAGCCAATTATACAGGCTCCAAACTCAGAGTTTGTTTTAAGGTAAATGTGGCAGTGTGTACTAACATGTTCAGCCCTTAGTAATTCTGAACTTGGGAAAAGATTTTTTATCTTTCAGCTTATGATCAATTATATCGTAAGTGGTATTCTACCCCAAGGGATAGGCAGATATCATCTCTTTGGTAAGTACCTTCTACAAGCATGTCCAACAGCCCACTTTCTCACAAAATTAATCATTTCATAAGTTGTATTCTCTCCATGAGGATTTTCAAGAATTAAAAATGAAATGAAATGAAATGAAATAAAATAAAATGGTCTTTTATCTATGAAAGAAAATACAACTGTACAACCACTAAAGAAACTATAGCATGAAGACACTTCAATGACCCCTCAAAGTTGTTTTTCAGTTTTAATAGCTGGGCTAAAACTGACCTACATTCATAAGTGCTAATGGACTCTGATGTAAGCATACAGTTGTCATTGTCAGGACACAAATCTGCCCTGAGCAATGAAAACATGAACAACATGGAAATATGATCATGCCTATTTTTCTCCATCAAAAAGTTTCTAGAAAGAAGATACAAATAATTTTGCTTTAGCTATAAAATTTGGCTCTGCACCATTACAGATTTTAGAGGAAGTGCACCAATAATTCAGCAGATGAGGACAGACTGAAATCAGCCAGAAACAACTGGTTTGTTCCTGCTTTCTCATTAGAACATTCACTGGCAGAGTAAAAGCAGAATGTTCCATTAGCACTAATGGAAGGTCCTACATTTGAACTTTTGCTACTAATCATGGGGCAATAATGAGACTTTCCTACAATGTCCTCTCTACTTAGCACTGTGCAACAAAAGCTACTATTTTAATTTGTTACCGTGTTAAGAAATATCTTGACTTCCGCACAACCAGCAAATTCAGAGTTGCTAGAGATTACATTATGATGAAGGGAAGGTAAACCATTCTCTTTCTGAGTAAACTGTACAATAATACCTAGCTCTCATCAGTAGATCTCAAAACACTTTACAAAGGAGCTCAATATAATTATCCCCATTTTACAGATGGAGGCAACAAGGCACAGGGATAGGTAGTGACTTCCCAAAGGTCACCCAGTAGACTAGCTGCAGAGCCAAGAACAGAACCTAGGTCTCCTGAATGCCGGCCCAGTGCTCTATTTGCTTGCATATTGGGAGATTAAGATTCTGAAGACTACTTTAGTAAGAAAGTTGTAAAAAGAAGGCCTTGTTCATTCTATGGTTAAGTAACAGAAATTTCTAGAAGTCATCACATCTTAATTAGAAAAACAGGTCAGCCAGCAGCAAACAGAGAATACAAAGTATAAAGACATCATCTGATGTGATGATTTTTAAAAGCTCTAAAATTCCTGTAAATATCAGGAAACTAAGACTATGGCAGGGTAGATAGACAAGATGGGTGAACTAGTATATTTTATTGGCCCAACTTCTATTGGTGAAAGAGACATGCTTTCGAACTTACACTGAGCTTTCTCTCTTTCATAACAGAATTTGGTCCAATAAAAAATTATTACCTCATCCACCTCTCTAATATCATGCGACCAACAACTACACTGAAAATAAGGCAATGTATCTATTTCCCCAGTATCCAGAGATTATAGACTTGTTATGTATGTCACTGCAATCTCTTGAACGAACCTACACGTGTGCTACCTTGAGAGATATAGGGAACTGCATTTCTGTTTGTATTGTTATTGCATAATGAGAATCCCCTCATCTAGTTTTAGATCTTTGCCATAGGAAAAACCATGTTTTCAAGACATCTGATACATTAGGAACCTGGTTTTTAAACCTCTGAAAATGTTCACCAATAACTCTGTCTATGCTATGAAACTTGCTACTGACAACTGAAAAAAGTTTCAGCACTAGCATGGACAGATCAAAAACATTTTCAGAACTGTTACAAAAGTTTTCTTGAATCCTAGCTCCACCCACAATAGTGCTCAAAGTTGTTTCTGTTCAAGTCAGGTTATTATAACAGGTCTATCACTGTGAAGCCTGCATGCCCTATTTATACTGTTTAGACTCAGAGTTAAACCATTTCAGCATCACTTCACAGGAGCTCACAGCTCACAACTATTGTCTCCAATTGGTCAATTTCCTAGTGTAGACAGGCCTTATATACCCATACTTTGAGAGAAACTGAAAAATTGTGCTGAATTAAGAGGATGCTGCCTTCTAATTTAGCGCAAGGCAGCCATTCAGGCACAGAATGTGTAAAATATTGAAAGAGGAAAAAGCCACTACATTTTTTGACTTGCTGTACTAAATGGCTAAACTGACTGAATTTTTGGAACTGAAGCAGGCACAGGAAGATTACTGAATCCTGAAGGAAAGGCAGATCTACTGGTGTTTACTTCTCTTTCATGACAAAAAGACTGATTTAAAGTTTGCTAATTTATGTTTCGACATAACCTTTAAAATGGCAAATTAAGGAGAAAGTTCCCAAAGCAGATTCAGCAAGCCACCACTGCATCTACATTCTGTGCAACAACTGCTGACATAGTTCTTGCCAATTCTACTCATACAACATGAGCTTCATCAGCCAAGAAATCTAAGGTAGTGTGAAGTAATATTCTTAGCTACTTCCTCTGACTTCTTAAAGAGAATTATCTAACTATTTACATATACTAGAACAATTTATGAAGGCAAAAAAATTAAAAAGGATTATAAGAGATTCAAATTCACTATGTTTTACCTGCCACATGTTTGGAAGTATTACCTTAGGGTCTGCATTAATGTAGAAGAATAGGAGAATGTACCTGCTCTTACTTATTAAAATCAATGAACTGACACTTTTTAAGAAATGATTGGCATTAGGCATCAAGCATTTTTCTGGAAAGAAGCTTGCACACCTCCCAATGGCACATTTGGTAGCTGCAGATGGCACTTGATAGCATAATTTTCCAGTAAGTGATGTGCCAAAATTGGAGCCCACAAATAACTTAAGTCTGATATCAACTGTTTGCTGCATGCCAGTTCCATTATGCCATCTTCTTGAGATGGCTCACATGTGTACTGGCCCCTGAAATACTGCAGATTAACTACCTGCAAGTGAAAGTACATTTGTGAAACAGCAACTAAATGAAAATAAATGCAGCATTTTACAGTGTGCAAAGCCTGTTAGAGATGCTCAAATAGGTTGACAGAAGGATAGATCATATAATGATGATCTACTGGTTAGGGAGTTAACCTGGGACTCTCATACCCAGGTTCAAATCCTAGATGTGCCACAAACTACCTGCATGATCTCAGGGTGCCTCTACACAGTGGGTGATAAAACACCCACAGCACTGAGTCTCAGAGCCTGGGTCAGCTAACTTGAGCTCACAGGGCTTGGGCTGTGGGGCTAAATATTGCAATGTAGACATTCAAGCTCCAGCCCCAGCCTGAACATCGTCTACACTGCAATTTTACAGCCTGAGCCCTGAGGGCCTGAGTCAGTTGACCTGATCTTTTACTGCAATTTACACACATACTTACTCTCTTTGTCTTAATTCCCTTCTGTAAAATGGGGACAACAGAACTTCCTCACACAGGTGTTGGGAGGATAAATACATTAAAAATTGTGAAGCACACAGATACTACAGTTGGGGGCGGGAGTGTCTATAAATGCCCATGATAATCATGTTGCCTACATATGTATTTGGAGAGCTTGATCTCAGGTCTCTGAATATGGCACTCTGTGACCCTCCTTCACTTTAACGTAATGTTACACACCCGTCCCAAAAAGGATGTAGATGAAAAAAGCCCAAAGAAGGGCAATAAAAAAATGATTAAGGCATTTACAGGATTCCATTTGAGGAGAGATTGAACAGATGAGGGCTTTTTAGTTTAGAGAAGTGACAAGTAAGAGATAACATGATGAGATAACAGGAGTATAGAAATAAGGAAAATGTAGAGTAAAGATAAATTGGGCACTTTTACTTACTCTCCCTCATAACAAGAGCAAGAGGACACAGGACCTTGAAAAGGTATCAAGACTAGAGATCTATGGGCACTGGGGATTAAAACTTATCTGCTGTGGGGGGAAATCCACAAGAAGACAGTTGCTAAATGGTTTTAATATGGACAAAAATATATGAAAATATTTATTACAAACGGGTCTAAGAGAAATTCAAAACCAACAGGAAAGAATATTTAGAACAAAGCTGTTTAAGAAATCAGCTAATATGGTACATTACCCATAATGGCAATTATTTAACTTTGCTGTCTGAATGTAATATCTATAGTCTTCAGTATGAAGTTCTCTCACAAATATTGGTTACAAGTTATACATTCTGAAAATGTTTTTCACCTCCCCCATCACTGTACCTGCACATGCACATCATTCTGTTTTTCAAGAAACTCTGTAGTTAAAAGGAAAGAGCATATCTATTTTGTTTGGATAAAATAAAACAAAATTCTTTAAAATGAAAGTTGATGGAGACAGTTGGATGTTATTGTAAATTTCTTTCTTTTAGCAGATTTACATAATTTATTTGCACTTGTTTATTGAGACATTTTCTATAGATATCAATCAGAATGTGTCATCTGGTATCGGAAAAGACAGTTACCTTTTCCATAACTGGTGTTCTTCAAGATGTGTTGCTCATCTCCATTCCATATTAGGTGTATGTGCTTGCCACATGCACCAGTGCCGGAAGTTTTTCTCTTAGCAGTATCTGTAGAGGACTGGCTCTGGCACCCTCTGGACTGGTACCTGCATGGCGTGGTATAAGGGACGCCGCTGGCTCCCCCCACCCTCAGTTCTTTCTTGCCGAAAACTCCAACAGCGGGGAAGGAGGGCGGGTTGTGGAATGGACATGAGTAACACATCTCGAAGAACATCAGTTACGGAAAAGGTAACTGTCTTTTCTTCTTTGAGTGCCTGCTCATGTCCATTCCATATTAGGTGACTCCAAAGCAGTACCCTTGGAGGTGGGTAGGAGTTCATGGACATGTAGATTGCAACACAGCTTTGCCGAACCCAGCGTCGTCGCTGGCCTGCTCAGTTATGGCATAATGAGCAGTAAACGTGGGGACAGAGGATCACGTTGCGGCTCTACAGATGTCCTGGATAGGGATGTGTGCCAGGAAGGCCATCGAAGATATCAGAGCCCACTCAACGAGAGCACAGGCAACTGGCGGCAGTGGAACCCCCGCCAGGTTGTAACAGGTCCTTATGCATGAGATGATCCAATTGGAAATCCTCTGCAAGGACACCAGAAGACCCTTCATCCTATCCGTTATAACGATGAAGAGTTGAGTCAATTTACGGAAAGGCTTGGTACATTCTAAGTAAAAAGCCAAGGCTCTCTGGCAGTCCAGGGCGTGAAGACGCCTCTCCTCACTGGTCTTGGGCGGTTTGGGACAGAACACCAGGAGGAAGATGTCCTGGTTCATATGGAAGGTGGAGATCACCTTTGGCAAGAAGGCCAGATGGGGCCACAACTGAACCTTATCTTTGTAGACCATGTATGGCGGTTCTGAGGTCAAGGCTTTAATTTCTGAGACCCGTCTCACCGACGTCACCACCACCAGGAATGTGACCTTCCATGACAGATGGGAAATGGAGCAGGAACCCAGTGGTGCAAAGAGCAGGCCAGTGAGCCTAGAGAGGACCAAGTTAAGATCCCACTGCGAGATGGAACCTGCATCTGTGGGAAGAGTCTCTTCAGCCCTCTGAAGAATCTGACCATCATGGGAGAACATCGGCAGGTGAAAAGAGGAGATGGCACAAGATGCACTCTAATGGAAGATGTGCCAGGCCCTGGTTCCTCAAATGGAGCAGGTAGTCCATGACAGCCTGTGTGGAGGAACACGAGGGAGCGACACCCCATTCGGACGCCCAGCGGGAAAACCTCGTCCCCTTGGCCAGGTAAGTCAGTCTAGTTGAGGGCTTCCTACTTTCCAGGAGGACCTGCTGGACTCCTTCTGAACAGGTCCACTCCTCCAGGTTCAGCCATGCAGCATCCATGCCGAGAGGTGGAGGAACCCAAGGCTGGGGTGTAAAAGCTGACCGTGGTCTTGTGACAGCAAGTCCAGTTGGTTGGGCAGGGGCCAGAGAGTGGTCGCCAATAGGCTCATGTGCGTGCCAAACCAATGCTGGTGAGGCCACGCTGGGGCAATCATGATAACCCACACCTGGTCTCTCTTGATCTTTGCCAGAGCCCTAAGGATGAGTGGAATCGGAGGGAACACGTACATCAGGCTCTCTGACCACGACAGGAGGAAGGCATCGGAGACCCTGTCGAGAACAAAACCGATGGCATTTCCTGTTCTGTCTTGAAGTGAACAGGTCCACTTAGGGAGTCCCCCACCTTTGGAAGAGCATGAAGGCTACCTCTGTATGGAGCGACCACTCGTGGTGAGAGGAGAAGTCCCTGGTGAGCTGGTCTGCCAGCCTATTCCCAATGCCGGGAGGGTTACAAGCTTCCAGGTGGATTTTGTGGCTAATGCAGAAATCCCACAGACGGAGCTCCTCCTGACAGAGAACCGATGAGCGCGCTCCTCCTTGCTTGTTGATGGACAACATAGCCTCGATGTTCTACATCAGGACTCATACCGTTTTGCCCAACAGGTGAGGCAAGAAGACTCCGCACGCCAGCCGGACTGCTCAGAGCTCTTTGACATTTATGTGTAACCGCGCCTCCTCTGGGGACCACATCCCCTGTCTGGAGTATGCCGAGATGTGCTGCCAGCCGATGTCCGAGGCGTCCGACACCAACTCGATGGAGTAAGGAGGGTTGTCAAACAGAAACCCTTCCAGGACTGTCCTGTGGTTGGTCCACCATCTCAGCGAGGTAACTATCACGTGGGGAATGGTAATGATCTTCTCCATGGGGTCTCGGGACTGGGAATAGACCGTCACCAGCCATTGTTGCCGGGGCCACATCCAGAGCCTGGCATGGTGGATCACGTAAGTGCACGCTGCCATGTGGCCCAGCAGGCGCACAGACAGACTCTGGCTGTAGTCAGAGGGAATGCAGAGACTTCCGGAATGAGGTTTGCCACCATGTGGAACCTTTCCAGCGGCAGGAACGCCCTCGCGCAGGTAGAGTCGAGGACTGCTCCGATGAACTTTATCCTCTGCATTGGCACTAATGTAGACTTTTTGTCATTCACCAGTAGGCCAAGAGAGCGGCACGTGGCTTGAAGCCCTGCGATGTCCCTTCAGACTTGTGACCTGGAGCCACCCTTGACGAGCAAATCATCAAGGT
The DNA here is from genome assembly GCF_027887155.1 of Malaclemys terrapin pileata. NCBI lineage: Eukaryota > Metazoa > Chordata > Testudines > Emydidae > Malaclemys > Malaclemys terrapin. The sequence continues at coordinate 103,180,476 of NC_071508.1, forward strand.
ATGGGTAGATCTGGACACCCCGGCGCCTGAAGCAAGCCAATACCACCGACATGCACTTAGTAAATACCCTCAGTGCTGTTGCCAGGCCAAATGGGAGGACCGTAAACTGTTAGTGGTGGGGCCCCACCGTAAACCAGAGGAAGCGTCTGTGTCCTTGGAAGATCGCTATGTGGAAGTATGCGTCCTTCAAGTCGAGGGCGGCATACCAGTCTCCCGGTACAAGGGAAGGGATAAGAGAAGCCAGAGAGACCATGTGGAACTTTAGCTTCTCTAGGTACTCGTTGAGGTCTCACAGGTCCAGGATGGGCCACAGACTGTCCTTGGCCTTTGGGATTAAAAAGTAGAATAGAACCCCTGGTTCCTGTACTCAAGAGGAACTTCTTCCACTGCACCCAGCTGTAGTAACCCCTTTACCTCCTGTGTGAGGAGACTCTCATGAGAGGGATCCCTGAAGAGGGACAGAGAGGTTGGTAGGAAGGGGGGTAGAAAGGAACTGGAGGGTATAACCCGGTTCCACTGTGCTGAGGACCCAGCGGTCTGAAGTTATAGCGGTCCAAGCCAGGAGGAAAGGGGAAAGGCGGTCGGAGAACACTAGTAAAGATGGATCCGGGGAATAGTCTGGTAGGTTGCCCTCAGGCGCACCCTCAAAACGACCATTTGGCCCCCTGCTTATTACGGGTCAAGACTGACTGGGCAGAGGGTGAAGGCGGGTGGGCTTGGGTGGCGCTTGTAACCCTTGGCTCGTTTATGGGGCCGGTCCTGCTGAGGCTGGCTCCCCTGGCCCTCAGGCTCCTGCGGTTTGACCTGCTTATGTGGCGGGGCTGGGACGTAAAGACCCAGGGTTTTCAGGATGGTGCGGGAGTCCTTGAGGCCATGCAATTTGCTGTTTGTTTGCTCCACAAATAGGGCCCCACCGTCGAAGGGAAGGTCCTGCAATGACTGCTGGGCCTCGGTGAACAACCCAGAGAGGAGCAGCCAAGAGACTGGCCGCATGGAGATAGCGGAAGCCATGGTGTGGGCAGCAGCAGCATCTGACGCCACCTGGAGGGCCGCCCTGGCCGCAGTTGTGCCCTGTCGAGGATCACTCTGAATTCCTTTTTGGAAGCCTCGGGGAGCAACCCTTTGAACTTGGCCATAGCTTGCCACATATTGAAGTCATATCGGCTAAGGAGGGCTTGGTGGTTGGCTACTCTCAGCTGAAGGCTGGAACACAAATAAACTTTATGTCCGAAAAGATCCAGCCTCCTTGAGTCTTTATTTTTGGGGGTGGCCCCACGTTGTCCCTGCCTCTCCTTGTGGTTAACTGCCTCGACCACAAGGGAATTAGGGGATAGGTGGGAGTATAGATACTCGTGCCCTTTGGTTGGCATGAAGTACTTACATTCGGCCGTTTTAAGTTAGGGGCCAGGGAAAAAGGGGTCTGCCACAGGGCATTAGTTATTTTGGAGACCCCTTCATGAACTGAGAACTCCTGGCAGGACCTGAGGACCAGAGGATATCAAACAGAGAGTCTGAGGGCTCTTCCAGTTCCTCTGCCTGAAGCCCCAGGTTAAAGGTGACCCTCTTCAAAAGTTCCTGGTGTGCCTCCTGAGGAACTGGGTGAGGGGGCCCCGTGATAGCCTCGTCTGGCGATGACGAGGACAATGCTGGTGCTACAGGAACCTCCACGTCCATTGGTGGTCCAGCAGCTTGCTCCCCTGGATCCTCCTGGACCTACAGGGTCTTACCCCCCGAAGCCTCCACCACCGGAGGGGGACAGGATACCAAGGCCACTGGCCTCTCCGAGGCTCCCGAGACCCATTGGGCAGCCTAGGAAGGTTGGGTGAATCCCCAGGGTGAGCCCCCAGGCCACTTCACTTGGGGCCATGAGGCAGATTTTGGTGCTGATAATGTAGTCGGCACTGCCAGTACCGAGGCTTGTCCCATCGTCAGGAGCCAGAGCTACCAGCAAAGCAGTCAGTACTGGGCGACCAGGATCGGGCTGAGCAGTGGCTCTTGTCCAACCAGTGCCGGTCGCTGCGTTCCGAAGCCGACCTGTCTGAGTGAAATTGTCTTGGTCGGGCTCTCGGGGACCGACGGCATTCGGCGGATCTGCGCCGGATACCCGGTGATTCAGACCTCATGCTACTCAACCGGTACTGGGACGTCAAATGGGACCAGGAGCTACTACAGGCCGGTTGCTGGGAAGATCATCCTGAGTAGGGCAATCTCCTTCTTGGAGATGGGCAATAATGGCCCTGCAATTGGTGGTCTTTGATGTCCGATCAGTCCGGGGATTGGTACTGGGCCCTTGGAGATGGTCGGGGCCGGTCCCGAGTTCTTGTCAGGTGGCGTGTGCCCCAGAGGGTCTGTGCCAATCCACCAGCGAGATACGCCTTGAGTCCCTCGATCGGTACACCCAGTGCGGGGATCGAAGAGGGCTCAGCTGAGCCTGCCTTTCTAGTCCTGAGGTGTGATGGCTTTGGGCGGCCATCTCTCGATGGGGAACGGTGCCGCTGAGGCAGGGACACAGGTATAGGTCCCAACATGGGTTTTCCCCAAGACCGGGGTACTGCTGGACCCGGTGTGGGCAACACCAGGAGGGTAAGGATCTCCTGAGCCGCTTGAAGGGCTTTGGGAGTCAATGGCACTGAAGCTGGCCTGGGCCTGCACTGCTATCCGAGGTCGCAGGTGAAGTATGGGATGGGCTGCACCGCTCAACCTGAGCTGGGGCTCGAGTTTCCAATGGGGCCATTGAGCTGCGCGGCACGGGTCATGGCTCACCCCCATCCCTCTCCTTTCCCTTATGGGAGGTAAGGGATCGTCCCCTCACAGTCTTTTTCGGCTTCTTCACCAGAGCTGTGGAAGGGGACCGATGCCAGTTCATGGATGGTGCCGGCAGAGCACTGTGCACAGAGGCCGCGATGCTCAGTGCAAAGTCAAACCACTGCTCCGGTGCTGGAGTGAGTACTGACTCCATCAGGAGTGTGTTCAGATGGATATCGCGCTCCTTCTTTGTCCTAGGTGTGAAGGACTTGCAGATATGGCACTTGTCACTTATGTGCCCTTTGCCTAAGCACCTTAGGCAGCTGGTATGTGGATCACTGACGGGAATAGGCCGTTTGCAGCAATCGCAGGCCTTCAAGCCTGGGGACCGGGGCATGCCCTATCCCCCGGCTCAGTCCCGTTCGGGACTAACGAAGAGTTGAGAACTACTACTAAGGGTAACTAAGAACTACTAACTATATACAAGTATATTACAGGTTTTCAAAGTTCACAAGAACTGAGAACGAAACAACGCTAGTCGAAGAAGTTCCAACACCATCACCAGTGGCAAGAAGCAACTGAGGGTGGGGGGAAAACCTTATATCATGCTATGTGGGCACCACTCCAGAAGTCGCCAGAGCTGGTCCCCTACGGATACTGCTAAGGGAAAAACTTCCAGCACTGGTGCATATGGCGAGCACACACAACTAATATGGAATGGACATGAGCAAGCACTTGAAAAAGAACTAGTTTATTTTTATTGACTACTCAAAAAAGTCACCCACAAGAACTCACTACCTTTTAAAAAAAATAAGTGACCTTTAGAAGCCCATATTTTGCAAATTCTACCTAGATTTACTCTGTGTGTAAACCATTTACTTTACATATCAGAGGAAAGGAGTCCAGTACTTCAGAAAATATACTTTGTATGTCCGATTTTTGTTATTGCAAGTACATTGAACATAGCTCCATGCACATGGAGAACTTCTTTGGCTCACTTCCATTAACTGTCCTACACTCATTGCCCCCATCCCACCACACATACAACATACTATCCTCAGTACTCACTTTTTTAGTATATTTCATTGCAGAAAACCAATTACTTGATGGCTGAAGTACTCACCTACTCAGATTATTTTACAAAACACTGGTGCTATAACAATACCTTGGTATGAAAGGGTAGGAAGCAAAATTGGACCTTTAAGACTGAATATCCACTCGCTGTCAGAAACTTTCCATAACATTTGGGATGCTCTGGTTACTGTGTTGCAGTAAAAAATCTGCCAACATTTCCACTATAAAAATCCGATTTTCCAGGAAATTATTGACAGAACACATTGTGGAAGGAAAGCCAGTATAAAATGTCTTAATAAAAAAAAACTGATTTTATTCCCAAAGTTTAAAAACAGTTCTGCTAAACTTTATGACTGAATTCAGAAATGTCCATCAACATATTGCTCACATGCCACATATTTTTTCTCTGAATTTTAATATGGATTTTTTCCTATTCACAACAAACATACTAAATGCCTGGAATAACTACATAATACTATGGCTGTCAAGCGATTAAAATAATTAATCGTGATTAATCGCGTGATTTAAAAAAGTAATCACGATTAATCATGCGATTAATCCCACAGTTAAACAATAGAATATCATTTATTTGAAAAAAATTGGATGTTTTCTACATTTTCCAATATATTGATTTCAATTACGACACAGAATACAAGTGTACAGTGCTCACTTTATATTTATTTTGATTACAAATATTTGCACTATAAAAAAACAAAAGAAACAGTATTTTTCAATTCACCTAATACAAGTACTGTAGTGCAATCGTGAAAGAAAAAGGTACAGAGAAGGGTAACAAAAATTATTAAGGGTATGGGAACAGCTTCCATATGAGAACAGATTAAAAAACTGGGACTTTTCATCTAGGAAAAGAGACGATGAGGAGGAGATTTGATAGAAGTCTATGAAATCTTGTGTGGAGAAAAAGTGTTATTTACCCCTTCACATAACAAAAGAACCAGGGATCACCCCATGAAATTAACAGGCAGCAGGTTCAAAACAAACAAAAGGAAGTACTTCTTCACACAACACACTGTCAGCATGTGGACTCATTGCCCGGGGATGTTGTGATGGCCAAAACTACAATGGATTTCAAAAAAGAACACGAAAAGTTCATGGAGGATAGGTCCATCAATGGCTATTAGCCAAGATGGTCACGGATGCAACCCCATGCTCTGAGTTTCCTTAAACTCTGATTACCAGAAGTTGGGAGTTGACGGCTGGGGATGAATCACTCGATGATTGCCTGTTCTTTTCATTCCCTCTGAAGCACCTGGCATTCACCACTGTCAGAAGACAGGATTCTGGTCTAGATGGACCACTGGTCTGACCTAGTATAGCCATTCTTATGTTTTTAGATACAGAAGATGTAAATCCATAATCAATTATATCCAACAAGTCATCCAGTATTAATCCCTCATCCTCAAAAACTCATCAGTTATTCATGTATCATAAAGGCTAAATTCAAGGAGATAGCACAAATCCACCTTAGTATGGAGCAGCTGAAGACTCACGCTGCATATGACTATCTTCCTCTAATAATAATTGTCAAACGAGCCATACAAAAACAAATATAAAGTATTCCCTTGTAGCATTATCAGCCACTAGCAAGGAACTAAGGCCCCACTCCCGTAAACACTCTCAGACATAAATTTAAGCAAGAGAGTAGTACCATTGATTACTGGCACCCTGCTGTGTTGGTATGTTTTGATTTCAATAGAGCTACTCACATACTTATAATTTAATATTTAAGATTAAGTGTTTGGGCTTAAGAGAAAATTCAGTATAATGATCTAGTAAGTCTTGCTTATTGTGATGTTTATCTATGTCTTTATATAGTCTTATCTTCATTAAATTTGCTATTATGCTTCCGTAAGGAGACATTACAAGGTTTTCTACACAGATAGTCTCCTCGAGAAAGGGAGCCTGAAGGAACAATCAGAGCTATGTCTCAAGAACTGAATACTGGAGGCAATATGTCAAGGTACCAATATAGCAGGATGCCATGGGAAAGAACAAAAAAGATTAACTTATTTACATAAGACAGTCTTTGCCTAGAGATACTAGAAGAAACAGCTCATTAGTAGGGGAAGTGGAATAGATATGTGAATGCCATGCCATGCTTCCTTAAATTACCTGTAACTACAAGCTATGGCCATTATGAAGAGACTAATGCCAAGACCTAAATTTAGGATTTCTGGAGACAGCTTTGTTACAAGAAGACAGAGGACGCCAAATGAATTAAGTCCACTCAGCTTGGTTAAAAAAAAAAAAACATGGCAACTCATCTTTTTTATCCAGGATACAGAGAAAACCTTCAACTGAGTCAAGTGACAATTTTTAATGAGCTGTTTTGAACAATATGACCCAAAATTTAAAAAACAAATAAATAAACCTATGCTTCACCCCAAGAGTTAGTATCTTGATAAATGGCTCAATAACTAAAGAAATACCCAGGAGAGAGGAAATGTAACAAGGATGTTGATTGTTACTACTTTTATTTGCTCTAGCAATAAAGCCACTTAGCTGTAAAAATTGGAGTTAATATGAATATTACATGACCCAAAGGTGAAACCACAAAACAAAAATAAATAATAATAATAATAATAATATTTCCACATCCGTAATTGTGTCTTATGCAACCCTTACTTCAACACCTGCAGTTTTTTAGGAGGTAGCTAGTTTTAGCTACACATCTTGCATTATGAAGTAAATATTAAAAAAAAAAAAATCGGTTATTGCCCATTCAGAAGAGACAGACTATGCAGAAGTTCAAAATTTCATGCAATTTTTCCTGGGCCCCCACAAAAATGTAAAACACTTACTCATATATAATCCAGACAAATAAAGCAGACTTCTCTTCTCTTCTGTAAAAATTCCAATAAGAAGCCAGATCATGGAATAAGTTCTCTGTAAGGATCTGATCTAGCAAATCACATGCCTAACTCAAATATGAGTGATTTCAACAGGCAAAACTGAACTCCCAATCTTTAAGCAATATTTTGGAACTCTATTTTAAAGATCTGCAATTTGAAATAATGAAAAATATGATTCTCTTTGATTCACATGTGAAAGAGACTGTCCAGTTTAAATATTTCCATGGTCTGAGTGTAAGAGATATGTACATTTAAACTCTGACTTACAGAACTTGAAGTTTTTTTTTTTTTCAGAAGGTTTAAATATTGGTAAAACAGCTTACTAGAAAGTGGCATAGAATATTATAATATCTTCTGGAATTAAAAAATGTCTTGTATTAAATAATATAAAAATAGGAAAGGGCTTTATAATTCCTCCCTATACTTACATTTGCAGTTATGTAACATTGTCACAGAATAAAAATAACAGAAGACAAATAACTCAGAGTATCAGAGGGGTAGCCGGCTACCCCTCTGATACTTGACACCATGCAAGGCACTGCATTTAGCCATATGGAGTGGAAATCCATCAACCTCATGAAGAAACTTGCGCAAGTACAGACAGATATCATCTTCCTTTCCAAATGCAAACAGATGGACATCATACCAAATGGACTGAAGGTGAATAATCTGCACAGACCACAGTGAGAGATTATGTCATACACTATCAAAGAAACTGAGGAACCACCTGATCAGCATCCTATACAGCAAACAGGAAAACATCAAAAAAGAGACTGGAGACTTTCATAAATAACCAACCTTCCACACAAACGGACTTTACTAAAATAAGACAGGAGATCTACATTACACACTTTACCTCCCTACAAAGGAAAAAGGACCGTAAGCTGTCTAAAATCCTACCTGCCACATGGGGCCACAACAGTGGTACCCCCTTAACTCACCCAGCAATATCGTCAATTTATCCAGCTACACACTCAACCCGGCAGAAGAGTCTGTCCTATCTCGGGGACTCTCTTTTTGCCCCACCACCCCCACAAACATGACACAGTTCTGCGGTGATCTGGAAGCCTACTTTCGCCATCTCCGAATCAAAGAATACTTTCAAGATAACACGGAACAACGCACTGATACACAGATACCCCCCCACCAACAGCACAAAAAGAACTCCACATGGACTCCTCCTGAGGGTCAAAATGACAGTCTGGACCTATATATATAGAATGTTTCCGCTGATGTGCACAGGCAGAAATCCTGGAAAAACAACATTGCTTCCCTCATAAACCTAAGTCGTGCAGAATGCAATGCCATCCACAGCCCCAGAAACAACCTTGACATTATAATCAAAGAGGCTGATAAAGGAGATGCTGTTGTCATCATGAACAGGTCTGACTACCAAAAGGAGGCTGCCAGACAACTCTCCAATACCAAATTCTATAGGCCACTTTCCTCAGATCCCACTGAGGAATATACTAAGAAACTGCACCATCTACTCAGGACACTCCCTACACTAACACAGGAACAAATCAACATACCCTTAGAGCTCCGACTGGGGTTATTCTATCTACTACCCAAGATCCACAAACCTGGAAACCCTGGATGCCCCATCATCTCTGAAATTGGCACTCTCACTGAAGGACTGTCCGGATATGTGGACTCTCTACTCAGACCCTATTCCACCAGCACTCCCAGCTATCTCCATGACACCACTGATTTCCTGAGAAAACTACAATGCATTGGTGATCTTCCAGAAAACACCATCCTAGCCACCATGGATGTGGAGGCTCTCTACACAAACATCCCACACACAGATAGAATACAAGCTGTCAGGAACAGTATCCCTGATGATGCCACAGCACAACTGGTTGCTCAGCTCTGTGACTTTATCCTCAAGCACAATTATTTCAAATTTGGTGACAATATATACCTCCAGACCAGTGGCACCTCTATGGGCACCCGCATGGCCCCCACAATATGCCAACATTTTTATGGCTGACCTGGAACACTTCCTCAGCTCTGGTCCACTCACGCCCCTTCTCTACCTATGCTACATTGATGACATCGTCATCATTTGGATGCATGGGAAAGAGACTCTGTAAGAATTCCACCATGATTTCAACAGCTTCCACCCCATCATCAACCTCAGCCTGGACCAATCTACACGGGAGGTCCTCTTCCTAGACACCACGGTACAAATAAGTGATGGTCACGTTAACACCACCCTATACCGAAAACCCACCGACCGCTATGCCTACCTTCATGCCTCCAGCTTCCATCCCAGACAGACCGCACGATCCATGGTCTACAGCCAAGCGCTAAGGTATAACCGCATTTGCTCCAACCCCTCAGACAGTGGCCAACTTCACCAAGATCTTCGCCAAGCATTCTCAAAACTACAATACCCGCACGAGTAAATAAGGAAACAAATCAACAGAGCCAGACGTGTACCCAGAAGCCTCCTGCTGCAAGACAAACCCATGAAAGAAACCAACAGAACTCCACCTACAGTCCTCAGCTAAAACCTCGCCAATGCATCATCGGTGATCTACAACCCATCTTGGACAACAATCACTTGCTTTCACAGGCCGTGGGAGGCAGGCCCACAGACAACCCGCCAACCTTAAGCATATTCTCACCAGCAACCACACACCGCACCATAGTAACTCCAACTCAGGAACCAATCCATGCAACAAACCTCGATGCCAACTCTGCCCACATATTTACACCAGCGACACCATCACAGGACCTAACCAGATCAGCCACATCATCACCGGTTCATTCACCTGCACGTTCACCAATGTAATATATGCCATCATGTGCCAGCAATGCCCCTCTGCTATGTGCATCGGCCAAACTGGACAATCCCTACGTAAAAGGATAAATGGACACAAGTCAGATATTAGGAATGGCAATATACAAAAACCTGTAGAACACTACTTCAACCTCCCTGGACATACAATAGCAGATTTAAAGGTAGCCATCCTGCAGCAAAACAACTTCAGGACCAGACTCCAAAGAGAAACTGCTGAACTTCAGTTCATTTGCAAATTTGACACCATCAGCTCAGGATTAAACAAAGACTGTTAATGACTAGCCAACTACAAAAGCAGTTTCTCCTCCCTTAGTGTTCACACCTCAACTGCTAGAAGAGGGCCTCATTCTCCCTGATTGAGCTAACCTCGTTATCTCTAGACTGATTCTTGCCTGCATATTTATACCTGCCTCTGGAAATTTCCACCACATGTGTGTGACAAAGTGGGGATTCACCCATGAAAGCTTATGCTCCAATATGTCTGTTAGTCTATAAGGTGCCACAGGACTCTTTGTAGCTTTTAACTCAGTTAGAGACAGTTTTAGTCCAAGCTTCTCAATGGAGAAGGATTAGAGGTACAATATATTAAAAAAAATAATCTTACATAGCATGAATAATATTAACAAAAATAATTATAAAGTCCCTGCCCACTGCAAAGGCCTCTTGGATGGATGGCACCACGATCCCACTGGCACCACAGTGGTGTCAGCGGATGGTCTTGCACTGGACTCAATGGCACCTGAGAGCAGGCCGGAGTTGTCGGTGCCACTTGCGGAGCCGGGCTGGAGGAGTGGCTCGATGCAGGTCGCACTCCACTGCATTCCCCTTGCTTGTCCTTCCTCTGTACCTGGAAGCATCCCCTCTCAGAATGTTGTTTTTTGTGTTTCTTTCTCATTACCAGTGAAGGGAAATGGTGCCAAGAAATCCATGCAGCCAAAGGAGCACTCCACATCAAAGCCGAGGTACCCGCTGCCAAGTCCAACCGGCTTGGCTCCAACACCAGTATGAGTGTGGCTTCCATCAGTATGGCCCTTAGTCTAGCCCCCTGTCCTTTTTCATATGAGGCTTGAACTCGCAGCATATCTGACAATGCTCTGGCCCGTTAGCTTCCCCCAGACACTTCGAACAGTTGGAGTGTGGGTCGCTCACCAGCATGGGCTTGCTGCAGAAGGCACAGGTTTTGAAGTCAGGAGAGCGGGGCATGCCCAGCCCCAGTGGCAGAGGCTACCCCTTTAAGCTAAATGAGGGGATCTACCTATATACACTACTACTATATATACTACTACTAGAGAATAAACTGACGTAACTAAACTTGCGAAAGAAAGGAGGAAATAACAGAACCAGTGATTGAACGCCTTGCTGAAGGCAGAGAAGTTGTTCTAGCAACCATCACGGGTGGTAAGAAGGAACTGAGAGGGTGCAGTATGGCTGGGCCCTTTATATCTGCACATGAGTGCACAGCACCAGGGTGCGCTAGAGCTGGCCCGATAGATACCAATGAGGAAAAAATCTCTGGTGACTGTGCCAACTGCACACACACCCCTAACATGAAATGGACATGAGCAAGCACTCAAAGAAGAAATTTTGTTACAATCACCTTTTTTTTTTAAATTGATATAGTTAGTAATAACCATGTACGTTTTCTGATATTATTAACAGTACATATTATTCTTTACATTGCAAAAATGTATCTTATGAGATGATACTTCCAAATAACTATGTGACTAAACTGTCACTAGTATAATATTTTAATTGTCAAAACGGCAGCCACCATGAATTTGAGAATGGTTAATAAGCTTTCGTGGGTGAATACCCACTTCATCAGACGTCTGACGAAGTGGGTATTCACCCATGAAAGCTTATTCTCCAATACGTCTGTTAGTCTATAACAGGGGTAGGCAAACTTTCAGAAGTGGTGTGCCGAGTCTTCATTTATTCACTTTAATTTAAGGTTTCACGTGCCGGTAATACATTTTAACATTTTTTAGAAGGTCTCTCTCTCTATACGTCTATATTATATAACTAAACTATTGTTGTATGTAAAGTAAACATGGTTTTCAAAATATTTAAGAAGCTTCATTTAAAATTAAATTAAAATGCTGATCTTACGCCACCAGCCTGCTCAGCCCACTGCCAGCCTGGGGTTCTGTTCACCTAGGCCGGCAGCGGGCTGAGCGGGGCCTGAGGCCGGGATGCTGGCTGGCAAGGGGCAGGACCCCAGACCTGGGGGGGGGGGTTTCAGGGGTCAGGGCAGAGGGCTGGGTGTGGGGGGGGTTCAGGGGTGAGGGCAGAGGGATGGGGGTGTGCAGAGCTGCAGGGCAGAAGGGTGGGGGTGGGTTCAGGGGTCAGGGCAGAGGGCTGGGGTCCTCGGCTCGTGGGGGTGCTCCCAGCCCCCTGACCTGAGCGGCTCATGGCAGGTGACTGGAAGGGATATGCCCTGTTCCACCTCCTTCCCCAAGGTCCCGTCCCTACCTCTTCTCTGCTTCCTCTACGGAGCAGTGAGCACGCTGCCACTCGTCCCCCTCCCCCTCGCAAGGGCCATCAGCTGATCGGTGGCAGGGAGAGGGAGGGAGAGGAGGAGGGGCAGGAAAGCACCACGCTGGGGGAAGAAGCGGGGGAGGAGGGAAGCTTGGCTGCCACAGAACCAAGCTTCTGCCTCCTGCCCCTGCAGGGGAGAGTGGTGGTGGGGGGGCTGAGGGCCGGGACCGTGGCAGGCAGCAGCATGCCAGTCAAAATCGGTTTGCGTGCCGTGTTTGGCACACGTGCAGTAGGTTGCCGACCCCTGGTCTATAAAGGTTCCACAGGACTCTGTCACTTTTTACAGATCCAGACTAACATGGCTACCCCTCTGATACTTGAGAATGGTTGTAGTCTATATTTCTGTGCCAGCCTTTACTGGAAATATCTAATCCATTTCGTGCCCCTTCCCCATACACTGCAGGTATGAAGTCTGACACAGATCACATTCTGCACACTGCTGCTTGACCCTCTGTCAGGCACTTTCCTAGAACAATGCCACCTCAGCACCATGTCTCTCATCTTAGCACATTCTCACCACCAAATCATAATAGCTAAGTACAGAAGATGCCAACCACATATGAAAGAATGGCTTGAGCAACAAGCAGCAGGCTCTGAACCCATTGCATTCCCCACTACACACGCACACACACACACACGCACACACAAGCAGCAATCAACTGGAAGCAGGAGAAGTGCAAAGTTGCTGCAATACGGCACAGATGGTCAATCTTTGGAACTCATCCCCCACAAGCATCTGAAGACCATCTGGGACAGAAGAAGGTACTCCAGGGTTTAGAATAACCCCAGCTTGTTAACAAATGCAGGAACCCAATGGACTCAGCCTTGAAATCAGACTGCCACCCTATGGATGAGGCGAGAACCCAAAGGGACTTTTTAAAGCCACCACCATTTTCCAAAAAGCTGCTGTATTCTGTGCACAGTTGGCAAGTCTGGGTTCCCCCTCATGCAGGTGCCCTCTCCATCCCGATGTAATTTCAGTAGGTGCAGCAACCCACAGCTCTACACATTCATCTGCAACATAGCAGACTCAGAGAGGTGTGAACTGGCCCATTCATGTCAATGAGATGCTCTTAGTTCAGTGACAACACCTCAGGAGAATTATTACAGCCTGAAGCAAACAACATTCATGTCAGTGGGTGTTCCCATCCCCCTCAGGACAAATGGCCATGTGATATGCAACAAGTTGTCCATTCTCAACTCCTCACCCAGTGTAAGCAATGCATGTCCCCAGTATAGGTGCTCTTAGCTTTACATACAGTGGTGGGGAGGGGAGGATAGGGAGATAGGCTCAGATACCGCAGAAGAGCAGGAGCAAGAGCTAGTCCCACCAAATCCCAGCTCACATGGGGGGGGGGGGGGGAGATGGGGGCAAACCCATTGGGCAGGAGAATGTGGTGCTGACAGAACTCCTGACCCTATTTTCCCCAAGTCCCCCTTCTCAGTGCCCCACCCCTCTCCCACTCCCTATCACCTGCCCCCCAATCCCTCTCCTTCCCCCCATCCATCCCCCTCCCCACAATCCCCCTTGCTACACCCCAAATCCACCTCTACCTAGTTCCATGTTCTCTTTCACCCCAATAACTCTCCCCTCTTATTTTGTTGTTAAAAAAAATAGTTCCAACACCTTCGCAATGTGCTCATATTACAATTTCCGCAAATAAAAAAAAACCTTTGATAGAGGCGGATTGGAGCAATAGGTTTTGTGCCCTGGGATGGATTCAACAGTGTCTGGTATGATGCTTGGATTCAACATTTCTTCAGAGCCACATAGGTCCTGTGATGTAAAGGTAGTTTTCCAGGTAGCCTCTTTCACTGCACATGCATAGTGTAATTCATTAGGCATGTTAATAAGCATGTGAGGCTTAGAACAGTTTGCGACACACGAAATTGGAGCAGCAAAATCTTGTTTACATAAAGCTTTAACTTGATTTCCCCCAAAGGGCTGGTGGGTGTCATGCATTCTGTTGGGATAGCCCTTCAATGTCTGAGATTCTGGTGCAATGATCTGAGGCCTGCTTTCATCTGTATCTGTGCACAAAAATTGGTTGCTTGAATTTGCCAGCTGTAAGAAAAGCTGTTTTTCCCCAGTGTTGCATCTCAGGAACCCCTTGGTCAAATGGCCCCAAGTTTAGATCAGTAACAGAACCCCGCACTCTTGGGAGAAGCACCAAAGTTCAAGACAATCCGAGTAGTTGTGCAGATTTTAGGGCACTTAGAGTCGAACTTTAAACAGAAAGCTGGTCTTAACCTTAACTATAGCAGAGCTGTTGCGCTGATATAATATCGTAGTGTTGGGAAAGAAGTATGAGTAGTTCCAAAAATATTACTGGAACAACAATTATTAACTTCTCCCCAAAGGAGATAGTCTTAGGAACAGACAGCGCCAAAATAGCAAAATCAAATAGATTATTATGAATAGAACCCATATTGGAATGACTGGTTAGGCAGTATACAACATCAGATGGAAGTAAATCATTGGACAATTTTCAAACCAAATTGAAGAAGAACTTTAAATGCTGTACATATCAACATAATCTACATTCTAATGGCTGGGGATTTGTTACTGCATTTTCCTTGTCTGTCTGTTTTTGAAATGTTGGCAATTTATTAGTGTCACATTATATATCATTTCCTCTTTTCTCCTTCCATCCTGATTGCTCAGAGGAAGAAGAAGTCCTCTGGCTGCTGGGCTGTAGCATGTGCAGGGAAAACTAACACTGTAAATTCTTTGTACCACTGTACAATAACAATCTTTGTAGAACAGGGGTTCTCAACCTGTTTCTTTCTGAGCCCCACCGTGCAACCTGTTATTAAAAACTCCACGGACCACCTGTGCCACTACAACTGTTTTTCTACATATAAAAACCAGGGCCAGCATTATGGGGTAGCAAGCAGAGCAATTGCCTGGGGCCCCACACCACAGGGGGCACTGCAAAGCTACATTGCTCAGGCTTTGGCTTCAGCCCTGGGTGGTGGGGCTCGGTGCCCCAGGCTGCAGTTCCATGTGACAGGGCTTCAGCTTTCTGCCCTGGGCTCTAGCAAGTCTAACGCTGGTCATGCTTGGAGAACCCTCTGAAAGCTGCTTGTGGCCCCCCAGGGAGCCCGGAACCCCTGGCTGAGAACCACTGCTGTAGCATACAGCCTTAAATGACACATTCCCTGCAGTCTGCTTCTGAAGCACACCTTTTTTGCACAAAATGTTCCAAAGAGGCAAAGAGTGAGTTGGGGGGGGGAAGCAGGGGGAGGGAGAGAGGATACGCATAATGACCACCTAACCTCCCTATGTTGAAGTCCCTATGTTTCCTCACTTCCAAAATTCCACTGACATCCTGCTCTAATAACATGGGGCCCATTTAATACACCCTTAAAATCAACAAACTACAGAGATCTCAAGTGACCCCATCAACTGGTGAGGACTTTGAAACAAAAATCTCTTCAGAGTATAGAAAGAAGCCTGAAGAATTAAACAATGGTTTATTATACATATGAAAATTAACTTAAGAAGAGATTTTTATGTATAAAAAGAAAGGACATTTGGATTTTTTTCATCATTTTGGTTAAAAAATACTTTCAGAACCTTCCTGGGGAAAATTGGCTTACTTGGGTCAAAGCATGATTTTTCCTACAGTATTTAAATTTGCATATTAATACAATTACATGCTTAGACAGATAACCAATGCACTACTGAGACATAAAAAAAAGAAAAGAAAAAACACCATCACAAAAGTCCAGTAATTCTGTACCCAACCCTGCATGTCAAAGATCCTCTTCTTAAATACCTGTCATCTAAAACAGTACATGGGAAGAAACACGTCATCCTTTCATTTTTTAAAGGGATAAGAAAGATTTACTTGTGTTGGCATATGCCTGTCATTATCATTTCAGCCAAAGTTATCTATATGCTTAGGACCATGAGGTATACAGGAAAAGCATATGCCTCTGCTAAATATCTCCTACACAGCAACACACACGACAAATTATCAATACTAATCAAATTACATACCACAGAAACATAACAGTTTATTGTCATCAGGGTTATTGTGTACCAAAAGAAAAT
Organism: Malaclemys terrapin pileata; assembly: GCF_027887155.1. NCBI lineage: Eukaryota > Metazoa > Chordata > Testudines > Emydidae > Malaclemys > Malaclemys terrapin. The sequence continues at coordinate 103,196,575 of NC_071508.1, forward strand.
TGTATAACATAACAGAGAAGGACCCAATTTTAAGACTTATTGTGCAAGATAATGTTTGAACCAAGGATGCATTCAGGGAAAGAGACCTAGACCTTCAATGCCAGAAATATATTCCCTTCACTGTAAAAATATTTCACATACTGCACCACTTTCTCAACCAGCCGAGTAAATCTAAATAACAGTACTGTGTAGTAGGTGTTTGTTAACAGACACATATATAGTGCTCTGAAATTATGAAGGAGCTCTGTATATTGATAATAGAAAATCAATAAGCACCAATATACAACATGCAAGTGCTTTTTCAAAAAAGTTTTAAGCAGACAAGATCTGAATGTTAATTTTTTTAAAAAAATCTTAGTTAGCATTTTACTTACATTCTCCAGCTTTATCCCAGAAATACTCATTTGAAGTACTAACTGTGTAATATAAGATATGTAATAAATAAATAAATAGGATCTTTATAAACATTACATAAAAATTAACAAAAAGTTAAGAATCTGTGCATACAAATCCTACTCTTCTGTCTCTAAAAGTTAATTCTTAATTTTAGTTAAGTGATCAGGGCTAACAATTCACTATTAAAAATATGTAGTTCTTACAGAGTGCTTTTCATTGGTAGAGCTCATATCCCTTTATAAAGGCAACCAGTAGCATTATCCCCATTTTACAGATGGGGAAACTGAGGCACAAGGTGGCAAAGTGACTTACCCAGGGCCACCAAGGATGTCAATTGCAGAACTGGGAATAAAACCCAGTTCTCCTGAGCCAGTTCAGTGCCCTTTGTCTTTCTGAGGCCCCCCACAACGTGCTATAAAAACTCCACAGCCCACTTGTGCCACAACAACTGTTTTTCTACATATAAAAGCCAGGACCAGCGTTAGGGGGTACAAGCAGGACAACTGCCTGGGGCCCAATGCCACAGGGGGCCCCATGAAGCTAAACTGCTCAATCTTCAGCTGGGGTGGCAGGGCTCGGGGCCCCAGGCTTCAGCCCCATAAGGCTTTCTGCCCTGGGCCCCATCAAGTCTAATGCCAGCCCTGCTTGGCGGACCTCCTGAAACCTGCTCGCGGCCCCACAGGGGACCCCAGACCTCTGGTTCAGAACCACTGCACTAGGTCACACAGCCTCCCCTAAATTACAATATCCAGAAAGCCAGGAGGCCAATATATTTCAATAGATTTTAGGATTAAAATATTAATAAAATGTAAGCATTAATTATTCCAATGCAAAGGATTATTCACTCAAACAGAACAGAAAAAATATTGCACATATAGAGAAAAATTAAATTGTTTTCATAACACTGAGTACATACAGTAAACAAAGTTTTGCTGTTTCTCAAGAAGGAAGTATAAAGATATAATTTGCTTTAACAAACTTTTACTTATTTTCAAATTGTTCCAAAACGACTAGGATTAACTCATTTACAAAGAGGAGTATAAGTGTTCTGAACACAAAGCTTGGAAACAAATAATAGGATTTATCCCTGGATTAGAAGAGATTCAGTAGGTCTTAATCTTTTCAGACATAGTTGTAATTCTCATCTACTGTAATGAATCTCATTCCTACACACTGACATGTAACAACAGTGTGACTGGTGCACTGCCGTTAGTTATGGCTGCTAATCATTAATGTTTATAGTTAGCACAACCCTCAAATGACGTTGTAATGAAAGTTTGGCATAAAATTCAGCAAGGAGATTGCTACTTCTTTTATAAATCTCCTAGTTCTGGCATTTGGTTATTACGTGAGTAAACTTAAATCTGTCTTCAACATTTTTAAAATCTCCTGTTTTATTCTATACATACATTCACCATCTAGATGAAGGTGATATGCATGTGATAAACTATACTCAGCATGCATTGTTTATCCCCTCAACTGCACCCTGGTCATTAACTCACCTCCCCAAAGACTACACCCAATGTTTCAGATCACTCAGCAGCTTCATATAGGCACTATTTATTTCCCCATAAATCAGAGTATTCACCCAAAAATTACAATGGGACAAGATGGGCAACATGAAGATATAAGAGCATTCCTTAAAAAAATATTTTTTACCAATTATTTTTCATCTTGCTTTTTGCAATTATATCCAACTATCAAGCAAGCCACTTATCTTTTTTCCCTACTTTCTCTTTCAATATTTTAAAGTTACCTTGTAAATAGTATTATAGTAACTACTATAACAGAAGAGCTGCTTGACTGCATCATTCTTAAGAATACACCCTCTCTGGATATTGCCTCTTGGAGGCATGTTATTAAAAGACAACATATACACTGAATGTAAATCCAGCTGTATCCTATCCAGAGCAGAAAGTGAGTACGACTGGAATGCAAATTCACAACACACAGCAAAACACCCTTGGATCACTGAAGCCAGGAAACTCCACACTCCACATGTGAATTGTGCCTTGAGGATCCCAGAGAGATTCCAGCTGCATCAGGTGGAGGGTGTTGCTGCATTACTTTAAACAGACCAAAGTTTCGTTAATCATTATGCTGAAATCCACAAACTCAGGAGAAATACACAAAGCCATTGAAGGGTGGAACAGAGATCAGATCAACTAAACTATTTTAACACAAAATTGGAATATAATCCCAATAATCCTTGGTGCAGATTTGAGACACCACAGCTCTGTTACCAACCTTAGCCAGGTTATTCCCCAGCAAAAATCAAGTATTTGGGGGTGGGGGAGAAGAGGAGAGGAGGGAGAGGGGAGATTAGTAAGAGTATGATTGGAACTACAGCACTTGACTATGACATTAAAAGTAAAAGCAGTAACTTTGTTTTCTGAATTCTGAAGTTTTCCATATCACAGTACTCCTCTTCTTGGAAGTCAGTTTGGGATAGCATGAAGATTAATGCATAGCTCATGTAGCTAAAATATAGAAGACGAATGGCAACATGTGTTTTCAACAGAATAGTGCAAGTGTTTTTTTCCCCCAGAACTGCTCATTTTGATAATCTTTTCTGCATTGTTGTTTCTCCAGTCATTACATACTATGTGTCATCCTCTATTATTTGCACAATTATGGTTTTAACTGCTGCAGCTAAGTTTGGATGAGGTTTGACAGTTGAAACACCGAGAAATGAGAATTTCCCAATGTGCCTTTCATAACATTTCAACCAAAAATCTGGTAGGTAGATTTAAGACAACTCTTTTTGTTACAGTGATTTACCAATTTTGCTAAGATACAGGGGCATGCAGAGATTTCTAAAGAAATCAGAGCTGATGTCCTGTTAGATAAGAGAAATATCAGTTGCATTATGAAAAAATACATATGCCAGTGTTTTTAAATCAAGAGATTTTGCCCCTTTTTAACTTCAGACTGTTCTAAGTTTCACTGCAGAGAATCTTCTTCCGCAGAAGTTGCTCTGTTCAGAATGACAATCTCCCTAGTGGAAAAGAACATTGAGAAGACTATACTAGTGACAGCTGCACTCACATCGTGCAAATGGCCACTGTGCACCTGAACATGTGATCATCCTGCTTGACACACTGGGGACTGACCGGCAACCTCCAGAGTTAAAAGCATGAGTTGTTACGCTTGAGTTAAAGAGCTATGGTCTAGGTAGGGGCCATAACAACTCAGATACTCTGTGGGTCAGCACTCCATGGGTCAGTACTCACTCACCAGCTCATTACATAAACACAAAGAAACCCAATCCTGTATGTTTAATATTTTAGCATTACAGTAACTCCTCACTTAATGTTGTACAGTAACTCCTCACTTAAGGTTGTAGTTATGTTCCTGAAAAATGCGACTTTAAGTGAAACAATGTTTAGCAAATCCAATTTCCCCATAAGAATTAATGTAAATGAGAGGGTTAGGTTCCAGAGAATTTTTTTTTTAACCAGACAAAAGACTATATTATATTATATATACACACACACAGTATATGTTTTAAACAAACAATTTAACACTGGTACACAGTGATGATGATTGTGAAGCTTGGTTGAGGTGGAGGAGTCAGAAGGTGGGATATTTCCCTTACTGCTAAATGATGAACTAGCAATTGGCTGAGCCCTCAAGGGTTAACTCTCTCTCTACACAAGGCAGCAGGAATGGAGGGAGATATGTGCATTTCCCTTAAGTACACTGCCTTGTTAATTAGATCAGCTTGCTGATAGGCAGCTGCTGCAAGCTCCCTCTGTCCTGAGTCCTGGTCTGTCCCCCTTGCTCTATGGAAGATGGGGTAAGCAGGGTGCAGGTGCAGGGAGCACCCTGACATTAGCCCCCTTCTTCCTTCCCTCCCTGCTGCACAGCAAGCAGGAGTCTCGGGGAGCAGCTCCAAGGCTGAGGACAGGAGCAGCACATGGCAGTGGGGGGAGGGACAGCTGAACTGCAGGCAGCTGCTGCACAGAGAACTTCAGGGAGTGGGAAGCTGATAAGGGGAGCTGATAGGGGAGCTGACGGTCCACCCTGGTTCTAAGCCCCCACCAGCTAGCTGCAACGGGCTGCTTTTCCTGCAAGCAGTAGACAAAGCAGGCCGCTGCCAAACGACATTAGAAGGGAGCATTACACAACTTTAAACGAGCATGTTCCCTAATTGATCAGCAACGTAACAACGAAACAACGTTGACCGGGACGACTTTCAGTGAGGAGAACAGGAGTACTTGTGGCACCTTAGAGACTAACAAATTTATTAGAGCATAATCTTTCATGGGCTACAGCCCACTTCTTCGGATGCATATAGAATGGAACATATATTGAGGAGATATATATACACACACATACAGAGAGCATGAACAGGTGGGAGTTGTCTTACCAACTCTGAGAGGCCAATTAAGTAAGAGGAAAAAAAACCTTTTGAGGTGATAATCAAGATAGCCCAGTACAGACAGTTTGATAAGAAGTGTGAGAATACTTACAAGGGGAGATAGATTCAATGTTTGTAATGGCTCAGCCATTCCCAGTCCTTATTCAATCCTAAGTTGATTGTATCTAGTTTGCATATCAATTCCAGTTCAGCAGTCTCTCGTTGGAGTCTGTTTTTGAAGTTTTTCTGTTGTAAAATAGCCACCCGCAGGTCTGTCATTGAATGACCAGACAGGTTAAAGTGTTCTCCCACTGGTTTTTGAGTATTATGATTCCTGATGTCAGATTTGTGTCCATTAATTCTTTTACGTAGAGACTGTCTCCTGCGGATACAGACTAACACAGCTGCTACTCTGAAACCTTTCAGTGAGGAGTTACTGTAGTTATGTTCCTGAAAAATGCAACTTTAAGTGAAACAATATTAAACGAATCCAATTGTCCCATAAGATTTAATATAAATGCGGGGGGGTTAGGTTCCAAGGAAATTTTGGGGGGGCAGACAAAAGGCATTATACTGTATACAGTACAGTACTGTACTGTGGTTGGGAAGTGCCCCTGGCTTACCCCACACAGGCACAGCCCGCTGCAGGCAAGGACACTAGGAAGCACCTTTGCAGCAGCAGCTTCTCCGGAGCACAGGCTTGGATTTTGCAGGGAATGTTCCACACCCGCCTCTTCCTGTCCCCGCTCCACTCCAGGCCCACCTCTTCCCACCCCCATTCCACCTCCTCTCCGGAGCACGCCACATTCCCCCCCCCTCAAATCCTAAGCACCTCCAAACAGCCATTTGGCGGCGCTTAGGACTTTCTGGGAGGGAGGGAGGGAGGGAGGGAGGGAGGGGGAGGAGCGGAGATGCAGGGCTTCCCCGCTCCTGCCCCTCCCTCCCAGAAAGTCCTAAGCGCAAAGTGCTGGATGGGAGGGGGTGCAGCAGGGAAGTCCCGCGTCTCCACTCCTCCCCTTCCTGCCCAGAAAATCCTAAGTGCCGCTAAACAGCTGTTTGGCAGTGCTTAGGACTTTCTGGGAGGGAGAGGCAGGAGCAGGGAAGCGCTATGTCTCTGATCCTCCCCCAAACTGCCAGAAAGTCCTAAGCACTGCCAAACAGCTGTTTAGCGGCACTTAGGATTTTCTGGGAGGGAGGGGGAGGAGTGGAGACGCGGGGCTTCTCCGCTCCTCCCCCTCCCTCCCAGCACTTCGCGCTTAGGACTTTCTGGGAGGGAGGGGCAGAAGCTGGGAAGCGCTGCGTCTCCGCTCCTCCCCCTCCCACCCAGAAAGTCCTAAGCACTGCCAAACAGCTGTTTGGCGGTGGGGGAAGTGCTGGGAAGGAGGAGGAGGTGGCGGAGAAGCGGAACTTGTGCAATGCTCCCTTGTAAATTCGCTGCTCTTCCACAGAATCTTACAAGCAGGCAGCCAAACGACGTTATAAGAGAGCACTGAACAACTTTAAAGGAGCATGTTCCCTAATTGAGCAGGGACATAACATTGAAACAACGTTAAGTGGGACAACGTTAAATGAGGAGTTACTGTACTTAACCAAGCAGTCTTAGTTTATATGTGTGAGGATTTCTTTAGGGTGCGGGGATGTCAAGTTTCCTAAGATCTGGTGTGCAATTTGAACATTCAGGAGACACTATTTTTTAATGTCTTTAGGACTGGACCAAGTGGCCGTCCCACTCACAGCTGCATCTTCCCTGTAATTTGGAAATTGATGTGATTATTGTGGAAATCTCTTCCTAAAGAGGAAAATAGTTTCATTTTTAAGACAAACCCATTTAAAATCTTAAAAAGAGGACAAACTGAACATATTTTAAGATTATACGCACATATTAAAGAGGGAATGTGCACTTTAAAAAGGAACAAGAGTGACGTGAATACAGGAATGGGATTTGGGAATGTTAAAATTACTGTTCCAATTTACAAATGGTAGTATATTGTATGTCATGTATTTAAAATTACACTTGCACAAGCTATAGGGAGTCAGCCACTAACAGAAAAGCCTCTAAATGCAGGCACACACAAAGGAAGGGCTCACGTCCAAGTAACATTCATGTTATTTACTTTTGTTAAGAACTATAGTTTAATACACTCAGCAGTGAACTGTCCTTAGTGATTCTTTCACAATTCCTGAGTTTCAGTGACTGCAGCACATGCACAGTCAGCAGCCCACAACCATTAACCTGTGTTACAGACAGCGGCACGTTGTCAGAAGATGATATATTTTGCTTGGTGCAAGAAGTGCAAGTTTTCCTCTCATCCAAAAGTGAGGAAGCACACAGAATTGCAAGGAACCAAACAGACGGTGCAGAGATTCAGAGAAATAGCAAGCGCAGATGAGAAATGGAAGTAAAACAACAAAGAAAAAAAAAGTACTATAAATTAAAATTCATACCTAAGTTAGTGGTATATGCATGGATCTATGCAAACTTTCAGCACCATTACTGGTAGATAGCAATTTGATACAGAACTAGAGATCATGGAAGTAATGCTTCCTAATCTTTAGGAAAGCTTCTCCAGCAGAAAAAAACAAAAGAGGAGGATTTAAAAGTAACAAACCTACTTCATGCACTGAGTGAGGAAGCTCTTGAAATGTTCAACTTATAGCAGAAAGGCAGAAGGTTTATAAATTATTTTAACCCTAAGAAGGATATTGTTTTTGGATGGCACCAAATCTATTTTCATCCTCACCTGGGAGCATGTAGATAAGAATGTAACAGAACTGAGTCAGAAAGCACAAACTTGTGAGTTTGGTAGAATTGAAAATGATATGCTAGACAAAAAGCTGAGAGAAAGGCTATGAAGGGAACCAAAGGTCCTGGACATTTGCAGGACCTGAACAATGCAAATGGATAACATGTCTTGGCAAAACACTGAAAAGTCTACATCGGCTATTCAGATCTTACCACATGAGGACCTGCATTAATCAACTGTGCATACACATCATACAAAAAACCTATTCTCACAAAGTGGTAAAGCACAGTAAACATGTCCTGTTTGTGGCCACATGTGACAATGAAATTGAGTTCACTCTGCACACATGAGCAGAGCAGCAAAGCCACCTCAAAGGAAAGGGTACAAATCTCTGGCTGAAACAGACAGTTTGTACTCCCTGGAGAGACAGTATCATGGATTGACAGTACTCATGCAGCTACCCCAACAGAAGCTTGATATTCAACTCTCTATACAAGGAATATATGTATAAAATTTAAGCTTGATGCTGAGACTGGAACAAATATTTTATCAGAACATACCTTTAAAAAAGGGAAGAAGGAGGATCCAGGGAACTACAGGCCAGTCAGCCTCACCTCACCTCAGTCCCTGGAAAAATCATGGAGCAGGTCCTCAAGTAGGGTGACCAGATCACCAAAGACAAATATCGGGACGCGGGGGGGGGGGGGGGGGGGGGTGACGTGGGGGGGGCGTGGCGGGGGGGGGCCAAAAAAAAAAAAAAAAAAACCAACCTTCCTCCGCAAGCGCTGGAGGGAGGCCCGGGAGACGCAGGGGAAGCACGGGGCCGGGGTGAGTGAGAGCCCGGCCTGGCCCCGAGCAGGCAGGACTCAGTCGGGTGGTAGGGCGAGGAGGGGGGCGGCCCGCGGGGCCAGGCGGCGGCTGTTCTCCCCCCCGGGCAGCGGGACTCGGGAGCAGCCGCTGCTGTAGCTCCCACTGCCGCGGGGGAGGAAGCGGCCATGGCGCTCCGCGGCTGCGGCTCTGGCGCCCCCGAACCCCCCGAGCCGGGGCCTGCTGCGGGAACCCAGCAGCGCGCACGCTGGGCCCAGCCCCTGGCCAGTCGCGTCTGGGCTGCCCAGCTGGTGCTATCCCGCGGCGGCCCCGGAGTGGGGGCAGCAGGCCCCAGCCCCCCCCGTCCCGCTCGGGTCCCGCAGGGGAACGAATGGGGCTGGGCTGCCGATGCCTCCACTCCGGGGCCGCCGCGGGATAGCACCAGCTGGGCAGAGCCCAGACGCAACTGGCCAGGGGTTGGGCCCAGCGTACGCGCTGCTGGGTTCCCGCATCAGGCCCCGGCTCGGGGGGTTCGGGGGCACCGCAGCCGTGGAGCGCCATGGCCGCTTCCTCCCCCGCGGCAGTGGGAGCTGCAGCAGCGGCTGCTCCCGAGTCCCGCTGCCCGGGGGGGGAGAACAGCCGCCGCCTGGCCCCGCGGGCCGCCCCCCTCCTCTCCCTACCACCCAACTGAGTCCTGCCTGCTCGGGGCCAGGCCGGGCTCTCACTCACCCCGGCCCCGCGCTTCCCCTGCGTCTCCCGGGCCTCCCTCCAGCGCTTGCGGAGGGGGGAGGAATGGTGAGCCCGGGGAAGAGGCGGGGATTCGGGGAGGGAGCCAATCGGGGGAGGAGGGGGCGGAGTCGGGGCCGGGGGGTGGTGCGAGCACTTCCGGGCTCTAGGCTCCGGGGCATTTCCTTGTTTGTCCGGTTGTCCCGACCGCATGTCGGTCGGGACGCGGGACAAACAAGGAAATATCGGGACGGTCCCGATAAAATCGGGACGTCTGGTCACCCTATCCTCAAGGAATCAATTCTGAAGCACTTAGAGGAGAGGAAGTGATCAGGAACAGTCAGCATGGATTCACCAAGGACAAGTCATGCCTGACTAACCTAATTGCCTTCTATGAGGAGATAACTGGGTCTGTGGATGAGGGGAAAGCAGTGGATGTGTTATTCCTTGACTTTAGCAAGGCTTTTGATACAGTCTCCCACAGTAGTCTTGCCAGCAAATTAAATAAGTATGGGCTGGATGAATGGACTATAAGGTGGATAGAAAGCTGGCTAGATCGTCGGTCTCAACGGGTAGTGATCAACGGCTCCATGTCTAGTTGGCAGCCGGTTTCAAGTGGAGTGCCCCAGGGGTCGGTCCTGGGGCCAGTTTTGTTCAATATCTTCATTAATGATCTGGAGGATGGCGTGGACTGCACTCTCAGCAAGTTTGCAGATGACACTAAACTGGGAGGAGTGGTAGATACACTAGACTAGAGGGTAGGGACAGGATACAGAAGGACCTAGACAAATTAGAAGATTGGGCCAAAAGAAACCCGATGAGGTTCAACAAGGACAAGTGCAGAGTCCTGCACTTAGGAAGGAAGAATCCCATGCACTGTTACAGACTAGGGACCGAATGGCTAAGAAGCAGTTCTGCAGAAAGGGACCTAGGGGTTACAGTGGACAAGCAGCTGGATTTGAGTCAACAGTGTGCCCTTGTTGCCAAGAAGGCTAACGGCATTCTGGGCTGTATAAGTAGGGGCATTGCCAGCAGATCGAGGGACGTGATCGTTCCCCTCTATTCGACATTGGTGAGGCCTCATCTGGAGTACTGTGTCCAGTTTTGGGCTCCACACTACAAGAAGGATGTGGAAAAATTGGAAAGAGTTCAGCGGAGGGCAACAAAAATGATTAGGGGTCTGGAGCACATGACTTATGAGGAGAGGCTGAGGGAACTGGGATTGTTTAGTCTGCAGAAGAGAAGAATGAGGGGGGATTTGATAACTGCTTTCAACTACCTGAAAGGGGGTTCCAAAGAGGATGTATCTAGACTGTTCTCAGTGGTACCTGATGACAGAACAAGGAGTAATGGTCTCAAGTTGCAGTTGGGGAAGTTTAGGTTGGATATTAGGAAAAACTTTTTCACTAGGAGGGTGGTGAAGCACTGGAATGGGTTACCTAGGGAGGTGGTGAAATCTCCTTCCTTAGAGGTTTTTAAGGTCAGGTTTAACAAAGCCCTGGCTGGGATGATTTAGTTGGGAATTGGTCCTGCTTTGAGCAGGGGGTTGGACTAGATGACCTCCTGAGGTCCCTTCCAACCCTGATATTCTATGATTCTATGATTCTAAGGCAGATTCTGGGTTCAGTCAAAACAAGAAGGCAGTCTTATGTTATTCTAAGAGCATATACTGAAGCTCCAGGATAGAACCTGTAGGTGAGCACAAGTCATTCTCATGGCAGTAACAGCCAAAGGGAAAAAAAAAATCAGATTCTGAATTTTCATTCTTACACTACTACTAGACAAAGAAGTTTTCACTGAGCTCAACCAAGTATGAAGAATGGGAACAACACACACTAAGACCCCATTTTCAAAGAAGGATTAGTTGTACAATACCCAAATGTCTTTCAGGGACTAGTACAGTTCCCTGGAACACAACATACAGTAGAACCTCAGAGTTACGAACACCAGAGTTACAAACTGATCAGTCAACCACACACCTCATTTGGAACAGAAGTACACAATCAGGCAGTGGCAGAGACCAAAACAAGCAACTACAGTACATTACTGTGTTAAACGTAAACTACTTAAAGAAATAAAGGGAAAGCAGCATTTTTTTTCTGCATAGTAAAGTTTCAAAGCTGTATAAAGTCAATGTTCAGTTGTAGACTTTTGTAAGAATCACCATAATGTTTTGTTCAGAGTTACGAACATTTCAGAGAGTTACGAACAACCTCCATTCCTGAGGTGTTTGTAACTCTGCGGTTCTACTGCATACACTATACCATCAGTTGCCCTGCAATACAAGGATGCAAAAATATAACATCTTCTGAGTCTGACAGACTCAAAATTGTACTAAGATGTTTGGAAATGGTGGATGTAATAGCTAAAGTAAACACACCTACACTTTGGGTTAACAACTGGGGCGGGGAGGGAAATTAACTTAAAATATACAAGCAATCTCTGAACAGTTAGCCATTATCTTCAAGAACTCAGAGGACAGATGAGTCCCAGCTGACTGAAGAAGGGCAAACAGAGTACCCATCTTTAAAAAAGGGAATAAAGAGGCCCTGGAGAATTATAGACCACTCCACCTATCTGGAAAGATACTGGAATAAATTAAACAATCAGTTTGAAGAAACACACGGTGGGTGAGGTGATATCTTTTATTGAACTAACCTCTGTTGGTGAAAGAAACAAGCTTTCCAGCTACAGAAAGCACTTCTTCAGGTCTCTCTAATTACCTTGGAACCAACACAGCTACAACAAAACTGCAATCTGTTTGTAAGCACCTAGAGGATAACAGGATACAAGTAATAGCCAACATGGATTTGTCAAGAACAAATCATGACAAACCAACCTAATTTTCTTCTTTGACCTGGTTATTGGCCTAATGAAGTGGTTCCCAAACTTGTTCTGCCGCTTGTGCAGGGAAAGCCCCAGGCAGGCCAGGCCGGTTTGTTTATCTGCCGTGTCCGCAGGTTCAGCCGATCGCGGCTCCCAGTGGCCGCAGTTCGCTGCTCTAGGCCAATGGGAGCTGCTAGAAGCAGCGGCTAGTACGTCCCTCAGCCCGCGCCGCTTCCAGCAGCTCCCATTGGCCTGGAGCAGCGAACCGCGGCCACTGGGAGCCACCATCGGCCGAACCTGCAGATGCGGCAGGTAAACAAACTGGCGGAACAAGTTTGGGAATCACTGGCCTAGTGGATAAGGGGAAGCTGTAGACATGACTTTGATTATAGTAAGGCTTTTGATACAGTCCCACATAACATTCTCATAAGCAAACTAGGGAAATGTGGTCTAGATGAAATTAATACAAGGTGGATGCAAAAATGTTGAAAGACCATACTCAAAGAGTAATCAGTGGTTCGATGTCAGACTGGGAAGGCGTATCTCATAGGATTCCACAAGGATCAATCCTATGTCTGGTACTATCCAATGTTTTCATTAATGGCTGGGGTAATGGAGTGGGGAGTATGCTTATAAAATTTGTGGATGACATCAAGCTGGGAAGGACGAGAAGCACTTTGGAGGACAGGATTAGAATTCAAAATGACCTTGACACACTGAAGAAGTGATCTGAATTCAACAAAATGAAATTCAAAAAATACAAGTGCAAAGTAGTACACTTAGGAAGGAAAATAGTGGATGATAAATTGAATATGCACCAACAATATGACGCAGTTGCAGAAAAGGCTAATATAATTCTGGGATATATTAACAGGAGTGTCAGATGTACAAAATAGGAGATAATCATCCCACTCTACTCAGATCTGATGAGGCCTCAACTGCAGTATTATGTTCATTTATGGGCCCCACACTTCAAGAAAAATGTGGGACAGCCTGTACCCTTATGTTCACCCCTTTTACAAGACTATGATAAATTTTGTACAAAGATGCCTGGTGAAGTATCATTTGAAAACTCATAATTTGCTGCTCATTATTATCCTGGCAAAATATGTGTGGCAACACCGTATGTAAAATTATAAGATTCTACTGTATAACATTACTGAGATATGTTCCAAGTTCGGAAAAGCAGACACAAACTAGTTCCTCAAAGACAAAAGGGAAACTGATGCCTCACCCAGGTGTCAACAAAATCAAATGGACTATCAACTGGTTAAGTGGCCATTCTTCAGCAGGAAAAAGGGTGTGAGAGAAATCCACACTTCGGCAAAGAAATAGCTTGAGGTTACCGTGCCCCAGGCCTTCTGTCTCCTGAACCTCAGCTGGAGATGATTCTCAAAGTATGAAAATGTGGAACAGATGCCTCAAGTTACTCTTCCCTTCCTTTCTGCTCACAGAAACACCACCACCTGAAGGGCAAGGAAATTAATACTGAACTGGGGGAGGAGTCCTGGCTGAAAGGATTCCAGTTGGTAAGCCTGCTAGAGCATGTGGTGAGCGAAGCCTTTGCTTTGAATTTATTTAGCTTGTTAAATTAGATATTATTAAGATACTAATTTTGTTTTATCTTTTGTTTTCTTGTAACTAATTCTGATTTTTATGCATCATTACTTGTAATCACTTAAAATCTATCTTTCTAGTTAATAAACTTGTTTTATCGTTTTATCTAAACCAGTGTGTATTTGGATGGAAGTGTTTGGAAAACTTCATTTGGGATAACAAGATTTGTGCATATCATTTTCTATTAATGAAATGACGGACTTTATATAAGCTTAGATTGCCCAGGAGGGTGCTGAGCAGTGTAAGATGCACATTTCTGTGGGAAAGTCTAGGACTGGGAGTTTGTTGGTGTTGCCCTGCAGTGTAATTCATGACTATAGCACTCATACAATATAGCTGGGAGAGATGTACATGCTGGAGGCTGTGTGTGAGCTGACCAGGAGTGGTTGCTCTCAGAGCAAAGCAGCGTAAAAGGCACCCCAGTTTGCAGAATTGAGGGGACACAGCCGGCCATCAGTCCTGATCATAGAATATCAGGGTTGGAAGGGACCGCAGGAGGTCATCTAGTCCAACCACCTGCTCAAAGCAGGACCAATCCCCAAATCCCTAAATGACCCCCTCAAGGATTGAACTCACAACCCTGGGTTTAGCAGGCCAATGCTCAAACCACTGAGCTATATTGTATCTTGGGGAATGTCACAATGTGGAAGAACTGGAAAGCGTCCAAAGGAGAGCTACAGAAACGATAAAAGGTTTAGAAAATATGACCCTATGAGGAAAGGTTAAAAAAATAGGTATGTTTAGTCTTGAAAAAAGAAGACTGAAAAGGGACCTGATAACAGTCTTCAAATATGTTAAGGGCTGTTATAAAGAGATCAGTTATCAATTGTTCTCCACTGAAGGTAAGACAAGAAGTAATCAGTTGAATCTGCACCAAAGATGATTTAGGTTAGATATTAGGAAAAACTTTCCAACTGTAAGGATAATTAAGCACTGGAATAGGGTTCCCAAGGAGGTTGTAGAATGCCTTTCGTTTGAGGTTTACGAAACAAGTTAGACAAACATCTGTCAGGGATGGTCTAGGTGTATTTGATCCTTCCTCAGCATGGGGGGGCAGGAATAGATGACTTCTTGAGGCTCCTTCCAGCCCTATATTTCTGTGATTCTATACCTGGATCCTCCAGATCTTAATAAGGCCAGAAAAAGGCAGCATTACATCATTCCAACACCAATATATGTCCAATGTCAACTGGGTGGCAAAAAATTGACATTAGAATTTGCTCACAATGTGTGACAACAAGTAACTTAACATTCTGTGATGAATATTCCTTCCCTCTTTACTCCATTTTTGCTAAGATTTTTCAGAATTATTATTGATTTTTCAAAGTAACACAGAAACATATTAGAACTCATGCAAGAAAAACAAATCCAGGTATCATTCACATTTTAGAGGACATTAGGTCAAATTATCATATTCTCATAAAAACCAGGAAGGATCACATAGCCTAATATTCCAGTCTTTCACTCTTAAGCTTAACTTCATCTTTCTCCTCTCCCTCCTCCCACACTTACCCCTTAATGTACTAAGTCACTTCGGCTGCCACTTTTTCAGCAAGTGCAAGCACAACACCTTTAATCTTCTTTTATAAATTAGGCTCTTCAAACATTTTTATTGATCTACAATGCACTGTCTTCAAGGAAATAACTTCCCTCATATGGTTCAATGACCACTACTGCATACAGTTCCACAGATGGGAGTCTAACCAATGTCTCATATAGTGAGAGTTTTACAATCCATCACACCACCAATAAAATCTTGTATATTGTTTGTCTTTATAGTGATTGTCCCTTAGTTCCATTATTTTTCCGAGATAATCCCCAGATCTTCTATCTGCTGGGTGATAGGTTCCTCCCTCATCCCCAGTATATAATAATAATCATAAACCTTTCTACATTTAATTGCATTTAGCATCACATGAGCAAGTCTCCTAAGTAATACCAGTCTTTTTTAATCTGATTGCATTGCCCCTCATTATATACTCTACTTCCAACTTCATCATCATATGGAAACTATAGGCAAAATTCTCTGTGAAGTTCTCCTCCATAGCTCGGATCTCTTTAATATTAAGAATGTGGAATTCCCAGCAAGGTCAATGGGATTTCATTAAAGGAAACAGTCATAGAAAAAGTAATAGAAGTCTGCATCGAGCTCTGAGATTTTGTTCTCAAATTAGCTCACAATGAAATTATTATTATTAGGGCTGTTGATTAATCACTGTTAACTCACACGATTAATGCAAAAAAATTAATCACAATTAAAAAAATAATCATGATTAATCACAGTTTTAATTGCATTGTTAAACAATAGAATACCAATTGAAATGTATTAAATATTTTGGAAGTTTTTCTACATTTTCAAATATAGTTATTTCAATTACAACACAGAATACAAAGTCTACACTGCTCACTTTGTATTAATATTTTATTACCAATATTTGCACTGTAAAATGATAAACAAAAGAAACAGTATTTTTCAATTCACCTCATACAAGTACTATAGTGCAATCTCTTTATCATGAAAGTGCAACTAACAAATGTAGATTTTTGTTACATAACTGCACTCACAAACAAAACAATGCAAAACTTTACAGCCTACAAGTCCACTCAATCCTACTTCTCGTTCAGCCAATCACTAAGACAAACACGTTTGTTTACATTTATGGAAGATAAAACTTCTTATTTACAATGTCACCAGAAAGCGAGAACAGGCGCTTGCATGGGACTTTTTATAACCTGCATTGCAAAGGATTTATGTGCCAGATATGCTAAACATTCATATGCCTCTTCATACTTCGGCCACCATTCCAGAGGACATGCTTCCTGCTGCCGACACTCATTCAAAAACTAATGCATTAATTGAATTTGTGACTGAACTCCTTGGGGGAGAATTGTATGTCTCTGGCTCTATTTTACCCGCATTCTGCCATATATTTCATGTTATAGTAGTCTCAGATAATGACTCAGCACATGTTCATTTTAAGAACACTTTCGCTGCAAATTTGACAAAACGCAAAGAAGGTACCAATGTGAGATTTCTAAAGATAGCTACAGCACTTGACCCAAGGTTTAAGAATCTGAAGTGCCTTTCAAAATCTGAGAGGGATGAGGTGTGGAGCAAGCTTTCAGAAGTCTTAGAAGAGCAACACTCCAATGCGGAAACTACAGAACCCAAACCCCAAAAAAGACAATCAATCTTCTGCTGATGGCATCTGACTCAGATAATAAAAATGAACATGTGCCGGTCCGCACTGCTTTAGGTTGTTATCATGCATCCATGCTGATGACAGGTTCTGCATGTCCTCTGAAATAGTGGTTGACGCATGAAGGGACATGTGACTCTTTAATGCATCTGGCAGGTAAATTTATTGCAACGCTGGCTAAAACAGTGCCATAACACCTGTTCTCACTTTCAGGTGACATTGTGAACTAGAAGTGGGCAGCATTATCTCCTGCAAATGTAAAACTTGTTTGAGCAATTGGCTGAACAAGAAATAGAACTGAGTGGACTTGTAGGCTTTAACGTTTTACATTGTTTTATTTTTGAATGCAGGTATTTTTTGTACATAATTCTACATTTGTAAGTTCAACTTTCATGTGCAACTATAGTACTTGCATTAGGTGAATTGAAAAATACTATTTCTTTTGTTTTTTACAGTGCAAATATTTGTAATCAAAATAAATATAGAGTAAGCACTGTACACTTTGTATTCTGTGTTATAATTGAAATCAATATATTTGAAAATGTGGAAAACATCCAAAAATATTTAAATAAAAGGTATTCTATTATTAACAGTGTGATTCATCGCGATTAATTGTTTTCATTACTTGTCAGCCCTAATTATATATAAATGTACAGAGTTCCTAAAACAACCACTTGGAATACTCCATTTGTAACCCCTTTCAAGCCTGCAAAAGTTTCAATGGTTCTGTTGATAAGCCCATTCTCACCTCATTCTACCTCTCATTCTATGTGACTCTTCTTTTTGTAGCCTTTAATCTCTAATATGGAACCATGTCAAATGCTTTCAGAAGATATAACTATGCTATACCCACCAAATTTCCCTTGCCTATAATGGCAGGGATACAACTACCCCACCACAAAAGTTACTTACTCCACTATTTCCTTTGCCTAATCAAAACTGACTCCTGTTAATCTAACTAGTCTTTTCCAGTTGTTCCCTCACCACATTCCTTAAAATAATTCCCCCAAAAAGCTACTGTTACACACATTGGCTTATAGTTTCTGGGTTTGCCTTTGGATCTTTTTTTATTAAAGCTTAATACTTTCAAATCTTTAGAAATCTCTCAAAGCTACTAAAAAAATTTTAAAGACCAATTAAAAAAGGATCATATTTATCTGCTTACTTCACAATTTATCTGGATCTTGTTCTTTGTATACTTCAAAACTATCTAATTGTTTTATAATCAGTTCTGTTATCTGTAAACTACTTGTAATGTTATTTACCTGCAATAATATTGTTATACTATAAACTGAAGCTCTGCTTATGTTGCTCTTAGAAAAATGATCCATGGCTCAGATATATCTCCACTTTCTTCCTCTGTTTCAGATAAGTATACTGTTGATTTGTCTCTAAAAAGAATATTTCCTATTTGAAATTATATATGCAGTTCAGTTTTAATTAGGTATCTCTTTTGTATGAGAGAAAAAGGGCCTATATTCATTCAGCAGGAAAAAAAAAAAAAGCTAGGTAGGTTGTTTATTCAGGAGGTACACAGAAGGGAGAGAGAGATTCTGAATGAAAGGCTCAAGTTAGATCAGAAAGTTCATTTAGGGTATCACAATTTCAGAATAACTTTACCTATATTCCCACTCCACGGTCACGTAATGGCACCCCCTTAAAGGTTTCCAGCTCCCAGCCATCACCTTGGGTGGGTGGAGATGTACATCTAATTCCCTCTGACCAGGGGTTTTAAAGCTGCAGAGCTCCCTGCCATACATTCAATATCCCCAGCAAATCAGTCTCCCTAAAAGGCGGCATGTGCTTTGCTTTCTCTCTGGGCTATGACCAGTGTATTGCTAAGGTTGCCAACTTTCTAATCGCACAAAACCGAACACCCTTCCCCCACCCTAGCCCTGAGGCCCCACCGCTTCTGCGAGGCCCTGACCCCCCGCTCACTCCATCCCCCCTTTCTCTGATGCTCGCTTTCCCGCACCCTCACTCACTTTCACCAGGCTGGGGCAGGGGGTTGGGATGCGGGAGGGGGCGAGGGCTCTGGCTGGGGGTGCAGGATCCAGATGAGACAGAAATGAGAGGTTCAGGGGGCTGGAGGGGGCTGGGGCAGAGGGCTGGGGTGTGAGTGGAGGGCTCTGGCTGGGGGCACAGACTCTGGGGTGGGGGCTGGGAATGAGGGGGTTTGGGGTGCGGGAGAGGGCTCAGGGCTGGGGCAGGGAGTTGGGGCAGCTCCTGGAAGCATCCTGGATGTTCGGCTCCTAGGCTGAGGGGCCGGAGGTTCTGAACGCTGCCAGCCAATGGAAGCTGCAAAGCTGGCGCTCGGGGTGGGAGCAGCATGCGGAGCCTCCGTGGCCGCTCCTGCGCCTAGGAGCCGGACATGTTGGCCGCTCGTGCGAGCCACATGGAGCCAGGGCAGGCAAGGAGCCCGCCTTAACCTTGCTAGGCTGCCGACTGGACTTTTAGCAGCCCCGTCAGCAATGCTGACCAGAGCTTCCAGGGTCCCTTTTCGACTGTTCCAGTCAAAAGCCAGACGCCTGGCAACCCTATGTATTACCAGCAGTTAAGTTACCATACAGCTTCTTCCAATCTAGCACCTTTATTCTTAAAATAAAAGCATTACAGAGAAAGCATATAAAAACAATATATGAACCTACACTCATGCTAAAAAGCTTACCATAGACCACCTCCAACTCCAACATAGGACTCTGGTAGATGTCAGTCTTCTAAACCCCAAAATTGTGTTTTTCCTGTGGTTAAAAGTTCAAATTAAATCTTTAGATCAGGAACCAGAATGAAGTTTGGGCAGCTCAGCCATATCTTTATACAGCCTGGGTCTTTGATCTTGCTTTCCATAATAGGGAATGAGCAGGCAGTTGGCCTCTCACCAAGCCTTTTGAAGCTATGCCTTGAGTTTTGCATAATCAGAGATGTGGAATTTGCATTTGCTACTCCCTTGGAATTCCCCAGGAAATCCACTTACTGTCCTAGAAAGTTCATACTTATCTGGCACAATTCAATATAGTCTCGAACTCCTTTACATGTCCCAGGTCTCACATCTGTCACATCTTGCCCCTAGGGAAATTACATACAATCCCGGCCCACCTTAATACAATAAGGCCTTCCAAGGATATTGCAGGAAATTGTGATACCTGTCATACTGGGGATTTAATGCTTTGTTACCTGTCTGCCTCTGTTTAAAGGTCCCAGAGAATACAGATGTGTAGGTGAGTGGAATATCCATTCCTTCTTCTATAGAACAAGATAAGGTGTGTAGGTATATCCTAATGCAGAGGTTCCCGAAGTGTAGGGCACGCTCCCCTAGGGGGGCATGGAGGACCACCTGAGGGGAGCAGGAGGCCTTGGCCAGCTCCCCGGGGGTGGGGAGGGAGCGCTACCCAGCCCCACCCCACCCCTAACTGTGCTCCGATCCACCCTCCAGCCATGTTCCCAGCTCACGGTCCCACACGCACGTGGCCCCGTCCCCAGCCTTGGCAATGGCCGTAACTCTGAGGCTGGGGACAAGGCGGGGAGGGGAGCCACACCTGGCCATGGGCCTAGCTGCTGGCCCCCACCACAGCCTGGCTGCGGCTCTGTTCCCACCCTCGCCCCGAGCAGGCCTCAGACTCACCCACAGCTGTGGCCCCAGCCTCGGCCCCCTTACCCTGTCCATATTCCCTCCCTCCCACCCCACCCCACCCCACCCCAAGCCACGCCAAGCCATGGCCCCACTCCCAGCTTGGGGGGGGGGGCTCGCAGACAGGGGTAAGGGGCTGCACAACCCTCAAAAGTTTGGGGACCACTGCCCTAATGTGTAGCAAACATAGGCATCCCTCCTGCTTGCATGCTTAGTGGAAGGCTATGAGTTTTGTTCACAGAGGGGAAAATCCTCTTGATTCTGAGTATATGTCCTTCACTGCAATTAAAAGACAAGACAAAGAAGCAATTCTCTGTCTGTCTCTTTACTAACCTCACTTACTTCATTCCCACCCCTAGGAAGGGATTTCTTTGATTACTGTCAAACTCTTGTTTACTTTAGGATGGTTTATGCAGAGTGGAACAAATAAACCCTATGTGTTTTCTGGGGCTGTTTGAAAACCCTTGCAGACAAGGGAAAGCACTTTTTAATATTAATTTTTTCCTTAGATAAAAGTCCCTTTTCCCCATTCAGGTCATTGATTAGAGAACGGTGGCTAACTATGTTAGGGCCATATTAGGTGCCCCTGACCAAAGACAGCCAGGAAGACTGTAAGCAGGTAACTTTCTGCAGCTAATTATGTTTATCATATGTCCATGAGAGGTGGGGTACCTTGGTTCAGGAATTCATGAGAAGTGTCCAGCTCCAGTCTGTTACTACTCAGATGCCTGTTGCTAACAGCAAATGTCTACATCAAAGTGTATATGGATGCATTATTCTGCCTGCAATACATCTCTACCTTTGTTTTATTTTGTTTCCATTTTTCTGTTACTAAATGGTCTGTTTGTAAAAATACAACATTCTTTATTGTGAAAATTCAGTAATACTGCAAAGTTGTAATTGGTTATATCTGAATAAAGTTTTATGGCATACAAAGGCCGAAATCTGTCTCTCTTCACTTTTTAACAACAGACACAAATTAACACTCCTGTAGCATTAGCTGTAACCATATTCTGGCCAGTTTAGGACTCACATATATCACTCACACAGATTACTCATCCCAGAAGCAGAAGTAATCCAACATGAGGCAGTGTAGTAGCCACACAAAGACCAATTTGAAACACACAAGGCACACATCATGACTGCTGAGCTCTCTGGAATATTCATCCACAGCCTATCACATGAGCTTGAGGAATGTCAACTCTGTGGGCCTGGAAAGAGACAAGACTGGGTCCCAACAGTTGCACTCATCGGTCTACTGCTGCCTATAGCATCCACAGGGAAAGAAGATGAGCCAGCCAGTGTTTGATGTTAAAATATTAATGGTTATACCTCATAAAAATCCATGTCTTCATGTCAGAGAACTAAATAACATATTCATTTGAGGATTGAAAGCTTGTAAAATGACACAAATTCTATGGCTACCCCACCAATTAGCCGCATTTTTATTAGCAATAATATATGAATTGTCTCAATCAAAGAAGCTCGGTACAACAGCACACTACAACAACACATCAGATACTAACAGAAACAAATACTTTCAGATAATTAGAAAACATGTATAAAATTCAGCTCCCCCCCCCCCCCCCCGCATTGTATTTATCAGTGTGTGGCACAAAATAAGGTATTCTTACTTTCTTAATGACTGCCAAAACAATGTGTTCCCTTAAATCTCAGCCTGAAGAAGCATTCTATTGTGTTCAGATAAACCCCAAAAGGACGATAATTCAAGTTCTGTGTCTACAGACAACAAAACTTTTATTTTGCAATATTTTCTCAGTCTTATGGAGGAAATATTCTAAAAGTCAAGTGCTGACATTTTCTGGTAATTCTCATTCCTTTTCAATTATATCACCACTTTGACAATTTTACTCCACCTCAGATGAAGAACAAATAACCCCACATGAACAATCCCGAAGAATTTTGTTTTAGCGGTTCTAGCTATGAATCACATATATTTCAAGGGGATTCAATTTAGTCAGCTTCAGAGCAGTTCTTAACAGATTCAGAGATGTTTGAGTTCATGTTGCCAATTGACATGTACCACTGCACCCTGATAAAAGGTCAACATGTTCCCCCCTCCATATAACTATCTCAGGATGATACTCATGCAATAGCACTTTTTGTGGCCAACACAGAACAATACACTTTTGACAACAATCTTTTTCCTTCCCTTCACCACCCATGTCATTCACATTATTAGTTGCTAATGTAACCATATTCGCTTACAAAATAAAAGCACCTTAATCTTTATATTTCAGATACTATCATTACTCACATATACATGCACATGATCCATAAACTACGTGGGCCTAATCCTACAAGCATGTGCTTAACTTAATGCACTGTGAGAGGTTTCATTTACTTTAATAGTGCTACTTACATTGCATAAAGTTAAACGTGCATAAATCTTTACAGGATCGGGGCAAAGGCACCAGTCTTGCAGTGAGACCCAACACAAGTGAACCTCTGCATTCATGCAATGCTGCACTGACTTCAGTGAGATTCTGTAGAGGCACAGGGTCTGTCTGCACAGACTTTCCTGCAGGATCGTGGCCTAATTTAGGGGAGACATATGTGAGCAACCCTATAGCTAGAGTGAGTTTATGATCACCATAAAAGAGGGAAAGTCTAATATGTCTAATATTACAGTCTAATATGGCAACCAAAATTGAATAATTAAATTAATTTAAATTGCATCTCCTGAATCCCAGTCTAATGCCTCATGGTACAAATTTGGAACAGATTACATAAAACATAGTACTTGCCTGGTAAGTAGTAGGTACCTACTTTACAGGCACAAAAGTACTTGAGAACAGTGTGATGTTTCAGTACAACAGTCACTTCCATGAAATTTCCTTCTTAACCTTGACAAGCAAGTTACAATTTCCTGTAATATCAAAAGTAAGCAAATGCTTAAAATTTAAACAAGTTACAGTGCTATGCTCTTGCAAAAATAACAAGCATGTGGTAAGGTAACAGGAAAACAGGCTCTTAACAACAACAATAAAAAAAACCTTCTTTCAAGCTCTTGAGCATAAAATAGTTCAGAATAAAAATATAGAGAAAATAAGCAGTTGAAGGGACACTTACTCCATAAAAGGTTAAATTGTTCTTTGCTAGATTAGCCTTTATTATCGCTTCTTCATTTCTTTCTTAATTGAAAGAATCTCAGAATTCTTGTACAATCAACTGCAAGATGTTGACACTGTACTCACTGCTACTAGTGTGCTTTCAACATGTATACAGCCATCAGCTTCATATTTTTGTACACTAACTTTATGATAACAGAAGAAGACGTATTTAATTTAGTCATACATATTGAAATATTCTACCCAGTAGCTCGAGATGCTTGTGCAATCTTTTAAAAGACAAAAACTAAGAACTCAATCCTACATATACTTACAACAAAGAGTAACTTTACTTATGCAAATAATATTGTGTATAATGAGACTACTCATGCAAATAAAGTTATGCTATGTAGGTGTTTGTAGGGTGGGGAAATTCCTCCAGTACAAATAATTTATAAATTACTCTTTACCAAAAAGATATAAGCCACCAGCAACAAATCTACCTTTCTTCAACCATTCCCCTCCCTCAAGCTCTTCTCTCCCCCCAAAGCCTGGAAAAACAGATGACCTTTGCAGCATCTCCTGAACAAAAACAAACTGGGGCTCTGATGGACCATGGGAATGAGAGAGACCCACATTTGAGGACACTACAAAGAAAAACTCCTCATTATCTATTTCTTTTTCAAGTGAAGTTATATGTTACAGTTACTAAATATAACTGTTTAAGATTTTTATGCCAGTTCTTACTAAAAACAGTATATCAGACATGAGAGCCAATTTATTTAAATTAGTAGTCCTTCTTTAGGCAACATACTAGTGTTGTGAAATAATGTTACAGACACAAAATACCGCACACTGGAATACTTCAAACAGATTAAATAAATATGCTAGTCTGGGCACAAAACTATGAACAATGGATGCAGTGATCTAGGTTCCATTATTTCCCGTACAATAAGTTATGAATGGTCGAATGGATAAAAGTACTTCATGTCTGCCTTCTATATAGAAAGCAATCTGCTTCTGTCTAGCTTTGAAAATAAACACTGTAATATTAAACAAAAGGATACGTTTTCCATATTGAATTTAATTAAATAAGTGTGCACATCAAAACAAATAACCTCTTCTTAAAATGTGTTTTAAAAGTAGATATTTTAAAATCTACGCTGACACGTTCTAACTGTTTTGAAACCACGTTTATTAAATACACTGTAATAAACAAAATGGAAAAGTTCACCACATTTAAGGAAACTTTGTCTGATTTACACCAAGACTTAAAGTGAAACCATCAACCTAAAAACACGCACATGCCCCTGCCTGAAATTCTTTTACTTATTATACCTGAGATCATTATAATGAAAAAATTAGAGAGAAATGGTTTCTTTACTCTTTCAGTTTGTTTATTTTGGATATCTGACTACACCATGTCTCATCATTTTCACTCTTTTCCCCTCTATAGTCAGAGTCACCTGTTTGTGTGGGTCTTTCCCACTCCAACAGAAGAGAGCAAAAAATATTATTTTGAAAATGTGTGATTGCCAGTTTAGGTGGGTTTACCAATGAAGGGGAGGTGGAGAGAGCTAAGGGCAGATGTGACGTTTACTAGATTTCAGGTTGACTAATAATTATACCAGAATTCCAAATGAAAAGCAAACCAAGCAAATATGTGTCATCTTTACAAAGTTTGTCACTTCATAACTTCCTGGGACAAAGATTTCTGCTCAGCATTCTACACAGGATTTCAGCTAGTCAGTGGTTCTACAACTACAAAGATCAGAAGGGCTGTTGACAGGGAGCGATTCAATTAGCCTCATTTTACACAGAGGTCACCTGCCAATTCCCAAGGCTGAAATTCAGCACCAGCTCATTCCAGCGACCTCCCTCTACCCCACATCCCTTTGTACTGCACAGACTGGCGCCTGCCACTTATCATCACTTCCGTTTTCACCCAGCTCAATTTGTCCCCAAAATGCTTTTTAAAAGCCAAGCGTTTCATAAGCGCTAAAGAGCTTGTTTAGCCTGTTGTCATCGTTTGATGGGGAACTAGGGCAATAGATCTTTGCGGTTTACCCTCCCTATCATGTTACCGCCCAGCTGCAGAAAAAATCTCCCCCTGTCCTCTGGAGACGCCAGCAGACCCGCATTAAAGTGCCACATAATACATGATAAGTGTGTCAACTTGCAAGGTTAAAGCCTGCATCAAATGGCACCGAGCGCAAGGGGACAGAGGGCGCCTGGATTGCTGGACATGGCCTGCCTGGGAAGGAGAACGCGTGAAACGCTACCTACTGGCTTGGTTCCCAGTTTGTAAAGTGGAAAGTTTCCTCTGCCACCGGGGCTGGGAGGGAGTAACACTGGAAGGAAGTTATTGTGCCACCCCTCCTCCCCCTCCCGGCCAGCTTCGTCCCCTCCCCACCCCTCCAAAGCGCACTGATGGAGGGGAGGCTTGTAAACCGGGCCCTGCCCGCATGGCGACTGAGCCATTCGAGCAGCAAGCCAGCCAGCCTGGCCGGCGTCCCGAGCGAGACTTGCACAACTAGTACACGGGGCAAGCCGTGGAGAACGGAGCCAGGCGCCAGCGGGAGCAGGAGCGAGTCTCTCCCCGCGATCGCTGCATTCATCCCGGAGCGAGACCCCCGAGCGGCGGGGGACCAGCTGGGCAACAGGGAAGTTCCGAGGGCGAGAGCTCCGCCTCTGGGTCCCCTCTTACCTTTTGGTCCACGATGGAGCAAGCCATTTCCCGGACGTGCGCCAGGCTGAATTCCCCCGAGGAGTCCTGCAGCAGCAGCACCGGCTCCCGGCTCAGCCCGATCTGGAGGTGAAAGGAGATGCCGCCGCCGGGAGCAGCCCCCGCCGCCGGCTGCAAAGGGCTGGGCGGCCGGATCACCGGAGGGGCGCTCATGGAAAACTTCCCGCAGGAGCAGCAGCAGGGGCGGCGGGAGAGGGACAGGGAGGCGGGAGGGGAGAGGCAGAGAGAGACAGCCGCGTGAAAAGTTGGTGGGAGCCCCAGGCGCGGCGCAGATCCCCCCGCCGAGTGCCCGGGAAGCCCCGGCGCCGCTCCCGGGTGAAAATGGCGGGGGGAGGGGGAGGACTCGGAATCGGATGCAGACAGGAAAAGGCGGCGAGACGCCCAGAGCGAGGGGGGAGCCCAGCCCAGCCGAGGTGCCGCCGCCGCTGCTGGCTCTGGCTGCGGACTGAAGGCGGCGGTCAGCGCGCCGCACGCTGCGAGCCCAGCAGGAGGGAGGAGGCAGCGCAGCCATGAGCCACCACACGGCGGCCGCCGGAGCAGCAGCCGGCCCAGCTCCCAAGTGCCCGGAGGGGGCTGAGGTGCCCGCCTCCCTCAAGCCCCCAGCTAGAGATCTCACCCCCGCCCCAGGCGAGGAGGGGCCCTTGGACCACGTCGTTTCTCCCTTCAAGACAGCCAAGCCCCAACCCCACCCCGCGGCGCCAAGTTCTCCGCTTCCCGCTTCTCTCCCGGGACACCTGGAGTCCGCACCTCCCGCCCCGCTCTCATCCTCCTCCCGGCGCTCCCCTCCCCGAGCCGGCTCCCTCCAGACGGGAGAGCGGCTGTCTGGTCCACGAGCATCCCCATCCCGGGCGCAGTACCTTCAAAGCCGCCTTCATCCTGGCCGCTGCCCTGCTCCCGCTGCTGCCCGGAGAGCACAGGCTACGACACCTGGAAGCAGAGCGCGAAGAAAGTCAGGGAAGCTTGGGGGTTACTCTGTGGCAGCGGAGCGAGCTCTCCCGGGCTGGGGGACCGCAAGCGTTGGCTTGCGAGGGAGGGGAGATTTGCATGAAAGTAGGAGCTCAACCCTGTCACCAGCTCCTACCGCCTGTCGCACGCGTTCCCTTCCAGCGGAGCCATTCGCCCCAGGAGCCAGTCACACACTGGCGGGGGAGGGAGGTGGTGGATGGCACCGGGGGAGGGGAGCTGGCAGTTCCCTGCTGGCTGTTGTTGTGCCACTAGCTCAGGGTGCTCCTCCTCGGTGATTTATTTGTAGGGTAGAGGGGGAATCCATCCCATCCTCGTCCCTAAAATAACTTCCCCTCTAGGGAACGCACAGTCTGCGTTTTCAGTTGCTAAGTGGGAACTCTCTGACACAAAGATCGGGCAGGTTTTTCTAACTTTAAAGCACAATGCACGTGACATCTGTTTGTATTTGCCTCCATACAGTAAGGCCAATGGCAGGTGACACTTAACCTAAGTTATCAGTATTGAACTCCCTTTGGAAATGAACTTTGGGAGTGAACTTTGAATAGCCTGAATACCAAATTAGTGTCTCTTAATTATTCGTATGGCATCTAAGCATGACGGTGATGAGTGTAAGAACAATAAGCAGAGCTCGTCAAACATTTTCAAAACTTTTTTTCTAAACAAATTGTCAACATTTATGTTCCGTTTTTAACTGGATGTGTTATTAGGACAATGTTTACCTGGGTCTGCTGTTTAAAGAACTGGATTTTATTTCCACCTAGTAATTTTTCACATACACACACAAAACACTGCTGCTTGTTGCCTGTAAATTCTTCTGAATCATTATATTCCTTGCCAGATTTTCTTCAAATGATTTCTATTTTTATTTCTGTCTTCTACATAATACTATGCATGTTCGGACTATCCATACATGACTATCTTAGCATGTTTATCAGTCACTTTACTAGGTCACAAATATTTCTTCTTGCATTTAAAGGCTAAGATTTGCATTTTAGTTTTAAATGAGCATTTCCAAATACATTCTTCCATTTTGGCTTTACTGCTGCAAAGCACACATAGTGCCTCTGCTAAGTCTACAATGTTGCCTTTTATTATATATATTACATACATATGAGTTGCTCTTCCATCTTTTTATACCAGCTATCCTGATTACATTATTATTAGAAATAGTAATAATGTTTTATAACAGTTCCTGCTGTCTTATTTTATTGTCCTCCTATCCAGTATGTGACCACTTTTGAAAAAGCAGACAGTTTATTTGCAGTCCCTTTATAGCCACCCAAAACTAGCCTCGAGTACTGGAAAATTATAGCCAAAGATCCTTTAATTTTGGGGAAGACGCTATATCAGTTGCCTAGAAACTGTCCATCCTTGAATCTTTTTGATCCATCAAGTTTTAGTGATATCACATATCCTTGATACTTGTTTTACTGTAATGCCTAGAGGCTTCAATATCATATCTGGGTTAGCTGCTTCAAACAGTATCCCGTGATTCCACTTTTAAAACCATATGTGATAGCAAACCCAACATCTTTCCTAGCAGTTTCCTGGTCCCTACTAATTCTCCCTGCTTTAGAGTTGCACTTTTATAGAAGCCATGCATTTCTGGTGCTAGCCCTCTTAATTTGGCAGAGCAAAGCACCTGTAGTCCTAGTGTGGCTATTTGGCAAATGACAGCTGTCCAGTATATCTTGCTCTCTTCTAGCTGGCAGGAACCTGTTTCTGCAGAGGTCTTAAAAACAAAAAAAAACTACTTCTGCCCCTCTGCCAATCAGTAACAGATGGCCGGGGCCTTGCAGGACAGCTTCCCATGGAGGAGAATTCAGTAATGCAAAGTGAGGTTATTTTATTTAGAAATATTTAGACATAGACATAGACACCAGTCCTAGAACAGAGATGGTCACAAACAGCAAGCAGGTAATACTTTCAGGAATCTCAGTTTAATACCTGGATCCCAAGAATCATCTCATCCTCAAGAATTTACTCCAATCATAGATCAAGGCAGAGAATAAACTGCTGCTCAAACAGACCTTGACACAACATTTAGCATAATAAAATTAACACCACCATATAGCATATCTTCCCAAAACCGAATATTTTGCCCTACACACCAGATCCCCTGGCATATGTACTGTACACAGCTCCCTACATGTTCAAGGAGTGCCTTCCATGTCCATGCTGCTATATAGCAGGGTAGTATCCTCCTGTCTCCCCACTGCCAGAGCCTTTTCTCCACCACAATGAAATGATGTGGCAGAATGGAGCTGCCAGAGCCTTTCCCTGCCATGTGTAGATATGCATCACAGTAAAAAGCATGGACACAGTTTGCCTTCCACTGCAGCATGTAGCTACACATGTAGTGCCTTTATTCCACACCCCTAAGTGTAAACAGCCTTAGAAAAAGAAATTGGACAATTATATATAACATTGCCACCTGGTGACACCTGACATATATTGTTGAAGAAATGATACATTTTCATAGGCGTATTTTGCTAAACAGCAGTGGAACACTCTCATCTGTTCAACATGTTCCCAATTATGCAAGGCTCTTTTCTTGTCCCCAGAGCAATGTATAGTGCATCAGCTGTGTTGAGGACGATTCAATGGCAGGAACATCTCATTTCTCATTGCTTAAGCCAGGGGCAGATTGTTTCTTTACCTTGTTCTTCCCCCAGGGTTTTGAATAGGATGAGATGGAAGGCTGCTAGATCATCTGTTTTTCTTCCACCCCACATATATGTGGTCAGGGAAATAGGGATTTCCTCTCTCTTCTTTCCCTGTGTGGGATTGATCTCTTATATGCATTGAGTGGCTGGGAGGGAAATGATTTAACATAATTCCTTTGCTATTCTTCCTGTCAATTCAATTTTTGCCTCTGCTGAGCTGTAAAGACTGTTCTGTACAGAATAGTAGCCCAGTGTGGAGAAGGAAACTGACAAGACAATGCTGGAGACAACAGCAGCAGCTTATCCTTGAACATTAACCTCCTCCACCTACAACAGAACAAAAGTTGGGAGTGCCAAAGATGCTGTTATCACATCCACTAAAATGACTTCCAAGCTTGCATTGCTGCTGCTGGCTTTGTTCTGTTTTTCAAGTCTCCACTCTTCTCAGTCTAGCTATTTAAAGTGTATAGCTCATGAAAAAGAAACATCTAAAATCCCTAACATCTTTGTCTATCATGACAAGATGATGTACTTTCATAGCCACTTTTCTTTGAATGATAACATAGTTCCATGCCCAAATGAGCTTAAATTACAAGGGCCTGATCCTTCCGTACTGAAATCAAAAGTAGTAATGTCTAGCCTGGGACACTGAAAAGTAGCCCCCCTTTATTCTTTTCTCCCTATTGCTCTGTGCTCCCTGCCATGCACATCTTCATGCAATGTCCTGCCTCAGTGACCAAACAGCAGGTTCGACTGCCATCTTGCAATGGTGAGGATCCCTTGTGAGCTAGTTTTTGCTTCACCACGGTTCTGTGGCCTGCTGGCAATATCAGTTGGTGGCTTCTCCGTGGAGCTGGGAGCACAGGTTATTGAATAGGTACCGACTCCATGGGTGCTCCGGGGCTGGAGCACCCATGAGGAAAAATTGGTGTGTGCTCTGCACCCACTGGCAGCTCCCTGCCCCGCCTTCCTGCCTCAGCCTTCACCTCTGCCTCCTCCCCTGAGCAAGCCACATCCCCGCTTCTCCTCCCAGCACTTGTGTAACAAGCTGGAGGGTGAGGGGGGAGTGGAACACAGCATGCTCAGGAGAAGAGGCAGGGCTGGGGCTGCGATTAGGGGAAGGGGTCCAATAGGGACAGGGAGGGGGTGGAGTTGGGGCGGGGACTTTGGGGAAGGAGTTGGAATGGGGGCAGGGTGGGGGGTGTGCGAACACCCACCAGCACCAGGAGAAGTTGGCACCTATGGTACTTGGGTGTTAGGGTTCACTGATACCATTGACATCTGCACCTTTTCTGGCAAGAGGGTGAACCTGGTTTTTACCTATGTGCAATATGCCAGCTTGCACCCCCTCTTCCACCTGCTCCAGAACTTTTTATCGAGGTTCAGACTGCATCTTTTCTTTGCACTTGTTCCTCTACTCACTTGCCATCTGTGGCCCCCACAAAGTCCAAAGACCTCCTCACTAATCTCCTCCTGGTATTAACCCAGTGGCTATTCATCAGCCCAGGAGAAAGAAGCTAGATAGGGTGGGGAGTTCTCTGCAACTCTTGGTCCTTTTTCTGGTCCTTTGTCAGTTCACACACTTGGGCAGGAGGGAGGATCTACTGCCTTCTTGCACTCCTCAGATAGTGGGCATTGTTTGGGGTTCTCTGCTCAATGTCTCCCCCTGGAACCATGTTTTGACCCTATGACCTAAAACCTCATCCCTGTTTTTTCTTTTTTTGTCCCCCCATAATTTGTTCATTTCTTGGTTCTGCAGCCCTTCCCTAATCTGAGGGCTGGTTCTGAGGGCAGAGCAACAACAGAAATGTGTTATAAAAGATTAAGTTCCATGGAGAAGTTAAGAATACAAGATGTGGAATTCCTTTTAATATGTTCCTAGTATCACACTCTCCAAGTAAATTGTAATGTGTGGAGGGGAGAGGGGTATTTAAATATCTGTATCTAGCATAAGGACAGAACAAAAACTTTGGAACAATCTGAAAACAAACAATTATGGCATAAATATTCAAAATGGATTTATAGTTTCTTGGAACTGCTGCAACTCAGAAAATGTGCTATGCCTGGCTACAGGCATCTAAATTGCTTCTTTTTCCAGGATTATTTATTTCCAGAATCATTGCAGACACTGAAAATTTTCCTGCTTCTAATCTTGTCAAAATCCCCCATTTTAATTGGAAGCAGTCATGACTTATGTAATAATATTAACCATGCAGTGTATTGTGGATTTTAACTTACAGCTATCACAGAGATGTCTGGAAATCCTCACTACTGTGTTTTTATTTGATACTTGCCAGTAATGATAAACACTAGATTTCAGATGGACTGACAACACCTCCTACTTCCCATTACAAGGCCCTATTTTCAGTTGCTTATAACTTTACCAAACTTTAATTGCACTACAGTTTTTCATGCCAGGTATCTGCCTCAGGCAGAATTAAAAAAAAAAAATTGGGCACCCAGACAGTAAGGAGGAGGCAGCTACTTGATTCAAATGCAGAGGAGACAAAAGTTGCAAGGGGGGTGAGAGAAGTAAATTGGGACAAGGAGTGAAACTGGGACGATTGGGGGAGAGACTGGCACTGGTTATGATAGAAGACTGGGGACTGGAGGAGGAAGGAGAGGGTATGGCTAGTTAGGCAGGGACTGGGATCCAGTGAGAAAAATGAGGCAGCCAGTTGTCTGGAAGAGAGGAAACACTAAGGCCTTGGCTACACTTGCGAGTTGCAGCGCTGTAAAGCTGCCCCTGGCGCTGTAACTCACTCCCTGTCCACACTGGCAAGGCATTTGCAGTGCTGTATCTCCGTGGTTGCAGCGCTGCATGTACTCCACCACTCTGAGAGGAATAGCAAGTGAAGTGCTGCCGCTGCAGCGCTGCGGCGCCAGTGTGGCCGCCCAATGCGCTGTGAATGGCCTCCAGAATTATTCGGCAGTATCCCACAATGCCTGTTCTAGCCACTCTGGTCATCAGTTCAAACTCTACTGCCCTGGCCTCAGGTAACCAACCATGTGACCAACCCTTTACATTCCCCGGGAATTTTAAAAATCCCCTTCCTGTTTGCTCAGCCTGGCGTGGTGTGCAGTCCTATCAGCGAATCTTTCCAGGTGACCATGCCTCCACGCACCAAGCGAGCCCCAGCATGGAGCAATGACGAGTTGCTGGACCTCATCAGTGTTTGGGGGGAGGAAGCTGTACAGTCCCAGTTGCACTCCAGCCGTAGGAATTACGATACCTTCGGGAAGGTATCAAAGGGTATGATGGAAAGGGGCCATGCCTGGGACGCCCTGCAGTGCAGGATTAAATTGAAGGAGCTGCAGAGTGCCTACTGCAAAGCCTGACCTGCCGATTCTACAAAGAGCTGGATGCGATACTTGGGGTTAACCCCACCTCCACTCCAAGCACCACCATGGACACTTCAGAGCCGGTGCGGGGGAGGGAGGAGGAGGAGGAGGAAAACGGGAGTGATGGTGGTGGGCCGGATGGAGACACCCTGGAATCCCTGGAGCCATGCAGCCAGGAGCTCTTCTCAAGCCAGGAGGAAGGTAGCCAGTCGCAGCGGCCGGTACTTGGTGGAGGACAAACAGAAGAGGAGGTTCCCGGTAAGTGGGGTTTTTTTTCGGGAAGGAATTTTTTCGGTGCGGGCTCTTTGGAAAAGGAGGGTTAGGCATGCATGCCTAGATGCAGAATAGTGCATTGATGTGTTTTATCACATCGCGGTAATCGGCCTCGGTAATCTCCTCGAATGTCTCCTCCAGAACGTGTGCAATGTGCTTGCACAGGTTTATTGGGAGAGCCACTGTGGTCCTTGTCCCAGCCAGGCTAACGTGTCCGCGCCACTGTGCCACGATGGGCGGGAGAACCATTGCTGCACACAGGCAAGCTGCATATGGGCCAGGGCGGAAGCCGCATTGCAGTAGAAGACCCTCCCTTGCTTCCCAGGTCACCCTCAGCAGCAAAATATCGTCCAGGACGAACTCCTGTGGAAAATGTTGGGACAGTGTTCAGTGTAGGTGCCCCCTGAAGCTGTTGGCTCTCCCCAAGGCACAGAAATCCAGAGGACAGTGCAGCCCTGAAACAATCAGTCCCCCTTATTCACCATTTTGAGGCTCCCGTGGGATATGTATGCTCTGTTTCGGACGGGAAAATTATGCTATTGTGTAGACCCTGTGTGTTTTCTACTCCTTAAGTATGGGGGGAATAATTACTCTGTCTGGTATAAACAATGCTGCCTCTGTTAAATGTTGCATTTTGCCTATACAGCTGCATCAACCTTGAGACCTCAGCTGTCCCTCTTATCGCCTGCTCAGAGACTGCAAAGACTCAGGAAGAGACCGCGAAAAAGCAAAGAAGACATGCTGCAAGAAGTGATGCAGCAATCTATTAAAGAGAATGAGAAAGCACAGGACTGGAGGGAGAGAGAAAGCAGGATCCGCCAGGAAAACGCAGCGCACCGGCGGCAAAGCACCGCGCACCGGCAGCAAAGCACTGATAGGCTCATAAGCATCCTGGAGCGCCAAGCAGACGCTATCCAGGAGCTGGTAGCCATGCAGAAAGAGGAGCAGTACCGCAAACGCAAACGCCACCCCCGCCTACAGCCCTTGTCCCAAAACTCTTTCCGTTGTGCCCCACTGTCACCTCCAACCCACTTTCCCCAACTTCCGTGTTCTTCACGCCACCTGCTGCCTCCAACACCAGTATCTTCACCACCCAGCCCTGAAAGCCACGACCCTTACCCTCTGCACTCAACCCCCATCACCATGCAATATAGCTGTCCTGAAGTGCAGCACTCACTGCACAGCACACCAGACAGGACATACACGAATCTGTGATTGTACTGTTCCTCACTCCAGCTCTTGTTTCTTTTCAATAAATAATTTTTTTTTCTTTTCAATAAATGGATTCTTTGGGTTTGAAAACACTCTTTATTATTGCATAAAGTAAAAAACTCCTTAGCCCAGGAAATAAACAGACACTGCACGTCTGCTTGTCTGCTTAGCAAACACTGATTCCTAAAGATTGGAACTACTGCACTTCACTCCCGTGCAGGGCACCAGATATCACTGCTGGTTTTCAGCCTCAAATTGCTCCCTCAAGGCATCCCTAATCCTTGCAGCCCCGCGCTGGGCCTCTGTAATAGCCCTGCTCTCTGGCTGTGCAAATTCAGCCTCCAGGTGTTGAACCTCGGAGGTCCATGCCTGAGTGAAGCTTTCACCCTTCCCCTCACAAATATTATGGAGGGCACAGCACGCGGATATAACCGCAGGGATGCTGTTTTCGGCCAAGTCTAGCTTCCCATACAGAGATCGCCAGTGGCCCTTTAAATGGCCAAAGGCACACTCCACA
This sequence comes from Malaclemys terrapin pileata, assembly GCF_027887155.1. Classification (NCBI taxonomy): domain Eukaryota; kingdom Metazoa; phylum Chordata; order Testudines; family Emydidae; genus Malaclemys; species Malaclemys terrapin. Next base: position 103,231,675 of record NC_071508.1, read on the forward strand.
GTCATTCGGCACCGGCTCAGCCTGTAGTTGAACTGTTCCTTGCTGCTGTCAAGCTCCCTGTGTAGGGTTTCATGAGCCACTGCATTAACGGGTAAGCGGGATCTCCAAGGATCACAATGGGCATTTCAACTTCCCCTACTGTGATCTTCCGCTCCGAGAAAAAAGTCCCGGCCTGCATCTTCCTGAACAGCCAAGTGTTCTGAAAGATGAGTGCGTCATGCACCTTTCCGGGCCAGTCTGTGTTAATGTCAATGAAACGCCCATGGTGATCCACAAGTGCCTGGAGAACCATAGAGAAATACCTCTTCCGATTAACATACTCGGATCCTAGGTGGGGTGGTGCCAGAATAGGAATGTGCGTCCCATCTATCACCCCTCCACAGTTAGGGAACCCCATTTGTGCAAATCCATCCACTATTTCCTGCACGTTACCCAGAGTCATGGTTCTTCTGAGTAGGATGCGATTAATGGCCTTGCAAACTTGCATCAACACGATTCCAACGGTCGACTTTCCCACTCCAAACTGGTTTGTGACCGACCGGTAGCTATCTGGAGTTGCCAGCTTCCAGATTGCAATAGCCACCCACTTCTCCACTGGCAGGGCAGCTCTCAATCTCGTGTCCTTGCGCCGCAGAGTGGGGGCAAGCTCCTCACACAGTCCCATGAAAGTGGCTTTTCTCATCCGAAAGTTCTGCAGCCACTGCTCGTCATCCCAGACTTCCATGACGATGTGATCCCACCACTCGGTGCTTGTTTTCCGAGCCCAAAAGTGGCGTTCCACGGTGCTGAAAATGTCCGTGAATGCCACAAGCAATTTTGTGTCGTACGCGTTACGTGGCTCAATAGCATCGTTGGATTCCTCACCCTCACTCTCACTGTCACTTTGGATTTTAAGGAATAGTTCGATAGCCAAACATGACGTGCTGGCGAGACTCGCCAGCATACGCCTCAGCAGTTCGGACTCCATTTCCCGCAGACAGATCGTGCTGCACAGAAACCATTGAAAGATGGTGCCAAAGGTGGACGGAAACAAAGGGATTTCTGGGATGCCAAGCGATGCATCATGGGGTATTGGGACAGGACCCAGAATCCCCCGCACCCGCACCCACGCCCCCTTCCCACAACCCACGGCGCCAGAATGGGAAAAGGTGCTCTGTGGGATAGCTGCCCATAATGCACCGCTCCCAGTAGCGCTGCAATTGCCGCATATGTGGCCACGACAGTGCGCTGGGCAGCTGTCAGTGTGGACAGACTGCAGCATTTTCCCTACTCAGCTGCACGAAGTCAGGTTTAACTCACAGCGCTGTACATCTGCAAGTGTAGCCAAGGCCTAAGACTGGACAAGGAGCTAGGAGGAGGAGGAGAGACTGAGACTGGCTGCACAGGAAGACTGAAACTAGGACCCAGTGGGGAGGAAGGGTGCAGGAGGAGGAGAGACAGATCTGAAAAGGAGCTGAAGTAGAGGTTGAAGGAACAGCCCAGGAAGGGAGACTGAGCCTGGTAGCTAGTGGGATTGGGACTTGGACAGTGAGCCTGGAGAGGGAGTGGCTGGGAAAGGAGACTGTGACTGGGATGAGAAGCCCAAGAAGTGGAGGCTGGGACTAGGTAGACTATGAGAATGGGACTGTGACAAAGATTCAGGGGTTGGGTAGAGACAGGAGTGGGACTGGGACAAGCTGAAAGGAATGGGGGAGAAGAGGGCAAACTTAGGGGTGTTATGGTGCAGGTTGGGTGTCTCCCAGCAAGCGTGTCTTTGATAAATGGATTATTACAAACTTAGTTGAAGCTGATGGCATGCCAGCTGCCTTCCATTCAGGCTCACAGGCAGCTATGACCTTTGCTCTGTGAAAGACTTTTGGGGTGCTGCATTCCTGGCTACAACAATTTAGAAAGCGCAACAGTCAGTTTTGATGATTGGGCCAAAGTGAGAGATCAATTCATTGTGGAAGTTATCTAGACCAGGAGACTAAGGCCATCTCTTCCCTAGCATTTACCTCAGAAAAACTTTTGTTGCTCAGGGTGTGAAAAAGCACCCCCTTGAACGACATAAGTTTTGCCAGCATAAGCACTTGTGTACACAGCGCTATGTCAGCAGGAGATGCTTTCCTACCAACTTAGCTACCACCACGTGTTGAGCTGTTTTTATTATGTCAAGTTAGTTTTATGATGTGTTTAATCCTGCATCTTGGCAAGGGGTTAAACTAGATGACCCTTGTGGTCCCTTCTAACCCTATGTTTCTATGAATTTGTTTACTGCTGCTTTAATAAGACCTTTGCACCCTGCCACAAATATTTTTTTATTTTGTATCATCTTTGGTGTAGAAATTTGACATATTCCTCAAGACAGACAGAATACCTTCCTCCTCCTCTTGTATTTGGACATCATTCCTACTAGGGTATCCTGCTTTCCATGCTTAGATAGCTGGAAAAGCAGGCCTTGTGTGATGTTCAGAAACTATAGTAATAGGGGACATTTTAGTAATAGATAGAAGATAGATGTCTCAGATGGAGACAAAGGACCTTTATGAATGAACTCCCGCCTATTTAGAAGGGGGAAACAGAGGTTATCTGTGGACAACTTGACCCAGGGGCTTCAGGGGAGACCAACTTTAAACTAGACTGGAAGGACTGGTATTTAATGTTTGTGTTAAACTGGATGAACTTTAAAACTCCCTTATGACAACATTTTGAGAGCTCTACCACATGTGCAGTGCTTCTTGCCCTTGAGGAAAAGTTTGACAAATTCCCTATTTTCTCAAAAACAACAAGGAGTCTGAAGTGGGTTTTTTACCCACGAAAGCGTATGCCCAAATAAATCTGTTAGTCTTTAAGGTGCCACCGAACTGCTTGTTGTTTTTGTGAATTCAGACTAACACAGCTACCCCCTGATACTTGACACCTACATTTCTCAGAATTCATCCCCTCACCCATTCTGTAGTTGGACCATGAGCCTGAGAGTTTAGTAGATCCAACATCACTTTCTTTCATTTTAGGAGTAATGATTTATAAATGAAAAACAAATTAATCCTAGAGTAAGATTTGTGGTGGAGGGAGTGCGATGGCAACAAGGGGTTAAGGAGATGTTCTGGGGTCAGCCAGCCATGCCACATCACACCTGCAAGAGATGCACAAACTGTAGGAGTTGTTAAAAGGGAGCAGAACAGCTCACTTGTGGGAAGAATAGGGAAGAGAAAGGACTGCTACCTTGCAACTCCTGAGAAAAGAGCTGAGAGAAGGCAGACTCTCTTCCCCTCAACAACTGCCTGAAGGTCCCTCCATGAGGGAAGGGAGGACTTCCTTCTATTGTACCCAGAGAGGGTGGAATTTCCCCCTCTCTCCTACTAACCAGTTTATTTGTGCTGATTCCTTGTGTTTTGTTTATGGACTACTCCAGGAAGGGAGAGACTTTGAACTGACCTGGCTGAAGAGCCAAGGCAATAAAGAAATCAGTTGCTGCCCCAAGAAGGAGAGCGCTACTATGCCATACCTGGCTTTGAAGAGGTGCCAAATGGTGAGCTGACCCCCTTCACAGCTTCCTGTGACAGATTGCAAATGTTGGACCATAACAGGGTGGTAGGAAGTGGCCAAGGAAGGGCAGCCTTCAGGTGCTCCTGGGTGTCAGACCCCTGTTTTGCCCTCACAGGGCCCTCTGCCAGAGCCCAGTGGAGTGGGGGGCCTGGGCTCCCCTACCAAAAATTTATCTCTCCACGTTGAAAGGCCTAAGCCCTGACCTCTAGGCAATGTTCTCCAGGAGCGAAGGACATCACAGGGAGTAATACGCATAACGCATATTGTGATGGAGCGTCTGCCCCACACTAGCCCAAAAAGAGCTAATAGGACCGTTGGGAGGCTGCGCAGGAGGCAGCCAATCAGGGCTGGTCTGGCCCATATAAGAGCAGGGTCAGTCACTCCCTGGAGCTTGGGGAAGGAGGAGGACTGGCTGCCTTGCAAGCAGAGGGCAAGATCTGGACAGAGCAGTGCTGGGCAGGATCAGAGGAGTGAATGTGAACTCCTGACTGACTGCTGAGTGCTGACATGCTGGGGCCTTGGGACAAGGGTGGAAAAGATGCTGGGGCTATGGGGAAGTGGCCCAGGGAAGTAGACTGTGAGGTTGGAGGGGACGCAGCATGTGGCTGCCATCTACAGGGGCTCTGCGCCGGGACCTGGAGTAGTGGGTCTCCCCCTCACCCCCTGAGAAGGTGGCTGGACAGTGAACTATGGTTCCCCCGGAAGCAGCAAGAACAGTGTGACACAGCCAGAGGGCTGTGTCCTGAAGAGGACGCTGTGTTCTTTAGGACAACACACTTCCTGGAGCAGATGTGATGGCGGCGAGATGTCAACAGTCAAAGGCACATGGGTGAACTAAGCTAATTCCCAGGACAGTCAGCAGGAGGCACCACAGCGGTCAGTTGAACCCCGTCACACACATCCTTGGAACATCTTTCTCTCTGGGAAACTACTAGATTTGTAATACATTTGTTATAATATATAACTTTGTAATATATTTCTTTTATTGCTTGTATAGGCTTTCTGGGTGTATAGGGGCCAATGAAAATTAATATAAAATATCTTGCAAAGTAAGGTTAAAATATTGAAATAAATTTGGACTCATTAATCTGCTTTTTATAAAGATAAATCACGAGAACTGTGATGTGTTCACATTTGTTTGCAAATATGTATCCTTGATGTGACCCATCCAATTGAGAACACTTTGTTTGCTTATGAGCAGCTTTCTCAAAATCTACACATTATCCAGATTTGCATAAACTATTTAATGAGTTTTTATAGATGTATATATTTGGGGGGGAAAGTATGTGTTCATGGGCAATTCATGAACAGAAAGAGGAAAATTTTAATTAGTAAATTACTAATTTTAAAGTTTTATACATCCCCTTCTTTGCATGAGATAAAGATCATTGCTTCGTGTGATGCAGTGCTTCTTTAAAATAGACCAGTTATCTATGTCTGTCAAAGTAACTTTCGGGTGATATGAGATATGGGCTGAAATGAGGATAGTTGATTAGATGCACTCAAATATTAGAGGTGCCCTGACATTGTTGGGTGTACGTCATTCTCACTAGTTATATGTCACTGATGGTGTAGCACTAAACAATCAGTGTTGCCTAAAAGTGTGCTATTTCAGGCTGATACCTGCAGTACTGAAGGCACTTCTTTTTTCCTATGGCTAATACAGAGGACCAACTACAATTTCACATGAAAGGGGTCAAGTCAACCAGCTACATCACAAATAGCAGAATTTATTAGTCATGCATCCTTCATATTTATAAATCGGGCACTAGATGCTGATATGTATGATGGTCTGTCATGGGGAGCGCTACCCAGAGGATTTACGGTTAAGGATACTATGTGTAGGGCTCCCTGACCTAGGGTTAAGGTTCCTATGGCTAGGCCACTTGGATTTATGGTTAGGGTTCTTATGGATAGTGCTCCTCGCCCTAGGGTTAGGGTTGTTTTGGGTAGGCTGACTTGGATTTTAAGATAGGAAAGCCCATGGGGAGGGCTTTTTTGCCCTAGCATTAGGGTTCCTATAGGTAGGCAATTAGATTTAGGGTTAGGGTTCCTATGGGAAGGATTCTCCACCCTAGGATTTGGGTTCCTATGGGTAGACCACTTGGCGTTTGGGTTAGGGTTCCTATGGATAGGACTCCATGCTATAGAGTTAGAGTTCCTATGAGTAGGTAACTTGGCATGAGCATCGGGGTTCCTATGTGTTGGCTCCCCACCCTAGAGTTAGGGTTCCTATCGGTAGGTGATTTGGAGTTAGGAGTGGGTTCCACTGCGTGGGGCTCACCGAGTGTGGCTCCCCATCTTTGCTTTAGGATTGCTATGGGTAAGCCACTTTGATTTTGAGTCAGGGTTCCTATGGCTAGGGCTCTACACCTGAGGGTTATGGTTCCTATGCATAGGGCATTTGGAGTTATGGTTAGGGTTCCTATGGGTAGGGCTCCCTGCCGTATGGTCAGGGTTCCTATGTGTAGGACACTTGGAGTTAGGGTTAGGATTCTTATGGGTGGGCCACTTGCAGTTAGGGTTCCTATGGGAAGGACTCCCCTCCCTAGTGTTATGGTTCCTATGGGTAAGCCATTTGGAATTATTATCAAGGTTCCTATGGGTAGGCCACTTGGAATTAGCATTAGGGTTTCTATGGTTAGGGCTTGCTGCCATTCAGTTAGGGTTCATGTGGGTGGGTCACATGAAGTTAGAGTTTGGATTCCTTTGGGTAGGTCTCCCTTTGCAAAGGTTTGGGTTCCTATAGGTAGGACATTTTAAGTTAGAGTTAGGATTCTTATGTGAGGCCTCTTGGAGTTAGGATTAGGGTTCCTATGGCTAGGGTTCCACGCCCTAGGGTTAGGGGTCCCATGTTTAGGTATACACGCCCTACAGTTAGGGTTTGTATGGGTACGCCACTTCTATTTAGGTTTACAGTACACATGGTTTAGTCTCCCTAACCTAGGGTGAGGGTTGCTATGTGTAGGGCTCCCCGCTCACTTAATAGGGTTCTTCTGAATAGGCCACTTAGGGTGAGTGTTAAGGTTTCTATGAGTAGGCTCCCCACCTTAGGGTTAGGGTTCCTATTGGTAGGGCACTCTCAGTTGGAGTTAGGGTTCCTATGGATAGGGTTATCCAAGCTATGGTTAGGGTTTCTATGGGTAGGGCTCCCTAAGCTAGGGTTAGATTTCCTCCAAGTGGCCTACCTATAGGAATCCTAACCCTAACCATGGGAGCCCTACCCATAGAACCCCTAAGCCTAGGGTGGGGAACCCTACCCATAGGACCCCTAACCCTATCTCCAAGTGGCCTACCTATGGGAACCCTAACCCTAGGGTGGAGAGCCCTACCCATGGGAACCTTAACCCTATCTCCAAGTGGCTCATCCGTAGGAATCCTAACCCCAGGGCGGGGATCCCAACACATAGGAGCCTAACCTTCTACCCCTAGGTACTGTAACCCTAGCACAGGAAGCCGTATCCACAGGAACCCTAACCCTATGGCGTGGTCATCCCATAGGAATCCTCACTCTAGAGTGGGGAACTGTACATGTAGGAAACCTAACCCTAACTCCAAGTGTACTAGCCATAGAAATATTAACCCTAGGGCAGGGAGCCCTACCCACACCAACCTAAAATCTAACTCTAAATGGCCTACCCCTATGAATCCTTACCTTAAGGCGGGGATCTCTACCCAAAGGAATCCTAAACCTAACTTTACATGGCCTACCCACAGGAACCTTAAATCTAACTCCAGGTGGCCCACCCATATCAACCCTAATCCTAACTCCAAGTGGACAACACATGGGAACACTAACTCCAGTTGACCTACTCATAGGAACCCCAACCCTATGGCCGGGTCCCTTACCCACAGGAACCCTAACTCTACAGCAGGGAGCCTCTAACCATGGGAACCCTAACTCTGTGGTGAGGAGCCCTAACTACAGGAACCCTAACCCTACCTCCAAATAGCCTACTCATAGGAATCCTAACCCTAGTGCATGGAGCCCTACCCATAGGAACTGTAACCCAACCTCCAATGGCATACCCATAGAAACCCTAACTCAAGGTCTGGGAGCCCTAGGGTGTGGAGTCCTACCCAAAAGAACCCTAACCCTAACTCCAGTGCCTTTCCCCTAGCAACCCTAACCATGGGGCGCAGAATGCCACCCATAGGAACTGTCACCCTAATTCCAAATTGACTTCCCATAGAAACCTTAGCCTTAGGGCAGGAAGACCTACACGTAGGAACCCTAACCCGAGCGCAGGAAGCCCTACCTATTGGAACTTTAACCCTAACTCCAAGTGGCCCACCCATACCAACCCTAATCCTAACTCCAAGTGGCCTATGCATACAAACTCTAACCCTAATTTTAATTGGCCTATCCATAGGAATCCTAACCCTTGGTCGGGGAGCCCTATGCATAGGACCTATGGAACCTAACTCCACGTAGCCTTCCCATAGCAACCCTAACCTTTGGGAGTGCTATCCAAAGGACCTGCAACCCTATCTCCAAGCGGCCTACCCACTGAAATCTTAACCCTAGGGAGGGGAACCCTACACATCGGAACCCGAAACCTAACTCCAAATGGCCTACCTATAGGAACCCTAATCCTACCGCAAGAAGCCCTATCCATAGGAATCCTAACCCTAGAGCAGAGAGCTGTGCATATAGGAACCCTAACCCTAACTCCAAGAGTCCTAGCCTTAGAAATATTAACCCTAGGGCAGGAAGCCTTACCCACAGGAACCTTAAACCTAACTCCAAATGGCCTACCCATATGAATCCTAATCTTAGGGCAGGGATCGCTATCCAAAGGAACCCTAAACCTAATTTCATGTGACCTACCCATAGGAAACGTAACCCTAACTCCAGATGGCCCACCCATACCAAACCTAATCCTAACTCCAAGTGGCCTACACATATGAACCCTAACCCTAATTCTAATTGGTGAATCCATAGCATCCCTAGCCCTAGGTCTGGGAGCCCTACATATAGAAACCATAACTCTAGGGCAGGAAATCCTACCCATAAGAACCCTAATCCTAGGCCTGGGAGCACTACCCATTGTAACCCTAACCCTAACTCCAAGAGGCCTACCCATAGGAACTCTAGGGCGGGAAGGAATACCCATAGGAACCCTGACACCAAGTGGCGTACCCACAGGAATCTTAACCTTAGGTCAGGGAGCCCTATGCATAGAAAGCCTAATCCAACTGGCCTACCCATAGGAACCCTAATCTTAAATTGAAGAGGCCTACACATAGGAAGCTTCACTCTAACACCAAGTGGCCTAGTCCTAGGAACCCTAACCCTAGGGTGGGCAGCCCTACCCATAGGAATCCAAATCCAACTCCTATTGGCCTCCCAATAGGAACCCTAACCCTAGCGAGGGGAGCCCTATCCATAGAAATCCTATAACTAGAGCAGGAAGCACTATTCTTTGCTACCCCAACCCTAATTCCAGGTGACCTCCTGATACGAACCCTAAGCCTAGGGCAGGGAGCCATACCCATAGGAACCGTACTCCTAAATCCAACTGGCCTACCCAGAGGAACCCTAAACCTAGGCCATGTAGTCCTACCCATAGGAACCCAAACCCTAACTCCAAGTGGCCTACCCATAGGGATCCTAATCCTAACTCCAAGTATGTTAACCATAGGAACCCTAACTGTAGTGTGAGGAGGCCTACCCATAAGTACCCTAACTGTAGGGCAGGAAGCCCGACCCTTAGGATCCGTAACTCTAGGGCAGGGATTCGTACCTATGGGAACCCTACCCTAGGGTGGGAAGCCCTGCCCATCGGAACCCTAACCCTAACTCCTAATTACCTACCCACAGGACCCCTAGACTTGTGGGAGGAGGGGGAGAGCCCTATCCATAGGGAGCTTAACCCTATCTCTAAGGGGGCTACCCAAAGAAACCCTAAGCATAGGGCAGAGAGCCATACCCATAGAAACCGCAATCCTAACTCTAAGTGGTCTACCCATAGGAACCCTATGCCTAAAACAGGGAGCCATACCCATAGGAGCCCTAACCCTACTCCAAGTGGTCTATCCATAGGGAACCTAATTCTAACTCCAAGTGGCTTAACCATAGGAACCCTAACTATAGCACAGGGAGACCTACCCAGGGGTACCTGTAGCGGGATGAACACCCGCTCCAGCCTGGAAGGGGTTGGAAAAGCCCTGCAGAGAGATGGGGCTGCGAAAGGGAACAAAACCCTGGCTGATTGTCTGAAGTGGCTGCAGCTGGGGCGATGCCCCAAACTGAGCAATAGGCCTTATTAGAAGGCCAGGGAAGCCAGAGGGAGCAGTCTCACTCTGACTTGAAAGGGAGACAGGCCTGGCCGCTGGGGAACTCATCCAGGGGACCTAGAGGGAGGCAGGGCTGGGGAAAGGCCTTAGGAGCTGGGAAGCCCTAGATCAGCAACTCCCTAGGCTGCAGGGCCTAGTTCTAGGCCTCCTAGGTATTGGGCTTGCTGAGGGGCAGCCAGAGGGTGGGTAAAGGCAGCCAGTCAAAACCCCTTGTTGCCTGTGATGATTGGCTGATAGACTGCAGTCCACCCCAGGGCACAGGAGCTAAACAGAGACTGGAAGTAGCCATGACTCAGGTGATGTGGGGGTTCCCCTGGGGTGGGGAAACCCAGTAAGACTGTGGGGTACTGCAGGAGGCGGAACCCTGAGATAAGGGCACTGGGGTCCATGGCAAGCAGATCACCAGCCTGCAGAGCGTGCTCCTGGGTTGAAGAGCTAATTCCTGAGGATGACCAGCAGGAGGTGCCACAGGGGAGAGTCGGCTGTGCTATAGTACCCTTACCATAGGGCAGGGAGCCCTACCCTTTGGTACTCCCATCCCTAACTCCAAGTGGCCTACATATTAGAACCCTAAGCCTAGGGTGGGGAGCCCTGCCCTTAGGAATGTAACCCTAACTCCACGTGGTCTACCCATAGGAACCCTATGTCTAAGTCAGGGAGCCCTACTCATAAGAAACCTAACCCTAACTCCAAGTGGCCTTGGTAATCATGGAAGATGAGAATGTTGTGGTAGTTCACTCCAAGGTATGTTGGGGGTTTAATTGAATTGGAAGTGGGAGTGGAAGATGGCAGCCTTCACGCGTCCCATTCTGTTAAGTGAGAATTCTCAATGAATTCTCACAGAATGTTGCTGAGCGATCTCCCAGTCATCAGGGCAACTCCTCCTCCTACTGAAGGCACTGAAAATGAAGCACCCATTTTACTTTGGAGTAAAGAACCATATGATTTGTCCAGAACTTTCTGAACGCCATTCTCAGACCATTTTTAAATAGCCTATTCAATATCAAGTACCCATGCTGACAAATTCCCTACTTCTTATATTGTACCATATCACAATACAGACTCACGAATGTCACTGTAATCCAGTCCTAGAGAATGGTGGGCTAAAGTGACCTGCAGTTTCTAAGTATTACAGGCAGACTTAATAATAGTAGTTGTTTCTGCCTCAAAAATGATTGTTATGGGATTCTAACAATTCAGCTGCAGTACATTCTCAGCAAGCAGTTAGTATATACAGTACATTTTCAGATTTTTCTTTTTAATATGGTACATAGTGATTCAGTTAGAGTGTATATATACTTTACTGAAAACAATTAGGTTGTACCATATTTTAGTTGAAAGCAGCTTGGAACATAACAGATCTTGAAAACATTATACAGTATATTTGTATATATTTTCATATATTTATTCATTTATTAATACATATAAATACAGCCTACGTGCAAACTTTGTTCATCTACACTCTATGGTACTATTCAGACTCTCCTTTCACTCCTTCTAAGGCTACAAATCTGATTTCCAAGTAGTTAAAAAGATGTGTGCAAGTACAACTGTATTAGTATTGTAACTTGATACTGGGATGATTATATAGTTATTTGAATCAATTGTTTGGGGCATGTGTTAAGAATGAAGCCGGAGCACCTGCCATGGCAGATGTGCTGCTGGGCAGATGGAGACCATACAAAAGGGGCAGACTGAAAGAATCCCTCTGAACACTACTCACAGAGGGAAAACTTATGGGACTTAATACTGTAGAGGCTATGCAAAGAGTGGCCCACAATAAATAGCAAGGGTGGAGCTGTGTTTCTGCCGTAAGTGACATTTGATGGTGTGTGAAGGATTCAGAATCATAGATGTAAGGAAGTTATCTAAGGAAACAGTCACTGCACTGTGATTCTATCACTTAGTGCAAATATCTCTTTGGTTGGTTAGTGCCAATGAGCTCCTGTCTGTTCCACATAAAATGATGTAAAGATTCAATAAAGAACCAGAGTTCTGGTGCCAGGGATTAGAACACTGCAAGTTCAGTTCCTGGCTGACGTAGAGTTAATTTATGTATGTTTTTGACATTGGGGAGCTGGTGGAGTGTATTGTTATACTATCCCTAAATTCCCACACAGTCTGGGGGAAGAGGTGTCAGCTGCTAACTACTCATCAGCAAGAGTCATCTATTACTCTTAGGGTACGTCCAGACTATCCGCTGAATCGGTAATATATCAGGGATTGATATATCGTGTCTCATCTAGACGTGATATATCGATTCCCCGAATGCGCTCCCGTCGACTCTGGAACTCCATCAGGATGAGCGGCGGTAGCGGAGTCGACGGGGGAGCCGCGGCCGTTGGTCCCACGCTGTGAGGACCCGAAGTAAGTCGAAATAAGATATGTCGACTTCAGCTATGCTATTCCCGTAGCTGAAGTTGCATATCTTACATTGACACAGCCCCCCACCCCCACCCCCAGTGTAGACCAGCCCTTAGGCTATGTCTACACTACCACTTATGTCAGTATAACTTATGTTGCTCAGGGGTGCGAATAAACCGCCCCGCCCCACCCCCAACCAACATAAGTTACACTGACATAAGCGCTGGTGTGGAGAACATCATGGCAGCAGGAGAGCTTCTCTCACCAACATAGCTACCGCCACTTGTTAGAGGTAGATTAATTGTTGACAGGAGATATCTCTCCTGTCAATCAGTTTAGAGCAGCTACACTAGAGAGCTTACAGTGGTATCAGTGAAGTTGTGCTGCTGTAAGCTCTCTAGTGTAGACATAGCCTAACTTTACTAGTTTTAAGCACTGAAAAACTGATAATGAGCCAGATGTCTCTGGAAAGGCCATTAACCTTCTATGGTACCACACATCCGGTCATAGCAGAGTGGCAGGATTTATGACTCTGCATAAGGATGCAGGGTTCCCCTGTTGACCTGCCCTGTTATCACGTGAGCAAATTCTGCTGACCCAGTGGCTATCTATGGACAAGAAAAATGAAGTGTGTTTACCAAATGAATTTTTGATTTGGACCAACTTCTGATGGTGAGAGATTAACTTTCAATCTTACACAGAGCTCTTCGGGTCTCGGAAAACCCCAGACCTAAAGAATAGCTCCCTGTAAGATTGAAAGTCTCTCTCTCTCCAACAGAAGTTGATCCAAAATTAAATATTACTTCACCCACCTTGTCTCTATTGTCCTGAGACCAACATGGCTACAACACTACAATTACTAACTGTTAGCTAATGTACTTAATGTTTTTGAACACCACTTAGCACCTTAGACAAAGACAGGGGTGTTTGAAAAGGTATTGGTTGGTTGTGGTCAATCCTTAGTTTCAGGTAGGTGTTCAGGAATCATTTTAATTAACACTTTTTTCAACACCATTTGCACCTAGTGTAGGCTAAGATGTTGTCATAACTATAAAGGGAAGGGTGTAACAGCTGTCCTGTGTACAGTACTATAAAATCCCTCCTGGCCAGAGACTCCAAAATCCTTTTCCCTGTAAAGGGTTAAGAAGCTCAGGTAACCTTGCTGGCATCTGACCCAAAGGACCAATAAGGGGACAAAATACTTTCAAATCTTGTGTGTGGGGGGGAAGGCTATTGTTTGTGCTCTTTGTTTGGGAGTTCGTTCGCTCTTGGGACTGAGAGGGACCAGACATCAATCCAGGTTCTCCCCATCTTTCTAAACAAGTCTCTCATATTTCAAACTTGTAAGTAAAAAGCCAGGCAAGGCATCTTAGTTTTACTTTGTTTTCTCAACTTGTAAATGTACCTTTTACTAGAGTGTTTATCTTTGTTTGCTGTACTTTGAACCTGAGACTAGAGGGGGGTCCTCTGAGCTCTTCAAGTTTGATTATCCTGTAAAGTTATTTTCCATACTGATTTTAGAGATGATTTTTACCTTTTTCTTTAATTAAAAACCTTCTTTTTAAGAACCTGATTGGTCTTTCCTTGTTTTAGGGGGTTGGATCTATATTCACCAGGAAATTGGTGAAAGGTTTCTCAAGGCTTCCCAGGGAAGGGAATTAGCTTTGGGAATGGTGGCAGCGGACCAGAACTAAGCTGGTAGTTAAGCTTAGAAGTCTTCATGCAGGCCCCCACATTTGTACCCTAAAGTTCAAAGTGGGGATACAGCCTTGACAGATGTGTTTGTTTGTTTTAAACAAACAAACGAAGCTTGTCATCTGGTTCTGATCAACCCTGGGTGTTCAGGTAGGGCTGTAGGATTGACCACAACCAGCTCATCAACATTTGCTCATGGCTGCAATAGCTCCTATGCCTTCTCGTTCCCAGCCCTGTTCCTGCCTTGTATCGCTCCAGGCAACCTAGTCACGAGTGACTTTGGCTCTTACCCTGTGCTCTGCCATCTGGTCTCTGACTCAGGGGTTCTGACACTTGGCTCTTGTGTGTGCCCTCTGATTTCAGCCATGATCCCTGGCTCCAATTGCTGACTCCTGGTCTAGCCATTAGGCAGGACAGCCCATATCCTGGTGGATGTTCCTAGACCTGCAGGTAAAATCATGATACTTGGAATACTCCACCAAACGTTAACTAGAATCCTGGTGTGCTCCTCCAGCTAGCTAGCACCACATTAGGTTGCTGTTTGGAAGAACAGGACTGACTGAGCTGTGCAGAAACTGAAGCAGGCTGTGTGAGAAATGAACATTGAAATAGACTCACCCTAAGGTCAGAAGGGACTATCATAATCATCTAGTCTGACCTCCTGCATCTTGCAGACCACAGAATCTCACCCACCCATTCCTGTAATAGACCCATAATCTCTGGCTGAGTTACTGAAGTCCTCAAATCATGGTTTAAAGACTTCCACTTACAGTGAATCCATCATTTACACTACAGTAAGTCCTCGCTTAATGTTGTAGTTATGTTCCTGAAAAATGCTACTTTAAGCAAAATGATGTGAAGTGAATCCAATTTCCCCGTAAGAATTAATGTAAATGGGGGGGGGTTAGGTTCCAGGGAAATTTTTTTTTGCCAGACAAAAGAATATGTATACATAGTATACATTTTAAATAATTTAAAACTGTACACAGCAATGATGATTGTGTAGCTTGGTTGAGGTGGTGGAGTCAGAGGGTGGAAGATGGGGGGGGGTCATTTCCCAGAGAATGCCTTACTGCTAAATGATGAACTAGCACTCGGCTGAGCCCTCAAGGGTTAACACATTGTTGTTAATGTAGCCTCACACTCCACAAGGCTGCACAAATGGAGGGAGGGGAGACAGCATGGCAGAGAGAGACAGAGACGCACACAGTGTGTGGGTGAGAGAGAGAGAGACTGCATTGCCTCTTTAAGTATGCTGACCCCACTCTAAGTACACTGCCTTTTTAAGTTGATCAGCAAGTTGAGACAACAGCTGCTGCCAGCAAACTCCCTCTGTCCTGAGCCCTGTCATGTCCCCTCTCCGGATAGGGTAAAGGAGCAGGGAGCAGGAGCTGGGGGACACCCTGACATTAGCACCCCTCTTCAACCACCACCTTACACAGCAAGCAGGAGGCTCCCAGGAGCAGATGCAAGGCAGAGAGCAGGAACAGCACACGGCAGGGAAGGGACAGCTGAACTGCCTTCAATTGATAGCCTGCTGGGCAGCTGCCACACAGGGAACTTAGAGTAGCGGGGAGCTGATGCGGGGCTGCTGGTCCACCCTGGTTCCAAGCCCCCACCAGTTAGCTCCAACAGGCTGCTCTTTCTGCAAGCAGTGGACAAAGCAGGCAGCTGCCAAACAACGTTCTAAGGGAGCATTGCACAACTTTATATGAGCATGTTCCCCTAATTGATCATCAACATAACAATGAAACATTAATCAGGACGACTTTAAGGAGTTACTGTAGTTTAAACCTGCAAATGACCCATGACCCATGCTGCAGCAGAAGGTGAAAAACCCTCAGGGTCTCTGCCAATCTGAAGGTCAGGAAATTTTTTCCTGAATCTACATATGGCGATTGGTTGGACCCTGAGTATGGGGGCATGACCCACCAGCCAGACACCTGGGAAAAACGTCTCTGTAATAACTGAGTCCTCCTCATCTAGTATCCCATCACAAGCTGTTGGAGATATTTGCTGCTAGCCATCACAGACTGGCTACATGCCATTGTAGGCAGTCCTATCATACAATCTCCCCCACAAAACAAACAAAAAACACACCAAGCTCAGTCTTGAAGCCAGTTAGGGTTTTTTTGCCTTTACTACTCCCCTTGGAAGGCTGTTACAGAACTTCACTCCTCTGCCAGATAGCTTCCAGAAATACAAGGTGGGTGAGGTAATATCTTCTACTGGACCAAATAAATACAAGGTGGGACAGATTGTAAACCGCTTACGCTTAAAATGTTGCAAGAAACCACCAACAATGAAATGGGAGATTAACGTCTCTGTAGTTATAGGACAAAAGAGGGTTAATAGGTTACAAATTTTAGTTATGAGTCATAAAACTAGTCTCTGTTGAGACCATGATTTTTAGTGTCTAGCGGAGTTAGGAATTTAAGCTCCCAGGCTTGTCTTTCGAAGGTATTTTGCAGGGTTTTTTAGAGGACAAGATAGCTTCAACTACACAGAGGGCGAGTGGGAAGTGCATAGGAAGAAGGGAAGGAAGATACATGTTCAGGGAATTGTGGGACTGGCAGTGGAGCCCAGGTACCTGCACATTTGCAACTCTGCAAAGTGAGTGGGGAGGTAAGGTCACAGTTCAACACCTGCTCTGCTCCATACCCCCAGATGGGCACACCAGCTCAGGAACTGTATTTGCCTAGGAAAGCTTGAAGGCGTTGAGTGTGGATTAAAGGGATCTGGGCCGAGATGAATGGCACAGCATGCAGAAAGCCTGCAACACAGACATACATTATGAGTTCCATATACTCCATGCAAATAAGTAAAGTGTTCATTCTTACAGATTGAATTGTGTTTATTTAGGATCACCTCACTGGCTAAACACACACTGGAATCAAAGCTCCCATTCCTGTAAGCAGCAAATACAACAGCAGTACAAAATAATTTGTTACTGAATACTGCTCAAGGAAATAAAAACAAAGTGAATGAACCTTGAATAATGCTTTCATTTAATTCACGCTTCAAATTTAAGAGCAGAAAATGAGGTGGTATTTTCCTTATTCAAATATGTATAATCCCTCTGCCAGATGCCAATAGGAGCAACAAGATTCATAGATTCCAAGGCCAGAAAGGACCATTGTGATCATCTAGTCTGACTCCTGTATAACACAGGCCATAAAGAACTCCCCCAAAATAATTCCTCCAGAATTTTTTAAAATCGATATTGGATATTTTTTCTTATTGTCAATGATGGAGAATCTGCCATGACCCTTAGCAAAATTGTTCCAATAACTCATTGTTAAAAATGTACACTGTTTACAGTCTGAACTTTTCTAGCTTCATCTTCCAGTCATTAGATCATGTTCTCCCTCTCTCTGCTAGATTGCAGAGCCCATTATTAAATATGTGTTCCCCATGTAGGTACTTAGACCCAGTAATCAAATCACCTCTTAATCTTCTCTTTGTTAAGCTAAATAGATTGAACTCTTTCAGCCTATCACCATAAGACATGTTTAATCACTGTTGTGACTCTTCTCTGAACCCTCTCCAATTTCTCAATATCCTTCTTGAATTGTGGGTACCAGAACTGGATACAGTTCCCCAGCAGTAGTCACACCGGTGCCAAATATAGAGATATCATAATCTCTCTACTCCTACTCAAGATTCCCTGTTTATGTATCTCAGGATCACACTAGTTCTTTTGGTCACAGCATCACACTGTGTCCTCATGTTTAGCTACAACCCCCAAACCTTTTTCAGGAGTCACGACTTCCCAGGACAGTGTCCCCCAGACTGTAAGCATGGCGGCCTACATTCCTCAATGTATATATTTAGCCATCTTAAAGCACATATTGTTTGCTTGCACCCACTTTACTAAGCAATTCAGATCACTCTGAAACAGTGACCCGTTCTCTTCATTATTTGTCACTTCCTCCAATTTGTCTCTTCTGCAAACTTAATCAGTGATTGTAAGGGACTGGGGCATAGGCCGTCTGGCCTATCAGTCACAGCTGGGCTGGAGTTCACATATCAGGGATATCCAGCCTCACATATCCTGAGAAAACTACAATGCATTGGTGATCTCCCAGAAAACACCATCCTAGCCACCATGGATGTGGAGGCTCTCTACACAAACATCCCACACACAGATGGAATACAAGCTATCAGGAACAGTATCCCTGATGATGACACAGCACAACTTGTTGCTGAGCTCTGTGACTTTATCCTCACGCACAACTATTTCAAATTTGGTGACAATATATACCTCCAGACCAGTGGCATCGCCATGGGCACCCGCATGGCCCCACAATATGCCAACATTTTTATGGCTGACCTGGAACAACGCTTCCTCAGCTCTTGTCCACTCATGCCCCTCCTCTACCTACGCTACATTGATGACATCTTCATCATCTGGACACATGGGAAGAAGACTCTGGAAGAATTCCACCATGATTTCAACAGCTTCCACCCCACCATCAACCTCAACCTGGACCAATCTACATGGGAGGTCCACTTCCTAGACACCACAGTACAAATAAGTGATGGCCACGTTAACACCACCCTATACCGAAAACCCACCGACCACTATGCCTACCTTCATGCCTCCAGCTTCCATCCCGGACACACCACACGATCCACCGTCTGCAGCCAAGCACTGAGGTACAACCGCATCTGCTCCATGTAATGTAATTGATTCCATTTAACCAATTCTAACTCTCATCTCTATCTTTTTCCTTTTATGAATAAACCTTTAGATTTTAGATTCTGAAGGATTGGCAACAGCGTGATTTGTGGGTAAGATCTGATTTGTATATTGACCTGGGTCTGGGGCTTGGTCCTTTGGGATCAGGAGAACCTTTTTTCTTTTACTGGGGTATTGGTTTTCATAACCATTTGTCCCCATAACGAGTGGCGCTGGTGGGAATACTGGGAAACTGGAGTGTCTAAGGAGATTGCTTGTGAGACTTGCGGTTAGCCAGTGGGGTGAGACCGAAGTCCTCCTAGTCTGGCTGGTTTGGTTTGCCTTAGAGGTGGAAAAAACCCCAGCCTTGGGCTGTAACTGCCCTATTTGACCAATTTGTCCTGAGTTGGCACTCTCAGTTGGGTTCCGCCAGAACCGCATTGTCACACCTTCCAACCCTGATATTCTATGATTCTATGATTCTATGACCAGCTGAAAGTCAGTGTGGGTAGGCTGAAGCCCAGGGGGACTGAGCACAAAACCTGGCCAGGGCAGTGAGGGTACTGGATGTGCCCTGCTGGACTGATTGAAGACTAAGGCCAGCTGAAATACCACCAGCTGTGGGTACTGAGATGTGCCCCAGCTGGGTGGTTGAAGAAGGCAGTGCCACTGGGAAGAAGCCTAAGAGCTGTGGCTCCATACCAGGGCTGTGATAAGAACTTGGAACTGTATACCCTGGAAGGGGGGGACAGCATGTGTGGCTCGGCCGGAGGGCTGAGTTGCCAAAGACCAGCCAAGAGAACCAGCACCTGGGAGGAGTGCTGGTGAGAGGCAGGTGCCATCCTGATGTAAGACCAAGACAGAAAAGCAGGCTCACACCTAACTGAGAGAAAGGTAAGGGGGCCATCCACAAGAGGTGGGTGCCCTCCCCCATGAAAAGAACTGTGTTTTCAGGCCCTATTGGCCAGAGAAAAGGGGGCACACATAAGAGGTGGGGTGCTGACCCTGTTACACAGCTACAAACTAACTTTTTAGTTTAGCAGAAAAAGCATAACAAATCAGTTATGGAAGTTAAAGCCAAACAGATTCAAATTAGAAATAAAGCTCAAATCTTTAACAGTGAGTAGAGAATATCTATTCAATAAACTACCAAGGGAAATGGTGGGTTCTCCATCTTGGTTTTCAAATTAAGATTGGATGCTTTTCTGGAATATATGTTTTAGTCAATCATGAGCTGTTGGGCTCAACAGAGGTGTATACTAACTGGGTGACATTCTATAGTGCATATTGTACAGGAGGTCAGACTAGATGATCTAATGGCCTTAGACTGGTACTATAGATGTGAGAGAGAAGGCATTATAAATACATACTGTAAGTTTAATATGAAATCTGGAAGACAAAACCTATTTGACCCTCATCTAACAAGCAATGGAGTTTGGGGGGTGGGGTGGGGTGGGGAGGGAAGACAGCTGATACCTGCTAAGCGCACCCAACCCAGAGTGGGCCTACAGGCAAGATGAGGAGTAGGGGGAGGAATGTCTATCTTCTTCACCTGGTTTGAGGATTATGCTGGGGTTTAGGCATGAGATATTATGCCTGAGGCAGTGGTGCATATACTCAAAGGATGAAACGTAAGTACCTAGAGAATGTTTACAGCAGAAATGTAGGTGCTAGGTGAGTTTAGGCATGCAGGGGTTTGTGGTTCACCATAGCACATCTGGGATTTAAATGCCTAAATACATTTGTAGATCTAGGCCTAACTGACTTGCTCAACATCACACAGGAAACTGAACCCAGAGTAGCACAGTCCCAGACTAACTGCTGCACCATGCTTCCTATGTGGAGAAAAGGTGTGTACTTACAAAACAAAACAAAAAATTCCTTAAATGGTATTTGTGTGTGGGTGGATAATCCCAACTGCTTCTTCAGATTTAGACTTGAGTGCTCATACCAATGTGGAAAGGCCATTACAAATACTTAGACAGCCATGTTCTCAATCTTCAATAAATCTGCCAAGTTTGAAGAGATTTTATCTTTGAATAAATTTACAAGTATTAGAAAAGCCAGACCATGCATGTGACTTTTCTCCTCCCCTTTCTTAATGCACTGAGATGGTCACATCCCAATAGATGTAGCACAGAGCAGGCTTTTATCTGAAAATCTTCATATTAAAATCAGGGATGGTACAGTTAGGCATTTCCTGCTGGGTCCATATTAACTGTAACTGTGGTCACTGGACTCAGAGGATCATGAGAAAATTGGCCTCTATAACTTTGACCTAACTTAGGTGATTGAATCTAAGCAAAAAAGTTCATGTCTCCTGTGAACTCCTGTGTCACAACTTTTCCATTATGAATGATCTGGTTTCATCCATGCATCCTTGCTAGCTGTTTCTCAGCATAAACGTCTCATTCAATGTCAATTGGAATAGGCAAGCACATTCAGTTTGTTTCATGGACATAGAGCCCTATAGTCCAGGAACATGCTACACCTGCAGAGTGAGCAAAGATAAACTTGATAGGTCTAAAACTGGACTAAGAGGTACTTTGGGGTTACTGGGAGGAAAGAATGGAGGCAGGTGGTCAGGCAGCTTTTCTATTTTCTTCATACAGCCTTCAGATTTAAATTTGAGTATGCCACACTTTGGGGAATTTCTCTATACATAGGACATTCAACCTAGGATTTGTAAGCAATGCCTATTAACATATTTAAATAAATCCGTCAGCTCATTCAACTGAATCTGTGGTTTCTAGATCACATACATTCTTTCAAATGCAAAAGCATCTTTTTAAAACAAAAAACCCCCAAAAGCAATACAATGCAAAATGCTAAGTGTTATATGTAGTGCAAATATTTACTTTAGTGCAAGATGACAGTTGAACTGTGCAAAAGTCAGGAAATTTAAATGTATGTTTCCCACAGCAACTGTCGTTCAGCTCCATTGCACAGACCAAAGTTCTACAGTAACGAGATATTACATCTGTGTAAAGGGTCTCCGTGCCAGTTGCTATAAGAACTATAATTGTGAAGTTCCTGACTCTTGTGTATTTAAATCTTCAGATGTTACATTGGATTAAATTAAATCTTTATCTTTACTATAATGGAACAGATATAAACTATAAATCCTACAGTCAACACTCTAAGTGCCTCATGAGAAACTTAGATTACCATTCATTAAGATAGATGTTCAACACTTCTGCCAGAACTTTGTCAAGAAGTTCATTCTGTTGGAGACAGAGTTCTGCTGTTGTAAATACAGTGTTTCATGAGGAAAAAAAGCTGTGACTGCTTTTCTTATTCATTTGAAGAATAGCACACTGCATGTTTGGCAGAAAAGGAATCCCATGATATCAGTCAAGACTCCCCTACAAATTTGTCTTTAAATAATAGAGAGGAGTTCTATTAATATTTTGCAAATGATTTTTTGAAGTGTTAACTAGATATACCCTATTGCTCCTGCTTTTGACTTTACAATGGTCCTTTCACTGGTTTTAAGGTTTTTTTCATTTTATTAAGACTTGGCATTTGTTCAAAGCACTAAATTAATGTTAATTAATATAAGTTGGCAAGCAGTGCAAAAAATATTTCATAAATGTTACTTTTCTTTAGTGACTTCCCCCATATCCATGCTGATTATGTTTCCTTTTCACAAACATTCAAGTGATCTGGTTTTAGTGACACAAATACATGCTGAAAATGAATTTCAAGGTCAAATACATTTACATGACAAAATATTTGTGCCAGAAATGATGATGCATTCATACAATTAGGGAATAAAAACACCACCATGTGGCTTATTTGACCAATCACAATTAAATAAGCTTAAATTGCAAGTACAGAGAGCTATTTGTGATCAATCAATAGTTTAAAAACAATTAGCTAAAATTCACTCAGAAATTTGCAGTAAGAAATGCATATAAGGCAGTGTTTCCCAAACTTGGGACACCGCGTGTATAGGGAAAGCCCCTGGCGGGCCGGGTTGGTTTGTTTACCTGCCGCGTCTGCAGTTCTGGCCATGGTTCACTGCTCCAGGGCAATGGGAGCAGCTGGAAGCAGCGGCCAGTACGTCCCTCGGCCCGTGCCGCTTCCCGCAGCTCCCATTGGCCTGGAGCAGTGAACCACGGCCAGTGGGAGCCACGATCGGCTGGACCTGCGGAAGCGGCAGGTAAACAAACTGGCCCGGCCCGCCAGGGGCTTTCCCTACACAAGCGGCGTCCCAAGTTTGGGAAACACTGATATAAGGAAACTGTGATCTGCTTATAGATATTCCCTGGGCACAAATGGAGGCTTCCTGTAAAAAGTAGAGTTTTTGCCTCAAACTGTGCTTCTCAGCAAGTGAGTACTGATGGCTGTGATATGTTGTAACCATTCTTTATTTGAAAATAGGAGTTTTCATTTAAGTAAGTCTCTAAAATCTTCATCAGTGGCTATACAGTATGGCTGAAACTTAACATCTGTTTGTACAGTTTTAATTGTGATAAAAATTAACTCTCAGAAGCCTACTTTGTCCTTGTGAGCAGCTGGAACTTGTCTACTTTAATGTATACATTGCAAAGACAATGTGGTAGGCTGCTCAGGGATGTATTAATGCTATTGTTTGTTCTACTTTAAGTTTAATTGCTTTCAGGAAGCGGTTAATTGACAGAGATCTAACCATTGGAAGATGTACAGAATGAGTAACTACACAGTCTGCCGGGTGCCCTGATTAACAGTTGCCTGTTTGGCCTGCTTTGTCCCTACATCCTTATTGTAATACAATAGTTTTACTTTATGGGAGGTGGTGGCTAGGAATTAAGGCCTGGTCTACACAAGGAAAATAAGTCAGTATAATTACATGGCTCATGGGTGTGAAAAATCCAAACCCCCGAGCAACACCATTGAACTGAACTAGCCTAATGCCCAGTGTAGACAGTGCTAGGTCAATGGTTGAATTCTCCTGTCAACCTAGCTACCACCTCTTGGAGAGACCCTCTCCCATTGGTGTAGGTCACGTTGTCACTGAAGTGCTGCAGTGGTGCACCTGCACTGTTGCAGCATTTTAAGCATAGACAAGCCCTCAGAGAAATGAAAATAAAGGCGAGCCAGTTGCAGATCTTTATCAATGGTATGTGCCTGCTCTCATCCACAGGAAGAATTTGGGCCATAAACTGTCTTTATTCTAACTCTTTGTCATACTCTTGCCTACTCTTCTTTCCCGGGGGGTGGGGGGTGGGGAGAATCTCTTTAAACTCATACTTCTTTTCTTTCAATTACACAAGTATCATAAGACTTAAACATTACCTGTACTGGTGTTTATTTAATAATTCTCTTTTTAGTCTAATTTCCATTAACCAATAATCAAAATAATTGGTATTGGAATTATTTCCCATGGCATTAACACATTTTAAATGCATATTAAGTTCCCAATTCAAATATTAACATTTAATGCCTAGTAACACTTACAAATACACTGCTGCGGGGGAGTGGATGGGTGTGTGTGGGCCTTGTTTCTGTATTTCCCCAACCACAGCATTCAGCATTCAGCCTAATTGCAAAATTATCCTCTAGAATGTCAGCTTTCATTGGGGGGACGGGGAACATCTAGCCCTCATGGTGGCAAAAGTAGACTTGACAACATGACCTAAATGTCAACTGATGCAGTGATATCTTCCTGACTGCACTCAACTTGAAACAATAGGTCTGAAGTGTGAACTGTCCCATCACAATGGGTTATTAACACTGAAATGTAAAAACTGTTGATGTTACCTTTACTATTTGCTGATTATTTTATCAGAAACATCCCGTTGGACACATTCCCACACTATCTCCCTCCTTAGGACCCTACTGTGCACACAGGTCTGTGCTAGCAGACCTTATTACAGGATCAGGCCAGGATCTCAGTTAAGATGAGACACAACCACTGGATGTAGCAGAAGGTGGAGGGATTGAAGAGTGGAGGTGAGGTCCACCATAAGGGAAACTCAAGTTTACATAGGTTAGCTATATTCAAAACTTGCAGATCGTAATTTGTTTTTCTCTTTTAGTCAGAGCATTCCAGTGGAGATAGGATCTAAATTTCTAATGTAAAACACATTTTTTAAAAAAGCTCCCTTAAGGTAATACTATGTTACAGAAGCAAGAATTCAATGTCTCTTTTGTTACCTCCCCTCCCATGTTTTTTTTTTTTTTAAATTGGACTCTGCTGTTCCCAGACCCTTCCTATCAGGAGCATCTATTTCCTGGGGTGGTTTTTCCTTACATGGGATGGGGCAGTCAAACCAATGCATGTTCCACAAAAGGGTCAGCTACATTCCATCTCCCCATGAATGTTTTTCTAGGCTGCTTCTATGGTGATGGATTCATCCAGATGTGGTGATTCAGTCAAATGTCCTTTCCATTACCTAGTTATATCAAAATGTACTTATTCCTTTCTTCATCCTAATATCAAAAACCTCTTCCCCCACCTCAAACTACAGAATCTTTTCCATATGATTAACACTTGTTCTCAATTCTCTATGTTTCAATTTTTGTCATCCATTGCTCTCTTTCATTACAATCCCTTCTTTAACCTTAAGGAAATACCCTGCATTTACAATCTCAGGTCACTAGAATGTCAGGAAAATTATTCTCACACTTTTTCTTGAGTCTTAAGAATCTGGAGTTAATTACATGTCACTCTTTTGACTAATGATGTTAGTGTCAGATTGGTTAATTAGATTCCAGAGAACTAAGCCTATTGCTTAAACCAGGAGGTTTTTCTCTAGTCTCCATAAACTGAATTATCTTTTTTAGTGCAGTCTTAAAATTTGTCAGACTTGTTCTATCTGTACCACATGAGTTTGTGTCTTGTTTTTCATGCATCTCACAGTCAGATCTTTGGTTCCTCATGCCCTTAATAGTCAATTAATCATTTTACTAATTTGTGTTGGCTTGGTGAGAAATGCCTTCAGTGATTCATGGAGATTCCTGAAGCTTTGAAAGTCTTAGCAGTTTTTGCAAATTGTCATGCTTATTAAAATTCCTTGTTAAATCCCCAATGTTTTATTTTAGCTGTGTCTCTTGCCACAATACTTCAGTAAATTCACTTCTTTGTAAAGTGCCTTATTCTTGTCCTTCCCATTTCCAATCCAATTGTGATGCAAGTGCACTGATGAATGTGTAGCAAGTCCTTCTCTATGCCAATCTGCAGAATCATGGGACTGGAAGGGACCTCAAGAGATCATTTAGTCAAGTTTCCTGCACTCATGGTAGGACTAGGTACAGATGCTCCCCAGACACACAAACCCAACTTACGCAAATCCGCACTTATGGAAAAAGTTCTGTAAGCTAGAAAGTTGTGTGTGGGTGTTTTTTTGCATAATGATTGGGTATACATTTCACATTTTTTCCTGAGTCTGAAGAGATGAAGTGGTCTTATTGTCTAATCAGGATCCAGAGTTACTGACCTCTGGCTCTAATAATTCTCATCTTCAGTGGGGTTGTGCAGCTTGGAATGGTCCAACTCAGAATCACTCGTTCCCCTTGGTGCCTTGAACTACTTTACCAGATTAACAGTGAGCTGTCCCTGCCTACAAGATGTTCAAGTGTGCCCATGCAAGAGTCTGGAAACATCTCGCTCAAGTAAAAGTGAGGACACCTCAGGCTTTAAAGGAGGTTTTTTCAGCTGAACTTTCAAGTTGGTGTGGTTCAAGTAACAATATAACAGACTCAAAAGGCATATCTGAGGGTCCAGGATACAAACATATATGTGACACTATGCCCCATATTCTTCATAGAAATATTGTTATAATATGATTATAGCATATCTAAAATGTATTTTATGGAAGATGAGTCGTGTGAGATCATTGGAAAGGTTGATTTACTGAATATGATTATCCCATTTGTATGCATGTATCATTTCCATATCTGAAGTTAGGAATATTGATTATGTATCAGTTACAAGTGGGTTTACACCTAGGGAACATCCACCAGGCAGAATGCAATCAATTTGATGGGCCTTTAGGAAGAATAATAGGTCTTTGAAGATTCTAATCTCCCACCTTCCTGAGAAGCTTTCCTGGGATGCCACAGACAACCTCTGACTCATGGCTGCTTTGACACTGCAGGGTCATGTGATCACGCCATCTGGTACTGGACTCCATGATAGAATATCAGTATTTTCTACACTGGAAAACAAAGGACTCCTGCCATATGTAAACTCCATTGAAGACCAGGGAGTGACTTAATCAGGGGTCTGTCTTCACCGAATCCCCACCCAGGATGACTGCTGGAAATATTTAAGAAATAAAGACAAAGGGGTGGGGGGTGGGGAGAAAAGGCTGGGAAGGTGTCTGGCCTGCAAAAGAAATGCCTTGAGTTTTAAGCTGCAAGCAAGAGCAGCTTGTCTTCAAGAACATCTGCAATCTGCCATAAAGCAACATTTAGGGTGAGAAATTACTACTTGTAACCAGTTTCTTTAGTGTATTAAGCTTAGTTTGGGTGTTTGTTTCATTTGCTAGTTAATCTGCTTTGATCTGTTTGCTAACCCTTCTAATCACTTAATCTGTCTTTTGTAGCTAATAAACTTGTTTTTGTTTTCTCTAAAACTAGTTTGTGGAATTCATAACTGAGGGGCAAAAAAAGCTGTGCAGATCTTCCTCCACATGGAGGGAACAAATGTTACGAGCTTGTGCTGTACAATTCTCTGTGCAGCAGAAGACAATACAATTTTGGATTTACATTCCAGAGGGGGTGTGCACTTAAGTGCTGGGCAGTTCCTTAGCTGAGATTTCCCATGCAGAGCTGATCTTAGTATCTATCTTTCTGCAGCTGGGTGTGTCCCTACTTCTGTGTGCTGTAGGAGGCTTGAGGGCCTGGCTCAGCAGGACAGTGTAAGGGAGCCCAGGTTGGTGGAACAGGCAGCTCAATGGAGGGGTGTGTGTGTTCAGGGTAAACCTCCTCAGAATAAGTCTTATGGAGAACCAAGTGCATCCATCAGAGTAATAGGGTCATGAACAGAATGAGTGCCATCTACATCAGAAGAGAAACTCTCAAGAATCAGGACTCACCTCTGGCAAGATGATTTGGCAACAGAGTAGGCTCAGTAACCAATGGAGCATCCATTATGACATATTGTCCTAGAGGAAGTAAATGGTTTTGGAGTAAGGTCTTTAATAGGCTGCCATTCTATTCAGGCTTTAGTTGGTAGATAGGTAGCCCCGGTATTTGAATTTCTACAACATAGGGCTGTGAAACCCAGCTGTTTGAGTCCTAAAGTAGTGGCTGGGCCTGGTTTCTCCCACCAGTGAAGTGGTGTAAATACTGAGGAGGGGACGAGGCTTGTTCAGAAGCCTCAGTGAAAGGCTGAATATAAAGGGCTCAGAGCTGAGGCTGAAGGCTCTGGTGAGGGCAGATAGACAGTTCTGTTGGACTCTTGCTGGAAGGAGTTCATTTTGACTGTGACACCCAACTGGAGGGCCAAGCCACTGTGCACAGGATGGGCCTACTCTAGGGATGAATCAATGTTGAGTAGTGAAGGAGGGCTGTAGTCTCTAGGACACCAGTTTTATTTGTTGCAGATATACGGAGGTATGTCGTCAATAAGGCAGGGGGTTACTGAAAGAGAAAGGATTGTCTCATGGTTAAAGACCCTGAGTGCAGCCCTGTCTTAAAAAGTTGGGGGCAATGGCCCTTTGCCCTCTCTCCACCCATCTTGGGTGCCCATGGTCATGTCCCCCTAGAAAGTTTAACACCCCTCTGTTTGAGAACCTATACCTTAAGTAAATCACTTAAACCAACTTTTCAGAGGTGGTCACTAACTGTGTGTACCCAGACAATGAGAAAGTCAGTTTGAGACCCTGGGGCCTGACTTGCAGATATGCTGAATGTGCATAACTTCAACTGAAGTGAATGGGAGCTGTGCTTTAAACGTATAAAGTGCTCTAAAACAGCAAGGTATTATATAATGCTAAGTACTCTGAAAAGTTAGCTTGTAAGTGTGTCAGGTTGGACACCGAAAGCTTGTGGATACTCTTGATTTTACTCTCTGTGTCTCAGGTCCCCTTCTGCAATATGGGGATAATATCACCATGCCTCCCCTGTGAGGTGAGGAGATAGACTAATGCTTGTGAAGCATGCAGACACTATAGCAGGGGTAGGCAACCTTTCAGAAGTGGTGTGCCGAGTCTTCATTTATTCACTTTAATTTAAGGTTTCGCATGCTGGTAATACATTTTTAACGCTTTTTAGAAGGTCTCTCTCTATAAGTCTATATTATATAACAAAACTATTGTTGTATGTAAAGTAAACAAGGTTTTCAACATGTTTAAGAAGTTTCATTTAAAATTAAATTAAAATGCTGATCTTACGCCACCAGCCTGCTCTGTCTGCTGCCAGCCTGGGGTCTGTTCACCTAGGCCGGCAGTGGGCTGAACGGGGCCTGCGGCCAGGATGCCAGCTGGCAAGGGGCCGGCAGCCAGGACCCCAGACCTGGGAGGGGGGTTCAGGGGTGAGGGCAGAGGGATGGGGGCTGTGGGGGTGCAGGCAGAACGCTGGGTGTGCGGGGGTTCAGGGGTCAGGGCAGAGGGCTGGGTGTGTGTGGAGGTGCAGGGTAGAAGGCTGGGTGTGTGTGTGGGGGGGGGTTTAAGGGTCAGGGCAGAGGGCTGGGGTGCTTGGCTCATGGGGGTGCTCCCAGCCCCCTGTCCTCAGCGGCTCATGGCAGTGGGCTGGAAGGGATATGCCCTGTTCCACACCCTTCCCTAAGGTTCCATCCCTACCTCTTCTCTGCCTCTTCTACGGAGGCTCTGCTCCGCTTCCCCCTCCCCCTCGCAAGGGCCATCAGCTGATCGGCGCAGGGAGAGGGAGGGGGAGGGGGAGGGGCACGAAAGCACCACGTTGGGGGAAGAAGCGGGGGAGGGAAGCTTCTTCCTCCTGCCCCCGCAAGGGAGAGCGGTGGGCGGGGGGGCTGAGTGGGGCTGGGGGCCGGGATTGAGGTAGGCAGCAGCGTGCCAGTCAAAATCGGCTTGCGTGCTGTATTTGGCATGCGTGCCATAGGTTGCCGACCCCTGCACTATCGTGATGAGCACCACAGGAAAAACCTGTGAGGAAATTAATAATACTGTTTTCAGAACAGGATTTGGGTAGTGTGCAGTCAACAAGGTCTGGAGCCACACACTTAACAATGAAGATAAAATAAAATAGCTGCAGATTAACTGAGCACCATCCATCCACTGCATGATACAGGAAAAAATAGTACACCTCTACTCCGATATAACGCTGTCCTGGGGAGCCAAAAAATCTTACTGCATTATAGGTGAAACCGTGTTATATTGAACTTGCTTGATCCACTGGAGCGCGCAGCCCTGCCCCTCCCCAGAGCGCTGCTTTACCATGTTATATCTGAATTCATGTTATATCGGATCGCGTTATATCGGGGTAGAGGTATATGTGATTATGTAATTAAAGGCATTAATGTTGTACAGACAGTCTTAATTCTAGCATTCCTCACTCTTGACTGGTTGACTCTTCAACCTTAAT
The DNA here is from genome assembly GCF_027887155.1 of Malaclemys terrapin pileata. NCBI lineage: Eukaryota > Metazoa > Chordata > Testudines > Emydidae > Malaclemys > Malaclemys terrapin. Next base: position 103,261,736 of record NC_071508.1, read on the forward strand.
ATTTTAATGTAATTTTTGTAAATATGTGTAAATATATAATGTGGTGGTTGTGTATACCCAAACAAACCTGGTACTAAAAACTTTGGCCTTTATATGTCAGTCTGTGTTGGAGTTAGATTAGTCAGCCTTCACAGCTCCTTTCCCCAGGCCCCAGTTGCAATTATATATAAATGGCAGATTATTAAACAAAAATTGCTGCAAACTGATATAAGTTTAGGATGAGAATTTTTTTATCTTTTAAAATCAGATGTGCTTTAGGTCAATCCCATTTTGAACAAAAGCCCAGCTCCATTCATGGGAGTCTTTCTAATGACTTCAATGGGCTTTCTATTAAGCCCTCAGCATTTTAACAACTTCATCACGTCTGTTTTTCAATTTTTAATAATTACACCTCAAACTTTATTCTTTTGCTACAGCTGTCTGTATTATAACATATTAAATATAAAGCAACACCTTTTTAGAGATGGCAGAGTTATAAACAAGACTTATTCTTAGATTAAAGCATACGGTATTTACAAAATATGAGTAAATTGAAAATTTTGTTAGGTTTAAAAGTTTGAAGTACTGTACCTGCCATCTACTGGAAATATAAAGAAGGTGCATTTAGTCAGCATCATCAGTCTTTCAACCACTAGTCTGATATGGCTGGGATAATATCACTGCAGCTTGACTAATTTTTGCTTTAGGAAAACAGTTTTGAGTTGGCTTAATTTTGAGGCATGTGATGTTTTTCATTACTCTGCCAAAGAGTAATCCTACAATGTAGCTTCTAATTTCTTTCTTACCACTTTGTAACACATTAAACCTGTTTTTTTTTAACAAAACTTTCTTAGCTTTTTCAATTCAAGCCTTTGTACAATCAGAAAGTCATAATTAACAAATACAGGATAATATGTTTAAAAAAACCCTCTTACATAATCAAGGGTCTCCCAACTTTATTTATCCAAGATGCAACTCAGAGGGAGTACGAGCCATTAATAAACAGATAAGATGTGGTCTGCAGAATATAATTCATTTTCAGTCACTAATTTGTTCCTATCTGGGGGAAAAGGTACCACGTATTTTACCAAAATGGACACACTGTAGCTAAGCCAGTTGATTTTCAAGGGAAGGTGAATTACAGTATGTACATGATCTCTTCACCTCTCCTTGACCTCTCCAGTTCTGGTCACATAGACCATAGTAATTCATTTACAGCATGGCCACTAAGGCTGATAGAAAGTCTGAGACAAAGAATAGGTCACAACAAATTGTCCCAGCCCATCAATTTTAGGCAGCACCTGGATTTTGGGCAGCATGTCTTGGAGGATTTGATTTAGTTTATTAAACAATAAGACTTGGCTGCAGAGAAATGCAATTTTCTGATTCTATTAGCAATATAATGTGAGCTCCTTATGTTCCCTACAATCCAATAAAAAAATTATTTTGAGGTTTGTAAATCTAAAATGGACAAATTTTAGCTATCTATTATGTGTATGTTTTATGTGTGGAAGAAATAAATGTCCTAGGGTATGGAAGATGAAACTTTTGACTTCTATTTGAATCATATCTGTATTAATGTAGTGGTGGAAATCTAAAGGTATATCCAGATTCTGGAATGCTCAGTTTAAGACAGCATTTCACTGAATTTATTAGAAGTCTTGTTTTAGAATTTACCATCACTTTAGAAAATTCATTATTTTAAATAAAGTAGTGTCCACACTGTTACATTCTACTTACTGGTTACTTTTTTCCCATCCCTCCTAAAAACTCCTGTAATAATGTTGTTGAAGTACAGTAGTTATTCTATTTCAGTCTCAATTGATGCCTGTGTAATGGTCACAAACTATTTACACACAGAGCATCACTGCAATATACACCTCTATCCTGATATAACACAATCCGATATAACACGTATTCAGATATAACGCGGTAAAGCAAAAATGGTTTTCTGTCTCATCTACAACATACTTTTATTCTGTTTAATCCCAGTTTATACATTTAATGATTACCGCGTACATATTCAGTATGTATGTTTTTACAAGCCTGCCTTGGATCGAAAGTCGAAACACAAAGCCGAGTGCATTTACAGCATTTTTAAACTTTCACTCTGATCTTCATTGCATAAAAAACAGTCTGTCTGCAAGTCTTAATTAAAGTTATAACACTGACAGTTTAAATCCATTGATAGTTTAAAACCACTGAAAGTTTAAATTCATTTTGCAGACAACAAAACCATGTACGAGGTGGTAGCTAATTTTCAACAGACATTATAATAAAAACAGCTTTTGTATTTATAATCATGACTAATTTATCAAAAAGGAGAGTTCAGTCTAACTTCATCATTGACTAACCTGCTGCTGCCTTGCCAGTTTAAAGTTGTTACAAAACCATCCGTGGTCGGCGCCTCGGCTCTTAAAATGTGGCTTGTATCAAATTACACACATACAGTACATTGTCTGTACAAATGTGCATGTATCAAAGTGGTGGAACGAATATGCAACAATGAGAAGGCAGGGGTAAACGTATGTTGTCTGCCCATGGTCTCATTAGGCGTTCTCATCTCTCCTGCCTATTTTAATCTTGTTTCTAAATTGTGTGCAGCACAGACTAAGCAATGGTTAGTATTAATATTAAAATACCATTGACGTGATGGCAAGTAGTTCACAGCCACGGAAACGAAAGTCATGGACAGTCAAAGAAAAATTGGAAGCTTTGGACAGACTGAAATCAGGAATGAGCCAAGCAAAGGTCTCAAAAGAACTAGGAGTGGGGGAATCAATCTTAAGAGGGTGGATCAAAGATGAGGAAAAATTATGATCAATGCTAATTGAACTGGATGAAAGTGAAGGCCTGGAAAGGAAGCACCTAAAAACTGCCCAGGATAACCAACTAGATAGAGCAGTATTTACATGGTTTACACAAGAACGCTCCGACAGCACGCCAATTTCTGGTGACATTATGAGGAAACAAGCGGAGAAATTGAAGAAGGATCTCAATTTTAGACACTCAGGCGGGGACGCTTCTGCACATCAAGGTAACGAATTTAAAACTAGCAGTGGATGGCTTAATCATTTTAAAAAACATCATGGCATTTGGCAAGTCACAATTTCAGGAGAGACGCGCTCCGCAGATATAAAAGCTTGCGACGAATACCTGCTAAAGTTACAAGAAAACAACAGGAGTACTTGTGGCACCCTAGAGACTAACAAATTTATTAGAGTCTCTAAGGTGCCACAAGTACTCCTGTTCTTTTTGCGGATACAGATTAACACGGCTGCTACTCTGAAAAAAGTTACAAGAGATCATCATCGAGCGTAGCTATGCTCCGGAGCAAATCTATAATGCTGATGAAACCGGCTTATGTTACCATATGCTGCCGGATAGAGCACTTGCTTCTAGGACCGAAGAACAAAAGGCCGAAGGTTTTAAGGTGATAAAAGAGAGACTGACAATACTTTTCTGTGTGAATAAAACCGGTTCACATAAATTTAAACCTCTGTGCATAGGCAAATCCAGGTCACCTAGGGCTTTCCACCATAAGAACATGGATTCGCTTTTATTCATTTATCGCCATTCAAAAAATGTCTGGATGACACTGGATATTTTTGAGGAATGGTTTAATAAATATTTGTACCAGCTGTCCGGAGCCACCTACGCAGACAAAACCTGGAGCCAAAGGCATTGATCCTACTTGACAACTGTCCCGCCCACCCCCCAGTTGAGACCTTAACCGGCAAAGACGGGAAGATAAAAGTGAGCTACCTTCCTAAGAACACGACGTCCAAAATACAGCCCCTTCGATCAAGGCATTCTAGCCACATTTAAAATGAACTATCATAAAGCCTTAGTAAAGAAAATTGTTGAGGACAACAGTAGCATAACAGATGTAATCAAGAAATTGAATTTGCTGGATGTATTTAACTTAGGTGAGACAGCCTAGCTAGGAATCACTCTGTCAATGATACAGAAATGTTGGCATCATCGTCTCAAAAGTGCTTTTGTCACTGAAAGCGATGACAACCAAGATGAGGAAGAAGATGAATTAAATTAAATTAATGGAGATATCCTATCTCCTAGAACTGGAAAGGACCTTGAAAGGGCATCGAGTCCAGCCCCCTGCCTTCACTAGCAGGACCAAGTACTGATTTTACCCCAGATCCCTAAGTGGCCCCCTCAAGGATTGAACTCACAACCCTGGGTTTAGCAGGCCAGTGCTCAAACCACTGAGCTATCTCTTACTTCTCTCTCTCTCTCTCTCTCTCTCTGCTCCTGACTTCTGACTCCTAGCTTCTTTCTCCACCCTTTAATCACCTGCCTTTTATATTATGCTAGCTGTCAGTTCTTTTCCACTATCTATTTTTAGTTTCAGGATTTCACTGGGTATCTGCTCATTCTATTTTTATTCTCCAATCATTGTCCATCACTTCTGTGACCATTAACTTTCAATCATTGTTTACTATTTTCACAACCTTTAACCTACAGTTACCTTGTTTACACTCTATTATGTGACATTTGGCCTACTTTTGGACTGCTCATGCTCAGTACCAAACATTCCTAAACGCATGCCAACATTAACTCATTTTTGAATGCGTGCCAACATTACAAACATTTCACATGTGCTCACTGCCATTGTTTACCTCAGTTATGATTACCTCATCTGACCTTTCACCTACTTTCAGTGGTGAAATACCATGTGACCTGCAGCTTCCAGTGGTGGAGTGACTCTTGCTTCTTCAAAATGGAAGTAGGGAAACCAAATGGACTCTGGGAAATTTCTCTGGTAGCAGTCCAATAAAAGAGATTACTTCATCCACCTTATCTTTCTATTGACAGTCATGTTCATTCTGTTAACAGATCCCTCAAAGAAATTCAGCAACTTTCAGTTTTAATTTGCTTTAGAAAGATGAAGGACTGAATCAACCTCATCAGGAGTGGAATATTCCAGAGAATTTCTGCATTACAGACATAAACTTAGACCATTAAGCCTTCTACTACCCCACACTGCCCCTTTGGCTACCGTGCAATAGTTATTGGGGAAATGCTTTCCTGTTGGAAGTAAAATATTTGCATAACTCAGTAGGCTCCAGGAGAGGGTAGCTAGGACTCTTTACACATAATTATTGACTATCTGTGCTGTGAGCCATTTCTTTAACTCTGTTGTAGGAAGCCTGGCAGTGGAACTAGGTTTTAGGCAAAAACACTACAACGAAGCGTGCATTGAGAGAGCGGAGCTTCATTGGTGTACTGTTTTCCTTAAGTGTCTTCGGTGTTAGAAGAAACTATTCTATGCTTCATCATCATGACAGGTAGGATAGTAGTTATGAAAACTATTTCTAATTAAGTAGTAAAAGTTGTCTGAAGCAAACAAAAGGAAATCATGTGAGCCATCACAAATTTAGTATCAGAGGGGTAGCCGTGTTAGTCTGAATCTGTAAAAAACAACAGAGGGTCCTGTGGCACCTTTGAGACTAACAGAAGTATTGGGAGCATAAGCTTTCGTGGGTAAGAACCTCACTTCTTCAGATGCAAGTAATGGAAATCTCCAGAGGCAGGTATCTCCATACTGATTTATACCTGCCTCTGGAGATTTCCATTACTTGCATCTGAAGAAGTGAGGTTCTTACCCACGAAAGCTTATGCTCCCAATACCTCTGTTAGTCTCAAAGGTGCCACAGGACCCTCTGTTGCTTATCACAAATTTAGCTAACCAAGGTGGGATTTAGCTGTTTGAAATCTAGATCATCTTTGTGCCTAGTAGCTGGTGTGCAATTACAACTCAGCAGCCTCTTGAAAGTCTGATCAAGTAAAGCTGGTAAACTAGGTTTGCTGAATAGTCCTGAGTAATTTCCTCCCAGAAACGACAATAAACAGCCCATAAAACAATATGAGTTTCTTCTGAGTGAAAGGGTCTCTTCATAAATGAGTTTCTTTCTAGAATTCCTTTTCTTACACAGCATGTCTAAAAGCACTTTATACTTCATGTATTAACACCATTTAATTAATTCTGTAACCATCAAGTAGCTCATGCACCTGCTTTGGACACTAGAACTTTATTGTTCAGAAAGGGAATTTTGGCCAGGCTACAAGAGTGTTCTGCTCACTTCAATAAATAGAAAACAGTCTCCTTTTCTGTACACATTTGAAGTCTCTGCAAAACAAAAGGAAGGCCTTTATTCCAGTAGTTCCTTTAAAGACAGGAAATAAAAAGCCCAAATCTGACCTTTCCAATGAGGTTACAATTTGTCTACTTGGAGGCAGTATACATTTTCTGGGGAATATGGTAACACCATTTCAAGTTTTCTGGAATGTTTGGAAAGCCTCAGATCAAACTGCTCTGAGCCTGGCCTATGAGTTTAGCATAAAGGAGTTTAACTCCTTTTCTGCTTTTGCTGTGTTGAGGCATAAAAATCAGGCAGCTTGATGTCAAACAAAAAGAAAAATAAATACGGAAATACCCAAGGACTAGGGAATGCAGAGACTGAAACGGTCCTCTCTCTAAATGAGTAAGGTACTCAGCTATCACAGTGAGTGACAGATTTAAAGAATGTGCTGTAGTGTACTAAAGGCAGATTTTTGGCTTTCCTGCCATGGCCTATGGGTAAGGCCCTTTGTTTTCAGGCTTTATCTTTAAAAATCTCCAGGAATTTACCGGTTTATTACAAAATTAAAAAAAAAAAACTAGTGAAAATCAGTGCAAAAGTTAACTTAGTTTTCTGGGTAAATATCACTTTTTTTGAAAGTTAAAAAAAAACCCTTAAGTTCTGAAACATAGCTGGATACAGAAGACGTGGAGGAGGCAGTGTATTATCCTACCTGTCATGATGATGAAGCATAGAAATAGTTACTTTCTTCTAACCCCGAAGAAACTTAAGGAAAACAGTACACCCATGAAGCTCCCCTCTCATTGCATGCTTCATTTTCAGAAGAGGTAGAAGAAGCAGCGTGAGGAGATGCACATTCTAGAATTGCCAACTTTCTAATCGCACAAAACTGAACACCCCTGCCTCACCCCTTCTCTGAGGCCCACTCACTCCACCCCCCCTTCCTCCATTGCTTGCTCTCCCGCACCTTCACTCATCAGCTGGGGCAGGGGGGGTTGGGGTGTGGCAGAGAAGTGAGGGCTCCGGATGGGGATGCAGGCTCTGGGGGGGCCAGGGATGAGGGTTTGGGGGTGTGGGAGAGGGCTCTAGGCTGGGGCAGGAGGTTGGGGTGCAGGATGGGGTATGGTCTGGGGGTGTGGGCTCTGGGGTGGGGCCAGAAATGAGGTATTCAGAGTGCAGGGAAGGCTCTGGGATGGGACAGGGGGTTGGGGTGCAGGGGTGGGGGCTCTGGCTGGAGGTGTGGATTCTGGGGTGGGGCAGGAGATGAGGGGATTGGGGTGCAGGAGGGGGCTGGAGCAGGATGTTGGGGTGTTGGGGGAGGTGCAGGCTCCAGGAGGGAGTTTGGGTGCAGGAGGGGTCTCCGGACTGAGGCAGAGGGTTGGGGTGCAGGAGAGGGTTTGGGGTGTGGGGGTCCCGGCAGCGTTTACCATGGCTCCCGGGAAGTGGCAGCCAGGTCACTGCAGCCCCTAGACAAATGGGCAGCCAGGGAGGCTTGGCGCGCTGTCCCTGCCCTGAGGGCGGGCTCTGCAGCTCCCATTGGCCAGGAACTGTGACCAATGGGAGCTGCAGGGTCGGCCAAGGAGGCTCCGTGCACTGCCCCCGGCACCAGAATAGTAGCTCTCAACCTTTCCAGACTACTGTACCCCTTTCAGGAGTCTGATTTGTCTTGCATATCCCCCAAGTTTCACCTCACTTAAAAAAACTATGTTTACAAAATTAAAAATACAAAAATGTCACATGACACTATTACTGAAAATTACTTACTTTACCATATAATTATAAAATAAATAAATTGGAATATAAATATTGTACTTACATTTCAGTGTATAGTATATAAAGCAGTATAAATAAGTCATTGTCTGTATGAAATTTTAATTTGTACTGATTTCACAAGTGCTTTTTATGTAGCCTGTTGTAAAACTATGCAAATATCTACATGAGTTGACGTACCCCCTGGAAGACCTCTGTGTACCCCCAGGGGTACACATCTGTTTGAGAACCAGTGGGCTAGAACATATTGGTTTCTAAGAGTCCTGTAGATTGGCGGTTGGAGCCAGTGGCCCTGATACCACAATGCTTTATTAAGCTACCTTTAGTGGCTGGCTAGAGGGCATTTTGACCCCTTGCTATCCATGAAAGTTGAACCATTATTAAAACACATCTGACATAGCAAAAGAAAACAGAAGACTACCAGCCAGATACTCTTGCTTTGAATACATGATTTGTTTGGCTGTGGGATATTATTCAGTCCATAAATTAGTAAAAAGAAATTCTATTTAATTTCAATTAATAATTCATTTAAGTTACCTAGTAATGTAGATCACTTGCTACTTTAAGCAAATATTACAAAAAAAAAACATAATTTTCTCTCAAAGTTGCATCTGGATTACTAGAATACAATTGTTTCCTTAGAACTGCTCTCAGACAGAGATGGGAGTTTTTCAGCTTCATTTCATCTAAAATAGGTGACACTCCACCTCTACAATTTATTATATGTCTGGAGGTAATGTAGACAGTCAGCATCTGTGCTACACACAATCTCTTAGAGAATCTCCCAAACAGAATGAAAAGATCATTAATAGCCCAGATTTCAATCTTCTTTACACAGCTCAGGTAACAGTAAATGAGTAATTTGCTGTTCTAGCTTTAGGAAGCTTACATCTAATGGCTGCTAGGGACAGGATAATGGTATCTTAGTTATTACACCATGCTTTTCTAACCACTTTTAAGGCCTTTGCTTTCAGTTCTACCATAATGAAAAGACAGTCCTGAAAATGGGTCAGCTCTTTATTAAAAGTGCAGTGTACATCTAGACAAAATGAACTTGCTGCTCAGATTTATCTTTCAGCAGATTAATATGCTGTTTGTAGTACAGTAAATATGATTCAATGACTTTGATGGCTTTAGTTAATTCCATGAGTGTCTAGAAACTTTGATTTAAAGAACTTATTTTGATAAGACAATGATTCATAAATACTTTTACTGGTGGTGAAAAGTGGTGGATTAGTTTCAATCTAGCATGCCCTGCTATGCTTCAATCCTATGGCTGGAGGGACCAACTTGAGAGGGTAAAAGGATATGTTACACGCATGATCCAAAACTTGGCCTCTCTTCCATATCTAATAAGTGTTGTCAATGAGATGTGTGTGCTAAACCACACCCTTCTCTTTGAGTTTGGGACCTGTCTTTTTAATGATCCATAAACCCTGGGAAAGATAGGCATTGGGCTGCCTAATTGCAGGGCCTGATCTGAGGCTGTCTAAATCCCCACACAACTTGGGGGAGGGGGAGGAGGAGGAGGAGGAGGAGGAAGACAATGATCTCCCTTTTAATATTTAGCCCAGTGGTTAGGATACTCGCCTGGGGTTGAGACTCCCAAGTTCATAGTCTCCCCCTCCACTGCTCGATGAGAAAGATTTGAACAAGGATTTGCCACCTCTTAGGGGAAGGATAGCTCAGTGATTTGAGCATTGGCCTGCTAAACCCAGGCGTGTGAGTTCAATCCTTGAGGGGGCCATAAAGGGATCTGGGGCAAAAATCTGTCTGGGGATTGGTCCTGCTTTGAGCAGGGGGTTGGACTAGATGACCTCCTGAGGTCCCTTCCAACCCTGATATTCTATGATTAGGCTATAGTCATTTTAATTTTCTCTGGCCCAATTAAATATTATTCAGTTAAATAGGAGAGTTTGAAGGAGACTCACATCAGAAAATCCCATAATCCAGTGGTTAGGGCACTCTCCTCAGAGGTGACTAGTCCTAAATAGTTATCAAAATATGTATCCTAGTATATAATACTCCTGGGGGAATTCTGTGTCACTGCGCCTGGGCAGAATACATGTCCCCCACAGAATCTATTTTTCCTCTGCAGAAAATACATTTTTCTGGAGAGGTGCTGAAGTTACAACGTTTGCCCACTAGGGGCTGCTGTGGCATCAGAACAGAGGGCAGCTGCTCCTAGTCAGGAGCAGCCAGCCAGGGAGAAGGAAGAGGCTGCATTCCTCACAGTGCCCGATGAGGAGGCATGGGATGTGTGTGGGGGGGGGAATAGACAGCATGGGGGCACATGGGGCTGCTGGGGGCTCACAGATTGGGATTCAGAAGGGCTAGTAGGGAGACAGTCTGTGGTGGGTGCTGAATGGAAGTGGGGGTACAGGGACACATGGGGACAGTGGAGGGGTGCAGAGACACATAGGGATGGCTGAGTGGGGGTGCAGGGTCACATGGGGATGGGTGTGTGTGCAGGGCCACATGGAAGTGGGGGCAGATGTGCCTGACTGAATGATAAAGGCTAGGGGTCAGCCAGGATCTGCATGGGGGAGGATCCCCAACTCTCTAACAACCCCCCCCAAAAAACCCTGTTCCATACCTCTCCCACCCACACCCAACTACCCTCCAGGTTCACTACCAGGCTTCTCCTCTGTAATTACTTCCCTCTCCCTCAGCTCTTCCATTACCTCTCCCCCAAGCCTTTTCACTGCTCCTGTGGGGTGAGTGCAATACGTTTCTGTATTTGAGTAATAATTCATTTGAACTACAAGTTTTGTATTAATATGCCTAGTAAGGAATCTATTTGTTGAAAAACATTTCATGAATGTTTGTTGTTGTCTGTATTGTTAGACATACTTGTTGACATTTTGAAATAAATTACCAAAATAATTGAAACTGGTGTGATTATATTATATTATATTATTTTCACAAAATATGCAGAATTTTAAAATATTGTGCACAGAATTTTTAATGCTTTGGCACAGGATTCCCCTAGGAGTAATATAATGCTGTACCTTCAATCTACAGCATTTTATTTATGATCACATTCATAGTGCACTCTATTAAAATATTATTGACAAAAGGTTACCAGACTCTGGGCTCCCAACCATATAGTTAAACCCTAAAACAACTGTGCTTATCATATATGCTTAAATACCATGGTGTTAGAGTATGCAGCATACATTAAACTGAAGAGCTATTACAGCTCTATGTAAGCAATTTTTGTCCGTAAATAATTGTGTACAATACCCTGATGCAAATTGTGAAGAAGCCAAAGTGGATGCCACATAGTCGAAGAACCACAACCAATACAATTGCCTAAAATGCTGAAAAATCTCTTGAGAGAGGAAGAAATCACATCCCAAAGAAACAAGAAATGCCCTTAGATATTACTCCCCTGACATCATTATTTGAAGGGTCACTACTTTATGTTCATTCTGTAAATACTGTAAATGAAAACCTTTATTTTTGTAGCACTGAGCACAGTGTGAATGCTTAAAAACAAGATGTATTTTTCACTGTGGCATATCCAGCTATTTTATGTGATTTCTTAATCTGAGTTTGGATGTATATGTCTAGCCCCTTCCTACTATTTTCATTTTCCGTTTATGCTGAGGCAATATACCAACTCCTTCTGTTAAGCTGCATTGTTACAGTACATTTTTGATTATTATTTATTACTCTCCAAGTGTTTACAAATAAAAGTGTAAGTCCTGAATACATGCAATACCCAATCTTTTTCTATAATAGAAATAGTTGCAGCTTCTTTTAGGAAAAGTATACGTGGAAAAGCTTTGAAATTTCTTTTGTTGTAAGACAATTTCAGCACTTTAAATAACACTCTGGCAGAACTAGGCAATAGAGTGCCACTAAGGCAAAATAAACATCTCCATAATATGTTTACCCTATGACATTTGTGGAAGCAGTACTATCCTTTAACATACAATAGGAAAACAGGTTTCAGAGTAGCAGCCGTGTTAGTCTGTATCCGCAAAAAGAAGAACAGGAGTACTTGTGGCACCTTAGAGACTAACAAATTTATTAGAGCATAAGCTTTCATGGACTAGAAGTGGGCTGTAGTCCACGAAAGCTTATGCTCTAATAAATTTGTTAGTCTCTAAGGTGCCACAAGTACTCCTGTTCTTCTTTTTAATAGGAAAACAAACCTCATTCATCCCCATATATCTGTAAACAGAAACAACTCCAGATGGCTTAAGCATGGACAACAATGACTTTTTTATATTGGCTGACTGGTAAACACAATTTTTATACCAGGAATGTATGTACTGAAGGAACTGCAACACTGATCTTAGGTAAACTTTAGGACTGGTACAAATGTTCAGCTTCGTACAATAAAGGGATATGTTTGTAAAGAAAACAATGACATTTTTCACTGATGTTCAAATCTAATGTTACAACCCTATCACAGGTTCTAGACCTCCCTCTGTGCTCTCCCACAATTGTCTCTATTTTCAGACCACCCACTGTGCCTGGAATGAATCTCCCATTCTACTCTGCCAAGCCACTACCTCTCTTTTCATTCAGTGCCAGGTCACCCACTGCCGTGGAAATAGCTGTAGTACATACCCTGGTGGGCAAGCCTACAAGGGATCTGCAAGAAGCTCAGAGCCTTCAATGCAGATGTCTCAGCTTTCTCTAGGGCACTGGGAATCACTCTTCCACCACCTTCTCCAGACACACAGTCCCTTACAAGGGCTTTTTCTGGCTACGGTTGTCCCTAGAGTCTCTCTTAAATGAGGATCCCCAAACTTGAAGGGGATCAGTAGAAAAGAGTAATATAGCCTATAGTGTAATAATTTTCAATAGGCCTGGTCTACACTACGAGTTTAGGTCAAATTTAGCAGTGTTAAATCGAATTAAGCCTGGACACGTCCACACAACAAAGCCCTTTTTTTTTTACTTAAAGGGCCCTTTAAACCGATTTCTTTACTCCACCTCCAACGAGGGGATTGGCGCTGAAATTGGCCTTTCCGGGTCAGATTTGGGGGAGTGTGGATGGAATTCGACAGTATTGGCATCCGGGAGCTATCCCGGAGTGCTTCATTGTGACCGCTCTGGACAGCATTCAACTCAGATGCACTGACCAGGTAGACAGGAAAAGCCCCGCGAACTTTTGAATTTCATTTCCTGTTTGCCCAGCGTGGAGAGCACAGGTGACCACGCAGAGCTAGTCAGCACAGATAACCATGATGGATCGCAAAAGAGCTCCAGCATGGACCGAACGGGAGGTACGGGATCTGCTCGCCATATGGGGAGACGAATCAGTGCTAGCTGAACTCCGTAGCAGTAAACGCAATGCCAGAACATTAGAAAAAGTCTCAAAGGGCATGAAGGACAGAGGCCATAGCAGGGACGCATAGCAGTGCCGAGTGAAAATTAAGGAGCTAAGGCAAGCCTACCACAAAGCCAGAGAGGCAAATGGAAGGTCCGGGGTAGAGCCGCAGACATGCCGCTTCTACGTGGAGCTGCATGCCATGCTAGGGGGTGCAGCCACCACTCCCCCAACCCTGTGCTTTGACTCCATCAATGGAGAATCACGCAACACGGAAGCAGGTTTGGGGGACGAGGAAGATGATGATGATGAAGACAATGAAGATAGCTCACAGCAAGGAAGTGGAGAAACCGGTTTCCCCAACAGCCAGGATATGTTTATCATCCTGGACCTGGAACCAGTAAGCCCCAAACGCACCCAACATGTGCTCCCAGACCCTGAGGGCACACAAGGGACCTCTGGTGAGTGTACCTTTGTAAATATTACACATGGTTTAAAAGCAAGCGTGTTTAATGATTAATGATTAATTTGCCCTGGCAATTGCGGCCAGTACTGCTACTGGAAAAGTCTGTTAAAGTATATGGGGATAGAGCAGAAATCCTCCAGGGACATCTCCAGAAAGCTCTCCTTCATGTACTCCCAAAGCCTTTGCAAAAGGTTTCTGGGGAGGGCTGCCTTATCCCGTCCGCCACGGTAGGACACTTTACCACGCCAGGCCAGTACCACGCCAGGCCAGTCTGGAATCATTGCATAACAAAGCATGGCAGCGTATGGTCCCAGTGTTTGCTGGGCGCAGAGCAGGGCCGGCGGCTCCTCTGGACAGCGGGCGCAGGGCAGGGTCAGCGGCTCCTTGGGGTAGCGGGCTCAGGGCAGGGCCAGCGGCTCCTGACGGCCGTCCCGGGGCGCAGAGGTTTCCCAGCCCCGAGCTAGGCTGGAGACGTCTGGTCTCTCCATCTGCTGGGGCCTGACTGAGCTCTGAGGGCCAGGCTTTATACTTCCGGGTCGCCGCCTGACCCTCTGAGGGGTGGGCTCAGAATTCCCTAGCTCCGCCCACTCCAGCCTCCGGATGGGCTCTTCCTCCTCCGGGGTGGTGGGGAGCCACACCGACTCACTACAGGCTGGTATTTCATCCCATGTTTTGGGGACGTGCAGGTGAGTTTCTATAGAGGTGCTTCCTTAACCTAGCATAAAGAGGTACTAGGGGATGCTCATAGTATGGGCTGGAGAAGCTGAAGGGATGTAATGCCAAGGACGCAGAGTAGAACCAGTGGCTGACCACAGGCATCTGCTTCATAGTAAATCACAGCATCATGTTTAGTGATGTCAACCACAAATATGCAGAAGGTGAAATCAGATGGGGATCTGGACACAAACAGCTGCTAAACCTGGTGTGTATATTTTGAATATAAAGAATAAATACATATAGACAAGTAATTGCTCTATGACACACTGAATATCAAGCTATTTTATTGTGACCCTACGTTCTAGTATAATTTGCAACAACAAAAAATACAAAACAGCTATGTGAAAAGGTGCTCCCCATAGACTAGGAGCTACATAAAATAATGCTTGGTTTGCCATTCATATTCTGGAGTCCTGGATTACAATGGAAAGTAATTGTGTGAATATATTGTATAAAGAACCTAGAAAATTGGCCTTTTGGCTTGATTTTTTTCCAACTGCCATTATTTCATAGTAAGAAAAAATACATAAAAGCAAGAGTTTACATGACACTTTAAGGTTCTCTTAATTCAATTTTAAACCTGCTAGGAACTGTTTCACTTTTAATTATGGTTAGCACATTTCTCCACACTGTCTTTTTTCCCTTCCCAGATGACTAACTTTTCAACACTTGAGGCACCATAGGTAGATATTCATCTACTTTAAAGAGAAATCTCTCTAGTGTTAGAGTATAGAGTGTAAGAGACAACAACAAACCTACTGAACATAGCACTACTTTCAAAATTGCATTTATAGTGTTAAAGAAAATAACCACAGATTCAGTCACCGTGAGAATTTCTATTGTTAATACGTTAAATTTAGGCCATCAAAGTATGAAAATCAAATATAAACCAAATTTCCCCAACTTTGCACACTGCTTTCACTAAATATGAAATCTACTCTGGCAAATAGGGATTTTTATAGAATCACTTATTAAGGAACCACCTAGCTCCTTTCAGAGTGCTGAACAGAAACACATACAGACATTCTCTTCACTAGAGAAATAGGTGGTGGTCTTAATACATATTAACACAATGTTGCTAATGTAAAATGCTAGTGAAGACAAGGCAGTTATAGTTTTTTTTCCACAGATTCTAAGGCCAGAAGGGACCGTTATGTTACTCTAGTCAGACCCCCTCTAATACATGCCATAGAACTTCCTCAAAATAATTCCTGGAGCATATATTTTTTTAGAAAAACATCCAACCTTGATTTAAAAATTGTCAGTGATGGAGAATCCACCACAACCCTTGGTAAATTGTTCCAATAGTTAATTTTAAAATTATGCCTTCTTTCTAGTCTGAAATTATCTAGCTTCAACTTCCAGTCATTAGATCATGTCATACCTTTCTCTGCTAGACTGAAGAGCCCATTATTAAATACTTGTTCCCCATGTAGGTACTTAGGCCTTGAGAGCTTACAGCGGTACAGTGGGAGAGCTCTCTGGTTGACATAATTAAACCATTCCCAGCGAGCGGAGGTAGCTATGTCAGCAGGAGAGTGTCTCTCACCAACATAGCGCTGTCCATACTGGTTCTTCTGTTGATGTAACTTATGTCATGCCGGAGGGTGTTTTTTTCACACTCTTGAGCCATATAAGTTATACTGACAAAAATGCTAGTGTATACATAACCTTAGCCTGTACTCAAGTCACCCCTTAACCTTCTCTTTAGTTAGTTAATTAGATAGTGATTGAGCTCTGGAGTCTAAGACATATTTTCTAATTCTTTAATCATTCCTATGGCTCTTCTCTGAACTCCCTCCAATTTATCAACATCCTTCTTGAGTTGTGGGCACCAGAACTGGACACAGTATTCCAGCAGCGGTCAACCAATGCCAAATAAAGAGGTGCAATAGCCTTTCTCCTGCTACTCAAAATTGGAGATCTGGCTGTATTTTAAAGAAGCCTTACTGAGGATGCAGGAACAAACCATTCCGATGTGCAGAAAGAATAGCAAATATGGCAGGCGACCAGCGTGGCTTAGAGACATCTTCGGTCAGCTTATACACAAAAAGGAAGCTTAGAAGAAGTGGAAACTTGTACAGATGACTAGGGAGGAGTATAAAAATATTGCTCGAGCATGCAGGGGTGTAATCAGGAAGGCCAAAGCACAATTGGAGTTGCAGCTAGCAAGGGATGTGAAGGGTAACAAGAAGGGTTTCTACAAGTATGTTAGCAACAAGAAGAAGGTCAGGGAAAGTGTGGGACCCTTACTGAATGGGGGACACAACCTAGTGACAGATGATGTGGAAAAAGCTGAAGTACTCAATGCTTTTTTTTTGCCTTGGTCTTCATAGACAAGGTCAGCTCCCAGACTGTTGCACTGGGCAGCACAGTATGGGGAGGAGGTGAGCAGCCCTCAGTGGTGAAAGAACAGGTTAAGGACTATTTAGGAAAGCTGGACATGCACAAGTCCTTGGGGCCAGATCTAATGCATCCGAGGGTGCTGAGGGAGTTGGCTGATGTGATTGCAGAGCCATTGGCCATTATCTTTGAAAACTCGTGGCGAACAGGGGAGGTTCTGGACAATTGGAAAAAGGCAAAGATAGTGCCCATCTTTTAAAAAGGGAGAAGGAGTACCTGAGGAACTACAGACCGGTCAGCGTCACCTCAGTCCCTGGAAAAATCATGGAGCAGGTCCTCAAGGAATCTATTTTGAAGCACTTGGAGGAGATGAAGGTGATCAGGAACAGTCAACATGGATTCACCAAGGGGAAGTCATGCCTGACCAACCTGATTGCCTTCTATGATGAGATAACTGGCTCTGTGGATATGGGCAAAGCAGTGGACGTGATATATCTTGACTTTAGCAAAGCCCTTGATATGGTCTCCCACAGTATTCTTGCTAGCAAGTTAAAAAAGTATGGCTTGGATGAATGCACTATAAGGTGTATAGAAAGCTGGCTAGTTCATCGGGCTCAATGGGTAGTGATCAATGGCTCCATGTCTAGTTGGCAGCTGGTATCAAGCAGAGTGCCCCAGGGGTGGGGCTGGTTTGTTCAACATCTTCATTAATGATCTGGATGATGGAATGGATTGCACCCTCAGCAAGTTCGCGTATGACACTCGGGGGAGAGGTAGACATGCTGGAGGGTAGGGATAGGGTCCAGACTGACCTAGACAAATTGGAGGATTGGGGCAAAAGAAATCTGATGAGGTTCAACAAGGACAAATGCAGAGTTCTGCACTTAGGATGGAAAAATCCCATGCACTGCTACAGGCTGGGACCAACTGGCTAAGCAGCAATTCTGCAGAAAAGGATCTGAGGATTACAGTGAATGAGAAGCTGGATATGAGTCAACTGTGTGCCTTTGTTGCCAAGAAGGCGAATGGCATACTGGGCTGCATTAGTAGCAGCATTGCCAGCAGATCGAGGGAAGTGATTATTCCCCTCTATTCGGCATTGGTGAGACCACATCTTGAGTATTGCATCTAGTTTTGGGCCCCCCACTACAGAAAGAATCTGGACAAATTGAAGAGAGTCCAGCAGAGGGCAACAAAAATGATTAGGGGGCTGGAGCACATGACTTATGAGGAGAGGCTGAGGGAACAGGGCTTATTTAGTCTGCAGAAGAGAAGAGTGAGGGGGGATTTGATAGCCTTCAACTACCTGAAGGGGGATTCCAAAGAGGATGGAGCTTGGCTGTTCTCAGTGGTGGCAGATGACAGAACAAGAAGCAATGGTCTCAAGTTACAGTGGGGGAGGTCTAGGTTGGATATTAGGAAAAACTATTTCACTAGGGTGGTGATGAAGCTCTGGAATGGGTTACCTAGGGAGGTGGTGAAATCTCCATCCTTAGAGGTTTTTTAGGTCCGGCTTGACAAAGCCCTGGCTGGGAGGATTTAGTTGGGATTGGTCCTGCTTTGAGCAGGGGGTTGGACTAGATGATTTCCTGAGGTCTCTTCCAACCCTAATCTTCTATGACAGGGTAGGCAACCTATGGCATGCGTGCCAAAGGCGGCACGCGAGCTGATTTTCAGTGGCACTCACACTGCCCGGGTCCTGGCCACCAGTCTGGGGGCTCTGCATTTTAATTTAATTTTAAATGAAGCTTCTTAAAAAATGTAAAAACCTTATTTACTTTACATACAACACTAGTTTAGTTATATATTATAGATTTATAGAAAGAGATCTTCTAAAAATGTTAAAATGTATTACCGGCACGCAAAACCTTAAATTAGAGTGAATAAATGAAGACTCGGCACATCACTTCTGAAAGGTTGCCAACCCGTGTTCTATGATTCTATGCCTTGTTTAAGCATCCCAGGATTGCATTAACTCTTTCAGCTACAACATCACACAGGGAACTCATGTTCAGCTGACTATCTTGGGAAGCAGTGTCCCTGGGAAAAAAATGTAGGGATCATAGTGGATAGAGTCCCCTAGCCTGTAAGTATGGCTTACATTCTTTTTTCCCTTAACTTGAATTACTAGCTCTCCCCTAGTATTTACCTTGACCTGCTTTCACACATTTAAAAACTACAAACTGCCTTGTCATCACTAAAATGATACCCTGTGTTAGCTAACATGTAATAAGAGCTCCAGCCTAAAGGTCTAGTTTGAGAGGGTTTTGTGTGTCTGTGTTGTGTTTAAAAAAAAAAAAAAGCCTTGTACCCATCATAACAGATTCTGCTAGTTCTATCTCAGTATTAATCACTTGAGTCTCTTAGTGAAACTTGTTAATTCAGACTCTTAACAGCACAGGATTTCCTAATCTCATCTCCTTTTCTCTCACTGGGTCATCTCATGCCCTCATTACTTTCCTTTAATATCCCCACTGCTTTACTTTCTCATTTTTCATATTATGGAATGAAGAACTTTAGGCAGTAGGCCTCATTAGCACTCACACCAATACAATTTGGTTTTCTTCCACTTTTTCCATAGAGTCTTTGTATTTTACTAGTTATGTAATAGCATTGTTAAACCCCAGAGTACATTGCTGTATCTTAGCCAAAATGCTTTATTCAACTTCATGCAATAGACAAGTGTTCAAAAGTGGTATATCCTTCAATCATTGTTTTACAAAAATCAATACATCCCTCTGATCATCAAAACTGATACTTTACATGCAAAGTAGAACTTCTTGTTAGAGTTCTTTGGGCTTTTTGGTTCAAGTAATGCCAATCAGTTTTAAATATGCAAGCAATCTGGGAGCAAAGCTTTGTTATTCTAAAGTAAGGAGATAGATTTCCAATCAGTATAGACTTTTATAATGAATGGCAGGTTTCTTTTTATGACTTAACCAAGGTATGATAGCAGCCCAGGAATGAATTTACAAATCTCTTGTCTGTTAGCAAGGGCTTTTTAATTTTACACTATATCCCGACTGTGCTGAAGAGCAATGGACTAAGGACTTGCGGAAAACAAAACCCCAAACCATCAGTCAAATGTACAGAAATACAATTTCCCGTAGTGTCCCAAATTGATGGATCATAGAATCACAATATGTCAAGTAATATGATAATGTGAGATCTTTGAAGTACAACTAGACACACAGGCTGCAGAGAGACAATCTTAGTATTGGACCAACTTCTGTTGGTGAAAGGTATGAGCTTGGTGTAGCTTCAAAGCTTATCGTTAGGTCTGGGGAAGGAGAGAGAGACCTGAGATGAGCACTGCTACAACAACACTGCAAACCTAGGCTGTAAATAGATTACATATGCATAAGCCCAAAAATGAGACATATAATTCAACCATTTGCTTAACAAATGGAATGAGTGAAAGATAAGCAAATAAATAAATTAGTTTAATTTTACAGAATCATTATCCTGTTTTTGTACTGATAACATTTAATAAAAGCAACTAATGATTCTTAACACAACTGAGCAAAATTAATCAAGCTAAGTTGCTGAAAGCATCTAGTTTTACAACTTATTAGTAAATGTATAATCATATGGAAGTTCAGTTATAATCATAGTCTGCAAACACTCATGAAAACATTTTATCATACTTTCCCCCCCTGAAGTTATATGCTCTTTGTAAAGTAGCGCAGGTTGTAAATTCTTATGGCTCATCATATATGTCTAACACACCAGGAATTACAAAATGAATTTTAGGCTTGTTTGCAAGAGAATTTTCTGAGATAATCTTTTATATGTGGTGAACTAGGTCACAACCCCTGGGTCAAATGTCATTGTGAATTATAATAATTGAAATTTATGGTAAAGACTTGAAAAAGGCTTGAAACCTGTCAGTACATATCATGAGGTAGAAATAAATTACAGCTTGTCATAAACAACAGATTTCAGTCAGGTGCTTCCTTTTCACTCCGACTGCATCAGACCTTCATCCACCCAGCAATTAACTTTATTCACATTAATATTCAGCAGTGTTGACAAGACTGACACAGTAAATCTGGGTTTGTACAAAAGTAAAGACAGATTGATGTAGAGTCATTATATTGTCTGGTGATTCATCATTGAGCAGTAGATCTTGATAAATGGAGAACAAAGCTATTGACTCTGGTGTTGACTTATTGTGCCAAAAAAGGACTCTGAGTTTCTATTTTTCCTCTATACACAAATTTTTGTTTGGAAATAAACAGTAATTCTTGTTTAAAGGCTTACTAGAAGTGACACCAGTACAGTGATATAATCCTGTTCTATTATTTTAAGCACATTCATGGTTCCCTGTGGCTATTTCTTGAAAGTCTGAATAATTATTCTACAATGTAATCTTAAATAAAGTCAATCACTGCATTTTAAATGCTGTATTTACTCCCTTGTGAGGAAAAGTGTATATGCCACTATATACACTAGCTCTTGATTACGTAACGGCCACACAAAGAAAAGGAACAAATTTTCCATAATAAATGAAGGGGGGGGGAGTTTTAAAAATCAACATTTGGTCTGTTCCTTCTTTGCAATATCACCTAAGGGGGAGCAAAGTTAGCCATAAGAGAATACAGGTTTCCCAAAGTTTAAAAGATGCATCACAGAAGTTGCTGGGAGATGTAACAATTATTCTTTTTTTATGTTTATAATGGTTACTAAAACAAGCTACCACCCTCTTCTGCTTTTACAATCTTGTGGATTCATTACTGCATGTATAAACGATTGAGTTACTTTAAATAAGTGCAGCCGTGCCCTTTCCCTTAATAACATTCTGCTTTTATGTGAGGTTCAAAAAGTGCTTAATTTAATTAAAATGTATGGCAAAAGGCATTAAGCAAAAAATGCATACCTCTGAAGTAGAGAAAGGAGATGTACAGGGATCTCTCTACTAATTACTGTAATGCACCAACTTGTGTGTGATGTGGCAATTAGGTAGTGTTGCCACGATCTCTCCCAACAGTTTAAAAGAGGGGAAAAAAATATCCTATCCTATTACAACTGTAGATGAAAAGCAGGCAGACAGAGCCTGAATCTCTGTTGCATAATGTCATCTTTACATCACTTCAACACAATGGGTGGATATGGCCACTGGAGGATTTATCCAATGCAAGTGGAATTGCTCAGTGGTGTGGAGCAGTTACACTGAATCTACAACATGCCCTCCCAGCCCCCAGAGTAGTGGGCACATTTGGGGGAAGGGACCCTGGGGGAACGGATTGTGGCTGGAGCATTATTGTGCTCTAGTCGTTTCCCTGATATCAAAATGATTCCTTGGAGCCAGAGGTAGCTGAGTGCAAGTTAGAGCAGCCTCAAAGCTGTTGTACCTTATGCCTGCAAGTGGCTAGCCTGAGAATAGGGCAATGATTAAGGTTTCTTAAAGCCATATTTATCACCACTCCCTTCTGTTCCTGTGCTAAGCACAGGCTGACCAGGAGAGGGAATCAAGCTCAGGGTGTAATTATCTGAGTAAGAATTTTGGCTAATTCCTCTGAACTTGAGAAAAGTGCCATGAGATCTTTAATAATCACAAGAAGCCTTGCAGAATCATGGCTTTATCTCTTAAAGACCTGTGTGCATAGAACTAAGAGGATGGCAGGACCTTAGCCGTGAAAAAACAAAATGTTTCAGTACCACAAGGTAATAGCTGTATACTTTGTATTGGCTGTAACTCTCCAAAATGTAGATTTCTCTTGCTATGTTAGTCAGCTGACATTTATTCAGCTACTAAAATCTCCTCTTTCTCAGCTCCAAAGAAGATTGTCTAAGATTTAGACAATATGCAATAAGGCATAAGTGCCTACAAAGGATTCTGGTTTGGAAGACTTCATCACTAACAAAAGAGATCTGAAAAATCACCAACCACCAGGTAGCTTTCAGAATCAGAATGAAGCACTGGAATATATTTGGGGCATGTACTCTGGATGCCAACACAGATTCCCATATGAAACCATCAAGTGGAAATCAACTGGTATGAAGAAATAAGGGTTCAAAGAATCCTTAGCAGGAAGGGCAGAATAGTCAATCTCAACACCATAGAGCAAAGGGAAGCAGCAGCAAATGACAGAGGAATGGAAGAAATTGGATTCTACCCTGTGCACCAACCTTGGAGCTGGAACAATGTAAATGTATGTAATAGGGCATAAACAGGGGTGGAGGGAAGACAAATTAATAGAGGAGAATTGTTTCAATAGTCACAAGTAGTTGTCAGCCAAACCAGAACCACATGGTAGTGAGTGGTATGCATCAAGACAGAAAGAGAGAGAGAAAGTGGTGATTTTCTGAAGTTTAACAGGGAGCCCTTGTCATGGATGAGGCAGCATGGGAGAAAGGTGGTGCTAGACAAGAGGAGACATGGGTGATCAAGCCTGACATCATTAGTGAAGTGAATATAGGGTTGAAAACACAGAAAATTTAGATTTGAAAAGTAGGACAGACTATATGGGGAAAAGGGAGAGCCTTAAAGATGGAGAGAAACTTGTGTGTCATGCAGTGGAGAAGGAAGAAAAGATATCCAGAGAGGGGTATGTGGCAGTTAGAATAACAGTCCCAGAAGAGGAGTCTAGAAGCAGAAGCAATTTTGAATAGACATGAAAGGTGCAAGGTTGGAGGCATCAATGCCAGAGAGGAGGAGATAAGGTCCTAGACAAGAATCATTGTAGTCCATAGTGATACAAATGGACAGATCTTTGAGACGTTATAGCAGTAGAAATGGTAAGACTTATGCATGGCTTGGATGTGTAAGTCAAATCAAAGATGACACCCTAAACATAGGCCTGTGTGGCCAGAATGCTCGTGGACTATGGTGAAAGAAAGGAATACGTTAAATATTAAGGAAATTTTGCAGGAGTAGAAATTGATTTCCTCAATCCCTCACCTTCAAGCTATCATACCTGACAACCAATTTGGCTGATTACCCACAAATCTTCTGAGGAAGAACCTTCTGGCAGATGACAGCATACCTGGGGAGTTTCAGAAGCAATGATTTTAACTTTTTTTAAAATTGTTTTTAAAATCAGAATCTAGCCAAAAGCTAGTCACAACTTTTACTATCAAGAGACTACCATATCCATAACCTGTCAATAGCATAAAGTCCATTGAGGATAGGCATTAAACATTTGCAATTTACTAAGGAATGGTTAGATGTCTTAGTTGCTCATTAAAGTTCTTCCTTTCCCTTTGATGCTTCTCCCAAAACTGAGCAGAATTTTCCTCTCATAACTGTAGAGGTTTTTAAGATGTCTGCAAATATGAAACCAGGAGAGTTACTATTCAGATGTTCAATAGAAATCTCTCTCAAATTATAATTTGAAAAAGAGATACAATGCAATTATGAGGAAATTTCATATTCAGATATGTTGAATTAGCATAGTTTTCTTCTATTTATACCATCTTCTAATATTTTCTTCTTGTAGTCTTCTTATACTCTGATTTTTGCCTCCATTTCTTCCACAATTGATGTTTAGTTTCCCTCTAGTAGTTTCTCATATGCTTTCTAAATGCCATTACCCCAAGAAATCTGTCTGAGGGTGTCTCTTCACTAGAGTTAATGTGGGCTCTTATTCAGGTGTTGCTCCTAAACTCATGCCTGTCCCCACACATAACCTTCTTACCTGAGTTTGGCAGTACTTTAAACCCAGGCTAGATGGTCCAGCTGAGGATATAGGCTAGTGCTCAGATGCCACTTTCACTCAGGCTGGTAAAACACCCACTTTGTAGGAAGAATGCAGACTAGATTGCTTGAGTACAGATAATCTTCTAATGCCTTTCCCCATCTCCCCTCAGGTACCCACAAAGGCAAACAAGTTCTCCCACAACTCACTAGGAAAGAGTCAGTGACTCAGCTTACTGCACCACAAGAAACAATTGGAAATGCCCCTTGAAGTCTTAGCAACACATGTACACAGGTAAGTACAGCACTAGTGAGGATGCAGTGAATTGGGTAAGGCTTTGCAGCATGGCAGCTGTCATTTGGACTAGGTTAACTCAAGTACTGATCACCCAGGTTAATCATTTGCAGTGAAAACGATGTTTGGAGTTACTTTCTGCTACTTGCTCCTTGAGCCTCTTCACAAACTCTCCCAGCAATGGCTTATCTATTAACTCTGATCTCTTCTTGACTGAGACTTTGTAGGTTTGTCTTAATTAACTCCAAGCTATCTGTGCTTTCTCTGATTACATGGCTTTAGTTTTCTCTTTAGATCCTGAAACAAGTAGCAGTTTGAACAAGTATCTAACATATTGCACCACCTCATTCTGCATACTGATCAAAGGTGGCAGTTCTCAAACCTAGGCCCATGGTGTTGCTAAGCAAGAAACAGACCCACTGTTCCATAACATTGCAAGCTCTTGTTAGGGAACTGCAGCTAACACCTCATGGCCAGAGGTTACACCCACTGATTCAGCTGGGCCTGGTAACTAGCAGCAGACTTCTGATTCGACACCACTGGGCATAAAGTTTCCTGTCCCTGCCCACCCTTTATCTGAGCAGCTAGTTGATAGGCCTACTGCTGATTAGACTTCTGAGAGCAAGTTCCATCCTGTCCCTTCCTTGTTCCTCACCCTGATTCTAGTAACGACTCCAATCCTTGGCTTAGCTTTAGACTCTGTCCCTGGCACCTATTCTTGGTATGGCTCCTGACTCTGGCTTTGATGTGACTTCTGACTGGATGCTGATGTTGCCCACTGCCCCCCTTTAGACTTGACAAAAGCCTAGCTAAGGAGTGACTGTTTCTATCTTGCTATCTAGGAAGAGCCAAATTAAGAGTCTTCTCTTATAGGGTCAAGTTTTTAGTCCAAACTCAGGTTTGGTCAAATAAAAAGACCCCAATTTAAAAATAACACTTGTGTGTTAAATATTCTTTACCTGTATTTACTTTGTGTTTAGTAATTTTCACTACTTGTCCTGTATAGTCAGTTGTTTCATTTGGAGTGGTGGGTGCTCAGTAGTCCTAAAAGCCAGATTTAGTCACTTTCCTTTTTGCTTGTGTGGCCCTTTCACAAAGTAATAGGGGTGGCAAGGTGAGAGCAATATTAAGAAAACTTGTTAGTAAAACCACAAACCGGGAGAGGGGTTCATAGTTGTAGTGTCAAACTATTCAATGTTTTTTTTTTATTATTATTATTAAGTAGATTAGAAGTTGATCCTCTAAAGGGTCAGACTCTGGCCTATAGTTTGTAACAAATTACACATCCAGTGTATAATAGAAACAGCTGTGTCAGGGATGGCTATCTGGATGTATCTCTGCTGCTAATATTTCTAAGTTTTCATGGATGTAGTCTCCCATTCCTTCCAGTTGTTGTTTAAGTTGCCCATATGGCATAGGCATTAGAAATGTTTGACGGTATTAGCAGCATTCTGTAATAGAATACATTGTCATGTTTATCCTATGTTTTCTCTAGTGTGTCATCGATAAGCATTTAGATCCCCCACTCCTGTGGTTCCATATATTCATTAGCTTTCATCTTCTATTTAAATACTTGTTTCTGGGGGTGATGTTGATACATTGAGATTCTAACACTTCTTCCCATGGTTTCAGTGTCAATATATCATCAGCCTGAGGGGTTTTTTTTAAGATGTAAACCGGTCATACATTTCTAAAGTCACCAATTCAACTAATGGATCACCATTTTTTTAGCTTCCAGGAACATAGGCACTGTCTACCTTGGCCCTCTCTTTTCTCTTCAATGAGGTAGTTGAGTCAGAAGTGTTAGATCAACAGGACCTCTTCATTGACTTTTTATCCCTGCCAGTGAACAAACTGCATGTCTTTAGTTTACCTAATGGGGTTGCTTTTTATTGTTCCCTACAGATACTGGATACTATAGCTGAATACTCCCAGACACTAAAAGACAGACCCTATTAACCACACTCTACCCCTTCCTCAAGAGGAGGTTGATGGCTGGAGTTTGTTTCTTAGAGTCAAACTGACTAAGCTTCATCTGGGTTAAATTTCATAAACTGCAAACTGGCTGTAAACCTGGGAACAATGTAACTTTTGCCTAATTTGAATCAATTGTCACTTATATTGTATTGCAGTATTGTTGGCCCAATTTAGCTGGTGGGAAGCAAATTGTTGATGGTTTAGCTGAGCAGCTGGAATAATGAAGAAATTAAAACACTGTGAAGACAATGGGCACAGCCAGTATTACTAAAGGTGTGGACTTTATTGAAAGGTGGAGGTGACAAGCCAAGAGAAGCTGGGTTAGCCCAGATGGGCAGAGAGGAACTGAGTGGGATGGTAATATGAGCTGTAATTCATTGGAGGGGAATTTTAGCTTTATTTCTCAAAAGTAAATGTCTATGAGCAGTTTTCAAAGACTCACTGAAGATTAACATTTCTTAAAGTTATACCTATATTGGACAATGTGGCTGTGAAGATGCTTTTTTCAGGTAGTTCAAAGGGAGCGAAGACTTGCTGTATCCCACCTAGGAGACACAGACCTGGCTTAACCAACCTCTATGCCCACCTCCCTCCAGCTCCTCTGCAGGAGGAAGGATGGTAGGAGGTGCGGCAAGAGCATGTTACTGTCTGGCTGTGCTCAGCTGGAGCCTTTAAAGATCATTGTCAGATATTAAGATTTTTTATTTTTTTATTTTTAAATCTAGCCTTCATGGGTCACATTTTTGAAGATTGTCTTAACAAAATATAAACTTATGCAACATTGTCTTCCTGAGTCTGCAGACAGCCTGGATCCATTTACTGAGAGGTATGAACTTCCCATATCTATCATTAGTCTCACTGTGGTGTTTAACTCTAAAGCTCAATGATGCTACGTTAGCATTGACACTATTATATTGCTGATCATTTTAATGGATGGAGTGGGGAAGGAATGCAAGTGAAGCTCACAAGAGTAGAGATTGGGAGGTGTTGCAAGGAAGAAAATATAAAGGGAAGAACTATGTTGGCACCCAAACACAGGAAAGAGGGAGGAAAAACGGAGAAATAAAAGGCAGAAATGTAGTGATCCAACAGGGGAACCTATTTTTCCCACTGAGTGATCCTGAACACTAAGGGCTTATCTACATGGTTGGGTTAATGTGCCCTATGGGGGTGTGATTTCTAAAGTGTTAACATGTTGCACATTAGTTGGTGCATATAAACCCTGCTGGTGTGTCTCACCCCCACCCCCTTCCATATTATCACACTATGTAGACAAACCTTAAGGTACTGAGAAATAACTCAAAATGTAATAACTACATAAAGGCCATATTCTTTCTTGATCATTGTACACATGTTCCACTGATACAAGGGAGGCAAGATGGCTGAAGTAATATTTTTTTATTGGATTGAGTTCTGTTGGTGAAAGAGGCAAGCTTTGATACAAATGGGCATTCCATTACGGATTGGGAGAAGCCCTAAATGTGTACCCAGATCACAGACAATAATTAAAAATGGAATTGAACTGTCTCCTCAAAGAGTTTGACACTCCTGCCCTTGTCAGACTAAAACAATAGCATCAAGAGAGGTTTTACCTTTCCCCATTCATCTAAATGTGGTATTCTTTGAACCCTAATTGTGACTGCTTAAATGCTAACACTGTTAATTGCTTCATTGCTGAAAGATGTAGCAAATGTATTTAGCAAATGTCTTTATCCAGGGCATCTGGACAGGCCTGTCATGTCTTGAACATCCATTCAAATGAATGGAATTCCCAAAGGAAAATGCTGCCACACTATATATGCATTTAAGCAGCTGCAAAAAACATTAAACAAGCTGGGGCTGCTGGGCCCTGGTTTTTGGTTTGGTTTCAGAGGTTCCTACTGAAGAGGAAAAAAATCAGTGCTTGGTCTAATAATGCAAGTTAAAACTCCAAAATCTCTCCTTTTAGTAAACTGAATAGCTATATTACTGATGTAGATTTACAGGCCAGATCTTGAGCTGGTATAAACTGTCATAGCTCTGAAGTCAGTGGAATTATATCACTTTATACCATTTAAGGCTTTGACAAGTATTTTGACTATTCTAACTACATTAAACTTCAAATATACCATGAAATGAGAACAGAGATTCAGGGTCAGTTGTGTAGTGGTGCTGATTGATCTATTTTTTTAAGTGGATGTTTTCTGTTGGGCAAACTTTTATGCAGAGTTATGTTTCCACTTACGTTTTTAATCTTATTGTTCCATACCTACTATAGTTATTTTGTAATTAATGCTATATAAAAAAATTAAGAATGGAGAAGGGAAACAATTAAAAAAGCGTGAGCAAGAAATTGTAGTCAAACTGATATGCTCCAGCGTGTGGTTGAGCTGCAGGAAAGGCAGCAGGAGCAGAGACCGCCGCTACAGCCCCTGCGTAACCAACAGCCCTCCTCCCCAAGTTCCATTGCCTCCTCACCCAGATGCCCAAGAAGGCAGTGCGGGGGTCCTCCGGACACCCAGCCAATCCACCCCAGACTGCCTCCACAATTCTGCTGTGCTCTGTCAGGGTGGGAGGACATCTGGAGCTCTGAGAACATATCATCCCGAGTCCACTGTTTTCTCCTTCTAATCTTCACTAGCCTCTGTGAAGGAGAAACATTTGCAGCTGGTGGAGGAGAAGGGAGAGATGGTTAAAAAAGGCACATTTTAGAGAACAATGGGTA
The DNA here is from genome assembly GCF_027887155.1 of Malaclemys terrapin pileata. Lineage (NCBI taxonomy): Eukaryota > Metazoa > Chordata > Testudines > Emydidae > Malaclemys > Malaclemys terrapin. The sequence continues at coordinate 103,291,020 of NC_071508.1, forward strand.
CACTCTTTCACGTTAAATTTTGCTGTTCACATTACACAGCACATGTGCTTTCGTTACAAGGTCGAGCTTGTGTTTGTCAGTCTGTTTGTTTGTTTTGGTTGTTTGAAGGACCGTGTGCTGTGGCTGGCAGTTGGAAGGTTTGAAAGCTAGAAGCCTCTGGTAAGTGGCTGAGCCTTCATCAGTGGGCGGGGCATTCATACAGGCCAGGGCTTTATAAAGCAGCGCACAAGCGACCAGGGAGCTTTGCGAACAGGGAGTTTCGCAAGGGAGTTTGGAAGGGAAGCAGGAAGGGGGCGAGGGTCCCTTGCCAGTTCCATCTGTTTTCTCTTGATTCCCCTTAATACCTATAAAGCAACTACATTCATAACTTTTTGCTTAAACAACCCCTGCAGCAGACAGGGGGCTGCAGACAGGAGTTTGACAGAGGGAGGCTTACGATGGTTAGGAAGACCCGCAACACCTGTGCCAGCACTGCTACTGTCTCCTCCACCTGTGCCTGTAGCCAGACAGAGTGCCTAAGCATGGATGCCTCTACCCAGATCCTGGTGTGGTTTTGCAAAGACTGTAACTTGCAATTTCCACTTACTAATATCCAGGCTGGGGGGGACCATCCAATGTGAGAGGTGCCTGCTGGTGGAATCTCTCAGGCAGCAGGTGGGAGAGCTACAGGAGGAGGTGGCTAGGTTGAGGAGCATCCGTATCCACGAGCAATTCCTCGACAGTGTCCATGTGGAGACAGCTGAGGTAGCTGTCCCAGTACACAGGACTGCTGATACACCACTGGTGGAGGAGGAGATGGCTCAGGGTGGACACTGGCAGCTGGTTACTTCTGGCAGCAGGCAGTGCTCCACCCTTGCTCCGAACCCTCCTGCCGTGGTTATAGGTAACCGTTATGCTCTTCTTGATACAGGAAAGAAGGAATCACTCCCTACAGTAAAGGAGGAGAAGCCTCGTACCCCTAAGGCTGGAAAGTCTGCTGCCACCACTGCGAATAGGAAACGTAGGGTAGTGGTGGTCGGAGACTCTCTGCTGAGGGGGACGGAGGCGCCCATCTGTCGCCCTGACATTTCATCTCGGGAGGTATGCTGCCTGCCGGGGGCCCGTATCCGAGACGTTACGGAGGCATTGTCGAGGATTATCCAGCCCTCTGACTACTACCCCATGCTACTCATCCATGTGGGCACAAATGATACTGCGCGGTGTGACACTGAGCGGATCAAGAGTGACTACAGGGCTCTGGGAGTACGGGTGAAGGAGTTTGGAGCGCAGGTGGTATTCTCTTCAATTCTTCCTGTCAAAGGTAGGGGCCCGGGCAGAGACAGATGCATCATGGAGGTGAATGCCTGGCTGCGAAGATGGTGTCGCCAGGAGGGCTTTGGCTTCCTAGACCACGGGATGCTATTCGAGGAAGGACTGCTAGGCAGAGATGGCGTTCACCTTTCGAGGAGAGGAAAGACCCTATTCGGACACAGACTGGCTAACCTAGTGAGGAGGGCTTTAAACTAGGTTCGACGGGGACAGGTGAGCAAAGCCCACAGGTAAGTGGGGAACATGGAGACCGGGGAGATGGGTCGGAAACGAGAGGGAGTGTGGGCTATATTGGCGGAGAGAAAGGAGAGTCAGGACAAAACTGGGAGGAAAGATCAAACCAGTATCTTAGATGCCTATATACAAATGCGAGAAGTATGGGGAATAAGCAGGAAGAACTGGAAGTGCTAATAAATAAATACAACTATGACATTGTTGGCATCACTGAAACTTGGTGGGATAATACACATGATTGGAATGTTGGTGTGGATGGGTACAGCTTGCTCAGGAAGGATAGACAGGGGAAAAAGGGAGGAGGTGTTGCCTTATATATTAAAAATGTACACACTTGGACTGAGGTAGAGATGGACATAGGAGACGGAAGTGTTGAGAGTCTCTGGGTTAGGCTTAAAGGGGCAAAAAACAAGGGAGATGTCATGCTAGGCGTCTACTACAGGCCACCTAACCAGGTGGAAGAGGTGGATGAGGCTTTTTTCAAGCAACTAACAAAATCATCCAAAGCCCAAGATTTGGTGGTGATGGGGGACTTCAACTATCCGGATATATGTTGGGAAAAAAACACAGCGGGGCACAGACTATCCAACAAATTCTTGGACTGCATTGGAGACAACTTTTTATTTCAGAAGGTTGAAAAAGCTACTAGGGGGGAAGCTGTTCTAGACTTGATTTTAACAAATAGGGAGGAACTCGTTGAGAATGTGAAAGTAGAAGGCAGCCTGGGTGAAAGTGATCATGAAATCATAGAGTTTGCAATTCTAAGGAACGGTAGAAGGGAGAACAGCAAAATAGAGACAATGGATTTCAGGAAGGCAGATTTTGGGAAGCTCAGAGAGCTGATAGGTAAGGTCCCATGGGAATCAAGACTGAGGGGAAAAACAACTGAGGAGAGTTGGCAGTTTTTCAAAGGGACACTATTAAGGGCCCAAAAGCAAGCTATTCCGCTGGTTAGGAAAGATAGAAAATGTGGCAAAAGACCACCTTGGCTTAACCACGAGATCTTGCACAATCTAAAAAATAAAAAGGAGTCATATAAAAAATGGAAACTAGGACAGATTACAAAGGATGAATATAGGCAAACAACACAGGAATGCAGGGGCAAGATTAGAAAGGCAAAGGCACAAAATGAGCTCAAACTAGCTACGGGAATAAAAGGAAACAAGAAGACTTTTTATCAATACATTAGAAGCAAGAGGAAGACCAAAGACAGGGTAGGCCCACTGCTTAGTGAAGAGGGAGAAACAGTAACAGGAAACTTGGAAATGGCAGAGATGCTTAATGACTTCTTTGTTTCGGTCTTCACCGAGAAGTCTGAAGGAATGCCTAACATAGTGAATACTAATGGGAAGGGGGTAGGTTTAGCGGATAAAATAAAAAAAGAACAAGTTAAAAATCTCTTAGAAAAGTTAGATGCCTGCAAGTCACCCGGGCCTGATGAAATGCATCCTAGAATACTCAAGGAGCTAATAGAGGAGGTATCTGAGCCTCTAGCTATTATCTTTGGAAAGTCATGGGAGACGGGAAAGATTCCAGAAGACTGGAAAAGGGCAAATATAGTGCCCATCTATAAAAAGGGAAATAAAAACAACCCAGGTAACTACAGACCAGTTAGTTTAACTTCTGTGCCAGGGAAGATAATGGAGCAAGTAATTAAGGAAATCATCTGCCAACACTTGGAAGGTGGTAAGGTGATAGGGAATAGCCAGCATGGATTTGTGAAGAACAAATCATGTCAAACCAATCTGATAGCTTTCTTTGATAGGATAACGAGCCTTGTGGATAAGGGTGAAGCGGTGGATGTGGTATACCTAGACTTTAGTAAGGCATTTGATACGGTCTCGCATGATATTCTTATCGATAAACTAGGCAAATACAAATTAGATGGGGCTACTATAAGGTGGGTGCATAACTGGCTGGATAATCGTACTCAGAGAGTTGTTATTAATGGTTCCCAATCCTGCTGGAAAGGCGTAACGAGTGGGGTACCGCAGGGGTCTGTTTTGGGACCGGCTCTGTTCAATATCTTCATCAACGACTTAGATATTGGCATAGAAAGTACGCTTATTAAGTTTGCAGATGATACCAAACTGGGAGGGATTGCAACTACTTTGGAGGACAGGGTCATAATTCAAAATGATCTGGACAAATTGGAGAAATGGTCTGAGTTAAACAGGATGAAGTTTAACAAAGACAAATGCAAAGTGCTCCACTTAGGAAGGAAAAATCAATTTCACACGTACAGAATGGGAAAAGACTGTCTAGGAAGGAGTACGGCAGAAAGGGATCTAGGGGTTATAGTGGACCACAAGCTAAATATGAGTCAACAGTGTGATGCTGTTGCAAAAAAAGCAAACATGATTCTGGGATGCATTAACAGGTGTGTTGTGAGCAAGACACGAGAAGTCATTCTTCCGCTCTACTCTGCTCTGGTTAGGCCTCAGCTGGAGTATTGTGTCCAGTTCTGGGCGCCGCATTTTAAAAAAGATGTGGAGAAATTGGAAAGGGTCCAAAGAAGAGCAACAAGAATGATTAAAGGTCTTGAGAACATGACCTATGAAGGAAGGCTGAAAGAACTGGGTTTGTTTAGTTTGGAAAAGAGAAGACTGAGAGGGGACATGATAGCAGTTTTCAGGTATCTAAAAGGGTGTCATAAGGAGGAGGGAGAGAATTTGTTCACCTTAGCCTCTAAGGATAGAACCAGAAACAATGGGTTTAAACTGCAGCAAGGGAGGTCTAGGTTGGACATTAGGAAAAAGTTCCTAACTGTCAGGGTGGTTAAACACTGGAACAAATTGCCTAGGGAGGTTGTGGAATCTCCGTCTCTGGAGATATTTAAGAGTAGGTTAGATAAATGTCTATCAGGGATGGTCTAGACAGTATTTGGTCCTGCCATGCGGGCAGGGGACTGGACTCGATGACCTCTCGAGGTCCCTTCCAGTCCTATAATCTATGAATCTATGAAAAGGTCGCATTTTTCCTCTTATATTGAGGGCCTGCCGGTTTGGTGTGAGAGATCACTCACGCAGTGCCAGGCAACAGAATTTGACTTGCAGGCAGCCATGGTAAGCCACAGTCTTTTGGCTTTTTTAACCTTCATAACATGTGGGAATGGTTTTAAACAGCAGCGCCCTCATTTCCCATACCAAGGACCCGATGGGTTGGCCATTTAAAATGGGTTTGTAATGTAAAAGGCAGGGCCGCAGTTTCCAGGTTAACATGCAGCACAAACCCAACTACCCCCCACCCCCCAATTCTCTGGGATGATCACTTCACCTCTCCCCCCCACCGTGTGGCTAACAGTGGGGAACATTTCTGTTCCGCCGAGCAGGAATGGGCACCTCTGAATGTCCCCTTAATAAAATCACTCCATTTCAACCAGGTGACCGTGAATAATATCAAAAGAGAGATAAAGAATGGATGTTGTCTGCATGCCAGCAAACACCGGGACCATACGCTGCCATGCTTTGTTATGCAATGATTCCAGACTAGGTGCTACTGGCCTGGCGTGGTAAAGTGTCCTACCATGGCGGACGGGATAAGGCAGCCCTCCCCAGAAACCTTTTGCAAAGGCTTTGGGAGTACATGAAGGAGAGTTTTCTGGAGATGTCCCTGGAGGATTTCCGCTCCATCCCCATACACGTTAACAGACTTTTCCAGTAGTTGTACTGGCTGCGATTGCCAGGGCAAATTAATCATTAAACATGCTTGCTTTTAAACCATGTGCAATATTTATAAAGGTACACCCACCAGAGGTCCCTTATGTGCCCTCAGGGTCTGGGAGCACGTGTTGGGTGAGTTCGGGGTTTACTGGTTCCAGGTCCAGGGTGAAAAACATACACTGGCTGTTGGGGAAACCAGTTTCTCCGCTTCCTTGCTATCTTCATTGTCTTCATCATCATCTTCCTTGTACCCCAAACCCCCTTCCCTGTTGCATGATTCTCCATTGATGGAGTCAAAGCACAGGGTTGGGGTAGTGGTGGCTGCACCCCCTAACATGGCATGCAGCTCCGCGTAGAAGTGGCATGTCTGCGGCTCTACCCTGGACCTTCCGTTTGCCTCTCTGGCTTTGTGGTAGGCTTGCCTTAGCTCCTTAATTTTCACGCAGCACTGCTCTGCATCCCTGTTATGGCCTCTGTTCTTCATAACCTTTGAGACTTTTTCTAATATTTTGCAATTTTGTTTACTGCAACGGAGTTCAGCTAGCACTGATTCGTCTCCCCATATGGCGAGCAGATCCCGTACCTCCTGTTTGGTCCATGCTGGAGCTCTTTTGCGATCCTGGGACTCCATCATGGTTATCTGTGCTGATGAGCTCTGCATGGTCACCTGTGCTCTCCACGCTGGGCAAACAGGAAATGAAATTCAAAAGTTCGCAGGGCTTTCCTGTCTACCTGGTCAGTGCATCTGAGTTGAGAGCGCTGTCCAGAGCGGCCATAATGAAGCACTGTGGGATAGCTCCCGGAGGCCAATAATGTCGAATTCCATCCACACTACACCAAATCCGACCCGGAAAGGCCGATTTCAGCGCTAATCCCCTCGTTGGAGGTGGAGTAAAGAAACCGGTTTAAAGGACCCTTTAAGTCGAAAAAAAGGCTTAATTCGATTTAACACTGCTAAATTCGACCTAAACTCATAGTGTAGACCAGGCCTTCATTTATGCACTCTAATTTAAGGTTTCACATGCCAGCAATACATTTTAACAATTTTAGAAGGTCTCATTTTATAAGTCTATAATATATAACTAAACTATTGTTGTATGTAAAGTAAATAAGGTTTTTAAAATGTTTAAGAAGCTTCATTTAAAATTAAATTAAAATGCAGACCCTCCCGGACTGGTGGCCAGGACCCGGGCAGTATGAGTGCCACTGAAAATCAGCTCACGTGCCGCCTTTGGCACGCATGCCATAGGTTGCCCTACCCCTGATGTAAAGTATTCTTTCACCATATTAGAGAGGGTTATGCTTTATATTTTGGCAGCAGTACTTGTGCATTTTGGTATAGCTAACTGATACACATCTGATGAGGCACTGTCACACTTAATAATTTTATATAAGGAAAAATGGAAAATGTAATGACCTCTTCCTCACTTGTTTTTCTTTCATGGAAGAGTGCCCTAGAGCTCCTCTTGATAGTGCAGGGCAAAAAGTTTGTCCGTCTATTTTTCTACTATTAAGCAGGAACATTTAAGTCATGTGATTTCCCCTTATTAGGGACTCAATCACGTTGTCTTCAGGAAACGTATTTTATAGGGTCTTTTGCAAAAATAGAAGTTGTCTGTCAAAGAAGCCAAAAGGTTCTAGAGTATAGAGGAAAATATATGGGGCTATTTTTAGTGAAAATGTAATTTAATTCTTTGGTTATGTAACTCCTACTGCTATAGCAATGTGATAAATGAATAGTTCAATGTAAACAGAATGTTTGGAGGTCACATTAGACATTCCACACAAGCACTATGTCAAGATTTGTTGATTTTTTTTTGTTTCTCCTCCTAATTGTAGCACTCAAGGTACTCCACTGTGAATATGATCAGAAAGTTCTCCTTATACTTCATAAGTCTCTCTTAGCTAGGGGAGACTTGCTTATATTTGGCCAGATTCCAAGTGGGAATTAAGCCAAAGGGACTATATCAGCTGAGGAGCTACATGAGCCCAATGTGTTTTCTGCATATATATAACTTCTCCCTCAAGTGGGTTTCTCTACTGGCTGGGGTATTAAAATCATCATCATCATAATCCCCAAACTGTTACAGTGAATCATCTGGTCAGATGCAAGGCCAGTTTTCATGAATTCTGGGGCTTTACCAATATGGAAGTTATTAAATTACTTTATTGAAAGGACTCAGTGATGATCATAATATCTGATTACATTTACAGTGTAATAGAACTGATTCCAAATCTGTTGAAGTCAGTGGGGATCTTACATTTATCTCAGAAGGCTTTGGATCAGACCTAATGTTGGTACTCGGCTTTCTCCCATAAGAAGAACTTTTAAGCCTAGACAGGACAGCACTTTGTAAGTGTTCAACAATGAACATGGAATAATCAAAGAATTTTATGTGTTCTTCTTTCTGGATCCATTACTAGTTATTTCATGTAACATGTGCAATGATGATGATTTTTCTCTGAGGACAAATTGAGAATATTTACCTTTTTTTCCCCTTCAGATTCAAAGTCTAATTAAGAATCCCAGTGTATATTATTCAAGGCCACTTAATTTGTAATGGCTGAATGGCTTTTGTGCCATAGCCAGCTCCTCTCTGGGGTGGTGGAGAGGTCACTGACACAAGAGTGGTCTCTGCTGGGTTGCCATCCACTGCTTTTCCATGTGCTGGCTAAGTGCTTCCTGTATCATTGCTCCCTATTTTCAGGAGGGCTGGGTTCCATCCAGGAGGAAAGAGGACTCTGCCCACCACCCTTCTGAGCAGAGAACCAGCCACATCCAAGCAGACAACTGTGTTTGGTTCCTCCTCCGCAAAAAAGCTATAGTGAGATCCCCTTGCCCCACAGAACCCTCTGCAGGATGGGTGTTGGCAGAGACACCCACACCTATACACACACACTCTGCTCTAAGGGGTGGGAGTTCCAAAGAACGTTCCCACTAATTATTTTTGTGTGTGTGGAATGAATGGCTGCCCAAGCTCAAATTCCACTCCCATCACCTTCCTCCTTATTCCACACCATCCTTCATTCCATCTACCTCTTCAGTCACTCATTCCCACTCCTTCTTCCACTTTCATTCATTTAGCACCTCTTTTCTCTCTCTCCTGTGCTCATGTATGTTAAACTTGATTTCTTGCAGTCATATGTGTCAGGCTGTCTAGAGTAGCTCACAACTGAGTGCCAGTTTCAGGTCAGACACCCCAAACTGGTGGTATATTCTATTATCAGATTTCATCAAGCCAGTAACAAATGTGTACTCTTGGATTACTAAATTAGTTTTACCATAGATTCACAAAGAGCCTCCTTAGGCTCTCTAGTGCATCTTGCCATGCAGACAAACCATAATTTGTGATGAAAGGTTATTAAAAACAAAAATCATTTCATATCAGGTTACTTCCAATCCCAAAGGATCAGTCCCTTACAGCAGGACAATGTATACTCTCCATCTTACACCAAAAACAATCTGGTAGCCTATTTCTCTAGTGAACTAATGGTTTATTAGCCAAGAAAAAGGAATAAGAGTTAGTGAAAGGTAAAAGCAGATAAAATGCATTAACCAATTAGAGTCCAAGTTTGTAAGTGCAAAGTGATAGCAGAGATATAGTAATCTGCTAGTTTTACAAAAGTCTTTTCAGGGTTACCCAGGGTAAATCTGGTGATTTCTGTCGACTTGTTCAGTATTCCAGCCTGTTAGAATCCAAAACAGTTCAGAGATAGAGGATCAATCTTATTACTTTCTGGGGAAGACAGCTATCTGGCAAGTATTTTCATCACAGCATGGGCTCTTCCTATGCTGACTAAATGCAAACTGAACTTGTGAAATTCCATTATTGAACACAAGGACCTATGCTTTGAAGTTAGCAATCTTTTACATTCCCAAGGCTCCAGTCTTATGTGATGGGTAATCCAATTACAGAGATATACATAATGCATTTAGTTAACAATCTTTCCTTACTTTTCATGAAGTTTCCACATCAAGTAAATTCTCACTTATGCTTTTGATCTAGGGTTAATTAAGTACAGGGTACACATAATGTAATGTGAGAGTAAAATAGTAAGTGAAGACAGTATTCACACACACATGAATTGGCCTATGGCTTTGATTTGACTCAGATCTACCTATCCCATAGGCCAGGAAAAGTCATGGTACCTGGGCCAATGAGCCAAGACCCAAGAACATTGGCCCCTACTATTGTTGCCAGCCAGGAGCTGCAAAGACTGGGACTCCTTTCTCTTCTAGCTGGTGGGAAATGCCATGGTGGCTGTGGCCCCTTTCCTTTCCAGATAACCTGGAGTGCACTAGAGCAAGCAGCTGGATTATTCTCTTTGGCAAAGGGAGGCACCCCTCAAAGTGCCTCCTAGTAGCAAGGGGTATGGGGAGGGTCTACTTCTTCCCTGGATGTCATCCTCCTTTCCCTAGCTACCCAGAGGACCTGGAATAACTCCTTCTCTCCTTGATTGGTGATCCCTGTGATCTTACACCCCATATTCTTCATAGAAATATTGTTATGACATGAATATGGCATAACTAAAATATGTTTTGTGCAAGATAGGTCATGTTAGGTATCACTGGAAAGATTATGATTTACTGAATGTAATTATCCAATTTGTATCCATGTATCATTTACGTATCTGAAGTTAGGAATATTGACTAACAATTACAACTGTGTGTGTATTTGGGGAACACCCACCAGACAGTATGCATCAGCCTGGATGAGCTGTTAGGAAGGACAATAGGACTTTGAAGCAGGGCCGGCTCTAGCGTTTTTGCCGCCCCAAGCAGCGCAAAAAAAAAAAAAAAAAAGCCGTGATTGGTGGCAGCTCTACCGCCGCTTCATTCTACGAGGGTAATTCGGCGGCAGATCCTTCGCTCCGAGAGGGAGTGATGGCCCCGCCGCCGAATTGCCACTGAATGGCCGGACGTGCCGCCCCCCTCTCCATTGGCCATCCCATGCATCTGCTTGCTACGCTGGTGCCTGGAGCAGGCCCTGCTTTGAAGATACTAATCTTCCTCCTTCCTGAGAAGTTTCCTAGGATGCTGCTTTGACACCTCAAGGTCATGTGATCATGTCACCTGGTACAGGATATCATCTTGAAATGCTGGTGCTTTTTCCCGGGAAGGGGGTGTGGGTCAAACAAGGAAACAAAGGATTCCAGCCATATGCAAATCCTATTTAAGACTGGGAAGTGAGTTAATCTTGGCTCTTCTCCACTGCCTCCCCACCCCAAAAGGAAGACTGCTGAAAACACCTGAAGAAACAAAGGAACTGAACTGGGGGAGGCAGGAGCTGAGCCCAGGCAAGCAAGGTCTAGCCTGTGAAAGGAATTGCTGAAGATTTAAGCTGCAAGCAGTGCAGTTTACCTTCAAGAAACTCTGCAACCCACTTGAAACAACATTTAGGGTGAGAGATTATTATTTGTAGCCAGTATTCCTTATTTTATTAAGATTAGTTGCGTGTTTTGTTTTATTTGCTCAGTGACCTGCTTTGATCTGCCTGCTATCCCTTATAATCACTTAAAATGTATCTTTTGTAGTTTATAAACTTGTTTTTTGTTTATTCTAAAATCCAGTTTGTGCAATTCATAACTGGGAGGGGAGGGGGGCAAAAAGCTGTGCATACCTTTCTCCACATTAGGGAGGGAGCAAATTTTATGAGTTTGTGCTGTATAGATCTCTATACAGCGCAAGATAATATAATTTTGGGTTTACACTCCATAGGGTGTGTGCACCAGAGTGCTGGGCAATTCCTCAAGCTGAGTTCTCCCACAGAGAGCTGATTGCAGACTCTCTGTGATTCTACAGCTGGGTGTGTCCCTAACTTTCTGTGTGCTGGAAGGGGGCTTGAGAGCCGGTCACAGCAGCACAGAGTAGAGGAAACCCAGGCTGGTGGAACAGGCAGACTTAGTGGGACCCCAGAACATCAGGTGGCACCCTGGACAGAGGTCCAACTCATCACAGTCCCCTCTGCTGCCAAGCAGTAGCAGATTGGCCCCCAACTAAAGCAGCAGCGGGACCTAATCTGTTCTGGTGATGGCTGTGGGTGAGAGGTTGGCTGCAGGCTTAGGCACACATGTGAGGGAGTTGGAGTAACATATATAATAGGATGTATGCCCTTCTTAGCCAGTCAGTAGTACTGATCACAGCTTGTCAGCTGCCTCACTCTGTTAGCAGGTCACAGTGTCCTATAGTCATTATGTAGAAGGTGAGTTTTGAGGAGGGACTCCCTAGAGTGGTTTTGTCACCTAGTTGGTCAAATGTTCTGACTAACATGCTGGGTATGCGAACAGGAAGATCAAGGCACTAGTAAATTATGCTCTTCCCAACAGGATTCTCAGCAGTCAGTTTCTGCAGGTTTTTAGTTTACATTAATTTTTGGTTTGAGATGGTAAATTAAATCTACTGTCTAACAAAATGTTTCACTTCAGTCAGAACCTGTAGAAAGCAAACAAAATTAAATAAAAATATCTAACAAAAATCCAGAAGTGACATTCTTAAATCAAAAGAAATTTGACAATCTCAGTAAGTCTACCAGTCTGCTATAGCTGTGGCATGCAATAACAAGTTCTGTAAAATTGTATTCTGAGTGCTTTTGTACAACCACTCAGGAATGACAATAAAATTCTCTCTGGTCAAAGGCTAATCTGGTAGGGCCAAATTCAGCCTGGGTGTAAGACTGCAACTTCCGTTGGCTTCAAGATTATTTTGGGCCTGCTTCCAGAGAGGCTGAATTTTGATCATGGCATGGAAGAAATGATGAAAAGGTATTTTACAAACTTCCGTTCTTATTTTTTAAGTACTGTCTGCATTCAGATTGTCTGCCATATCCCAAAACTTGTTTCTTTTCCCTTTGTGCCATCTACTTTTTCAGCTAGTGAGGGATGTGTATAGACACATACACAAGGAAAAGAATGGCAGCAAACTTGAGCTGTGGGTTGAAACTGGGAGACAAGCATCTGTCAAAACAAAGTATTTGAGACCAAACTAAACGCATTGCAACTCAAACAATGAGTGTATTTTGCTATGACAGAAGCATTGCCCAATAAAACAGACACATTTGTAATCTACTGTCTTCTAAATGACAGGAGATATGAATCCAGCATGATCACCCATACTGTTGCACACCATGCGTGAACTCTAATTTATAGAGACCATTCTAGGACCCTTAATGTCTGCAATAATATTGCTTACTTTTGTTTGCTTTGAGTGTGTTTATGAGAATAGCTTTTCTTCCATTTACAGCGCACATGCTGACACCACATCTTTTTGTCATGTCCCCAGATTCAACCTACTTTAACCTAACTTCCAGCTCTGATGTACTCTAAGGGCTTGGCTACACTTGCAGGTGTAGAGTGCTGGGAGTTAAACCAGCCCTCGGATACCGCAGCAGGGAAAGCGCTGCTGTGTGTTTACACTCTCAGCTGCAAGAGCAGTGGCGTGGGCACATTAGCAACTCTTGCAATGCCACAGAGAGCAGTGCATTGTGGTAGCTTTCCCAGTGTGCAAGTGGCTGCAACGTGCTTTTCAAATGGAGGGGTGGGGTGGAGTCTGACAGCGAGTGTGTTGTGTATATGTGGGGGGAGGGACAGTGTGTTTTGGGGGGCAGAGAGTGTATCAACATGCTGTCTTGTAAGTTCAGACAGCAGCAGGGTTCCCCCAACATCAGCCCCACCCCGCCTCTCACTCACTCACACACACACATGCCTGCCTCGGCAGCAGCAGCATTCCACAGTAATGGTTTGCTTTGTCCCGGAGCAGATAAGCATACTGGCTGTCAGCCATGGAGCTTTAAAAGGGGATGCATTCCTGCAGCTGAGTTCGAAACAATGAGAAGAGTAGCCACTTGACTTCAGGGGATTATGGGATGTTTCCAGAGGCCAATCACAGCGCAGTAATGCAACACGTCGTCCACACTGACACCCGGGCATTTCAGCCGGGGCACAGCAAGCTATGTGCTTCTCGTGGAGGTGGATTACCAGGAGCGCTCCAGACACGGAGTCCAGGAGCTCTAAGTTCCTTGTCAGTGTGGACACCTCAAGAGTTAGGGCGCCCGGGGCTGATTTAATGTGCTCCAACTTGCAAGTGTAGCCAAGCCCTAAGACTTTTTTTTTTTGACATTACTCTAGGGCTGCTGAAAAGGAGGGCAGTTGGAGCTAGAAGTGGAAACAGATTGTGTCAGAACAGCAGTGCAGTAGATTACTACTTTGATGTGTGACACATGTGATGTAAGTTATTGTGCTAGTAGTTCCTGGGAAGAGCTTTTTTCCCCATTGTTTTCTTTTGCAGGATCTTCTGAATTCTTGGCAGATCTGACCTCCTCAGTCACTCTTATATTTCTCATTAGCTACTGGTAGGTTTCTTTCACCTATTTACTTTTTAAAAAGGGATCCAAGTTGTAAACAGTCTCCCCATTAATTTTGATTAGGTATGTGCTTGCTTTTATGCATAAGTAATCTAACATCTTGAGTTTTCACAGCTGTAATTTGCAACAAGTGCAAACAAACAATACTTTCAAGAATTCCTTCTGGGACTGATACATTGTTTAAAATATTAATATGAAAGGGGGAGGAATGGTGAGGTAGCAAAATTTGCAAATGATAAAATCTAGGTTAAGTGAAGACTAGAAAAGACAGGAATTTTCAGGGGACTTAAAGCTACATGAATGCAGAGCACAATAGCCGATGAAATTCAATGCTGACAAACATAAGGTAAACTCAGACTACTCAAGGATACCACTCAGTTATAAATTAATTATAACCACTCAGGAAAATGTGGGCAGTTTTGAAAGACTCATTGAAAGCCTCTGGTCAATATGCAATGCTGTTCAGCAAAGGAAAAACCCTAGAAACAGCCCTCTAAGCAGCTCAGGCTAAGGTTTATATTTCCTTAAGAATCAAATGAATAAAGGAAAGCCCGAGGAAGATGCAAATTGTGAATACTAGTCCAGTGTGTAAATACCTTATTTGTTACTGGGATATGGAATCTGCTTGTTCGCACTGAGGACATTTTGAGGTCTAATCTAACTTCTAGCCTTTTGCCCAGACCACATCTTTCAAGGTGTCTTGCATTTCCTTTGTTAGTAAGGAAGGGATTTGAGCAGGAAAGGAAAGTGGTCATTGGCTCTCACGGCTGCAGAAACAACTTTCTAAAGCTTATGTTTATTTGTAATTACCCTATTACTATTACTATGTTTTTTAATGAAGTCTTCGGGAGATGGTTGGTCATCACTAGCGTTGGCTGTACTAATAAACTTGTAATGTTCCTGTTACTTTAATTGATTTCAGAGCAGAAATGAGTCCACTTGCAGTAATAGCATCACTTGTTTGTTTCTGTCTAATATCAAGAAGCCTCATTTGGGCCTTATAAAGTGCCCCTCACAGTCCAGAATGGAATTGCCTTCTTTTTTCTAACAGTCCATGATTTTCAGTATCTAGCAAAGTTGCAAATCTGAAATGTTTTCATTACTTATACTAACCAATCTGTTCCACCCTGTATTTAGTGCTGATGCTGTGTGTACATTTCTCAGACCTGAAGAAGAGCTCTGAATACACTCAGAAGCTGATCCAATAAAAGATATTTCCTCACCCACCTTGTCTTTGTAAAGTCTGTTTACGGGGTTTGGATCTATAAAATCCTCGTATAGATTACAGCCAATATTACCTAAGGGGCTGTCCTATTCGATAGCAGTGATAAAATCCACCATCTACAATATTTATTTTGCTATGCATGCTTCTTTATGCCAGTTAACTGCAGCAGTTCAGTAATCATTCCGGAGACCATAGAGAGGTCCCCATGTCCATATACAAATCAAATAGCCTTTCATTCAGCATCTTTTATAGATAAGTCATAAATGATTGCTTTATATCTGGTGACATAAGCAGAGATTAATCAGTCTCAGCTTCAGGCCTGCCCCTAGCTCAGGTTACTTTCCATCTCACTTCAAACAAACCACCATGTTAATGTTTCCACACTATTCCTTCCCTGGTAGGTGTAGTTCATAACCATAAACCTTCCAGCTCTCTTTTCTGGCTCACTTAGTCTTTTCAGTTAATAGCGCTTTTCAGCATCTACATAGCTGTCCTGTGAGGCTCAGAAATCTCTTTAGTCCTTAATCAAGGTTTCTCCTTCCTTATAGCCCTCCCTCCAGGCTTGCAATCTTTTGCAGTCCTAGCTGGGGCTTCTCCTCCTATAGGCTCCAGATCGCTCAGCAGGCTCCTGCTCCACACTTTCTGCCTGTGAACTTTGGAAAGCGATCATCTGTCCTCTTCTCAACAGTGACAGGCTTCTTCCCCCAAACTACCTGAGTGAGCATCAGCTGCCCTTAGATTCCCCGCAGGCCTCGTTTCAGGTTACATGATGCCTGTACTCATTTGGTCATCAGCTGGGCAGACAGGCTATTCCTGGCACAGGTGAGATTGAGCCCCAGCTCCCTTAAAATGTCAACTCAAGCCATGATAGTACTGCATATATAAAAATGCGAAGTGTAATACATCTTTTCCCATAGTTGTGTACCTGTGAAGTCTGTTTTATGTTGACTTAAAAGAGATGTGTGTGTTACTGTTTAATCCTGTGTAAATAAAATCTGGAAAGGATTGCATAAAGATTTTTAAATCTCCTTGTGATCTTCTTTGTTAACCTTTCTTGAGTTGGTGCTACAGTCACTGTCCTGAGTAACTTTTCCTCTATTGGTTGTTTATCCTCTTTCATTGTTGTCACAGTATATGCTTTGGAACCAGTAGAGCTAATATAGGGGAAAAGTTCTGTTCTCTGTGCTTTAAGTGGATTATAAAAAGATTGAGGTGAGGTTGACATCAAATGCTGAATTACAAAATGGGGAAATACTGGCTAGGCAGTAGTACTACTGAAAAAGACCTGGGGGGATATAGTAGATCACAAACTGTTGACTCATTGAATGTGATGCAGTTGCTAATATCATTCTAGGGTATATTAATAGGTGTGTCATATACAAGACCCAAGAGGTTATTCTTCTTCTCTACTCGGCACTGGTGAGGCCTCAGCTGGAGTTCTGTGTCCAGTCTGGCTGCTGCATTTTAGGAAAGATGTGGACAAATGGGAGAACATCCAAAGGAAGGCAACAAAAATGACAAAAGGTTTAGAAAACTTGACCTATGAGGAAAGCTTTAAAAACAAGGCATGTTTAGTATTGAGAAAAGAAGACTGAAAGGAGACCTGAGGCCCTCCAAAGTCATTTATGTAATGACATCTTTTTAGAGTAGTCTTTCTGGTATTTAAAGACAAACTTGTGTACCAATCATATGAAATAACATTCAAGAGTGTTTCCAATTATGTAAAAAAACTAGGATCAAATAGGCTTTTCTACCCAACATTTATTAGATCACCCGCTGTAGTCTACCACCCTGACAATGCAGGTTTCCTCTCTACAATGCATTTTCTAATACCCCAGCAATTGTTGAATGTTTTCTTCCTAAAAGCTGCCTTTTAAAAATACATTAATGTAATTGTTATGGATGTGTTATTTCTGTGACTGCATCTTTGCTAAGGAAACTTAATGTCAGAAGAATTTAAGTAAATTTTTACAGTAGATTAATAAATTGAAAAAATGCACTGATAAAACAAAGAAAATAGTCCAAATTAACATTAATGAGTTTGGAATGTTCTAACGAAAACTGAAATGAGTTTTCTGTGACTTAGAAAAATTTATAAAACTAATTATCCTGAAGTTCAAATAATTGAATTTAATAATTAAGATCTCTTATAGATAAGAAATAAGGTGTTTTAAACTTAAAACGCAAAGAAGTAAACTTAAACTTAAACTGTTATTAACACTTTAAAATAGGATTTCAGCACATAGGTAGAATATATTTATCCACCCTTTTAGAAATTTTGTAGAAGATAGGGTTGACTCATGGATACTGTGATACTACAGAGTCAGGTGGTCTTGTCACCTGATACTAAACATTGCCTGGGACTTCTTGTAACTTTCCACTGGAAGGGGAGAGGAGTCAAGTTTGGGAAACAAAGTATCCCCACCTTATGTAAATCCTATTTAAGGGAAGGGAGGAAGGCAAACGGGACGACTCCTCTCCCTGGCCTATCTGCCCAAGAAGGAAGACTGCTAAAGCCACCTGAAGGGAAGGCGGCAGCGGGGTGGGGGGATGGGGAGTCCAGACTGAGACAGGGGTCCAGTCTGAAAAGATATATAACTAGAACGCTGAACCACAGAAACTTTGCAACCTGCCTAAAATAACATTTAGGGTAAGAAATTACATTTTGTAATCTGTTTCTTAAGTCTATTAAGCTTAGCTTGCGTATTTTGCTTTATTTGGTCAGTAATTTGCTTTGTTCTGTCTGTTATCTCTTATATTCACTTAAAATTCACCTTTTGTAGTTAATAAACTTATTTCTTGTTTATAATATAACCCAGTTTATGTAATTTGTAACGGGGGGGGGGAGGGCAAGAAGTTGTGCATATCTCCCTCTGCATTGAGGGAGGGGGCGAATTTCATAAAACCTTTGGGTTTGTACTCCTTAAAGAGAGTGGGCACCAGAGTGTTGGGGAGAGCCCCATAGCTGAATCTTTTCAGAGCAGATCACTATGTCTCTGTGCAGCTGGGAGTGGCCCTGCCTGTGTGCTTGGCTGGAAGAGGCTTGTGAGCCTAACCCAGCAAGGCCAAGTAAAGGGGACCCAGGCTGGCATAATAGACAAGCTCAGTGATATCTCAGCACATCAGGTGACACCCCAAAGGGCCCAAACCCATCACAGGTACCTTGTTTGTGTTTTGTCAAATCTGTAGTGAAAGTGTTCTTAAAACGTGCTGGATCATCATATGAGACTGCTGTAACATGAAATATATGGCAGAATGCGGAAAACAGAGCAGGAGACATGCAATTCTCCCCCAAGAAGTTCAGTTACAAATTTAATTAACACACTTTTTTTTTTTTTTTTTTTTTTAAAACAGGCATTATCAGCATGGAAGCATGTCCTCTGGAATGGTGGCCGAAGCATGAAGGGGCATGCAAATGTTTAGCATATCAGCACATAAATACCTTGCAATCCCAGCTACAAAAGTCCCCACGCAAACGCCTGTTCTCACTTTCAGGTGACATTGTAAATAATAAGCAGGCAGCATTATCTCCCATAAATGTAAACAAACTTGTTTTTCTGAGCGATTGGCTGAACAAGAAGTAGGGCTGATTGGACTTGTAGGCTCTAAAGTTTTACTTTGTTTTGTTTTTTTAGTGCAGTTATGTAACAAGAAAAATTATTTGTAAGTTGTACTTTCACGATAATAGATTGCACTACAGTACTTGTAGGTGGTGAATTGAAAAATACTATTTCTTTTGTTTGCCATTTTTACAGTGCAAATATTTGTAATAAAAAAAAGTGAGCACTGTACACTTTGTATTCTGTGTTGTAATTGAAATCAATATATCTGAAAATGTAGAAAAGCATACACAATATTTAATACATTTTAGTTGGTATTCTATTATTTAACAGTGTGATTAAAAGTGAAATTAGTCACAAATAATTTTTTTATCATTATTAATTTTTTGAGTTAATTGTGTGAGCTAACTGTGATTAATCGACAGCCCTAGTAGAAGTATTTCTTCAGTGAGAGAGTTTCAAAAATGACTGGCTTGCCAGAGTTTATGCTCCTTTTTATTTTCCTCAGTAGGATTTGACTTCCAATTTTTAAAAGATGCCTTTTTGACTCTAACCCCCTCTTTTACTTTGTTTAGCTATGGTGGCATTTTTTGGGTCCTCTTGCTGATTTTTTTTGTTTATTATTATTTAGGATATGTTTAATTTGAGTTTCCTATGGTGTTTTTGAAAAGTTTCCATGCAGCTTGCAGGCATGTCACTCTGATGACAATCCTTTTAATTTCCAATTAACTAGCTTCCTCATTTTTGTGTAGTTCCCTGTTTTGAAGTTAAATGCTATTGTGATTGGTTCCTTTAGTATTCCCCCCCCCCATAAGGATGTTAAATTTAATTACATTATGGTTGCCATTACCCAGTGGTTCAGCTAGTGGGGGAGGGATAGCTCAGTGGTTTGAGCATTAGCCTGCTAAACCCAGGGTTGTGAGTTTAATCCTTGAGGGGGCCACTTAGGGATCTGGGGCAAAATCAGTACTTGGTCCTGCTAGTGAAGGGAGGGGCCTGGGCTCGATGAACTTTCAAGGTCCCTTCCAGTTCTAGGAGATAGCCTATCTCCATTTATTTATTATTATCTCTTTGACCAGATCCTGTGTGCCATTTAGGACTAAATCAAGAATTGTCTCTCCCCTTGTGGTTTCCAGAACTAGCTGCTCCAAGAAGCAGTCATTAATGATGTCTAGAAATTTTACTTCTGCATCCTGTTCTGATGTGACATGTACCCGGTCAATATGCAGAAAGCTGAAATCCTCCATTATTATTGAGTTTTCTGTTTTTGTAGCCTCTGTAATCTCCCTGAGCATATCATAATCCCCATCAACACCTTGGTCAGGTGGTCGGTAGTATATTCCTACTGCTATATTCTTATTATTCCAAGCATGTAATTTCTATCCATAGAGAATCTCTGGTACAATATGATTCATTTAAGACTTTTACTATATTTCACTCTATGCTTTCTTTTGCATCTAGTGCCACTCCCACACCAGCATGATTTATTGTGCCATTCTTATATATTTTGTACCCCAGTATTAATGTCCCATTGATTATCATCATTCCATCAATTTTTTGTGATGCCTATTATATCAATATCCTCATTTAATATCAGGCACTCAAGTTCACCCTTGTAGCATTTGTATACAAGCACTTATAAAAGTTGTCACTATTTAGTTGTCTGCCTTCATGTGATGTAATTGAATGGAAATCTTTCATTTTACTGTTTCTCTTCAGTTCCTATCTGTACTTTACCAACTTATATCTTTTCCTCTTTACTGGGATATAGAGTATCCCCTTTAATAAATCCTCCACTAAGGGATGGGTCTCTCTGAACTGTAAGCTCCTCATCTGCACTTGTTGACTTTGCCCCCAGCCCTTAGCTTAAACTCCTCTATGACCTTTTAAATTTTACATGCCAGCAATCTGGTTCTGATTACGGTTAATTAGAGCCCATCCTTCCTGAATAAGCTCCTCCTTTCCCAAAAGTTTCCCAATAACTACTAAACCTAAATCCCGCCTCTGAGTACCATTGCCTCATGCATGCAATGAAACCCTGAAATTCTGCCTGTCTAGCTGGCCCTGTATGTATAACTAAAGCATTTCAGAGAATGCTATTATGGAGGTCCTGGACTTTAATCTATCTTACCTAGTAGCCTAAATTTGGCTTCCAGGACCTTTCTCCTACTTTTCCCTTTGTCATTGGTACCTCCATGTACCATAACCATCAGCTCTTCCACATCACATGAGATGTTTTGAGAGGTTTGTGCCCTTTGTACCTGGCAGGCGATTCACCATGTGACTGACCCAGTCATCACAAAACAAACAACTCTGTTTCTAATAATCGAATCCCCCATTACTATTATCTGTGTCTTCCTAATTAGAGTGGTCCCCGCCCATGGAGGAGTATCCTCAGTGTGAGAGGATACCATGACATCATCTGGAAGGAGGGTCCCCACTATGGGATCACTTTTCCTCCTGTCAGGCTCGATGTTCTCCTTCCTGAGACTTTCATCCTCAATAGCACAGGGGCTGTCAGGGTGTGTGTGGGGGCAGAGGGGCAGGCCCACAGTATTAAGTCCCAGAAAGTCTTGTCTATGTACCTCTCTGTATCCCTTAGCTCCTCCAGTTCGGCCACTCTGGTCTCAAGAGCCCATACTCAGTCTGAGGGCTGTGTGTTGCTTGCACCAAAAGCACGCATATGCCACCTGCTCACAAGGCAGATAATCATACATGCTTCATTTAGTGCAATACACCGGACAACCCGCACTCTTCTGCTGGACTTGATCTCTACTGTATAATAATAAACTAAGTTCATCGCAATCAACTATAGAGAGTATAAAGACCTTTAACTGAACCAGATCTAACTGTTGTTTAAGCTCAATATTACTAAGCCATGTGAGTTTATGCATATACGTGTTTTGTTTTTAAATCTTTCTAATTGGAATTTAGTTATTGCATAAAAGCAAATGTATCATTATTGCATACTACTTTGTTAATTGATATATCATCCTATCAAAAAGGTGTACAGGACCTAATAGCTGAACAAGATGACATTGCTAAACGCTTCAACCAAACACAAATAAAAATTAATGAAATGATGAGTTGATCAGAGAAAACAATGAAAAGGCAAAGGAAAATCATGAAGGTAGAGAAACTGTGTATTACCAATGGGAGTTGTGTATTAACTACTGTAACCAGTTTATTAGGGAATATAGAAAAGAGGAAATAGCTTATTATTAATAAAATCAGGCAATTAGCTAATAAAATCAGGCAATTAGCTAAATGGTATTGTCCTCCATGTATAACTGGCTGTTGTAAATTGGCAATGTGCTAAATCATGTAGGCAAATTCAATTTAGCACAATTTGTAATTTGGGATCAGTGACACCGCATCCTAATCAAGGTACATGTTGTTCAAAACAATCATGCTCAGTGTCGGGTTCCACTTATATTTCTTGTAAACTGCAATATGTAATAAGGTGGCTACTATCCACTCAGTAGGTTACCTGAAAAACAGCATCTACAAGGAACATCTGGATCTGTCTTGGCTACTGATGTGTCATTCAGCAATGCAAACTTGGAGAGCCTTGTTCTATTAAGGGCTCTCAGTAAGTGTCGATGTAGTGGTTTTTGACATTGTGTCTCCATGATGAGCTGGACTAGTACTATGAGACAGATGGTAGTGGTTCCAGTCTTTTGCACTACAAAGTTTATCATGTGGCAGTGACCAGGATGACACTAATATAATATGAATGGACAGTATTGTTTAGTAACTAAAATTTATGTATGGGAACCTCGTTTGTAATGCTGCTGCTCCAAATGTCTATTTTACTCATGTATATAATATCGTGGGTCACACTATACTAATGCCTATTCCAGTTTAAGGAGTTATAGTTGTAATTGTATTAATTATGTATTGCCACTTGGGCAGTTTGTTAAGATCATTTCTGTGAGATTTAGACTATTTTATCTCTGCTTTATATATCAATATGGCAAAGGTGCCACCCTGATTTAATAATAATTGTGGTGCCAAGTGGGAGATTGTTAGCCAATGTATATGTTATATGTATTACTTATACCACATCAATATGTGTTAAGTGTGTGGTATGAATATTTTATGTATGAATGTTGGGCAAGTTATACCAAATGAATTGTATTGTTTATTCCCCACAGTGCTGTTAATTCACTGGTATATCCTACATCCTATATCCTACATCCTATATCTCATTCACTGGTATATCCTACAATCCCTTGGAACAATACAACTCAATATTTGGCATAAGTGGATAGGAAAATGGTCAAAGACAAAATATGCTAATATTTTTACCCAGTACAAGCTGGGGTGGTACCTCCACGGACCAGTACCTGGAATGCTAGTGGCAAGTTATGGAACTGATACAAACTGGTGGGTTAGATCTTAGAAAGCACTTTATGTGTCACCTAACTTGTAAGCAACCATCCTATAAATACAAATGGTTTAAGGGGTGGACCTTTGAAGCACAGCTACAGTGTAAGATGAGCTTGCTGTGAGATAAGAATTGCTTCCCATAAGGAGGGGTATGTATGTCTCCCTTTCATATTGTATTACTTTGTCTTTGACAATAAATTGGCTCAGTTTGGTTATTTGTTTTCTTGAAAATTTTCATCATGAACCACAGGTGTAGCCAAACAACTGGCTATAAAATTTATTCAGTACTACACTATGGGGACTACAGCAGCATAGCTATGGCACTGTACTTATACAGGCCAGGGGCGGCTCCAGGCACAAGCGCAGCAAGCGCGTGCTTGGGGCGGCAAGCTGCCGGGGGCGGCCTGCTAGTTGCTGTGAGGGCGGCAGTCAGGCTGCCTTTGGCAGCATGCCTGCAGGAGGTCCGACGGTGCCGCAGTTTAGGCAGCAATTCTGCGGCAGGGACGCCGAAGGCCCGGCACTGGTGGACCTCCCGCAGGCATGCCACCGAATCTGTGTGACCAGCGGACCGCCCGCAGGTGCGCTGCCGAAAGCCGCTTGACTACCGTGCTTGGGGCAGTAAAAAACAGAGCCGCCCCTGATGCAGGCGTAACCCTGTAGTGTAAAAAGCCTACAGCGATCGAAGGGGTTTTTCCCTCACTAAAGGAACACTACAACAAAAGCATTCTTCCATCTACCTCCTGCATCTACACAGGGGCTAAGGTCAGCACAGTTTCGGTGCTGTGAAGGGTGGACGTCTCAGACCCCTGAGTGCCATAGCTATATTGTCAATCTAAGTGCCTTAACGTGTGCCTGCAACAGACCTGACGCAGTGATGGAGACCAGCTATCAAAAACTTGGCAGATCTAGAACAGCATGTTTAAACTATATAAAATAATATGTAAAATGCAGGTATAGTGTTTCCAGTGTGCACAGAGCTTCTGTTTGTTCTACACAGCTTCTTTTTGAGGGCTTAATGTAAATGAGCACTTCTTGTGTGAGCTGACTTCCCTTCCATGCCTTCCTGTAATTCCCAAAGCACCGCATCTCAGAGCATTGATGTACATCTTTCCTATAATTTATAAGCTTTATACAAGATAATTCTGCTCTAAGGAGAAAATTTTCAAACTGTACTCTGAACCTAGGCCTGCACAATTGCTTGTTTATCCTTTTTTGGGCAAACAAATCCATGGTGGTACTTGTAAATCGGAATTACTCTCACAAATCAGGTAAATAAATAATAATATATGGAGATATACCTATCTCATAGACCTGGAAGGGACCCTGATAGGTCATCAAGTCCCGCCCCCTGCCTTCACTAGCAGGACCAAGTACTGATTTTGTCCCAGACCCTTAAGCGGGCGCCTCAAAGATTGAGCTCACAACCCTAGCTTTAGCAGGCCAATGCTCAAACCACTGAGCTATTCCTCCCCCTATATAAATACATAATAGCTATCTGATTTCCATGAGTAATCATGAATTATGTATAGTACTCCTGGGGGAATTCTGCACTAAAAACTTAAAAATTATGTGTACAATATTTTGAAATTCTGCATATTTTATTTGTCAAAATAACAGTATAATCACACTAGTTTCAATTATTTTGGTAATTTATTTCAAATACCTGTCAGCAAATATGTCTGTAACAATACAGACAACAAAAAAATTTCAGGAAAAGCTTTTTGACAAACAGATTCCTTATTAGACATATTAATACAGAACTTTGAGTAATAATTACAATACAGAATCATATTTCCAGCCCCTGCCTCTACTTCCACACATTGCAGGAGGCTGACAGCTGACAATAGATATAACTGCTTTTTAAATCAAGTAAATGTTGTAAGATGGTGATGGGTGCACTTCAAAAGACTCAATGGCTCACTTCAATTTGGAAGAGCTCCCAAAAGGTTAGTACCTTTATCTTAACTACTCCAACTTTGCAAAACTGGACTGCAACTTTTTAGAGTAACTATTCCCGTACAATTTTGGCACTTACATCTCTGGTTTCAGTTGAAATGCAGGAATAAGGTACATGCAAACCAGCTTTCCATATGTCTAATATCATTCAAGGTAGATCCCAAATTGATACTACCTTGTTTATTTTTAGGGAGGGTTTTATCCAGGACTTTCACTGTTTTTCTCTACAGATCAAGAGCCTTTTATAATCTATTAAAGTATCCAGCATGTTTTACACACTTAATTGGAAATTTTGCTTTTGTATGACATCAGCACAGTATTGTATAGAGCTGTCCTATAATGCTACTGAGAGAGACAAGGTGGGGAAAGTAGTATCTTTTATTGGAGCAATGTTTGTTTGGTGAAAGAGACAAGCTTTAGAGTTACACAGAGATTTTCTTCAGAATGTTACTGTGATACACAGGAAATATTGTACAACTGTAATGCTGGCTTCCAATGGAAAGTGGCAAGTCTCTTTTGAAAATCTTGTAGTGGACTTTGCAGGCTCTTGCAGGTTTATTTATTCTAATGAGATCTAATAAAATGTGAACAAATTCTCCGAGGTCCCACTATTTCATAGTAATAGAGATATTTATGAATATTATATAGTGTGTCTGTACATTACAGGTGTTTGTAACATGGTAGTATGGGATCAGACCTTTGTCAGCATAAGGTTGTGAAAGTGACATCAATTAAGAGTTCTGAAGCCAGGAATGAGTCTAATCATTCTAGTTAAACATTCATAAAACCTTTTATTCCATGGTATGCCATTACGTTTTCTGTAATATATGTAGACATTTACAGAATACACATTTTAAGAACTTTTAGAATTTTTTGAAAAAATTGTGGGCCTGTATTTTTGTATGCCTTCACCTGTAAGGTGAGCATTTGTGTTTCCATGAAAACTACAGTATGGGGCTCAGAGGAAGCCATAGAAACCTATATTGATGTCATATATTAGCAGTTTACACATAAGAGACTTAAAAGTGATGACTTTTTAATCTCAGGATTGGACCTTGTAGAACTCAGTCCCCTTGTAGAACTCAGTCCGCTGGTTAGGAAAGATAGAAAATGTGGCAAAAGACCACCTTGGCTTAACCACGAGATCTTGCACGATCTAAAAAATAAAAAGGAGTCATATAAAAAATGGAAACTAGGACAGATTACAAAGGATGAATATAGGCAAACAACACAGGAATGCAGGGGCAAGATTAGAAAGGCAAAGGCACAAAATGAGCTCAAACTAGCTACGGGAATAAAAGGAAACAAGAAGACTTTTTATCAATACATTAGAAGCAAGAGGAAGACCAAAGACAGGGTAGGCCCACTGCTTAGTGAAGAGGGAGAAACAGTAACAGGAAACTTGGAAATGGCAGAGATGCTCAATGACTTCTTTGTTTCGGTCTTCACCGAGAAGTCTGAAGGAATGCCTAACATAGTGAATGCTAATGGGAAGGGGGTAGGTTTAGCGGATAAAATAAAAAAAGAACAAGTTAAACATCACTTAGAAAAGTTAGATGCCTGCAAGTCACCCGGGCCTGATGAAATGCATCCTAGAATACTCAAGGAGCTAATAGAGGAGGTATCTGAGCCTCTAGCTATTATCTTTGGAAAGTCATGGGAGACGGGAAAGATTCCAGAAGACTGGAAAAGGGCAAATATAGTGCCCATCTATAAAAAGGGAAATAAAAACAACCCAGGTAACTACAGACCAGTTAGTTTAACTTCTGTGCCAGGGAAGATAATGGAGCAAGTAATTAAGGAAATCGTCTGCCAACACTTGGAAGGTGGTAAGGTGATAGGGAATAGCCAGCATGGATTTGTGAAGAACAAATCATGTCAAACCAATCTGATAGCTTTCTTTGATAGGATAACGAGCCTTGTGGATAAGGGTGAAGCGGTGGATGTGGTATACCTAGACTTTAGTAAGGCATTTGATACGGTCTCGCATGATATTCTTATCGATAAACTAGGCAAATACAAATTAGATGGGGCTACTATAAGGTGGGTGCATAACTGGCTGGATAATCATACTCAGAGAGTTGTTATTAATGGTTCCCAATCCTGCTGGAAAGGCGTAACGAGTGGGGTACCGCAGGGGTCTGTTTTGGGACCGGCTCTGTTCAATATCTTCATCAACGACTTAGATATTGGCATAGAAAGTACGCTTATTAAGTTTGCGGATGATACCAAACTGGGAGGGATTGCAACTACTTTGGAGGACAGGGTCATAATTCAAAATGATCTGGACAAATTGGAGAAATGGTCTGAGTTAAACAGGATGAAGTTTAACAAAGACAAATGCAAAGTGCTCCACTTAGGAAGGAAAAATCAATTTCACACATACAGAATGGGAAAAGACTGTCTAGGAAGGAGTACGGCAGAAAGGGATCTAGGGGTTATAGTGGACCACAAGCTAAATATGAGTCAACAATGTGATGCTGTTGCAAAAAAAGCAAACATGATTCTGGGATGCATTAACAGGTGTGTTGTGAGCAAGACACGAGAAGTCATTCTTCCGCTCTACTCTGCTCTGGTTAGGCCTCAGCTGGAGTATTGTGTCCAGTTCTGGGCGCCGCATTTTAAAAAAGATGTGGAGAAACTGGAAAGGGTCCAAAGAAGAGCAACAAGAATGATTAAAGGTCTTGAGAACATGACCTATGAAGGAAGGCTGAAAGAATTGGGTTTGTTTAGTTTGGAAAAGAAAAGACTGAGAGGGGACATGATAGCAGTTTTCAGGTATCTAAAAGGGTGTCATAAGGAGGAGGGAGAGAACTTGTTCACCTTAGCCTCTAAGGATAGAACCAGAAACAATGGGTTTAAACTGCAGCAAGGGAGGTCTAGATTGGACATTAGGAAAAAGTTCCTAACTGTCAGGGTGGTTAAACACTGGAACAAATTGCCTAGGGAGGTTGTGGAATCTCCGTCTCTGGAGATATTTAAGAGTAGGTTAGATAAATGTCTATTAGGGATGGTCTAGGCAGTATTTGGTCCTGCCATGCGGGCAGGGGACTGGACTCGATGACCTCTCGAGGTCCCTTCCAGTCCTAGAATCTATGAATCTATGAATGAGAAGCTAGGCCTGTTACCTTTCCAAGTGGTATAATGGTAGAGCAATGAAATAACTAGACACACACACAAGGCATCTTCTTACGCATACATTTCTCTGGCAGACATACAGATGAAAAATACCAGCATTGTAAGGGTTAAATTATAGATCTCTCTTGTTTTCCTCTTACATGATTCATGCACGAAACATCACATGCCTCCATGTGAAATTGGTTCACAGGCATATCCTTTCAGTGCCATGTTATGATTCCCACAACACCCTGATAAGGCTTTTGGGGAGATTTGAGTTTCCTTGTTACTTAGGCAAGATAGGCTAAATTTCCATCTGGCTTTTACCCATAAGCCAAAAGGTAAAGGTAGGGAGTCTTGGCAAGCATTTTTGGAGAAAGACTGGCTTATCGGGGGTGAATCACTGATGAATAGCTCTCTGTAGCTCTTCATCCCACCTCCCATCCCCCTCTTAGTATGCTCTATGATCATCAGGAAACCTTTTGCCGGCATGCAGGCTGCTTGTGCATAAGGATATAATCTACAAGAGAGAATGAAGGGAATTTAATAAAATAAGAAAAATGTGCTTTAGTAGAGGTTTCCACCAGGATCTGCTACTTTTCTATTATTTAATGTATTTTGTTGTACACAACATAATGGCAGTTTGTCCTAAACTTAAAGCATCCAGCCCTGTTAATGAAAGCTGTAGCCTAAACTACACTGTTTTGGGGTTCTCAGGCATAAAAATGAAAACTGATTTTATTCTTCAGGAAAAAAAAAAGTTTAATTAGACCAGCAGTGAATAATAATTATAGTATCTAGCTCAAAAGAAAAGCCAACAGTTTATTAATTCAAGGAGGGCAAAGTACTGAATAAAATTGGAATGCCTTTTAATACTTATATTTATTTTATACACTGCCATCCAACTCAATCCAATCAGAAGGCAATATTTAGTACTGGAAAACACAGTACGTATTTAATTATTTCACTTCTTCCATAAACAAGTTTAATTGGAATCTAAAAACAGCAAGGGACAAAAGATCAGTTCATTAGGGACTAACTAACTGAAAAGGGCAGATAAAAACCTTTTGTCTGATACAGATGTACCTCCCGAGCACCATCGGTGAACACCAGGCAGCACACTAATCACAAAGCAAGAGGTGTTCTCATTAATAGACTTACAAAGCATCAACCAGGTCACCACAAGCTTTGAAGGTACTGATCATCAATTATTGCACTAATTGTTTGTTCTGTTTGCATGTCTCAGGCTAAAAGGCAAGAGTCACTGAAGCAAAAAAGAGACAAATAATTGCTACCTCAGTGACAGTTGGTTTTCAGTATCTCATTATTTATGATTTGTTTTGCTGTGCATGTGTGACTTTAAGTTGACTGTATTCATGCATACTCCAAGAAACATACTGTGTAACACTGTGAAAGCATCATGCACATTATTCAGCAAATCCAGGCACAAAACTGCTTCTCAAAGTTGTGCCAGTATCTTTCTTTGTCTTGTTTTTGTAAAGAATACCAAAAATGCTCACATTAGAGCTTGAAGGTCTGCCTGTTTTGTTTTGAATTTCAAGTGTTTAGTAATATTTTGCTCCTAAATATGCTTGCTATCTGAATGAGTACTTTTTTTTAAAAGTCTTAAAAAATATGGTTTTAAAGCCTCCCATGCCTTGTTTTACGTCCTTTCCAGAACAGTGTCTATCTTTATCTTTAAGTCATGAATAATAATATTGTCTTGCATCTGAAGAAGTGAGGTCCTTACCCATGAAAGCTTAGGCTCCCAATAATTCTGTTAGTCTTAAAGATGCCACAGGACCCTCTGTTGCTTTTTACAGATTCAGACTAACACGGCTACCCCTCTGTTATTGTCTTGGTGACAGAATGGAGTTCCAGGGACGGACTTTTCCCTTTCCCCATTCCAGATAATGAAGAATTGACATGGGATTTAGAATATTTACATCAACTTCCAGACCAGATGCTACATACATCGCTGAGAATATTTAGGGAAATCCTTTATTCTGTCCAGTGTTCAGATTCCTTTCCCCAAGTTAGCTATTGCCTCATAGTCAAAGCTTCAGACTTATGTGTATGTGCAACAGCAGCATCGTTGTCCTTCTGTAAAAACAATGTGTTGGCAGCAAACTTAGAGGCATGATTGGTAAAAACATGAAGACACAGACTTGAAGGCGACATGGTGACAGAACCTGCAGGCCTGATAGAAAACTTTGAAACCATAGGTATAAAAAAAGTTCCCTAGTTATAGCAATGATGCTTAATGAGTGAATTGAGAAAGGTGATAAATAATGCTGAGATGTAAGGTCATAGTCAATATGGTCATTTTTCATAAGCTTATGTAGTTCACACTCTTCTTACTCCCCCACAAAGATGTATACAAAATAATGAGCTAAAATCAGTGATATTGTGGCAGATGGATATTCATAGAAGCATTAAGGCAGATCTCAGAGTTGGAAAAAAATGAAATGTTGCAGTGAGAACAAGGAAGAGGTGATGCTTGCTCAGGCTGGCCAATGGAGAGAGAACAGAGAGCACAGGAGTGGATTGGGAAACATTGGGTTGCTGTGTAGGGAAAATCAAGGAGTCTGTCTGAGAGGAAAGTCATTTTCAGAGGGAATGGGTGAGGGTGGTGGTATGAATGGGTAAATTACTGCAGTCTTTAGTCAGAGGACTGAACAAAAACTGTCAGGCAAACTTCCACTGAAATCGTCAAGGGAGTTTGCCTGAGTAAAGACCTTAGGCTTTGGCCCATTGTCCTCTGTGGAATGGTTTAGGGACCTGTTGGTCCTTAATCAATAAAACGTGCTGTACTGTCTGTTCCCCTGTATTTTTAAAAATCCTTTAATTTGACTTTGAAAACTTATACTGGCTACTCTTACTGATTTTTTAAAAAATATAGGCCAAACAGGGTAAGCCTGGGGCAGATACCCTATGAACAAGCCTCCAAGTAAGATTTTTTTCCCCCAGTGGTAGGTTGTAAGGAATATCAAGGAATTTGAAGGAATGGGGTGGGGGAAGTATTTTCCTAAACAATTGTAAATGAGGAACACGATCATGAAAATATTGGTGAGTTTGGTTCCTGTTTAATCTTAATCTACCTGTGTAGATATTTCATGTGTTTCCTAGATCCACTCCATTTTTTCTCCCTCTCATCACCCCTACTCCTAGACACAAGATAAAATACTCATCTCTCTTAGAGGTTTGGGGTAGGGATGTTTATATATAAAAGAAGTTACTGTAATTTTCACACTGATAATCCTTGCCTAAAGAGCATCTAGGAACCAGAATTCCTATCCTGTCCTTACGGTATTTATGTCCAAGTGCCTGAAGGCAACTACTTCTGACAGTAAATGTAATTCTTACTTGTATTGCTTTTCTCTTGCAAAAGGCAATTTCTTCCTAACAGGTTTGCACTGCATTATGTATTTCTCATGGAAATGTCAAATCAATAAATGCAAAAGTGGCACCTTAAGGTTTTTCTGTTAAATAATTATATCCCAATTACAATTTTAACTCAAATCTAGGATTCAGATTCTGTAACTAGGTTCTTCACATAGAACCTGACCAAGGAAATGCTAAGTCTAGGGAGATATTGTTTATGCTAAATAAAATATTTCCAAAAACTCATTCATAAAGTGACACTCAGTTTGCACATGCGCTGTAGAGACTTGTTAGAGTTTGGCAGCTAACTGCTCAGAAGATTGTCTGCATTAATCATGCTCCAGCCCAGTGCTGCAGGGTGTGAATGGGACTTTCTCTGCTACTGCTCTGGCCAGCAGCCAGGGGCCACAGGGCTGCCACGCACTGGAACTGATGGCTGGGTGGCTGTCTCTTCTGTGCACTCAGTGGTCTCACTGTGGGTGCCCGAGTAGCAAGGAGGAAACAGCCTGAGTGGGATGGAGAGGAGTCTGGCCAGGTGGAATGACAAAGAGGGAAACTGGGATGAAGAGTCTGAGGAGTAGACTGAGACTGGAACCAAGGTGGGGAAGAATGTGATTGGTCAAGGAGATGAGGTGGTGGACTGGAGAATAGAGCAAGGGTGTGAAGATGAGTACAACACAAAGTCATGGGGGGCAGGACTGAGTCTCGGACAAGGAGCTAAGTGGGGTGGGTGGGTGGGAGACTGGATCAAGAACAGGCTGACGGAGATGGGGCCAGCAGTGATCAGGTTTGCAGGGACAAGGGCAAAAGGATCTGTAACCACTGGAGAACACAGTCCTCCCCCAGTACCTGGAATAGATCCCAGGATTCTTGAGTCTCACCATTGAATGAGCAGGATTACCAATTCTCAATCCATACAGCAGCATTGTCTTCATTGCTCTACTAGGCCAACACCATTTTGCCTTCTAATTCACTTATGTAACAATAATAGACAAAGGGGAAAAATGCCAAAATGGCAAAACAGTATTCAAATAACCTAGAATATGGGGAGAGGGAGAGCAGGCACACAGAAATTGGAGGCTTTGTATTTCCATTTGCTTTTATCTGCTTATTTTGAAGATGTTACTTAATCAATTTTAGGGGTATGCCAGGGCATGAAGCATGAAATTCCCAAGTCATTGCATGGTCACAACTTTACAGAACACAAGAGCTCTTCAGTAAATACACAGATTTTTGCAAACTGTAAATCATCTGTGAGCCACTACTGTTCTACTAATTACAGCAAGAAGCTGTGCTCATTAGCTGTTCTCATCTGGCTCACTGCACGAGCTAAATAGTCCGTAAATGAGCCAGCAATTACTGCTGTATTACCCCTACCACATCTTCTCATATCAAAATATCTGCACCAAATGTTGCTTCTGTTGGTATTATCAGGTTAGGAATTTCATAATCATATTGATGCAGGTAATTGGGAAATGATTGGGGTGGGTGGGAGATATGAAAATAGAATCTACAACTAAGAACATTTGGTTGGCTACCAGAAGTGGGTTACACATCATAATGACAATTTCTGAATACAGAGAGCCACATGGGTATACAAATACTGTTCTTAATTTAAAAAAAATCTGCCTTCCTCTCCATCTGACTTTCCTTTTTCTCATCCTTGCTATAATAGTAAGGTTCATTAATATTAGACATAGAAAAGGTGAATTGGAGGTTTTGTGAAGCTTCTGATTTAGTGGTATAGGTAGGAGATCTGAGAAGCTGGTTTTGGAGCAGTTAAGATGCTTTTGATCTTAGCTGATTGTTGGAATATGGCAGATGGAGTAAACCCCGTAGGAACTGGTGATGTTAGTGTTAGTCCAGCAGTCACTCTAGTTAAGTTTATTTTAGGGTCCATACAATTTTCTCTGTGTGTGTGTGTGGATTCTGTATCACAGACCCATCCATTTTAAGAATCTGCCTGATGACACTATCACCGTTGAGCATTTTGAAATACCAACATTTCATCCTGGCTACCAGGGTTTCATCTTATCTTTGCCACCCCTCTCTCACATAATCAGTAAGAGTTGGCATGATCTGAGGCATACTCTTCTGACTTGATTTTGTTCTAATAGATAAAGTGGCTGTATCTAATGTTTACAATATATCAATCATTAACAATACATACTCAAGTAATAGGGGTATATGACAAGGGTGTTTGGGGGTATAGCACAGACCTAAATTTTCATTTGATACAGCAGCCATTCTTTTTAATGTGAAATATTCAACACATTATAATGATCATTAAGTTATATGTGTGTGTGTGTATATATATATATATATATATATATATATATATATATATATATATATATATATATAATTTTTAACTGAATACTGCAGTAGATCAGCTGGTGGTGCATCTGGATCTAAAGCACTTTTCCACACACATGCCTGGTGATGAGCTCATTTTACATAAATGTTTCAGTTGGTAGTGGTAAGAAGCTGACCATTAGTGTTGATGTGATACTTTTGCCAATTTTCTCTTCCCACGATTTCTGCCATGCTTCCAACATGGTGGCAATATTTGGTGGCTGTACTCAGCTGACTCTCAGTCTGGGCTTGGTCATTGTCTCTTCAAGTCTCCTGCTCTTGATGTAGGGACTGGGGCATGTATGGCTATGCCTAATGGTTAGAGTCAGGAGCATAGAACCAGAGCCCGGGTCAGAGCCAAGTGCCCAGCCAAAGGTGACAGCTGGAGATAGAATCAGGACTCAAGCCAGAGTCAGTTTCTGAGGTAGGGCAGAGAAGCAGCGACCTGGAGCTAGGCAGGAACACATGGGGGTCTGGGGTAAGGAAGATGAGAACCAAGAACAGGCAGGGCTCAGGAGTCAAGCAAGTAAGTAGGATCCATAGTAGCAGCCAGCCAAGGATTCACATAATTGGTCAGACAATTTCCTGTGCCTCTTTCTGATTTAAGTAGCGCTTCCCAGCCAATTGATTGGGATGAAAGTCTCCCCCAATCAGGAGCTTCATGAATGTGGCTCTTTGCAAGCTAGAGCTTCACTAGCCCCTTTCTCCAGTGGCTCAGGTGAGTTGCGGGATAGCAGCTGTGGTCTGTGCACTACCTGGGGACCTGTGTTTAAGGCCTGCAATTCCTCATCTCATCCTTTCCCTGTCAGTACCTGGGTTGTAGTAAATCAAGTTTTCCAGGGTGGTTTTTGTGTAAGACATTTACCAGGTCAGGAGAACAGACCTTCTCTGCCAGTTTCCAAAAGTGCTCTTCAGGGCCATAGCTTCCCAATCCACAAGATACCAGAGTCTACCCTGTCTGATTCTGACATCAAGTATCTCGTGGAAAATATACTATACTCATCATGGTCTTGAACATGTATTGGTACAGGGTCAGGTGGTTGGGAGTGGTGAGGGAATGGGGTCCTGAATGTGGGGCTTCAAGAGTGATATATGGAAAATTAGGTGTATTTGGAGAGAATGGGGTAAGTTGAATTAAAAGGCAACTGGGTTATTTTACTGGCAAATTCGATAGGGGCTAAGGAACTGGTAGACCAATTTACAAAATAGGCTGTTTGTGTGTAGGGTTTTTTGTCAAGAGCCTTCTGGCCTCCTGTCATCAATGGTCCATATATTGTTTGTAACTCTTCTTGGCACAGTTTTGAGTATCTGTTGTATCCAGTCCAGGGCTGCTGGGTTGTGAGAAGCTGCAAGTAGCTCTGGGTAGAACTGAAGGTGGAAACCATAGTTCAGAAAACAAAACAAACAAAAGGGGCTTTGCACTGTAGACATGAATCCTGCGTTATTGTATGCAAACTCTGCCTGAGGTAACAGCAAGGACTAGTCATTCTGCTAGAAGTTTATGCAGCATCAAAGATATTGCTCCAGGATCTGGTTGGTTCTCTCCACATAACTGTTGGTTTGAGGGTGGATTGCTGCATCAAAGCTTGTCTTCATTTCTTCTTTGTGGATCTCTCATATTTTGTGCCTCATTGGCTACTTCACCTTGAATGGTCCCTTGAAATTTGGGTTAAGTACTTATGCTAAACAATCTGTTCTGCCTTGTATTTAGCTGTGACACTCTGTACCTTTCCCAGACCTGAAGAAGAGCTCTGCATAAGCTTGAAAGTTTGTCTCACGAACAGAAGTTGGTCAAATAAAACGTATTACCTCACCCACCTTACCTCATTGGTGTCATTTCTTTGCAAAGTCTTCCACCAGCCCATTCCAGGAGTGAAGGCTAAGAGCCCAACTCATGAGAGTTTCTGTTTTCAGGGTGATCTCAATGATGCCACCCTGGCCATGGTCATACTTCATGAAGGGGATTTCAATGTACATATCACTGCATATACCATTCAATATTCCCAGAACATAGTTTACAAAGAAAACAGTTGAGTGTGTTTAATTTATAATATCTTACTGTCTATAACTGTACAATACTTGAATATTAATTCTCATGAATGAATATTTAAGAATTTAAGTGAGCATACTCTAAGTGTACAAGAGGAATAAGCCTTGTGTCTTGATTTGGGGATAGGAGTGGAGACGGCATACTAGCAAGGTATACTGCTAATACAGACATAACATCAGTCCCTCCTAGCTAAGTATGTTCCATAACAAAATATTAGTGTGAAGTTTTCATTAAAAGTAACTGAAATTCAATTAAAGTGAAACAGTGGGAGGTGGTAATAAGTGTTCAACAGTGACAAGGTGTCATCAGGCAGTTTCTTTGAATTTAAGGTCTTGAAATTCAGAATATATATATATATATATACACACACACACACATCAAAACCTGCTCCCCAACTTGGTATGTACACTAAAACAAGGTACTGCTAAAAACTTGAATTTGGTTACCAGACTATGTGGTGTTCTCAGCTGTTGAAGATCCTCTTGGAGGAATTCTATCTGCATGTGCATAATAAAGTTCAGACACTGTTCTTTATAATGCCTGTCCCATTCAAGAGCTTTGGCCAGAACATCACTAGGACCAATTCCCATGTGAGGCACTTCCCAACGCTGCTGGAAGACAACATAATAATTAGATCAGGGTGAATAACCTATTTTTTTTTGATTCGGTGGCAGTTCCAAAAAATTGAAAATCAGTTAAAATCAAAACAAAATAAAAATTCTGAAAATCAGAATTGGCAAATTGAAAATCAGTTTCAGGTTGAACAAAACTGGTCAGTCAACCCCAAGTCCTTTGTTTCCAGGCTTTTTTTAAAAAATGGGAGGAGGTAATGGTGTCCTTTTTATAAGTTTTAGCCTAGTAGTTAGGGCACTCACGTGAGCTGTGGGAAACCCAGGTTCATATCCCAGGTGAGTAATCTAACCACTGGTTCTAAAGAATCTAAAGAGTCATTTTCTCAGTCTCTCTTTGGCCTAATGACTATTCAGATATTTTATATAAAATAGAACAGCTTCCACAGGTGAGACTGAAAGAATATCCTATTGCCCAGTGGTTAGGGCACTCTATGGCGACAGAAGAGACCCAAATTCAGATCCTTCCTCCACTTCAGACAGAGGGGGGAATTTGACACAGGTGTCCCACATCCCAGGTGAGTGCCCTAACCTTTGGGGGTACTGCTGCAGCAGCTATTCAGCAAATTTGTGACAACTTTGCAAATAGTTTCAGATTGATCAAAACTGCGGTTTTTGACAAATAAACTTTATCTGAAACATTTCTCCCCTCTATAATCGTAATTGCTTACAGACAGGAAACAAGTGGTGGATTTAAAGGTGACACCACTTCAGGCAGCGTGTTTTAGACAAATTGTGACTGGGTGCCTTGATGGGCCACACTGAGAATGCCTCACTCAGGGCAGACTGCAAGAAATAGGGCAGACAATGCACCAAACTGGTGGTTTATTCTATAATTAGATTTACCAAGCGAGTAACAAAACAGCTGCTGTAGTATCACACCGGTTAACAAGAAGCCAAACACAGTCCCCTTTAGGTAATTTATCCCTAAGCTCCTGGCTAGACAGCCAAATCTAATATAGGTAGGGGTTACTGAAAACCTGATTCACCATATGTGAGGTTCACCAATCCCAAAGGACCGGACACTTATCCCCAGGTCAGTGAGAGTCTCAGATCTTACCCAATAATCACGCCGATAGCAATCCTTTAGCAACTAAAAAACTAAAGCTTTTATACTAAAAGGGGAAAAAAGAAGAGGGTTGCAATGTTTAAAAGATCAATATACATACACATGTGTCAGTTTAATAGCAGAGATGGTGAGGCTGTTGATTTGTAAAAATGTTTGTGGAATCAGTTTGAAGGGTTATAGTCCAATAGGCAGTCCAAGTATAGAGTCTGTTCAAGTACTTCCATGCATTTTCCAGAGTATTCCAAATAATTACTTGGAAAATCTCCATTTTATAATTTATACTATCCCTGTTCAAAGTTTAAGCAGACTAAAGATGAAAGGACCAGGACCAGGGCTTTCCTTTATAGCTCTTCTAGCAGGCTAACCAGCCTCCTCACAGAAATTGTCACAGCAGGGTCTTTCCCTGAGAAAGAATAGGCAATGCACATCTTTGCTCTGAAGCTAATCATCTCTTCCCTATGCATACATAGGTGAACTAGTTACATAAAGCAATTAGCCTGTACTTCATTATAGCATAGATAGTTAAGTTGAAGACAGTGTAGATAATATTATTAGTTTCCTGCCGTATCTTACAGCTTTGATCGAAAGGTTAACTGGACACAGTCACATACATAATTAAGGCAATTAAGACATGAAAGGGAATTAGCATCTAGAAGCTAATTTGGTGTCATTATTAAACTTCTAACAGGATGTAGGTAAACACAGACAAATACACGTCCCATCTACCCTTTGATTGTTATCAATACAAAGTGAATGAGTTGGGGATTGTTAGCCTAATTAACATTTCTTTGATGCCCATACATAAGTAGATCATCTTGGTTACAATTGTAATGCCTCTTGTTAAGTTGTTATGGGTCATACACAGTTTAACTGGTCTGCCAGTGCCACACATAGGGTTGCCAATTTTGGTTGGACATATTCCTGGAGATTTAATCACATGGCATAATCTTTAATTAAAGATTAATCTTTGAGTCGTGGAGACCCCAGGCCAATCCTGGAGCGTTGGCAACCCTACAAGTGCTTCTTTCATCTGGTACACAGACCACAATCAGATGGTAAACATGTTGGTCTAAAGTATAATATCCAAATAGGAACTACCAATTAAAATTACAAAGGTGGTACATTTGAATACATTTAAATTTTATATGTGCTACACTAAGCCTTAAACCTTAAGAACTGCTGTTACAGAGCAACTAGGCCAGTGGTGAGTAACCTGTGGCCCGCAGCCCACCAGGGTAATCCGCTGGCAGGCCACAAGACAGTGTTTACATTGACCGTCCACAGGCATGGCCGCCCGCACCTTCCAGTGGCTGCAGTCCACAATTCCTGGCCAATGGGAGCTGCAGGGAGCTGCTTCCTGCAGCTCCCATTGGCCAGGAATGGCGAACCGGGCCACTGAAAGCTGTGGGTGGTCATGCCTACAGATGGTCAATGTAAACTCTATCTTGCGGCCCACCAGTGGATTACCCTAACGAGTTGCTGCAGCCCGTAGGCTGCAGGTTGCCCACCACTGAACTAGGCCCAAGGCCAGCACCTTGCTTTTCCCATTAACCCAGCTCAGTCAGGAGAACCACAATACTCTAAATTTATACTACTGAGCCCTATCTCTAACGTACCAGGGACTGGGGAGCCAGGAGCTTCAATGCAATGGAGTGGGGGAGCAGTCTCATTGCTCAGAGTAGAACAGAGGCTGCCCAGAATCCTGTATTGACTGGGACAATTCCAGGTTTTAAAACCAATTCCAGGTTACTGCTGTCCTGGCCAGTGTCCCAGGCATCAGGAGACAGCAGCTTCTATCCCATCTACAGCTCAGTGTTATTTTTCCTCTTCTAAGCCGGGCCACCAGGAAGGAGGGACCAACAGGAAAGGATTTTAGAAAAGTAGACTCGCTTCTAGAGCACCTCCTCATTTTTGAGTGTGGTGTAGCAGACTCTGTCCTCTATTGTCCCTGCCAGATGATTGCTACGGCCCTGCAGTGTTCTCTCTTCCCTTAACTCGGCCCTCCAGCCAGGTCACAATTTAGTCCACCCCTTCCAGGGCAACAAATTAAAAAATCCAAATGTCCTTACAAAATAGTTTTTGGCCCTAACTCTGGGCCCTGTAGTCCTCATACCCCTTCTCCCACACCTCTCTGTCATCCATTGCCCCTTCTCTGGCCTCCCACCTCCTCACGAGTTTCTAGTTCAGGGACCTTATAAGTAGCAGCCAAAGTCTTCTTCTCCAGACTCCTTAGTGCTATCTCACTGGACTTCTTCCTACTGTACCCTGTCAGCAAGACTTTTCTCCCCCACAACCTCTCTAGATTCACCCTACTTCCAGGACCAGGACTGTCAGGACTCCCCCTGGAACCCTCCATTAAATCCCAGACCAAAAATATAAACGTAACCCTACTTGGTCTTGATCATACATCCCTCTTGCATTTTCCTGCACAATTCCTCAGCTGAGCACCTCCCAAGGCTCTCTCCCTGGGAGGTCTGCTTCCTGCCCTTCTTTCAGGGCATGTCACCAGAGCCTGCTCCACCCTGGTGATTGCTGTGTGTGTCTCCTCACATTTTTTACTTCAGGAGAGGCTCCCAGAGCCAACTCTCCAGCTGGGATTCCTCCTCACACCCTCTCTATTCCAGTGTGTGACTGCAGAGTTCTTCCTTCTGTCTCTGCAGCCTCCTTCTTTTTCTTCTTGTTTTATGGCAAAGCAAACTCACCTGCTGAGTCTCTGAGTATCTGTGGTGTCCACCAAGCACTGGACACCACAGATAAATCAAGAATTAAAGTCTTTCATCTTTCCCAGTATTCTCAAAGAATTGCAGTATTGGTTTTTTCATAGGGCTTCATTTTTCTGATGCTCTTACTAGGTGTTACAGCAAAAAAATTGATACTTTAAAGCAGGGGTAGGCAACCTATGGCACGCGTGCCAAAGGTGGCACGCGAGCTGATTTTCAGTGGCACTCACACTGCCCGGGTCCTGGCCACCAGTCCGGGGGCTCTGCATTTTAATTTAATTTTAAATTAAGCTTCTTAAAATTTTTAAAAACCTTATTTACTTTATATACAACAATAGTTTAGTTATATATTATAGATTTATAGAAAGAGACCTTCTAAAAACATTAAGATGTATTACCGGCACGCAAAACCTTAAATTAGAGTGAATAAATGAAGACTCGGCACACCACTTCTGAAAAGTTGCCTACCCCTGCTTTAAAGCCTCTGTTTTTCACATAAATACCCCATTTTGATGGTACACTCTTTGCACTCCCAAAGGAGA
The DNA here is from genome assembly GCF_027887155.1 of Malaclemys terrapin pileata. Classification (NCBI taxonomy): domain Eukaryota; kingdom Metazoa; phylum Chordata; order Testudines; family Emydidae; genus Malaclemys; species Malaclemys terrapin. The sequence continues at coordinate 103,331,583 of NC_071508.1, forward strand.
TGACCAGCTGTTTACTGGATCTTGCACATCCCCCATTGTCCATCTTTATGTTTGTTTATTAAAAACAGATGACTATTTAAGCCACAATGGCCAATTAAAATTCTAAATCAAGCCACTTTGCTCCTTCTCTCAGGGCCTTGGAGTATATCAGCCTTTTTGACTCTGCTCTGAACTTCCTCTGTTTATAGTCCTCTTCCTGCCCCTCCCCAGCTACATTTCATCATCAGGTAAGCCTGGCTCACCCTCCAAATGCCTCAGGCACCTGGCCTCCTTTGGCTGGGAGGAAGTTGATGGTGGAGAAGTCTGGGTTCTGCAGCCAGGCATCTGGCTGCTGGAGCTTCACCATCTTCAGGTGTTGTTAGTGCCACAGCATGGCTCAAGTGCTGCCTAGAAGGAGTTGAGAGAAAGGGGCTGGAGAAAGCCCAAGGGACCTGGAGGTGAGGTGGGGAGAATGGGGTACCTCTTATAGGGGTACGGCCATTGTTAAGAACAGGTGAGCACAGTCAGGAAACTGGAGTGATTGTTGGTTCTGTGCGGGGGAATCTTTGGGCTTCCCAAGGGGATGCAGCTGTGGGGGAGGGATCTGGGGAGCAAAGGAGAGCAGGATGCTAGCACAGCAGTTGCTGGAACTGGGGAGTGACAGGTAAAACCTTTTGCAGGGATTGAGAGTGTCCCCGGGGAGCCAAGCAGCCACAAGGAGCTCCACTAATGACTGGTAAAGAAATAGAAGTGATAGCAGCTATGGCAGGAACATTAGGAGTAGCTGAAGAGGCTGCAATTCTGCAGATAGCCACAAAGGACAATGAACTGGTCACTGCAAGTAATCCACATATGAGATTGCCAAATGGAGGACTGGGGGGAACCGTAGCATGCACTGGAGACTGTGGGAACTGCTGATGGGGAGGGGACAACTGGGAAGGCAACTGATGGCTGACACTGGGAGTGGGCAGCATCAGCGACCAGTGGACATACCCCAGGAAGAAGAAGAGGAGAGACTGGTCCCACAACTGGACTGGTGGGGATACTGGTGGTGTGTACAGATGGTGGTGTCACAGGGACTGCTGACCAGAGGAAGGTGATATGGAGTCAGCCAGTTGGAGTAGCAGAGCCAATGGGCCAAGCACTAGGTGAGGAGGGGTTGACAAGAGGGTACCATGCAGCCGTTGCTAGTATGGGGCAGGTGGGACAAGATATATTGGAGGGAAAGGGTAGGGTAGTCTCACTCTTGAGACTGCCAGTAAAGGTTCCTGAGGCTGTTATGGGGTGTGGGAAGCTCAGGAAGAGGGAAGGGAGAGGATGGTGAGGTTTTTCTCTGGAATGTTGGTGGGCCTGAGGAGCAAGGATGGGTTTCAGTGGCCTCTTCTTTGCGAGCCCAGGAGCTGGACACCAGCAGAGAGATTAGAGAAATGGAGGTGAGGAGGCAATGTGGTACCTGATCTGAGAGGGAACTGCACTTCAGGATAGTGCTGCTTTGTCTCCCACCCCTTCTCCTCTTCTTCAAGGGGAGAGGGTATGGTAGAGAGTGGAAAGTGGCCTGAGACAACCAAGGGGAGAATCAGACAAGGAGAGGAAAAGAGACATGGAGGGAGTGGTCAGATTCTGCTATCCTGCATTGCAGACCAGAAATCACAAGGGGGGAAACAGCTACGGACATTGACAGGGAGTGCAGTGCTCTGAGCTGGCCTGGGCACAGCAAAGTCTTTGCCTGAACCAAAACCCCAACAGCCATGGGAAGAGTAGAACCTGTCAGCTGCACAGCTACCAGGAAGAAGAAATCAGTGCCCTCTGGTTTACACACTGGGCCAGCGGTGGCTGGCAAACAATCTTTAGGTTCTTATGCTGCTGCTGTGGGTGGTAATGTGAGAGGAGGGCTTGGCCTAGGAAGTGTGGTGGCTGGGATTGCAGCAGACCATGGGGAGTCAGGGGTGGGACTGGGGTGAATGAAGTGGAGCCACAGGGTGGAAATGGGTGGAGAAATATGTAGGGCAATTATAGTACCCAGCTGTGGGTTACCCCCTGCCTGAGAAGGATGTATTGGTGAACACTCTGATATTGAGGGGTTTGCAGTTCTCTGCAGTAGATCTTTTAGCAGTGATCTAGCTGTCTGGGTGTGATTTGTGCTTCCGGGCAAATGAGCTAGTGGAAATGAGCTAATGGAAATGTTCTGGAGAACATATGCAAGGATGTGCAAGGAGAAGAGAAGTGGAAGCAATAGTGGTGGGAACTATGTGTGGCATAGGGAGCACAGTAGGATTCATGGAGAGTAGAACTTTAAGGGATTTTTTTCCCCTCCAATTAAACAGAGGTCTGGACTTGAGTTTGATGGAGAGTTTTATTTTACAAATTTTAGGCTATACATTCTCTGGCTATTCCTTATGAGAATAAAATAACATAAACATTACCAGAATTTTCTCCCAGTCTTCTGGGAGCTCCCAGACCCACAGTTTATCTGGACAATTGTCCATAACAAAATTACAACACCGTAACCCCCCTTTTTTTTTTAAATTGGGGATAAAGGAAATGGAAACAAAAAAACCAAAACAACATCAAGTCTTAAAAACATTAAGGTAATTGGTGTTTCCACCAATATTATTATAGTGTATTTTCAAAAGCAATATATCATTGCAATTAGGTAATCCTATATTGTGCCTGGCCATTAGGGATGGGTAGATAGGCCAGTATTTGGATTTGGTGGCATGAGGGTTCCGTTGTTTAGAATTCAGGTACTGTCCAACATCGATCAGATGATCCCAAAACATTATCAGACTCCAACACTCTCTGCCCTTATTTGCATCAAACTACAGACAGCCCTCTGCCCTGGGCACCAAGAGCTTCCATCTAGGTTTCTGTGGTTGTTGTACAATGGTGTCCAGGATGTCCTTCAGGCAGTAGCTGGGATGCTCTTTACTATTTTGAATCAGGGTTGATCAGGACTCCTTCATCCCAGAAAACTCTACTGGGACTTGGGAGGCATCAGTCCTCCTCCTGGCATAAGACTGAAGATGGGGAAGCAGATATCCAAAGCCCCAAGAATGTTCCTAGGGAGAGAACTTCCTAAGAACACCCATTACTTCAGGTAAAGAGCGTCCCAGGGCCTCTTTGTAAGAGAGAGTTACTGTGGTCCAGGAAGTTGCACAAAGACAGGATTGAAAGCATTTATCTTTCTGAACTTAATAGATTTAGTATAACCTGCAAACCCACTTGTTGACTTTTTAAATGAGTGCATTACAAAATCAAAATGAGGCTAATGTATTATGTATAATTTTAAATGCTCTTTGTTACTTGGGATTTCTGCTTTCCTGTTACGTACAGTGGGTTGTATTAAACAGCATGTTTTGCATCTGAACTAGCCTGTTGCTATCCAAATCAACAAAAAGACCAACTACAATCCAGTAAGTTGCACATTTGTCTGTTCTTCAGATGTAGCCACCTTTTTATTCCCTTACTCTTTGTTAATATAATTAATGTTCAGTTTCAATAGATACAAGGAAAAGAAACTGGTGTAGGTGGTTATCCTTTTTTGCTATAAAACATGGCAATAAATTCAAAGGAAAAGGGATAAAATAAAAAGGTCATAGCTCTATGTTTCATATAGTTTCTGATGATCTATTAGCTGCACAGTGACTGGGAGATTTAACATCACCTTTATCTCTCATTTGCCAGTAATTCTGCAATTATTCCAGGTGCTGCAGTTGAAATGACTCTCAAATGTTATAGGAGTAATCAGTGTATGAATGCTGGCAACTCTGATCCAGGCTTCAGGTGCAGCACTCCATGCAGATGGAAACACTTCATTTGCTTTTTAAAAGGGGTTTTAAAACTTGGATGTAAAAATTAGTTCTGGTTAGAACTTTATACAGGATGTTTTACCCCATATCTTCTCTTTAAAAAAGGCAGAAATAAAATGTGTTTTTTTTTCAACGTCCAAAGACATTAACAGCCAAACAAAATGTTGTTGATGCTGTTATCTAGGTTCTTTCACCACATCCACCACAGTAGTGCCTCCTATAACTTGAAGTGAGGCTTTTCACAATAGTAAAAGGTGTGGAGAAGATTAAAATTGGTTTATCCAGAGAAGTGTCCTGACTGATGTGTGTGGCATTCCCCCCCCCCCCCGCCTTCCACCTCTCCCAGTAAAAGAATGAGTAGGACTAATATGGTATGGGTTGAGAGAACAAAGAACACTCAGAGTCTCATCTAAACACGAACATTTCTTAAAAGCGTTATCACTGTTCCATGAGGCTTTTGAGTCATTTTTAAAAAGATATTAAAATAAAGTGATCACAGAAATAGTTTAAATTATAAAGGTACTTTAAAATTACAAACTTATTTTTTTAAAAAACTTCTTTATAATAACTTCAATGTAGGGCACTCTCTGGGAGCTAATAACCAAGTGGAAGGAATTGATTAGTAATGATGGTCAAAAAAATTTCTGTTTGCAACTGATTTTAGATGGAAAGTTGGATTTTTGAGTGTCTGCTTTCCACAGAATTTTTTTTTATTTTTTTTTCCCATGAAAAACTGAATGACTAGAAAAAAAAAGTGTGGTATTCAGCTAAAACCAAATATTTTGATCAAATATGCCCCTGAAGTGCCTACTGAATGTTGTAGTTTGGTTACCTCATGTCCCTGTTCTCCTCTAGGGTATGTCTACACTGCATTAAAAGATCCATGGCATGGCTGCAGCTGGCCCAGGTCAGTAACTCAGGCTTGCAGGGCTCAGGCTGCAGGACTGTAAAATTGCAGTGTAGAAGTTCAGGGCTGGGCTGGATCCAAGGCTCTGACACTTTTCCTCTTGAACAAGGGGGAAGTTCTCAGAGCCCTGGCTCCTGCCCGAGCCCGAAAGGTTTTCCAGCCAGTTATACACTCACCTTATAGTAGCTCCATCTAGGTTGTATTTCCCTAGTTTGTTTAAGAGATGTTATCAAAAAGCCTTACTGAAGTCAAGATATGCCACATCTACCATTCCCCCCCATCCACAAGGCTTGTTACTCTGTCAAAGGAAGCTATTAGGTTGGTTTGACAAGATTTATACTTCACAAATCCATGCTGACTGTTACTTATCACCTTCTAGGTGTTGGCCTAATTCTTTTTCTGGGTACTGAAGTTAAGCTAACTGATCTGTAATTCCCCAGGTTGTCCTTATTTCCCTTTTTATAGATGGGCACTATATTTGCCCTTTTCCAGTCCCCTGTAATCTCTCTTCTATAGAGTATCAGGGTTGGACAAGACCTCAGGAAGTCATCTAGTCCAACTCCCTGCTCAAAGCAGGACCAATCCCCAGACACATTTTTGCCCCAGATCCCTATATGGCCCCCTCAAGGATTGAACTCACAACTTTGGGTTTAGCCAGCCAATGTTCAAACCACTGAGCTATCCCTCCCCACCCCAGCTTCCATGACTTTTCAAAGATAATCGCTAATGGCTCAGCTATCTCCTCTGTCAGCAACTTGAGGATTCTAGGATGTAGTTCATCAGGCCCATGTGACTTGAAGACATCTAACTTATAATTTAAAACTTTTTCTTTCCCTATGTTAGCCTCTAATCCTACCTCATTTTCACTGGCATTCACTATGTTAGATGTCTAATCGCTACTAACCTTTTTGGTAAAACAAAAACGTAATTTAGCACTTCTGCCATTTCCAAATTTTCTGTTATTGTTTTCCCCCCCTCACTGAATAATGGGCCTACCCTGTCCTTGGTCTTCCGCTTGCTTCTAATATATTTGTAGAATGTTTTCTTGTCACCCTTTCTCTCTAGCTAGTATAACCTCGTTTTGTGCCTTGGTCTTTCTAATATTGTCCCTACATACTTGTGTTATTTGTTTATATTCATCCTTTGTAATTTGACCTAGTTTCCACTTTTTGTAGGACTTTTTTTTTTTAGTTTTAGATCATTGAAGGTCTCCTGGTTAAGCCAGGGTGGTCTCTTGCCATACTTCCTATCTATCCTATACAGTGGGATAGTTTACTCTTGTGCCCTTAATAATGTACCTTTGAAAAACTCCCAACTGTCTTCTATTGTTTTTCCCTTAGACTTGCTTCCCATGGGCTCTTACCTACCAACTGCCTGAGTTTGCTGACGTCAGCCTTCTTGAAATCTGTTGTCTTTATTGTGCTCTTTTCCCTCCTACCATTTCTTAAAATCATGAACTATACCATATTATGATCACTTTCACCTAAGCAGCCTTCCACTTTCAAATTCTCAACCAGTTCCTCCCTATTTGTCAAAATCAAATCTAGACCAGCCTCTCCCCCATAGCTTTCTCCACCTTCTGAAATAAAAAAAAAAGTCTCCAATAGATTGCAAGAACTTGTTGGATAAACAGACTTCAGATCTGGGGTCCTGGCCAACAGCCACCACTGTCCAGCTGCCCAGCTCTGAAGACAGTGCCGCCGCCAGTAGCAGGGCAGAAGTAAGGTTAGCAGTACAGCAACGCCCCCTACAATAACCTTGTGACACCCCTCACCCAACTCCTTTTTGGGTCAGGACCCCTACAATTACAACACCATTAAATTTTTCAGTTTTAAATAGCTGAAATAATGAAATTTATGATTTTTAAAATCCTATGACCATGAAATTGACCAAAATGGACCAACACCTTCTCCCTTTTTTCCCTGCCCATCCTTCATGAGCAAGCTATACTCTTCTATACCAATATTCCAGTCATGCATATGTTTTTTTATATGTGTGACAGTTTGGGATCTGTCTACGTGTCTTATGAATTCCAGTTTTATTTTTATGAATTATCTGAATGTTTATACCTTTATTGTTTCATTGTATCCTTCTGTACTAGGGGCAGGGGATGCTTAGGCAACATTCTGTATAAATCTATTACATTCTCCTTCTTCCTTCTTGGCTGAAATACAGGCCAGACTTCTGTCTTTTGGGGACTTTTAAGGATTATATATAATTAAACCTCAGAGTCTGTTGTATGTAAAACCCTGATAAATGGACGTTAATAGTTCCCAGTCAGTTTCACAGAGAGAGAGAGAGAGAATACCATACACATTTTTAAATAAAACAGACATTCAGTGTACACAGAAAACTTTGTAAATAATAGAAAACATTGTAAATAATATTTAGAATACTATGAATAACTTTAAACAAAAGCTTTTAGACAGTAAATCTACTGGTGTTCCTTTTACAGACTTCCCCCTTTTGTTTGTTACAAAATACTCAAATATGAGGTCTCAGCATAACATTATCTATACTTTAGCACATACATCAAAACACATTCCCCTCTGATCTTCTCTCAGAAATGATTTCTCAGTCTTTATAGTGTGACCATTGTATATACTGTGTGTCAGAGGGACTTGTCGGAGCTTGAGAAGTGCTCTCAAGGCATGTCTACACTCTATTTTGGAATGAGCCTCCTGGCCTGGGTTGACAGACTCGGTTTAGCAGTCCTTATGCTAGTATGGAGAAATGAAATGAATTCTTTGCATCAGTCTTCACGGTTGAGAATGAGAGTGAGATTTCCAAACCTGAGTCATTCTTTTTAGGTGACAAATCTGAAAAACTGTCCCAGATTTAGATGTCATTAGAGGAGGTTTTGGAACAAATTGATAAGCTAAATAGTAATAAGTCACCAGAACCAGACTGTATTCACCCAAGAGTTTTGAAGGAACTCAAATATGACATTGCTGAACTACTAACTGTAGTATGTAACCTATCATTAAAATCAGCATCTGTACCAGATTCCTGGAGGATAGCTAATGTTTTGATGCCAATTTTTAAAAAAGGCTCCATCCAGCAAGCCTAACTTCAGTACTGGGCAAACTAGTTGAATTTACAGTAAAAAACAGAATTATCAGACATATAGATGAACATGATTTGTTGGGGGAAGAGTCAAAATAGTTTTAGTAAAGAGAAATCATGCCTCACCAATCTCCTAGAATTCTTTGAGGGGGTCAAGAAGCATGTGGACAAAGGTGATCTGGTGGATATAGTGTACTTAGATTTTTAGAAAGCCTTTAACAAGGTCCCTTATCAAAGGCTCTCTTGGGATCAGAGGGAAGATCCTCTCATGGATTGGCAACTAGTTAAAAGACAGGAAACAAAGGGTAGGAATAAATGGTCAATTTTCAGAATGGAGAGGGGTATATAGTGGTGTCCCCAGGAGTCTGTACTGGGACCAATACAGTTCAACATATTAATAAATGATCTGGAAAACAGGGTAAATAGTGAGGTGGCAAAATTTGCAGATAATACAAAACTACTCAAAATAGTTAAGGCCAAAGCAGACTGTGAAGAGTTACAAAACTGGGTGACTGGATAACAAATGGCAGCTGAAATTCAGCGTTGATAAATGCAAAGTAATTCACATTGGAAAACATAATCCCAACTATACATATAAAATGATGGGGGCTAAATTAGCTCTTACTACTCAAGAAAGAGATATTGGAGTCATTGTAGATAGTTCTCTGAAAACATCCATTCAAAGTGCAGCGGCAGTGAAAAAAGCTAAGAGAATGATGGGAATCATCAAGAAATGGATAGATAATAAGACAGAGAATATCATATTGCCTCTATACAAATCCATGGTATGTCCACATCTTGAATACTGTGCGCAGATGTGGTCGCCCCGTGTCAAAAAAGATATATTGGAATTGGAAAAGCTTCAGAAAAGGGCAACAAAAATGAGTAGGGGTATGGAATGGCTGCTGTATGAGGAGAGATTAATAAGACTGGGACTTTTCAGCTTGGAAAAGAGATGACTAAAGGGGGATATGATAGAGGTCTATAAAATCATGACTGGTGTGAAGAAAGTAAATAAGGAAGTGTTATTTACTCCTTCTCATAACACAAGAACTAGGGATCATCAAATGAAATTAATAGGCAGCAGGTTTAAAACAAGCAAAAGGAAGTATTTCTTCACACAACATACAGTCAACCTGTGGAACTCCTTGGCAGAGGATGTTGTGAAGGCCAAGACTATAAAAGGGTTCAAAAAGAGCTGGATAAATTCATGGAGGATACACCCATCAATGGCTATTAGCCAGGATGGGCAAGGATGGTATCCCTCGCCTCGGTTTTGCCAGAAGCTGGGAATGGGTGACAGGGGATGGAACACTTGATGATTACCTGTTCTGTTAATTCCCTCTGATGCACCTGGCATTGGCCACTGTCAGAAAACAGGTTATTGGGCTAGATGGACCTTTGGTCTGACCTAGTATGGTCGTTCTTACATTCTTATGTTCTTATGCTCTGAAAATAGTTGTATAGACAGCAATTTAAAATTGTGGCTTGGCTCTGAAGCCCACTCGCCCCCCCTAGGCTTCAGAGCCCAAGCTCCAGCCCAATATTCAACTTCAAAGCTCTTTCTAGACCACTATTTTTAAAGTGCTAGCCCAAGTCTGCTCACCCAGGCTTTGAGGCTTGCTCCAAAATGCTTGGTCCTTTCAAACTCTTCAGGATTTCTCAACAAACAAACAGTCCGAGGATTTCAACAGCTATCAGCATTCCAGCCCTCAGGTTAATGACTGATTGTTTCTCTCAGCTGATGGAGAAACACAGCTGTAGCCTGTGTCCCAATTGGTACAGGTATTGGGGGACCCCACGGCGGCTCCCGGCACCAGCACTCCAAGCATGTGCCTGGGGCGGCAAGCCACAGCAGGTGCTCTGCTGGTCGCCATGAGGGCGGGCAGTCAGGCTGCCTTCGGCGACATGCCTGCGGGAGGTCTGCCAGTCCCGCAGATTCGGCAGCAATTCGGTGGCGAGTACGCCGAAGCCGTGGGACTAACGGACCTCCCGCAGGCATGCCGCCGAATCTTCAGAACTGGGGACCTCCCACAGGCGCGCCGCCGAAGGCAGCCTGCCTGCCATGCTTTGGGCAGCAAAAAAGCTAGAGTCACCCCTGGGGGGACCTAGCCATCACAGTAGACACAATTCTTGGTTCTCTGTCGATCAGCTGCTGCCTCCAAAGGGCTGTTAAACTCTTCTATTTATAGCCTTCCCGACAGCTGCCCCTTTACTCTCTGATTGGGTCAGCTCATAAGTACATAATAATGGCCATAAAGGATCAGACCAAATGGTCCATCTAGCCCAGGATCCTGTCTTCTGATAGTGGCTGATGCCAGATGCTTCAGAAGGCATGAACAGAACAAGACAATTTATCAAGTGATCCGTCCCCTGTCGTCCAATCTCAGCTTCCGGTGGTCAGAGGTTTAGGGACACCCAAAGCACAGGGTTGCATCCATGACCATCTTGGCTAATAGCCATTGATGGACCTATCCTACATGAATTTATTGAATTCTTTTTTGAACTTAGTTATACTTCTGGTCTTCACAAAATCCCCTGGCAATGAGTTCCACAGGTTGACTGTTCATTGTGTAAAGAAGTACTCAGAGGGCAACTAGTGTATGGCCTGGCATATGGATTGCCCAGAATGGAAACTTCCTGTAAGCCCACAGAGCAGCTACTAAGCATGTCTGGTAACTAATGCACCCTGTTCTGGAAGTTTCTGAATCTTTCTAACTGAGTTGCCCTGCTCTGCTCTCTTTGCATGTTCAGAGACTAAGATCTCATCTACACAGCTCCATAGCCTGGATTACAGGGGTGTAAACTGTAGAGCATTCTAAAGTGTTGCACTCTAACTGCCCTCTGTAGAGCCTGCTGTCACAAATAATAAAGTACCTAGTTTGTATTAACATAGTCCTCACTAGTGTGAAGTAAGTATCTTTTAGTTCCTGCCAGCAGAGTCTACACTTAACAGTCTACATGGGCAGTTAGAACACAGCACTTTAGAGTACTCTACAATTTACATTCCTGTGGTCTGCATTGTGTAGACAAGCCCTGAGATGCATGCCTCCTTCTGACTGCTTCTTTCCCCCTCCCCAGAAGAAACAAAGTGAAATGCTGCAAGTATAATATAAAGCATGTGAGTTACATTTGTATCATCCATCTTGTGTTAAGGGGAGGAGATCTGGGATCTCATAGACTCATAGACTTTAAGGTCAGAAGGGACCATTATGATCATCTAGTCTGACCTCCTGCACAACGCAGGCCACAGAATCTCACCCACCCACTCCTGTAACAAACCCCTAACCTATGCCTGAGTTATTGAAGTCCTCAAATCGTGGTTTAAAGACCTCAAGGTGCAGAGAATCCTCCAGCAAGTGACCCGTGCCCCGCGCTGCAGAGGAAGGCGAAAAACCTCCAGGGCCTCTGCCAATCTGCCCTGGAGGAAAATTCCTTCCCGACCCCAAATATGGTGATCAGTTAAATCCTGAGCATGTGGGCAAGACTCACCAGCCAGCACCCACGAAAGAATTATCTGTAATAACTCAGATCCCATCCCATCTAACATCCCATCACAGACCATTGGGCATATTTACCTGCTAATAATCAAAGATCAATTAATTGCCAAAATTAGGCTATCCCATCATACCATCCCCTCCATAAACTTATCAAGCTTAGTCTTGAAGCCAGATATGTCTTTTGCCCCCACTACTCCCCTTGGAAGGCTGTTCCAGAACTTCACTCCTCTAATGGTTAGAAACCTTCATCTAATTTCAAGTCTAAACTTCCTAATGTCCAGTTTATATCCATTTGTTCTTGTGTCCACATTGGTACTAAGCTTAAATAATTCCTCTCCCTCCCTGATATTTTTCCCTCTGAAATATTTATAAAGAGCAATCGTATCTCCCCTCAGCCTTCTTTTGGTTAGGCTAAACAAGCCAAGCTCTTTGAGTCTCCTTTCATAAGACAGGTTTTCCATTTCTTGGATCATCCTAATAGCCCTTCTCTGTACCTGTTCCAGTTTGAATTCATCCTTCCTAAACATGGGAGACCAGAACTGAACACAATATTCCAGATGAGGTCTCACCAGTGCCTTGTATAACGGTACAAACACCTCCTTATCTTTACTTGAAATACCTCGCCCGATGCATCCCAAGACCACATTAGCTTTTTTAACGGCCATATCACATTGGCGGCTCATAGTCATCCCGTGATCAACCAATACTCCGAGGTCCTTCTCCTCCTCTGTTACTTCCAACTGATGTGTCTCCAATTTATAACCAAAATTCTTGATATTAATCCCTAAATGCATGACCTTGCACTTTTCACTATTAAATTTCATCCTATTACTATTACTTCAGTTTACAAGGTCATCCAGATTTTCCTGTATGATATCTGGGCCTCCTGAATTAGTCCCATTAAGCTGTTCGAGTTTGGCTTCTACCTCGGATGTGGTAATATCTACCTCCATATCCTCATTCCCATTTGTCATCTTACCATTATCCGTAAGCTCCTCATTAGCCTCATTAAAGACTGAGGCAAAGTATTTGTTTAGATATTGGGCCATGCCTAGATTAACACTCCATCCTCAGTGTTTACCGGTCTCACTTCTTTCTTTGTTTTCTTTTTATTTATATGGCTATAGAACCTTTTACTATTGGTTTTAATTCCCTTTGCAAGGTCCAACTCTACATGGCTTTTGGCCTTTCTCACTTTATCCCTACATGTTCTGACCTCAATAAGGTAGCTTTCCTTGCTAATCCCTCCCTTCTTCCACTCCTTGTAGTTTTTCTGCTTTTTCTTAATCACCTTTCTGAGATGCTTGCTCATCCAGCTTGGTCTACAACTCCTGTCTATGAATTTTTTCCCCTTTATTGGGATGCAGGCTTCTGATAGTTTCTGCAACTTTGACTTGAAGTAATTCCAGGCCTTCTCCACCTTTAGATCCACAAGTTCTTCAATCCAATCCACTTCCCTAACTAATTTCCTTAATTCGTTGAAGTTAGCCCTATTAAAATCAAAAACCCGAGTCCCAGATCTATTTTTGTTTATCCTTCCATCTAATTTGAATTGAATTAGCTCATGATCATTCAAACCAAGGTTGTCCCCTACAACTATTTCTTCTATGAGGTCCTCACTACTCACCCAAACCAAATCTAAAATGGCATCACCTCTTGTTGGTTCTTCAACTACTTGGTGAAGGAATCCATCAGCTATCGCAGCCAGGAAAATCTGAGCCCTAGTATTATTATTACTAGCACTTGTCCTCCAGTCTATATCTGGGAAGTTAAAGTCTCCCATGATCACACAATTCCCATTAGTGTTTACTTCATGAAAAAGATTAAAGAGGTCTCCATCCATATCCAAATCGGATCCTGGCGGTCTGTAGCACACCCCAACCACTATCTCAGGGGAGGCTCTAGTAGCTTTCTTTCCCAATGTGATTTTTGCCCAGACAGACTCTGTCTTATCCATTCCATCCCTTGTTATTTCTTTACAGTCTACCTCATCATTGATATACAATGCTACTCCACCACCTTTGCCTTTATTTCTTCCTTTCCTAAACAGCACATAGCCTTCAATACCTGTACTCCAGTCATGACTACTATTCCACAATGTTTCTGTTATCCCTATAATATCTGGTTTCACTTCCTGCACCAGTAGCTCTAGTTCCTCCATTTTGTTACCTAGGCTCCTCGCATTAGTGTACAAACATCTTAATTTTTGCCATTTGGCTTCACTGACATTCTTTACCCGATTAGGCACAGACATTCTATCACCAGTATCACCTATTAGACTGGTATCTACACTACCCTTCCTTCTTACGTCCATTCTCATACCCACAGCTGTATCCTTTCTTACTTTGTTTTCTTCCTTCTCAATGTTAAATTTCGGTGTGGAGATTACCTGGACATCTCCCAACCATCTCCCCCAAATTCCTAGTTTAAAGCTCTCTTAATCAGTTGTGCCAGCCTCCATCCTAGAAGTCTATTTCCCTCCTTACTCAGGTGAAGTCCATCCTGAGAGAACAGTCCTTTGTCCATGAATGCTTCCCACTGGCCATACATCCCAAAGCCCTTCTTATAGCATCACTGCCTGAGCCATCTGTTGATCGCCATAATCTTGTATCACCTTTGTTGCCCTTCTCTAGGAACAGGCAGAATCCCACTGAAGATCACCTGAGCCTCGATTTCCTTAAGCGGCTTCCCCAGCCTGGTATAGTCTCCCTTGATACGTTCCAGTGAGAATCTAGCCATATCATTTGTTCCCACATGAAGGACAATCAGCAGATTCTTTCCCGCTCCCGTTAGGATCCTTTTCAGCCTCAGGTCCACATCCCGTATTTTAGCACACGGCAGACAGCACACCCTTCTGTTCTCCGGATCAGCTCTAGTTACAGGCCTGTCTATTCTTCTTAGTAAGGAGTCCCCAGTCATGTAGACCTGCCTTTTCCAGTTGATGGTCTGATTCTCCAGTCTATCCCCTGCTCCCTCTGGCTGCAAGTCCTCTCAATTTCTATTGTCCCTTGCAATCCTTTTCAACCCACCCCGTAACCTCCTGGGGCTCATATTTGGTGTTGTTATCTCCATTGACTCTTCCCTTCTTCCTATAGGACTAGATGCTCTTCTCTTCTTCCTTGCCCTCTCACCTTCAGCGACCACCTGGTGTGCCCCTTCTTCATTTTCCAACTCCGCAAACCTGTCCCTGAGCTCTATTTCTCCTTCACTAGTCTGTCAACAGTTTTTGGATTATATCAATTTGGCCCTTCTGGTTTAGACTAATCCAATTTTTTTTCGTCTGGTTTTCTTGCATTTGCTACAACATTCAACATCTCAAGAAAAAAAAAAGCATAGCCTACTTTCCATGGTTAGTGTAGCATTTGATGAACTTTCACATACTTTTTACATTTGAACTCACAATAGTTGTAAAATTCATTCTGTGCAAACTCTCAAATGCAACACTTTGCTATTTGCATAGAAGTGAATTTTCTAAAAAAAAAAAAAAAATTGTGATTTACACTGGGCTGTACCTATAAGCAGAGTGAAAACAGCCCACACAGTTGGGAACCTTGTGTTTACTATATTGTGTGTAGATATGAGTAGTGTGTGAAATTAACCGTGATGCAAGCTGGTTACAAAATTCATAGATAATGCCTTTGAGACCATGTATGTAGTACTTGTGTGCTCTGAAAATTTCCACAACAGTACCAAAACCAAATATTGCTGCTAGAAATCTCTACTAATAAGCACTAAGCTCTAAGAAGTTATTGACAATGACAAAAGGCTGCTAATTATTCATTCTTGCATTCATTACAGGTCCCAATGAAAGCAAAGTTCAGTGGGAGAAGTAAAAGGAACCTGAGGTGTCATTTTAAAAACGCTTGGAAAGGTTACGGAAGTAGAAAATCAAGCTAGTGTTGATGAGGAGACAGTTTAAGGCTGCTTGTTAGCATATGCTGAATGCCGCAGTGTGTGTTCAGAGGTCACATCATTAATTAATATACAGTATAAGTGCCAAAACAGATGAAACCAAGTCAGCTTCAGGTTTTCTACACTCAGAGGGATGATCGGATTACTGTTGGTTGAATTAAACATGTCAGAATAATGACATTGTTTAATGAAATGACTTTACCTTGTCAGTTTGATTTGTGAGTGCAGTGGCTAAACTCAGTCATTTGGATCAAATTCAAATGCTCTCTCTTGTTCCTCTTATGGGCAGCAGACATGGAATAGCACTGGAGTCTTTGAGTGTACTTATCTCACAGCAGCCCTGTGAAACATCAGGTGTGTTTCGTTAGTACATTTCATATCTATGTTATACTGTACATTTATTTTCTCAACTGCTCGTCTAAATATTAAATCTCTTCAATAAAATTGAAGAAAAGTACAACCCACCCCCTCTATTCATGAGCAGGCGTACAAACCTCCCCTCTTTTTCTTTCCTTTTAGCAGCAAGAGCACAAAGGGAAGGAGAATCTTTCCCCCACCCCTCCAACAGACTGGTAATCTCCTGAACAAACCCTACGGAATTAAGATGAATGTTCTGAATTAAGTTAAATTTACAGAATTAATGTTAATAACTTTGGGGTACACTGTATTAAAAATTCAGTTGTGTATGTGTTATTGTGGCACTGTATGTACCTTCTCTAGTAGGTGGCGATGATAATGTACTTTAAAGCTGCTACTCCCCTCGCAAGAGATACATATATTCTGGTTCAAACTGGATTCTTCAGAGACCAACAGACAAAGAAAAGGCTTTTGGATAAATAGCCTGTGTCTAAACAGATTCAGGGTCTTCTTCCAGATTCAGCAAAAGTCAGGAGCTCTGGTCCACAGAGGTCCCCCCCAACCCCCATCCCTAAGGAAGGATTGGAAGGACTGGGCCTACTGAGGCCCCATAAGCTGGGTGCTTATTCTGAGCTAAAGCTGTGATGAACTGGTAGTAACCCCAAGGACTCCCTTAGGATGGTGGTTAAAAGACTGCTCCTGCTGGAGCCCATGTTATGGTTGGAGTCCCTGGAAAGCTTATTAGCATGTGTGTAGGTTCTATTATAGTTTTTAAATGTGTTTTCTCTGTAGTGCTTTTTACCTGAAGAATAAAGTAAACTTGCTTAGGAAGACTGACCAATACTAAAGAAACCTTTGCTCACTGCTAGAAACCATTTAAACCATTGCCCATTGCCTAACTTCCCTTGTCTGAGGAATCAAAATGAGAAGCTATAGAAAATTTTTTTGCAAACAGTCATTTGTCAGCTGTGAGTATGATGGATCTCTCTGTCAAGAACCAGGCCAGGCCTGGTACAGAGATTGCACTTAATGCTCTTGTGAATGATCTCCTCTTGTTCATAGAGAAGGGAAGTACCTTCATAATCATTTTTCTAGACTCCTGTGTGACATTTGATACCTATGATCATCGAATGCTCCTGGTCCATCTCCAAGACCCTGCCAAGATGAGTGGGAATTGTCCCAAGGTGCTCAGTTTCTTTTTCTTAGACCAAACCCAGAGTATTGTTATGGACAACCGTTCACCCTCCTCCAAAGCTCTGACTTGCAGTGTCCCAGAGGGTTCAGTCTTCTTTCCCACGTTATTCGATGTCTTTCTGAAGTTGTTCGGGGAGCTGGAGAGAGAACGCAGGCAGACATGGCAGCAGCAGGCAGACAGTAGCCAGCCGCAGGGTTCTTTGTCAAACAAACAGTGCCAGCTCCCAGCTGAATTCAGCAACAACTGTCTGAAGAATAACTGGCTAAACCTGAACCTGTAAAGACTGAGGCCTTGTCTATGTGGGGTGTTCATCGTGATTTCAGCCACTGTGACAGCTGCACAAGTGCAAACCCCTAATGAAGACAGACAATGCTGCCATGAGCTGTGACTTGCATTGGGGCACTTGCCCTTGATTCAGCAGGGTTAAACTCCACCAGTGCAAATTATGACTTATAGCAGCTTGATTTCCTATCCTAGGGCTTTCCACTGGTGGCTGACCATTGATGTCTGAAATCCCCAGTATGTGCAGGCCCGGGATTGATGCTGGTAGGGAAATCAAAGTACTTTGAATAACTTGTATCTCTCCACTGTTGAGGGCATCTGCCCTCACTGTTAAGTTAACCCTTGACCCAGTGCCTTTGGGTCCTTGTGGACTTCTCAGTTGGACTGTATGCAGGAAAATCTCCCTACTTCAGTCTGTAATTAACTAGAAGATTGAACTCCATGCAATTAGATTGGCAGACCAGACTACTGTGATATTTGCATTCATGACCTCTAAGCTTGATTATTTCATTTTTCCTATATCTAGAAATGAAGCCAAACATCCATAAAAAGCTACAGTTGGTACAAAACATAAAAGCCCATCTGCTTAGCAATGCAGGTCAGCATGAACACATCACTGCAGTCTGCCACTCTTCCTGTGTTCTTCCTATTGATATCCAGTTCAAGCTATCTGTCCTAATATACACAGCTTTCTGAGGATGGATCCTACCTGCTTGAGGGATCACCTTTCCCTCTGTGGCTGTGACATCCCACTGGACCAATTGCATTGTTCGCGGGACCCATGAGTGGAGGAGATAGAATTTTCAAAGGAGCTAGAGCTAGACTAGGGAACTTACTCCCAAAAGAGATAATGACCATGCACCTCATTGCTTTCAGAACAAATTGCAAAATGTACTTCTCAATGTAGCTTTCCCTCAGTTAGTTTTACTTAGACAAACTCTAAACTAACCCGCCTAATTTTCAAACAGGCCAATAGGAAGAGTTAAAAAAAATAGGAAGAACTACAACAGATTACAATGCTGGAGGAGCCACAAAAGTACCTAAATCCAGAGAGATGTGTCAGGGTGCATACCTCACAGTGGTAGAGAGAGAGTTAACTGGAGCCAGAAAACAGTCAGTGCACCCAGTTGTACCTAGAGGGTGGACTGGACCCAATTTAGGATGAGTCCCACCTGAGAGGAGTGGGGTGACAATTAATAAAAGAAGGACATCAGTTTAGGAGAAGGGAGGCATAGGGGAGAGTAGGCTTGGCTTTTCTTCTGAGAAGGGAGCTCTGGTAAAGGGCTAGGAGAGACACTGAGAAGTCATAGGGGTGACTTTTGTGGTGAGCCTTGACAAAAGGGCAATGCCCCTGAGAGAGGCAGTCTGTGGGTTGGGTGTCTGCAGGAAAGAGACACAGATACACACAGAGTATTGGGAGTGGCAGACCATGGCAAGAAGAAAACCCTAGGAGGCAGTGCTCTGTACAAGAGCAGGAAAGAACTCTGCAGAGCCCAGGAAGAGGTGAAGTCTCTGGAGGAGTGAGGCCAGGAAAGGGCTGAGGGAAAGGGGCTAGACACAGGCTGAGGTAGGGAGTAGTCTGGGAAGGCATCAAGGAGATTGAGAAAGCAGATCTTAGCTTGCTATGGGATTTCTGGACTGGAACTTTGAGTCGTGGATGAACTCTGAGAAGGGCCTGGATTTCCCTACTATCTACTGAGGAAGGTGCCAGAAAGTCCCCTTATATAAAGGGTGGCAAGATCATTCAGCTCAGAGTTGGGCCAAAGACCTGGTGTCAGGTCACTGAACTACTGCTTTGTGGGCCTCTGATACACCAGAAGGAATGGGAATGACTGAATATGACCTGACCAGAGAGTTGAGTCATTAGAAGAAGCAGAATGCTGCAGAACTGGAGCAGCTGTTGGCAGGGGATGCTGCAGGAGGACAGCCTGCTACACCATATCCAACCATGAGAGAGTGCACTAGTTGGTAAGTCTCTCTTCTATAGGAGAATAAGTTTTTTGAGTATTTGGATATTTTGGCAGAAGGCATTGAATGTGCAACCCACCAAATGAAACTGATTGATTCATAACTTGAATTTAGTGGATAGTGGAAGGAGGAAAAAATCTTTGAAGTGTTTAGTGAATTCAGAATTTATTTAAAGACATTCATATCCCTTTTTATTCACTTTTCATCAATATCCGTGCAAGTAAAATTCTGTTCATACAAATATTTAAAGAAAAAACATGGGCCCATAGATGAATGAAATTCATTTTGTGAGAAACCTAAACTTCTGTTGGGCATAACTAATGTAGTAGCCATCCTAGAACTTATCCCAGTGCAGGAGATGTGTAGATGGTAGTGGAGAGAGGATGAAAGAAGAGAAGGAAAATTGCAGAAGGAGGGAAAAAAAAAAGCTGAGAGGTAGGCCCATGCATTACCTCATTGAGTCCCCTTCGGAGGTTACAGGGGACGAGATCTCTGCCACCTCTATGAAAGACAAATGCCAAATTGCTTATAAATGAGTGCTGATGAGTGGGGCACTTCAGCCCTGTGGATTCATCTGGAGGTCCCTAAGAAAGATCCTCCATAGTAACAGTGGGATCATTAAGGACTGGGAAAACTGTCTCCACTTCAGGAGAACTCAAGCATGAGGGAGGGTAGCTGGCAGTGCCCCGTATACAATCCTTTTTTTGTGTGTATGTGTATTTGTAGAATGAAGTAGTGGCTGTTCTTTCTTCCTGGCTGCCCCGTCAGATTGGCTGAAAATTTCTCATTGCAATTGGTTTTTTTATGGACAGAAAATTAGTGTTTTGATTGACAAGTATCTGTTTTCTGCAGAAGGTTTTGACTTTTCTGCAGGTTTTGACTTTTCTTAAACCAACAAAACTGACAGTTTCAGCCAAAAAAGTTCTATTCAGAAAGTTCTGTTCATGGTATTTCATGGGTGTTGCAGTTCAGCTGCCTCACTTCTCCAGTATGAGCTGGGGAACCCTGCTGAACTAAATCTTTGATGCACGACAGTCCCTTCAGCAAGAGGAGGGACTGTGGCACCTAATAGGAGATGAAGTCCAGCTGGTAAGAAGAGAATGGAGCCATGAGGCACAACAGTGACATTTCCAATTCAAACTTGACAGTTTTCTGCCAAAAATAATCAGGTTTGGCCCAAAATGGGGTGTATTTGAATATTTTTTTAGGGAAAAAAAGAAAGTTCTATGTGGGAGGTGGGGGAGTTTTCCAACTAACTCTACCTCCAGCACAGATCCTCCACCCACATCCTTGCTTTTGAAAAGGTGAGAGGGCAACATTAGTAAATAGCCGTAAAGGAAAAGATCAAGATCCTAGGGAAGGAGAGAAGAAAAATTAAGGTGAGGGAGCACTTTAGCTGAAAAACTCAGGAATAATATGAATGATGGACAAGGTGTGCAACACTGTTTTCTTCATATAATTTTAAAGAGTTAATAATTGATTCCAACATTACAGTTAAAGAAATCTGAGTTTCACCCTTTACACTTCTCCAGTCAACTTGACGAGAGTCTTGAGGTTATTCTTTCAGGGTCCTGTAAAGCAGACCTTCCAAAGAGATGCGTGAGAGATGGTTCCAGTGTCCAAAATGTCTTTGGTTTTCTACCTTGGAATAGTGAGAACTAACTTTCCCACACACATACCAGAATCCCTTCCCACTGCTGGTGTGTTGTGGATGTGTGCACGCTACTAGTGCTTTGCAAGAAAGGGAGGAGCTATCTGAGGATGAAGGGAGGCTCTGACCAGCCTAAAGACCATCAATGGAAGACCATGCGGGCATCGGGGCTGTTGGGGGAAGCTGCTAACACAATCTCAGCATCCAACAGAGGGCTCTGTGAGCATGTAGTGGTAGACTGTGTGTCCTGGAGTGTAACTGCAGATCAATTTGAAGTCAGCTGGTACGACAACTTGACCTAAAGAATATGCAACTTGATCTCCCTCAGACAGAATGAGATCACTTGCCCTGGGGCATACAAAGGTGGGTTGTTAGAACCGCTCCTACCAAGAATGATTGCCTGATTAGTGGCTATATGTATTTTTTATTTCGGAATGATGCTGCATTGAAGTGAGAAAGGCATTCTGTACTAGTCACAAAGGAGGGCAACAAGTGCAAACACTGTAACATCTAGCAGGGTTAGAGCACTAAGATAGGGTGCGTTTTGAAGAGGTGCATTAACAGAGACTTACATCTGCAATAAATGTCAGCAGACATCTGTATAATTCTTGTGCAGTGTGCTGATAGTGCACAACTACTATAATTACTATCCCTGTAACTTTAACCAAAGCTACAGAACAGAGGCCCAGCTCGTCTCTCACAGAGACAACACTATACAGCAAGTATAGTCAAACTATTTATTACAGCTGGCAAGGCCAGTGATATTGCTGGGGAATGGAAAAATGTGGATTAGCTGCAGAAGTCAGATATTTTTCTGGTCACATGAAATATGGATAGGCCAGTGCAGGGAGAAGACTCAAAGGGATTTATGAACTAACCTTCATTCTCTTTGGGCTGAGGGGGACTGGGTATGCTGTGGACTGCTGCAGTCCTGAGTGAATTAGGATCACTCACCCTATGTAGGGGCCCCTGCTGACTGAGTCCAAAGACAGCAACCAGAGTTTCTCAGTCTAGTCCTGGCTAGAGAATGCAGCTAGAATGAGGGACCTGGGTAGTGTGAGGCTTAAAAGGTGTCACAATTAAAAGAGTTCTCAGGACCCCTTTCAATCTGGCTTTCTCCCAAAGAGACCTCACTGGCAAAGAGAGCATCCCTGAGTAGATCAGTGTGACAAAGAAATAGGGCAGCACTACAGGATACTTCTGGGAGCTTTTGTGTCAGAGAAAGCAATGCTTTGGAATTCATTTTTGGCAAAGATTTTTAAGTGCTTTCCATTCCATGTCTTTCTCTAAGTACTGTTCACCTCATGCATTAAGTCAAAATGTCAAGCAAAGTTCTTATTGTGAAATGAGCAATCTGAAGATTGCCAGGGAATGCAGAGGAATGTGACCAACTGACTGAAATGTTCAGTTTACCCAACTAAGAGTATTCACTGCTAGCATCACAATTAATACCGGACATGTTGGCTCATAGTCTGGTGCCCTGACATGTCCGACAGCCGCCCCTTGCTGGAAGGACTCTGGCTAACTGTACATTGCCTTGACTTGGGAACCTAAAAGAAGACCCCTCATAGTGAGAATAATCAAATAAAAAACCAGCTAAGTCTAGGGGAGAGAGATAGCCCAGTGGTTTAAGCATTGGCCTGCTTAAACCCAGGGTTGTGAGCTCAATCCTTGAGGGGCCACTTAGGGATCTGGGGCAAAAATCAGTACTTGGGCCTGCTAGTGAAGGCAGGAGGCTGGACTTGATGACCTTTCAGGGTCCCTTCCAGTGCTATAAGATAGGTATATCTCCATATATTTAAAAAAAAATTTGGCAGGAGGGATAGCTCAGTGGTTTGAGCATTGGCTTACTAAACCCAGGCGTGTGAGTTCAATCCTTGAGGGGGCCATTTAGGGATCTGGGGCAAAAAAAGAATTGGAGGAGGATTGGCCCTGCTTTGAGCAGGGAGCTGGACTTGATAACCTTTTGACGTCCCTTCCAGTTCTATGAGATAGGAATATCTCCATATATTATTATTATTTAATGTAAAGACACTACATGCCTTGCTAGTCAACAAAGTGAACAAAAACCAAAAATACTTTGAAGTACGAAACTCAAAGAGCATTCTGGATTAGTAACAATAGTAGCACTCTGTTAGATATTGAGATTGGGAAAATGCACGGATTTTGTGCCAGAGTGATCCTAAATAAAGCAGTTATTTCTAATATATGAGTGAAGCCATAATGAGAGAGAGCTAGAACTTTGTTCATAAGCGAGTCAAATATTTACATATACCAGGGTCTAGCTTCTATCCTTTCCCCTCCGAACTTCCTCCCCACCCCAAAAAAGTTTGCACACTATCTAGAGATAGCTGCACTGAAATGCAACCCCTTCTAGGGTAGGGGGAGACAACCACCCAGCACATGGCACAATAGTGTGGGAGATAGGAGATTTTAATCCAAGACATTAGTGCAAATGAGGTCTTTAATATCTATAGAAAGCAGAGTGAATCCCAGTCGAAGTTGCATCCAAAAGACCCCCACTCAGCATAAACTGCATTTAATTCAATTTATTGGGAGAATGAAGGGCTGACTTAACTCTGCCAAAATTAACCAGATTTTTTATACTAAGTAGCCACATCTGGGAATCTTTTAATATTTTGTTCATTGCCTGGACTTTGTTCCGAGAGTAAATTCTTTTGAAGTCCATGTATGTAACTGAGACTACAACTAATGTTTAAATGTTTATATCAAGTATGTAATATAGTACTCTGTTAATTGAGAAATAATGACCAAGAGAGCATTTCCTGGCAGCTAATGATTGATTGGAGGAGTGAGGGCCCTTGAGTTCAGGTTAGGCCCTTTACCCCCTGAAGATCATTAATTTCCAGGAAACTAGAACTATTAACTATGAAAATCTTTAAAATGGTAATATGACTTTTAATGTAATACAAAGGTGAAAAGTGCATCTCAGTGGGCATGCAGTTACTAGTCTCTTCCTAGCACTTAATGATCAGAGGCCTGAGCCTAGTCCCATAGAAGTCAACCCTCATTACCTAGTGTGGGAGTAGGGTTTGACAACAGTACATAAAACATCAGGAAAACAGGCCTTTATTCACAGTATCCTTTTAGGTATAGAATAAATAACGGTGGCAGAAGACCACAATGGGGACTGATCAATCTGTTGTACTGCTATTGCTGTTCAACTAATTTAAGCTGGAGTTCTGTTTCTAAGGTAGTATCTGGAGTGAAATTTGAGGGTTGTAAATAATATAAAGTGAGCAAAGAGAAAATCCTTTGAGAGGCAAATTTGCTTGATAACCCAAGTTTGATAGCATGGGAGGTAGGATTTGCATGGAAGCCCAGGATGATAGAAATAGAACAAGAAACAAATTACACATGTCCTGAGACTTCAGTCTCCAGTTTGAGAATATGGCTTGTGTTGGTGTTCTAGCTGGCATGTAAACATATGCACTTCATGACCAGATCTGTGTCATCTTTAACCTCTTCCCACTTAACCTGCTCTGGGAGGAAAAATCACCACCACTAATCTAACGGTGAAAAAAGTGACATTGTGTAGTCTTTCCCCTTCCTTTAATTCTATTAACTAGTATTTATGTAACCATTCAGGAATGTAGTAGATCATGTAAGCAGTGTCCCGTGTTAATTTTATAGTAAGATTTTCATGTTTAATCATCCTCTTCATTGGATTTGTGACTATTTTTCACCTAAATACAGTGCACTCCCCATACAAGAAATGTTCTGATGGGTGTGGTATAAAAATGCTGATGGCTCAATATTTGTGTATGCTGTGCAAATTTATGGGTGACAATTCCATCAGGGAGTGCGGGCATGAAATGTGATAAAAATTCTTATTCCCTGTACCTACTAAAGCAGAAAAAAGTACCAGAATGTGACAAATAGGAGAAGCGGCAATAGTTAATTATCATGACACACAGCCCATCTGTAATTAATCCTTTTTCTTTAGCAGGATTCTGCAACTGTAGCATAAAAAAACAGGTCAGATGATGCTTTAATTAAGGCTGTACAGTGTTGTTGCTTCTACAGCAACAAGAACTGTTTTTGTCTGTAGGTGTGTGTGAAACACTACAAATATTTTCTTAACATCTTTACACAGTGCTGTTTAAGCATCTTTGTTAGCATTATGTCTGTTCTGTAGGCAAGCTTATTAGAATTCAGTAGTCTTTCCCATCTTTTTACACCCATCCTAGAAGCCACTAAAACAATCTCATTGTCATCACAATTATGGGATATGAGAAGGCATATCTCTAGAAATGAAGGCCACAGATATGGCAATCTGTGGTAAATGTCACATTAATATGCTTTTGACATGCTAGTAGTGCAATAAACTCTCAATGCCATTCACTAGACATGCATTCACTATGTCAAGATTACTTAATTCAGTAAAACTATGCTATGTAATCTTGTTAGGACTGATTACTAAGCACTGGTATATGTTGTGAATTTAGACAGTTATTAATAAATCTAGCTATTTTTTTTACAAAGCAATTGCACTTCAGAAAAATACAGCAAGACCCTGAAAAAGAGAGGACTGAAATTACTGCCTCTTTTACTTCTGTGTGATGGGAAGGATCTCTTTCTCCTTCCCACTAGTTACCTCAAGTCTGCTCTGCTCAGATGCTCACACCAAAAGACCAGTTCTCTCTGACCTTTGTGTACCTTTTCTCCAAGAGCAGGAGTGATCTGGAGTGGTCCAAACAGAGCAATTACTATATTTCAGGCACTCCCCTATATACAGTAAATGGGAAAATAATAAGCACATGGAACAATAAGTAGGCCAAACAGGCATACCATGTACCATACCTTGGGCCCAGCCAAAGCAGATGAGGTAAGCCTGGGGTCTTTTTGTTTCAATTTGTCACTAAATCATGACAGGCCACAATATGCATTACATGGCAGTCTAGGATTTACTACCAGCATTGGTAATGATTGCAGTGATGCCAACAATGATGATTTTAGTGTGAGTCTCATGGTATTTGGTGGTTTTTCTTAAGGTCTCAGATCCCAGAGGAATGAGGAATCTCAGCTTTCATGTTTTAAAAAAGTACATTTCTAGCCCTTATGGTTTCAGGGAAGGGCTTGAAAATGTGTCCCAAGTTCAACCTAAATGTCTCCGAAAGCTCAGAAAAAGAAACCTCAATGTAGAATGGCTTAAAATCATGAGAATGTTTAAAGAAATGTTCTACCTTCTTGTGGCCTGACACTTGATTTTTGAATGCTTGGGGTTGGCTATACTGTGACTAGCTTGGTCACTATTCTACAGAAAGTCTGCATGTTAGCGTGGAGTCTTTTCCATGATCTAAGATTACTCTGGCTAGGTAGAGTTTCCAATTCTTGTGATATTTGGTTTTTTAAGATGTCTCAAAAGCCAGATATCAAAAGTTTTTAACTCATGAAATTTCCCTTTATTTAGAATGCCACTATTGCCCATTACTGTCAATGGGGCTAAAGCTATAGTCTGCCCTCAGCAACCATGGATGCCATTTTGTAACTGTCTTAGAGGGTGAAAGTGAGACTTTAAATGCTCACCACCTTCCATTGTTTCCAATAGTGCTGAAGCTAACATGGTATCAAAGAAAATGGCCCCTCCATCATACATGGACCAGGCAGGGGACAAGGGAACACAAAGGGGCAGAAAATGAAACTGAGGTGGGGCACAGGTAGCAGGGAGGGAGGTTGGGAGGCCAAGGAACTGACATGGTGGGGGGGGCAAAGAGAATGTGAGAAGCAGGAAGGGGGAAGAGGGGAGGAGAATGGTGGGGGGGAGCAGATGGGGGATGTGAAGAGAATTTTGGAGAGCAGCGAGAAGGGTGCAGACAGCATAGGAATTTGGGGACAGTGTAGAAGACAGGTCAAAACACTGCACTTTGATTCAGATTTTTGTAAATGTTAGGGTTGGCAGTAGTTACCTGGTCATACTGAAGCCCTAAAAGTCTGATCATGAAATTCTCTTAAATATTGTCTCTTATTTCTATATCTTTTTATCTTTCAGAGACATTTGAGCCATTTTTACTCAGTTCTTTGCAAGCCTTGGGCTTAAACATATTTGACTAGTAACTAATGAACATGGGTTCTCCCATACATGCAGGACAGTTAGTTGCCTAGAGGAGTAAAGTATCCGAAGTAGCAAGACATTCAGTAACTTTGTACTGACTGAACATTACTGAGGTGGATACTTCCTAATTGGCCTAAATTGGCAAAATTCCTAAGACTGACCCTGTGTGGAAATTGCTATGCAAAATGGTGTGTAACTGAGTGACATGTTGCTACAGTGTTTTCTCTGATGCATTTTATTGGAAACCCTTAGAATGTTCTTATGCTAATTGATGTTTTAGGTGAAAGTGAATGCATGAAACATATATAAACTTTCTTCCCTTTAATTTTCAGTACTGTAAACCTCTCAGTTCTTTTTCTATGAATTGTATGTCAGGTTCTTATTTGTCTTAAATCTAAATAATATTTGAACTAGTGATCTAAATTTAAAGTTGGTTCAGGTCACCAAAGATAACTGCATTTTTAATATGATGTTTTTGACTTTAAAAAATATACTGATGGAAAAAATATAGCAACTTTATGTTTAATTTTTTGGCTGTGATTAGCAGAGCACGTTTAAAAACTTTTGTGAAGATTCTCCTTAGTTTTAACTAACAACCAAAATGTTGAGTAATACACAGTATAATTTGAGAATTAAAATTAAGCTAGACCTTCATATTAGGGTTGTGAGCAGTTTTGCACACAGTTAAATCAATTTGATTTGGTCTTGTTTAACATACATTAGGTTACCAGCATTTTGACAAGAAGTGAATCTCTGTAATATTGTGCCATATGTACACTGCCCTGTCAATGCACAGACCTCATGCTGTTGTCAAACAAAAGATGCATCACAGGTCTTTCTGTGTAACAGGGCATAGTCTGTCTCACGCCAGAGTTTACACAGCACAGACACAGAAGCTGTTGAAACGGAGATGTTGATATTATTTGCCATTCTGTTCATAATGAGAACCAACAGAATGGCAGCTGGTCAACTTATTGTCTTATGGGTTATGCCTTTGTCTAACAAGAAAAATTTATGTTATTGGCTTTGGAGTAACTTAAAGCTTTATCCTGATTTCCCCCCCCGCCCCCTTCCATTTGTTTTTTCTTAACAAGAAAACAAATAACTAAATTTGGTTTCTGTTACACACATCTTCTGTGGTGGTTTTTTTAAAGAAAATTCTTAACGGCTGTTAAAAGGACATCAAAGTGTAAGTAATATCAGGTGTACATTACTATACCCAGCAGAGCAGATGCCATACTATTATTTAAATCAATATTGTATGCTTGGCTCTTTCAAAAAACAGAAATGCGTGGAGCTATAGAGTTGGGTTAGCATTTTTAATAGAAAACACTTTTTTAAGATGGAAAAAGAGCATGGTTCAAATACAATTTAAAAATTTGGGTAGCATAGACAATTAATGTAGCACCTCTTGATAGTTAACAGATAAGGCCTTCTTTGCCAGTACATACTTCTCAGCTTTGGGAGCTGCCCCACTACTCACTCATGTAGTTGTGGCTGGATGAACTAGACTCAGAGTATCAACATTTTGTCCCTTGCTGAGCTATGTTGGCAGCTTGCCAGGAGAAGTAGAATGAATTATATTGTTAAAATAGAATGGTTTAAAGAAATGCTGTATGTTCCTTTAAGCAGGAATAAGGAATGTTGAAATATAGTTTTCAGGAAGAGAAACATTAAGGTATGAAACAATGGGTCCACTTAAGCTAATGGTGGGACATTAACAGGAGATCGTTAATAGTTAGTAAGGAAATAAGATGTATGTCTAGCCCCACATAAACTTATTGGTTCTGCTTCCTTTTGTTATCTTTTTAAGTTCGTGCCCTTTTATCTGTATAAATAAGATAGTTTGAGTCTTGCATGGTGCTCACATTATCTGGGTGTCTTAGCAGAGTGCTTTGCTAATAAACAGAGTGGTCTAACAAATTGTGAGTCCTGAGTCTGACTTTGACAAATTTGGAGGTTCCACAGAGATGGCAACCACCTTCACTGGGGCCGTGTGATTCCTGACTGTTTTTGTAGGATGACTGTGGCAGCCAGCACCTGGGCATTTGGCCCAAGCAGTCCTCCGCTGGAACAGAAGGGTGCATGACCACAGTGAAGTCTACGCCATCGAACCTGTTGGTTCCCACTCTGTTCTGGTAGGGATCCCGGGATCTGACATCAGGAATCTGGTCAGGTAATTATTTCTGTGTTTTGTCCAGACTGAGGACTGTCCTGTCTCTGTGTCTATCCGCCCTCCCTGTAGAAGTGTTTGAGTCTAGACGCCGTCTCCGTCCGGGGATCAGCCGACCAAAGGGTTCCTGTCCCTGCGGTCTGAGTGAGTGAAATCTGCACAATCGTAGCCGCACCGTGCCTTACATAAAACCCTGGGTGTGAAAGCAAGGGCGATTGAAGCAGTAGCCTGTGGGTTCCTTTTGTGTGTTGCAAATCGCATCACTCTGACGAATCAGAGTTTCCTTCTTGTGCAATTTGGGTGTGAAGTCCTCCTGTATGGGTAACCACACATCTAAGTCAGGACAGTTCTCTAAAGGAACACCGGCTCACTTTATGCATTTTAGGAAGAGTCCAGACTCCTGTAAATTTCTGGAAAAATGGTCTAGGCTAATTCAGGGGAATCCCAAAACTCAGTGGCCACTGTTAGGAGCTTGGGACAAAGACCAAGTGGACATCTTAAAAGACAAACTCGGCCAACCTAAAACTAAATTGGCTAAAGGAGAGGTTGATTGTTTCATGCAGTGGTGGGAAGAGGCAAATCGTAGGTGAACAGAATCAAAACTCGCCTCTCTCAAAGATTCAAATGATAAGTTAAAAGCTTTATTGGAAACCTCCTTTCCCACCACCAGACCGAGCCCTTTACCCCGTTCCCTTTACCCCGTTCTCCGAGAAGACTCGGATTGATCCCAACCCCCTTCATACTCCCATCTCATTGTGAAAGAGGACGAAGAAAGCCCCTTGTTAAATTCTGGGGATGACGATGAGGAAGACTCATTAATTGGCTTGGCAGACTTGCGTCGGATCAATAGACGGTCACCAACCTCCCCAGTTCAGGAACAACTCCCGGGGTCTCCAGTTCAGACCAGTCCGGATCATCCAGTACTGCCCAGACCCATTCCTCTGGTACCGCTCAGACCCATAAAGAAAAAAAAACCCGTTCCCCTGAAAACCTCCAGTCTGCCTGACTCCTCTGCTTTCTCCCATACGTACGAAGATAGCCTGGATACTGATTGGGCTCAACGCTTGCGCTCTGGCTCTAAAACTATCCAGGCTCCCCTCCAAATCCTGCATTCTGGGGGCCAACAAGAGCGTCCCACTTGGAGCTATAAACCCTGAACTCGTACAAATCTCCATTCAATTGTAAAAAGCTTTCCGAAGCCCCTGGAAAATCCTACCAAATTTGCAGAGGAATTTTTGTTAGTGTGACACCTATGAACCCACTGAGGCAGACCTCCTGCAGCTGTGCAAGCTACTTGTAACCCCTAGAGAGCATGAAAAATGGCTCACAGCAGCCAATTGGCCCATCAGTGAGTGACACTCTACTTTGCCAGAACCATTCCTGACGCTGAATACCGGAGGGGGGGAAAAAAAAAAGTAAAGACCGAGCTAAAAACCTACATGAGGCCATCCCTCGAGTATGGACTCCTAAAACCAACTGGACAGCCATACATTGCTGTAAACAGGGAGAAAGCCCAGGCGACTATCGCACCTGGCTGACTGATGTTTTTCTGCAACATTCTGGTATACAGCAGCCGGATGAAAATGGACAGGGTGCCCTGGCTCATGCGTTTGTTAATGGCCTCCTACCTGCTATTGGCAGTATGCTAAAGCAAATAAGTGTTGGGTGGGAGACCGAAACCATGGACAAATTGCAAGCAGTGGCAGAGAACTGCCACCACACTCTAAAAGGAAAGGAGGAACAGTCCTCCCAAAAGTTAATGGCCCAGGACAGGGCAAACAGTACCGTGGACAGGGACGTGGTCATGGGCGGGGCCAAAGGGGCCATGGAACTGGATTTTCACATTTTTGGGATGTTTGTAAGTACTGTAAGCAACCCGGACATTGGAAGAACGAGTGTCCGCGCCGGCCTAATAGTTCTGTAAACAACCAGCTAGACCCCCTGTTGGCACAGCGCGACAATCCCCAGCCTTACTTTGTCCCACAGCAATGATGGGATGCCGGGGAACCTCAGGAAATTTTAGCTCCTTTACTACCTCTCACTCCCATGGGTGAATGTGTTTTGACTATCAATGATCTTTCTCTCCCTTTCCTGTTGTCCCAAACCCAGCAACGATTCTGGCTTCTATCCCACCAGGTGCAACTCATTTTACTGTTGTTGATTTGTGCTTTGCTTTCTTTTCTGTCCCGGTTCACCCTGACCCCCAGTATCTTTTTGCCTTTTCTTACAAGGGGCAACAGTACACATGGACCGGGCTCCCTCAGGGGTATATTGAAAGCCCATCTTACTTTTCCCAAGCATTAGCCTGAGAACTCACTGACCTTGTTTTCCCGTCCGGGTCCACACTAGTCCAATATGCAGATGATCTACTCCTCTGTTCCCCTTCGCTGTCTGCCTCAGAAACTGATTCTTTAGTGCTCCTTACTGCCCTAGCAAACGAGGGTCACAAGGCTTCTTGCTCTAAGCTACAGCTCTGTCAAGCCTCTGTCACATACCTTGGCTTTCTCCTCTCCCAGGGTTCCCGTACACTTTCTCCTGCCCGCGTCCAAGCTATCCTTAGCATTCGAAAGTTTTTGGGCATGGCTGGATTTTGCAGGCAATGGATTCCCCAATATGCCTTTTTTGCAAAACCTCTCCAGGAACTCACTCGATTCTCTGTGCCTGACCCCATGCCGTGGCCCCCTGAGGCTGACTCTGCCTTTGTTTCCCTCAAACAGGGTTTGGCTTCTGCCCCTGCTTTAGGGCTGCCTGACTATTCTAAGCCTTTTACCCTTTTCTGCCACTTGGAGTTCTCACTCAGATGCACGGAGACAAGAACCACCCAGTGGCTCATTTCTCTGCCACTTTGAACCTGTTGCCCAAGGCTTGCCCCCCTGCCTGCGTGCTGTGGCTGCTGCGGCGTGCCTAGTCGAAATATCTGAATCCCTTGTCCTCCACTCTCCTCTTACCCTCATGGTCCCTCACTAACCTCACCCTGCTCCAAGACTCTGCCCCAGAAGCCAAAAAAGACTCTTGGGTTGCCCAAGGTTGCTCTCTACATCCTGATTCCCTTTGGCGTTCACCTACCAGCGCCTTTGTGGCCCCCTTTTCACTCTACCTGTCTCTGGCTGCCCTGCTACACAGTGTTGCATGTCGGAAAGGAGGGGATGGTCTCTGCTGTAACTAGGGCTAGGTCTACACTACCCGCCTGAATCGGCGGGTAGAAATCGACCTCTCGGGGATCGATTTATCGCGTCCTGTTGGGACGCGACAATCGATCCCCGAATCAACGCCCTTACTCCACCAGCGGAGGTGGGAGTAAGCGCCGTCGACAGAAAGCCGCAGAAGTCGATTTTGCCGCTGTCCTCACAGTGGGGTAAGTCGGCTGCGATACGTCGAATTCAGCTACGCTATTCACGTAGCTGAATTTGCGTATCTTAAATCGACTCCCCCCTGTAGTGTAGATGTACCCTAGGGCAGGATGGTGGGCCCCCATTTCAGCTCTTTTCAACTCTTTTGCAGCCCGCCACTGTGCCACCTGTACCACTTGTCAAAGCCACAATATTGGTAAACCTGTAAAAGTGGCTCAGGGGTTCCGGGACCCATCCCAAGCACCATTCTTGCATTGGCAACTTGATTTTGTACAAATGCTTAAGTGTCAACTATATGAATTTATTTTGGTTACAGTATGTTTATTTTCTGGTTGGATTGAAGCCTTTCCTTGTCACAAGGCTGACTCACTGTCTATTGCCAAATGTTTGTTAAATCATATTATGCCTGCCAAGGGAATTCCTGCCACCCTGTCCAGTGATCAGGGTACACATTTTACCGGACAACTTGTTCAACACCTGGATCGTATATTACATATCCCACACCTGTTGCACTGTCCCTTCCACCCACAGAGCACAGGTGCAGTTGAAAGACGAAATGGTGTACTTAAAAATAAGCTTGCTAAAATTTGCGACTCTACAGGGTTAAGCTGGCCAGCAGCTTTACTGTGGGCCCTTATGGAAATGCAATCCACTCCATCCCAAAGGCATAAATTGAGTCCTTTTGAAATTGTTATGGGATGCCCTAAGCGAGCTATGGCTACCATTACTCCAGTTTCAGACTTGAACTTGACTCACCGTACGCTCCTTCAACATTGCAAGGGATTAATGCAAACCGTAAGTCACTTCCATTACAGGTTCGAGCTGCCTGGCCGACGGAACCCACCTCTGATGCTTGCCATGACCTTGAGCCAGGTGATTGGGTCTACGTACAGCACCATCATCGAAAACACACCTTGGTGCCCCAGTGGAAGGGTCTTCATCAGGTACTGCTTACTACCCAGACAACTGTTAAACTATCTGGCATCGCAGCGTGAATACATGCTTCGCAGTGTAAGAAGGCACTACCCCCAGCGAACCAATCATCACCTCAGGACCACGCAGAGTTAATTTTGACTTCAGAAGATGATGTAGAGGAACAGCCTGCAATACCTTACAATCTACGCTCTCATAAGGGTTTCCAGAAGCAGACGACGACCTAAAGCAAGGCCCAAAAAGAAGCAGTAGCAAGTGTAGTGCCTGGTGACTGCAGTTCCCTCAGTTGAGGATGTCCGAACCAGAAGGGCCTTGCCTCCAACATGCGCCTCTGGTGGTGCCTGTTCGGCGGCTGCTGGAGTCTTAAGGTCTGGGGAGTCCACGATGACAATTCTTTTATCCAGCAGCAAGTGTGGATAGCTCAGACCCTTAATATTTCTAATTGCTGGATCTGCAGCCACATCCCAGCCCACTCTCAAACTGGTGTTCCTGTCCTGGCAATCCCACTCAATTCCCCAGACCTCACTGGAGGACCTCGTCCATTTAACAAAACATGGAACAGCAATGACACTTGGGAAGCGGTGGGAATAAATGTGTCTAAGTGGATAAGTATGGTGGAGGGAAAAGGTCTTTGGTGTTGGGTGTGTAATGCAATAAGGCTGGATCTGGGGAAAAGCCATTGCCTTCTGCATATTGTGGCCAATGGTGTATGGGGATATGAATTTTTTCTCAACCTGGGATCAAACAGAGAAATCAATCTCATGTTTCCCCTACAGTAACATTAGTGAAAACAATACAATCTTTCAATGCCATGCAAATAACACCACTCCTCGTAAGGATATTATCCTGTGCCCTTTTGGGGAGTAATACACCATGCAAAAAGGCTCCTGAGGTTACAAGCAGTAGTTGAAATAATGGCAAATGAAACCGGAGGAAGTTTAAGAGCCCTGGCCAAAAAAACAGGGGCGATCCGACTGATGGCCCTCCAAAACCGTCAGGCATTGGACATAGTGCTGGCGGCTAAAGGAAGGACCTGTGCTCTCATTGGAAAATAATGTTGTGTGTGTATATACCTGACAACACCAATGACGTAATAGATCGCGCTAGCCACTTAGAACAAATCGCATATCTTCCCCGTGAAGAGCAGAGTTCTTTATGGAAGTGGCTAAGTAACCTGTTCAATTTCTCTGGCATAGGAAACTGGTTGTTTCAGGGAGCCCTGACTATCTTGTTTGGAATCCTAATGATTTTTGTATGTTTTCAGTTAATCTCCTGTTACATCCAAAATTGTGTAAGACATGCCATGCAGATAGCTGCCCCAAACCAGAGTGCTAATATGATGATTTTAAATATCACTGATGAACAAAGAGATAAAGAACTATTGATATGTGGAACCGAGTAATTGTTGGTCATTGCGTAGCTTGAGAGAGCAGAACTCAAAAGTAGGGCAAAGTTCCACTTGGCTTTATATGGGTGAGAGGGGAGGTGGGACTAGTGAATTGTGCAGAAGCTAGGTAGAATCGGTCCCACCTCCCAGCGCACCTATTCCAGCCAGTTCCACAAACTAACATTCCAAGGTAACTCACCCAATTGTACTGCTCAGCCCCAGATGGGTATGGCCAGGTGGCTTGGAAGTGGGTTACTGGATTCCCACTGTCTGCAGGTATCTTCCAGCAGGCACTGTTAGTAGAGCATGTTGCCTTTTTTTTTTTTTTTGGACTAGTCATAAGCAATGCATCTCTGCCCCTCCCTCCCCCCCCAAGACATTCTGCTCTGAAAAGGTAAAATGATTTGGGAAACCTTGTCCTCACTGCTACAGGTCCACTTCCTTCACCTATTCCTCTGCCAACAAAACAAGAATTCAGGATTTAGATAAGCTCCATTTGCAGTGGCCATGTCTTCCATTAAGCACACGGATGGTACTCAAACAGATCAATCATGATGAAATAGAAAATCTCAATCTAGAATTTAACCAGTGGGGATGTAATTTATGAAAGGAAGTGCAGGCAAAGAGATCAAAAGTTAATAACCCTAAATAGGGGACAGCTAAGTAGACAGCATAGTATAACTAACTTATTTTGTAAGGAAGAGACACATCTGACAAGTTTTGAACTAAGAATGGTAGAAAGAAGAGAGAGCCCTAAAAGTATGGTGTGTGGGTTTTTCTCTCTCTCTCTCTCTACTAGCACATAAACAAAATACTGAAGATTATTATAGGAATAATTATTGTTATAAATGATTAAATCTACAGGTAATGTCATGTTACCATGTTGTACTCTGATACTCAATATGAACAGAAACTGACAGGAACCAAGAACCAATTGTCTTTACCCTCCATTCTGAAATATAGCTTTAAATGCCACCACTGCCCGTTGTTTGCAAGTCCCATCCTCCCCTAAAATAATTGAATGAAGATGCAAAATTATTAGTAAAGATGTTACAATAAGTATGACTCAAAACTGCTTTTTGCTTCATTTGGACCAGTTTTGCACGTTTTCAACTAGATTTTGTGGACTGGTTTTAGGTTCCAGTACTGTATGCTGCTGCTTAGATCTTTTTGCAGAATCTTATCAGATGTTTTTCCTTCCACCATGAGTGCCTCATACAGGTACATTTGATTTGGCTCACTTTCTGCTGGTACACTGGACCACTAACACATTGACCCTGTCCACAAGTTAAAATAGAACCGTGCTAGCGCCAGCCTTGTTTAAACATGATGGTTGCTGTCAAAGTTCTTAAACTGTTTCTTTGACCAAGGTAGCAGGGGTCGTGGTGGTTCTGAGCACTGTTCTAAATCCAGTGTTCTCTCTAGCACGGTCTGGCTAGTGTGGTTAGGATATTAAAAAAAAAAAAATCTTCTGGTCATGCAAAATGCTGGCAGTCAAGGAAACCATGCTGAACCTTGGTAGCAACAATCATGATTTTTCACCTACCTCATTCTGCTCTGTGGGTGTAACATCTTTCCAGAAGTGCAGCCAAAATGTAGTGACCTTGCAAGGAGCTGCTGCCAGAATAAAGCTCCAAGGACTGCTGTCTGCTTGGCTAGTGCATAAGGGGGAAAACAGCAAGGCTCTCTTAAGAGGAGGTCAGTGGGAAGGAAAGCTGTCAAGTTCTCACTCCTGTAGTAGGAACTTCTAGCTACCCCTGGTAATCAAGTTACTGAAGCACTCTGTAACAGGAGCAATAGGGGGAGCCAACCAATTATCTACCCAGGAAAATAGAAGATATCAGAGGCCAGCAGATGTGATAAATGACCAAAACCATAGGGATGGTGGGGGATGAGGAAAGACACTGAGTGGGAAGGAAACTTGAGGTGTAAGAGGAGGAGAGAGTCTGAGCCCCCAGGGACTTGGTGGTATAGCTGCTAAATTTTATGCACCTCCATACTTCTATAAAAATAATCTATTTTGCATTTTGAAAATTTGCATATAACTGTAAACTTTAGTACAAATGTGGTCCCTAGTCCCCAGTCTAGTTGGCATCCCCTGATTCCAAAGGATGCTTATGGTGGGGGACGGGGAAGGCTCTTTCTCAGATGCATATACCCCTGAGACGTAGACAGGACATCAGCCTGAGGGATGTTTGATACTTGGCGAGTCCCAATGTGGTGATCACTAATTAAAAGCATCTTATTTTTTAAAAAATAAAGTGTTCAAAGAAATAAAACCAACATCATCTTTTACATGTCATTGAACTGAATCTTGCTTGTCTCTCTAGGCGAGAACCTACAGTTTATAGAACGTTGCACCTACACTTTAGATAGTGTTACCTAGCCCACTGTACAACTGCATGGTGCTGAATCAGCAATTTGAACCAAACTTCTCACATTTCCATTCAAATTCATTTCCAGCGCAACCAGAGGTGGGGTGGGGAGATATTGTTTATTCAACCAACTTCTGGTGGTGAGAGAGAGAGAGATGCTTTGGAGCCTAGGGTGACCAGATGTCCCGATTTTATAGGGACAGTCCCGATATTTGGGGCTTTGTCTTATATAGGTGCCAATTACTCCCACCCCCTGTCCTGATTTTTCACCCTTGCTATCTGCTCACCCTGTTGGAGCCACACAAACCTCAAGAAGAGCTTGGAATGGCTTCTCTCTCTCCCCAACAGAAGTTGGTCAAATAAACAATATTACCTCACCCACTTGTAGCTGTGTCAATCCCAGGATATTAGAGAGATAACAACATTGCATTTCCACAATAAGACAAAATAAAGAAGTGAGGTTCCCTGTACTATGAAATAATTACCGATTAAATATTAATAGCCATGAGCACTGCCCCAACAATGTTACACCAGTAACTTGAACCAATATTGTCATAAAAAATACTATAGTTTTGGAAGACCAGTAGGGAATACAGTAATTGCACTCTTGAGAAAATTTAAAAAATGCACAAAGCAGTCCTTCCTAAAAACTAGCACTAGCTCTTACATGCTGAGGTCTTTCAGCCATAGATCTCGAAGTGCATTACCAAGGATGTAGGTATCCTCATCCCCATTAGACAGATGGGAGACACTGAAGCACAGAGATACTGTAACGTGTCCAAGATCACCCAGCAGGACAGTGGCAGAGCCAGAAATAGAACCCAGGTTTTGAAAGTCCTGGTCAGGTGCCTTTTTCACTGAGGCATTATTTCTTCTTAAATTGTCCCACTGACTCTACAGGTGTTTTTAACTTCTTTAGGAAGTGTTCCCCCACCCCGAAACACACACACTTAACCACCATAACCTCACTTTCACTGGT
The DNA here is from genome assembly GCF_027887155.1 of Malaclemys terrapin pileata. Classification (NCBI taxonomy): domain Eukaryota; kingdom Metazoa; phylum Chordata; order Testudines; family Emydidae; genus Malaclemys; species Malaclemys terrapin. The sequence goes on from NC_071508.1 coordinate 103,369,482, forward strand.
CTTGGAGAGTCCCTAAATTACCCTGAAACATACATGCACCATTCCCCGAACAGCTATGGCCCATTCTCTCACATAATGTACTGTAATCCCCCTTTTCTGGGGGGAAGGGAGATTGTTGGCCCCACAAACATACACTGTAGTTCCATTGGTTACATTTAATCCTTTTACATATGCTTGTTTGGATTTAGTGGCTTCTTACACTCCCTTAAGAATGCACATACTGTAATGCCACTGGTGAGCTTTGTCCCCTCACATAAATATGCCTATACATGCTGTAATGCCACTAATTCATTTTAGCTGGTCCTTCCCCTCCACCCCATCAGTATATGTGCTGTCATGCTACTGGTTAGGTTTAGCTGTCCCCATATAGAACTGTAGGATTGGAAGGGACCTCAAGAGGTCTTCTAGTCCAGTCCCCTGCACTCATGGCAGGACTCAGTATTACCTAGACCATCCCTGACAGCTGTTTGTCTAACCTGCTCTTAAAAAATATCCAATGATGGAGATTTCACAACATCCCTAGGCAATTTATTCCAGTGCTTAACCACCCTGACAGGAAAATTTTCCTAATGGCCAACCTAAGCTGCCCTTGCTGCAATTTAAGCCCATTGCTTCTTGTCCTATCCTCAGAGGTCAAGGAGAACAATTTTTCTCCTTCCTCCTGTAACAACCTTTTATGTACTTGAAAACTGTTATCATGTCCCCTCCCTGTCTTCTCTTCTCTATGCTAAACAAACCCAATTTTTTTCAATCTTCCCTCATAGATAGGGTGACCATATATCCTGATTTTATGGAGACAGTCCTGATATTTGGGACTTTTTCTTATACAGAAGCCTATTACTCCCACCCCGTTCTGACATTTCACACTTGCTGTCTGGTCACACTACTCATAGATCATGTTTTCTAGACCTTTATTCATTTATGTTACTCTTCTCTGGATTTCATGCCCATTTCCTCAAATGTGGCATCCAGAACTGGACACTATACTTCAGTGGAGGCCATATTTCTGCAGAGTAGAGCAGAATAATTACTTCTCGTGTCTTGCTTACAACACTCCTGCTAATATATCCCAGAATGATGTTTGCTTCCCGCCCCCCAAAAAAGTGTTACACCATTGACTCATTTAGCTTGTGATCCTCAGATCCCTTTCTGCAGTACTCCTTCTCAGGCAGTCATTTCCCACATTGTGTGTGTGCAACTGATTGTTCCTTCCTAAGTGGAGTACTTTGCATTTGTCTTTATTGAATTTCATCCTGTTTACTTCAGGCCATTTCTCCAGTTTGTCCAGATAATTTGAATTTTAATCCTATCCTCCAAAGCACTTACAACCCCACCAGCTTGGTATCATCTGCAAACTTTATAAGTGTACTCTCTATGCCGTTATTTAGATCAAAAAGGAAGATATTGAACAGAACTGGACCCAGAACTGATCCCTGCAGGATCACACTTGATATATCCTTCCAGCTTGACTGTGAACCCTGATAACTACTCTCTAGAAACAGTTTTCCAACCAGTTATGCATCCATCCTTTAGTAAGCTCCATCAAGGTTATATTTCCCTAGTTTGTTTATGAGAAGGTCATGTGGACAGTATCAAAATTCTTACTGAAGTCAAGATATACCGCATCTACCACTTCTCCCCTACCACAAGCCTTGTTACCCTGTCAAAGAAAGCTATTAGGTTGGCTTGATATGCTTTGTTTTTGACAAATCCATGGGGACTGGTACTTATGACCTTATCTTCTAGATGTTTGCGAATTGATTGCATAATTATTTGCTCCATTCTCTGAGTACTGAAGTTAAACTGACTGGTCTGTAATTCCCCAGGTTGTCTTTTTTTCCCCTTTTTATAGATTGGCACTATATTTGCCCTTTTCCAGTTCTCTGGAATCTCTTCTGTCTTCCATGACTTTTCAGAGATAATCGCTAATGGCTCAGATATATCCTCAGTCAGCTACTTGAGTATTCTAGGATGTATTTAATCATGCCCTGGTGACTTGAAGAGATCTAACTTTTAACTTGTTCTTTCCCTGTTTTAGCCCTAGATCTTACCTCCTTTTCACTGGCATTTGCACATATGTACCACAGGCCACTGGTTATACTGGGATGCTCCCATCCCATACATGGTCCGATTTACCTCCTCGCCACACCCACATACATTGTAAAGCCTGTGGTTAGGTACCGTATATTTTATCCCTCCCCCACCCCCCAAGTGTACCATAACTCTCTTGGGGGTGGGAAATCCAATTAAAAATAGTATGAACACCAAAACTTTCATAATTTGCCTGTTTTTATTCAAACAGTCAAATGTTGCATTTAGAACAATAGAAGTGCAGAGAGCTACTAAAATAATCAGTTAAATAACTTCTGAATGAACATTACAGCTGGTTGAACAACAAAAATACATATTCATGAACATTCATGTGAATGCAAGGCTCTGTTCTGATGGCATTTGCAAACCATTGAAGTAAACCACGTCACTTGAATAACCAGTTTGAAGCATGAGATCCGAATAGCAAAATTAAATACTTTGTGAATACTCCTTAGACTGCCAATTACTCATTTGTAATTAATTTATTTCCCAAAACTGGAATGGACTTTTAATGTTTCATGAAGGAAAAATAACTATTTAGGTTCTTGTACTCCATCATTGTGGTGCCGGGCTCTTTCTAACAATGAATAAAGCAACACGACTAATATCTGCCATGTCAAGTTCACTGAGTTAAGTACTTGCAAAATATTTATCCACCAGCTCTGAAGAAAATAACAAACAGTTTGTATAGTAAATATTGTGGTGTTCCATTAAATCCCTGAATGACAATCCATTTCCAGTGGTGTCACTGCCTGATTCAACCTTGCTTAGTTTATACTTTTCTGTTGGCAACATGAAACAATGATAATTTTAAAAATCCCAAAACCTACAGCAACCAGTTTACACGAGCCGTACAAAATCCATACTTTGCAAATAAAATTCCCCCTTGATACCAATCAGGTCTGAATGCCCATCCGCCTAAGCTGGTACTGAAAAAGCAGTCTGGCGCTGTATTTATTAGCAACCTTTTCCCCTTATGTTTAATTTATTGTTACATTTTTTTTAAATGTACAAACAGTTATGCCAGTTTTAAACACAAAACCACAGGTAGGGTTTTAGCTGTCAAAATCCAGAGGCTTGCCCTGCTGCTGAGTTGAATTTATGTCCTGTGCTGACACCTAGTGGTAATTCAACAACACAGGAATACTTGTATTTTATTCAATAAATTCAGTCAAAGGCTCCTGGCTCTAAAGCTGAAGCAGTAAACAGTACTTTAATGGATAAAGTGGTGCCAGGTAGAATATCTTCCCTAATGCCTTATATTTGTATTTTTCAAAGTTAATATCTTAGCTGCTGTATGTAAATGGACAAAATTTTGGCCTTTTACTCTTGAGGTCGTAGGTATAGTGGTAGAGAAATATTGCGGTTTAAGACCAAAAAATCTGTTTCCAGGCTTTATTTAGGCATATGTTTCACAGAGAGATTGTTGTTAAATCCTAGTCTCAGAAGCTTCCTTTCTCTGACTCTTCTCCCCATTTCTTAAAGTGAATCCCTTCCCTACACATAATCCTAAGGAACAAAATCTGCTGCCTATTGCATTTTAACAACAAAGCAAGGCAGTTCATAATACACTAGTAGAGTTTTCTTCTTTTAAATGAAGAATGATGTTTACTTGAATAATTTGGTTAGAATGAACATTTCCCCCCAATGCAACTTGTATTTAAAGCTATATAAATGTAACTAAGTTAAATGAATCAGGTAGTTTTAAGTCCATTTTCTGTTAATCTTCAGCATAAAATAATTTTGTCTGGATCTCTAATTCATTGATCATCAAGCAGGAGGGATTGATTGGCTCCCATACCCCCTCTGCACCAGAAGATGCAAAATGGAGGTCTTTTCAAAGCAGCTGAAGCTATACACAAATAGTCTTTACAAGTCACTGTTTCTAATATAGAGAAAAGATCTACCTGATTCTCCACCCTTCCCTTTTACCCACCCTCTGTTGATAATGCAGAGCTTCCACATGAAAACCAACTCTCTCAAGATGGTTTAAAACATGCATGCTACAATAACGCACACCAGGCTCAGCAGAGCATAATGATAATTTTTCCCTTTCCCCTAAGAGAGAAAAGCCCCTCCCTGTCAGGCACCATAATCTCTGGCAAGCAGCAGAATATAAGGAATATAGTGGCAACTGCAGATATATAATATATATAATAAATATCCCAGCTTTGTCTCAATGTATCCTTGAAGAGCTGTATTTCTCTAGAGATCTTTTGATATTAAGCATCCTTGAGATGCAACATATGTTAAATCTGAAGATACTCATTTTGCTTCATGAATGTTGCACTGTATAATGGCAAGTGTTTAATTTTTATAAACTGCTCCAGTAACAGACACTTTCCTATGAGAGGCATACTCTGAAACTGCAGTGCAAATAGCTGAGCACAGCTAAGTAATGTTTGTACCTTAAGAGGGCTCTATTCAGTGGTTAATCTTTCCCAACCTCTGCAGTCTGGAAAGCCTGGATACTAACTCAGCACCCACCTGGCTCACTAAGAAATTAGCTGGCCCAGAGGAGCCCCAAGTGTTTGTGATTAGCATATTCCAGTCCATGGAATATCCAAGGAACTGAGGATATTCAGTCAGATCCTCCCATAAATCAGCAACTCTACTTCCATGAGTTAATTCTTCTTTGAATGCTTAACTATGTCCATTACACGTAGATGCGTACATGTCCTAGGCACTGGTGCCAGAGAGTTTTCCACAGCGATACCCGTAGTTGTGGCCCCACCCCCAGGGAAGGTCCTCATGCTCTGATGTGAGCATGTAAAGGAAGCAGCTGCCCTGCCTCTCCTTCAGTACCATCAGTGGTTGGTGGTCAGACTGTTTGTGTTCCTGTGAACAAAACCTTAGTACTACCACCTAGTGGTACTTTTCTGCCTCATACTTTAAAATCTTAATTTTTATTTTCATTTTATTTCGGAATTTTAGTGTTAGCTGTTTTTCCTAATCAGGATGGACTCCAGGCCCTACCTAGTACCAGGGGAGCATATGCCCAGGTCTCCTGGGTTCACCATACCTAGGCTGCAGAAAACCTATGTTTATGGATGACCCTCCTTCTTACTGTCTCAAGTGCTTAGGTGATGGTCACATTAGAGATAGGCGCTCTATTTGTCATGGTTTCAAGACCAGGACAAGACACTGAAGGAGGAACATCTGTTACATCCTCATGGAGACTATCCTTAGACAAGTGTCAGAAAGCCCTTAGTCATCCAAGGAAAATTCTTCAGTGCTCCTCCAGCTTTGCCCGCTGAAGGGAGCCACAGGAGATCCCTGTCACCAGGACTATATGCATTGAGAGCTGGGACTTCAGAACAGTTCAGGCCTCAGAAACACAAAAAGTTGCTAAGAGGCTCTTTGAAGTCCAAAGTGCAGGATTCCTCTACTGAAGGTCAGTCTGGTATCAATGGTAGGGCCCGCCCTTCAGCTTGCTGCTCCACAGTACTGGCTCATACAGACAGACAAGAGCAATTGATGCTGGTGCCCTCCCTGGGATCATTAAGACTGGCTACCTCTTCAGCTACAATGCTGAAGTCATCTATGATTACTTCAGGATAGCATCCCATGTCTATTCAAACTATGCCAGATACCTACGCCATGGGCAGGTGATTGTGCCTCTCAGTATTGCCGTCAGTCTTGCTTCAGCTGAAGACTCTTGTCCAGGCCTGGTGCAGCTGCTGTGGTTGTCTGCTCCAGACCTCTGTAGTCTGGGACTACCAGGTCTGGGCTCAGAATTGCCTCTTGTCTCCTCTTCAAGGCCAGTGTCTCCACTTTGCATGTTACTGGTAGCTAGGAAGCTGACTTCCTCAAGTGCCATGTCCATGATGCAAATAGTGATCTCAGTCACTGAGGACCCCTCCTGGTACCACACTGCCCTGATTCCCAGAGTACTCAGTCTTCATTGGACTCTGAGGTGAGCTCTCAGATGTCTTGATACTGAGAGTCCAGGACTTCATTCCTGTCTCCCGTTCATAGAGGCATGAGTCTGAGTAGACTTCAGCCAGAGATTGGGATGCTTGAGCCGGACATGCCTGAGGCCTGGTACCATTCCACCTATGGCCAAATGAACAGAATGGAAGTACCAGGTTCTGTCCCAGGAGTTTAAACAGTTTTATTTACATCCAACACCTGGCTCTTTTTAGTTGTGGCTGCAGTGAATGAGAGAGGCTGGCAGGGCAGGGCTAAAGATACTCCCAAGAACAAAAGTGTCAAAAGTTTGGCTTTTTTGGTAGAAAAATGTATTCTATAGTGAGTTTACAACTTCTCATTGCCAATCACAACCCTAGTGTCAAGATTAGGGCTGTCAAGCATTTTTTTTTAATTATTGCAATGAATCGCACTGTTAAACAATAATAGAATACCATTTATTTAAATATTTTTGGATGTGTGCTACATTTTCAAATATATCAATTTCAATTACAAAACAGAATGCAAAGTGTACAGTGCTCACTTTATATTTTTCATTACAAGTATTTTCATTGTAAAAAAAAGAAATAGTATTTTTCAATTCACCTAATACAAGTGCTGTAGTGCAATCTCTTTTTCATGAAAGTTGAACTTACACATGTAGAATTATATATATATAATTCTGCATTCGAAATTAAAACAATGTAAAATTTTAGACCCTGCAAGTCCACTCCTGGAAAGGTGGTTGAAGCATGAAGGGTCATGTGAATTTTTAGCACATCTGGCATGTAAATACCATGCAATGCCAGCTACAAAAGTGCCATGCAGATGCTTGTTCGCACTTTCTGGTGACATTGTACATAAAAAGAGGGCAGCATTATCGCCTGTAAATATAAACTAACTTGTTTGTATTAGCTGTTGGCTGAACAAGAAGTAGGACTGAGTGAACTTGTAAGCTCTGAAGTCTGACATTGTTTTGTTTTTGAGTGCAGTTATTTAACAAAACATTTGTAAGTTACACTTTCACGACAAAGAGATTGCACTACAGTACTTGAATCTGGTGAATTGAAAAATACTATTTTTTTAAATCATTTTTACAATGCAAATATTTGTAAAAAAAATAATATACACTTTGATTTCAATTACAACACAGAATACAATGTATATGAAAATGTAGAAAAACATCCAAAATATTTAATACATTTCAATTGGTATTCTATTGTTTAACAGTGTGATTAAAACTGCAAGTAATCAGGATTAATTTTTTTGAGTTAACTGCGATTAATCAACAGCCCAGAAGGCACAATCTCAGTTTGCAAGCAAGTTGCTAGAGGGTTCCAAAGAGCAATTCCAGTCACTCATTGCTGCGGGCCACCTCCTCCCTGTCAGCTCTACAGGCTTCTTTGGACACAGGTGATTCTGTAGCCAGGGTTATGGAGTGACTATTCACTGTTCCTCTGGGTTGCAGTCCTCAGGGATTCCTGTGGAGGTGCAAAGAACAACTGAGGACCTCCCTTTTGAGGGAAATGCCTTTTCTAATCCAAAACAGATGAGGCTTTGCACATGCTAATGCACTTCAGAGCAGTCTTGTAGTCTTTGGGACTCCCCACTCCGAGACCAAGAGGACAAAATACCATCCTCAATTCTAGCACAGGCAGCAATTTTACTCTTCCATCAGGCGACCAACCTAAGAGAAAGCAAAGATCACACAGGAGAAGGTCAATGCCTTCTACTTCCTTGGTCTCTTAATTTTGGCATCCACAGGTTTCAAAACAGCTCATTTGACTCTTATGTCCATGACAGCATAGCACTTGACTTGGATCTCACTGGTTCTTCCCTACCTTTCCAGGACAGACTATCCTATTTCATCACCTCAGACAAGTTGGGATGAAGCATGGGTGGAATTGGGGTAATAACCTCTGTTTTCTTTCTCTTCCACCCCTTTACCCAGTCCCTCTTCAGGGACCCACCCACAAGTTTGTTCTAAGACAAGTGCAGACTGTACATTGTTTGGAAGCCATAGAAGAGTGTTCCTTCTTCTTTGGGGCAGGGGGGTTTATTCCTGATACTTTCTAATACCCAAGGCCAAAGAAGGTCTCAGACTCATCCTAAATCTTTGGAACTTGAACAAATATATCAAGAAAAAAAAGTGTGGTTTCACTGGCTAGAATTACCTCTTCCCTAGATCTGGGAGATAATGCCATCAATTTACAGGATGCCTACTTCCATGAGGCAAACCATCTTGGCCACAGGAAGTTCTTGAGGCTTTTCATAGGAGATGACCATTATCAATTCTGTCATCAGCACTGAGGATCTTTACCAATGCATGTCAGTAGTGGCCAGCTATCTCTGCAAGAGACACATCTACAGGTTCAGGGTCATTCCAGGCACCAGCCACAGGCTGCTGTTCATCAAATGCTATGTCTGTTCAACATCTTGGGCCTGAAATTAAACAAAGAGAAGTTAACATTGTCATCTTTGCAAAGAATCTAATTAGTTGAGGCTGCCTCAATTTGAGCTCTGCCAGAGAATTCCTGCCTCTTTCCAGGTTTCAGACTCTGGGGGACCTCTGTATCATCCCCAATCATCTTCAGATCACTATGAGGAATTGCCTGAGGCTCCTAGGTTATATGGCTGCATGGTAATATGTGACCCCACTTAACAGGCTGCACCTCAGGAAAGGACAGGCATGGTTCAAGTTGGTCTATTGTCATCAGTTTCACCACGTAGACAAGCTGGCATGCATCCTGGACTGGTGGATGAGGCAAGACAATGCAGGCCGGGTAATACCCTTCTTTCCCCCTTCTCCTGTCCATGATTCTGGTAACGGATGCCTCAGCCATGGATTGGGAAGTACACCTGGTGACCTTTAGGGTCAGGGTTTGTATACTGCCCAAGAGGTGAGGCTTCACATAAACATTCTTGAGTTGCACATAATATTTTGTGTGTCAGCAGTTCCTGCCTCATATTCAGGGCAAGACTGTCCAGGTTCTCACTGACAACACCACTGTGGTGTTTTATGTGAACGAATAAGGGAGCACTAGGTTAGACAGCCTGTTGGGAGGCAGTTAAGTTGTGGAACTGGTGCATTGGGGCTCATTCTCAAGGAGTCTTATTTGCCAGGATTCAAAATTGTCTGGTGGATCCTCTGAGCAGATCCTTCAACTTGGCCACCAATGGTCTTTCAACATGAACATTCTCACTTGGGTGTTCCACATGGCGGTTTGCCATTGATGGATCTGCTTATGACTTGACAGAATAGGAAGTGTCCCTAGTTTTGTTCCTGGGTGGTCACAGGTCCAGACCAACATCCTGTTTCTATGACACAAAGACCTGCTCTTTGCACACCCACCAGTACCCCCGAGTCTCAGGATCACGCTCAAGCAAGATCATGGCAGAATGATCCTTATAGCACCAGCCTGATTCAGACAGTTTTGGTATTCAGACCTCCGCACACTGTTTACTGTTTGTCATAACTATAAAGGGAAGGGTAACAGCTGTCCTGTGTACAGTACTATAAAATCCCTCCTGGCCAGAGACTCCAAAATCCTTTTCCCTGTAAAGGGTTAAGAAGCTCAGGTAACCTGGCTGGCATCTGACCAAGGACCAATAAGGGGACAAGATACTTTCAAATCTTGGGGGGGGAAGGCTTTTGTTTGTGTTCTTTGTTTGGGAAGGGTTCTCTCTCGGGACTGAGAGGGACCAGACATCAATCCAGGTTCTCCACATCTTTCTAAACAAGTCTCTCCTATTTCAAACTTGTAAGTAAATAGCCAGGCAAGGCGTGTTAGTTTTCCTTTGTTTTCTCAACTTGTAAATGTACCTTTTACTAGAGTGTTTATCTTTGTTTGCTGTACTTTGAACCTAAGACTAGAGGGGAGTCCTCTAAGCTCTTTAAGTTTGATTGCCCTGTAAGGTTAATTTCCATACTAATTTTACAGAGATGATTTTTACCTTTTTCTTTAATTAAAAGCCTTCTTTTTAAAAACCTGATTGATTTTTCCTTGTTTTTAGATCCAAGGGGGTTGGATCTGTATTCACCAGGAGTTGGTGAAAGGAAGGAGAGGGAATGGTTAATTTCTCCTTGTTTTAGATCCAAGGGGATTGGATCTGTGTTCACCAGAAGTTGGTGGGAGGAAGGAGGGGGGATGGTTAATTTCTCCTTGTTTTAAGATCCAAGGGGTTTGGATCTGTATTCACCAGGGAATTGGTGAAGGTTTTTCAAGGCTTCCCAGGGGGGGAATCCATTGGAAATGGTGGCAGCGGACCAGGGCTAAGCTGGTAGTTAAGCTTAGAAGTTTTCATGCAGGCCCCTACATTTGTACCCTAAAGTTCAAAGTGGGGATACAGCCTTGACACTGTTACAATAACCAGAGATCTTGTAACACAGAACCATGGTTGTGTGCTGCACATGGATCCTCAAAAGTTGCTTGTGATGGCATGGTTCATCAGCAGTTGAATGCAGAGAAGGCATGTTGCTCAGTGGAGTCCAGAATGTTCTCCTTAACAGCAGAAATCTTTCCACAAGAGCTACTTACCTGAGTAAATGGAAGTGTTTCTCTATCTGGATGGCCATAATGTGTCTCTAGACAATTCTGGACTATCTTTGGCACCTTAAGGAGTCAGGTCTAGCCCTCAGCTCCATTAAAGTGCATTTGATGGCCACCTTGGTGTTTTACCCTGTTAGTGAACTGAATGCATTGGTCACTGATCTGCCATACACAGTACCCTACAAGGATGTGGTTCCTCTTAGATGACATCCTAAGCCTCTCATAGAGGTAGTAGACTGATTCAAGTGGAAATCTGATATCTAACTGCCAGCCTTCTTCCCAAAGCTGCATACTCACAAGGATGAGCAAAGGCTCCAGACCCTCAGCATTCATTGAGCATTGGCTTTTTGCCTAGGTGGGACAAAGCCGTTTTGAGTTTCTTCACAGGTCTGTGCTTCTTACACAGATCATATGAGAGCTCAATGAATCACAACTCAGACTCCCAAAATGGATTACCAGCTGCAATGCAATGTGTTATACTGCCAAAAGGGTAACACCTCCTGACAAACTCTCAGCTTGCTCAACCAGACCACATATGAGCTCTGCAGTATTTGTGGCACACGTCCCCATTATGGACACTTGCAGGGCAATGACATGGTTTTCCATTCATACATTTATCAGATACTATACATTGTCTGCTGCATCAAGGGAAGATGAAATGTAGGCAAAGCAGCCCTACGGGCCATCTTCCAATGAGACTGAGCCCATCTGCCTGGCATAACCTCTTGGGAGTCACTTACAGTGTATTGGACGTATGCAAGCACTCAAAGAAGAAATGGTTACTTTCCTGCTTGTAACTATGTTCTTCGAGTTGTGTTGCATATGTCCATTACATGAGCCACCCTCCTTTCTCAACACATCAGTCTACCATCAACTTCCGGTACAAAGAAACTGAAGGAGGGGCAGGACTGGGTATCCCCCTCCCTCTTTATAGATTCACTTTGAAGCAAGGGGAGCTTGCCTGGGGACAAGGCTGCCCCTACAGGTACCTCTAGGAAAAACTCTTGAGCACTGTTGCATGGGACACGCACACCCTTATTGTTTAATGGACACATGCAACACATCTCAGACAACAATTAGGAGAAGGTGGGTAAGAGCATGCAGAGCATGGGATTGCATCCCTGACCATCTTGGCTAATAGCCATTGATGGGCCTACCCTCCATTAACTAATTCTTTTTTGAACCCAGTTATACTTTTGAACTTCACAACATCCCCTGGCAATGAGTTCCACAGGCTCTCTGTGTGTTGTGTGAAGAAGTACTTCCTTATGTTTATTTTAAACCTCTGCCTATTAATTTCCTATGTTATGTGAAGGAGTAAATAACACTTCCCTATTCACTATCCCCATAACATTCATGATTTTATAGACCTCATTCATTTACTTTCTAAGCTGAAAGTCCCTTTTTAATCTCTCTCATATGGAAGCTGTTCCATACCCCTAATAATTTGTTGCCCTTCTCTGTACCTTTTCCAATTCTAATATATATTTTTTGACGTGGGGCAACCAGAACTGCATGCAGTATTCAAGGTGCAGGTGTACCATTGATTTATATAGTGACATTATGATATTTTCTGTTTCATCTATCTCTTTCCTAATGGTACCCTAACATTCTGTTAGCTTTTTTGACTGCCACTGCATGTTGATCAGATGTTTTCAGAGATCTATCCTCAATGACTTCAAGATCTTTCTTGAGTGGTAATAGCCTGTAATTGCTAGGATCACCTCTGGAGCCTTTTTAAAAAATCAGCATTATATTAGCTGTGCTCCACTCATCTCATACAGAAGCTGATTAGAGAGTAACTATGTTTTCCTAGCTACACAAAACTTGTCGATCATAAATGAATGAGACCGTGTAAAGAAAGAAGGGGGAGGGGAAAGTGAGTGTGCTGGACTTACTGGTGCTGGTCATGAACAGCAATTTTTTTCAATGTGACTTGAAGATATCCGTGGATTTTTCTCTCTCCACTGGGAACCATAGGCCCTTTAACTTTCTTTTACTCCTGTTGAATGCCTCTTAGCTCTGAACATGTAATGTTACTAGAGAGAGAACTTCACTCTAAATAATCTCCTTATGAATCTATGATGACTATGTATGTTGTTTAGTTTAAATCATGAATATTAATTATATATTGATCAAGCATTAATTTATTTACCATTTGAAAATATGATAAAGCAAGAAGTCCCATGAGCATTGAATTCTGAATTTGGAACAGAATCCCAAATCAAATTAATTTGAAGATTTGGCATCTGTGCCAAACACACGTCTTACAGTCCCCTCAAGGGAGTATGTACAGACATATTGAACAGGTGCCTTAATGCTGTCTTTCCATTAGAGAAATTCTAGAAGGATGCTGTCCAATACCTTATTCTAGAGTAATTTTTGTTTTTAACTCTGCTTGACATAATTTGTAAGAACAATGAAAACACTGATTAGGTTTTGCATTCTTAAATTTTGCATATGTAAGCAGACTCTGAATGAACTATCCCCTGACAGCTAGTTCGGGAAGGGGGAAAGACTTCAGGAGCAAACTATATTTACATGAATACATCTACTCTGTGTAAATATCTAGTACCTAGGAGTTGTGTGGCTCCAAGTGATCAGCTTTGGGTGGTGTTGGGTTACAATCACTCTAATAATATTGAATGCAGAGGTAGTGAAATGTTATCTTCATTGTATGAATAAAAGGGAGCAGAACTGTGCTGAGCTTCTCCTTGATTAAGGGACACCCTCAGCTGAACTTGCTAAGCCAGGGGCTCAAATGCCAGGCCCCCGTAAAAGTAAGGGGTGGGGATAGGTGTCCAGGTAGGTGTGGACTCTCCCCAAGGGTCCCCAGTCTGGTTTAACCTGTTCCTTCCCACTGTTCAAAGACTGAGCTAAATAGGCTTTATTTAGGAGCCTTTTATTATCTTTAAATGCTCATATGAGAGCTGAAAGGATTTGTGGTGGGGAAGTGTTTCTGCCCAGTCTGCAAAGACCTGAAAATCACTAAGAGACTGATGTGCAGCAGTCACAGTAGAGAGGCAGGTGGCAGCAGAAGGTGACTGACAGTCAGCTGTCAAACAAGCGGCTGGTGAGGCGGCGAGCAGAATGAACTGCTGGTGGGATGGCCAGCAGAGGAGAGCCGAGGCTGGTGGGGCGGGCAGTGGAGAGGAGCAAGCAAAGTGCCTTCTTCCCCAGGTGGGAGGTCAACCCTCACAGATGCACCTCTGAACCCTTGGTCCATGAGTGGGGTATGGTGAGGGAGCAGAAAGGGGCACATAAAAGGAACTGTTGGTTGTAGAATTCAAGAACATGAGGCAGAAGGCACTGCCCCACGCACTGTGGGGTGGGGGTCCTGCTCATAGTTTTATGATTATGAATCCTGCTTATGACATTTTCCCTAATTAATGTCAGGTGACTTCCCTCCTTTCATTAAAAGTTTATTTTCTACACTCAGACTCTGTGCTTGTGAGTGGGGAAGTATTGCCTCTCAGAGGCACCTGGGGTGGTGTGTAATTTTCCCAGGTTACTGGGTGGGGGCTCGAACCAGTTCTGTGTTGTATTGTTGAAAAGGAACACGTAGATATTAAAATCGCCCCTTGTTGCTGCTGGCTCCACCTGGCTGAAGGGTTACAGTTAGATTTCAATTTTCCTTGTACATAGTGAAAACCGATACAGAATCACAGATGATTTCAAAGAGAAAGATGAGACATCCAATCTATTTCTCGGTCATGGAAGATGTGTAGGAAGGTGCAGGAGGGTGCCCAAAACTGGGAAGGAACAGAAGAAAGGTCCAAAGCACAGGAGGGAAGTTTAGGCTTGAAATTAGACAAAGGTTTCTAACCATCAGAGGGGTGAAGTTTTGGAACAGCCTTCCGAGGGAAACAGTGGGGGTGAAAGACCTCTCTGGCTTTAAGATTAAGCTTGATAAGTTTATGGAGGGGATGGTTTGATGGGATAAAGTGATTTTAGTCAATAGGTCAATAACGTGCCATTGCTGGTAATTAGTAACAATGGTCAATGATGGGATATTAAAAGTTACTACAGAGAACTTTTTCCAGAGGGTCTGGCTAGAGAATCTTGCCCGCATGCTTGGGGTTCAGCTGATCGCCATATTTGGGGTCGGGAAGGAATTTTCCTCCAGGGTAGATTGGCAGAGGCCCTGGAGGTTTTTCGCCTTCCTCCGTAGCATGGGGCAGGGGTCGCTTGCTGGAGGATTCTCAGCGATTTGAAGTCTTTAAATCATGATTTGGGGACTTCAACAACTGAGTCAAGGGAGAGAATCATTCCAGGAGTGGGTGGGTCAGGTTTTGTGGCCCGCATCATGCGGGAGGTCAGACTAGATGATCATAATGGTCCCTTCTGACCTTAGAGTCTACGAGTCTATGAGGAGGCAGAGGGAAGTATACTCTATCCACGGTTTAAAATCTTCTACATACAAACTTTAAAAACGTTTAATGTAAACTGTAAGTCTTCCTTTCTATTCTCCTATGTATACTTCCCTTATATTCGACACAGGCATAAATCCTTCATTTTCCACCGACACTTGCTATGGACTGTTCAAATCTGCAGAATGAGAGTGATGTTTTGATGGGCCTCCTCAGATCCATGTTCTGCACATTTTAAAAAATGTCAGTGTCTGGAAAGGAACATTTAATGGACCTAGCCAATTCCTCACCACCATAAAATCCTTGACCTTGCCACCTGACTTAAACCAGATGCCAAACTTTTTCTTGCAAAAACATATGCCCAGGTCAAAATGACAAATTACTAGGAGATTATAAAATCCCATTTCTTAGTCAAGAATTTCCAGTATAAAATATGACTTGCATATAAAGAAATTTTTTCAGCTTGTTGGCAATTTTGGAAACAAAAAATTGTTTCAGTTCACTTTGGAAATAAACCATTTTCATTTTTTTTTTAGTTCAAAGTGTCAAAATATTTTAACTTCTTTGGATTTTTCTTTTACATGAACAACTTGTTGAAATCAACATGAATTTGTTTGTGTTGCCAAATCTACATTGTTACCAAAAAAAGTTTCAGATGAAAAATATTGCCCATGTATTATCTTACTCACTACCCAAAAAAAAAAAAGTGAAATTCCACAAAATATAGTTAAACATCCAAACTTGAAAGGCTACATACTTGCATAAACATACATCACCATAATATGTTGAAGTGCTCAGCATCTGAAACCAATTAGTGGTTTTTCAGTTTTTAAAAATAGTGCAGTTATTCAAACTACTCCAGTTTTATATAGATGTTTGTTCACTGCTTGGGAACAAACATGTAAGAGAAATGTGTCTCAAGAATTCAGAGTTAAGGTGTTGTCCAACTTGCTGAGGTTTTGGTGGAGTTATATTTGCTTTCTTATCTTAATGGGCAGTGAGGACCACATTTTCTTAAGCTAAAACTGATTGTTCACAAAACCCATATTTGGATGCAGAAAATAGACGCATTTTTACTTGCACATGAAAAATCAGAATCTGGGCTTGAAATTTTGGCCATAACAGTCCATTAGCTAATGCTTAATTATAAAACACACAGGAGTAAATGTGCCATCCATTTGAATAGCAAATGATTTCTTTTTAATGCTATTAAACCAGTACCAAAATAAGTCAAATGAAAAGACTTTAAGTGAAGTGTTTCTCATATACTCTATGTTGAAAGAGTCTGTTGAGGTGAGTTTTGCCCATCAGTATGGGCAGATCGAGAGTAAAGAACCAAAAATTCCCAGAAGATATTCAGTGTGGGACACCAAAAAGAAATTGGCAAAGAAGCTCTGCCTCACATGTACAGTCCTATCCAGCAAAGCATTTAAACACATACTTTAAGCATGTGGGCATTCCTGTTGAAATCAATGAGACTAGTCATGTGCTTAAAGTTGAGCACATGCTTACATTCTTTGCTAGAGCTGGATCTATGGGCTCTGTGAACTACAGAAAAATTACTTTGTGATAATTATCAGAGGGGTAGCCATGTTAGTCTGAATCTGTAAAAAGCAACAGAGGGTCCTGTGGCACCTTTAAGACTAACAGAAGTATTGGGAGCATAAGCTTTCGTGGGTAAGAACCTCACTTCTTCAGATCCACAAAAGCTTATGCTCCCAATACTTCTGTTAGTCTTAAAGGAGCCACAGGACCCTCTGTTGTGTTTTGTGATAATTGTGTGCCCTTGACCTCTTCAGAGTATTCCCAATATTTGAATGCCATAACTCTTCTCCCATAAACTTGATATGGTATCCCATAGCAGATGGACATAGCAGAAACACTTCCTTATCATTTGTAATTTTTGGAGTTAGAGGAACACATCACTATATTTAGGAAAAATAATGTACAAGAGCTTGCAGTGTAATTGAAAACAATGGGAAATTCACAACACTGCTAAATGAGTTCAGTATGAAGAAATTTAGGTTTGGCTTCTCCACTTTAAGCATTATGTGCCATTTAGTCTTTTGAAACACACTTTACCAGGTGAGAGCTCTTCCAGCTGTGCCACTGGGCCTAGACAAGAGTGGAGTGCTCCAGGTCTCAGAACTCTCTTGCTTACAAACATGTTTAATGAGGTTACCTGCATTTTTTTTCTCTTCAGAGAGGGAACTGCATGAACATCCCAGCCAAAGAGCCACATTCTTTATTAAAATAAGGTATATTAAAAATCAGAGAAAAGGATTTAAATCAAAATAAACAGGGTCTTAACAAAGCTAGATGTATATTGTTCAAAATCTATCTAAATTTAAATGATAGTAAACCATTTAACAACGCATGTCTGTCTTGGAGAGCAAACTCTAGAGTCTGACTTTTCTGTCAGTAACCTAGCATCCCACCTTTCCAAAAGTGGTTCAGACAAAGTCTGTGCATATCCCTCTTGCCCCTTCTCATTGTTTAATAAACTTTGTTTTAGGATTCATCAGCATATCCTACAAGCTCAGCTTTTCCTATTTCAAGGTAGTTCACCCAGGTCTGGAGAAAAGCCTGATCCAACTGTCAGTAGAATTGTTTCATTGATGGTTGTGCTATTGTGCTTTAATAACCATATTCGTTGTCTTTGAAGACCCGTTCCATAGGCCTGAAGAAAAGTGTGACATACAGTCTCCAGCCTAAGTGAGAGGGTGTTTTCCCTTAGAGTAGATTATTACAAGGCAGTACACAATACAACAAATATTTTGACAACCATACAGATATAAATGCTACCAAATTACCACCCAGGCAAATTTGAAGTGTTTTTCAGGTTTAGAGTATGCCTAGCTCTGTATGGATGTGTAAGGGGTGGGAGAGCCTAATACCAACTTTGGCACTGGGCTCCCTAAGCAATCCTCCTCACTCTACCACATAAAGCTGGAATGAGGTAAGGAAAGTGAGTACAGTACCCTATAAAGGGGCTTGTTAAGAGGGGCTACATAGGCCCACCCTCAAATAGTGTTCTGAGAAACACTGGACCAAATTCAGATGTCACTCTAAGGGAATTTAAGCTGGAGTTATTCGCGTTTTGTTCCATCCATCTCAGCATGGAAGCCACACTCTGTTCAGATACTGTACCACAGCAATGAATGTGATATAAGAACTTGAATAGGATGGAATCCTTTAACTTAAACCTTCTTGCCATTTTTCTTAGCTGCTTTTCCTGCCATATCCCTCTTTTCACTCTACTGGTATGTAAGATATAACTGGCTTAAGACTCCCTTGGACATGTTTAGCTGTGGTCTGCACTAGAAACTTTTGCCAGTATAGTAATATTGCTTGGGGTATGATTTGTTAATTACATTTTTATACCAGCAAAAGTCCTAGCTTAGATGCAGTTATACTGGCAAAAACATGCTTTTGCCTGTATAACTTACTTTGTTCAGGGGACTGGCATAAACTATCAAAAGTGTTCTTAAAAGCTGGTATAAGCTGTGTCTACACTAGGAGGATTTGTTTGCAAACCCTTTCTAGTGTAGATGAGGCCTTAGACTCAGTAGGCCAGTCATTAATCTGTTCTGGGCAGAGCACCACCTTTGGGAGCTGCGGGGCTGGGAGCACCAGTGCCTGGGTCCAATTGCCCCAGCCCAGACGGTGCTGCGGGATGTGTCAGTCTAATGGGGTTCTAGGCTGAGGCCTCCTACTGTTTCTTTCCCTCTCAGGGTCCCAGGTGAAACAAACAAAACAGTTCAGTCAGCAAATGAGGTTAAATAAAAGCATAATGGAAAAGGAAGAAAACCTTTAGGCAGCTGCAGTCAGGGTATTGATGCCTCTTACTTCAAAGGGCCATGGAATTTTCACAGTCAACTCCTGAGTTGACTGGGTCTCTGGTACAAGCCTCAGTCTCTTTCTCTTTCTTAGCCCAGGGGATCCATGTTCTCCATTTTGCAAGGACAGAGGCTCTGTTGGCTGTCAGACCCCGCTCTGGGAGCTGGGACTACAACAGCCCTTCCCAAGGTTGCCCCACATCTGAATGGAGTTTTCTCCTTTTAACTTCTCCTCCAGTCTTGGCATGATTTGCAGAGGGTTAGGGCTGCACGAGCCCAAAGCAGCTCCTTAACTCCTTCCCCTGGGGGTGGGGTTGTATACCACCATCACAGGGCCAAAATCACAAGTGATGTGTAAGAGAGAATCTGACTCATCTATATTGGTATAACTTCCCCTAATGGGGTAAAAATAAAAGTTTGAAAGTTAGAAGTCAATCTACTGCAGCCTAATCTCATTTGACTATAAATCATTGTCCCTGCCTGATATACAATGGAGGTCTGTCAAGTCTAAGTCAGGATTAGCTATCGCGTTTCCACTAACCTTGTCCTAACTTCAACCTTTTCCCTAGTGTAGTATCGGGTTAACACCTTTTAGCTGTTCTAGGTCTACCCTGGCTGGTAAATCATGCTAAATGGTATTGACCTGCATGTAGACTAGGGGAAAGGTCAGAGGTAGGTAAAACATGTTATCTAATTCTGACCTAACCTTGAACTTTTTTCCAGTCTAGACAAATCCTAGGAAGGCTGTCTAATGTGTCTTCTTCTCCCAGTGCAAAGTGTGTAAGTAACCTGCAAAGGAAAAATATTGGATTTATGACCATATAAGGCATTTATGCATAAAGACGGCCAGAGTGGTTAGGGGTGCATGTTGGAGGGGGTTTAGAGGTTTGGGGTTTTTTTTACACATACCCCTTATATTTTTCATCTTATGAATATCACTTCTGGTCTTCCTTATTTTTGCTGGATCACTCCTTTGCAAGACCAAGTAAGTGGATTGGGAGGTCTCTCTGAGGGCTCAGTCCTACAAACTGCTGATTACTCTAGCAAAGCACTTAAGCAGATGCTTAAAAGTAAGCATGTAAGTAGTCCCAGTGAATTCAGTTGAACTATTCGTGTGCTTAAAGTTAAGCACATGCTTAAGTGTTTCATTGCATTAGGCTAGCGAGCTCACTGCCTTGCAGGATCAAGGACTCATTCTTTAGTTGAAGAGATGGGACTGTGAATCTTTAATAAAGAGAGCTTTTCTCCCAGTTGTTTACTAGGTATTTAAAATAGCGAAGTGCTAACAAAACCACACACAAAGTCAAGAGCTTTGAACAGTTTGCAAACAAATCTGCCTCCCTGCTCAGTTAATCACTCACTTGGTATCTATGATATCCTAAATCTGTCAGTAGTCTGATTGTCCATTATTTCCTGGAAAAAGAGTTAGACAAGACCTAAATTTCTAATATAAAAAATAAGCAGGGAGTTAAAAAACACAACTCAATTCCTTTTTCTTTAGCAGGGCCACCTTTAAGTTACAATCTTACTTGTTATTCCTTTTTCTCCTTAAATACAAGATCTATTTTTTTAATGTAGTACTTCTGGATGGTAATTTTTCTCCAAGTGCCTTGAATGTATTCATAATAACCGGAGCTAGTTTAGTAGTTGCTGTACTAATATGAAGTAAGTAATGAAAAGAATGATTCATTTCTTATTCTACTTCTTTAAATACAAATTAACAAAAAAGCCCCACTAATCTTTTTTATAGAGGATACATGTATAGAGTAATGTGTAGAGTACTTAAAAGCAATAAAAGAAATAACCTAAGAAAATTAAGCAAAATGAATTTGCAATTAGTTTCAGAAATTGTGAGAAAGGCATTTTGAAAGCAAAGAGTAAAATGTAACTTTGTTCAGTATAAATTGAAATTGCCTTTTGTGCTTAATATAGTTCACTTATAATTAGCCAATGATTTTGTTCTGGCTTGAAACAAAGTTCCATCTTGCGATTACTATGTACTGTGTACATAGAACTTTTATCAAGAAAGGCTAGTGCTTCAGGGTTTGCTTTGACAGCCTTTATCATAGCTTTATAGAAATGAAGAAGTGAAAGAACACAGCTGCTTTTAACAATGGAGCATGTTCAACATTAGACCAAAACCACTTTAGATATTGCAAAATATTGCACAATATATTTATAGCTCTGTGCAAGTTTTTGAAATTCATGCTGATGCTGCTCTGCTCCAGCTTCTTGGAACAATCTGTCCCTTAATGATGGAGTTAGCATTCACTCTGAGAAATTACTTCTTTTACTGGTTTTAGAACTCTTTCTAGGTCACTTTGAGATCCCAAGAAATTGCACTGCAGACCTTATGACCCATTTTGCAGTGTCTTGCTAGTCATCAGGGCTTACCACTGCAAGTGTCAGCCAGTCTTAGATTCTTTGAACTGGCCTTCTTATTGTGACAGTATAAACACTTTGCCCTTTCTTCTGGCTCATTCATCTAGTGCAGTTGTTGTCTTAGTTATCTTGAAGTGTCAGATGCTTAACTAGTTGAAAGACAAGGTGAGTGACAATTTAAAAAAAAAGTTTTAAAAGGAGAAAGGCCAAGAATTGTAGGTTGCTTTCAAGTTTTATTTGTAAAACTCTGTCTGTGGCGTGCTCTCCCATTGGCATAATTATTCCACCTCTGCAAGAAACATAAGCTATGTCGGCAGGAGAGTATCTCCTGCTGACATGGCAACAGTGTGGACAGCATGAAACTTGCATCGCTCGGGGGGGGAGGGCTTTTTCGCACATAAGTTAGATCGACTTAACCGGTAGTGTAGACCTGCCCTAAGACAAGAGCTGCACATCCTCAAATATAGGTAAAATATATTTGTGGCTATCCCTATAGTCTAAGCAAATTAATTACAGAAGGGCTTAATAGGTAGCTAATGGTATTGCTAGGAGGCCTACCTAAAGCACTGTTTTAATAAGCACTTTCCTTTCATTTACAATACTATGTGCTTTAACTCTTTATTGTATATTGCCCCATATACAATTCAGAAAAATCAGCACGGTTTCAAAAATCCTTACTAATAAAACTTTCTCACATTGAACAATAAATTTGTAACAGCACAATACTCTAAAATTTGATAACAAGCTTTCCCAAGCCTTTGGTAGGAAACAACGTTATTTTAAAGGGAAAATTATTGATGTAGAGTAACGGGTACTTCATTTTAACACGATAGTCATATCTACAATGAGCAATGTTTATTCTTAAAGGAAGACTTGCTAACAAATCTCAGCCTTCAAGTATATACTTTGGGAACATATGATGCTTATTAACTGAACAGCTTTAAAGAGCATTTATGTACTAACTGGTTTTTAAAAATACATCAATTGCTAAAGTTAGAGACTGACTCAAGCTGCAAACATTCTGATCTGGTTTATATACACTCTGGTGACATAGGTAGTTATAGGACAATAAGGCTGAGGAGTGGAATTTACACCTTTCAGAGTAATGTCCCTGATCAATCCGCAGGGCACACTCACTGTTGGTTAGTTTGAGATAGTGAGTCATATTATGATCTCTGGTGAAGATGTTATATTTTTCCTTTCTTTCTTGTTGTTTCCTTCAATCTAAGCTAAGTTGGGGGAGGGATAGGTCAGTGGTTTGAGCATTGGCCTGCTAAACCCAGGGTTGTGAGTTCAATCCTTGAGGGGGCCATTTAGGGATCCGTGGCAAAAATCTGTCTGGGGATTGGTCCTGTTTTGAGCAGAGGGTTGGACTAGATGACCTCCTGAGGTCCCTTCCAATCCTGATATTCTATGATTTATTCATTCTGAAAGTACATTTGCCTCTTGTCTATGGGAAAACATTAGAAGCCGAATGGTATTTGTATATAAGCTTTTGTTTTGTCTTTTTATTAAAGCTTGATGTCATTTACACACATAAAGCACATGAAACCCTCTAAAACCTGGGTGATATAAACATTTGAGTCTACTTCTCCTTCAGAATAATAGCCTTAGTCTATCCCAGGGGTAGGCAACCTATGGCAAGCTGATTTCCAATGGCACTCACATTGCCCAGGTCCTGGCCACCAGTCCAGGGGGCTCTGCATTTTAATTTAATTTTAATTAAGCTTCTTGAACATTTTAAAAACCTTATTTACTTTACATACAACAATCGTTTAGTTATATATTATAGACTTATAGAAAGAGACCTTCTAAAAATGTTAAAATGTATTACTGGCACGTGAAACATTATATCAGAGTGAATAAATGAAGACTAGCCACATCACTTCTGAAAGGTTGCCAACCCCGGTCTATCCTTACAAGCAGTACTTTTCTGGATCTACAAGTGAGAGCCTCCACAGCATATGCTAAAGGACTAATTCCATTCCTCTGGAGGCAGTAGTGTGCCCATGTCACTTCAGTGTGAATGGGAGAGGAGAGATGGGAGTTCCCTCTCCGTAAGAATAAAGAGGGTTTCAACGACATACAAATACTCAGAAGAAATGGTTACCAGGACTCAGGATGGAACATGAAACCAGAACAAGGGTTCTCTTACTTGGTCATTTTTGGACATATGCTTGCTGTAGATAGGGCTACCTGCACAATGCTGCTGTGATTATAGAGATATACAATACTTAAAAAAAAAAACTAAAATTAAGGAAAAGAATTTGTCATTTTTCTCTGTCTCTTCTGGATTATGGCATGGTCTGAAGGAGTAAAGGTGTTTATTTAGAAGCCATGGTTCAGTTCCTAGACTTGTTGCTTAAGTCAGAGATTATAGTTATACATACTGCTGTAGTGGAAATCTGAAGTATAGTAGGTACTTCTTGTGGTGGTTGGAAAATATAGCAAGAAACTGTATCTACAATCTACCACAAAGGTATGGCATGCCATCTTGATTAATAAACTAGATTAAGAAAAAATCAACATGGCATACATTAAAAGGACTAAAAATTGGTTAAATAATAGGTCTCAGTGTAATTATAAATGGGGACTCATCATTTAGTGCATGTGTGTCTAGTAGACGCGTTCCTGACTCTACACTATTTAAATATTTTAATCAAGACTTGGAGAAAATATAAAATCATTCTTGGTAAAGATTGCATATGAGCCAAAGATTGGTGTGCGGGAGTGTGTGTGTGTGGGGGTAAATAATTAATTAAAAGGATAGGTTATTAAAACAGGGGTCTAGGTCACTTGGTAAGCTGGGTGCAGGCAAACAATATGCATTTCCATATGGACAAATGGAAGGTCATATATGTAGGAACAAAGAATGTAGGCTATATTTTCAGGATATTCTGGCAAACAGTTATTCTGAAAGACTTGGAGTTTATGGTGGCTAAAAACCTGAATATGAGCTTCCAGTGCACCACTGTGGCCAAAAAGATATGATCCTTGGATGCATAAACAGGGGAGTATCAAGAAGGAGTAGAGAGGTTATATTACTTCTGTATCTGGCACGTGTGTGACTGCTACTGGAATACTATGTCCAGGTCTGATGTCCATGCTTCAAGGAGGATGTTGAAAAATTGAAGAGGATTCAGAGAAGAGCCACAAGAATGGTTAAACGATTAGAAAACCTGCCTTTTAGTGGTAGACTCAAGAAGCAAAATCTGAAGGTTAAAGGGTGGCTTGACCACAATCTATAAGTATCTACAAGGGGGACAGAAATTTGATTATAAAGTGTTCTTCAATCTAGCAAACAAAGTATAACAAAAACCAATGTCTGGAAGCTAAAGCTAGGCAAATTCAGACTAGAAAAAAGCAAAATTTTTAAACTCTGTGTGTGTGTGTGTGTGTGTGGTGGTGGTGGTGGTAGTGGGGAAACGAATCATTGGCACAACGTACTTAGAATGAGGTGGATTCTTCATCACTGGAAATTGTAAAATCAAGATTGGATGTTTTTGTAAAACATATGGTCTAGTTCATGCACAGCTATTGGACTTGAAGCCGGATAAATACAGGGAAATCCTATGGCTTGTGTTATACAGGAGCTCATTCAAAACAATCACAATGATTCCTGCTGGCCTTTAAAATATATGAATCTGCAGATATCAAAAATGTCTATAGTAGAGATCCATTTAGAGCTGGTCAAAAAAGTTAAATGAGAACAAAATCTTCAACGAAAACCAAAGATGGAAATTTTCAAAGTTTCTTTTCTCATTCTTCAACAAGCTCTAGATCTATTGTAGTGAACTTATGATATGTTCCGTCTGAAACATGGTTTCATCCAGCGTTTTCAACCCTTTTTCATTTGCAGACCCCTAAAAATTTTCAAATGGAGATGCAGACCCCTTTGGAAATCTTAGACATAGTTTGTGGACCCCCAGGGGTCCACAGTCCACAAGTTCGACTAAGCCAGTGGTTTTCAATGTTTATAGACACTAGCAAGTATTCTAGCTACTAGTGAATAGATAACCATAAAATTATGCAAAAAGAAGAACAGGAGTACTTGTGGCACCTTAGAGACTAACAAATTTATTAGAGCATAAGCTTTCGTGGACTACAGCCCACTTCTTCGGATACAGACTAACACGGCTGTTACTCTGAAACTTGTCATAAAATTATGGTTAATCTGAAACATTTCCCTTCTAGAAAACAGTCCCATATCTTTGAGAATAGCTAAATAATTTCATCTAGTTGACATTGTCAGACATTGAAATGTAATTTCTATAGGTTCCCTTTTTGTATAGCCCTATGGAAATGATGATATTGAGGGTGGAGACTCACACTGGTTTGCAAGTGGAGTAGTAGGTCATTGCATCTAGTCAGTTCCTTTTCCAGAATGCAAACAGGATCATCAATGTTCCACTCACATCAGTGACTGTTGTGGCAGATTTATTATAGTAATAATTATTTTTGTTGTTTAAAACTTGCATTATGGTAGTACCTAGAGGCACTATGCACATAAGAGAATAAGAATGGCCATAATGTGTCATACCAATTGTCCATCTACCCCAAAATCCTGTCTTCAGACAGTGGTCGGTGCCAGATGCTTCAGAGGGAATGAACAGAAAAGGGCAATTTAATTGAGTGATCCATCCCCTGTCATCCAGTCCCAGCTTCTAGCAGTCAGAGGTTTAGAGAGACACACACACAGCATGGAGTTGTGTTCCTGACCATCTTGGGTAATAGCCATTGTTGGTCCTATCCTGCGTGAATTTATTTTTTTGAATCCAGTTATACTTTTGGCCTTCACAACATCCACTGGTAACAAGTTCCACAGGTTGACTGTGCATCATGTGAAGAAGTGTTTCCTTATGTTTTGTTTTAAACCTGCTGCCTGTTAATTCATAGGACAACCCCCGGTTCTTGTATTATGTGAAGGGATAAATAACACTTCCTTATTTACTTTCTCCACACCATTCATGACTGTATAGATCTCTATCATATCCCCCCTTAGTTGTCTCTTTTCTAAGATGAAGAGTCCCAGTTTTTTTAATCTCTTCTCATATGGAAGCTTTTCCATACCCCTAATCATTTGTGTTGCCCTTCTCTATACTTTTTCCAATTCTAATATATCTGTTTTTGAGATGGGGTGACCAGAACTGTTAACAGTATTCAAGATGTGGGCATACCACTGATTTATATAGTGGCAGTATGATATTTTCTGTCATATTTTCTATCCCTTTCCTAATGGTTCCTAACATTCTTTAGCCTTTTGACTGCTGCTGCACATTGATCAGCTGTTTTCAGAGAACTATCAACAATGACTCCAAAATCTTTCTTGAGTGGTAACAGCTAATTTAGACCCCATCATTTTGTATGCATAGTTGGGATTATGTTTTTCAATGTGCATCACTTTGTGTTTATCAACATTGAATTTCATCTGCCGTTTTGTTGTCCATTCATCCAATTTTGTGAAATCCTTTGTAATTCTTCGGTCAGCTTTGGACTTAACTATCTTGAGTAATTTTTTGTACCATCTGAAAACTTTGCCACTGTTTACACCTTTTTTTCAGATCACTTATGAATATGTTGAACAGCACAGGTCCCAATACAGAACCCTGGGGGAAAGCACTATTTTATCTCTCTCCACTGTGAAAGCTGACCCTACACTTCCCCCCAGGCATTTTAACTAGTTATTGATCCATGAGAGGATGTTCCCTCTTACCCCTTGACTGCCTACTTTGCATAAGAGCCTTTGGTGTGGGATCTTGTCAAAGGCTTTCTGAAAGTCCAAGTACACGATATCCACTGATTTATTTGGGCATAAGCTTTCGTGGGTAAAAACCTCACTTCTTCGGATGCATCCGAAGAAGTGAGGTTTTTACCCACGAAAGCTTATGCCCAAATAAATCTGTTAGTCTTTAAGGTGCCACCAGACTCCTTGTTGTTTTTGTAGATACAGACTAACACGGCTACCCCCGATACTTGATATCCACTGAATCACCCTTGTCCACGTGTTTGTCAACACCCTCAACGAATTCTAATAGATTGGTGAGGCATGATTTTTCTTTACAAAAGCCATGTTCACTCCTCCCCAACAAATTATGTTAATCTATGTGTCTGACAATTTTGTTCTTTACTATAGTTTCAACCAATTTTCCTGGTTCTGAAGTCATGCTTACTGGCCTGTAATTTCTGGGATCACCTCTGAAGTCTTTCTTTAAAGTTGGCATTACATTAGCTTCCAGTCATCTGGTACAGAGACTGATTTAAGTGAAAGGTTACATACCACATTAGTAGTTCTGCAATTTCATATTTGAGTTCCTTCAGAAGTCTTGGGTGAATACTATCAGGTCCTGGTCATTTACTACTGTTTAATTTATCAGTTTGTTCCAAAACCTTCTCTACCGATACCTCTGTGGATATTGTTTGGCAGTCTTCCTGCTTCTGATATACTTAAAAAAAATGTTGTTAGTTTTTTTGGTCTTTTGCTTGTTGCTCTTGAAATTCTTATTGGGCCTGTCTAATTATACTTGTCTTGACAGAGTTTATGCTCCTTTTTATTTTCCTCAGTAGGCTACGACTTCCTATTTTTTAAGGATGTCTTTTTGTCTCTAACTGCCTCTTTTACTCTGTTTAGCTATGGTGGCATTTTTTTTTTTTTTTGTCCTCTTGATGATGTTTTTTTATTTGGTGTGTACAATTACTTTAAGCCTCTATTTTGGTTTTTTTAAGAAATTTCCATTCAGCTTGCAGACATTTTGCTCTTGTGACTGTTCCTTTTAATTTCTACTTAATTAGTGTTGTCATTTTTGTGCAGTTTCCCTTTTTGAAGTTAAATATTACTGTGGTGTGTTTCTTTGGTATTTTTCCCCTTACAGGGATGTTAAATTTAATTACATTATTCTATATTACCAAGCAGTTCAGCTGTTTTCACCTCTTGGGACCAGATTCTGTGCACCACTTAGGACTAGATCGAGAATTGCCTCTCTCCTTGTGGGTTTCAGAACTAGCTGCTCCAAGAAGCAGTCATTAATGATGTTTAGAAAATTTATATCTGTATCTCATCCTGATATGACATGTACTCAGTCAATATGGGGATAGTTGAAATCCCCCATTATTATTGGGTTTTCTGTTTTTGTAGCCTCTCTAATCTCCCTGAGCATTTCACAATCACCATCACAATGCTGGTCAGGTGGTTGGTAGTATATTCCTACTGCTACATTCTTATTATCCAAGCATGGAATTTCTGTCCATTCTATGGTACTATTTGATTTACTTTACTTTATTTGACTCTATGCTTTCTTTCACATAGTGCTACTCCCCCACCAGCATGACTTATTTTCTCATTCCTATATGTATTGTACCCTGGTATTACTATGTCCAATTGATTATCATCATTTCACCAAATTTCTGTGATGCCTATTATATTGATATCCTCATTTAATACCAGGCACTCGAGTTGACCTATCTTAGTATTTAGACTTCTAGCATTTGTATACAAGCATTTATACAATTTGTCACTTTTTAGTTGTCTCTGTGTGATGTAATTGAAGGGAACTCTTTTTTGTTTGACTGTTTCTTTTCAGTTCCCACCTGTTTTTTATCAACTTCTGTCCCCTCCTCTTTACTAGGATATAGAGAATCCCTGTTAATAGAGCCTCCTCTACGAGACATCTCTGTCCAAACCAGGTGCTCCTTTGCACTTGTTGGCTTTCCCCCAGCCTTTAGCTTAAAAATGCCTCTATGACATTTTTAATTTTGCATGTCAGCAATCTGGTTCCATTTTGGTGTAGGTGGAGCCCATCCTTCCTCTATAGGCTTCTCCTTTCCCAAAAGGTTCCCCAGTTCTTGATAAACCTAAATCCCTCCTCCAAACACCATCATTTCAGACATGTACGGAGACCCTGCAGTTCTGCCTGTCTAACTGACTCTGAGCATTTCAGAGAATACTACCATGGAGATCCTCAATTTTAATCTCTTCCAGAAATTTTTAATTACCATCACAAATAGTTTAATGTAGAGTCTCTAGACATACCAAATGTGAAGGGAAGAAGGAAAAATAAAGTTTGGAAACTGATCTCAGAATTATTTCTCTTTTGGTTTCAAGCAGAAGGCTGCAACAGTAAACACTAATCAGAGAATACTCTTGGTTAAACAAGTCATCAAGAGAGAACTGTATTAATCAGAATGTTACTTTTAAATATAAACATGTGACTGCAATGTTTGGTATGAAAGCCTGAAAAACTATGCTTATCTCCTTACTTTTTAATGTCTTCCATCACTATGTTATTGAGATCATTTCTTTAGAGGAAGACTACACAGTGCGGTTGCAGACTAGGGTGACCAGATGTCCCGATTTTATAGGGACAGTCCCGATTTTTGGGTCTTTTTCTTATATAGGCTCCACCCCCTGTCCCGATTTTTCACATTTGCTGTCTGGTCACCCTATTGCAGACATTTCCCAGTAAAAGAATCAACTCAGCTGTTGAGACCTGGGTGTGAGCAGTAAAAGGTATTAAATAAGAAAAGGAATGAAAAATGAATATTCTACACAGTGGGGTTCTGTTTGTGGCTTGGTTGAACATAAGACATTAATGTTCAATTCACAGCTAAAGAACATATTGCAAGAACAATCTGGTAAAAATGGAAATTTGTTTACTCTGTATACAGTGTGTGAATGGTTTGTTTACTTAGTATAATGTGTGTTGTTTTTACTTGGAATTGTACCTAGCCATATGAGTGAGTCTGATATGCATGCTTAACTGTGTTAGCTCATCATGTGTATTAAAGTTCAGAAGGAGAAAATATGCACAATGCTTCTGTTGGCTTTCATTTTTGCTTTAGCTCAGACAGTACACTGATCTGGATTTAATGACAATGTTTCAACTAGGTATAGTATTCCACATTTAGAGATTCAGAATCAGAGCCCTATACATCTTCGCGGTTGACTTGCCAGTACTAATGTTGTTGTTCTGCATAAGAATGTGCATCATTTACTCTGATTTGTAGGAATAAGTAAGATGAATTATTTTCCCTGACTGACTTTAGAAATAAAGGATTTTTTTCTTTTCTACTTCTCACTGAATAAAATACATTGTATAATAACATAGGCTGATGATAAAATTGTGAATGATTGCCTGTCTGTTCCAAAGGGTTCTCGTATGGTTATTTTCTCCATTAATCATATGCATCCTTCTCCAACTCTGGTATTCATAAAATACTGCACTGGATATTGAAATCTTAAAACTGCATTTTTTCCTGGTACCCATGGGGGCTGGAACCATTTAGTGGAGATCCAGCAAAACTGAGAAGAAGCACTTGGTGGGCACTGTGAGGAACTAGTCTGATACTAGCGGGGGGATTCATTTCATATGAGACAGGATGCACAGACTCTAAGCGCGGTTTGACATGGATAATGTTAATGGGTGAAACACTGGCTCTGTTGAAATCAATTGGAGTTGTACCACTGGCTTCAATGAGGCCAGGATTTCACCCAAAGCCCTTTCCCTGAACTGAGAGATATCAGGGGTATGCCTGAAATGTCTTCATTTTATGATTAATGAGATCATATATCCTAAA
This sequence comes from Malaclemys terrapin pileata, assembly GCF_027887155.1. Taxonomy (NCBI): domain Eukaryota; kingdom Metazoa; phylum Chordata; order Testudines; family Emydidae; genus Malaclemys; species Malaclemys terrapin. The sequence continues at coordinate 103,400,193 of NC_071508.1, forward strand.
TATGAAGTGAGGAATCCCCATGGGAATGTGACTGAGGTAGAAGCTAATTACTTTGATGGACTGAGGAAGTCTGCTCCTTTGCTGAGCATTAGGACCAAGAAGACAGGAGATTTATTAAATACCTGAGGAGATAGTACCTTTTATAGATTCATTGTTATTTTTTGTGTTGTTTTCTGGTCTGAAAATAGGATCAAAGAGAGATTTTAATATCAGACGGTTGTTTTTTTTCCCCTTTCTCCACTGTTATGGAACTAGCTAATCTGTAATGGTGCATTAATATAACTTTTGCTGCTTATGAAGTAAAAGTCTATCAGTACCCTTTTGGACTTGTGTGAATCCAACAGTTCTTCAATGAAGACTTTCAATTTTGTCTTGCCTAAATTCAGTTGGAAAAAATGGGAAAGAGAATTTTTGAAGTGTGACTGAGGTGAAATGCAACATTAGAGCAGCAGCAGTGATTGGTAAAGTTGACATGCAAGGAAAATTGCAGCATTCTCCATCATTCACCAGAAAGTGTTGCTACAAGTGCATATGTTAAAATATCACAAAGTAGAACAAGTATATGCATTTCCTCTGTTTTTATAATAGGTATGTCTGCCATCACAGTGTGACTTGTGATTTTGCAGGTCATGATGTACTGACCAATGATGACTGGAAGATATTGTTTCCAGATGATGGGCAATGACACGGCACTGTGATCCACAGGAACATACTCATGTTACTTCATATTGATACAAGAGAGAGAATCAAAACTGTAGTTTGAAAATAGAACAGCTGAGTATTTTCAGAATATTAGAAATCTTAAGTTATACGGTAATCAAATTGTCAGGATTGCATTAACCACTATGTAAAATTGTTTATCATATACTTTTGATATAAAGTAGTATGTGAAATATCTAATGTTTTGTTGTCCTGCCATCAGTTAGAGGAAAAGTCATTATGTTGTTAAATTCAAAACATCAGTACATCTTATTAATTACCCAATGGAATCTTAGTGGTACTCTATTTAATCCACGTACAGTGGTCAGGTATAGAACCAGAGTGATAAGTGCTTTATAAATGATGATAAATTAAATGGATTTTGAAATTGTCTCATGGAAGAGGTAGTTTTTAAGGACAGAATTAATAAAATGTCTAAAATTGTCATTTGAAAATTAGGCACAGTTCACCCTCATTGAAACAAATGGAAAAAAGAAAGGCCGATGTAACTAAATAACTAAAGCAAAAAAAAAAAAAAAAAAACTGATTTGGAAAATGGGTTTGGCCTGAACGTTTCTCTCTCTTCAAAGTTATGGAGGGAGTGTGGGCGGAGGGGGGAAGAACTATGAAGAGGCTAATGGCATGATTATCAGGAGAGACCACAGAGCCATTAATGCATATTGCCACCAGCTTTTGGAACATGAATTGTTCTGCTCTTTGTGTCCTAGCCCTTCATGTGTTCTCAATGGGAATCTGTGTGTCCATCACAAGATCAAGTGTATGACCTTGACCATTCTGTGAACGTAGTCAGTTTGATTGCTGAGATATTTGTTTGTGTATTTTGATTTCTAAAGATTCATTCATCTAAAAATCAAGATGAGCACACAAACATCACAAAAATATACTCAAATCCAATAGGACTACTGCCTATATAACTTCCCCTTCCTAATATTCTCCTTCCTCTTTATGTTCACTCACACACACCAAACTCCTGGAAAATAGGTGGACTTTGCAATATGACTTGAAGGCCAACAAATTAGGGCTCTGTTGGGGCAAGGAAGAAGAAAATTCCAGAGTTGAGAACCTCACTGAAAATTCCTTGCTGGCAGACACCTCCTGTTGGAATCTTGGATTTTTATGGTAGCTCATGCTTTTCAGCTGCGCTGAACTGCTGCTCTTTAAAATGAGGAGAGACAGTATCCTAAAATAGCTGAGGTTCAAACCTTTTATTGATTAATTCGAAACCAATGCCTTGGTTTGCACCTGGAAACAAATACAAAACCAGTGCAGACTTTGCTGGAACCCAAGTGTAATATGCTTTGGATGACCAGACAGCAAGTGTGAAAAATCAGGATGGGGGTGGGAAGTAATAGGCTTCTATATAAGAAAAAGCCTCAAATATCGGGACTGTCCCTATAAAATTGGGACATCTGGTCACCCTAAATATACTCCCACTAGGACTCACAACTAAGCAGGTGGACAGCCTCATTCTGCACTGGTTTGAGTAGTCTTGAATTGTGGCTCCTTGGAAAGCACGTTGCAGTAATCCAGTATGGAGGGGACAAATATATAGAGTTTCAAAGAGTTGTACACATATAAGAAATGGTTGAAGCCCCTCATACTCAAGCACTGAGGGGGGGCGGGAAAGCATTCTTGAATACTGCTAATACCTGGAAATCCAGAAACAGTCAATATTGTCTCTTTCTTGAGTGACTGTAATGTGTGGAAGTGAATGACTTAATGACCACTAATCATAGGAGTAATCCAGGCATAATGTGGGCAGGTAGTCAGTGTGCTGTTCACCAAAGCTGAATGCAATCTCCAATCTACCAGCAGTATCTTTGTTACTTCAGTGTCTCACTACCCATAAACAGGATTTGCATTTTTGCAAACTATGTGGTAAAACTCGGTTTCACTTTGATATGAGCTAGGTTTTAAACTATGGCCAAAAAGTTCAACAATTTCACAGCCTAAACAAAACACTAAATGATGTTACCAAGAAATACCCTGCAGTTTGCTATAAAGAAGTTCTTTGAAATATTGAACCAGTATAAATAAAAGTTTACAGAAACTGAAACCAAAGGCCGGGAAGAGTTGGACTTAGCGAGGGGAATTAAAAGTAATAGTAAGAGGTTTTACAGCCATATAAATAGGAAGAAAGCAAAGAAAGAAGAAGTGGGACCGCTGAAGACTATAGCCAGAGAGGAGATTAAAGATAATCTAGGCATGGCGCAATATCTCAATGAATATTTTGCATCGGTGTTTAATGAGGCCAATGAAGGTATTAGGGATACTAGCACCGTTACAGAGGGGCATACGGGATGGGGGATTACCGCATCCGAGGTAGAAACAAAACTAGAACGCCTTAATGGGACTAAGTCGGGTGGACCGGACGATCTTCATCCGAGAATATTGAAGGAATTGGCGCGGGAAATAGCAGGCCCATTAGCGACTATATTTAATGAATCTGTAAACTCGGGGGTAGTCCCGTTAGACTGGAGAATAGCCAATGTGGTTCCTATTTTCAAGAAAGGGAAAAAAAGTGACCCGGGTAACTATAGGCCTGTTAGTTTAACATCAGTAGTGTGCAAGGTGCTGGAGAAGATTCTGAAAGAGAAACTAGTTGAGGACCTTGAAGTTAATGGCAAATGTGATAAATTACAGCATGGTTTTACGAAGGGCAGATCGTGCCAAACGAATCTGATCTCCTTCTTTGAGAAAGTAACGGACTTATTAGATAAGGGAAATGCGGTGGACCTAATATACCTGGATTTCAGTAAAGCGTTTGATACAGTACCCCATGAGGAACTATTGGTTAAAATGAAAAACATGGGGATCGATATGAAAATCCAAAGGTGGATAGGGAATTGGTTAATGGGGAGAATGCAGAGGGTCGTATTAAAGGGTGAATTGTCGGGTTGGAGGGAGGTTACTAGTGGAGTGCCTCAAGGTTCGGTTTTGGGACCCATCTTATTTAATCTATTTATAACTGACCTCGGGACCGATTGCAAGAGTGGGCTGATAAAGTTTGTGGATGATACGAAGGTGGGAGGAGTTGCAAACTCGGAGGAGGATAGGGATACTCTGCAGGGAGACTTGAATGAGCTTGTGAATTGGAGTATCAGAAATAGGATGAAATTTAATAGTAAAAAGTGTAAGGTGATGCACTTGGGGACGAATAATAACAATTTTAGTTACAAGATGGGGACGCATTGGTTAGAAGTAACGGAAGAGGAGAAGGACCTAGGGGTCCTTGTGGACCGCAGGATGACTATGAGTCGGCAATGTGACGTGGCGGTGAAAAAAGCCAATGCGGTCTTGGGATGTATTAGGCGAGGTATATCTAGTAGAGATAGGGAGGTCCTGCTTCCGTTGTATAAGGCGCTGGTGAGACCTCATTTGGAGTACTGTGTGCAGTTCTGGTCTCCAATGTTTAAAAAAGATGAACTCAAACTGGAACGGGTGCAGAGAAGGGCGACTAAGATGATCAGAGGAATGGAAAACCTGTCGTATGAAAAGAGATTAGAGGAGCTTGGGTTGTTTAGTCTGACAAAGTGAAGGCTGAGGGGGGATATGATTGCTATCTTTAAATATATCAGAGGGGTTAATACAAGGGAGGGAGAGGAATTATTCCAGTTTAGTACTAATGTGGACACGAGAACGAATGGATACAAACTGGCCGGGGGGAAGTTTAGGCTTGAAATTAGACGAAGGTTTCTGACCATCAGAGGGGTGAAATATTGGAACGGCCTTCCGAGGGAAACGGTGGGGGCGATGGACCTGTCTGGTTTTAAGATTAAGTTGGATAAGTTTATGGAGGGAATGGTTTAATGATAAAACATAGTAGCCAAGGAAAACCAAGCAATGGTACATGAACAGCATAATGGCCAACAAGGGTCAGGCTAGAGACTCTTGCCTATATGCTCGGGGTATTACTGATCGCCATATTTGGGGTCGGGAAGGAATTTTCCTCCAGGGTAGATTGGCTGAGCCTCTGGAGGTTTTTCGCCTTCCTCCGCAGCATGGGGCAGGGATCACTAGCAGGAGGGTCTCAGCTGATTGAAGTCACTAAAACACAGGATTGGGGACTTCAACGGTAGAGTCCAGGGAAGGGTCTTGCGGCCTGCAGCATGCAGGGGGTCAGACCAGATGATCATAATGGTCCCTTCTGACCTTAATGTCTATGAGTCTATGAGTCTATGAGACTAATGTATGAAGTTAAATGTGTGCATGTTTGTGGGAATGAGGTTTTGTATTTGTTTTTCCCTTATTAAAATGACAACAGTTATGCTTTCTCCAGAATTTTGGGTCCTGAAAATAAGGGTCATACATAGTATTGTCTCCCACTGTTAAGTAGGAAGGAAGAATAGAATTGTTTCATTTCTCCAATGCATGGGAAAGGTGAATGTGGCATCTGTAATCTATAGTTCTTCAGTTTGTATACAACATCCAAATTCTGCCTCTGTGTATATGTTCTGCACCTAGGTCCTTAATATTACAGCTGATTTTCTTTTGACTTGATCATTCTACCTGCTCTGTTTTGCATGATCCCCTGAAATTATGGCTCAAATGCTAGCACCAAATATAGTTAAATATGCTCAAGCATATTAAATCAAAGACCCCTAGTTGCTGATAGCTTTAAAAAAAAATCCCTTCTAGGCTTTAATATTCCATGCTTAGTCTCTGCCCATGGGTGTATGTATTTTGGATAGTCTGAGCAAAAGAATTCAACTGTCTTTGAGGAGAAAAGAATTAAGATAATACTTTCCCCAGTGTGTGTGTGTGTGTGTGTGTGTGTATGTGTGTAATATAAAAATTCTTGTATTTTTTTTTTAATTTCAAAGTGGTTAGTAAAAAAAGTTGAAATTTGACATGGGAAGAAAAGTGGATTCTGGTGAATATTGACATTGTTTTGGCAGAATTATGAGTTGTTTGAAAACCAGGCTTCCACACATGCAATGATGATGATACATTTTAACACAGTTCCAAACAAAACTGGATTGTATTAAAATGATTGCCTGTATAGTAAGAAATGTCAGAACCTTTTTCATTGAATGAATCAGGGTTCTGTAATAGAATGAGGACCTCTTTACGAACCAATCTATAATGTCGAGGGCTTGAATTTGAGGAACATATGTTGGCGGTCTCATGCTGCCAATCCTAAAACATCCTTGGAATTTCTAAACATTATAGATGGAATTCCCTAACTCAAAAAGTGTGGCAACCAACATGGGAGAATTTTTCTTAAACTTGTCTTAAAGATAAAGAGGAACCGATCACAGAACTAAAAATTAATGGTAGCTTAGGTGCAAGCAATCATAACTTGATCATATTTATAATGTGCAAAACAGAATAAACTCCAGATCAATAATATATATACCTGGTACTTTACTAGTACCCAAGTATATATATTATTCACAAAGCTAAAAATAATTATAAGCCAAATCAGTTAGGAGGAAAAAATTACTCAGATAAATGAGAGAGAGGTAATTGGGTATAATTTAAGAATGAATTACTAGATGCCCTAAAAGCCACAGGAAGTAGGCCAAACTGGTTAAAAAATGGCCTGGTTTAGAGGAGCAGTGAAGGCATTGATATAAAAAAAAGTAACAAATAGAAGAAAGGGGAAATTGATAGTAATGAGTATAAATCAGAAGTTAGCAATTGTAGAAAATTGATAAGGAAAGCTGAGGAACACAAGGAAAAATCTTATTGTCCTTACCTCTGCTAGCAATAAGAGTTTTTTAAATAGATTAGGAATAGAAAGAATCCTGACAGTGATAATGGTCCTTTACTAGATGGAAATAATAAATTTATCAATAATGCAGAAAAGGCAGAGATGTTCAATAAATATTTGTTCTGTATTTTGCGGGAAAAGAAGATAGTCTCATCCTATGGTCATAACACTTTCCATTCCACTAGTGTCTTGGGAAGATAATGAACAGAAGCTGCTAAAATTAGAGATTTTTAAATTGACAGGTCCAGATAATTTGAATCCAAGAGTTTTAGAAGAGCTGGCTGCAGAGCTTGCTGGACCATTAATTTTGATTTTCAATAATTCTTGGAGCACTATGGAAATTTCAGAAGACAGGAAGAAAACTAATATAGACCCAATTTTTTAAAAGGGTAAATGGGATCACTCAGGTAATAATAATCTTGTCAGCCTGACATTGATCCCTAGCAAGATAATGGAGCAGCTGATATGTGACTCAGTTAATAAAGAATTAAAGGAGGGCAATGCAATTATGCCAATTAATATGGGAGTATTAAAAATTGGGTCCTGTCAAACTAACTTAATATCTTTCTTTCTTTAATGAGATTACAAGTTTTGTTGATAAAAATAATAGTGTTGATGTAATATACTTAGTCTTGTTTGAGTTAGTATTGCACAACATTTTGATTAAAAAACTAGAATCCTATAAAATTAACATGACACAGATTAAGTATATTAAAAGTTTGCTAACTGATAGGTCTCAAAATGTAGTCATGAATGGGAACTCATCACCAAGCAGCTGTGTTTTCAGCGGGGTACTCCAGGCATTGGTTCTTGGCTCTATGCTATTTAATATTTTTATCAATGACCTGGAAGAAAACATAAAATTATCACTGATAAAGTTCATAGATAACAAAAAAAAAAAAAATCAGAGTGGTAAGTAACGAAGGGGGGAGCTCACTGATTCAGAGTGATCTGGATCACTTGGTAAACTGGGCTCAGGAAAGCAATATGCATTTTAATACAGCTAAATGTATACATCTAAGAACAAAGAATGTAGGCCATACTTACAGGATGGGGGGCTCTATTCTGGGAAGCATTGACTCTGAACAAGATTTGAGGGTTGTGTTGGATAATCAGTTGAACATGAGTTCCCATTGTGATGCTGTGGCCTAAAGAGCTAATGCGATCTTGGGATGCATAAACAGGGGAATCTTGAGTAGGAGTAGAGAGGCTATATTACCTCTACGATTGACACTGGTGTGACTGCTGCTCAAATACTGTGTCCAGTTCTTGTGTCCACAGCTCAAGAAGGATGTTGATAAATTGGAGAGGGCTCAGAGAAAAACCACAAGGATGATTGAAGAGTTGGAAAACTTATAGTGATAGACTCAAAGTGTTCAATCTATTTAACTTAACAAAGAGAAGGTTAATGGTCACTTCATTAGTCTACAAGTATCTACATAGGGAACAAATAAGAACATAAGAATGGTCATACTGGGTCAGACCAAAGGTCCATCTAGCCCAGTATCCTTCCAACAGTGGCCAATCCCAGGTGCCCCAAAGGGAATGAACAGAACAGGTAATCATCAAGTGATCCATCCCCTGTCGCCCATTCCCAGCTTCTGGCAAACAGAGGCTAGGGACACCATCCCTGCCCATCCTGGTTAAAAGCCATTGATGGACCTATCCTCCATGAATTTATCTAGTTCTTTTTTGAACCCTATTATAGGCTATGTCTACACTACGGGGGGAGGGGGTGTCGATTTCAGATACGCAAATTCAGCTACGGGAATAGCGTAGCTGAATTCGACATATCTGATCCGACTTACCCCACTGTGAGGACGGTGGCAAATCGACTGCCCCGGCTCCCCCATCGACGGCGCTTACTCCTACCTGGGTTGGTGGAGTACGCGCATCGATTCGGGGATCGATTTCTACCTGCCGATCCGGGCGGGTAGTGAAAATAAGCCCTTAGTCTTGGCCTTCACAACATCCTCTGGCAAGGAGTTCCACAGGTTGATATTTAATAATGGGCTCTTCAATCTAGCAGAGAAAGGTAAAACACAATCCAATGGCTGGAAGTTGAAGCTGAACAAATTTAGACTGGAAATAAAGCATACAGTTTTATGCAAAGAGTAATTAGCCAGTAGAATAATTTACCAAGGATTCTCCATAACTGTGGTGGATTCTCCATAACTGAAAAATTTTAACTCAAGATTGGATGTTTTTCAAAAATATATGATGTATGAAATATTTTGGAGAAGTTCTATGGCCTTTGTTTTATAAGAGGTCTGACTTAATGATCACAATGCCCCCTCCTGGCCTTGGGAAGTATTTTTTCACACAACGCACAGTCAGTCTGTTCTAACAAACTTTTTATTCTCAAACCATTTATTATGCTTCCTGTAATAATTATAGACTTTATTCATGGTCTGCTCCTCTCAATGTATTTTTGAACTTTTATTAACTTTTTTCTCTGACATGGCACAATTCTGCAGTCTTTATATAGCAAAACTTTCAGTGAAATCTATATTACTTTTGCGGAGTAAGATTTGCAGAATTAGTCCCCAGATTTAAAATGGGGAAATTCTCATTTGCTTAATTCTGCAAGACCCCTTGTTTAAAAATCCCTAAATAGTGATAGTACTTCGTAAAGAATGCTTTATGGATTCACCATACATCACATCATACTTTCTAATCACATGCCTTTTTTTTCACCTGCTTTTGTGATGTGTACTTCTGGCCTGTGAGTAAAACACATGGAAAATTCTGTGATTAAAAATTAGCCTTGTAAAATCTTGTTTACCCATTTAAACTCCATGGGTGCAAATCCATGGTTTGCATTTTTTTCTATTAAGATTTTTCACTAGCATAGCTAGACTGTAATAAGGACAAATCCCCATTCTATAGGAGGTATGCATACACTGTGAATGAAATGAAGGACTTCACATACTGGTGTGTCTAAAATTCACTGTATAAAATGCAGTGTAAATGGCAGACCAGGTAGGGACTGTTAAGAATGTGTTATTAGGTTATGCTTGGTATTTTACTATTAGAGATTGCATAGGTACTTTAATGTTCAAAAGTTTTAAAACTTTTCTAAGCCAGTTGGAAAATTTCTTATTCAAGTATCTCATTATCTAGAGACAATTTTGTACTTACTGTCATGAAGGTTTATGAAATCTCTAATCTTGTCACTACACTGGGTAGTGTTTAAGACTGTAGGTGGTTTAAAATAAAAGAATATATAAGTGGAGGTGAAGAATGCCAAAGTTGTGAAGATTTGGGGTAGAGAGAGGTTGATAAATAGTCCTTACTCTTAACCCATTTTCCCTTTTGCTTAGATTCTTCATCCAGTACACGCAGCCTAAAGAAAGGTCGGGGGGGGAGGGGAGGAATTGTAAGTCTTCATGTATAATTTTTGTTGTTATATCTAAAGTGATAGTTGAGGGCTAAGAGCTGAAACAATATTTTATGAAAGTATCATGTTGAAGTTTTTGCAGGTTTCAAAATATTTAAATATGTAAATTTCAGTGAAGAGATGTTCAGATTTTTTGATAGCCTAATGATTTTAAGCATCTCATTTCTAGTCAAACACTGACAAAAGATGTTCAGATTGCAGTGTGAGATGGTTTCTATGGTTACAGTTGTTTCCTAGCATTTTAGTGACATCTTTTGTGAGCATTGGCTGCTTCACTTATTTGTCACTAATGTATGTGTAGAACTATAGTTAATAGCCTTGGGCGGACAATTTTTTTTTCTCTGAATGGCTGTATTGTTTTTTAGCAGCATTTTTCAATAAGGTGACAATGCAGTAGAATACTAATGGTATGTATGGTATTTTAAGATGTCAAGTTTTCAATAAAATGATAATGAAAATTTTGCATTTCATTTAATAGTTAAATATTCATGAATTTTCACAGCATGATCAAGTAAGTGAAAAATAAAGAAACTGTATAATGCATAATACTAAACATCATAAATTAGTTCTTTTCATAGACTCTATTCAAGGCTGTTTAATATATGGCTCTTTGTAGATTTAAACCAGTCTCTGATAAATTAAAGGTATATTAAAATGAAACCACTTAAAATGAATTTAACACATTTCAACACAGCATGTTTACAATGTAAAGGAAAAACACACATTACAAACAACATATACTGTATGTATACAAATATTATGACCGGGGTGGGGGCGTTAATGAAAGTTGTTTGCTAGAGGAGGGAGTGAACAAGTGATACTATTCGGATTTGAAGACAGTCTTATTCAGAGGTTAGATCCTATTTGGATATATTCAAATTTAGGCAAATTTATTTAAATAGGGTTAAAATGTGACTTGTTCTGGTCTGGGGAGCAAAGGGAGCTGCAACATAGATTGTATAGAATATTGCCTCCAATTTCTTAACATAAAAAAGGTCCAATTCTACTTCCATTGTAGTCAATGGGAGTTCTGGTATTGGGGGAGCAATATCACATCTTCTCGTGTTCTAGGTGTCTCCATCAGCAGTAATATCCATGATAGAAGACATTACATATGTAGTTTTCTCCAGCTGAATGTGCACTCACTGTAGTGCTCTTTGCATTCAGTATTAATGGTCTAGCTCATTCCTGAGAGCCAGTATCTCTACTCAGCTGCTACTAAAGTCAGTATTTCATTTTTGTCTATTGGGGCAATATACTTCAACTTCACATGTTGAAAATGTATGATAAATGCACCATACTGCAGCAGCTCTGTAAAAGTTGGAGCAGAGCCAAATGTTACTGGGGGAGGGCTCTCTGTGTGATGTACTCTGTGTGGCTGTTGTGGCTATTCCAGACTGTGTAGGAGTATGTGCTGTCTACTCGACAATTGTTGCCTGCTGGTGGGGCATACTTTTTGAATTGTCTCTGATTCTTTGATTTTATTTATTTATTTATTCCACATTTGAGAGGCTAGTGTATTATTTCAAGATATTTGCTGTACAAACCTCTGCCTTCAAAACTAGGCACAAATAACAACGAGGTGCAAAATTAAATCTCCCAAACACCCTGCCTAAGTCTCTATGTGGTCAAGCGTGCGCCAGGGCAGCAAAAAAAGTGCCCATTCTGCCCACCTGCTACATCAGTTGGGCTGGGTTCTGATATCAGTTACACTAGCGTAAATCTGGAACAAGCCCAGTCAAATCAGCTGAGTTATGACTACAGCTTTACAACAGGGTAAAATGAAAGCCAAAGTTAGCCCATACCCAGTGTATGTTGAATACCCGTCCTATGTTAAGAGACCGGTGGCTGTGGTGGCACAGCATGAATCTGACATTTAGAAATGGTCTAGTGTTATGAAAGACCCAACTATCACCACACATAGCTCCTGTGCTCATTTCCGTGACTTAGTCAAGATAGCCGAAGAGCAAATAGTACAAGGTAACAGGCTGCTTCTGGCAGCACAAGGTCTGTACTAAGCTCCATCCCAGCCACTGGTTGTCTGCAACTGAACTGGATGCCCTGAGCAGCAACTGTGGCCTCTGGCTACAAGGAGAGTCACCATGATAGTACAATAGGCATCCTGTTATATTGGTGTAAATATGGAACTGAGAAAAAGCAACTCCTGCATTCTCATCCTGACTCTAGCTTTCTCGTCTTCGGCAAATCATTTAATTTTTCTGTTTATAGTTTTTTGGACATTTGTTAAGAGTCTCACTTTTTTACTATTTTTAACAGTATTTGTTAACATAGGTAATTGAAATAAGGCTTTTACCAAGCATCTGATCTGAATGATAGAACTATCAAAAAGTCCCTTAATAATTTGCCTCCAATGACAACTGATTCAAGCTTAGCAATGAAACAATTAGATTCCATTACCATCACATATGTCCAGCGGAGTGCATCAAAACTCTAAATAAGAGAATATTCGTGTTCAGTACTTGTACTTAGGGTTGGCTATTTATATCGTCTTCTCTATAATAGGTGCATCAGTGTACCGGCATAAGCAAGGGGAGCATTATCAAGGTAAATTGAGACTAATGTATTGTCTCTTATGCATTTTTGGGTTGATGACCAGACCTGCTAATCTCTGCCAAAAGTGGATTTAGAATGTTACTTAAGGCAGTGTACGTCGGAAGAAGGAAAGGCCCACTCTGCCTGCCTCAGCTCAGGTGTATGTTAAAAAAATCATCCCTTCCCTAGCTAGATTTCAGCATTGTGTGTCATTTCTATTTCCCATGTTATGTACAAAAGGGCTAGTGGACTGGCTACACTGCATTCAACAAATAACCAAAATATGCAGCTGGGTGATAATTAGAATTTGCTTGAAGTTTGGCAGACTGTGCGTGTGTTTATATTTCAATTAAGATTTTCATTAGCCTCTCCTAACAATAATCCATTGCTTTAAAATTCCTCCTTTCCATATTTTATCTGGTCTTAGAAACAACCTGATACTATCGCTGCTCATGCAACATACCCAATTCATTTTTCAATTGGATGAGAAGACTGAGAAATATCCTGGAGGAATCAAAAAGCCAAATGTGTCTGTTTACAGTTGAAAATATGGGGGAAAATGCTAGTAACAAGGAATAGGGATCTAGTTTAATTGGGGCAAAAGCACATTTGAAAACAAATAATTTTAAGGGGGAGTTGCTCTCTGTCAAAAATTCCATTACCTGTTTAGAAGTAACTGATAACTTGGAAGAAAATGACCTTAAATCCCTATGGATAAATGTCCTAATTCAGAAAGCACAAGATGGGGTATTAGATGATGTCTGCTACAGACCACCAAATCACACAGGGAAAAGAATGAGCACCTCCTTACTCACTTACCTATAGTGTGTAGGAAAAAGGCTGCATAGCCATGGAGGACTTCACCTTGAGTGACATATGTTGGAGATCTCTCACTGCCACTCCTAAAACATCCTTGGAATTTTTAAACATTATAGATGACCATTCCCTAACTCAAAAAACACAGGGGAATTCTTTACTAGACCTTCGCTTAACAGATAAAAAAGAACTGATCACAGAACTAAAAATTGATAGCTTAGGTATATGTGATAATGACTTGATTATATTTATAATGTGCAAACAGAATAAAGTCCAGACCAGAAATTCATAGATTCATAGATTCATAGATTATAGGACTGGAAGGGACCTCGAGAGGTCATCGAGTCCAGTCCACTGCCCGCATGGCAGGACCAAATACTGTCTAGACCATCCCTGATAGACATTTATCTAACCTACTCTTAAATATCTCCAGAGACGGAGATTCCACAACCTCCCTAGGCAATTTGTTCCAGTGTTTAACCACCCTGACAGTTAGGAACTTTTTCCTAATGTCCAACCTATATATATACTTGGTGTTTTTAATAAGGCCATTTCACAAAACTAAAAACACCTATGAGCTAAATCAGTTCTAATGAAGAATTTAATCAGAAAAATGTGAATGATAATTGAGAATCATTAAGAATAACTTACTAGATGCTCAAAAAGCCACAATCAAGGAAGAAGGCCATTCTTTTTTTTTAGGCCTGGTTTAGAAGAGAAGTGAAGGCAGCTATAAATAAAAAATAAATAACAAATAGAAGAAAGGAGATGTTGATAGTAATGAATATAAATCAGAAGTTAGGAACTGTAGAATCTAATAAGAAAAGCACTCCTACAAAAAGAAAAATCTATGGCCAGCAAAGTTAAGGACAATAAGGAGTTTCTTAAAAAGAATAGAAACACAGTATTCTGACTAGATGGAAATGGTAGAATATCAATACAAATGCAGAAAAGGCAGAGGTATTCAATAAATGTTTCTGTTCTGTAAATGAGGAAAAACACATGATCTAATCTCATCATATGGTGTTAACTTCTTTTCATTCCACTAGTATCTCAAGAAGATGTTAAACAGAAGCTATTAAAGTTAGACATTTTTAAATCAGTAGGTCCAGATAACTTGTATCCAAGAGTTTTAAAAGAGCTGGCTGAGGAGCTTGTTGGACCATTAAAGTAGATATTCAATGAGTTTTGGAAATTCCAGAAGACTAGAAAAAAGCTAATATAGACACAATTTTTTAAAAGGGTACATCGGATGACTTGGGTAATTATAAGCCTGTCAGCCTTGTTCCCTTACAAGATAATAGAGTAACTGAAATGGAACTCAATTAATAAAGAATTAAAAGAGAGCAATGTACTTAATGCCAATCAACATGGATTTATGAAAAATAGATCCTGTCAAACTAACTTGATATTTTTTTTATAAGATTACAAGTTTGGTTGTTGAAAGTAACAGTGTTGACATGATACACACAGACTTCTCTAAGGCATTTGAGTTAGTACTGCACAACATTTTGATTAAAAAACTAGAACAATATAACATTAACATGGCACACATTAAGTGGATTAAAAGCAGTCTAACTGATAGCTTTCAAAATGTAATTGATGAGTCCCCATTTACAATCAGGTGTGTTTCCAGGGAGGTCCCCTTAGGTATCAGTTCCTGGTCCTACGCTATTTATCAATGATCTGGAAGAAAACTTGAATCATCACTGATAAAATTTGCAGATGACAAAAAATTTGGGGGAGTGGTAAATAATGAAGAGGACAGCTCACTGATTCAAAGTGATCTGGATTGCTTGGTAAAATGGGTGCAAGGAAACCATGCATTTTAATGCTGCTAAATGTATACATCTAGGAGAACAGAATATAGGTCATACTTACAGGTTGGGGGGACTCGATTCTGGGAAGCAATGACTCTGAAGATTTGGCAGTCATGTTGGATAATCAGCTGAACGTGAGTTACCAGGATCATGTTAGTTCTTTATTAAGAATAATATTATTCTTTATTAGTTCTTTGTGGGTATTTCCTTGCAGGCTCAGGCTGTGGGGCTGTTTCATTGCTGTGCAGACTTCTGGGCTCAGGCTGGAGTCTGAGCTCTGGGATCTTCCCACCCTGCATGCTCCTAGACCCTTGGCTGCAGCTTAAGGCCAAATGATTACACAGCAGTGAAACAGCCCAACCGCATAAGCCCCACGAGCTCAAGTCAGATGTCTAGTTGCTGTGTAGAGATATCCACTATGGCCTAAAGAACTAATGTGATCCTGAGATGCATAAGCAGGGGAATCTTGAATAGGAGTAGAGAGGTTATTTTACCTTTGTATGTGTCACAATGTGGCTGCTGCTGGAATACTTTGTCCAGTTCTGGTGTCTACAACTCAAGAAAGATGTTGATAAATTGGAAAGGGCTCAGAGAAGAGCTGTGAGAATGACTAAAGGATTAGAAAGCCTGCCTTATAGTGATAGACTCAAGGAGTTCAATCTATTTAGCTTGACGAAGAGACGGTTAAGGGGTGACTTGATTACAGTCTACAAGTATCTACACAGGGAATAAATATTTAATAATGAGTTCTTCAATTTGCTAAAGAAAGGTAGAACACAAACCAATAGCTGGAAGTTGAAGCCAGACAACTACAAACTGGAAATAAGGTATAACTTCTTAATGTTGAGAGTAATTAATCTCTGGAACAATTTACCACGTGTTGTGGTGGATGGGACTGATTGTGTGGATGAAGATTGGACGTTTTACCAAAAGATATTCTGTAGGAATCATTTGGGGTAAGTTCTATGCATGTGTTATACTAGAGGTCAGACTAGATAATTACAATGATCCTTTCTGGCCTTGGAATCTCTGAATCTATTACTATAATTTTAGAAAAACATGTTTTGTGAATAGTGTCCCTGTAGCAGGCTGTTATCCACAGAAGCTGGGCCTAGGTGGTTATCTGGGGAACCAAATGGTCTGCCAGTCAAAGTTCAAAATCAAGTAAACTGAAGAAACCTTGTAGTAAAGTGCAAACTAAAGAAAATAGCCCCTTCCTGAGACTTCTTCCTCACAGGGGAATCCCAGACTCTTCCCTGAGGCCTGGTCTACACTATGGGGTTAGGTCGAATTTAGCTGCGTTAGGTCGATATAAAATGAATGAGTCCACACAACCAACCCCGTTCTGTTGACTTAAAGGGCTCTTAAAATCAACTTCTGTACTCCGCCCCGACGAGGGGAGTAGTGCTAAAATCGACTTTGGTGGGTCGAATTTGGGATAGTGCAGACACAAATCGATGGTATTGGCCTCCGGGAGCTATCCCAGAGTGCTCCATTGTGACCGCTCTGGACAGCACTTTGAACTCCAATGCACTAGCCAGATACACAGGAAAAGCCTCGGGAACTTTTGAATTTCATTTCCTGTTTGGTCAGCGTGGCGAACTCAGCAGCACAGGTGACCATGCAGTCCCCCCAGAATTGTAGAGCATAGACTGTTTCTACGCTCCCCCTATCATCTCCGTCCCTGAGGTTATCGCAGATTAGAAGGCCAAAAAAACACACTCGCGATTACATGTTTTCCAAGCTCATCAGTCCTCCCGCACTGATAGGGCACAGCTTAATGCCTGTAGGTATTCAGTGGCAGAGGCCAGGAAAGAATTAAGTGAGTGCGAAGAGCAGAGGCAGGATGCGATGCTGAGGCTAATGGGGGAGCAAACGGACATGATGAAGCATCTATTGGAGCTGCAGGAAAGCCAACAAGAGCACAGACCCCCGCTGCATCCACTGTATAACCGCCTCCCCTCCTCCCCATGTTCCATAGCCTCCTCACCCAGACGCCCAAGAACGCAGGGGGTGAGGGAAGGATCCGGGCACCCAGCCACTCAACTGCAGAGGATGGCCCAAGCAACAGAAAGCTGTCTTTCAAACAGTCTGATTTTTAGTGTGGCTACAATAAGCAATGTGGCCTTGTCCTTCCCTCCTCCCTCACCCCACTCGGGCTACCTTGTCCGTTATCTCTTTTTTTTTTTTAATTAATAAATAAAGAATACATGGTTTCAAAACAATAGTTACTTTATTTCAAAGCGGGGAGGGTGGTTGGCTTACAGGGAATTAAAATTAACAAAGGGGGTGGGTTTGCATCAAGGAGAAATACACACAACTGTCACGCCGAAGCCTGGCCAGTCATGAAACTGGTTTTCAAAGCCTCTCTGATGTGCAGTGTGCCTTGCTGTGCTCTTCTAATTGCCCTGGTGTCTGGCACGAAATGATTGTCTGCCATTGCTTTCATGGAGGGAGGGGCGACCAATAACATGTATCCAAAACCACCTGCTACAATGTTTTTGCCCCATCAGGCACTGGGAGCTTAACCCAGAATTCCAATGGGCGGTGGAGACTGCGGGAACTGTGGGATAGCTACCCACAGTGCACCGCTCCATAAATCGATGCTAGCCACTGTAGTGAGGATGCACTCCGTTGACTTAATGCATTTAGTGTGGACATACGCAATCAACAGTATAAAATCGATTTCTAAAAATCCACTTCTATAAAATTGACCTAATTTCATAATGTAGACATACCCTGAGACCTAATATTTGAAAATTTCAAAGAAGACAGGTGGAATTTCCCTCTCTTTTGGAAAGGCTGCCAGCTCTCCAGCTCACTCCACAATGTCTTCTTTTACCTGGGAAGCAGGTTGTTTATATCCTTTCCTCCTATCCTAGCATGGTCTGCTGAGGGAGGCCTAAAAATTCTAACAGTTCTGGAACTGCACTCTACAGGAATTCCTTCTGGCTGAGAAAAGAGGAGCTTTGAGTCTCCCATATTTCAAGTTTCCAGTCACAGGCCTAGATGTAGTCAGCAGCCTGAGTTTCCCTGAGACCACAAACTACCACCTGAGGACTACTTCCTTGCTCTTTTTCCTTTTTCTATGGCTCTGTTTGCATTACAGATGGATGAAATTATTCATATAAAACTTTTTGGCAAAAAAAAAAATGAAAAGCAAATTTGGAGACAAAACCAAAATGGTTTCTTTCAGTGTTTTCGGAATGAAATGTTTTGATTTTTGGTTCATTCCTTTAATTTTAGTTTTTTAAAAAAATAAAAAATGTTTTAAAGTGATCAAATTGAACCAATGTTTCATTTGACCCAAAGTAAAAAAAACTTTTAAAAAATTCCATGCCAAAAATTTACATTTTCAGTTCAACCTGAAACATGTATTTGTTTGTTTTTCAGAATTGCCAGCAAATCAAAAAATCAGTTACTCACCCAACTCTAGTTTGAATTACAACCTTGGAACAAAGTTATATGCCCCCCTCCTCCCAAATTTCCCTGTTCATCCTTAAAGTGCTAGTATATTCCATTAAAATTCAGTTTTATTGACAGTAATTCTGTCAAAAACTTTTAGAAAGATGAGCCAAAGCATCTAGAGAGGCAAAATAGATGCCAAGCGTTTTCAGACCTATCATAGAATATTAACACTGACAGAAGTGGGAAAAACCTGCCTCCCCCTCCCTACCTTCATAGGGCAAGTAGTAAAGAAGGCATCATGCTGTTATCCACTGACCCCTAAATATGCTAAGGATCAAAGCAACTGTTTTAAACGCTGTCTAAAAATTAAACCCACCTACTGTGTGTGTGACCTTAATAAATCAGACAAACTGGCAGCTTCTGCATTTAGTGTGTACTTGAGCTATAGTGTAGATATCTTAATTACAGTATGAAGTGTTGGTTCCCAGAGGTTTGGGCAAAGACTGCATAAAGCCTGAAAGAAAATGACAGCAGAATCTTGCATGGCCACTATGCTATGAAACCTTCTTATGTATAAAATAATAAAAATGAATGCCATATTAGATTATTACTCCTTGGTTCCCTGTCTCTTCATGTCTAATGTGTTTTAGTTGTGCATTTATTTGTACAGTAGAACCTCAGAGTTACAAACACTTGGGAATGGGGGCTGTTCATAACTATGAACAAAACATTATGGTTGTTCGTTCAAAAGTTTACAACTGAACATTGACTTAATACAGCTTTGAAACTTTACTATAGAGAAGAAAAATGCTGTTTTCCCTTTATTTTTTTAGTAGTTTACATTTAACACAGTACTGCACTGTATTTGTGTGTGGGGGGGGGAAGTTCTGGTTTTTTTGTTTTGTTGTCTTTGTCTCTGCTGCTGCCTGATTGTGTTCTTCCGGTTCCAAATTAGAAGTGTGGTTAACCGATCAGTTTGTAACTCTGGTGTTCATAACTCTGAGGTTCTACTGAATAAAAATTACATTTTTTTTAAGGACAGCAAGAAATCTCTCAGGAGCAGTTTCCAAGATGGCACCAGTGCCTCTTCCTGTTGGTAACCTTGATATCTGATTTTTTTTAACATAGGTCATTTTCTTGAAAAAAAAAAGAAAGTAATGCTGGCGATTGACCTCATTGAAAGAGCTGTTACAGAGCTCAAGAATTATGTGATGATACATGCTTGAAAAGAAACATGTGGTACTGTCTGGGAATATGCTCAGTGTTTAAAAAAGATTACCCAGCCTATTGAAAAATCATAACATCTCTTCAAGAGCACTAGGAATACTGTACCAGATGTCTTGCAACTTTTGCCTCTATTTGGGATGATTATCATCTTCTTTGGTCATGCCATCCATGGAGTAGTCCCTGCTATTGACATCTCTTTGAGGGATAGATATAAAGCCTACAAGAGAGGGTGGATATGCTCAGAGTGCCCCAGCCATGACCTGAAATGAAATGACATTGGTAGGATCCAGACTCCAAAATTATTACAGGCCACAAATGCCACATGTGCAACAGCCACCTGACTGGATCTGTGCTGCTTTCTCTTGATTATGTGCACTGCCTTAAAACATACAGACAGACAAACAATCTTAGATTTTAATCCACTGCTATCTAAAAGTGCAGATTCTTGCAGGTCCCATGAAGAAGATTCATGAAGGATACATTTGTTGTGCCAAGTGTGAACTTTCACAGTGACAGCATTGTATGGGGCTCCCACAGAATAGTTCCCCCCTTCCCAACAAATTTAATTTGTTTGATGCTTGTAAACTAAGCTTATCTAGAACTTCAATGTCCTGCTGTTACCACTGCCTGAAACAACTTGAATATAACTATATTACCAACATCATATTACCTAACCTCTAGGAATTAGTAACAGATCTGGACCAGTGTATACCCCTTATATTCAATTGCTTGGAGTAAGCAAACAAATATATGTGGTTTTGTTGAAGCTAAATATGAGGGTTTTTTTGTTTCGCATCATTATTCAAACTGGATTTGGAGTGATTTTTGTGCCCATGGAAGTGAAAATTAGCACTTTCTGGAGCCAAGCATAGTGCAGGCAGGCACCATTTCAGCTTCATGCCAAAGCATCTCAATCCGAGTTGCATTATCCCTGTTATTTTGGTCCTAGGCTTCTCAAAAAGAAGCCATGCCAAATGTGTGGTGGTTTTGTGATATGAACAGTTGGGGCTTAGAATGACATCATTTTCATTAGAATGACATCCAGATTCAGAGGGGGAAAGCTGGTGCCAACACACATCATCTCCCTGTGTACCAACTCATGATATAATGTCCCTTTCAGGGCCATCTGTACCATTGCCACAACCTTTTTGCAGCAGATGTAACAGTATTAGCCCTGCTGCTCTCGGAGGTTGCCTCTCACAAATGGGAAGATGGTCTTGTGATGAATGGGTTATGATGGGACTCAGGAGACCTGGATTCAATTCCTGGCTCTACCACAGCCTTGGTGGTGGGCAGGCAATGTAAGTACCTAGGTAGACGCATTGTAGTCTGAGAAGTGTAGAGGGGATGGCATTACCAACTAGCTATATTGTTGAAGCATGATGCCCTCCGCTGAGGCAGTGCTTGACCCAAGCTGCTGATGCTGTAAAGGAAAGAAGCTGCTGCTACTGTTTCCTTGGCACCACCACTCATTTCAGAATTACTAGCTCATGCCTCTTCTTAATTCCAAGCAATCCAATTTGGTACCACAGACTTTAGTATGGTCCCCATTATATTGCTATGCAAGCACTTGTATACAGTTATTGTTTGGGTAGGGTTCTTAGAGTCTAAAGCAGGGGTCAGCAACCTTTCAGAAGTGGTGTGCCAAGTCTTCATTTATTCACTCTAATTTAAGGTTTCACGTGCCAGTAATACATTTTAACGTTTTTAGAGGGTCTCTTTCTATAAGTCTATAATATATAACTAAACTATTGTTGTACGTAAAGTCTTTAAAATGTTTAAGAAGCTTCATTTAAAATTAAATTAAAATGCAAAGGCCCCCGGACTGGTGGCCAGGATCCGGGCAGTGTGTGTCACTGAAAATCAGCTTGCATGCCGCCTTTGGCACTCATGCCATAGGTTGCCTACCCCTGGTCTAAGGGATGCCTATTGTAGTTTGTAACACTGTTCCTAAACGGGTAGGCCTGATCATGAGTCAGGAATCTCAGGCGCAGGCCTATAGCTTGTAAATCATTTTGAATTCTACAGAAGCTGAAGTATTTTTATTATTGCTTCATCTATTATCTTGCATTACACCTCTCCTGTTGGCAGTCTGGGAAAACATCTGCCCTCACATTGTTTAATTCCTGTGAAGTGATGAAGAGGAAAAAATCACTCCCTCTCCCACAATTTATTTAAAACAGGCATTTTGTTGCTGCTGACAGGTGGGTAGAAAATTTACTAAATGTGTCAGGTTTTTGTATGGTGCAAAACACAATCAAATATGCTATTTTTAAAATTCAGAAACATGAAGTTGCTTTTGCAAGCATACATTGAAAATGATTCTGTGGATATTGTTGGATCACATTTGATCATATAGAGGCAGTGTCTAGGAATGCTTTTGTCTGTCTGTGCCTTACTAGGAAACAGCAACTTTCTGATGTGGACTTTGCTACTCAGATCCATGGATTTTTCCCTCAAAGTCTTGATTACTATAATGCACTGTACATGGGGCTTACCTTAAGTCAACCCAAAAATGTTAACTGATACATAGGTGACAGCCTGCTTTCAAAGCAGACTGATCACCATGTGTGCATGACATCGGTGCTCTGTATCTGACTTAACTGTTTCTTTGTTTTCAGATGAAATTTAAGATGTTGGTCTTGCCCTAAGTGGTCTGGGACTTACCTACTTGAGAGACCACCTCTCTCCCACTGCCCTGCTGCCACAGTTACACTGAGCGTAGGTGCTCAAGCTGGACTTCCCTCCATTTAAAAGAAAGAGAGATTGACGATAGGGTGTTTTTTCAAGGTGGACCCTCAGCTTTGGAATCTGCTACTAATGGGAACTACTAGACCTCCCCAAACACACACAGAAACCCTGTGGCAGAACCAGGAATTGGATTTCCTAGTCCACCTAGGTTAGGTTTGTAGGACTCTGTGAGGAGGCATATAATGTTTTTCACTGTGCCATACTTATTCTGCCGGTTAGCACAGGAGTTCAGCCTCCTGGGCTGTTAATGTTACGTTCCTGTGAGAATAGATTTCTTTAAAACTGTCCCAGGAAGCCAAGCAGGGGCAGATTGGCAATCTGGTTAAGCAGAAGCTCTACAGTTAAGCTGAAAGGGGAAGACAGAGTAGGTTTAGGTATTGGAAGAAAGAAAGTATTTATATGAGTCTTTATCATGGCCACATATCAATTCTTAAGCACTACCTTAAATGAAAAAAATTAAATATAGAAAAATATTGTTTGTTTTTGTACTAAAAATATTCTAATGCTCATTTTTTCTCTGCCTTCTCACACTTTTATAGTAATCTTTTCATCTCTTTCAGGGCTGAAGAGTTTGAATGGTTTTTGTTACCACCATGCTAGTTTAAAAATAACCTGAAATACACTGAACAGTGCAATTCAATTCTTCTACTCTTCCTCTTGGTGGCTCTCGTCGTAAAGCAGCCTTCACCCATGGCTAGAAGCTTATAGATCCCAGCTGCTTTTAGTCTTTTGATTTGTTTGTTTGTGGCATGATAAGATCAGCTGCCTTCTAATTTAGGAATATGTTTAGAGTGACTCTCCATCTTTCCCTTGCTATTGCTAAGGTTTGTGTTCATGCCTTTCCTTCATTCTCTTCAATTAATAGACTCCTTCTGATAGGATTCTGACCTCCAATTCAAGTAAGGTTACACTGGTTGATAATCAAAATGTGTATGAGCTTCAAGATGCTCTTCTTGACTTAAAAAAAAAAATTCCCTTTGTGAATTTTAGAAGAAACTGATATCCTCCTGTGATAGCTGAAGTCGTTTTAAGCTGGCCTGCTTGTCTCAACAATACCTTAAAATGCCAATGAGTGGCTACTAATTCAGCCATTTAGCATCTTTTCTCTCTTAAACTCCCTGCACAGGAATGTCAGAGAGTCTGTCACTATCATTGTTTAAATCAAAACTAAAGACACTTCCTTCCGCACATGACCTTCATTCTACTGGCTGACTGTAATATTAAACTATTCTATTTATTCTGTACAGAGTGCCTTGTTATGTTTCAGCATGGCGTGAGGTACTATATAAGTTGAAGTAGATAAAGTAAATGGGGTTTTTAAATAAATTTTTATTACAGGTTTTTTCTTGGAATTAACTGGAATATGGTTGCAGTATTAGGTGCAAACATTGGCATTTCTGCCATAGGGTACACAGGGCAGTGAAGACGTGTATTTTTTGTTTTCTGCCCCACCTATCTGATATATTAAGCAGCACAAACGTGGTTAAAGTTGTTGCAGTTTCAAGACTGGGATTTTGTATGATAGGTGAAGAAAACAAGAAAATCTCACTCAGATCTCTGTGGTGTCTCTCAGAACTACACTATTTGTTCTTCAGTCATGGTGTGAATACTTTTGAGATTTTTTTTTGTCAGCTAATAGAAGAAATCTATATTATAATAGCACAGCATTTTTAAGACTTCACTTCTTAAGCAAGTTTTCCTTTTTTGTACTTTGCATGGACAAGGTGTGACATTTTTCATTTGTATAGCTCAGTGTTTTCCAAAGTGGGGTAAGCATTCTTATCCTATTTTACAGATGGAGTAACTAAGGCACAAGGTGCTCAAGTAACTTGCCCAAAGTCATATAATGAGTCATTAACAGAGTGGGAAATCCTGGCTACACTGAAGTCAATGGGAGTTTGCCAGTGACTTCAAAGGAGCCAAATTTTCAATTCAGGTGTCTTGAAAGGGCTTTTGTTCTCAATGACAGTGCCCCCTGAACTGATATAACTGGAACTTCAAAGCTTAAAATTAATAGCTGTAACATCAGTAATACATATTTAATCCTCTTTTACACCTATTTTGTATTTCCAACGATTACTGATTACTTTATATTGATGGATTAATGGTATCCAAAACTGTGGTTTATGAAGAACTCTGGCTGGTGGACCATGAAGAAATGTCTGGTCACATGGCCCAGTCTCTCTTCATTATTTCCAGCTGCTACACTGAATTGAAGGGCTAAAAATATGTATATATCTCCAAACATTTTTATTTGCACAAGCAATTGCTAGTTGCCACATCAGTGTTGTAAAAAAATTAAGGGAAGGGGAGGTCTGCATGATCAAAAATGGGAGTGGAGGTGATCTACAAAACACTCTATTAGGGCCTCTTGCAGGATGGAGATCTTTTGGAAAATGCTACTATACTAGTTCTAAATAAAGATCTTGGGTGCTAGAGCTCTTGCAAAGGATTTTTTTGGACCTCTGTCCTCTTGCTTTGTCAAGAAGAGTGCTATCCAATATAAAATACCCTATTTCCAAAACAAACACTCCCATATGCAAGTATAAAATTAAATAGCCATGAATATTTGAGCCTGCACTCTAAAATCTGATTTCTTTAACACGTATGGGAGTAAATCTCAATTACTTGCATGTTCACAGAAGGCTTACCCAAAAGGAACACAGAGACCAAATTCTGAGTAGTCACGTGAATTTAAAAAATGAAACATTCATTTGTGGCATTTTCCCAGCTCTACTTATTTGGTTTGGATAGAACTGTGAACATTAAAGGAAGCATTGATCAGGGTAATGAGCCATTTTCTAGCCCTTCTCCATATAATTGATTAGGTTATGGTATAAATCTACCATGCCCCCACAAGGCATGCATTTTCCAGAATTCATTACTAATATAGCTTCTTTGATTTCTGGATCTTTTGTTTCTTTTTCTAACACTTCTTTACAGGATTCTGACATTGCTATAGCCTGTGTTTGTGTCTAGCCAATAACTTGAATTTGTTTTTTAAAAATGCATAAGCTCTGCTATGCCTATTTATTTTTAATTTTTCAAAATGTGCACTGTTTTGACCCCACAACATTCAAATTCAAGAGCATCTGTTACTGAGTACACAGGAAAGTCACACTTCGGGAGCTTCCAGCTTTGACTGTGTTCCTTTGAAGAACCTGCCTTTCATTTTCCATCAGTCTCAGATTCTACAAGATGAATGAATTCATCCACGCTAGGGAAAACCAATCTAAATTTACACCGGGTCAGATTCTGCTCTGCTCCTCTACTGTAAATCCAGAGTTACTCCACTGCACTACAGTGAAATTCTGCTCTGCTTCACTACTACAACTCCAGAGTTACTACATAGAACTCCAATGAAGTTCAGTATTGTGATTTTTTTTCTTGTGTATTTTAGGGGAGCACCTATTTGGATGGGGCTTTGATAGTATGCCTGTAGGAAACCTTGTTTTTTCTCAGCTTTTTAACTGTGTGATACTAAAGGACACTATCAAGCTAAATAGAGAGTTTACATTTTGAAACCAAATATTTTACAATTCTATAAAATAACCTCCTGGATGCATGAAACTTAAATCTGTTTCCTTAAAGACCTTTTTATTCTTCATCATGTAGATACACCAAGTTTGTTGTTGTAGCATTGCTCGTGACTTTGCTAATAATGCTGGCAACTGGTTTTTAAGTGGAGAGAAGCATTTAATTACTTAGAGAAACAGATAAAAAATTTGAAGGACTTTAAAAGCATATAGGTAAAGAAAGAATTGGCCAAATTTTGGTTCTATCAACCTTCACCATAAAATATTAGGATCCAATTTTGTGAGGTGCTGAGCGGTTACTGAGGTGGTCAGTGAGAGTTTAGAGTGCTTAAGATCTTTAAGGAGCTGCCTAGCATCTCCTTTAAAGCAACCATGATGTCAGTTTTCTTGCTATAGAAAAAAGTTCTTATCATAAGTGCATACTGATTTGTTGTTGCAGTTCTCCTTCACCTCCACTATCAGATGGAAAATATTATCTGCCCATTGATCCAATGGGCTTTGGATAAAGCACATAACCTGAATGCAATTCCTACAGTTTCTCTCTGTTGGAAGTCAATCTTTGCATATCTTACAATAAACTCAACAGTTTACTCAAGTAAAAACCATGAGACATAAATCAGGAACGTCATAAAATGTTTGAAACATGTAAACTCTATTAATGTTCTACATGTTTGAAAGTAAAGGGAAATCCCCCAGAAAGAAGCATGGCTTTTGAAGTCAAGGGAATGTAAATACATTTTGGATAGATGATTCACTCCCATGGGACCTACTTTTTTTATGGCAAGCAAGCCCATTGCAAGTTTTGCATGGGTAAGGTTTTAAATGGCTTGTGAACAATTTGGTGCATTCATAGACCAGGTCTTCTAGTAGTTCAGAGATCTAGTAACAATCTAATTCACATCAGACATCAATTTTTTCCAAAACACTGAGCAGCAACACAATTTTTCTTGGTTGGGCATAATGAAAGTGGGTTTTTTCTTCATACATTCTGAAGTCCCCAGGGCCATCTAGTATTGTTATTTGTGTCATATGAACAGGTATTGAAAAGCTTATTTAATGGTAGCTGCTGCTTTTGCAGTCAGAGTGCTAACAGTGTCTTTGAGAGCATATAGCTTTAATGGCCAAAAAAACAGTAAACAATACATCCTTTATTGCTAATGCGGACAAATAATGACCCATAACTCTCAGGCATGCTGTATTGTTGACAGCTATAGTCTGGTCAAGTGCAAAACAAGGTAAAAGGTTATCTGTGTTATTAGCCAACTTAGGGCCTGATCCTCTGTTGTGGTGATTAGTGCCCTCAGCTCCAACTGGATGAGGCCCTCAATCTATATCCAGCATCTTTAGCTGTTTATGGTGCTTGGGATATTCTTACAATTAATAATCTTACATTTTCATATATCTATTTCTAAAAAAAATATCATTTTATATAGATCACATAGGTTGAAAATATCTTTTAAAAACATTGGCCCTGAAGTTGAAAAATGGAGTTGCTAAAGCAAAAAGCCTCTGAAGGATACAAAACGATCTCCAGGGAACCTCAGAGGGTTAACGTTTCTAATCTTGTTCTGAAGTAAATATTAAAGGAGCACGATTGCAACTGTTTATCTTATTTATGTATACTAATGACATGGGATAAGAGCTGCAACAAGCAATATGAGACCATCCCGATTTTGGACTCGCAGAGAACAATGAATCGGACAATATAAGACCATTGCATATAAAGTTGCTCCACATGCAGGATCCTGCCAATTTGCTGAAACCAAAATGCAATGCTTTGACTGACATGAATGTGTGATGATGATCTGTATCTGAATGGTCATTTCTTGTTAGCTTTGGGTGAAGTTTTATGTGACAGAAGAGTACAGTGATGGAGAAGACTTCCACCTATGAGAAACTGGAAAACAAAGGAGAAATGAAATTATGTGCATTTGGATGCTTAGTTTTGAGTTTCAGAGGGCCTTCATGTGAAATCCTGGCTCCACTGAAGTCAATGTTGTTGGTTTTTTTACTTCACTGGGGCCAGGATTTCACCCATAAGATAGGAGATGAGTAGTTTTGAGTCCTAAGAGTCTTTTTCAAGTATTTTTATATTTCAGTGTAAATTTTGCTTGTCCATATGGCAGTTAAGATGACTTAACTGTCATCTTCTCTCACAGTGATGCTATAGGAGTAAAGATTCCAGTAGGTGGTTCATCATACCCACTTGAGAATACTATGCAAAACTTGTTTAGTTTATGAGACTGAGTCACCATGTGAGACACTATGGTGAGTTACTATTCTACTGTACAACTTAAGGGCGTGTATATATATATATAGGGTGACCAGGTGTCCAGTTTTTGACTGGAATAACCAGTTGAAAAGGGACCCTGGCAGCTCTGGTCAGCACTGCATACTGGGCTGTTAAAAGTCCGGTTGGCGGTGCTGTGGAGCTAAGGCAGGCTAGTCCCTACCTGTCCTGGTTCCACGCTGCATCCTGGAAGCTGCCGGCAGATGGGGGGGGGGCATGTAGTTCTGTGCGCTGCCCCCACCCTGAGCACTGGCTCCGCACTCCCATTGGCTGGGAACCGCTGTCAATGGGAGCTGTGGGGGCAGTGCGTGCAGGCGAGAGCAGCGCGCAGAGCTGCCTGCCGCACCTCTGTCTGGCTGCTTCCAGGGTGCAGTGCAGAGTCAAGACAGGAAGGAAGCCTGCCTTAGCCTCCCACTGCACAGCTGACTGGGAGCCACTGGAGGTAAGCCTCAGCCCCAACCCCTGCCTCAGCCCTGAGCCCCCCCAAACTCTGAGCCCCCTCATGAACCCCAAACCCCTCATCCCTGGCCCCACCCCAGAGCCCGCACCCCCAGATGGATCCCTCACTCCCCTTGCACCCTAACTCCCTGCCCCAGCCCAGAGCCCCCTCCCACACCTTGAAGCCCTCTGCCCCACCCCCTCAGCCTGGAGCCCCCTCCTGCATCCCAATCCCCTCATCCCTGGTCCCACTCCACAGCCCGCACCCCCAGCCAAGCCCTCCCCTCCTTCCACACCCCAACCCTCTACCCCTATTCCAGCCCAGTGAAAGTGAATGAGGGTGGGGGGAGAGAGAGCCACTGAGGTAGGGGGAATGTAGTGAATGGGGGGCAGGACCTTGGGGAAGGGGCGGGGCTAGGGTGTTTGGTTTTGTGTGATTAGAAAGTTGGCAACCCTATATCCGGGGGTGCTGGAACTAGGAGTGCTGGGGGTGCGGCAGCAGCCCCTGGGGTTGAACTGGTTTCCATCATATACAGGGTATACAGTTTTGTTCAATGGCTTTCAGCATCCCCACTATAAAAATTGTTCCAACGCCATTGGTGTCATCCTCAGACAAGTCCTCTGGAATTCTAGATCATATGTTTAATCATCCACCTAACATTATATAAGGCTAACACAGATTTACTAGAATTTTAATAAGAAAAAGTACATTTTCAACCCTGAATACAGCCCAGCAGGAACCTTTCCATAAAGTGATACTACTATTATAGACCAGCAGAAATGCATTAAATACTTTCCTCAAGATTCTGGTAGCAATGGATATTGCACTTTGGAGTCTGTTTTGCTATAAAGAGCTTTCTGACAGCATTTTAAAAATATTCTAGGGCACTCCACTGCAGAAAAAGTAATGAAAGTGCTCCATCCATGTCTTTATTATAATGGATCACTGATGAGCCTTAGTGAATCATACGGAACCACACAATATTTTTGGATTTCTTTTAAGTGAAACCTTAACTCTGAGTTTCCTGGATTTGGACTGCTTGGTTTTCAGATAATTAGATCTCTGTAATGTTTTACCCTCAGATTACTGATATGCACTCTTAACCTTAACTCAATTTTAACAAAGTTTTTTTTCTCTTGGAATATGAATTTGTTATAGTACATCATGTCCTATAACTCCCTTGTTCACTGACAGGTAACTTTGCTCGCGGAATATAGAAAAATATGCATTTATTCTTTTCCTCAAGTGTGATAAAAGTAATGACAGACTGAAAAGATGACATTTGTTCCTTTCTCAAGGAACTCAGAGTTAATCAGAAGACATAGCAAAAGGACACAGGCAAGTAAGATAATGAAAGAAGAATGGTAGAAAACAAAGACGGACATCATCTTTTGGGCAGTGCTTTTCCTGAAGTGAGTGGGAAATAAAAGTTGGTTGCATTGTAGATGTCTAGTTGGAGACTTATAGGTTTTGTTTTTTTTTTAAATAATATAAATGATTGGATTATGTTACAGTAAACTTATTCAGTACATCAGATATTTTTGACACATTCCTTGTGTATTTTCTTCTGTCCATGTGAACATCATTTAAGACTAGAACAATATTTTAGAAGCTTGGTATATGTTAGTTTCTTCTCCAGTGCTGAAAAGGAGTTTTAAAAGAAGTCCATGCTAATTTAATTCAAGAAGTTGGAAGTATAGTTTTCCTCTCATATGTAATCATCCTTCTGCCTATACAAGCAAAATTTCTTCTTAGATATCACTTAATATCTTTACTTTTGCTACAGATAAAAGTTACCCTAGGAAAATGTACAACAGTTAGACAAGCAAAATGGCTGGAAACTAAAGATTTATCAGAGTGGAAAATACTGTGAGTTTCTGTCTCTGTCATAAGTACTAGGGTAGACTAAAAATGTAGGTGATACGAAATTTAAAAAAAAAATCCAACTGCATTGCTAGTTTTGTTTGGTTAAATTTGGAAATGATGCATAAAGTCAGAATAATGAGATCAGTATTGAACAGAGGCTGCTTTGTGGGCCCTGCTATATAGTCTCTGTCCATATCCATGAGAAAACCTAACACTGTTCACTGTAAACAAAACAAAACAAAAGAACAGCACAACACAGTACACCTTTAACTTTTGATATGAAGAACTTATGTACATTAGACAGCATATATTGCAAACAGTAATGTATCCAACGCTTACTTTCTACAAAATTGTCCCTTTTTACCTAAATCTCATGAAGATCTTTGGAATAAAACATGCTTCATTTTGCTAGGCCAAAGCATTCTTTAGATATAGTATTATAAGAATTTCAAATTCCCCAAGTCTCAGAATATGTTTCTCTGATTTTCTTCAAATTGGGCAGTAAAAGTCTCCTTTGTTTACTAATTTACAAAACGTGAAGGGGAAAGGATCATTGTGAGTTCTTTAGAATTGGGAGACAAACTGATGTTTCAAAAAGCTGAGCACTTTTGGCTACTGTTGAAGTTAATAGAGTGAGTGGGAATTGAACTGAATTCAATGGAGTTTAGGCCGCTTAGCACCTTGCAGCATTATACTCATAATGGAAAACTGGTTATCATAACTTTGGAGAGGCATCTTCTCCTACTCCTGAATAATTAATACAACAGTTTCTTTCATCTAATCCATCTCAGGTTATTGTGGGGGACGGGGCAGGATTGTTTTGTTTTTTCTCTCCTAGTACCATATTACATGGGGGAAATTTAAAAACTGTCTGGCTGTGTGTTGTGTTTAATGTGCAGTAACACAGGAAAACTAGTAACAAATTAAAAAGATTTTTAAACTGCTTCACCACAATAAATCTCAATAATCATGCATTCCAAATAATGAAATGCAAATATATTTCCTATATCTCAAGTATTGCATTGGTCGTGCAGACTCTACATACAAAATTCTAATGGATCATCTAGATTTATTGTTAATGACTATCAGTAATAGCTGCTCATTTAATGCTTTCTTACAGAGTAACTAAACACACTTATTTCTTTCTAGTAAATGTTAGTTTTTACTTATTGTTTTATACACCTATAGAAAGAAAATAGCTCTCGAGCATACCTTGCCATGAAGGCAAGTCAAAGACTTTTTTTCACTTGTTGTCAATGTCAGTGCTTCTTGATGACAAGTAAGAGAAGGCAATAATGCTACTTTTCATACACTGTCCTTTCCAGCATGTGTATCACTTCTATAAATGTTTCTAAATTTACCAAGCTGAGTGACTAATTTAGTTTATTCTGTGCCCTTTGGCATATTATGTCATGCTCAGATAATTGCAGTACAATAGAACCTGGAATTATTCATGTCTGGTTATCATGTAGATCTTCTGCTAGTCATGGTTTATCATATTCCATTTTAAAAAATTTTTAAAAATAAGTATGAATGGAAATATTGTGGAATTTGCAGTAATTGTCAGTGAATCCTCTGTTGATATCTACAGCCTAAATAATAGCTGTACTATTAATGTTTGTTATTTGTGTTATGGTAGAAGTTCAAGACCCCAACTTAGATCTGTGCCCCATTGTGCTAGGTACTGTACAACCAGACAATCAGTGTTTACAATCCATATAGACAAGGTAAAGAGAGTGTGCAGGAGAAGGGATCTAACATGCAAACAGAATGAACTGGGTGATGATTTGCAAGCATTGTGTTCATTAAACAATTTTTAAAAAACAATTTTGGGGGGGTTTATCTTAAGAGGGAATTGGCTAAAAGAAAATATAAAGGGAGGGAGGGAAACACTGAGGAGGAGTGATGGGGATAGTGCAGGGAAGAAGAAGGAGGGGAGGAAGGAGAAGAGCATGAGGCAATAATATTTTGGCTGAAGAAGTAAAAGGCTGAAAGGAGTGAGGAACCAATCAGCAGAGGGGAAAGAACATTCAGAGTAAAAACTGTACATAGCTGAATGATGACATCATCAGTTTTTGGAAAGTCCCTGCTCCAGCTGCCCAGTGCTGAACTATTCATGTAGCCATTTTATAAACTGTGCTGAGACTACAAAACTCATTTCACATAGAGCTGGAAAGTAATGGTGTTCCCAGAGGTCTTAGGTGATACAGTGCTTGAGTCAACTTGTTCACCTTGACAGACAAATGTTACGAAGAATTTGTAATCCATAGTCAAGGTCAAAGTTACCTTTTGAAGTTGTTTTGTTCTTATTCTTCCTAATCAGTCATTTTGTCTCCTGAACAGACAGCACCTTTCTGGAAAGACTCACCAATAATACATTGTATTTGTCAATAGGTCACAAGCAGGGTCTATTAAAGATGTCACAGTGGGAAAGACAACTGAGAGTGGGCATAACAAAATGTCCCTTTTATTTACAAGAAGCATAATCTGTAATACACAATTTCAATGTTGAGATAAAGCGTAGTGTGTCTAAGAGATTGCTGATTCTTTCATGAAAGCTTTGAGTGATTCCAGAGGTCTGGGGCAACTTGCTTTGGGTAATTATTATTCACTAACAAGGAAAAGTGATTATTATTTCTCAGAATATTCATACAAATCAGTAGCACATTACTTACTCTGCCAGTGTTTCTAGTCCAGACCACTAAAGTTCACAATTGTTAATCAGATCTCTTAATTGAAAAGATGATAAAAGGTAGAACAATTTGTTTTTCATTTACTGGCTGTGTCATAACTACATCTCAGACATAATCTAGTGAAGACCTACAATTTAGAAGCAAGGTGTTTTCTTTCTGAGAACACTGATCAGATATAAAGAAAACAAAGGTGATAAACAGAAATAAAAATGAAGGAAATTATTTGTATAATTTGGGAGCCACTCTATACTAGTCATTTTGAAAACCATATCACATACTATACCAGTAGCAATCTTCTCTCTCAATCCATCAGGATAGACAGGCACATAACAGACTGACCAATTTATTATAAACAGGCCTTTTTATACTAGACTGATTGCGGAGATGTTACTTTAGCTGAGAATGCTGCAGATGACATTAAAATACAGCTAAAATGCCAAATATACTAGCTGATTTCTCAGGGTTTTATTCATGCTGAATGTTGCATACCTTTCAGTGTATGGAAACCCACAGGTGATCATAGAATAGGTTTGAGCAGCCTGTTCAGTCTATTCAGATGACACATGGCTAGGCCATGGAAACTAATTTGGCCCAGTTCTGCAAGTGTCTTTCTCAGACTGCCAAAGGGGTGTGTAAACATCCCTGTAATGCCAATGTTTACCACACTTCCTAACTAAAAACTCTTGTGGTTGAGGAAGCTGTTTTTCTTAGTGAAAGTTAATCCACCTCTTAACTGGATTAACTCCTGTTCATTCATCTCAGCACACTCCTTTCTAAGTACATATATACTCTCTTCTCTCACCAGTGCAGTATCAGAGTACATCACAAACATTAATGAATTTATCCGCATGTCCTTGTTTGTTAATGAAGCATCATAATCCAAAAATTAATGACATGCGCAAGGTCCCATAGAGTGCCCAATGTTGTCATATTGCGGGAATTGAGCCCACTGCCCACGTCTGTTGGGTCATAGTCCAAAGCCATGACCATTCTTCCTTCTGTGTGGAAGAATAGGTCTGCACATGTTTCAGCCTTAGCACCTTAGGGTGAGACCCCAATAATTCCTATGAACTAAGAGTCAGCCCTGGTCTGTATTTGATTTTTAAATCTCAAAAAAGTGCAAAAGCTTCAATATATTGTGCTTATTATTTAGTAGGTGGCACACTTCCCTCTAATTCAATATTGATTTGAATCCTTGCTCTTGCATGTTATTAGCCGTCATTGTGATACTGGAGGTGCCGTCATCTAAAACAGAGGCCCGGACATCTTATGGTCATTAAATATCCCATGATACTTTTTATAAAAGTAATTATATTGGCCCTGTACTAATTAGTATGCTTCCTACCTAAGATTCTCTTTATAGAGTCTACTGTTCTTTTTAATTTTCAGTCCTAAATTGTTGTGTAGTAGTGCTGAGCACTTTTTAAAAGAAAGGACTTTTCACATTTAACGTCTGTATATATTGATGGGTAAAGTCATCCCAGTTATAGTTTGCATGTATGCTATTTTGCTGAGTTTCTAAAGCAATTTGAGATCCTTCTGAATAGATATTGTTGTTCTTTGTTTCTAACTTTTCACTTTTGAATCCCATCCTAAAGAAATTAATTTGCATTCTGAACTCACTTACACCAGTTCATATACTCAGGCCCTTTAAAGGGGGACATGACACTCACTTTCAGATTGTATGACCTTAGCTATAAGACATAGATGCCAAGCAACTGCGAGGTAAGATGGACATAAGAGAATTCTTAACACTTCAAGTGCCATCTGTTCTATAGAAAATCCATCTTTGATGTTGGCATTGGCGTGACACAGATTCATAAGCTGCAGGTTCCATCATAGTAGGTGCCTTGAAATCCAACAAAAGACCACTTGGGATGTCAAAATGTGCATTTATAGGAAGCACTGATCACAGGATCCCATGTGAAAGCCAGCCCATGGCAAATAGTGGTATCAGGGACCAATAACAGCCACAAAGTGATTTCAACAGTGAGCAGGGCACAAACTATACACTGTTAGGTGAGGTGGGGAAAACAACCAATATTCATCTGAGAAATCTGATATTTTTATGAATATGCTAAAATTGTATGCAACACAAAATTTGTCATTTTTGTAGGGTGACTATTGCATTTTATTGTTACCCACAAAATAAGGTGTTACTTTGTCACAAAACAGATTTTTTTTGCCAGCTTCACTGGCAGTGAGAATTTCATTGCCAATTAATGGCACTTGCCCCCCAAAAGCAAACAGTGCCACAACCCAAATTGGTCATTACCAGGATATTTCATGTGATGCCCTGTCATGTGGAGGGGGAACCAATGGACTTGAATAATGTTCTTCATGCATGATAAACTGAGTGTTTGTTTGTACAGTCAAAGGCAAATGTACAAATGGATTATCTGATTCCTAATCACAGTCAGCATAGAGCTAGACGTAGAATAGCACAGCAGGGTGTGACCATCATTTCAACAGATGATGCGATCCTAATCCATAACTAGTATGTGTGATTGTCTTTTGTTAAGTCAGTGCAGTATTGGTGTCAGTAAGCCCTGAAAGCCTACTCACTCTCTAGTTCTCTCCCCCACACACATCAAATGATGTCAGTGCTCTCTCTTGATTAGGCTCAACTGAGTCCAGTCTTACATCATCATTGATGGATACATTCCAGGCAAGGACATGTGGGGAGATGCAAAGTCTTGCTGTGTGGTAGTCGGGAAGGTGTTACTAATGTCTGGAGTTTGAGCTCTTCTGGAATGCCGAGGAAAACAGTCTTTTGGCTCTGGTGTTTAGAATTAAGCAGCATGGCAGCTAGCTCGTGGTATAAAGATATCGTGGCCACAAAACCACAGAAACTGAGCACTTTGTTAATTAATAAATGCTGAAACATTGGACAATGATGATAGCAGATTTTTTTATTGCATATATTTTATCTACTGTAACATTTAAAATGAGTGTTCATTTGAATTCAGAGTTTTGAATGTACTCTGACAATGCTGTTCATCAGTTCTGTGGTTAGTTTAACACACAATACTCACTTGATGTCATCTGCAGACTATTGCACTCTAAAATGTCTGTTGTTGAAATAAAATTTTAATCCAACTTTTATTATGTTCAAGTTCAGTTTCATCAAATGTCTGCAGTATAATGTCTATAATTCTGAAATAGCCTGGAAAGAACAAAATGAATCCATTGTGCAGCTTTGGTAGTAGGATATTGATTGCAAATGATTAACTAAAGGAAATTAGATTCTGGTAGTTTTTTCTATCATCATTTGTTACTAGAATAAACTAATAAATCTTTGTTGAGAATATGTGCTTTCACATGGCGCAGGAGTCACCTAGGAAAGGACACTATTTACTAATATTTTCATGTTTCTTTTAGTTTTACATTTTGTTAGTCTGTGGAACAATTAATATTTTTCAGATTGTGAATGCAGTTATATGTTCTCTCCTAGCTCACTGTTTTAAAGAGGTTTGTGAGAAAGTAATTCATGTTTAGGTATATTACAGTAAATAATAATTAGCACGTACAGCTAATTTTTTGTTTTGTCCATATGTGCAAGAAAATCAAAATGGGTGTGACATAACAAGTGCTTAATGTACCCATAATTATGGCAGATTCCAAGGGCTAACAGCACTTCAGCACCTGTAAACCTTTTTATGGGAGAAGGGGGAAAAAAGACAAAGAATTCTACTTTCTTTTTCAAGGTTTTTCTTCATTCCTTTCCAAAGAGCTGGTACTTCCACACTGAAGAAAGTATCTGTAATAGTGTTACCACAAACAGCTCTCTCTGAATGTAACCAGAACTGCTTCCATATAGATCAGAAATATCTTTCTAGTCTTCTGGAGACACAGAAGGGAAATGAAAACTGTTTGTAATGTAAAAGATCAGCTATTGCTTTCCTTTATTTAGGCTGCTCAAAATGTTTTCACTATCACAAAAATTAGATACACAGTTTTAAAAAATAAAGAAGTGCATGTTTATCCAGCCTCATCGTTTTCATTCCCATTTCTGTGCCTCCCAAGATATTTCCAGCAGCTATATCAAGTTGTCTGTTTCTAAGCTGAGTGTCTGTTTCTAGGCGGCTAAGGCGTGAAGTATTATGTCGCTAGTAAAAGTAAAGCATAGCGCACGCTCTCCATTGTAATTTCTGCTGACTATTGCTGGGTTTCCATTTTAGACAGAGTTTTGCCTGAGAAATGACTGCAGGATTGGCTCCTGTTGTATAATATAGTAAATCTAGGTCATAGACGCCCAGAGGCTGTAAAGTTCAGTCCAACTCCTACTGTAAACCTCTTGCTGGCTTCACTGGGAGTTGGAGCAGGGCCTCAATGCCTCTAAAAGAATTACAGTTTATATAGGCCCAGAGCTGTGAAGTTCCAATTCAGATTTGGATCTAAGCTTTTCCAAACCTGGGAATATTCAGGATAAAATAATTGATTCAGGTGCATCTCTAATTTGATTTATTTCTGAAAGTTTAACTTTTGCAAAATATAGTTCTGAACTTCTGTTTATTTTAAATACTGTATTCTGACTGCAGTTCAGTAAATTCTGGAAAACAGAATTACCAATTATTTACTTATGAATTGTGGGCCCATTGCCTAAAATTCAGCTATCACTCTCTGTTAAAATATTTTTCTTTTAAAAAATGGATTTTTTTACATTTTATTTTAGCTCTTTTAAAATGCACGTGGCTCAATACTTGCTGCCACAATTTGCTGGCAAATAGACAGGTATATTCATCGCTTGCTATATTTATTTTATGTTAGGTATAACCAAAGCACCAAATACAATTCTGTTGGATAGAAAGGACAATCTTGTTTGTTCTCTGTACAGTGCCTAGCACAATGGCACTAAAATCTCATCATCATAATGCTGCTATGCATGTGTCTGTGGATGATGTTGCACTATAGTGACTGGCCCACTGAGAACACAAGGGACCTACTTCTACTTCTGTTAATAAAGAAGTTGTCCTTTACCTCAAGTAGTAGAGACTTGTATTTTTGCAGTGCAGATAAAGGAACTGATTTCTAAACCTGGTTCCTCCTTGTGTATGTGTGATTTACATTGTAATTGTCTGTTTCTGCAGAACATGGACATGTTTCTCTAGGTGCTATAAAATATTTTTTAAACGCATTCAGAGCTCCACACTACCTCATAAACAGTTCTACCTTTCATAATAACCAACTGAACAAAAAAACCCATGCGGCTCATGAAACTCTGATGGACAGTCAGGGGGAGCAAATTCCAAGGACAGAGCATTCTCAGTAAAAGTTCCCTACTGCCAAGCTTGGGATGACAAGTTCCAGGCGCTGATGGGCAAAACTTCTCCTTGCCCACAATGGACCTAATCTACTTCAGTGTTACATAGGGAATGAAATGGTCTCTTAACCAGATCTCCAATAATGGAGAGTTTTAAACACCAACACCTTGAATTGCACCTGGAACTAAATAGGTAGCTAGTGCCGCATAAAGAGCACAGCTGTTAGCTGCTCAATTGGACCCACCCTTCTCAGAAGGCAGGTCACTATATTATGCACCAGCTGCAGCTTCTGTAGGATCCTCATAGACTTTCCCAAGAAACATGCATTACAGTTACGGAGCCTGGAGGTTGCATATCTCCATGGGCTGGCTGTTTCCTCCAGCAGAGTTTAAAAATGTTCTATTATTGAAAGAGTTAAAAAAATCCCCTTGGAAAAGCTAATTATTGCATGCAGATACTTCTTTGTGTGATCAAGGAGGGGACAATTTAATAGGCTCTGTAATACAACCAAGAACAAAATTGCTTTAAAGGAAGTCTCTTGTTGAGTGACAACTCTGTTGCCTGAGCCAATTAGGTCCCAATAAAGAGTGTTGAATTGGCTCCTGCTTTCTCATTAATTATGTTCTGTCACAGACATGGGGCTTGATTTAGCAATTTTGTATTACATTAAGATACTGAAAGGAATGGAACAAATGGCTCACTCTGATAATAGGCATTCTGTACACGGTGTGACATTTACTATCCAGCTGTCCATAAGGCAGCCTAGCACTTCAGTTCAGGGGTTTATTTGTCATTGCTTCAAAGGGACACTCAGCTTTTCACAAAAAAGAAACAGAGAGGCTAATAGATAGGACAAAATGTACTGCTGATATGCTTTATTAGAGATAGGATGCTAGGGTTTTGCTAACAAGCTCATCCGTTGGGACTAAGCCGAGTTTGCTGTCAATCATCCTACACACAAAAGCACACTAGTTAACAAGGAGAAATGAATTACAGACACTTATTCCTGCCTGTGGGATCACAAATACACCAATCTGTGAAAGAGGCACAAACTCAGGAGACAAACTACATATTTGTCAATAACCTCCTAGAAAGAACCCTAGTAATTCTTTGAAGACCTTTGATTTAGTTTCCCTCTAAAATACATGTATAGGGAATGTTTTAGTTACCATGACATTTTTCTTTTGTTACTTGTACAAATTTTCATCACATTAAAAACAGAAAACTGAGGAGGTCTGCAAATGTTGTAGTAGGTATATACACTGCTTTTTATACCAAGCCACAGGGGCTGCTGCTGTTGTAATATTCATTAAGAGCAACAGAAAATTAAATCTTTAAACTTTAGGTTCAAGCCTTCATCCATCAATGTGTAGAGCATAATCTAAGTCCTGGTTTATATCTTATATGATAATTAAAGTAGCAGGATTTTTTTAAACTATGTTCTTTATTCCATGTGTGTGTGTGTGTGTGTGTGTATATATATATATATAAAATTTATATATATATATAAAATACAGATGCACACACATGCAAGAGGAGCTCTGATCCTATGGGGGGGGGGGTTGCCTGTGTTGAGTTTGCAAGTTCAGACCCAGTGCATATAAGGGTGTGTTTTTATGTATACAAATAAGTATGAATGAGCATATGAATGTGTGTGAATATAATAGATTCAATTGTTTTGAAAAAAAGATACTATCCTCATCCTATCAATATATTGGCATTTATAATGTAATATGTCCACAGCCACTGTGTAAATAGTTCTTTAAGCCTATACATAACAATTGTTCATTCAGAAATAATAGCTCTTACAAGTATGGGACTCATCTTGCAAATCTTTAATTGCATGTACAAAGGCTTTCAAGATCAGGCCTTAGATTAGAAATGAGCAAAGAAAGACTGGAGGCTGATGTCACTACAGGGACAGAGTTAAGGTTGTTTTGTCATTGTGTAGATAGTGAGCATATGGGGAATGTTAATAGTGTGTGATGTTTGGTGTCAGATGTATTCCTAACCTTAGTAGTGATTTCCATAGTTTTTAATATTTGGGGTTTCAAATTTAAATTGTGTAATTTTACAAGTTGTTTGGAATACCACTTCTAAATCTTAATTCTCAGCCAACAAAATTTGCTGTTTGGTAATATTTATATAGTGAATATTTTTGTGGCATCTAGATAGATAGATAGATAGATAGATTTCCCCATTCCTTCAGATCATTAAAATTCTTCATCATCCTTTCAATGAGGTAAAATAGGTTACCTTCTGGTGCTAGAAGAGAGGGGAATGTTGAGGCCAGGGACCTAGAGAGATTCATAGATCCCAAGGCCAGAAGGAACCATTGTGATTATCTGGTCTGACCTCCTGCATAATGCAGCCCAGAGAACTTCTGCAAAATAATTCCTGCAGCATATCTTTTAGAACAATATCTAATCTTGATTTAAAAAAAGGTAAGTGGGAGAATCCACAACCCTGGGTAAATTGTTCCAATTGTTAATTACTCTCACAATTAAAAATGTATGGTTTATTTCCAGTCTAAATTTGTCTAACTTCAACTTCCGGCTGTTGGATCATGTTATGCTTTTTTATGCTAGATTGAAGATCCCACTATCAAATACTTGTTCCCCATGTAGGTACTTATAGACTGTGATCAAGTCACCCCTTAACCTTTGCTCTATTAAGCTAAATAGAATTATGGAGCTCAATCTATCACAATAAGGTAGGTTTTCTAACCTGTTAGTCATTCTTGTGGCTCTTCTTTGAATCCTGTTCAATATATCAACATCCTTCTTGAATTGTGGGCACCAGAACTGGGAATAGTATTCCAGTAGCAATCACACAGTGCCAAATACAGAGGTAAAATAACTTCTCTATTCCTATTCGAGAGACCCAAGGATCACATTAGCACTTATGGCCACAACATTGCACTGGGAGCTCATGTGAACAAGTTATCCACCAACGCCCCCTCATCCCCTCCAATCTTCTTCAGAGTCATTCCTTCCCAGGACAGAGTCCCCTATCATGTAAGTATGGCCTATTTTGTTTATTCCTAGATATATGGATATGCATTTACAGTTAGCCATATTAAAACACACATTGTTTGCTTAAACCCAGTTTACCAAGCAATCCAGATGTCTTTATCAGTGATCTGTCTTCTTCATTACTTTGCACAAAAATTGAGGGTGTGTTATTGGCGAAATTTATCAGTTATAATTTTATATTTCCTTCCAGACCATCGCTAAAAATGTTGAATAGGATAGAGCCAGAATCAATCCCTGCAGGACCCCATTTCTTAGCATATGCACAATGTGCCTCTGGTGCCATGTGACCAGGATTCATCACCAAATTTGGTCCGCTTCTTGGATCATTAGCTTCTCCGGCTTGGGCCGGGAAATGACAGTGAGTGCGATGTAAATGCTGATCCATGCCCCCCAGAACTCCACTCAAAATACATCCATCTGATTATTCCCTGTTTAAAATTACATTTTGAAACCTATCAGCCAGATTGTGTGTGCCATGTTAATTTTATATCATTCTAGTTTTTTAATCAAAATGCCATGCAGTATTAAGTCAATACCTTACAGAAGTCTATTTTCTAAACATTATTACTTTATCAACCAAACGTGTAATCTCATCAAAAAAGGTATCAGGTTAGTTTGCCAGAATCTATTTTCCTAAACCCATTTTGATTAGCATTAATTACATTATCTTCCTTTAATTCTTTATTAATTGATTCCCACATCAGCCAATTCATTATCTTGCCAGGGATTGATCTCAGACTGATAGGACTTTCTCTGTCCCTTCTCTCAGTCTGGTCATCAGTGTTGCAGTCTTCTCTGCAGCTGCTGAAGTCTGCAACAAACTTCCTGTATCCATTCACCTCACAAGTTCTGTGGCACCGTTTCTAATCCCAGCTGAAAATTCCTGTCTATATTTTCATTTCTGCTTCTGTGGGTGATAATAGCAATTCTGCAGAATGTTTTTCCAGGGATAAAATCTGTGTAAAAAGGCAAGTAGGATAAGGCTCCAGTCCTGCTTTTATGCAATCAGTGGCAAAGATCTGCTGGACTTTAATGGGAGCAGGATTGATATTGTATTGTGGTGCAAGATACTGGCATTCTTTAGGGGAACATTGCTAGGTGTTTGCAGGAAATAACCAGTACACATCTTTGGAAAGACATTAAACTAAAATGTGTCTTAGTTATTATATCAACTCTGAGGTTACTGGGACCAGGTGCAGCACTGTCACTAAGCTGGAGCACCAGCAGCACGTAGTCCATTTTGTAGTACAGGCAAAATACTCAGGAATGCTGTTAAGAGACTACTCCTTATTTTTCTGGCTCATGGGTCATGGTTACAAATGGTGATATCCTGGGCAGGGGTCAGTATCCACTAACATCTATTAGTAATTATTATCTTTTCCTCCCAGTGGCTTTCTGAGGACACTACAATTTTTTTTTCTCAAAACATTTTCTTCATCCATGGCCTGTTCAGCCATCGAGGTGATGCACCTCCTGGAGCCGGTGTGTTTTATTGTCAGTGATTGGGTGGGCATGGGTTACTCTGTCTGGTCAG
The DNA here is from genome assembly GCF_027887155.1 of Malaclemys terrapin pileata. Classification (NCBI taxonomy): domain Eukaryota; kingdom Metazoa; phylum Chordata; order Testudines; family Emydidae; genus Malaclemys; species Malaclemys terrapin. Next base: position 103,443,261 of record NC_071508.1, read on the forward strand.
TAGTCTCCCATCTTTAAGAAAGATACATTCAAGGCAGAACAAGTGCAGAGGAGGGCTACTAGAATGATCTGAGGAATGGAAAATATACCTTCTGAGAGGAGACTCAAAGACCTTGGCTTGGTTAGCCTAACCAAAAGAAGGCTGAGAGGAGATGATTGCACTCTACAAATACATCAGAGGAATAAATATCGGGGAGTGAGAGGAGTTATTTAAGTTAAGCACCAATGTGGACACAAGAACAAATGGATGTTAACTGGCCATCAACACATTTATGCTTGAAATTAGACAAAGGTTTCTAACTATCAGAAGAGTGAAGTTCTGGAACAGCCTTCCAAGGGGGGAGCAGTGAGGGCAAAAAACCTAACTGGCTTCAAGACTGAGCTTGATAAATTTATGGAGGAGATGGTATGATAAGACTGCCTTCAATGGCATATAGCTGATCTATCACTGCTTGCAGCAAATATCTCCAGTGGCTGATGATGGGACACTAGATGGGGAGGGCTCTGAGTTACTACAGAGAATTCTTTCCCATGTCTCTGGCTGGTGGATCTTATCCACATGACCCCCCTCCGGGTACTACGTAGTATGCGGAGATACGGTTCCTGGCAATGGGAGCTGCAGGGGTGGCGCACAGAGCCACCTGGCTGTGCCTCAGAGCTAGCAGGGGGACATGCTTCTGGGAGCTGCTTGCGATAAGCGCCGCCCAGAGCCTGCACCCCTGAGTGCCCCCCGCACCCCAATCCCCTGCCACAGCCCTGATCCCCCTCCCACTCTCCAAACCCCTCAATCCCAGCCCAGAGCCCCCTCTTGTACCCCAAGCCCCTCATCCCCAGCCCCACCCCCACTGTGCCTCAATAGCCTGCCCCATCCCTGATCCCCCTCCCGCCCTCTGAACCTATTGGTCCCAACCAGGAACACCCTCCTGTGCCCCAAATCCCTCATCCCCAGCCCCACGCCAGAGCCCGCACCCCCAGCTGGAGCCCTCACACCCCTCCCCTGTACCCCAACCGCCTGCCCCAGCCTTGATCAATCTCCCGCCTTCTGAACCCCTCAGTCCCAGCCTGGAGCTCCCTCCTGAACCCCAAATCCCTCATCCCCCAGCCCAGAGCCTTCACCCCCCCGCACCCTGAACTTCTCATTTCTGGACCCACCCCAGAGCCCGCATGCCCAGCCAGAGTCCTCACCCCCTCCTGCACCCCATCCCCAATTTCATGAGCATTCATGGCCTGCCATACAATTTCCATATCCCAATGTGGCCCTCAGGCCAAAAAGTTTGCCCATCCCTGCTTTAAATCATGATTTGAGGACTTCAGTAACTCAGCCAGAGATTAGGAGTCTATTACAGGAGTGGGTGAGTGAGGTTCTGTGGCCTGCAATGTGCAGGAGGTCAGACTAGATGATCATGATGGTCCCTTCTGGTCTTAAAGTCTGAATCTATGAGTAGCATTCCAAATGTCCTTATGACACACAGAGCCAGTGTCCTCCTTCATTTTGTTGAGATGTCTTTTCCTTCTCCTCTAAGACTGATCCTCAGGGATACTTGTGATGCATGACCTGTGTGCAGATGGTATGGCTGTTAATGTGGCAGGATGGCAGCCACTTCTTGTTTGAAATCTAAATATTTTTCCTACTTGCACTGGGGTGGGGGAACTGTTTGGCATTCCCATTGTACTATTTCTTCTGTGCTAGTTTATTGGTGGTTTTTAGTGACTACTTCAGGCTTGTGTTTCGTTCAAGAAGCTTGTTAGATGTTGGCTCCAAGGTATTTGTCCTTCTGCCCATAAGTCTGAGAATCCTAATAAAGCATTGTGTAGTGTGTTTTGATAGTCTATCAAAACTAAATAGGGGTCCTTTGACTCTGCCAGGCCTGGTTGTGTTTGTTTTGTTTCAAGTACTTTGCTATTTCCACTGACTTTTCTGCTAATTTGACTGTGCACACTTAAGGCTTGATGTGCATGGCTTGAACTGATATATCAAATATCAATTTCTGCAATCAGTCACACTTGAATTGTGGGCCTCTGCTATTAATTATCTGGAATCCTCTGCCTGAACTGTGATTTATAATGTGATGTTACATTTTTATTCTATATATTGCACAACAGCTCAATTTAAAAAAGAATCAAGTAGTATTCCAATAGTAAGAGGTAGTCTTTCCTGTTTCATTCAGAAAGCTTTGCACCGACAATGGGTCAAGGGCAATCAGGAATTTCATGTGGTTCTTTCACATTTAGTTTCCTTTATTTATTTCAGATTTAACACTCAGATACATTTATTTTTGATGGTAGTAATCAGGCATGGCCAGAATAAGAGATCTCAGGGTCTATTCTTACATTTCCAAGTGCTTCTAAAGTCCTTAATGAGGTATTTGAAAAACCACCTTTCCTACCCCTCATAGGTAACTGAGGTGGGCTAGGATGTCCTGGCCTGAGGTTCTGTCTGAATTGAATGAGGGGCAGGGCATTCTCAGTGTAGGGACTGAATATGGATTCTCCTGCCTGGCTGCCAAAATCCATGAGTGGACGCCTAAGACCTTATAAAGTTATATTGGTATAAGCTAAGGTGTGAATTTAAACTGATAGGGAGTTATACCAATATAACTTTATGTGGACACTCTTATTCTGCTACGTGTGTGTGTGTGTGTATTTTATTTTAAACTTATTTCTCTGGAAGGGGTTTATGATAAAAAAAATCCATTCTTATTATAGAATAAGAGTGCCACATGGGGAGTTCTGCTGGTATAACTATATAACAACATTCTGGGTTGTCTCTGTCTGTGTGTCACTCTGAAGCCTAGAATGTCTTGAGTCAGCGTGAAGTGATGGCAACAGTCACATACCTGGTTTTTGTTTAGAATATCACCAGGTTCAATAATCACCAGGATTTGTTGTCTGTTACCTCCAGTTTTAAGTTCTCAGCAATTTTGACTTTACAAATTACTCCTGTGAGGTTTACAGCTACAACAAGGCATGTATCTATGCCATGCCAAGTATCCTAGACCTCTGTGATATCAGAGAGAACTCAGCAATCATCTTACTCTACAACTAATTGCATGCAACAGTTCCATAGTTTGTGTAAGGCAGACTTCACAGAGGGTGGATTACTTGGCCCAAAAGCCACATCCATGCAACAGCACAGGCTTTCAATTACTAGTACTGGTATAAGTGGTAAAACTTTCCCGGGTAGACCAACCCTAAGATTTATTGCAAAGATTTCTTGGGTGCGGGGATCAGTTCAACTTAGACCATTTTGCCACCCTCTTCCCACCAATCTTTGTTTATTGGGACTGCTTTTTACCCAGTTTGTACGCTGTTCTCCACTGAGTCCAGTTTTATTTATTTAATATTTGATTTATATGTGAGGCCTGTCATTTAAAGACACTTGCAAAATTAATGATCTAGATATACACAGTGTTAAAAAAAATACAGTTTACCCTATCTTTCATGGAATATTTGAGTAACAGACAGTAGCTGTCTTGGAATTTGCTCTGCAGGACTGTGGGATGGAAGTTAAATTGAGTCCAGGACCTCTATTGAAAGTATCCTGCCCTGTTCCTCAGAAATTCATATCTAGAAACTCTTAGCTTGAGCATCCTGATCAATCTTATCTGTCATGGCAAAGTACAAGGGAGAGGAGGCCTCCACGTTTTTCTGGACCTGAATGAGAAAAGGCTTTATAGATCAAAAATCAACATCTTCAATTGGATCTGGAAACTAACTGGAAGTCAGTGCAGCCATTAGATAACTCAGGATATATAAAATATTAAATTCCTATTAGTAGATGCATTGTGTGCTAGCCAAAGTTTCCAAGTGGCCTTTAATTGTAACTTCATGTTTAGTCCATTGCAATAATCCAGTCTGGAGGTGACAATGGGATAGATAACTGTGGTCAGGTGCACATCTTATTAGTCTTCTAGTCAGGCACAGATAGAAACAAAATCAGTCTTGGCAGCACTGCACTCTAGCCTGCCAGAAGCAACTAGAGAACCATAAGATCCCTACTGTATTAGCCAACGTTAAACATGGGCGAGCACATGCCCTCTCTTTCATTCCAGTGGTTCCCATATCCCACAAGAATTACTTCTGTCTTATCTGCATAGAGCTTCAAGCAGCTAGTTCTTGTCTATGCAGTAAGTCAAAGACTGGGAAAGTGAAGTGAACAACATACTGTCTATCTTGGCTACAACATAATGCTTCTCATGAGTATCTTTAGTATACATTGTCAGTATACAATACATTAAAAGCTGAAGATGAGGCCAACCTGCAGCGGTCTGATTCAGATCTCAAACCTACCAAAGTCTAGCAATATACTGATGCTGGTTTTGGGTTGGTCCATTCTGTGGCATGTCTCAAAGATAATTTTAGTACTTAAGAAATAATAAATAATTATAGTTTTTGTTTGTGAACTGATTCAGAGAACCAGAGAGGATTGTATATCTTCTTAAAAACTAAATTATGCTACTAATTAGCTAAATAATGAGCTTCCAAATGATTTTTAAATAACTGTATTTAGATACTGATTCATACAAGTTATTTCCACACATGTAGCAAGCTGTTATTTCCTTTGTGTGAGTTATGATGAATGATTCAAAACGATGAGTCTAAAAAAGAAAAGTTCAAGATTTATATAACCACAAGATAGGTACAAAGCAGCCCATTTGAAATGACTGAAGTGCGAAAGGATCGTAGTTATTTAAAGAAATGAATGAAAGTAGGTCTGCATTCTCTAGATTAAAAACGTACATGAACAAGGGGACTTGTTGAGTTACAGAACCATCACAAAGCAGCAGGCCAAGTATAGAGAGTGCTGTGATGTATTTAGTAAAAATCATGCAAATCACAGAAAAAATATAGGGAGAAGAAAAGAGGAAAATATTTTCTTTAGCTGTTTCAAGCCAAAAAATACATAGGTTTGAAGAGTGTGTGTGTGTGTGTGTGTGTGTATTTCCCTGCCTCCTCTCCACAAAACAATCATTGATACCTAAAGCTATTTGAACTTGTCTAAAATGCTGATAGATTATAGAAGCGTTATAGTTATAGTGTTATGACACAGCGATGAAAGTAAATCAAGTTTAACATCCCATTTTGATTGCCATAATGCCCTAATACACACAAATATTATGCCCAATGGCAAATAATTTATTCTTGGCTAGTTTAAACATTTTGTCACAAAACACTTAGTTTTCTGAATATTTGGGGATGGGGGGTTACAGGGGAACATCAGAGACAAGAACTTTATTTTCTTAAGTTTTATTTAAAAATAGTTCAGACAACTGAAGGCCACCATATAAAAAAAACTATAGACACACCAGTCCAACAGAGCCCCAGCTATTTGTAAATATTGCACAAGAATATAAGATCTAATGCCAATAGAGATCCATGTTGTGTTTGATCTCCAAATTGCTCAGAAGAATTAGGCATAATGCCAACTCTCATCCTTTCTATAGGGGAGCTTTATTTAGTCATTGCATTCCAGCCCCCATCTAGTTCTTTGTATCTTATTATGACAAATCTTCAGATGAACACATGTATCCAAATCAGAGCCTAAACAAAATATTCAGACTAAAATCACATGTTTACAAACATCTTAACCTGTAATAAATACAGTATATCCTTATTTTGCAAATGAATTAGGAATGATAATGAGTAAAATGTTCAAAAGCTCCTTACTTGCTGTTTGTACACATTCCCTAATGTGTGTGCACAGAATGGCCCCAGGCTGGGGAGACAGCCACTTTGTTGTTACCCCACCTAGCTCTTACTCCTAAATTCTCTGATCAGCTGTCAGTTTCCAACCACCACTGAATCTTTGGTTCCCATTATTCCGTCTGCTTCTTACAGGGCCCAGTGATTGAACCTTGTGATGTTCTGACAAAAAAAGATCTCCCAACCATGCTTGTAGCTGTTTTCATCTTTTCACACTGACTTTTATAGGTTTCTGAGTGACACGTACAGTGACAATCCCGGAAGCTGATTAGACAAGAATTATGAGATGTGGTAAATGTGGGCACCTGAGAAAAACTGATACTACTTGCCCTGATTAGTCTTATTTTATAAATATTGCTGAGGAATTTGTGAATATCTATGAAGGCTAAATTAATTATCAGTCCTCTGTATTTGATGTGGTTCTCTGGACACAGATATTTGCCTCCAGTGCAGACTTGGCTGTGGACATCTGTTCCTCTACTCTGCCTGAATCTCACAAAGCTGGGCTGGGCTGGAAAAATTACACTGATCATCACTTCTTTTTCTCTGCCTAGATTGAGAATTAGGCAGGACAAACAGTGTTTAATCCAATTCTGCTAGCATTAGCTGTCTGGCCACCCTCTCTTTGCTGGTGGAGGATAAGCTTCTGAAAACTGCCCATAACTTTCCCACTGACCACACTGGAGGAGCAAGAAGAAGAAAAGAACGGTCCTCCTGCCAATAAGAAAAAAGTCCCTATAAATCTCCCCAGAGCAACAGATATCCCCCTCTCAAGAACCATGAAGACGATGATAAAATCCCAGTAACCAGGAAGAGGGGCCAAAATTTTCATCAAAGCACTGGGATTTTTGTGGTTTACCAACATTACATATTTTGGCAAATGTTAATTTGGGGCAGTAAGAATGGTCTGGGGAAAGATTCAGTTGTGGTTTTTACTGAATTATACGTCACCATATCAACTGTTATTCATCTCATCTTAAAAACAGAAGTTTCTATTGAATTACACTTCTCCATGAAGTCTACACAGCCATAGGGATTTCAGTTTAATTTAAATTCATTTAAATACTTTGGGGGGTTTAGCTAAATCTATAAAAGCAAGTAAATTCTTGTGACAGACTGCCACTCTGTCCTCCTACAGTTGCAGCTCCATTGAGTGTGAATGGTCACCACTCTACTAAAGACTAAGGCCCAATCCTGCTGAGCCTTCTGTGCTTGCTTCAGTTTATGCAATTGATTTCCAGGGGACTAGTCATGTTCATAAAGTTAAGCATGTGTGTAACTCGTCATAGGAAGATTCATAGCAAAAAGGTAGCTCCCAGGTAGTTTTGCACAGAGTAGTGTCCTTAATACAACTCCCATTACTCTTCCTTTGTGGAATGAAGACGTTATATGGATCAACTTATGTATGGAATGAGGTTTTTTTTGTTTTGGTTTGTGTTTTTTTTCAGATCACACCAAGCACAGAAAAATTTTATTGTGCCTTTTAAATGGTTTTAATGTGGTTTGTATAGGCAACTCCTACTGATATTATAAAGAAAGAAAAATGAAAACTCAGTTACCCAGTTTTCACCAAAATTTGTGGTGATGAGTGAGTTGGGATACCTCATTAATACTTGAAGTGTGTGCATCACGTATACAATAGCCACAGCTAATACCTTGAAAAAGACCATTCTTTTGACACAAAAGATAAGGCTGTGACCCTTGCCTTGCTGGCTTTAGCCAAATTCTACATTTGTTGATATAACTATTAAAATGCTCACCATTTTCATTCTCCTAATCTCTACTATTTTAGGTACTTATATGGCCCCCATTAACAGAGTATCTGAGTTTGCCACAAACTTTAATGTGTTTATCCTCACAATACCCCTGTGAGGTAGGGAAGTGCTCTCATCCCCATTTCACAGTGGGGGTACTGAGAAACAGAGACTAAAGGCCAGATTTTTGAAGGTATTTAGGTGTCCAGCTCCCACTGAAAGCGACGTGAGCTAGGCATCTGCCTTTAAAAATCTGGCCCTAAGTGACTTACCCAAGGTCACACAGGAAATCTGTGGTGGAGCAGGAAATGGAAGCCAAGTCCCCCCACATCCCATGCCCTAACCACTGGATTAGCCTTCTTCTCTTCCTAAGCAACACTCTTAAAGGATTCACAATTGTAAGGATTTAAAATAAAAACAGAACAAAATACTTTTGGGACAGGATATAAACATTCATGCTTCAAAGCATAAACCAACCTCTAATTAATGGGGTGAGGAAGAAACTTGCCCAGTGAGCAGGATATTCTGTAGCTGCCTACTGCAGTTCTTTCTTGCACCTTCCTCTGAAGCAGGAACAGATCTGAACTGGCATGGAAATTCCTATGTTCACCCTTGTCAAATCTCCTCAGTAACATCAATTCCTGGACCCGGCACTACCCTATATTGAAATATTTTTTGCATGTAGAAATCTAGGCTAAAATTTTCAAAAGTGTCTGGTGATTTGAGGTATTTCTATATTTTAGTTGCCCCAGTAGAGACACCTCAATGGACCTGAGCATCCATAAAAAGAAGAACAGGAGTACTTGTGGCACCTTAGAGACTAACAAATTTATTAGAGCATAAGCTTTCGTGGACTACAGCCCACTTCTTCGGATGCATATAGAATGGAACATATATTGAGGAGATATATATACACACATACAGAGAGCATAAACAGGTGGGAGTTGTCTTACCAACTCTGAGAGGCCAATTAATTAAGAGAAAAAAAACTTTTGAAGTGATAATCAAGCTAGCCCAGTACAGACAGTTAAGAAGTGTGAGAATACTTACAAGGGGAGATAGATTCAATGTTTGTAATGGCTCAGCCATTCCCAGTCCTTATTCAAACCGGAGTTGATTGTGTCTAGTTTGCATATCAATTCTAGCTCAGCAGTCTCTCGTTGGAGTCTGTTTTTGAAGTTTTTCTGTTGTAATATAGCCACCCGCAGGTCTGTCACTGAATGACCAGACAGGTTAAAGTGTTCTCCCACTGGTTTTTGAGTATTTTGATTCCTGATGTCAGATTTGTGTCCATTAATTCTTTTGCGTAGAGACTGTCCGGTTTGGCCAATGTACATGGCAGAGGGGCATTGCTGGCACATGATGGCATATATCACATTGGTAGATGTGCAGGTGAACGAGCCCCTGATGGTATGGCTGATGTGATTAGGTCCTATGATGATGTCACTTGAATAGATATGTGGACAGAGTTGGCATCGGGGTTTGTTACAAGGATAGGTTCCTGGGTTAGTGGTTTTGTTCAGTGATGTGTGGTTGCTGGTGAGTATTTGCTTTAGGTTGGGGGGTTGTCTGTAAGCGAGGACAGGTCTGTCTCCCAAGATCTGTGAGAGTAAAGGATCATCTTTCAGGATAGGTTGTAGATCTCTGATGATGCGCTGGAGAGGTTTTAGTTGGGGGCTGAAGGTGACAGCTAGTGGTGTTCTGTTATTTTCTTTGTTGGGCCTGTCTTGTAGGAGGTGACTTCTGGGTACTCGTCTGGCTCTGTCAATCTGTTTTTTCACTTCAGCAGGTGGGTATTGTAGTTTTAAGAATGCTTGATAGAGATCTTGTAGGTGCTTGTCTCTATCCGAGGGATTGGAGCAAATGCGGTTATATCTTAGAGCTTGGCTGTAGACAATGGATCGTGTGGTGTGTCCTGGATGGAAGCTGGAGGCATGTAGGTAAGTGTAGCGGTCAGTAGGTTTCCGGTATAGGGTGGTATTTATGTGACCATCGCTTATTAGCACAGTAGTGTCCAGGAAATGGACCGCTTGTGTGGATTGATCTAGGCTGAGGTTGATGGTGGGATGGAAATTATTGAAATCATGGTGAAATTCCTCAAGGGCTTCTTTTCCATGGGTCCAGATGATGAAGATGTCATCAATGTAGCGCAAGTAGAGTAGGGGCGTTAGGGGACGAGAGCTAAGGAAGCGTTGTTCTAAGTCAGCCATAAAAATGTTGGCATATTGTGGGGCCATGCGGGTACCCATAGCAGTGCCGCTGACTTGAAGGTATATATTGTCCCCAAATGTGAAATAGTTGTGGATGAGGACAAAATCACAGAGTTCAGCCACCAGGTTAGCTGTGACATTATCAGGGATACTGTTCCTGATAGCTTGTAGTCCATCTTTGTGTGGAATATTGGTGTAGAGGGCTTCTACGTCCATAGTGGCCAGGATGGTGTTTTCTGGAAGATCACCGATGGATTGTAGTTTCCTCAGGAAGTCAGTGGTGTCTCGAAGATAGCTGGGAGTGCTGGTAGCGTAGGGTCTGAGGAGAGAGTCTACATAACCAGACAAGCCTGATATTAGGGTGCCAATGCCTGAGATGATGGGGCGTCCAGGATATCCAGGTTTATGGATCTTGGGTAGTAAATAGAATACCCCTGGTCGGGGTTCTAGGCATGTGTCTGTACAGATTTGTTCCTGTGCTTTGTCAGGGAGTTTTTTTAGCAGATGGTGTAGTTTCTTTAGGTAATCCTCAGTGGGATCAGAGGATAATGGCCTGTAGAATGTGGTGTTAGAGAGCTGTCTAGCAGCCTCCTGGTCATATTCCAATTTATTCATGATGACGACAGCACCTCCTTTGTCAGCCTTTTTGATTATGATGTCAGGGTTGTTTCTGAGCATCCATGATTCCCATTCACTTCAGCTAGACTTGTGGATACTCCATATTTCTGAAAATCAAGCCTTAGGTATCTCAAGCTGGGCATGAAAAAACAGAAGTACCAAAAATCATTGGTCAGTTTCAAGGCATTCAGCTCTAGAAATAGCCTAGGGCACACGAGATGTATATTGTCAATGTGTTTTGGTGCATGGGAAACTTCCCAATTCAGAGCTACAATTTTTATAATTTTTCTTTCCATTCTTTTTTCTCTGTTCAAGTTCAAACTATGAAAAGGGAAATAAGTAATAATTTGGGCTATTTGGGGAATCAAAAGGAGCCACTGTGGTTTTTGGTTCCTCTTTTTTGAAATGAATGATACAATTTGTGTCATGACAGGTTTAGAAGTACAGTAATTGCTTTAGAAAATAGTCTAGCCTAACTTATCCATATGGCTGCTGATGAGTTCCTAATGAAACTGTCCCATTAAATCTGGGCTGGTTTCTCCTACCATATAGTACGTTTAATCATAATAGTTCATGAAAACTGAGTGTGGGTAAGTTAATGGGCCACTTCAACTGTTAGTCTGATGGTTGCTGAGATGGAAATGAATTCACATTAACACTGATAAAAATGTCATTAATGTTAACTACTGCAATATACCCTGAGTCCTCAGTCATTGATTTCAAGTAGCTACTGCCTGATTGCTACATAGCTGATACTTGAGCTGTAGTTGAAATTTTTTGCATGCAAATAAGCGTTGTCGCAAACTCATTAGTATTGCATTTTCTCAGCTGCTAGTTGAGAGACTCTGATTTTTAGTAAATAGATTCAGACACTACAGAATTGACCTGATGGGATAGCACTAGTGTAACAGTGGGATAGCAGTATGTCCAAGCCAGCCATGCTGTTTCAGTTGCAATTCAGCTTTCTGGCAGCCCAGGGATATTATGGGAGAAAAGGTCAAACTCCCATCATTCCTTGGAGAATCTCTGAGAAGTCAGCAGATCCTGGGACCATTTCCTAGCCCTTTTCTCAAAATGGAAGCCAAGATAAATGCTCTGCACTTGCTCCTTACTCAGAAAGAAAGGTCGCTGTTGGAGTTTTTGAAAAGCACTTGCAAGATGGCTGCAGTGAGTCAGTGGAGGGAGTTCAGGTAATACCTGTGGGGTGCCAGAAACCTCTAGTCAATGGAGTTTTTGTTGCCAACAGTCATGCCCCTGGGATAGCTAGGTCTGTGCAATACTTGTCAGTAATGCTCCCCAGGTAGAGCATGACTTTTGATTCCAAACAACAATCACTGGGGAAACTGAGTTGTTCTCATGACCTGGGATGGGAATAGTAGCTGTATAACTACAGAAGGGGAAGATGACATTTCTGTACCTCTGTGGTGAGTTTGCGCTGACATTGTAGTGCCAAAACACACTGCCCATAGAAAAGAGTGGCAATTTCTCTGTGGACACTGAGTACACTAGATAGTTTCATGTTATTTGGACACCACACCAGTTTATGGTTGGGAAGTCCCTGGTGGGTGCTATTGTCATGGAGATGGGCACAGTAATGCATACTTTGTTGTAGGAGCATGTGTTCAAGTTAATCAATGTACCAGAGATCACTGAGCAGTTTAAACAGTTGGAGTCCCTGACCAAGCACAAGCCCTTCGATTAGACACAAGAATAGCTATTCTGGGTCAGACCAATGGTCCATCTACCCCAACAGTGGCCGGTGCCAGAAGTTCTTAGAGGGAATGAACAGAATAGGGAAATCATCCAGTGATCCATTCCCTGTTGTCCAGTCCCAGCGTCTGGCAGTCAGAGATTTAGGGACACTCAGAGCATGGGGTGCATCCCTGACCATCTTGGCTAATAGCCACTGATGCACCTGTCAACCATTAATTTATATAATTCTGTTTTGAAAACAGTTACACTTTTGACCTTCACAACATCCCCTGGCAATGACTTCCAAAGGTTGTCTGTGTGTTGTGTGAAGAAGTACTTCCTTATGTTTGTTTTAAACCTACTGCCTATTAATTTCATGACCCCTGGTTCTTGTGTTATGTAAAGGGATAAATAACACTCCTTTATTCACTTTCTCCACACCATTCATAATTTTATAGACCTCTATCATGTCACCCCTTAGTCATCTCTTTTCTAAGCTGAACAGTCCCAGTCTCTTTAATCTGTCCTCATATGGAAGCTGTTCCATACCTCTAATAATTTTTGTTGCCCTTCTCTTTTTCCAATTCTAATATATATATTTTTTGAGATGGGGCGATCAGACCTGCATACAGTATTCAAGGTGTGGGATTTATAGAGTGACATTATGATATTTTCTGTCACATTATCTATCTCTTTGCTAATGAAAAAGCTAACAGAATGTTAGGGACCAACTGCCGCTGCACATTGAGCAGATGTTTTCTGAGAACTATCCATGATGAATCCAAGACTTTTCTTCTGTGTATCAGTTAATTTAGATCCCATCATTTTGTATGGATAGTTGGGATGATGTTTTCCAATGTGCATTACTTTGCATTTATCAAAATTGAATTTCATCTGCCATTTTGTTGCCCAATCACCCAGTTTTGTGTGATCCTTTGTAACTCTTTGCAATCAGCTTTGGACTTAACTACCTTGAGTAATTGTGTATTATCTGCAAACTTTGCCACCTCACTGTTTACCCCATTTTCCAGGTTATTTATGAATGTGTTGAACAGCACTTGTCCCAGTACAGATCCTTGGGGGACCCTGCTATTTACCTCTCTCCATTCTGAAAACTGGCCATTTATTCCTACCTTTTAACCCCATATATTTTAACCAGTTACGAATCCATGAGAAGACCTTCCCTCTTATCCCATAACTGCTTGTTTTGCTTAAGAGCCTTTGGTGAGGGACTTTCTCAAAGGCTTTCTGAAAAGCAGACTATATCTGCTATATAGATATGCTATATCTATATCCAAGTAGACTATATCTGCTGAATTATATTTGTCCACATGCTTGTTAATCCACACAGAGAATTCTCATAGATTGGTGAAATATATGCCTTTACAAAAGCCATGTGACTCTTTCCCAATGTGCTGTGTTCATCTATATGTCTGATAATTCTGTTCTTTACTATCATTTTAACCAATTTGCCTGGTACTAAAGTTATGCTTACCAGCCTGCAATTGCCAGGATCACCTTTGGAGCCTTTAAGAAAAAAATCCGTTACACATTAGCTATCCTCCAGTCGTCTGGTACAGAGGCTGATTTAAGCAATAGTTTACATACCACAGTAAATAGTTCTGCAAATTCATCTCTGAGTTCTTTCAGAACTCTTGGGTGAATACCAGCTGTTCCTGATGACGTATTACTGTTTGATTTATCAATTTGTTCCAAAACCTCCTCTACTGACACCTCAATCTGGGACAGCTCCTCAGGTTTGTCACCTAAAATGAATGGCTTTGGTGTGGGAATCTTCTTCACATCTTCTGCAGTAAAGACTGATGAAAAGAATTCATTTAGCTTCTTCTCAATGACTTTGTCTTCCTTGAGTGCTTCCTTAGAACCTTGATCATACAGTAGCCCCACTGATTGTGTGGTAGGCTACCAGCTTTTGATGTAACCCATGACCACTGTTGATTACCTGTTCCATCCCAGTAAGTCCAAAATTATTGTCTCAGTCCTGGCTGAGCTCCCCCGGGTAGATGCTCACCAGGTTGCTGTGTTTGAACCCACATTCTGGATCCATGTTCATCTAAGCTCTCTTGGGCCTGGTCAGGTTCCAGCCACAGTTTCTGGCTCTGGCTTCTTGGGCTCACTTCCCAGACACACACTCTTTGTACGTTGCCACTTCTAGGGATGGGGTCCCTCAGTGAAGTTGCCCTGGCCCCCAGAATCAAATTATTACCTCCCCAAGACACCATAGTTGCTCAAGCACACCCTCCTCAGACCTCCATCCCCATGGGTACTCCATTTTTTAATTCAACCCTTCAGGGAGACATGATAGTTGATGCAAGTGTAAGCAGAGTCAGGATGAGCTCTACCCTGACATCTGGTGGTGAATTATGGCGAGTGTGGAAAAGAACTCCAGGGGCTGATCTGGTTTGCATAGGCACACCCACTCGCCTGGCATGAAACAACAGCAACTCAAAGTGGTTACTTTGGCTGGTGTGGGATCCCCAGTTTCTCTATTATTGGGGCAGGAAGAATAAAGTTTTGTTACCCTGATTCTGTGAATCAAGGTCAGTGGAACTGTTGTATGACAGAAGGACTGAGTGAGTCCTTCACCATTACCTAAGTAGCACTTGCTTGACAAGGGGCATGGGTTACAAAACCCAGTGAATTGAGAGAGGATGGGGTCAGGTATTTATATCTGATGGTATGGGCCCTCTTTGAGGGTTTGAAACACCAATTGCACTACCTCCTCTCTCCACTGTTGAATATCAGAGCTAACTTTGATTCCATTAGGAGTCTAGTTACAGGCTGCTGAGCTGAATTCACTTTGGGCCAATGGTGCACTAGCACTGGGGCTCCCCTACTATTGCTAAGAGCTGAAATCACAAAAGAGCTAAAGTTATTAAGAGCTGAGATCACTGAGACTGTGTTAACTAGTGGGGGAGCCTGAAGCTATATTGCTGGTGGAGCAGCTAGCAGAGTGGAGCCTCACAGGAACGGTTGGAGTGGAGCTGAGCGACTCACAGGTCGGTGAGCAGGGCGGAGCGGCTGGAGAAGCAACGAGCAGAGCGGAGCCTTGTGGGAGCGGCCCAAGGAACAGCTGAAGTGGAGCAGAGCTGAGCGGCTCACAGGTCGGTGAGCAGAGCGGAGCAGCTGCCAGAGCAGTTCGTGGACGGCGGGAGCGGCTCACAGGACAGCTGGTGGAGTGGAGTGGAGCAGCTCGTGGAGAAGGCTGCGGCGGAACCCCACGGAGAGGCAGCCAGTCGGCCTCGGATCACGTAAGGTGCCCCTTAACACCCTGCGTGCCTTCCCCCCCACCCCCAGCTTGAACTCTGGGGCTGCACTGACCAGGGACAGAGACTTTGGGGGGGGTTGTTGGACTTTTGGGACTTTGGTGATCCTTGGGTTGCTGGACCCAAGAGACTTTGGGGTTGTTGGACTGTTGGGACCTTGGTGATTCTTGGGTTGCTGGTTTCAAGAACCAAAGGGAAAGGACACAGCCCAATTTGCTGGGGTGGGTTTTTTGCTCATGAAGCCTGTTTGTGTTGTTTTTCCAATTTAATGCTGATGTCGTTTACCTCATGTTATTAAACATTTTCTGTTACACTCAGACTCCATGCTTGCGAGAGGGGAAGTATTGCCTCCTAGAGGCGCCCAGGGGGTGGTATGTAATTGTCCTAGGTCACTGGGTGGGGGCTCGAGCCGGTTTTGCATTGCATTATTGAAACAGAACCCCTAGATACAGAACCCGGCCCTTGTTGCTGCCAACTTAGATGGGCAGAAGGGTTACACAAGTAATGCACAGATTCTGCAGAGGAATTTCTAAATCAAATGCACATTACACATAGACAAATCACAAGAGATACACAGATCTAGGTAAAATAATAAATTACATAAAAAACCCTCCCTTGATGGTTTTCACCACTCCAAGAGCCTTTTGGGTTTTGGTCAGTCCTTTCAGTGTCCCAAGACTCTTCTTCCTCCCTCCTCCTCAGATTTGCCTTTTTTGTCTGGCTGGTGAGAGAGCAGAGTTTGTCCTTTTATAACCTCCTGTCCCTTCTGTCATGTAACCCTCCCTTAAGTGCTTTTGAAAATCTCTCCTTAGAGGTCTATTGTTCTAGTACAAGCCCAGCCCTAAACGACTTGACTTGAGATCTAGTGAATCTAGTACTAGGTGGCATGGTTATGCTACACACTTATGAACTTATTCAAACTTCAACAAAGGTTCAGATTTAAACTTGGTGCCATCTTTTCATAACGTATCTAGTAAGCTCTTATTTTAGCTGAATTTGTTCACACATTTCTAAGCACTGAATATTTTGGATTTTCCTGGTGGATTGCAAAATGTTCTGATGTGATTTATTTCAGTTTGGGTATGTCACCACAAAGGTCCGAAGTCTTACTCAAACCCTATACAAGCATTTTGAGTGCTTCTCCTTTCCTCCCTCTACCCCTGCCATTTTCCATAACCCAGTCTTGTCCAAAATAGCCACATCCTGCTTAACTGGTGTCTTCTGTGATTTTTTGGTGAATAAAAATATCTGTTCACAGTCTAAAGGATAAAGTTCCACTACCCTGTTGCTGAAAAATAAAAATAACTACAGATTTCAAACCTACATTATACTGCTTTGTGTTTTTGCTGTTCAGATGAAGTACTAACCCTATTTCCAAAGCACTGTTGAGATAATTGATTTTAATGGAGAACAGATGAGGAGGCAAATGAAACAGTGCTATGTTTGCTTGTTTAATGCAAGAAACAGGGGGAGTCAATATTTACCTAATAGAGAAGGACAAGATTGCTAAGGAAAAGGATTTTATTATCAAGGTTCTAAAGGAGTGACACAAACTATAGAGCTATAAAAACATCCCTGAATAAATATTTCACAGCATCTCTGTAACACAGATAAAAGAATGTATCACTTCTAATAAAAAGTGTTGGATTTGTGTTTACCCTGATTAACTGCAGCCTGCTGCTTTAGTCTGTAGGAAGAGACAGACCTGCTCACATTTTAAGCTCCTACAGAGATGCTATTTATAAAGGAATCCAGAGTATTCGTTTCTTTCAATCTGAAGAAATTTGAAGTTAGAATATTTTTTTTTTAAAGAAAACATAATGCTCATGAAAAATGTAGTTCTAAAGAGTGAAGTCCTCAGCTTATTCACAGCATACATATAGCACAGGCAGTGGCAGTGCAAGCTTGCCCAAAATCAAGTGGGTAGTTGTGAATGTCGTAATCCTTTCTGATGGGACCACTTCTGAGGGGACTATGAGGAGTCAGTTTATTTGCTGACAGACTGTTGTGACAGCCAAAAGGGTGACAGTTGCGACGGTGATTTATTTTGTGAGATGGACGCCTCTTTAATAGGAACTGGACTGATACTACCAATACACTTTACACAGACCTCTGAACAGCCATCAGGCAGCAATGGCTTTCAGTCATCACTAGAGTTGGGTAAACAGTTTACAATGAAATCCAGAAAGACTTATACCGGTATCCAGAACTCTAACTGAATCTAAACCTTTTCCTCAAGTTTCAAATATTTCAAATAATTGTAAAGACGAAAAAGGTCACTTTTAGGTTTCAGTCCATAACAGAAGGAGGCATCAAAATACCATCAGAGATAACCCAGTTCTCAAATTTGGGGACTTAAAATAAGACACCCAATTCCACACATGGATGCTCAGGTAGGCACTTGGGAACCTAAAATGTTGCAAATATTTGATTGTCTAACTACATTAATGATGCTCTAACTTAGTTGTCCAGGTTTGAAAAATGGTGAACGTCATAACCTACTTTTAAAGGTTATGCCTTAAGTGACAGATTTTCAAAGCAAAGGGAAATTGCCTGCAACACACCTGGAATTTGTGCATATAATCTCATATTTATATGCACATTTAATTGTATGCACACTTATAATTTCACTTCTGGTTGCACGTACACTGGATGTACATGCGATTTGTGTATGCAAATATGGGTTTTGCAAGTAGAACAGATGTGAGCACGTGCCTGTGGGAGCAAGCTTTTGGTTTTGCTGTCTCACCAGAATGTTCATTTTGTTTCAATTTAGAGTTCACACTCCTTTTCCATACGGTGAAGGCTCAACAATTGGATTAAAAGGAACTGAGCAGCTGTAGGGGTTTCATATACTGGCAACTGCTGTTATACTTATTTGTGCAGGGGATACAGCTGCCAATCCCTTTAGCCACATTCTACCTCCTTTCAGAGTCTGAGTTTGTGATCATGTAATTAAAGACTGTATCATAACACAGGTGCACAAGGGGGCTGAATTATGATTGCACAGGCACTTCCTAATTTTGAGAATTTGTCTTTGCAACTTAATAATGTTCTTCCAATATAATTTTTTGCGGGTAATTTCCTAGGTTTTTAAAACAGAAATTCCATCATATGGTATCATAGACTGTCACTCACAGCAGGGTTCATCAGCAGGGTCCAAACCTTTAGAACCACCGCACAGACCTCTGCCACTTGAACTAACAAAGTACTGATAGAAATAATAGGTTATCATCCTCTACATGGATCAGCACTAGAAGGGGATAAGAGACATGCTTTGCCATTGGATTTCATAAATATTTGCTGATAGCAGAGAGAGAAATGGTGAGACTTGAGAATCTTGGGTTCCATTCCATGCTCTAGACGGGAGTGTGCTTTAATGGTCACAGACTCTTCTACACATTTCCTCCAAGCTTGACTCCTCCTGTCCCATCCCTCCAACCTGTTCCTGTCCCAGTCCTTTCTCTTCCATACCCTGTCTCTATTTCCCAGTCCGATTCTTCTTGCCTAGTCTCCATTCCTCAGGATTCTCATTTTAGTCCCAGTCTTCTTACCCAGTCTTAGGATCCCATTCCAAGCTCACTGTACAAGTCCCAATCTCCCCGTCCCAATATCTTCCCCTCCCCACACCCAGTCCCAGTCTCCTTGCCTAGTCAGGCCTAATTTCCTCCTCCTTCCCCAGCTTCTTGTCCCCAGTACTTAACTTACTACTTGTGTGTAATATATAAATGAGGTGAATGTATTTCACCTATATAAGTGTATATCAGTTAGGCTAATGCATTTAATGCTATTTATTTTTCTTGTGAAAATTTCCCTCAGACATGGATATCAAAAAGAATCTTGTTAGTTTCCCCAATATAAGCTTTGCCAGAAGCTATTGGGTAATCGTGTGTAATTACCAACCACTGTAAATGTTAGCAAGTGGAATCATTCTTCTAAGTAGTTTTCCTTGTCCGTAGTGCAAATTGCAATTATTGGATGGAGACCACTTCACAATTTTAACCTGTCATGTTAAATATCTTTATTTTGTAACTCATCTTGATAGCTAATTTTCATGAGAATGTAAGTGTTAATTGAAAAGAAAAGACCATATTTAAGAAGGTTATCAAAAGATAATCACACCCTGGGGCATTAGAAGGCATGAGGTGTAGCCAAGTATTTCTGTATCTCAAGAGATGTGATTATTACATGAGAACCATACGGCTATGTTCTTTTTTAAATATCTGACACACTAAATTGCTGAATACTAATTCAGGTAGCTGGTATGCAGCACATGGCATCTCACTTGTGCTCATCATGTTAAATCTTGTCACATTTTGTTATGTTGTTTTTCGTCATAACGTAGTTTGATATGACATATTCAATAACATGACATGATTTGGTGTAATTCGACAAATCACAAATTTGTTGTACAAATGTTAGTTTAGGAGAAGAGCTTCTCGTCACACTATGTATTTGTCCACATGCTAGGGACAGCAATCTCTGCACTCTATATTGGGAATTCCATCTTTTGGTTCCTGTTCACCTAGACTGATTGTCAGCTATAAGCTCTACTTGCTACATATGTTAATCAAAATTCTCCACAGCCTTTACTGGTCTTGTTATACTTTTATATTTATTAAGATGCTCATCATATTTCCATTAGGTGACCAAGCCTCGCCACCTGTGCCATGCTATCTCACAGCATCTCTAACGTTTGGTCTGGTACCAGATGACCCACTTTCCTAGATTGACTTGATATGTGATACTCAACAACAAGCATCATGGTATCTCTGTGTTCTTGCTGGCAAATTTGTACTTAAGACATTTTCAGAATAAATCAAACACACCAGGAGCAGAACCAGACAGGAATAAAACAATTATTTAAGTACCAAGTCAGTTATTTTTAAAAAAGGTATTAACAGATTGAATATCACTAGACGCTTGACCTTACCTAGTATGTTCTAATACACGTAACAGCGATTAGGATACAATAATATTTATAAAAAGTGAAGCCACATACATTAATATATTCTAATAACGTGGTGACCAAATTCAGGCTGACTCTTTCATATATAAATATACAGGAAAAGAGGTGTCTGAGAAGAAGGCAACTGTTGCACTCTGATCACAGTATACCACAAACCTGCAGAGCCTACATGCAGGTTTCCATGGTGGAAGTTGCAAATGGGACATCCTGGAATGAAGTCTGGGCTCAGGGAATGAGTTCAATATTTATTAACATGGATCTATGGATTTAAAAGGAGATCCAGTAGAAATAATCTTGAGGCAATGCTGAACCAGATAGTGTACATATGCACTCCAGAATACCTACCCCATTATTCCATAAGGTAGAAAGTGAGTTAAAGAGAATGGAAAAGAATGGCTTAATTGTGAAAATCTGTGGGACAATTGCATGGTGTTTATCGATGGTACCTGTTATAAAGAAAAATGGAAAAATATAAATGTGTGAATCTGAAAAGGCCTAATGACGCAGTAGTGAGAGAAAAATATATTCCCCCAATTCTTGAAGATTTCCTCCCTAAAGTGGCAGGAGCTTCTGTATTCTCCAGGCTAGATTCCTCAAGTGGTTCTGGTAAATTCCTTTAGCCAAAGAGAGTGCTAAACTGACTAAATTCATTGCACCATTTGGGAGATTTTGCTTTCAAAGATTACCTCTCAGGAATACAACTGCTTCTGAAATTTTCCAAAGAAAGATGGGAGAGCTGCTATGGAATATATATGGGCTTGTTGTTTTGATGGACAACGTTTTAATGCACCGTATAGGTCATCAATGGCGAACATGACAAAATCCTCAATTAAGTTCTGAGCTTAATCAGTGAAGCTGGACTCAAGATAAATAAAGATTGAATTTTTGGGACAGATAATAAACAAAGCTGGAATTAGTCCTAGCCCTGAGAAAGTAAAAACAATTCGAAAATTGAATGCATCAACAAATGCACTAGAACTGTAGTGCATACTGGCGATTGTAAATTGTCTGCAAGACCTTTCTATGGTGATAGAATCACTGAATTAACTATTAAGGTTGAATACATCCTATCTCTGGGGGGTAAATCAGGAGACTGCCTTCAAAAAGCTAAAAGATATATCAGCTGCTCCATTTTAAAAAATCTACAGTGTAAACAAACTGTCAGTGGTCAGCACTGTTACCAATAGCTATAGCCTTGGTGGTGTATTGTTGCAGCTACATGGATCAGAGCACAAGCCAGTTGTATTGTGCTCTTGTACACTTACAGAAGCAGAAAAACAATATGCACAGATTGAAAAGGAATGCCTGGCAAGTGTACAAGCATGTGAGAATTTCTACAGATACCTTTGTCAGTTGGGTCCCTTTAAACTGTTAACTGACCATAAACCTCTTTGTATTCCTCATCAAGAGAAAATAAGTTTATCAAGCACCACTGTTATGACAGCATCTTTTGATTAGGCTAATGTGATTTAATCAATCTGTACATATATTCCTGGTAAAAATCTGTAATAGCAGACACACGGTCATGGAGCTCAGCTTCACAACCAAACACCTGTGTTCTAAAGAAAGATGTAAACGTCTACATGGATGCTTACAGATCAGTATTGGGCAAGAGATTATACCTGCTACAAAAAAGCAATCTTGGCAGATAAACTAAGAAGTTGTTTTTTAGTTACATTCAGGCAGGATGTCTCAAGTGTCTAAAGAACACTATGACTGTACTTTGCTGTACAGGGACAATTAGACAAGTCCAATGGACTAATGATTAATGGTAATTGCATTGTCATCCCAAGTGTTTGAGAGGAGAATTCTAGACCTCATCCATAAAGGACATCGAGAACTAGCCAAATGCCATGAACAGCACAACAAGTCAGTGTGGTGGCCTGGAATCAGCAAGGACATGAAAAATAAAGTGTCTGCATATGAACGTTGCAGAAGTATCCAGCATAACCCTAAGAGCGTCTACTAACAACATCTCTACAAACAGACTCTGGAAGAGACTAGCAGACGATATATGCAAATTCGGAGAACATCATTACCTGGTTGTAGTGAATTATTTTTAGAGATATATTGAATTATTATATTTTAAAGATACATGTTGCAGTTTTATCGAGAAATTAAAGAGCACGTTCTCCAGTTTTGATTGACAAACCACAAGTCACCACAGCTGAATTTAAGTAATTCCAAACAAAACATCATTTTGAACACATCACCAGCAGCCTGCATTACTTGCAAGCAAACAGAGAGGCTGAGAGGGCTATACAGCCAACCAAAAAAATACTGAAACAGGAAGATCCACTCCTTGCTTTGCTGAGCTACAGATCAACAGTGTTCGTAATTACTGGCTATGGTCCAGCCCAGCTTCTAAGGGGAAAGCAACTCAGCATTGCTGTTCTGATCCTGAAAAGAATCTAGCCCTGGAATGGCCAGACCCAAGAAGAGTAGCCAAAACATACCAAAAAGCAAAAAGAGCTTATGAACACTTCTATAACCAACATCACTCAGTTAGCAAACTGCCTGATCTGGAACCTGACTGTGTCTAACTGGATGGTGGAAAAGGATGGCGAACTCCAGCAGTTGTAAAGAAAAGGAATGTATCAACCCAATCATACACTGTTGAGACAGTCAGTGGAGAGTTCAACCAAAAACATCCACATCTTCAGTTTGTTTCAGAGACTGAACAATCAACTGAGCAAGTGCTACAAATTGCAGATGCAGAAGACTGACTTATTCCAAACCTGCCAGAGACAACCGTTGCAAATAAGACAGCCTCATCATCATGTTGTTATCCATTCTGGCTATCTAGTTCAAAAGCCAGTATGACGCAAAGACAGGGATGAGTAACAGATAGATTATGTTGAGATTTAAAGTTAGTGTGAAAAAAAGTTTTTTTTTTAAATTGTAAAAATGCAGAAAAGAAAAATTTAAAAGGGAAAGAGGTGATGGCAAGTTTAAACTGCATCATAATGTTTAGTCATTAGGTGGCACTGTATGAAGAATACAGTGCAGCACATCTTTACCAAGAGCTAGTGACAGTCTACATGCCCCTTTTGCATTAAAGTTGTTGTTGTTGCTAGCATCCATTTTGCCTGTCGCTGTGTGACCATCATGACAGGAGGTTAGACTATATGATCACAGTGGTCCCTTCTGGTTTTATAGTCTATGAATTAATGCTGTGTTGGCCATATTTGTGAACAAATATAGGGTACAACTACGCTATGAGCTAGGAGTGCAACTCCCCTGCTCATGTGCACACACCTGTGCTTGCTGTCATCAAGCTAGTGCGAGTATAAATAGCAGGATAGCCATGGGAGAGTGGGTAGTGGCAGCGAGTCATGGTTTAGGTGGGCCAAGTACAAACCCGCCTGAATGCCATGGGTGCTTAGTTGGCATGGCTACGCTGCAACTCCACTACCACTGCCCATGCTGCACTGCTATTTATGCTTACACTAGCTTGATGAGATCTAGCAAAAGTATGTGTATGTGGGCATGGGAATCACACACCCCCTAGCTCATAATGCAGAAGTAGCCCTAGAATAGGGCCTGAAAACAATGCTGTGATTTCTAAGGGTAGTTGCTTGAGCCTTGTAAAAATATATTTTTTCAAAAGGAACTGTACTACTGTATTGCACTGGATTTGTTTTCTAATACAGATTTTACACATTTTTACCATTGTTTTGCAATGTAGCCAGAAGACAAAGAGAAATGTCCAAGCGACTGGAAAGAAGAAATGAGAGGTGGCATGGTTCTATGTTGCAGTACCTTCTATCTGGGGTGAAGAACAGGAATCTAATCCCCAGCCTCCAATATGAAACTTTAAGGAAATCAACAAGGAGTCTGGTGGCACCTTAAAGACTAACAGATTTATTTGGGCATAAGCTTTCGTGAGTAAAAACCTCACTTCTTCGGATGCATCTGTTAGTCTTTAAGGTGCCACCAGACTCCTTGTTGTTTTTGTAGATACAGACTAACACGGCTACCCCCTGATACTTAAGGAAATCAGTGTGTTAGATTGTCCTACTCAACAATGTAGGACTTGCTTGCCTGTTACATCCACCTGGAAATAAGTGGCTTGGTGGGGAGAAGCCTTGACACTTTCTCTCCCTCATACCCGCATTTGGTGTAGGTGGCTGGGGGTTAGGAGAGGTTAGCTGCATCCCGAAAATAAGTGAAATTACTTATGCCCATCCTTTCCCAAAGCAAGCAGAGAACAGGGAGGAATTATAACTTGTTGAGACTCAATTCCTCCCCAAAACTCCTCCTTGGGTGATGCACCTGCACATTGCCCCTTACTCTGGGCCAAGCCTCGTGACTCAGGCTGGGTCTACACTATCCGCCTAAATCGGCGGGTAGAAATCGACCTCTCGGGGATCGATTTATCGCGTCCCATCGGGACGTGACAATCGATCCCCGAATCGACGCTCTTACTCCACCAGCGGAGGTGGGAGTAAGCGCCGTCGACGGGAAGCCGCAGAGGTCGATTTTGCCGCCGTCCTCACAGCGGGGTAAGTCGGCTGCGATACGTCGAATTCAGCTACGCTATTCACGTAGCTGAATTTGCGTATCTTAAATCGACTCCCCCCTGTAGTGTAGATGTAGTCTCTAGACCTATGTCTGATTAAACAGCAGCAATTACTTTGGTGTGGGCCCAAACCAAAACCTTAGCTCTACCGCGGTTACCTCAGCACCCTGGGGATGAAAAGCTCATTTGGTGCTAGCAGTCAGGGAGCACAAACACTGGCATTCTGGAAAGTCCTGCATGAGAGTGAAAGAACTCCCTGCCTTTCAGCTTGTATCCTTATGAAAGAGCAGCCACAGTCTAGTCCTAAAAATCCAAAAATGTAACTAATCACACAGTTTTCTTCAAAGATTATTAGATGCAATTTTGTCTTCCCTAGAATGGCTAAGAATATTCTGAGATACTTAATTTGTGGTTTCCTTGGTAACTCTTGTGCAAGTGTGTATGAGGTACAGGGGCCCTCAGTGTAAAATGGTCAGTGAAGGACCTGTGAAAATAAAATACGTTTGCAGCTTTTCTTCCTTGAAAAGTATTTGTAGAATGAAGGACTGTGACAAGAAAGAAGCGAGAACATATAATTTTCTAGACATATGGGAAACGTGTGCAAACTCAAGAGGCATGAATTATTCCTCTTGAGCAAAATAGGCTTAGCAGATGTTAGTGCACAAAATCCATGTAAACAGTTTGGGGATTAGTAGGGTAGATTTTAAGAGTTCATATGTGGCTCTAATATATCTTTATTCCCAAAGGATCTTTTGCACGGCAAACCGATTCATAGCTAGTATCTTTATAATATTCACAGGTCATATGGATTTTACTAGTTACACTTCTCTGTCCTGCTTATTGCTGTGGCAATAATTTTTCATCAGAAGTACAGGTCAGCAGGAGTGTGGCTTATTTCCTGGAAAAGGTTCCCATTGTTGGTGGTTACAATTTATCATGATTTATTAAGTCACAAAATTTAAAGTAATGGTTTCTTCCTCAGAAGCAAAATTCTTTATGTGCCACTCAGATATCAGATGATAAGGAGCAAATATCAAGAATGTTTTGTTTAAATGGAAGTATTGAAATACCCAAAGAAAAAGCCATTCTTTGGGAAATGTACATTCAAAACTACATTTTAAATGTTTCAGTTGATCCTGGAGATTTTGCAGAAGACCTGCGTTAAGGACTGACATTTGAGTGTCTGGCATAGACAAGGAGTGTTAATAGAAATGGTATTCTCAGGTTCAGAGGGGGGGAAACGTGGAATATGCTACTCTTCAGCACCTTTTAGTTGGACTAATTATCATTATACCCATTCTTTCAATCCTGGGCACATCTGTTTAAGTGAGAGATAAACTTCAAAAAGGATAAAACAGTTGATTGGGGCGCATACAATTCATTAGTGACCTGGCTGTGTTTGGAAGTGCATGACTATTATGATATCAGAATGACTCTTGTACCATTTCACACCACTTTCACCTGTTGACTGCTCCTGAGTATAACTGGGCAGTCAGAGCTGCTGAACCTTTACATACTGACATTCTGTTGATCTCCAAAGGAATGTCAATAAAATACAATAGCACAGAAATGTGCCTGACGTGCCACACAACTGGGGAACAGGGATCATATGGGCTCATTAATGGGTTAATGTTATGAAGTAGCTAACTTTACTAACATCTTCTAAACAGACCGCATTCCTCATGAGCTAAAATGATGTATAAGTACACATTAAAACTGAAATGTCTGTTACGCATGGAAAGAATAGTGTTCTACTAAATGTAATATGAAAATTCAACTTGCTAGTCAGATACCAGCACTAGATTGATTGCTGTGCACAACAACTGACATGAATATAAAGACTCCCTAAGGTTAAATTGGGCTTCTGCATTGAAATTCTAATTAGGCATAGGAGTGCCCCAACTCTGTGAAAGTGCATGTGTGTTTAATTATTCTCCCTTTTCACCTTATCTCTTCCATTATTCCATATCCCTTTCCTTCCTCCTTTCTTGCTGTTTTCAAGCAACTCATGCTCCTCACTTAATCTAAGTGTAGGGCCTTTCTTTAAGTTGGCATTAATTGACAAGCAGTGTTTAATTATTATTTTTCATCTTTGAAGAGACCTGATATTAACTCACCATGGGCCCTGAGATAGCAGCTCACCCCCTTTATTCTTGCGGCACAGCTCTGCCATCTTCTGACATTTCTCCCCTCTTCTCAGTAAAACAGACATTTTCCTTGCTGTAATCCCAACAATAATTTTGTCACCACTACACATTATCTGTGGGAATTTCCTACCAATTGAATTGCACACTCAACATTTTCCACAGTCGCTGAAGTAGTTTAGTTAGTATGTGAAAGATTTAAGTTAGGTAGGTCTGGTGCCTGTTTTCTCACATTAAATGTTACTTTTAAACTTTTGGTTTCCCAAACTGAAGTGCAATGTACCAACTGCCACAAAGCCATTCTAATTAGCGGTATGGTACATCATTACTGCCTGCATTAAAAAGAGTACATTCATTTGATCATTTTCTTAAAGCAAAATAGTGCAGTGGGTCTGATTCTCTGCAGAATTCTTCTTGTGTAACTTCACTGACTATAATAGAGTTATTCCTGACTTAAATGGACATAAGTGGGAGAAGAATCAGATCCAGTATGTAAACTAGATTTTGGCTGATCGTCTCAGAACACTTGGAACTTGATCCTTTTCTCCTACCTTAATCCAAATCTTTAAGTTCATTTCCTTCCCCACAGCGGGTGTTAAGGAGGACCTTTCCTGGTAAGAAGAAAAGGTGTTAGGCTATATGTTGCAACTTATTTTGTAAGTGTGGGGTGGATGTCCAGTGCAGGTACTCCATAGGGAAGGCATCCAGTGACCAGATAAATGGGCTGGCAAAGCACTTAAAAGGAGGTGCTGGATAAAGGAATAGAATGGGGGTAGGAGGTTGGGGACTCCTATGATTGGTATGGAGGGAGGCAAACACCCTCCCCCCATTCTTATAGCCCACCTTAACCTTCTATGAGGGGGGTGGATGGTAAAGTCCAAGTCATGGGTTGGCTGAGGGAATGGATGAAAAATGAAGGGGGGCTGGTAGCAGCTCTGGGTAATGATTTGAATAAACATGGATTTGCCTGCACTGAACACTTTATCTGCTGGATAGACATCTATATGTCCCAGACATCTATATAATAAAGTTGCGGCCTGATTAAAATCCATATTAAGTGTCTCCTGTCCTTCTTTCAGTGTACCCAGACAATTCCAGGGTATGAGAAATTAGGTTGTCAAATACCATTCTTAAGTGAGGAGTGAAAACTAGAGCTTGGCAAAAGCAGAATTATTTGGTGTCAGATCCAAGTTTACTCAAAATTCAAGGAGGTTTGGATTTAATGCCGAGGTTCAGGCCATCTAAGTGAAAACACACTGAAGTGCTGTAGTTAAAAACAACAAATACACAAATAATACTTGAAAAGTCAATGAGAATGATGAATACTGTGATTTCCCTAGATAAATCTTAAACTCCAAGGGTTAGAAGCATCACTTGGGAGCTGAACTCTACTCCAGTAAAATGTGTGCATACTTCGTATTCTCCACTATTAATACAGGCAGTTTGGGGTAAAAATGACCTTGAAATGATAGATTTCAGGATTCTAGGAAAAGAGTGAAAACAGCAGAATAAGGACAACCAACTCCAAAAAGCAGACTTTAACTGCCTCTGACAACTGGTGGGTAAGGTCTCGTGGGAAGAAAATCTGAAGGAAAAAAGAATTCGGGAGCACTGGCACTTTCTCAAGGAGACTATATTAAAGGCATAATTGCAAATTATCCTGATGCTGGAGTACTTTGTCCAATTCTGGGTGCCACACTTTAGGGAAGAGGTGGACAAATTGAAGAGAATCCAAAGAAGAGCAACACAAATTATAAAATTTTTAGAAAACCTGAACTGTGAGGAAAGGTTTAAAAAACTGGGCATATTTATTCTTGAGAAAAGAAGACTACGGGGGGGACCTAATAACAGTTTCAAATATGTTAAGGGCTGTTATAAAGAGAATGGATATCAATTGTTCTCCATGTTTGATGAAGGTAGGACAAGAACTAATGGGTTTAATCTGCAGCAAGGGAGATTTAGGTTAGATATTAGGAAAAAATTTCTAACTATAAAGGTAGTTAAGATCTGAAATAGGCTTGGAAGGAAGGTTGTAGACTCCTCATTACTGGAGGTTTTTAAGAACAGGTTAGACAAACACCTGTCAGGGATAGTCTAGGTCAGGGGTTCTCAAATTCATTGCACTGCGACCCCCTTCTGACAACAAAATGTACTGCACGACCCCAGGACAGGGGACCGAAGCCTGAGTCCGCATGATTCCCACTGCCCCGGGTGGGGGAGTCAAAGCCTGAGCCCCACCACCCTGGGCAGGGAAGAGGTCAAAGCTGAAGGCCAAGGGCTTCGTCCTCAGCCAGGGGGCCTGTAACCTGAGCCCCACTGCCCAGGGCTGAATCCCTCAGGCTTCAGCTTTGGCCCTTGGCAGTGGGGCTCGGGCTTCAGCAAACGTAAGCCGCCCTGAAGACCCCATTAAAATTGGGGTCATGACCCACTTTGGGATCTCGACCCACAGTTTGACAACCGCTGGTGTAGGTTTACTTGGTCCTGCGTCAGCACACGTGGCTGGACTTGGTGACTTCCCAGTCCTACAATTCTATGATTTTATGATACTGACCTTACCCACCTATTCTCACCACCTTCTTTTAGACCTACTGCTATTCAGGGCAGATCCCAAGTGGAACACAAGCCAGGCCCTTCTCTACATCTCTATTTCTTGTCAGTCCCAGTAAAAGGAAAGAGGAGACAGCTTCTCCAGCTTCAGGGAACTTGTAACCCAGCTATAACTTGCAGCAAAAGGTCTTTCACTGCCTACTGTCAGCCAGTGCTTGAGCCCTTCTGTAAGGGGAAACCCTGAGACAGATAAATGAGTCTGAAGAAATATTGCTGATCTGTTTATAAATATAAAAAGACTGCTAGTAGCTTCCAGACAGCTGCTCCCAATAATAAGGGAGGTTACGCACACCATATTCTTGAACCTACTTAAAGGGGTAGCAGCAGTTTTCCTAAAAACAAAACTAATCTCAGATAAAATAATCAGATTTAAGCGCCAACTAAACACAACCCTTGTATAGCCTACAGATAGCTCTGTTTGAAAGCTGCATGTGATACTAGGAACCTAGAATGAGCCTTTGCCACAAACCTAAATTTTCTGAGGTTGAGGCCCATATTGGCAAGGGCTGTGCCCTGTCTGAGTATGAAACATAAGTACAAAGCCTAAACCTACAATCTGCTTGGATAGACTCTTTGCCTACTCTCTCATTGGCTTGTAATCCCGGGGCTGAAAAAAACATTCGCAAGGATGGGAAATCACCCCATCCCAAATCAAACAAGATTTCTTTCCATCATCTTCTGAATCCCAAATTGCCCTATTCAGCTATGCTAGCGGTGTGATTCTTCGGCGTGTGTACACATATTTGCACTAACTCTTACCAAGCTAACATGAGTATAAATAGCAGTGTAGTTACAGTAGCATTAGTATCAGCAGTGGAGACGTGGCTGAGCTGTGCTGAGTACATACCCGCCAGTTTCAGGTGAGTTTGTACTTGGCCCGGCTAAGCAATGACCCTGCTGCCGCTACCAGTGCTATCTTGGTGCTGCACTGCTATTTATACTTATGGTTGGTCGATGCGAGCTAGCGTGGATATGTGTACACAAGCAAGGGAATCACACCCCAGCTCATAGTATAGACATAGCCTTAAGAGTCTCACAACTCCTGGTAAGGGATCTTGCAGTGGCCATAGTCCCAGTGGTCTGCTTGGGACAGATTGCATAAGAATTTCTAACAATTAGTGGGGCTGGCTGGAGCCTTAATACACTTTGTTCAAGTGAGCGCTTTGAAATAAGTAAACAGTTAGATGAATTTTACTTTAAAATAGGAGAAGTCCTTGTGTCTGAATGGAGACGTCTAGAAGTATCTTACAACTGATCCTAGCAGGTTGTGAACTATGTTTCCATAGCTCAGCACTCATATCCTTGGTAGCCCAGGGATCAGGAAGTGAACTCCAAGAATCGTTTTGTAAATAGCAACATTACAAATGGATCTGACTGTAGTTGTCAATCAGAGTGAGTGTAGATCTGTAGATAAGGCATTAGACTAGCATTCAGAATCCCTAGGATCTATTCCCAGTTCTGCTATCAATATACTGTATGACCTTGAACAAGTTATTTCACCTCTCTCTTTCTGCTCCCATTCTTTGTCTTCTCTTTTTATACTGTAGGCTCTTCAGGGCAAGAACTGTGTTTGTTCAGCTCAGGGGAGAGCTGATCTCAGTTGGGACCTCTAGGCACTATGGCAATACAAATAAAATAATGTATATGATTTCTGTTTAAATCACCTCTATGCATTGTTCTCTTGTTACTTATATTGGTTACCAGCAATGCATGCAGTAGGATTATTCTTTATATTTTGTTTTTCCAATTTCAAAGGCTATGGCCATATGAGAGACTTGGGGGCCAGATCCTCAGCTGCTGTAAATTGGCAGAATTCCATTGCCTTCAATACCGATTTTTGTTAAATCGGGCCTGGCCTTCTAAATGCAAATTTTCTGTGTAATATGTATCATTCTTTTTAAAAGACCAGAGCAATAGAGTGATCTGATTGGTTTATAAGATTTCTGAGCAATAAGTAAAGCAATGTAAATCTCTTCTTTGACCTGATGACACTAATAACTTAACTAATTATTTCTGGAAACTATGACCTTTTGAAATATTTTATAAGTACAATAAGACCATCTAGTCTGTGAATTAATGTTGTACTGATGGTTAGCAGAGTTGATTGCACTCAGCCTTTAGCTTCATTCCCAGCAATACATTAGGTGTGAATTAATGTGCAATAATTCACACCTGTTGTGTCTTAGTAATAAATCTAACATTGATTCAATTTTAGAAATACAATATAACAGAACTAATATTTTCAAAATTCTAGGTCCACCTCACTATTTTCTTTTCAGACCCTGTTTTTCTATTTGCCTCCCTATCTTACAATCATATCCGTTTACTCAGGGCTAAATAGTGACACACAGCTTCAGCCTACCACTGGGACTGTTGCAGAGGGGCAGTTTCCCAGCAGCAGCTCTGGGAAATTCTCCTGTTGTGCCATCCTTAGAGGATGCAGTGTACAATTTCTTCCATAGCCACTGAGCCCCAATTTCCAAGTATTGTTGATCTGAGATTCTAGGTTACTCCTGAGGGCATTCTGTGCCTAAAAATTCTGCACCAAAGAAATTAAAATTCTTCACACAATATTGCAAAATTCTGCAAATTTTATTTGTCAAATAAACATGGAGGCTGCAGCAAGGCAATGGGGAACACAGGCCACTGGCTGCACATAGGTAGGAGATCACTGTGAAGCTCCCTCCCCGGGACATCGAATCAGCGGTGAGGCTGCACTCAACCCTGACACAGTGCAAGGACCAGGCTTGCCCCAGAAACACCTCAGGGCCCTGCCACTCTGTGCCAGGTGCACCAGCTGTGGGCAGGCAGGCTCAGCAAGGCAGGATCCAAATGTGGAGGGGCTTAGTGTGGGGGGATCCAGGTGTGGGTTGAGAGCTTTCTGTGTGGGGCAATCTGGGTGCTGGCGGCTCAGTGGGGGATCCAGATGCGAGGGGATCTGGATGCACAGGGGCTTGTTGGGAGGTTCTGGGTGCAATGGTAATGGGACTCTGCAGAGGGATCCAGGTGAAAGTGGTTGGGGCTCAGCAGGAGGGGGTCTGGGTGTGGGGGGGTTCAGATGCTGGGGGAGTGGGGATCAGTTGTGTGGGGATCCAGGTGGAACTAGTTGGGGCTCAGTGGGATGGGGATCTGGGTACAGGTGGCTTGTCAGGGTGATCCAGGTGCAGGGGGTGTGGGGCTCATCGGGGGAGTTCTGAGTGTGGAGGAGGATGAGGCTTGGCATGAGGGTCTGGGTATGAGGGGGTCTAGATGCATGGGGCTTGGGTGGCTGGGGGAGCAGCTCCCCCTACATGGATACCTCCCCCTGCAGCTGAGGAGTGATGCATACAGGAAGCGGGAGGGGAGTTTGCAGAGCTTTCTGCAGCTGGGGGAGAAATCTGGGGGTGGGTCTGACCTGGCCCTGGATGCCATGCAAGAGAAGAGGAAGTCCCATCCTCCCCAGCCCAGCTGGGACTAGCAGCTGAACCCGGTGCAGGATAGGAGCCACCAGCCAGGTCTTCCCCAGTCCTGCCTCCTACCCCACAGTGATTTACCTCTCTGCCGGCTGTCCTGGGCACCCAAAACATACAGCAGGGGAGGGTCACATGGCCACTCTTGTGGCTTCCCTTTGCTTCCCCATCAGAAAGTCATTTTTCTGTGAGAAAGCAAAGAAATCTGCGGGGGACATAAATTCCATTGACTTCAATGCAGCCAGGATTTACCCTGTGATTTTTAGTTTATACCTTCTTTTGGATATATCCATACAGAACCTAGTGCAATGGGGCCCGACATTCTGATGGGGCTTCATGTGCTACTGCAATAGAAATAAATAATAATATAATGCCAAATTGTATTCATGAGTACATAAAATGTTGATCAGATAGATACTTTATTTACTCATATAGGAACTGATCATTAGAAGTACTTGTCTTTCTGCAGAGACCGAACAAAATATTGGTACATAGTATGAGTTGGTGGGGGGGAAATATGCATGGTTAGCAAGTTCTTTTTCTTACCAGTACTGTTAATAACAAAGAGTAAAATAAGTCCAAAATATCAGAAAGAAAGGAAAGAGATTTTTCTGGGTGTGGGGTCTGACCTTTCCAAATGCATCCTCTCCCCTCTGTGTCCCAATCTGCCATCCTAACACTCACCTGAACATCCATCCAATGGGAGAGAAATGCTGAGTTGGAGTTAACACCAGGAACTTGGAAGTGACCCTATGCTTGCCCTGACACTTTCAAGTCCTTCTGTTTTATCCTCCGTGCTAATTGGAACAAATGTTGTATTACCCAACACCTACTTCACTGCTGTGAGAAGATTGTTCCTGGGTGGGTATCCTATTCTTGTTGCTTTTTTTCCCTCTTACCCTACCTGTGCTGGTCCCTCCACTTACTTTGTCTCAAATAACCACAAAATAAGGAGTGAAATCAGTATTCTGAGTCATTTATCTCAAGTCACATTTGGCTATGAGATAAGGGGTTTAATCTGAGAGTCTCTGCACTAAAATGAGGACATTGTAATGTCAGATTATGTTTTGTGCTAGGACTCCTGTATCATGGTGGTTAAAGAAAATGGCTTTTAACTTTTGTAAATGGCACCTCTAAATACAGAATAGATGGACTTGATGAGATGGCTGGGAGGAAGAGGCTGGTGTAATAGCTGGATGAGAATCTGGTTTTGTCAGAGATGTCTGAGAAGTTATGTTTGTGCAGATACATCATGTACTTTAACTCAGGAAATGCACATTGATCATTAGGCCCTGCATGGATTCCACAGACAGGAGTGTTAAAGATCTGCTTTATGTTGCAAGGGATTAGTGCTGCCTGTTGAGACCTCTTCACCGGTCCCACTTGAAAAGTGTAGCTCTTTTATAGTAATACATGCTTCCATCTCCAACATTCACATACTAGCAGCAGCACAAGAGTCTTGGGGTATAGAAATAACAAAGAAGAAGAAGAAGAAGAAGAAAATGATAAATGCATAAGGAAATAGACAGCTTCCTCTTCCTATTCCCAGCAATTTTTTGTTCGGTTTGGTCAGCTTCATGAAATAAGCTGAATACTGTCAGGGCTGCTATCTATATTCATCGCTAATGTCTCTGA
This sequence comes from Malaclemys terrapin pileata, assembly GCF_027887155.1. Taxonomy (NCBI): domain Eukaryota; kingdom Metazoa; phylum Chordata; order Testudines; family Emydidae; genus Malaclemys; species Malaclemys terrapin. The sequence goes on from NC_071508.1 coordinate 103,477,850, forward strand.
TGACAGAACATATACAATAATAGAGCTGATGTAAACCAGTTGCAGTGGACCTCAAAAAGGTGCATGCACTTTAAAGTTGATGGACGGCGGGGGCGTGTTCAGTGGGCACAGCCATCAATAGCATTTCCAAGAGACATGGATGATGGCAATGTGGAGGAGAAGGGGTAATTAACTGCCCATGGGACAGAATAATGCAGATGTCAAAACTGAGCTGAATTAAGCACATTGTCAGCGTTTCTGCTGCACTCAAATGGCCTCTGCCTATCATCAGACATATAGCATAAGCCTTTTGAGTCTGGATTGGGTTCTTTAGCTGATATTTCAAAACTGGGTACCTGAAGTTAGACTCCTCAGTCCCTATTCAGATATCTAAATAAATGGGCTGATTTTTTCAAAAGTACTGAGTACCTAACAGCTCCCACTGACGTCTATTGCAATTTAGACCAGCTTAGCATTTCTGAAAATCAGGCCATGTATTTAGGAGCCAAAATATGGAACTTAGGAGCCTACTTTAGGCACCCAGTTTTGAAAATACTGGCCTAAAGGGATATTTAGAATTCCAGAACACACTCTCAGAAAAACCCAGTAGTTAAAATACCATCTGCTTTTATACTTTTAAACACATAAGACACTAAATATGTTCTACTCTTTTTGCAATTATCACTTGTTTGAATTCTGGTAACACTTACTTAGTTTTCCCTGTAAACAACTTAAACACTTTTCCTTCAAAGAGATAAAAGAGGACCATTTTCTTTCAAATACAAATTATTGAAATTTCTACCAAGCTTTAGATTGTTTTTCTTTACTTTAATCATCATTTCAGAGAGATTTCACAAATACAGAATCCAATTTAACTCAGATTTCAGCCATTCAAAACCTCAGTACAAGCTCAATAGGAAGCACAATAGAATGCTGGTAGTGGTGTTCAATGCTCTGTTTCTGTATTTCCTTTAACTATAGTCTACGGTTACTTTAGTATGAAATATAATTAAAATTGAAAAACTGCTGTCTTACTGTGTTATATGTTTTGGAAAGTTCAGAAGGTCCTAAGCCTTTCTTTGTTTTATGCCCCAAACAGTCAACAGTATATGTATCTTCTGTAGTTCCCTGATAGAATACTGGAGATGTTCACGCCACACAGAAACTTCCATCTAAACAATTACACATTCCCAACAGGGTTACTATATGTTCTGGATTGTCCCAAATGCCTAGAAAATGTAAGAAAGAAAAGTTATGAGTTGCTGCTTGCTGAAGCCCAAAATTAATACTGCTGTCAAACTGCAGAATCCCACTGTGAAGGGCCTCTATACAAAGTATCTATAACAATTGACTAGGGAGGCAGTTGCAACTGCTTGCTTCTCATTGGACTTCCGGAGACACCCCCTTGTAACCTGGTAGACAGGCTTATGCTACTCTTCAAAAGGAGAAGTGGTATAGCTGTGGGTTTTCCCGTAAGACAAAAAAGGTATGTGCTTCCAATTTGATTATAATTGAGATTGAGTTACTCTGCAAGAAAAAATAAATAGTAAGGTGATATGCATCCAAGCCACAACGTTTAGATGTGGGATTTTGTTTTGGACAATTATACAACATTCTAAGTATACATGGTGCTATACAGACAAATAAAAATCAATGGGTGAAATTCTAGATCCATTTTAAGTCCATGGCAAAACTCCAGTTGACTTCAGTTTGCCAGGATTTCACCCAACATACTTATCCCAAAGAGTCTGTAATCCAAGCTAAGGCAAGAGAGAATGAGATTGTGGCAATTGTGGCTGGGAAGACAGTGAGAAGGGAGGAGGGTGATTACAGTAATAAAATCGTGCTGAAACACAAATCTCAAGGGTTTAGAAAGGATTACTGTAAAGTTTATAGGTGTTGCAAAAGAAGAGGGTCAAGAAAGGACTCCAAAGGATAGACCACTGCATGAAAGAAGGCTCAGTGAGAAGAGTAGAAAAGGAGAGGTGGACTATATCTATAAACTATTTACAGAATAAGTCTTAAACAATATGAGAAAAGGGAAAATCTTAGTGAAATACCTTGATTAATTATATGATAAATTAAACAAAAAGGAAAAAAAACTACAACGGACATCTGCTACAGACCCTCATGACTGGAGGACAGCAAGAACCAAAACTTTGTGTTTCAACTCTTGAGCAGCTTGAAGACGTAGGATATTGTGCTCTGGGGGATTTTAACTATTCAGAAATCTGTTGAATGACAAATACATAGATCAATGAACTAAATATGAATCAATGATTAGGGGGTAGCCGTGTTAGTCTGTATCCACAAAAACAACGAGTAGTCCAGTGGCACCTTAAAGACTAACAGATTTATTTGGGCATAAACTTTTGTGGGTAAAAAACCCACTTCTTCAGATGCATGGAGTGAAAATTACAGATGCAGGCATTATTATACATGAAGAGAAGGAAGTTACCTTACAAGTGAAGAACCAGTGTTGACAGGGCCAATTCAGTCAGGGTGGAGGTGGTCCACTCCCAATAATTGATGAGTAGGTGTCAATACCAAGAGAGGGAAAGTTGCTTTTGTAGTGAGCCAGCCACTCCCAGTCCCTATTCAAGCCCAAATTAATGGTGTTAAATTTGCAAATTAATTTTAGTTCTGCAGTTTCTCTTCGAAGTCTGTTTTTGAAGTTTTTTTTGTTGAAGTATATGAAGTATATGCCATCATGTGCCAACAATGCCCCTCTGCCATATACATTGGCCAAACTGGATAGTCTCTACGTAAAAGAATAAATGGGCACAAATCAGACATCAGGAATGGTAACATACAAAAGCCAGTAGGAGAACACTTCAATCTCCCTGGACATTCTGTAACAGATTTAAAAGTAGCCATGGTTCATTGGGCCTCCTGTGCCTTTTCCAAGTGCTCCCGTACAAGGGGGGTGACTTGGGTTATCCGATCTCTCATCTGTAATACATGCTCAATTATGTTTCTCCTCATATTGGGTTCTTCCTCCCAGATCTCTCTGGCTATGTCTAATATGCTGCGGGGGTGGTGCCCATATAATAATTCGAAGGGGGGAAACCTGGTTGAGGCCTGTGGGACCTCCCAAATGGCGAACATGAGGTAAGGCAGTAGGTATCCTAGTCTTTCCCATCCTGAATTACCACTTTTCTTATCATGGCCTTGAGGCTCCAGCTGAATTTTTCCATAAGACCATTGGTCTGCGGATGGTAGACTGAAGTCCTCATGGTCTTTACATGGAGTAAAGCACACAGGTCCTTCATCAGTTTTGACATGAATGGGATCCCTTGGTCAGTCAATATTTCCTTCAGTAGCCCTACATGGGCAAAGATCTCCACCAGCTCCTTGGCTATCGACTTGGAGGCAGTGTTCCACAGGGGTGTGGCTTCCGGGTATCAGGTGGCATAGTCCAGGATGACAAGTACATGCTGGTGGCCTCGGGTCATCTTCTCCAGACGGCCCACCAGGTCCATGGCTACCCTTTCAAATGGGACATCTCAGATTGGTAGGGGTACTAAAGGGGCCCTCAGGTGGGGTTGGGGACTGTGTAGTTGATACTCAGGACAGGAGGCGCAGTACCGCCGGACTTCTTTGTGTATTCCTGACCAGAAGAACTTTTGTAGGATTCATGCCAGGGTCTTCTCTACCCCTAGGTGCCCTCTGAAAAGGTGGCTGTGGGCAAGGCTTAACACGGCCCTCTGATGTTTTAGTAGTACCAGGAGTAGTTGTACCTCCTCCCTCTGCACTTGTGCCACCTGATACAGGAGATCCTTCTTGACCATGAAGTAGGGTCCTGATGTGATGTTGTACTCCATATGTTTTATGGAAATATGTTTATAAGTGTGAATATGATGTAACTGGAATATGCTTCATGCAAAAGGTCTCTTGTAAGGTATCATTACAAAGCTTATGATCTACTGAGTGTGTTTATCCTATTTGTTTACATGTATTATTTTTATGTCTGGAGTTAGGAGAATAAAATATAAACTTGTATTACTGATGTAAACATGTTAAGTGGAAGCCATTAATGATGCTTCAGAATCAATGAACTGTGAATGGGTTTGTTTACCTGCAAGTCTTCCTATGTATGGGTCTTCCAGCTACTAGGTAATGAAGAAGAAGGTCTTATAGGGACATGTGATCATGTCTCGTGATCTGGAATCCATCTTAAACTTGGTGATTTTCCACTTAGAAGGAAAGATGGGGATCCAGAGAGACAAAAAATTCCAGCCTTGTGCTAAAGCTATAAAAGGGGGTTGAACAGAACAAAGGGGGCGGCAAGTCATGAGAAATCCCCTAGTTACCACCTGAGTTGGAACTAACAAGGACTGTACCAAGGGAAAGGATAGGGCCCAGACTAGGAAGGAGTCTAGTCTGTGAAAGAAGCTTATTGGAACATCTCTGAGGGTGAGATTTACCTGTAATCAGTTTCTTAATGTATTAGGCTTAGACTTGCATGTTTTGTTTTATTTTGCTTGGTAACTTACTTTGTTCTGTCTGTTATTACTTGGAACCACTTAAATCCTACTTCTTATTCTTAATAAAATCACTTTTGTTTATTATTAAACCCAGAGTAAGTGATTAATACTTGGGGGAGCAAACAGCTGTGCATATCTCTCTACCAGTGTTATAGAGGGCAGACAATTCATGAGTTTACCCTGCATAAAGCTTTATACAGAGTAAAACAGATTTATTTGGGGTTTGGATCCCATTGGGAACTGGATGTCTGGGTGCTGGAGATAGGTGACCTGCTGAGCAGTTTTTGGTTAAAATCTGCAGCTTTGGGGGCGTGGACCAGACCTGGGTCTGTGTTGCAGCAGGCTAGCGTGTCTGGCTCAACAAGTCAGGCTTCTGGAGTCCCAAGCTGGCAGGGAAAATGGGCTCAGAGGTAATCTCAGCACGTCAGGTGACAGTCCCAAGGGTGTCTCTGTGACCGAAACCGTCACACCCAGTCACCGGGTTTTTCCGTCTAACCTGTCTGAGCTCCAAGGGGCTGGTCTCTGCCCCCTCTGCTAGTTCGATGGCATTACGGTGGGGATCAGCCTCAGGTCCCTCTCCCTCCGGGGTGGCCTCCCTACCTGCTGCCCAGATCTGCCTGCCTAGGAGAGCGACCTTCTGGCCCCAGATCAGGATTCAGTTTCCCAAGGCCTTAGTTGCCCTCCTTTCCCTCTTGGACTTCCTGACCCCCCTGGGAATGGGGAACAGATCTTGGGATATCTCAGAGAAAACCGGGAGATGGCATTCTGCTGTGGACGACTCACTGACTTCGGGGTCCTCTCCTTCCTTCAACCCCTCACCAGCCTTGTATACTTATGCGAGGTTACTGCAATCCCCAAAAGGTGGATTAGGGAGCACAGGTCTGACCAGTTCCCCAGGTTACATTGCATTGTCTCCTTGGCATTGGGACACTGTGCCGCTATGTGCCCCCACTCTCCACAGGCATAACACCTATATGTGGTCCTAGTTACCCACCAGTCCTTCGGGCTGGGGGTTCTGGCCTCATGATCCTCTTTGCCCTCATTGCTCCATCCCTTTGTGACCCCCCAGTTGGTCCTCCTCCCCTTTCTTCTTCCACCTCGGACTTCCCGGGTGTTCGGTCATCCAAGCTCTGGGGATCGGGGCTAATTGTTCGATTTGGAGTGACTTCCTTGGATAGTCAGGAAAGTTCCCTGGCCATCATTCATCTTTCCAACAGTGTGACCAACTCATTGTAAGAGGAGGAGTTGTTCTGGCCTACCCATGCGCTAAGATCTGGTGGCAATCCCTTCATATACCAGTCAATGACAGAACCTCCAGAATCTTCTCTGGACTACGGGTCTCGGGTCACAGCCATTTCCAGGTCAGGTGGGAAAGGTTGAATAGTTGGGACCATGGAGGCTTGCACTCTTGATACTTCCACTCATGGTACCGCTGGGCTCGTATTGGTGCCGACATCCAGGGGCGGATCTATGTATTTTGCCACCCCAAGCACGGCAGTCAGGCAGCTTTCGGCGGCATGACTGCGGGAGGTCCGCCGGTCCTGCGGCTTCGGCGTACCCGCTGCCGAATTGCCGCCGAAGCCACGGGACTGGCAGACCTCCCGCAGGCATGCCACCAAAGGCTCCCTGACTGCCGCCCCCATAGCGACCGGCAGGCCGCCCCCCGCGGCTTGCCGCCCCAGGCACACACTTGGTGCGCTGGTGCCTGGAGCCTCCCCTGCCGACATCCCCAATCAGGCCAAGATCTCTGCTTTCAACTGTGAGTAGTTGGCTGCAGCTTCGGCTTCTGGGCCTCCCCACACAGAAAGGGGGCAAGGATGCCAGCCCACTGATCCTGGGGCCAGGCCTCACGCGACACAGTCCGTTCAAAGGTAAGGAGGTATGACTCCACATCGTCTTCCGCAGTCATCTTTGGTAGATAACCAATGGCCCTAAGTCCTCTTGTCCCCCTGGGCCCATGAGCTAGTGAGGTCAGGGTTTTAGTTGGTACATTGCCTCTTGCAGGAGGGCTTGATCTGGGCCACCTGACTCATCAGTAATTAGTTGATCTCGTGCTGAAACCTCAGGGATTCCTGCTGAGCAGTCACCTGGGCTCGGATGGCCTTCTGCTGGGCCACTTTGGCCTGCACTAATGCCCTCACCACAGTACTTATATTACCCTCATCAGTATAGGATTTGAGCACCTCACAGTTTTAGTTGTAAACCTCCTCACAACACCAATCAGGTAGGGGAGTACTAGTAGCTACTTTTTTGTCAATTGGAATTTGCCAGTTCATCAAAATCAAAACATTCTCAGAGAATTTCAGAACTTGGGGGCATCATTCCAAATCACAATTAAACCAAATTTTGAAATCCTCCACAAAACCGAATTACTTGTCTCTGCATAGTTCTACCATTATTTTCATTTTACAGATGGGAAACTGGGGCATAAAGAAAGTAAGTGACTCACCCAAAGTGAGTCGCACAGGAAATCTGTGACAGAGCAGGATCTCTCAAGTCCCCAGCTAGAAGCCTACCCATTGGATCATACTTGTTCTCTGGCTCAACAGATTACAGTTCTACTGAAACTGCGAAGTGCAAGGAAGTGGAAGCAACCAATGAGAACCAATCTCTGTTGGCAATGAAGAAAGGAAGTGGAACCAAACATGAAAAAAGTAGACAGTTACATTATGTGAGAGAAACCCCCCCCCCCCCCCCCACAGCACAAGTTAAACAGTTCAGCTCAGCCCCTTACATACCTTGCAGTATTGCATATGGGTAGAGTTATGTGATACTTTTACTACAACTATGCAGCTGCTAGGTTTAACCAGACAGCAGGAGTTTGAAGGAGTGTAATGAATTGTGGCAGATAGTGTAATAATTCTGGTGTTTCAGGAAAGTTTAGGAAACACCACTACTTTATTTAACATCATAGCACAGAAACCTCTTAGAGAAGGAAAACAGGCTAACCCAAAAGGCAGACATTGAACTGTTCTGTTTCTAGCAGCTGTTCCGTTCTAGTTCCAGGAGCCTTTCTCAGATTACTCCCAACACCAGAAGAACAGATGTTCCACACTATTTTGCTCTTATGAAAAAAAAAACCTATCCAAAGTCCTATGTGGCCTGTTTGGCATGTATGAGCTGATGCAATTTTTCCCTCCTACATTTCCTTAGCCATACTGCTCTGAATACAATTCCTTGCTCCTGTGGCTCCCTTCCTAGTATCTCATGGAACAACAGTAGACCTAATTTACCATACAAGCTTCATTGGCAATGTGCACCTGCCTTAACTGTAGCATAAACAAGCATCATGGAAGGGGCTGTAGTGAGTGGGATCTGAAGGCTGTTCTAAGAAGCTAGGTGGATTGGTGCTTTAACTATACCAAGCAAAAAGAAGCTCTGTGCCTGTAAGTTAGGAGTAATTCCACTGAAGTCAGTAGAATTACATCTGTGTAGCAATGGTGTAAATGAGATGAGAATCTCTCTTCTGCTGGAACTCTGTGTTTCTTTGAGGGTACGTCTTCACTACCCGCCGTATCGGCGGGTAGCAATCGATTTATCTGGGATCGATATATCATGTCTCGTTAAGACACAATATATCGATCCCCGAACGCGCTCACCGTCAACTCTGGAACTCCACCAGAGCGAGCAGCGGTAGCACAGTCGACGGGGGAGCCACAGCCGTCGATCCTGCGCCGTGTGGACTCCAGGTAATTCGATCTTAGATACTTTGACTTCAGCTATGCGTATAGCAGAAGTTGCGTATCTTAGATCGATCTCCCCCCACCACCACCACCAGTGTAGACCAGCCCTGAGCCTTTCCCCCACCTCCTGGAGGATTTGTGTTAGGATAAAACATACTATACCGGTGTCTAAAGTATAACCCTGTTTGCATCTTTCTTTTCTGTTTGGAATAGTTGCTGAACTGACTGACCTGTCAGAGTGAGCCTAAAGTAGAATGTATTAATGCTAGCCAAACAGGTTATGGGACAGAAGAAGCACTTTTACAAATATATCAGGAGAAAAAAAGAAGTACTAGAGAGAAAGTAGGTTAATTAATAAATAAGGAGAGGGATGTAGTCTGCAGTGGTTCTAAATGGCTATGCTACTCAAATGCTCTGTAAAATCAGTCTTTCACAAAACAAAGAGAAGAAATGTAGAGTAAGTAAGATGATGTTGATGAAAAGGAGGCACAGGAATAATTGGAAAAGCCGAAGATGTAAAAAAAAGTGGAGATCCAGATGATGAACCACACTAATTAGCTAATGGATTTATCATATAACTGCAATTATTTTTAAAAAGTCATTAGAAACTAGTCACATACTCTATCAGGGAAGTAGCAAAAGCAAATGCGGTACAAATCATAGCTGGAGTAGGTTGAAAAATTTATAATTTTTATTAAACATTCTGAAAAAAAGGATCTTTTCATGGTTTTTTCCCCTTCTCTGCTTTATAGCTGGTTGAAATATTTTGAAATTAGTTTTTCAACAAAAAGGAACACATTTTTAACCAGTTCTACTAACAACATAGTAATCCTGGCAATTACTGTTGGGAAAAATCCAATTTCAGTCCCTAGTAAAAAAAAAATACTGGAACAAATATGAACAGAAAAATCATTAAGCACCTACAGACTAATTCAATTAGGAGCCATAAATGGAGTGGGTTTACAAAGAACAAATCATTTCAGACAAACTCAATTGCTTTTTCGACTGAATGACAAAATAAGTGGATAAAGAGATTGCAGTAGATGTAATATATTTAGACTGTATTAAAGAGCTTGATAATGTCTTGCCTGAAAAAATGAATTTAAATTGGCTAGAATGTGAGCACTGTCACATGGAATGAGAGCTAGTGGAACTGCAACCAAAAGGAAATGATAACTGGCAATGTTATCAAGTTCAGAAGATGAGTCTGGTGGATTACTGCAGGAATTAGTTTTAGGCCCAGATTTATCTATCACTATTGGTGATCCTGAAGTAGGAATTTTTGGCTCATTATTAAAATGCACAGGTGATACTAAAGCAGAAGATGTTACAAATACCAGTAGAATGGAGAAGTCACAAATATGGGCTGGGAAAAAATCTGGAATATGCAAGGTAGTAGTCTACTTTTGGGGAACATAATCCAAACCAAAATATAATGGGAGAGAAATACATGGAAAGCAGTAAAGACCAGGAGGTTTGGATGGCAAATCTGGTCTGAATTTTCAGCGCTTGTAGTTTCCAAAAAAACAATGCTATTTGAATTGAATACATAGAAGATAGTCCCAATTAAAAAGCTAAATTCCAGAATGACACAAGGGAAGATTTACTTCAGATTATATTATGTGCAAGTATACTGCAAGGTTACTAGTGGATCAGGATCAGTCTTACTCAATATTTTTATTAATGATTTTTGCACAAAAAAGTAGGAGTGTGCTAGTGAAATTTACTGATGACCCAAAGTTAGGAGACATTGCCAACACAGAGGAAGATCAGAATAATACACAGAGATCTGGATGATCTTGAAGACTGAAGTGATGGAAATGGGATGAAATTCAATAGTACAAAGTTCAAGGTCATATACTTAGGGTCTAATAAAAAGAATTTCTGCTTAAAGCTGGGGGCTTATCAGTTGAAAGTGACAGAGGAGGAGAGAGACCTGGGTGTGATCTGGCTGTGAAAAAAGACAAATGCAGTCCTAGGATGTATCAGGCAAGGCATTTCCAGTAGAGATAGAGAAGTATTAATACCATTGTACGAGGCACTGGTAAGACCTCATTTGTAATACTGTGTACAATTCTGGTCACCCATGTTCAAGACAGATGAATTTAAACTGCAACAGCTGCAGAGCAGAGTTACGAGGAATCAGGGGAATGGAGGGCCTATCTTATGAGAGGAGACTAGAAAAGCTTGGCTTGTTTAGTCTATCAAAAAGAAGGCTGAGGGAGATATGATTGCTCTCTATAAATACATTAAAGGGGTAAATAATAGGGAGGCTGAAGAGCTATTTAAACTATAGAATGAGGTTGGCACAAGAAGAAAGGTTTAAACTGGCCATGAAAAAATGCTGAAAATTAGAAGGTTTCTAACCATGAGAGGGATGTGGTTCTGGAGCAGCTTCCCAATAGGAATTGTGGGAGCAAACTTAATTACTTTTTAGAAAGTGATGGAAAAGTTTGAGTGTAATTGTATTTATTTTAATATCTGGGGTGGAAAGGACCTTAGGAGATCATCTAGTTCACCCCCCTGCCCAAAGGGGGCCTAATCCCCAGGCAGATTTTTGCCCCAGATCCCTAAGTGGCCCCCTCAAGCATTGAACTCACAACCCTGGGTTTAGCAGGCCAATGCTCAAACCACTGAGCTATCCCTCCCCCCAGGGTGCTAATAATGGTAGAAGAAGGGCTTACTTATGGCTACGTCTTATGTTCCTGAAAGCTCATACTTCAGTGTTTCAGACAGCCACCTGCAGGGGCAAGGAAGGAATTTCCCTGCCACCCAATGTATTCAGGGTTTTCTTTGGGGAGGGGCGAAGAGGGGCGGTAATCTCCTTCCTCTGAGGCATCAGGGATGGCCAGAACTGGAGATAAGACATAGAATGGGAGGGCCAGGAGTCTGAGGTGACACCAAGCATTCTCTCTCAAGTGTTTGGCTGGATGGTTCTTGCTCAAATGCTCAGGCTGTAACTGATTGTGGGGTTGAGAAGGAATTTTCCCCCAGGTCAGATTGCCAGTGATCTTGGGAGGTTTTCACCTTCCTATGCCGTGTGTGGGTGCAAGTCTCTTGCCAGGATTATCTGGGTATATGTCACTTAATCATTGCCATGCCATTGGTACCTTGCTCCCTCCTATTCTCTGCCTGTGGCACATAATAGTCTAGTCCAGTGGTTCCTAAACTTGTTCCACCGCTTGTGCAGGGAAAGCCCCTGGTGGGCCGGGCCGGTTTGTTTACCTACCATGTCCGCAGGTTCAGCCGATCGCGGCTTCCAGTGGCCGCGGTTCGCTGCTCCAAGCCAATGGGAGCTGCTGGAAGCGGCGGCCAGTACATCCCTCGGCCCACACCACTTCCAGCAGCTCCCATTGGCCTGGAACAGCGGATCGCGGCCACTGGAAGCCGCGATCGGCCGAACCTGCGGACATGGCAGGTAAACAAACCGGCCCGGCCCGCCAGGGGCTTTCCCTGCACAAGCGGCGGAACAAGTTTGGGAATCACTGGTCTAGTCTCCTGTGGGCTGTAATATTTTGGTCTAATTTCAGTTGAGGGTTTTAATGTGCGGGTGTTGGTGGTCGTGATACACAAGAGATCAGACTAGACAATCTGGTGATCCCTTCTCAGCTTGGACTCTCTTACTTGGTGACTATTTATTCTATATTTGGAGCATAGATAATATGGTGATAGGCACACTATAAGTACCAGAGAGAAAAGAGAGATTAGATAAGAGGAACTGACTTATTTAATTAGCTTTCATTATGGTCGATAGCAGAAATTGATTTACCTTGATGGTCTTTCCCTACCTAATTTCTATAATTCTGTAATAAATGCGCTAGGAGATTCAGGAGAGAAAAGTCAAATACAACATTGATTCCAAATAAAAAAAAATTAGTTTGGTCACTCAATATTTCATTTCAGTAGTTTTGAAAGATTTTGTTTAGATTTCAACCTTTTTTAATTGTTTAGAATTTTAAACTCTAGCTTAAAATTTTCAAACAAAGTCATTTCAAAACAGATGTTTTTAAACAAACCATTACTTGAAATCAACTTTTTCCCATGAATGCTTTTGGTTTCAACGAGTTAGCATTTTCCACTGAAAAAACACTCAGACAAATTCCCAGCCAGCTGTAGCTCTTATATTCATGTAAATACTCTTAATTAAATAAACAAAACCATATAGAAATTTTGGCTTTTGGCCTTAGCTATGTTCATCCCAACATCTTCCCCATCAGCTCCCCAGGCCCAGTCCTGGTAACAATTCCATGCACTCTCATTTTTAAAACAAGAAAAACGCTTTCCATTCTCCAGCCTGCTGCTATTACAGTTGTTCCAATCCATTGCCCTGATGCTAGTTCTCAGGATTTTGTTTACATTTAAAAACAATAGTATAAAAAATACATGTCTATTCCACTCTCACCACTCTACTTCCTCAAATCCACTTCAATCTTTCATTGTAGGACTTTGCTGTGAAAGAATAAATTAACAGAAATAAATGAGGATCGGTGCTTAAGTATTATAATTATTCATAATAGTATAAAAATAACTATTCACAAACCATTTTGGAATCAAGTGCTCACATCTGCTATAATGTGGTCTCTGTTCCTCCCAGCATTTAGGGGCTTGTGAGAATGAGGTGGATTCTGGAAGGATAAACAGCCAAAGGGGAAGAAGTGTTGAAGTACTCGCAAAACAGATGACTTCTACCCTGTTTCCCCGAAAATAAGACATCCTCCGAAAATAAGGCCTACTTACAGTTTTGCCTCTCGTTGTAATATAAGGCATCCCCCCGATAATAAGACCTCCCCGATAATAAGGCATCCACCGATAATAAGGCATTTTTCATTTCTGAAAAATAAGACATCCCCTGAAAATAAGACCTAGCGCATCTTTGGGAGCAAAAATTAATATAAGACACTGTCTTATTTTCGGGGAAACAGGGTAGTTAGTATCAGGTCATGTGAACAGCATTCTTGAGGCAGGGTCTCAGGAGGGAAAGTTGGCCTCTTAGGGGAGAAGTAGCCAAAGATTCACCTATGCAATTGCTGTTTTGCCAATTGAATAGCAGATTCAGAACCCCGCTTTTTTATTTTTTTATTGTTTGATCAGCCTAAACTTTAATAGATGCCATGGTGTTACCAATGTTTCAAGCTTTGAGTTGATTCTCTGGGAACTAGAGAACTATCACAGACAAAAATGATTGATCACTGTAGAGTGATTGGCTCACAGCATGAAATACTCAGGCATGTAGCATTCATTAGTCTTCCAACTATCCAGAATAGTTCTGCTGGTCATGAGTCAGTAGATGCTATGTTGGATGGATGAACATCCAATGCTTGGTTTTGTTTACAGTTGCTGGATAAGATTGGAAGAATTCTTATGCCTTATGACTCCTGGGGCTGCTCCGGCAATGTCAGGGTCAGAGTCTCTGTTCTAGAGGCTGTCTCTGTCTCTGGGGAATCTCATGTGGTCTCTGAGGGAGGTGCCTGGCTCCAGTGCTCCAGGATTCTTTCTGCTGCTGTCCAAAGGATGAGTGCTCTGCATCATTAGTCTCCTCCCATTCCCTGGCACGTTGGCTGTTCTGGCAGCCTCAGGCTCTGTCTCTTCTCCCAAGGCTGGTGCCACCCATAAAATGTTGACAAGGATCCTGTCCATGTATAATAATAATCTCTCAATACCCACATGCATTAGATATTATTGTCCCCAATTAACAGATGGGGAAACTGAGGCAGAATTATGTTAAATGATGTGCCTGAGGTGACCGAAGGAGTCATTGTTAGAGCTAAGATGAGAACTTTGCAATTCCTGGCTCCGAGTCCTGTGTACAGACCACTAGATCATACCGCTCATATCTTTGTCTTAAATCTGACAAACTGTGACACTTCTTGAGGCTGTTGTTTTGATATTCAGCTGACACGTTCGGATATCACTCTCTATGTGTGACTTCTTACTCAGTGTTTTGTAGTAGGGTGACAGCATCAATATTTAAAAATAAACAGTTTTAATGTTTGTTAAATAAAGCCTTACCCTAAAAAGGAGTCTCTTTAAAACTCATTATATTCCACACATGAATGTCTCATATATTACAAAGTATCATTCAAATTGGAAAATAATTGCCTCTCATATTGTTACAGCTCTTGCTCACCATGAACCAAACCATTTAAACAAATCTTTTCTGAGGGGTCTCCTCTCAGGATGAGGTGTATGTTTCTCTCGCTGGGTTGCTCGGCACAGGGAATCTCTTGCCCCATTCTAGGATGCATTGTGGCAGCCCAGAAATATTTCAGGTTGGAAGATCGCCTGAAGCTTATTGTTGAACTTGGCCTTTTTGCGTGAGTGATGTTGAGTAAAACCAGCAAAGCTAAATTTTAATTCCCTGCTGACAGTAGGTCCACGCAGCATGGGTTGATGTTGCAACACTGCAGGAAGTCTCAGATGAGACCAGGTAGAATAGCCTTTATTCTCTGTCAGCAGAAACAAACACTGTGACTAAATTCAGCAGATATGAAGTTACAACATAGTGTAGCAAATCACAAAATAGGAGGCACAACATGAAGATTTAGGGGGCAGGGTTGAGAGTGTTTAAGATCATAAAAAATTAAGACTGTAATTGCTGAAAAGTATAGTTTTGTAGGTATAGTTTTATATTGCATCAAAGACTCAGTATGATGCTGCAAGCTAATTAACTGTAAAATATTATTACTATATTTAGGATCTCTCATTGCCTTATATACATACAGCCACCTCAGAAGTGTAGGGTTGTCTCTAGCTGGCAATTTGTATGACACTGTGGTGAGCTAAAGAGGTAAAATATGGGCAAACACCTAATTTTACACAAATGACTTGGTATATTTAGATTTAACATGCAAGTGAAGAAAGTGAAGAATTTTTATGAGCAGTTATTGTAATTGTGTCCACAGCCATGCTGATCCATCAAGCAAATTATATGCATTCTGTACATACGTAATCTCAGATTTCTGAGTCTCGGATTCTGGAATAATTTTTCAAACCCTCCAGAGTGACTTTGGAATCTCAAGACTTTCGGTAATACCACAGTAGTGGGTGTAGCCACGGTTGAGACACAACAGTCAATACAGATGGCATTGAACAGAACAAAATGGGAATAATGAATCCAGCAGGTTGCAAAAAAAGCCATTTGTTGAACTCTGCTACTGTTTTGATTGACCTAAAAGAGGGGTTATAGACATTTCAATGCTAAGCTAACTAGAGCTGGTTAGAAAAACTGAAAATTTTCAGCCAAAACCCAAACATTTTCAACAGAAAATAGCCAAATCCCAGGCACTTTCAGTTTTCACCTTTCCAACCAAAAAAATCAAACCTTTTCTAGGAAAGCAGACATTTTTCACATTTTTCTTTAGTCAAAAATTGAATTTTCTGTCTTTTTTTTTTTTTTTGATGGAAGATTTTCGACTACATTTACCACTGATCTCAACTGGTATAGCAGTCTCTAAGGTATGGAACTCAGGTATGTAGAGCTTTATCAATGATCATTAGCTTACATTTCATGCAAAAGTGAATACAAAGCCAGCAGAGTAGTCAGAGAACTGGTGTAATATGTTCCCTGCAACTACCACCATGCTACAGCCTCATTTTGCCCCAGCTTCTAATTGGTCTTCAAGGTTAGAAGCGTGATTCAGAAAATATAGGAATCAAGCCAATTATTTTCCCATAGAACTAGAAACTTTTTGAAATACTCACATGCATTTTTCGTTTGCCTTTTCCCATCAAGATCAGAACAGAAGTGTAAAGGTGTCACAAGAATTGGTTCATATGATATTTCTGTCCATGACAACTTATTGAGAAGTCTATACACTAAGACTTGGTCAGACTCTAATAGACTCAGTCTATACTTACCCATTCAGTACAATTTTTACTTATTAGCACCCAGTGTCCAATAAAGCATTCGTCAGCTTCCATTCCATGGTAATATTTACTGGAAATGTTGTGTGCTTATTTTACCACAACTTGCAATTTATTTCTAGTTTATTTTATTTTTACTCCATGTATATTAAAATGGGAAGAAGAGGCCTCCTTGCAGTAATGGATATTTGGAACTCTTCCTAAGACCTTTGGTTCAAAATATCCAAGTTTGCTCAGCTTTAGGTTCATGCTGCAAGGCCCAGTATAATTCATGACTTTCAGGAAAGGGAGGGGACTTAGTTGGGAAGGGCCTAAGCTTTGTATACATTTAGCATATTGTTATCTGAGACTTAGGGAGAGAATTGTCGGTTAATTTAATTGTCCTTCTGTGGATTTTATGATGATCAGACTGCCCCAGTGCTTTGGGATGGGTTCTCTTTTTCATTATTTAGTACAAAATGAAGTGAATAAATATTAAATAGCAAAAAAACCTATGTTAACAGAGTTAAGGTTGCTTAGAGATATGTTGTCCCCTTTCAGATTGTTGAGTTGAGCAAAACTCAAACTTCTGATAACCAGGTGATGCAGCATTAAGGTTGCCCGGGCAACCTTAACTCTGCCCTCTTTCAGCAATGCTCCAGTACACCCTGTTAACACATACACATTTCCTCTGACAGCCCCACAGTTGCTGAAATGTACAAACTTCATCTCCTTTTACAGCCCACTGGGACTGTCCCACAGGATTCCAATTAACTGTATTAAAGGACAAAAAGATTGCTCACACCAGCTTCCCTCTACCCTCTTTGAGCAATGCCTCAGTATGCACACAGCACATACTCACACTATCTTTTGGCACTGTAAGATTCAGGAGGTTCCAGATCCTGGCATACACTCACACTTACCCAACTCCCAGAAAGAATACCACCATGTGTACAATTTAAGAACCAATTCACAGCCTTTTACAACTTCCAACTCACTTAACTATCACTAAAGCATTAGAATGCTCTCATATTCTACCTCACTGCTGACATCCTTTATAATGAAAGGCTGGTGCCCTGCTGCTGATATAACCTACACAATTCTGCATAGCAATGGCGCATGCTGCATCCTGAAGGTATACATGCACCTCTTCCCCTTCCTCACACAGACCAGAGGGTGCAAACTAGATCTCTTCATATCATAATCACAGCTGTCTCGCACCTCAGAGTAATCCACACATGTCCTCATATCACAAACACACCTTTACCAAGCAGGCCAACTACTGACTCCACCTTTTAGTGTAGGTACACCTAATACTGACTGCAACCAGAGTGTATCCAGATAATTCCTATTGGCTACTGCCAGCTCCAGGAGAACAGAGCGTAGGTGCCATAAGCAATCTTCTTTTATTATTTTCTTAATCCTGTGGCTGACACCAAATGGGTTGAAAAAGGAGGTGAAGAGTTTGTACATTTCAGCAACTGTTGGGGTGGCAGAGTAAAAGTAGGTGTGTTAATGGGCCATATCAAGGCTCTGCTGAAAGAGGGCATTTCCTGGTTTACAGAAGTTTGAATTTGCTCAACTCAACATTCTTCAAGAGGACAACATATTATCAAACAACCTCGGTGCTAAAGTAGTTCTTTGCCATTGAATTTCCTAGTTTTTAAACACAAAAAGATACATTGTTGGTAGGAGTTAGTAGTCATTTAGGCAGTTGTACAGATCATGTCCCAAAATTAACATTCTGAGCCACCCAGCAGCCCAACACGCACACTATTCGCTGCCCCCAACTAGCCCTGCTTCAGCATACCTCTCTCATCATGCCCCTAACCCAGGGGTCGGCAACCTTTCAGAAGTGGTGTGCCGAGTCTTCATTTATTCACTCTAATTTAAGGTTTCGCGTGCCGGTCATACATTAAGGTTTCGTGTGCCAGTTTTTAGAAGGTCTCTCTCTATAAGACTATAATATATAACTAAACTATTGTTGTATGTAAAGTAAATAAGGTTTTAAAAATGTTTAAGAAGCTTCATTTAAGATTAAATTAAAATGCAGAGCCCCCCGGACCGGTGGCCAGGACCAGGGCAGTGTGAGTGCCACTGAAAATCAGCTCGCGTGCCGCCTTTGGCATGCGTGCCATAGGTTGCCTACCCCTGCCCTAACCCATTAAATACTTCCCCATCTCCAACCTGGCCTTCTCCCCACTATGGTACTTAGGCCTACACACTGCAAACAGGGAACACTTGTCCCTGAAGTCTGCACTCCCTGGCATACAAACATTTCTATTGCCTTTATTCCACACACACACACCCCTTACCTCCAACACCTGACTCACATCCACCCACTGGAGCAATAGACAACTACGTTACAGTAGAACACTGTTGGAGTGCAGGCTGGTTGGGGTGCATTGACAGAGCTGGGGTGTAGGAAGGTTGAAGTGCACTGCAGAGTTGTGTGGTGTAGCATGTTGCGCCACCGGGAGTTGGCAGGGCTGGGGCTGCAGGGTGGTTGGGGTACACTGCAGAGTTGTGGGGTGTAGGTAGGTTGGAGTGCAGGGGGTTGGCGTGTGCTGGCAGGGTTGGGGCTGCAGGGTGGTTGGGATGCAGGAAGGTTGGGGTGCACTAGCAGAACTGTGGAGTCCAGGAATTTGGGAGTGCACTGGCAGGGCTAGGACTGCAGAGTGGTTGGTGTGCATGGTTAGAGTGCTTGGACAGAGCTGTGGAAAACAGGTCATTGGGGTACATGGTCGGGATGCTCTAGCGGATCCGGGAGTACAGGAGTCTGGGGGTGCACTGGCAGGGCTGTGGAATGCAGGGCAGTTGGGATGCAGCATTGGGGTGCAGGGTAGTTGGGGTATAGTGTCAGAGCTAGAGGGTGCATGGGGGTTGGGTTGCACTGGCAGAGCTGGAGTGGTGCCACGTGTCCCTCACCCAAACCTCCAACTTCTCTCACCTCTCCTACCATCACCATTTATTCCTCTCCCTATAACCCTCCTCCTCTTGCTGCAGCACCAAACCCCTCTCTCTGTAATACCCCACCAGGAAGCACTCAATTTCCACACGCCCCCAAAGACTTTGATTACATTTCCCACAGAATAAAATTGCCACCCATGACTCACAAATTGTAGCAACTTCCAACCACTCAGTTCAGAACTCCTTTTGTCGTAGGTGGGGGGGTTGTGATTAATTTATCCTTAGAGATGGTAATTGAAGGGTGAGTTCACAGAAATCAAGAGGTCTGTGATTCAGTTTAACTGTACAAGGCAGCAGAAGAAAATTGTTTGTAATTGGAGAACTCCTTGGTCAAGTGACCCCAAATTTGGATCACTAATGCTATCCCATGCTCCTGTGAGATGCACCAAATTTCAAAACAATCAGAGTAACTGCTTGGACTCTAGAACACTTTTAAGAGTTGAGCTTTAAAGCATATAAAATGGTGGAATGGAAACCATCTAGCAGTTTTTCTGGTATTGGCGCATGTGCAGTGTAAAAATGTGATTTTTTTTAAATACTGTTCTCAGTTTGGGTCCCCAAAAGATTTAGTTAGTGCTATGCCTTTACCTTTGGTAAAACTCTACAGAGTGAGACCATTTTGACCCGTAGCTCATCAATAGTTTGATCTGTAGTTCTGGGGAAAAATCTCCAAAACACCTAGAAACTTTTTTTGAAACAGCTAATGTTTTAGGGCTTATATCTCCAGAACTTCTATTCGAATGACTCCAGATGTGGGTCTCTAAATGTACCCTGCACCCCCCTCAGACACACCAAATTTCAAAGAAATCTGATTAAGTATGTTGATTTTAGAGAACTTAGAAAGGTCAACCTTTAAGCAGATGTCGAGAATGCAACCTTAACTGTAGTGGCCCTCCCACACACTATAATATATTTTAGGATTGAAATTTATCAGCCTCTCCAAAGCATGTACAGATGGAGAGGCCAAAATGAAAATGCTGATGCTGCAGAAATAAAGTTCCATATAGAAGAGCTCTGCATCATCCTAGCCAATCCAGAGGTGTACCTCTGCCCCCTCCACCATCTTCCATGGATCCTGTCCCTCTATCTATAATGAGCTCTCTTGTAGTTGGCCTAGGGAGGAGATCAAAAAACGTAGCAACTGAAGGGGTGAGAAATCATCAAGTCTCCCCAAAAGGTTGCCCCAAGTGGATTGGGAAGGCTCACCCAATGGTAATGAGCAGGTGGGAGATCTAGAGCCCTCCCTGCCTTACTGCTTCAATTTGGTTGTGTGGCTGTTTTACTGTATCCCAAGCTGTCGCTCAGCTGTGGAGACCCCAATATATCCCATGCTGGGAGGTCAGAGGGATACAACCTACCCTGCCATCACATCACTGCTGTGTGTGAAAGTGGTATCACGGACTTTGAGGGGAAAGATGCGGATCAGCAATCAAGCAGCTCCCCAGCCATTGCTCCCCTCAGTGGAGTTCCACCATTTGAATCCATTAACTGTTTCCATGCAGCAGTGAGTGAATAAAGATTTGGCCTCTAATGCAGAGAAAACTCTAGATACCTTCTGATATGTATAAAATACCATTAATATAATGGTGCTTCAAATGGTCTAAATTCTGCTATACAGACTATGGATGTGTAACAGGGTGATCTGCCCCTTTAATGGCCCTGAGCTGGGGGGAAGTGGGGAGAGCAGCTGACTCTGCTCCAAAGAGAAGCCCAGCCTGCAGGTGCAGGGAATCAGCTGATGCAGCTGTACAGTATCACAAGTTTGGCAATATATAAAAGGGTCCAGCCCATATGGGGAGGGAGAAACAGGAGATTGTAGAGAGCAGGAGGCTGCTGGCCATGTGATTTTCCCCACCAGAGTTCTGGAAAGCCCTGCCTAGTACCTCCTGGAGGCCACAGGACTCCAATCTGAGCTCTTCACCAGATGGCTGTTTGTGTTACTTTTGCACATTTTTTCTTTGTTTGTGAAGATAATAAACAGAGCCCTGAAGAAAAGGACAGAAACCAACAGGGCCGGCTCCAGGCACCAGCTTAACAAGCAGGTGCTTGGGCGGGCCAAGGGAGAGGGGCGGCACCTGCGGCAATTCGGGGGCAGCAGGTCCCTCACTCCCTCTAGGAGCGAAGGACCTGCCGCTGAACTGCCGCCGCCGATCGCAGCTTTTTTTTTTTTTCTTTCTTTTTTGCTTGGGGCGGCAGAAATGCTGGAGCTGGCCCTGGAAACCAAGCTGGACGTGACTGATTTGTCCCCAGCTGGTGATTAGGACCACCAGTCTTCATGGCCAAATTGCTGGCATAACTCTATTGAATGTAGTGAATTATGCCAGAGAGAATTTGGCCTTCTATTTCTTATGCCAGCTCTTGACTAGTGTGCAGGCTGCAAAATGTTAATTTTTAAAAAAGTATCTTTGTTGAGGGTGAAATTATTAAAAAAACAAAACAAAACAACAAACCATCATCTTGGATACCACTGCCATACAGGATTGCTCTGCCTTTAACTAGGGTTGTCAAGCGATTAAAAAAATTCATCACAATTAATTGCACTGTTAAACAATAATAGAATACCAGTTATTTAAATATTTTTGGATTTTTTTACATTTTCAAATATATTGATTTCAATTACAACACAGAATACTAAGTGTCCAGAGCTCACTTTATATTTCTTTTTTATTACAAATATTTGCACTGTAAAAATAATAAACAAAAAAAAATAGTATTTTTTAATTCACCTCCTACAAGTACCATAGTGAAATCTGTTTGAGAATGTAGAAAAAATCCAAAAATATTTGATAAATTTCAATTGGTATTCTACTGCTTAACAGTGCGATTACATAACAAATTCGTTATGGGATATTATTGCACATAGCTTCTGACTGAGTTGCATCTCTTCTCATTTTTGTCTCTACGTTTTCCTGAAGTTCAGAATGAAAGAAGATACTCTACATTCCTATGTAGATGTTTATTAACAGAAATGTCATGTATTCTATTACATTTATATGATAGTATTGTCCAAAATGCCCTAGGTGCTGTACAGACACATGGGAACACAATCCTTGCTCCACAGATCTTACAATCCATTTTGTGTAGTAGAAAAACTGTTATTTATGGATCCCTGCATTTTTACTTGTGTAGGGTTGGATTTTGTGATGGTGTGCACTTAAGATAGTTCTTTTCTCCAGCATTTTCACTATGCTGCTTTCACAGCAGGGCACTGGACAGCTGAAAGGCATACCCCTATGTCTGTTGCTATACAGTTGTGTCATACCTAAAATTTTGCTATCAGATCATGAAAATCAGCCTCTTAGTTGCATGCTTTCTTTTGTGGAGGGAGGCCTTAATTTGTTTAGCACAGAAATCAACCTAGAAAAAAAATCACATCACTCTTTAAAGGTATACACAGTCCAGATTTAAAACCCAATGGTCGCCAAGATGTTACAGTTCTTTTTTGCATGCAGAAGCACCTCTAGGTTCGATGCATGTCAATAAGATCATTTCAGTCATTCTGGCTCTTTTTAAAAAAAATTTTACATGACTAACTACAGTCCCAAGCAATATGACTTAAGAGCTGAGGTCATAGCTTTCTGCAGCACTGTCAGCTTTATTCAATGAGTGGGATGATAGCTGGAATTTAAATTTAAACCTAGATGTCAATTAAAGAACATCAAAGGAAGTCTCTGCATGAACTAGATCCATATTTTACAGAGTATGAGCAAACAGACCCAATCCTATTGTGACTTCCCAATCACATTTGATATATCCAATGTGATATTTACCAAAGGAAATATGATCTTACCTTATGGTAAGTGACAATCTACAGCAAATGTTCTCCTTTTTCAGGATGCTCAAGCCCGCTTTTTCACTACTCTAATCCATGACCCTAAAGGGTGTAATGTAATTACAAACATTAATGGTATTACTTTTCAAGGCTACCTATCTGATTTGACATTCAATAAGGAAAAACTGCCAAGTCCACAAAGGGGAACTTTTACTGCTTAAAAGGACAAAACCTATAGACTAACTTGTCTATATTCAGAGCCATCCTTCTGTAATGCCGTGCAAATCGGAGATGCCTGTCATGGAATATAAACATATCTACCTTGCTTCTGTTCAGTGTGACAAGCCTACCATTTTTCTACTAAAAACTGTGTGCTGTTAAAAACATGGTGAGTAAGCAAAAGGAGCAGACAAAAGTAATATCCAAATTATTATTTTATTCAGAAGTACTTTTGTTAGGTGTCAGAGGTCTATATTAACCTTGTTTTAAATTACCCTTGATCTTTTCATACCAGTTAAATTTTTGGACACTTTTCTGGAAAAATCATCAATTGCTATTTACCTGACTCTATTTGAAATGCATTTAGTGAAAAATCTATTTCAGAAATGGTCAGAGGTTCCTGCATATTAATGCATATTAATAAGAAATATGCACACAAGGAAAAGGTCATACTTCTTGCATAATCCACTTTATTTTAAACACTGTGGAAAAAGTGAATAAATATGTTGATTAGGGAGTAGAAGGAAAAATAGCCACAGTTTCCATATATTTTTAATTCCTCTGATAGTCCATAGAAAACTGGATTCTCAACCACGGTGCCATTCCATTCAAAAGCTACAGGTAATTCCTTATCTGGAAACTTCTAGAATGTCAAAGATAAAAATTAATAACTTAAAAACAAAAGTCATTTTTTAATTAAAATCCAGCATTCTATTGGCCAGTGTGTAATGTCTTTCTGTTTGAAAGGCTCTAGAATTTGCTCTCATTTCAGAGGAACCTAGAATCTACCTTAGAATTTATTTGAACTGTTGAAAATATAATTATGGTCAAACTTGAAAGTCTCTCTTCAGGTTTTCAGTGCATTTCTATGTTTTTCTCATCATTTGCCTAAGATCATTTTAGAATGGTTAGGGTGCTTAGAGACAAGGACAGGATAATTCTAGAGAGCCTTTGGGCCAGAAATAAGCTTTTGAACCTAAGTCTGACCTTGCTATGAGTCTAGTTATTATGTCTAGTTAATCAGCAGTATTCAAGCCCAAACCATTTTTGTTTTGGAACATGGCTGCTCCAGTGGCTTACTGTTAAGCCTGACAGAGCCGTCCATAAATTCACTATCCAGTGTGTATGGACAAATTTTGTCTTATGTTCAGTCTTCACCTGTTGTTTTGTAGTTTCTTATGTCCATCTCCCTAATGGGAGTAGTTCAAAGATTTTTTTCTACATCTACTCTCTTTCTTCAGTTTAGCATCATGAAAACTTCACTCACCATGATTAAGGGACATTCTACCAGAGAACACACGACTAGTTTTTCTAGCCTTGACCTGTAAGTTCACACTGTTTCGAATTTTTGTGGTAACCTACTGGACCTTTCCGTTCTCCTCAACATCTTTCCCTTAGACTTGTGCTCAAAGCTGGGCTTTGTAATTTAAATAAGATCTTTCAAGTCCTTTTAATTCTCCTATACCTGTATGTGTATGCTAGAAGGGCGCTGTTTATGTTTTGAACCATAACTATGCAGTAAGACAAATTCTTCTGTTAGTTATATTCATGCAACTCCATTGACATCAAGGGAAACAAAGCAGAATTCAGCCCAGAGTGTCAACAATTTCATTGTTTTCTCCATTCTGACCTGGCCTGTGCTCTGCAAAAAGTATTAGTTTTTTCTTTTCCCAGTCTTATGACCTTATGAAGCTCATGCATACTTCTATCTCACACTTTTAAATAGCCTTTGTCTCACAGGATTTGCTCTCTTTACCATATGTTCTTTCCTGGTCTATCCAGTTTGGGGCCTGATCCTGCTCCCGCTGAAATCAGTGGGAGTTTTGCCATTAACTGTAGTGGAACTAGGATCAGGACCTTGTTGAAGTCCTCCAATTATGATGATGCCAATAACATCATGAGATTAGTATATTTTGTGATTCGTGTACATACAGGGTGTAAATTCTCAATTTCATTACTAAAACTTGTGCTGTTCCTCACATGATCACCTTCTTCCTCTCAAACTAACAATCTGTTATCATTTTAAACTATTTGTAAATAAAATGTTTACATCATATTGTAAATTATTTTATTGTGCATATCTGTTTTATATGATGTGGGAGGTAGAGAGAAGCTATCTTACCACATTCATCCTGCAACAGCAATGCTTTTGATTTACCCTTATTTGCTCAACAAAGGTTAAGCTAATAGTAAAGAAAAAAAAGAGATGTGCAAGTGTAACAACCACCATCATGGCTCGTCACTGGGGATTGAACTCAGAATTTAGCATGAGCCACTTCCACTTGAGCTAAGAGTAATTCCTTTAGCTGGTAGTCATGATAGAGTCAGCTATGAGAGGGGATTTACTGAGCTGCGGGTTACACAAGTGCATCCTGGGATGACTAATTTATGTGACAGACAGAATGTGTCAATCTAAGTGTGATGCACCTAGGCTGACCAGATAGCAAGTGTGAAAAATTGGGATGGGGGTGGAGAGTAGTAGGAGCCAATATAAGAAAAAGCCACAAATATATGTGTACTTATACTAGAATGTACCCCTGCCTACCTCTGACTGGGACTTTCTAACAACCACAGGCTGTCACTCACAGAATGTATTCTGGGATTTATGCTATACCCAGTGCATGATGGGACAAAACTTTGGGAGCTTAGTCACTGCTGCTTACATACTCATATACTGCAGACTTGGTCAACAAAATTCTTAGCACCTCCCCACTATGTTTCGCTGCTTTGATTTTTTGAGTTCCAAGTAACCTGCCTCAAAACATTTCATTAACAGCTATATTACATCAAGGTCATTTTGATCAGAGTGGTCCTCTCAGCAGCTTTTGATATGAATCACCAAACACGTTAGAATATATCTCCCATGTTGTACAAGATATAGGAGGCCTCTTGGCAAAATCATAGGCAGCATAGAGTATCATTAGAACAGTGCTGATACAGAATTCTATATCTCTTGTTCTGGGGACCATGAAAGATTGGTCTCTACATTCTCAAAGAATGTGGGGACAATCTTGCCAAATGGATGTATCAGAGCTATTTCATAGAATTACGTATGGGGCTGTATTATGCAGGAGGTCAGATTAGATGATCCTAGCAATTCCTAATGGCTTTAAAATCTATGTACTGTTAAATATGTATTGGGATTGAGGCGATTGTTTGGAGATAGGGGAGAGAGCAACATGAGGAGCACCTAGCTGGCTAACATCCAAAGAACCAGTGAGGGAAAAGACTGTAGGACTGCTGTCCTGACAAAGACATTAGAAATGGGTGGCGTGACCATCATCCCCTATCCTCATCTAGAACACAGTTCAAGGGAAATATGAGTAGGGATAAGCTGTTGATGGAAGGGTGTGGTCACGTTCACTCCCCATGCCCAGAGGGGTAGGTGGCCTGGGATGATCTGCACTCCCTTTACCCCAACCTCTGCAGAGAAGAGTTGGCCAAGGAGGTCTTCATTTCTTCAAACTACTGATAAGGTGGGAGGTGAAGAGCAGATGGGAAGACTTGACTACACATTTCTCTAGAACCAAGAGCAAGAAGCCTCCTGGGATACTGACTCCCTACTCAGAGACCATGCACACTGGCAGTGATGGGTTCTTTCTCCTGCCTTACGAGAATAGGGGTATTTCCAGCCTATGGTACCTCAAATATTACTGTTGGCTGACCAGGCAGGCATGAGGAGAAAATCTGATTAATGCTTCTAGTTTAACACCAGAGTGGTTAGCAGCAGCCAAACATTGAATAGAATGAATCTTAGTGAAAATATATGGCCAAACTGTGATCACTCAATATTGCTGATATTCGAACTATTGAGCAAATTTTTTATTTGATTCCCTTTTCTCTAATATGGACACTCCTCAGTTCAGATTCATCTTTGTATCTTAGCTATGCTTATGTGAGCAGTTTAACAAATATTGACCAGCCTTTTACATTGCTTCCCAGTATATTAATTATAAATGTAAAATCTTGTCGACATTTTAAAATGTGTCCAATATAAATACAGAATCAAAACACATGCCTAGAGGTGTCTGTGAGCAATTGCTATATGCTTTGGGCTTATTTTACTGTGAAGAGTATATTTAATCTAGACAGCCAGTAGTCTCAACAATTGAGGCTTCTTCTGCTTTAGTTCAGTGTTAATGCCTGCTCAAAGCCAATGCCAAAACAGAAGCTTTAATGTTTCAGACAGCAGTTTGCACAAAGTGGTGCTGAAATAATAACTTACATTTATTTAGTGTCTTTCAGCCTAAACGCTCCCAAATTATTTTTCTAATGATACATACAGGAATCATTTGCAACTGGGATGAAGAACAGCAACCAGACAATCAATGCCCAATTACTGGAGAAAGGGAAGTTTTGGGTAATGATGGCCAAGCAAACTCCTACTCATCCTTGTACCTGTAATGTCCACACAGAGCAGACAAGACCCCTATTTTTCTGATCATGTTTGAAGGAGCCCCACATGGTCAATGGCACAGACACCAATTTACCTTGGAAGGATGACAAACCAAGCTACCGTTGCTGCCATTCAAAGCTCTTTTGCCAGAGAACATAGATATCTCAAGCCTGATGATCAGACAACTAGGCCATCCCTTCTGGAAATGCTGACTCTGTTCCAATATTCAGCTAAGCATAGTTGACACAATGAAGACAGATTTTATACAGTCTTAACTAAATCCAGTTAAAAATCTAGGGTGACTAATGTAACAGTCAGAAAAGGTGGGGAAAAGATGAAATTTAAATGTCAATGTCTCCATAACCACTTTGGATTGTACCTTAATCTTCATCTTATTTTGCATCTTAATATTTTTTATGTGATACTAAATTTAAGTTAGAATTCTACCAGGTTGTGGACAGCCTGGCATTTAAACAGATGTCAACAGTGTTCTAAGAAGTGGAAATTGAATTACAGATTTGTGGTGGGGAGTTATATACAAACTACATTAGAGCTAAAATGTATTTTACTGAAAATAATTATTGTGTGTTCCAATTTAGTTTAAAGGGATTAGAAACCTGCTGATGGCAAGATTTCATGGTGGGTTTCATATCAAGTCAAAGGTGACTGAGGTTCTTGTCCTGAAACTTTCAGTTAAAAATTGTTTTTTTTTTTTACTTTTCAATAGATGGAGAAGGCACAAACTTCATATCCTTCATATATGGGTCACTAGCATCTTTGTTTTATCAGAATTTCTCCTGCAATATGAAATTGTACCTATTCCACTAGCTGAGCTAGCCAAAACTTGAAATTTTAGTTTTCAGAAAATTTTGACATTTCATAAGAACATAAGAATGGCCATACTGGTCTGACCGAAAGTCCATCTAGGCCAGTATCCTGTCTTCCAACAGTGGCCAATGCCAGGTGCCCCAGAGGAAATGAACAGAACAGGGTGATCATCAAGTTTTCAAAATTTGGTTTCAGTTCAGAAAGAAACCAATGTTTTTTAAATTTCCCATGAATCAGAGATGCAGAATATTTTTTGGTTCAGACACACTGAAATATGGTGTTTCTGAAATGAAAAATGCTCCCTAGAACCCCAGCAGCTGCTGAGCAAAATTGACACGATTCTTGTCAGATTCAGTGTTCCCTGAATATCAGCAGTGAAACTGACAATAATCATGTCAATTTCACACAGCCTCAGCCAGTGCTTCCAGGGCAGTCCTGCCTTGCGAACTGCCCTGTGCTGGGAACCCCTGGGCTTCTGGAATCAGAGCAGATGGCTCATCAGGCTGAGGGGAATATGCTAGCTGAGGAAACCAGTTGGCCAGGCCAGTCTGCACAGTGGGGCTGTCCTGGATCCATGGACCCTGAGAGCCCTGACTCAAGCCGGGAGCCTAAAAGTCCTGGCATGAAAACCAGGCAGGACAAGAATACATATGTGGATCAGAGAGCAAATAGAGTGATGACAAAGACAGGTAGGTGATTTCAGAAGAACAGCAAGATTAGAAATTCTAATAAAAAAGTGAATACAGTATGCATATTGTATATAGGTTACCCACTTCTGCAAGCCTAGCATTTAGGGGCTTATTCTTTCTCTAATACAAAGCAGGGTCTGGGAAATAATTTTTTGGTTTGTTTATTTTATTTATTAATATATATTGCAAATTTGCGCTAGTTTTGTGAACCCCATGGGTGTAAATATTCAGGCTTGATTTTCCACTATAGCCAAGCACAGGTCAGCTCCATCAGACCCTTTCTTCCAGAAGGCCCTCTCTTGTTAGGTGAGCAGAGAATAGCTGGTGTGGAACTCTCCCACCAGTGTAGATTTCCTGTACATAGGGAATTTTCCACTGGAAATGTCTGGCCAGTTTAAGATCACTGAAGCTGTACAAAGTGGTCTTAACAGAATGGAGAATTTAGCCTCAGAGATTTTTAAAATTTTCAATTCTACTTTGGCTGTCTCTAGTTTCTAATGTACAAATTCTCTATAGTTCCTTAATCCTTTCCATGCAGTACTCCTGGGGGAATTCTGCACCACTGCATATGCTCAAAATTTATGTCCCCCACAGATTGCTTTGCTTCCCCACAGAAAAATAACTTTCTGATGGGGAAGCAAAGGGAAGCCACAATAGCAGTCATGCAACCCTCCCCAGCAGTATGTTTTGTGTGCCCAGGGCAGCCAGCAGAGAGGTAAATCACTGTGGGGCAGGAGGCAAGACTGGGAAAGAGCCATCTGGTGGCTCCTACCATGCACTGGGCTCAGCTGCTCATCCCGGCTGGGTTGGGGAGGAAGGAGCTTCCTCTTCCCTTGCATGGCATCCAGGGCTGGGTCAGACCCACCCCCAGATTTCTCCCCTGGCTGTAGGAAGCTCTGCAAACTGCCCCCCTTCCTCCCAGTGCTTCCTGCACCCATCACTCCTCAGCTGCAGGGGGAGGGATCACTGTACAGAGAGCTGCTCCCACATCCATCCAACTCCTGTGCATTCAGACCCTCCTGCTGAGCCTCACCCTCCCCGCACCCAGAAATGCCCCCTCAACCCCCAACCAGCTGCACCTGGATCCCAACCTCACTAAGCCCCACTCCCCCCAGCATCTGAAACCTTCCACTAAGCTCCCCACACTCAGACCTCCCTGCTGAGCTCTATTCTCCCCAACATTCAGACCCCCCACCCTGCTGAGCCCCAACCACCTTCACCTGGATCCCCCTGCAGAGTCCCATTACCATTGCACCCAGAACCCCCCAACAAGCCCCTGTGCATTCAGATACCCCCACACCTGGATTTCCCACTGAGCCAGCCACACCCAGATTTCCCCACACAGAACCCTCTCAACCCACACCTCAACCCCACACACTAAGCCCCTCTACACTTGGATCCTGGTGCACCTGGCATGAAGGGACAGAGCCCTATTGTTTCTGGGGCAGGCCCAGTCCTTGTGCTGTGTCAGGGTTGGACACAGCCTCACTGCTGAGTCCGTGTCCTGAGGAGGAGCTGCACAGTGATCTCCCACTTCTGTGCAGTGAGTGGCTTGTGCTCCCCAAAGCCATGGTGAAGCTTCCACATTTATTTGAAAATAAAATTTGCAGAATGTTGCAGAATTTTAAAATACTGTGTGCAGAATTTTTTTTTTTTTGACACAGAATGCCCTCAGGCATAATGCAGTTGCTACCCTTGGGTGAAGTGCTGCATTTCAACTCCATTCATATTAGTTTGGGATTAGGCTGCTGAGCTCTGCCCAGGCTAATTCTTCAAGAATATGAAAAGATGAGTCATTGTTGGGCCTTTTTCCTCTCCAAAAAGTCATAATTTTGGTAAGATATCTTGTAGGCTGAAATTTCTCAACCTTGTTCCCAGGCTGAGTTTTAATTTTGTTTTTTTCTTTGTAGTGGTAAAGACAAAATCTGGTTCAACCACAAGCCCTTTTCCACTTAAAATATTTTTGAGTTAAAACCACATAGTCTAATGTTCCTGCACAAGCTTTATCACAGTTTGACAATAAATAATGTGCCTGATCCTATGACCTTTGTAGCAGTTATTCACACAAGTAGTCCCATTAACTACATTAGATCTATTCCAATGAGTAATGGTTGCGGGATAAGGCCTTTTTATAGGATTATCCAAAATTCTATTCTATATTAGTTCTTACATCCCCTTCATCACCATAGTATCTGAGCATCTTCTAGTAGTGCATTAGGCAACGTAATTAACATCTGTCATGTGTTGTCTGTTCTTCCTATCATTCTCCCCCCCAGTGGGAATATTGTGTGTATAGTGGAGTGTTTTGCTAGGGTTCTGTATTCAGGGATTTTTCTTTTTAATGTGCACTCTGCTCTGTGTTTTTCTTAGAGACGGCAAGGTAAAGGAGTGTGCCTGGCACTTTGATGAGAAGGTGGTGAGGTTTGTAATGGTCCTTAGTTCTTGTGGGAGGAATTGTAATAACTGGGCCTACAAAATTTACCCTAATCGTAATCTCAACTGTAAAAAGTGACTGAAAGTTCATAAAATGTCACAAACAAACAAAAATGGGAAAAGGTGTAAAAGGAAGGCAGAAAAACTGAAATAGTCTAAACCAAAATGCCTGCTGATATAATGCAAGGACCATGTTAAGACCATGCCTGATATACAAGAGAAGTGTGTGACCTGAAATCAGTGAACCAGAACTGATGTGTCAGAAATGAGGCCTAATTGGTGGACAAGATAAGGAGTGGACCGTTCCACCCATTATTTCCTTTTGGGGTAATCAAAAATAGATTTTGGCTAGGAAAAGTGACTACTGCGATGCTGACTGACTGAAAGACAAGAAAAGGGAAAGGAATGAGCCTCAACATCCTAGCTGCCACTTTCCTGAGACCTCCACACCTAATCCTGAGAGATGTCCTGAGCAGACTGGGCAAGAGAGAGGGAGCAAGATGCCATTGTCAACTCCACCAGCTCAGGCTAAATCCCAAACATCACTTGGGATGTAAGACTCTGTCACCTGGCCCCCACCCAGTGTCTTTTTCCTTCCCCATCTTATTTCTTCTCTTTCCTGGCTTTCTCCTTTTGCCTTCTGTCTAATAAGAGTCTGGCTTAGCTGTCTAAGACCAGGGTTTAAATTCAGTCAGAGCTATCTGGAGCGGAGCTCTGGTAAATATTTTCAAACCTGGAAGTCTGAAGTCCCAAGCCCCGGCACCCCCTTCTGTACCCCTATGGGGCAAAAGCCCCAAGTCCTGGGGCTTCGGGAAATACTCTGAGAATTTAATCCCTAGCCAAGACTGTATATTGTGCAACAACTGCTGTAAACCTGTGACTAAGAAGAGGTAGCTAAAAGCAATGCCCTAAACAGCCCATCACTGGTACAAGTTTGCCAGGTCTTGGAGTGGCAGATAAGACCATGTGCTGTGCCCATCGTTTTTCAGCAGTAAGATTGCAAGTGAGAGTTAACACCAGAGGCAGAAACTGCATTTTCTATCTTTGCTGTTCTTTTCTTTCCCCTTTTGAGTGTGTTTGTCTTGCTTTGTCTAATAGAAAATGGGATCAGACTTCAAGAACAAGAGCAATCACAGCTGCAGCGCATCTCAACTAACTTCCTCTCTCTTTTCCCCCAAAAAGGACAGTTAATACCATCTCTAATACCATAAAAGAGACTGTCAGATGGGCAGATGGGTGTTTCCTTATAACTACTCTCTCCAGCTAGAGGGAAAGGGAACAGGGGATGTTGTTAAAAATAAAGCCTTAATTAATACTTCACATTTCAAATGCTATAACTATTTTTCATTCCCCCCCCCCCGTATTTTTAATAAAAAGATTTTAATAATATGTTTGACACGGTACTAAGCAGGCTGAGGTCTCTGTATACCAAACCCCAAACCTTGTTTAAAACTGTTTTTAATTTTGGACAGTTTCAATGTCATGTTAACACCTTTGACTCTTTGGGCCAATTTAGTCTATGTACATTGATTCAAGAGTCCATTCCATAGTCTCGGACCAGCCCCCAAGAAAGCAGTGTCTCCTGCACAGAAAAGCTGTACATGTTTGGTAGAAAGTTCCATTGTGTGTGAATAGCAGAGCTGCCAACTTCTTCCTTCATCCTGAAGCTGTAGGTGATATTTAATAGATCCTGAGCCCTGGTCATATAGTACCTTGACAATAAGAACCAAGACCTTAAACTTGGGCCAATGTTCTATAGAAAGTCAGTGCAGAGAGCGGAGAACTGTTCTGATGTGCTTCTGGCAGACCATGTTGCTGAGGGGAGACATTACAGTGTGCTGTGCTAATAGGAATTTCCCATGGGCTGGCGGCTTCATGGCCAGGTGCATTGCATTAATGCAGTCCAGATGGGAGGTGGAAAAGTCTGGTGTATCTGAGCCTGCAATCATTCACCAGGATGGGACTGAGTTTCTTAGGTAACTGAAAATGATAGAAAATTACTTGCAGATGCTGCTATGTGCAAGATTAGAATGAGAAAGGAATGCTAAACTATAGACTGAAATGCACATTTGTGTAGTCTCCTTTAAACAAGGAGCTGGAACGTGGCTGTAAACTCTTGAAAGCATTTTCTTCTGTCTACCTTCTGTCTTGCTCTGGTTTCCTAGTGGGCTGCTGTCCATATATAAATATGTATTTATATGTAGGTGTGTGTATTACCTAACTCTTGATGATTGTTTTTTCTGGTTCCATGTATTTAGCTTTTTATTGGTACCAAAAAAAATAATAATAATAACAACGTGCAAGTCAAAAAATATACAAATAGGTAAGATCAACTATTTCACTTATGGAGGACAATCTCTTTAAAACTGGTCAAATTGTATTTTCCAAACACAGTGTTTGGTAAATGTTGGCTTTTGAGGGCTTGTGAAAGAATTGTGAAACATTTCCATTTTCTGTGAATCAACTTGGGATTTAAAACTATTTAATTATTATAACCAACGAATAACTGGCAGACTGTGGAACATCAGAATTACCATACTGGAACGAACCAGTGGTCCATCTTGTCCAGTATCCTGTCTCTGACAAAGGCAAGTACCAGATGCTTGAGAGAAAGGTGCAAGAAATCCCATATGGCACAATTGTGGAATAACCAGTCCATAGGGAATTTTCTTTTTTAGTCCCATCAGTTTTAGTAGTTGGCTTATGGCTTGAAGCATGAAACACAGGGGTTTAATATTCCTTTACAAAAAGGAAAAAAAAGAATATATATCTGATCAACTTAACTGTGGATGTTCTCATTATCCATATAGATGACTAAACCTTTTATGAATCCTACTAAGAAATTTGTGGAATGAAATTTGTTTTGGTAGGTTGTGGGATTTTTTTTGTTTCTGTATTTTCTTAAATATATCTGTTGCCAAGTGTATATACTAGAGATGGCAAGGTCAAAGAAAATATACCTTGCACTTGGAGCATAAAGTAGTGAGTTTGTGATAGTCCTTAGTTTCTGGGGGAGTTCATTCTACAGTCTCAGACTGCCTCTGGAGGATGTTCTGTCTCTTGCACAGACGAGCTTTACAATTATTGTTGAGGGTTCCATTGTGCCAGAGGAGCGAAGTTGTCGATCACGGTCTTCGTCCCTGACCTATAAACAGCCTTTTAAGTAACCTGGGCCCAGTCCATGGAGCTCTTTGAAGCTAAGAACTGAGACCTTGAATTTGATTCAAAATTCAGTGTAGAAAATGGAAGTTTATTGTGTTCAGAGTAGCCTATGTTGCTGAGAAGATGCACTTCAGCATTTGGTACTAGTTAGAGTGTCCTAAGTACAGAAGGTTTTATAACCAGGTTTATCACATTGCTGTAATCCAGCCAAAAGGTGACAAAGACATGGGCAACTGAGGACAGATCTTCATCCACCAGGAGGCAGAGTTTCCTAGCCAACCAAAGATAGTAGAAAGCATTACTTGTGATCATTGCAATGTGAAAGCTCAGCATCAGTGAGGAATCCAAGAGTACTCCTAGACTACAGCCTGAATTGACCAATTGTGGATTTGAACTGTCAATCAAAGCAGATTGCACCATGGTTGCAAACACTTCAAAATATCTTCCTCTGCCCAGCAGCATCACTCCTGTTTTGCTCAGGTTCAGCTTCAACCAGCTGTTCTTCATTCAGGAGTGGATCACATGCAAGCACTGGCCATCTTGGTGGTAGTGGTATTGTTGTATGTGGTGAAAGGTAGATAGAGCTGTGTATCATCTGCATATTGGTAACACCTGAGTCCGTGTCATTTAACCAGTTCCTAGTGTTTGTATGTAGAGGTTGAAAAGGACCAGAGAGAGAACTGATCAGTGTGGAATGCCACAGATGAGGGGTATAGTGGTAGAGGTGCAATTTCCCATCACTACTCTTTGGGTGTGTCCCTCCAGGAAGGACTCAAGCCATTTTAGCACAATACCCTGGACTCCTGACACCTCTCTCAGGTGAGACAGCAGTATTTCATGGCCAATGGTGTCAAACACTCCAGAGATGTCCAGGAGGATGAGATTGGATGGCTGTCCTCTATCCATTGACACAAGGAGTTCATCCATCAATGTCAGTAAAGCAGTTTCAGTTTGGTGTCCTTGCCTAAATTCATATTCTGACCAGTCTATGATGTTGGCTTCAGTTACATGAGCTTGGCAAAGGGCCCCCGTCCTTTGCAAACAACTCTTGTCTTAGACCTGACAAACTATGTACTCTAAATATGTCTTGCAGGGTATTTATCCATAAGTGGTAACAAGTAAGGTATCTACAGAAAAGGGCCGGCTCCAGGGTTTTCGCTGCCCCAAGCAGGCAAAAAAAAAAAAAAAAGCCGCGATCGCGATCTGCGGCAGCAATTTGGCGGAAGGTCCTTCACTCCGAGTGGGAGTGAGGGATTGTCCGCCAAATTGCCACTGAATAGCTGGACCTGTCACCCCTCTCCGAAGTGGCCACCCCAAGCACCTGCTTGCCAAGCTGGTGCCTGGAGCCGGCCCTGCTACAGAAAGCTGTAATTTATCAAGATTCAATCATGTCAAGATGTGTGTAGTGGTAATATTTATGGAATAATGTAACTATGCTGAAAGTGTGCTTTACAGTCTTGAGTGTAAAAGTTAGTCACTGGGGGATAATATGTCTCAGTGGTGGCCCATTCAAGCAGGAGGGAGTTGTCACCTCTCTCTGGTTATCCAGCGATATAATGCAAGGCTCAATGGTGATTCAGTAGATTGTATTCTTTCCTCTGATTTAGTAGTGGCTCTATACCACAGAGCAATCTTTTGGATAACAGTTTGTTATCAGGTAACTCAAGGGTGACAGATGAGAGGAAGGATGGCTTGTGGCTAGAGAACTAGTGGCTAGCGAAACTTGAGTTCAAGTCCTTGTTCCACCACAGATTTCCTGTGTGACCTTGGCCAAGTCACTTAGACTCTCTGTTCCTCAGTTCCCCATATGTAAAATGGGGATAATAGTACTGCCCTACCTCACAGGGGTATTGTGAAGATAAATTACATTAAAGATTGTGAAGTGCACAAATTGAATGGTAATGGGGACCATATAAGCATCTAAGATGGATAGATACTGACAGTGCCTTGTTCCAGATGTGAAGCAAAAGTAAAGTCTGCATTCTTATCAGCATTTATAGAAAAATGCTTGGCACTTCTTTCAAGAGTAGGGTTGTCAGTCCCAGGTAGATGGTGATTTGGGTAATTATGTTCTCCTTTACTTAAATTCTCTCTCTAGTTTTAACTGAATAAGTTAATTTTCATTTTCTGTCCTAAACTGTTGTGTGAATGTTGCTGTGCTCTGTTATCCGACTAATATAATCTACCCTAGAGGTTGTTTAATTTCATTGGTGGGTGAAATAATTCCTATACAATTTATTCCTAGTCAATAATGTACTCTGGTATCTATCTGGATGAAAGGTATCGTGGCCAAAACTTTAGAATTTGAGTTCTAGAAATCTGTATTTGGGGACCCAATTAAAGGGATCTGATTTCCAAAGATGTTGGGGATCTACAAATCCTGTTTAATTTCAACTGACTTTTATACTTGGGAGAGTCCTCTTTTAACTTCAGAGAGAAAGATTGAATGGTGGCTTCTGAATGTTGTACTCTTTGTTTGCAGTCTATTCAGAAGACTAAATGTGTGGACATTAATATGTCACCCCATAGATTCCAGTCACACTCACTCACTAACAGCTCTATCTTGGTCAGCTGAGGCTAACACTCTTATCTTGTCAGTATCGCCTTACCATCAACGTTTGCATATTTCACCAAATCTTTCTTAACAGGCAGAGCCAAAAACAGTGGACAAGTTAACTGTTTTGTAATTATATGAATTCGTTTTCAAACATTTCTATCAAGGATTCATAGAGTCCAAGGCCAGAAGGGACCATTGTGATCATCTAATCTGACCTTTTATATCACAGAGGACAGAGAACTTCCCCAAAATAATTTTCCTAAAGCATATATTTTAGAAAAACATCCAATTTTGATTTAATTATTGTCAGTGACAGAGAATCCACCATGACCCTTGGTAAATTGTTTCAATGGTTAATTACTCTCACTGGTAAAAATGTACACCTTATTTCCCGTCTGAATTTGTCTAGCTTCAACTTTCAGTCATTGACTCATGTCTTACCTTTCTCTGCTAGATTAAAGAGCCATTAATTATTATTAAATATTTGTTCTTTGTGTTAAGTACCTATAGGTTATAGTGAAGAGACCCCTTCACTTTCTTGTATAACAGAACATCAAAAATTATGGGATTTGCCAAGAGCTGTATATAGAAGATCCAATTTATTGATGATTTCTCTCAGCATCTTTATTTTGCTCTTCCCAGGCCCAAAATAAAATGTCCACAGTTTAATGATATAATTATTCAATTTTTCACCATAATCAAAATAGAGTCATTAGATTTTACATGGGTTCTCCCAAGTATGGGCAGTTCAAAAGATGAGCATCATATTCCCACAAGTATTCACCAGTTGTTCTTGTTTTGCACAACTACCACTATCAACTTTCATATTTTTGCAATGTTTCCTTTGTAAACAAATAATGCTATCAAGGTACTCATGTGACATTCTGTATGTAGAACAGAAGCTGATTAGTGAATATTATTATATTGTTAATTGCAAAGGCATCTGTAAAGATTTTAATGGTGACCACTGTATATTCACATGAGCACCATCAGAATAAATCATTACAAGCATAAGTTTCTAGTCATTAAGATCCACTGTTTGCAACAGGATAAACCAAATCACTGACAATCACATCAGCTGAGCATTCATGATCTAAGCAGATCAGACTAAGAAAATTGCGTTCACTCTGTCCATCGTAATCAACATGAAAACAGAATAAAATTTCATTTTCACTTGCAAGTTACATCTCTGGAACTATCAAACATGATTACCACAAATTCTGACTCCTTTAACTTTTCACTAAGAACGTCATTAGCACCACAGCTGTTGTCAATAAATACTATCATTTCGATCGTTATAATAATCTGATCTGACATTTACACCCAAACGTTTCTGCAGTTAATGGCATGTTTTATGGTGGTGCAGTACTGGTTAACTCAAGGTCAATATAATATAATATAAATATTTTGCAGAGTTGTTGTATTACATAATTCAATATGTTTATTTCTTTGTCACTGGGCTGCTTCTCTTTCTTTTCATCTTTGTTCTGGATAGCACTGAGAAAAAAAATTTTATGAGTTAGTGTATTTTACTGTTTTGGAAATTTTGAAACCTGAAAACTCATCTGAGATATGGGATTGGATGCGGGGACACAGGAAAGAAGTGGAAAGATATATCTATGGGTCGTCAGTGCTTTATATACTGTGTAATGGGTTATAACATGAGAGGAGCCCATGCTTATAAAACTAAACTAAAAGAGAAATATTTACAGAGGTGCTGCAACTGCAGCTAGCTTTCAAGCCATGTGCATAAAGACTAATGTCCTCCTGCAGCCTGTGCTCCTTGCAGGTTGCTACATCGTTCGTTTTAACAATTTTTGTGGTTGAGTCTTTGTACAAGCATTTTTTATGGGCTGGGGCCAGAGATGGATGCCAGTTGTCTGCTGCTGCTGCTGTGCAATTGTCTTCAGTTTCATTTCCAATGCTGTCATGAGTCTGTAGCTACCTTTGTCCCACTGCAGCTTGAACTGTTCCCGTTTGCATTGCTTTGTGTGACCATTCAGTGGTGGAGCCTGACCTGCTCACCTGCATTCAGCTTCCTCAGGTCTTTGGCTCCTTTGCTGTAGTGACATGTTTCAGAGTGGTAGCCGTGTTAGTCTGTATCAGCAAAAAGAATGAGGAGTATTTATGGCACCTCATGTGCCAGCAATGCCCCTCTGCCATGTACATTGGCCAAACCGGATAGTCTCTATGCAAAAGAATAAATGGACACAACTTTGACAGCAGGAATCATAACATTCAAAAACCAGTAGGAGAACACTTCAACCTCTCTGGTCACTCAGTAACAGATTTAAAGGTGGCAATTTTGCAACAGTAAAGCTTCAAAAACAGACTCCGACAAGAAACTGCTGAGCTTGAATTAATATGCAAACTAGATACCAATAACTTGGGTTTGAATAGAAACTGGAAGTGGCTGGGTCATTACACATATTGAATCTATTTCCCCATGTTAAGTATCCTCACACCTTCTTGTCAACTGCCTAAAATGGGCCATCTTGATTATCGCTACAAATTTTTTTTTCTCCTGCTGATAATACCTCATCTTAATTAATTAGCTCTTACAGTTGGTATGGCTACTTCCACCTTTTCATGTTCTCTGTATGTATATAT
The DNA here is from genome assembly GCF_027887155.1 of Malaclemys terrapin pileata. Taxonomy (NCBI): domain Eukaryota; kingdom Metazoa; phylum Chordata; order Testudines; family Emydidae; genus Malaclemys; species Malaclemys terrapin. Next base: position 103,517,477 of record NC_071508.1, read on the forward strand.
ATTTCTTACTGTATGTTCCATTCTATGCATCTGATGAAGTAGGCTGTAGCCCACGAAAGCTTATGCTCAAATAAATTTGTTAGTCTCTAAAGTGCCACAAGTACTTCTGTTCTTTTTGTGGCACCTTAGAGACTAACAAATTTATTTGGGCATAGGCTTTCGTATTTTCCAGTGCATGCATCCGATGAAGTGGGTTTTAGCCCACAAAAGCTCATGCCCAAATAAATTTGTTAGTCTCTAAGGTGCCACAAGTTCTCCTCATTCTTTTTGTTATAGTGGACTCTCTGCCTAGTTTGACATTCTATTAACTGCTTTTGTGTACGGTCTGTAGTTTCTCTGCTGGGCTGCAGCAATCAACCCCTCATGGGAACAAAGTCTTGGTTCTCCAGCCAATCAGTTCCTGTGCTGGGCTACTCCCTACTTCTGGTAGGGTGTATTATGCAATGGTCCGACATTGCCATGTAGCAATCCCCTCCTGTCTGTTTTGCCTTTGTCATCAGTCTGTTGGGTGTCTTTACTGATGACTCATTGCTTTGTGTATCCGGGGGAAGATCTCTTGTGTTCAAATAGCTATTTGTTGTTGAATCACTTGTATTCTGCTGCAACGTACTATGGCCCATTATCTGAGCATGTCACGTATGTGATACCTTAGTGCACCTCCAGTTTCTTGATCACAGTTCTTGCTTGAGTGTCCTCTAGGGAGGACTAAATCTTGTTGGTAGACTGGTCGATGACTCCAGCAAGGGGCAGAGAAGGCATGATAGACCCTATAACACACCTCCCCTAGAGAACAGTCCCAAGGACTTGATCTCCCTGTAGCCTAGACTGGTATGATTAATATTTGGTCCCTGCGTCCCGCCGCTTCCCACAGCTCCCATTGGCTGGGAATGGTGAACTGAGGCCACTGGGAGATGGTCAGTGTAAACAAAATGTCTCGTGGCCTGCCAACAGATTACCCTGATGGGCCACATGCCAGAAAATATTTTAGAGACTAACACTTTTCTCCATGTGGAAAACTAGCAGAGATTTGCACACTCCTTTCACAAAGTTCTAAAAAAAAAACCCCAAAAACAAACAAACAAAAACCAACAACAACATCTATCCAAAAAGACAAGATATTGTAAAAACTGTACTGAGTCTCCAATATGCTGCCAATACTGTTCACTTGTCTTCAGTTTCCATTTTTAAAATGTTTTGGGGATATTTCAAGCTGTTGCCTCAATTCTTCATCTGGATGGCAGGTTTCCCTCTCCCCACCCATGCTGCTTCCCCCTCACTCCACAAGGTCATGTGAGCAATGTCTGTGCTGAGATGCCTTGGCAAAAGGGCCTTTATCACCAAAGCAAGAAAAAACCTGACCAACAGAAGGAATAAGAAGTGCAAACTCTTCAGCAAAAAAAATATGCATTGGAAATGGATCCCAATGAAAATAAGAAAAACAAAACACTCAACCACGTATAGGATACTGTAAATTTCACTCCACAGAGAACATACTTTTTATTATTTATTTATATGTATAGCATGACAACAAGAGGTGCCCATCTGTTAGTGCAGGGTGACCCTGGCAATAATTTGAAAATACAGTGAATTTCAATGCATCAAAAGTAGAGCTGATTGAAAAATTTCTATCAGAATGATTTTCCAACACAAAATTCAAATTCCACAAAATCTGCCAAAAAATTTGATTTTCCATCACTATATTTTATTTTGTTGAACTGAAATGTTTAGTTTTGAATCAGTTTAGCAAAACATTAAGCTGTATTTCCCTATCAGCACATTGCCTTATGGGAATTATATTTCAGGTCCTCGTTCTTTCAAAAGGGATCGGATCCCCAGAAGACTACATCTCCCATAAAGCAATGTGAATTGCCTACCGTGTGGTGCATAATGGGATATGTAGTCCACCCAGGGATTCTGGCCCATTAGGGAGTATGGGGGCATCAGGCTCCCAAACTACAAAGAGGCAATGCACCACGATGTAAAGTATTCCGTTTAATATTGAACTGACTTGGAATAAAGCATTTGGGCCCATTCAATAACCCAAATGAAACTTTTCAATTTGGGGTTGTCCAAATGTTTCATTTTGATTGACAATGTCAAAACAAAGCATTTCAACATTTCCAAAGATTTTTTATTTTATTTTATTGTTCCATGTAAAATGTTGACATTTCAACTTTTTGTCCCAATTTGGGCCAAAAAAATGCTGAAATGTTGCAATTTCTCATGGGATGGAAATTCGAGATTTCACATAACTCTAATCAAAATAAGCAGCAAAATCACAGCATATCATAAGACTGTATAACCATTCAGCACAAAACTAAGACAATTTTCCCACTTTCCTTCTACATCATTTTGACTAATCTTTGCTGCTGAAATGGCCCTCTTAAGAAAGATGTGACTTGCACCATGCCCTGAAAGTCTGCTGATTGGGACTATTTCATGCCTAACTGCTAATTCCAAAGGAGAAAGGCACTCATCACTCGTTATAATTATGAAAAACATGAAGCCAGTATCTTCAAGGGCATGTACGGAAATAAGATGAATCCCAATGTCACAAACAGCCCGATGTCAATTAATGGTCTCAACCAAAAATCTAATCGGAAAGCTCAATGAGCATCTCCCCTCATAAAAACTCTTACGCTCTCCAACCCACTCCTTTAGGCAAAAATCTATGCAAATGGATGAGTTTTCCTGTATATTGTGAGGGTCAACAAACCTCAATCTCTGTTGAACCAGCAAGGGAGAGTAGATTTCAAAGCCAAGGGCCCTCCAGTAATGGTAGACTGCAACCAGTCCACAAATATTTAAATCTGCAGGGCGTAATGTTAGTAGCAGAGATATTTTCAAAATACAATGAAAATCATATTGAACAATTAAACACAAAGGTACAAGAAGATAACACATAAAACAAAACTAAAGGAAATGAAAACACAATTCTACAATTAGTATCTCTTCCTATACCACAAAAAAGACACACAGAAAAGTATATTAATCTTGCAACAAAAGAAAGCGACATCTACTAATCTGAAATGTAATCCCACCAAAAATGATAAAATAGCAGCAGAACTAACACACTCCAGCTATCCCTTTGGTCAGGGATGAACAATTTTTCCCCAAATTCTTATTCAGCCCAGATTAAAGCTTTCTGAAAGTTCAAAATAGCTAACTTAAAAAAATATTATGACATATCTAATTTGTGGTTCTTGCTGGGGTAAGAGAAGAGATGGTCCAGTAATTAAGGCATTACCCTAGGACTCAGGAGAGTAGGGTTTGATTTCCTGTCCTACTATGGACTTCCCATGTGACCTTGGACAATTTGAATCATCTCTCTGTGCCTCAGTCCCTTCATTTGCAAAACGCGAATAAGAGAAATTTCCTAGTTTGCAAGGATGTTGTGAAGTTAAAGGTATTAGAGATTGTGAGGCCCGTATGAACAGTGATATACACTGGCTTGGCAGCAAAGAGTCCTGTGGCACCTTATAGACTAACAGACGTATAGGAGCATGAGCTATCATGGGTGAATACCCACTTCTTCGGATCCAAAGAAGTGGTATTTATCCACGAAAGCTCATGCTCCTATACGTCTGTTAGTCTATAAGGTGCCACAGGACTCTTTGCTGCTTTTACAGATCCAGACTAACACAGCTACCCCTTTGATACTATAAAAAGAAGAACAGGAGTACTTGTGGCACCTTAAAGACTAACAAATTTATTAGAGCATAAGCTTTCGTGGACTACAGCCCACTTCTTCGGATGCATATAGAATGGAACATGTATTGAGGAGATATATATACACACATACAGAGAGCATAAACAGGTGGGAGTTGTCTTACCAACTCTGAGAGGCCAATTAATTAAGAGAAAAAAAACTTTTGAAGTGATAATCAAGATAGCCCAGTACAGACAGTTTGATAAGAAGTGTGAGCATACTTACAAGGGGAGATAGGGTGGTATTTATGTGACCATCGCTTATTAGCACAGTAGTGTCCAGGAAATGGACCGCTTGTGTGGATTGATCTAGGCTGAGGTTGATGCTGGCCACTATGGACGTAGAAGCCCTCTACACCAATATTCCACACAAAGATGGACTACAAGCTATCAGGAACAGTATCCCTGATAATGTCACAGCTAACCTGGTGGCTGAACTTTGTGATTTTGTCCTCACCCACAACTATTTCACATTTGGGGACAATATATACCTTCAAGTCAGCGGCACTGCTATGGGTACCCGCATGGCCCCACAATATGCCAACATTTTTATGGCTGACTTAGAACAACGCTTCCTTAGCTCTCGTCCCCTAACGCCCCTACTCTACTTGCGCTACATTGATGACATCTTCATCATCTGGACCCATGGAAAAGAAGCCCTTGAGGAATTTCACCATGATTTCAATAATTTCCATCCCACCATCAACCTCAGCCTAGATCAATCCACACAAGCGGTCCATTTCCTGGACACTACTGTGCTAATAAGCGATGGTCACATAAATACCACCCTATACCGGAAACCTACTGACCGCTACACTTACCTACATGCCTCCAGCTTCCATCCAAGACACACCACACGATCCATTGTCTACAGCCAATCTCTAAGATATAACCGCATTTGCTCCAATCCCTCGGATAGAGACAAGCACCTACAAGATCTCTATCAAGCATTCTTAAAACTACAATACCCACCTGCTGAAGTGAAAAAACAGATTGACAGAGCCAGACGAGTACCCAGAAGTCACCTCCTACAAGACAGGCCCAACAAAGAAAATAACAGAACACCACTAGCTGTCACCTTCAGCCCCCAACTAAAACCTCTCCAGCGCATCATCAGAGATCTACAACCTATCCTGAAAGATGATCCTTTACTCTCACAGATCTTGGGAGACAGACCTGTCCTCGCTTACAGACAACCCCCCAACCTAAAGCAAATACTCACCAGCAACCACACAACACTGAACAAAACCACTAACCCAGGAACCTATCCTTGTAACAAACCCCGATGCCAACTCTGTCCACATATCTATTCAAGTGACATCATCATAGGACCTAATCACATCAGCCATACCATCAGGGGCTCGTTCACCTGCACATCTACCAATGTGATATATGCCATCATGTGCCAGCAATGCCCCTCTGCCATGTACATTGGCCAAACCGGACAGTCTCTACGCAAAAGAATTAATGGACACAAATCTGACATCAGGAATCAAAATACTCAAAAACCAGTGGGAGAACACTTTAACCTGTCTGGTCATTCAGTGACAGACCTGCGGGTGGCTATATTACAACAGAAAAACTTCAAAAACAGACTCCAACGAGAGACTGCTGAGCTAGAATTGATATGCAAACTAGACACAATCAACTCCGGTTTGAATAAGGACTGGGAATGGCTGAGCCATTACAAACATTGATTCTATCTTCCCTTGTAAGTATGCTCACACTTCTTATCAAACTGTCTGTACTGGGCTAGCTTGATTATCACTTCAAAAGTTTTTTTTCTCTTAATTAATTGGCCTCTCAGAGTTGGTAAGACAACTCCCACCTGTTTATGCTCTCTGTATGTGTGTATATATATCTCCTCAATATATGTTCCATTCTATATGCATCCGAAGAAGTGGGCTGTAGTCCACGAAAGCTTATGCTCTAATAAATTTGTTAGTCTCTAAGGTGCCACAAGTACTCCTGTTCTTCTTTTTGCGGATACAGACTAACACGGCTGCTACTCTGAAACCTTTGATACTATACACTGCCTTGTGCGTGGTCCTAGTTCAAGCAGCCTGGGTTGGTCCTTTTCCTGGGCAGCAGTAGCTTAAATCAAATCAACCAAAAGGCCAAGTCTATAAATATAACATAAATGGTTCAAAAAGCTATTTGCACTCAAGTCTTTTGCTTCTAGTTCCCTGCCTCATGTTCCAGGAGGTTCTAAGTCTTTCAGAGGAAGCCTGGTGCTCGTTCTTGTCAATCTGGCAGAGAGTCATTACTCCCTTGAAGCCCCAAGTTTTGCTGCCTCTTCTTGTTTATCCATCTTTATCCTTGGCCTTGTCCTCATTAGCTTCAGTAGGTGAGGTCGTGTCTCTCCATAACTGATGTTTCTTATGCCTGAGCCAGGATAGGTAGGGCTGGTTTTGCTGTCTGCAGGCAAGGAGGTTTCTTTACTTTTTCTTACCTGTGTTTGGTGTGGTGCTTGTAGATCTCATCACGGGGCCAGACAAGTACTTTAGACTGATGAGAAGTAGAAGTGACAAACTACTGAAAGAAACTATTCTCATGGTATTTCAAGCCTAGTATTACAGAAATCTCATGGGGATGTTTGTTTTCAAGTCATTTTCAACCACTTTTAGGCAAACCTAACATGTATGGATAATTCAGAAAAGATATGGATAAGCAACAAGAGTTTGTGTGCTAATATGTGCCTCAAATGCCTTTGAAGTTCTTCCATCATGGACTGACATAAATGTGTAATGAAAACATAGGATACTAATTCTAATTATCCCTATACTCTTATTATAGCATGCCAGCTGGCAAACCTAATTCGTAATCTTATCAAGTAAAAATTTTAATTTCAAAATTTTGATTTAGAGATAATAAACCAGATTCAACCCTGGTGATTTTTTTAGTGAAATCAATGGATTTACACCAGGGATGAATTTGGCTTAAGTTTATCCTAATGGCGCTCAGTTGTTATATCTTACTAGTGATGCACTAACACTTTTTTAGTAGTCAGTTTGCTTAGACTGGTGTTGTAAATTACTGTGTATTTGGCAGGAAGTATCTTTTCTTCCATATCTAGTTGCCATTGTGCATACTGTATCTGTAAAAACGCAATGACAGAAAAAGGAAGACCGAGATGTCTACATATCCAACTTGCTCCCTAGTCTAGGATAGAACAACCTGAAATACCTAGTAATAATTTTCCAAACTACAGTGAAGACTAGAAAACAAACTTCCAAACACATTCTAAATGAAAGTACTGAATATACCTTTTCAGAATAACTGTAAGAAATGTCTGTCTGTGCCACCACAAGGTGTGGTTCTGCTTTTTGCAGCATTTAAGCTTTCATTAAATCAAAATTCTCACCCTCATAGTTGTGAAGAAGAGTTCAGCTAGAATCGATCAATTTACAATGCTCTGATACACTGAAATCCAAAATGTGTATAGCAAACTTACTGAAATGTTCTAAACAGAAGGATATCAGACATGTGTAAGATGGCTGCTGTCTGTACAAGACTCTTTAGAAGTGTTTATAATTAACAGGCTTTTCCTACTAAGAATGATTAACTGCAATTGCTTAACAGTCCGTTGTTCACTCCATAATACATATGGTCACCTGAAGGATAAAGTTAGATGTCAAGAATAAGCTTTCAGAGAAGTAGTATTGAATCAATCATATGTAAATATATATGAAAACACTGCCAAGTATAGTGCTGACTATTGTGAGCTGTCTCATTGACTTCCCATTGATGCTCAGTTGTAGTATTTCAGGATCAGTCTTTGCAAAAGGGGATGCAACATTGAACTCAATGTACTGAATTTGTTCTCCCTCTAATTCATACACACTTTTTTAATACATAATCTGTCAACCCACTGAGCCAAACTCATCCTTAGCATAACTTCATTTATGTTGATATTCACCAGGGAGACTGTAGCCCATATGTTGTTGTTGTTCTACTAATGAAGTTGGGTTCATTTTTTGAGTGTTTCAAAAGCACTGTGGGCCAAAGATTGCTATAAGATTGAGTGGGGTGCAAGTTAGGGCAGAATTGGACCTATATGTGAAAGACTCTTTCTCCCCTATGAAGAATCACGTCCATCCCTACATTACTGAAAGTGACAGGAACCTGGGACATGCTGTCTTCAAGTCTATTACAGTCATTTTGTTGAGAGAGAAATGTGTTGCTATGCATTGTACTTATATTTGCATCATCTCCAGTACTATAGTTCCCTTTTTAGCAAACAATATGTATGTCATGTGTTTATATGTTATTTCCAATTCATCTCTACCACATTCCGTTTTAATTACATTTGTACAAAATATTGTTAGCCAATATTAGGTTTAATAGGTGACAATACAGACCTTGTAGAGAGAGAAATCACACCTGGCTTCTGTTTTTCACGCATATTTGGTCTAAGGATTGTATTTCTTTCTCAGTTGTTTGAATTTTAGCTTAATCTATGCTTTGTTATCCAATTTGGAAGTATTGTATCAAACTATTTTGCTAATTATTATTTGAAATGACTGCAAAAGTGCTTGAAATGTATTTTAATGTAATTTTAAAATGTTGAGAGTATATTAATGGACACGTTACTACTGTTGATTTTACTGGGAATAACATAAATGATACAACAGACAGTTATACATAAATGGCCTTCTCTCCCCTCCCATTGGTGTTATGTCAGATTAAGTTCTGATTTAGACTAGCAGGTCTCTAAGTGGACTTATAATTACACCTCTAGCTCGATATAACGTGGCCTGATATAACACGAATTCAGATATAACGCAGTAAAGCAGTGCTCCGGGGGGGCAGGGCTGTGCACTCCAGAGGATCAAGGCAAGTTCGATATAACGCGGTTTCACCTATAACGCAGTAAGATTGTTTGGCTCCCGAAGACAGCGTTATATCGAGGTAGAGGTGTATCTATAGCAGCTTTCTTCTGTATAACGTTTTTCTCCTTTACAGCCTGAGCCTTAATATCTTATTATTCTTATGTTTGTATTACATTTTGTACTTTATTTGGACAGTAACATTTGGAGGTCAACTGAGAATAGGGTCCTGCTGTGCTAGGCGCTCTGCAAACACATATGAAGAGCTTGTCTACACAGAGCAGCAATCTGCACTACGGGGGTCTAAAGCCCAGGTCTACTTTGAGATTTATGGTCCTAGAGGTGGAGTCATGATAGAGGGAGGGAATGGACTCCCTTATGGCATTGACAGGCCAAATAGCGGCAATGTGGTTAAGAGGGGTAAACTTGCAATCAAGGGGAGGAGGTCACACAGACACTGGAGTTATGCTGTGGCCAAGGGAGGACAAAGGACTGCATTGGTTGAAATGTTCATTTTGCTAGGACCTTTGATGACCCCAGAAGCGTTGGAATTTGATTTAGCCTAAGACTAGATAAACTGTTTTACAGCAGGAGGGAAACTGCACAAAGTGTGAATAAACCACCCTATTGAAAGAGGTTGTGACAGGGCTAAACCACTGGCCTACTAATATCAATGTACAGTTCTGGAGTAATTATAGATATGTACTTTTTTCTTTTTTATGTAAAGTGAATGCTTCTGAAAGATGCCACATTGATTGTCCTAAAACCAAAATCTTATTTATGCACAACTAGTACAGCACAGTCTGCAAAAGCATAGGCTTCCCTACTCCATGAGAGGTGGGGACACTATAGTTCATTCTCCAGTGTCTTTTACTTTTTGGCCTCTCTGATGAAACAGCTAAGGAGGATGACGATTAGTGCCAGCATAGTGGGAATTTTGTGTGGCCACCTTCCTAAGTGTGTCATTCATTTCATATAGGTCACTAAACAGCCTACAAGTGGTCACAACATCTGAGCTGGATTTAAACCTGTGACTTAGAATTGCCAACTCAGGACAAGAATACTTGATCCTCTGTCAGCTAGATTCAGAGTCTGCACTAGCTATAGACAAGTTAGGCAGCAAATTTGAACTGGCCACGCTTCCATCATGAGGCTAAATTTGAGTGGTATTGCGCCCCACGTGCCAGAGGGTCAGATTTGGCCAAGCTGCCCCTCCATGATGAGGAAGAGGTGGCCAGGCCAAATTTGAGAGGTGTAATGGGCAGCACTCTTAAGTGTTGTCTCAGGCGGCAGATTTCGTTGAATAGCCTCTGGCTGAGTTTGTTGGATTTTACCACCTTCACATTGTCCAGAGATCTCTAGCTTTTGAGATAACTACAGAGAAATCTTTTGAAATTAAAATTATTGTACAAAGAAGATGAAAGAGGAAAACTGGATCCTTTACTATAAATGAATGCAATTTCGCTTTTGCTATCTCAAACCTGACTATTCTGTTAACAAACATTTCTGAGTTTTTATTATGAAAATGAGTATTTTTTCTAAGTGTTAATACTTTGGGGAAAATTCAGCAACCCTTACTCAGCTTGAACAACATTTGCTCATGCAAGTAATCCTACCGATATAAATGGGGCTACTGGTGAGTAAAAATTACTCACTGTGAAAAAGGCTCATGGAATTACGCCCTTAGTTATTTGATGGACTTATTTAAACTTATTTATTTGGTACTTTTTGGTTAAGAAGAAGAAGAAACTTGGGATGAAAGGAGGAAACACTGAGAGGAAATTACTTGGATTGAATTTAATAGTTTTGAGATCTGAAGCTGTGATCACATTTTAAACACAGTTTGAGTCATCCTTATAAATGTTTGGTTTTAGACCTTTAATTTAAAATGAAATTGAAATAGTCTATACTTGATGGTATAGTGTAATTGTATATGTGTTTGCCTATGAGTATACTGATACAATTGACTGTTATTTAATATTTGGTATTTACAAGTATAATTGGCATAGAAGTGAATTTATTTTAGGATTGTCAATTAATTGCAGTTAATGCATGCAATTAACACAAAACAATGTACCAGTAACTAGATTTAAAAATAGTTGTGATTAATTGTAGTTTTAAGCACACTATTAAACAATAAGAGAATACCAATTTAAATTTATTATAAATATTTTTGGATGTTTTTCTACATTTTCAAATATATTGATTTCAATTACAACATGGAATACAAAGTGTACAGTGCTCACTTTACAAATATTTGCACTGTAAGAAAGATAAAGAAAAGAAATAGTATTTTTCAATTCACCTCATACAAGTCCACTCAGTCCTACATCTTGTTCAGACAAATCACAAAGACAAACAAGTTTGTTTACATTTACAGGAGATAACGCTGCCCACTTCTTATTTACAATGTCACCTGAAAGTGAGAAATGGCGTTTGCATGGCACTGTTGTAGCCAGCGCTGCAAGGTATTTAAGTGCCAGATATGCTAAACATTTGTATGCCCCTTCATGCTTCGACTTGCAGGCTCTAAAGTTTTACTTTTTTTTTTTTTAATGCAGTTATGTTAAAAAAAAAATCTACATTTGTAAATTGCCCTTTATCTTTCACGATAAAGAGATTGCACTACAGTACTTGTAAGAGGTGAACTGAAAAATACTATTTCTTTCATTTATCTTTTTTGCAGTGCAAATATTTGCAGTCAAAAATAATAATATAAAGTGAGCACTGTACACTTTGTTTTCTGTGTTGTAATTGAAATCAATATATTTGAAAATGGAGAAAAGTATCTAAAATATTTATAATAAATTTTAATTGGCATTCTATTATTGATTAACAGTGTGACTAATCTCATGGTTAATTGTGATTTTTTTTTAATTCTTTGAAAGCCCTAATTAATTTGGATGGTATTTACTATCTCTAAGGTTCATAATGCATTTTTTTCAATGTATGCATAGGTATTCTTCAGTATATGAATGATTGCATTATGATTCTACCAAATCAACATTTAGCATGTGCATCAGAGGATCATGGTTTAAATTACCATTAGTGTCACCATCAACAAAATTTAAGTATGATTCATTATGAATCTCTCTGGAAATTGCTGAAGTGCTTATATTTGCTTCATAATCTACAGAAAGATCTGTTTAAAAGTTAATGGTCGGTGGAACACAATTGGGACCATCTGGCTCTCTAGGAACAATTGTTCTTGTTTTAATTCTCCTCCCTCTTTGCAGAAAGAAGAAAGGCAAACCTTGGAAGCTCAGGAGTATGAACAAACAGCATGGGTTTCTGACATACAGCACAGCCAAAGTATCTCAGTTCTGGTTCAGATAGAGGTGCTGTCACTAAAAAGTCAACATTTACCTGTAGTTAATAAATTCGCCGTGGTAACAGGGATATTATTCCCTATGTGTAATTATGGCATCTTAGATACCCTTGAATGGTGACTGTATGCAAATGTTGAGTTTTCTAATAGCAACCACCATAACACTGTGATGCCTAAACTGGGCCAATTTTGTGTACAGACATTAGTTTAATATAGCAGCTAGATGTCCACATATATGCCTTTTACTTATGTGACCTTATCAGAATATAAGCTGCAGTAAAAGACTATTAATTATAATACTCCACTGCAGTTCATAGACCTCATAGCTGAGATTCTAACATATGGCTGCCTAGAAATGAACCATAAACATCAGCATATCAGGTTGGCTTGGTGAGCTAAAAACCACATTATGCAATACCAAGCAAAAACCTGGCTTTGAACCTCATATCTTATCTTGCTATCATAGAACCAGCAAGAGACTGGAAACCCAGAGGGGAGGAATCATTCCTTTACTTGGCGGGTGAAGAGAAAGTATTTGCCTTCCAACTGCTGTAGTCACACCTATTGGATGGTCAAGAAATTCATACTAACTCAAACCTTGCTTGAAGGAAAATAAGGGGTAGAGCCAGGCAACAGTTACCTGACAGCAAAGGAGGTAGAAAAATATACTACTTAAAGGCAAAGAAATTTGCTCTGAGCTCATGTTCCAAGGAGTTATTAACCAAACTTTGAGTTATTCATAACTAAACTGCTTGAAAAGGCTATTATAAATAATTTGTTTACCAGTCAGTTTAGGATTTGTGGTTGTATAACTTTTTAATAATGCTGTGTAATGTTTTGCCTCTTCACTTGATGTTGAACATATTGTTTTACCCGCTAGGATACCTTGTAAAAGAAATCTCATTTGAAGTGTTATTTCCTGGGGGAACAAATAGAAGTATGGCTTTTATCTATTACTTCAGAATGTAACAGTACCCAAATGTGCTTTCTACTTACATCTCCATCTCTACTGCTACCACCATGGTCAGCGATGCAGTGGATAAATAACTCACTGGAGCACAGGACCCTCCTAGGTGGGTGCCCTACCCACAAGGCTGCATAGTCATTTTTATTCTTTCTCTTTGGCCCATTGGCTATTTAAGTATCTATACCATATTTAATTGGAACAGCTTCAACAGCAGAGATTAAGGGAGCTCCATATCAGACTAAACCATAGCCCAGTGCGATAGCCTTCTCTCTCCTGAGAAGTGGGAAGCCACTGTTCAGATCCTTTCTTGCCCCTCAGGAAGAGGGGCAATTGGGTCTGGGTCTCCCACAGCCCATGTGAGTTCTCTAACCACTGTGCTAAAAGTTATAAGGAAGCCACAGCTACCTCCTCCTCCTCCTCCTCCTCCTCCTCCTCTTGCAAGCAGCAGCTTCTGTGCCTAAGGTGCCTGACTCCAGGAGGGGAGTTCTACTGGTTGATTGCAAACAGAGATAGGCACATTATTGCAGCCCAGACTTAGATACTGAGTCCTGTGAGAGTAGCTGTGGTTCAGATACACCTCTCTTGTTGGCATCTCCCATTGGCTAGCTTAAGCAGTGTGTAGCATGCTGCCTTGTGTGGATCCCATTCTTAGGTGCCTATTTGTCCCCCCTCATTGTACAGGGAGTGAGGGTGCCTAACTCAGGCTTTGTGTATCCCAGTGTTTTTCAAGTGATTTTCTAGGTGCTTATTGGTTAGACATTGCAATGCTCAGGCCCTTTGTGGCTCCAGACGTAAATAACTAATTTCAATTGGTATCCAATTCACAAAGCATCACATGAAGCGCACCAACAAACTCTCTGAAATAGTGATAGTAAGGCTACAGTTTGGGAATACCAGTTCAGGACTAGGGACGGGGAAAACAATTCAGAAAGCACATTTTAAGTGCCAACCTAAATCACCAAAAGTAATCACATCTGAACCTCTGTCAACATTGAATCTGTTTGGATAAGTATCTGCCTTCCCCTTAATCCTCAACAAAATTCCTAGCTTTCCTGAAATTCTTTAGATACAAGAAGGTCTCTCTGGGACTGGCTGCCATCTTCAAGTCTTATATTTTGGATCTTCCTCAAGGCCAAAGGTGTGCAGTGCATTCTGGGTTGCCTGGCTCTGTCCTTCAGCACCCAGAATCTGAGTAGTTATCCTTCCCTTCTTTATACATTAGATGATGCATTTTTCAGGTTGTTTCCAAATTCAGTTCAACCAAACAGCTGCATCTTGGTGTCCAGTCTTTGATCCCATCCTTATCCTACAAAATCAAAGTAGTGTCCTTGCAGGCAGAATTTAAAAAAGCAAACCTTGGATGGGAGTGGAGCTTTCACTGATAAGAGATAATTTAGGTTATAGGAGGAGTGACTGCTGGGTTGTGCTGTACCCATTCCAAACAGTTAATTAAATGAACAACTCACTAATCTTCACAATCTTCGAAATACCACATTTTGAATACTCCAGTGATCTGATCTTTATACTAAGTCACCCCAACAGATAATGTAATATTTAGTATAAAGTAGTTATTTGTATGTTTAACTCTGGGTGACATTAAAAGTGAAACACAGCAAAGAACTAAGGTTAAAACATAAAGGGGGCAACAGGCAGGTGTATTAATAATAATGATACTTCATGTTGTGCCTTTCATCTGAGGATCACAAAGCATTTTACAAATGTTAATGAATGTAGCTTTTCCTTGCCCTTCTGGGGTACTGACATTAATGTTATCCCCATTTTATAGATGGGGAAAGTGAGGCACTGTTCTTATATTTCCCAGAGAAAACAGTGGCCTTAGGCTAAAGTTTTGTGTGGGCTGTTCAGGAGCAAGGGCCCAATGCTGTTTCCACTCATGGTCAGTACCAAAACTCCCATTGATTTCAATAGGAGCAGTGTTGAGCCCTACATGCATAATAAGGGGACATGCTACAAGTGGCCTTTCTGAGTCTTTTCTTGTTACAAATCTTTGTTTGGTGTGCTTGGTGCTTCTCATTTGCTCCTCAAAGTGTTGGAGTTCTGCATTCCGAACGAGGGGGAATCTATTTTCATTTAAGGTGCTTTCCCATCATGAGAGATAATGTGGCTCCTACTTTAATTACCATGGTTTTGTCTGCCAGCTCCTGGCATCACCCTGTCATTCCCTTTCTCCATCCATCTGCACTTTCACTCCCATTGTCTTCCATTTCACTCCCTCTTGTCTCTGACTAAACAAAAGGAATGAAAGAAAATAACTTTTATAAGCAGACAGAAGTGAAAGAAAAACTAGGGGCTACTGGGGCACTATCTTCAGATTTTCATTCTTACAGCCATGTTACCATCCCCTTCCTTCTCTCTCCAAAGTCTCCCAGTTGTGACAGTCAGCAGTGTCAATCAGTGAGGGCAAGATGGATCATGTGATGCAGCAAGCTGTTTGACCTCTTTGACCTTCAACTCTGCACCTCCTTCACACATGTTTGCACCTGCATTCTAACACAAGTGATCTATAACTGTAGGCTTTGCTGTAAAAATTAAATTGCTGGGGCTGGAAATTTATTTTCACTTAGTATAACTTTGGTAAATTTCATTAGACAAAAAGGGTGAATTTTTACACTGTTTTAATGTCCAATTTCGCTAAGTTTGCTTTATGAAGGAAATGTTTTGATTTGGAATAGGTCTGTCCTGAGGACTGGTGCAGGACTGATCTGTTGGGGTGGAACAGCAATAAGCTCAAACTGCAGTTTTTAAAAAAATGGTGACTTAAAGACTCCAGATCCAAAAGCTTTGTGAATCATAAAATGACTAAATGCAGCTTATCTTCATGGTCCATGATTCAATTCTCCAGCAACTGCTCATTCCTGGTCATTATGTGCATGGCCTTACGCAGGGTGTATTGGCTGGTGTGAGCTCCTCACATAGTAGAAAGAAGCTTGGAGGAGGTGAGAAGAGAAGGAGCTGGAAGTATATTATCCCCACCAATGCTGACCCTGGTCTGCCTGGTGCCATGAACCAAAAGCCAATGTCATTCACCATGGGAAGGATCACTGCTGGTTACACAACAATTTCATGTGTGAAGCAGAGGACCTGCGATTCCACAAGTAAGAGTGTCTCCCATCCCCAGTCAACCTCCTCCCAACCTAATACCCCGCAATATTTGAGTTTCACATCCAGAACACAAACATCACAATGTTTGGCTTTATGTGGGTCCAAATGATTGTGAAATGCACCTGGGTATACATTAGAAGGAAACAATATTATCAGATCAAAATTGCACAACTCCTCCCCCCAATATTTCTTCAGTCTGGTGACATGTGCTATTTTTATGTTATCATCTTTAAGTATAATTTATTGGGGGGAGGGAGAGAAAGAGAGAGAGAGAATGTTGTGCCTTGTGTAGGTAGAGTTACATCCCTTCAATTTAACAGATTATATGAAGCTGTAACTTAGTGTGTCCTTCCTGATATTTTTTTCTTCTGTGTAAGAGTTTGCGTGCTGTTTTTATAATGTTTTTATTGCTGTCAAGACCTTGATATAAAAACAAGACTAGCAGTGTTCTAATTTACCCCATGGTCTCCCATGTCTTTCTGTGCCTCCCTCCTTGAGCAACTGGCATAGCTGCAGGAGTGTTTACTCCACGGCTTATTTCCCCTTTATCTTTGATGTCCCAGGATGTCAAAGGCTGTGAATTTAATATTGATTTTATAAAGTACTTTTACTGTAACATGTCAGTTAGGATTAGCTTCAACCTCGAGGAAGCTCGGGCACTGAGCTGGATTTGCACGCAATGGGCTCTCTGGCTCTCAGACTCTTTACCCGAGCGAATGCTTTATTTATAAGAGTGACAGTGTGCTGTGAAAGCAGGGACAGCACACAGCCCCCAGCTATCTCTGTGTCTTGTATACACAACGTCAGTGCCCTGTGTATACATTAGGCTTGAAAATGTAAGTGGATCAGAGAGACGTATCATTTGCTGGTATGTAAACAGACAGATGAGTTTATAGATCGCATTAAACCCCAGTGGCTGTAAGTAGTGGAAGAGAGAGACAAGTCTTCCTTGAGTATCATCCCCCCCCCCCATCCCTTCCCATTCTCCCACCACCACTAGTTGGTCTCTTCACTATATTTCTCATTTGGAGAGGTAGATTGCAGCATCTTTGCAAAGGGAAAAACATGTTTGAAGAACATTTTCAGCTCTGAGTCCCACCCCCCACACCTAGCCTCTTCATCACTCCTTCTGAATGCAGGTGCTGCTGATGAGATGCAGTAATCCACAGACTAATCTGCAAAGTCTTTTCATAACTCAGTATTGATCACACACTCAGTACCAACAAAGGTGAAAAGTTTGTCTTGCTTTCTCCCTCCTTCTCTCCCCGCCCCCTCTCTTCTTTGCTCCATATCTTTTCTGTTTCTTATGAGGCAGACATGAGGGGTAGCAGCCTTTTTAGTGTCTAAAAATGTTGACAGTAAGATAAGGTTTCTCAAGAGGTAATAATCCTGGGGCTTGGAACTACAGTCTCTGGAGTGCAGTCCCCAGTGTTCTCGGGTGTTGAGCAAATCATGCCAACTGATTACACACTGTTAATGAAAGATTAACTATTTAATGCATTAGCTTTTTGTAAATGCATGGAACAGCTGTGCATGCAGACCATGTCTGCCCCACTCAGAATATGTTGTATATTCTCATAGCTCCCCAGTTGCTTTGAGCTTGCTTTCATCCTCAGCTGGGACTCAAGCCAGTTTAGGTCTTTTGAACATATTGAAAATATTTCATGTTTGGTTCATTAATAATTCTACAAGCCATGACTTTAAAGCCCATGCACACTTATGGTACTGCATAAATAATAAATAGTTATTATTATTTATGTGCAGCATAGATTGTTGGTATTTTAACAATAAGGCATGGAGCTGTATCCTTTGTCTATCCAACCTATTGTATCTCCCTGTCTAGATATACTTGACAATTCGATGCTTATTTTAAGCCATTTTCACAAGTGATAAGCTATTGACAGGTAAAGGAACCATAGGGCTAGATTCACAACTTGGATTCACTTAGGGAAGAGTTTGGAAGAGCATTGTGCAAAACTGAAAGTTGAATACGTGCGCCCTCCTCCACCCACACACGCATATGTGACGCTCCATATTTTATACTGAAACTAAGACATACATTCTCATGAAAATTTAGAAATAAAGGAATCCAAGCAGCAAGGAATTTAGGTGATAAGGTCAAGGTCATATGACCTGGGTACCTTCCTTATACAGCTGCACAAATCGGTGTGGATAAAATGGCTGGCTCAATCATCTTTAAAGCAAACTGAATAAAAACTTACTTTGAGGCTTAAACAAACACAGTAAGCTTTTTAATTTTTTTGGTCCGTCTATGCATTTCCTACTTTTGGCAGAGACACTAAATACAAAAATACCATGAGAAAGCTCTTAAATCTCTGAAACATTTGAGAATCACCTGTCATTTTTTCATATGTTACAATACGTCCATAAATATTTGATTTACCTGACAACAATACCTCTTCTGTTTCCCCTATGAAAATGAGGTCAAGTACAATAGACTGCAGAGCAATTATTGAAGTAAAATGATGACTTTAGTTTTCTAGAGCATTCATTACTCATGCAGTACTTTTAAATTACTTTTCATTCATCTATATAACATGGTTGCACTTTCTACAATATTGTTAATCAGAAAATTGCCTACACAGGTAGCAGTATATGCTATGCTGAGTTAGCAGGGATAATTTTTGTCTGTCAGTAGCAAAGCATTCATTTAGATACACCTAGTTCACAACAGTAACTTCTTTGAACACTTAATTGAATTCATACCACTAAAACTAGGTTAAAATAGCATTAAGGCTCTGGCTTAAAACTAAATGAAAAGCCAGGAAATTCCAAACTCAATTGTCATCTCAGCCACGTATGACTAAGCCACACAACTGATCTGTGCATTCACTACTTTTGTAAGTTTTTATTGGAATTTTTGATCACTAAATTGTGCAAATGATACTACTGGCGATAGTCCAGAAAAATGTTCCTGCTTTGCTGATGACCTCACTACTCCAGTACCCTCGTTGTCTCCAAGGCTTTCGTGAGCAAACTGTTAGTCATGATGTATCACAGTCATTGAGGGTTTTGGTGTTGTCGTTCTAGCTGGGTGCTATTCAAAAAACCCCAATGATTGTGATACATCATGACTAATGGTCTGCTCAGGAAAGACTTGGAGACAACAAGTGTACTCGAGTAATGAGGTTGTCAGCAAAGCAAGAACATTTTACTGGACTATAGCCAGTAGTATCATTTGCACGCTTTTGTGATCAAAAATACCAATAACCACTTATAAAAGTAGTGGATGCGCAGATCAGTTGCTTGCTTTGCTTAGTTATATTGTGCAATAAATTTGGGGTATTTTTAGAAAGTGTCATTTAGGTACATGTTATCTTATGGAAACATGTTTTTAAAGGCCAGTTTCTATAAATAGCTGAATTATTTGTTGTGAATAAAATATATCCCTTTATTCTGCGTGCTACTTTTTGGTACAAAGTCAGAGAGTATATCGACACAGAAAAGAAGAACCAAATGAACAAACCTGC
Source organism: Malaclemys terrapin pileata (assembly GCF_027887155.1). Taxonomy (NCBI): domain Eukaryota; kingdom Metazoa; phylum Chordata; order Testudines; family Emydidae; genus Malaclemys; species Malaclemys terrapin. The sequence goes on from NC_071508.1 coordinate 103,536,923, forward strand.
AGCGCCAAGTCTGAGAGCCTGGGTCAATTGACTCAGGCTCAAGGGACTCTGGCTTCAGGGCTGAAAATAGCAGTGTACACGTTTGGGCTGCGGCTAAAGCCTGGGCTCTGAGATCCTTCCACCACACCAGGTTTCAGAGCCCAGGGTCCAACTCAAGTTTGAACATAAACACTGCTATTTTTAGCCCCACATCCCAAGTCCCACAAGCCTGAGTCAATTGACCCCGACTCTGAGATTCGGTGTTGTGGGTTTTACTTTGGAGTGCAGATATACCCTTTGATCTAGATCCTCTGCCCTGGTAGCCTGTCCTAGTTGGTTAACAGGGAATTCCTTTGGCATAGAGCAATCCCTGGGTTCATAGAGCTGGCTGACCCCTGAGGCTCTTCAAAAAATGTTTTGCATTTTTTCTCCAACCACTCTGTGATGTAGGGGAGTATTATTATCCCCACTTTTTAGAGAGTGACTGGTGTCAAAGAGAGAATAAGTATCAGGGGGTAGCCATGTTAGTCTGTAGCTACAAAAACAACAAGGAGTCTGGTGGCACCTTAAAGACTAACAGATTTATTTGGGCATAAGCTTTCATGGGTAAAAACCTCACTTCTTCAGATGCAACCTCTGAAGAAGTGAGGTTTTTACCCACAAAAGCTTATGCCCAAATAAAAGAGAGAATAAGTGACTGCCCAAGGTCACAGTGAGTCTGTGGTGTAGGCAGGAACTGAATCCATGCTTCTTGAGTCTCAGTCCACTGCCTTAACCACAAGACCACTTTTCATCCGGCAGTCCCTGACTGCCAGAGTCTATTGCAGGTGGCCATCAGTTACATCAGCCCTGAGGTATGTTGTGGGGTCAAACAAGCCCCATCAAATGAAGTGTTCAGTTAGTGCAAAGATGGTAATTGGTCCCCTTTGCCATTCCCTCCTGCCTGGTCCTACACTGAGCACTGGAGCTTTAGATAGTTCAAATCTGGGCGCTATTCAGAAATGTTCAACAACAATTTATACAAACCACTTTCGGCCTATGAGTTATTCATGAACTGTTTGGATATTTATTATCGGTGGTCTGTGAATAGTTACCTAAGTCACAAGAATTGTTTCTACTCCCTGGCTGAATGAGTGAATCTTTTAAAACTGGAGAATAGCAAATAGTGTCGAGTCTTGTTAACATAGCCTTTGTTCATACGGAATAATAGCTTTTCCACAAACCCTAGTGTGAACAGGAATGTTTGCAAACAGCAAATAACAAGGGATATGAACATGGCTGAATTGAATAGCTGTTCAGAATTCAAACAAATGTTTGTGAACAGTCTTTATTAATATTTTACCAGTTCTGTCTAATAGCATACACGGATGAATTTTAAAATGCGTAACATCAAAATCTGTATATTTATATATAGGTACTGGATTTGATTTGATTTTTTTTTCTCATTATGCTGTGGACCAAATTCATCACTCCTGTAACTTCCCTGACTTCATCAGTGAACAGAGATAAACGTGGCCTCTAATGTCTGCTTTAGAAATGGCACTGTAATTATAGTTCACCCAACACAGTTTATTCAGACTTTGGGGCCTGATTCAGAGGGTCAACTCTGACTCCAGTATTCTCCGTATAAGTGCAAGATTTAAGAGTTTCATGCATCTAGAAAGAGAAAAAAATATAGATCCAAGAAGCACATTTACTCTTTGATCTGCTCTAGCAAAAGATAATCAATCATATTGCTTTAAAAGGCATAAAATAGAGGGATGGGTTTAAAAACTGGGCAGGGAAAACCTCTGCTCCTAACGAAAGCAAATAAAGCAAACGTTCTTCCTAATATCAGTCACTTAAGATTAAAAATGGAGTCTTAAAAACACTGTCATGTTTTGTAACTGAGAACAAGCACAAAAATCAGCATCTCGTACATATCCGCTACATGTTTGCATGTTTGCATGAGTTTCAAGAATGACTCTTAGAGATCAGGACTTGTGGACCCACTCTCGTAGCTGTCTAGCACAAGTCTGGATGTGCACAGTTTCCCTCAGTGTCTGATTATGGAGGCTCTGCTTAGTCTGATAGCTAGATGCTTTCATTGTATTAATTGTACACAAAGATTTCCCCCCTGTAGTTGTTGTTTGTGTCATTGTTTCTCAAAGACATCCACTCCATTCAATCTAACTGAAATCCTACAATTTCTTCTGCCAGTATTTTCCAGTTATTAATGCAACTCATAGGTTCAGAACACAGTTAACATATCTCTTAGGATTTTTCTACCTAACCCTTTAAATACTTACTAAGCCTGATTCATATTGAGATTAATGCAATTTTACACCCCTCTGGAAGTGCAAAGGCCTTTATCTAGAAATGGGGAATCAGGTTTACCAGGGAAAACATGTCAAGAGAGACTGTTGTTTCTCTTTCAGGCACTATTAATCCAAATGAATCAACACTCATTCAATTAGTAGATTAATGATTCTGTTCTCTGATCCAATGTGTACAATTTATCTCAGTGGGAATTTGCCTTGCTGCTCAATGTGAGAATTATGGTGATAGTACAGCCACTTTTCAAATTTACACTGCAACTCCACAGAATGTTTTGCACAGAATATCTTGAGTGGTGTACATGAGAAAGATCACTACCTAAGATAGAGGGTACTGAATAAACTTGGAGCACTCACATATCACTATAATGAAGTAATCAGTGCTATACTTCTTTTTCTCATAGTATCAGTTGCTATGATATGTATGTAATAGTACAGGAAAAATGTATGCATGACCGTCTAGAGATAAGTGAAAGTTTATAAGAATAAGGTATAGATTCATAGATTTCAAGGCCAGAAGGGACCACATTTATCATTTAATCTGACCTCCTGTATCATACAGGCCCTAAAACTTCCCCCAAAATAATTCCCAGAGCATATATTTTAGAAGTACGTCCAATCTAAAACTTGTCCGTGATGGAGAATCCATCATGTCATATGGAAGGTGGGGCTTCCATGACCTTAAAAATGCCTCAGAAAATATACTTAAGGTGAAATTTCCAAATCCTATTGACTCTTATTAGATGTGTTGTAGCCAATTAGTATTTGGTTTCTTCAGTCCAAAAGCATTCTACGTTACACTAAAATTAGCTCCATTCATGAAAACCTTATATATGCTATTGTATATACTCAAGCATTTACATGTTTTGGTGTTTTGCCGTGTTTTGAACAGAATAACTTAATCACCAACCCAGTAGCAACCACTGAAGACAAGTGCAGAATACCCTTGTATTAACTGAGATGGAGCTTGTATTACACTGGTATTTATGTCACCTTTTCTATTAACAAGCATAGAAGCATTTGTTAAAATTAGAAATAAACGAATGCACATAATTATGGCAATTGGTTTTCATCATCCTACTGTGACAGTCGGGGGAGCAATCCAGACCAGTGAGGTGTTGTCACCACATGCACTATAACCCTGGGTGCCTCACAATGCTTTGTTGACGTAGCTCCCAACCTGGTCTGCTCACAACCAGCCTACCAGCATGCAGGTCACACTCTGAGTGTCTGTGTAGAGCTGCAGCCCTGGTCCAGGAGATTCTGCCCCCACAGTCTGCCGGCACCACACCAGTCACAATCTGGCTTCCAGCAGCCTTGGTTACAACCATCAAGATGACTCAAACACACTCCTAGTGCTGAATTTCTCCAGAACCATGTGCCCTGAAGTGTCCAGCCCTCTCCTGGACAGCTAAGGGGAATAAAAAGGTTTGTTGCTCCTGTAAAGAGACAAAACCACATCACAGCTTATTAACTTAACTGGAGTAAATACACCCTTCCCTTCAAACACAGCACTGAGTTGGTTCATAGTAAAATAAAACAAATTTATTAACAATAAGACATAGGTTAAATGGTGCCAAGTAAAAGGATTAAAATTTAGAAAGGATTAAAAGCAAATAAAGTGAAACACACATCTAAAAGTCTAAAACTTAATCCAGCAAGAAACAGGCTTTGTTCAAGGTGGTTTCTCTCACCAGTCATTCTCTTCCCAGATGTGGCTGACTTTCCCTCAGCCAGCACCTTCCACAAAAGTATAAAATCCTGGCTTCCCTTGTGTTCTTAAGTAAAAGATCTTTTGCCTAAGCAGGTTTCTCACCTATTTTCAGTTCCAGAGACTTCAAACCCCTCTCTTTGTGGAAGTACTCCTCTTTCTCACCTTGCAAAAGCTCTTTCCTCTTGTGTCTCTCTAGTGAAGGACACCATATATGGCTTCGGTCTTTGCTTATGTCTTCCAAAGTTCAGTGACTTTGTTTAAGGAGCAAGATGGCCTCATGCTGTTCTTCCCTTCCCATTCCCCTGTACGATTTCAGTGTAAATGGGGCTTCCATTGTTTCTGATTTCACCATGCTTAATTTACATAGGAGATGGGTAGATAGCTGTGATATTCCTTCCTGTCTATGCAACCTATAAAGCCAAATATCAATGAGTATCCATAGTTCCTTATATAGTATTAAAACATACATTTCACAATTATATTAATCACCATGTGTCATTAGCTTTCAGAAAGCTCTGTACACTTCTATAATACAGTAATACTACATATAATCAGTTGATTCAATTGCTTATCACTTGAGTTCAACCCCCTGTCTTTATAGACCAGTAAACCTTTTCAAGGTATTCTTTGAAAAGTAAAACCCAGACCAAGCTTTTCTCTTCTGCTGGGAGTAGAGGCCACGCTATCTCCTCCCCAGTTGTTAGTGCCTCCATTGCTTATTACTTGATGGGTCTGTTGACACTATATTTAAATACATTCTCATTGTCTTTCAAAGAACTTTGGACGTAGCTCCCAGGTGGGGGGAAATATTCCTTTGTCTATAACAGACCTGTTTACCAAATCCCCCTTACATGTCTGGATTAAACACACTTTAGTCATAATTCTAGCATATATCTGTAATTCTTCATACACACCTTGTACATACAGTACACAAGAACATTAATTTCCAGTGAGTTGTTAGTTTTCAAATGATACATCACAAGGCATATTTTGTACAAAGATTATTACAGTAGTGTGTAGGGTGTGAATACAGGCATGCTTAGTGTCACACCCACATATAGCCATGATGAACATTGCTATTACAGACAATTTGGAGCTACCCTATTTATGTCAAGTTGCATTCTTCATGCATTTGGAAAGCTCACAGTGTGATCTTGTTAGGCAGATGCAAACTACAGTTATAGCCAGACTGAATATATCCCAGACAAGAAGATTTTCAACAGGCTGTCATGCATGAGACTACAAGCATGGTTTTTTTAATACCTTGAGAAGTAGTTTCAATACAACATGTTTTTTTCAAAAAGCAATGACAAAGTGCTATACTTTGACCAAATATTTTGGCTTGCTAGGCCTTTTTTTTCTAAATAAATCTATGGCATGATGTGATATGAGTGTCTGTCATAATACTAGGAGTACTTGTGGCACCTTAGAAACTAACACATTTATTTGAGCATAAGCTTTTGTGGGCTACAGCCCACTTCATCAGATGCAAGGAACAGAACATGAAAAAGTGGAAGTAGCCATACCAACTGTAAGAGGCTAATGAATTAAGATGAGCTATTATCAGCAGGAGAAAAAAAAACGTTTGTAGTGATAATCAAGATGGCCCATTTTAGACAGTTGACAAGAAGGTGTGAGGAATCTTAATATGGGGAAATAGATCCAATATGTGTAATGACCCAGCCACTCCCAGTCTCTATTCAAACCCAAGTTTATTGTATCTAGTTTGCATATTAATTCAAGCTCAGCTGTTTCTCATTGGAGTCTGTTTTTGAAGCTTTTCTGTTGCAAAATTGCCACCTTTAACTCTGTTACTGAATGACCAGAGAGGTTGTAGTGTTCTCCTACTGATTTTTGAATGTTATGATTCCTGCTATCAGATTTGTGTCCATTTATTCTTTTGCGTAGAGACTGTCTGGTTTGGCCAACGTACATGGCAGAGGGGCATTGCTGGCACATGGTGGCCTATATCACATTGGTAGATGTGCAGGTGAACGAGCCCCTGATGGTGTGGCTAATGTGATTAGGTCCTATGATGGTGTCATTTGAATAAATATGTGGACAGAGTTGGCATTGGGCTTTGTTGCAAGGATAGGTTCCTGGGTTAGTGTTTTTGTTGTGTGGTGTGTGGTTGCTGGTGAGTATTTGCTTCAGGTTGGAGGGCAGTCTGTAAGCAAGGATCTGTCTCCCAAGATCTGTGAGAGTGAGGGATCATCTTTCAGGATAGGTTGTAGATCTTTGATGATGCACTGAAGAGGTTTTAGTTTATGCTCAAATAAATTTGTTAGTCTCTAAGGTGCCACAAGTACTCCTGTTCCTTTTGCGGATACAGACTAACACGGCTGCTACCCTGAAACCTGTTATAATACTGGTATCAAAGAACATGAACCAAATTCAATAATTCTTTTTGGAAATCAAATGGGCCATTTCCTACTTCCTTTGCATGTTACAGGGAAAGGAGAGTATTTCCAATAACAATCTATGAAGCTACTGAGAGAAAAGTGCACTTATGAGAGTCATACCCATTTATAGTACTATTTCGTTATTTAGGAAGAGGCTGAATATTATACCCTGGGTTTGAGGGCACTGAATTTTTGGGGTGGTTGAGAATCAGAACCAGATCCAAAACCTAATTTCTTTGCTGGTCCTTTCTCTGTAGTGGTTTTAACTAAAACCTCAGATCCAAAGACACCCACTCCATCTCTGAGGGGATCAAAACCCACATTTCTGTAACTCAGGCCCATCTCTGTTTTATGGCTTTGATCCATGGCTGCAGCTGAGAAGCACTGGATACAGTTCAGTATACCCACTCCTCCCATCCTACGTTGCCAATCCATTAGGCTACTGTAACATGGGCCGGCTGCCTACGACGCCAAGAAGCCATTAAGGCAGCCACGGATTAGCAGAAATACCCTGGCAACACCCCCTGTGCTGGCTCTATGCCACCTGAGGATACCCTGCACAGGAGCTTTCCTCCTGTGGCAAACTACACTGGCTTTAGAGCTATCTTCCACCAGCAGAGTGGGGCAAATCAGCTTTTATGTGGGGCGGGGACATGGTCTTTTTTCTAAGTCCTGGGGAATTTTGTACTTATACAGGGCCTTATCGTGAGCCTATTAAAGTCAATGGCAAAATTTTCATTTTCTTCAATAGCAGCAGGACCTCAAAGAGCAGTGTTGATAAACAAAATCTACAGAGTAGCTAAAGCAAGTACTCAACAGTCTTCTTCTTTCTTGCATTAATCCTACCAAATGGACCCGCTTTATAAGTCCTCTCCCTCCAAAGTGCTATTCAATGCCATATCTTCTATGACACCACATTGCTAACATGTCTTCCTTTATGACATCCCACAACTTCTTGGGTCAGCCTTTCTGTCTTTTTCCTTCAATCTTGATTTGTTGGACTCTCACACCTGTAGTTATCAGGACTACACTTTACATGACCAAACCATCTGAGCCTGCACTCTCTCATTTTTTCCCTTATGGATGTTACTTTGAGCCTGTCTCTAACATACACATTCCACATGTGGTCTTTCTTGCTTACACCACTAATCCATCTCCACATTTGCAATTCTGCTGAACAAATCATTTGTTCAAGTTTCATGTTTGTTGCCCAACACTCAAAGCTATACATTAAAACTGGATGGACCACCATTTTATAGACTTCCTCTTTTAATCTTGCTGGCACTTTACTGTCACATACTAAACCACTCATCTCTCTCCATTGAGCCAGGCACTTATTATCCTACCTCTAATTTCATCCTCCATTTTCCCAAATTCTGTAACTCAGATACCTGAAACTTTGCATGTCTGCCCATCTAGTTTCAAGAACAATTTTTCAGTGTTCACATTACTGAAATTACATACTATATACTCTGTTTTTCCTTTGCTTATTGTGAGCCCATATCTCTCCAATCCATCTCTCCATTTATCAAGATACTTTTCTGAACTATATTTCTCTTCACTGCATAGAATATCAGCTGAAAACAGCATGCACCAAGGTGCCTCCTGCTGTATGTTCCTTGGGAGGATATCCAGGACAATGACAAACAAAGGGCACAGTGCTGATTCCTGATGCACTTTCACCTTTACCGATAGTTTGTCTGTTTCACTACTAGAAACTCTTGACTATTGATGTTGCACCTACATACATGGCTTGAACAAGCTGCACATAAAGTGCTGGTACAATTTCTCCCTCATACACCACCAGATGACTTCTCTTGGAACTTGGTCAAAGGCCTTTTCCAGATCAATGAACACCATGTGAATATTTTTCCTTTTCTCTGTAAATTTTTCCACTTGCTACTTCAGTGCAAAAACAGCATCTACTGTCAATCTCCCTGGCATGGAGTCATATTGATTTGCATTAATATCTACTTCACTTCTTAGTCTCTTATTGATGACTCTCTCCCACAGTTTCATTGTATGACTCATTAGCTTTATACCTCTATAATTTGTGCAATTGCCAGCATCACCTTTTCCCTTGTGTGTTGGCACCACGATACTTTTCCTCCACTCATTTGGTATCTTTCCCCATCTCATGATTGAACTGAACAGGGATGTCAGCAGATGGATGCCTTCTATTTCAAGCTTTTTCCATGCCTCTGTAAGGATTCCATCTGGACTGAGGTTGTTATTATTTTTCATTTCTTTTATGGCATTTGCTACTTCATCAGGTATGATAGACTCCACTCTACCAAAGTTCATCATTTTGAAGTTGCATTGCTCTCTTGGGTTTTCTTCATTTTAACAGCTGCTAAAAATATCTTTTCCATCAATCCTTTATGTGACTATCATCAGTCCATGCCATACCTTTTTCATCCTTGATTAACTTCACTTCCTTTATATTTTTGGTATTTCTGTCCCATGCTTTCGCCAATGTATGCACTTCTTTTTTCACTTCCTTTGTTCCAAGTCTTGCATAGAGTTCCTCAAAGACCTTTGTTTTTGCTTTTGCAACTAGATTCCAAATTATTTTCATGTTTGTATTTCTCCAAGTCCCATTTGTTCCACTCCTTTGCCAGAATTTAAACTTTGTTCTCTTACATTTTATAAATTCTGGTACTTTCTTCACTCCACCACCAAGTTTCTTTTTAAATAAAGGCTTTCTCTCTTGATTCACCAACAACTTGTTTAGTACTCTCCAGTATAGTTGTTACCATAACATCGCAAAATTTCCCACTCCTTCTGCATATGCTGCTGACCTCATCTTCTCCATAACCAGCTCCTTGTAGTCTGAGCTTTACCCTCTGGTTTTCACCACTTTATCTTTGGTGTTACACTCTTTGATTTTCTCTATATGTTTGTTCTATGAAACATATCTAAGATGAGGGATATCTCCCATAATCACCTTGCAGTCTTTTATATCTTTTGTTTTCTGCTGAGAAACAAGAATTAGTCAATCTGTCTTCTAGTTCTTCCACTCTAGATATGTAATAAGATGTTCATCTCTTTTTGTAAAGAACGTGTTGGATACTACAAGGTCATGAACTTATGCAACTTTCAATATGCTTTCTTCTTTGTCTTTTAAGTTCCATAGACCTGGTCACCATGTGCTCTCCTATATCTATTCCTGTCTCTTCCAACATATCCATTTAAGTTGGCACCAATAACTAGTTCCTCATTTTATGGAATTTGCTGAAGAGCAGTGTCTAGGTTTTCCCAGACATTTGCTTTACATTTCTCGCCACAGCCAGACTGGGGTGCATATGCACTATGTTTTGCATGCCACATTCAAAAGCTATCTGGGCCATCTGTGATGGGGTGCACAAACCCTACACTGGTGAAGCAAGGGTTAAGGAGTTGCTCTTGACACAGGGAGCCACGCCCTGCTATCCTTGCTGAGCATGCTCACAGTGAAGGCAGAGTTCAAAAGAGAGCAGCTCAGTTCTGTCTGGGTGGACAGAGCAGGAGAGCAAATGGGTGGTGCAGCCTCCTACAGAGAAGCTGCTGAGGCTCCAACCAAACCAAACCAAGCCCTGTGGTCAAGCTGCTGCAGGCTCTTCAACCATGGCGGCCGAGGACATTGAGCTGCCACAAATAGAGGGAGACCTTCCGAAGAGTGACCCAAGCGAACTCCAAGGGGGACCCCAAGACAGACCAGTGGCACCAGCAGAGGAACCGAAGCCAGAGTAGGAAGTGGCCCAGGGAGCAGGTATAGGTGTGTCCACCTCACAACCTGCAAATTTTGAATTATTGTTTCTTTGGGCCCTGGGTTGGAACCCAGTGGAGCAGGGAGGGCCCTGGCTCCTGTACCCATGGCCACTGATCCTTGCCATCGGGCAATACAACCACTGACTCTAGCCGCTAGGCAAAGTGGTCACTGACTCTCGCCATTGGGCAATACGGCTGCAGATTCTCATCACTGTGAGACACAGCCACTGACTCTAGCTGCTAGGCAAAGCAGTCATTGATGCTCACCACTGGATGACACAGTCCGGAGTATCACCATTAGGCGGTACTGCCGGCCTTGGACTCAAAACCCTCTTTGACACTATCATTAACCTGTCGCTGATTGTATTTATTGTCTCTACTCTTTCTTCATTTTACTAGCAAGAGCTATACCTACTCTGTTTCTTGAGTGGGAGGCCCCCCAGGAAATTATTTTGTGCCTTTCCTCAATCTCTTGTGCCTTCTCCCTCTTCCATTTTGTTTCCTAGATGCATGCTATCTGTACCTTCCTCCTCTTCAGTGTCTCCACCAGGTCCTATGGCCAGTTAGTGTGCCAACATTCCAGTTTACTGGTCTGATCTTGGTTTTCTGGCCTAGCTTCTTTAACTGCTTGTGTCCAAAGTCATACCATAACCTTCACCTACTTTCCACAACATTCGGGTGGGGGCACTACACAGTAAAATGCAGCTTTGCGAGGCATTCTGCTATGCTCTTTAATTAATGAATTACTGTTTGTATATTTGTTTTCTAAATCATTTCATTTTTCTGTAAAAAGAGCATAAGACTGTTGAAAGGAGAACTTTGTGTTCGAGGAAAAGCGTTCTGTGAAAGTATTTGCTTGCTTTTCTCTGGCTGGCATTCTTTCTAGTGCTCATTAAATGGGATTCTAAATTTCCTTCACTGATGTGTTTAAATCCATTTTAATGAAAAATTTTAATCCCGTATAATCACACTATAAGTGCCCGCTTTCTCTTCAAAGGGAAAACAGTGTAAAATGTTAATGCATGCCTCTGCCTGGTCGCATTAAAAGTGTTTGGGCAGCTTTAAATCCGATTAGTGTAACTGTTACAGATTACAGTGAAATCACTTATGATCACAGATAGTCACAGCTACTCAAAAGAGTCACATTCACAATCCATGCTCTGCTAACAAAGTTGTGATATTTAAATGGACGGGCACAACAATGCACTGTAGTAAAGAGTTTAATCTTTTTATTAGAATGACAAAAGGGTTAGAGGAGAAAATATTTCTTATTAAGATCACACACAAATACTCTTTTAAGCAAACTATTGCAAACCCAAAAAACTATTGCAAACTATTGCAACTATTGCAAATCCAGGTAAGATTCCGTTTAGTGATTCACAATATGCCCCAAAAAGAGATCAGGCTACAAATTCTAATATTTCCAGAAATGTAAACATAAGGGATCATCAAGTTATGATTATTTTATTCCTTTTGAAGATACAGAACTGTTTGCAACTATGAAATTTCCCACAACTATGTTTTTATCAAATGCTATTGTCTTTTTTCCTGTGACTGTACTGCTCTGAGTGCTGAAGTCTTTTGTTAAAGTATGGATATAGCACTTTAGCAGTTTGCAGGCTTCTTAACACTACCGGCCCCCAGCACAGTTTCCCTCTGATGTCCAGCGAAGGAAGTGTAAATTCTGTATCTGTGCCAAATCATTCATTAAAATCTCTGCTGTTAATTATTTTTAATAATTCTAATTACAAAGCACTTTATGTATTATACTTAGTTGTTATTAGAGGGATACTAAACAAATATTTTCTCCTTCAAACTGAACAGAGGACTATGAGAAGAAATTCAAAGAGTTAATTGTAATTTCATTCTGGCAATCTTTGCTCAGGCAAAACTGAAGGATTGGCACTAGTATCACCAGGAAATATGCAGGAAGGCAGACTTTTTATAAAAATTGATTCATGGAAGCTGTAAGGAATTAAATCAAATCGTTTATATAATCATAAGTACCATAATTAGAGGAGGATTTATAATAATTCCATGCATGTTTCTAGTATCTGAGTCTTTTTTTCTTGCAATTTTCTGTATCTGCTTTACATAAAACTTGGACTCTTACCAAAGCCTAATGAGACTACTTTATATTAAGCTTCTCTAAGGATCTAAGATTTAAAATGAAAAGAAAAAAATCCTGCTAATTTATCTTAGAGGAAAAGGTGTCATAATTTGAGTGAAAAACAGTAAGCAGAGGGATAAAGATGAGCTAAGAAAAAGCTCAAGCAATCAATATGTTCTGTACCTGCACAATGAAATAGTCTTCAGTGTTTTGTAAGGTTCTTACAATTGTATATTTTAATTTTATATTAGGTTCAAGTGTGATTGTGTTAAGATCTGAACAGGGTGCACAGATTTAATGCTTTAATAAGCTATGATATGTTTAACCTTTTTACATGCTGTAAAAGAATATTGCCATACCACTAAACAACAGGAATCAAACTTTGTTTCAGAGGATGATAAAGCATAAAAAATATACGTCTATTACAGGTTCAAATGAATACTAGTTACAAGCTGGTGATCAGGGTGATTTGTAGAATGTAGACAGTAGAGTGATAGAACCTAGTAAACCAAATAGAAAATAAGATCACATTTGCTTTTGTAAGGCAACAAGAATTTTTACATCAGTTTTCTGCAGTACTCCAGGAGTGGAAAGAGGAGTGATTGGGAGCCATTATAAAATAACCTGTTATGGAGAGTAATTTCAAATATAGAGATTGTCCAGAACCAAAATCTAGATATGAAGGTACCCAAACTTTTGGGAATTTCAGAGCCAGGCCTCCACTTCACAGCTGACCTTTATTTCCATAAAGGGCCAGAACTGAAACTCACATCCAGACACTCCTAGACTGAAGAATTCTGGATCCAAGTTTTGAATGGTTTCTTTCTAACAAGTGAGAATATGGATGAGCCTTCCTTTTTATAAAGTGTGCTTCTGACGTGTAAGGAGTGTTCAGTTTAAGCCATACTGATTTCTAAGAAGATCAGGATGTTATATTGGTTGCTGTTGTTGTTGCTCTTTGAACCTCAACAAGAGAGAGTGCCTGAAAATACACCCTTCCTCCTGTACTCTGTATCCTGTGATGTATAAACACCCAATCCTCTAACTGGAAAGGAGAGGGTTAACCCTCTGTTCCTGAGCTAAGCCACTGCCTGCCCTCAGTGCAAGGATTGCCAGGGAGACCAGCCATGAGAGACAGAGGGAAATGTGGCTTGGCTCAAATGGAAAGTTACCTAATCTGAAAGGGATTATAAAGAGAGAGAGCTCTGGGGAAGCTTTCAATCTGGCATGGAATCAGACCTGTGTATGGCTAAGGACAAACCTTAGCTGCAAGAAAATGTGAGCTGACTGTTTTTGTTTTTCTTTGGTTTTGAGGGGGAGGGAGGTTGATGTTTTGGTTTTGTTATATGAAGTCATTTTTGCCTGGGTTAAATTTAGTGCCAAAAGCCTGCCTGCAGGCAGCCTTTTTGTGTTAATTTAGCAGAGCTGGTTGTTTGGAACGCCAAACCTTGGCATTGGTCCTCCATCAAGCATTGCCTAGGTGACCTGTCCCATCCCAGAATCAAGTGGTATTATTCCGACTCTCTCAATCTCTTTTCTTGTGAAGCTGTTCCATGTGGGTTAAATACTTAGAGCCACTGGGCCACTGAGACAGTCACGCTTGTAGTCTGGTGATTAGGGCCCACCTGGGAGTGGGAGACCCTGGGTTGTGTCCCCCTGCTTTTGTAATTACTTACACAAAGTAGAACAGCTTCAACAGGTGAGATGGAGGGAGACCCACAGCAAAATATCCCCCAGCTCATTGATTATAGCACTCTCCTTAGAGGTGAGGGACCCCTGTTCAAATCCTTTCTCCACCTCTGCCTGTGGAGGGAATTAAACCTGGGTTTCCCACATCCCAAGTGAATGCTCTAACTCGTAGGCTAAAAGGTCACTACTGGCACCGGTAACCATATTTTGAAAGGGGCCCAATCCAGCAGGCAGCCTCTATGCATGTCTAGCAGATCAGGCCCTATATGTGAATAGATGGGCTGATGTCTGTCTTCTTCAGTTTGTGAATCACTCTGAGGCTTAGGCTGGAGATAGGTGCCTGGATGGCTAGAGTGAGGCAGCAGTGTGCACGCCCAGAAGGAACTTTTACCCTGAAAAGATAAGCACTGAGTGAGTTTGGGTGTTTACAGGGTTCCGCGGGAGTTTTGTGGAGCCTAAAACTGAGATTCAGGCACCTGAACCCAGAGTTAGGCTCCTAAATTTAGACTCCTAAATACTTCGGAATCCAGCCCTTAATCTCTCTGTTTGCATTCCCCAACTATAAAATGAGGATGAGGATAACCCCTTTTTCCCACCCTTTTGTCTCTCTTCAGTTTGTAGTTGTAAGTATTTTGAGGAGAGACACTCTTACTTTGTGTTTGTACTGTGCCTGGCACAATGGGTCCCCAGTCTCAGTTGGGACCTGTGAATGCTATTGTAACACAAATAAATAAAAATAAGCAAAGCTTATCTTAGATGGCAAGTTGGAAGATGCAAACAGAAGTGTGGGAGAAAGAACCTTAACTGAGCTGTAAAATTGCTGGTTAATAGATATATCACTGTTTTGTCCACCTATTTAGGGACAGGGCAGGGACAGGGACAGTCTGTACATATATCTTCCTATCCCATTCCTGGGAAGTAGTTGTCTGAAATCATGAGTGGAGAGACCCTGACTGTAGATCTTGCTTCTTTCCTTGAGTTTGCAAATCCCAGACTTAGCAGCATTTAGGCGCTGCATATTTACTTAGCTAAGCATTGTCTTGAATGGTTTTGTGCTGATTTAGTGCAGTGAATGCGAGCTGTGTTTTTCCATTCTGCTTGTGGAGACTTTAAATATATCTGTTAATGTTTTAAATGACATCTGATACCCAGGTGCTACTGCAAGGGATGCCAAACTAACAGAGAAAGAAGTGAGAATATTTAAGGAAGCTAGGATGTGATGTGTTGCACACATGAATTAGTATTAAGCTGTGCAGATCCAGCACAAAAGTGC
Source organism: Malaclemys terrapin pileata (assembly GCF_027887155.1). Classification (NCBI taxonomy): domain Eukaryota; kingdom Metazoa; phylum Chordata; order Testudines; family Emydidae; genus Malaclemys; species Malaclemys terrapin. The sequence continues at coordinate 103,552,155 of NC_071508.1, forward strand.
TGAATTTTAGACTTGGCTGACCAGGTGGGTGTTTTGATGTATAGTTGCTTTTTGTTTGATTTTGTTTTTTTGAGAGGCAGTGTGATCTAGTGCAGTGGTTCTAAACCAGAGGTCTGGGGCCCCCTGGAGGGGCCGTGAACAGGTTTCAAGGGGACCACCAAGCAGGGCCGGCATTAGACTTGCTGGGACCCAGAGCAGAAAGCCGAAGCCCCACTGAATGGGGCTGAAGCCCGGAGCCCCGAGTCCTGCCACCTGGGGCTAGGGTTGCCAGGCATCCAGTTTTACACCAGACTGCCCAGTCGAAAAGGGACCCTGGCGGCTCTGGTCAGCTGCACAACGGGGGCCTGGGGCTGAGGCAGGCTCCCTGTTTGCCCTGGCTCTGCGCGGCTCCCAGAAGCGGCCACCAGGTCCCTGCAGCCCCTAGGCACATGGGTGGCCAGGGAGGCTCCGCGTGCTGCCCTCACCCCAAGTACCAGCTCCGCAGCTCCCATTGGCCAGGAACCGTGACCAACGGGAGCTGTGGGTGTAGCGCCTGCGGGCACAAGGGCAACATGCAGAGCCTCCCTGGCCGCCCATGCACCTAGGGTCTACAGGAACCTGGCAGCCACTTCCTGGAAGCCATGGTACGCGCTGCCAGGACCAGGACCAAATCCCCTCCCACACCCCAAGCCCCCGCGCCAGCCCGGAGTCCCCTCCCGCACCCAAACTCCCTTCTGGAACCTGCACCCTGCACTGCCCTCAACACCCCAACCCTCTGCCGCAGCCCTGAGCCCCCTCCCGCTCTCCAAACCCCTCATCCTCGGCCCTACCCCAAAGCCCACACCCCCAGCCAGAGCCCTCACACCCCTGCCCCAGCCCGGTGAAAGTGAATGAGGCACATAAATTATCCATGTCAGAAGTTTATAAATATATCCAAATCAGTACAACAGACTACAGCAGTGGTGGGCAACCTGCAGCCCGCAGGCCACACACAGCCCATCAGGGTAATCCACTGGCAGGCTGTCAGACAGTTTGTTTACATTTGCATGGCCGCCCACAGCTCCCAGTGGCCGCGGTTCACCTGGCCAATGGGGGGCTGCGGGAAGCAGCAACCAGCACATCCCTGTGGCCTGTGCAGAGCCAGCAAAAAAAGAACTTTTGTTTGAGCTCCTAAGATAAATTTTTGCATTAATGTTGAGCTCTCTGCTGTCATGTGTAACCCCACGCAAATTACTGAAAGCTAAAAGTTTCCTAATTAAAACATCCTGTTTTTCCTCAGTAGATGTCATGATTTTGCATAATCACCCCTGCTGTTTGCACTAGTTTCTGTTACCATTCTTGGATAAAAACTGTCATTAATGAGCATGTTAAAATTGTGTGAACCATAATGTCCTCAATAGGCTTAATTCAGGTCACTATTTCAAACTACCCATCCGGCTGACATTAGCAGGGTGCTGGTCACTTGCTCTTCAATAAGCTATTTAGACTGCCCACTTCTTCATATGCTACCTTGAAGAAGAATATCTGGACAAATGCACCATGAAACCAATGATATATGTGAGATATACTGATGATATTTTCATCCTCTGGACAGATGACTTAAACTCCCTTATAGATTTCCACGACAATTTCAACAACCACAACCTGTCCATTAAACTCTCTCTCCCACACTAGCATCAACTTCCTGGACACCATGATCAGCTTCAACAGTGTTACCCTAAAGACAACTGTATATGAGAAACCCATGGGTTGCAACACCTACCTTCATAGATCCAGTAACCACCCCAAACATACCAAGAAATCTGTTGTCTACAACCAGGCACTCAGATACCACAGAATATGCTGCAAGGAGAAAGTCCAGGATATACACATTCACACACTCAAAACCACCTTCACCAAACCAGGACACTCCACCAGAGAAGCAGATCACATCATGGAATGGTCACCCAAATTCTCTGAGAGAGTAATACAGAAATAAACTTCCATAAGAACATAAGAATGGCCATACTGGGTCAGACCAAAGGTCCATCTAGCCCAGTATCCTGTCTTCCAACAGTGGCCAATGCGAGGTTCCCCAGAGGGAATGAACAGAACAAGGTAGTCATCAAGTGATCGATTCTCTGTCGCCCATTCCCAGCTTCTGGCAAACAGAGGCTAGGTACACCATCCCTCCCCATCCTGGCTAATAGCCATTGATGGACCTATCCTCCATGAATGTATCTAGTTCTTTGAACCCTGTTATAGTCTTGGCCTTCACAATATCCTCTGGCAAAGAGTTCTACAGGTTGACTGTGCGTTGTGTGAAGAAATACTTCCTTTTGTTTGTTTTAAACCTGCTGCTGGTGATCCCTAATTCTTGTGTTCTGAAAAGGAGTAAATAACACTTCCTTATTTACTTTCTCCAGACGAGTCATGATTTTATCAACGTCAATCATATCCCCCCTTAGTCATCTCTTTTCCAAGCTGAAAAGTCAGTCTTATTAATCTCTCCTCGTATGGAAGCCATTCCATACCCCGAATCATTTTTGTTGCCCTTTTCTGAACCTTTTCTAATTCCAATATATCTTTTTTAAATTGGGGCACCCACATGTGTACACAGTACTCAAGATGTGGGCATGCCATGGATTTATATAGAGGTAATATGATATTTTCTGTCTTATTATCTATCCCTTTCTTGATGATTCCCAACATTCTGTTTGCTTTTTGAACTGAGTGGATGTTTTCAGAGAACTATCCACAATGACTCCAAGATCTCTTTCTTTTCTAACAGCTAATTTAGACCCCATCATTTTATATGTATAGTTGGGATTATGTTTTCCAATATGCATTACTTCGCATTTATCAACATTGAATTTCATCTGATATTTTGTTGCCCAGTCACCCAGTTTTGAGAGATCCTTTTGTAGCTCTTCACAGTCTGCCTGGACCTTAACTACCTAGAGTAGTTTTGTATCATCTGCAAATTTTGCCACCTCACTGTTTACCCCTTTTCACAGATCATTTATGAATATGTTGAATAGGACTGGTCCCAGTACAGACCCCTGGGGGACACCACCTCTCTTCATTCTGAAAACTGACCATTTATTCCTACCCTTTGTTTCCTATCTTTTTGCCAGTTACCAATCCATGAGAAGACCTTCCCTCTTATCCCATGACAGCTTACCGTACTTTGCTTAAAAGCCTTTGGCGAGGGACCTCGTCAAAGGCTTTCTGAAAATCTAAATACACTATAGCTGCTGGATCCCCCTTGTCCACATGCTTGTTGACCCTCTCAAAGAATTCTAGTAGATTGGTGAGGCATGATTTCCTTTTACAAAAACCACTCTTCCCCAACATATCATGTTCATCTATGTGTCTGACAGTTTTGTTCTTTACAATAATTTCAACCAGTTTGCCTGGTACTGAAGTCACTTGCTCTGTGATTGCTGGGATCACTTCTGGAGCCTTTTTTAAAAATTGGCTTCACATTAGCTATTCTCCAGTCATTTCTCCAGTACAGAAGCTGATTCAAATGACTACAGTTAGTAGTTCTTCAACTGCATATTTGAGTTCCTTTAGAACTCTTGGGTGAATACCATCTGGTCCTGGTGACTTATTACTGTTTATCAATTTGTTCCAAAACCCCCTCTAATGGCACTTCAATCTGTGACAGTTCCTTAGATTTGTCACCTAACAAGAATGGTTCAGGTTTGGGAATCTCTCTCACATCCTCAGCCATGAAAACCTGTGCAAAGAATTCATTTAGTTTCTCTGCAAGGCCTTATCGTCCTTGAGTGCTCCTTTAGCATCTTGATCACTCAGTGGCCCCACTGATGTTTAGCAGGCTTCCTGCTTCTGATGTACTTAAAAAAATTTTGCTATTACTTTTTGAGTCTTTGGCTAGCTGTTCTTCAAACTCTTTTTTGATCTTCCTAATTATATTTTTACACTTAATTTGCCAGAGTTTATGCTCCTTTCTATTTTCCTCACTAGGATTTAACTTCCACTTTTTAAAGAATGCCTTTTCCCCTCTCACTGCTTCTTTTACTTTGTTGTTTAGCCACGGTGGCACTTTTTTCCTCTGACCACATATCCCTAATTGTCACCTACCACCCCACACTGGAACCCCTATGGGGTATCATCAAACAGCTACAACCCATAATCAATAGGGACCCCATCCTGAATGAAATATTTCCTCAACCCCCTCTTCTGGCCTTCAGCTCCTCCCACCCCCAGCCCAACCTCTCCAAGCTCATCATCAAAAGCAAACTCCCCACAGACCAGGACACACCAACTCAGAGCAGCATTAGACCTTGCCAGAACAGAAGCAAAACCTGCAGCCATATCTCCACTGCCACTATGATCAACATGCCCCATAACATACTTTTCAAGATCCATGGGTTCTATACATGCTTATCACATGTTATGTACCTCATCCAGTGCACTAAATGCCCCAATAACAACTATGTGGGTGAAATCAGATAATCACTATGATCTCAAATGAACTCACACAGGAAAACGATAAACACCAATAAACACCATATCACCTATGAGTAAACACTTTTTCACAAAGCTATCACTCTATATCAGACCCCTCATCCTCAAAGGAAACTAGCACAACACTTTCAAAAGCCGAGCCTGAGAACTTAAATTCATAACTTTGCTAGACACTAAAAATCATGGATTGAATACAGAGACTTGGATTTATGGCTTATTACAACAGTCTATAACCCACTGACAATCCCCCACCCCCAGCTGCCTCCATCCACTTCCCTATAACTGGAGGGGTGTTAATGGGCCACTTCACTTTGAGTGATCCCTTGAAATATGTGTTAAATACTTAAGCTAAATAATCAGTTCCACCTTGTATTTAGCTGTGACACTCTCAATAAGTTTCCCAGACCTGAAAAAGAGCTCTGTGTAAGCTCAAAAGCTTGTCTCTCTCACCAACAGAAGTTGGTCCAATAAAAGATATTTCCTCACCCACCTGGCACTGACACAGCTACAACACTGCATATAAATCCACCAGTGTTAATCCAGCCAGCTCACAAGCTTTAATTAAAAAAAAAAACTAGCAACAAAACACCATCCTGCAGCACTGTAATAATGTCTGGTCATACAGGGCAGTTCATATTGTAGTGTATTGTTTGTCCATTCACACTGTAAACCTTATGGGGCAGGGATTATATTCCTTTGTATTAGGTATGGCACAAAGCACTGTAAATCCTCACCCAACTGAAATGAATAATAAAGCTTTCATGGCCTTCAGTGGAGCCAGGATATTACCCACTGTTGGTTCTTAACAAATAATGACTCCGGGGACTAGGCTAGAAAATACCCATAAAAAGGTAGTAATGTTCATATTCCTAAATCTGGTTAATACCTACTTCACAATGAGAGAAGCTGTAGTAGACAGGGCATAAGCAGTCACTCCAATAGTGTCTGCTGGGCCAGGGTCAAAGGCAGGAGTCAGGACTAGTTACCAAGCCAAGACTGGAGATGGATACCCAGGTCAAGCTGGGTCAAAGTAGAAGGCAGGAGTCAGGATCAATATGAGGCAAAAAACAAGGTCTGTAGTAGTAGCAAGCCAGAGTCTGTTTTGTTGCTCAGATGGCTCCCTAGGGAAACTTCCTGGTTTGAATAGTTGGTGCGGACCAATCAGGTGGATGCAAAGTTCTGTTGCTCTGGCATCTTTAGGTCATACTTCCTGTAGTGCCTAACCCTTGTTGGATACAGCTCTGCTTGGTTCCCCAGTCGTGATATGGAGGTATTGGTTGCAGGGACCTGGATAACCGTGGGTTCTAAACCCCCAGATCCTTATGGAAGCTTTCCTTTGGGCTGGAGCTAAAACGAAACACCACACTGAAGACTTCTCTTTTGTCATGTATTACTGGCATCTTTGAACTAAAATACTGATAGCGATAGCAAATTCTGTTGGAATTTATGAATGCATAATCATTCTCTTTCAATGAGGTGTGCAAATAAAGCAAATATTGCAAGGTGAAATTGTATTAATATTCTATGCTAGGAACATTTGGATGCTAACAAACCATGATTCCATGTCAGGAAAAACACTTATTTAAACTAAGATAAGACATATTCACATCTCTAATTATAGAGATTTCTTTTTCTTTCCATAACCAGTCTGAGTTTCTTAAATCGTAGTTTCTTTTCCATATATGCCTAGTTAATTGTCATAATTTTGTCAGGTACTCTACACGTTTTGCTGATGACTTATTAAATTTTTCAGCTCCTTTCAATACTTCTACCTGTCTAACAGCATTTTCCCAGTCTGAATTTATCCTCTTCATTGAAACCGTGTCTTCTATACAGCTCACTCATTAGTTCTTTTGCTTGGTTGCTGATCTTTACTTGTTTCCTCTAGACACTTATTTCCTCTTATCTTGCTTATAGGAACTTGCTCTGTCAGAGGATTTCCTGATTTCTCACTCTGCTTCTTTCAAATCTCCCCCATCTTCCATTGTATATTGTTGATCTTGAGACCAAAGAGCAATGCACTCATAATACCATAGACGTGCTCTAGTCTTGTAGATATCTCAAAGATCCAAATAGAGATGTCTATTATGCCTTTCTGACTTTTCAAGTCAGAAGTAATTCCTTTACACTGAAACCATATATCCATTAGGATAGGTAGTGATAGGATCTCCTCTCTGGCTTGTTGGTCCTGGGAGTTTTGGAATGGGATAACAAAACCAACCAAATTCATCAATCTATCTGTATAATGTCACTGCAAAGAACTTACACATGGGGGAAAAGTGGACTTAAGTATTTTTTCTCTAAAGATCATAAAGCATGTTATAAACATTAGTTAATTAAGTCTCAACCCTGTGAGGTAAGTGATGGAAATATAGGGAACAATCTCACAGCTCTTATCCAGGAAAGAAGTCCATGTTATTCATTAAATTAGTTCCGTTGAATATCCTTTGAAGTCACAGTGAATCAATAGGAAGGGCACAGTACTGGAAGTCAGAAAATCCTGGTTTTATTCCCAACTCTGCCTTTGACTTACTTTGTGACCTTGGGCAAGTCACTTCACTTCTCTCCACCTGTTTCCTCATCTGTAAAATAGGGGTAATGACACTGATTCATCTTTGCAAAGAGCATTACAATCTATGGATGAAAAGCACTGCAGAGTATTACTTGTTATTACTATCATCCCATGCCTGGACAGCTGTTCTAACAATCTCTTCTAATTGTATCAATTATTCAAAAGGTTAAAGAAAATACCACCTCAAACATACAAATAGGAAAAACTGGGGGGTGCTCATAATTTACAGCTGCCAATAAGGAGCTTTAACTTTTGGGACCTGTACTTGTGCAACACAACAGATCAAGCCAATCTTCAAAGCGTGGATTTCTTTGACTGGGGAGTGGTTCTTGTCCATTATATTATTGTGACTATTATACACTATTATTTAGACTGTTATGATTAAGGGTGACTTAGAGCTGTGCCATCCAAGAGCAGCTCTGGGAAGGAATTATATCTGAGGCACACCCCTAAAGACTTTATCTGCTCTACAGAAGTATGCTGTGACTGCCCCTTGACAGGTACAGCGCACTTTTCTCCCTGCCCCCTCAGATTGAGCCAGCTCTCTGAGCCAATACCTGGGATCTGGAAGGGACGAAACCATGGCTCCCTGTCCCTTTTTGCCTGTTTGCTCAGCAGGTAAGCCAGTGAACATTCCTGCTAACATAGGTGCTGGAACTAGGGGTACTGGGAGTGCTGCCGCACCCTCGGCTTGAAAGTGGTTTCCATTACATACAAGGTTTACAGTTTGGTTCAATGGCTCTCAGCACCCCCACTATACAAATTTTTCCATCACCCCTGCCTGCTAACTTATTTGCTTGAATATTTGTAGGAATTTCGAGGCCCTACTCTGACAAGGTTCCTATCAGAAATCAGCCAAAGAAAGTTGGCTGGGATTAGGGGCATGCAGAGATAAATTGGCACTTACTTTATTTACATTAATAACAATATATAGATAGATATAAAAGTTGTGTATAATTGAATGTTTCCTTCACATCACAACTCCATAGATGACTTGTCATTTTAAACTGTAAATTCTTCATATTTGTTTGTACAGCCATAATGCAATGGGATCCCAGTCCTGATGAGGCCTTCACGCACTGCGGTAAAAAAGCATTAAATGATGATAAGAACAAATGGAGTAGAAACACAGTGGTAGCTAATCCGTTTAGACATCTGAACCAGTGGTTTTGAAGAAGCTGATATAATACTTACCCACATCACCTCTGAACTTGCAAACAGAGAATTGTAGAATTCTAGAAGTTAGAGATGGGAAAGACTTATTAGGTTAGCCAGTCCATCCTCCATCAGCACAGGATTGGTTCCTCTAGCACATTTTCTAGGCTTCTGTCCAGTCCACTTTTAAATGTAAATGTGATGGGGCTTTCACCTCTGCCCTAGGCAATATCACTTTTAATAATTTGTTCCACCTAAATTTTTCCCCTCTTAATTGTATCCCAGTCCTCATATTTATACCCTCCATATACCATACCGAACAGTTTCTCTCAATCCCTGATCTTCACACACTTCAAATGTGTATTGACTTTTACTATGTTCCCCTCATACATGCTTAATCATCTCTTAGTCAAGCTATATATTTAATCTCTTTGAATCTTTCCCCAGAGATCAATCCCCCTAGACTCCTGATCTGTTCAGTTGCCCTTCCCCTTCCAGTTTCTCATTAACTTTAGGGTAATGGAACATTTTAATCCTAAAGTCAAGTGAGAGTCAAGGGTCTATCACCAGAATCCAGAAGGAAAACAGAAGATTCATCTGTCTTCATCATTATAAGGGAAATGTTTTCATCCTATCTATTCCCAGGTTGCCAGCATTTATTCCACTATCACTATAGCCAAGGGGATTTAGTTAGGTCTGGCATAGAAAGGGTTGGTATGATCTCATATTCTAAAAATAGGAATCCATTCAGAAGCTTCAAGATAGAATCCTTATGTTTTGCTGTACACAGTATGACACTATAACTAATTATACGTCTGTAACTAATTATAACTAACTATAGGTCTGCTTCTACAGGGTCCATTCTGAACTATACAGTAGTTTTATCGTCTTGTACTTCACAGTTCCAGAAAGTCCTGAGGACAGAAAAATGAATAGATGCTCTGAGCCAAAAGGAAATATTATGCAATGTAATGTTATATCAAAAGGTGCCAGGCAAAATAAATGAATATGTTGTTCTTATATCTCATATTATGTACAATTCTAGCTAAAAGAATACTTTCCCTCCATAACTTACCTGTTGCAGGGCTCATTTGAAGTTAGAGGAATATGCCACATCGTTTAGCCTGAAAATAAGGAACTGCTTTACACTACCTGCCACCTACAATTATTATAATCTGGCAGACAAATATAATTACAGCATGTGATGTCTGTTTATGTGTGTGAAGGCTTTGATTGTGTAGTCTTGTCAGTATTACACCACAACACAGCATAAACAATTACACTGTGTAGTAACTCTAATCCAGGGCTAATGCCCCCAGCTATGGGTGTCACATCAGATTGCATGGATTTGTGTGATTCTTATAACTGCCATTTGCAGGTGAATTTCACCACAATGCTAATAGTGTGGTCCTGTTTTGTAGGTCTCTGGAAGATCATTAACAACTATAGAAATGAATGTAAATTAGCTGAACAAAAATATGCAGAATAGATTTACAATTATCCTAGCATTTTGCTATGATATAGGCAAAAGGAGTAGGGATTCCTGGATCATTTTAATGATCAAAATTTTAATTAGATGAGAACTCTTGGGTTCTAGAAACAGTTATTTTTACAGAGTACATTATGATTATAATTTGTTATTAGAATATTGCACCAACTGACAGAATAATAAAGGTAATAATTATTAGAAACCTTAGTGGTGTTTTGGTCAAAATAAACCAATAGTCAAGTTGTATAGTTATTTCTAACAAAATTGTAACAGTATCAGGTTTAGATTTTAGTATGTTAAAGCCAATAAAACTGTTCGACCCAAAAAGGGGCTTGTGGTTCTTTAAGGGTTCTCGGTAAAGGACTGAGTTGAATGACCCAGGACGAGGGGGAATAAGATACAACTCAATTTTATTATATGATGATAATTATAATAAAACGTTAATTTTATGAATTCTTATTAACTTGCTACTATACTATGTAACTGATTTTAAGCAACTATAATTACTATGTAACTAAATTTGTAACACTTGCAATTATTATGTAACTAACTTTAAAACACTTACAAGATAAGGGAAAGGAAACACATTAACAATTGAGGCCTTTTTCAGTCTAACCACAGTATGAGGTAACAAGCAAAGTAACCACAAACAAAGCAATGATAGTTAACTAATTACTTACAACCATGCAGATTACAGCCAGATGGGAGAGCATATACATAATGAGTTCAAGCCGGCTATACGACACACACTCAGGCTGGATTCGGGAGCGGGAGGGTCAAGCCCAAGTTGATCAGACCTGGACTGGCCGTGACGTAGATTAGTTTTCGGGACTCCTCTAATTGCTATACAGGGGCGACTAAGTATGTAGTTTTTTGGAAGTGAATATGGCACGCGTTGATTGGTTTTTTAGTGCCCCACTGTCTTCCCCTTATTAGGAAGAACAGTACAATATGGAAACTGCAGAAATGGCTTTTTTTGTGTGGTAACACTAGGGACACGTCCCTCATAAATTTCCTGTGATAAGCACTATGCCCTAATAAGGTCGTGCAGTCTATTGGGCCTCTTTCCTGGCTTCGGGTCCGCTGCGGGGTTGCGAAGCGGCCTGGCCAAAACGAATGGGGGGGGTATATGCTGTATTAACAAAAACAACAAACAAGATCTGTTTTTATAATAAATTAAATTCTGTTTTTTAAATAAAACAATTAATCTTGAGCTGTATTTTGCTGGATATATGCTCACAGCACAAGATCAACAGTAAGTCAGGTGGTTAGAACAAAGGATTGGGTACCTGGAGTCCTGGGTTCTTTCACTTAGGCCAAAATATTCAGAAGTGTTCATTAAGTGTGGGTGCCTCAATTTTGGTGTTAAGTTTAGAATCTCCAGGCCAAATTCTCATTTACACTAAAATGCCTTTACCCCACTCTGGTGACATAAAACAGCCATAAAGTGAATGTGAATGTAATGAAGTTGTGCTCAGAACCTTTGAAAATCAGGCCCTATGAAACTCAAGCCAGAAACCCATATTTAGGGGACATTGTAGAAAATTTGAGTTCTAACCCTTCTGTGCCCCAGTTTACCTATCTCTCTCCTATGCTCCAGCCATTACTGATCCACTGTGCTGTCCTTCCACCCTACCCACACCTTAGCAAAGATTATGTTGCAGTATGATGTCCTGAACATTTTTTTAAAAGGCAAAAACAAAGCATAACAAAAAGAATGTATGCACCCCACTATGAGGCATTCAATATGCCTATATTAACAAAAGTGTTTAAAGGTTGGGGGGCTGGCTGGGAATGGAGCCAGAGACCCCACATGATCTCATTTGTCCCCTGCCATCATCACCAGCTCCTGCTACTCCATTGCTCACTTACTGTCTTTCACTCTTAACTCACTTGTTGTCTTTCACCTCTTAACCATGAAAACTGGAGGATCTTTCTTATGCTGGAACTCCTGGTGGGAGAGAATGATGCTGTGAATCTTTGTTAACAAATGTTAAGTGCTTTAGATCCTCTAATGAAAGGTGCTATAGAAATGCAAAGTATTACTACTAATAATGAAGCAAAACACACTCAAAACCTTTCTTTGTTTCAATAATTATATAACTATATATTCAACTTTATAGAAATTGCTCTGGAATATATTATGGGCTTTATTTCAGTCACCATCTGCATAAATAATATGCCACTTTATGCAGCCTCTTATATATGGAAAATCATTTTCCCAGCCTCCATAAAAGTATACAATGAAAAGAAATGGAGGCCTAATCTTATTATTCACTTCTCTTTTGCTACGCTGCAAACTTGCCACTATGCCTTCGAGGTATTCAGAAGTAAAATAAGGAATGGAATCTCCTTAAAATAAATAAATAAATAGTGTCCAGATCAAGCAAATGAACTCCTGTACTGTATCTGTGGAGAACAAGCACTCTGGAATACTTTCGAACATTTTACCAGTTCCCCCTGTCCAGTCCCAGCTCTCTCTAAACTTTGTCCTTCACACAGATTTTTTCATCATTGTAATTATTATGCAATACAAAATTAAGAATATTCCTAACAATCCCACAGAAAGGGAGAGAACAGGATTCCAGAGGAAATCAAGTGGGGTGTTCTGTAAACCCACGCTAATGATGGAAGAAGAGGAAGAAACTGCAAGTTGAGGATATAGGATATAAGTCTTAAGTAAATTTTAAAGCTCGTGCTAGGTGCCAAGTTGACAGCTCTTGAGTCAACAGCCCATGTTTATCCACAAAGATGGTATAGCACATATAGCACCAAGGCGAGCTTCTTCACATAGTCCCACTAGTGTGTCTAAACCTTAATTTGTAGGGACCAAGACTGAATCCTCACTCTGCCAATTAGTAGTAACTTTCTTGGTTCCTCTTTTCCCTGACCCTCTATCTGTTTAGAGTATAAGCTCTTGGGAGATTCATAGAATCTCAGGATTGGAAGGGACCTCAGGAGGTCATCCAGTCCAACCCCCTGCTCAAAGCAGGACCAATCCCCAGACAGGGGGTTGGACTGGATGACCTCCTGAGGTCCCTAAATGGCCCCCTCAAGGATTGAACTCACAACCCTGGGTTTAGCAGGCCAATGCTCAAACCACTGAGCTAAGTACCTTTTACGTTTAAAGAGTGCTCAGCACATTACTCCTGAGGGCATTCTGCGCCAAAAAAATAAAAATTCTGCACAATATTTTAAAATTCTGCAAATAGTATTTGTCAAATAAATGTGGAGGCTCAAGTATGGCACTGGGGAGTACAGGCCACGGGCTGCACAGAGGTAAGAGATCACTGTGCAGCTCCCCTACCACAGGACATGGCTCAGCAGTGAGGCTGTACCCAACCCTGACACAGTGCAAGGACCGAGCCTGCCCCAGAAACACGCCAGGGTCCTGACCCTCCATGCCAGGTGTACCAAGTATGTGCAGGCAGACTCTGCCCAGCAGAATCCAAGTGTGGAGGGGCTTAGTGTGGGGGGATCCAGGTGTGGGTTGAGAGGGTTCTGTGTGGGACAATATGGGTGCAGGAGTCAATCTGGATGCACAGGAGCTTGTTGGGGGGTTCTGGGTGCAACAGTAATGGGACTCTGCAGGGGGGTCCAGATGAAGGTGGTTGGGGCTCATGGGGCAGGGTCTGGGTGTGGGGGGGATAGAGCTTGGCAGGGGGGTCTGGGTGTGGGGGGTTAAGGGTGGAGTCCAGATGCTGGGGGAGTTGGGCTCAGTAGGATGGGGATCCAGGTGCAGCTGGTTGGAACTCGGTAAGGTGGGGATCCGGGTGCGGGTGGCTCGTCGGGTAGTCCAGGTGGCTCGTCGGGTAGCCCAGTGGGGGTGAGGCTCAGCAGGGAGATCTGGGTATGAGTGGGTCTGGATGCACGGGGGTTGGGCAGATAGGGAAGCAGCTCCCTGTACAATGATCCCTCCCCCTGCATCTGAGGAGCGATGGGTGAGGAGTTTGCAGAGCTTCCTGCAGCCTGGGGAGAAATCTGGGGGTGGGTCTGACCCAGCCCTGGATGCTGTGCAGGGGAAGAGGGAGTCCCATCCTCCCCAGCCCAGTCAGGACTAGCAGCTGAGCCCGGCACAGGGTAGGAGCCACCAGCCAGGTCTTCCCCAGTCCTTTCTCCTGTGTGATTTATCTCTCTGCTGGCTACCCTGGGCACCCAAAATAAACTGCTGGGGAGGGTCATATGACTGCTCTTGTGGCTTCCCTTTGCTTCCCTATCAGAAAGTCATTTTTTCTGCAGGGACGCAAATAAATCTGCTGGGACATGAATTCTGCACATGCACAGTGCCCCCAGGAGTAGCACATTGTGGGCAGCAATAAAAAATGGCTTTTTGTCATATGGACATCACTCTGAAGGAACTGGACTGAAAACACTAAACATTTTTCTTACAGATAGTTGTCTACCTGGATTGTCTCCCACTGTCTACCTGGACTAGATTTGAACCTCTGACCCTAGTGATGAACAGCTCTATATACCTGAGTCATTCAGGCTGTGTGAGCATACCCTAGTTTCCCCTGCAATCCATGTGTATTATTATCATCCAAGATACTGAGACTTCCTCACACATCCTTTTTCTCTTCTTAATTTAATTCTATATTTTATTGGGCACAATTAAGCATTCTCACTAGAGGAACATTTGCTTAGTTTTCCACCTGCCTTCTTTTATCTTATTTGTTATGTTGCTTTATAAACACACAAAATATCACCTTACTTAGTGCAGCTATGAGTGCATATATATTTTGTGTTATTGGTTTGCTGTTTTCTTTGTGTTCTTTCCTCTCCTGCACATGGGACAGAAGAACTAAGTATACATTCTCACTTGGAACTGTGGGGAAATCACTGGCATGGAAAATGAGTGTTGCTTTTATAAGTTGTAGTGGATTCTCCATCACCGGCAATTTTTATATCAAGACTGGATGTTTTTCTAGAAGATATGCTGTAGTTCAAATGGGAATTAATTCAGGGAAGTCCTCTGGCCTGTGTTATGTAGGAGGTCAGGCTAGATGATCACAATGGTTCCCTCAGGCTTTGTATTCTATGAAAAGCAAAAATCCAGCCTGGAAATATTGAGTGCATTGTTGATGGAGAACAATAATGCCTCATTATGGAAGGGGAGGGAGCCTGTTTCCCTCCATTGAGTGATTATGAGACCCATGTTAAAGAAGTAGTCTCATTATTTATTTGCCATTGTAAACGTCCCTTTTTTGGTATGGTAATTGAGAAGCTTGTAGTGAGATAACTTTGGTATCATCTGGATTCGTTAGATATCTTTGATTGTTTTCAGTCTGGCTTTCATAGAAATGTACGGTTGTAAGGGAACACAAGAGGTCATCTAGTCCAGCCCTCTCTTCCTCCCATGCTGATTTAGGACCAAGTAAACCTAGATCATTCCTGACAGGTGTTTGTTTAACCTGTTCTTAACTATCCATATAGTTAGAAAGTTTTTCCTAACATTTAACCGAAATGTCCCTTGCTGCAGATTAAGCAGATTACTTCTTGTCCTACTTTCAGTGGACATGGAGAACAATTGACCACCATCCTCTTTATAACAGCCCTTAGCATATTTGAAGACTGTTATCGGGTCCCACCTCAATCTTCTTTTCCCAAGACTTAAACATGCCCAGTTTTTTTTCCCCCTCATACGTCAAGTCTCTACCTATTTTATCATTTTTGTTGCTCTCTTCTGGACTCTTTCCAATTTGTCCACATCTTTCCTAAAGTGTGATGACCAAGCTGAAGCCTCACCAGTGCCAAGTAGAGCAGGACAATTACCTCCAATGTCTTACATATGACACTCCTGTTAATATACCCCAGAATATTAGCCTGTTTTGCAACTGCATCACATTGTTTACTCGTTTTCAATTTGTGATCCACTATCATGCCCAGATTCTTTTCAGCAATGCTACTGCCTAGCCAGTTGTTCCTCATTTGTACATTTGATTTTTCCTTCTTAAGGTGTAGTACATTTGCACTTATTTTTAATGAATTTAATCTTGTTGATTTCAGACTAATACTCAAACTTATTAATGTTCTTCTGAATTCTAATCATATCCTAAAAGTGCTTGCAACCCTTCCCAGCTTGTTGTCATCCGCAAATTTTATAAACATATTTTCCATTCTGTTATCCAGTCATTAGTGAAAATATTTAATAGTACCAGACCTGGGATAGAACCCTGCAGGACCCTGTGACATTGTGCAGTCTATATGGTTTTATAAAAACTTGATAATAAGTCAATATAATGTAACTGAGATAGTTTTAGAAAAAATACGATAATAAGTGAATGTAACGTAACTGGGATATGCTTCATGCAAAAGGTCTCTTGTAAGGTATCATTACAAAGCTTATAAGCTACTGAGTATGATCATCTGATTTGTATGAATGTACCACTCTTGTATCTAAAACTAGAAATATAAAATGTAACTCTGAGGGCCTATTGTAATTGTGTAAAGTGTGGACCATTAATTCATAGATTCATAGATTATAGGACTGGAAGGGACCTCGAGAGGTCATCGAGTCCAGTCCCCTGCCCGCATGGCAGGACCAAATACTGCCTAGACCATCCCTAATAGACATTTATCTAACCTACTCTTAAATATCTCCAGAGACGGAGATTCCACAACCTCCCTAGGCAATTTGTTCCAGTGTTTAACCACCCTGACAGTTAGGAACTTTTTCCTAATGTCCAATCTAGACCTCCCTTGCTGCAGTTTAAACCCATTGTTTCTGGTTCTATCCTTAGAGGCTAAGGTGAACAAGTTCTCTCCCTCCTCCTTATGACACCCTTTTATATACCTGAAAACTGCTATCATGTCCCCTCTCAGTCTTCTCTTTTCCAAACTAAACAAACCCAATTCTTTCAGCCTTCCTTCATAGGTCATGTTCTCAAGACCTTTAATCATTCTTGTTGCTCTTCTTTGGACCCTTTCCAGTTTCTCCACATCTTTTTTAAAATGCGGCGCCCAGAACTAGACACAATACTCCAGCTGAGGCCTAACCAGAGCAGAGTAGAGCGGAAGAATGACTTCTCGTGTCTTGCTCACAACACACCTGTTAATGCATCCCAGAATCATGTTTGCTTTTTTTGCAACAGCATCACACTGTTGACTCATATTTAGCTTGTGGTCCACTATAACCCCTAGATCCCTTTCTGCCGTACTCCTTCCTAGACAGTCTTTTCCCATTCTGTATGTGTGAAATTGATTTTTCCTTCCTAAGTGGAGCACTTTGCATTTGTCTTTGTTAAACTTCATCCTGTTTAACTCAGACCATTTCTCCAATTTGTCCAGATCATTTTGAATTATGACCCTGTCCTCCAAAGTAGTTGCAATCCCTCCCAGTTTGGTATCATCCGCAAACTTAATAAGCGTACTTTCTATGCCAATATCTAAGTCGTTGATGAAGATATTGAACAGAGCCGGTCCCAAAACAGACCCCTGCGGTACCCCACTCGTTACACCTTTCCAGCAGGATTGGGAACCATTAATAACAACTCTCTGAGTACGATTATCCAGCCAGTTATGCACCCACCTTATAGTAGCCCCATCTAATTTGTATTTGCCTAGTTTATCGATAAGAATATCATGCGAGACCGTATCAAATGCCTTACTAAAGTCTAGGTATACCACATCCACCGCTTCACCCTTATCCACAAGGCTCGTTATCCTATCAAAGAAAGCTATCAGATTGGTTTGACATGATTTGTTCTTCACAAATCCATGCTGGCTATTCCCTATCACCTTACCATCTTCCAAGTGTTGGCAGATGATTTCCTTAATTACTTGCTCCATTATCTTCCCTGGCACAGAAGTTAAACTAACTGGTCTGTAGTTACCTGGGTTGTTTTTATTTCCCTTTTTATAGATGGGCACTATATTTGCCCTTTTCCAGTCTTCTGGAATCTCTCCCGTCTCCCATGACTTTCCAAAGATAATAGCTAGAGGCTCAGATACCTCCTCTATTAGCTCCTTGAGTATTCTAGGATGCATTTCATCAGGCCCGGGTGACTTGCAGGCATCTAACTTTTCTAAGTGATGTTTAACTTGTTCTTTTTTTATTTTATCCGCTAAACCTACCCCCTTCCCATTAGCATTCACTATGTTAGGCATTCCTTCAGACTTCTCGGTGAAGACCGAAACAAAGAAGTCATTAAGCATCTCTGCCATTTCCAAGTTTCCTGTTACTGTTTCTCCCTCTTCACTAAGCAGTGGGCCTACCCTGTCTTTGGTCTTCCTCTTGCTTCTAATGTATTGATAAAAAGTCTTCTTGTTTCCTTTTATTCCCGTAGCTAGTTTGAGCTCATTTTGGGCCTTTGCCTTTCTAATCTTGCCCCTGCATTCCTGTGTTGTTTGCCTATATTCATCCTTTGTAATCTGTCCTAGTTTCCATTTTTTATATGACTCCTTTTTATTTTTTAGATCGTGCAAGATCTCGTGGTTAAGCCAAGGTGGTCTTTTGCCACATTTTCTATCTTTCCTAACCAGCGGAATAGCTTGCTTTTGGGCCCTTAATAGTGTCCCTTTGAAAAACTGCCAACTCTCCTCAGTTGTTTTTCCCCTCAGTCTTGATTCCCATGGGACCTTACCTATCAGCTCTCTGAGCTTCCCAAAATCTGCCTTCCTGAAATCCATTGTCTCTATTTTGCTGTTCTCCCTTCTACCCTTCCTTAGAATTGCAAACTCTATGATTTCATGATCACTTTCACCCAGGCTGCCTTCTACTTTCACATTCTCAACGAGTTCCTCCCTATTTGTTAAAATCAAGTCTAGAACAGCTTCCCCCCTAGTAGCTTTTTCAACCTTCTGAAATAAAAAGTTGTCTCCAATGCAGTCCAAGAATTTGTTGGATAGTCTGTTCCCCGCTGTGTTATTTTCCCAACATATATCCGGATAGTTGAAGTCCCCCATCACCACCAAATCTTGGGCTTTGGATGATTTTGTTAGTTGCTTGAAAAAAGCCTCATCCACCTCTTCCACCTGGTTAGGTGGCCTGTAGTAGACGCCTAGCATGACATCTCCCTTGTTTTTTGCCCCTTTAAGCCTAACCCAGAGACTCTCAACACTTCCGTCTCCTATGTCCATCTCTACCTCAGTCCAAGTGTGTACATTTTTAATATATAAGGCAACACCTCCTCCCTTTTTCCCCTGTCTATCCTTCCTGAGCAAGCTGTACCCATCCACACCATGGAATAATAATGGTTTGGAATCTTGATGACTCCCATTGTCTGCAGATGGCTGTATTTACCTGTGAGTCTTCCTGTATATGTGTGTGCTGGCAAGTGAGTAATGAAGTCTTGCAGTGACATGTGATCATGTCACCTGAACTGGAATCCATCTTTAACCTGGTGCTTTTCCAGTGAGGGGGGGTGGAAACCCAGAGAGACAAAGAGTTCCCGCCTTATGCAAAAGATATATAAAGGGGTGGAAGAGAACACAAAGGAGTGAGGAGCCATCATGAAGAATCCCCTAGCTACCACCTGAGCTGCAACAAGAGCTGTACCAGGGGAAAGAATAGTGCCCAGGCCTGGAAGGTGTCCAGTCTGCGAAAAACTTACTGAAGCATCTCTGAGGGTGAGATTATCTGTATTCAGTTTGATTAGGCATAGATTTGCGCATTTTATTTTATTTTGCTTGGTGACTTACTTTGTTCTGTCTGTTACTACTTTGAACCACTTAAATCCTACTGTCTGTATTTAATAAAATCACTTTTTATTTAGTAATTTACTCAGAGTATGTATTAATACCTGGGGGAGCAAACAACTGTGCATATCTCTCTATCAGTGTTATAGAGGGCGAACAATTTATGAGTTTGCTCTGCATAAGCTTTATGCAGGGTAAAACGGATTTATCTGGGTTTAGACCCCATTGGGAGTTGGGCATCTGAGTGCTAAAGACAAGCACACTACTGTGAGCTGTTTTCAGGTAAACTTGCAGCTTTGGGACAAGTGATTCAGACCCTGGATCTGTGTCTGGAGCCAAACGGAAGTGTCTGGCTCAGCAAGACAGGGTGCTGGAGTCCTGAGCTGGCAGGGAAAACAGAAGCAGGGGTAGTCTTTGCACATCGGGTGACAGCTCCCAAGGGGGTTTCTGTGATCCCACTAGATATGTCCTACCAGATTGACTGTGAACCATTGAGAACTACGGTTGAAATATGGTGTGTATTTTTTTCAAGCAGTTGTGAACCTACCTTATAGTAATTTGAGCTAGACCACAATTCCCTAACTTGCTTATAAGAATGTCATGTAAGACTGTGTCACAAGCCTTATTAAAATGAAGATCTATCAGATCTATAGCTTCCCCCCTTATCCACTAGGATAGTAACCCTGTCACAGAAAGAAATCAGGTTCGTTTGGCATGATTTTTTCTTCACAAAATCCTGGCTGGTTATTCCTTATTACTCTATTATCCTCTAGCTGCTTAGAAATTGATTATTTGCAATGCAGTATATGTTACATGGGAATGAGGGGAATGTTCCTGTTGACTTGAACTGTTAGCCAGGTGTTGATCCTTCAAGATGATATCACATGAATCCTGCTGACTAACTGTTGCTCATTCACTCTAACCTGAATGTAAGGAAGAAAACCCTAGAAACTGACAAGGGTGAAGTTTGTATTTATTTTTATCAGTTTGTTAATAAAGCCAATCCCTACAAAGGAAAGTGACTTTGATAGTGCATCTTGACTGTATTTTTTATTAGATTGGAAAAGCTACCTGCTCACAGTATGGCAAACAGATTGTGCCACTCTTTGCCTGATGTTAAAGTGACCTATAGAAGGTAGGTGTCCATACTAATTCTATTGGCGTTATTAGTCACCTTTAGTAGTACTGATCATGAAGTTCTGAGAGATGAGATGGGTGAGGTAATATCTTCTATTGGACCAACTTCTGTTGGTAAGAGAGACATGCTTTTGAGCTTACATAGAGCCCTTCTTCAGGTCTCAGAAACTAACTTCAAACCTTGTATTTAGCAGTGACACTAAGGCTAGGTCTACACTACCCGCCTGAATCGGCAGGTAGAAATCGACCTCTCGGGGATCGATTTATCATGTCCCGTCGGGACGCGACAATCGATCCCCAAATCGGCGCTCTTACTCCACCAGCGGAGGTGGGAGTAAGCGCCGCCGACAGAAAGCCGCAGAAGTCGATTTTGCCGCCGTCCTCACAGCAGGGTAAGTCGGCTGCGATACGTCGAATTCAGCTACGCTAGTCACGTAGCTGAATTTGCGTATCTTAAATCGACTCCCCCCTGTAGTGTAGATGTACCCTGAGTTAGTTTCCCAGACCTGAAGAAGAGCTCTGTGAAAGCTCGAAAGTTTGACTCTCTCACCAACAGAAGTTGATCCATTAAAAGATATTACCTCACCTACCTTGTCTCTCATATATCCTGGGACTGACACGGCTATAACAACACTGTATACATGAAGTTTTGGTTAGCGAGCTGCAGAGCCAGTTTGGAGCAGATGAGATCTCACTTTTGAGGTTCCTCTCTTTCCTTCTAAATAAATCTTTATTGCTTATCTGCCACGAGGATCTCTTGTGTGGATCTTCAGAGGGATCAATTCTGTCTGTGTTCTATCCCATTTAATGTGTATTTGAGGCCAGTAGGAGAGATGATGACATAATTTGGATTGTGTTGCCATCGATATGTAGATGACAGGTAGCTCTCCATCTTTCACTGTACCCAGTTGTGAGGCATTTTTAGTTTCCCGCTACCTGGCTGTGGTTAGAACATAGAGGAGAATGAACTGGAGGAAGGTTAGTCCTAATATGATGCTGAGATGATTGCTGGTGGACTGAGGAAAGCATCTGAAGAGGAAAGGGCTTTTTTTCCACCCCTTGTGCACTTAACTCTGTGAATTCTGTGGCATGTATGGATGTTTTGTAGCACAAATTTATTTCTCCACAAATTTTGCAGGCGCAATTATGGAAGCCAGTTGACAATTTGCCACTCTGAGTGAAGAATTAAATGTAAAAGGGTTAGGAAAGGTACTATTCACCTTGGCCTGCCACCCTTGTACCATCTGATCACTTTATCCTGGTTTAAGGAGATTTTTCTTGGGAATAAAAGTTTTAGATCAAGTCTTTGACTGCTATTGCCATCAATGAGAATGCAAAGACATTTCTAGAATCTTCTAGTAGCATTGAGAATGTGTTTTCTTATTCAACGAAAATGTAAATCAGATCAGGCAATATAATTCACATGGCATGCACAGTGACCTGGTTCCCTCTAAATGAGTTTAGCATTGTCTACACTCCTACAGTAGGCAGAGCATGGGTGTTCATTCATGCTGCATTTATACTCCAGGTTTCTGCATATATATTTTTGCATTAAAATATGCTCTTGCATAAACACTTAGTGACACATCACTACACCAACACGAGAAGTAGAAGTTTCTGCTTTTCTTAATTTAGGTGCATCCAGGAGGTTAAAAGTGTTTTGAGAGCATTGCTAAACATTCATATAAACTTGGCAGTTTCAGTTTGCAGGGGTTCAAATTCATGCAAATAATTTTTCCAATTTGCATCTATTTGCACCCTCCTGTAATGTGACCGGTTAATTTCTTTTTCAACTGAAAACAGATGCCGGGCTTCAATGAGCAGTCTTTCCATTTTCACATTCCAATCCAACCAGGGAAAAACAGAAAATAAACTTTACATGAATTGCTAGGTTTATCCTCCTGTCGTGCAATTTGAAAGAAATGTATGAGCTAATTTTCATCTCCATCATTAAAAAAACAGAAGTATTTCTACTCTCCTTATCATCTCTGCCATAGGATTGGCCATATTTTCCCAGGAGCTTCTGAAATTCTAACAAATAGAATAATTTGTATATATTATTTGTATTACCATTGCTTTATATAGTTTGAGGACTTCATAAATCGGATGATAGGCTACAAACTTTAGAAATACAGTATTTATTCAATAACTCTTAAGGATTCCATCAAGTTTCACTGTCTCATTGGAAAAGCCAGTCAGTAGGAAAAGTTTATACATAAAAGTTCACTCAGTGGTTAAAACTAGAGACTGGAGAACTTTAAAAGGTTTTGCAGTTCAGATAATCATCCAAAGTTCAGCTGTTCATCTAGGGTTCATTTCAGAGTGCAGGATTGTGCCTTCATTACACCCAAAGAAAAATAGAGCGCTAGAAAGAAAAAGAAAGTCAACAGGGATCGAGAAGGGGAAATGAATATTGAAATTCACTGAGAGCACTTGAACAGGCAACACCTAGACACCACAGTGATGGTGATTTAGAGATGTGTATAATACTATAAATTAAGGCCAGACCTGCTGGCGGCTCTACTCTTTTAGCATTACTAGTGTCTGCCACCAGGGTCTCTCATGAGAATTCCAGTTTCTCCCAATTTCAACCAGGCCAACAATACAACAGGAAATTCTCAACTCATCACTGGTATAATGGTAATGCTATTCCTGATTTATGCTGTTGAAAGTGAAAGGAGAATCGGGCTAATGAATGCAGCTTTTCTCCTGTTACTTTTACAGTGCTAACCCTGACTGAAACCAGGAAGTGAGGAGATGGCCAAAAATTAATTACTTAATTAAAAAGAAAAAGTTACATGAATCATTTTTGAAACCTCAAAAAGAAAAATGTGAGTTCAGTTCGGTTTGATATTGGGGCCAAAGTTGAGGTCAGTTCTTTTCTTGTCTAGTCTGTCAGGTTTATCCAATCCTAATATAAATTCACTTACATGTAATAGTAGCACCCACCCTCTGATTCTGTTTTGCATTCTAGGACTTCAGGAAAGGGAAGAAATTGCTCTGTTATAATCTGGCCAAAGAACTGTGTGAGTCTTATTCTTCTCTGAAAGAAAGAGCAAACTGCTTGAGCTTATACTTAACTGTTCAGTTAAATTTCTTCCTGAAATGCAAGTTAAAACTTCAGTATTTAGGAATAATAATAATTTTAATAATGCTATTCAAGTGTTCAAACCTCCTTCCACCTCAGATAATTAAGATTCTAGTGTGCGTGTGTCCCTAAGGCTCACAAAGTGCTTGAATAGTTCAATACCCCAGAGGATCGCAGCTGTTTATTTATTTATTTATTTATCTATCTTACACTAGAGTAGAGATTCAGTTTATAGCCTGAAGGGCGTGCTTTCGAATAGAAAATAGAAACAGATGTTATTCAACTAGCAATGGAATATGAGTCCTCTCTTTCAGCTCCAAGACTTGTTAAAATGTTTTGTGGCAATATTGCCAGAGGTAAGTAGGTCAGGTTTCAGTACGATCGAATTAATAACAAGTCTCTCTCTAAACTCTACGTACAAGTAACCCAAAGATGTGTGCCACTTTGAATGATATGTTCAACAGTTTTCATCCTGGACCATGAAAGTGCACATGAGATGCTACATGAGGGCAAGACTATGTAGCAAGCATGGCTGTGCCCTCTTCTCTTCCCCTCCCCAAAAACTTAGAATGTCTACTCTATAGGCATTCCCTTCCATTTGCCATGCCCAACGGGTATACACACACTGGTAATAAGGCTACAGCCACTAATGCTATCTATTTATTCATTAAGGTGTCCAGAAATCTACTTTGCTTCAAATCTAAAAATGGGAACTGCCTTAATCTAAATATCTTAGATTAAGTGTTTTATTTAAGTTGAAAGCAGGCATATGTGAGTTTCATTTGTTATTCTGATACAGTATAAAGCCACTGGCAGAACAAAGAAGTAGCATTCAAAGATTATTTTATACTATTTTTCTGAAACTTAACGTGAGATTTTTAAAAAAATGCAGGTGACATAGCTTGCTAATATACCAATTTAAAGACTGTTCACATTTTTTTAAAAAATTATAAACAAATTCTGGTTCTGTTATGTGAAGATGATTTAGCATTATTTATTCCTGAGTCACACACACAATTTTTTCTGTGCAGCAGATCATAATAGCCTACAAGAAAGTCTGACCAGTTTGCAGATTTATGGAACCTCAGTAGGATTTTATTTCCAAATATAAAATGCATGTCATGCCCACCGGCAGAGTCTTAGAACAGCAATAATGATCTGATGGCTGCATTACCATGAAAGCACTATTAATACTTTGAACCACTGCTATTGCTGTGCAGGTCCAAACATATAATTTCAAAGCATGCATGGAATGCAAGCCTCCTGAGACAGAACTGTATCCTTGTTTTAAAACTGACCCACAAAAAGTGCCATAAATAAAGAACAAACCATTTTTCTGAAATACAGGAATATAAACTGAAAGAAATGAACTGCTAACAATCTTGTTAATCATTAAAATTACACCCAGTATAAGAAATGCTTAAGTACATGGAGTTTATAGAAAACAGATATTTGTTTCCAGACAGCACTGTGCGTAAAAGGAATTCTACAATTGGCTGCAGCTTCAGCTTTTCCATCATCACCCTCACACATGAAGGTCTTCGGTTCCTGTCAAAAGTAACTGACACTCTGATGCCAGCTCACTTGATCTCCAATCTACTGTAACTTCATAGAAACACTTGTGAAGAAAAATAAAACATTCACAGAATTGTGAAACAGTTCCGAATCCTATACGTATGCCTGTAAATTCTTTTTGTGTGTTATTTACTAAACTTGATAAGCATTATGGCCCTGATTATCATTTCTCAGGTAGAAGCACACTTTTGCTCACGTGTTTTACCAGGTGTGTGTTTGTAAAAATCATTGACTTCTGCACATGTGTGCCTAGATAGAAGTCAAGGATTTGAATGCTCAAATCCAACAGTGCATATGCAAATGCATGTCTAACTCATGCCTAAAAATTAGCTTCTATATGTTTCCAACACCAACCCAAAAGGGTAAAAAAAATAGAGGTCTGAGTGTATTGATGCATAAATTGCTCTATTTTAAAAAGTTGCAACTGACTAGTGCAACCAAAATATGCTATTTTCTAACATCTTAACATTTTACCTTTTAAAAAAAATGCTCAGACATTTCTTCTCTTTTCACTATGTTTTAGTAGTATTTTAGCACGCTATGTAAGTCCGTTGTCTCAGCAACTTTCCTATGATATTTCATAATACACATTTTAAGACTAAAGTTCTAGAATAGTGGGTGCTGAAAAAAAATACATGTTCAAAACCCTACATTTACATATCCAAACAAGCATCTGCATGCACAAATCATGGGTTTTGCATAGCTCTCCACCCAATTTGCTGGTGCAAATGCCCATTTATTCACAGAAATGTAAGGATTTTCAGGTGCATCTGATGCCACCCTCATTGTTCTTGGCCTCAAAAATATGGCCCTTATAAAATAGTTAATGGAATTTTTTAATGTATTTTATCTTTATCCAACTCTTTCAGGGCTAGATCCATAAAGGGACTTAGGAGTTGTAGTACTCAGAGCTACAGTACCTAACTGTTAGGTGCCTTGCCACCCACTGGAATCGACAGCCCCAGGTTAGGTGCCCAGACTGCCTAAACAATGCATGGGAGAGTTAGCGCCTAAGAATGAGATTCACAAAAGTCAGTTATTTTGAGTGAGGAGCTGCCTAAGCTAGCCAATAGGAAATGCCGAGGACAGGGGTGTAGCCTAAACCCCATCCCTCAAAGGGAATTAGGTATTTGTCTCCACTCAGGATTCCCAGCCTGAACCCTCTCCTGCTGTTAGGTGCCTAAGCCATCTCTTGCCAAAAACACTGGAGGAGGAGATGGTGGTTCTAGTGCCCCTCTTACAACTTCTAGCTCAGTGCTAAGAGCCCTCACCCAGGAGATGGGGTTCAATTCCCTCCTGTGTCTGATGTGAAGCATGGATTAAATTTAAGTCTCCTCCTCTCAGGTGAGTGCCCACACCACTGGGTTGTGTGGTATTCTGGGACAGGTCTTTCTCAATCTCCCCTGTTGAAGCTATTCTCCTGTGTATTAATAATATAGGTGTTATATAATATGAATGGGGGTGAGTAGGGCATGTATGGTAGGGTGCAGTATATTATTATTTGTCATTTGCTTTCTGCGTTGGAATGGAATGTTATGTGATACTAAATACAGGGTAAATGAGGTTTATCAGGAGGCTCTGTTCTCTGTAACAGACTAACATAGGCTTATTTTTTGTAATTAGAGTCTTCTTAGTTTTTGTGAATGGTGGCACAAAAGCTAAAAAGAAAAATGAACCGGGGAATGTCCTGGGAGATGCACCTCTTCAGAATCCTCATCGGGACTTTGGAACAACATACTACATATACCCCGGTACTGGGAAAGGACTCCTAGAGGTTGAGGGCTGTGTGAATACAATTCAAACAAGATCAATAAAGCTTACAATTATGTATCTCACTAGCCAGACTATATGCTTTGATTTAAGGGGTTCCCAGGAACTGGGGATACAACACACAGAAGTAGTCTGGATGGAGTTATATAGCTCAAGCATTCCAGTATTTCTGTGTATTGTAAACAGAGATTCATACTAGAACAGATGGAATCTCCTCTATTATCAGGTAGTGTTCTGTGATTAGATATGCATCAGTAGTAATAAATGGCCTCTACTACATTTAACTGTCCATCAAAGATGGAAATGGGGTTTTCTTATATTAACCTGGATAGTAAGTGGGAGATGTCAAAGAAAATTGTCTAGTGCATATTTGGCCTCAAATGATGAACTGAAAAATAACATCACTTAATAGTTTCTTCTTGAGGATAAAGCTTTGCTGACTTCATAAGAGGTTTGACTAACTCATGAGCAGATGGTGATGTTAGTTCAACTGGAGCATCAATTAGTAGACTACAGGCCTTCTAATGATATTAATGATCTAATGCAGAGATACCCAAACTGTAGCCTCTTCACTACTAATGACCCATGGAGCACTTGCTTGTAGTCCATGGAGAGATGGCTGTTCACATAGTTTCCTTGCTTCCATATTCTCCTTGTTTCCAGCTGCTAAACTGCATTAAAATAAAGTAAAGACATTCAATATTTTTCTAATGTTACTTTTTAATGTAAGCAACTGCTGTGGTTGGAGTAAGGATGTTATGTGATTGCAATGTGGTCCATTCTATGAAAATTTTGGGAATGCCTGATCTAGAAATTATTTTATGGAAACTATAGAGTGTTTATAGGAAACATCATTGCGCTGTATAGAGATGTTGTAACAGTGCAACTACATAGCTACAAAGTTCTAGATCATCATAACTACTGAAATTCAGTGACTAGCACGTAGACCTATTTATTTATATGCTGTCACATGTAATCAATAGGAAGGCCAGATATTACTTTAAAATATTTGTCAGATTTACCCAAGATTTACATTAATGTAAGTGAAACAAAGATTTAGAACAAGTTGTTGAAAAGAAAACTAGATGACCCAGAAACACCAAAACCTTTGGAAATCCTGGCTCAAATAAATCCCAAGTGTAACTCCATTGAAACCAAATGAAAACTTTTCTGCCTGATCACTGTGTTCACTTGTCAAAGGTCCAGCGCACCCACACATCCCTAGCACTAACTCTAACGCAGAATACTCTCAAGAATGCACATATAGGAAATGTTGGCAAGAGTGTCATAGCGGATCCCAGCTATTGTGTATTTTGTCCATCTAAACAGATGGCCATATTTTACCTACATAGATAATCTTTTAAAGCTTCTACATGCTAATCAGTTCTGCTTTATGAATTGCTCATATTTATAAAACAGTTCTTGAAATAAGAACACAGAAAACTAGTCAAAATGCATTCTAGGACTGAATATAAAGTAATGTTCCCCATGATCTGTTTGGTCACAGCAAGCAAGCCCTCCCTGCTGCTAGAGTAAACCAAGATTTCTTTTATGTTTCTCCTGACTGATAATGATAAGTTCCTGAGGCATTTTCCCCCTAAACATAGTAGGTAAATCAAGGACACTCTAGGGGTTAGTCAGATGTTGCAGTCCAGATAATTCTAATCCATATCCACTCCCCATTTATGTTTACTAACTTTAGTGTTAATCCATGACTAGGATGCCCTTCACATGAATGTAATCTATTTTTGCAGTTGCTGTTTTAAAATTGATTAAATCGCAGACACGCCTACAGAAATCATCCAACCTAGTGAAGAAACAGAATGGGATTTGGATTATAGGGTTTCAGATAACACCAAGTCCCTTGTGAAAGGTATATTATTTCTTTTCTTTGTTCTGCTTTTGGAAAAGTATAGCTGTGTTTTTCTTTTTCTTTTCTTTTTTTTTTCCCAACTATATAGGTCACAGCATTTTTCCCCCACCAGGAATTATAAGCTGTAAGGAAGATTTCCAAACCAAAATCACAGTCTTAAATGAGTGCTGAATAAAACTAATCAGATGCTGGGCGGTTCACAAAGGGTAATTAGTAGGTTATATTTGGTCAGCACTAAGGTCATTTCTGAGATAAGAGGAGGAAGACCTTCTTTTAGCTGCCTGCACAGAATAATTGAAAGACTTCAGTTCTAAGTACTACCTGTCCATAACCATTTATGAGCACAAACAATAAAATTAATTACACATAATGGATAGATCTTTCACTCTCCCTCTCTCACTGTCTCTCTCACACACTACAGATAGAACTCCAATTATTTGAAGGTCTCAGGGGACAACCAAACCCTATGAATAACTAGGAAAGCTGGTTCCTAAGTGCAGCTTTGAAAGCCTGCTGGCCTGTTCCCCTAATTCTAGTCAGTTGGCCAGTCTCCTCAAGGCCAGGCAGCCTCAAGAAGACTGACTGTCTCAACAGGACTTCAGCATGTACATGTTGAAGTACTGATGAGTGGGAGGCCTCAGGGAAGCCAGCTGGCTGTCTATAACTGGGGAACCAGTCAGTAATCTTTGAAATCTGTGCTTTTGGCTTTGGGGAGCATGAGCATAAGCTTCAAATCCTGCTGGGCCTGCTCCTTTGATTATCAACTGATTTTTGTAGGCACTA
Source organism: Malaclemys terrapin pileata (assembly GCF_027887155.1). Taxonomy (NCBI): domain Eukaryota; kingdom Metazoa; phylum Chordata; order Testudines; family Emydidae; genus Malaclemys; species Malaclemys terrapin. The sequence goes on from NC_071508.1 coordinate 103,581,688, forward strand.
CAGTCAGCATCAATGCATAAGGACTATATGGATTCTGGTTTTCAAGGGGGCCTTTTGCACATATGCAAAGTTGTGTACAGCACTTTTTAAGCATTAACATCCATATGTGCTTTTGATAATATTTACTCATGCAGAGTTTGTTTGTCTTAATTGGTTCCGTGTGTGTAAATATTATCACCTGGGTGTGCAGATGTTGTAATATATCAACTGTATATACAGGCATTAGAGTTCAAAAAGTGTACAAGTGGGTGCACATACATATGAGAGACGTATGTGCATACTTACATATGGATTTAGGCGCTTAACTCTAGGCACTTATTTTTTGAAAATCTTGGCCTAAATGTTCCTTTAGCAAAGTGAGAAACTTAAAAGCGAAATCAGGTGAGCTACACTGCCTGGCAATGGAAGAAAACCTTCATATAGCAGAGATTACTTAAACATGGTAGAGTGACAAATCAGTCAGATACTGCAATACCCGGCTACAAAATTTACAGTTTGGGATAGCTTTGCTCACAGAGGTGTGGTGAGTAACACTATATCCAAGAGATGACATGGAATTCAATAAGATAAAATCTCTGATTGGAGGGACCTATACAATATAATCTGTATAGATAAAAATCCCAAAACTTCTTTACTAGTAGGATTATACTACTAACATCCTGCTCAGGAAAAAGATATTGAGTGCACAATCTTGAGGGAGATCAAAGAGGCAACTAAGGCTAATGAAACTGTAATAGCAGGTGATTTTAGTAGTAGATGACCATCCACATATCAACTGGTCAAACATCACAAAGATACATGGTTCAGAGAAGCAATTTCTCAGCACCTTAACGGATTGCTTCTTGCAACAGCTAGGTCTGGAGCACACAAGAAGAGGAGCTAGTCTAAGTTTAGTCCTATGTCACACACAGGAGTTGGTTCACTGAGAGTAATTAACCATTGGAACAATTTACTAAGGGTTGTGGTGGATTCTCCATCACTGCCCATTTTTAAATCAAGATTGGATGTTTTTATAAAGGATCTGCTCTGGGAATTATTGTGAGTAATTCCATTGCCGGTGCTATACAGGAGGTCACACTAGATGATCACAATGGTCCCTTCTGGCATTAGAATCTATGGGTACATCTACACTACAGCGGGGAGTCGATTTAAGATACGCAAATTCAGCTACGTGAATAGCGTAGCTGAATTCGACATATTGCAGCCGACTTACCCCGTTGTGAGGACGGCGGCAAAATCGACTTCTGCCGCTTTTTGTCGGCGGCGCTTACTACCACCTCTGCTGGTGGAGTTAGAGCGCCGATTCGGGGATCGATTGTCGCGTCCCGACGGGACGCGATAAATCGATCCCCGAGAGGTCGATTTCTACCCGCCGATTCAGGCGGGTAGTATAGACCAGACCTATGAATGGTAACCAAAGTGTAATTAGGTTCAAACTCTTCAGGGGAGGAACTGTCCCAATAAACTAGCATTGTGATGATAGCTGATGGGGGTTAGGGAGAAACTTTCCCTGTAGATAGGTTATTCCATGAGTGTCTGCTGTGTGTTATTGTACAGTCCTCTGAAGCATCTGGTACTAGCCACTGCTGGACGCAGGATATTAGCAAATCTAGTATGCAGCTCCTGTGTTTGTAAAATTCAGAGTCAAGATTATTGTAATCCTCTCATCACCCTGACTCACTATGTGGCCTTGGCTATGTCACTTAGCTCCTCAGTATCTGTTTACCCATCTGTAAAATGGGAATAGTATTATGCTATTCACCTGATTGTTGTGAAACTTAATTAATAGCTGCAATGTGATTTGAGATCCCTGGACAAAAGGTGCTATAGAAGTGCAAGATATTAGTTTAGGAATCAGTTTAGCACTAGGAGAAGTTCAGCTCTCCCCATTTTTTGGTAGTATGGTTTGAGTGGTTCCCAATGTGTGATATACTGTCCTTATTAGCACCTTTTCCTTAGACTTTGGAGTTTTGTCAGGTGTAATGTGAAGGGACACAAGATGCCTTTTCAAAACTCAGCAAAACAAGAAAAGACTTCCTAAGCTCCTGTCACTGCAGTCCGAACTGGTGCTTACAGCAACACCCATTGTTGGTGACAGGCTCTGGGGAGCCCTGCCAATGCTTATCTAGCAATCTATGCCAGCTCAATGAGTCAGAAAAAGGTTTTGCATGTGCCAGCTCTATCGTGCAAGTTTGCTCAGAAATTCCCTTCAGTTTCTAGGCAGAATAATTGCTGTATTCCCCCATCTACTTCCCCATGAGAAAGGAACAAAGCAAAGGAGAGGAGCATCAAAAGGAGAAGAAAGGATGCTTTTGCCGTCAAAAGTCTAGCTGGCATTGGAAGGTTATTGCTTTGAAAATATTTTCTATATGATTGTATTTGGGGCATCTGAAAGTGTGTGGAGCTTTCTGCCATTCATGTGCACAAGAAAGAAAAACAGTGGTGGGAATAAGTTCAAGGCAAGCAATAGAAATAAGCACAAAATGTAGCTTGTTTACAAAACCATTTGATTAGACAAGAACTTAGGTACTTCTACGTGTATTTTCATGAATATTTACGGTAACACCACATTTCATTTGTGTGTGCAAAAAGTGAAAGAGAGCAATGGGAAATGCACAAGCTCATCACAAGCCTGACTTGAATTAAATGAGCTGGTAACAGTATTGTCAATGGGATAATACTTCCCTCTACACAGACACAAAGAAATCCTAGATAGAATGTGAGTTTGCAGTAAATGCCATGTTCAACCCAGTGGAATGAATGTGCAGGAAATGAAGATCCCAAGACTTCCTCCCTTTGTAGATTCAGTGCACAAACCCAAAAGTAAGGTATTTAAGAGCCAAGTCAAAATAATTATCCTTAGGTGAGGATAGCATCATTGTTTGCTACAGGCGTAAAAAAAGAACTATTAGCTACTGCATACCTAGCCAAGGAAAGATAGCTTGAAAAGGGCCAAGTCGGACGGGGCGGGGGGAAGCTTAGTTTGCTGGGCTTTTACAAAATTCTACAACTGAATAAAAAGGGTTTTAATCACTCCGTAGATATATATTATAGCAGTAGTTGCAATCATTACCATCACTTACTGAGCACGGGCAAGGTACTTGGTGCTGTACAAAGCATAGAGTAGTTACAGACCCCAACACAAGGAGATTACAGTCTAAATAAGAGAGACGGTATGGTTTAGATGCATGAATCTAAATCCTTCACCAAGTGCCCAGCTGGTGTGACTGGGCTGGGCTCTAGGGAACTCTGCATGAGAAAGAAATCCACCATAACCAAGCTCGGGATGAACACAGATATGCTCAGTGGCTGCTATTCTAACCCAATGACTGAAGTAACTTCTATGTTCCTATCTGTCCCTGCAGAGGGAGGGAGGACTGAAATTGTTAACATTTAAGAAGAGTCTGCATTCCTGTGATGTTGAACTAGAAAGTTCTGAAGACCCCATGCTTCAGATGGGTCAGGTCCTGAAGCACAGGCACTACTGAGGAAGAAATCAGAGGAGGGAGAAAGAGTTAGAAAGCAAAATGATAGAAAGGGAAACCTGGGAAGGAAAGAGAGGATGATCCTTTGACTTCTGAAATCTGGGAAGGGAGTGTGGGGGAATAAGATTCTTTTCCTAAAGAATTTTTTTATATATATAACAGGGCTGCCCAGAGGATTCCGGGGGCCTGGAGTCTTCGGCGGCGGGGGTCCTTCTGCTCCAGGTCTTCAGGGCACTTCAGCGGCAGGTCCCAAAGAGGAAGGAGCCCCCGCCACTGAGGCAAGCGGGTCCTTCACTCAATCCGGGGGGGTGTTCAGCAGCACTGAAGGACTTGCTGCCGAAGACCCGCCGAAACTTGTGGGGGCCCCTAAAAACTCTCATGGGGGCCCCTGCGGGGCCTGGGGCAAATTGCCGCACATGCCCACCCCCCTCTGGGCGGCCCTGCTGCAAAAAGAGTCTACACTTGTGTATATTCCCTGCTCCTGTTCACTCCCATATTTCTCAGACAGATAAAGAGCTCACAAACATACTTCTAACTTGAGCTAGAGAGTCCTATTACAGTACCTCTTGATTTTTCAATCATGCAGTGGGAGATTTCCAAAGGCACAAATGACAACTGTATCCTGATTGGTGCATTTGGTGTCAGAGGCCCACGTTCCCTGGAGGAGCTGTTATTGAAGGGACACCAAGGGAACAGGGAAGGCGTGGAGTTAGGCTGGAAGCAATTCAGCCGCATGGACAAAACAGTGCACAAGATTTAATAACCTCCCATTTGTTCAACTTTAATGGACATTTAGCTTTATTCTTTACACATGAAACAGGTGTAAGCGGGGGAATGGTCCCGCTATTGTGGGGAACTTTCCTGGCTTCTGCACTACCCCGGTAAAGTGGACTAGCGAAAGGATCTGAGTCCCCGCTCCCACTTCCTTTACCCAGAGGCCTCCCTGCCCTTGAGGGCTCCCCTTCCACTCTCCTGTCTGGCTGAGTCCTCGTAACCCCAACAAGGCTGGGCCCAGGATTTCTGGGGGGCTCGACCCCCAACCCTGCTGTGGTCACCTAGGACAGGGGCTAGGGTGTCCCCACTCCGGGGTACTCTCTCTGCACTGGGCACCTCCCTGACCCACTGATTATTCCATACAATTTAAAGCAAATACAAGTAGTTTAATTAACAATTAATTTTAAAAAAGAATAAGGAAAAATGGGAAAGGTTAAAGGAAAACACATCACCCCGCTCTGTGGCAGGGAACATTACAAACAGTGTCTCTGGAACGTCAGGGCAGTTCAGTCTGTTCCTTGTAGGTCCCAGGCCTGCTTCTCAGGCCCTGTCTGTGCTGCAGGGACGCTGTGGGTTGGACACTTGCTCTGGTGGTGGCCACATGCTCTCAGGCTCTAGGTGGCAGGACCCTTCTTCCCAGCGTCGCCCCCGCCCGCTCGGGGTTATGATCCCCCTGCAAGTTTGGCCTGCAAGGCCTCTTGGCTGAGGCGTCTCCCTGTGCTGGGCCCACTGCCCAGGGTCCCCCTCACTCTCCCCAGCTGCTCACCACACTCGGACTGCACACGGCTCCGGACTGCTCCAGCCCCAGCTCCGGACTGCTCCAGCTCCACTCTGCCTCAGCACAGCTGCTGCTGCTGCTCTGCCTTCAGCTCCCTGGGCTGCTTCTCTGGCCTCCCTGGCTCTGGTTGCTGCAGCTCTGCCCCCAGCACAGCTCTGCTCTGCAGGCTGCTTCTGTGACTCTGCTCCCAGCTCTGACCTGCTTCCTGGCTGCTTGTCTGGCCCCTCTGGCTCTGGTTGCTGCAGCTCTGCTCTCTCTGGGCTGTGCTCTGGCTTTGGGGCTGCAGCTCTGCTCCCCAGCTCAGCTCGGGCCCCTGCTCTCTCCTTAGCTCGGCCCCACTCTGTCTGACTCAGGCCATTCCAGTTCACACGGAGGACGGGACCCCCCCGGCCTCCTGACTCTCTGATTAGCCTGCCCGCCCTGTCAATCAGGCTGATCTGGAGCATTGGCCTCTCCCCATTGTTCCTGGGGACAGTCAGTCTCAGGCTCCTGATTTGCCATCGACCCTTCCCCTTTTAGTGCTGGGAGCTAGCCAACCAAAACACCCCACTGAGTGTTAGTAAGGGGGCAACAGTCCCCTTACACAGGGTAGCAGCGTTAGATCTGTGAGTTCTCTGAAGTGCAGCAACTGGCAGTATGAGCCGTGGAACCCGGTCAGAAGTGCCCCAGAGTTCTGGATATTTCAAACCCAAACCTAGTCCAGGGAAGGAGCTGGAGGAAGGAGGAGTTTGAGTTATATACAGACTTGGCCACACAGGAGCACGGCAACAGCAGGAAAATACAACTGTTATTTCACCTTACTAAGTAACAAGGCTTAGAGGACTGCACCACTCTGAAGCTCATCACTGCCTCAAGCCTCAGAGCAGAATGAAACTGTGAAGTGACCCAGGTTTTTCACTAGAGACCAATCCAATGGGGAGCTGCCTGACCCCTATGTTACTAGCTTATGCACACTGGCTGCCACATGCAGTTTGGGGGACTTGACAGACTCCCTGATTCACAATAGGATAGTCGGTGGCACCTGCAGAAGCTCTGAGAAGAGGATTTCACATTAGACAGAGGCTTAGACAAGGGCTGTGCAACAAAAGCCTCAAAAGAAAGGATAAAAGCTCTAAGTGGCACAACGCCTCCAGAAGTACATGCAGTGAGACAACATCAAGGGAGAACAGTTGGCCAGGGTTCCACACCCATAGTGAGATGCATTTACAGTGGGAGGAAACGTGAATGGATAAGAAAGTGCCACGCACCAGGACAGCATTATGAGGAACATGGCAAGTTGAACCATTTCAGCAGTGTCTGCAAGACAAGAGGAAAGTCCCCCAAAAATTCAGTCAGACATATACAAGAGGGGTGTGGCACATCAGACAGTGGTGATGACATTATAACTCTATCTTAAGTCTGAGAGCATATCGGGTTCAGGCTGTTGGGATAGGAAAGCTGCACGGGACAATACTAAACTCTGTGCAGGTAACTATGTTAATAAGGAAACCCCCTGTATGATTTCAGCTGCATAGCGAGGCCTTCTGCAACGTGAATTGAACTTGAACACACCCATTACAAAGAGCAGTCCCAATCTAATAATGTATAATAAAATCATAATGCAGCCCACAGGAAAATGTGACCTCATAGTAACTAACCCAAAAAATAACAGCACCAACTGAAGTTTGTGTTGTTGGAGGATAGGCATCATTGATCATTTTGGGGGAATATAGCCATACAAGCCATGAATTTGATTAGGATGTGGCATCAGAATTGTATAGCTGCAGTTCAAGAAGTAAAATGAGGAGTCCCGCAGTCAGAGGCAGGTGCTGGTAATCACAGGTTATAACCAGGTAGAAGGAATCAGAGCTCAGGGCCAGGGGTTGGAGCCAAAGTCAGGAACCAGGAATCAGAGCCAGAGCTAAGGGTTAATGCTGGAGTCAGGAACCAGAGCCAGGGGGTCAGAGTCAGGAATGGAATGCGGGGCTGGAGTAGGACAAGAACAGGACAGGAATGAGGCAGGAACAGGGCTGGAACAAGGCAGGAGCAAGAGTGATTGCAGCTTCAGGCAGAAGCATTAAGCTCCTCTTGCTGGTGAGCTTAAAAGCAGGCCTCCCAGCTCTCTTCAGCCAGTCAGGCAGGCCAGTCAATCAAGTGATCCTACCGCAACCCAGCCAAGCTCATTAATCAGCCTGGAGGCTGGTCTGGCTAGTACTCAGGCTCAGTTGAAGGTACTCAACCCTGACACCCACCAACAATGAAGACAATGGGGATGTTTTCAAAGGCTATGGGTGCCTCAAGAGAAACCTGAAACTGGCAGGAGCCCCTACTGTGGAATCTGTGTGCTTACCAGGAAGGAAATTCCAGTGGCACTATGCAACCCAGTATTTAAGAAGCTTGAAAGTCTGCAGAGCAGGGTATCATGGCACCTGTGGAGGCACCCATAGGTAAGCCTTGGTAAGAGAATGATGGTGGTAAAGAAGCCATTGGGCAGTTACACTTCTGCATAGACCCAAAGTCTGAACTAGTCATTTAAAAAGAGGCCACTATTCAGTGCCCACAATTGATGACATCTTGCGAGAACTCTCCAAAGCCAGAATCTTTACAGTCTGTGTGTGATATGAGGAATAGGTTTGGGCGCATGTAAGGATGCACGCTCACTTCCAGTGCACCCCTTTGTGTCAGGGTTTTAATCTCCAGTGCACCCTGCGGACCATCTGTCTTTGAGATTGATACCCTGCCTGATACAAGAAGCAAGTTGTGACTGGCAAACTGAAGGCCCACTTTGCAAGATATGGTGTTCACTGACAGCAAAGCCAAATTTTCCTTGGAAGAATTCAGGAAATTTACATGCAAATTGGAGTTTGACCAACACAGTTCCACCTCATCATGTCCAAAGAGTAATAGTAAAATGGAATCAGCTAAGAGACCGTTACACAAGGCTGCTTGGGGTTTTTCTTGTTGTTGTTTTTTTGTTTCAGTTCCCTTGTTGAGGAGACCAAATTACCTCAAAGATCATGTAACCATCTGAGTCTGTGTTAAAGATAAGACTCCAACTCAAGATAAGGCTACCAACTTTTGGCTGAAGGGACACCAGGTGGGGGTCTGGGCATCAATTATTTGCTTGTAATGTTTATATTAAAATGTTTGTAAAATAGGGAAGAAGTATCAATATCAGTGGAACTGGAGTCAGGGAGCCAATGTTCTATGGAGGGGCTGTTTTTGAGGGGAACACCAGGGAATAGTTAGAGTGAGGCTGGAAGCAACTCAGCCACATGGACAGAGCAGTCCATAGGGTTTAACAGATTTTAAAATTTTATTAAGATGATGTTAAAAAAAAATTGTGAACAGAGTTTGAGCATAGAAGTTTCTGGTTATCAGGGAATAACATACAGATTATCGAGGGTGCAAAGTTTGGCTTAAGATCAGGTGGTATGAGGAATACATAATCTGCAATATCCCCGATTGGGGGTAAAAGGTTGATGGGTCAAAGTACAGACATTGAGATATGAGGGTATGAAGTTCATAGAGTGGTTGTGTTCGGGTGTGGAGTATAATGAGTGGATATGATGATGAGGATGGATTGACCCTCATTTGGTGAGATTTAATATTTAGGGAGTTTATGGTTCCAGTTCATATGATCCAACGGAGAAGGTCACTTGGTCCCTTTCTCGTAGTGGGAGAACGATGTCACTCTGGCTCACGCCTCCTGGTACTGTCGGTGGCCGGTGATGTGCTCGATGTAGATGTCCCTGGACCATCGGATGGCATCTGAGACCATGAGGCGCCGCATGAGACGTGCGTAGCGTCGACCGATCCCGCAGGTCTGCAGCACACACTCGTTGCAGGGGTCCCAGCCGCCCAGGGCTCCGACAATCAGGGCGTCCATCTGCACCTCATAGCCCTTCGCTCTCAGGGTGTCAGCCAGGGGGCGTACTTTTCCAGCTTACGAGCTCGGGCTTCGCAAAATGCCGGAGTCCTGTTCTCAAAGGAGACTGTGACGTCGATGAGGATGATCTTTTTCTGGGCCTCGTCGGTGACGACCACGCCAGGTTGTAGCTGGCTGTCGGTACCGGGGATGGTACAGTTCACAGAGATCTCCCCCAGGCGTGGCGTTATGGCTTTCACCAGGCGGTTCTGGATGGCATTGTGGCACAGCTGCCAGGCTCTGGAGTGGGGTTTGCAGCTGCACAGGACATGGGGCAGGGTCTCGTTGGGGTAGCTGCACTTCCTGAAACGCTTGTCTCGGTTCCCATGGCGGACGGCTCCGTTGAACAGGAAGCAGTTGAGCCGGGCACGGTGGATGAACCGCCAGTCGGCAAAACGGGTGAAGCCGCCCCCAGCGAGGAAGTGGTTGCTGGTATCCCACTTGCTGGTCAACTCAAAGGCTTTACCCTGGCCGGTTTACGCTTCAGGGTTTCTACGTACAGCGAGCGGATGGCGGTCTTCAGAGTCCTCTCCAGCAAGCCCCTGGCCGTCGGGGTGACGACGGTGTTGTCATCCAACCTGATCTGCGGTACCCGGACTCCCAGCTCCTGGCACTACTCGCACCACTCCCAGCGGCAGCCGATGCGCTTCCCCAGGCGACGCGTGGCGTTGCGAGTGCAGGACCACAGTGAAGTGATGTCGCGCTCGTCCCATCCGAATTCCCCATCCAGGGAGCCACTCAGGAAGGTGGTGATGTCTTGGTTCAAGAGGGCTCTGCCGATCCGCTTCTCTGTCGCATAACGCAGGGCGTTCGCCGCAATGTTCCTCACCATGGCGTCGAGACATGTCAGCAGTTGGAAGGCGTGGGTGATCACCACCACGTCACACAGGTCACCCATGCGGGGGACGTTGGCGCCGCCGTGCCTATGGGTGATGTAGACCAGCTCGTTGCTGGCTCTCTGGGGAAGGAATAGCCACTTCTTCACCAGCTTCCGGATGATCTTGTCTGCCTTGTTGAGGGGCACCTTTGCCACGGCGGATCCCCTTAGGGTGAACGAGATGCATGGGATCAGGAAAGTGTTCAGGGCGTTTATCTTCTGCCACAGTGCCAGCAGGGAGGCATCAACCTTGGCGGCGTCCTGCAAGATCTCCTGGATGGTGTCCTCAGGTGTCTGCCGGACACGGAACCCTGTTGGCGTGCCCAGGTGCTGGTATGCCTGCCCCTCTGCCAGGGGGATGACGGGCTCACCCTGGATCTGGAACCCCGTTGTCTGCACCGAGTCCCTTTTGCTGCCGTCAATGTGCAGAGTTGCGCACTTCTTCGCATTGAAACGGAGCCCCATCCAGTCAGTAGCTCGGCTGGTGGCATCTAGCATACCTTGGAGGCTCTCTGGGTCGTCCGCAGTCAGGACCAGTTCGTCCGTGTAGGCCAGAATGCTGAGTTTCTTGCCATGCAGGTTGAAGCTGGTCGGGCCACTGGAGATGGCTCGGATGAGCGTTTCCATGGCCAGGTTGAAGATGATGGAGCTAAGGGGGCATCCTTGTTTCACGCCGCGGCGGATGGGGATGGCGTCTGTCTCTCCGTCCATGGCACGGATGGTGGTGGTGCAGTCCTTGTAGAGGTCCCAGAGGATCTGGATGAAGGTTTCTGGCATCACGAACTCTCCCAGGGTGGCAAAGATGTGATGGTGGGGTATGGACCCAAAGGCGTTGGTCAGGTCAAGCCATGCTACTGTGCACTGCCTCTTGGACCTCCTGGCCTCCTGGATGGCCGTCTGAAGGAGCAAGTTGTGCTCGTAGCATTCCTCACAGGACATGAAACCCTTCTGCACTGAGCTGACAGTGCCCCCGCACACTGACCAGTCTGTGATCCTTGCCACGAGGCAGCTGGCATACAGCTTGTAGATGGTGGAGCAGAGGGAGATGGGCCTCCAGTTCCCGGGGTCGTCTCGTTCGCCTTTTTTGTGGACGAGCATGGTCATGGACTTCTTCCAGGAGCGGGGAACGCGATGGAACTGCTTACATTTGTTGAAGATGGCAGCGAGCACCAAGCAGCCGGGGTCTCGCTTCTTCAGCAGGGGGTAGCGGATGCCATCTTTTCCAGGGGCGGTGTTTTTTGTCCTCGACAGCCTCGCCTGCACCTTCTGCGGGGAAAAATCTCGCTCCAAGTCCTCCGTGAGGTCAATCCAGGTGTGACAATGCGGTTCTGGCGGAACCCAACTGAGAGTGCCAACTCAGGACAAATTGCTCAAATAGGGCAGTTACAGCCCAAGGCTGGGGTTTTTTCCACCTCTAAGGCAAACCAAACCAGCCAGACTAGGAGGACTTCGGTCTCACCCCCTGGCTAACCGCAAGTCTCACAAGCAATCTCCTTAGACACTCCAGTTTCCCAGTATTACCACCAGTGCCACTCGTTATGGGGACAAATGGTTATGAAAACCAATACCCCAGTAAAAGAAAAAGGTTCTCCTGATCCCAAAGGACCAAGCCCCAGATCCAGGTCAATATACAAATCGGATCTTACCCACAAATCACGCTGTTGCCAATCCTCTAGAATCTAAAATCTAAAGGTTTATTCATAAAAGGAAAAAGATAGAGATGAGAGTTAGAATTGGTTAAATGGAATCAATTACATACAGTAATGGCAAAGTTCTTGGTTCAGGCTTGCAGCAGCGATGGAATAAACTGCAGGTTCAAATCAAGTCTCTGGAATACATCCCCCGCTGGGATGGGTCCTCAGTCCTTTGTTCAAAGCTTCAGCTTGTAGCAAAGTTCCTCCAGAGGTAAGAAGCAGGAATGAAGACCAGATGGAGATCAGGCATCAGCCTTATATAGTCTTTTCCAGGTGTAAGAACATCTCTTTGTTCTTACTGTGGAAAATTACAGCAAAATGGAGTCTGGAGTCACATGGGCCAGTCCCTGCATACTTTGCCGAGGTACAAGGCGTATCTGCCTTCTCTCAATGGGTCCATTGTATAGCTGATGGTCCTTAATGGGCCATCAAGCAGGCTAGGCAGAGCTAATCTCAGCTTGTCTGGAATGTCACCCAGAAGCATAGCATAAGTTTGCCATACAGACAGTATAGAGCCAATATTCATAACTTCGACTACAAAACTGATATACACATATAGACAGCATAATCATAACCAGTAAACCATAACCTTGTCCTAGACACCCCATTTGACCCCCTTTATACAAGATTTGGGTGCCACTACAGGACCTTGGTTGCAACAATGATCTATACGGTCCCAGTTTATGTCAATAACGTCACACCCCCAACGCAAAATTGATGCAGGAAGGGATGACACAAACATCACTGACTGCATCCCAAGAGCTCCCCATCCTGGGTTCTGTCTCACTACAGCTAGTATTGGGTTAGAAGCCGTACCAGTGTATAACAGAAATGGTTTATCAAAATCATGTTCAACCACATGATTGAACCTCTTTACAAACTCAAGGTAAAACTTAGTTAGGCCTGGTCTACACTACGGGTTTAGGTCGACTTTAGCAGCGTTAAACCGAATTAAGCCTGGACACGTCCACACAACGAGGCCCTTTCTTTCGAATTAAAGGGCCCTTTAAACCGGTTTCTTTACACCACCTCCGACGAGGGGATTAGCGATAAAACCGGCCTTTGCGGGTCGGAATTGGGGTAGTGTGGACGGAATTCGATGTTATTGGCCTCCGGGAGCTATCCCACAGTGCTTCATTGTGACCGCTCTGGACAGCGCTCTCAACTCAGATGCACTGACCAGGTAGACAGGAAAAGACCCGCGAAGGTTTGAATTTCATTTCCTGTTTGCCCAGCGTGGAGAGCACAGGTGACCACGCAGAGCTCATCAGCACAGGTAACCGTCATGGAGTCCTCCCAGGATCGCAAAAGAGCTCCAGCATGGACCGAACGGGAGGTACGAGATCTGCTCGCCATATGGGGAGATGAAGCAGTGATAGCTGAACTCCGTAGCAGTAAAAGAAATGGAAAAGTATTAGAAAAGATCTCCAAGGCCATGAAGGACCGAGGCCATAACAGGGACACACAGCAGTGCCGCGTGAAAATTAAGGAGCTTAGGCAAGCCTACCACAAAGCCAGAGAAGCAAACGAAAGGTCCGGGGCAGAGCCGCAAACTTGCCGCTACTACGCGGAGCTGCATGCGATCCTAGGGGGTGCAGCCACCACTACCCCAACCGTGTGCTATGACTCTCTCACTGGAGAAACACACAGGGAAGACGGTTCGGGGAACGAGGAAGATGACGATGGAGGTACTGTAGGTAGCTCACAGCAGCAAGGAAGCGGAGAAACCGGTTTCCCCAACAGCCAGGATATGTTTGTGACCCTGGACCTGGAACCAGTAACCCCCGAACTCACCCAAGACCCTCAGGGCACACAGGAGACCTCTGGTGAGTGTAACTTTGTAAATATTTGTAAACATTACAAAAAAAAAGCAAGCAAGTCTGTTAACGTGTATGGGGATGGGGCGGAAATCCTCCAGGGACATCTCCAGAAAGCTCTCCTGGTTGAAATGGGGTGATTTTATTAAGGGGGACATTCAGAGGCGCCCGTTCCTGCTCTTCTGACCAGAAATGTTCCCCGCTGTTAACCACGCGGTGGGGGGGAGGGGTGAAGTGATCATCCCAGAGAATCGTGTGTGTGTGTGGGGGGGGGTGGTTTACTTGTGTTTGTGCCGCATGTTAACCGGGAAACCGCAGCCCCCTCCTTTTACATTGAAACCCCATTTTAAATGGACAACCCAATTCATCCTTGATATGGGAAATGCGCTGCTGTTTGCAACCTTTCCCGCATGTTAAGAAGGTTAAAAAAGCCAAAACACTGTGGCCTACGATGGCTGCCTGCAAGCCGAAATATGCGACCTTGTAATGAAAGAGTGTACCCATTGTTCCCTAAAATGTGTCCTTTTTAACCACCTCTCCCTTCTCCTCCACCAGCTGCAAATGTTTCTCCTTCGCAGAGGCTCGTGAACATTAGAAAGAGAAAACGTAAGACGAGGGACGAGATGTTCACGGAGCTGCAGATGTCCACCCAGGCTGATAGAGCACAGCAGAATGCATGGAGGCAGTCAATGTCGGAGATGAGAAAAGCCCAACATGAACGAGAGGAGAGGTGGCGGGCTGAAGACGATAGGTGGCGTCAGCTTGCAGACAGACGGCAAGAGGCAATGCTCCGTCTGCTGGAGCATCAAAGTGATATGCTCGAGCGTATGGTTGAGTTGCAGGAAAGGCAGCAGGAGCAGAGACCGCCGCTACAGCCCCTGTGTAACCAACAGCCCTCCTCCCCAAGTTCCATAGCCTCTTCACCCAGACGCCCAAGAACACGGTGGGGGGGCCTCCGTCCACCCAGTCACTCCACCCCAGATGATCGCCCAAGCATCAGAAGGCTGGGCTTCAATAAGAGTTAAAGTTTTAAAATGCAGTGTGTCCTTTTCCATCCCTCCTCCCCCACCCATCCCAGGCTACCTTGGCAATTATCCCCCTACCTCTGTAAGGAACTAATAAAGAATGCATGAATGTGAAAAAACAATGACTTTATTGCCTCTGCAAGGGGGAGGGGAGGGTGGGGTGGGGTGGTTGGTTTACAGGGAAGTAGAGTGAACCGGGTCGGGGGGGGGGGGGGGTTGGAGGGTTCATCAAGGAGAAACAAACAGAAGTTTCACACAGTAGCCTGGCCAGTCACAAAACTCGTTTTCAAAGCTTCTCTGATGCGCACCGCGCCCTGTTGTGCTCCTCTAACCGCCCTGGTGTCTGGCTGCGCGTAATCAGCGGCCAGGCGAGTTGCCTCAACCTCCCACCCCGCCATAAAGGTCTCCCCCTTACTCTCACAGATATTGTGGAGCGCACAGCAAGCAGCAATAACAATAGGGATATTCTTTTCGCTGAGGTCTGAGCGAGTCAGTAAGCTGCGCCAGCGCGCTTTTAAACGTCCAAATGCACATTCCACCACCATTCGGCACTTGCTCAGCCTGTAGTTGAACAGGTCCTGACTCCTGTCCAGGCTGCCTGTGTACGGCTTCATGAGCCATGGCATTAAGGGGTAGGCTGGGTCCCCAAGGATCACAATAGGCATTTCAACATCCCCAATGGTCACTTTCTGGTCCGGGAAGAAAGTCCCTTCCTCCAGCTTTCGAAACAGAGCAGAGTTCCTGAAGACGCGAGCATCATGTACCTTTCCCGGCCATCCCACGTTGATGTTGGTGAAACGTCCCTTGTGATCCACCAGGGCTTGCAGCAGCATTGAAAAGTACCCCTTGCGGTTTACGTAGTCGGTGGCTTGGTGCTCCGGTGACAAGATAGGGATATGGGTTCCGTCTATGGCCCCGCCACAGTTTGGGAATCCCATTTCAGCAAAACCATCCACTATTGACTGCACGTTGCCCAGAGTCACTACCCTTGCTATCACCAGGTCTTTCATTGCCCTGGCAAATTGGATCACAGCAGCCCCCACCGTAGATTTGCCCACTCCAAATTGATTCCCGACTGACCGGTAGCTGTCTGGCGTTGCAAGCTTCCACAGGGCTATCGCCACTCGCTTCTCAACTGTGAGGGCTGCTCTCATCTTGGTATTCTGGCGCTTCAGGGCAGGGGAAAGCAAGTCACAAAGTTCCATGAAAGTGGCCTTACGCATGCGAAAGTTTCGCAGCCACTGGGAATCGTCCCATACCTGCAGCACGATGCGATCCCACCAGTCTGTGCTTGTTTCCCGGGCCCAGAATCGGCGTTCCACGGTATCAACCTGCCCCAGTGACACCATGATTTCCACATTGCTGGGGCCTGTGCCTTGTGAGAGGTCTATGGCCATGTCAATTTCCTCATCACTCTCGTCGCCGTGCTGCAATCGCCTCCTCGCCTGGTCCGGGTTTCGCCTTGGCATGTTCTGGCTCTGCATATACTCCAGGACAATGCGCGTGGTGTTCATAGTGCTCATAATTGCCGCGGTGATCTGAGCGGGCTCCATGATCCCAGTGCTAGCTATGGCGCCTGGTCAGAAAAAAGGCGCGAAAGTAGTATCTGATGGACCAGGAGAAGGAGGGCGGGAGGGAGGGAGGGAGGGCCAAGTGACGACATGGCGTACAGGTACAGGAACAGGGAGAAACACAAACAACTGTCACACAGAATGGTCCCCCCAAAGATTAAACTGGAAACCCTGGGCTTAGCAGGCCGTTGATTTCACGGAGGAAGGGGAAGCAAATGAACACAGAATAAATCTATTTTTTACATCTTAAGGTGGCAGCCGACGCTGCAGCATGAGTGACAGCCATACCAGTATGATGATGATGGGTACCAATCATAATATACCATCATCTGCCAAAAGGCAAGGGGCTGCTGCTGTGTAGCAATGCAGCCCCATGTCTGCCAGCCCCACGTCCGCCAGCACCCAGCATCGCCCTCGGCCTCTTCTGGGTGCTTAGCAGACAATATTGGGCAATTGGCAGAAAATAGTACATTATGACTGGTAACCGTCATCATCGAGACAGTAGCATGTCTGCCCAGGTGGCCATGATTGACAGCCACTCCAGTACGACGACGACGGGTACCAGTCATAATATACCATCGCCTGGAAGGGGCTGGTGCAATGCAGCCCTACGGCTGCCAGCCCCACGGCTATCACTCATGCTACACCGTCTACTGCCAAAAGGCAGTTAGCAGCTGCTGCTGTGTAGCAATGCAGTCCCACGTCTGCCGGCACCCAGAGGACATATGGTGACGGTGAGCTCAGCTGTGCTGAGCGGGCTCCATGTTGTCTGCACAGGTAACCCAGGTAACCCAGGTAAAAAGGCGCGAATCTATTGTCTGCCGTTGCTGTGACGGGGGAGGGAGGGGCCTGACGACATGTACCCAGAACCGCCCGCGACACTGTTTTGCATCATCCGGGCATTGGGATCTCAACCCAGAATTCAAAGAAAAGGCGTGAACCGCTTCGCGGCTCGAGCTGTGGCGCAAACGTAGTATCTGACGGCCTAGGGGAAGGAGGGAGGGGGGCCGAGTGACGACATGGCGTACAGGCACAGGGAATTAAAATAAAGAACGGTGGCTGTGCATCAGGGAGAGACACAAACAACTGTCACAGACTGGTCCCCCCCAAAGATTAAACTGAAAACCCTGGGTTTAGCAGGCCGTTGATTTGACGGAGGGAGGGGGAAGCAAATGAATACAGAGAAAATCTATTTTTTACATCTTAAGACGACGGTGCAGCGTGACTGATAGCCCTCGGCATCTTTCTGGGTGCTTGGCAGCAAATACGGGGCGGTGTATGACGATGGTCTTCAGGCCTATTGCACGAGCTGCTGCTCAGGGAAGACTCTGCTAATGTGCGATGACCCGACTTGTAATAGGCCGGCTAACAGTCATAATACACCATTTACTGCCAAAAGGCAAGCCCCACGGCTGCCAGCACCCAGATCGCCGATGAAGGCTACCAGTCTACTGCACCGTCTACCGCCAAAAGGCAGTTAGCAGCTGCTGCTGTGTAGCAATGCAGTCCCACGTCTGCCGGCACCAAGAGGATATATGGTGACGGTGAGCTCAGCTGTGCTGAGCGGGCTCCATGTTGTCTGCACAGGTAACCCAGGTAACTAACCCAGATAAAAAGGCGCGAATCTATTGTCTGCCGTTGCTGTGACGGGGGAGGGAGGGGCCTGACGACATGTACCCAGAACCGCCCGCGACACTGTTTTGCATCATCCGGGCATTGGGATCTCAACCCAGAATTCCAAGGGGCGGCGGAGACTGCGGGAACTGTGGGATAGCTGTGGGATAGCTACCCATAGTGCAATGCTCCGGAAGTCGACGCTAGCCTCGTACTGTGGACGCGGTCTGCCGACTAGAGCACCTAGAGCATTTTATTGTGTGGACATACACAATCGGCTGTATACAACCGATTTCAATAAAACCGGCTTCTATAAATTCGAACTAATTTCGTAGTGTAGACATACCCTTAGAAAAATAGTGGATTGGATCTGCTCTGGCAGCATGGTTCCTGTATGTGTCATGTGATCTTGCCAAGAGCTAAAGAAAACTGCTACTTTATCCATACAAGCTCGGGCAAATGTTTGGAACCCAATTAACATCGAATAAATGCAGATATTAATGTTCTTCATAGTCCAGGAATCTTGGCATTTAGCCATGAAAGCAATATGGTAGTGTGCCTCAGTCTTCCTTTTCATACAGCACATTAGGTCTGGAATGTCTTTTCCCCTGTGAAAAGTTCCCATATTGTTTATAGGCATGAACTGTGAAACCCCAGTGTAACAAGGCCTTTTAACATAACGTGTGTTCTCATGTATTCCTTTTAACATGTTCAAGGGATTCTCCAAAAGATTAGGCACATTGTATATTTTTACAGTTTGTGGCAATAGCAACACATTAATTACAAAATTTAGCAATAACAACAAGTTCATTGCAAGTGTCCATCTACAGTCATGTTTGTCATGCCACACCTTTGGCTCAATACCATTGGAGTTTGGGCATTTTATGGTTAACCTGTGGCTTCCCTTTGCAAAATTCAGTTTTCTCTTTCCTCCTTGTCCTGCAGGATCAAACCCAGATTCCTCTTGCTTAACAGAATTCACTGGCTGATGGGGCGGGCCCTCTGTGCTAACAGCTATTAGCAAGTCCTTCCTTTCCCAGCCAGGCAAGTAATTTGCACTACCCCAGACCAGAGCCAGTCCACCAGTTTTCATATTCATAACTGCTATCATCTCCAAGGCTGGACTCTGTCTTAAAGAGATACCACACAAATCCAAAAAGTCTGCGGGTGAGATTTTGCTTGCTCTCCCCCGCATCCTCAAGCATTTAGCCATAAAACTGCTCTGCTCTGACACATCAGTAACCAAATCTGTCCTCAAACCCTGAAGCACAAACTGCTAATTTAAAGAATCAGAAAGGAGACATTCCTGTTCCAACACCATTGTCTCCCCAACAAGTTGGCCCCACACAGCCACTTGGTTATAGGGCTGCCTCAATTCCTTAACAACTTTTACTTCCTCTGAGACCTTCTCAAAGCTACCCACACTGGATCTTTTAAAAGGAAAGTCAGTGGATCCATTCACAACAGACAATTTTTGGCTGCTAGGAACTGAAACTTCCTTGATTAAAACAACAAGGAGTCTGGTGGCACCTTAAAGACTAACAGATTTATTAGAGCATAAGCTTTCGTGAGTAAAAACCTCACTTCTTCGGATGCATAGAGTGAAAGTTACAGATGCAGGCATTATATACTGACACATGGAGAGCAGGGAGTTACTTCACAAGTGGAGAACCAGTGTTGACAGGGCCAATTCAATCAGGGTGGATGTAGTCCACTCCCAATAATAGATGAGGAGGTGTCAATTCCAGGAGAGGAAAAGCTGCTTCTGTAGTGAGCCAGCCACTCCCAGTCCCTATTCAAGCCCAGATTAATGGTGTTGAATTTGCAAATGAATTTTAGTTCTGCTGTTTCTCTTTGAAGTCTGTTTCTGAAGTTTTTTTGTTCAATGATAGTGACTTTTAAATCTGTAATAGAATGACCAGGGAGATTGAAGTGTTCACTTACTGGCTTATGTATGTTACCATTCCTGATGTCCGATTTGTGTCCATTTATTCTTTTGCGGAGGGACTGTCCTGTTTGGCCAATGTACATGGCAGAGGGGCATTGCTGGCACATGATGGCATATATGACATTAGTGGATGTGCAGGTGAATGAGCCCCTGATGGTGTGGCTGATGTGGTTGGGTCCTCTGATGGTGTCGCCAGAGTAGATATGGGGACAGAGTAGGCAACGAGGTTTGCTACAGGGATAGGTTCCTGGGTTGGTGTTTCTGTGGTGTGGTGTGTAGTTGCTGGTGAGTATTTGCTTCAGGTTGGGGGGTTGTCTGTAAGCGAGGACTGGCCTGCCTCCCAAGGTCTGTGAGAGTGAGGGATCATTTTCCAGGATAGGTTGTAGATCGTGGATAATGCGCTGGAGAGGTTTTAGCTGGGGGCTGTATGTGATGGCCAGTGGTGTTCTGTTATTGTCCTTGTTGGGCCTGTCCTGCAGTAGGTGATTTCTGGGTACCCATCTTGCTCTGTCAATCTGTTTCCTCACTTCCCCAGGTGGGTATTGTAGTTTTACGAATGCTTGATAAAGATCTTGTAGGTGTTTGTCTCTGTCTGAGGGGTTGGAGCAAATTCGGTTGTATCTTAGGGCTTGGCTGTAGACAATGGATCGTGTGATGTGTCTTGGATGGAAGCTGGAGGCATGTAGGTATGTATAGCGGTCAGTAGGTTTCCGGTATAGGGTGGTGTTTATGTGACCATCAATTATTTGTACTGTAGTGTCCAGGAAGTGGATCTCTTGTGTGGACTGGTCCAGGCTGAGGTTGATGGTGGGGTGGAAATTGTTGAAGTCCAGGTGGAATTCTTCAAGGGCCTCCTTTCCGTGGGTCCATATGATGAAGATGTCATCAATATAGCGCAAGTAGAGGAGGGGCATTAGGGGACGAGAGCTGAGGAAGCGTTGTTCTAAGTCAGCCATAAAAATGTTGGCATACTGTGGGGCCATGCGAGTACCCATAGCAGTGCCACTGACTTGAAGGTATAAGTTCTCCCCAAATCTGAAGTGGTTGTGGGTGAGGACAAAGTCACAAAGTCCTTGATTAAATCACTCTCACACCCTTCAGTTGCAGGGAACTGCTTGCACCAAGTACCATGAGGATTCCTTTCTCCAGGAGCTTTTCTAAGCAGCAATTCACCCCTCTCAGAAATTCTGCCCTTACCCTCTTCACCTAGGGCTTGCCCTAAAGGAACACTTTCCTGAGCAACAACAGACTCTGTCTGGGTCTTACTTACATTCAGGATCACCTTTGGCCCATCAGGCAGATCTCTACACAATCCCCTTTCAGGCGAACCCATAGACTTCCTAGATAAAAGGTTAGAAATACTTCCCTTCTCTTTGCCACACACAAGCTTAGGAATTTTTTTCCTTTTTGCTACAAGTTGTTAAACTGTCCGTAGGTACCACAACCAAATTACCTTTCTGCTCTCCTTGTGCCCTGGCTAGGGTATCACTCTGATCAGACAGAGTTGTTACACCCTTCTCCAACCACACATGAGCAACAGGCAAAATACAAGCACCAGAATTGTCTGGTCTCTGGGATTTTGCTAAGACACTAACTGGATGCAACCTAGTTATGGTGCCATTCTCCCCAGCAGATGCAAACTTAGGACCATTCCCTTCCTGGGCTTTAGTTGAATCCAGAACCAACTCTGAGACAACTAAATTACTCTCAACCATCACAGGCCGAAAGGCACCTTCTGTCTGCTCCACAGACAAAAAAGAGTTGGAGACGCATTTTCCTTTACTAGACATACGGTTTGGGATTTCATTTCCCTTGTCCCAGCACACCGGGCTGTTCACAGACAACTGCTTGGAGACTGGGGTAGCTTCCTCCATAGGCAAGTCAATACCCCTGACAGACACAGGCACATTTCCTTCACTGTCACTATTCTTCGCACAGGAAACAGCTAAGGTATAGGGACACTCATCTTCCACTCTCCTTGCCTTCCCAAACTGCTGACTAGATAAAGCCATCAGCTCACAAGACTGCCTAGGCTCATCCAAAATCTCCTTGTTCTCCTCTCCCTTCGCTTGATCTAATTCCAGATTTACTTCTGAGACATTAGATAGACATTCAGAAACTTCATTCACAGCCAAACAGCTACTTTCCAAGGACAAACTTTTGGAGAAACCTTCCATAGGCACAACCTTAGGATCAATCCTCTCTTGTGCCTGGTTTGTATTAACTTGACTGACCATAGCTTTAATATCATTTCCAATCATAATATCCTTAGGGATTATGTCTTTTACTCCCACAACCATGGTGCCCTCCAATCCCTTCCATTTCAGGTGGATTTTAGCCAAAGGCACCCTGACAAAATACTTAGATAAGGCTACAACAGTTACATCTTCACCTGGCAAATAATCTTCCTTCCTGACAAGACTTGCTTTAACCAGAGTAATATCTGCTGCGGTGTCCCTCCATGCCATACACCTCACTCCATTCACTTCTGCACTGCTAATAAACTCTGCATTATTTCCCCCATATTTAGCTTTAATGTGAGTTTTAAGGTCAAATTCTTCAGAGACCACAGAAACAGCATTTGCACACAGGGCACCAATGCTGGGCTCTGTGTGGCTTGCCTGTGAGTTTACAACAACAGGGTTAGCATTGGCCGTGGCATTTGGGGTTGCTGGTTTTGGGCTGCCCTTCAGTGTCGGGCAGTCTGGTCTCATGTGGCCCAGGATACCACAGTGATAGCATGTAACCTGTTCCGTCCTGGGATGTGAGTTCCTACCCTCCGGGCCCCCTTGAACCCCTTTAGAAGAGTCAGGTTTATTTTTAAATCCTTCCCTCCTCTTGAACTGGGGAGAATGGTGACCAGATGGAGATCAGGCATCAGCCTTATATAGTCTTTTCCAGGTGTAAGAACATCTCTTTGTTCTTACTGTGGAAAATTACAGCAAAATGGAGTCTGGAGTCACATGGGCCAGTCCCTGCATACTTTGCCGAGGTACAAGGCATATCTGCCTTCTCTCAATGGGTCCATTGTATAGCTGATGGTCCTTAATGGGCCATCAAGCAGGCTAGGCAGAGCTAATCTCAGCTTGTCTGGAATGTCACCCAGAAGCATAGCATAAGTTTGCCATACAGACAGTATAGAGCCAATATTCATAACTTCGACTACAAAACTGATACACACATATAGACAGCATAATCATAACCAGTAAACCATAACCTTGTCCTAGACACCCCATTTGACCCCCTTTATACAAGATTTGGGTGCCACTACAGGACCTTGGTTGCAACAATGATCTATACGGTCCCAGTTTATGTCAATAACGTCACACCAGGGTAGCAGGGAAAGGCACTCTGGGCGTCACAAGTTGGTCTGGGCCTCGTGATCGAACACATCCTTCAAGTAGGAGTAGAGCCTCTCGGGCTGGATGGCACAGTAGGAGGAGGTCCCGTCGAGGATTTCGTCCATTTCATCCTGTATAGTTTCTGAATATGGGATGCAGCCGCCGGATCGTAGCGGTGGCCGACGTCCCCTCTCCTGCCTTCTCTGGCGGTGTTCTGGCGGTGTTGTTACGGCTCGGCACAGGGAATCTGCGAGTGGCCCGTGCGGCTTCCTGAGGTTCCCTCCTTTTGGCCGTAATTTCCGCAGTCAGTTCTGTAGTCAGTCTGTCCCATCAGGGTGTCGAAGTTCTCAAAGTCCTCAGCCTTTGCCAGCTCCTCCATCCAGGTGGATTGCCACGGCGTGGCGACCCTCACTCGTGGCCGTCGCTCCTCCTGCTGCGTTGTCTCTGCAGGTTCAGGTGCTGCAGGGACGGTTTGCAGCCTTGTTGTCCCTCGGACTGTGGAGCGGTGTTCAGGTGGGTCTTGAGGCGGGGGTCCTGGTGTGGTGGGGAGGACAGCTCTCGGTGTCTCCGAGGCAGCACTGGAACTTCCGGGAGGGAGTGGGGTTCTGGAAGCACCGGTGCTGGGCTTTGTCGGGGTGCGGTTGTGTTTGGAAGCGTTGGGGATGGTTCTGGTTCTTCTGCGGGCGGCATCCGACTGGGGGGTCCTCGGTCAGGCATGGGGTTTTTGGCGGTCAGAGGCTCTTTGGGTAACCTTGGAGGAGGTGTTGGGTCTCCCGGGGGCGGGGTCTGGCTGTGGGATCTGGGGGCTACGGAGGCTCCTCCGTTGGCTGGATCTCGCCGTGCAGATGCTAGTTGCTCCTACGGCAGGGCGGCATGAGGTTACTTGTCGGGGAGCGCTGCAGCGTCTCGTGTTCGTGTTGTGCTGGATGGTTTTTATGAGGTCACTGAGGCGTCTGGTGAGGTTGTTGACCTGAGAGGTGGCGGTGTTCCCAGCATGGAGATTCTGGAGACAGGACTGGTCCTTTTGGTGGCATCGTCAGTCCTCGAGGCGGGGGTTACTAGAGCCTCAATGTAACTAACAAAACACTGTCACATCACACAGAGCAAATGCTCCACCAAAATCCTTCCAGTGTATTACCACCGGGCTTGGCTGTGAACTTCTGTTCATGAAACAAACACACTGTCCTTTTGCCTCCTCAGTGGAAAGATCCAGAGTTTGTCTCAGTCTCTATAGTTACAGTCCAAAAAATTCCATTGTCTTCACTTGCAAGCAGGATAATACCACACACACACACACACATACACAGACACACACTCTCTCTCTCTTGTACTTCCCTATCTAGGATCTCCCATGCAGACTTTGCAATCATTTGATTAGCATTTGGCTCAGCCTGTAAATGGGTGCCCATGATGAACCATACCATACTCAATATACATGATAAACATCTCTTGCCTGAAATGAACCTATTTCTCACCTTTTCTGGTAACCAGCCCCAAGTCACAGACCTTAAGAACATAATTTTCAATGTATATATACATAACTCCTTACATATTATCCGTGCATACATTTTGCAATGATTATGATGACCAGTGTGACACAGACTTTCAGCAGAGACTTTACATGATATTCTTTGAACTAGTATGTAGACCCCAGACCCTGGGGATACCTGTAACACTTATGACCTTTGTGCCTTCAGCCAGTTGGCACCAAGAGGTCCCTGGGTCACAGGTACATCAATAGGTGTTCACTGTATACAATTTCAATTCTATCTTTGTATGTCATTGATTTTCTTGGCATTAAATTGACCCTTCATTTACAGAAAGTTTACTTGCTTTGTTTTTGTAGCAGAGTTAAAGCAGCTGTTTTTCTGTTGGGTCAGAGGACCAGTTCAGACCTGGTGTGATTCAGTGAAGTAAGTGGAGCTGAACCCACTTACTCCAGGTCTGAATTAATGTAATGCCTTTTTTCCCCTCTTCACGTGGATGATAATATGAGGTATATTTAATCATTAGCTGAATAACACGATTGCATTTTCATACTTTCCAGAATATATATTCTGATTTTTTGTAAGTAGATATAAATAGCTAACTATGTACAACTTCAGGCTAAATTGAACTAAGTGGTCAATTGCATAAATATTATCTATAGTTCATATAGTGATTGGATGAAAGAAGAGGACTCAAAAGTCTGGTAAATATTTGCAGCTACAAGATATATAACAATTCTGACTCTCATTGTGGGAAGAATGTGTAATTGCTCAGGCCTGGTCTACACTAGGAGGTTATGTCGAATTTAGCAGCGTTAAATCGAATTAACCCTGCACCCGTCCACACAACGAAGCTATTTAATTCGACATAGGGGTCTCTTAAATTCGATTTCTGTACTCCTCCCCAACGAGGGGAGTAGCGCTAAATTCGACATGGCCATGTCGAATTAGGGTAGGTGTGGATGGAAATCGATGCTAATAGCTCCGGGAGCTATCCCACAGTGCACCACTCTGTTGACGCTCTGGACAGCAGTCCGAGCTCGGATGCTCTGACCAGCCACACAGGAAAAGCCCCAGGAAAATTTGAATTCCTTTTCCTGTCTGGGCAGTTTGAATCTCATTTCCTGTTTGGACATCATGGCGAGCTCAGCAGCACTGGCAACGATGCAGAGTTCTCCAGCAGAGGTGACCATGCAATCTCAGAATAGAAAGAGGGCCCCAGCCTGGACTGATCGGGAAGTCTTGGATCTGATCGCTGTGTGGGGTGATGAGTCCGTGTTTCGGAGCTGCGATCGAAAAGACGGAATGCAAAGATCTACAAGAAGATCTCAAAAGCCATGACAGAGAGAGGATACAGCCGGGATGCAACGCAGTGCCGCGTGAAAATCAAGAAGCTGAGACAAGCATACCAGAAGACCAAAGACTCAAACGGACGCTCCGGATCCCAGCCCCAGACATGCCATTTCTACGAAGCACTGCATTCCATTCTAGGTGCGGCTGCCACCACTACCCCACCACTGACTGTGGACTCTGAGGATGGAATATTGTCGACGGACGCTTCCTCGGAGATGTTAGTGAATGGGGAAGATGAGGAAGGTGAGGAGGAGGACGAGGCAGTCAACAGCGCTTACAACGCTGATTTCCCAGACAGCCAGGATCTCTTCATCACCCTCACAGAGATCCTCTACCAACCGTCCCCAGGCGTTAACCCAAACCCTGAATCAGGGGAAGGATCAGTCGGTAAGTGTTTTAAACATGTAAACATTTATTTTGAACAGAACAGGAATATTAACAATGGGTTTTTCATGATTTGTTTGCCCTAGGCGCTTAACGTTTTAGTCCTTGCAAGTGCAACTACTGCAAAAGAAGGTCTATATGTCCGGGGATAGAGCTGAAATCATCATGGGACATCTCCACAAAGCTCTCCTGGAGGTAATTGGAAAGCCTTTGCATGAGGTTCCTGGGGAGAGCAGCCTTATTGTGTCCTCCGTGGTAGGAAACTTTTCCTCGCCAGGCTATCATCAAGTACTCTGGGATCATTGCCTTGCAGAGCATGGTAGCATACGGCCCTGGTTTTTGCTGGCTTTCACGCAGCATGCGTTCTTTCTCGGTCTCAGAAATTCTCAGCAGAGTGATGTCTCTCATGGTGACCTGCTTAGAATTAGGGGAATGTTACTATTGGGACTGCTTGCCTGTTCCTTTAGAGAACTGTCACCGGCGGTTTACCGCCACGCGGTGGAGGCGGGAGAGGGGCAGCATACAGGGATCTTTCCCAGGGACAGCTGCGAGGGGGTGGGACAGGGGCAGAGTTCATGCTTGCCGGATTGCCGGCAGCAGGAACTGCCCAACGATAGGAGCATTGCTTTGAACGTGAAAGGAGGGCACTGCTCTAATTTAAGTTTTAAGCAGCCAAAAGTCTACGACTTACCATGTCAGCCTTCTACCCGAATTCTGCTGTCCTGCCCCGCTTGTCTGATCTCCACTGCAAGACCCCAGGCACTGAATGCGAAGGCCGAAAATGTGACCTTGTCCTGAGTGCGCATGTGATAGGTGCTGTGCATGGTCTTGTTCACAAAGAAAGATTATGTTCATTGTTCACAAAAAATTATCTTTGTGAGGAATTCACTCCCTTTTTCCCATCCCACAGCTGCGACTGTCTCCCGATCTATCCTGGCATCCCCCTCGCAGAGGCTGGCGCAGATTAGGCAGAGAAAGAAAAGGACACGGGACGACATGTTCTCAGAACTTATGGGCTGCTCCTGAGCCGATGCGGCCCAGCAGACCCAGTGGAGGGAGAATATGTCGCAATACCAGCGATCACACAGCGAACGGGAGGACAGGTGGCAGCAGGAAGACCAGCAGGCGACTCAAACGCTGCTTGGACTAATGAGAGAGCAAACGGACACGCTCCGGCGCCTTGTGGATGTTCTGCAGGACCGGAGGCAGGAGGACAGAGCCCCACTGCAGTCTATCTCTAACCACCCTCCCCTGCCACAAACTCCCATACCCCCCTCACCCAAAGCCCCAAGAAAGAGGGGTGGCAGGGGCCGTGAAAACTGTCACTCCACCCCTGCAGACTGCTCAAGTACCAGAAGGCTCTCATTCCCAAAAATTTGATAAGTCCTTTCCTTCCCGCCTCACCCAAGCCCCCGTCATCAGTTTCAGTTTCATCCCCTAACTGTGTAGTTACTACTAAAAGATACGTTTCTGTTAATTACTGTTTCCATCATGTTCTTTTAGGGGAGAGTGTGTTTGAAGGGGGGGAAGGGGGTTGGTAATTGGAGAGGACAGTCACCTTTACCAGGGTACAGACATGGGGGAAGGTTCAGCAGAAGGTCATACACACATTGCAGTCACTAGGCACCCTGGTCAGTCTGGGAGGTGGTTTTCATGTTCGGGGGCGGGGAGGGGGACATGTGACTTTGTGGCGGGGGAGGGCGGATAGAGATCTTATGCTGTGGTCCTTATCCTGGATCACAGAGCCACACAGCAGGGGATCTATAACCGTACTCCCCCGCCACAAAGTCACATAGCCCCCACACACAGAGTCCCGAAAAGGAGGGGTGGCAGGCTCCGTTGAAACAACTAGTCCACCACTGTGGACCTCTCTAGGAGCAGGAGCCTGTCATTCCTCGAGTTTAGAAGCGTTCTTTCCATCACTACGCCCGCTCCCCACCACAGTCTGCATCCCAGTTTCAACACATAAAGGTCTCCCCCTTGCTCTCACAGAGATTGTGGAGCACACAGCAAGCTTCAATAACAATGGGGATATTGGTTTCGCTGAGATCAGAGTGAGTCAGTAAGCTTCTCCATCTCCCCTTGAGACGTCCAAAAGCACACTCCACCACCATTCTGCACTTGCTCAGACAGTAGTTGAAGAGTTCTTTTTCAGTGTCCAGGGCGCCTGTATAGGGCTTCATTAGCCAGGGCATTAGCGGGTAGGCTGGGACCCCGAGGCTCACTATAGGCATCTCCACATCCCCAAGAGTTATTTTCTGGTCCGGGAAGTAAATACCTTCCTGCAGCCATCTAAACAGACCAGAGTTCCTGAAAACACGAGCGTCATGAACCTTGGCCGGCCATCCTAAGTTGATGTTTGTAAAACTTCCCCTATGGTCCACCAGTGCTTGCAGCACCATTGAAAAGTAGCCCTTTCAGTTAATGTACTGGCTGGCCTGGTGGTCCAGTCCCAGAATAGAAACGTGAGTTCCATCGATAGCCCCACCGCAGTTTGGGAATCCCATCGCAGCGAAGCCATCTATGATGACCTGGACGTTTCCAAGGGTCACTACCTTTGACAGCAGTAGCTCAACTGATGTGTCCTGAACAATTTCCCCCCAAATCCTGCTCCACTCTTTTTTGTGATGGAGTGAATGGTGGCCATTGCAAAGGTGGAATGGATAAACAGGAGAGAAGGAAATTATGATGTTGTTTTAGTAGACTTTTATTTTTGTTTTTTACTCTGTTGTTTGTAATGCCTCCTGAGAAGTATAATTTTTTTTCCCCAAATAGATTTCATCCTTTCTCTCCAAAAATGCTGGACCACTGGAGCTAAAAAAGAATTCAGTTTCTATACAAGCGAACCTTGCTAGTGACTGGAAGATCTACTGCACTTTCCAATTTTTGCAAATTAGGAAATGAACAAACTCAGCTTCTGAAGGTTCTGTTTCATTATTGTTTGAGGAGTGGTTTCTAATGAATTGGACATAATGAACATCCACAACTCTATCTGTGGAGATAAACTTAATCAAAGTCCCAAAGTAATGCTGTTTCTGTTCTTTACACAAGGTAAGGGTGAACATGGATACTGATGTCAACTCGCATGTTGTCATCATTCTTCCTAAAACACCACCTTTAGTTTATCTGCCCCTGTTTTACTTCCTCTTTACTAAATATAGGAGTATCTATTTGGTGAGAGACCTGGGCTTAGCTTCCGGAGTGGTTGAGTGTTTGCCAAGAAGATATGGGAACATCAGGGCACCTTGCCTGAACCTGATATTGGTTCTGTCACTCTTGTCTTTAGGCATAATAAACTCTTACGCTTCCTCATTAGAGAGAAAACGTGTTCTAGGATTTCCTTGGCAGCTTTTTTTTCCTGCCCTAAATCTCTATTTAACTTGATGAGTCACCCATCATAATATCCGGCACCTTGTCTCTCTTCTATGTTTTGTTTTCCGTGGTGGGTTCCTTTGACTCCAAACAAAGGAGAGAGACAGTAAATAACTAAAGAAATCTTTCTACCCTCCCTGTCTGAATGGCTTTTTGTTCTGACAAGTGGCCCAACCAGACTCCCTCTGCAACCAAGCTCTCCTTTTGCTTGCAGAATCCTGTTTCCTGGGCAAGAATCCAGCCCTGTACATTTTCAGCAGGCATTATGGAAATGAGCTCATTATTATTAATTTGTGTCAGCTCCTGAACAATTCATGATGTTTCTTTTTGAATTAAAAATAATAAAATCTAAAGAAATAAAATAATTGTTACTCTGATTCTCCTTGCTAAATCCCAAGCCCTAGTCTTAAGTCATCATTAGAACACAGTCAGAATAGCTACTGTTCACTGTCTAGCTTGGAAACTTTATACAAACCAACTCGTGTTAACATGCTTAACAAATTTTCCACTGCTTTGCCCTTTACAGGGATTCATGTGTGTTTGTTTATTTTATTAAATTTAAGCTGGATTTGCCTTCTGTGCCTCTAGTTCTCTGAATCATCCCCCTTCTCTCTCTCTCACACACACACTGGTAAATAAATAGCAGTGAAATGTGGCTATCACCGCTGAATGAACTTCCTGTGTACACATATTTATACTCGCTGTGTTTGGCTTTATTTACACTCTGAAGTGCAGAGACCTCTTTTTTTTAATTCCCTGGTTGGTTGGAGATTAAAAAACAAAGGAAGAATAAAGCTACTGTTATGTGCCATACATCATCCATATTTTAAACATATATGTATAATATCATAGATAAACACAAGTATTTCTATATAAAAACACAATATATTAATGTACATATGTATATAATGAAAAAACGTATACTCATGAAATTTTAAGGAAAAGACTAATAAAAAATTCAAAGGTACAATTCCCAGTTGAGATGGGGCAATCTCCTATTGTAACTCTCCCATTGTTTGGGTCCTAAACCCCATGATTCTGTAAGATTCTTTGGAGATTTCAGGAGACTGAATGTGGTTTCACTGTCTGATGCCTACCTCACACCACAAGTAGATGATCTACTCAATAGGTTCAGGAAAGCCAAACGAATCACTGTGGTAGACTCATCTTAAGAGATCTAAGCAAATTCCCCTCAAAAATAAATTCAAAGAGAAAACTGCCTTTACCTCTCCCTCATGGCTCTCTCATTTCACCTACGCACCATCAGATTGCATGGAGCTCCAGTCACCTTCCAGTGTTGTATGGACCACATTTTCTTGTTGTTATTATCATTCTGAATCTGCATGACATGATTATTTTTAGTGCATTTTGGAGCTCATACTCCTTTGCATCTGTGTTGCAGTTACTTGGAGAGGCTGGAGTAAGAAAAGTGTAAGTTTGATAAGAAGGAAACCAAATATTCAAGGTACCTTGTATGGAATGGGGAGATGTAGCTATTTCTAGATAGCACATAAGCAATGAAGAGACCTTGTTGTCCAGATTAGTCATAAATAGATGGTACTTTATATTTTTTATCTGGATATTACAGGTGCTTCACATCTCACATTGCTACCTGGCCATTCCTTTAACACAGGGGTGGAGAACCTATGGCCCGGCTGCTTCATTTCATCCGGCCCGTGGCAAGTCTCTGCACTGCGAGAAGCCCCAAGGATTGGTACTCGCCCCCACAGGACTGGAGCCGCAAGCGCCCAGTTCGAAGCTGGGGTTGGCAGGCCATTAAAAGTCCGGTTGGCTCCACGCAGCTCCTGGAAGCAATCAGCATGTCCCTGCGGCCCCTAGGCAGAGGGGGGATCAGGGAAGCTCTGAGCACTGCCTCTGTCCCCAGCACCAGCTCCGCAGCTCCCATTGGCCAGGAATCACAGCCAATGGGAGCTGCGGGGGTGGCATCTGCAGGCACGGGCAGCGTGCACCGCGCTGAGCCCCCTGGCTTCTCCACCTAGGGGCCAGACATGGCAGCCACTTCTGGAAGCAGCTACCACTTCTAGGTAGGCAGGGAGCCTGCCTTAGCCCCGCTGCACAGCCGACTGGGAGCCACCTGAGTTAAGTGCCATCCGGCCAGAGCCTGCACCCCGAACCTCTGCCTCAGGTCGGAATCACCTCCTGCACGCTCACTCCCTCCCAGGCCCACACCCCCACTCACACTCCAACCCCCTGGCCCAGCCCTGAGCCCCCTCCCGTACCCAAACAACCTCCCAGAGCCCATACCCTCAACCTCCTCCAGCACCCCAAGCCCCTCATCCTCAGCCCTACCCCAGAGCTCACACCCCCCACTGGAGCCCTCATCCCCTCCTGCACCCCAACCCTCTGTCCCAGCCCGGAACCTCCTCCTGCACCCTGAACTCCTCATTTCTGGCCCCACCATGGAGCCTAGTGGAAGCCCCGAGCCTCGCCCTCCAGGCCTGGGTGTGGCCTGTGACTGATTTTTCCTGTAGGTCAGTGGCCCCTGATAGAAAAAAGGTTCTCCACCCCTGTTTTAACATATCTAACCAAATAGAAGGTTCTGAAACAGGTCGACTGGAAGGCATAATGTGACATAACCTTTTCCATAATAAAAGGGATCCTATGCCAGTACCCAGAGCTTAGGTGCATTGACTTGATTCAAGAAATTCTTGTTCTGGACCAATGCTTCAGAAGTTGGTCCAAAACTTTGATGTTGATAAACGTACTGCTAATTATCTGCAAATCAGGTGACAGATGACTAATGGCTATAAAATGCACCTACATTATTTACATATGTATAAACGAAAGACAGAGTTGAAAATAATGTAGCCACATTTCCTGGTAAAAGAGAATACTTTCAATAACAGCAGAACAGAGTCAAAAAGGAATGATAAAGGCTTTCACCATGGGAGGAATTACTTCCTTAGCAGTAGTGAGATCCTTCCTAACATAATTTAAACATACCTAAATAAATGGCCTTATTTAGGAAAACCTTTGGCTATTCTACGGTTTCAGCATCTGTGTACCAGAAAGGAAGTGCCTTATGCATAATGGGTCCATTCTGCACAGCTATTCCCCTAAACTCCAGAGCCTGGCTCCTGAACACTTCTTCCTCTCAAAGCTAGGGATCTATGGTTGGATTCTTGTCACCTTTCTCTATTCCTGAAACTAAGGTATTTACTCTAGGGTGTGGTGTATCTTTTCCTCTTGATGAAGAACCCACAGGATCTTGGCCAGGAAATCCACTATCCCCTCCATTCTAGAGTTCTTTGAGAATGGATTTGAGAAATGATTTTAAGTTACTTAGGATCCAAGCCTCTTCCCATCCCTATTCAGTCTCCTGTCACCTCCTGGAACCTAAACCTAGTGTTGAATACCTTCTGCTCAGACCCATTTAAACCCATACTTATGTTACTTTCCTACTGGCAGTTGCCTGGCCTGAGCAGTGGTCACTTCCTCGCTGTAGCATGTAGATGCTCATGTAGATTAACTTTTTTGGGTCACTGCCTTGCATTCAGTCCACATCTTTTCAAAACATTACCATCTGCTGATGAGGTCTTCAGTTGACAGGTCCTCACAGCATCCTTCTTTAACAGCACTGCCCTTTGGGGATAACTCCAAACACCTTATATTGACTAGTCTCCTTCCTCTTTCCTCCCAGTTTTTTCTATCCTGTAATTTCTACATAGCCTAACTTAGTTTCTCCATAGTTACTCCTCCTCTTCTTGGGTATGGTCATTGGTACTTGTTTGTACATACTGGTGACAATCACATCAAGGAAAACCATTTTTTTTCTCTTACTTCACTTATTGTTTTCTATGATGTGACATCACTAGTATGGGCACCCATCCAGGATGCCCCAGTAGGTGATTAGATTCAGGCAAAGTGGCTAGAGTAGTGTAGGCTAACCACACATTTTCTTTAGCTCTGGAATTGCTTAACTGGGAAAGCCTGTCATAAGGTGGAGCAACTGGGAGTTAAAATCCTGCATATGGATTGGCTACACTTGTCTGACAGACAAATGATGAGGACTCACCCATTTATCCATAGTCAAGTTTGTTTATAAACACAGACTTAAAACTTGCTAGTACATACATGAAAGCAAAATAGTAACATTCCTGCCAAGTCTAGAATTCAAGGTTTTGTTTCTTCTGCGACAGATGGAGTTTCCAACTAGTGCAGTGAATGTGTCAATGGGGTTATTACCCATCTGAGGAGAGACAGATAGACAGACTCTGGACACAGGGTTTTTCAAATAAAAGTTTTTCATTTTACTCTTTAAGTGAAAAATGTATTGAACTAAATCATACTAAATGTTACACAGATGACTATGTACAAGTTTTTGGATTTAATTGGTGAAATTTGCCAGTGCTGTCCATCTGCCTCCTCTAGGTTTTTCCTTATAACCTTAGGGAGCTGTCATGCTGATACTTACAAAATGTAATTTTGTCACATCAAAAATGTATCTGGGGCTATGATGAAAAGGTACTGTGAACAAGACCAATGACACTGAGCTACAGCAGGACAGAATAAAGCAGAAGGTTTGATAATGAGAGATTACACTTTCCAGCTATTCTTGAGGACCAGAGGGAGGGAATTATTTGGTTTATGCTGGCAGCAATTTCCCTACGCCATGTGAGATGACATACCTCAAGCTGTTGCAAATGTAGGCAGAGCAGCTACAAGCCATGGCTCTTGGTTGGATCTAGATTCCCTGGGGTATCAAATATATTGAAAAAGGCTCCTAAATAGGGACTGATCACTTAATTTGACTGTTTGAATGAAAGTCCCACATAGTCTTCAATCTCTAACACTTGTTCACAGCTCCCTTGAAGCTTAATAATCACTTCTAATATTTTTTTAAAAAATTAGATTAGCTGTTCATGGTTACAGTTTTATAACTGTAACATATCAAAAGTGTCAAACAGCACTTATGCAGTATTCCCTTTCTTGGATTCCATAAACCAGAACTGCAATAAACAAAGTTTAATGTCTCCCTGATGCATTTAAATTTCCTGAGATATATCAGCTTTCATAAACAGATGTTTTGTTTCCCTCGAGAGATTAATTTCCACCCATCAAAACTTACAGTAGAGAGACCCAAACTTTCCAAATAAATATTTGAACAGAGAAATGTTTGTATTAATAGGTTAGGTTTTTTTAAAAAAATAGCTCTTGATTTATCCTTTTTCTGCCATGAATGAGTGCTTAATTATGATGTTGCTGCACTTTTTCAGCACTACAATACCAGTAGCCTTTTGTCCTTCATGTCACTGCAAGAAAAATCCTTCAAGGATTTCAGTCCTAATGAACATGTAACACCTTTCTATTTATCTCAGTACAAAAACCTCTGTTCTTATGTATATTTAATATCAAACTTTTAAATGACTTTGTTTTACCTCTATATGCTCTGATTGGTTATTGCTGCTAGCCTAAAAAATGCATACAAATCACAATGCTGAGAAGTGGTTTGTTTTTCAAATTTAAAATAGTGTAAATTTTATAATAAACTACTTTATAATTAAATATATTGTATTTCAATTTGAATCCA
Source organism: Malaclemys terrapin pileata (assembly GCF_027887155.1). Taxonomy (NCBI): domain Eukaryota; kingdom Metazoa; phylum Chordata; order Testudines; family Emydidae; genus Malaclemys; species Malaclemys terrapin. Next base: position 103,616,666 of record NC_071508.1, read on the forward strand.
GTAAACCACTCCAAAAGGATAATGGCCTTAGATAAAATTAATGCTTCATTATATGCACCTAAAAATGTAATGCTTTTACAAAATTAATTACATTTAGATGGGTACCTTTGTAGACTACTCCAAGACTGCTCATACACTGGCATGACAATTAATCACCTAACTAGTTGTCATTGTATATTAATTAATTTTTAAAAGATCTAGGATTGCCTAACATTCTGACTATCTTTATGTTATTGCATCTCTTTGTAAACATCAATACATGTTAATGTAACATGTAAGCATGCACAGTTAGTCACTATGGTGAAAACACACATAAAAGATTGTGTCTTCACTGCTATGTATTTTACATATTACTAAGGTAATGAAGAACAGCATCCAACTTCTCCCCCAGTTTACAGTCCCCTCACATCATTTGGTAAATTCACAAAAAAACAAGTTAGGAATGCTCAATGTTATTCATAGGCAAGTTATTTATATATTTAAGATACTCTGTAGAGAGTCATTGCTTACTATGTTGCTTTTAAGTGTCTGCTGAAGAGACCATAGTTGCAAAAGATTTTACTTCCCTTCAATTTGAAGCCATCCCAGTCACAAATGCATCATATTCTGCTACGGTTCATGAACAAAAGCAAACCCTTCTCTGATCTTACGTCTGAAGCAGATGTATGAAAACTATACAAGACCTAGGGCCATCAAGACTGCTTAATGTGACTGCCTATTCACAGGATGCAGAGCTACAAAGGAGGTGCCACTTTTACATATGCGCTTTTATTAATGTCTTTGCAACTGCAGCACTATACAGCTAAGACACTGCAGATGGAGAGGTAGCTATGGCTCTAGTTTAGATTGCCCAACACTTTACATTATCAAACCACGTCTTCGGTTGCTTATAAATTTACCAAATTAAATATTAAGGATGAAATTTTCCATGTCAGGTTAAAGTTTTTGTTAAAGTTTAAGCTAAAACATTTCAACCATTTCTGAGAATGAGGTTAGTGGAAAAAAATTTTCCCAGTGTGGAAAAATTCTTACAATTTCTTTTATTGAGAAACTCTAGTGCCTCCATGCTTTGGAAGAGGGATTTAAGATTAGGCAGAGGTAGATGCCCTGGTTTCAGGAATGTGATTTTCACCAGTCCTGTGAAAATCCACCCAAATTTGGCCAGGTTATAAGCCTCTAAATATCACAGCTCACATATGCTAAGTAAAGGCTTGTTAGAGTTTGCTGCATTAAGAAGATTCTGTCTGCACTGAGCATGCTCCATTCCTATACAGCTCCTATACTCTAACCACATGGAGCATGCCCTATCATCACAGAATGACTGAGTATCCTCTAGCCCAGGGCTTTAGAGATTGAGCAGGACTTTTCCTGCAATTGCTTCTCCTGGCAGCCAAAGTGGCACCAGACCTAAAAGGTGAAAAACTGTCTCTCCCGTGCTCTCAATGCTCCTCTTGCAGATCAGGCGGCATGGAGAAGAAGGAGGCTGTTGTCTGACTCAAATGCAGAAGGTTGAAAAGCAATATGGGTAAAGAGGCAGGAAATTGGGTAGAAGGAAAATAGGAGCAGGCAGGGGAGTAGGCATAGAAAAGATTATAACACACTCTTCTCCAGAACCTGGAATTGAACTCAGAACTCACCATTACTCTGCTGTCAGGAAACCCTCTAGTAGCTGGTCAACATAGAGGCTAACAGTCTATTACTTCTACCACTTACCTCTATTAGTTCAAGTACTAGAAGTTTGTGTTGTGGATCTAAAAGTCTGAACCCTGCAATAACCTGAATGGGGGTCAGTATAGTTCACATCATGCAATTATTATTTTTTCAGTTTGCATTTGAAAAGACCTTTGGAAATTAATTTTTTCTAAAACCACTTAAAATAATGTTAAGGTTGCAAAGTCTAGCACTCAAAAGTTAAGAAAAGCCAAGGCAATCTTAATTCATCCTCATTTTGCATGTGCTTTGTGACAAAGTCTTTAATTGCATGATTGCCAGCTATTTTTTCCACATTGCACAGAATGGGCCATGCTCTGGGAATGAATCAGGGAAGGATAGTGAAGGAGATTGTTGTCTGTAAGACCAGGGCCGATGCAACCATTTAGGCAAACGAGGCGGCCGCCTAGGGCGCCTAGTGGTTGGGGGTGCCTAAAAGCCCGATCAGGCGAGGAGGTGAAGTGGAGGTGAGCTGGGGCAGGGAGGGCGCGGGGAGGGCCACCCACAATAACGGGGAGGGCGCACAGGTGAACCGCTCCCCGACCCAGCTCACCTCCACTCTGCCTCCTCTGCTGAGCACACAGCCCCCCTCTAAGTCTCCTCCAATTGGCGCCTCAAGCCTGCGAGGGGAGGAGAATTAGAGCGGCGCTAGCGTGCTCAGCGGAGGAGGCGGAGCCAAGGTGAGCTAGGGCGGGCTCCCCTAGCAGGGTTAGTTTCCGCGGTGGGGGTCTCCCCAGGCAGAGTTAGCTGCCGCGGGGGGGGGGGGCTCCCTGGGCAGGGTTAGCTTCCGTGGAGCTTGGGGGGAGTCTCCCCGGGCAGGGTTAGCTTCCGCGGGGGGGGGGTCTCCCCGGGCAGGGTTAGCTGCCGCGGAGGGAGGGTAGCTGCTACGGGGGGGGGGGAGGGCTCCCCGGGCAGGGGGGGGTGGCGGGCTCCCCGGGTCGGGGGCTGGGTTAGCTGCCACGGGGGGGGGGCGGGATTAGCTGGTGGGGGCCGCAAGGTGGAAGTTTTGCCTAGGGCGTGAAACTTCCTTGCACCAGCCCTGTGTAAGACCCCTGCCTCAGTAGTTATAAAAGTTGAAATGTGGGTAATATTTGAAGTATTGAGGATGGGTGGGCCTAGGTCCGCACAAAACTAAAGGGGGAGGAACCACAGGACCCAAGGATCAATTGAGTATGGGCGTTGGAATGTGTGTAGCAAATGAGGCAGAGACTTGCAGAAGCAGAAAGGAAGGTCTCATGGTAAATGTATTCAGTGCTGCCCTGGAAATTAGATTCTATCCCTGCCTCTGGCTGCCACATGTGATGCTAGGCAAGCACTTAAACAAAGCATTTCACAGGTAGCCACTAACTGTATTCCATGTTTTCTGGGTGCCTAATTTGAGACTTCTGTGGGCAGATTGGCCGAAGTGCTGAGTGCTCACCAATGCAACTGAAGTCACTTGGAGTTGTGCTTGAATATATAAAGTGCTCTGAAAAATCAGGCATTAGGTGTCTCAAATTGAGTACCTAAAATTTAGCAGACTCTTTTGATAATTTTGGCCTTAATTTCTTGCAAGGGCAATCTTAATTCTGATATTTCCTAACTGTTGAACGCTTGATTTTTCAGTCTTAACATTCTTTTAAAATAGTTGCTTTGAGGGGGGTGGATTGTATGCAGCTGTCTGTATGTAGCGACTGAGAATCAAATTCAGCAATGATGTTAGAAGAGGCAATGCTATTGACTCCAACTGCACCGAGACAGTTTATGCCAAGAGTGAATTTAGCCCTGTATTGTTAGAGTTGAATCTGGTAAAAGTTGATTTTTATTCACTGACTGTTATTCTTAGTCTAGTTAAACACAATTTCTGCCTGCATTATACATCTCCTTTGATAAGCCTGAACAGATGCCATTTCCCCAGCCTCATCTAATGATCTTTCTGTTTTTGCTATTCCCATGTCCACTAAACATGTGGGATGCTCACCTTCATCATTGCTTTTCTTCGTCATTACCAGTTCCTTGAACAGAGAACCACAATGAAACATACCTGGAAGATTTATCTCATACAGCAGACCTGAAACAGTTCAATTTAAAACTATCATCTAGCTCCCAACCATTCTTCACTTTTCTGTCTGGCCTGCATTTGTAGCCAACTATGATATAAATTAATGCTATTAATTAAAATAACTTCTAGCCTGTTTCCTGGGCATCAAAATGATACTTCTCACCAGGAAATGACAGGATTCAATTCAAGGTTTTAGTCCTCTTTATAATAAAAGTGTAACATCCAGGAGTGCTGGTAAGAGACTAAAAATTATTAACTGATCAAATCATATCAAAGGTTATGCCCCTGTTATATGGTTATACACCCGATATATGGCAGGGATCCAGCCATTAAAAATGCAGATAAAATATAATATCTCCCAAATACAACAACCACAAACTAATATAAAGACAAGGTGGGTGAGGTAATATCTTTTATTGGACCAACTTCTGTTGGTGAGAGAGACAAGCTTTCGAGCTTACACAGAGCTCTTCTTCAACTCTGGGAAATGTGATCTGCTAGTAATATGAACATAATCATATTTTGTTGGAATTATTTAAATTCCACTGAGGTGAACTGTGGTCCATTGTCCATCACTAGTTAGGGTGACCATACATCCCATTCTGGCTGGGACAGGCCCCTTTTTAAGCCCTGTCCTGGATGTCCTGACTTTTTTGGCAAAACTGGGCATTTGTCCTATTCGTTCTTACCAATTGATCATCAACTGGCAACAGCAAACTGGACAAATGCAGGGTGTGGAAGAATGTTTGCTGGAGCAAGCAGCCCCACATGGCGGGGTTTGGATGAATGGCAACACCAGCTTTGCACAGGGTGTTCCTCGGGTGAACGGCAGCAATGCCAGCCCTGCATGGGGGGCAGGAGGGGAGGGAGGAGGGATAGCCCTGTGTGGTGTCCCATTTTCACTTTGAAAAATATGGTCACCCTATCACTAGTTGTTCTGGAATAATGAAATGAGCAAAAGTGCACTTCAGTTTCTCAATAACACTGCAAGATGTTATGTCTTTCAAGAGTATTATTTCTGTATATGTGGAAAAATACTCCACTGCAATCAGGTAATTATGTCCTCTAAATTTGCATAAATCTGCACCTCATCTTTTCCAAGATCTGTCTGGCAAAGATGTGTGTACGCTATATGGTTTATCATTGTCTCTTGTGGTTATTTGCACTGGATTTCTCTTCAGAAGTCCAATATCTCCAAATTCTCCATCGAGTTCTTCCATCTTTCTCACACTGCAGCTGAGAAACTTGTTAGCCTTTGATCCTTTGATCACATGCACTTTATATGCAAAGCTAAAGCTTTTGTCTTTGTAAATTTGTTTCTATGGTGAACTGCCCATGCAGTTCAGAATACCTCCAGGGCTAGTCAAGGCTGTGTCAGGTGATTTCAGTTCTGGAGTGGTTGAAGGTAATTGTAAGTCCCTTCTGAGATGATGGTCACATCTGTTCCTGAGTCAATTTTAAAGTCAATAGTCCTTCCATGAATATTCAGTTTCACTCTCCATGCAGACTCAGTGTCATCACACATGATAGATCCCAGAAACAATGGTTTTTTATTGTAATATCAATCAACTCCCTGACTGCTTTGGTGTGGCAAACAGCTGAAAAATGTCCATATTTTGTCCATTTATTACATATTTGACCTTTAGCTGGATACACATCTTGAGGTATGAAATGTTCCACATCTTGTGTGTTTAGTCAGAAATTCTTTGTAGTTAGCCTGGGATTCCCTCATAGCCTCAGGGCTTTTATGGTAATGACTTTTAGCAATCATGCTGTTTCTGTGTACAGCTTCTAAGTTAGTTTCAGGTTTTTCAAGTTGCTCCTGACTTTTGTTCTGTTGTTGGACTAGATCAGATTGTTTTACTATCTGCATAGCTGTGAGTAAATTTAAGTCTGTTTTTAATTGTAGTTGCTGTGAGAGGTTCTTGTCTGTTAACCCAATAACCAGCCTGTCTCGTATTTTCATGTTTTTCAGTCCTAAAATCACAGTTTTCAGCCAATGCATGCGGAGCTCTTATAAAAGATTAATCATTTTCTCCTTGTTCTTGAATTCTGTGGTGAAAACATGCTCTTTCATAAAACACATTTCTCTGAGGTATAAAGTATGCATCAAACATAGCCATAACACTTTCATAGTAATCTTTGTAACTGTCTTCAGTAAAGGCAAAATATTTAAAGATATGCTCTGCCTGCTTCCCCATAGCATAAATTAAAGAAGATACCTGAATATCTCCAGTTTCCTGGTTGTTTTGTAGCAATGCAAAATCTTACAAAATACTGTTTCTAGCCTGTTTTAAGTTCTCTAGGGCACTGAAGAGTGACATGTTGGTGAGATCAGTCCTGCAACCTTTGCTGCTTTGTTCGCAACCTTTGTTGCTGTTTTCCTTCTGTTTCTGCTCTTCTCTGGCACCAGTTAGGATACCTTTACATCTGACATCATGGCATGTACCTCTTGTACATGGTAGGTTGCAAGGCTACTACTAGCAGGTCAGAGTCTTGTACCAGATATGAACTAGCTGCAAGGCTTTGTTCTCAGAGTGATACACCAGAGCTGTTCATTATAAGACCCTTTAATGCACTGCCAGGAATAGCTGTTGAGAACTTAAGTGAGATATGTTACACATGGCTCCACTTAGGGCTTGTCTACATTTACGCACTGGTTCGGCGGCAGGCAGTCGAACTTCTGGGTTCGATTTATCGCGTCTTGTCTGTATCGATAAATCGAACCCAGAAATGCTCCCCGTCGACTCCGGTAATCCTGCTCGGCGTGAGGAGTACGCAGAGTCGACGGGGGAGCCTGCCTGCCGCATCTGGACCGGGGTAAGTTCGAACTAAGGTACGTCGACTTCAGCTACGTTATTCACGTAGCTGAAGTTGCGTACCTTAGTTCGAATTGCGGGGTTAGTGTAGACCAGGCCTTAGTGGCTGAACAGTTTGGCATTCCATTACAAGAGTATCGTGCTTAAGAAGCTCATTAGATTTTGGCACGAAAGTTTTTGTCTTTCTGCCAATAAGTCTGTCAATTCTTGATTCTAATAAAGCATTCTGAGACGGGCTGCAACATTCATGTAGAAAAGGGAGGAGCAAGAACAGAGCAGGTAATAAAGATGTCTTTGGAATTAGTTCAGTCCACCTCCACAGAAATACAATATAGGATTGTCTGCACGTGCTCCCTGCTGCCTCTGCTCCAACTTTTTCAGGCCGAGCAAAAAGTAGGAGGGTATATTCTGAACCTGGGCATGTCAAGTGACAGAGGGTTCAGAGCTGCAAAGAGGAGGAGATTTCAGCCTGAGGTTATACTATGAGTGTTTCTTAGCTGGTGCGGGGGAGTTGGAAGGAGCCGATAGAGACATGGGAGGTTTTGAAAGGTATTGAGTTTAGGAGGAGGGTTGATTGGGTTGGCAAAATTGAGTGCAGAAAGACTGGAGTTAATTGTAAGAGAATTTGTGGTGTGTGTGGTAGGATATGAGCTAGACTGGAAATGGATAGTGTGGGACTGGGAGATAACAGTGAAAGGGATACAGGGGTAGAGAGATCAAAACTGTTTTCTCCCACCCTGTCCTTTCTATAAAGGTCACAGTTTTTCATTCTGAAATGGGGAGTGGAAGAAAGTGTGTTCCTTTTTCTTCCTACTTCCCCACCAGCCTCCCTTACCCTCACCACACCACTTTCCTGAGACAGCCCTGAACACAACGTCCTAGTTTTTCTTTAAGGATGTAATCAGCCTGCAGGTGGAGAGAAGAAGGGTTCAGATTGTTAACTGCAGCCACATGACTTATTTGGCATCAGTTGCCACTGGACCCACTTTAAACATTTTAACCTGGTGAGCCAACCATATTGTGAGATAATTCCCAGAAGTGATCTTTTCAGCACTAGCAAATCCACCTGTTTCATTATTTTGATATTATTTACAGAAGTAATATTTCAGGCCCTTTTTCATCTCCATAATTTCTGCTCCTTGTTTCACTGGTGTCAATCAATCTCAGTGGAAGTTCTTCCAATTTACAATGATGTAACTGATACCAAATTTGACATGTCATATCTTGGGAAAGTACTGGTATCAAAGTACACTGACCTACCAGAACACTGCTATTCTTCAGACATCTAGGCAGCCTTATCAGTTTGGCTTATATCTAGTGTAATCAATGGTCCAGGTCATCCCTGCAATCCATATTACATATCCACATTACTGTATTTCTTTCTCTTTCATGTCAGCACCATGCATTCCTTCTTCACAAACCCATCTTTCCCTGTCATGGCAATAGCAATGGCAAGGAGGGCACAGACAGGTTGAAGCATATGTCCCTGGTCTCCCATGGATCCCCTCGTGTCTACTAGGTTTCAGGATAGGCCTCACAACTTTTCCATTGGGAGGGAAGCAGCCCTCTCCCTCCTCAGTTGGGCAGAGGAAGAAAGGGGATCCTGACAGATTTCCTCCCCCCAGAGCCACATAATCTGGCCCACTACTCTTTAAAACAGAAATTTCTCCCACAATGAGTAAGCCATAGGGTTTAGCTCCCTAGAACAGCCTTTGAAGAAAGTGCAGTGTGTTTCAATACAGCAGTGGTTCCCAAACTTGTTCCGCCGCTTGTGCAGGGAAAGCCCCTGGCGGGCTGGGCCGGTTTGTGTACCTGCCGTGTCTGCAGGTTCGTCCAATCGCGGCTCCCAGTGGCCACGGTTCGCTACTCCAGGCCAATGGGAGCTGCTGGAAGCGGCAGCCAGCACATCCCTCGGCCCGCACCGCTTCCCACAGCTCCCAGTGGCCGCGGCTCGTCACTCCAGGCCAAGCCCAGGTGATTGGCCGAACCTGTGGACACGGCAGGTACACAAACCAGCCCGGCCCGCCAGGGGCTTTCTCTGCACAAGCAGCGGAACAAGTTTGGGAACCACTGCAATACAGTTTGCTTTCACGTAAACAATTTGTTTGTGACTCATACGTTGTCATCAATATGCCTTCTGTATAGGCTATTGAAAATGCCATTGAGCCTTTATTTGTATTTGAATCACGTTTACCAAATGTTGAGATTTCATATGATAGTGAGGAGATTTGGAGGGAGTGGGGAATGCAGACATTTTTTTCCATATCCAGGAAGAAAGAGCTCATCTATGTGCTCGATTACTGTGAAAAGTCAATGTGAAAGGCAAATAACAATTCCTGACAAACCCACCTCCTGTCTCTCTGTTTGCATCCTTCTAAAACATCACCTCTCCTCTCCATCAGGACTGGCACTCAGAGATACCAGATGGCAGCATCAAGATTGTAGCACCCTTTACTGTCCGCCCTTTACTGTCTGGTAAAAGTGTTGACATTTCTGCCTGCAATGAGAATTGAAAACATTTAAAAATATATGAAACATGAACAGTCAGTGTCTAAAATGTTGTTTACACAATTGCTAATGTGCTTCGACTTCAATAGAATGCTTGCTAGTTCTGCAGAACTCACAGCTGTGAACGGGACACCTTCTTCAGTTGTTTCTATTACATGATAAAAATAACCTCACTTTTCTCTCAATAACAATTCTATAGTGAGTTCATGGTAACCGTAAAGGACACTGTTGCTACTGTAGTGAGTTTGCTGGCAGGAATTCCTGATCAACAAAGCTCTGAGAATGACATCTCTTGGAATGATCTCTAGGAAGCGCTGCCTCCTCCTCTGGGAGACTTTGTCATATTAGTCAGGATTAGGGTGGGAGTATGCTTCCCAATTTAAGTGGAAGTGAGAGAAAAGTCCAGTTGTTGTAGCAAATCCCTGATAGTCTTCTCCAGTTATTGGGGGCTCAGAACTTCAATGTGTTATTCTCTAGTTGTGCACTGATGTTTCAAAGCTAAGTTGTATACACGCTGCTTCTATCACTTAATGCAGCGCCAGTTTATGAGGACAAGTTTCATGGGAGATTTTTGGAAGCCCTGCCTGGAATACTGGAAACAGAGGCCTGACCCTGCAATGTGCTGAGCTTCTTCTGGAAAGTGTTGAACAACCTTAGCTCCCACTGGAGTTGAGTTGGGATGCTTGCAGGAGGTACTCCATCCCTCATGGCATTGGGCATTAGCCAGTCAAGGGTAAACACGGGTATGGAGTTTACCCACTTCTAATTTGGGGAATATGGAATTTAGTTTAGGTTAGTTTACCACTACATCACTAGCACTAGCTGGCTTGCAGTACAGAACTGATGTTTGTAGGGAGCATGCTAGATGAACTGCTTCTTCCTATGTACCCCCCTGCAGTTGACTCATGAAGCAGCCTCTCTTGTGATGGGTTTTTAAAACGACTTCTTTTATCATCTCAATCTTCATGCTGGGCATTTGTGGAAGTGAAATGAAAAAGGAAAACTTGCCTCCAGGTTTGGAACACTCGAAGTGCAGAAGTGTTTGGATCCAGGGTTTTGTCTCTGGCCCATCTCTAGTGCAAATCTGAAAAGGATTAAAAAAATATAGCAAAATATAAAACAATACACCCCAATAAGAAACATAGAAATTAATGTATATAACATTTAAAATGAATTTCCTAATATAAGAAATTCTCTACATAACATGTAACTTGCTTTAATATCAGCCTAGTAAGCAGTTTAGAGATGGTGGGAACTGTTTTACAGTGCATTTAAATTATGAGGCACAGTTTCTGTAAAAAGTAGTGTGCAACAGTTTTAAGATTTTTGCTTTTAGTATTTCCATTCTATGAACAGAAACAATAATGATCAGAAATATGGTCACTAAAATTCATAGTTCTTAGGCAGAATATATACGGATGCAATTCGGTATTCTATCTCTGAGTGAGGATGATAGTCTCATTAATTAGTGGAAGAGAAATATCTGCATTTAAATTGATGGGGCTTGAGTATACTATTACACTGATATGTAATTCTGCTTTATGCTATTAAAATTGTCCCATTATATCTATTCCAACTTATTCTTTAAACCAGTATTTCATTTTACATTTGATTCTCCATTTTGCTACTCTTTTCTCTGTGAAATGCTTTTCATTGTAAGCAAGCTTTCTATTAAGAAGCTTTCTATTAATAACTAACATGGACCTTTAATCCCCAAAGTGTGGAGCAAGAGCAATTAAAAGGGAGTGGGACAACAAAATGTGAGACATAACATACAAATCCCTGGGATTATGAAATAATTAATATATGCTGCTTAAAGTATTAGAACAGAAGAAGCACAAGTGTCTGAGAAATGAATACTAGTTTCTGCTTGCGAATCCTATTTTATTATGACAGGCCGTATTGTCCCAAGATGGAATATTGAAACAAGAATGAATGAGATAAATAGTGCAGGGGACAGTATATGATTTTTTTTCTAGGAAGCTGAAGCCTACCCATGTCTCGTGTGATTGGCCAACCATTTCATTCTAGAAAAAAAGCTGATTGGAAACAGTTTTCTTCCTCCCTTCCACTCTGATTGGTATCTAATCCAACCAGATACCATTCAGGTTTTTAATAGGTACAGCCTGTTGTTTAGTGCATTTAAAGGAACATGAATCCTATCCCTACCCTTTGTTGGGTTTTTCCCCACTTTATCCCAGTGAGAAACTGCATTTTTCTAATACACCAAAAGAATGAAAATAGTAGAGATTATTTTAAACAAAATATTACATAGATTTATTAAGTGCCTCCAAAATTTACCAGGGGCAATATGCTGTACAATACATTGTCTGATTTACCTCAGAAAAATTGAACACCACAGTATTTTTGGAGGGATCTCCCATTTTTTCTCAACGTCATTAAGAATTTGTGGAGAAAGAGTTGTTTATTAGATAGACCCTGTGGAAAATGAGAATCTGCGTCTTGGATATAGAGAAAAGAATTTAACTTTACCATGAAGAAGTTAATATAATACTTGATACAAAGGGCTGGAGTGAATATGTGGGGCACAAATGGTTTGTGTCAGTGCATGATGTTCCTGGATTTTGTTATTGTTCCTTCATGTTTTAAATGCTCTCATTTCATCATCTGGGCTGAGTGATACCATTAAGGAAACCTATTTTGAAAAAGTTCAGGGATCTGGTCCCTCTTTATTAGTAGTTTGATGACATCTAGTGGTAGTAGGGTATATAGCAAGTTTTACCTCCTAGTGAGCTGTAAAAACATGATCGCCACATTAGAAACAATCTAATCTTAGTTGTGGGGACAAGAAGACTGAAAAAAACAGAATGGTAGGGACTATTCTAAACGGGGGACAACAGCAGTATCTCCTCCCTTTTCACTTGATGCTAACTGAAAAAACAGGGGATTTGTAGTAATTCTTTAGAATGTAAAGAAACTGATGTCCATGTACATTATTTCAACATACGACTCCTCTGGTAGTATCCATGGTGGAAGCTGTATTGGAGACCAGGCTCAGGGTTAGATGATACTGTGATAAAAACCCGTGTTTACTCTTCAGTCTCCACGGTTAGTACTGTAGCATAATGCAGATAATGAGTCCACGTTTTCCAAGTATAAACAAGGCCATAAGGAGCCATATGTTACCAACTAAGATAGGTAAGAATTGTACAATGTGATAAGGAATGTTAGGTGCTGACAGGACAAAGCAGGAAATATGATGCTGTGGCTGTGTAATACTGAGGGAGTGCTAACCTCTCAGTGCTAGCTTCTCTGTTGCCTTCATTAGCATTTATGCAAGGGAGACTCAGAATCAGGCCCAATGAATGCAATAAAGTAAATTAAGGAAACAAGGCTGTGGGAGTTCTTTTTTCTTCCCTCAAAGAATTAGTGTTGAATAACGGTGCTTTGCTTGAATAGCCCTGTTTTCCACAACACGAACATTTTATTTTTAATAAATATTTATGGGGAGTTGGTGGGGGAGGAGGAGATAATATTTCGTTGATTAAAAAACCCTGTGATTCAATAAATGACATTAAGCTACTGTTTTTTGTGCTTTTCTTTCAATACTATGAATATTTAGTGTGTGTGTGTGTGCGTGCATATGTGTGTGTGCGAGACAGGTGGCAATGGGGTTGCTATGGCAATTACTTGTCACTAATGATAGGAGGGTAATTACTGCAGCAAATTCCCACATAGCTATTCAGCACACAAGTTAGACTATTTCCCCTGTTATATTCCCTCTGTACTTGCAAGATTATCTTTTTTTTCCCAGCAGACTATTCGCCAGATTCTTATCTCACTTATACTGCTGTAAACACTTGATTCTTAGCTCATTTACACTGGTGTAAATCAGGTATATCTTTAGTGAACTAAATGGAGTTACACCAATGTAAAACTGATTTAGGTGAGCTCAGAATCAGGCCCTGTGAGAGAAAGGAAAGAAACTGATGTATCAGTGAAAAGTCAGCATAGACTCTATTCATTTATGGCAGTGGTGCTCAAACTTTTCCAGTCCCCCCTCACCTCCCGCTTACCATTAATGGAATCTGTCCACACCGCCCCTCCATTACTGTGCAGCCAAGGCTTCCTCAGCAACGCAGCTTGGGCTGAAGCTACTGTACAGCTACTGAGCCGGGGATTGAACTGAGGATGGGGAAGGAGCTGGGGCTAGAAGCAAAGCTGGTCTGGGGGCAAAGAGGGAATGAGGGCAGAGCTGGTCTGGGGCCAGAGCAGGGGGCAGTGTAGAGCTGCAGCTGGGGGCAGAGTGGGGGTAATAGCAGAGCCGGACCTGGAGGCAGAGCAGGACTGGGGGCTGAACAGAGTTGGAGGTGAAGCTGGTCTGGGAGCAGATCGGGGCTGTGGCACTCCCTTACCACACATTGTGAGGGCCATGGCCCTGCTGCACATGCACATACACACATACGAATGTTCCTCTGCACCCCCCCAAAGGGGGCATACCCCACACTTTGAAAACCACTGATTTATGTCACAATCCAATCTTTCCCCCTTTTTAAAGCTTTCAGAAAATGAAAAAACAATGTATAGCACATTTCTGAAGTAAGTTCAGTTAAAATTAGTTGTATATTTTCCACCTTCCCTTCCCCTCTGCTCGCTGTCCATCAAGATGTTTGCAGGTGGACAGCAGCTCATCACCTGATGTAAATCAGGAGTGGCTCCATTGCACTTAATCTTTAAATTATTTCCATCTCAAAGTGAACCTATGTTTGAAGCATTTCTAGAAAGAATAAGATACAGCTGCAAGTTTTTGTCTGAAATATATCACTGACTTTTTTGGTTTGCAGTATAAAGATGATTAGTCTAGTGGTCTCAAAAACAGAATATCAGTTTCACTGGGCCAGAGTGGTGCTTGGACTAGAGTTTGTTTCTTAATAGTGTCTTCTTTGCCATATTTTTGCCTTTTACTAGTGAAAATAAAATCTGGCTGTCTACTTTTGATTGACTGGGGATAAAGTTATCAAGATGGAGCCTGGCCTTGAAGTCCCTTGTGCATTCTGATATTCCCAGGTGACAGTGCTGTGTTAATCTGAAAGTATGCACACATACTTTTCTATTTTACCTAGATGAAGCCATGGCCATGGGTTTCATAACTAAGGCATTTCATAACTAAGCTTTCTATGCACAGAGGACTACCTACTGTGCCACTGTTAATAATGATATTTAGTGCTCATATCCATCTATTTCTTTCAATCTCATTCTTTGAGAAATTTAAGATGTTGTCACTGTGAGATTATTGGTATTAAAGAAAGCAAACATCTATTTAACTAAATTCTTACCTGCCCTTCCACCTCTAAGGTACCAAACTCATTTTGTCCATGTGACATCTCTTATTGTTTATCCAGAGTTTCTTTTTTTAAGTAAGTGTAGAATTATGAAATGTTTATAAATAATTATTTGCTTCAGTGAATGTAATAAAGCTAAAAGGAAAAAAAATTGCAATTAGAATTTGCATAAATTCTTTGACCGTGATTGAAACATCTCAATTCATAACTGAAAGCAGGTCAGTGTTTTGGATAAAAGAAAGCTAAATCAATTTGTCTACTGTTGACCTTTCACATTAAAAAAAAAATCATGGTGTAGCAACATGAGTAATTGGGTGTTTAAATAAATTAGAGATGTTCACAGAATTACTTCCCCTTTCTTTGTTTATGCCTCAAGTGTGCCTTTTAGAAATAGGAAGGTTGATTTATAATCTTCTTCAGATGTGTGAATCAGTAAATCTTGTGAGTCATTTGCTCCTCACAGATAGCCCTTAAATTCCCAAGGATTTCGTAAGAAGCACTTCCTATTATTCTCACTAAAAAGCTGAAGCCTACTGCCAATTAAAATTCAGTGCACAAGGTGTCCGATAACCCTGATAATCAGTAAAAGCATGTCAGAGAGTGAGATGGTTCCTCCTGAATAAATAGAAATCTCAACAAGTAGTTAACTTTCAGTAGGAAGAGACTCATTACTGGGCTGGCTTGCTGCCTATTTCTGTCTGAAATGCTGATTAAAGAAATAACAACATATAGGACAAAGCTCAGTCCTGGCATAAGCAGTAGGGAAGGTAGTGGGAGATATATCAGCTTACGCCAAGGCTGAACTTGGCTCAGAAAGCTAATTAATAACCTGTTTCATCAATTTCAGTACACAGGAACGTTTAATTTTTCAAAAAAGCAGGGACACTGCTTGTTTTATTGCATCAGCACTTTGACTTCTGGTGAGATGAGTTCACATCCCAAAGGGACTTCAGATCAGCAGGGTAGCTGATTCCAGGGTAAAGAGAAAGAGAAAATGTGCAAACTTGGTGAAGCACACCACAAGCTCCAGCTTGCAAACCGCACAAACAGAGATTGCAGCCTGTCCAGCTCACAGGCTCTCACCTAATACAACATGCTGTAAGTTGTGAAGAAATGTGTTTAAGTATAAATAGTCTCTACTGGCTTCAGGAAGTAAAACTGTTCCCTTAGTTCAGTCAACACATTGCTTGCTGGGGAAGCTGAGAGGCCAATGTCCTAGACTCACCAGTGATTTCTCCCTATAAAATGAAAGTAGGCAATAATTGAGTGTATAATATTGTCTATTAGATGGTACATAAAGGCATGCATTGTATGCACATACTGTAGCTGTATAGAAAACATTCAGATTGAGCCTGCTTTTAGCCGGGTGCCTCATACAGTGGTAATTAAGGAGAACAGTATTTTGATTTGCTACTATTTGCAGTTCTGCAAGAAAAACAGGGTTTAGGCCATCTTGTGCTGTGCATTGTTGCCATGCTTAATCTTCTTATTCACTAGGAACAATTACAAATAACACCTATGGGGAATTTAATTGCTTGGCTCCTTCTCCTACAGCAACTGTAATTATGGTGCAGTAGTATTTATAAAACAGAAACAAAAACAGGGCGTGGCTCTTTTGACTTTTACTAGGGCTTTAGCCCTGAGAGTCCCACAGTTGAACACCAGGCCTGTATCTCTCATGGCGAGAGGCCAAGCTAAATGAAATATTAAAATTATAGTAAAAACCTTAGCACTTACCTAGCACCTTCCATGTAAGGATGTTGTATGTATTTATCCTCACAACAGCACTGTGAATTAGCATGACATTCCCTATTTTCCAGATGAGGAAACTAAGCCACAGAAATGGGCTAGATCGTTTCCTTTTGGGGAGAAACCCACAGGAAGGCTCGGAGAAACTAATAAAATCTGTGGGCAAAAGAGGTTGAGCTTACAGTTTCCAATCTCAGGCAGAAGGGGCTTTGAAGGGGATAGAATGGGCAAGAGGCATGGCCTTTCAAGCCCATGGACCTTGAGAAGATATGGGGAATGGATCCACAGAGGCAGGAGACATCCATATGGATTAGTGTTTGCTGCCATTGTTTGAGTCCCTCTCTGGCTGCAACGTAGCAGCAGTGGAGAGGTGATCTGTGGAAGGTGTGGTTACTGTAAGCAGCATTATGGCCTGCATGGAATTCTGTGGTCCCCTGCTTATATCCCTCCCACAAAGCCCTAAACCTATGAAGTTCTGGTGGAGAAGACTCTGCTTGACCCAGGGGAATGGTAGGATAACATGATAGACCTGCAGGTTGGCCCCTTTTGAGTCCCCAAAAGAGATGTCACATCAGAGTCCGCTTAGCTTAGAGAAGAGGAGAGATGATCCAGCTTTCATTGGCTTGCCCACTGTCACATAGAAAGTCTGAAATAGAACCTAGATCTCCTAACTTTGTTATGCACTTTAACCACATTGCTATTTTTGGCAGCTAAATTAAAGCACTGATGGCACACCACAGATACGCATGTCTATGGTGTCTTTGTTGTTATCCCATGCCTCACTTGCAAATTAGCTTTACTTCATTTGTGGGCATTTTGATCTTAGTTATGTTGGGGTAAATTGACTTCAATTATATCCAGCTTTACACCGTCGTTACTGAGATCAGAATCTGGGCGCATGGCAGAGTCCCAGAGGAAAACCAGAGCAGCTGTGAGGTGCAGGCAGACCCCAGAGGGAGGAAGAAATGCAACTCTCCCAGTAGATCATGGTAGATAGTGGCAGTGGCCAGGGACAGCATCTGCAAGGGCAAGAATGTAGAGATGCATAGCTCCCGAATCGCCAGTCCACAGGCGCGGCAAACTGCTCCCATGGCTACGAGGCAGGAGTGACCTTCAATCCAGCGTTTGTGTTTGGGAAACTTATTTGGCTGATTTGATTGTACCCTCGCAGCTGGTGTTCACGCGCTCAAGAGATGGGTTCGTTATCTTATGTGCATGTATACTGCCTGGCTCTTCTATGCGCAAGAATGTAACCACTAAGAAGAGTTGTAAACAAAGTAAGGAGAGAAATAAAAACCCCAGGAAAAGTTTTCCTGGGAGGCTTTTTGCAAGAGGCTTGTAAAGCTCTCTAGCTACCACAGACCTGGCGTTCTGTTTCCTTTCCTGCGTCGTCACCACAGCTGGTGACCCCGACGTGATACCCCTCTACTCACCGGCTGGATACGCCGAGCGCGCCCGCGGCTGTTTGCCGCCCCTTATTCGTGAGTATGGGGGGGAAACTTTCCAGTGCCCAGAAGGAGCACGCAAGAGAGTTACAAGAGATTATACGACAGCGATCATGTGTCGCTGTCCCGGTCACTCATATTGAGGACCTCCTAAGGGAAATAGATCGCCAGTGCCCCTGGTATCCAGACTGCGGGTCATTGCAGCTTTTTGATTGGATACAGATTGGGATCACCTTGTATAGTAAACCCCGTGCCCCAGTTCAGTGCCTGCTGCTCTGGCAGCGTTGTAAGGAGGCACTGGAGGGGATCGGCCCCAACAGCCCCAAGCCGGTCCCCCTTTTGCCCCCAGGTGATGGGCCACCCCCCTCCTGCCCACAGCTGACCCTCCCTGCGCCGCCGCCCGTGGCGGCGCCCCCCTGCCTACCGGTCGGGCAGGGGGGCGCTGTCGCCGCGGCGGTGCGGCAAGCGCGTGAGGCCGGTCTCTTGACCGATGAGGAATCCAAGTGTGGGTTCGAGGCGTTTCCCGTCTCTTGGCGGGATAATGGAAATGGGGGGCAGATAGTGGACTGGGAGGCTCTCCCCTACTCAGTTCTGCGCGAGCTCCGCAAGGCAGTTCGTGAGACCGGGGTGCGGTCCACTTTCACCCTGGGGATCTTGGAAGGTGTGTCAAACGGTTACTTCTTGCTCCCCCAAGATTGGAAAGACATGTGTCGCATGGTGCTGTCTCCCGCGCAGTACGTTGTGTGGGATAGCGAGTACCAGCGAGAGGCGCTTGCAGCAGCAGCGCAAGGTGTGGGGGCTTATCTTGCTGAGCAGTTATATGGCACAGGGCAGTTTTCGAGCATCCCCGAGCAGGCGGCGGGCACGCCCCGGGTAGCTTTTCCCATCATTGGCCAGTGTGTCCGTCGCGCGTTCCGCAGGGTCCCCGCTGCAGGCGAGTCCTCTAAGTCCTTTGCGGTTACTCGGCAGGGTGCCACCGAACCATTCCACCAGTTTATTGACCGCCTCCAAGAGGCAGTCCAGAGGCAGATTGATAACCCGCAAGCCCAGACTGAACTAATGATAAAATTGGCTTACGAAAATGCCAATGCAGACTGCCGCCGTGCCATGCAGGCAGTGGTCGGGCGCCCCGGGTATACCCTGGCAGAATTGCTGCAGGCGTGTGCTGACGTAGGCACTCAGACCCATCAGATGGCCCTGCTGGCAGCTGCCCTGCACAAGGGGCAGAAGCCTCAGGGGAACTGCTTTAACTGCCAGAAGCCCGGACATTTTTGGCGGGAGTGTCGGGCCCCTGCGGGGGGCATGTGTAAAAACAAACCCAAGCCCCGGACAGACCAGAGGCCCCGCACGCTGTGTCCGAAATGCAAAAAGGGCTACCATTGGGCTGCGCAGTGTCGCTTGGCCGGGGGTGACAGCCGGGTCTTGGCTGCTAACCGAGACAACCCCCCGGGAAACTAGTAGGCGGGCCTGCGACCAGCCCGAGACCCAAGGCCGCGCCCCTCTCCGTGCACGACGCCCCCGCCGCCACAAGGGGCAGTGCGGGGATTGACCTTGTTAATCAGGAAAATATGGATATCACTCTCCCCGGGGAGGTCCTCCTCATGCCGTCCCAGATTCAGGGCCCGCTGCCGGAGGGCATGGTGGGCCTTGTCCTACCCCGCTCGTCCGCCAGCAAGCAGGGCCTGTTTGTGGTGCCTGGGGTGGTGGATTCGGACTATGGTGGAATTATCCATGTTCAACTGTGGAGTCATCTCCAGAAACGGCTGTTTCAGGGAGATGCCTGGGCGCAACTCATACTTGTGCCCTACTCCCTTCCGGCAGGGGGAAGAAACGTTCCCCGAACCGGAGGCTTCGGGTCCACCGACCAGCGCACTATTCACCCACAAGTGGCAGCAGTTGTTAAAGACATTGGAGCACCCCAACCCAAACGCATTTACTGCCTCAACGATCAGCCGTTCGAGGGTGTTATCGACTCTGGGGCAGACATTACCGTCATTGCCGCTGCGCAGTGGCCCGCCCATTGGCCCACAGAGCAGGCTCCGGCAGTTTGGGGTGTGGGCGGGGCACAGGACTCACAACGAAGTGCCCGATGGTTGGAGGTTAGGGCGCCCCAAGGCATCCGCCGCGCCCGTATCCGGCCTATCATTCTCCCCGTCCACCTCAACCTGTGGGGCCGTGATTTATTGACACAGTTCACTGCCACCATCCATATCAATGATTAGGCATACGGCCCTCCCCCTCCGTTGGCTCACTGACGAACCCGTATGGGTTGCGCAGTGGCCGCTTCCTTTAGAAAAGCTGGAGGCCCTCCAGCACTTGGTTAATGACCAGCTGAAGGCAGGACGTTTGGAGGAGTCCACTAGCCCCTTTAATACCCCCGTGTTTGTGATTAAAAAGAAATCTGGCAAGTGGCGCCTCCTGCAGGACCTTCGCGCCATTAACAAAATTATACAGCCTATGGGTCCCCTGCAGTGTGGTACCCCTAATCCCAACCTTATTCCCTGTGATTACCGGTTATTTGTAATAGATTTAAAGGATTGTTTTTTTACCATCCCCTTGCACCCTGAGGACCGGGTGCACTTTGCCTTCACTGTTCCGGTTTTGAATCACTCCCAGCCCACTCCACGCTATCAGTGGAATGTGCTCCCTCAAGGCATGTTGAATAGCCCCACCTTGTGTCAGCATTTTGTTGCGCAGGCCCTACGGCCCTTCCGCGCAGCACACCCAGATGCCTTAATTTACCACTACATGGATGACATCCTGGTGGCTCACCCCGTCCTCCCTGATGACTGGCTGGACGAACTGCGCCACCAGCTTGCGGCGTGTGGCCTGGTTGTGGCACCGGACAAGATCCAGCGTCAGCCACCCTTTTTGTATCTTGGTCACCGCATGCTCCAGTCATATGCCCGTCCAGTTTGTCCCGAGTTGGTATTGCCCAACCCTCTTACGTTTGTACAGCTTCAACAGTTATTGGGGTCCCTTAATTGGATTCGTCCTTTTTGCCCTCTGACTACCTCCGTGCTGTCCCCTCTTTTTTCTGGCCTTCGGCAGGGCCGTCTCCCCGGAGATATCATTCCCGTTTCCCAGGAACAGCGCCAAGCGGTCACCCTCATTAACCAGACCCTGGCCCAGGTGTGGGTCGACCGCCGAGAAAGGGAACAGCCCCTTTTTGCCATTTTGCTTCCCACACTCTCACAACCGACAGCTGTCCTCGCCCAGGAGGGGGCGGCAGCGCGTCTTCGTTTAATTGAATGGATTTATTTGACCCACTCCCCTCCGCATACTATTCAGACACTCCCTCAACAGGCCGCAGAGCTGATTTTTAAAGTGCGAGAACGGTCCCGTACCCTCTTGGGTTGGGACCCCGTTGCCATTATTGTCCCCATCCCGGCTAAAGACTGGGAACGCACTGTCTCTTGCAGTGCCACCCTCCAATTGTCTCTTGCTGACTATGTTGGGGAAGTTAAATATCACATTCCCCCTGACCCCCGTCTTTCATTCCTACAACAACGTTGCCTTCACCTCCGGCCGTCCTTGTCAACCGTCCCCATTAAGGATGCACTTACCCTTTTTACGGACGGCGGCCCAACACGAGGTGCGGTCAGCTGGCAGGTGCAAGGCACTTGGCAAGTCCGCTTTACCCTGCCTCAGCGCTCCCCACAGCGCGCAGAGTTGGCTGCTGTCATCCTGGCCTGCCGATGCTTCCAGGATGACCCTTTTAATTTGATTACTGACAGTCTTTATGTTACTAATGTTTTTAAGTCTCTTCCAGGTTCCTATGTGTCGCCCTCCTGTGATGACAATTTGTTGGCCCTTTTTCTTACCCTGCAACAGCTCCTTTCCTCCCGCTCTAGCCCACTGTTTGTGGCACACATTCGCAGTCACACCACACTACCGGGCCTATTAACAGAAGGCAACACGGTGGCCGACCAGGCGGTCAAATCGGTGGCCTCAATTTTTTCCTCCCCAATCGAAAGCCACGCCTTTTTTCATCAATCCGCCAAGGCCCTTGCCAAGCAGTTCACTCTCCCATTGTATCAGGCGCAGGCCATTGTTCGCCAGTGTGACCTTTGCGCTTCTCTCTCCAATAGCCCGGAGGTAGGGGTTAACCCTCGTGGAACCTCGGCCAACCAGCTCTGGCAAATGGATGTTACACATTTCCCTCCCTTTGCCCCCTGGCAGTATCTTCACGTGTGTGTAGATACCTTTTCCCATTATGTGTGGGTCACCCCCCAGAAGGGTGAGGCCTCTCGTCATGTTATTAATCACATGATTCGCGCTATGGCAATCATGGGTCACCCATCCCATCTTAAGACCGACAACGGCCCCGCCTACTGTAGCTCGGCCTTTGCCTCCTTCTGTACCACGTGGGACATTGTCCACACGTTTGGTATCCCGTATAACCCCACAGGCCAGGCCATTGTGGAACGAGCCAATCGTGCGCTCAAACAAGCCCTGGTCCGCCAAAAACAGAAAGGGGGGATTCCCGTAGGCCTTCCTCCCCGCCAGGAATGGCTGGCTGCAGTGCTTTTTACCCTGAATCATTTGAATTTGACTGACAACTACTCTGCAGCAGAATGTCATTTTCGCAGCTACCAGGCCTTGCCCCGCCCCTTTGTTAAATATCGCAAGGCCCCAGACCCTCAGTGGCATGGCCCAGTGCCCCTTATAACGTGGGGACGAGGGCATGCTGCCGTTTCTCTTCCTACAGGTCCGTTGTGGGTCCCGGCGCGTAACGTCCGCCCGTGGCACGGCGATGGCCTGGCACCAGGGACTATCGAACCCCATTCCACAGTTCAACCTACATCTGCAGGATCCCGAGCGTCCTCGCCAGCGCCCCCCGCGGGGGCCCCCGCAGCGCATAACCTGGGGACAGGTTAAAGCCCTTTCATTGCAGGCCGAGCAGCTGCGAGTGCAGCAGCAGCTAGAAACTACCGCAGAAAATTACCTTGTGACATTGTTAGCTTGCCTTAATGCTAATTCACTCCTTATTTTGTGTGTATTGGGGAGTTTCCTGTTGGCCCCTAGCTGCCAAGGCGAACCCCAGATGGAGCAGCGGCTGCAGTTTAACACCTGGGTCCACCTGGCAGAAGTATTAAATCAATCTGATTTCTGCCTGGCCGTTGCCCCGGAAATGCAAGGTCTGTTAAGTACCTGCCTTGTTCCTGTCTGTAAACCACCCAGCAACATCTGGGGTGTGAGACAGTGAAAGAAATGTGCTGTTTTAAGCTTGCTGATAATAGTTTTGTATGCAATAGCAAATTGATATGCTGAAATGCTATGCTTAAGTCATCCGCCAAGACGTTTTTCTTCCTTGGTAGGATTATATTTAGTTATAGCCACCCTTAGAGTGGATGAAGACCCTTTTATAGTATGGGGTCCTAGTTTTGATGTTTGACGTTTTACTTTGCTGCTTTGTTTAATGTATACCCAATCTAGTGGCATTGTGTATGCTACCCTGCGAGAGTGTTTTGTTTAAACACCGCATTTATAAAATAAAACAGGGGGAGATGTAGAGATGCATAGCTCCCGAATCGCCAGTCCACAGGCGCGGCAAACTGCTCCCATGGCTACGAGGCAGGAGTGACCTTCAATCCAGCGTTTGTGTTTGGGAAACTTATTTGGCTGATTTGATTGTACCCTCGCAGCTGGTGTTCACGCGCTCAAGAGATGGGTTCGTTATCTTATGTGCATGTATACTGCCTGGCTCTTCTATGCGCAAGAATGTAACCACTAAGAAGAGTTGTAAACAAAGTAAGGAGAGAAATAAAAACCCCAGGAAAAGTTTTCCTGGGAGGCTTTTTGCAAGAGGCTTGTAAAGCTCTCTAGCTACCACAGACCTGGCGTTCTGTTTCCTTTCCTGCGTCGTCACCACACAAGAAGAGCATGGAAAAAAGACAGGGAGATGGAGAGGCAAGTTATGGATGCTATCCTGAACCAGAATGCTCTCTGCCAAAATTGGTAGGCCTGCAGTCCTGTACTTTAGGATAGGTCATGTCCTTCAGCCCCTGGACTATAGTGACTACTGGGACCTGCAGCAGCTCCTCCGTATCCCCATAGCAATGCTACCAGCAGCCATTCCCCACTTGAACCAACTGCTGGGCACCAAGAACACTGGGAGCCCAGCACTTCTGAGCCCTGCAGTGCCCCTCATAATTTTGAGTCGTGGCACTCAACTTCACAGCCCAGGCAGACAAGAAGAGGCAGAGGGAAGGTGTATAGTCAACCGTGACTTTAAGCTCCCCCACACACATACACCCCATGTTCTGTTTGCAGGGGTCCTACTGTTGCACTTTAATTTTTCGTGGGCTAAAACCCACTTGTGGGTTTAGCCCACGAAAGCTTATGCTCAAATAAATTTGTTAGTCTCTAAGGTGCCACAAGTACTCCTCGTTCTTTTTGCTGATACAGACTAACACGGCTACCACTCTGAAACTTTAATTTTTGTTTGCACTGTTGCTTTAATTGGAGGTTTGTTTATATTTGGTTACTTAGTATCTTGTTTAGTTAAATGCTTTTTATAATATAAAAACATTATTTTTCCATTGGTGCAATTAAAACTTTATTTTTGGTTATGTTACTGTTCTTTCATAACGAAAACCATTTACAATCCATCCATTATGAGTCATCATTGCATTTAACTCAGAAAATCCTTTCAATAAAGCTGAAATAATTCATAGGGTTTTACAAAAGTACACAGGGAATGTTCCACTTCCACCACCCATGCACAGCGCCCCCTCTGCTTCCCCATGAGGTAACAGCCACACTTGTTCAGTCATGAGACTCAAAATATGAACAATAGGCATCCCTGACAGTATTTCCCCAGGTGCTAGCGTTTTCTGTGATAAGCCTTGCTGGCTGCCCAAATCGCCAAGCAAGTAGCTGAACCTCAGCCTCCCACCCATTGTTACGGCTTCTCCCCTTGCTCTCACATATACTGTAAAGAACACAATATGTAATTAGAATGATCAGAACAATTTTTTTCCCTGCTACTTCCTACCTCTTCTGTCAACAGCCCCATTTGCCTTTCAAGGCCAACTGCACACTGGACTACCATTTTGCCACTACTTAGGTAATAGTTAAAATGTTCCTTCTAGCCAATCAGCCTCAGTGTGGCTTCATTAACCAGGACATCCGGGGATAAGCCAGGTCTCCCAGAATAACCAGTCCAACTTCCACACCTTTGATGTCCATGGTGATCCTAGGGGCAAACAGTCCTTTCTCCATTAATCTAAATAGAACCAAGCCCCAAGAGATCCTCACATCATGGACTGTTCCAGACCACCCTCCATTTATTTCTGTAAAACTGCCACAGTGGTCAGCCTTTGAAGCAGCCTGGCAGGGTGGAGGGGGCAGATGATAGGTACATGTGTTCCATAAACTGTCCAATGCAGTTTGGAAACCCCATGCATGCAAAGCCATCAACAGTCTCTTGACCATTACCTAGCTTCACAGCCTGGTTAGACAGCAGATCTGCATGAAAACGTCTCCAACAGCTGATCTCCCCACGTCTAATTGGCTGGCTACAGCCCAGTAACATTCTGGGGCATCAGCCTCCAGATGGCAATGGTGACCTGCTTCTCCACAGGGTGTGGGGTACTGCATGTTGGTACGTTGTAACTGGAGCTCTGGGGTCAGTTCTGCACAGATCTCAAAAAAGATAGCCCTCCCCACCTTGAAATTCTCTGACCCCTACTGGTCATGCCTGCTCTGCATAATAATCCTGTCCCAGCAATCCATGCAGGTTTTCTGGGCCCATAAATAGTGCTGAACTGTTCAGCTGATCCAGGAACTAGGCCTCTAGTTCCGACAGTTCAACACTGTCTTTTTTCTCCCCCTTGTCCTGCTGCCGTCATGTCAGAGTGTTCTGCAGCTGCTGGAGGAGTTGCTGCTGCTACCATAGAATATTCTCCTGCTCCCACATCACCTGCTCAGTTCTGAAATGGGTGAAGTCCTATTCTGAAGTCACCCAGCTTTGACACTGTAACACAGCTCAAGCAGCCTCTGTGTATTTGCACTTGTCACCTTAGCATCGCAAAGCATTGCTGGGTCCACGCGAGCTGACAGCAATTTGAAAATGGCATGAGCCAGCCACAAAGGAAGCATGAATTGGAGACAGTGGAAACATGGGATTTTTTTAAAAAATTGAACTAACTGGCTTCCCACAATTCAAAGCCCAAACAGTCCCAGGATGCATGCTGCTTGGCAGTGAAGCAACAAACCATGAGATATACATACACACAGAACACGACTCCTTCTGTTAGCAGCAAGCTGCCACTGTCTGGTCACACAATATGAATTGAAGCAGAAACAGATATTCCATGTGCATGCTATTGGTGTGAGTTGCATGTTGCAAATTACTTGATGCATACCAAAAACCTTCAGATTAAACCCCTTGTGTTGAAATACCATAATGTGGAAGTTCAAGATTGTGCCATAAAATTTGCTCTTGTTGCAGAAATAAAAAAAACCACTAGGTTGCTTTAGTTCCCTCTTCATTTTCATCAAGATGTTGCAAGCATTTTCATTGCTTCAGTACCTGGAAACCCTTCAAAACAGAACTTGGTGGGGGGGGGGGGGGGGGGTATGAAACTCTCTTCCACATATATGCCCTTCTGGCTGCACAAATAAATAAATGTGTGAAAATGTGGTACAGATGAAAATCAGGGCCAATATTTTACAGAAAAGAGCAGCGTCTTTCCAAAGTGTGCATGAAATATATCAATAATGCTGATATTTTGTGAAGTAACCTTCAATCGCATGGTAGTTGACTCACTATTCACCATAGGTTACCTGTTCACTTTCAAAACCTGTTTTGCTCTCCTTTAAACATTGCTCAACATGACCAAATATGTGAGCCATAGATCACAAAAAGTCAACCCACACCTTCAATTTAATTATACAGTACTAGTAATACACATTTAAGATAACTACTAGCTTTTTTCTCTAAAGCCTATCAAATATCAAATAGTTTAGTCATGCCAGAGGAGGCATAATGCCATAATTGCATCTATGAACCTTTGTAACATTTAGACAATGTGCTGCAAAGGTTAAGATGTATAGTACATATCATTGCAGATCTGCTTCTCTGATTAACCTGAGGAATTTTATATAAGAGAGAAAAGTAACTAAGACAAAATGCATTTTCCTACTATCGTCATCAACTTATTTTGATATTGTCATCAACAAACTTGACAAGATCTTATTGAAAGTCAAGTTTACATTTTTGAGAGTTTTACATTCTTTGTCACTTTTAAAAGAAAACTCTCACCTACGTATTTTTAACCTCTTTCCAATGTTCCTTACAGAAAAAGCAATAGAGCCTGATCCAAAGCCTGTTGAAGTTAATGGGAAAGCGCCCACTGACTTGAATGGGTCAGGCCCATATGGCACAAGAGTCAATGATAACATTTTCACAGGGAGAATGTCATTGTTTTCTGAATTAGCTACTCCCTACCACATTGAGTGCTGACAATAGCTAGTTGTCTCCGCATTAGCAGCAATCAACCCTAAAGTTTCAACTACCCCTACCCATTGCACAGCACCTAGAAACTATTAATGCTCCCCTACCTCTTTTTGTTTCTTTTTAAAAAGGAGAATGCCCTCTGAACAACCTGGAAAACCTAAAAAATAAATGGAGATGGTAAATTTAAGTGATTCTCACTGAGGCCTGGTCTATACCTAAAACTTAGGTCAATTTGGTGTATCTTTGAGAATTTTTCACACCCCCAGAGATGTAGTTAAGCTGACCTAAACCATGGTGTAGACACCGCTAGGTTGCAAGAAGAATTTTTTTAATCAGTCTCGTTACTGTCATTCAAGGGGATGGCTTTACCACAGCAACAGAAAATATCCATCTGTCACTGTAGTAAGGCCTATTGTACACAAAAACATTAGGTCGACATAACTCCATCACTCAGAGTGTGAATAATTCACACCTCTGAGCGTCATAGTTAAGACAACCTAAGTCCCCATGTAGATAGCTCTAGGTTGACATAAGAATTCTTCCATCAACCTAACTACCACCGCTCAGGGAGATGGATTTCCTATGCCAATGAGAGAATCCTTCCCATTGGCATAGGTAGTGCCTACACAGAAGCGCTAAAAAGGCGCGGCTGTATCGCTATAGCATTTTAGGTATAGACAAGCCCTAAATGTCTACACTAGTGCACTACATGCAGTACCAAGTCAAATGCCTTACAGAAGTCTATGTAGATTACATCAACACTATTACCTTTATTAACTACATTTGTAATCTCATTTTAAATAAAGTTACTTTGACAGGATCTATTTTCTATCAATCCATGTTGATTAGTATATTACTCTCCTTTAATTTGTTATTAATCAAGTCCCGTATCAGCCACTCCATTATCATTCCCAGGATTAATGTCAGACTGACAGGCCTATAATTACCCAGATCAGCCCATTTATCCTTTATAAATATTGGCACAACATTAGCTTTCTTCTAGGCTTCTAGAACTTCCCCAGTGTTCCAATATTTATTGAAAATCAACATTAACAGTCCAGAGGGTTCCTCAGTCAGGTCTTTTAAACTCTTGGATTCAAGCTATCTGGACCTGCTGATTTAACAATGTATAACTTTAGCAGCTGCTATTTAACATCTTCCTGAGATACTAGTGGAATGGAAAGAGTGTTATCATATTATATCTGAACATCATCTGTTTTTTCCAAATATAAAACAGAACTATTTGTTGAACACTGCTGCCTTTTTTGCAATATTATTGATAATTCTACCATTTCTCATCTAATAATGGGCCAATACCAGTGTTAGGATTCATTTTGTTCCTAATATACTTTTAAAAGTTAACTCTGCTGGCTATGGATTTAGCCTGGTGTACCTTTGCTTCCCTTATCAGTTTTCTACAATTCCTAGCTTCTGATTTGTATTCATTACTATCAACATCCCCTTTCTTCCATTTGTTATATATTTTATTTTTAATGACTGTCTTCACTTCCCCTCTTCACCAGTTCATTTTTTTAACAAATACGGCCTTCTTCCTTGCTTGTGGAATTACGGCTTTTTGGACTTCTAGTAAAGTGTTCTTAAACCATTCCCAATTATCATTCACATTTTTCTGATGACATTCTTCCTCACAGCTGATTTGGTTCGTAATTGTTGTCAGTTTTGTGAAATTGGCCCCTTTGAAGCACCAAAAGTATCCAAGTGGGGAGTTATTCTGGAACAGCTGTAGCATTTTAAATTCTCACCCTATCCTATTCCAAAATAGCTTTTCCATGTAGACAAGCCCTTACACCTCTATAGGTATAACTCCATTGACATCTGTGGAGTTGTTCCTGGCCTACACTGATGTGACAGCAGAACCAGGCCCTTCCTCCTCACCTCACTGCACCTCATAAACTCTACAAGAGAAGTAGAGATGGGCTAGACAATTGCTACTTCACAAATGGAAAGACCTCCCGCCCTGCATTCAGGACTGGCACAGTTAAAATGACTGAGGCTGTGCCCTATGAGCAGATTATTTAGAACACAAATGGTAAATCACTTGAGGTAGCCTGGTCTAGTAGTTAGAAGAAAGGACTAGGAATCAGATCTGTGTTCTAGCCCTGTCTGGCAATGTCATCTTGAGCAAGTTACTTAACTGCTCGGTGGCATGACTTCCCCATTTGTAAAATGAGGATAATATTTACCCATATTTATAAAGTGCTTTGCCATACTGTGTAGGTACAAAGCAGCAAGGGGGAGAGGGATAGCTCAGTGGTTTGAGCATTGGCCTGCTTAAACCCAGGGTTATGAGTTCAATCCTTGAGTAGGCCACTTAGGGATCTGGGGCAAAATCTGTACTTGGTCCTGCTAGTAAAAGCAGGGGGCTGGACTCCATGACCTTTCAAGGTCCCTTCCAGTTCTAGAAGATGGGATATCTCCATTATTAATTATTCTCATTACCCTAATTTTAACCACTGCATCCCAACTTGGTTTACTCCAAATCTACATATCTAAACACTGTACAACCTTAGCCTGTATCCTTTATTTTATGACAGTAAACAGTTAGCAGAGGATGGGAGAGAAGAGACTCCAAACAGTGAATCTCAATGCACTTCTCGGCATGCTTTTCATGTGAAATATTTGCAAATGAAACTCTGATGCAGCATTGAATTCCCACGAGAAGTGCTGTTCTCATTATGTCTTCTGTGTGTATACAAGATTCTGCTGTGTTACTTGTATTGCCATTTCCAACAGGGACTTGCGAGAGAAAAAGGATGGAAACTCAGACAGAATTACTAAACTGTAACACAAAGATAATGAACTCTAATGCAACGGCATCAAATTAAAAGGCTGGGGAAGTTGTTAGCCCATGTAAAAATTGGGGGGGAAAGAGCTTTATTCCACACTTTTGAAGCATTCTTCAAAGCACAGAGAGCCTACTAAATGAAGCTGTCCTGTTAATCTGCCTAGAACTTCTCAGTTCAGCTCCAATTACAAAAGAAATCTAGCCTGACATTTTTAAGAGCAATTATTTTTTTATGAAGAGGAAATAACTGAGAACTAGAAAGGCACATTAGAAGCTAGAAGACACACCAATCAGGAAACAGTTTAAGATCCCCATTCAACTCTATTTGTTGTAAAGTTTTCAGACCCTCTGAATGCTCCAAATTTTACAACCAGCCAAGTGGCTGGGAGACAGGATACATATTGCCAAATAAATTTAAATGCAAAACGAAGCCTCTTGTTTCCCAGAGCAATAGAGGGTGATTATAACACTTTGTAGTCTTGAGGAAAAGTTAGGCTCTTCTGCTTTTATTCATTCTCCTACCAGGGCCCAAGTGTTCCCCTTCTGTGCAAAAACACACAGAGAAGAACAAATCTTTACAAAAACTTAGTGACTCTGAAAAAGACATGGAGTTGGCAAGTTCTCATCTCTGGTCAACAGCACTGCCAGCCTCAAGCATTTAGAAAACATGAGCTGATCCCTGCCCGTGCCCAAATTATAAATTGGCTTTAAAATCATGAGGTTTTTTTTTTTTTTAATAAAACATTTTTGGTTCTTTTTTCTTTCCCTTCTGATTTTTTTAACTTTTAGGGTGCATTCAGGTCATATTTTCTTCACAATCACAGGGGCTAAAAATGAACTTTTAAAAAAAATGAAAGCTGAAATTTTCACATATTCAAATGATTTCAGGAGCTGGGGCTTAAAGAAATGCCCCATATTTCACAAGACATGATTAAAATCATGATAGCAACACTGGGGTCTATGAATCAGTGTATGTATGGAACAGGCAAAGGCATGGGTAATAGGAGTCAGTGGATACTGATCCCAGTCATGTGACAAGGATATTACTTTTTTGTAACCCTGACTCTTGTTAAGTGACTGGACCAGGAAATAAAGTTCAGGCTCTACTAACATTCCCATGTATCACACCTTTATTTCATGATTTCAATACATAAGAACAGCCATACTGGGTCAGACCAAAGGTCCATCTAGCCCAGTATCCTGTCTTCCAATAGTGGCCAATGCCAGGTGCCCCAGAGGGAATGAACAGAACAGGTAATCATCAAGTGCTCCAGTTCTTCTCACCCGTTCCCAGCTCCTGGCAAACAGAGGCTAGGAACACCATCCCTGCCCATCCGCTAATAGCCATTGATGGACCTATCCTCCATGAATTTATTTAGTTCTCTTTTGAACCCTGTTATAGTCTTGGCCTTCACAACATCCTCTGGCAAAGAGTTCCACAGGTTGATTGTGAGTTGTGTGAAAAAATACTTCCTTTTGTTCATTTTAAACCTGCTGCCTATTAAATTCATTTGGTGACCCCTAGTTCTTGTGTTATGAGAAGGAATAAATAATACTTCCTTATTTACTTTCTCCACACCAGTCACGATTTTATAGACCTCAATCATATCCCCCTTTAGTCATCTCTTTTCCAAGCTGAAAAGTCCCAGTCTTATTAATCTCTCCTCATACGGAAGCCGTTCCATACCCCCAATAATTTTTGTTGCCTTTTTCTAAACCTTTTCCAATTCCAATGTATCTTTTTTGAGATGGGTCAACCGATCCACACACAGAATTCAAGATGTGGGTGTTCCCTGGGTTTAAATAGAGGCAATATGATATTTTCTGTCTTCTTATCTTTCTTAATGATGGCCAACATTCTATTCACCTTTTTGACTGCCACTGCACATTGAGTGGATGTTTTCAAAGTACTATCCACAATGACTCCAAAATCTCTTTATTGGGTGGTGTAACCATGCCGGACTCACCCTTGCTGCGCCCCCTGCTGGTAGCTTCTGGGAATTAGCTCTCCAGTCGTCTGAGAGCGGTCTGCAGGCTGGTGGCCTGCTTTTCCTGCCCCCGTGTCCCTCCCGGACCCAGTGCCCCTTGCACACCAGGGTACTGACTCCTGGCAGCACACCCCTCAGTCTCTGGGTCTCCCCTACCTGGGAAACCCCCACCCACTATCCCCGCCTCGCCTCAGTCGTAGGCTGCTGCCAGTCACCAACTAGCCTCCGCTCCCTGGGGCAGACTGCAGTATAAGCCACTCATCACAGGCAAGATTGGGTTTGGACCTGCTGCCTCTACCTATAGTGGAACTGCCCCTCTGCAGCCCTAATACCCTCTAGTGGGCCCTTCCTTCAGCCTGCAGCCTGGGGCTCTGCTAGGCTGGAGCTCCCCAGCTCCCTGGCCCTTCCCCAGTACTGCTCCACCCTCGGTACCTTCCTCAGCTCCCAGGCAGCCTGGTCCCTCCCTCTCCAAAGGCTAGAGAGAGAGTGTTTTTGCTCCTGGCCCACTGCCCTTCTATAAGGGCCAGCTGGGTCTGTTTGGGGCATGGCCCCAGCTGCGGCTGCTTCCCAATCAGCCCAGCTTTTCCCCCTGCCCCAGCCCTCTCCAGGGCTGTTTTAAGCCCTTCCAGGCAGGAGCGGGTGACCACCCCGCTACAGGTGGTAACAGCTAATTTAGACCCCATTATTTTATATGTATATTTGGGATTAAGTTTTCCAATGTGCATTACTTTGCATTTATCAACATTGAATTTCATCTGCCATTTTGTTGCCCAGTCACCCAGTTTTGAGAGATCCTTTTGTAGCTCTTCGCAGTCTGCCTGGGATTTAACTATCTTGAGTAGTTTGGTATCATCTGCAAATTTTGCCACCTCACTGTTTACCCCTTTTCCCAGATCATTTATGAATATGTTGAATAGGACTGGTCCCAATACAGACCCCTGGAGAACGCCACTATTTACTGCTCTCCATTCTGAAAACTGACCATTTATTCCTACCTTTTGTTTCCTATCTTTTAACCAGTTACCAATCAATAAGAGGACCTTCCCTGTTATCCAATGACAGCTTACTTGCTTAAGAGCCTTTGGTGAGGGACCTTGTCAAAGGCTTTCTGAAAATCTAGGTACACTATATCCACTGGATTCCCCTTGTCCACATGCTTGTTGACCCCCTCAAAGAATTCCAGTAGTTGTAAAGGCATGATTTCCCTTTACAAAAAACATGTTGACTCTTCCCCAACAAATTATGTTCATCTATGTGTTTGATAATGTTGTTCTTTACTATGGTTTAAACCAGTTTATCCAGTACTGAAGTCAGGCTTGCTGGCCTATAATTGCCAGGATCACCTATGGAGCCCTTTTTAAAAATTGGTGTCACATTAGCTATCCTCCATTCATTTGATGCAGAAGCTGATTTAAATGATGGGTTACAAACTACAGTTTGTAGTTCTGCAATTTCACATTTGAATTCCTTCAGAACTCTTGGGTGAATACCATCTGGTCCTGGTGACTTATTACTGTTTAGTTTATCAATTTGTTCCAACCTCCTCTAAATGACACCTCAATCTGGGACTGTTCCTCAGCTTTGCCACCTAAAAAGAATGGCTCAGGTTTTGGAATCTCCCTCACATCCTTAGCCATGAAGACCAATGCAAAGAATAAATAGAAAACTAAATCTTTGGCAAAAATGAGCCACCTGACTCCCTTGTCTTGGAAAGAAACCTGTCAGAAAATTGAAGAAGATGAAGGCAGTGCTTACAAATTCTCATACAAAAAAGTGGCACTAAACAGAAATCAGATGGGGTAAAATTCTCTGCTACATATGGCAAGTCCACAAGTATTGGAGAGCTATGATATGTTTGTGTGGGTGTATTAAGGGGACTGCAAACTGCTGGACAAAGTCATTCAGAATATTCAAGAATATTTTAATTCATACAGGAATAACAATTGTGTAAATTATATTTTCTTTTCCAGTAAACAATATGTTACAGGCCTTTATAATAAAGGAAAGTAATGTGGAACTGAACAGCTAATAGATGTACTCACAAGAGTGAATTATTTACGGTGTAGCTAATAACCTAGTCACAGCTAGGTTAATTTAAAAAATGGACTTGATTTTGCAAAGAACAGTGGTTACTTGCAGGGCTAGTGAAAATTGTGCTTCCCCCAAATGAAAGTGCTAATTAGCAAGCAGTGAAAGAAATAAAATATATCTAAGTAAAAATTGCATATCCAGACATAACGACAGAATATGAGCATAAACAAATGGCAGAGACCAGATTTGTTTCTAATAAATTTGAAGGCAATCACAACACAATGCAAAGATTTCCAGCACAAGGGGTATGATGTCAGGCAGGCAGTAAAAGCAACCATTTTGCAAAAAATGTGTTTCTCTCAGCACAAATTACAAAGGCAGACAAAAGCAAAATAAATTAATGAACATGCAGCTGGAAGACAAAGCTTCAATGATGATGATGATCATGCAGAAACAAAGTTCGTGTTGGAGCTCATAATAAATGTACAAATCAAGATTATACAAGAGATTAGTTTATGACATCAGAAATAAATGAACAAAAAATGAGCTTCAAAACAGATACTGCAGCTGAATGAAGCACAACCATACTCAGCATAAAAAAAAAGATTAGTGACTACCCAGTGTTAAAATCTATATAATAAGATTCCAGGATTGTCACTCTGTGTGTCACTCTGAAGCCTAGAATGGCTCATGAGTCTACATGAAATGATGGAAACAGCTACAAGCTTGGCTGAGAGCTCTTTTTGTTCAGAATGTCATCGAGTTCAGTCATCACTAGGGTTTGCGGTCTGTTACCATCCAGTTTAAGTTCTCTGCCAATTTTGTTTTTACACACATGACTTTACAAATTACACCCATGTGACAGCACAGACATTCAGCTATTGGCTGAACATTAAGCTTTTTTCATACAGTAAGCACAAAAATTAGTCCATGTAGTAAAGGCATACTGGCATGGCTGTATAACAGGAAATACCATTCAGAGTTTGAAATAATGGGACAGGAAATTTCATGTGTGCTTGTGTTGAAGCGCTATCTACAAACACAGATCATCAAATGGGCTATGATTTGTCTGAAGAACAAGATCAAAAGATATTCTGAACTAACGTCATGAAATATTTATAGCACATGAAAGTCATAATTTATCATATTGATATAATTCCCTATGTTGCCAAAAATAATTGTTTCATGTAAAATCCCATAACCACTGAGAAAGTAAAAGCTGACCTTCAATGAATTCTGACACCATCTGAGTGGGTTAACATTATGGTCACCATAATAAAACCAAAAAAGTTAGAATATTTATAGATCAAAAGATTTGACTAAGACCATCAAATATGAGTGCTACCTTATAAGAACCAGTAGGATGTCATGCTGAAACTTCAAAATACAATAGTATTTTTAGTATTTGGGTACAAGGCAAAAGTTTTGGCAGGTCCAAATCAATAAAGAAAGTGCAAAATTCTTCACCTTACATTTTTCTTTTGATACATATATTTTTAAGCACCTTCCCTTCAGGATTGTCGCAGCTCCTGAAATGTACCAAAGCTTCTTGTCTCAGATTGGTGAAGGCAATCTGATGAAACATTATCAACAGCAAAAAGAGAGACTGCATAATGTTCTGCAGAATGCCAAAGAGAAGAAACTGATATTGAATAAGAAAAAAAATGCCAGATTAGGCTGTATCAGATGTGTTATGTAGGACAAATAATCAGTGATAAAGGAATTTGAATGGACCAAATTAAAATGGAGACAGTCATCCAAGAAGGCCTTAAAGAGATGCATAGATATGTTGACATGTCTAAACAAATTCATCCTTAATTTGTCACAATTAAATGCTCTACTCAGAATGTTGCTTGTGGTGCACCTCTACCCTGACATAATGCGGTCCTATATAACGTGAATTCGGATATAACGCAGTAAAGCAGCACTCCAGGGGATGGGGCTGCTTTACCTTGTTATATCCGAATTCGTGTTACTACAAGCAGTTCCTCTGTGCCCGTGTTACTTGCTGTAGCCCTCCCCGGGTCCCCCACCCCAGCTCACCTCCGCTCCGCCAAGCCAAACAGCTGATTGGCACGGCAAACTTGGGAGGGAGGGAGGAGAAGCAGAGCTGCTGTGCGCTTGTGGGAGGAGGCAGAGGCAGAGCGGAGGTGAGCTGGGGCAGGGGGGCCGCAGCAAGTAAGGGGGGGGTGCAGAGGAACTGCTCCCTGCCCCAGCTCACCTCCGCTCTGCCGCCTCCTCCTCCTCCTCCCACGAGCACGCCGCTCAGCTCCACTTCTCCTCCCTCCCAGGCTTGCCACGCCAAACAGCTGATTGGTACGGCAAGCCTGGGAGGGAGGGGGGAGAAACGGAGCTGTGGCGTGCTCGTGGGAGGGGGCGGAAATGGAGGTGAGCTGGGCAGGGAGGCCCGAGGAGGGCCGCAGCAAGTAACGGGGGGTGCAGAGGAACCGCTCCCTACTCCAGCTCATCTCCGCCTCCTCCCCTGAGCACACCGCCACTGCCGCTCCGCTTCTCCCCCCCTTCCAGGCTTGCCGGGCCAAACAGCTGATTGGCACAGCAAGCCTGGAAGGGAGGGAGAAGCGGAACGGTGGCGGCGCACTCAGGGAGGAGGCAGAGCGGAGGTGAGCTGGGGCGGGGAGCGCTTCCTCTCCTTACCCCAATGTAACGCGGTCTCACCTATAACACAGTGAGATTTTTTGGCTCCCAAGGACCGTGTTATATCGGGGTAGAGGTGTAATATCAAGGAGTGATTGGCAAAAAAAAAATATTTTGGAAATTTAAAAAGTTGCCAGAGAAACTCCTATACTGAAATATTTCAAGATTAATGAAGAGCTGTAAAATTCAATTGATGCAAACTCATAGGTAATATGATAGCCCAATGACTGAAGTTTATAAAGATGAAAAAACACAACAGAACAATGCTCAGAATGAAATTTATTCTTTTTTTTTTTAATTGTGAGTGGTTCCATGAATGTTTATGGGCAGAAAATGAGTCAAGATAGTGTGACTGGGTTGGGCCAGATAGCTACAGGAGAGTGATAGAAGGCAGATATACTAGCCCCAGATTAAGCAGCTCCCTTTTCCCTGGGTAAGGTAACAGGGCAGTTTCAGAACAATCAGGAACTTGTTGGAACAAATTAAGGCAGACAGGCTAATTAGGACACCTGGAGCCAATTAAGAAGCTCTAGAATCAATTAAGACAGGCAGGCTAATCAGGGCACCTGGTTTAAAAAAGGACCTCACTTCAGTCAGTAAGGGGCGCGTGTGAGGAGCTGGGAGTAAGAGGCGCAAGAAGCTGAGAGTGAGTAGGTGTATTACTGGAGGACTGCAAAGTACACGCGTTACCAGACATCAGGAGGAAGGTCCTGTAGTGAGGATAAAGAAGGTGTTGGGAGGAGGTCATGGGGAAGTAGCCCAGGGAGTTGCAGCTGTTACAGGAGACACTATAGTCAGCTGCAATCCACAGGGCCCTGGGCTGGAACCCGGAGTAGAGGGCGGGCCCAGGTTCCCCCCATCCCCTCAATTCCCTATTTGATATAAGAGGAGTTGATCTGGACTGTGGGTCCCACAAGAGGGGAAGGTCTCTGGCCTGTCCCCCAACCCATTAGGTGGGCCAGCAGAGACTGCGGGGATTGTTCTCCTCCTTTTCCCAATGCTGGCCAGTGATGAGGTTAGCCGAGTGAGCGGCAAAAGGAGCCAAACTGAGGACTGCCATGAACCTCTGAGGCGAGCAAATCTGCCAGAAAGCACAGAACCCACCAAGGCAGAGGAGGAACTTTATCACAATAGCTACAGATGATAAACTGTTAAAAGCCGTATTACAAAAACCATTGTGCAGTATACTGCCTACACTTTAGAAAATGATAATGAAATACAGGTTTGGTATGGATTTTTTTATTGTGGCCATGCTTTCAAAATCACCTATAAACACTGCAGCAGAGAGCTTCAGGAAGAGACATTGGGAATAAAGCACAACCGTTTCTGAAACAAAAACATAAGATGTTTCAAAAGCGAAACATAAGATGAGTCAACTTTACGAAAGCATAAGAGAGTAATTGTAGATGGGTGGTCAACAGAAAAACCCCAGGCACCTCCAAGCATAAAAACTTGTAGGGATGAAACTGTAGAGAAGAAATTGCTGCTTACGAGGGGATTCTGTTTAAAGGACATTGAAACATTACACCACACAGCATGGAGACAAACACTAAGCATAATCCACAGTGCCAATCTGAGTACTGATCAGTATAAGAATAGAGACCAAAGTGTCCTATTCTGGCCAGGCACAAATGTTGCTATTAAAGATAAGAGGATAGATTCTATCTGGCACTGCACAATTACCCAGCTAGTTAAAAATGATATGGCAGGGAATTAGTACAGAAACAATACAATGGCAAGACTGCCAAACAATTACCCTCATTGCTGTGGGCAGAGAATGTTACATTAAATGGAGAGTGGCTCAGAATTCTCAAAGGCTAGACCATCCACACCCTGGTTATAACTATAAGCACTCCAGAGGCTCAGTCCTGCAGGAGGAACAGAAGACATCTAAACAAAACCAAGGCCAACACACAGCTCTCTTCTCCTGAATGCTACTGGCAGTGCTTGTACACTGACAAAATGACAAATGCTCACACAGTCCCTGACAGTGAAAAACATGAGCAGCACCAAATGCAGGATCTGAGCAGCAATCTACCTCAGACCATATTAAAAAGAATTGTTTTGGGGACAAAAATTGGTCATGTTATTTTAAAGTCAATGAGATTCAAAGATTAGCCATTACAGACAAATGTCTAATAATACACAGAAGAATCCTTTCATCTGTAAGTTTATCTACCCTGACTTCCATTCTAGATGTCTCCTTTTTTGTGTTGATAGTGGGTTTTATTATGTGTTCATTGTTATTGTCAGTTGATAGTATGTTTTGGTTGCCTTTTACTTGGGGGGTGGGGAAGGAAAATGCAACAGTAGCCACAAAGCCAGTGTATACTTATGCCTCCTTTGTAAATGTCACCTGCAATGAAGACTACAAGACAACAAAAAGTGCAGGAATTAATGACTGACTGTCTTAAAAACAATGGATAGGATACAAAAACCAAAATATTCCTAATGTTTCTTATAGCCACCAAATTCAGAACAATCATTTAAAAATCAAACCTAATTTATGCTTTTGGTCAAAAACAAATTAAATTATCTGAAACCAATGAAATCTTAACTTCACTATTGAATTGACTGAATTTAATCAGAAAAATCATTGTCTACAATTTTTATGGGACCAAACTTCCTTAGTGTCAGATTTGGTATCCTTTTTGCCAGTAATTTCTTATCATTGCAAGGCTGTTTCAAGAAAAATATTTATAAAACTCTCTTTTTGTTCTGCTAACCCTGCAAGCTAAACATGTTCCATTTATTTTTAAATTAAGTGAAAATTAGCCAGGTGTGTTAGATAAGCTTTCTATACACAGGTCTAAATATTGACAAAAGGAGATGTGTCACTGGAAAAATCATCAGTCTAGCAATTATCACGTTAGCATGTTAAGTGGAAAAAAGATGTGAAACTTCCAAATGTGTCAATACAGATTATTTCATTTCCACCAGCTATCAGCTATACTGTGAACATCAGTGCCTTAATGTATGCTCAGCATCAGGTCGGCTCCCGCAAGCAAATACTCTCCTGTGTCACGCAGAGTCACCAGGTCTTGAGTAAAATCATATATGTCTCTTTGCAATTCTGAGCACTGTATCAGGAAGTGATTTCTTTGTAGGCAGATGGAGGATAGCCAGAGAAACCCTCCTCCACTCTCGCACAAGCCTCTAAACTTCCCACTTCCTGGCTCTACATATTCAGTAATTTGTCAGCCACAGAATGTACTTTCCCCTTCTCCGTGTATTTTGCTGTCATTCATGTTATCATTTGTTAATCATAGTTTCATACTTTTTCTCTGTAACTGCACCTTTGTATTGCTTCTGCCAGTCTAAGAATTTTGCATATACAATAGATCTCTGGAATTAAGTGATTTAAACCAAAAATGAGAATATCCTTCATAATTTTCTCTTAAAGATTAAATTTCCTTCATTAGCAAACAGCGGTGCACATGGGGGAGTTGAATGGAGAAGAGGAGACAAGAATATTCACACATACAGGAAAAAACAAGTTCTTTTATTTAAAAATGTAAAATGATTTAATTCAGTCTACACATCCCTCACACACCAGGTTCAACCTTGAAACCCTTCCTCTTGTCAATAATCCTGGTGATTTAGTAGGAGTACGCATGTGAATATGAGTTGCAGGTCAAGCTCTAGATACCTAATTTTGGGGTGGAGCTTAGAGAAAATGTTCGCCACTATGCACCATGAACAGTTCTGAGATAATTGCTTGTAACTTTATTTCTGAGGCCGATGGTTCTTTCTGTTATTGATGTGTGTGATGGGGTGTACAAACCCCACAACGGGCAACAAGGGGCTAAGGGATTATTTTGGGCTCAGCCAGCCCCACCCCACCACAGCTGCAGCAAATGCTCCATCTGCTGGAAGAATTAAAAGACAGGGAATTAGCTCATTTGGGTGGCAGAGCTGGAGGTGAGCTGACCTGCAGCCCACAGCTCCAGCCACGCAGAGCAGAGGGAAGCCTAAAGGTTCTGATGCAGCTGCCCAAAGGAGCCCTCACTGAGGGAAGGGAGGACCCACTCCAGAGACAATCAGAGAGGGAAGTATCCTCCTATCCCCCACCTGTGGACCCTGGACATGGGTAAACACCTCTTACTTATCTTGGTTTGGACTTCCCCAACAAGGGAAAGCCTTGGACTAAGCTGACCTGCAGGGGGGAAAGAGGAAGAGGCCCAGGGAGAACAGCCTTAAGCAGCTTCAGTTGCCAGACCGTTAATAGCCCAAAGTGGGTTGGAGCCTGGTGGAATGGGAAAGCCCAGTCTCCCCTCCCCACAACCTCCTTCGCAGTCAGGGGTTGTGGCCATGACCACTAGGCCATGCTCCTGATTCAGACCCCAAGTGAGACCATTACAATGTGATATAACCCCATTTAAACAAAAAATTGCATCTACTTTCTTAAAGGTGATTTCACTTATGCTATGAGACAAAAGGCACTTTTAGTAACCATCATGCCAATACATCACTGTGATGTGCTATCAACATATATAGTGCTTGAAACAAATCCCTGTAATGTCTATGGAAAGAACCCCTCTGACTTCAACGAGTGTTTGATCATACGCTTAGTGAATGGCCCCTAACCCAAACTAATCACCTTCTTCTGATAGCTTCATTTAGCAACATGATGACTATAACCAGTGTATCCTGGAATGAAAGGTGGATGGCCTCATGGAGTCCACACCTGTTATGCATCACAGGTATCTGGATAGGTATAGAATATATACCTTGCTATCTTCATGTGCTCTTGAAGCAGCATAGCTGAGTTGCCATGCAATATTTGCAAAAAGTTACAATGTAACTTTGTACAACAGCTCTTTCCTGGAGGATGTTAGGAAGGGTCCCCTGCATTTTAGTTGCTCTGGTGATTAATGTGGCAGGGTGTATTAAAATCCCATGAAAGGGGCTAGAATTTAAACAGGCCCAGAGATGGGACTGAAATGAAGACCCCAGAGAGTGTCAACCATTTGTTGAACTTTGTTACCACAGAAGGAGGCTGAACTTGAAGAAGTGACATGGCTGGAGAGCTGGAGCCATAAGAACCAATAAAGGCAAAGAGTCTCCAGAGAGAGAGCCCTGAGGGGTGGGCTGCTCTATACCAGAGCAGGCACGGACTTAGAGATGCCCAGAAGGGGTTGAGAACTGAGCCCAGAGACAGAGCTAAAGACGTTAACAAGAGCACTGGGACAGGCCCTGTGGGACCTTTTACCCCAGAAGAGGTTCATTCATCCATTTTAGAATATGTGTGACTTAGCCGGAATGCTGAGCCACTGAAGACCCACCTGATGAGGGCAACGGTCGGTAGGGGTCACCAGGACTACAGAGCGAGTGCAGGTTCACATCCAGTTGACAGGAGGCACTCATCAAAGGTCAGCGTGCCCCATCACAATTAGGCTCAGAGGTTCCTAATTGGTGCCTTGAGCCACAGAACAAATCCACAAATAGATGCTTGAGACGGTTTCCTTCAAAATAAATCTGCACACACTAAATTTGTAATATGCAGGGGAGTCTTTGAACTGCCCACTTTTAAGAATATTTATAAGAGCGTACTAGATTCCTCAATGAAAGAGTTCACAAATAGGTGACTTGCTCTTAACATATCATGCCACAGAAATGCTATATCAAAAACTGTTCATTAGAGAGAAGTGATTGTGGTCTCCAGCCATAGAAAACCAGAAAAGGCAACGTGGACTTGCTTGGAAGTTTTGAAATGAAAAACTAGGGGACTATAATTGCAAGTAATCAGAATAATGTTGTTAAACTTAATCCTGCAAAGGTAAGATTAGAGCTATTTATGTTCAAGTACAAAAAAGGCAACAAGGCT
The DNA here is from genome assembly GCF_027887155.1 of Malaclemys terrapin pileata. NCBI lineage: Eukaryota > Metazoa > Chordata > Testudines > Emydidae > Malaclemys > Malaclemys terrapin. The sequence goes on from NC_071508.1 coordinate 103,659,014, forward strand.
ACAGCTTTTGTTACCCTGCTCTTTTGCTGATTACCATTCCAGGAGCCCATTATTTTTTCACACTGTATTTGAATTTCTCTTAACCACAAAGAAAAGAGCTGGCAGCCAGAATTAGTCTTTATTTTCCCTTTCTCTGTATATTTTTAAATATAAGACACCTTCCTATTAATCTGCAGTTGTCCAAGATTTTCTGGAGTCATCAGATTGGGTGTTGGATTAGGCTAATTGTTAATAAAAATTTTCTCATAGCCAATCTAAACTATGTACAATGTATGGAAGGGCTTTTGTACACAATTCTGTATTTGAAGGAAATGTACATTTATTTTTCTAGTTATTACCTCCACGCTTTTTCTATTAGTCTAAATCTACCTAGTATCAAAAAAGACAGAGATACCAACTTGGTAAATATAACAACATATAGGTTATTTGGGACAGATTAAAGATTTTGGGACAGATTATGTTACACAACCTTCCCCCAAAATCATCCATCTGAAGTGGAGTCCCAGTGAGCCCACATCCCCATTCCACTGGAAGGTGTGCCACTGGCCAGCACAGGGCTGAAACTGGGCAGTCCTGGCACTGATTCAGTGCATCTCCCTGAAATTCTCTGCAAATGAAGCACCCTCACCAGAAATTGTGTCCCTTCCCCCCCGGCTTCCTCCCTGCCAGCTTTATACAGCTGGCTGGCTAATCAGGCCCACAGGTGCCTACGCTCAAGTTATCAGGGCATGGTCTCCCCCGCCAGCCCCAACTAATTCCCCTTAATTGGAGCAGGCTAACACGGACCTGGCCAGGATCTCCTGGATCTTCTGGCCAGCACCCTGTTACAGGAAGGTTAAGGGGTGACTTGATTACAGTCTATAAGTATCGATCTGGGGAATAAAAAATTAACAATGAACTCTTCAATCTAGCAGAGAAAGGTATAATTCAATCCAATGGCTGGAAGTTGAAGCTAGATAAATTCAGACTGGAAATAAGACAATTTTTTAACGGTGAGAGTAATTAATTATTGGAATAATTTACCAAGGGTCATGGTGGATTCTCCATCACTGATAATTTGTTATTCTAAAAGATCTGCTCTAGCAATTATTTTGGGGAAGTTCTATGGCCTGTTTTATACTGGAGGTGAGACTAGATGATCACAATGGTCCCTTCTGGCCTTGGAATCTATGAATTTTGCAATGCCTGTGGAAGGGACCGTCTCCTTAGCTTTGTTGATGCCAGAAAAATGAACTTGACTTTTAGTAACAGAGCCATCTAAACTGGCACAAGTCCACACTAGAACTGAAACCATTTTTGTGACCAGTGCATTGTTGCTTTTTCCAGCTGCTCCATCTTGGATGGTACTGAGAATTAATGAGGCAATTTTAGAACCTATCAAGGCACTCTGACAAAGTCCCTTCTCACTCCCTCGCATATCTAAATGAGCAAAGTATAGACATTATGTACTGTCCTAGGGTCTTGAGCATTTTTATGCCTACTCTCCATTGGGATCACTTGTCATCCTGGCTGCTGCCAAGAGGGAATGCCAGAGGCAGCAGGCATCTACTCCTAAAACAAGAAACGCTAAAAAACTAGATTTGTTCTGTAGAAAAATTTATTCCATGGCAGGGTTACAATTTAGAATCACCAACCAGCAGGTGTCCTGGTTTTAATATCTGGGATGCTATTCTAAAAATTAACAACAAATTGCCTGAGGATGCTAAGCAGAAGTTCCTTTTGCTGGTAGATGAAGAAAAGTTGGTGGTGAGAACTTCACGTAAGGCTCGTTTGGACATGACTAACTTGGCTGCTAGGATTATGGCCTCTGAGCAGGTGCATGTGGCTACAGTCTTTGGGATCAGGGGTAGCTCCAGGCACCAGCGCAGCAAGCACGTGCCTGGGGTGGCATGCCGCGGGGGCTGGCGTGCCGGTCTCTGTGAAGGTGGCAGTCAGGCAGCCTTCAGCAGCATGCCTGCGGGAGGTCCGCCAGTCCCGCGGCTTTGACAGCAATTCGGCGGCGGGTACGCCGAAGGTGCGGGACCGGCAGATCACCCGCAGAAACGCCACCGAATCCGCGGGACCAGTGGACCACCCACCGAAGGCCGCCTGACTGCCATGCTTGGGGCAGCAAAAAACATAGAGCCACCCCTGTTTGGGATTGCACCAAAAGGTTCAGCAGACAATGCAGGACCTAACATTTGAAGAGTTATCCCTCTTTTCAACTCATGTGGATGATAAAACTTCACAGTTTAAAGGACTCCAAGGCAACTCTGAGGTCATTGGGTATATATACTCCTATCCTGTCCAGGAAGCACTTTTGTCCTCAGCTGTCCCACAGATACTCCACTTTTGTGCGTCACCAAGACTTATTGAGGAAAAAGAGTAGGAGTTATAGACACAGACAAACTCTTGCTTTTGCTTCTTCTTCAGCACCCCCTGGTCCATCAAAGTACCCTGGGGTTACTAAGCAACCATTTTGATGGTTCAGCCAAGGATGCCAGACTAGTCTCCATGATTCCAATTGCTCCTTCCCCTTTGTTCACAAACCATCTATCCCATTTTGTTAGTGCTTTTTCTGAAATTAATTTGGACCGATGGGTCTTATGCACTGTGGAATTGGAACACATCTTTCAGTTTGTTTCTTCCCTTCCTTTCCACCCTCCCTCCCTGTCCCTCTTCAGGGTCCACTCTCACAAGGAACTCCTCCTCCAGGAAGTTTGATCTGTCATCTAGGTTGGAGCCATAGCAGAGGTTCCTCAATGTCAAAGAGCAAATGGGGTTTTATTCCCATTTTTTTTTTTCTAATCCTGAAAGCAAATGGAGGTTACAGGCTGATTTTAGACCTATGTCAATTCAACAGATATCTATAAAAGATATAGTTTCATATAGTCATGCTGGCTTCTATTATTCCCTCCCTGGATCCTGGAGATTGGTATGCTGCCCTGGGTTTAAAGGATGCCTATTTCCATGTGGCAATTTATCAAGGCCACAGGAAAGTATTTTAGATTATCAATCTCATTACCAGTTCACTGTTCTGCCTGTCAACCTGTCAGCAGCTCTCCAGGTTTTTACAAAATGTATGGCAGTGTTAGCTGCCTTCCTAAGAAAGTTAGGAGTACAAGTCTATTCCTACCTAGACGACTGGCTTATGAGAGGCTGTTTCAGGGTTCAGGTACTGTCCAGTGTAACTTTTATCCAGTCAACTTTCAAGATATGGGGACTGTTGATGAACTCAGAAAAATCTATTCTCTCATCAGTTCAGATGATACAATTTATAAGAGCAGTACTGGACTCTATCCAAGAAATTTCTTTTTGATCCATTGGGTAAATCTTGAGATCTAAAACAATCACAAGTGCACAGAATTGTTTGAGGCTTCTGGGACATATGGCCTCATACACATATGTAGTCCGGTAGGCCAGATTACATCTCAGGGCTCTACAAGTTTGGCTGGCCTCAATATTTTTGACTGAGTCATCACCAACTGAACACTGTGCTCAGAGTGCCCCTTCACATTTTAGACTCTCTAGACTGGAGAACAAACCCTGCCAAACTTTGTGGAGGAGTTCAAGTTGTCTCTCAGCCATTGCTAATGTTAGTAACAGATGCATCTGCCCTGGCTTGGGGGAGTTCATCTGGTTTCCCTTCAGTTGCAGGGGTTATGGTCTGCAAAGGCCCCTAGGTGGTGTGCCAGGTTTTCCATTCCCTTTTCAAGGGAAAATGCCTGTTCACTCTAAGGCTTGGTCTACACTACCCCCCCTAATTCGAACTAAGGTACGCAACTTCAGCTACGTGAATAACGTAGCTGAAGTCGAAGTACCTTAGTTCGAACTTACCTTGGTCCACACGCGGCAGGCAGGCTCCCCCGTCAACTCCGCGGTACTCCTCTCGCCGAGCTGGAGTACCGCAGTCGACGGCAAGCACTTCCGGGTTCGACTTATCGCGTCCAGACTAGACGTGATAAGTCGAACCCAGAACTTCGATTTCCAGCCGTCGAACTAGCTGGTAAGTGTAGCCAAGGCCTTACAGACAACACAGCGGCAATGTTCTATCTCAACAGACAAGGAGGGGGCCACTCATCCCTGCTCTGACAAGAAGCAATTTGTCTATGGATTTTACCAACTTGATTGATCTCATAGCATAAGAATGGCCATACTGGGCCAAAACAATGGTCCATCTAGTCGCTGCCAGATGTTTCAGAAGGAATTAACAGAACAGGCCAATTACAGAGTGATCCATCCCCTGTCATCCCATCCCAGCTTCTGGCAGTCAGAGTCTTAGGGACATCCAGAGCATGGGGTTCTGGCCTTTCTTATACTGTTTTCTTTAAAGACAAAGTTTACCTGTGTCCTCATACAAACTTTGTCTCAAAAGTGGTATCTAACTTTTGTATCAACCAAGTGATTTACCTACCTTCGTTCTTTCCCAAACCACATTCAAATAGAGAAAAAGAAAGGCTGCACACTCTGGATGTCAGAAGAGTCTTGGTGTTCTACCTAGGCAGGAACAAGCAGTCCTGTCTGTCTTTCCAGCTCTTTGTAGCAATTGCAGACAAGATGAAGGGTCTCCCAGTTTCTTAGAGAATATCATCTTGGATAGCTTTGTGTATTTGCTTGTGTTACAATTTGGCTAATGTCATCCCACCAAGCAGAGTGACAGCACATTCGACAAGATCACAAGCTGCTTCTGCTGCCTTATAGGCTGAAGTTCCCATCATAAACATTTGTAAGGTGGCAACTTGAACTTCAGTGCATACATTTGCTTCCGAATATGCCATCACTCAGAAAGCTACAGATTTGGGTGAGTTGTCAGTCAGTTCCTTTTCAGACAGTCTCCATTCCCACCACCTGTTTTCATGGCTTGTGAGTCACTAAGAGTGGAATGCACACGTGCAATCACTTGATAAAGAAAAAACAGTTGCTAACCTGTTCTGAAATGTTGTTCTTCAAGATGAGTTGCACATGTCCATCCCATGACCTGACCTCCTACTCTTGTGCATTGGTGTTTTTCTGGCAAGAAGGAACTAAGGAGGGCCAGTAGAGTAACTGGCAGTTGTGTACATTCCACCATTGATTAACTACAGGTTATTTCCTGTCTTCAGTTTCTTTTCCTTAAACTTTGGGAAGTAATTAGAGCAGTCACACTGGGAAATACTATGGACTCCACTTACAATGGGTCCCAATTTTCCAGGCAACCTAAATAAAAAGCTGATTTCCCAAACCAAATCCAGGCTCTGTTATTGAATATACGTTCCAGGAAATATTTCATTGTTTCAAAATGTTTTCCTGATGTCCTCTTTCACCCCATCCCTGCCCTTCAAACTCTCTAGTCCTTCCTTCCTTTGTTTATCTCTTCAGTTCCTAGTTTCTCTTCACTTTCACTTGCTTTTCCTTCCTACTGCTTCTCCAGTGGATTGGTTAAGATGGACAAATTAGAATTTCCCCAGTTATTGGATTCTAAGTATCTTGCACTGTGCTCACTTTAGTTTTCTTCAAGTCATCTTCCCGTCAGAAACAAACCCATCCATCTCTCTCAAGGATCCTGTCCTTGTCATCCTCCTGTACATGTATGATGTAACTTAAATAAAAAGTATTGAAAGTAAAGAAATATACATTGAGACTTCATTAATACACCCCCTGAGGACTGAGTCCAGCTTCATGCTGAGTAGCTTCATCTCCCATTGATTTAAATGAGAGTGCAAGACACTCAGCATCATGCAAGATTTGGCCTCAAGTCATGGAGATTTTAGACAATAATTTCCCCTGTGCTTAAATTTTAAAAGTGGTTGTCATAGCAACTGCCAGACATCGCATATGGTACGTCTGCTACCTCTGAGATAACAGCAACTTCTAACAAATTTACTTCACAATATGTTGTGAACCTATGTACGTTTTACAATTTGCTAGAGTGCCATGCAAGGTAATGTTGTTCCCTGACATTCTCCTCAAGTGAATGCTCATTTTATTACTTTCCCTTTCATAATAGGCAAATATTTTTACCATCCTCTTTGTCTTTTTATTTCCCCTTTTAAAAACCTCCTACTAATAGTTGCACAATGTGAAAGATTACACCGGGGGAAAAGAAAGCTCTGTCATTGGGAAGGAAAGATGTACATGTGTGTCATAGGCTGACACTGGCCTTTTAAGAAGGAAGAGGCCAGTGTACTTTTGACTCATCCGCTGTCTCCTAATAGGGTTTAAGCAATGGCATCTCAATGGGCCATATCAACGAGTCAGGAAAAGGGCCAGGTGAGAGATGTCTGGAAGTAAGAGAAAGGCAGGTGAGAACTTCCACAGACCAGGGAACTGATAGGAGATCCTTGATGGAAGCTGTAGGAGATTCCTGGAAGTAGGAGAGCAGCAAGAGGAGTTTACCAGGTGACCTCCCCAAACCAAAGAGAGACAGCTGGAGAGCTTGAGAATGATGCAGGCAAGATAGCAACAGAGGGAGTTGCCTCCTGACTTCTAGGCCAGAGAGCTGAAGCCAAGATCCAGAGAGGACTGAAGGGAGGAGAACAGCTTACCTGTTGATATATTCATGCTGGAGAGCTGGAGCTAGCAGTATAGTGAGAGGGCCAGAGATAGTGATGAATCCTGTCCTGGTGAGGATGATCTGTGTGCAGAGAGACTGTGGGAATTCCTGCTGGGAAGAGCAGGGTTGCTCTGGAAAAGCTGGGGTGGCTGTCCTGGCAAAAGGAGAGGACCAAAGAAGAGCTTGGCTGTGATGGAAGATGCCAGAGAATAATATGCATTATGTTGATGGACCAGAGGTTGTGATATTTTAAGAACTATATGTAAGCAGAGTCTGAATGAGCAATCTTCTGACATCTAGTAGTGAGCTGTGGAAAAGGACTTCAGGAGCTGATCTCATTTGCATGGGCATACCCACCATGCCTAGGTGTTCAGCATGATGGGATTGCTTGCCTAAATGATCACTTGTGGCTGGTGTTGGATCCCCAATATCCTTGTTATTGGGGCAGGAGTAATGAAGGGTTGTTCGCCTTGTTGTGTCACTTGAGGGCAGCAGAACTGTACGTGGCAGACTTTGATGGAGGGACTCGCCCTCAACTGAATTGCACTCACTAGGCAGAGTTCCAAAGCCCAATGAGTTGAGAGAGGATGGGGCTAGGTGGGACCTGTTTAAGGGTCCTAGACAACATTTACCCTTCCTCTCTCCACGGTATAATAAAAGAGCTAATTTAGACTCAATTGAGAATCTTATTACATGCTGCAAAGCTGAAATCACTGATACCTAGGTCTAAGTATTAGACCTACTGTAGGACACTGTCTCTATTACAAGAGACTGCCCAAGGTGCACCAGCAGTGAGGCTCCCCCACTAACAGCTAAAATCACTGAGAGCTGTGCTAAGTGGTGGGCCCTGAAGACATCTTGGTGAGTGGCCAGCTGGGAGGCTGGTGGAGAGGCACGGCTGGTGGAGAGGTGTGGCAAGCGGCTTCTCAGGGAGGTCCAGAGCAAAGCCCCACAGAGAAGCCTGGCAATCGGCTGGTGAGGCAGCAAGCAAGTGCCCGAGCAACAGAGCATGTAAGATGCCTCCTTACCCCCCCTTCCACCCAGGGTGGGAGGTGAACTCTGCAGATGAGCCTCTGAACTCCAGGGCTGCACTGGCCAAGGACAGTGAGTTGGGTGCAGAGAAGGGACAGGCACATTAAAGGGACTTTTGGATGGCTGGACTTAAGAACCTGAGGGGAAAAGGGCACTGCCAAACTTACTTGGGGGTGGGTCTTTTGCTCATGGTTTATGTTTATAAAACCTAGTTGCAGTGTTTTCTCAAATTAATGCTGAGTTACTTCCCTCCTTTTGTTAAAAGTTTTTGCTACACTCAGACTCTGTGCTCACAAGAGGGGACGTATTGCCTCTTAGAGGTGCCCAGTGGGTGGTGTGTAATTGTCCCAGGTCACCGTATAGAGGCTCAAGATGGTTTTGTGTTGTATTGATGAAAAGGAACCCCTCGATACTGAACCCGGCCCTTGTTGCTGCTGGCTCCACTTGGCAGAAGGTTACAATATTAACTGGTTCTGAGAAATGGGCTATGTTTGGGACTCTTGTTATGAATTATTTGAACTATGTTTTAGTAATAAATAGGCCCCCAGGAGGGAATTAGTGAGTCAAGAAAGCTTCCATGGAGTTACTGGGGACTCTGAAAGAGGAGAAAGTGAGACATGTGTGCCTATTCTGTGGAGCCCTGCCCCTTGAGGGCGCGCTCTAGGTAGGGCTGTCTTATGACAATGTGTTTCTCTAAGCTTCCTTTCTGGTTTTGAGGAAATGTTATCTTTTTTCATAGTCACACTCCAAAAAAAAACAGGGGCATGTCTGAAAAAAGGAAGTAAGCTCCCAATCTAATCTTCTTTATAATCTAGTGCTGAACATTCACATATTAGAGTTATGTTTCATTGCATTATCTGCATTCTTTAATTGTCTGAGTCTTATAGTTGACTAAACTCCCTGCAACGTAAGGAAAAAAAGTACTACTTGCTCAGGGCTAGATCGTGCCTGCAGAATCTGTTGTGAATAAGGAACAATGTGCAGTCCTCAAAGAAACAATTCTTTCTCCACTTATCCCTTGCTCCAGGACCATAGTGTTTGGTTCCTGGCCTTTACCAGCAGTAGATTACTACAATCCTCTATGCCCGTTCATCTGTGCTGGCTGGAAAACTGGAGTGGCAACACCAAGGTTCTGCTCAATTCCCCCCTGTGTGGGGGGCAATAATAGGCATACGCTGTTTGCCTATCCCTATGTACCTGCAGCCAAGGACTGGGGCTGTCACACATGGCTGTATGCATCAGGGAGGAGGAGGTCCTTTTGCCCCTTTACAGTTGTATAGGCTGAGACATTATGAGGCCCGTAGTTACTAGAATTTCAAATGCTGGTAATCATTCCTGTGCTCTGTAATTCTCTGTCTTGAGTCTATCACTCTGTCAACCTTCTGTATTGCAATGCAGATGTCTTCTGAATAAATTTTAAAAAAATAAAGCACAGAACTAAAAACCAACCAAAACACTCCACTGCGCACACAATTCTATCCCTGGGGCGAGGATGAGAAAGAGATCAACCATGCATGACCGACATTAGTCGCACTGCTTAATGCTCTATTGGAAGGTGCCCATATATTATAGTGATGAGGGCAGTATTAGAACCAGAAATGAATATATTTGAAAAGGAACCTTGCATGGATTTCCTTCCCTCAGAGTTCTCTAGTGTGGCTATTTCTGTGGGAGGGAGTGCTCCTTCTATAACTTTGATTGGATGTGATTGTGGGTGTGGGTGTGGATGTGGGCGGTGGGGGGAACTTTGCTGCTGTATAAGGCTTGAGGGTGCAAGAAGGTTAATGTTTATTTGACCACATACCTAACAACCACTTTTTATTAGTTCATATTTTTAATCTTTTCTTCCTCACTCTTTGTTTAGTTCTTTAATGCTTGTAAGCCATGAACAAGTTAGGATTTGCTATTTTTTGCTAATACCAGTGGTCCAGGTCATCCCAGGGAGATCCATCCATACAGCCCCTCTTGCCGAGTACTGAAGCAAGTGAGGGCCAGCCACATCTGTAGCATCATTCCCTTTCCCCCAACTTCTTTTCTGCAAACCTACAAAGGTTGTTTGGGATCCACTCAACGACAGGTACAAGATTGGATGGGTAGGTCAGATGCAGGATTGAACAGACAGATGGATTGTCACATTATTCCTGTCCTCCATCTCTATCCTATTGGAATGGTTGGGGTTTCTCATGAGATTTTGCGAGGTGAGATCCAGGGCAGAGATTAGTAATGGGCAACTAATAAAGGCAGCTGATATTGAAATAGTCCCAAGTAAGCTGTTAAATTAATATCACTCTGATGTGAATATTGTGGAGGGGGAAGAATATATTTTACACCTTACAGGAATCATGAGAGTTGTGGAGCCTGGAGTACCCCATCCATAATTTTACATTTATAACTTTAATCCTGAGTCCATGATATGCAACAACAAATGCCTCTTACTGCCACATATGTTGGTTTTGTGCAAGGCCAACCAGTCCTGAAGGTGGCTTTGCCTGGAGCAGAATTGGGACTTTAATCCACTTTAATTTTAATGGGACAAATCTTGAAGTTCTTACTCAGGCAACAATCTAACTGAAGCCCCTGGGAGCTTGTTGCCAGAGTATAGACGTCACCATTTGACTATTCTCCGAGATGAACATGAGTGTAAAAGATCAGGATAGCATGACCAGAGACATACAGACAGCTGTCCATCCTGAGTAAAGTTACTTATGACTAAGGTGTTTTGCCATTGTTAATCTAATTCTCAGTTGTATTCACTTCACAAATAAGATTTGCCTTTTATGAGCCTTTTAGGAGATTGAGTGATTTGGAGGTGCTGAAAGGGAAACATTATGATGTCCTTTGCCACTTCACAGGATGCCTCCTCAGTAGAGGCCAAAATAAATTTAAGCCTCTAATTGGCTTTTTTTCTGGATTGGCCAGCAGGCTGCAGAAACCTGTTTAGGATCCTCCCTTTGTCTTATACCACATGTAATGGGTGCAGGATCAATAAAACGGGGATAATAGTATTTCCCTACCTCACACAGGTATTTATAGAAATGTAGGGCTGGCAGGGATCTCGAGAGGTCATAAAGTTCCGCTGCCTGAGCTGAGGCAGAGCCAAGTAAACCTAGAGCATCCCTGATAGGGGTTTGTCCAACATGTTCTTTAAAACCTCTTCACATTTTATAAGCACACTTTCCACTCCATTCTCCAAATCAGTAATGAAAATATTGAACAGTACCATACCTAGGACTGATCCCTTTGGAATCCCACTAGATAGCCCTCCCAGTTTGACAGTGAACCATTAACTACTCTTTGAGTACTGTCTTTCAACCAGTTGTGCACCCAGCTTATAGTAATTTCACCTAGACCATATTTCTCTATTTTCCTAATAATGAGAATGTCATGTAGGACTGTGTCAAAAGCCCTACTAAAATCAAGATATATCACATCTACTGCTCCCCGCCCCCCTATCCACTAGTTCAGTAACCTTGGTCAAAGAAGAAACTTAGGTTGATTTGTCATGATTTGTTCTTGACAAATCCATGCTGGCTGTTCCTTAACCCTGTTATCCTCTAGGTGCTTACAAATTGCTTATTTACTCATTTGTTCAGTATCTTTCCAGGTATCAAAGTTAGGCTGACTGGTCTATAGTTCTCTGGATCCTTTTTCCCCCCTTTTTTAAAGCTAGGTACTATGTTTGCCCTTCTCCAGTCCTCTGAGACTTCACTCACCCTGTGAAAATAAATACATTGCATACATTAAAAAATTATGAGGCACTCAGATACTACATTGATGGGGGCCATATAAGTACTTTAAATATCTAAGACATTTAGTTGTAACAATGTCAGTATTATCACTCTTAAAATATGAACTGTGCCCAGAGCCCCATACTAAGTCAGCAAAAAGTAGCACTTTCCCCATTTTCATGCTTATTTGTTTCACGTACATTGTATTGTGCTGGTATGAGGTTGGTGTATTCTCATAATCCTTCAATTTTGGGGTTTGAATTGGTCTCTGAGTATGTGCCCCTCTGCACATAAATGGTCCACAGCCAAAACTCCACATAGTGTAACTTATTTCAAATATAATGTAAATCCATCATGCTTCATCTCAGTAAAAAGATATCAACATGATTACCTTGGAAAATCCAGGGAACCACAAGGCAAATAAACTGAAGCCAATATTTTTCACTAAGAAAAGAAAATATGCAATCACTGAAGGAAAATCAAGAATCTAATGACTTAGAAATATGTCACCTATAAAAATCTAAAGTCTTAAACAAACAGTTCTGTTTTTCCTGAATTCTTCTAGTTCCTATGCACATCAGTTGCACAACACTAAAACTAGGCATAATATGTTAGAATTAACACAAATACAGCTACATTTACTGTACATAATGTAAAGGTTGTGACAAACTAAATGCTTTTTGCCCTTCTTCACTGGTAGGCGACTGGGTAATTTCTTCACATATGGGATGCTTGGTCAGTTCCTCTAGCACCTCTCGGTTGACAATAGAGGGATGCTTGAGTAGCTCGGTAAAGTGCTGCTCCGATCTTTCAGAGGTGTCTCACTTATCCTTGATTAAAGTAGTGTCACCTGAACTCTTTAGTGGAACTGGTCCTGATTTTGATGGGCCATAAATGGCCTTTAGGGAATCCTACAATATCTTTGTGTTTAGTATCAGCATAATGGTCTATTTCTTCTGCGTTTTCCCCCCACCAGTTAGCCTGAAGGACATGAAACCATCTTTGAACTTTGGCTTGCAGGTATTTGAATTTACCCTTCTTTTATGTTGATTGTGTCATTTTGCCTTGGATTAAGAAATATCAAATAGAATTCAGAAGCCATGCCAGGCCTTTTGAAGGCTTTGTCGTAGGATATTCAACTAGCATTCCATCAAGCGGTCAACAAAACTGATGATATATAATGTAGCAGTGATAGCAGCACCCCTCGTTGTTGGCACAAAACATGGTCAGTTTACCTCATGCACATTAAGCAACTTGAAAAATTTCACATGCGCTGTCTCCACTGTATTTTGAAGGTCTACTGGCGAGATGAAGTCTCAAGTGTTAACTGCCTTGAAAGAGCAAAAACAACCAGCATCAAGGCAATGATCATCAAAGCTCAGCTTAAATGGACAGGTCAGTTGTCAGTCTGGGTGATGATAGACTCCCCTGAAAGGAGTTTAATATGGTGATCTGAAACTTGTAAAGTGCAGAAGGGGTAGTCAATGAAAACACTTCAAAGCAGAATCTCACCTTGTGAAGCATAAATATAGATAACTTTGATTGCCAGGGACAGTTCTGAATGGAGAGCAATTATCAATAAAGGTTGTAAATACTTTGAGGAGGATGGACGTGAAAAACCAATTAAAAAGGGGAACCAAACATCATGACAAGTCTTCAGTGGGAGCCTGCACATTCTTATGTAATATCTGTGAAGAGCAAGATCATGAACAGATTGGACTATACAGCTATGTGAAATCACGTGATGATATGACACCATCACTGGATACAATGGACAGCCATACATCATTCACCATGAACAGAGATCTCTTCAATATCTTGGTATGTTTGGACTAATTAAAAAATACAATATCAGTCTTAACTTGGAATTTCATTGCTTTTGTTTGCTTCACTCTAATATTGACACAGGGTAAAGGTGATGATTAGCTTTTCATTAAAAAAAAATAGCTTCTAGCCAGCCTATAGTTCTGAAAAGGTTTGTAAAATCTGCAAGTCATAAATACACTCAAATGTGTATGGGCCTCAAGCAATATTTCAAAATATTTCCTAATACATTTTGTGCATTAACGTACTGTGATACTTTGGAGCACTTTTGCCATGTATTTTTAGTATGTATTGGTGCTCATCAGACCCATTTTATAGAGGATGGATTAAGATTATCCACTTTTTACATGGGGTTCAAACTGAATTGGCTTATTATGATGATCCACAGACCTATTATAAGTCAATTTTTAAGAATCTGTTTCCCAACTGCAAATGATATGGCCTCATTGAAATTTTTGTCTCAAAGCCTCTTCAAATTTTGTTGATGATCTAAAGAGTTATTTAATAGCTTTACAATATTAGGGGCCACATGAAGAATCTTGGCCATTTAAGTTAGCATAGACCAAGCTTCATATTTTCAAGGACAACTTTTAAATTTTTGGGTTATAGAAATAATGCAACTTTTAAATCGTATGGATTTATAAGTCTGATCATAAATGTATTAAACTCATGTTGAATCTGAATGATGTCTCTATAATATTACAGCTCAGAATAGTACTTACGTATAAATGTGATTGTTAACCACTTATGTAGGATTAATAAAACTCTCCTTGCTTAAACTATAGGGTATACTACAGAATCCAGGCAGGAATACATAGGTGTATTTTAACTGCCTGAGTCCATATTTTCAAGCTATTTAGGTCATGAGATTCTGAATATTTTCTTTGGAAGATGAAGTGAGCACTTTCTGATGAATTAGTTTATGTCTATATCATTTTGAAAACTCCATTCTGTTTTGTGAATGCCACTTATGGAGTGAACTGCACTGTGGCTTTCACGTTTGTGCTGTAGCTTCCATCTTGAGCTGAAAAACCCAGGAGGTTTCAAGAGAATTTCTTATACCTGGGAGAGGGGCCAGCAATGAAAAAGCCACCAACAGTCATCAACCTTGACAGCGATCCATTCAAATGGGTCCATCCTAGGACATGCTGGCTGCAGTCTCAGGGTACCAGTTTTCCCAGCTGGGACTATGGAGGGGACTGGAGTTAAGCAACTGATCACTTTATGGGAGAGTTGAAGCTCCTCAGGGAGGTCATCTGACAAAGGAAGCCAGAACTTTCGTTAAGAGCTGTATCTTCTCAAGCAGGGGATCTCTTACTAGCCATTCATTGAGTGACAACAGAAAGACTGAACAGGAGATGTGGAGTGCAGGAGGGTCCTGAAATCCTTAAAGGACACTAACCAAAACCCAAACAGTTCAGAGAGGTGACGACACTAGAGAGAGGGGTTCTATATGTAGGTATCAGTTATTTTTCCATACATTTGTATTTCTCTTGTGCTTTGACTATGAGTAAAGTGTGTTTGCATTAGAAATTCCTTTGCAAAATCTGTGTGTTATTTGCTTTAACTGTCACAAAGTCCCCAAAGTGTTAAACTGTAAACTGGAGTACCCACAACAGTGGTACTCAGGAGAGGGTGTGTGTGATGGGGCAGAGTGGCCCCGCACTGGTACAGCAGGGGTTAACCCTTTTCTCCTAGCAGAGGAAGCCATGCTCCAGAAGCTCTGCTGGGCATGTTCCAACTGGAGATCAGATATAAAAGCCTGCAGATCAGCTCAGTCTGGGCTGACTGCTGGAGGAAAAGGACGCACGCCGCTAGCTCCTGCAGAGGGAGGGCCTGTGAGCCAGGATCCGGGAGGCAGCCAAGCCAAGCCAAGGCACTACCTGAGACCCCGATGGAGGGCATCACTGGGGAGGAACAGACCAGAGGATCCCCTGCCACAGAGAAACTGGTATTCATGGTAGGAAGTGACCCAGGGGAACTATAGAGATAAACGGCTTTAAAGCTGTATTGATGCTTGGTGTGTTGCGGGCAGATCCCTGCTGAGTGAGTGGCAAGGAAAGCTTGCTGCTACCAGTGCCCTGGGTCAGGGCTCGGTGGAGAGGGTGGGCCCAAGGCCCCCTACACCCTCACCCCCAAACAGTGAGGGGTCTTATATGGACTCTGACCGCTAGGCTGCGCTACCCTGCTCGAAAGGGGGTTTATATGGACTCTGGCTGCTAGGCTGCGCTACTGCTCCAGACAGGGGGACAGTAGACAGACTGGAAGGCTGAGAGACTATAACAGGCCACCTGCAGAGAGGTGGCCACAAGGACTGTAGAGTGGTGAGGCGCTGTCACCCCATCCTACCCCTGCCACAAGGGGGTGCTGCGGTGCTAGTGTGGTTAAGCTAATGGGGAGATTTGGGTGGGTCAGAACTGGTCTTGAGGCCTAGGTTACACAGACCGCAGGAACCCACTTTCCAAAAAGGAACACCAGCATTAGAATCTGTATGCTAGGAGTGTGCCTGAAAGGCCAAACTGAGACAATGTCTGAACATTGGTAAAACCCAGTGGGGTTAAAAATAGAGCTGGGTGACATTTTTCATTTCAAAACTTTTTTTGCTGAAAATTAAAGATTCAGGTCAACTGAAACTTTTTATGAATTCATGTCAAATTCACCAAATTATTTTTGTTTGAGGATAAAACTGAAAGATACACACACACACACACACACACACGAGTTAAAATGTTTAATTTCAACATTTTTGAAATGAAACATTGAGTATTTGATCTGAAATGACTTTTCTATTTGAAATTTATTTCAATTTTATTTTTTTAAAAGTAAAATAATGTTTTAAAAAGCTCAAATTAAACATTTCATTTTAGGTCAAATGAAACATTTTGTTCAATCCCAAATGAGTTTTTTTTTTTTTTAACTTTTCAGGTCAACATGAGGCAATTTTGGGAGGCTGTTTGTTCTGTTATTCTATGGCCAGTATTTTTGTGGAAAAATTGGAAAGAGTCCAATGGAGGGCAACAAAAATGATTAGGGGTCTGGTGCACATGACTTATGAGGAGAGGCTGAGGGAACTGGGATTGTTTAGTCTCCAGAAGAGAAGAATGAGGGGGGATTTGATAGCAGCCTTCAACTACGTGAAGGGGGGTTCCAAAGAGGATGGAGCTCGGCTGTTCTCAGTGGTGGCAGATGACAGAACAAGGAGCAATAGTCTCAAGTTGCAGTGGGGGAGGTCCAGGTTGGATATTAGGAAACACTATTTCACTAGGAGGGTGGTGAAGCACTGGAATGCATTACCTAGGGAGGTGGTGGAGTCTCCTTCCTTGGAGGTTTTTAAGGCCCGGCTTGACAAAGCCCTGGCTGGGATGATTTAGTTGGAAATTGGTCCTGCTTTGAGCAGGGGGTTGGACTAGATGACCTCTTGAGGTCCCTTCCAACCCTGATATTCTATGATTCTATGATAAACCGAAAAAATCAGTTTTAATCACACAGCTTTACTTAGAAGCATATGAGATCCACGGTTGGGGTCTAACACAGCAGCCTGGTGATTGTCCACAAAGGGGAACTCTGCCAGGGCTGTAACAGATGTAGGGAATATGGAAACCTTGGATAAGCATCAGCAGGCTGTGTTTCCACTGAAGATATGTCTTTAAAAAAGAAGCTGATAGAATAACTCCTCCTTTTAACTGAAGGGCACATCATTTATCCAGAAAATACCTGGGCTACATTTTTTGGGACTGGCATTGCTGTCTCTTGCATCATTTTTCCCCCTCACTCCTTTAGATCTGTTTAATTTGAGAGTTATTCTTAGCTAATACAGATGTAAGTGGCACAGATTCAGCACCCGGAACAGGAATGCAAGACTGAAACAGTTGATTTTTTTGTTTTCTGATTTGGCTTATATTCTAACTATGCTGTTTCATGAAACATAAATACCAATAACATTTAAAAAAAAACTATAGTAAGCTGTTTTAAGGAAGGCATGTTACTACAGAGTATTAATGACTATGTAAACTTTTTTCCTTCTGAATGGATATAAACAGATATGGAACAACCTCATTTTAGCTTTTTTCACATTATAAATTCATTTTTCTCTCTGCAAAATGTCACTCTCTCTCTAGCAGCTTAATCCCAGGAGGTCTGGTAACTGCAATTACTGCATTTAAATATTCCACATATCTGTCAAGACTCAAAAGAATTCTGTGGTGTCAGTTTAAATATAAATATATATATAATTCTAGTTAATAATCATCACTTCAAGTCAGTTTTGAAAACTGTATTACTCACTCAATATCTGTGTTGTGTTGTGTATGGGTGAAGCTTATGTTGCAATTTTATCTATTGATTTATTGGCTAAAAAACTAGCCATACTGATTCTGCCAATTGTAAGTGTCCCTGTACAGAGTTTCTCACAGAGGTAAACTTGTCAATATCATTTTTCTCTAATCAGTCAAGAAAAAAGTGCCAGAAATTGCTTAACTTTCTACTCAGAACTCTAAGTGATGCTGGAATTTTTATATAAATACTCTATTTCAAGCATTTTCTAACAAAACACATTACAAGTTGTTCATTTCTATTTTCTTTCCTTCTAAAGAGACCTTTTATATTTACCAGTGTCCATACAGAATGTTGATACCTTTTTGTTCTTCTTGTGCCTTTTGCTGCAAGTGCTAATTCTGTACATTTTGTAATGACACCTTGTAAACTTCCTGAATGACTATGCAATGAAGATCAAGGATTTTAATGGTCCAGAAACTACAACCACAATTTTGATCCAAGATGGGTCATAAGGTTACTGTATTCACCTTTAAGTTAGATGTGTCTATGTACCTATATTTATTTATCCTACTAAGTAGCCCTTCCAGTGAACATAAAAGTGTAATTATTTTTACAACAATGGAAGATTCAAGATGCTAGAACTAATATCCTTGTGCCCAGCAACCATAACTAGCACCAATGAATAGCACTTCAAGGCTTTTAATCTCCATGACAACCTTCCTCACATGCTTCCATAAAATACCACTTTGCATGCACACAAACATACTCAGTTATGCACACCTACTATGTGTTCATAAATATCACCTGCACTGCACACCAAAAAACCTGCTATTTAATATCACTGACTTCTTTCTCTTGCAACATCAATCAATCAGGAATCCATCTTAAAAGGAACTTCATTTGTATTCTTATACCTATGGTTCACTGTAGAATAAATAAATGAAAGATGAACAGATACTAAAATTGAAAATTATTTCAACTTTAAATATGGAGAAGGCCACTTCTGTGCCTTTTGCTGTGTTAGGCAAACTGAAGAATGTCCACCCCCTTCACAGTCTAGTCCCAAGGGAACAAATGTTTTAGAAAACCTGCATATCTATAAGAGTTGGCACAAACATAGTGACCTAAAGTTTTGTTGATTTGTGCCTGAATTCTGTCTAGGATCAGGAGAAATAACTGCCTTCAAGGCTGAAAACCACTTAATTGGCCACAAAGTAGATAAACCTACCTATTCAAACATATTCCATCACAAAGGGGAAATAGTTTTGGGCGTTGTGTACAAAACACTGAGTAGATTTTGTCAGCTAGGATCTAATTACATATTGATGTGAATATGGACAACACCAAGTATTGGAAAAGTCATGTGACTAGCTGCTTAAGAATGATTCTAAAATAAAGGTTCACTTAAAGCTAGGTTTAGCAGATCTAGGAAATGGGGCTTCACAGGATCTGCCTATGCAGAACTCATTGCAGCCTAAGGGCCTTAACGGACATTAGTCACCATTTGGCCAGCTGATGCCTAGTAATGCTACAGTCATGCAATTTCTAATTTATGTTGGTAAGACCCAGTTGGCCAGTACCAGAACCCATGTACTATGAGGTTCATCAGCCATGAAATCTGCCCTTTGCACCAAAAATTTATTCCAGAAACTATGTTTAAAAGAAAAATTCTAGCTCTTCTGGTTGTGCAGAAAACTTTCCAAGTTTGAACTGAAAGCAACCAATGTAGTGTTGTCTGTCTGACTCTGCAGACAGCCTTAAACAGTTGCTCTGAGATGTGTTAATTTCCCCCCTTCATCTCATATGGGATGTTAACTCTGACCCCTAAAAGTGGCAATATTAATGTTAATATTACCTTTCACTGATGATCATATTAGCATAAGTGGCCAGGCAATGAACTTTTCTGTAATGCAAAACAATCTCTTACACTTTCCCAGGTTTCAAAAGCCCCACATCCCTAAAATCTCCAATCTTACTCTCCACCCTCCACCCCATCTACACTACAGCGATGTGTTTTAAATATGAAATTCTGCAGCACATTGAAATGTAAAATAAGTTGAACTTGCTTAATTACATTCTAAAAAGGAATGTTGTATTCTTCTATTGTTCATTTTCAGACTTCATTCAATGAAAGCACAGATTTCACTGCATTGTTGCTAAGATTTCCTCTCACAGCCTATTCCTCATCTTATTATTTCCCCTCGTGGAGTAATTCCTTTATAGGTTCATATTGGACCAGAAACTCTTACATATTTAAATAAGATGTTTATGCCTTGCCCATATCTCCATATCACTTTCCATTTCAGGGTGATCACCAGTTCTGCATCTTTCTCAACTGCTCCCAAGGGCTCTTCCCTTTCAACCATTACTAGAAACCCCTCAGAATCATCTTGTGGAGGCCATAGGATCTGGGGCTCACAGAACTTCTACAAAATAGACTGTATAGATGTGCCAACCTAGTGGACTTGGCATTCTCTGAAACATTGGCTTAGTATGATCAGAGTGCCTTGCCAGCAGAGTTCATCTATGGGGATTTCTGGCTCTATCCTTCCCTTTCACTCCACAAGCTGTTTTGGCTATATGTTATAGGACAAAATGGGGCACATCTTAAGTGTCTCCTGGGCTCCAATGAATAAGGAGAAAGACTCTTGACTGAAGAAGAGGAGATGTTCCAGACTGCAAGTCCTCTGGAAACCAGAGAAGTCATTGTGATTTGGATCTCAAGGGGGGTATGTAGTGGAGAGGAAAAAAACCGAGCTCATACCATGTGCATGTGTCTCAGAAGCTGAGAGGATGTAACAGCTGGTAGCAGTTGCCTGAAATACTCCACACTATAAACAGGTGTTGATTCTGCTGCAAAAGGGTTAAGTGGGTTTTGCTGACACTGTGAGACAAATGACCCATGATCTCATCATGATCCAAGGGAGATGGGAATGGCTTTCTGAGGGAGAGAAGATCTCGGGTGTGGGCTGTGCAGTTCTAAAGAAGAAACCCTAATAGCAGCTAAGCCTGCAGAAAAGAGGTAAGCTATTCTTTGTTATGTTACTATTTTTTCTTTATTAATTAAGAAGATGGTGAGTTTGGACTTCGTCTGTGCAATGGGGTGTCCACCCAGCACAAGCCCTGAAGAGGTTAAGCAGCTAGGTGGGCCAATTAACCACCTAGGTTGCACCTGAAGGAGGAGCCAGAGGGAAAGGGCTAATTAGAGATGCAGCTCAGCTGGACATGAACAGGAGGGGCCTGTATAAAGCCCACAATCTGAGAGTAGACGAGAGCTTCAGAGAGGGAAACTGCAGTCACTATTGGGGTGAGAGAAGGTAAGGTAGGAAGTAGTCCAGGGATCCAGCAGTAAAATTCTGGACTGTTCAGACCTTGATTGCTTGTTGTAAGGTTCCTGGGCTAGAACCCAGTGTAGGGGGTGGGCTGAGGTTCCCCTCCCAGCCACTGGGCAGTGGCGCCATTATGTGGTAGTGGATCCTGAGAGATTTTGATGCCCCAGAAGGGGAGGATTATAGTGTAGAGCCACTGTGACAACCTGGTGTACGGACCCATTTGTACAGCAGGTTGACAAAGGTGCCTGTTTGCATGTGATTGTTTTTGTGATAAGGTATTTATCCACTTTATTGATAAAAGCTTATTTCACATAGGCTGTAGCAGAGCCATCAGATGGTAACAACTTTTTGTCACAGCCAGTACTGGGAAGTGATATAATAATAGGCTTTATGTGGCATTACCAGATCCCTTGATTTGTCAAGAACCTGTACAAGTGTCACATTTTGGGGTGCAACCCAGACCAGTGAAAGGTTGTGTCACTGCCTGCCCTGTACTCCTGAGTGCCTTAAATGCTCTGCTGCTGTGGCTCACAGCAGCTGGGACACCAACAACCAGCAGACAAGCATGCAGTTCCCTGAGTGTCTGTGTACTGTGCATCCCTGGTTCAGTGCTCGACCCCAGCAACCTTTCTGCAACACAATATCCCATCCTAGTCTCCACTAGCCTTGGTAACTTGCAGGGTAACTCCAGCATACCTCCTGGCCTACATTTCCCCAGAACCATCTGTCCTGAAATATCCAACCCACTCCTGGAACTCTCAGAGAATTAATAAGGTTTGTTGTTCCTTTAAAGAGACCAAAGCACAGCTTACTGCTTTAACTGGAAGTAATAATCACTTCAATAC
Organism: Malaclemys terrapin pileata; assembly: GCF_027887155.1. Lineage (NCBI taxonomy): Eukaryota > Metazoa > Chordata > Testudines > Emydidae > Malaclemys > Malaclemys terrapin. Next base: position 103,680,561 of record NC_071508.1, read on the forward strand.
AAACACAGCACTGGGTTAGTTTAGATTAAAAGTAAAACAAGTTTATTAACAAAGGACCATGGATTCAGTCATACTAAACAGAAGGAATTTAAAGTAAAATGGGTTACAAACAAACTAACATAAAAATATGCTTTCTAGTGGCTAAGACCTAACTTAACACGCTACAACCTTGGTTGAAGGGAGATTTCTTACCAATCTTTTTCTTTCTGGCTATGGGTGACCTTTTTCTCGGTCAGGGCCTTCCATGGAAGTACAAGGTGATGGTTTCCTTTCTCTTCCTAGGTGAAAGATCTTAGCCTAAGAAGCTTTCTCACATATATTCAGTTCCCAGAGACTTCAACCTCCTTGGTTGAAGGGTCCAACTTCCTCTGCTTGCAAAAACTCTGGCCTCTGGTGTCTGTCTAGTGATAGATGTGAAATGACTTCTTCTCCTTCCTTATGTCTTCTAAAACTTACTGTTTTTTTTCCCAGACATAGGGTTACCATTCGTCCGGATTCCCCCGGACATGTCCGACTTTTTGAGCTAAAAATAGCATCCGGGGGGAATTTGTAAATGTCCGTACTTCCTCCTTCCCCCCATGCAAAGCGTGCGCGGCTAACAGGGCAGCCGGCCGGATGGTGCCACTTACATGGGGCTCCGACAGCCAGAGAGAGCCCCTCCTCTGCTTCCCCTGCAGCAGAGATCACTCCCTCCCTCCCTGCATTTGCAGATCGCCTCCGGCAGTTTGGAGCTCCTCCCCCGCTCCTCCTCCACTGCTGCCCAGCGTGCTGGGACGAACGGCTCAGGCTGTTCCTGAGCAAGCTCACACAGACATTAGGCGAAGGCCAACAACAAGGGGGCCAGGAGGTCAGAAGGGGCAGGGAGGTTTTGGAGGGGGCAGTCAAGAGATGGGGGGGGGTCAGGAGTTGGGGGGACTTTCGGGGGGAGGGGTGGATAAGGTTTTGGGCAGTCAGGGTACAGGTAGGGAGTAGGGTCCTGGGGGGCAGTTAGGGTGGGGGGGATCTTAGGAGGGGGCAGTTAGGGGACAAGGAACGGGGGGGGGAGTTCTGGGGGCAGGGCTGTCAGGGGGCAGGAGAGGGGAGAGGGATCAGAGCAGTCAGGGGACAGGGAGCAGAGGGGTTTAGATGGGTCAGGAGTTCTGGGGGGGGCTGTCAGGGGGTGGGGAGTGGTTGGATGGGGCGTGGGAGTCCCAGGGGTCTGTCTGGAGGTGGGGGTGTGGATAACGGTTGGAGCAGTCAGGGTACAGGTAGGGGGTAGAGTCCTAGGGGGCCAGTTAGGATGGGGGGAGGGTCTTAGGAGAGGGCAGTCAGGGGACAAGAGGCAGGCAGGCTTAGGTAGGGGGTGGAGTCCTGGGGGGCAGTTAGGGGCAGGGGTCCCAGGAGGGGGCAGTCAGGGGACAAGGAGTGGGGGGGGAGGGTTGGGGGTTTTGAGGGGGGTGGGAAGTGGGAGGGGCAGGAGTGGGTCTAGGGTAGGATGGGGGCGGGGCTAAGGCGGGGCTCCTCCCGTCCTCTTTTTTGCTCGCTGAAATATGGTAACCCTACCAGACGCAGGATGGCCTCATGCTGTTCTTCCCTTCCTGTAGATTCCCCATCTCCCCGCTGGTGCATATGTTTTTAGTCACGCCGTACTTAATTTTGCTGGAGACAAGTAAATAGCTTCCCACCTGTCTGGGAGAGAGCCTGTTTATCAACTTCCCTTAACCTTTAGGCACCTACTCTAAAGCATAATATAAGTGAGTATTCATAATTTCTCATATATTGTTAATGCATATATTACTTGATACTTTTATAATATAGTAATATTGTATACAATCAGTTGATTCAATTGCTTATCGTTTTGAGGTTCAGACCCCTTGTCTTTATAGCCCAGATAAGGTTTCTCTCTCTTGCTGGGTTGTAGATGCCATGCTGTCTTCTCCCCTGCTTGCTAGTTTTGTTTATCTTGTATGCAAATAGCCCTTCATTGTCTGACCAGGCAGAGACAGACAAGCAAATACACATTCCTTTGTCTAGGGCAGACTGTGCTTATGTTGCTTGCTAAACACGTTTTAAGAACATAATTCTAGCACATATATAAAATTCTTTGTACACATCCCATACATCAAGCAAGAATATTAATGATCGGTAATTTATTAATCTTCCAGTGATATTTTACGTGACACCTTTTAGATACAAATTATGACAACAATGTGTTAGGAATAGTAAGTATGTCAGGCCTGACAATAGCTGCTAACATAGAGTAGGGGTCTGCCAATGGACCTGTGTCACAACAAGGAATTAGTTCAAAGATTTGATTATTATGCTGTCTTCCAGTTTATCCATAAGAATAAGTATCTTTAAGTGTACCAGTGCTTCACTTTAAGAATCTTTATATGGCTACCTTATTAATGTTTGCATTGTGCAACTAGCCCTCAATCAGAGATCGTTTTTATAGAATCCCTGCTGGCACTTACAGGACCATCAATTAATTAATCAAAGAATTTCCTACTGCTTTTTATTGCCTTATTATATTCCTGTAAAAAAAAATTACACACTGTACCTCATCAGATATGCATGCTTTCTTTTTTCAGAGTATTGCCTCTGGAGAACAAAAAGTTTTAGGTAAGGAAAGATAAAGCTTGAAGCTATAGTTTTTTAAACTATATATAATTACTTTCAATGGAAAAAAATCATAATGAGAATAGCTTTATTGTCATATTTGTACTAGTGGGTGTGAGGAGTGATTTAACTTACAGGTACTGATTATGTAATTGTATTGATACAGGGCACACAGCCTACCCTGCCTACTGAATCATCTCGACTGACAAGAGGAGGTGTGAAAACTCTGCCTGCTTCTATTCTGCCACATATTCCAAGCTTTACAAAGGAGAGAGCTTTTTTCACAGGTGGGGATTATTGAGCCATTAAAGCTCTTGATCACAGCTATGAATGCATAAAGAGGACATGTCAATTCCATGTGGTATAACTTAGAAATTAATTGGGTGGTGAAACCAAGCAGCCCATATGATGACTGTCTCATCAGATACACAATATAGGCTGACTATCAGAGCCTACCTGTGGTTTAAAAATAAAGTTGTAAACATTACAAAATTGTGCTGACATACAAGTTACTGATTCTGAAATGTTCCACTTTGTTCATGTTTTACCTCTTTAGGATAGAATTGTTGCATAAACCCATCTATTTATTTAGATGTGAAGAGACACCACAAACTATTATGGTTTTAGCTACATCAGTGTGTATTAAAGTAATTAGACTGTGTATTTTTAAACGTAAGGCCCTGCAGCAATAGTTAATTAAAAGAACATGAATTTAGAGTCTGCAGAATAATTGTGCCTAGGACAATACTTGACCAAACATAATTAGCTGAATTTAGATAAATTCTCAATGTGGCTTTCAGCAACCTGAATAGAAAAATCATACACTTCACTGGGTATAAATAGGTTTGAAATGAACATTTGGAATGTATGAGAATATTTTGCAAGAATAATATACCCAGGATTTTAGACTATGTAATAAAGTGTAGGCTCTTTGACTCAAGAAAAATCTGTTTTTCTATTCTGCTTTTATTTGCTGATTTTTGGTTAAATTTCTTTCAGCAGATATAAAAGATGAAGGAAAGCAAAAAGAATGAGATTTAAATAAAGGAAAAGTATTATATTCAGTATTTTCAGTTCTTTACTAGGGATAATTAAAGATAAATGTTACGGTATTGTATTTGTTCAAATAGCAATACAAAAACACATTTCTGTCATGTTCACTAATAGACTTTCAAGCTGTATTTTCCTCAATTTTATCTTATTTTCCTGGTACTATTTAAGCTATTAATTGCTCCAAAGAGTGCTTTTTTTTTAATCTTAAATAAGACAAATCCCAAAATTACATTTTATTTAATTTACAGCAAGAGTAATGTTAAGAGTTCTGCTATTTTAAAATAAATGAATAGTTAAGACTGCAGTACAAAATAAAGTTCTAAAAGCATTAAGCAGTTGGCCTGGAAACAGAAACATTAAGAATGACTGGATTTTATTCTTCTTCTTAAAGAGAAGATGAAATAATAGCATGCTGAAGAGCTAATTAAGAAAAATTCAGTGTTGCTAATAGATTTGTCCACTAGTGGTGATATTTGCAACGTGGTGAAAGAGTTTCCTTTTCAAATGGTGCAGTTTCACTCATTTTGCCAGAACTGAAGTGGTTTTCTCCTGCAAACTCTAAGCCAACCTAAATCTGAGCTAATAGGGGGAGTGTATAAAGGGAGCTCCTTCCTCTCCTCTACCGCTCATGCACAAAAGGAAACCATAATATATCTGCAGCATATTGAGTCTCAGACTCCAACCACTGTGACAAGGGTTCAGCAGCTACATCCCAGATACATGCTGCTGAGCCAGGTCTGATAGCAGAGGGCCAGGGAACACTGCCCATGAAGAGGACACAGGTCAGGATACACATCACATTGGGTGATGGTTTTTGACAGCAATAAGCTTTTTTGTATTTTTTTTATACCCATTATTACTTCAGACAAAGTCCTAGGAAAACAAGCTGGCTTCTCTTCTGATTAGTGCATCATCAACAAAACTAAGTTTCAGATGCAAAATCTTCTATTAATCATGATGCCCTAGCTGAAAATGATGCATCCTGACTTTAAGATCTCAGATGAAGTTTGTGGGACTTGACAGCATCTTTTTACTTCTATACTGACCACATTACTATCTCAAAGTTATTGGCAATCATGGAGCCCCATAATAACAAGTTGCTTTTCAGACCAGTATATAACACCACTTTAAAATGTATGATTGTGGCTATATTTTTATTTTCATGTTTCACATTGTAATGCCCTCATGGAAAAATCCTTCAGAATTTAATAAGGATGAAAGCAATAGGATGCTATTGAAATTACTCTTCTAAAAATGTCAACTTCCTATTTTTAAAAATAATGAATTTAGATAAAATAATTGTCTATTCACTATAGAAGTAAATGGAGGCTTATATTCCAGATATAAAATTTAATAGGTGTGTTTACAAATTCTGTAGACATGATGGACTTTCTCTGCCCTGTGCTGATTGGGTGTTTGCTCTAACCTTCCACCTACCCATCCCTCACAGTCTCTCTACCTCATCTTCAATCCACACCTGCCCGGCCCCTCTTACCTAAATCTACCCTGCCCTGTCCTCCTCACCTTCCTGTCCTTCAGTGTCCTTTCTCCCTTCAATTTTCTTTCCATTTAGCTTATCCCTTTCTAACTACCTGCCTCCCTCCCACCCTCACAATAGAAATAACATGCCCTTTGCTTCCACCATATTGTTCACTCTGCTTGTGTAATAATATTCTCTCCCCCACTCTGGGATTTGTCTTGTATATTTAGGCTGCAAGCTCTTTGGGGCAGGGATTGTACAAAACACAGAGTAGCTGACAGTGACTAGCACAATGGGGCCCCACTCTTGGTTGGTTCTTAGGCATTATTGTATTAAATATGTTTAATAGTTTCTATTAAATTGTGTAATTTTCATGAGGGAAAAAGTTTAATAAAATTGTAAAAAAAATCAAAAGAATAGATGATGGGATCATACAAGTGATAGGTGATTTATTTAAATTATCACATTCCACTTAACGACTGCAACAGTGATCATAATCATTTTGCAATTCTGTATAACTGTATCTACCTAGAATAATTTAGAAAATCATTAGCTCCATCTAGTGGTAACTATGTATAATTTTCACTTACTTCATGAGCTCTATTCAAGGCTTTGGTTCTAATTTGTTACATTTGAGGAAACAATAATGGATAACAGCAATTAACTGGAGTGATATATGAACAGCTGTTTTATACCTTTTGATAGCATGAAAAATACGGTGAATTTTAACTGTTAGATTTTAATTTGCTATAGAACACATCTCAAAGAACTGAATTGATCAGAGAGCTGGTAATAAGGAGATGGAGGCTTTCTCCTCAGGCCGGGGTCATTGGTTCAAATCCAGACTAGTATGGTATAACTGAAACGCCTTAACATAATGTGTGAAATGAAATGGTGGCTCTAGTTCATTTCCTAGTAGCTAAGTTTACATCACAAAAACCACCCTCACATCTGTCACAAATACCAACAATGGTTGACAGTCTCAAAAGATAACACAAACACTTAGTGGACCAGAGAACGTGAACTACCTATCCACTTATTTCTAGGATAGGATTGAGTCAAAGTGGCAGAGCAGTAGTGAGACACTTGCACTCCCACTGCCCAGGCCCCAACTATCCTGTAAAAAAGAGAGGATTCGTAGCCCTGGGAACTCAAGTCTCTCACCTTTCTCAAGCATTAAATCCATATACAACTATTTTGAGCTATATCCAGGTTTATGCGGACATGATAACTTGAGGATGCCTCCTGTTCATGAAGTATTATACTGACATGGAATTATCTCAGTCAATTGTCTGTGCAGGGGCTGTACAAGCACTGACGGGTGAATGAGCAGGTTTTCCCAAGGAAGGAAGAAAACAAGGGAGAGAAACCAAAACAATAGGAATGAGGCAAAATAAAGACCAGAACTATTTTTAATAATGTGGAGTTTGGGTTTTTTTTAACAATGTTTTTAATAACTTTCAATAGTCTGATAGCCCATTTTTGTTAGTGATTTCCTATAAATAGTGAACAGGAAAGGTGAGAAGATGGAGAGGAGAGTAACTTAGGGATGACACAAAAAGTACCCAGTACTCTCTTCCTTGACCTCTGAGAGGAAGGAGTAAACTCTCTGAAGCACTAGTCGTTACACCTCTGCAAGACCCTAGAGTCATGTCAGTAATACCCTATGATCAGCAGTATGAAAAGCTGCTCTTAGTTATAATAGAGTTGGCATGAACACCTTACCTTGGTCCACAGCTAGAAGGAGATGAGTCATCACTAGCTGAAATCAGGCTGATCGGGATCATAACATCTGTGGGATCTAAGCCCCAGCTTGATTTGGCTCATCACCACTTTATAATTTATTATATTGTATTAGAACCGAAGAGCCCCAGCTCCATTGTATTAGATGCTGAACAAAAAGTCTGTCTCAAAGAACTCTCAATCTTCTGTTACCTAACCTAAAAATTGGAGGTTTGAGACAGGTTGGTAATTGGACAGATTGTTACTGTCCAGAGATGTGTTTTGAGCAAGGACCAACCTACAGCCTGTTTGCCAATCTGAAGGAAGATGTTGGCAGTCCAAATCAGTGAGGAGCTCATTTTCTCTTTCCTGGTTTTAATCAGCTGTGAAGGACACAGAACTATCTCATAAACTTTGCAGATCTAATAGCCTAGATGAACAAAACTATCCTTGCTTTTACCACAGTAAAGAATGTATAAATTCACTGGTATAAAATTACTGGACTAGAAGAAAGTCTTCTGCCACTAGCATTCTGTCTTCCTCCCATACCACTTTATTTGTTGAGATCATCTCTTCCAGGGTGGTCTGTGAGAACAATGTGAGGGAGAAGGCATCTAAGTGCCACTATTATCAATGGCTGTGGATGGATCCCAGCTTGTTAAATGTTCCACTAGACCACTGAGAGAGTAACTTAATAGCTGAGTAGGAAATGCCCTCAAAGTATTCTGGAATTCCACAGAGTCCCTCTGTCTCTGAGGGAGGACCACAGAAACAGTGAGAAGTCCTGTAGTCTAAAAGAGGATTAATTATTGCAGATCTATAAAGTTACATATCCAGTCTAGAAACCCACTTGTATTGTATTCTGCATTTTGAGAGGAGAAAGTACTTCAGCTATACATCTTCTCTGACCACTGTCATCACTAATACGTAGGTCAGCTTACCATTTATTTTTAATGTGCATTACTATAGACCTATGAAATTCAGAACCTAAGACAGGAGAGATTGTTTCATTGCAACAAGTGATGCTGATAGTGTTGTAAGAAACAGTGTTTTATTTAGCACACTAAAAAGGCCAGCATTACAGGCTGAAGCTTTGCTGTTTGTCTTCAAGCCACTACCAAGAGCAAGCCCTTAGGTATTCCTGATCCTATAATCTCACAATAACATATACCCCTCCTGAAATCTGATCCTCATTCTCCAGTTCCACTAACATCACAGAGATCATAGAATGAAAAACTTTGGGGAAAATGCCTAAACTATATAAGAGCCATTTTGATATGTAGCATTTTTGAGACTTGTTATAAAATAAGTCTTTGTCTACACTAGCACTTTTGTCGGTATAATTTATGTTGCTCAGGGGTGTGAAAACACCCCTCTGAGCAACAGAAGTTACACTGACAGAAGCACTGCTGTGGATTGTTACATAGCTCATTGGGGGTGGTTTAAATATGTTGACAGGAGAGCTCTCTCCAGTTGGCATAGACCAGCTATGCAGAAGATCTTACAGTGGTGCAGCTGCATTGGTATAGCTATGCTGCTGTAAGGTCTCTAGTGTAGACATGGCCTATATCTTAAAATACAAAGTTTTTATTGGTAAGTATTTGAATGTTTGACAAGGATGAATGCTATATTCCCTCATCAGTGATCCAAAAGAATGTATTTGAGAACCAAAATAAAAATCTCCTGCTATTTTTAATCCTCGTCTATCCAATTTTTGGTGGTTAGGTAATTTGTAATGTGCAGGAGATGTGGGTGACTATGAATTGGGTTTGTGAGCTTCTGATCTAAATCTTTGCAATTATATAATTTGTCTCCAACATTTAATGATATTACATCTCAGCCATCGTATTTACTCATGTTTATTTCATGCCCCCATTATAATGAAAAAAGAAATGGAAAATTAGACAGTGAAATACTTGCTTTAATGTTTATATAACCAACACACCTCCTGGGTGTGGTGGAGAGAGCACAAGAGAGCTAGCTAGTTAGCTCTACAGTCTTAGCTAAGAGCCAGTAGACTTTTAGCTCATGCAGTAGAGACTCATTCATTTAGCTTCCCAGATTGGATCCTGCCTACCAAGGACCGGGGTCTGTCAGCGTTACATTAACAGCTAAGCTTATGCTTACAATATAATAGTCATTAATAGATTTAAGCTGCAGTCTAGGCATTTGAGAGATGGAAATTTAACCCCATGTGGCTGCTTCAGCAGCAATAAGTATTTTATGTTAAGATCTGGCTCTTTACATTTCCAGCAAAATATTATAGCAAAGAACAAAATTTCTTTCTCTGTAGATACAAAAGGGATCATCAGTAGCATATAAAGAAAATTTAGAATCATACTCGTTTATCTTTGAAACTCTTTCAAGTCATGTAAAAAAAGAGATGACCAGGGAAGGCATTAACCAATCTATTATCTTCTATACAAGGCTTATTACTAATTGGGATAATCAGGATTTAGTAACATTAATTTTATAACTGGAGAAGACAGAGAATTTGATTGTTTTTGAGAGAGAGAGAGTTCTGCTGCATCTGAAACAGAGAAGGCCATTGATAATACATTAATAGATTTTATGTATTTCTTGCTGAACCATAATCCTACTAAATTCTTCACATGTTCTATGTTTCAAGCATGTGATGGAATACACCCCAGCATTCACTCCCTATGCACTATTGTAATAATCTTTGTACAAGTTATGTCTTGTAAGGTAGCCTTTGAAAACTCATACTTTGCTGGTCAGTATTGTCCAGATAAAATGTGTGGCAACATTGTACGAGAAATTAGAAGAGTCCCCTGTATGATGTTATTAACACACATTCCAAACCCCGGACCTCTGCCCAAGCAGACGTCAGAAAATAGGTCAGTCCAAAACAAAGAAATGTTTGTTTGCCTTAATTTGCATTTAAGTAGTAAGTCATAAAGCCTGAAAGGAAAACAAAGGAAGTTCGAACAGGTGACAAAAACCAGCAGTGAATATCCTTCCACTTAAATTCTGTCTCCTGGTTCTCAGCTGAACATGTTTTTCTAGAGGGGGACTGGGCTATAAAAAAGAGGGACAAACACCATAAAGGACCCCCCTCTTGCTCTCTCTGCCCACCTAATTCTCCACACCTGAGAAGACAACAGGAAACAGCCATAAGACTCTGGGGGAGGAGTCCTGACCTGAAAGTTTGGTCAGTAACCTTGCTGGAAACAGGTGGTGAGAAACTTTGTTTGAATCTAATATTATTTGTTAAGTTAGTCACTAGTAACTGTTTTATCTTTATTTTTCTTGTAACCATTTCTAACTTTTATGCCTCATTACTTATACTCACTTAAAATTTCTCTCTTTGTAATTAATCAACTAGTTTCATTGTTTTATCTAATCCAAATTGAACTGTCTGGGTAACTCTATTTAAGATAATAAATTGATACATTATTTCCTTAAAGGAATAACAGACGTAAAATATTTGTATTACCCAGGAGAGGGCTGGGTAGTATAGAATATACATTCCCGGGAAAAATCTGGGACTGGGAGTGTGTTGGGGTTACCCTGCAGTATAAGCAAGGCTGGGGAGAGACATGGTATAAATGGCAAGTGGCGGTTACACAAAATTCAGGGTGTAGCTTGCATGCTGGAAAGCTGTTTGTGAGTGGCGCAGGTGGGATCTACTTCAGTAAGGCACCCCTGGTTACATAATCAGGGTGACAGCCCCCCACTGGTCCGAACTGTACCCCGGTATGTCACAAAGAAGTTCTCCGTCAAGTGATTGTGAACATATACATTCCACTGTAGATGTATCTATGCCCAGTGCACTCAAGTCAGGGTTTTGCAAGCAATACGACTAGGTCCCTATTATCCTTGTGTGTGGAGCTGAGGACATAAAATAGGCTTGACTGCCATCCATGGTGAGAGCTGGAGCTCCTCAATGCTCTTCAGCTTCAGTTTGCTATATTAGAAACAGATTTTCTCCTTTCTATATAGTTATTGTTCACTTTAGTATAATTAGTTAATAGCTGGGGGAGAAGGGGGTTGGTGGAGTGGGAGGGGGTTGCCGTGCAGCAATCCCATGGATTTAAACAATGTGCCACATGCAGAGCTGTTATCCCTATCACCGATAGGCACAAAAGTTGCCTAATTTTCTTAGGGAAGGGACATCCCTATCCTATCTATACCTTGTTTCCCATCAGGATGATGAACCAAAGTTCATCTTCTCAAAAACACAATGTCTACTTCTCCAGAGCCTGACCCTGACCATGAGAGAGTGGAAGGTTCCTCCACAGGGAGTACCCCTCTGTGGCATGGCTCTGAAGCTGGTTTTGAGTGAGAAACACAGATCATCTTCCTCTCCTGCTGTCTCCTTGAGGCGTTCATGCACTCCTCATACCACAAAAAGGTGCTAAAAGAGTTCTCAGACCAGTCAAGATCTGGTTGTCAGCTTCTTAAAAGAAGCTATCAAAGAGTTATTCAACTGAAATGAGAAAGTTTCTTATAAACTCACCAACTCACCTTAAGAAACAGTGTTAAGACAGGCAAATTAATATTAAGAATCTTAAATTCAAATTAAATCACACATTTCTCTGTTATTTTATGTTTTGTCTCCAGGAGTATAGAATCTAAATAATCTGGTATTTAACAGGAGAAACTGTAAATACCTTAAACTATAGTAGCATTTCCATATCCCATTAAAATTATTGCAAAAATAATTTTAATATAATCCCTTGGCAGTACTTTTACAAACATGATCTCACGAATGATGTTGTAAATCTTGGTAACAACATCATGTTGCAGAAGTATGTCTGAATTGGAAAGTTGCTTCTTCTTGATGAGGCGTTGTGGCTTCTTTGCTGTCTTCTTTGCTTGCTTGGATGAGATGAACAGGATCAGCTGAGTTATAAGAGTAGCTATCTCAATTCAGAGATATTTATACTCTTCTCTTTCCATAGACTCACTGAAGGTGGAAGACACCCCTCTTTCAGGAGTGTGGCAGGATCCAAATATCAGACAATGTCATCTTTTCATTGGCTGAACACCTTTATCTGATGGTCTTGGTAGAATCTTCAGCTCATGAACATGCAATCTGCTAATGCATATGCAGCAGGGTTATAAATCTTCAATGTTAAGGTTATTTGCTCTTTGTCTCTGTAGCAAGAAATTCTCAGAATATTTTTAGAGTTTTAATTCTTTTATTCAGTTCATTTTCTGAGATACTCCTTTAATTCTAAGATTTAATTGAAGTTGAAATTCTCTTTTCTTGTCTTCTCTTCCTAACAACCCTTGGAGAGGTGGTTCTTTTTTTTTTTCTAAGTTTGGTAAGGGAGTTGCTTAAGCATTGCCCGATAACTAAATATTTCCCAAATTAATATAAATATTTTTATACTCCAATGGCTTCTTGTATTATCAACCAGTTATCCAAAGTAATTTGATTCCACATTGCTTGATAAAACATCTTACTTCTCACATAATAATGGTAACACAAAATTATCATATTAGATGTTTGCATGTCGATACAAAACATTTGCTAATGAACATCACAAAAGAATCATGTTAAGGGTTTAAGGAGGAAACAAAGGTTTTCACCTTTAAGGGGAAAGGTGGGGCCACAAGTAACCAAAACTATTCCCCATTATACGTGTTTTCCTTGAAGTTGAATGAATTAAGACATTAGAGTGCTTATAAAAATCATTTTAATAAGAAAACTTCCAGAATTCTTTATGTAGATTTAAAACTAAGGTTTTACTCTTTTGTGGAAGAAGGGGGAGAAGAAGTGATGAGAGGCTCTTGACTTAGCTTTTGTGAAGTTCATAAACCAGGTACTACACATCAGTTCTCTTTCAGATCATAGAAGAAGAATATCTTCACATTCCTTAACCAACAGTTCACAAGATTTCAACCTACAGTAGCTTCACCTACAGTTTGCAGTTAGACCCCTACCAAACACTATATACAAAGTAAAAACTAACATTTAAATATCTTTCCAATGTAACACAAAATAAATTCTAGAGACTAGTAAAACAAAATAGAAATTATACAGGGGCATTCCAGAGTCCGCACAATCAGACTTCGAAGTGATAAGCACAAATTTATAACTTAGTATTACTCTTGAAGCTTTTCATGGTCTGTCATTTACAGGAAGAAAGCAGAGATTTCCTAGGAATATCTTTAATTAGACCGAATATTTTATTTAATAAAATAAGCAACCAGAAACATAAATGTGAGCAAGTATTCTCCATGTATCATATGTATGAAAGTAACTGTAGATATCTCCTAAAATTCAGTAAAGGCAAAAGGAATTCTATGATAACCTGAAATTATAAAAATAATATTTTATTGCTAACCACTTTTGCATCAATATTGTGATTTATTTCCCTCAGCTCCAACTGTATACAGGTATCTACTGGAACCAACTGGCTTGCATTTAATGGAGCTACTGATCAATCTGAAAATCCATGATGTTCAAATGTACCAGTAAAGAAGCACCATTAAAATCTAGGAACAAAGGAGGAAGAAATGAAAAGCAATTTAGCCTGTGCCCTGTTTGAAAGACCTAGGAATGTGGCAGAGTGGTGCTGCATTCATATAAACACATTATACTTGTGACCCACATGAGAACATAGTAACGCAAACGTTCAGACAACATCTGAGCTCCTCTTGGTGAAACCACATGGTCAGACAGTAGGAGAAATATCATTCCCAAGCACTGCTGCTCACGTATCTACTTATTATCTGAACAACCCTGTAACAAGAGACCTGAAATTGCTATTTTGTGAGGAAATTCCCACTGCCAAGAGGTGGTGTGTTTGAATTTAGAAGTCACCCAGCATAGTCAGGAGAAATTTTAGATCAAAAAACTCAAAGATGTAAGAGATAATGGAAGAGAACTAGAAAAAATTATGTGTGTGATAATCAGCAAGCAGATATTTTTCAAAGGGTTGTGTAGAAAGTTAGAAACTGAAAATTAGTGGTAAATATGATGGAAGGGTGAGCTGACCTAACTTTCTACCTTTCCTCTTAAAAGTTAAATCAAGACTACAGGCCTGATTCACTATTGCCCTGCCTTGTAGTCATTTGCACCAGTGCAAAGTGGATGTAATACACTACTATTATGAGTCCAGAAAAACCTAGTTTGAGCCAATGTAAAGCAGTATGGTATACGGTTTGGAGTTTTTTTGCAGCAAGCCATGCATAGTGTGTAGAGAGGAGATGATTATTAGTCACAATTTTTAATATAAATACACCTCTATATAACGCTGTCCTCAGGAGCCAAAAAATCTTACCACGTTATAGATGAAACTACGTTATATCAAACTTGCTTTGATCCACCGGAGCACACAGCCCTGCCCCCCCGTAGCGCTGCTTTACCATGTTATATCCGAATTCGTGTTATATCGGGTCACGTTATATCAGGGTAGAGGTGTATAACCAAAGGTGAAATTGTCTGAATTTATCTCACAAAACTACCAAGGCTCTGCTTTAAATAAGTGGAACACACTGTGTCATGTTCCCCGGTAGTAGCTTGTTTATACAGTGGATAAGATCGTACTAATGCTACTAGCTAAGAGTCAGGGTAAAAGTCTCTGCTACTGTAAACTGATGTAGTTCCACAGACTTCAATTTACAAAAGCAGAGAATTTGACCCCTTCTCTTTTAGCTCAAGGAGTAGACACCTGTGCTTTTGGTGCTGAAAGTTCTAATTTCAGCCTCCGCTGACAACTCTTCATGGGGCTCATTGCAATGTCTATCAAGCCTTAGGTTGGGATCCTAACCTGTCTTGTTGGGGCTTTTATTTCCCTCTGGGTCCTACTTACTAGCACCCAAAGGTAGCACCACCTTCTTCCTCAGAATTAACTATGACCATTCTAGCTGCACAAGTTTGACATTTTGTAGTAGAAATGGGCCACCTCAATAGAATTTTGATATTGCAAATGCTGCTGCAATCCCCTAGCACATCTACAAACACACACAAGTCTCTGCCAATGGTGTATAGGCCTTCACACCACTTTTGGGAATGCACTGGCTCTGAACAAGCGTAACTAACTTGTCATTCTCCACTGTGTCAACCTGCAATTGTAGCAGTGCCACTGTACACAGCCAGCACTAGTACAGCAGAGGCAACAGAACAATTACTCCTTACGCTGGAATCCCATGATACTCTTGCCCTTTCATTGGCAGTTTTGACCGCTCAATGAACTAATTATGTCACCTGTCAAGCTGTTTGGATACAGGTCTGAGAGATGCTAAGGTAATGGGGTATACAAACCCCACAGGTTTAACAGGGGTTAAAAGACAATACTGGGCCCAGATAACCCCACCCCTCCAGAGCTGCAGAGCATGCTCCAACTGCAGAAGTGGGTTAGAAAGAGCTCAGAAGCCCAGGCAAAGAGGGTTGGACAGGCTGCAGGAGAGAGGATTTTTTCTCCAGGAAGTCAGATGAAGGGCTGAGCTTGAGGGGGGACCACAGGGTGGATAAGGCCCTCAGACAATGCCTTCTGCCACTAACTTCCCCTTTGAGAACCAGCATGTCTTTCAGGGCTCTTTGCCATAGGACTCTTTGTGTTAAATGAGTGACTGTTTGAACTATAGGGACCGTGCCCCAAATTAAAGGGACAGATAGGTAGGAAGTAGCCCAGGGCAACGGACTTATACTTGCTGCAGGGAGGACCCTACTGGTTCTGCTTCCCCCAGGGCCCTGGTCTGGAAGCAGTGGAGAGAGTGGGCCTGAGTCCCTCTATGCACCCCCTTACGGGCTGAGGCCCAGATGTGAGTGGACAGCAGAAGATCCACAGCTGAGGATCAATAATAGGCACCTCTACCACCTGCTAGAGAGACAAGAGGATGAAAGTTGTGCGCACTAACCACTAGGCTGCTCAGCCCTCTGAGCACCCTATGTCATGGAATCGTAGATATATTATGCAGAAAGAGTCTGCAAGATTTAGATGTAACCTGGATATGAGTACCTAGAGAGAGGTCTGAGTCAAAGTTAATGCACAAGTAACAGAGCCGAGTGACTGGTAGGGTGGTGGTGTTGTCCACAGTGATAAAGAAAGGAGGTAGCAAGAGGGGGCGGGGGGAGACAGAGACCTAATGGGAGCTAGGTCCCTAAATACCTTTAAAAATCTAGCCATAAGAGCTTTGTTTTAGCCTTAAATGGATTTTAAACAGGTTAACTGATAGATCTCAACATTTAATTATTAATGAAGAATCCTCCTCAAATGTGGTTCTTTCTAATGGAGCCCAACAAGGAATTCATTCTTGGTCCAATACTAATCAATATCCTTACTAATGATCTTGAAGAAAATATAAAATAATTGCTAGTAAAGTTTGAATATGACACAAAGATTGAAGTACTGTTTTATGACACAAAGATTGAAGTACTGAAGTAATAATGATAAGGACAGGTCAGTTATACAGAGTGATCTGGATCACTTGGTAAACGGATTGTGGTCAAACAACATGCATTTTAACACAGCCAAATGAAAGTCATAAGTCTAGGAACAAAGAATGTATATTTACAGGGTGGGGCACTGTATCCTGGAAAACAGTGACTCTTGACAAGAATTTAGGATTCACAATGGGTAACCGAATCAGCTCCTAGTGTGATGCTGTGGTTAAGAAAACTAATATGACCCATATAGATAGATAAAAACAGGGAATAGCTGAGGAAGGAAGTGGTATTACCAGGGGCGGCTCATCAGCCCAGGCAAGTGAAGCACAGCCTTAATAAGAATTTCCAAAGCTACAAAATACATTTTGCATATTCTTTTTTATTTAATTAATAAACATATAGATTTTCAGCGACAAAACAAAGCAAAAATCAACAGAAAATTAAACAAAACTGAAATTTAAAAATATTTAATAAATTAATGGAAACAACAGACTCAATATCCTTTCCTCCTCAAGCTCATGCTAAAATGCTTGGCACAATAGCATCTCCAAGCCCCGTATAGCTGGTAACAACTCAGGATGAGGCGGATGATTTTCTACCTGATCGACAGTGTCAGGATATGTAACAGGGCACATCCCTTGCCCAACACATACAGATCCTTGAGAAGGGCAAAACCACTCATTGAAACAAAACAAGAATGTGAACAGCTACCTCATCTATAGAGAGATATTACCTCATCGACTATGTCTTGCTAATATCCTGGGACTGACCGTTACAACTACACTGCATACAACTGATAGATATGTACATCATGGAAGATGGACATTCTGCACAGTCCAAAGCACTGTGCTACTGGTATACCAATGTACAGACTGTGTTGATCACAACAACTGCTGGGCAGGGGCACAAGCATGATGGAGACCTCCATGACTTGAGCCTCCAGCACCTGGGAGCTGTAGGGTTCCCATGTCACCCCTGGCAACTGGGAACTGCGGGGCTGAGCTCCCAGCCACAGAGGGCAGCAGGGGTGCCCAGCAGCTCCCAGATGCGAAGGGAGATAGGGGTGCCCCAAAGCTCTTAGGCAGTAGGGAGACCCCAAGCTCCCGGCCACCATGCATGGCGGGGCCCTTGTGAGCTCCTGGCCACCGCAGCGGTGCCCTGCAGTTCCCAGCTACCACGGGAGCCCCAAAGGGCCATCCCTAGCCATTTGGGTGCCCTACACAGCCCTCCTGCAGGGGGGCTGTGTGGGGCCCCAGGCCTCCCCCCCCAGGGTCTGGGAGGCAGGAGTGGTGGGGGGCCACTTTTGGGGGGCCCTACAGGCCCAGAGGATTAGCGGGGAGCAGCCCGCTCCGCTTCCCTCGCCTCGGCCCCAGCCGTGTCACTCGGGGGAGGGGGTTTGGGGGAAGGGATACCCCACTCACCGGCAGTGGCAGGAAGTGGGGCAGCCTGCTCTATTCCGCCATCTCCCAGCTGCGGCGCTCCGCTTCCTGCCGCCAATGAGAGCCTTGTGCGGTCCTTTCCCCAACTTGAGCGACACGGCTGCAGCCGGGGCAAGGGAAGCGGAGCGAGCTGCAGCCGCGTCGCTCCGATTCCCGCTGCCGGTGAGTGCGGGGAGCGATCCTTTCCCTGCACTCACCAGCAGCAGGAAGCGAAGCACCGCAGCTGGGAGCTGGCACAGTAGAGCGGTCTGGGGCCGAATGCTCCGCTTCCGGCCACTGCCGGTGAGTGCAGGGTCGCTGGGGGAAGAGGTGGAATGAGGGCGGGCCAGGGGCGGAGCAGGGGGAAAGGGTAAGAGGCGGGGCGGAGGAAGTTGTCTGGGACCCCATATCCCCTTAGGGATGGCCCTGCCCCTTGCGGGGGGCTGGCCGAGGGATAGGTCTGGTTGCCGGGGCTGGTGCTGCTGCGTATGGTGCCCTACACAGCTGCGTATGCCTAAGGACGGCCCTGAGCCCCAGAGCACGGAGCCACCGTGGAGTGCCCCGGAGCAGGGAGCCACCACGGGTGTCCGGGGTTCCCTAGAGCTCTGAGCCACCATGGGCGGGGGGGGGAGAGGGACCCTGAATCTCTGAGCCAGGCCCCCCTGGGTGGTGTGGGGAGCCTGCAGCTCCCCATTTTGTCATGCATATTTTTAGTAAAAGTCAGAGATAGGTCACGGGCTTCTGTGAATTTTTCCTTATTGCCCGTGACCTGTCTGTGACTTTTACTAAAAATATGCGTGACAAAAACTTAGCTTTACTGGTGACGAATGTGAGCACTGCAGTTTGCACAAGTGCAGTCCCATCAGTACCAGTTGGGGCTGTGCACTTATCCAAGGAGAAGCTGTGGTACAGGACGCTCCGGAGCTCATTTCACCCTGCTTCTACTGGGATTCCATGCGTCATGTCTCGCTACCCAGCGCCGGCTCTGCCCCCGGGGATGACATGCCCACGCCCCACCCAGCACGACACGCCCCCCCCGCCAGGCTCCTCGGAAGCTGCCTAGGAGGAGCGCGCATCACAGTGATCAGCTGCTAGGCGGAAGCAGACGAACGCCGATCACATCGATCAACAGCCGAGCGCAAATTGCCAGGTTTGGGGCGGGCTTTGGCGCCTTGCTTCCGGGACGCCAGCGGATGTTGGGGTTTGAATCGGGTGTCGGTTATGACACTGCTGAGCCTTCGGCGTGAGGCTCGGAGCCGGGGATGCTGCTTGCGGAGCTGCCGTGTGAGTAACGGACCCTTTCCCCCGGGCTGCGTGTCCCGCAGGCTGGTGCCGACGAGATCAGCGTTCCCGCCGGGCCCGGGCCCCACTTCACGCCGGGGTCCCCCCGCCTTCCGACTGTATCCCCGGGGCGCGCTTCTCTGACCCTATCCCGGAGCGGGCGCTCCCTTGGGGCCCCCCTTTTTCCGACTCTATCCCTGGGGTGGGGGGCAGCTCCTTCCGGGACCCACCTTCCTCCGATTTTATCGGGGGGGGGGGCGGCCTTGCCCCCGACACCTTCCCTCCCCCCTTTTCCGACCCTATTCCCGGGGGGGTGCCCCATTGACCTCGTGTCCTCTGACCTATGGCACTGCCACCCATACACTGATACAGATCACGATCTCCCTCATCCCACGGGCTGGGAAGAGGGTTTAACATGCAGAGTAGGATCCCAGCCCCCTCTCCTGTCTCAACAGGGAGGGAACAGGGAACACGGGGCAGAAGAGACAACAAAATCCCCATCCCCAGAAGTCCAACATCCTCCTCCCCAGAGGCAGAGCAAAGCCCCTCAGAGAGAGAGCTTATAAACGCGTAATGCATCCGCAGTGGAAGTAATTCCCCCTTTTCCCTATGTAAGCTAACTGAAGCATCTTTGAGAGGATTGAATCTTGCATGGAAGATGCTATATGGAATAAAGGCTGTATTTTATGTTAAACTTTTAAAAGATGCTCTTTAGTTTCAGCATCTTGGGGTCTGTTAGATTGGACTGAATGATGTCAGAGGAGCTGTTGTTAATCTTCAAAATGCTCCATGGACATTTCTGCTGAAGTCTGAGTATCGTTTGCTGAACAAATAACACAGTGGCTTTCTTTCAGGACCTACCATTATGTTGTCACACACTACAATGTGAACCTAAGACCCTTTCATATTTAAATTAAGGGGGCACAATGTGAACTGCAATAGCATCTGTGAAAGCCCCAAATAGCACTTTGTTGTTTGAACTGCATGGAAAGCATGTACCTCAAAGCATCTTCCCTTTGTTCGTTTATTGACATTTCTTTTATTTTTAAAATCATAAAGACTTCAGAAATTAAAGAACAAACTTTGTCAATTTAAAAAAGATCAATTTAGCCTTATTTTGAATGTGTTTTTCCCCAAGAGTATGATCATTTACAGTAGCTTTCTTGAGCAGAAGCTGCTTTTAATGCAAATGTGATGTCACTTCAGTAATACCGCTGTGTGAATAGCAGGGGTCAGATGCGGAGGGGAGTGGCTCGTGGGGCACAAAGTGGCAGTACTCTTCCAGTCTCGTCTCAGAAACTAAGCTCTACCCATTTAAATTGCCAACATGAGATGCCACTCGCAATAGGCTGTGCAAATATTCAAAATAAGGTTATATGGTGCTTGAATGTGCCAGTGGGCTAAACGAGGGTCCCTGGGCTTGGCTCCTTCTTGATTCAGGCTATGTCTACACTACACAGCTTTTAGCGACATGGCTGTGTTGCTAAAGTCGTGCAGTGTACTTGTTGTTTGTTGGCTCTCCTGCCAGGTCTACGCCAGGGGTTCTCAACCTTTTTCTTTCTGAGGCCCCCCCCAACATGCTATAAAAACTCCAGGGCCCAGTGGGGAGGAGGGACTCTGGGCCGGTGGGAGGTCCCTGGGGCATAGATGTAGTTTAACTTCTTCTGTTTTGGGTGGGCAGGGGCCAGCGGGGCTTGAGCCAGCTCCGCACGGTGGGGTCTGGGGAGGGAGCGCCACCTCCACTCCGTGACCCACCTCAGCAGGCCATCCAGTCCGGGGGGGATAGGGGGCGCAACCAAAATGATAACTCAAAGGGGGAGGGGCTCAGCTCAAAAAGTTTAAAAACTGCTCAGGGAAAGGGGTAGCTGTGTTCAGGCAGGGGAGTAACTCAGGGTGCAGGGAGAGGGTAGTTAGGAGTATGTGTGGGCAGGGGTGTAGCTCAGGGTGCAGGGAGGAGGGTCACAGCTGTGTGCCCAGAGGGCTCCCCTGTGGTCCCTATTTCCCGAGGGTTCTGCCAGCCATGAAGCTGGGTCCCCCGCCCAGGCGGCTCTTACCTGCTGCGTGAGCAAATGGGGCTGGGAGCTGAGGAACAGTTTCAAACCCCTGCAGCACCAGGAAACAAGGAAACGTTGCGGCTGCCTGCTCCATGGCACCAGCCAGAGCAGCAGCTGTCCGGCACTGCCTGGTTCTGGATTCTCGCCTCTGATTTTGCCAGGGAGGGGGGGAGAGAAAGAGGGGTGTGTATGTGTGTGTGTGTGTAGCTGCCCTGATCTTGCACTGTAGGTTTGGAGGGGGGGGTGCAACACCCCTATGTCCCCTCATCTCTGCCCATGGGCTTAGGGTTTCTGCCCCATGGGGCGCACCGGGGCTCCTGGCTTCAGCCCCACTACTCCCGGCTTCAGCCCTGCTGGGGAGGGAGGGTGCCAGGGATCAGGCTCTGGGTTTTAGCCGTGGGGCCCCACAGCCCCCCTGAGAGAGTTCTCGGACCCTCTGTTGAGAACCGCTGATCTACACTACAGAGTTAGGTCGACATAAGCTGCCTTGCAATAACCTAACTCTAAGCATCTACACTAAAATGTTGTTCCCGCCGATGTAAGTCGCCCGCTATACTGACTTAACTCCACCTGTGCAAGAGTTATAATGTTTAGGTTGACATAGTTAGGGTGACACAGTACTTCTGTCAAATTTAGTGGCCTCCAGGAGGCATCCACAATCCCCACTCTAGTCACAATTTTGAACTCAGCTGCTGGGCAGCCAAGTACACATGCACACGTCCCTCCACTTTTAAAGCCCTGTGAATTTTTGAAATTCCAATTCCTGTTCGCTCTGCCTGGAGAGCTTAGCAACCGCCTCCATGCTGCAAACGCACTCCTGCCTGAAGTACACAGGATGTGGATTCTCCTGGGTCTGTGGGGAGAAGAGGCTGTGCAGGCACAGCTTCATTTCAGCTGAAGAAACGTCGATATCTATGAGCAGATTGCTTGGGGCATGGGCTACAAGAGGGTCCCTCAGCGATGCTGTGAGAAAGCCAAGGAACTGCGACAGGCGTACCAGAAGGCAAGGGAGTCTAACAGTTGCACTGGTGCAGAGCCACTTTTACAGAGAGCTGCATGCCATCCTCGGCGGAGACCCTACCACCACCCCAAAGGCCTGGGGGATACTTTGAGGGAGTTGGAGTCACAGGCCCCCGGAATGAACAGTGAGGAGGAGGAGTATGGGAAACAGGCCATCCGGGGATCCAGTGACGCAGTTGAGCCAGTCCCTGCAGTCCAGCATAGGCAAGCCTGATGCAGGGGAAGGAACCTCTGGTAAGTATGCAGTTTGCTTTGATATTGCAGGAACACACCTATTCATTTACTCTTTTTTAATCATGCTCTAAGAGATAGCAACTCTACCTCTATTGGTTATTTCACTATCTGCTTCTCATTTCGCTGTACAGTTAGGCAGAGGGGGCCGTGCAGTTTGTTTATGTGCACTGGGATGTCCTGTGAATCCTACATAGAAATCTCAAGGAAACTGCTTGGAGGTAGTCTGCAATCCCCTGCTAAAGGTTTCTAGGGAGGGCTGCCTTATTTCTTCCACTGCGGCAGGACACTTTCCAACACCACTCAGGAATTAATTCAGCAGGCACCATTGCAGCACACAGAATAGAAGCATAGGGACCCTGGTCTGCAGCCGGACACATGCAGGAACTATTCCCTTTCAGCTTCTGTTACCCTCAGGAGTGAGATATCCGCTAAAATCCTCACTGCCTGTGGAAAATTGTGCAAATGTTCAGTTGCCCAATCTGCATATACTTATACCCCAGAGCTAGCCCCCCACTCCCATTGTCCCAACTCGACCCCAAGCCATACTCACCATGGCTGGGACTGCTGTTGTGCTCTATGAATCCCAAGGAGAAGTAAGAATGTAGTGCTTGTAACTTGTGTGGATCAAGGGGAGTAAGTTCAGTATACCAAGTTTCCATTTATCTTGTGAATATAGTCAATGCACAGAGGTTCTATTATATCTTTTGCAGCTTGAAATGTGGCCTTGAAGGGCTCTCCATCCATACCAGCAGAGCTTCTCAGCCAGATAAGAAGGAAGAGGACGCGTGATGATGTGTTTCAAGAGATCCTGCAAGCCTCTGTTGCTTTGCCTATCAAGCACAGGGCTTAAAGGATCACCCTCGTAGACAGACTGGACGGGGATAAAGCGGAGAGGAGAAAAGCACAGGAAAAGGAGAGACGTGCAGCAGGAGAAGCTAGCGCTTCTCAAGCAGCAAACAGACATGCTGGTGACTCTTGTTGACCTTCAGGTTCCACAGACCTGTGCTTGCTTCTCTCTGCAGCCCATGGACAACTGCATTCCCACATCTCTCTACACCCTCCCCTCCCCAAATTCCACGTGGCATCTGGGGCTGCTGCAGGATCCCTACCGCTCCACCCTTGGGGCAGTGGCGGATTAATAATTTTGCCGCCCCTAGGCCGGGAAATAATTGCCGCCCTGGCCCCGCCCCGACTCCGCCCCCTTACACCCCCATTCCAACCCCCTCCCCAAAGTCCCTGCACTCGGCCCTGCCTCTTCCCCCAGCGTGTGGCATTCCCCCGCCTCCCCCTCCCTCCCTGCCCGCCCCACAAAACAGCTGTTTCGCGGCGCAAACCCTGGGAGGGGAGAGAAACGGGATGCCGCGGCGCGCTTGCAGAAGAGGCGGAGGTGAGCTGGAGCAGGGGGGCGGAGCGTGGAGGGGAGCTTCTGCCCCTGAAAATTTGCCAGCCTAGGCCTTGTCGGCCTAGGCCTTAATACGGCACTGCCTTGGAGAGAGTACAGACAATCACAGCCGTGCATATGCTGATGTGTGAGAGACACGATTGGTGTATGTGTTTGTGAAATGAAAATGGCTGTTCTTTCCCCTTCAAAGGTTTTTTTCCCTGTATTTATAAAGTTTCATTCAGTTATATGTCTGTATGGGTTTGGAATAAAAGTCTATTTGTGGAAATTTAATTCATCTTTATTCGCAATATATGCTGGCTGGGGCTGACAGTCATAAATAATACAACATTGCAAATGCCTCTATTGATATTACTACATACACAGCACTCATTATAAGGTTCATACTGGGGTGCAAAAAAACAAAGCCAGGCAGAGCACACTACAGCAATGCACATATTGCACTATTAAAATGGTCTTTCAAAGCCTCCCTGAGCCATATAGCTCCATGTTGAGCTCTTCTTATAGCCCTAGTATTTGGCTGCTCAGAATCAGCAGACAGCTTTTCCACCGCCATCCCAGCAGAAACTTTTCCCCTTAGCTTCACAGGTATTATGAAGCACACAGCAGGCAGCTATAACCATTGGGATATTTTGTTTTTACTGAGGTCTAATCTCATAAGTAGAGAGCACCACCTGCCTTTCAGATGGCCAAAGGCACATTAAAATGTCATTCTGCGCCTGTGGAGCCTGTAGTTGATACGCTCCTTGCCGCTGTTGAGGTGGCTGGTGTATGGCTTCATGAGTCATGGGAGTATTGGGGTGGTTGGTGTATGGCTTCATGAGCCGTGGGAGTAATGGGGTAGACTGGGTCTCCCAGGATCAGTATTGGCATTTCAACATCCTCAATGGTAATCCTCTGGTCTGGAAAGCCCCTGCTTGCAGCCTTCTGTAGAGGCCTGTGTTCTTAAGGATGTGTGCATCATGCACCCTCCCTGACCATCCCACCCTGATGTCGATAAAATGCCCCCGGTGATCCACCAGAGCTTGCAATACCATAGAAAAGTAGCCCTTTCTGTTGATGTACTCTGTGGCAAGATGGTCTAGTGCCAAAATAGGGATGTGTGTGCCATCTGTTGCCCCACCGCAGTTCAGGAACCCCACTGCTGCAAAACCATCCACTATGTCCTGCACATTACCTAGATTCATAGTCCTTCGTAGCAGGATGCAATTAATGGCCTTGCACACTTGCAACATAGCAGCCTTTATGGCGAATTTCCCAACTCGAAATTGATTCCCGACTGATTGATAGCAATCTGATGTTGCAAGCTTCCACGCAGTGATTACCACTGGCTTCTCCACTGTCAGGCTGCTTTCATTTTGGTGTCGCTGTACCAGAGGATTGGGGTGAGCTCTGCACACACTTCAGGAATGTGGCATTGCACATCCAAAGGTTCTGAGCCACTGTTCATCATCCCATACCAGCATAACGATTCCATCCCACCAGTCAGTGCTTGTTTCTCCCAGAACTGATGCTCCTCCATCTGCAGCTGCTCTGTGAATGCCAACAATAACCTTGAATTGTTTCTATGTCTCACAGCAAGCTAGCCTCCAAGGAATTGTCATGTTGCCCGCAGCTCCGTGTGTGGGATCAGGCGCGTTGTATGTTCAGTAGTGCAGAGCTGTTCAGGATCCATGCTTTTCACAGAGATGGCTGACATGTGGGTTTGCTTTTGAAAAGAGGCCAAAACATGGGATGCAGATAAAATTATGAGATGGAGAAAACAGCATCATGGGATGTTGAAATCATGTTCCCAGTCACCCCTGTGCAACTTGTTTGCTTCCATGAGGCATTGGAAACCTTTCCCAAAACATCCTGCATTAGATGATGGCGAGTTGCACGGTGTGATAACTACCCACAGTGGACTGCTCTCTGCATCAGTGCAAGAGCTGCTAGTGAGGACACACACTGCTGACACAAGTGTAGTGTGGCCATGCAAAAGCGACTTAATAACTGTGACAGATGTACATTGATGTAACTTCTGTCGACTTAATTTTGTAATGTGGACTTGCCCTTTATTTTGAAACTGATAGCTTAGATTCTGGAGAACAATGTAGTTGGGTTAGTGAGGTGCCATAAGTATGGGCTGTTTGTGAGGTTTGGTGTATAGTAATTGTAAGTAGGTATGACACTTTGTAGCACAGTACAGTACTTTGTAGCACAGTAGCACAAAAACAAGTTAAATCACTTATTACATATTAACTTGTCTAGCATTTCCTTAGGTTTAATTGTTTTCCCCCCAAGTAAACAGTCCTCTAGGAAGTAGACTCCAAATGCAAGGTATTGTAAACAATTTCATTTTTAAAACAATTTTTGTTTCTGTATTAAAGATACTACAGTCCTTAGGAGCCATCTTACGTATTGCCTGCAAGTTCCCATTTCTTATAGACTTCAGCTGTTGATTAAATGTGGGAAATATTTGATTTCAAAATTAGTGGCAGACTTGAGGAAACAATAATTCAGGCAAAATAGTTGACTACTGTCTCACTTTTGTACCCAGTGGGCAATGATTTAGGCTCCAATCATGCAACTAGATCCACGCAGGAAAACCTTTGCATTTGTATGAAACCCCCACTGGAGTTGGGGGCTTTGTGAACAGGCAAGGTTTTGATCTCACAGATCCTTAATTTGTGAATTAAAAACTCCAGGGCACGCTGCACTGAGATAAGAGAGCAACCCACTGCTTTTAGTAGCACTTTCTCCTCTTTCTTCTCCTCCCCAACCCAAAAGAGAGAATGAAATGTTAGGTTCTGACATTTGTGCTTCTCATTGCCAACCAAACCTAAGCTCCCTCTATCTATCAGGATTTTTCACCATTTCATTAAGCCATAGGGTACTGACATCTGGGATCCTCTTTACTTGTACAGATGGTCCCTCAGTTCGAGCGCCCTTGAAGATTGAAGACCTTGAGGGTGCCAGTGGCCATTGCTGAGTGAGAAAAAACATCTTTCAAGGGAAGTTCCAAAGAGGTAAGATACTGTTTTAAACTCTGTTCTTGACTCCTTCACCAAAGAAGGGTGGGAAAAATAACTTCTTTGTTATTTTTGTTATCAGATTCAGTTAAATTGTCACTTGATGCCATTTCTGCCAATCTTGATTAGTTGATTTGTTTGGCAGCATACAGGCATAATAAATGTGATATACAGTATGTAGATATATAACCTGAAGTTAAAATTGTCCAAAAGTATTAAAATAAAATGAGATTGAATAAAAAGGTTAACACATTAAATTGTATAACTAGTGATTTCAGATTATTTCAAGCACAAGCTTTCACTTCTATAGATATTCCTGCACCAGCAGATGGATTACATGACCTGATAGGCCTCTTCTATGTTTTACTTCTGATTCCTAGAAATGTTACAGTTTTCTTCCCATGTGCATTGCCAGCAGCTCCTTGAAGAGTGGCTATAGTTTTCAGCTTTGTTGCATGTTTCTTGTTCAGTCAACCAGCGTTTCCCAGATTTTTGGAAGCTTAGCCCTTAGTAAGGAAAATGAAGTCAACTGCCTTTAGCCCTATTGCGGTGTAAAATGTGAACAGGTCTATCCAAAATAATCGGTCACTCTCTGTAGATCTTCATAATGTGATATTCCTTAACTTTGTCATGTGTTTTGACCATTTAAATGATTGGGATAGTTCATACCTTAAATCTAATCCACACTGTCTGCAACTTCAGGGAGACACCACTGCATCAGTTATACTTGGATCAAGTTTTCTTCGTAAGCATAATAGTTAAAAGTTCTGGAAAACAATTAAGGCCTATCCATACCCTCCTTTCCTCCACAGCTGCTACTTTGCATCCTACATTTTGGGAAATGCTGTAGTAAATATTAACAAAATGGATCAGATTTCTTCCTGGTGTAACTCCACTAAAGTCCAGTGAATTGCATCAGGGAAGAGTGTGGTCCAGTGTGTTGTGTGGTATTTTTTGCAGAAACTGAAATCTTGTCAATTGATTTTAATTGAGAACAAATTTGCATTTAAATAAATGCATAATTGACTAATTTGATAGGCAAACTGCAAGGTCTTTGCCAGTGTGTTTGCAAAAGTATCTTTTGGAAAAGGAAATAAAACTTGTTCATGGTTTGGTTCCCAAATGCTGGGGAAGTCAGAGGCAAATTGCCTTAACGAAAGGCTTATTGTTAGGACCCTACCAAATTTCATAAATTTCCCGGTCATAGCATTTTAAAAATCTTGAATTTCATGGTTTCAGATATTTAAATCTTAAATTTCATGGTTTTGTAACAAAGCATGAATATGTATTTGAAAACAGCAAAATATAAACTTGTAAAGCTCATGACGAACCCCCTGCTCCTCCCAAAAGAGTGACAACCCCCCACTGGCGCTGGCTTCAGAGCTGGGTGCTCAGCCAGCAGCCACCACTCTTCGGCCACCCAGCTCTGAAGGCAGTGCCGCTGCCATCAGCAGCACAGAAGTAAGGGTGGTAGTACCATACCATGTCACCCTTACTTCTGTGCTGCTTCTGGTGGTGCTGTCTTCAGAGCTGGGTGCCCGGCCAGCAGCCGCTGCTCTCTGGTTGGCCAGCTCTGAAGGCAGCACAGAAGTAAGGTTGGCCTACCGCAACCCCCCTACAATAACCTTGTGACTCCCTTTTGGGTCGGGATCCCCAGTTTGAGAAACGCTGTATAGAGTAAAAAATACACAAAAGATCAGATTTCAAAGGGAGATCAGATTTCACCTTTTCAACCTTTATCCTTTTCAACTTTTACCTTTCAGAGTGAAAGATGAATTTTAATTTGTTAGGACTTTGAGACCATCTTGGAAGCATTGTAAAAGGAAAAATTTAGAAGTAGGTGATTTAGTCTCTCAACTTCTTGAGTTTAAAAGAAAATTGGATTAAATACAGTAAAATGCAGTGTACCATCCTCAACAAACTGAATACTTTTGACCTCTTGTTTTTAATTTCCATAGTGAACAGCTAGAAGAAAGGTACTAGAATGAATGAAAATACCCTCTGCCGCTTCCAAAGCCCAGGTAAGTAAGGCTAATTAAATGATATAGCACAGTGGCTCTCAGCCTTTCCAGACTACCGTACCCATTTCAGTGGTCTGATTTGTCTTGCTTACCCCCAAGTTTCACCTCACTTAAAAACTACTTGCTTACAAAATCAAACATAAAAATATAAAAGTGTCACAGCTCACTATTACTGAAAAATTTCTTACTTTCTCATTTTTACCATGTAATTATAAAATAAATCAATTGGAATAGAAATATTGTATTTACATTTCAGTGTATAGTATATAGAGCAGTCTAAACAAGGCATTGTCTGTATGAAATTTTGGTTTGTACTGACATTGCTAGTGCTTTTTATGTAGCCTATTGCAAAACTAGGCAAACATCTAGATGAGTTGATGTACTCCTTGGAAGACCTCTGCATACCCCCCAGGGGTACACATATCCCTGGTTGAGAACCACTGATTCTAACTTACTGTATTTAAAAGTTTACAGAACTTGTAGATGCTGCAATTAGGGTGACCAGATAACAAGTGTAAAAAATCGGGACGGGGTGGGGGGTAATAGGTGCCTATATAAGAAAAAGCCTCCAAAATCGGGAGTGTCCCTATAAAATTGGGACATCTGATCACCCTAGCTGCAATACAAAGGCAATTATAATGTAGGATTTCAATTTAAATTCAACAGGATGACTCCAGCATGTTGCTTGGTAATGCAATGGTTTAAAAGAATGGCTGAAATTTCAATAGTAAAATTGTGTGTTGAAAAATGATTCCCTTCAGGGTGAGTTCAGGATGGCATGATATTCTTGATGACTTATTTCCCTAATTTTGATAAAGGCTTCCCATAATTATGTTTATGCTTAAAATGTATTTTGATCGTTTTGCAAATAAATGCTTTTAAAAAATCACTTTTTTTTTTTTAACTGCTGGGTTAAATTTAGCTGTGTGTGAGACGTATCTATTAAGTTGAGACTTCACTTTTCAGAAAATAGAAGAGTTTAAAATAGCACTGTTTCCTTTATTTGTTGTGACTGTTTACCATTAGCATTAAATGAATATGGTTCCTTTAGATTAATGGAAGTATCAGTAAATTTAAGAAAAACTTTAATTTATTTCTACTGCAGGTCAGAATTAAGATATTTGAAATGAATTTAAGATGTTTGTTTCTAGCTTTGTTAGTTTTCTGAATTTCTTGGTAACCTTAATAGTTTGTTTTTGTGTTTTAAATTTGTTAAATGCAAGGTGTTCTTGAATTTGCTAATGGATCTGTTTTGAAACACTATTGTACATTGTATGAGCATTTTAAATATGTGACTTAATGCAGACAATGGAACGCCTTATACTGAATCGTGTACTGCCGAATGATTGCCACACATACATATGAAAAAGCAATGGACTAAAAAGTAGTAACACAGTTCTTCAAGTTACTGCATATGTGGATCCCATTTCTGGTGTCCATGTGCCCCATCACATGTGAAAATGTTTTATACTCTACCATTGCCAATAGGGGTCACACATATGCTCTTTGTGGCCTTGTGTCCCCTTCCCTCAGGGCTTAAAGGGTACAGCAACCACCACGAAGTTCCTTCTTACCATGAGGCAAAGTCAGAATAACATAGTGTCCCTTTGTAGTCATCTTGTTACTTAATAATTTGTTCATACTTAGTAGCTAATGTACTTGTTACTGTTTCAAGTAGCATGTTCTCAGTAGGTCTTAAAAAAAAAAAAAAAAAAAAAAAAAAAAGGGCAATCACTTATGGCAGAGCCCAGGCTTCAAGCCATGTCCTCCTGTGGGGAGATCTCAACAGATGCCTTTACTGTCTTGGTGAGGAATCTGTCATGGCTAAGTGTGCAGTTTGCAGCTCTTTCAAGAAGTGCGCACACAAAGAGTGGTAGTCCAAACTGAAGCTTTATCTTAGGGAAAGGTCCATGAAAGTTATGTCTGACTCAGCACAGACCTGATACAGAGGCTTCTGTTTTCCCAGCTCATCTCTCCAAGGCTTTTGTCACCAGAAACTTGACACCTAATTCAGGAGCAATTAAAAAAGATTCAGGTCCATCGGAGCAGTCAGAGACAGTTGCTGTCCAAGGACTGAGTGACCCTGACTCTGTTTCCTGGACCAAGACCTCTCTTTGCTGCCGGGAGTGCAGAGTTCTTCAAAGGATGTGTGCTAAGAGTGCAGAAGAGTGCTGCCGTGCTGCACCACTGCACAGAGCTGATACAGAAACCTTCCTCTACTTCTTCAGTTAAAAGATCTCAAGGGAAGGAGCTCAAAGGGTCATATGACTTCCTTCTCATCAGCACTGGCTTCAGCAGCACTGTCAGAGTGCCCAGGACAGTCTTCTGCAATGCTTTCCTTGTCAGCACAGGCAGCTTTGATCGAAGTCTGCTGTGCACCAGTGGTTTTAGCTGCAGAGGAAGCTTCATAGCAGAGAGGCATCTATAGCATCCTCCTTGCAGGGACCTTTTACAACTAAATTTGCAGCTCCAAAAGCTTCTTATGTGTCTTCATTAGACCCTAGGGTCACTCCAGTACCTGAGTCACCAATCCTGGCGGTTTCCCTGATCTCAATACTGGATGGAGCCCCTCCTCAAAAAGAAACCTAGGGTGCATCTAATTAAAATATCTTTGAACCAACATGTCATTACAAACAAGGATTTAACACCCGCTCAAATCCTTCAGTCTCCTGTCATGGCTTCTGATTCCTCTATAGACTCTAGCAGGAGTCCTCCACCAAAGAGGAAGTCAGACGGACGGAAAGAAAAGTTTAGGGAGGCATATGAACAAGAGCCTCCTAATTAACCTAAAGATGCCTGTTAGTTTGACCTCAATTGTATGCAAGGTCTTGGAACAAATTTTGAAAGAGAAAATAATTAAGGACATAGAAGCAAACGGTAATTGGAATAAAATACAACATGGTTTTACAAAAGGTAGATCGTGCCAGATCTTTGAGAAGATAACTGATTATTATTATTGTTTTTTAGACAAAGGAAACGCAGTACATCTAATCTACCTGGATTTCAATAAGGCTATTGATACAGTTCCACATGGGAAATTATTAGTTAAATTGTAAAAGATGGGGATTAATATGAGAATTGAAAGGTGGATAAGAAATTTGTTAAGGGGAGACTACAATGGGTCATACTGAGAGGTGAACTGTCAGGCTGGAGGGAGGTTACTAGTGGAGTTTCTCTGGCCCCAAGACCATCCCTATCTTATTTAACATTTTTAATAATGACCGTGGCACAAAAAGTTGGAGTGTGCTAATAAAATTTGTGGATGACACAAAGTTGGGAGGTATTGTCAATACAGAGGAGGACCGGAATATCATGCAAGAAGATCTGGAGGTCCTTGAAAACTGAGTAATAGAAGTGGGATGAATTTAACAGTGCAAAGTGCAAGGTCACGCACTTAAGGACTAACAACAAGAATTTTTGCTACAAGCTAGGGACTTACAGTTGGAACTGACAGAGGAGGAGAAATACCTGGGTGTTTTGGTTGATCACAGAATGACGGTGAGCCGCTAATATGATGCAGCTGTGAGAGAGGCTAATGCAGTCCTAGGATGCATCAGACGAGGTATTTCCAGGAAAGACAGGGAAGTGTTAGTACCATTATATAAAGCACTGGGCGAGACCTCCTATGGAATACTTTTTGCAATCCTGTTGTCCCATGTTTAAGATAGATGAATTCTGACTGCAACAGGTACAGAGAAGGGATACTAAGATGATCTGAGCAATGGAAAACCTACCTTATGAGAGGAGACTCAAAGAGCTCAGTTTGTTTAGCCTAACCAAAAGAAGCCTGACAGGAGATATGACTGCTTTCTCTAAATATATCAGAGGGATAAATACCAGGGAGGGAGAGGAGTTATTTAAGTTAAGCACCAATGTGGACACAAGGACAAATGGATATAAACTGGCCATCAACAATTTTAGGCTTGAAATTAGGTGAAGGTTTCTAACCATTAGAGGAGTGGAGTTCTAAAACTGCCTTCCAAGGGGAGAAGAGTGGGCAAAAAACCTAACTGCCTTCAAGACTGAGCTTGATAAGTTTATGGAGAGGATGGTATGATGGGACTCCCTACAAGCATGTAGCCATTCTGCAGCTACTAGCAGCAAATATCTCCAATGCCTGTAATTGGGACACTAGATGGGGAGGGCTGAGTTACTACAGAGAATTCTTTCCCAGGTGTCTGGCTGGTGGGTCTTGACCATATGCTCAGGGTCCAACTGATCACTATATTTGGGGTCAGGAAGGAATTTTCTCCCAGGTCAGATTGCCAGAGACCCTGGGGGGCAGCGGGGTTTGCCTTCCTCTGCAGCATGGGGCACAGGTCACTCTTTGTAACTTGAAGTCTTTAAATCATGATTTGAGGACTTGAGTAACTCAGCCAGACATAGTGGGTCTATTACAGGAGTGGATGGGTAAGGTTTTGTGGCCTGCAATGTACAGGAGGTCTGACTAAGTTATCATGATGTTCCCTTCTGACCTTGAAGTCTATGATTCTGTGAGATGCTAATTCTCACTATGCCCCTTGGTTCCCTCCGAAAGGGACACAATGTCCCTTTCCCAGATGGCCATATTGGTTCTCATGGCCTCGATATCGTCCATTTCAGGAACAATATTCCCACAATAGACAGGATCTAATTGTGAATCACCTGCTGCAAACTCTTATAAGTCTGATCACTCTTTGAGTTCAAGATACAGAGGAATAACAAATTTTAAGTGATGATGAAATACCAGCCCATCAGGACAATCCGTCTGATGCTATATTTGGTGGTTCTTCCTTACCTGATGGAACCATGTCACAGGCTACACCTCTTTCAGCTGATGATTTTAAAACTTTTCAGGAATTATTGAAGCATATGGCAAAAACACTAGAAGTTCCTTTGGAGACAGTTCAGGAAAAAGCATATATAAACCCTTTGATATTCTACAGCCAGCATCCCAGAGCAGGGTTGCGTTACCTATTAATGAAGGAATATTGGATCTGGCAGAAGATCTCTGGGCTCCATGTCCGAGTTCTGTTCCAATAATAATTACCTCTTAGTCCCAGGTGCTTTAAATATATCTCTTCAGTCAAAGTCTATTTGGCAGTGATATCCGCATTTCATCCTCCAGAAGAGGGAGGTGCAATTTCATCAGTCAGTGAATAGATTTATGAAATTCTTTCCCCACATTTTTCCTCCTGTGAGAAAGATTGCTCCAGCATGGAACTTCAAATTTAATGCTTTCTTCACTTGTGGCCCGCTCGCACTTGACCTCCTTGAACCGCTATCAAATTGTCCAATTCATCTACAGACAGTGAAGTAGCATTCCTGGTAGGAATTACATCAGCATGTAGAATAAGCAAATTACAATCCCTAACGATAAATCCTCTATACAGTTTTTTACATGGATAGAGTAACTATGAGTCCACATCAATCTTTTATTCCTAAAGTACTCAAATTTTCATATCAATCGATGCAGTCGTTTTTCAGCTTTTTTTCCAAAACCTCATTCTTCACCTGCAAAATTACATACATTAGATGTGAGGTCACCATTATATTACCTAGGTAGCACTAGATCTTTTGGTAAAATGCCAAGACTTTTTTCTTTGTTTATGATAATAAATCAAAAGGCATGGCTAGAATAGGTATGGATTATATTAGAACTGCTTATAATATTAATAAGAGTCCTCCATCAAACATGGAAACTCACTCCACCAGAGTGCAAACAGCCTCAATAGCATGCTGAAGTTGGGTTCCAATATCAGAAATTTGTAGAGCAATTACCTGGTCTTCAGCTCATATGCTTACAAAACATTATTAAGTCACAGTTTCAAGATCTGATGCCCATTTTGGAAGAGCTATTTTGCAGTCTCTTTACAGATAACTTCTAGCTTCCACCTCTTTAAAGAACAGTTACTTATCTAGTAACTGGGGTTCTTTGAGATGTTCTTCACATGTAGATCCCATGACCCGCCCTCCATACCGGCAGCTCAAAGTCTTACAAATGAGGATTCTGGGTGATGAAGGAACTGAGTGGCAGTTGGGGTTGCTGTGCCCATTATGCCCTCAGGGCATGTGTGACCCCTATTGGACACTGCTAGTGAAAATGCTCTGAACTCCTTTGCTGGGGCACATGGACACCATAAGTGGGATCTACATGTGCAGAACATCTCCAAGAACCACAGTTACTAACAGGTAAGTAATGATTCTTTCCATTGATCTTATTATGTTATTGAGATCATCAGTATCATTGTATTTCTACAAAAAAAGTTGGTTACAATGTGTTTATATTCAGATATCAATTGCTCTACACATTTATAATGTACAACTCACCATAGTGTTTAGGCACTCAACTGACACAATATTAAAGATACCACCTTAGCTGGCCTTTAAAACAGGGCATTTCAATTGATGGCGTGTGGCTTGCTGGTAGGTTCCAAGAGGCGCCTGTTGGGTGAGCAAAATCCCTTGTTCACTAGGATCTAGCAGGAGCCAGGGAAGGAGCAACTTGCAATCTCTCTTCTCTTGCTCTTTCTGCTCTGCACTTCAAAGCCTACCCAGGAAAAAAGAAGGAAGGCTAGGGGAGCACCTACAAAAAGTGGAGAGAAACAACAGCCACTTAAAGTAAGTGGAGTGTGGTAAACAAACACAACATTGAATTCCATCTGGTGAATACCAGATGGGTGATACTGGCTTTACTACACTTATCCAGTAGCCTAGCTCATACTTAATTTATTTAAGGGTTAGAACCAGCATTTTCTGTTAACAGACCATTTCCATTAAGTGTTTCTAAACAGTGTTTCAATATTTTTAGCGTGTGTCCTCTGTCAACGAACTGATGACTGTCCCGAAAAATATGGAGAAAAGAGAACTTACAAGGAATACAATCTCACTGTTCATTACTACTGCTTGGTAAGTATTTCATATTGATCCTGAACTGAATTCTAGGAACTTACCAATTTTTCTGATGAGAATTGGTAAACTAAACAGCAGAGAACCTGCAACTCTTTGTCTGCAAAATTCCAAAATCTCTCTTCTAATTTCCAAATTATTTTCTTTTGGGGAGATTAATTGTGCCTTTTCAGTTATTTTAAAGATACAGCAGCAGAAAGAAAACACACCATAATAGGTTAAAAGAACAGGAGTACTTGTGGCACCTTAGAGACTAACCAATTTATTTGCCACAAGTACTCCTGTTCTTTTTGTGGATACAGACTAACACGGCTGCTACTCTGAAACCATAATAGGTTGTTACTCACTGTTGAATAGTCACATTAGCAATTAGCACATTCCCAAATCATAAAAACTTGATGACGTTTTCAAAAATTGGTGGTAATGGATCCATGTTATCCCATCTAAGTCTTCATTTAAA
Organism: Malaclemys terrapin pileata; assembly: GCF_027887155.1. Classification (NCBI taxonomy): domain Eukaryota; kingdom Metazoa; phylum Chordata; order Testudines; family Emydidae; genus Malaclemys; species Malaclemys terrapin. Next base: position 103,716,567 of record NC_071508.1, read on the forward strand.
TTAATTTTGATTTAGTTTCATAATTTTAGGATCTAAGAACTCAAGCCTTCATTAAAATATTTCTCCTACCCCTTTCAGTATAATTCTGTTTTTAGCAGCATACATGTAATTCTTTGTTTGCTATGTGTTGTTCCTCACTTTGCATTATCTGGCTTCATTATAGCGCTAGCAGCAGTTTTCAAACTGTGGGTCGGGACCCCATTGTAATGGAGTCGCCAGGGCTGGCATTAGTTGATAGAAGGGGTTGGGTTTTGAACCTTGAACCAAGATATCCTGTTTCTAAAATAAATGTAATAGTCATTGAAGTTAAATAATGTTAAACAAAAACCAAAATTTTAAACAGTCCCCCTAAAATTCCTTTTGCTCTTTCTTATGGTATTATTGTTTTACTAGTTCTTTAATTGTCATCAGCTTTCCTGGGCAGACAAGACCTGAAGATCCAACATACAAATCTGGGGGGGAATAAACTACTAAATGTACACACACTTGTGTGCGTGCACATGGTTGCAGACTGCTATTACATCTTATGAAGATAGAAAAAGGTGCAAGCCCATCGTTTTTCTTTGTAGATTACTTTTAAGGTATTGGGATAGATTCTGGCTCTCACCAACGCCCCTATACACTGCTTTGGCCATGTAAGGAGGCCACAGTAGGCTATGGGAGAATTTCCTGATGCAGAATCAGCATAGGGCTGATATAAGAGTCCCTATGCAGTCCTCCTTCGCAGATCCCTGTGTGGAGAGTGGGAAGGGGCATGCTTGTAGCACTAAGTGCTTCAGAGATTCTGGGCTGCAAAGCAAGTTGGGTAAGGCTACTGTAAGTTAGAGCTTCTTTACTGTAGGCCATTGGCCATTCACCTTCTTTGTCTGGGGAGTACCTTCAGTTCTGTGTGCCTTTGAAGAAACAACATAAAACATAGCTTATCGTTGTTTCATAGTGAATTATCCACATGAGTCGTGTTAGTGTAGTGGTGGGCAACCTCAGGGCTGCATGGGGTCCATCAGGATAATCTGATTGCAAGCCGCAAGACGTTTTGCTGATGTTGACCGTCCGCAGACACAGCCCCCTGCAGCTCCTAGTGGCTGCGATTTGCAGGGACATGTTGGCCGCCACTTCCCGCAGCTTCCATTGTCCAGGAACAGCGAACCGTGGCCACTGGGAGCTGCGGGGGGCCGTGACTGCAGACGGTCAACGTCCGTAAAATGTCTCACGGCCCAGAAGCAGGTTGCCCACCACTGTGTTAGTGTCTTTAAACCAGTTATGGTTTTTACTTAAGTCCTGTGGATGCAATAAGAGCTATAGGCTTCTTAAGAAACAAAAAGGACACAAGGTGCAGTTATTTCCTTGAAATTTTTTTCTATTATGACAGTTTCAGATATTTCATTAAAATCTGTCTTTAAGATTCTTACAAGTAACTATAACATTTGTGTTCCTGTTGTTTTTTTTCTCAACATATATCATTGTACACTACTGTGTTCTCATTTCCCACTTGTCGAACAAGATTTCCAAGTTATTCTGATGAATTTTTGCTGTTTATTTTATTATGCAGACAATACTGTTCTAATTTCTTTAATGAACTTCCAGTTTGGTAATGTATTTCAGCAAGGCTTTTTACACAAATAAAATATCTTGAATACTTAGCTTGTTCACTCAATATGTAGCAGTATCAAAGGGCCATCAGATTATTTTGGCATGATCTGTTTCTAAAATCCTTGTTGGCATTACTCAATAGATTCACCTATTCCTTGTGCTTTCAAATAAATTATAGGCTGTGTTTTTATTAAGAACTTATAGAAATGTAGGCCTGGAAGAGACCTCGAGAGGTCATCTAGTCCAGTCCCCTACACTGAATTAGGACGAAGTAAACCTAGACCACCATTCCAGACAGGCATTTGTCCAACTTGTTCTTAAACAGCTCCAGTGGTGGGGAGTCCACAAACTCCTTTCATATTCCAGTACTTAATTATCTTTATAGTTAGAAAGTTGTTCCTACTATCTAACCTAAATCTCCCTTGCTGCAGATTAAGCCCATTGCTTGCTCTACCTTCAGAAGACATGGAGAACAATTGATCACTGTCCTCTTTATAATAGCCCTTAACATATTTGAAGACTATCAGGTTCTCCCCGAAATCTTCTCTCAAGACTAAACTTGTCAAGTTAGTTTAACCTTTCCTGATGATAAAAGGTTTGGAAAACCTGACCAATTTTTGTTGCTCTCCTCTGGACTTTCTCCAATTTGTCCACATCTTTCTTAAAGTGTGGCGCCCAAAACTGGGCACAGTACGCCAGCTGAGGTCTCACCAGTGCCGAATAGAGCAGAACAATTGCCTCCTGTGTCTTACATATAACTCTCTTGTTAATACACTTAGAATATTAGCCTTTTTGACAACTACGTCGTTATTGACTCATTCATTTTGTGATCCACTGTAATCCCTGAATCCTTTTCAGCAGTACTACTCCCCATTTTGTAGTTGTGCAATCGATTTTTTTTTTAAATGTCTAAGGGTAGTACTTTGCACTTGTCTCTATTGAATTTCATCTTGTTGATTTCAGACCAATTCTTCAATTGGTCAAGGTCATTTTGAATTCAAAAATGGAAAAAAAATTAATAAAATCATACATATATCATACCTACTGCTTCCCCCTGTCCACTAGGCCAATAACACTCTCAAAGAAGGAAATTAGGTTTGTTTGGCATGCTCTGTTCTTGACAAATCCATGCTGGCTATTCATTTTAACCCTATTATCCTCTAGGTGCTTACCTATTGATTGTTTAATAATTTGTTCCAATATCTTTCCAGGTATCGAAGTTAGGCTGTGATTGGTCTAGAATTCCCCAGGTTCTCTTTGTTCACATTTTTAAAGATTGGTACTATGATTGCTTTTCTCAAGTCCTCTGGCACCTCACCCATCCTCCATGAGTTCTCCAAGATAATTGCTAATAGTTCCAAGATTGTTTCAGCTAGTTCCTTAAGTACCTAGGGTGCATTTCATCATGGCCAGCCAACTTGGCTACATCTAACTTCTCTAAATATTCTTTAACCTTTTCTTTTCCTATTCTGGCTTGTGTTCCGTGTTCCTTCCTCCGTGTTGTTAATATTAATTGGGTTAAGTATCTGGTCACCATTAACCTTTTTAATGAAGACTAATGCCCATTTTGCATCAAACACCTCCGCCTTCTTGATGTCATCTGTTGTTAGCTCTCCCTCCCTGCTAAGTATGAACCTACACTACTTCTTCGAGTAGTGTCCCTGTGTGTGCTCCACTTAAGTGTGTCTGCATCCCTGTGCCTAGGATCAGAGATTTTTGGTAGCAGTGCCTGTTTGGGCCGCACATGTGCTCTCCCCGTCATGCTCCACATTCGGGGGCTATAAAGCGCTGTGTGGCCAAACCGCCCTCAATTCCTTCTCAGCCACGCTTGGCCTGAGACGGAGTCCCTAACAGAGCCTTTTCGTAGTGAGTTTCTTAGTGCTTTTTGTTCTGGTACCAGAACCTCCTCCCCCGGACAGTGGTTTCCATCAGCATCAACATCAGCTGCTCCACACTCCCCACTGGCTATGAAGAGGAAATCAACAGATTCCTCACAAAAAGTTGCCAAGAAGCGGGCTTCAACTTCGCTTATCAAAGAGCCAGCTAAAAGACAAAGATCTCTGGTGAGATTGGTGGCTTGGTCACCAACTGGCATAAGGATATGCCAGGATCCTAGGTCCTCTTGTACCATTGCCGCTGGTAAGTTCAAGGACCCCAATAGGGCAGGACTGGACAAAAGGGCACTGTCAAGCGATAGTGGCAAGGAAAAATCCAGATCCTCAAAGATGGTACCTACTGAATCACTTAGACTCGCGGTACCAAGCACATCGGCACTGATAAGACTTATGGCGCCACCTGCTGGACACTCAGTGGAGCACAGAACAACCTCAGCACTGACAACCTCTTCCACTGCAGCGGCACTGGTGCAAATGCCTTCCACAGTACTGATGATGATGGTGCCAGTACTGCAGGAATTTAGACTTCCAAAAGACCACACTGGTTTTTGATACATCTGAATCTAAACTTTTGCTTACCAATACTACCACAGTATGCACCTCATCCCCGGAGGTGCATACCATATCTATCCGTCACCCTCCAGGACCGCACTTCCCTTCTCTAGTGATGATGATGATGAGGAGGAAGAGATTTATTCTCTTGCACCATATAGCCCCCCCATCACATCAGGGAGCTGCATAAATCAACCCTTATGCTCAGGCAAGATACCATGAAGCCAGAGGTGACCCAAAAGCTTGGTATTGACACCCATGTATTCTCCCACCCATGCCTTTTTCCCCCCACAATGTCCTTATTGGGACCCAGGGGCTGCATACCGGCAACAATTTTCCAGACCCTCCAGAGAGAGAATGAGACACTCCCCATCATCCTCAATAGCTAGACCACATGAGCCTGAAGGAGAGTCTTTAAAGGAACAGGAAGGGAGACTTGATAAGGAAACCACGCCTGCAAGCAATATCTCTTTGTCTTCATGTGATGAAGCAGTCATGCCTCTCCCCCACCAATGACAGCAGATGATAACAGGAAATTCCAGGAACTGTTCAGGAGGATAGCAGATTCTCTTAAGTTCCATTAGAGGAAGTGAGAGAATCACAACATTGATATCCTGCAAACTTCAACATCAGCAAAAATCGCTCTTCCTATCAATGAGGCACTATTAGACCCAGCTAAAACTGTCTGGCAGACTCCGGCCACAATACCCTCCTCCTGTAAAAGGGCAGACAAGAAGTATTATGTACCCTTGAAGGACATGGACTTTTTATGTTCGCACCCTACACCAAATTCATTGGTTGTCAATGCTGTGAACAAACGTGGAAGACAGCACCACACTAAGATGACACCATATGACAAAGATTGGAAGAGATTAGATCTATTTGAACGAAAAGCATATTCATCAACAACTCTGCAATTTAGAATTGCCAACTATGAAGTGCTTATGTCAAAATATAATCACACAAATTACTCCAAATTGAGTGAATTTATTGAGTATATTCTGGAAGACAAAAAGAAACAACTTCAAGTAATCATGGTGGAGGGTCAGCTACTGGTGCGGACTGCATTACAAGCTTCCTTAGATACAGCTGACACAGCTGTTCTTTTGATAGCGACAGCAGTGGTCATGCAAAGGGCATCGTGGCTACATCTTGCCAGATTCCTGAAAGAGGTGCAGGCCACAGTGGAGGATCTCTGATTTGAAGAGTACGAATTATTTGCCGATGAATCCCTCCAATCCCTAAAAGATTCGAGAGCAACATTAAGATCATTTGGTACTTATACACCGATACAAAAGAGAAGACCCGGTAGATACCACGCTATAGAAAGATCTTTCATTTGTCCACATGAGCTACTTATCTACAAGCACTGTAAAAAATGACAGCTGGACACGCTCAGCAGGAAATTCTCACAAGAATATGAGTGGGAGCTAGATACCATGGTCCTACACAAGCATAGATCTTTCTGCCACGGCCAGGAACAGCAAGTGCCCACAATTCTGCTCAAGAGCAGGACTGGATCATCAATTTCTTGGGGATGCCTTTCTTCCTTCTATATGCCTTTCCTCTTTCCTATTAATACCGAAAGTAATACACAAAATAAAAGAAGAAAAGGCCAGGATCATTTTGATAGCCCCAACTTGGGCCCAGACAGACATGGTTCCCTTACCTTTTATGAATGACGGTGTGGCCACCAATCACTCTTCATCCCTTTCCACACTTCCTGTGTCAGGATGCAGGCCAGATTTTCCACCCAAATTTAGAAGTTCTCTATGTGAAAGCGTGGCTCCTTGATGGTTCCAAGATGACGAATTATTTGTTCTGAAGCTGTGAAAAAGATACTGTTAAATAGCAGAAAACCCACCATATGTTATACTTACCTTCAGAAATGAAAGAGATTCTGAATCTGGTGTGACAATATACACATCACAGCTATATTTTGTCCCTTGCTGTTGGTGCTGGACTATATCCTAGGACTAAAAATATCAAGGCTATCATCAAGTTCACGGAGGGAACATCTCGTGACAATTTTGGCCTTAAGATCAACAGGTGTTCACGCATCAAGCAACAAAAAGTTTTCTTAGAGGTATTTGGAACCTCTACCCGTAAATTTGAGATGCTACACACCTTGGGACCTTAACTTAGTTCTAAGATGCCTCACTGGTCCCCCACTTGAGCCCATGGTGACTTGCTCACTCATACATCTCTCTATGAAGACTGCCTTTCTTATGGCCATCACATCCGCCCAAAGAGTGATGGAAATAGGAGTTCTCATGGCATACCTCCCCACATTACAGTTTTCTTCAAAGATAAAGTTACTTTGAGACCACACCCAAAGTTTGTACCTAAAATACCTTCATCCTTCCACTTGAATCAGCCTATTCATCTTCCATCGTTCTTCCCCAAACCGCACAGGAATAAAAGGAAGGCAATGTTCCACACACTAGACATTAGGAGCCTACTATCTAGAAAGGACCAAACCTTTCAGAAAGTCACCTAGACTATTCCTTTCAATTGTGCTCATCCATATCTAAACAAAGACTCTCAAAGGTTCCCATGACCCTACTATAATTTTCCATTGCCTCTCCTCTTCCCCCAACCCCACCCCCCAATATGTAGCCCTCTATTAAGGCCACCTTTTTAATATACCTACCTGTGGGCTTTAGTCACCTGCACTCTTTGAACCTAGTTTAAAGCCCTGCTCATTAGCTTGGTGAGTCGGTGTGTGAAAATGCTCTTCTTGTTTAGGTGGAAGTTAGACTAGTCAATTGCTAAAGATCTTTTTTTTTAAGTGACTAGGATAAGATTGCTTTTTTCATTCTGGGCACAGTCATGTGTTCTAAAACTTTCCTACATTAGTGTTACTTGTTCTGCAAGGTCCTCAGCCACTGTCTCCTAGACCCTAGAATATATTTAGTTTGGTCCTAGGAATTAGTCAAATAGATTCCTGCAGTTCCTTAGCAGCAGTATGCTGGGAGGAATGGGGGAAAGACTATTATGCCTCTGCAATGAAAGAATATCACTGTCTGATTTAACAAAATGTTTAAATCTACTAGGGTTTTCTATATTGATACCAACAGATGCTTATAGTCCAGTCCTAGATATTAAAGTTGATTAAAATAGCTTAGTGTCTTGGAATTTCTTACTAATTTTAACTGTATTTATAGTTGATGTCAAGTGGAATTTGGCAGAGGGGTGAAGAAGATGAAGGAGTTTATGGGTTTTTAATCAAAGACATTAGGAAAGAAGTAAACAGAGCTGCAAAATTGGTAAGAATCAAGCTCCAGTATTATCACTGTTAATATTTGTTTCATCATTTTTGCACTTTAAACTCAGTAACAAATCTGGTCTGTAATGAATCTTTAGATTTTTTTTTTTTTTTTTAATTAAAGAATTATTTTTCTTTACAAATTTGAAATATTGACCATTGCATTTTTCAGTACTTACTGTGCTGTGTGTCATATTTGATTCATTTTATGGGCAAGTATATCCTACTTTCAAGTGTCTGAATTCTTATTTTTAAATGATTGTGTATATTGGCAAGTGTGTGTGTGTGTGTATGTATGTATGTATGTATGTGTATATATATATGTGTGTGTGTGTGTCTATATATATAGACAATGGAACTTGGCTGATATTTGTTACAGAAGAGAGAAGAGACAGTGATTGAGACCCAATGAGGAAAATTTCATTTTCAGTTCTCCAACAGATTAGGTGTCAACTTAATCAGTCTTTGGGACAAAACACAAAGGACTGATAAAACAGATGGTGGGGTAGATCCTTACATTTCCAGGATGAAACAAAAACATTAACGTTTTTGACAAGTCTAACTCGAATAGCTGAGCAGGAACCAGTTAAGAGAGCAGGTTGTCTAAAATATCCAGATTGCCTCTATGGCATCTGTTGAGCCCCAAACTGTTTGTATATTTTTGTGGATAGAATTAACATATTTTAACAATGGATATACCAACCTTGGATACCATGATTAAAATACGGAATGCCAACTGATTTGTCAGAGTTTAAGTCTTTGAAAAGTACATAACAGAAGTAAATTAGTAATGCTACAATTCTAGCTAGAATATCCTCTGGAACAGTTCAGTATAGCATCATTTCCTTTTCTATGCTCCTTATGTCAGATTTCTTTTGTTAATGTTATAATTCCAGCAATTTTAATTGGACTTAAGTTTTAATAGGCTTTCATTTCTAAAACTTTCTCTTAGAAATGTAATATCTGTAAGAAAAAAGGTGCTTCGATTGGATGTGTAGCACCCAAATGCAAACGAAGTTATCATTTCCCTTGTGGGGTTCAAAGGGAATGCATTTTCCAATTCATGGAACAGTTTGGGTAAGTGTTTTATTGTCAGGTATAATTACACTCCTTACAGAATGAGGGGTGCTCCTTTTTGAAATACACTCGCTCTTCTTTTTCCTACAAGAAGGGGGTGTGGGCATTATAAATGGCCTCCTAATTATCTATATAAGAGAAGAAAGAAACCTACCATTTTTCTTACAGTTTAGAGAATCATATTTTGAGGTGCATAGTCTTCTGGTTAAATTTTCCTCACTTTTTCCACTTGGGCCAGAGAGGATGAAATGCTCCTGTCTGAACCAAGAAGCGGGGAATGGATCATCTGATAGCCATGCCTTTTCTACAGCATACATATGATACTTGTGAAATAGTTTTTCAGTATTTTTAGGATGCAACTAAATGTTAACTCTTAATGTTAGCACACATTTTAATGTTCTACATAAAATTGTGAAGTTGGACGTCAGCTTAAGTATCAGTTTTAAACTCTGAAAAGTAATTGTAATAATGATTCCATTTTTGTTGTTTGACTCCAGATCAAATTTGCTCAATTTACAAATGAAAACTATTCTTTTTCTAACTGCTAGTCTTTCAAATTCAGCCTGAGACCTGAAAGTCAAGCTGAATTATCCTTCAATGCATCATCACAAAAAAAACAACAACAAAAAGCTCCCACTGCTTGGTTGCACCGGAACTACATCTACTGTTCAGTTGTATCCAGGCTCCTGCTGATAGTGTGTGAGCATAAAAAGAACACAGTTGATTCTTCATATCCCAGGTTGAGTTTGCAGGGCTGGCAACTGGGGGATGAAGAATAATTTAACTTGTAAACTGAATACATTTTATATGGAACCAATGAGCTATAATAAATATAAATCCAAAGATTATTTTTAGAGTAGAACCACACTTTAAATTACTTATATTTTCTCAATCTAACACATGCTTTTTCAAACTCTCAATTAAATCTTAGTTTCTTTGTCTGTTGTGTGGGCTTTGTGGAATTATTGAGAGATTTTAAAAATTAAAATCTGATAATAACAAAGTAATGTATTGTTATTTTAATTAGGTGACACTTTTTTTTTTTTTTAAGGACCAGAAATGCTTCGCTGGACTAATACAAAACCTTTGGCGTTTTTAGTAATCTTTTTGAACAACTGATCGGGAATCAGAGAATCCATTTTCTTGCTATTTTATATTAATTTGTTTGTGAATCTTTTTGCATATTGAATATATGCTTTTTTAACCTGTTCTAAAAATGATTTATTTCTAAACTACATGTGTGAAAAATTAAAATAATTGAAGTCTGCAGTTATGATACAGGATATAATGTTACTCTCTTTAGTATTAATAACAATAGCTTGATTGTTTTTGAAGTTTAGTGTCATTAAGCAGAGCTTTAATTTTATATTTAAGGTCATATTGTTGGGAGCACCGGCCGGTTCAGAAACTTCCATCTGATGAATCTAGAGGCTCTTCACAGTGTACAATATGCTTGGAATTTGTTGAGCACTTTCCAATGTACAATATACTGAAAAGTCCTTGCTGTAAAAATGCTTGGTTTCATAGAGACTGCTTGCAGGTAAGACAACCTTTTATTCTGTGATGCTCACAACATTTTGTTTTCTACTTAGAATTATAGAACAAATTAATGTTTACATTCTTATTTTAATATTCAATAAATGTAATAAAGCAACATCAAAAATATAAGACTATAACTAACTTCATCCAGGGAGTCTGTTGATTACAGGCCTGGGAAAAAACTAACTAGTTTGTCCATGTTATCAGACTACTAAAATAGAACAGCAACTTTAAAATACACTCTTAGGGACTGCAAGATTGGGAAGATTACTTTTTAAAGATGTTCTTTGAGATCGTCACACTTCAGCTTGTCTTCAGGAAGCTTCTATTTATAGCCCATATCATAAAAAGATGATGTGGCCTTAGTTACTTCTGTTCCTTCATTTTCATGGCTAGACATGGGTATAGGAACCTCTTCAGATGCAGAGTGAATGGTGGTGGGGGAAGGGAGAGGAGAGGTCATTGAAAGGAAAGCTCATGCTCTCCTCCTGGAGATGATCTTACAAGCCCAGCCCCTGGATCAGACATTTCCCTGATGAAAAGATAGAAAGGCACCTTTAGCTTCAAAGTGGGATACATTTAAGATGATCCTTGCACTGAAGAAGTCAGTGCCAGAACAGAATCCATAAATGTAATGCCCAATCTTCAGGTACCATGACCTTATTGAGTACAAAAGGATGGAAACAGAGTAAATGTGAACAGCTCAATTAATTTTCTTTTCTGTTTTCTGATGCAGTATCAAGCTCTGAGTGCTGGGGTATTTTTCTTTAGGTGCACAGTGTGCAATAATAAAGACAAATTTCAGAATGAAATGTTGAGAATGGGAATACACATTCCAGAAAAGTAAGTAACTAACAATAATTTCACAAATAATCCATATTGTATATACAACTCTAACTAAGTAGGATAACAAAGCCAAAACCATGTACTTATTTATGCAGTATAATTAAAATTTGAATTATCTTTGGGATTTCCTGGGTTTCTACTGGCAATGAGAGCAGTTTATTTTTGTCTTAGGTGCAATTTGCTTCTTTTCAGATCACTCCTTAGATTTGCAGAGTACTAAATTAAGAGAGGCTGCAAATGTAGTGTAGGATAGGGATATATTACTACTAATCTAAATTTTAGAGATACACCTCTACCCCGATATAATGCGACCCGATATAACACGAATTGGGATATAACGCAGTAAAGCAGCGCTCCGGGGATGCAGGGCTACGCACTCCGGTGGATCAAAGCAAGTTCGATATAACGCGGTTTCACCTATAACGGTAAGATTTTTTGTCTCCCGAGGACAGCGTTATATCGAGGTAGAGGTGTAATATTCAATATAGATAAATGCAAGGTGTTATTAGAATTTTTAAAAATTCTAGTATTTTTAAATATGGGCAGTTCATTTTTAAATATGGCAAGAATATTTTTTAAAATATGGGCAGTTCAGTTTAATATGGGAAAGCAGGTGCATTTCCCAGTGACTGCTCTCTCATCCTCTCCACACTGTATTTTCTTCACTTTCTTGGTCCGGCCAACCTGTGCTATCACTCCCTTTGTACAGTAGAACCTCAGAGGTCTGAACACCAGAGTTACGAACTGACCAGTCAACCATACACCACATTTGTAACTGAAAGTACACAACCAGGCAGCAGCCGAGATTAAAAAAAAAACCAACCCAAACAAACCAAATACAGTACAGTACTGTGTTAAACATGAACTACTAAAAAAAAAAGGGGGGGGGGGGGAGGGTTAAAAAAATGATTTGACTAGGTAAGGAAACCATTTCTGTACTTGTTTCTTTTAAATTAAGATGGTTAAAATCAGCATTTTCTTCTGCATAGTAAAGTTTCACAGCTGTTTTAAGTCAATATTCAGTTGTAAACTTTTGAAAGAACAACTATAGTGTTTTGTTCAGAGTTATGAACAACCTCCATTCATGAATTGCTCATAACTCTGAGCTTCTACTGTAGTCAAGGCCTAGCTGTCTCCATTTCTCTCTCTAGGACCTGCTAAGGACTTCTCTCTTCTTCATCCTTTTTTTTTTTTTTTTTTTTTTCTTTCCTCCCTTCCTCCCTTAATTCAACCCTTAAGAGTACTACTACAAATATTGTCAGTTCTATTCCCAGAATTGAGAAAAAGTATTTGTAATGCTTAAGGATGATTTCCTTGGGTATATGGATTAATCTATTTTATGATTTTGTACTGCTGCTCATTGCTGTAGTATCTAAATTCCTTCCACATAAACCCAGAAAGGAAAATATAGACATTGGGAACAAAAGGTTCTAACTTTAAGGTTGATAAGATGTTGGAATAATCTGTCAAGAAAACATTCCCAGATATTTTCTCTAGAGTTGTCAAACTATATAAAACACTTATGGATTTAGTTCAGAGGTCAATCTTGAATAAAAATGGACTGTTAATCCATAGGTCCTTTCTCTCCTGTCATCTTATTGTTATTACACTGCTAAATGGTTGCATTATCTCAAATTATGCCATTACTATCAATCATATTTATATGCTTTGGGAGCTCCAATTTTAATGTGTGGCAAAGGAAAATAAGGTTATTTCAGTACATAAAGCTAAAATTATAGCACTATAAAATGTTTTTTAATCCATGTTTGCAATATTTACAGAGATGCATCCTGGGAACTTGAGGAGAATGCATATCAAGATCTTCTGCAGCGTTACCAACACTGTGACGCTAGAAGATGTCTGTGCAGGAATGGGAGAGACTATAATAAACCTGATAGGTATTAATATACACACACAGATTTTGAAGACCGATATGTTGAACATAATGTGATGGGTATGGTATGTTATAGGAATCTGTCACAGGTAGAATGTTGAAGAGTCTTTTAAAAAGTAAATAATGAAAGCTAAGACATTTTCAAATAACTTATCGCAAGCTGGACATATTTATCTTATAAATACTTTACAACATGCATCTTATTTTAAAAAGTGATTGACCAGGAAGACTTAGTGTACCCAGAATATAAAAGCCAAGAGAGTTAGACAACAGGATTTATCTTCCATATTCTACCCCTTCTCCAACACAAATAAAGCAGCAAAAGAGGTAATACCATCATCAGCATCCTTTAAAAATCAAAGAAACGTAGCAAACTATTAAGACAAATTATTTTATATTAATGCTTAGCTGCTAAAATATCAAGTGTATTAGAATATCTAACATAGGTATTTTTGAAAGTACCTGGCTAAAGTATTGGACATGTCTCAGAATTGACCAGTTCCAGTTGATCCATCTGCCTGATTAGAAAGTTTTATGAGAAACAACCAGCTGTTGGGATTTTTATTAAATAGGGGGAAACCTATGCTTCTTACTGTCCTTTGACTCCTTCCTCTCACTTTACAAGTATGCTCTGAACTTTCCCAAAACCTTACTTTGATCTCATTTCTTTCCTTCCCTGCACCTCTAAACTCATTGAATAGCCATTTACAATGGCTGTTATGAATCCTCCTCCAATTTCCAAACAAGCTTCAATCCTCTCCAGTCTAATGAAACCAATGACAATAAGATCTCTAATGACCTCTTCCAGCTCAGATCTCAGGCCCTTCATTTTGTCCATCCTTCTTGACCTGCCTGCTTTTTTCAGAACTGTTGATCATCTTCCTTCTTGACATCTTTTCCTCCACTGGATTTGCAAAATACTCTCCTCTCCTAGTTCTCATTCTACCCCTGACCATTTTTTCAATATCTATTTCCATGGGTTTTCCTTCTCCTTTCCCCCTGGATATCCCCAGGAATCCTTCCTCTTCTTTCTTCTCTTTGCTTTACACTTTTTCTTTACACTTTACACTTTTATCTTCTCTTTGATGTCTCATCTTCAGTTCTAACTTAACATCCCTAAAATTGAACTCCATATCTTCCCTCCCAAGTCCTCTCCAATTCACCTTGTCTCCATCATTGTCAACAATATCCAAGCTTCTTGTCATCACCTTCAAATTCCTGCACTGGTTTTCATCACTAACCGCATCCCTTCTACTTTGCCTTATTTTGTCTCCTTGTTGGCTTTTTTCATAAACGTCTCCGTGTTCTCTTTCACAGTTCCCATCAGTATGGAACTTTCTGAGCTCATCAACAAGGCCCCTATCCTACCCACATTTAAGTCCCTCTTGAAAGCCATTTCTGTTGTACTGCCTATCAGAAATCTAGCTGGCTTAAATTGACAAGATTATAAAGTTGTGGCCAAACACCATGATGGCCCATTCTAATTATGTGTACTCTGCCTCATAATTGTCTTAGTTGGTGAGCTCCATTGAGCAGGGATCATGCCTTTTTGCTTTTTGTCTGGAAAGCATCTAGCACATTGTTGGCACTACTGCAAACACATACATAATATAAAGATCTAGGCAAATACTTTAAAAAAATGTTGAAATGTCTCTTACAGAACAGTCCCAGCTTTTGGAAAGTGGTGAGGTAATCAGATACTGTATCAGACAAAATACAATTTGGAAAAAACAGCCAGGGGACTTTGAAAAAGCTGGGCTGTGGATCCCACAAAGTAGTGAAGGGGAAAGTAACTGGCTGTGCAAATTGGTTGGCTTAAAAAAGGATACACTAACTGCTCCATAGCCTCTTTAAAACTGGATATTCTGCAAAGCTGACTAGGATTCTAATCACTGCATCCCGATGTAGGTCTGGCTATGCTACCCAGTTAGGTCGACGTAAGCTAGGTCTGCCTTACATCGGCCTAATTATGTCAGTGTCTACACTAGAGCCTTGTCCCGCCAATGTAAGTGCATTACTACTCTGATACAATAACTCCACCTCCGCGAGTGAAATAGGGCTTATGACGGTGTAGTTAGGGCGACACATCTGTGTAGATATTGTGTTACTTACATCGGCTGTGTTGCTTATGATAGCTGTGAAATTGACAAGAAAGCCAGGCAGCTAGAGCCCAAGTGCCCCCCACTTCCGGAGAGCTGCGGACAACTGGGTCCCACCCCCCGGTTGAGAGCCGGAGTAAGAAGCCTGGGCAGCTGGACCCTGCTCCTGGCAGGGAATTGGGAAGCGATAAGCCCTGGGAGGCTCCCTCCCAACTCCGCACCTGGGAATGTTGGCTGTCTTGGCAATTTACAAGGCTTCCTGGCGTGGGGTGGGGGCCAAGAAACTGGGCAGCTGGACCTCGCTTCCCGGGGCGAGAAGCACTGGGCGGCTCTGTCCTCCCGCCCCCCAGTGGGGAACACGGAGACAAGAAGCCCTGCGCGGCTTCCCCTGTCCCCAGCAGCTAACGAGGAGTCGGAGGGGGAGCGCAGCCCACCGGGATTCTGTGGGGCAGCTGGGCTTCTGGCAGGGAGCGAGCTGCCAGCGGAGCTGAGAGACTGGGCTCACAGCTCCCCACACTGCCCCTCTTAGGTCAGTGGAAGTGCTCCTGTGATGGCTGTAAGACGACCTAATATAGGTTAACTTGAATTTTTAGTGTGAATTGGGAGTGCCCTCTCTTTGAAAGAGGATACTGTACATCCCAAGGGGCTAACTATATATCATTTAACTAGAGTTTGGTAAATAATAAGGGATTTGTGGCTAGGTAGGTGGATTGGATTTACTGCCTAACAGCCTTTGTTTTTTTTTCTTCTATTGTTCCTCTGTTAATTCTAAGTATAGTGTGTTTTTTCTTTTAGTAAATGGGAAATCAAATGCTGTCAGTGTTGTGGTTCCCGTGGAACGCATTTGGCCTGTTCCCCAATACAGCCATGGGAGGAAAACTGGGAATGTATAGAATGCAGAAGTATCTTCACTAAGTCAGGTAATATTATGAAATGATGGGACATAGTTTTACATTTGTTTTTTCTAGGGCTGTCAAGCAATTAAAAAAATTTAATCGTGATTAATCGCACTGTTAATAATAGAATACCATTTATTTAAATATTTGTGGATGTTTTCTACATTTTCAAATACATTGATTTCAATTACAACACAGAATACAAAGTGTACAGTGCTCACTTTATATTATTTTTTATTACAAATATTTGCACTGTAAAAAACAAAAGAAATAGTATATTTCAATTCACCTAATACAAGTACTGTAGTGCAATCTCTTTATCATGAAAGTTGAACATACAAATGTAGAATTATGTACAAAAAATAACTGCATTCAAAAATAAAACAATGTAAAACTTTAGAACCTAGAAGTCCACTCAGTCCTACTTCAGCCAGTCGCTCAGACAAACAAGTTTGGTTACAATTTGGGGATAATGCTGCCCACGTCTTGTTTACAACGTCACCTGAAAGTGAGAACAGGCATTCGTATGGTACTGTTGTAGCCGGCGTTGCAAGGTATTTACATGCCAGATATGCTAAAAATTCATATGCCCCTTCATGCTTCAACCACAAACCAAAGCCGAGCGGTCTGACGCATGTTCATTTTTTATCATCTGAGTCAGATGCCACCAGCAGAAGGTTGATTTTCTTTTTTGGTGGTTTGTTTCTGTAGTTTCCGCATTGGAGTGTTGCTCTTTTAAGACATCTGAAAGCATGCTCCACACCTTATCCCTCTCAGATTTTGGAAGGCACTTCAGATTCTTAAACCTTGGGTCAAGTGCTGTATCGATCCTTAGAAATCTCACATTGGTACCTTCTTTGTGTTTTGTCAAATCTGCTGCAAAAGTGTTCTTAAAACGAACCTGTGCTGGGTCATCATCCGAGACTGCTATAACGTGAAATATATGGCATAATGTGTGTAAAACAGAACAGGAGACATACAGTTCTCCCCCAAGGAGTTCAGTCACAAATTTAATTAATGCGTTATTTTTTTAACGAGCATTATCAGCATGGAAGCATGCCCTCTGGAATGGTGGCCGAAGCAAGAAGGGGCATATGAATGTTTAGCATATCTGGCACGTAAATACCTTGCAACACCAACTACAGAAGTGCCATGCAAGCGGCTGTTCTCGCTTTCAGGTGACTGTAAATAAGAAGCAGTCAACAGTATCTCCTGTAAATGTAAACAAACTTGTTTGTCTTAGCAATTGGCTGAACAAGAAGTAGGACTGAATGGACTTGTAGGCTCTAAAGTTTTACATTGTTTTGTTTTTGAGTGCAATTATGTAGAAAAAAACCCTCCTCATTTATAAATTACACTTTCACGATAAAGAGATTGCACTACAGTACTTGTATGAGGTGAATTGAAAAATATTATTTTTTATCATTTTTACTGTGCAAATATTTGTAATAAAATATAATAATATAAAGTGAGCACTGTACACTTTGTATTTTCTGTGTTGTAATAAAAATAAATATATTTGAAAATATAGAAAAAATCCAAAAATATTTAATAAATTTCAATTGGTATTCTATTGTTTAACAGGCGATTAATCGCGATTAATTTTTTTAATCATATTTAATTTTTTTAAGTTAATTGCATGAGTTAACTGTGATTAATCAACAGCCCTAGTTTTTTTTTTTTTAATATTTGTTTTGGGTTAACTTGACACCAGTATATTTTTTCAGAAGAATAATAAGGATTTAATTGTACAGGGAATTACCAAAATCAGAAAAAACGCTCGTTGGCTACCTCAGAAAAAATAGATGTTACTGGTCGTTTGTTGGAAGAGCCCTCTCCCAAGTGCCCCAGACAGTCACCAGGATCCCAGCACGGCTTTCTTCTCAGGTGTGTAATTTTGCACGGGGAGGAAACAACTGCTTGAAAAAATACAGAAGGAATTATGATATGAAATGGAAGAAAATATTTGTTTTATGAAATTTAGAATAGGAGAACACGCACTTATTTTCATCCTGCAGCAAATACTTCGTTTATTGAATTGCAGAACTAGGCATCCAGGCATCCATATTTATGAGTGCAGTAGTCACTTGTGGTACGTGTTTCATGAGTTGTCCATAAACTTCCAGTATTAACTCATTAACCGGAGATGGCTATGCAAACCAGTCTATCGAATTAATAATCCTTCAATTGAGCACTAAATTATGTCCCCTTACAAAAGCAATATTAAAAGAAACTTGAATATTTAAAGTTAGGACATTTTTAGCTTATCTGTATTTCACATTAATTTTAATAATGCAGTGGAAAATTAGCTCTTAAAATGTATCCAGAATTTCTTTTCTCTAGTAATAAAGTATATATTGAAGTTTTAATATGTTGTAGTTCAGTTGTGAAATTAAAATAAATGCAACTGATAAGGTTCTCATAGCAATTGAAATATTAATTTATAAGGGCTTGCAGTTCAAAAATATGAGTCTGCTTGTATTACTCTTGTATTTATAAACTGCTTTAATTTACTTCTGAGACAATTCCTAGAATTTCTTGCCTGCTGTATCTCGTGATACTTTGTCTGTTTGTCATCTGAACAATTAATGAAAGCATTTATAAATATCAGAAAGACGGGCTGAAGGACTAATTATTTTTCTTTGAGTATGTGTCCGTGTGGCTCCCACTGTAGGTGCATATGTGCCTTGTGCGCAAGATCAGATTATTTTGAACAGCAGTGTCTGTCAGGTCACCTATGTGTCCTGTGCTGCCTCCTGCTCTCATTCCAGGTATAAAAGGCAAAGCGGCCATAACTCTTCCCCAGTTTCCTCTTACCACCCATGATAATGAGATGGATCCTAGGAAGTGTCCAACCCACTGCTTTCTTGAGAGCTTCAAAACCTGTGTGTTTCACAAAAATTGCTGAAAAACTTTGTCTTCGCCTTTTTGAACTGGAGTCTTTTGTTTGTTTGTTTGTTATTTAAAAATGTTGTCAAGTCCCTTGTACAGCATCAACTGCCTCACCTCATGGTCACCCCAAAAGAAAAGGACCCAGAAAATAAGGATCTTGTTGGTCTTAACTTAAGGTATATTCCTCTCACTTACTATAGCTCTGCATTAATTGCCAGGCCATGTTTGCAAAATATAACTTCCTTACCTGGGGGAGAGTCACCTCTTCCTCTCCAAAATTCCACAGGAAAATAGGGAAGAACCAAAGGAGATCATAAGAGGGCCAAAGGGCAGCCAGAACAGCTCTATAAGCAGTCATCTGACATGGCCACAAGGGCAATGGCCATGGCCATTGTCATGAAGAGGTCTTTGTGGCTGTTAGCATTAGGCTTCCGACAAGCGTTGCATGCCACCATAGAGGACCCTTTGACATGATGGCGCTTTTTAGCAATAGATGAAACACTCCATTAACTGAAAGACTCACAGGCCATACTATGATCCTTTTGGATATATACACCAGCTCCTTACCAAAAGCTGCACAACTGATGGCAGAGGATGCTGTTTTACACCCACAGCACCTGCTGAGTAAAAGACCTCAATACTCTAGAGAGTCCCATCGTTGTCATCTGCCATTGTTCATCTAGTACCATTTACAGCAGGAGTCGGCAACCTATGGCATGCGTGTCAAAAACAGCACACGTGCCGATTTTTAATGGCATGCTGCTGCCCGCCAGGGTCCCGCTCAGCCCACTGCCGAACCCCGGCAGCGGGCTGATTCGGACCCCAGCAGGCAGCAGCGTGCCATTAAAAATCCTGCTTGACCCAGCCCGCTCTTCTCTGCCCCCCGCCTACTGCTCTCTCTGGTGGGGTAGGGGGCAGAAGCAAGCTTGGTCCTGCCGGCTGCTGCTGTATGGCAGGCTCCGCCAGCAGCCAAGCTTCCCCCTTCCCCCCACCTCTTCCCCCAGCGTGCTGTGTTGAACCCCGCCTCCTCTCCCTCCCTGCCGCCGATGGCCCATGCAAGGGAGGGGAGAAGAGCAGCCCCAGCGCCCTCGCTGCTCAGACCAGTAAGGAAGCAGAGAAGAGGCACGGGGAAGGAGGGTAGGAGCGGGGTGTATCCCTCCAGCCTCCTGCCGTGAGCTGCTCAGGGGGCAGGGGGCTGGAGCACTTTCCTGATCTCAGCCCAGCCCTCTGTCCTGACCCCTGCACTCCCCTTGCACCTCAGTCCCCTTCCTCCCCCCCCATGACCCCATCCCTGATTCCTGCACCCTCCACACATACCCAGCCCCCTCACACCCCATGCCCTGACTTCTGCACCCTCTCACACATCCTCAGCCCTCTGCCCTGACCCCTTCACCCTCCACACATACCCAGCTCCCCCCAACTCCATGCCCTGACTTTTGCACCCCCCAAATCCCCACCCCCCAGCCTGAGCACCAGGTTGGCAGTGGGCTGAGCGGGGCCGGCAGCCGGGACCCCAGACTGGCTGCGGGCTGAGCGGGGCTGGCAGCCGGGACCCTGGCTGGCACGAGCCATCAGACGGAACTGCTGCTGGTCTGGGGGTCCCAGCCCGCTGCTGGTCTGGGGTCCCAGCCCCCGGCCCCGCTCATCCCACTGCCGATCTGGGGTTCTAGCTGCCGCCCCTTGCCAGCTGGGGTCCCAGCCGCTGGCCCTGCTCAGCTCGCTGCCAACCCGGGGTTCTGGCTGCCGGCCCCTTGCCAACCGGGGTTCCAGCTGCAGGCCCCGCTCAGCATGCTGCCGGCTAGGTGAACGGAACCCCAGGCTGGCAGCGGGCTGAGCAGGTCGGCAGCTTAACATCAGCATTTTAATTTAATTTTAAATGAAGCTTCTTAAACATTTTGTAAACCTTGTTTACTTTACATACAACAGTAGTTTAGTTATATTATATATAGAGTTATAGAGAGAGACCTTCTAAAAAACGTTAAAATGTATTACCGGTACGCGAAACCTTAAATTAGAGTGAATAAATGAAGACTTGGCACACCACTTCTGAAAGGTTGCCGACCCCTGATTTACAGAGTCAGTATGTTTGATGGGAGTGTCAGGAGCCACATCAGAGCTGGTGAAAAGCCTGTCTCTGTTTTTGGATCATTTTGCCCCTTTCCACCAGGCGTGGTTACTATCACAACAGAAAAGTGGGTGTTGAGTGTCATCTCCCACAGTTGCTTTGTTCATTTCCACACCCAAACTACTTCCCCATTCCTCTTCAGGGACCCTTCTCCTGAGAGCCCATTACAAAAAGAAGTGGTCTTGTTGTTTTGTCTAGGAGGCATAGAGGAGATACCTCAAGAGGACAGAGGAGAGATGTCCGCTCCCAATATTTCTTTATCCCAAAAAAGAAAGGGAGAAGTGGGGTATCTTTATCCTATCTTAGACCTGAAGAGACTGAACTAATACTTATGCCATCTGAAAATCAGGGCAGTAGGTAAATATACCTAGACCAGTGGTTCTCAAACTGTGGGTCGGGACCCCACAGTGGGTCACACCCAGGGCGAGCATTAGACTTGTTGGGGCTTGGGGCTGAAGTCTGAGCTCCACCCTCCACCCCGGGGCAACAGGGCTCGGGTTGCAGTCCCCTCTTCCCCCCGTGTCCTAACTTCCCTTTAAGCTGTGCAGCTGTCTATTAAGCGCTGGGAAGGCGCTCAGGGCTGTGACAAGGAGAGATGCCTCGTCCCTAGCTCCAGACCCAACCCAGCCCAACCACAGACTCACTGCAGCTGGGGGAAAGGTGCCCGGACCCCAGCCCAGCCCACTGCCAAACCTGCCGCAGCCAGGGGACAGGTACCCTTCCCCCAGCCCTGATCCAGCCCAGTGCCAAACCTGCCATGGCCAGGGGACAGGCACCTCTCCTCCGACCCAGCCCAGCACCAGACCTGCCGCCGCTGGGGGACAGGCACCTCTCCCCTATCCCAAACCCAGCCCGGCCTGGACCTGCTGCAGTTGGGAGAGGCGCCTCTCCCACCCCCAGCCCAGGTGCTGGGGATGGGGAGTCCTCTCTCCCCACATAGCCCTGGGAAGCCCCACTGCACTCCAAACCCCTCATCCCCAGCCCCACCCCGGAGCCCTGACCTCCTCTGTACCCCAACCCTCTGCCCCAGCCCGGGGCCCCTCATCCCCAGCCCTAGCCCAGAGCCCACACTCCCAGCTGGAGATGTCACCCCGCATGCCAACCCTCTGCCCCAGCCCTGAACCCCCTCCCACACTCCAAACCCCTCGGCCCCTCCCCGCCACATGAATTTTGTTATGTGCATCAATATGGAGGTGATGTGTCACACATCACCTCCATATTGGTGCACATAACAAAATTCATTCTGCACATGGATGGGAAATATTAGAGGGAACACTGACTGGGTCATGTAGTAACTTTTTTGTCAGAAGGGGGTCATGGTGCCACTAAGTTTGAGAAGCCCTGACCTAGACCATCCCTAACAGGTGTTTGTCTAACCTTGTCTTAAAACTCTCCAATGACACGGATACCATAGCATCCCTTGGAAGCCTATTCCAGTGCTGAACTATCCTTATAGTTAGCAAGTTTTTCCTAATATCTAACCTAAATCTCCCTCCCTGCCGCTTAAGTCCATTACTTCTTGTCTTTCCTTCAGTGGACATGGAAAACAATTGACAATTCTGAAGACTGTTATCCTGTCCTCCCTCAGTCTTCTTTTTGCAAGACTAAACATACCTCGTTTTTTTAACCTTTCCGGATAAGTCAGGGATTCTAAATCTTTTAGCATTTTTTGTTGTTCCCCTCTGGAGTCTCTCCAGTTTGTCTGTATCTTGCTTAAAGATACTTAAATATTTCCTTTGTTTAATAAATCAGTTAGTTTTAAATGCAAGACATGTTTTGATAAACTTTTTTCTTCTGTATCCAGCACATTTAAGGCAATTTTATTTTTTGTGTTTAATTAAATTTGAATTTCCATTCAAATAGAATTTGACACAAATTACGAGTAAATTAATAATTTAGTACATAAGAAATGCATCATTCACCATTTTCTAACATAATAAAAATGTAAAAATTAAGAACCTAAATAAATAAAAAATGTTAAAATATAAGAATCCAAATAAAGTTAAATTAAACTATATACGAAAATATAGATACATTGTATCCTCCTGGTTTGCAGAAAGAAGTACCAGATTTAGTGCAAAGATTATATTTAGTTGAAAATAACATGTTTTAATGGTTACCAAGCTTTCTTTGGGAAAATAACTGAAAAGTACAAATGTAAAACATAATTTAAATGAATAATTTAAATTAAGATTTCCTGCTTGCTGATTTAAATCACGATTTAAAATGGTGATTTCATTTGCTTTGATTTAAATCAATCCTACATGTGGGAAGCCCACCTGGATCACCTACAAATGCAAGGGACCAAATCCCCAGAATATGTTACTTCACATAAATGTCCTGGAATTCAGAGCCATCAGGCTAGCCTGTATGGGATCCCTGCCTGTCCTCTGAAAAGTCGCAGTCTAGTTTTTGACAGGCATGTCCATGATGCACTCAGTAACCGAGCATAGAGGCCATTAAACTCTGGAAAAGGTATCACCAGCTCAGGTAACTTTGGAACTTCACCTCCCTAGAATCAGCAGCAACCTGGCAGACTACTTGAGCAGACAATCCAAGACCAGTCACGAGTAATCACTGCAGAGGTCCATCATAGAGTCGATATTTCATCGATGGTCAAGGGTGTCTGTGTGATAGATCTGTTTGCAACCAAAGACAGTGCCAAGTATCAGGACTTCTGTTCCAGAGGGGCCATGAGCTTGGGATCGCTACCAGATGCCTTCTTAATTCCACTGCAAAATGGCCTCCTGTATGCTTTCCTGCTTATTCCCCTGATCCCCAAAGTCAGATGAGAGACAGCATGTCATCCTCATAGTTTCTGCTTGCTATTTAGGCAGTTTAGGGTGATGGACTTGCTGCCGATGTCCATTCAGCTGCTTGTTCAACTCCAAACTGCTCAGACCTGATTTCCACAGCACCACAGTCAGATACCCTATCCAGACGCAACATCCCTGCATCTCGCAGTCTAGATGTTAGCTGGTTGAGTGCCATGGACAAGGACTGATACAGAACTGGAAGATATCCACCGGACAGATTTATTCATTAAAATGGAAGTGTATCTCCATATGGGTGGCCCAAAATAACCTGGACCCTACACAGGCTTCGGTACCAAAGACCCTTGACTACTTGCTGCATCTGACACATTTGACCTTTCATTCAGCTCCATTAAGGTCCACCTTACAGTGATCTCAGTGTGCCATCCTCCTGTCCTATTATGCTCCATCGTCTCCCACCTAATGGTATCAGAGTTTCTCAGTGGTCTGTTACATACTTACCCACCGGTCAGAGAAACTGCTCCTGCCTGGGACCTCAACATTGTCCTCTTGAGACTTAGGGCCTCCCTTTGAGCACCTTTGAGAATACTTCATCTCACTCCGAAGACTGTTTTCTAGTTGCTCTTACTAGTATGAAAATGAGCGAGCTCCAAGTATTTATGGCTGACCTTCCTTCCCTTCATAACATTTCATAGGACAAAGTGGTGGTGAAACCTTACTCGAAGTGCATCCCAAGGTGGTTTCAGATTTCCATCTGTACCAACCTATTATCAAAGCCCAACACTACATCAGGGGGAATTTTTCCTATGCAGGGTATCTCCGGAGCTTAACTTTACCCATTGACAGAACCAAACTGTTTAAGCCATCTCCCTGGTTGTTTCTGGCTGTAACCAACCGTTCCAAAGGCCAGGCCATCTCATCACAAAGAGTATCTAGGTGGATAACACAATGTATCTTGCTGTGTTACCAGTTGGGTGATGTACCTCTTCCACTGAACAAGAATGATCACTGCATCAGAACTCAAGCGTCATTCTCTGCCAACTTCAGAAATGAGCCAGTTTTTGAGATCCACAAGGCACCCATTACGTTTTGTGAAGCAGTGTGCACTGGACTTAGTTGTCAGGGCAGATGCCAGGTTTATTAGAACAGTACTACAATTTGTTTGACTGATGCAGCTGATACTTCTCATGCCACCATCCAGAGGAGTTCTGCTTGCCAGATACCTACCGTGGGATCCACACTGACATATACACGAAGAAGGGAGAATGGTTACTTACCCTACAGTAATTATGGGGTTTTTTTTAGATGTTGTCGTCGGTGTGGGCTCTCACAACCTGCACTCTGTTCCCAGTTTATGAGCCACACCTAATGTGGCTTTGAATCATGAGGGAACTGAGGGAGGATTACAGTTGCTCTGCCTTTATGCCCTAGCAAGTCCAGGAGCATGATAAGGCACAGGGTGCATGCACTGCCCAAAGAAACACCACTATTTTAAAGAATCTGATACGGCACACATGAGGTGCATGTGCACCTACAGTGGGACCCACACTAATATCTCAAAGAACCCAAGTTACTGTAAGATAAGTAACTGTTGTTTATCATGGGTGTAGTAACACACCTACTGTAGTTAAGGTTAAGAAACATTTTTGAAGGCTGCCATGGGACTGCTGCCCTCATTCCATATGTACTAGTCAGCTGGCATTCCTTCCCTTGGTTTCTGCAGTATGTAGCAGGAGATGGTAGTGCAATTTATCACCTATGAACTGCATACTCTGGAAAGTTGAAGTTTCAGTGCTAGGGGTCTCAAAAGCCAGAAAACTTTACTTTTTTTATTTGATTTTATTTTTATTTTGAGGGTACATGCAAGTTTAACTGTTCCTCTGGGGCATATAAGAGATTAAATAACTGATGACTGTTGTGCACAGAAATTGTACATGCAGCATTCCACTTTCTTTCCTAGTTCTTGAGTGCTTAATTTTGCAACCTTAACATTGCTTTAATTTTTTTTTGCATGTAAATATAGGAATTTTGCCATCTTTGGAGCTAAACAAAACCAGATTATGAGTAACTCTAGAAGACTTAACTGGAATTTACAACATTACTTAGTAATTAAAAGGCGAGATAAAAATTGCAGCAAGTTTTTTCAGTAGTGTGTATTGAGCTGGTGCCAACTAATACCAGCACTGGATCATACAATGCAGTCTACCTATGGGAGTAACATAACATAACATCAGTACTTAATGGTTCTCAAGGATTCTCAAATTTCAGTTTGTCCTATATGGGATATAACACTGTAGAAAACCATAGAACCACTATGCACTGAAAAAATGAAGGTTACAATATTTCCAGAGACAGAATTTATTCCATTTTCTAGTGCTGAACAGTGGTGGTAATGTCAGTATTTCTAGGGTTCAGCAACTATTCGATTATGTAAAAGAGAGGTGGGTCTGAGGAATGCAAGGTAAATTATTGATGACAAAATTTACTTCAGTGTCTTCTAGTTGTTGGGGCAATCATTTATATGTTGAAAATTGTGTATAGAAACAAAGTGATTCTATGGCTTTATAGTAACATAGGGTTCTTTAAATCACACTTGTGGTAAACAGATGTACTGTTACTTTCAAATGAATGTTTACATAAAGTTCAGAATGAGAAATTAATTTTGTAATAGCTTTTCCCTTTCCAGGTCACCAAAGATGTTGTACAAGGATTCAAGCTGTTCTGGCACATTATTAGACCTTCCAGCATCTAATAAGATGGTTATGTCCATATCCCCACTGATCAATTCTTCATCAAGGAATCTATCAGTAAGGAGAATGTAAGTTAATATTTCTTTCATATTGGACAATGCTCTCTAGATCAGGGGTAGTCAATTATTTTTTTATCAAGGCCCAAATTTCTTTATCAAGGTCCATACTCCAGAGAAACGTGTTTCACCCTTCAATAACTATCATAATAAGTAAAGAAAAAGTGTTATTGTTCTTCCAAAAGCATCTGGCGGCCCAGGTCTGCTCTAGATTGTATAAAATGAAATGTATTTCCTCTAGGATATATACACTGAAAGTGCAAAATAGAATGCTTAACCTAAGAACTTGCTGAAAATCCTGATTTATGAAATTCTTCTTCGAGTGCTTGCTCATGTTGATTCCATTCTAGGTGTGTGCGTGCCCACATGCACAGTTGTCGCAGACTTTTGCCTTAGTAGTATCCATAGGGCTGGTTGTGGCGCCCTCTGAAATGCCACACTTATGCTGCAATATATCAGGCGCCGCTGGCCCTACGCCCTCTCAGTTTCTTTTTACTGCCCTTGACGGTTGGTTGGAGCACCTGGTCTTGCTTAGCAAGAGCATTAGCGGTTCTTCACTGTTCAGGTTGTTCTCCTTTGTTATTTAGTCAGTGATTAGTTAGCTGTTAAGTGTTTTAGTAGTTAGAGCTCAGGCTGGGACTTTGTCCTGGAGTGGGGCATACTCCAGGCTTCAATGCATGTTCTGAGTGCAGCCGGCCGATGCCCATCAGCAACCCGCACGAGAGTTGTCTGAAGTGCCTGGGGGAGTCCCATAGAAAAGACAAGTGCCGGATCTGCAAAATCTTTCATCCCTGAACTGAGTGGGACATTCGATTAAGGGCCTTTGTCATGGAGGCTGCTTTGCACCCAGCATCAGAGCCCTCGCACTCGGACTCCACGCCTGGTACTTCGGCATTGGCACACAGTGCACCACCAGCACCAGCTTCTGCCTGGCACCAAAGAAGTGGTCTAAGTCGTCTGGTCCACAGGCACCGCGCAAGGGAACATCGGGAAGAGGACCTGAGTTAGGTGTCCTGCCTGCAACAGAGGATCTCGGGGGTATCGCTGTGGTCAGACCCCCTAGCCCAACCAGGGGTCCTGGCCCATTGCAGGGCCATCGGTGCCCGAGGTGGGCCCAGCGGCCAAATAACAGTTAGGCCGACCAGCACCGCAGATGTCTGGCCACAAGGCGGATGCTGCCAAGAGACCAGCTCAGATGACCAAGCTGGTGATGGAACCACCCCTAAAGGCAGTGGAATGCCCCCCGGACTGCAGGCGTCATTCCCCTTCGTCACAGCCAAGGACCCCAGTACCGCAACCCCGGTTTCCGGCCAGGAGGCCCAGATCTCCGACACCATGGTCTCCGCCTATGGGATGCAGAAAACCAGAGTTGCAACACTGATCCCCGTATTCTTGGTACCGACAATCCTCCCATCAGAGATCACCTCACAAATCTCCTTCACATCGGTCCCCTCCAACACGAGACCGTTCGTTGTCATGGCACGCTGGAGCCCTGCTACCATTCTTCGGGCAGGCACCAGCTCTTGCCTTCCCAGTACCAGTCGCTGACCAGTCAGTCAACAGATTCAGGTTTCCACAGTCCCACCCTGGTCATCAGAAGGGCAGTGGTCCGGTTGGAGGGACAGTTCAGCCCTTCCCCTATATGGAGCAAATCATCTCCCAGCCTCGGGAACCAGCCAAGGTGCCTGCGACACCAGCTTGGGATCAAGGACAATGGCCCACCCAGTGGTAGTACTGGAATCCACAGAGGGGTGTCTATTATGCCGGCACCATATTCCCATCGTTTCTCCCAGGCTGCGCTTCTTGGGTCTACATACTCCTCAGCAGGCCAGAAAGCCATTCCGCCTCCACCATCGTCGAGGTCTTGGGGTACCTCTCAATCCTGGTCCCACAAAAAGAAGGACAAAGACGTGTTTTAAGCGATGCCATCAGTCGTTGTCTCGTCCACCTGCCCAGCCTGGTCCTTCCAGGGACCAAGGCTGCCAAAAGCAGTCATTTTGAGGGTGTGCCCAAGGACGACCCTCCAGTCACTGTACCAGATCTGTTCCCCATCTTCCTCAACCCCTTCCGCCCTTTCCAGTCACCTCGGACCAATCAGTGCTTGACACTGTCTTGTCGGGCTATACCCTGCAGTCTGTAGCCGACCAACTCTTCCAACCCCCTTCCCCGTCCCTCTTCAGGGAACTTTCTCATGAGTAACTCCTCATTCAGGAGATTGAAAACCTTGTGCCTAGGGGCAGTGGAAGAGGTTCCGCAAGGCATGGAAGGAAGAGGATTTCACTCCCGCTACTTTCTCATTCTGAAGGAAAAAGGGGGCCTCGGACCTATTCTAGACCTGCGTCACCTCAAAATGTCTCTCAAAAAGTTCAAGTTTCGTATGGTTTCCCTGGTCTCCATCATCTCATCCCTGGATCTAGGACACTGGTATGCCGCCCTCAATTTAAAGGACACCTACTTCCATATTCTCGGGGCACCGGTGTTTCCTCCATTTCACCTTAGGCCAGCACAATTTCCAGTTCACGGCAGTGCCCTTTGGTCTCTTGTCGGCTCCGAGAGTGTTCACCAAGTGTATAGCACCAGTAGCCGCTTACCTGCGATGTCTGGGGGTCCAAATCTACCCATACATCAACGACTGGTTGATAAGGGGCCAGTCTTCGGATCAGGTGCAGAGGCATCTCGCTATGGTCTGTTCCACCTGCTGCAACCTGGACCCAATAATAAACAATAAAAAGTCAACCCTCACTCCAGTGCAACGCACACGGTTCATTGGGGCAGTACTCAACTCCACTCAGGCCAGAGCCTTCCTCCCAGAGATTCGGTACCGAGCCATGGTGGACCTCATCTCGTCTCTGCATGCCCAGCTGTTCACCACCACCCACATGTGCCTGATCTGCTGGGTCATATGACGGCATGCATTTACATGGTTCGGCATGCGCAACTCCGCCTCAGGCCTCGACAGGCGTGGCTGGCGTAGGTCTATGTACCCAATCGGCACAGTATGGACCGGGTGCTCAGGATTCCAGATAGTGTGCTGTCATCCTTTACCTGGTGGCAAGATCTCATGTCGGTGCTGGAGGGAGTCCCATTCGCAGGCCCGGTCTTGTCAGTGACGCTCATCTCTGACACTTTGGACCTGGGTTGAGGAGCCCATCTGGGCGATCTCAGTGCTCAGGACCAGTGGTCCATTCTCAATCGGGCCCTCCACACTGACGTCTGGGAACTCAGGGCTGTTTGCCTAGCCTGCCAAGCTTTTTGAATTCACATACAAGGCTGGGCTGTTCAGGTCCTAACGGACAACAACACAGCCACAATCTTCTATATTAACAGGTCATCTGCCCTCTGCCAGGAAGTGCTCCGGCTCTGGGATTTCTGTCTGCAGCATGACATCCATCTTGTGGCTGCTCACCTCCCAGGGGCCGGGAACGGTTGGGTGGTCCACCTTAGCAGGGCATTCTCATCTTGCCACAAGTGGTCCCTTCACCCGGAGGTGGTCAGCTCTGTCTTCCACAGGTGGGGAACTCCCCAGGTGGACCTATTCGTGTCCAGGCAGAACAGACAATGCCATGTCTTCTGCTCATTCCAGGGCAAGGACAGGATCACTGTCGGACACCTTCCTCATCACATGATCAGGGGCTCTGATGTACACCTTCCCTCCAGTGCCGTTGCTGCCAATGGTCCTCATGAAGATCAAGCAGGACAGGGCAGAGGTCATCCTCATTGTGCCGGCATGGCCATGCCAACACTGGTTCACCCTACTGGACCTTTTGGTGGTGATCCCGTTCTGGATGCTGCTCAGGGTGGACCTGTTATCCCAGAACCACGGCAGTCTCCTGCCCCTGAACTTAGTGACACTTCATCTGACTGCTTGGCTGCTGCGTGGCTAAACGTGCAAGAATGGCAGTGCCCGTCTGAGGTCCAGCAACTCCTGTTGGGCAGTAGAAAGCCCTCCAGCGGGGCCACCTATCTGGCCAAATGGAAGCGATTCACATGCTGGATGGCGAATAAGGGGGTCTGTCCTGAGCGAGCCCCATTGCAGCTCATTCTAGACTACCTGCACCTCAGGCTCCAGGGCTTGTTGCTCTCATCCGTCAAAGTCCATCTAGTGGCCATCTTGGCCTTCCACCCACTGCTTGAAGGCAGGTCGGTTTTCTCTCAGGATATCATGGCCAGATTCTGTCTGATATCCTGATATCTCAGGCTATCACGGCTGATATTTGACACTTTTAAAAGAGTGAATGTTAACTTAGTTATAAATTTGTCTTGATCAGACTCTCAAATTACAAGCTTTTCAAATGTTTTCATATACTTTGTCACTTATTTGAACATTGCTCAAACAATATAGTGATAGTTTGGCTCAGGAGAGAATTTTACGACAAGAAGTAATAAATACAGTGAAGCTAAGGCAGTTTATTAATTCTAATGGAACTTGATTGTAACTTTGTAACTAATTTTTTGTTACTTTAAAATACATGGTTTCAACAGTGTTACATCCGAAATAATTTCTTAGTATATCTCAGAAATCATTGAAATTGAGTTCTTTTTAAGTTAGAGACTTTACATCAGACTAAGTATATGGTTTTTAAGTGTTTATCTTTATTAGCTTCCAGAATGTTCATGTAACTTCATCAGGGCAGTATGTTCCCATGTACTTGTTACAGTCTGTGGTCCTTTATAGGGTTGCCACTTATCCAGGTTTTTCCCAGGATCATCCCTTTTTTGAGATCACTATTTTGAGAAATTTCTAAGGGTGCTCAGTACACCTGGCCCGCTGTCCAGTTTTATGGGCTCAGGATCATCCCAGATGTCCCCCCCCCCCTTTTTTTTCTTTTTGTACCGCAGAGGGGGCAACACTAGCTTTTAAAATTAAGGAGTTGTAGTCTCCAGGCAGGGCATGTGATGGCAAGGGGTCGGTCAGTCAGTCAAGCATCATGTGACTACTTGCTGGAGAGTATATAAAGGAAAGTTCTTGGCTTATTCTCAGGAGAACAAGAGTTGAGGAAATACCCTGAGAGAAGTCCTAGGGGATTGCCAGGAAGGACTACCAAGAGGGAAGTATGTACCCTTTTGGTGAGAAGTGGAACAAGCCTCCATTACCCAGTGTCTTGTGTTATTTTGAGACTCTTGTATCTTGTGATAATTAATAAAACCAGCCCTGAGAAAAGGGACATGGCACTCACTTGAAAGCTTGGGCTTTATTTTGACTAGTCCAGCTGGTGAGTCTGCCCATTGGCTTGCCGTAACTGATAGGAACTTGCTAAAATTTCAGTATCCATAGATGGATGACAGAAGGATAGACTTTCTGATTCAGAAAAACTGATCTACGATTTCTTATACTGTAATTGTCAATAACTGTATATCCGGTGTTTCATTTAAAAAAATGTGCTCATTTGTGTCTTCTAGGCAACTAAGAATACAAAAAAGAGAAGCTTCTAATATATTGAGGGAATTAAAGTTACAGGTTAATAATACAAAAACTACAAGACTGAACATCAACAGAGACAATATCTGGAGTAGTGCCTTAAAAGGATTCAGAGGGCGAAACTTCAATCCTGCAAACACTGTGGAAGTGAAGTTCACAAATTGCAAGGGTAGAGTAGAGACAGATGTTTTCCATGGATCAAAACATGAGTTTTTCCAATTATTAATGCTTCATCTTCAGAACTCATCACTATTTGAGGGCTCTTACTCAAAGAACTTATCTCTTGATTCTCAAGGTAAATACAGCATAAATTTTATGGTAAAACAGTTCTGTCAAAAGTAATTTTCAGTATAATAGACATCTGAAAAAAAACCAGAACTGTTAATTCTGATAACAAGATAAAATGACCATGAGCCCCACAAAATAGAAGTAGATGTGTACCAAACTAATCTTTTCTTTTCCTATTTTTAAAATGTGAGCTTTGGGGTAAGAATTGTGCAATGAATAAGTTGTCTAAGTTTTTTACTGCTTATTTGGTGTGATTGGAATACTTGATAGTAATATTACTATATGGATGTAGACTTACAGTCAATTTTGGAACTCTTGATCTCTGGATCTAAAGAAATTGAAACAGGAAACACTCAGTTTACCTTTTCTCAGAAAGGGTACCTTTTCTTCTTTTCACTTTCCCTTCCCTATATTTCTTCTTATCTCTCCCCTCCACTCCACTGTATTTATTACTTCTCCAGAGCTGCTTGAAGTGCTATTTCCATGCCTCAGAACTGAGCGCTGTGTAAGGTAGAGAGCAGGAGAGCTCCGCTGTGATTGTGATGGGCTTGGCTTGGCTTGAGGGGTGGAAGGACGGGGCAGTGAGCAAGTTGCTCCTTCACTTGGTCATAACCATGAATTTTTGTCAGTGTTATTGTCTCAGCCTTAAGAGTTTGTCTTGTATGCATATTAATATGAGAGAGTAGTGATAACTGTTGCAGATCATAGTTCATTATTAATTCAAATATACTTTCTTTATTTACAGCTATAAAAGAGAATTTATACTATGAAGCTGGCAAAATGATTGCAGTTTCTTTGGTTCATGGTGGTGTACCTCCCAGTTTCTTTTCCAAAACTCTGTTTAACTGTCTTGTTTATGGATCAGAGAATGTGAAACCAACAGTGGAAGATGTTGCAGATTTTGATGTAGCACAAACAATAAAAATGGTAAATAAAGAGCCCCACCCACTGGTGTTCTCTTGCTTTGGAGCCTTGAGATGCTAGATTTGAGATTAGACTTTGGGGTAGGCATGTTTTTGGCAAGTATTAAGGAATAGTATATGATTGATCAAATTCAATATATGAGTGTTGTCCTTTTGACATAATCTGCATCCTGTTGACAATACATATGCCTCAGCCAAAGGTGTTCAGATACTAAAATGATGGGGGTCATGGAAGTACTTGCTAGGAAGAGATTACTGATTCCAGACTTCTAAATTTTAAATTTATTGATGGAACATATATGAAGCAAACAAATACCTAGTAAATGTTTTATTTCCTACTGTAGATAAAATCATCAAGAACTCTGGCCAGCTTAAAATCTACAATAAGTGACTGCTATGAATATCTTACTATTGCTGGATGTTTAAGACCTATGACAACTCTATGTGATAAGGATACGTTGGTGAACGACTTACTGATCTATCATGTAATTAAGCGAGTTCATTCACCTTTTGAAAGGTTTGTTTGGTTGTGAAAGTTTAAAGTATTCATTTTTACTTATTAAACTATTGAGAAGCATTGAAATTGCTTACAACTAGTGGAATAAGGTACTACTCAGTGTGGGAGAAGCTATAGTAATTGTGCATACAAATTTTGTACACGGTTGCATGTACATTTTTGGGCATGGAATCATGTACACTGAATTCTAAAATTCAGGTCTTGTACTGCATTATACATTTTTCTGAAGTTGTTTTGAATAGCCAAATACAGTTAAAATTATGTTGGATTCCTTCCCACCCATCTCCCCTCCCTTTAAGTGTACTTTAGATTTTAATGTAACTATCACATTTAGTTAAAACTAAAGTTTGAAACATATAATCTGTCAGCATATAGTAGAGAATTCAGATCTGTAAACCTGCCAGTCATTATAAACTTCTAATTCCTGTTAGTATCTACAAAGAAGCCAAGAGAAACCACTGTGGAGGAAATCAAGGAAGTTCAATATTTAAGAATTTTATGCTTTAGTCCTAAAAGGATAAAACCCCCAAATTATAAATTTTCTACAACTATTTTTTATAAAATTTAAGATTAACAGATGTCTCCTCAATTTTTGGAAAAAAAAAAAAAATTAAAAACAAACATTCCCAGGCAGTCAAGGAACCTGAAAATGGCAGATTTCATTGTGTTTTTTATAGTGCAAGCCAAGAGAGATGCAAAAAAACCCTCTACTTGTAACTGGATTCTCAAAACTGTTACATTTTTAACAATCTAAACTGGTGTTGGTAACATAGGTAAGCAAAATAAAATTTTAAATGAACACTGTAAATGTAAATAGGCAGGAATCTCATAATTATAGAAAACTTATATGTACCAGCCTTTGTAAAACAAAAGGTATTGTGAAACATTTTATAGCAAAATTAGTTCTTTGGTGACTTTCTAATGCCACCTTTTTTTATGATTCCAGCTTTAGGCAAGGTTTGAAAACTCTTGGTGTATTGGAAAAAATACAGATGCACCCTGATGCATTCTCTAGCATATTGTGTCACAAACCCGAGAGACTTTCAGCAAGAATTCTTGGTGATCTCTTTACAATCCACTGTTTATCAGGTGTAAACAAAGTCAAAGGTGTTGATTTCTGGATGGGTTATTTACAAGATGTGGAAGGTAAGTGAACTCTTTTTCCTCATTACTTAGTTCAGTTAGCCAAAGGAGTGGGTTTTTTGGTTCAATCCTTCCTCTGCATCACCAGCTTAGATTTCCCTCAATTAACCCAAAGTTTTTTCTTTGCATCTTAGTGAAAACTTTTTCTAATTTAGTTTTGTTTCTAATTGCAAGTATACTTGGGTTATTGATATGCAAAATGCTGATTCCTTGTTAATCAGTGTTCTTCCCCGAAATGCCTATGTTGGGATAACTTATGAGTAACTGAGAATGACTGTATAACATTAAACTTGTTTCTTTTAGGTGGTGAGTCTGCAGCAACACTGGAAGACATTCTGGTCTTTGCAACTGGTACCAGTTCTATCCCACCCATTGGTTTTGAGCCTGACCCCTCAGTTAAATTTCTGCGTATAAAATACCCTGTTGGAAACAGACAACTTAACTGCTTAGAACTTCCAATAACAAAGACGTATGAGCAGTTTAAAAATAAAATGGACTTTGCCATCAGCAGCGCACTAAGACTAGAAGTAGAATAAATTTTTTTTGTTACTAAAGTCGATGTCGCAAATTCAGTTTTTCTGTTTGTGGGATGTTCCTTCTTGTGAGCTGCTATTACATTTCTGAGCATTGATACCCTCTTTTCCCATCTCAGTTTTCCCCCACTGGTTTACAAAAATTGCTTTTGTTGTTTGTCCATAATATTGCTCTAGTTTGGAACTTACCAGATAGTCTAAGCCCAAATAGGATTTTTGTAATTGGTCATTTTAAGTTACAAAGCTGTTTTAAAAAGTTGTATTTTTTTAATGCATATGCTCACAAATCAAACTTGTTTGGAAAAAAAATAAATGGACATGTCACTAGATCAATAGGCTAAAAATACATTTAAATTTGGAAAGTCAGTAGTTCGTGTACTTGTGTGCTGAACTTTTGAAAATTATACTACAAGATATAGAAATTAAAATTGATATAAAGACATTTTCAGGCTAAAATTGGGTATGTAATATTTTTAATATCTCTTGAATCATATTCTTGTTGAAGTCAGATTTTGCCCTTGACTTCAAGGGGAACTGACAGCATAACACTTTAAAACTGCCAATTTTGCTATAGATAAATACGCAAGTTTATAAGTATTTTCAGCACACTGTGCCCTATCAGTAGGTATAGGTAATGCTCTACACATGGAGGTAACATGATTTATCAAAGTCAAAGCAGGCACATTTTTTAGGGTGGTCAACTCTAGCTTTTTATAATGTCTTTGAAACAGGCTATTACATTGTGTCCTTGGAAAAATCAACCACAGTTCAGAACTAAATTTGCTTTCACTCTAAATTTCTTGATTCTTCGGGATTTAAATCAAATCTTTGTCATTTGCACATGGATTTTTATATATCAGTGTTACACTATAAATTGTTATACAGAGTCAAAGGAATAAATAAAATTCAGAAGTAAAAGATCTGAAAGTGTGACTCTAATAAGTGTTTTAAAATCTAAACACGAAATTGTTAGCCTTACAGCTATTTCTACAGTTTATTCCCACTATGCTAGTTAGAACAAGATGTTCACATTTTACTTAAACTGAATTCAGAGTAATTTTGATAATAGCTTGCACCATAATTTCTTATTATCATTTATCCTGATCCTTGTTCCAAAATTCTGTTGCAATCAAGGTCCAGCACTTCCTTTTTATGCCCTTATGCTAAACACCATTTCTTTCTCAATTGTTATTGCCTTTTGAACAGCATCAGCTACAGTTGGTACATTTAACAAACTTAATATTTGCAATTCTACAGTAATTATGTACCATTTGCTTCTCAAAGATACCGCAGTGGCCATGGATATCTGGATCAATTAATGTTTAGTTTTTATTGAGATGTACTGTAGCTCATTCATAATTAAGGTAGTACAGGAAACATTTTGATGTTATTAATTTTAAAGATTTTTTTTTTAATTAAGAGGGGGATGGAGATGAGTTACTTGATGATGTATCTATACAGAAATCTCCTGTTGGAGAGAAATAAGATTGTATACTTTGTTAGTTGATTTTTTTACACTATTGATATTTCTCTTAAAAGCTGTTTTGTTAGTATTCAGTTGTAGATTGAGCTTATTCTTATTCAATTGCTCTTTGTTACTTAACTAGATTAATAGGAAAAAATCACAGCTATCTACTCTATATCTCAAACAAAGGCCATCTTATTTATAATTCCACATGGATTCTTAACTATTCAGATTCCTTGAAAGATTAAAAAAATAAAATATTAGCCACTTAGAAGCAAGTTTACTAATAGATTACAGGCAAGATTCACCACTTTGTGTTTAAAGGCAAACAAAATAAAACCCAATCCCCCTACATCCTCCTCCCTTCCTCTCCCTCGTCCCCCCCAAAAAATCCTGCACAAAAACTCATATAGTCCAAAGGAACTCTTTGTGGGAAAGAAAATCCTGTTAGTGATGCAATGGATGGATAAATTTTAAAGAAATCTCAGCTAATGCAGTTTTTTCAAACTGACTGGAGATTTTTTTTTTCTTTTTCTTTTTTTTTTTTTAATGATTAGTTGCATGCTTTCTCTATTTTCAGCTACTAAACTGCATTCAGATGTATAATACTTTGTAACTCTCTTTAGTTCATGTACACTATTGTAGCTGCCACTGGAATGTTCTGCAAGTATGAATGGAATTTGAGGTGGTCCATGAGATACTCTGTTAAAATTTGGCACATTATGAAAAACTTTGAGAATTCTCAGATTCAGGCTCAGATTGTCTTATTTAAACATTTAAGATAGCTGAAAAGTATTTTAATGACTGGTACAATTTATCTGTTAAGCCATAAAAAACTTTTATCTGGATTTTTGCAAGTACTACAGTGCTTTTTTTCAAGCATTTCTCCCTGAATTGTCTTTTTCCATTGTTCAAACTACAAACCATATCTGTCAGGAAATGTCTGGAGAGTGTGTAGTTTTTAATTTTACATCTCAGAATCTCTGAAAATGTCTGAAGTATAGACATTTATTTGTATTTTTCCACGCCATTATTTCTTTAACTACTTTGAAAGTAGTCTCCCTTTCTTCAACATTTAAAACGCATAATGAAGTAGGTCAGGAGCTTACTCTGGTTGTGGGCCAAAAGGCTGGTAGACTCTCTTTTTGAAACAAAACTGATTATATCTCCGAGTTCCACTGACTAGTTATTAGAAAATGTTATTCCATTTGTTCTGCTATTGTATACACAACGTTCTTGATTTTAATTCTCATGTTTTCTGAAGAAATTGTTCCAGGTGTTCTTTCTGTCCATTATTCTGAGGATCTCCGCTCTGGAGATACTTTTTATAATATTGCTTGACTTCAGAAATGTCTACTACCATTATAATGAAGGCCTATGTGCTCTGGCAAGTCTTACCTAACTTTCATGGCAAAGGTTTCTGTTTTCTGTGGTGCTCCACTGCTCAGAATTCTGCAACAGACTCGTATACTTACGTTGAACTAAATAAAAAAATTAATGCAGCAGCTAGTGCAACATTCTTTGTTAATTGTTGCTTAATTTGAGGTTTCACTTATTTTGTGGTGTGCTGCATATTTTTTTTTACTAGAAGCATGTAACTTGTGGATGTAATGTGGGGGAGAGCTGGTGGTTTTGGCAAAAGAACAACTGTTGGGTTGTAGGCACTTCAGAAGGCACAGGAAGAGTAAAATCAATGTTGACATTTAAATGTTAGATTTTGGAGTTGACCTCAGATTGGGATGAATGGAAACAATACACATCTGACCTTTTTGGGTGCTATTGTTTCAAGTTTTCTGCTGATTTAAGACAACAGTTAATTTGTTTATTTCTGGGGAATGTTTAGAAGACTATCTTGACAACTAAAAAACCAAGACATTTTCATTATGGTTTAAATTTAGATTCTGCTGCACAATTGTGTGGAAAAAGGTGGAATCTTTAGAGAATTCTACAACTTTAGAATACTCAGGGCCCTGAATATAGCTTTGAAAGATTTAACTTTAGTTTTGAAAGTCTCATAGTGGTTTGTGTTCTCATTCTTGGTCTATGACTTTGCAAAGTTGGTAAAGAATATCTCCTTTCTTGTAGTGTGTGTTTTGCTTCAGTTAGGCATTCTAAACTAAATTAATCCTTGCTGCAACTCCAGTATCGTCCTGAGAATTAAAACAGAGATTAATTTGTCCCTTACTGCTTATTTCTCAGCATCTGTCATGGACATAACATTCTTACATTGTTTGTCATTTTCAATGTCATTCCTCCTCATATTCTCAAAATATAAGTAGCTTTACTATATTTAGAAATAAGTTATCTTGCTGAAGTACAAAACTTTCATTAGAAAGTTGAGGTGTAGAAATAGTGAGCAACTTATGTTACTATGTCAATCAACTGCTAGAATTAAATTTTTAATTTATATAACGCATCATTAAAATTGAATATGCTCAGGTAATTTTGCCATTTTACAAAAAATAAATATACAATTGAAGCAAAACTAGGAGTTAGGAAAGTTGTTTATTTCAATCTCCAGTATTAACAAGAGTGTTATCTGTTAAACATACAATATAATGGCTTCTTACTACACGATTTGTATAATAAACATACCTTTGATAAGATTCATGATTAAGGTCAGAAGAGGGACCATCATGGTCATCTAGTCTCACCTTCATACACAGGCCATAGAACCTTACCCAGTAACTTCTGTGTCAAGCTCATAACTTCTGTTTGAGGTCTGCCATATTTTATAAACAATTTATTATTTGTTTTTCATGGGAACTTTATTACAAATAATCTTATATTTTAAAATCTAGTATTAATCTTGTAGTCTTGAAGTTTGTGAATCTACATTTTTAAAACTAGGAATAGTCAAAGTCAAATAAGATGGCTGAGAGGAAGTCTTGCCAAAAAAAATCTGTCTGGTGTCTTTTTTTTTTTTTTTTTTTTAATTATTATTATTATTATTAGGTGTTATTAGCTAAATATATTCAGAGTGAGAAGTAACCAACCTTATGTTCTACTTCAGGCTCTACAGCATTAAGTGTAATGCAAATCTTTAACAAACTAGGTTTACAGTTCTTCATTAAATAGCTTCCTTGCACTAGGGTATACATACACAGAGTTTAGTATTTAAAGAGGAGTGTTTAAAATATGCACAGCAGAAAATGGAAAATTGTCATTAATCCAACTCCTTCAATTCTGTGGCTTATACTTTTTTTTAAAGTGCCAATTGATATAAACTAGTATTTTTTCCTCAAATAGGGAAGCAATAAATTAAATAAACTCCTGAAGCTGCAAAATATATTTTATTTTAGAGTAGTTTTGTTTCACTTTATCAGCTATATAGGATTTAAAATTGTGGTATTATGTTATTGGTTTAGCATAAGGGAGTTACCAATTCCATAAAAGCAAAATGGGAATCACAGACTAGTTTATGAAAAGTAGCATGTTATATATTTTGGTTTGCTAAAAGAAAATGAATAGAATATCTGAATTGTGGAAGTATTAATGTTCTCTGGTAAAAAGTGCAGCATTTAGCATTTTATGTAACAAAGCGAATGTTGAGAAAAACTAACATCCGTTATGTATAATAATATGCATTATGGAACTTGCAATTTTGTAAATATTTTGGCTTTGGTTTTTGCCATAGCTGTGGGGTACAATGCCTGAAATCTGTTGCAGCTTCAAGTAACATACTTAACAGCTATAATATGTCAGTGTTGCTCCATGAAGTAAATACATTAATTGTGGGAGACAACTGTCATGTGTATAAAATGTTTGAAGTGCAATAAAGTAACTAATGATTCAGTTAGTAAGCAGTTGTATTAAATGTGTATTTTCTTTAAAAGCAGTTGAACTTCATTTTTTCATTTGGAAAATGTCTTGGTTGTGGCATTTATGTAGCATTCATCACATAATAAGTACCATACTAATAGGCACAGGGTGGAATTTCTGAAAGTGCCTTAGGCCTAGATGTTCAAAGGTATTTAGGACCTAACTCCCATTGACCATAAGTCCCATTAACTTGCGGTCCTTAAGTCCCGTAGGCTTTTTAATATCCACCCGCATTCCCTGGCCTGACCGGGCTATCTTCCTTTGTTATGTCCCTGCTCCATTCAGACTTGCTTTCTCCCCATTTCGTCCAGCATGCCATTGATTTTAAATATTCAGTGAACATAAGAATGGCCCTATTGGGTCAGACTAAAGGTCCATTTAGCATAGTATACTATCTTCCGACAGTGGTCAATGCCAGGTGCCTCAGAGGGAATGAACAGAAGTGGTAATCACCAAGTGATACCATCCCTGCCCATCCTGGCTAATAGCCATTGAATACATTTAATTTCATGAATACACTCTAATTAAAAATTAAATACTGTTTAATTAGTAGATCAAAAGCAAAGGTGACAAACCATTCAAGCAATGCATCACCTTGGAGGTATCCTTGCTCATCTGACTTAATTTGCATAAAAATAGGTTTAAAAGAACCATGTATTTGAGTGTTTGAAGCTTTCTTTGTTAGGTGTCAGTTGTGTCCACTGCTAATAGCGTTTTTATAACTGCTCATAAAGTATGTCAGCCCAATTAGACACAGACTTAAGCAACTGTCCAATGGACTGACAAGCCATTGCTTAACCAAGGTGATATTCTAATAAATATGAAGCAGAATTGTACTTTGTGCATTTGGAGATACCAGGATGACTTAGGGCAGATAAAGGAGTCTTGCAGACTGCTTTCCTAATACAGCTAGGTTAACAACTAATTTCACAGTAGCTATGGGTGAAATATAAAATGTTAAAAGAGCATTCTGGTTGAAGAATCCAAGATAGGAAGTGGCTGAATTTAAGATGTGTTCACATCACCGCGTTCCTTTCGTCCATGGTGTGTCTTATCCTCTGCGTACACGACCATAGGCTATGTTCCCCTATGCACGCTAATTTTACTGCTTCCCTGTAACCAGGATGGAGCATTGGACCCTGGAATTGGTCATTTCTATTCATGGCTTTCACAGCGGTTCCTACACAATCCAGAGTAACAGCCGTGTTAGTCTGTATCCGCAAAAAGAAGAACAGGAGTACTTGTGGCACCTTAGAGACTAACAAATTTATTAGAGCATAAGCTTTTGTGGACTACAGAAGTGGGCTGTAGTCCACAAAAGCTTATGCTCTAATAAATTTGTTAGTCTCTAAGGTGCCACAAGTACTCCTGTTCTTCTTCCTACACAATCCGTCTTTATTCAACAGGCGCAGGCTCTCCGCTCTATGCTAAGGGCAGGTGCGGTTTCTTTTCATTAGAAAAGGGGGCTCCAGGCTAAGAGCCAGGACGGCTTAGAGCGGGGCAGCTCTCTGCGTTAAGAAGGTGAAATAAACAAATCCCCTGTAGTGAAATGAACAGAGCCGCTCCCCGCGCACGCAAGCTGTACGTCGGCACCGCCAAGCTCCTCACCCGGCTCAGCTCCTCATCGCCCCCAGACCAGTGCTCAGGGGCGTGGCCAGGCGGTGAGGGCGGGGCCAGGCGGAGGGTCCTGAAGCTCCGCCCCCTGTCGACCTGCCTCCGAGTGCGGGGACGCGCCACGTCGCCTGGCTGGTGCGTACGCGGAGGTGGGCGGGGCTGGCCGGGAAGATGGCGGCCGGTATCCGGGAGAAGCAGACGGGTGAGGCGCTCTCCCTTCTAGCCCCTGCCGGGCACCAGGAGGTTCGGCGCAGGGCTGTAGCCGTTCCCGTCCGGCGGCGCGAGCAGGGCACTTGCGGCTCCCGGCCGGCCGGTAGCTGTGGCTGTAGGGAGGCGTGTAGCGGCCGGCAGCTGTGGCCGTGGCTGGGGGAGCGGGGGATTCTCACACTCCTCCCGCGGGGAAAGGGGTGGCAGCGCGGGGCTTGCCACAAGCGGGGCCCGCCCCCAGGTCCGGGCATTAAGTGTTTGTAGGTGGGGCTGTGAAGCCTGGCGCCCCCCGGGGG
The DNA here is from genome assembly GCF_027887155.1 of Malaclemys terrapin pileata. Taxonomy (NCBI): domain Eukaryota; kingdom Metazoa; phylum Chordata; order Testudines; family Emydidae; genus Malaclemys; species Malaclemys terrapin. The sequence goes on from NC_071508.1 coordinate 103,759,047, forward strand.
GCCGCTGCTGTGTCAGCTGTGTAACGCTGGCTTCGGGGGGCTCTCGCCTGACCTCGCCCAGGGGCCCCAGCCGCCGCCCCTCTGCTGTCCGCCACCTCCTCAGTTCCTGTTACCCCAACGGAGCTCGGCCTGCCCTGATCCGCTGTCCCAAGAGTGCCCCCAACTCTGCCGCGGATTGGCGCTCACCTAGGTGGTACTGTTAGTTCCCAGCGAGTACGGTGGCTGGAAATGGTTAAGAATGTGCTTTCCTGGACCGTTAATGTGACAGAAGATGACTATACTGCAGAGACTTTTCTGAGATGTAAATAAAATCAAAATTGCAGAGAGCCAAGGGCACCAAAATCGCCAGGCTTTGGCCTTGCTGTTGCAGACTAAGTAGACTAATGAATGGGTGAGATGGCACAAATTATGGGAAAGAAGGTGGTTGGTAGGTTACGTTTGCTGTCTTCTGGAAACAGTTTCTCTTTGTTGTGACTATATGTGACCAGAGCAGACAAAATATGGTTTGATGTCAGAAGAACACACTTTTCTTACATGAATTTGCTGTTAGGATTAAACAAAAGACATAAGAGGCATATGAGTCCTGGAGAGTCAAAGAGGTAGAAAACATGAGTCTTAAAACTAGGATGAACATTAGAGGGAACTACTATTGATAATAGGGCTAATTAATCAACCTTTTTCTTAAACATTATTGTCTCTGTGATGTGCACTTCTACACTTTACCCTTGTGCATTTTCCTTTTTTCCGGTCTTAATTCATCAACAAGACTTTTTAGTCAATTTTCATTCTGTAACTTCTCAAAACTGAGCAGCAGTAATAATACTGAAGTTTCAATCATTTGTTGTTATTTAACCATACATATAAATGGGGGAAAATTGAATGAGTAATCCAGGTTTGTAGAGCCTTGTGCCATCTGTTGGAAGGTACTGTTAGAATGGGAAGCATGTTGCATCATAATCCTGTTTATTTCTTTTCCTTGCTGGTGATTTCACCAAAACCTTGGTTCATCTTCTGGTCATCTCTTATCTTGACAATTGCAGTAGTTGCTTTTCAGGTATCCTGGACTCACATTGGTGCCCTGTGAGTTTATTCAACACATTGTTTCTAAAATCATCGTCCTTGTTTTCTGTGCTAACCATCTCAACCTACTTACTGTAGCCTATACAGGAATTCAAGATCTCCTTCAGTCCTTGTTATTCCCTTTCAGTGCCTTAATCTCTTCTCCTATTTTATCCCTTCAACCAGTACCTACTCTAGTGCAGTTTGCTATTCTTTAATTTCCTTAAACTACAAGCAATTCCATCCTTCGATGCTGCTTTATTTAGTTGTCATCCTTGATCCTTTCTGCTGTACAACCACCTCCTCCTCCTCCCGCATTTCTCCTCATTACTCATTTATTTCAGTCAGTGTCACTAAACTCCACATTTTCTTCTGCTCTGGACATGATCCATGAATCCTCATTAATTTATTGTAAAAATCCAGAGCAACTAAAAAGATACATCAGAGTACAGAGTACACTTTATGAACTTTGATGTAATCTTCATCTCCCAGTACCCCTGCCTACTGTTTGATATTTCTCAATGTGGTCAGTCTTAATTTAGATTGTAGACTCCTCAGAGAAGTTACCTGTAACTTATTAATAGGGCCCTACTAAATTCAGGGTCCATTCTGGTCAATATCACGGCTATTGGATTTGAAAATTAGTCAATTTCATGTTTTCAGATTTTTGCAGCCATAGGAGGTTCCCGGAGGTGAGTCTTATCGCCCCCGTGCTGCTGGGAGCACCCTAGCTGGGGTCTTCTAGCTGGTAGTCCTGGCCAGGCTGGGGAGGGACAGGACTTATTCTTTCCCTGCATGACCACTCTCGGGGGGGAGATCAGACCCACCTACGGGTACCTCCCCCGGCTGCAGGGCACTCCTAGCAGTACAGGGGAGACCAGATCCACATCCGGCAACCTGTGGCTGCAGGAAGCTCCGGGGCTGCTTAGGTAGTAATATTTATTTTTGTATTTATTTTTCTGTCCACATTTTTGTGGGGCTCCAGCAGAAATGGTAAAAAGAGTGCCTCTGCTCACAATCTTCAGCATTCTTTTGGTATTGTCAGATTTATTTTAGTATACCCTTGTTGGAATGACACATCACATATTAAAATTTGATTTGTTGCTTGAGTCAGAAATTAAGCATTTTTAATACATAAATGTATTTTAATTCTAAACTTCAGTAATTTATGAATATCTTCTTTTCTTTCGCTATCCAATCTTCCATCTTCTAAAATCCATTCACAGTATTTAACTTGCTCACCACCTGTAGAGTGAATTCCAGAGTGCATGCTGTGTGAAATATTTCCTTTTTATTAGTTCTAAATTTACCTGCCATAACTTAACAATTACTACTTTTTCTTTAAAGGTGCACACATTCCAGTTGATATGGCAACTTCCACCTTTTCATGTTCTCTGTATATATAAATCTCTTCTTTCTGTGTGTTCCATTCTATGCATCCAATGAAGTGGGCTGTAGCCCATGAAAGCTTATGCTCAAATAAATTTGTTAGTCTCTAAGGTGCCAAGTACTGCTGTTCTTTTTGCACATTCCAGTGTGCTCCCACTTTTCAATATGGCAGTGCCCACCATATGTTTGTGAATTACTGTAGTCTGCCTTGATTATCTTAAGAAACTTTTTGGCCCTTAAGTTTGGTGTTCTTCCTGCTATATGAAATGCTAGAAAGGTAACTTTCCTTGTTAAAAGATGGAAACTTGCTAAGAGATTGGGGAAGCCATAGCTCTAATGGACAGAGCTGAGCTGAGTTGTGTGAACCATTCTGGCAGCTGCTCTAATTAACAAAATTCTCATGAGGCTACAATTTGTCCCAGTGATAGGAAGAAGAGATTCTGTCTTCAGGTTTAAAAACTCTTTTTTCATTCTGTCAGCAGTAGTTAGTTGAACTTCATAAATTCATGTTGAGATCTATTGTTCTTGGCTTAACTCAAAGATTATATGGCTGGTGATGGGATACTTGATGGGGAAGTCTCTGAGTTACTACAGAGAATTCTTTCCCAGGTGTCTGGCTGCTGGGTCTTGCCCACATGCTCAGGTTCTAACTGATTGCTATATTTGGGGTCGGGAAGGAAATTTCCCTCAGGTCAGATTGGCAGAGACCCTGGGGTTTTTTTGCCTTCCTCTGCAGCATGGGGTATGGGTCACTTCCAGGTTTAAATTAGTGTAAATGGTGGATTCTTTGTAAGTGGAAGTCTTTAAATCATGATTTGAGGACTTCAGTAACTCAGCCAGGAGTGGGTGGGTGAGGTTCTGTGGCCTGTAATGTGCATGAGGTCATAATAGATGATCATGATGGTCCCTTCTGACCTTAAAGTCTATGGAAAAAAGGAATAAAAATTGTTGTCTTGCTTTGGACCTTTGGCAAAAACCAATACTGAACTAAATTACAAAAGCATCTTTTGTGCTTGGAAACATATTTGGTCTCAAAGGTTATCAAGGAAAAAAGTAAAACTAACATAGTAGTAATTGGATGTTTTTATTGCACTGTTTTTCAGTGGCCTTGAAGCGTATGTTGAATTTTAATCTTCCCCCTATTAAAAACAGCACAGGAGAACCTGTATGGAAGGTAAGAGAAACTACTTGACTTATTCTAAAAGGCATCCTTATAGCATGTCCAAAAGTTTAGATTATCAGATTTTAATCAATTGGAGGTAAAAATCTGGCAACTGTTAGGTAAACATCAGACCAAGTGTTTATGGTATATTATAGTAGTAACCTGCATTTTCTGACAATTTGTCAGGCTTTGAGAAAATTAACGTTTTATAGGCACTTTATCTTTCCATTGGGCTGACGCTTTTTTAATTATTAAAATAGTTTAATTTCTTTACATTTGAAAACAAACCATAGTATTGGGGCAAAAGAGTAGAATTTGGGGTGAGGTAGTAACAAATAATTGAAAGTGTATACGTTTCCTTTTTAAAAGTTTTTGTTTTAATCTAGACACTTGGTTGCGCATAGTTTGATTACTCTCACCAATTATCTTCTGAAAATTTGTAATGAAAAAGTCACCTTTTTCAGGCCAAGTTTCCAGTGACATACATACAACCTAATTATGATGTTATGTATTTAGCCATTGTGCACAGGAAAAACTGAACAACTGTAACAGACTGTGTAATTCTCTTTAAACAATGCTTAGCCTTTTCTCCTTTGTGTGGTCAATAGTGTTTGTGCTGTTCTTGTACTTAAATTCTTTTACTCTATAAGGGTTTTTATCCTATGTATTACTTATATAGAAAATTGCACATTCTGGTTGATGGAAAAGATAAATGTTTAAAAGTACAACATCTTAAAGAAGCAATGCCTAACTGAAGTTCTAGGAAAACCTATTATATATTTTAAGTGAGAACCTGAGAAGAAACTAAGTGGAAGAAACTTAGGACCTATTGGGGTCCAGTGACAGAGACTCATTTGTGACATGTGGACAAGCACTGGCAAAAATTCAGAATGAAATAGGAATTCAAAGGAAGAAACTGAATTTTTAAAGTAGTAAGTCTAGGGCAAGTGGAGCCCAAGATTCCTTCATTACTGTTTTTTCAGTATGGCATTCTGGAATAATTTTAATTCCCCCAAAATGATATTTTCCTTCTCTTCTTCACTCAGTCCTGTACCATCAGTTTTCTCTTTTTCAGATCAGAGGAGTGGACCTTTTTGTGATACTTTTGCACTTCACAATAATTACTTTTCTGGAGGTAGAGCTTCTTGTTTGACTGACATGAAGCACTGATTCTGGCAAGATTTCTCCATCCTTCTTTTTTGCTCATTTGTTCTTTTTCTGCTTTATTGTCTCTTAGTAAACAGTAATGATAGGAAGAACTTACAACATTTAATAAAATTTTCATATTAAGAAATATTTTAACATTTTCATCTTACGTTTTATAGGTTCTCATTTATGACAGATTTGGCCAAGATATCATCTCTCCTTTGCTGTCAGTGAAAGAGCTGAGAGACATGGGCATCACCTTGCATCTGTGAGTATTTTTGTGCATACATTTGTTAGTTATACCTGTTTGTTTATACTTCAAACCATGTATCAACAACTCCAGTTGTTTATATTCTGAAAAATCACATACAAAGTCTTTTGAATAGTACACAAAATCCAAAGGCGCTTTTAAAAAATTAATTGAAGATTCTGTTCTTACTCCTGCCCAAAATCCGATAGGAGTATTGTGGCTAAAGGATGGGTAAAGTTATCAAACTAATCAGAAGAATTTCCTACGCAGTGGAAGATGAGGGACTTCCTCTCAAATAAATAAATTAAAATAAAATAACCCAGTATTCTTCTTCAAGTATTTATCCACCTTGATCCCACTGTGAGTTTGCATGTTCACAAGAGAGGATTTTTTTTGTCAAGGGCATTTGGAGGTTGTATGTGCATCCTATGTGCCCTTGCATTTCCTTCTGGCCCCCATAAAGGGCTGAGTGGGCCCAACCACCTCTCAGTTCCTTCTTATCCTTCAGATAGACAGAACTTAACAATATCCGCCTGCTGCCCTGGAGCTCTCAACTGTTAATTTAGGGTTAGTGTTCGTCTAGCAAGTAATTTTTTTTATTTTTGAAATAATTGACCATTGTGTGTGTGTGTGGTGATATTGCTGAAATCAAGCTTCATAAGACATAAAGACGAATTCTAGAAAATTGGATGTGCAGGAAGTCATACTAAACATTTTATTTTCTGATGATCATAGTGTTGAGTGAATGGGAAGAGAAGCAACAGTAACTGGAAAGGCAACTTAGTTTTGATTTTCCCTTAGGCTTTTGCATTCTGATCGAGATCCTATTCCAGATGTTCCAGCAGTATACTTTGTAATGCCAACAGAAGAAAATATTGATAGAATGTGCCAGGTAACTACTTTGCACACTTAATGTTTGAAATAGTAGTCTATATCTAATTCATGTGAGTTTATGAATGCACCTTTTCCCAAATTTTAACATACTGCATGCGTTAATCTATATTTGCCACAAAAAGGAATTCTCTTATAAAAATATTACTGTATCCAAACTTTAATTTGTGAAACTGATGTTTCCCAGAACTTTAAGAAAGAGCAATAGCCGGGAGGGGGAATGTAGTTGTGGGAAGACGGTGATTTGAACATAGGCATCCTTGCTGGTTATGCTCTGTGGTGCAGTCTGTATTTGAGTAGAATAGTAGAGACATATGCATTGTTGAATAGCTTAAGTTTCATTTCCTTGCTTTTGATGTTTTGTGTTAAGTATGCTGTGTCCAGTGTTGGAATTATTATTTATGAATATTAATAATACAGGGCGCCACCAGACATTACCACATAAATTCCTTTATTAAGTCCAAAGGCCAGATGATAGTTGTGTGATTGCTTTAAATGTACCTAAAAAAACCCTAAATAATAAGCAGTGTACTACACCCAATACAGTAACACACATCTGTAAGCATCTGATCAAATATAGTCACAGATGGACCAGACCAGAGAATAGTCCTTTCATCCTGATTTGTCCCAGCATGATTGGAGTGGTTCTGATGATGAACCTTCAGATTCATGGCTCTTTATACACTTCAGCTAACTTGCTAGCTTGAGCAAAAACCTGTTTGAAGCAGTTTATCATTGGTGCTTTCCTTCCTCCAAAGCCTTCCTTTCTTACCTCCTCTCCTTCTTTGCTTACCTGCAGAACAATGGGAAAGTTTGTGCTTGCTTCTTTTAAGACCATTTTTTCTTTGTCTTGTTACTGCAGCCTTTTGTTTTATTAATTACTTTTTGAACCATGCATTCTTCACACATTACATTCTGGTCTTATAACTTCTTCTTCTCACCATCTTCCTTTATTTGATGATTAGGGCCTTTTCCTACCTACCAGCGAATATATTATTTTCTTAACCAAACTTAAGATAACTTTACTTCTTTAATTTCCTAACTATCCCTGCATCTTGCAACCTCAGTTAATATGCAATACAATGTTTTTATGTATCAACAGTCCTCTAAGCACACCAGAATAATTTAATTTCAATGATAACTAGAACAATAGATAATAAAAATTCTCAGATTTTTAAGAAGTATCTTCATTTTTAGCTAGATGCTCTTTAGTACCTGTTGAGAGTAAAAGCTATTAATTTTTGCTTTCAGGATCTTCGAAATCAGCTTTATGAATCGTATTATTTAAATTTTATTTCTGCCATTTCAAGAAGTAAACTGGAAGATATTGCAAACGCTGCCTTAGGGGCTAGTGCAGTAACACAAGTAGCGAAGGTAAGAAATTTCTGAAGGCTATGATATTTATTAAAGGACCTTCACTTTTAAAAACTGCATTTTTTAAATGTTTCACAAAGCATTTAGCATTAAAAAAGTAATGAAATATAAATGTTCATTTGGGCTGACCTAATGCCATATATCCTTTTAGGTTCATTTTTCTGCTCCCAAAGTGACATAAATAACTTGTGATTGTAATCTTTGTTGGAAATAGAGAATGTACAACTGGAATGGACAGACAATCCATGCACAAATTGTATTTAAAACTATCTGCTAAATTATAAAAAAAGGAGGAAACTTAGAGTAAAGATTGACGTGCAGCAGACATATCGAAGTTGTATATTTCTGAATAACCCTTTTCATATTTCAGATCACATTCACTTTCTCTCCTTATTTTTATAGTTTACAGTTGGGGAGAGAGGAGCAGTTACCAAATTTTTAATTCAACTCAAATAAGAACTACTAGTTAAACTTTAATAGCCACATCTTCAGTGTGTGTAAATTGGTATATCTATGTTGGCTTCAGTGCTCAGACATCTGTTTCCTCCCTTTAATGCATTACCTAGATATTTGTATTTTCCATTATTATTTTTCTGAACATAAGAATAAACAAAAAATGTATTACAGCAAGCTCATGATAGGTTTAGGGTTATTTATTTATGAAATTATTTCATCATTTTGTGAAGATGAACATCTTTCAGTGCAGCCAGATCGAGTGCCAAGCACCTCAACAAAAGGAAAAGCCAAATTTTTATAGCTTTTATTAGTAGATTAGTGCCCTAGAAACATTTAATACTTGTTTATTCTTAATAGTTTTGAACAGCACCCTCTAAGATATTTCAGCTGTAGTTGTATCTTATTCAGTTTCTTTATTTGAATGTCAGACCTTATAAATTATGCTGTAATTACAGATAGAAATCTGGTATTGTTCAGTTTCAGATTAAAGCTATAACAAGTCATGAATATACGTTCAAGACAAGACAGCTTCACACTTTATTCTTAGCATATTGTAATGATTGTCATCATTAAGGCTAAGATTTTGTCACTGATATTTTTAGTCAAAGTCATGGACAGGTCACGGGCAATAATGAAAAATTCACAGAAGCCTGTGACCTGTCCCTGACTTTGACTAAAAATATCTGTGGAAAAAATGGGGAGTCTGGGCAGCTGTGCGTGGCTAGGAGCTCTAAGGGCCCCCACCACCTGTGGGGGCTCGGAGCTCCAGGGTACCCCTCTGCTGTGGGCTTTGAGCTGCGGTGGCCCACAGTTGTGAGGGTTCCCCCTGCTGCCAGCAGCGGCCAGGAGCTCTGGGATCCCCCCTCCAGCTGCCCAGCGTGGCTGGGAGCGGCGGAGGGTCGGTGGCAGGGGATCCTGCAGCTCCCAGCCAGCACTAGCTCAAATCATGGAGGTCTTTGGAAGTCGTCGATTCCATGACTAAATTGCAGCCTTAGTCATAAGAACTGCCATTCTGGGTCAGACCAATGGTCCATCTAGCCCAGTATATGGTCTCTGATAGTCGCCAGTACCAGAACTTCAGAGGAGTGTACAGAACAGGGCAGTTGGAGTGATCCACCTCTGTCTTCCCCTCCTTGCTTGTCAAAGATTAAGGGTCATCCCAAGCATGGGGTTGCATCCCTGACCATCTTGGCTAATAGCCATTGGTGGAACTAAACTCCATGAAGTTATCTAATTCTTTTTTTGTCCCTTAATTTGTAGGTCTTTGATCAGTATCTCAATTTCATTACTTTGGAAGATGATATGTTTGTATTGTGTAATCAAAATAAGGAGCTCATCTCATATCGTGGTAGGTAAAATTTCATTTGTATAACATTTGTTACCATTGAATAGCTAAAATGTAAGCTTACTCTGAAGTCAAAACAATATCTAATAATAATCTCAAATGAGTTCTGTTCTGTAACTGAGGATTTCCAATTTAGCAGATATATAAATCTAAAATCTTTATCTGTTTTAAGGCCAAAAGAGATCTCTATGATGAGTTAATCTGACTTCACAAGAATTAACTAAAAGTGGAGTTCAAAACTATTCAGATACATGTTAATAGGATCTTAAATTCAGCAAGCTCCCTCCATCCTGAGCCCTTCTCCCCACTCCTTCCCCCTCCCCCTGTCACTCTGTGGAAATGGGGTAAAGGACTGGGGGGAGGAGGGAGCAGCTCCAAGGCAGAGGGCAGGAGCAGCATGTGGCAGTGGGGGGAGGGACAGCTGAACTGCCTGGCAATTGATAGCCTGCTGGGCGGCTGCCACACAGGGAACTTAGGGGAGCTGATAGGAGGGTTGTCTATCCCCCCTGGTTCCAAGCCCCCACCCGGTAGCTCCAACGGGCTGCTCTTCCTGCAAGCAGTGGACAAAGCAGGTGGCTGCCAAACAACGTTATCAGGGAGCATTGCACAACTTTAAATGAGCACATTCTCTAATTGATCAGCAACAAAACAACATTAACTGGGACGACTTTAAGTGAGGAGTTACTGTATATGTGTTTTTTTAGTGGCAGAAGAGTACTGTCTTAAATGTAGACATTTTTAAAGAATATTGAACATTTATAAAAAAAAAAAAAAAAAAAAAATTGAAATTAGTGCTCCAAATAGAAAAATCTACTCCGGAGGTTTTCTGTATAGGTTTGTACACACTCACAGGGCTTATTTACACATGGAGTTATTCAGGAACAGGTATTCTTGAATAACTCTTTGTATAGACACTCTTATTCCAGAATCCAGTGAGTTGGAACCAGCTTAGAAATTGGCTAACAAGTCAGTTTTTAGAGTCGCTCTTCATTAGTTTTGTGCATGTGTGCGTGCTGCATATTTATTCAAGTATTAGTCATGGAGAACATAACTTCTTGAACAGAAGCACCTAAAAGTCTGAGGTGCAGATTTTTGATCTTTGTTTTTTCCTTGTACCAGCGATCTACTAAGGTGGCTGGAAGATCAGAGAGAGGATAGTTTTCTAATTATGACAGGAGTCCTTTGGGTCATCTAAGCAATGACCAGTCATTACATACTTTTTCCCCTATCAACTTGTTACAATGGGTCCACCAAATTTTTTGCTTGATTTCTAAACTAATACATTTTTCAAAATTCAAATGCTGTAATATTCTGTAGATTTCTATTAAGATATTATGAACATAGAGCGGGGTTCCCAAACTTGGTTCGCGGCTTGTTCAGGGTAAGCCCCTGGCAGGCCGCGAGACTCTTTTGTTTACCTGAGCATCCACAGGTATGGCCGCTTGCAGCTCCCAGTGGCTGTGGTTCGCCATTTCCAGCCAATGGGAGCTGCGGGAAACGGCGTGAGCCGGGCCACCGCTTCCCGCAGCTCCCATTCGCCGGGAACGGCAAATCGCGGCCACTGGGAGCTGTAAGCAGCTGTACCTGTGGACACTCAGGTAAACAAAGCGTCTCGCAGCCCACCAGGGGCTTTCCCTGAACAAGCCACGAACCAAGCTTGGGAACCCCTGAAATCAAGTAAACTAACTTCACGATCTTTTTCTGCCCCACCAAAAAAAAAAAAGAAAATGTACACATAACCAGCTTAGGTTTGTTGTGCAAAATGATGATTGTTACCACAGTGTCCTAAATAAACAGAAGTTGGTAGCCAGGCTTGTCTAATAGACTGTTTAATATTTCTGGTTCTAATATAAAGATAAAATGTATTACTGTTACAGTAGAGCAGCTAGAGGGAAGATTTGTGTGTGTTTGTTTTACACTGTGTGTGTGTGTGTGTGTGTGTGTGTGTGTGTGTATATCTCCCTATCTATATTATAAAATACTTTGGAATTATCCCTGGATCAGAAAATTGCATGCAGATTGTCATTGATAGCAAAATGTTTTTTAAACCATTAATGGAGTAATTATTATATATGTTACAGACCATTGAGTTTGGAACTTTAATATATAAAATAACATTGTAATATCTGTACAGATACAGAATTTGTATTCTCTAGATAGCACAGTATCTTCCACCTCAGGAAACTGGTTTCCAAATGGACGTTAGTCCAAAATCACCACATACATTGTCTTGATTCTCTGTCTCCGCCCATAGCTGCGGTAGTAATAGGGTCAGGTCAGGGTTGACATGTATTGTAAGAGATGTGGAGGACGATTGCACAACATTGGTTTTGATCTAACCAGTAAAACGAATTTCTTCGTTTTTCCATTATTCGTGACTTTAAAAAATTAATTGGGAGCAGGAGTAGAAGCATTAAGTGTGGGGCCTTCATCACAGCTTTCTTACTTGGTCACTTCTTCAGTGTTGATGACTAAGAGTCACTGTTTGGCTGCTGTAGGACATTTCTTCACTGAGTGTGTTGTGTATTGTAGAGATTGCTTTAGACTGCAACTCCACTTTTTTTCATTTTACAATGTTTTAGCCATTAACAGACCAGATATAACGGACACTGAAATGGAGGCCATTATGGACACTGTGGTTGACAGTCTCTTCTGCTTTTTTGTTACACTTGGTAAGTTTACAAGTTCCAGTATATTTCTCAGTGCGCTGTTCCTTCTAAGAGATCTGCATTTTCAATTACATGTTGTAAGTCTCTAAACTTACACATATGCAGCCTGAGAGAGGCAGTAGGGTCAATGCAAGATACCTGGATTCTGTTTGATGTGAAAGTTTTGGCCAGTCACTCGACCTGTGTGTTGCTCTGAAAACACTGTTGAATAGGCAGTAATTCCTATCTCATATAAGTGCGGAGTCTTAGTGTCTGGAAAATTTTGTTTTGAGATTCTTGGATGAAAGATGCTGTAGGAAAGGAAGTGTGCAAGGTGTGTGTTTAATATTTTTCACTGAAAACTGGATATTCTTTGAACTCAATCTCATAATTCACAACAACCTTTACCTTACTATTTTAGTCATGTCCTACAGAGTTTGCAATTGTGAAGGTTATTGAAGAGGCTTTCCTAGTCTACTGTAGATTTTTTTAAGCTATTTCTAAACCTCTCTGTTTGTCATAGTCATGACATCTGTGACACAAACCATGACTTTTAAGGTGGGTTTTTCAGAAGTGCTTATTGTTGGCATAAATCTGCTGGTGTTTAAGTCATCGGTAAAAATGCCCCTGCTTCAGTGCTTCGTGCTGGAAACTGCTTAATTAGGAACAGAGCTGGGCGAATGCTGAACAATTTTGAAATTCCCACCCTTAATATTTTTCAGAAAAGTTCATGGTCAGTAACACCATAAAAAACTAGTGTTTTTTAATTTTATGAAAATATTAGTTAAATATTTTAAATAATTCATATTGTAAAATAAAGGATATGTTCCATGACGTCTCCTTTTCTTACGATAAAATTACTGTCATTTTTTGCCATGACAAACAACCAACCTTGATGACAACCAGCAAAATAAAATCTCTTATTCTGAGATTTTGAGAGATTGTCAGGGTTTTTGCTGATAAACAGAAGTTTTGTTAAATAGCATACAAGGTATTATCAATGTTTGTCATTAATGGCTGGATAACTGTCGAAGAAATTATTGAAAGGTGTACGTGTCCATTTTAATAACGACTCAGTGAGTAAAATTTAACATGCTTAAAATTATAAACACTGGAGTGCTAAATTGACAGCTTTCAGATTTACTTCCCTTTTCACTGCCTAAAATTGTAACTTCTTGAGGAGGAGAGTTTAGCATCCCCCAGGGCGCTCAGAAATTAGAAGGATCCTTTGAACCTGTTGAATGCCTTAGTTTCTGTGGCAAGAAGTAAAGTGTATCTACGAAGCCTCTTGAATCTTCAGAGTTTCAACTTAAATGTATTTAAAAATTTACTATATGACAAGTGAAGCCTGAAATTCCAATGGAAAAATTTATTTTAATAAATAAATATTCCCCTGCAGCGAGTTGCAACCCAGTTCTTGCAGTATTGTGGTAATGGAAGAGACCCTATCAAAAGCAAAGATAACTAAGCAAATTTAATCTATTTCATTGTCTAATCAGAGAGAAATGAAAAAGTAAATAAACAGCATAAATAATGTAAATTAGATTTAAAATTTCATAACTTTTAATTAGGGCTGTAGATTAATCGCAGTTAACTCGCACGATTAACTGAAAAAAATTGTGATTAATCGCACTGTTAAACAATAGAATACCAATTGAAATGTATTATATTTTTGGATGTTTTTCTACATTTTCAAATATGTTGATTTCAATTACAACACAGAATACAAAGTGTATAGTGCTCACTTTCAATTATTATTTTTATTACAAATATTTGCACTGTAAAAATGATAGACATAGTATTTATCAATTCACCTCATTAAAGTAATGTAGTGCAATCTCTTTATCATGAAAGTGCAACTTAACAAAACAAAATCTACATTTGTATGTAACTGTTTTTGTTTTTTGAGTGCAATGTAAAACTTCTGAGCCTACAAGTCCATCAGTCCTAATTCTTGTTCAGCCAATCGCTAAGACAAATAAGTTTGTTTACATTTATGGGACATAATGCTGCCCGCTTCTTATTTACAAGGTCACCTGAAAGTGAGAACAGCCATTCATATGGCACTTTTGTAGCCGCCTTTGCAAGGTATTTAATATTAAGGTATTTAAAAAAATGCATTAAATTTGTGACTGAACTCCTTGGGGGGAGAATTGTATGTCTCCTGCTCTGTTTTACCCACATTCTGCCATATATTTCATGTTATAGCAATTTCGGATGATGACCCAGCACAGGTTCATTTTAAGAACACTTTCACTGCAGATTTGACAAAACTCAAAGAAGGTACCAATGTGAGATTTCTAAAGATAGCTACAGCACTTGACCCAAGGTTTAAGAATCTGAGAGGGATGAGGTGTGGAGCATGTTTTCAGAAGTCTTAAAAGAGAACACTCCGATGCGGAAACTACAGAACTGAACCACCAAAAAAAGAAAATCAAGCTTTTGTTGGTGTCATCTGACTCAGATGATGAAAATGGAATGCATCGGTCCACATTGCTTTGGATCGCTATCGAGCAGAACCCATCGTCGGCATGGACGCATGTCCTCTGGAAGGGTGGTTGAAGCATGAAGGGACATATGAATTTTTAACGCATCTGGCACATAAATATCTTGCGACGCCGGCTACAACAGTGCCATGCAAACGCCTATTGTCACTTTCAGGTGACATTGTTAATGAGAAGCGGGCAACATTATCTCCTGCAAATGTAAGCAAACTTGTTTGAGCGATTGGCTGAACAAGAAGTAGGACTGAGTGGACTTGTAGGCTCTAAAGTTTTACAATGTTTTATTTTGGAGTGCAGTTATATTTTTGTACGTAATTCTACATTTGTAAGTTCAACTTTTATGTTAGAGATTGCACTGCATTATTTTTATTAGATAAATTGAAAAATACCATTTCTTTTTGTTTTTTACTGTGCAAATATTTGTAATAAATAATATAAAGTGAACACTGTATGCTTTGTATTCTGTGTAGTAGTTGAAATCAATATATTTGAAAATGTATAAAACATCCAAAAACATTTATATAAATGGTATTCTATTATTCTTTAACAGTGTGATTAATCACGCGATTAATTTTTTTAATTGTTTGACAGCCCTACTTTTAGTACCTGCATGTGGGATAGGCAAGAGAACTGTTTTTTTGAATATTTTAGCTGGCAATCCCTGTAACTCTCAATGTACTGCTAATATATATTTGTAACATGATTTTAAGTATTTATCATTCTTACTGTGTTTTTATAATACTTTGTTTAAATGTATTGATATAAACCATTTTTTATGATCTCATAGATAATGACTACTAGAGCCATACTTTATATACAGTTTAGACAGCGTGTTTTGAAAATTTGGCACCCCAAATCAGTTGCTTTAAAAAATTAAAAACCACAGCTTTGCAGTATAATTATTTATGACCTGGAAATTATAATGTATCTTTTAATAGGAGCTATTCCTATAATCAGATGCTCAAGAGGAACTGCAGCAGAAATGGTGGCAGTGGTAAGAGTTTTAAACACTAAATATATGATTGTTTCAAATAAATCTCCTAATAGCATTTTATTTTTATTTTTTACAACCCTGAACATTTAACATCAAAGAGGAAAACTGTAAGAAAATGTCCAGGTTCTCGTTCCTGATATTGCTTCCACAGCGCCTCATTGTAGAAGTTGTGTGACTAGTCACACAAACACAGAATCTTTTGAAAGCAGGCTCTGATGGGTGGAGGTACACATGTCTCTCCAGCCCAAACAGTCCCTCATCTTTTCCTTTTCCACTAGACATAGCACCCTAGGAACGTATTTCTGCCTGCTGTGTCAGATGGTAGTTAGACTTGTGTAAATAATTGTAGACATACTTTTTAGTTAATCGTTGTAGTTTTTAATGTGCTTGTTTGGATCTCCAGATCCCATCAGAATTTGTGCTATGATCATAGAGTGAAGTATTTTGGGGTATGTAGATTGGGAATGAGCTAATAGTAAGCAAAGGTAATTGGAGAATGAGTACAGTAGATGATTGCTTTGTTGATAAATATTTAGAGAGAACCTCCTTCACTTAGAAGATTTGTCCCTTTAAGCTGATAAAACTTTAATTTCAGCTACAGTTATCTTTATCTAAATATGCCTTATGACCTAATTAGACACATTATTATAAATAATGTTAAAATTATGTAGGTAAAATATTTTATCTGTATTTGGCTTATGAAAAGTGTATGGAGAATTAATGACTAAAACAGCCTTTCAAAATCCAGCTAAGACAGGGCAATAGGAATCTTTCCCATGTGAATGGAAATAATAGCAGCTTCACCCTTAAAATATGACTGACCCAAATGTGCCAATGCAGCAAATGCTGGCATAGTGAGAACTGTTGTGGTATGCTGTCAGACCTATAGGATTCACTCTTCCTTAGTTTGACAACAGTGAGTGATGAAGCAGCTGCAATGACCTATGCTAAATTCTTTGGGCTTCCCATACCCTGAACATATAGAGAAAATGAATGGATCTTTTAGACTCTCCTTTCCTTTGGCCAGACCTTTTCCCTCATTACCTCCTTGACAGCTGAAGCCACCTCTGCAAGCCTGCTCCTGGAGCTGGCCCCAGATATCTGATGCCTCACTGCAGCAGTCTTCCCCTCAGGTCTACAAAGGCGAACCTAGGTTACTTGGCTGCTTATATCTGTCTCTTCCTTTTAAAAACAAAAAAATCAACGGGGGGGTAGGGAGGGAGAAAGGGAAACATCCAAATAACTCCCAAAACGACAAAGGGAGTGTTGTAGAACTTCTGACTCCAGCTTGGAGACTGCCAGAAAGACTTTAAAACAAAACAAAACACTGTTGTTTTTAGTTACTTAGTCGATAACACATCTGAAATGTTTCACAAGACTACAGCTTCAATTTTTTACCTCTTTAATGACATCAGATTAGAGATGTGATTTTTTTCATAAAATATAAAATTAAATGGTAACTGAACTAGTTTTGTTCGCAAGATCCTAGAGAGTGATAGTAGATCCTTATACTCAGGTTGCTTAACATTTTCCGTTATAAAATATTCTTGTGATCTTATCAAAGAAAAGATCTTGCACCTCCATTATTTACAGCATCAGACCTTTGATATTTGGCAAGGGGAAACAACCCTCAGACTAGAGAAGTGCCTCTTCTTTGTCCTATGAATTCCATTCAGCTATTGCTGAGAGAGAAACTTTAAGATCATCGTTTCCCTTCTCTCACTTCCAGTCCTTAGGGAAACTTTTGGCAGAATGCCAAAACAATAACAATGTAAACAAAGTAGCAGGTTGTAATGGGAACACCTGCCATTTGAAAGCTGGGAAATGCCATATTTACAGTTATCCGTGCAAACTTAATTCTTCTTCTTGTGCATCTACATTATGATAGTCTTTAATTACATAATTACTTATTTTAATCACAAAAATAATCCATTTTTCCCACAGGACCCTTGCCTCATTCCGTGCACAAGTTGAACGCAAAGTAGGCAGAATTCAGTTTGCATGAGTAACCATAAATCCAGCATTGTCTATCTTTCAAGTGCCTGACTTTGAAACTTGCATGACTCTCTTCACTTTTTTTTAAACTAACTAATGTGTGCTTAGAGAGAGAGAGACTCCACTAAAGATGGACTTGGATTGTCTGGAAAATCAGGAATTTGCCCAGAACAGTCTAGATAACAATATGGCAAGTAAGAGAATCTGTGTCCAAAGTAAGTTAGTGTGACTTAAGCAGTAGTATGAGTATTAGAAAAACTAAAATTTGGAAAATTGTTGTCTTGACATCAGCAAAAGCTCATCTGTCTTAAACTTTGTCCATTGTACAAACTGGTTGAGAGAATCACTAACCTCACCGGTGTGTAAAAAGATGCTTTACATTTTTTAGAAACTAGATAAGAAACTCCGAGAGAACCTAAGAGATGCCAGAAACAGTCTTTTCACAGGTGACACGCTTGGGGCTGGACAATTCAGGTAGTGTACTACAGTTATTTTGCATTATTTTTATATATTTATTGCAGTAACACTAAAAGGACCCATTTGGGTTGGGACTCTTGAGCTAGACATTGTACAGACACATGCAAAGACATGGTTCATGCCTGAGAGTAACTTGCTTTTATGAAGTCTTCATAAATATTAAGAAAAATAAATGTTAGTTCATATTAATAGAACAAAAACCCCATCAGATTAAATACTGTGGGTAAACAGAATGTAACCCCTAGATCCTGAGCTAAAAATTTTCATGTAATTAAAGAAGACCAACATTTCATTCAACTGTAGACCCAGAAAGATCCAATATACTGCAAAAATATCCACTACAGTAACTCCCCACTTAACGTCCTCTTGCTTAACGTTGTTTCGATCTTACAACCCTGCTCAGTTAGAGAACATGCTCCATTTAAAGTTGTGCAATGCTTTGCTGTAACGTCGTTTGGCTGACTGCTTTGTCCAGGAGTTGGGGGGGGGGGGGAGTGAGAAGAGGCAGGTTAAGGATGGGGGTGGGCAAACGGTTGAGCCTCCCTGCCTCGGTGCTTGCAGAGTAGGGGAAGCTGCCATTGCTGCTGCGCATCCAGGGCCGGCTCTGGCTTTTTTGCTGTCCCAAGCAAAACCACCAGGTCAGCCAGAGCAGCAAGGGTGGGGGGAGGGGAGGAGGAAAACAAACCTGCCCCCAGCCGGAGCGGCGAAAGGGGGGGGGGGGGGGAGAACAAACCAGCCGCGTGGAGCAGCAAAAGGGGAGACAACAAACCGCCAGCCGGAGCAGCAAACGGGGGCGGGGGCGGGAAACAAACCTGCCCCCGGCTGGAGCGGCGGAGGGGGGGTGGGGGAGGACAAACTGGCCGGCCTGCTGGAGCGGCGAAGGAAAGAAAAAACAAAAAAAATATATACCTGCGGGGCGGTGGGAGTGTGGGTCCAGGGGGACTCCCGGCCCTGCAGATCCGGGGCAGCGGAGTGCGCACCCCGGCTAGCGGTGGGGGGAGAAAGAAGGGAGGCAGCCAGGGCTTCCTTAAGCAGGGTGCTTGCCACGCGGCCCCTCCCGCTGCGCCGCCTGCCGGGATGGCTCCGCACCGCTCTGGTCGGCTGGCAGGGAAGGATGCGGGCTGCCGTGCCGGGCTTGATGGAGGGCGTTTCCTTCCTCCGCCGGCGGGAGCAGTAAACCAAAAAGAAAAAGCCTGCAGGGGCAGCCAAAGCAGTGAAGCGCGCAAAAAAAAAAAAAAAAAAAAAAAAAAAAGGATTAGATGGAATGCCACTCTTTGGAATCTGCCGCCCCAAGCACCAGCTTGCTCGGCTCGTGCCTGGACCCAGCCCTGTGCGCAACGTACTTCTCCGAGCCTACAGCACCTTCAGCCTCCTTGTCTCCCTAATTGTCTCCAGTGCCAGTGGGCTGTGCCTGTGTGGGTAAGGCGGGACACCTCCCAACTATATGGCAAAAAAAAATTTCTATGTAACCTAACCCCCCTATTTACATTCATTCTTATGGGGAAATTGGATTCGCTTAACATTTCACTTAGTCTCATTTTTCAGGAACATAACTACAACGTTAAGTGACGAGTTACTGTATATCAGCTGACAGAATGAGAATGAGTGGCGTGTTGCTTTCAGAAATATTCATAACCTTACTTTTATTTAGTCAGTAATAAAAAAGGCAGACTAATTCTCCCAGAGAGTTCTGCCATTGGTCTTGGTTATTTCAGCCTCACAGACCAACAGCAAGTTCTTCCCAGCTGATCCTAATTGCCACAAAGGCAGGTCTGGAGCCAAACGGTCTCTCTAATTAAAGGCTTTAAAGATCATTACCAACAACTTGAATTTACGTTCTTTGGAGGCTGGGAGGAGGGGATTTGGCAACTACTGTTCTCTTCCACTACTCTTGATCGATCCCTGTGGGACTGTCCCTAATAAAGCAGTTGTATTAACTGCTTTTGTGTGATGATGGTTGTCACGCCACTTACATTGTTGACAAGGATGTGAATTACTGATATGTTAATCTAGTCACAATATGCACACTGTATCTTTTATGTGCTGGGAAACAATGACATAATATGTAGGGGATAAGCTGGAGCACACTGTGATATAGGCTATGCTCTTGCAGATGCCTGTTCACTTGTATGTGGCTTGCAAATCCACTAAGCACTGGCTTATACAGTACACACATTTTTGCAGGATCTGGCCATTCATTTTAATGTGGGGGAAATATTCATAAATAAGATGGGAAAAGGGTAAACAGTGACGTGGCAGAGTTTGTAGCTTAGTCTTCAGACACTTGGAGAGTAATGAAACAATAGCATTTGGGTTCAGTGAAAAGGAGACGGGATAAAACTTTCAAAAAGTGCTGAAGTCCCCTTTTCAGAAGTAGGAAGAAATGCCCTTTTAGGAGTTTAAATCTCACTGATTTTCAATGAGATTTAGGCTCCTAATCTACTTCGGCACTTTTGAAAATTTTACTCACAGAGGAGCTGAGTATCAGCATGTTGATGACAATGCAAGCCATAACCTCTTTGTGGCTTCACATACAAATCAAACAGGAGAGGTGGCATGATGGACCCCCCGAGAGAGAGACTGCAGATGTGAGGTTCCTTTTGGGGTATGGGGCACAAGCAGTAATCCAATACTACTACTAGAATCTTTTTCAGATGAACCAAAGCTACTCAAGCTATTTCATCCATCCACCTCACCACTTTCCATGGATAAGTCAATAGTTTCAAAAGCTGCTGACAAATCTAATATAATCATTCTGAATATTTTATTATTGTCTGTTGCTAGAAGGTGATTATCACCCATCAAGACCAGTACAGTCTCTATTCAATAATCAGTCATCAATGTGTGTAACTAAGTGATTAACTAAGAAGGCTGGTCAGTGCTGGTTATTTGACTTGGATTTAACAATTGTGTGTGGTAGCTCTTTAGTTATTACAGAGTATGAGAGTTGCCTTATCACATCAGACCCATGGTCTATCTAATCAGTTTCCCATTTTTGGCAATGGCCAGCCCCAACATGCTTCAGAGGAAGGTGAAACAAACTGCAACAGAAAATTATGGAATAATCTGCCTATACAGGAAGCATCTTTCTAAAACCTGCCAATTAGGATTTGGCTTTTGTCCTGAAATATGAAGGTTTATATGTCTTTGGGCTTTTATATGGATGCTGAGAATATTAATGTAACTTTCAGTCTTTCTTTTTTTTTTTTTAAATGTTGTTGATTTCTTGGTCTCAATCTTATCTTTGTGAATTCTGTCAGTTAATTATGTCCTAAGCCTAACTCCCTAAAGTTGTAAATTCAGCATGGTAGTACATGCAATTTGCAGAATAATATTTAAAGGAGTGATACTCAGATTCAGGCTCCCAAGTCGCAAGTGGCTCTTTAATGTGTCTCCTGCAGCACGTGATATTAAAACACTGTGATTTCATTATTAACCAGTCTAAAGTATTAACCAGTCAGGATGCTTTTACTATTGTTTAAATATGAATATATAGTACCATAGTAAATGAAACAATGAATTCACAATTCTGTTGTTCTTTTGGGTAATATTGATAGCTAATTTGGCTCCTGAACCACTGAGGTCTGAGTATCACTGATTTTAAAGAGACTGGCAGTACAGAAAAACTCTGAAGAATATCTCTGATATTTCTGAAGAGACTGAGGGGCTCTTCCAAATATCTATAAAGAGTTACTGACAAAATGTCTTTTATTTACAGCTTCCAAAGGCCTTTATTAGTCCTTGTTGACAGAAACATAGATTTAGCAACTCCTCTCCACCATACTTGGACATACCAGGCATTAGTGCATGATGTACTGGTAAGAGAATAAACTTCATTTTTACTAATGAAAGTACAGTTGCGTTCTCAGTTTACTCTTAAATTTAGTAACAGTGTCAGTCCTTAATCAAAATCTTATTTTATATATTGAATTTATTTGGAAGCTATTTCATCTAAAACAAATCTGGAAGGTTTATTGTGAAAGGTTGGGAGTTTTGACATTGCAGTACCTTTTTAAAACATTTACTGTTTAAAATGTTGCTGTAGTTATTAAGATACTGGTAATTCAGTTATGCAGGGCTGTTTTTCAGAAGTTTGTAATCTTATACTTTTTGTGTTAGTTTTATTTCTCTTAATGCAAAAATTTGTCTTAAATCAGATCTAAGTTTTGTCACTGATTTTCATTTTTGTCATTTTCTAAGATAAGACTTGAGATTTGTTCTGCAGCTATCCTATACAAATTTTGTGTTCTCTCGTTCCCCATCTACAAAGACAAATGCTTGTGACACTAAATTGCCATGATAGGAGGTTGCTGTTAGCTTGATTTTTTGATATTTTATGAAATATACAGATTATAATAGTTTAATTTTATCTGTTCTGAAATGTAAATATTTTGTATTGTTTTAACAAGTTTTAAAACAGCTCTTAGTATCAGTTTGAGTTTTTTGGAGATTTCTTACTTTACCATTCTTCTCCACAAGATGGTGTAGATGTTCTATATAGAGAAATACCAACCTGTAAATGAACTTGCTGGGAGAACTTTCATAAATATTTATTTTGTTTTGGAAGTCGCTTGGAGCTTAGAACATATACATTTTCCAGAGCTGATTTTATAAAACAACTTGCAATGAAAGCCCCCTTTTTTTTTTTTTTTTTTTTTGTACATAGTATATAAACTTCTGGCTGACCTAATATGTCTTAGAGCGCCATAGTTAATGGAGAAAATGATATGCAACCTCATTCAGCTGCATGTTATATTGGAAATTTATTTTAATGGAAGGAAATCTTGTTACTTAACTGAGAAATTTATTCATATAAAATACATAACTACAAAAACCTAATCTAAAAAAATATACTAATAAAATTATTTAACTGCATAGAAAAAAGCAGGAAGGATATTAGTTCACTTTAACATATATTAAAATGAATTTCACGTGACCTATTAATGTAACTTCTCTGAGTTAGTGTTTTCTGTTTGTTGCTGAGGTTGTGATATACATCCACAGTCTGTAGTTCATGCTAAAATTGCAATATACATGCCTATATGCCCGGTTACTATGAATTCTTCTTCGAGTGATTGTTCACGTCCATTACACATTAGGTGTGCGCGCGCCGCGTGCACGGACGTCGGAAACTTTTTCCCTTAGCGGCTCCCGTCGGGCCGGCGGGGCCCCCACCTTCCCGCCAGAGCGGCGCCCCACTCCAGGGTATATATATCCCTGCCGACCCGACCCCTCCAGTTCCTTCTTACCGTCCATGGCGGCGTTGGAACAACTGTCTCTCGTCTGAGAGTGTCCCTTAGCAATAGTCATTAGAGTTATCTAGTAGTTATCAGTTAGTTATAAGATAGTGTTACTCAGTAGTTAACGGCTCATTAGAGTACTTAAAGCTCCTGCTGGGGTTGTTTGTTCAGCCCCGGCACCGGCCCCGGGCAGTGGGGTATGCCACACGCCCAGGGTTTCAAGGCCTGTGCCACGTGCCACAGGCCTATGCCATTGAGCGACCCCCACGCTTTGTGTCTGCGTTGCCTGGGGGAAGCTCACCAGAAAGAGCGCTGCAAAATCTGCAAGGCTTTTAAGCCCAGAACTAAAAAAGAGAGGGACTTTCGCCTTAAGCAGCTGCTCATGGAGACGGCGTTACAGCCCTCCACTTCGACGGCACCGTCTGCCTCCGTGCGGAGCGCACCGGCTTCGGTGCGGGAACCGGCGCCGACGGGTCACTCGAAGACCGCGGCACCGACCCAGCGGGGAAGGGCACGACGCCGATCGTCTTCGCCGGCAAAAGTGAAGGGCCAGCCTAAGACCCGCGGTCGCTCCCCGCATAAGAAGGCGGCACCGGTAAAGACCTCGAGTGCCCCTAAGGCCGACACGGCCTCATCAAGGACCCCGGTAGTGGCTCCGGCACCGAAGGGCCCGTCGAGCCCCGGGATGAGCGCGTCGAGCGACAATGAAGGGCTAGAGGAACTTGTGGAACAGCCCTCCACTCCGGACACGTTTGAGGCAGCTAAGGACCTCATCGCCTTGTCCGTTGAGGCCCCTGTACGCGCTGAAGGCGCCCCGCCTATGCTGCCGCGCAGAGGCAAGCCGGCGATGGTGCGCCCGTCACGGTCGCCGTCTCGGCACCGTTCCAGGGACCGGTCCCGGTCGAGCTCCGCCTCGGTGGACTCCCGGTTGCCCCCTGCGCAAGAAGCACCGCAGCAGTCGGGCTTCAGCAAACGATCGGCACCGACTCAGCAACCGAGCACGAGTTGGCACCGCGAAGCATTGGCAGCTCGTTACCCAAGGCCGACCAGCCGTAGCCGTTCCCGGTCCCGGGATCACCGGTACCGTTCCAGGTCCAGGTCGACGAGGCGCCATTCCAGGTCCTGGTCGCGAAGGCGCTACTCTCCAAGATCGGACCGGCACCGTCCTACGGCTCCACCGTGGCCTTCCAGGTCACCGTCCGTGGTCTCGGGGACTGACTCAGACCGATACGGCGGGGTTGCCTGTAGGTCACAGGCCAGCAGGGACTACGGACAGTCACAATGGGGCCAGCCGAGCCAATGGCCATTCTGGACACCCTGGGCCTACCACCAACAAGGGCCCCCATCGAGGGCCTCGAGATCCGGGCCATCCCGGTACCGATCCCGCTCCCCGCGGCACCGTCCGCCATCGTATAGGGAGGCAACGGTCTCTAGACCACCGGAGCGGGAAAGAGGGGATTCGGCACCGAGTACGGTACCGTCCCAATCCCACGCGGCGGGTCATGCTGCAGAGGAGCAATTGGCTGAGGCCGGATTGCAGGATACTGAGGATGGGCAGAAGGCCCCGACCTCTTCCTCCTCGCCAGATGAGGCAGTTGCGGGCACATTGGTGTCCGGCCCTCCCCCGATTGACCATTGGGCACATCAAGACCTGCTTCGCCAGGTAGCCCTCAATCTGGGTTTGCAGGCGGAAGAGACTGTGGAGCAGGACGACCCCATGGTCGATATCCTGAGCCCAGAGGGCCCCTCCAGAGTCGCTCTCCCGATTATACGGACAGTACAGTCCAACTATAAGACGGTGTGGCAAACACCGGCCTCCAGTGCGCCAACTGCAAAAGGCGTGGAGAGAAAATACTTCGCCCCATCTAGAGGGTTTGACTTCCTCTTTCTACATCCGTCCCCCTGTTCGCTGGTGGTCTCGGCGGTAAACGAGAAAGAGCGGCATGGCCAGCAAGCTCCTGCCCCCAAGGGCAAGGAAGCTAAGAGATTGGACTTATTCGGGAGGAAAGTCTATTCATCGGGAGGCCTTCAGTTGAGGATCGTCAATCAGCAGGCGATTCTAAACAGGCACAATTTTAACTCCTGGGCATCAGTCGCCAAGTTTAAGGACTCCCTCCCACCTGACGCTCATCAGGAGTTCACGGCCCTGGTAGAGGAGGGAATGGCAGTGGCCAAGACCTCTTTACAGGCCGCTCTAGACTCAGCCGACGCTGCGGCTAGAACAATTGCGTCGGGAGTCGTGATGAGGCGTTCGGCGTGGTTGCAGGCTTCAGGTCTCCCGCCGGAGGTACAGACCACGCTGCAGGACCTCCCGTTTGAAGGTTCGGGCTTGTTTTCCGACCAGACGGACGCCAGGCTGCATAGCCTTAAGGACTCACGAGCGACCCTTAAGTCATTGGGTATGCACACGCCGGTGACGCAGCGTAAGCCCTTCAAACCCCAGCCGCCGCAAAGGCATTACCACCCTCGGCCCCGACACGAGCCTTACCGCCGTCGAGGCAGGGATAATAGGCGGAGACGAAACAATACGCCTAACCAGGGCCAGAATCATGGCCAGGGCAAACCACAGCCGGGAAATAAACCAGGCTTTTGAAGCTACGCCCGAGGACAGCGTACCACTTCCTATACCGGATCCTCCTTTGGGTTTCAAGGACCGTCTGTCCCGTTTCTACCGGGCCTGGTCGCGCATAACATCGGACCGCTGGGTCCTGCGCACAGTGAAGGCGGGTTATACCCTCCAGTTTTCCTCGCCCCCTCCCTGCCATCCCCCTTCCCCGTCCCTCTTCAGGGACCCTTCTCACGAGCAACTCCTCGTACAGGAGGTACAGACCCTTCTCGCTGCAGGAGCAGTAGAAGAGGTCCCTCTGGACCTAAGGGGAAAAGGATTCTATTCCAGATACTTCCTGATTCCCAAGGCAAAAGGGGGCCTCCGTCCTATCCTGGACCTGCGCGATCTAAACAGGTTCCTGATCAAAGCGCGCTTTCGTATGGTCTCCCTTGGAACTATTATTCCATCCCTGGATCCGGGGGATTGGTATGCTGCCCTCGATATGAAAGATGCCTATTTTTACATCGCAATCAATCCGGCCCACAGGCGGTTTCTGCGCTTCATCGTCGGCCAGCGCCATTTCCAATTTACGGTCCTGCCCTTCGGCCTGGCGTCAGCACCACGGGTGTTTACGATGTGCATGTCTGTGGTAGCAGCCTTCCTTCGAAAAAGAAGGATGCGTGTGTTCCCGTACCTGGACGATTGGCTACTCGCGGGCAGGTCGGAGGCCGAAGTCCGATCTCACGTAACGCTGGCCTTGCAGACGTTCGACAAGCTCGGCCTCCGGGTCAACGTGCCGAAATCCACGTTAGTCCCCACACAGAGGCTGGACTTCATAGGTGCTACCCTGGACTCGGTAACCGCGCGAGCGAGTTTACCAGAGGCACGGTTCATGTCAATTCACGGGGCCGTAAGCTCGGTCCAAAAATTTCCCACGACAACGGCAAGGTGTTGCATGCAGCTTCTGGGGCATATGGCAGCTTGCACACACGTGGTCAGACATGCCCGGCTGAGGCTCCGGCCGTTACAGTTGTGGTTCGCCCACACGCATCGCCCCAACAGAGACCCATTGGATCAAGTAGTCACGATCCCGAACCAGGTACTCAGCTCGCTACGCTGGTGGCTCGATCGCCAGCAGGTATGCGAGGGGATCCCCTTTGCTGCCCCACAACCCACTCTGACGTTAGTGACAGATGCATCAGACATGGGTTGGGGGGCGCACCTGGGGGAACTGCGGACCCAAGGGCTGTGGTCCAGAGAGGACAAGCTGCTTCACATCAATCTGAAGGAGCTAAGAGCGGTTCGCCTCGCCTGCCAGACCTTCCACGCCTTACTAAAAGGTCACAGCGTGGCAGTCCTGACGGACAACACTACCACCATGTTCTATATAAACAAGCAGGGCGGGTCCCGGTCTTCTCCCCTCTGTCACGAGGCACTCCAATTATGGAACTTCTGTATAGCCCATGCGATACACCTCATCGCGACGTATCTTCCGGGAATTCAAAACGGCTTAGCAGACCGCCTCAGCCGATCCTACCGAATGCACGAATGGACGCTGAGAGGCGACGTCCTGCATTCGATCTTCCGGAGGTGGGGTTTTCCCCGGGTGGATCTATTCGCCACCAGAGACAACAGCCAATGCCCTCAGTTCTGCTCGTTCCAGAACCTCAGCCCGGGATCATTAGCGGATGCTTTCATGATCCCATGGGGAGGGAGCCTAAAATATGCCTTCCCTCCATTTCCACTTATACACAAGGTTCTTCTCAAGACCCGCAGGGACAGGGCAACGATCATACTTATTGCCCCGGCCTGGCCTCGCCAGCATTGGTTCACGTCCCTGCTGGAACTGTCCATAGCCGATCCAATCACCCTTCCCCTCCATCACGACCTAGTCACACAAGACAAAGGTCGCCTACTCCACCCGAACCTGTCTTCACTTCATCTCACGGCATGGTATCTCTCTGGCTGAACGATGCAGAACACAGGTGCTCTCACCAGGTTCAGCAAATCCTCCTTAATAGTAGGAAGCCCTCTACAAGGGCAACATACCTGGCGAAGTGGAAAAGGTTCTCCCACTGGTGTGAGCCTCAACGCATACAACCTTTACAGGCCTCGGTTCCGTCCATCTTGGACTATTTACTGCACCTCAAGAATCAAGGGCTTGCGCCCGCCTCAATTAGAGTTCACTTAGCCGCTATTTCGGCTTTCCATCCGGGAGAGTTGGGAGTGTCAGTATTCTCCAACCCCACAGTGGCCCGATTCCTCAAGGGGCTGGAAAGGGTGTTTCCCTACTCACGCCCGCCGGTTCCGACGTGGTCTCTGAACCTAGTCCTAAATAGACTCATGAGTCCTCCCTTTGAGCCCCTGGCCACTTGCTCCCTCACGCACCTCTCGTGGAAGGTGGCGTTTCTCGTGGCCATCACGTCGGCCAGAAGGGTATCGGAATTGAAGGCCCTCTCGTCGGAACCATCCTATACGGTGTTCCATAAAGATAAGGTGCAACTTAGGCCGCACCCCAAATTCCTCCCAAAGGTGGTATCACAGTTTCACATGCGGCAAGACATTTGCCTACCGGTGTTTTTTCCAAAACCCCATACGGACCCTCACCACCGCAGCCTACATACCCTGGATGTCCGAAGGGCGTTGGCATTTTACCTGGAGCGGACCAGGTCGTTCCGCAGAACACCCCAGCTGTTCATTGCGATTGCGGAACGTATGAAAGGCTTGCCTATCTCGACACAGCGCTTGTCGGCATGGATTGTGCATTGTATACGCACTTGTTATGAGCTCGCCAATGTTCCGGCCCCGGAGATCCGGGCCCATTCGACTAGAGCCCAAGCGTCCTCAATGGCCTACTTGGCGCAGGTCCCGATCCAGGAGATCTGTAAGGCAGCCACCTGGTCGTCCATACATACGTTCACAGCCCACTACGCGATCCATCATCAGACCAGAGAGGACGCGATGGTCGGTCGGGCTGTGTTACAGTCAGTTGTACCTTGACTCCTACCCACCTCCAATGGTAAGCTTGGGAATCACCTAATGTGTAATGGACGTGAACAATCACTCGAAGAAGAAAGAACGGTTACTTACCTTCTGTAACTGTTGTTCTTCGAGATGTGTTGTTCACGTCCATTACACTTCCCACCCTCCTTCCCCTCTGTCGGAGTCTCCGGCAAGAAGGAACCGGAGGGGTCGGGTCGGCAGGGATATATATACCCTGGAGCGGGGCGCCGCTCTGGCGGGAAGGTGGGGGCCCCGCCGGCCCGACGGGAGCCGCTAAGGGGAAAAGTTTCCGACGTCCGTGCACGCGGCGCGCGCACACCTAATGTGTAATGGACGTGAACAACACATCTCGAAGAACAACAGTTACAGAAGGTAAGTAACCATTCTTTATGTACTGGCACATAGAGTTGTCTGAAAATTGTTGCATCACTGATGTGAAATTTTTTTAGTCTCTGAAAATCTTGTGGGGTTTTATAGAATTCTACTGTGCACGGCAAACTGTGCATGTGATGTGTATGTTGCATTTACACTTTTCAGCTGATGGAAAGTCACTGACTTTGAGACTGAAGGATTGTTTATAAACGTCAATATTTTTTGAATGTGCATGTTTTGTTCTTAAAATGTCTAGTTCAACCTGTTAGCAAAGTTTGTATCATGAGCCTACACCCCTTGGAACCATGAGTGATCTCTAGTTTCGTATCAAGGGGAAAAGGTAAATTTCAAAACCAGGCTCACTATCCAGTTGAAAAAAAATCATGCCAGGCTCTTCACAGAATGATCACAACATTTTATGAAATGGCTTGAATGACTTTGTTGACAGAGCTCTAAACAGTAACAGGAAAATAGTTACCAAGGTGATGATTACATAAATTGTACTTTCACATAAATCAGTTTTCATTTGGCTCTCAACTACAGGAGCCTAGGGAATCTGTGGGATGGTGATCTAAAGGCCAGCGTAACCACAAATCTCTGCTTTGCCTGTTTAGGTAATAATGATACTGTTGCTACAAATAAACAGACTCATCTGAAGAGTCCTATTCTGATCAAAATCTATTCCAATGGGGGGGAGGGGAGGGGAATTAGCGTGTGTGTTAAAATATATAATATCAGGCTGACTTGGCTGTAGGAACAGGGTTCTGACTGAGTGAACAACCTAGGTGTCATGTTAAACTGAGTGGGAAGCTTTATAATAATTGCTAAGCTGCTAAAGTAATATGAGAGGGACCCATTGAGCAGAAATGGTATGTGAATTTTCTGCTAATGAAGTAATCTTTCTCTCCCCCTTTTTTCCTTTAATTTATTCACTCATATGAAGCTGTCCACCAAAATCTGTTGGGTTTTTTTGGAAACCGTAAGCAAAGGCCTTATAAGAAGGTGAAGAGCCACTAAATTCATATGCTTTCTTTGGTGTGGAAGCTATTTGATTTTTTTTAAATTTTGATCTGAATGATCTATAGCATTTCCCATTACCCACAAGAGTGGAATGTTACTTCATGGACTACTTTGTCAATATTCTTGACCATTAATATTGTCCTTCCCAACCGAAGCTGATACACGAGAATGGGCTTGACAGTTTACACTCAGGTCCATATGTTAGGACATTTGTGCCCAGTCACAGGTTGATATGACATGTTAACTGGAGCTGTGGTTCTCACATTTGTAGACGCTTCATAAGAAACAGATCCTCTCACAAAGCCTCTTCACTCCCAACATCTGATTCTAAATTTTCATGCTTCCTATTACTAAGAAAGCCTCTCCAAGAGATTGGGGGACAGACTGCAGATTGAGAACCAACACAATAGAATACAGGTGCTTATCAAAGTTTGGTTTAGATGGGCAGCCTGCAAATTGCTGCTGAATAGGTGCCAAAATGAAATGGCTGTCATGCTTGTGGCCAAACAATGTTTATCTGTTCTGATCACCATAATGCTTGTTCTTGGTGCTAGCAATCTGGGACTTCAACATATGCTGCTGTTCTCTGATGTGATAACAGTCAAATAAAAGACATGAACTATGGATAAGAGAGACTTTTGTACTTTCTCTGACCCTCAGTTCTTCAGAAAAACTAGTGAAGGCCAGTAATTCCCAAATATGAGTGTAACTAAAAAAATATTTTTAGTGGAGGTTTGGGGAGCTTTAGAGTGCCTTACTCCTAAAACAGGAACAAGCCTAACTTAGTGTTGTAGCATCTAAAATATATTCTTAATGGCCGCAAGAAGGGGCAACCTAACACACCTTTTGATAGAGAGAGGGAGAGGGCATACATAGCCTCTTCTTTTGAAAAAACTGGAGAGGCATGGGTAACCATACCTGCAGCCAGAGGGATCAAAATTTGGCTAAAGTTCTCTCAGACCACCCCCACCCCTTCTGGGCAGCTGTATCTTTTTCTGTGTTGTGCCCATCAACTGCTGTCCTTCCCCACTCCCCAAAATCAACAGGTGTTTAAGGGGAGAGGTTTTCTGATCACCTTGCCCACTTATATTTGGGGGAAGTTCTTCCTTTCCTGACAGAAGAGTTTCTGGAGGCCTATGTTATCTATCTTGTCTTCCCATTGATGCAGGTATTTGGAAGAGTGTTTGATCTTGTCTTTCTCACAATCACAAAATCCAATAAGTAAAGGGAACGTGGAATAGCTAGGCTGCCTCATGCTGCCTCTGAACCCTGCTGCGGCTCTGTTGAGGGAGAACAATAAGCCCAAAGACCCAGCCCCTCACTACAGCCCACACACTTCATTAGCCATGCTCACAAATCCATACACAACAAGCACACACAGTAAACCCAAACATCA
The DNA here is from genome assembly GCF_027887155.1 of Malaclemys terrapin pileata. Classification (NCBI taxonomy): domain Eukaryota; kingdom Metazoa; phylum Chordata; order Testudines; family Emydidae; genus Malaclemys; species Malaclemys terrapin. Next base: position 103,790,316 of record NC_071508.1, read on the forward strand.
CTCTGAAGCCTAGACTGTATGTCTGAGTCAGTGTGAAATGATGGAAGCAGCTACAACCATAGTAGAGAGTTTTTTGTTTAGATTACCGCTAGGTTCAGTATTAGTAGGTAGATATGGATGTATGAGGAAGACAATGAAAACATCTAGGTGTGACAAAGCCAATGTGATAGGCCAGCAATTACTCTGCTCTGATTATGTCGGTAGTAGATAGGAGCATATATTTTTTTAAGTCTTTTTCCTTTAAGTGTATTTATACTGTGATGATGCCAGTCTGGAATTCTAGCTGTGTTTAAGTGACTCAGTTATCTTGATACATGTTCAGGTTAGATCTTAATATATAATACCTTAGTTGCGTTGTTGTGGAAGATTAAAGATATCATCTTATGCCATGTACTGTATGTACAATATATACAAAAACCTCCATTAAAAATGTTAGTTATAAAATTAAATGCTCAGGTCAGGATAGGTTGAAGTAAAGGTTGCTTGTTCAGTCTTCTGTCTATGTGGGTATGTCTAGGACTCCCATCGCTGTAGTTTTGGAGCACCTCGCAAACATTAATCAACTTGTTTTCATCGCATCCTGCTGTGAAGCAGGGGAAGTATTACCTCCATTTTACAGAGGAAGAACTGACACACAGATTTTGATTTTGTCAAGTCAGACAAAATCCAGGCAGGAATAAAACTCAGGTCTGTGCTTTAACAGGACCATATTTCCCTCTTCCCTCTGACTCATTTGTTCTGTGGCCCCGGCAATGGGTGAAACGGGTGCTAAGGACAACTGTCTCATTTACTGTCTCATGTGGGCAATGAATGAGGCAGGGATCCTGCATTAAAAAAATAAACTAAAAATGTTGTACAGTGTAAACACAGGCTCAGTTAAGGTTGAACAGACAACTTTGATATTGTCATTTCTTGACTTTTGTGTGCTTCAGTTCGCGCCCTTGATGCATGTTTGTTTTTAAAGGAACAATACTGGGACACAAATAGATATATCTTGGTCTTCCACATAAAATGCAGTGTGTCAAAAAAATATGGAATAGAAGAATTAAACTTGACACATCCATTTTAATGACTGTTTTCTTAACTTTTTACTCACTATTATCCCAGTCATGCAGACAGATATGCAACGTATGTATGCATATAGGGGTCTATTCAGATTGCATTTGTTTCAGGAATGGGACCATACTGAATAAAAGGATAAGAAAAGGAGCCATAAAAATGCGTTCTAAGAATGAATTGTATATAAAAAAAGAAATTGGAAGGAAACTTTTCAAAGGATTATGGATACCGAGGCCAGATGAGGTGAAATTAGATGTAAATAGTTTTTCAGGGTGTTTTCAACTACTTCAAAACTCCTTCATTATATTTACTGTATACTTCTGCCTTATTTTTATTTCCATCTTACTATGGAACTGAGGAAAATAAATCTAGTAACTAGTTACAAAATCTGATCAATAAACCCAGGACACATTGTTTTCCTAAATTAATTTTTCACAACTTTCCTTAATTTTACATTAATTTCTAAAGGAATATCTAGTTATAGTATAATTTCTGTAAATGTATAATGTAACATATAAAAATATACAAAAAATATGAAGATTGTTTTAGTTCAATCAGTCTGGTCCCTATAACCATGGAAAATGTCTATTTAAAAAAAACCAACACCACATAAGGTATTCTTAAAAGAAAATTAGAAATAACATCTTCCATGGAGACTGCAGTCTGTCTATAACATCGTATATAAACAAGTATAAAAATTATAGTAAGAAACAAGTATAAAAATTACTATTTACATAAAACAAAAGCAAAATAAGGTGGTAACCCAGAAAAAAAATTATTCCTTTGTTCCAGTAATGTGTGATGAATAGAGAATATAGGCTAGTAAATGATTAATGCCAAGTTTCAGTTATTTCAATTCTTGTTTAAAAATTTCTTTTAACTCATTTCTTGGAAAGTATCTGGATAAGAGATTGGTGGTTTTGTGTTTTGTTTTTGTTTTTGGCTCAAAGCAAGGATTTGATTGTTCTTGAACAACCCAGAGGATATAGTTATCTTTGTAAATGTCACCTAGAAAGTCATAAGTAGGGAAATTTGCTAATAAAATAGATTGGTCTGTTCCAGAAGGACCACCAGGAAAAGTGGAGTTCCAGAAAAAGGTTCAGGGATTTGTTTGTTTTTTCTCCAATACTCCATATATAAAATAGTTAATGCAAAAGGAAACTGACTCTAGTCAGTTTTCCTCTGCAAACTAGTCTCATGCCTGCTGTAAAGACAGAATGACTTAAAATTGTTGTTTTCCTTTGCAGTTCAGCTACATGTCAGTTTCTTCTTGCAACAAGTATGTGAAAAACTTGCAGAGGCAAACTGCTTAGAATTACTTCAAGACCTCTATTCCAAAGAGGCACAAAAATAAGTGACAGGAGAAAGATTGAAAAAATAAGGGACTCAAAGAGGTAGCAAATGTGGCATTAAAAAAATGGAGTGGGAAGGTAATGCAGAGACTGAGAAGATGAAGCAGGACGAGAGAAAGATTTGCTCTGGTGGTGGAGATAGAGCAATGCTGATTTTTTTTTTCCCCCATGCTAAATAAAATGCCAAAACACAAAGATTAATTCTCCCTGTTTGTGAGAGTTACCTTTTTCAGTATAATTGATGCTACTCTTCCAAAAGGTCACTAGTCTTCTCTTAACAATCCAGGCTACAGAGTCATTCTCTGTGGCCCAATGTCTATTCAAGTATTTTATACTAAGTAGAACAGCTTCAGCATGAGAGACTGAGACACCCAACCCAGACTGCCTTATAGCCTAGTCGTCAGAGGAGGTGGGAGGCTCAAGTTCATGGCCCTGCTCTAATGACTATTTAATTATTTAGATACAGTGGAATAACTTCAACAGGAGAGATTGAAACACCTGCACCAAACTACCCCATAGCCCAGTGATTAGGGCACTATCCTGCAGTGTGGGAAACCCAAGTTCAAATCCCTTCTCCATATGAGGCAGAGAGGAAAATTGAACCCACATGAATGCCCAAACTCCCCCGTGTTAACGGTTTTAAGAGATGTGGTGGTGCCCTTCATTTCCTTTGAATTTATTTTTAAAAGTGCACGCAAATGAAACATTTTGTTTTAGGTCAAACAAAAGGTTTTGATCAACCCCAAATGATTTTTGTTCACTTTTGATTCACTGAAATATTTTGGAATTTTCTATTTGTTAGGGGTGAATATGACACAGAGACCCTTTGACAAAGGGTCCCATTTTTTGTAAACTCCTCTTACCTCGGACCTGTCAAATTCATTTCACCAAACACATATCTTGCAGGATTTTTATCCATAAGGGATATCGTGAGGTGCTACAGAAAGCTTGTAATTTGTCAAAACTAATACTCCTTGCAAGATGTATGTACGGGTAATTTGTCAAAACTAATACTCCTTGCAAGATGTATGTACGGGTAATATTTAAGGAATAATATGTTTATACTGAAAGTGTGCTTTATGGATTAAGGGCTTGTCTACACTTAAAACGCTGCAGTGGTGCGGGTGTGCCGCTGCAGCACCTCAGTGAAGATATTACCTATGCCAACAGGAGGACTTCTCCCATTGGTGTAGGTAATTCACCTCCCAAGATGCCATAGCTAGGTCCTGTTGACTTAGCACTGCCTACATCAGAGGTTAGGTTGGTTTAACTGCAGTGTTTAGGAGAGTGAATTTTTCCCACTTCTGAGTGTTGTAGTTATACTGACCTAATTTCCTAGTGTATACCAGGCCTTAGAGTACAAACTTTAGAGTTAATCACCAAGAAGTAATGGGCCTCGGGGAAGGACCATGCAAGCAAGAGCGAGTTGTCACTCCTCCCTAATCAGCCAGTCAGTTAGTGCAAGGCTCAACTGACCAGCCTTGCCCTCTCCCAAAATTATCAATGAAAAACCATCAGAGAAACCATCAAACAATTGAAACACATTAGAATTGAAATAGGAACATTACAACAGACAGAGCTTCACCATGTCTGTGAATAGAAGCAAAAGCCTGTTTTAGTATAACAGTGTGTAGGGAAAGACACTCTAGATCCATTCATTCCCTTGGGGAGTAAGGGTGCTTTCATGGAAGTTTCGGATGCTGGTTACTAAGAAACCATCCAGCTCTTCAATAAACTGAGCTTTTGGGTGGGAAATCTACAATATTAGAAAGGAAAGATAATTATTGATAAATGTAGATCCAGGTTTTTATTTTATAATTTTGTATTGTAACAACACGTTTCTGACACTCTCATTTCTAGTTAAATCTTTATTCTTAAATAAATCACCTTTTGTTTTATCATAAGTGCTCACAAGCACTGTGTGGTTTACAGGACTGGTGATTTAAAGTAAAACTGATAAACTGGGACACACTGCAGTGGATCTGTGATTGGGGGCAGTGAATCTGGGATTTCTTAGAGTAGCCAGTGTCAGGGGCTGGATATCACAGGGGAATGATTCAAAGGGACTCAGGGATTGGAATGCACCTGTTGTTAATATGCAAGGCGAAGTTAGAACTGGCATAGCCTAGAGGGGAGTGCTGGAGTGGCTAAAAGGCTAGTTGTGTTAAGGAGCTGACACACAGCTACCACAAGAAAGACTCCCTCTTACTGGAAGCAGGGGATAACAAGGTGACAAAGGGCTGGTCCACACTAAGCCCCCAGCTCGAACTAAGATACGCAACTTCAGCTACGTGAATAACGTAGCTGAAGTCGAAGTATCTTAGTTCGAACTTAAAGGTACTTACCACGGGTCCACACGTGGCAGGCAGGCTTCCTCTTCGACTCCGCCTACTCCTCTCGCAGAGCAGGATTACTGGCGTCGACGGCGAGCACTTCCGGGATCAATTTATCGCGTCTAGACAAGACACGATAAATCAATCCCAGAAGATCGATTGCTTGCCGCCAAACCAGCAGGTAAGTATAGTCGTACCCTTACAGACCTGGGTACCCCAAGAACTGTCACAGTGAACTAATTTTTTATTTTTTTGAGAATTGCCAACAAATTGAAAATTGCTTGCCCAGCTGTATTTTCACGGCTTCAGATATTCATAGTGAATTACTCCAAAATTAATCACTTAATTTTCCACAAAGTATTCAAAGGCATTAGTTCTCATTGGGGACAAAACAGCAAGACAAAGTTAAAATACCTATACAAAGGTATTTAACTTCTAAAAGTTAACGCTAGTATCTCAAATTTCTTTTAAACAATAAAAAAAAATATTTCTGATAGACGACCATACCGAGAAATTGGAGACAGAAAGTTTCTTGTTTTTTGTGGAAAGTATGTATGTTTAGGGAAGGAAAAGAGGTGGAAAACTTGGCTTTCTCTGGAATGGACGCAAACGTGCTTATGAAAATTGTCCCTCCATAATATGAATTCAAGTCTTCCATATTGAGAACTACTCATTCCTTATTTTGGTTATAAGTTCAAAGGCTATTAGTTCTATAGTGAATTTCAGTTTACCACCTAAGGCCTGCATCTGATAAGTTTCTCGTTGTTTGTTGGACATCCCGGGTTAGTCCATTTTTTAAGCTGGGAGTATAGTAAGCTTGCATATAACATAATTTGTTATTAAATAATATAAACTTGATTACAAAAACTGATCCTTATGACTCCTCACTATCTTTCTTTCCATCTTTTAAGAAAGTTCCATTCTCCCTTAATTTTCTGTCAACTGTTTTCCTGGTTCATGACTCTTCACACTTTGGCTGTTCACTTCTATTATGAAACTTTGTCAGTTACTTTTGAAAACCTAATTATGTTATGCATATTATGTTAATTAAATTACATTACCACCACTTGTCTGTTCTGGCAATAGTATCTACAAATATATCCAAAATTATAATCAGGCATGACCATTTTTTTTCATGAGGCTGGTTATCCTTAGCTACACTGCATTTTTTCAGGGTGTAGATCTGTCCATCCTCCCTGCCCCATGTGATCTTTCAATGTAGCTTCTGAATGTTTCCCTCTCCAGCAAAAATCATCAGATTTTCTAGTATTTAGTTTCCAAATATCTTGTACACGATGTCATTAAGATAATCTCTTTGTATCCTTCCTGAATGGCGTAACCTTTATGAAAATGTATGTGAAAGCGTCTTCATCATTTCCCATTTCTTGTAGCAGTTTTGCATGTAATTTGTTTACATCTGATGTCTTGCCAACTTCAACTCCATTGGGCCTGTGGTTTAGGGCACCATTGCCTGCAGTCACCTTTAAGCCAGGAAAAATCCAAGTCCCAATATGAAAGGATTTAGAGAGATGCCTTGTATTAAAACCATTTCTAGCACTTTTTGGGTGAAGTTTGCAATTCCTGCACTGTTCCAGAATCATCAAGTATTTTGAAAAAGTTTAAAAAACAAAAAACCTAGGGCCAGATTTACGGACATTTAGTATCCTATTTAAAGTAATGCCATTGAAATTAATACGGCTCTCACAGAGCGTTACTAAAATCTGGTCCTTTATTTTGATCTTAGTTTCTCTACTCAGCCTTTAGGACTATTTTTATAAAAATCACTTATAACCTATCACTGCATTATTGTGGGGTATTCGGCATTATTCCTCTGTTGCTCTATTTAAAGGACACTAATTTTAGTTTTTACTCTTCGTTGTTTGTTATATCCCATTAGAAGCTTTAAAATGTTTTTCCTATTTTGTTCTTTTCAGTTTGGTAAACAGAGGTGGTTGTTTTTAGAATGAACTTTAATTAATATGATTGTTTAGTTTTTTAATATGACATGAACATACAGGCAACTTGAAGTGGCGTGGCATGCCAAAGCCTCATTTGTGCACCAGCATAATCAATTATGTCAGAACAGCTCTGAAAAGTATTTTTAAGGCCATTTAGGGCTACATTTTCAAAGTATTTGTTTGTCTTGCACATTCTAACTCCAGCGTATATGCTCTCAGGCCTGTAGGCATGTGCATAGTGTGCTTTTCACAGCACACACAAGTATGTGTAAACTTTTGAAAGCCTGAATCCTAATTTTCTAAACTTAATTTAGATTTTCTTTACAGTGAAGTGGTATGTGTTTGTATAAAATATGACTAGCCACTAGAATCCCAAATGACATTCCAAAAATTTTATATAGACTAATTTTTTAGTTCTAACAACACTGATAATTTCCCTCAACTTCTCTTTAGTGTGTTTTCCTCATGCCTACTTATACAACAGGAATATTTTAAACAGCTTTTTAAAATTCTACTCTTTGAAGTTTGTGGCAATTTCTCAAAAATTGTTTAACTTTCTATTTTCAATTTATCCCAGAGTCAAAGAGGTCATCAGTGATAGATGATCAAGGAGAGAGAGGAATAGATCCCAGCACCATAAGGCAGACTGAAATATGCTGATGGAGAGTTTTAGGGAAAAAGTGTGTGTAATGTTGAAGTGAATCCTAAAATGACTGGAGAATCAGTTGTTATTTGAGGAAACGGATGACGTGGTCATTCTTTAGTGCCTAGATTCCATGGTAATGAGTGTATTAGAAATGCAAGTTTGGATTTTTTTTGTACCTGAGGAAAGTCATATAGCATATTGGAACCCTCTCAAAATGTGAATGCCTTGAGCATTTTTTTCCTGTTTATCTTTTAAACATCTAACTTCAATAACCTTATTTTTATATATTGTAAGACAAAAAATGCAAATTCAAATTCTACAAGCCCCTAGGGTTGCCAACTTTCTACTCGCACAAACACCTGTGCCCTGCCCCTTCTCTGAGGCCCCACCCCCGCTCACTCCATCCCACCCCTCCCTCTGTTGCTCGCTTTCCCCACTCTCACTCATACACTCATTTTCACCGGGCAGGGGGTTGGGGTGTAGGAGGGGGTGAGGGCTCTGGCTGGGGGTGCGGGCTCTGGGGTGGAGCCAGGAATGAGAGGTTTGGGGTGGAGGAGGGTGCTCCGGGCTGGGGGGGTGGAGCCGAGGGGCTCAAAGTATGGGAGGGGGCTCCCGGCTGAGGCAGGGGGTTGGAGTGTGGGAGGGGGCTCGGGCCGTGGGGTTAGGAGGGGGTACAGGTTCTGGGTGGAGCCAAAAATGAGGGGTTCAGTGTGGGAGGGAGCTCTGGGCTGGGGCCGAGGGGTTCGGAGTGCGGGAGGGGGCTCCACACTGGGGCTGAGGGGTTCGGAGTGCTGGAGGGAGATCAGGGCTGGAGCAGGGGGTTGGGGTGTGGAGGAGTGTGAGGGCTCTGGTGTGGGGTTGGGTATGAGGGATTTGGGGTGTAGGAGGGTGCTCCAGGCTGGGGCCGAGGGGTTCAGAGTGTGGGAGGGAGATCAGGGTGTAGCAGGGGGTTGGGGTATGGGAGGGGAACAGGTGTGCAGGCTCTGAGTGGCGCTTACCTCAAGCAACTCCCAGAAGTAGCGGCATGGCCCCCCTTCTGCTCCTACATGAAGGTGCGGCCAGGCAGCTCTGCACACTGCTCCATCTGCAGGCACCACCCCCACAGCTCCCATTGGCACACAGAGCCCCCTGGCTGCCCTAGGTGTAAGAGCTGGAGGGGGGACGTGCCGCTGCTTCCGGGAGCCATGCAGAACCACGGCAGGCAGGGAGCCTGCCTTAGCGCCACTGTACAGCGGACCGGATTTTTAACGCCCCAGTCAGTGGTGGTGACCAGAGCCACGAGGGTCCCTTTTCAACCGGGCATTCCGATCAAACCGGACATCTGGCAACCCTACAAGCCCCTTTCATATTTTTAAAGAAGGTGTTTGCTTTATCTTATGAAGCCCAGAGGTGATCCATTTTACCCTAAAATTGTGATGTCTGAGCAGAGGACATCTGTAGAATTTAAAATCTTCTCTAAAAGAATTATTTCCCCTCCCCAGTCATTCAAAATGTGGGAAAAGGGGATAATTAGGAGGAACAAATTAATCCTTCAGCATGAATTAATTAATTTCAAATCTCTGTAAGGAAGGGATTCACCATACATGGTGAGTGGAATGGGGAAGTGCCACCACTGCGGTCCTGTCTCCAGATGGGCGTTGTTCAGGGTTGGAGATCTATTTGTGGGGAGTGAGTGGGGCTCGTTTGCTTACCCACATTTTTTTACTTCCACCTTGTAAACCAGGGGGAATCCATTCAACCGTTATAGTCAATGCAGAAATGCCATACTGGCAAGGTATGGGGAAAAAGTTGCAAGAGGCTTTTTGGAAACAGCCAGCCAGCCATGTCCTCTGAATGAGAGCTGTAGTTTCTGGGGTCAGAATCTTGCCTGTTTCCACACAGATTCTTTAAACAGAATCATCTGTTGAAAATACTGACTATAACCTTAGAATTTTCCTCCCAGTGATCCCCACCAGGGGCATCTTGTGGGTTTTTTTGCAGCAGGGAAAAACTTGGTCTCACGGTACTGCATCCACAATTTTGGTGTAATTGGGTCATCATCGTTAGACTACAACATTTCTCTACCACACTGAGGAAACCTATAGCAGCCCTGTACAAATATGTTCTAAATTACTGAATTGCCTCTACAAATCCCATATGAAAACCTGTGCACCTTCTAGAGTGAATTTATAGAATCATTTTAAGTCAGACAACTCCAGTTCCTGGTAAATAATCCAGTTTACATACAGAAAGCAAAGTAGGTTATCATGTCTGCTTACAAAATCTTTGTGTGTGTGCTCTTGAATGTGAGTTAGGACAGGACAAATATGCATGCACTCACTTGAAATTCTGTTTCTATTCTAGCATTAAATGACTTTGACTTTGAAGAAACTACACCAGACTCCTAACTCTGCTTATGTTATCTTAGGCCTTGGCTACACTCGGGACTTCCCAGCGCTGACGTGGCAGCACTGTGAAGCGCGAGTGTAGTCATGCTGCCAGCACTGCGAGAGCTCTCTCGCAGCGCTATATATACTCCACCTCTCCGAGGGGAATAGTTTGCTGCGCTGCGAGCGAGCGTGCAGCGCTGCAGGCTCTGATTACACTGGCGCTTTACAGCGCTGTACTCGCTGTGCTCGGGGAGGGGGACCGTTTTCACACCCCTGAGCCAGCAGGTTGCAGCGCTGTACAGCACCAGTGTAGCCAAGGCCTTAGGTTGGTTAGTAAACTTCTTTTGGCTGGTGTACAGATATTTAACAAAAATACATTCTTTTGGTTACGCTAGAATAAATAGCAAAATAAAACATTTGCTCAACGGAAAAGAGTGGTAGCAAATAGTCTATTTTAAAGCATTAAGGAAGAAAGATTATACATACAGCCTATAGATTTTTAGAGAGGATTTGAAATGTCCATTTCATTTGAAAGATCTATCATAGGATTTAATCAAAATAAATGTATGGAGGCCTTCTAGTTATTTTGGTTCATGGTAAGAATATTTTTTTTATTCTCTCTTTTGGTTTGAAATTGTGGATGTTTAATTAAGATTATCTTTTTCTAGGATTTCCATTTGAACAGAGTTAATCTAGAGGAATCTTCAGGAATGGAAAATTCTCCAGCAGGGGCTAGACCAAAGAAAAAGAATAAAAAATCATATGACTTAACTCCAGCTGATAAATTTTGGCAAAAGCATAAAGGCAGGTGAGCTGAACAATTCCAGATTTTATATTTAAATTAGTCAACTTCTAATGAAGAATTACCCTTAACATACTAATATTTTTTCCATGTCTTTGAGGAAGTGTGATAGAGCATTTGTGCAAAGGGGGTCATAAGCCACATTACTCTACGCAAAGAACTCTGTGTAATTTCATAAAATAAGCATGTTTGGTATAGTTCAATCTATGTAAATAGTGTAGAATTAATCTCATTTTAAGGGATTCATTAGCAGTTTTACTTTAGGAATGTTTGAATGTTCCTTTGAATAAAAGCATACAATTGACAAATATGTTTGAAAATTGAGTAGATGCTTTTTATTTAATTCTAAAGGCACTATTAGCCTAGTTTCTCATGTACCTGTGGAGTAAGATTTCATTTGTAAAAAATGCTTTGAAATGTGTTCCCAGTTCAGGGGGAAAATCAGATTGGATTTATAGAGAGATGTGGAGTTCTTTGGTAATATGGAAAATGCTAAATTAAACATAATCTCTTAATTCTTATGATTCACAAACACGGTAGTGGAGTGCCCTGGATGTGCTAAGAAAGAGTTCTGTGTGAGCAAAGCTATAAAAGAATGAAAACTGAAAACCAGCACTGGAGAGACAAACTCTGCTGTTTAGTGTGGACTGGTCCCATTATTAGATTTAAAGAAAGATGTCATCTGATCCATTTGGATATCCCAATACTTTACTGTTTTGAATGTTTATGAAAATGAAATTACTTAGGATGGAGACCTCATGATTAGTAGATTTAGTCCCTTCAGGTAAAATAGTTGAGTAATTGCTTTATACACTAATCCTTACCTATTGCAGTAGCTTTACTTTTAGGGTTTTGTGGAAATATATTTAATATCTACAGCAATTTGAAACACTGATGTTAGTGGATCTGCTGGGACAGTCATTTTACCTCTTTATATTCATCTGCTTTGGGGGGATTTTTTTTGTTATGTAGAGAGTATGCATCTATGGTTCCATCACTATGTATTAATTTTTATAAGTGGATTTAATAAAGCATATAAAAAGTAATGGATATTTGTACTGAAAGCTTAAGCATATGTTTGATTACTCTCATATATTAATTATGTTCTGTATTTTTGATGCTTCATTATTATAATAGTGAGTTGGTATTTCATAAATATTTCTGAAAGGCATTTCAACAGTTATTTTGATCATACAAACCAAGTGGTTCTACTGTTTAAATTTGACTGCTTAACAGAACCTGATATATAATATTGCTTTAGTCCTTTCCCAGAGGTAGCAGAGTCTGTTCAGCAAGAGCTGGAATCCTACAGAGCCCAAGAAGATGAGGTCAAAAGGCTTAAAAGTATTATGGTAAGGTTTGTTTAACAAATATATTTTTTGTTTAACATTTTGTTTTTATATAATATATGGGAATACGTGTATAGGGCTTTGTTCCATGCTTTGAAAACATCAGCATCAACAAATGTTGTTCTTCGAGTGATGGTCCCTACGTGGATTCCAAGCATGGGTATGCATGCACGCCATGCGCCAGAACCGGAACTATTCCTAGTAGTATCCGTTGACCCACATCTGCATCAGCCATGTGGCATGTCCGAAGCTTTAAGAGGCAGTGCAGGTCAACGCAGCTCCAGTTCCCTTTTACCGCCGCATGGTCAGAGTTGGAATCTTTCTTCCTCGGTGCTCTTAGCTTGTTAAAAGAACTGCTTCTGTCCATTGTACATATTTTTTCTTTAGTGTAGTTTAGTAGTTGTCTGTTCATCGTTAATTAGTTGGCTGGTTACTTTCCGTTGGACTTATCCCCTCTGGGGACTCCCCCTGGCTTGGGGACTGTACTCTGGCAAGCTGGGTTTAAATATTGCGCTTCATGCCCACGCGCCTTCTCTGTGAGCGATGTGCATCAATTTTGTCTTTATTGCCTTGGCAAGGCTCACATTGCTGCACATTGCTCCATCTGCCGATCATTCCTACGGCTCACCCGGGAGGCTAGAGAACTCCACCTCCGCAAACACCTCATGGAAGAGGCAATGCGCCCAAGTGCACTCCCAGATCTGGGATCCATGGATCCACTGGAATGGCATTCAACACTGGCAGTGAGCGCCTCTCTGGGGTCTTCCCACCCAGCACCGGTGCACCCACCAAAAGCCCACCGTGTGCACATAAAGCACACCCATGGGCATAAGGGTGGCTCCCCGACGGGGGCCGCCCCCAAGCGCAGTGTTGCCTCCACAAGCCATGTCAAGTCGGGTGAGAAGTCGCGCGCCGACTTGGACACTCCTGCTCCGAAGATGTCCCGCTCCAAGCACAAGTCCAAGCTGCGCTGGCACCAGCCACAGTGACTGTCTCGCTACCAGTGCCCCCAGTTCCATCCACTCCACCAGGTCTGTCCAGACTTGCCTGCCTGGTGCCAAGCATGCTAGGACATTTAACGGCTGAGCTTATGCTACCATATATGGGCCTCCGGGTCCCCTGCCACGCTTCACCTGCCATCCCCTATGGACGAGTTGCTCCTGCTCCATCCTTCTCTGCTCCACCCTGCCCTTCTCTGCTGGGCCAGAGGTGCCTTTATTGCTCCTGGACCATCCTCCTGCACTGATGGTTCCACTGGCTCCTCCCCTACCAGACTCATCTTCCGAGTCTGAGTGGTCCTCCTACCCAGACCCCATCTTCTCGCCTGCATGGTCCTTCAGTCTGGATCCTTGCCGCCAACTGTACCCTCCAGTATACGCCCCGTCAGCTGACCTATGGTACCCCTACACCTCGGCACCACCACTGCCTGGTCACCTCTATGCCTGGCCCTACTGGGCTTCCTGGATGCCCTATTATGAGCATGGAATGCCATCTCCTTCATGGCACCAGTTGTCCCTGACGCACACAGCCCCTCCCTTCTTCTTCGAGGACCCTTCGGCCGTCTCCACTCTGGCGGCACCAGCAGGCACCTTTGCCAACCCCAGTCGATATGGGCGTCTCCTCGTCTCTGGATGATGCTATCATTCTCCCCCATTCTCTCACCTCTTGCCAACCTCGTGCCATACCAGGACTTTGGGGAATGGCCACATCCCTTAGGCTGCCTGTCGAAGACGTTCAGGACCCGTGAGATCAATTCCTAGACATCTTACAATCTTCTGGACCCTCGTGTACTGCACTCCCTGTTCACAATGCCCTTCTACAACTGCCCAGACCACCTAGCACACCATAGCCTCCAGTGCCCCAACACCAAAACAGGCAGAATGCCAGTACTTCATGCCCTATACGGGCATGGACTTTCCTTTCACCCACATGCCCCCAACTCCCTGGTGGTCCGAGCCGCGACCGAGCCAACTACATCTATGGTCCACGCCCCCTGATTGGGCCACCAAGAAGTTGGACCTCCTGGGATACCAGGTCTATTCTTCTGCTGGCCTCCAATTCCACATTGTCAGCTACCAGGCCATCCTGGCCAAGTATGACTTCCTTTCATTTTCCAAACTCATGGACTTCCAGGCCTTCCTCCCCCCGGAGAGGCAGCAGGACTTCCAACGTCAACTGGATGAAGGCAAGTTAGTGGCCAAGGTCACTGTCCAGGACACGGTCAATGCTGCCTCATACTTTGCCAGGACTCCCAGCTTTCCAAAAGAAGTCCAGACCACTTTTGAGGACCTCCCCTTCGACAACCACAGGTTCAGAAACAAAACAGACGAGTCCTTCCATTCCCTCAAGGACTCTCATGCCAGCTTATGCCACGTACCAGCCTTACCACCAACCTTACCCCCAGCGCCCACCCTATTCTTCTCAGCATTGTCTGCTCTCGCAACGAACTTGCTACGCTTTCTATTTCCACCCTGCCTTGAGGTTCCTCCAAGCAGCCCTTTTGACTCCTTCCCCAAGACCCGCGAACCTCCCCCCTCTCCTCTCACTACTCCACAGGTGGTTTTCTGGGGCCGCCTTAGCCGCTTCACTCGCAACTGGGGCAAGATTACCACCAACCACTGGGTGCTGGAATATTGTCTACCAGGGATACCTCATCTAATTTCTCTCCTTCCTGCCTCGCTGCCCACCTGAGGAGCGCCCTGCCACGTTATCACACTCTCACTTCCTCTGAGAGGAAGCGGATACCCTCCTCCAGAAGGCCACTATAGAACTCATTCAACAGTGCTACCATTGCCAGGGCTTCTATTCCTCCTATTTCCTTGTGTCAAAAAAAAGGAGGTGGCTTCCACCCTATCTTGGACCTCTGAACAGATTTATTCACAAGTTCCATTTCCGGATGGTCACCCTCCCTCTCATTATCCTCTCCCTTTCCCATGGAGCCTGGTTCACCACTCTTGATACAAAGGATTCAATGGATGCGGCAGTGGGCCATGCTGTTCTCCACACTTCTTCTGAGCCCTTGTGCCCGCCTCCTACCTGAGCACTGCTCGCTACTCTCCGATGCTTGGAACCACATAGGGACCAACTCTCTCTCTCTCTCTCTCGAAGAGGTTACTTACTGTAACTGGAGGTTCTTTGAGATGTGTGGTCCTTATCTGGATTCCAATCCTGCCCTCCTTCCCCTCTGCTCCTGGCTCCTCTCCTGCTTGGTAAGAGGCATCAAGCTGCGCAGCCTCCTAAAGCCTTGGACGGACACACGGCGACGCACTATGCACGTACAGGTCAATGGAAGCTACTATGAACAATTCTGGCTATGGCACATGGCGCACGTGCGCACCCATGCTTGAAATCCACATAGGGACCACATATCCCAAAGAATTTCCAATTATAGTAAGTAACCTCCTCTCCTTTAGCTCATGCCAGTTCTCACTATCTTGACTGACACATTCTGGGAAGGGAAGCACTTTGGATGTAAAATGATGATAGGGCAAAAAGGGTGCCAGGAAGTTGTGCGGAAATAAACATTTTAATATACAGCTAGATAAGGTATACTTTAAAACCAGGTTTTTAGAAAATTTGAAGTAATAAAAGAAGATAATGCATGTGGAAGACTTCAGGTCATTGCAAAATATCACTTCATCCTCTGAAGTGAATTCACTATTGTAAATACATAAACATGATTATTTGCCTGAATTTATTGTGATAATATTGCAGCATTTCCAAATGAGACTTAGAAGGATGTGTTCATAAAAGTATGCAGTGACTCACAGAGTTACGGGGCTGCTGTTCTAAATAATCAATTTAACAACACTGATCTCTTAATATGTATCAGAGACTTAATTATTTAAGTATTTGAAAATTGTAGTGTGGAGTAAACAGGTTCATATGTTAACAGCCACTCCAGAAATGCACAGCAGTTTTAATCTGTCTGGGTCTGGTTTGAAGACAAACATGTTGAAAATAGCCCCTCCTAAATTCCTTGTAAGGTGGTGACAGACTTCAGCTTTGATCCAAACACCTTGCTAACGTTCTTTCCATACCACCATATACAACGCAGTGAGAGACTTCTCCATGAGCTGTGAAATTCTTTGAATTATTATCTAAAATGGATTATGGCCTTTAGGAAGCCCACCTTCCTTTTTGTTTCAAATGGCATCTGTACAATGTGTTTTTTCTAACTTCTAGACTTTCATTTATAATTATAAATTATATATGCATGTACCCAGTAGAAGTATTACTATCTGGACACTATCAGTGTAAAATAGAGAAGAAATAAATTAACCATATTTACAAATATGGTTTTGTGTCTACAGCATACATGGTTGTACCTTAATGAAACTCTTTCCACAGGGAATTGAAGGGGAGGATGAAGGAGCAATAAGTATGCTTTCTGATAATACAGCTAAGCTAACTTCAGCTGTTAGGTAAGTAATTAATAAAGCACTAGTAGTGTAGGTAAAATAGCTTTCCATTAGTTATATTTTCTGCTATTTTGATTTTAATATCTCCTGATGATTTTACCAACTTTCAAAATTTCAATCAGAATGTTAAGCAAGAATTTAGATGTTTGTTGCCCAGTATGGCAAAATCTCAAAAAATAGACTTTGGAGGAAATTGTTCTTTTTTCAGTGATTGTCTGCATGGATTCTGCTTCTGGTGCGCATGCAGTCCATTAGTGTGAGATTGGATTCTACTGGCCAGCAGAACCCATTGGGACTAGATGTCCTCACATGCCACACCCTTATCCAAGGACAAAAGGGGTGGAGTAGGCCCAACAGTTCCTTAACTTCCTTTTTACCACCTATGGGGGAGACACCGAACCATGTACTTTACTTTGCACACTGTGAGACTACTTGTTAGGCTAGTTTATTATACTTGAATGGTTAATTAGCATAAATAGCATAATTAACAGTTGTAGTTTAACACCCATTGGCAAAATGATAAGATTCATCACTAGGAATTCGTTTTAGGTATAGAGTTACCCCCAATAACGGGTACTTAGACGCTCAGGGAGTCTAGAGAGGCTATAAAAATAGAGGACTCAGTAATAATGGGGGATTTCAACTACCCCATAGCAACTGGGTACATGTCACCTCCAGAAGGGATGCAGAAATAAGGATTCTAGATACCATTAATGACTGCTTGTTGGTGCAGCTAGTCCTGGAACCCCCAAGGGGAGAGACCATTTTTGATTTAATCCTAAATGGTGCACAGGATCTGGTCCAGGAGGTGAATATAGCTGAACTTCTTGGTAATAGCTACCATAATACAATTAATTTTAACATCTTTGTGGGTGGGGGAAAAAACCAAAAAGCCTACCACAGGCTTTTTAACTTCAGCATTTAACTTCAGAAAGGAGAACTACACAAAAGTGAGGAAGATATTTAAACAGGAATTAAAAGGAACAGTCACGAGTGAAATGCCTGCAAACTGAATAGAAACTTTTTAAAAACTGCCATAACACAGGCTTAAACTAAATGTATACCCCAAATTAGAATATTAAGAGGACCCCAAAAATGCCACCATGGCTAACCAACAGAGTAAAAGAAGCAGTTAGAGGCAAAAAGGCATATAAAAATTGGAAGTCAAATCTTACTGAGGAAAATGGAAAGAAGAATAAACTCTGGTAAGTCAAGTGTAAAAGTATAATTAGGCAGGCCAAAAAAGAATTTGAAGAGCAACTAGCAAAAGACTCAAAAACTAACAGCAAAGAATGTTTTAAGTACATCAGAAACAGGAAGCCTGCCAACCAATCAGTAGGGCCAATGGGAAATCAAGGTGCTAAAGGAGCACTCAAGGGAGACAAGGCCATTGTAAAGAAATTAAATGAATTCTTTGCATCAGTCTTCACTGCAGAGGATGTGAGGGAGTTTCCCACAGCTGAGACATTCTTTTTAGGTGACAGATCTGAAATGCTATTCCGGATTGAGGTGTCTGTAGAGGAGGTTTGGGAACAAATTGGTATATTAAACAGTAATAAGTCACCAGAACCAGATGGTATTCACCCAAAAGTTTTGAAGGAACTCAAATATGAAATTGCAAAAATACTAACTTTGACAAGGTCCCTCACCAAAGGCTCTTAAACAAAGTAAGCAGTCATGGTATAAGAGGGAAGCTCCTGTCATGGATCAGTAACTGGTTAAAAGACAGGAAACTAAGGGTAGGAATAAAAGGCCAGTTTTCAGAATGGAGAGAGGTAAATAGCTCTGTCCCCCACGGATCTGTACTGGGACCGTTGCTGTTCAACATATTCATAAATGATCTGGAAAACGGGGTAAACAGTGAGGTGACAAAGTTTGCAGACAATAAAAAAGTACACAAGATAGTTAAGTCCAAAGCTGACGCAAAGAGAGACTAAGGGATCTCACAAAATTGCTTGAATGGGCAACAAAATGGCAGATGAAATTTAATGTTGACAAATGCAAAGTAAATATAATCCCAATTATGCATACAAAATTATGGAATCTAAATTATCTTTTACCACTCAAGAAAGAGATTTTGGAGTCCTTGCGGATAGTTTTCTGAAAACATCCGCTCAATGTGCAGCAGCAGTCAAAAAAGGAAACAATTTTAGGAGCCGTTAGGAAAGGGGTAGATGATAAGACAGTAAATATAATGCCACTATAGAAATCCATGGTACATCCACACCTTGAATATTGCATGCAGTTCGGGTCACCCCATCTCCAAAAATATATCTTAGAAATGGAAAAGTTACCAAGACATGCAACAAAAATGATTAAGGGCATGGGAACAGCTTCCATCTGAGGAGAGATTAAAAAGACTAGCACTATTCAGTTTGGAAAAGAGATGACTAAGGAGGGGATATGACAGAGGTCTATGAAATCATGAGTGGCGTGAAGAAAGTGAATAAGGGATTATTTACTCCTTCATGTAATGCAAGAACCAGGGGTCACCCAGTGAAATTAATAGGCAGCAGGTTTAATAGAAACATGAGGAAGTACTTTTTCCACACAATGCACAGCTAACTTATGGAACTCATTGCAATGGGATGTTGTAAAGGTCAAACTATAACTGGTTTCATAAAAGAACTAATTAAGGTCATGGATGATAGGTCCATCAATGATTATTAGCCAAGATAGTCATGGATACAACCCCATGCTCTGGGTTTCCTTAAGCCTCTGACTGTCAGATGCTGGGAGTGGACGACAGGGGATAAATCACTTGGTGATTGCCCTGTTCTGTTCATTCCCGCTGAAACTTCTTGCATTGGCCATTGTCGGAAGACAGGATAGTAGGCTAGACTCAGTATGGCTGAGCCAAAACCCTGACATTTTAAACTTATCGCTCTTGCAAGGCTGGTATATGGCCTTACGGCTCATATTGTGTCCCTCAGGTGCATTGGCTGGTCACCAAGTACCCACAGGTACCACCTGAAACTGCGGTCCATATCACCAGTGATGAATACTCTAGGTGTCTGTTTTGTCTCAGTGAAGGACACGTCACTGGCAAATGTTTAATCTGTCTCTCCTTTTCCAAAAGAATGCACAAAGGCCTGATAGTCCTTCTCAAGCTTTCTTCTGGAGCTATCAAAAAGGGCCTCCTCAGTGTCTGAAGCTAAAAATCCTGTCAAGCTGGCTCGTTTGCTCTTGGCTAGTGTTCTGGTGAGATGCAGCCGTACACCAAGGTCCTGTGTTCATTCTTCATCAAAGACATTGAACCCCTCGGCCACTGACTCTACGCCCAGTTGTTGTCAGGAAGGGTTAGGAAGGAGCAGAGTTCCCAGGGTAAGAATAGACAAAGGTCACCCTCCCTGGTGCCTAGTAAGATGAGCCATGTCTCTGTGTTGGTTCATGTCCCTCAATGAAAAAGCAGTTTACGGCCCTGATTGGATCCCT
This sequence comes from Malaclemys terrapin pileata, assembly GCF_027887155.1. Classification (NCBI taxonomy): domain Eukaryota; kingdom Metazoa; phylum Chordata; order Testudines; family Emydidae; genus Malaclemys; species Malaclemys terrapin. Next base: position 103,810,040 of record NC_071508.1, read on the forward strand.
CTGATGTATTAACTGGTCACAGAGTACCCATGGTCCATATTTCCCCCAGTAACAACACCTCAGTACTGATGTCAGTACTGTAACACGTGATAGCAATCCTCTCTGAGCCCATGACTCTGCCATCAACCTTCATGGTGCAGATGTGTCTGGTGCAGACTTTCTCAATGCTGAAGATGTTTCCTGTACTGAGTCATCTCATGGTGATGACACAGCTAGAGTCACCCCTGCTATCCTCATCTGCCATTTTTAAGTGCTTCTGTCTCTGGACCGATGAGTTCTGGAATTGAAACACTGACTGGGTTTTGGGAGGGCCATAAGACACCTGAATAGTGCAACTTCATTATTTGAGTGTTGATTTTCTTCCATCTCTTCAAAATATAGTAGGGAGATATCTGCCACCCATATACTTTGTTCTCGTGGGAGTTGTACTGATCCGATAGGGAGACCAGGGATCATCTTTCCAAGCACATGTCAGGGTTCCTGTGAGAAACATTCTTTTTGGTTTCTACCCCCATGTCCTCCAGCCCTGTACTATTTCAGCATGAAATCTTGGCCATTTTGGGCTCCCATCTAGGAAATCTTCCTTTACTGCTCTCTTCTTCCAGAGTTAAATCTTCCTCCACTCCACTGGCTGCCTGAACAGTGTGGTGTTCTGCACTTGTCAGCTTTCCCCCAGCCCTGGTTTAAAAAATCCACTACAGCCTTTTTAATTTTACATGCCAGTAGTCTGGTTCCATTTTGGTTTATGTGGAGCCAATCTCTCCTCTATAGGCTACTCCTTCCCCAAAATGTTCCCCAGTTCTTAATAAACCTAAATCCCTCCTCCTTGCACCATCATCTCATTCATGCATTGAGACCTTGCAGTCCTGCCTGTCTTACTGGCCCTGCATGTGGAAATGGAAGCAATTCAGAAAATGCCACGTTGGTGGTCCTGGACTTTGATCTGTTACCTAGCAGCTTAAATTTGACCTCCAGTACCTCTCTCCTACCTTTCCCAAGTCATTGATACTTGCATGTAGCATAGCCACCAGTTCCTCCCCAGTGCTACCTATAAGTCTGTCTTAATATCTCATGAGATCTGCTATCTTTACATTCAGCTGGCAATTTACCATGTTCTCCTGGTTATCATAAACCCAACCATCTATGTTTCTAGTAATCAAATCCCCACTACTATTGCCTGTCTCTTCCTAGTAAGTCCCTGCCCCCCAGAGGGATATCCTCCATGCAAGAGGATATCATGACATCATCTGGAAGGTGGATCCCAACTATGGGATTGTTTCCTTCTACTCCAGCTAGATGCTCTCCCACCCCAAGACTTCCATCCTCCTTAACAGCACAGGGGCTGTTGGACAGGAGGTGGGACGGCTCTACTTTGTCTCTAAAAGTCTCTTCTCTGTACCCCACTGTCTCTCATTGTCCTCCAGTTCAGCCACTCTGGCCGCAAGAATCCATACTCCCTCTCTGAGGGCCATGAATTGCTCGCACCGCACGTGTACATACACCACCTGCTCCCAAGGCAGGCAATACATGTTGCACTCAATGCGATAAATTGGGTAGCCCCCACTCTGCTGCTGATCTTCTACCTATGGTGTTGGGTTTTTTTGGTTTGGTTGTTTTGTTTTACTCTTGTGGCTTTTTTTTAATGTAGCCTACATTTAGGGTATGTTTGTTAGGTGAATTGGGTTTTTTCTGTTTGTTCTGTCAGTTACTTTTCTTGGGAACTTGGTGCCTTTCTAATTGTTATCCCTTGGCCTTCTCTCTTTGCAGCCAAACTTTCCTTATGTTGGCAGCTCACTCAATTGCTGTGCTTTCTCACGGGCTCTCAGCTTAAGAAGGGGCTCTTGCAGGAGGCATCTAAATTTATGCCTGTGGCTAGGCTACACACACTTCCCACATCCTATTGATAATTGGGTCCTGACGTCTACTAGCTATCCCTGTGATCAAGGATAAACATTAATAGGTGATTATTCAGATGCCACAGTGACAAGCACCTCCAACAGGGCTGTGAGTCACAAGTACAGTGTGTCTGATCAATCCTTTTTGAATTGCATACCCCAGAACTAGACAGAGTACTCTAGCAGTGGTTGCACCAGTGCCAAATACAGAGGTAATATTATCTCTCTAAGCCTACTTGAGATATCTCTAGTTTGTTCCTAGATGTTTACATTTAGCTGTATTACTTTGCCCATACTGTGTATACATTAGTTGTTTTCTATCACTAAACTACAGCTATTTAAATTACCCACATTGAATATACTGTTTCTATGAGAACCTTAACTCTTGTATTTCCTGACTCCTTTGTTTTTCAGTTTGTAATCTTCACTTTTGCTTCTCATAATTTATGCATTTATTATAGTGAATGCACAACTCCACTAGAATGTGCACCTCAACGTTTTACTTTATATTCAATTTTTTCAGCTCTCTTCCAGAACTACTTGAAAAGAAAAGGCTCATCGATCTTCATACAAATGTTGCAACTGCTGTTCTGGAGCATATAAAGGTATCCCCACTGTGTGTTACAAAAATATAGAACTCCTTTATAAGTCAGCTTATCTCTGTCAAACCACAATACGGTTGACATTACTTAAAACTGGAGATATAGATCAGAATGGCATGTCTTTTCAAAAATAATACCTTGTCATATGATGTGTAGCTCTTTCCATCATTTGGTCTTGCAAGATGTAACAGTGGGAGGAACTTTAATTTCAGTGTGTATGCACAACAGGGTGAAATAAATGTGTTCTGGCAACCTTGGGTCAAAATTGCTCACAGATTTAGTTCATCTATGTGTGATGGCTACGTTCTAGTGTTAAAATTTTAATGTGGGACGAAACTGTGACGTTGATTTTATGTGATTTTATGAAAATATACTAATGAGTGTGAATACAATGTAACTGGAATATACTTCATGCAAAAGGTCCCTTGTAAGGTACCATTACAAAGCTTATAATCTACTGAGTGTGGTCATCCTATTTGTATAAATGTATCACTCTTGCTGGCTCCAATCAACCAGAACAATTGACTGTGGATGGCTCTGTTTGCTTGCAGGCCTTCCTGTAAGTCAGGCTGGGATGAATGAGGGCTTGAAGTCTTATAGTGGCATGTGATCATGTCACCTGAACTGAAATCCATCTTTAACCTGGTGCTTTTCCATTTAGAAGGAGGGGTGGGAAGCCAGAGAGGGACAAAGGATTCCTGCCTTATGCAAAAGATATATAAGGGGGTGGAACAGAACAAAGGAGGCTGCAATCATGAGAAATCCCCTGGCTTCCACCTGAGCTGGAACAAGGGCTGTACCAGGGGAAAGGATTGTGCCCAGATTAGGAAGAGGTCCAGTCTGTGATAAAAGCTTATTGAAACATCTCTGAGGGTGAGATTTTATTTGTATTCAGCTTTCTTACTGTATTAGGTTTTAGACTTGCGTGTTTTATTTTATTTTGCTTGGTAATTCACATTGTTCTGTCTGTTATTACTTGGAACCACTTAAATCTTACTTTTTTTATTTAATAAAATCACTTTTTACTTATTAATTAACCCAGAGTATGCATTAATACCGGGGGAGAGCAAACAGCTGTGCATATCTCTCTATCAGTGTTATAGAGGGCGAACAATTTATGAGTTTACCCTGTATCAGCTTTATACAGGGTAAAAACAGATTTATTTGGGGTTTGAACCCCATTGGGAGTTGGGCATCTGAGAGTTGGAGTCAGGAAAACTTCTTAAGCTGTTTTCAGTTAAGCCTGCAGCTTTTGGGGGACATGGTTCAGACCCGGGTCTGGGTTTGTAGCAGGCTAGCGTGTCTGGCTCAAACAGGCGAGGTTCTGGAGTCCCAAGCTGGCAGGGAAAACGGGCTTAGAGGTAGTCCCAGCACATCAGTTGGCAGTCCCCAGGGGGGTTTCTGTGATCTAACCTGTCACAGTGGCGTAGTCGAGCAGGATCTGTGCACAGCTGATTGCTTTGAGATACTGGTAGTGATTTTAAGTGAGTTTTAAGTGTGGTGGCTGGAGAACAGATAAAGTGGTTACTGGTTTGTTATTTTCTGTTTGCTTATTTTGGGTAAGGGAAATAGGGACAGAAAAGGAAGCAAAATAAGTAAGAGTGAAGATCAGAAGAAGCTAGAACTACACAAGTTGCAATTGCCCAGAAAGGCTGAACACTAAGCGCTGGGAAAGTCTCTGTTAACTAAGAAGCCCCTGAGTTGAGTGCATCTCAGTTTCAGTGAACTGCAGACGGATGTGGCCCAACCTCTGTGTTTGTGCTGAAGCTGACTGAAGTGTCTAACTTAGCGAGACAGGAGTGGATGGGTGCCTGTTCTGGCAGGAGGGGATTCTCTGTGGTATCCCAGCTCATTGAGTGACAGTCTCAAGGGAAGACAAATGGAAATTGATGTGCCCTGGAAAAAGAAAAGGCTTCCCACCAGCAAACCCTGAACTTAAAAGACAAAGTAAATTAAGACCCAGAAGCACGAATTAGCTGTAATGGAGTGGAAGAGCTGCACAGAGACATGTATCCTGGAGCTGGAAGTTGGGGTCCTAGTGACAGCTGTGGTGGGAACAGACCCCAAGGACACTGTAGCTGGGAGCAAGCCCAACCTAAATGAAACGGGGCGGGGGGGGGCGGGAAGAGGGAATTTTGCTGGCCAGTGAACGGTCTGTCATAGCTGGTAGCTGTGAGCCCACAGCTGGAGCCGGGTCTCCTTCTTTTTTGGGGGACACAAGAGTGTCTGCCCCAGAGGGGAGCCCAAAGAAGAATTTTAGGTATACTGTCTCTGCCACGGACAGTGTCCAGGTCTCTGTCTCAAACAAGGCAGGGTTCTGAAATCCCAAGTTGGCAGGGAAAACGGGCTCAGAAGTAGTCTCAGCACATCAGTTGGCAATCCCAAGGGGGTTTCTGTGATCCAACCTGTCACAGAAGCCCGTTAAAATGATATTTTAAAACATATTTGCTATGCTTTAAACTAAGATTAGGTCATTAGTTAATGGTTTAAATATTTTACTCCATAAATTGTATATCATGGACTTGTATTAGTCATCTGAAAGTGCTGATATGAAAGAAGTTCATGACTGTATGGTAAATTGACCCATAGGGAGGTGGTAAGGAAAGATGGTCTTTTGTGGTTAAGGTATAGACCAGGGCATCAGGAAATTGGTTTTATTCCTGTTTCTGCCATAGACTTGCTGGCTGAATCACTTGGTTCCTGATCTTACGACATCTAGGGTGATCAGACAACAAATGTGGAAAAATTGAGATGAGGTCGGGGGTAATAGGAGCCTATATAAGAAAAAGATCCAAAAATCGGGACTGTCCCTATAAAATCGGGACATCTGGTCACCCTAATGACAACTTACTGGGCAGACCCTTGTGCCTGCATGGAGTCCGATTGAAGTCAGTAAGGTTCCATGGGGGTGCAGCAGTTTCTTAGGCACTTCAGAAAATTTTACCCCAGACTACTTAGCTGCCTCACAAGGGGTAGGATGTTTTGAGGCTTAATTCCACCAACATTTGTCGAGTGTTTTGAGCTCTTCAGTGCAAGATGATATTCAAGTTATGTTAAACATCATGTCTATGAATGAGTTGCAGTTGTCACTAGGTTGAGTTTGGTTTTGAATTTTAATGTTTCTTTGAATTTGGTTCAGCTACCAGGTGACCTGTAGTATGTTTTCTTGCAATAGTTGGCATGGAGTCTGGCATGCCAGCTTTCATACTCAGTAACTGAAAGGCAGTATGGTAGTTCCATAGAAAATGACAGTTGGCAGTGTCAACTTTTTATATGATGATAGTCTTGTCAGTAGCCTCCCTTTTCTTGGAAAGATAATTGAGAAGGTGGTGGCAAGCCAGCTCTAGCAGCATTTTACATCTGCTTCTTTGGACATCAACCAGCTTTCAGACAGGGATGTAGAATGGAAATAACATTAGTCTCTGTTGACTCTCCCCTCATGGCATTGGACAGAAGTCACATGTTCTTGCTAATTCTCCATTAGGTGCTGTTGACTCACTTGTGTGACTGATCAGGAGTGGCAGGAATTACCTTAGGGTGGTCCCTCTCTCTTCTCCTGTTGGAAAGTTCCCAGTAAATGATGATGGATGACTTATTTTCCTTTTAGATGCTTCTCAGATATGGGGTTTCAAGAAGCTCAGTCTTCTTTCTGCCTTATTGTGGATGCACAGCTGCTGGAGAAAATCATGAAACAAAAGACATACAATATCATCAATCTGCTGATGACAATTCTTTCTGTGTGTCCTTTTTGTTAGATCCAGAAGGAGCCTTTTCCGTGCTCTCCAAATAATTGGCAGAGAGAAAGGCTTGGGTTAAGTTTGACTATCCTAAACCCAATCAAAATAAGATGCAGGTGATAGAGGTTGGTCTCTGGAATTCACCTAAATCTAAGTCTGGTGATATATGGCATTTCTATAACTGTGAGTTGTCTTTTTCCCAATCACTTTTCTATGGATAATGCCTTTCTAGTCTCTGTCCTTTTAAAGTTATGGTACATAAAGGTGGGAGTGGTAGGATATTAGCCCCCTGGGAAATGTTTTGTCTTTAATAAAATTCTCAGTGCACCTAGATACCTTGGTGATGGGCTCTGTATAAATTATAAAAAATGAAATAATAAACCAGGAAGGTACCAAAGATTTCAGAACAAGGCAGGAAGTAGAGAATTGTTTCTCTAGTGAATGTACCCTGTAGCCAGGTTAATGAGGCAATTCAGCGCATACATCTGTGCTCTACTCAATTTGTTCTATAAATTCACTTTTTAAATGAGCTAGAAGAATATTTACATTTTAATAATAGATACATTTGTCCATTTTGTACATGTTTGTTTTAGCTTCAATCAACTATTAATATTTATTTAAATGTTTTTTATCTCTTATTAAAATCAATGTGAAAATTCCTGAGTAACTATTGTACTGTCAGAAATGTGTAGCTCACATTTTGTTTGCTATTATACTTCAGGAGTTTAATTTTTATATTTAGTGTTCATGATTTTGATGTCCAGTTACAGCTGCTTTCCCCATTGCCTGGGATCATTTTCTATAACACTCCAAGAGGAAACCAGAAATTAATCACCTGCTCTGGGGTCCTGGCAGTTTTCTGGCATATCTGTTTAGTATAAAGTTGGAAAGAATGCACCAGTTCTTCACAAAGTAGACTAGCAAATATTTATCGCTGAAGCTTTGAACAAATGAAGACTTGTTTTACATTGATTGTTTTTGCTTTTAGGAGGCTGGTGACTTAAGAAATGTAGCCCGAAGTTAATAGTGTTAAGAATAAAATTATGGATTTACTCTTACTTAGTATTCTGGGAATTTTATGTAAAGCTTTATTTTATATCTATGTTTGACAATATTAATGTATTTTTATTCTGAATACTAGAACAGTGGTTCTCAAACTAGGGCCGCCGCTTGTTCCCAGGAAGCCCCTGGCGGGCCGGGCCGGTTTGTTTACCTGCCATGTCCAATGGGGGCTGCGGGAAGCGACAGCCAGTACGTCCCGCGGCCCTCGCCTATTAGTACGTTTTTCAGCCCGTGCCGCTTCCTGCAGCTCCCATTGGCCTGGAGCGGCAAACCGCGGCCACTGGGAGCTGCGATCAGCCGAACCTGCGGACGTGGCAGGTAAACAAACCGGCCCGGCCCGCCAGGGGATTTCCCTGAACAAGCGGCGGCCCTAGTTTGAGAACCTATGTACTAGAACATATTAAATTGCCACTTTAAAACAAAATGTACCCACCCATAATGCTTTACTAATGTTAATGTGAGGTTATATCTTGGTATCACTTTCCACATGTTAACTTCAATGGGGGAGTTTGTCTATGGATTGATTGTAGAATGTGGCCCTTAGCCTGTAAAACTATTCTTACTCCTTTCTTACTTCACTCTACACAATAAAGCTATTTCACTAAGACAAGTTAAAAAAAATGTTTTACCTCACCAGCTGAAAAAGTACAATCACTAAAACCCCTTAAAATTATTAGTAATCATAACTAGCTATTTCTATATAGAAGATATTGACCAATGCCAACTGATTTACTTCCTTAAAATCACAGCTTTTCTTGGGATTAATCCACTGCACTTAACATATATCATTACTCATGGATCTTTCTGTATGATTCAGGAGAACGGAGGCAGAATTTTCCGTCTGTCTCACTCCTCCATCAAGAAAAATTCCTTCTGCTGGCATGTTTGCACAACTGACCACCCCCTCTTCAGTATCTTTGACTTCATGAAGGGAGCTGCTATTTCGTATTGCTTTCTGTTAGTCTTTAGCAAGGAATTCTTTCCCCAGGGAAATTTGTTTCCCGTTAGTTTTCTTTTCTTGTTGAAAATTTTCTCCTTCTCTCCCCCAGTGTGCCCTTTCTCCAAGCCTTTTAATGAACTGAGTGGCCCCATTGGCAAAATCAAATGGCTCCTGCTCCAGTTTCCACGCTCGAGGGAATTTTGCAGGTGTTTGGGAATGCAGTGTGTGGGATAAGTTGCGTGAGCACCAAAAGTTTCTCCCAATATCAGTCTGAGAGAGGTAGTTCCAGCTCATGGCAGCCTACTCTTAAAGATGATTTGTTAAAATGTCCAAGATTTTAAAATACATAAAAAAGCACAGTAACGTAAAGTGTGCAGATACTATTTCAGTACAAAGCCCATATCTGAATTGACAACCAGAAGCTGCTTCTAAAGTGCATCAATACTTTATTGCATGAGAGAGAATCAAGAGAAAAAAGTTACTGCAAAACAGAATTGACGATCTTGAGAATTTTTACCACTGTTCCAGTGTGCATATTGTTGGATATACATACAGGTAAATAAAAGAGATGCAAGATATTTTGTTATACTAAAGAAACCTTAGCTTCTTCTCTGCTCTGATAATGGATAAGGGCTGAGAGAGTCCTCACTGGGAGACAGACCCAAGCCAATCCTATTGAAGTGCCTCTGCTTTCGGGGGGGGAACCCACCTCCAAAGAGAGAAAAGAACTCTCCTGTTTCAGGATTTCTCTTGCTACAAAATGGAAGCATCTGTGGGAAGCTGACAGTAAACTACTAAGCTATGAAGCCTGCTATGCCTTATTGTAACCTGCTTGTTCACATGTAAATCTATGAAGAAAAATTTATCGTATAATGAATGAAATTTATAAAAGCTAAAGTTTTCTTCATGTACAAAAACCATGTGAACAATCCCATCCAACAACTTTCACCACAAATGTAACTAATAGTTTTAGTTGCTCTCTGATATGAGGAAGGAATTAATGAAAAATTTAAAAAATTGCTTTCTTCAATTAATATGCCCTACAACTCACTCCCAACTGGCCCTGTGCATGTTTCTGAATGGTTTAAATGGTTTACTTGTAAACATTGGCTGGACTCCAGAATCCTGAAATGACTAATGCTTATATAGGCATCTTGTCCAATTTTTCCCCGCACTTCTAGAGGTAGGGGTTTAACCCTACTGGAAAACTTTCCCTAAACAGATTTCAGTTGCTCTCTTCATGATCCTCTTTTTAGAGGGGGTTAATTTCTCTTTGGATGCTTTGGAGAAATTTACTCAAGCACCAAGAGTGCACTTCCTATTTTACACTCCATTACCATTATCTCTACTCAAAAGAGAAGTCTCAAATTCTTCCTCAATCCCGTAAGTTAAATTAGGTCCTCTAATTTGATCTGACCACACTCCGGTATATATTCAAGTATCAGTAAATCTAAGATTTGAACACAAGTTACTGGTAGAAAGTTATAAAGATCATTAATATTTTGAACACAAATTACACCAAACTTTGCAGGGCAGTCAATGGAAAACCTTAATGGGTGTGGCCAAGGACTATCTTATTTCTTTCGAAGTCTCTTACAATAAAACATCTTATGAACAGAAAAAAACCCACTCCAATAGGAGATATTTAATCCTGAAAATTTTTATTTAAACTAAAGGAAGAGGAAGAAACTGTCCTTATGGGAAATTGATTAATGCTAGAGGTAAATTAAATATAAATACCTACGTGGGAACAAATATTAATAATGAGCTTTCCAGCCTAGCCGTGGCTGGAAGTTGAAGCTAGAAAACAAATTCACACTGGAAATAAGACATACATTTTTAATAGTGAGAGTAGTTAACCATTAGAACAATTTACCAAGGGTCATGTGAATTCTCCATTACTGAAGATAGACACCTGTGGCTGCTTTTTTCCTGTGCTCTACTTTCCTGTTGACTTCGCATCTCTTTGATAACTTCGCATGTAAATTGGCATCCACTGTGTTAGCTTACAATGCTTAATTTATATCTGACAGGTGAATAAATATCTGTAGTCTCGAAGAAAACGGATTTCTTCACCTCTGCTGGTGGCTCATACCTTGATACAGAATCTTAGGGCTAGTCTACACTACACAGGTCAACATAAGGCAGCTTATGTCGACCTAATTATGTTGGGACTTGTCTATACTACCCGCTCCCTGGGAGACCTAGGTGGCTGGATCCTGTTCCTGGCTGGGAGCTGGGGCAAGAAGCCCGGGCAGCCCCCACTCCCTACCGGGAGCCATGAGAGGGTGAGGGGGAGCAGTCAGGGCAGCTGGACCCTACACCTGGGGGGGCGAGAAGCCCTGGGTGGCTTTCCCCCTGCTCCCGACGGGGAATGGGCAGGTGAGAAGCCCCGGGTGACTTCCCCCCTGCTCCCAGCAGGGAACAGGGAGGCAAGATGCCCTAGACAGCTTCCCCACACTCCCAGCAGGTAACAGGGAGCAGAGGGCGGGGGCAGCCCGGGAGCCTATGGGGCAGCCAGGCTCCCAGCAGGGAGCTGCCTGCAGAGCTGAGACACCAGGCTCTCATCTCTTGACACTGACCTGGGGAGGGAAGTGTGGCCATGCAGTGGCTGTAAGTCAACCTAATATAGATCGACTTACCTTTCTAGTGTAGACATACTCCTAAGAGCTTATGTTCATTGTATATAAATACCTCAGACATAGTATATGTACATCTATTTCACAATGATGTTAATGACCAATATGACTCTGGCTTTCAATTAAGACCTCACATGACATTCTTTAGTGAACCAAAATGTACATACCAGAATCAGGATATTCCTGTAACCCCGCTGCCAACTGGTATTAAGGTCACACACATTCTTGGGTCACACACATTGTTTTGAATCTACTCTAAATATTGCATATAGCTGATTCTAACCTTTATTGGTAATGATATGGTGGAAGTGGAGATGTTGATAACATTGTTGGAACTATCCACATAAACCTTATTGGAAATCAGATTGCTCACCACGGCTTTCTTATTTTCAACATAACCTTGCACCAGTTCTGGTTTTATTGGTCTCTGATCCAATGTACAGTGTACTGTATTATGCCCTTCTTTATCACTGAGTATTTCTCATAGCAAGAATTGTAATTCATACTGGAAAAAATTCTACAAGTGTCTCCGGCAATAAATAATACGTGAGAACTTAGTTAAGGAAAATTATAAGCATCAGAAATACATCTATGTAGTATATTTAACTGCATGGCAACCCCTTAACAATACAGAATTCATGCAAAATATATACAAACCACCTTTTTTACTTGTATCATTATTTCAGTGCTTCTCCTATATAACTAGTCTCTTGCTCTGTGATTTGTGTCAGGACTTGCTTGTGTGTTTTGTTTTCTTGTTGATTATACAAGAACCTGGAAAAATAATGAATTGAAAAAACAAATACCATTATAAAAATATACCCTAAAGAATGAATAAGTAACAAAAGTGAAACTTCTTATTCCAGAGCTTGCTGTTTGGAATAATATCAAAATGCCTTCTAGTGGAAATAAAAAAAAAATAGCTTAAGTATACACTGGGAAAGTTTCCACTAAAAATATAGACAGTGCTGTATGCAAAGACGATAAACGTAAAATGAAAAATGTCTTGTTTTACCAAGTGGTGGTGCAACACTACTCAAACACCTTTGGTTGTTCCCTGGAGTCATAATTTAAGACCGCTGCGTAAATGGCAACTTAGAGTGATATCCGAGTAGCATGGCTTCTGCCATACTAACATGGAACCAGGTTCCAGGCCTCTCCCAGGAAGACAAAAGGAAAACGAAATTTAAAATTGTTATCAATGATAGCATATAAATTACAATAATTAAATACATCAGAAAGCTAAAATCCATAATTTTAAGTTACCAGAGGGCCCTGGCCAGTCATTTGTTGCCTCATCCTGACTGTCAGTCCCACTGCACGTTAGGATCTCTCCTTTCTCTCTGCCTGTTATCAGAGTCCAGAAGATTAGTCATGCCCTCTAGTGTGTCTGCGTGCATCCAAACGAAAGAGCAGCTGTTATGTTTAAATGAAGTAAGCACTATCTGCTTTATATCAGCACTTTTGAGAACTGTCAGTTCATGGGGAAGTGGATGTCTTGAGCGATTGATATGGCATATCTACAACATATGTCACAGGGTAGTTAGTAGCATCTATAGTTATCCAGAAGCTTATAAAATTTAATTTGGTTTCATTCCAGTTCCAAGTGAACAAGCATCAGCATCCCAAAAAGCACTACAGTACTTGACACCCTTGTAATGGCAGTCTCGACAGGCCAACCGTTGAGTATGCATGGAGATTTAACTACTCTCTCATCCCTAGAGTTTTGACCCCCTTCTAGGTTCACACTTGGGACGTATTGGCCGGAAGTTGACAGAGTGTAGGGAAGTTTGCACTGCTGCTACTCAGGCTATAGACCTGTTGTGTGCATCAATCAAGAACTTCCTTCACCAGGGTTTCAATCTGGCTTCTTTCATTAGCATCAAATTCACATTTAAAAAGTCCTTGGCTGAAGCTTTTGAAGGGAGTATATGTCCCTTTCCATTGCTGTTGTTGATTCATTTTTGGAGTCTAAAAGGTACATTTAAGTCACTGACTAGTGGGTTTGCTTTGTTGTAGTAACCTGTTTTGATCAGTCACCTTACCAAACAGTTTAAAACTATTCATGGATTGAAAGAAGAACTTGTGTTCAGTGTGTGTTTAAAATGAGTTGAGAACTGTGACCATATTTTTATGATTGATAAGTGTGCCTGTATATGCCATCTGATTCTTCAAACGATGAATATCATTTTATAAAAAAAAAGTAAAGTTGAGCATCAACCAAATGCTCTTAATGGATTATTCTGTTCCTTTTTGACATGCTACAATGATACAAATTAGTCTCAGTTGGGATGCCAATTAACATTATTCTTGATGCCAAATTCAACACTAAAGCATTTTTTTAATTAGATAAAGGTTTTACATCTTATTGACAATTCTTCTGCTTGCTAGACACCTTTTGTTGGTGGGGGAAAATTGCATTTTTAAAGTTGTGTAGAATTTAGATGCCGCAGAAAGAAATGTAAATGTAGTCAAACATAAGGTGACAAAGTGAACATACAGGGTAGACTAGAAAAGCTGCAAATATTTAAGATAATTGTTTGTTTCAAGTCTCCACATAAATTGGAGGATTTCATGGGAGACTATCAAGGAGTATGATGGGATGATGTAGAATTGTATTTCTATGATTTCTTAAATTATTTGTGTGTTCTGACTCAACACATTTTTCATTTAGGATATTAGGTTGAAATTGCAATAAGGATCAAGAGGTTAAAAGCCAGCAGTCAAATTCTGCTCTGTTACACTAGAGTTAATCCTGAGTAATTGACAATAACTTCACTGGAATTATCTCAGATTTGCAGGGATATAACTGAGGGCAAAATTTGCCTCGGGATTTATGTGCATGAATTTACAGAAATTTTCCTTCTGTGTGCTTTTTGCTCTGGATGCAGAGAGGAGGAGAGTGGGTGGAGCATGCTGCACTCTATCTAGCCCTAGTTGTCATATAGTTCCTTAGGAAACCATTGCTATCTGGTGCAAATTCGAGCAGCCCTTAATCTGGGCCAGGGCAGAGAGTCTGGGAGCTTTAACTGGTTGTTAGGTTCTCAGCTTCTCTTTTTTTCCTCTTCTTCTGGGCTGCTGTATGAGACTGTGGGAGGGAAGGGAGACATCCTTTGTTAGGTGGTGCTTCCATAGGCTGAGGCAAAGCTGAGCACCTGTCCTACTCTTCCTCAGGTTCCTACCGGCCCACAGGAAAACAGACAAAGGAGAAACCAGAGCTGCTTTCTCCTCCCTGCCTTGCAATGGAGCAGGCAGCCAGCAGGGGAGCTGCTGAGCAGCTTCATCAGGGAAGACACAGCTGCTCTTCAGAAAACTCCCATTTCATACCAGAACTGCTCCTTGGGCTGCAGAGAAAAGTGGCAGAAGATGGTGCAGCCTACCTCCTCTCTGTAGTGATGGGTCTGATTCAAACACTTCCATTTTAAAAATACACAGCATGGCTCAGAAGATACCCATTTTCTTAGAACAGTTGCCCTCGAGGGCCACAGCTTAGAGCCTTGAGAACAAGTGGATATAGTTGGACATAACCATGGTCAGAGACTGATTTTTACAGAAATCGATATTTCCAATAACTGTGGAAACTCACCTGCACAGGAACTTTAATTGGGCTTGCTGTTCTGGAAATAGTTGTTTTTCCCCAAATAAATGAAGGCTTGGTGGAAGCTAGTGGGGATTATTGCTAGTGCTTGTATATTATAGAGGGAGCTGGTAACAATCCCTGTATTTAGGTTGCCTGACACTTTCCATTATAAAGGATTCTTGCAGCCTTTTCTTTTGGGTAGTTCTCATACCTGTTTGCAGCAAATCTTTGATATTCAGCAAGGAAAATGCCCTGAGACTAGAGAAGTGCCTTTTTGTCCTATGAAGTTTAGTTCAGCTTCACTAAGATACAAACTATAAGAAGTCACCTTTTCCTTTCTCTCACTTGCAGTCTTCATGAAAGTTTTGGCAGTATGCCAAAATAAGTCAACACTGACTTCCTAAGGTTGGGTTCATGCTGCCACCATCAAAGCAGCAGTAGCAGTTACTGTACTTGGAGTGCCTGGAAGGTGCCAGCACATGATTCCAGTGACCTATACCCACGTGAAGAAAAAACTGGGCCAGCCTCCCCCATAAGTACTCTGCAGTCCCATGTGGTATCTATGGGATAGGAGCTCCCCCAACTCCCAAGGCAGAAGGGCGAGGAAAGTGATAAAGTTTCTCTCATGTGTGCACGCACACACATCCTGCATCTACCTGGCTGGGCTCCCCCAACACCAGCCACCCTAGAACAGCACCTGGACTCGGCAGTCCATCCCTTTTCTGGGATAACATCTTTTTCCTGTTGCCAGCCAATGTATTTAGTCTTGTAACTCAAGTGGTAGCAGTCTGTTGCAGAGCTAAAGGTTGTAAACCTTGATGACACATGAGGGTTTCAGTTGTACATAATAGAATTTTTTATGTTTTTCTTTCCTAAAAATAATTCGAAAATTACATTCAAAGCATAAGAATGGCCATACTGGGTCAGACCAAAGGTCCATCTAGCCCGGTATCCTGTCTTCTGACAGTGGCCAATGCCAGGTGCCCCAGATGGAATGAATAGAACAGGTAATCATCAACTGATCCATCCCCTATTGCCCTTCCCAGCTTCTGGCAAAAAAAAAAAAAAAAAAAAAGGCTCATCTACACATCTTGCTTCTAACTTCTTACATCTTACTTCTTGTAGTAGCCAAGATAGTTTCCTATCCAAGTAGGCATCAGCTCTAACCCTACTTAGGTAGTCAGAGATACCCAGCCACTACTGCTGGATTTGGGATTCCTGATTACATTACTTAGGTTACAAAATCAAGCACTTGAAAGATAGAAAATGAATATGGTTGCCTATTCATCCTTAACTTGGCCCTCTTGTGCATAGGCATTATGATACTGTCTTTAATTACATGATCTCATAACGTACCATTTTATCCAGAGGACACCAGCCTTGCTCAGTGCAAGTGATGGATGCCTAGTTTCCCCTAATAAAGGATCGCCAGAATTGGGCCTAATGATTATGTAAAAACTTGGTGTTGAAATAGAGACATCTTTTCCAACTTAAGCCAAATGACCTTATTCCAAAGTCTTCTGCCTTAATATTAATGAATTCCTGCTATATTGTCAGATGACGTGATCTTAATGCTAGCCTTCATCATTTGGATGGAAGACTGCAGACATTTTCTCTGGAATCATGTCTTCCTATGTCTGGGGACCTGCTATGTTTATCTGGATAGCACATTAGCTAATTGCTTTGACTCTTTTTTTATTTAAAATATGCTGTAGATTTAACCTAATCTTTCACAACAATATATTGCAACATTTTGATATGTCTGCTTGGATGATTGTGATAAAGCACCATACATAATGATACAGTGTTGCCTATTGTCCAGCTCAAAACACAGTTTCTGTCTGGCCTTTGCCCAAACAATTATATTTTGATCATTTGTTTAGTTTTAAGATTTTTTTTGTGCTCCACCCTAATATATTGATTCAAAGGAGCAATACTGATATATTGAACAAACTTATTGGGAGAATTGATTCACTTTCTGCACTAAGATGGCCCGGAAGTATTTTTGTGTTTAGATCATAATGAAAAACTGAGTGATTCTCTTGCTGAGTGATTTAATTTTTTTCCCGTCACTAAGTAGGAAAAGTGAATAATTTGAAAGTAGCTGTGATCAACTAATCTCTCTACATGTTAAAATAGGGAGGTATATTTTCACAATGTAATCATTTTAATTTTAACATTTATTTTTAAACAGGCACGGAAACTGGATGTGTATTTTGAGTATGAGGAAAAAATAATGAGCAAGTCCGCTCTCGATAAATCTCTCTTGGACATGATTTCTGACCCTGATGGTAAGTACTGAAAATCTGAACTTGGTATAAACCAAGTTTCTCTGTTTTTGATGGAGAATCAAGTAGGGGCCCATTGACTCTGTAATTTTCCATCTCACTTGATGATCAGTCAGATTAGTGGAGTGCATATACAGTACACTAGACTTGCAATGAGAAGAGGTTTTTAAAACAGCTAGGGAATTCACTCTTTAGACTAAATAAATCCAAAATCATGACTGGAATTTTGCCTTTACTACAAAACCTTTTCTGGCTCTAAAACCAAAAGAGCTTGTCAAGTGACAGTACTAAGATACATATTTTAACCACCTTGTGCTTCAGTCATTTCTCTTAATACGGGGCTGCATAGTGGAATAGTTTTTTTTGTTTGTTTTTGTTTTTGTTTTTGTTTTTTTTCTCTCACACAGTTCTAATCTGTTATGTACTAAATGAAGAGAAAAGGCAGAAAGCCATGCAAGAAAAATGTCAGTAGCTGACCGGTAGAGGTCTGTGCAAAAGCTTTACAGAAAGTTAAGCTGGGTAAAGACTGGAAATAGGTAACAATTTATTCATGACTGAACATGAATATATCACTATTGATATCTGTGAACATAAGTATTAAGCAATATATAATCTGTAAAATAGTCTCATAAAAGTAGTTACCATGGGTCAAAGCTTATTGGATCAAGTAACTATTTAGACATTGAATTTTATGCACAATTAATATTTACGATTACGTTATCTTCTCAGTATATATGACACTGGAAATAACTAAGTGTGCTACAAAATCTCAAAAGAGCTTACCTTGCTAAAAAGCAGTATAACATAAAATATGTTTTGCAAAATAGGTGTTTAAACAGTTTTTGAAGTGAATAAAACTGTGCTTATAGTACTTTAATTTGGAGTTTGTTCAGAGCATATTTGGGGCATGAAAGAAGGCACTATATTGGGAGTGGGTGAAGGATGGAGAGGTTAAGAGAGAAGCTTGGTTAGCGAGTAGTTAGGAGAATGTTTTGGGAAGGGCTTGCAATGTCTCATAGGGGCAGGTTCAGCATCACATGATGCAGGTTTCTTAAGCCCATCGTTCCATGGGCATCCTACTAGGGTGCCTTCCAGATGCCTTTCAACTGGTAACCTGCAAGCCAACCATCTCTGTCAGAAAGCACGGATCCTCAATTGCTCTTCAGTATTGTACTGTGCATTATGAACACAAGGCTATAAGAGGAGCTCAGTGGAGGAGCTATTTAGCTGAGGGAGGCCTTGAAGGAGTATTTTAACAATGAGTCTCAGTAATATGTTTTACAGTAGTGTGCTGAGCCTGGCATTGCTTGTTTGTACCATGCTATGAACCTTGTAACGATTGCTGTATGTGCCCAACTGTAACAATGCACATATGCCTATTACTGTTGTCTTGAATGTTAGCAGCAGTCACCATGTCATGATGAATAATAAAGATAAATTCAGTTTCTGTAAGTAGATTTTTATTCCACATCCATGCAAACATATCTATATAATGCTGAGGTAAACATCATACATGCAGGGGAGAGTATCTTTAAAGGTGATGGAACAGGGAATTCACAAGCATGTATACCAACAATGCTCTCTCAACTGAGTGTACATGCGGCTGTCATTGTATTTAATCTCCTGCGGGGTGGAGTGCCTTGGGTACTGCTGCGGCACTGGAAGATACATGGAATGGTAGGTGGGATGTAGGGAAGTCCTTGTGATTCTCTCCCCCTGCCTCCCTACTGTGATTTCTAGCCACAGACCCACAGCCTCATCTCCCCACAGACCCAAAAGATCGAGCACCTCCCATGTACTCCAGGCAGGAGCGCGTTTGCTGCATGGAGCTGGCATGCTCGGCTAGGCGGTTGCTATGTGAGCTCTCCACACCGAGCAAACGGAGCAATTTCAAAACTTCTGGGGCTTTAAGAGGGAAGGAGTACATGCCTGGGTACTTGGCTGGAGTGCAACAGAGTTCAAAACAGTGACCAGAGCGGTCACGGTGGGCATTGTGGGATACCTCCTGGAGGCTACTTAAGGCAACGTAAGCAATGCAGTGTTTACACTGATGCCGTGTCTTTCTAACTATGTCATCCTAAGTTCTGGCAGCTGACATCTGAACTGTCCTATAAAGGGTTGGAGACTAGTGGTTAGAGCAAAGTGAGGCAAAAAGCCATGTCCTGCACAGCCAAAAAAATGAAACATGTTTAGGAAAATGCAACTTAGGCACTATAAATGAGGAAGGGGAAGTGCTACTAGATGTCTATATTGCCAACCAATGGATGATAATCAATATATGGTTCCAAAAGGGGATGAGTCATTTGGTTATGTACATCAGTGGTGGAAACAAAAACCAGATTGATAAGAGATTAGTGAGGAAATCTCAGGGGAGTTGAGTTATAGACTGCAAAGTGATAACTTGTGAGAAATCAGCACAAGCCTCTTGTGGCAAAGATTGCAGTTCAGCACCTGGTAAGGAAGGAACTAAGCTCAAAAGAAACAGGATTAAAGTATTCAGTGTTGTTATAGCTATGTCCATCCCAGGATATTGGAGAGACAAGGTGACTGAGGTAATATCTTTTATGAGACCAATTTTTGTTCGTGAAAGAAAAAAGATTAAAGTAGGGCTTGTTAAGGGAAAAGAGCAGCAAAGAAGCTCATGCAAGCAATACAGGATAAATATTGGGAAATAAATTTGGTATCTGTTGAAGAGGAAAGCTGGTTTGTGGCAGTGGAAGAGGCTCGTGGACAGTACAGATGGGGAAAACAGAGGAATGATGGTGGACTGAAGTGCAGGTGACAATCCAAAACAAGAAAATGGCACGTAAAGAAAAAGAAATAAAACCATCGAGTGTAAATGAAAGTGAATATAAAGAAGCAAAGTGAGCTGCCAAGCAAGAAGTGAAGGAGGTCAAAGAGAATGCTCTAGATAACCTGTGCAGCTACCTTGTAAATGACCTGTAACTGGCAAAAAGATTGATAGCATTGCAAAGAGATGCGAAGGAAAGGATGATGCTATTGCAACACTATTTGTAAGAAATTACCAGATTACGAAGACTGTTACAGCAGCTGGATGTGATTAAGTGACAGTGGGTCTGGTGAAAGTCCTGGGCAAGAGAGGAATACAATGGATGAGCATAGTGGTTAAAGCTGTATGGAGAGACAAAAGAATTCCCAAAGATCAATCACAAGCCTATTTTGGTCCTAATGCATAAGAAGGGAAGCATCCATGGAAGCGGAAACTATTTAGGGATAAAGTTACTGTCATACAGGATGAAGATTATGGAATACATGTTAGATGCTAAGATTAGGTGAATGGTGGAATCCCTCCTCCAGCAAGAACAGTTTGACTTTAGAAAAGAACGAGGAACCACAGAGTCCATGTTTGTAATCTGGCAAGTGAAAAAGAATTGGCGAGAGCACCAGAAGGATAGCTTCTGGGCTTTTACAGACCTAGAAAAGGCATAAATTTAATGTGGGCAGAAGGATGCTCACACTGTGTACTGAGAAAATAGGTTGTGTCTGAGGATTTAATAACTATAGTGAATGCTCTATATAGTGATGCAAAAATGTTCTGAAACAACAAGCTCCTTTGAAGTGAAAGTCAGATTGCACCAGGAGTTGGCCCTAAACCTGCTGCTGTTTTTCATATTGATGAACTCCGTCAGCAGGAAGATTCCAATGAGAAAAGGTGAGAAGCTGCTACATGGAGATGACAAAGTAATTAGGGTATCCTCAAAAGAAGATATAGAGAAAATAGTAAAGCAGTGGTATGAACAGCTAAGTAGGCATGGAATAAAAATGAGTACAACTAAGACTGAGGGAATTTGGATCAGGAGAACTGCACGGGGAAACTGGATATCGAGATTAATGGAGTATGACTAAGCCAGGCTGAGCAGTTAAAGCACCTGAGCAGCTGGATAACAGAAAACCAGTGAGCTTGAATGTGAGATACAGTCTAGACTGACAAATGCTGGAAGAGTGAGGAATAACATCTCAGATGTTGTGTATGACAAGCATATGCCACTGAAACTGAAAGCCCAATTATATAAAACAGTTTTACCCCTCTATACTGTATAGTACAGAAGCCTGGGCCATAAAGAAATGGCAGGTTCAATGCCTACAGGTGTTTGGAAAGAGATACACGAAGGACAGATTGTGAAATGAAAGCATTAGGATGGAAATCCAAAGTTCATGATGTGGCTGGCAAAATCCAAGAAGCATGACTTCCCTGATTCAGGCGAATAAAGCGGACGAATAAAGAGAACTTGGGGAAGATAGCATGGCAGGAGAGAGGGTGGTAGGAAGGAGACCCTGAGGAATGCTGAGGAAGCAATGAATGGATTGCATCAAAGATGGTAAGTAGGTGGACCCTAGTGCCACCTCAAACAGACAAAGATGGCGGATGTTTGTATGATGATCTAACCCAGATGATGGGTTAAGAGGAGAAAGAAGGAAGACTAATGAGAGCTGAGAAAATCAGAAAATTGGTGATCACAGAAGGTGGAAATGACTAGAAAAATGAAAAGTATGGGGAGATAAGGTGGTGATTGGAGAGAAGGGAACTCTGAGCTGGGGAAAATGGTAGAGGATGTCTTCACCATGAACTGCCTGGTCAATTGAGTTCCACCTATCTCATAGAGCTGGAAGGGACCCCGAAAGGTCATTGAGTCCAGCCCCCTGCCTTCACTAGCAGGACCAAGTACTGATTTTGCCCCAAATCCCTAAGTGGCTCCCTCAAGGACTGAACTCACAACTCTGGGTTTAGCAGGCCAGTGCTCAAACCACTGAGCTATCCCTCCCCCCATCCAGTCCTTGATTAAGAATAAGTGAGAGGTGGAGCCATAATTAAGTTGCAGAAGGTATGGTGATACAGAGGAGGAGCTAAACCTGACATTGAAATCAAGAGCAGGAGAAAGTTGTTAATTATGTTGCCAAGGAGAGAGGTGAGAGAAGAGTTTTTTGTTAGAATAGACCTCCAAGGAAAGGAGGAAGTGGGATGTACTGAAAATGGTAGACGAGAAGAAAAGCCAAACCAGGCCACTGCAGCTTACAGTATGGGAGAATGAGAAAGGGTAGAACCTCCACAGTGCAGAGATAGACAGTAAAGTTTTAGTGATAGCAAGGAAGTGAAAGTTATGGGCTATGAAGCTTGTGTACAGTATTGATTGTTGAAGAGGGCAAGGAGCAGCAGGTGAAAGTGAGATTGACTATAACAGAGGCAGAGCAGAAGGGGTGTAAGTAAAACTGTGCAAATAATCAAGTATCAGGGGGTAGCCGTGTTAGTCTGTATTTACAAAAACAACAAGGAGTCTGGTGGCACCTTAAAGACTAGACTATTTTTGTGCAAATAATGGATTTTTCAGTTTTCTGGCAACTCTGAAAAAATTAAGAAGTTTTTTGTTTTGGGTCTAATGGAAAACAAATGTTTTGAAATTTTTGGTGAATTGAAAAGTCAGAAAACATTTTGAAGCTGGTTGAATTAAATGTTTAGTTAAACCTGGCATTTTTTCTTTAGATTTTAGGCATTTTAACACATGTAAATGAAACTAGGTTCAGAAAACAGTAGTAGGAGGAGGTGGTGTCTCGCACTGTGATTGTGCCCTAGGCACTGGGATATTCTTATGTGAGTCTTTCTCAGTCTGTCCTGTTGAAGCTGTTTTGTTTTGTATAAATAGTCATTGAAGCAGGGACTTGAACCTGGATGTCCCAAATACAAGGTGAATTCTCTAGACACCAGGCTAAAGAACCATTCTCACACTCTGTCCTGGCCCATTGGCTTATTTCATCCTGACAATTCATTATGAATTGTCAGGATGAATGACAATGAATAGTCATTGGGTCAGGGAAAGATAGTGAGACTGAGGTCTTGTCTACACTACAGTATTGTCAATGCAAGTTACACCAATGATCAAAAAAAGCTATAATTATATCGCTCGTGAATGTTGGCAGAGCACATCCACAGTTGGTGCTCTAGCATCAACAGTGAGAGCAGTGCACTGTGGGTAGCTATTCAATTGTGCTACTCACCACCTTCTGTAGCTAGAAGTTGTGGGAAGGTGGAGTGGATCGCAGTGCATCATGGGTGTGCGCTCAGCGTCCCATGATTCATCATTATGCAGGACTGGGATGACGAGCAGTGGCTGCAGAACTTTTGGATCTGGAAAGTCATCTTCCAGGAACTGTGTGTGGAGCTCGCCCCAGAACTGAGGTGCAAGGACACCAAATGAGACTGCCCCTCTTGGTGGAGAAGCACATGGAAATCACTATGTGGGAGCTAGCAACTCCAAACTGCTATCCAGTCAGTCACAAATCAGTTTGCAGTCGGGAAGTCCACCATTGGGGCTGCGCTTAACGCAAGTGTGCAGAGCCATTAATCGCATCCTGCTACGAAGGACTGTGACTCTTGGTAATGTGTGTGAAATAGTGGATGGCTTTGCAGCAATGGGATTCCCTAACTGCAGCGGAGTGATAGCATATATATCCCAATTTTGACCCCAGACCATCTTGTGACAGCAGCAGGGACTGTCTTTTTGCTGTGTGTTTGTACAGTGTCTAGCACAATGGGGTCCTAGTCAGTGATGGGGACTCCTAAGCAGTACCACAACACACACATTTTTGCACATAAATAACACTGCTCTACAGCCAAAATGCTTCTGAAATAAATGTAGTCAAACTTTACTAATTCTGGGTCACTGAGAATGAAAATGATGCTTAAAATTGTTGATTGGCTCTAGTTTTCAAGATATGCTATTGGGTCAGTATATACGACCCTTGACTTAGGAATGGCGGAGGATAAGTGAGTTATAAAGGGAAGGGATCTCAATTTAAACCAAAAATGACTATAAAATACATCTTTGACTGGATCTATGAATAAATCTATGACTGGGTTTGGACAGTACTTGCTTTTTAGGCAAAACAATCAGAATGATGCAATCTGAAGCTGGTATTGCATCATACATTATATGAATTGCATCATGTTATTCCTAGAAGTCATGGATGATGCAATCCTAACGAAGTTTACATCACTCTGCTGAACAAATTGCCCTATATCAGCACTAGAAATCATACAGTGCCATGCTCTCTTATTTGTCAGTGTTTGATTTTGCAAAGGGACACATTTCTGTTTAGTCAAAGTGAGCGGAGATGCCTCGTACTTGTGTGAACAGTGCAGATAACTTCTTCTATGTTTGTGGTGAAGTGACTTTTGCATCGCAAAAGCGCAGTATAATCACTATGGTTAAGAAAGCCTATCACCTTTATTTTGGCTGCAAAATTGGAGATCAGGACAAGAGGTAGGCCCCACACATATGCTGCAACACTTGTGCAACAAATCTTCGCCAGTGGTTGAACAGGAAAAGGAAATCTATGCCTTTTGCAGTGCCAATGATTTGGAGAGAGCCAACTGATCAGATCAGCAATTGTTACTTCTGCATGGTGCCTCCAGTTGGGAAAGGTGTGTCAAAGAAGAAAAAGTGGACTGTGCATAATCCAAACATTCCATCAGCTATGCGCCCAGTACCCCATGGAGAAGGACTGCCGGTTCCTGATGCACCAGAATCATTCTCACTTGAGTCAGACGAGGAAGAGGATGAAACTTCTGGTCCTGAACCATCAATGTCACAGGACCCACATTTTCTCCCATCTTCCTCCTCTGAACCACACCTCATAACACAAGGTGAACTGAATGACCTTGTCAGGGATTTGGAACTACCCAAGAGTAAGGCAGAGCTGTTGGGCTCCAGACTACAGCAGTGGAATCTCCTGGCAGTTGATGTTAGGGTTTCCATGTTCCGTGACCATCAAAAGGATCTTGTCCCATTCTTCTTCATGGAAGGTGATCTTGTAGCCTGCAACAACATCGATGGTGTGATGGCAGCCCTCAACATCGTTCACGATCCAGATGAGTGGAGCCTGTTCATTGATTCATCGAAGACGAGTCTTAAAGCTGTTTTACTGCATAATGGCAATGTTTTGCCATCAATTCCAGTTAGTCATGCAGTCCATATGAAGGAAACCTATGACAACATGAAACAACTTTTGAGGTGCATAAACTATGACCAACATCGGTGGCAGTTTTGTGGCCATTTGAAGGTTGTTGCTCTCTTGCTTGGTCTGCAGACCGGATACACAAAGTACTGCTGTTTTCTCTGCGAATGGGATAGTTGTGCAAGAGATTCCCAGTACATCAAGAAAGATTGGCCACTCCGACAGTCATTGGACCCCGGGAGGAAAAGTGTCCAGCATCCTCCACTTGTTGAATCAAGGAAGATTTTGTTACCACCCTTAAACATCAAGCTGGGTCTGATGAAGAACTTTGTCAAGGCCATTGACAAAACACAAGCAGCTTTCAAGTACCTCCGTGGAAAATTTCCAAGATTAAGTGAAGCTAAGATAAAGGAAGATGTCTTTGTTGGTCCTCAGATTCGTGAACTTCTTCGAGATGATGCATTTGACCATGCACTGCGTGGCAAGGAAAAGATGGCATGGAAAGCCTTCCAGTTAGTGGCAATAAATTTTCTCGGAAACAACAAGATTGTTGGTGGAAAACCTCAAGGCATACAAAAGCCTTGGTTGCAACATGTCACTAAAGATTTTTTGCACACTCATCTAGATTTTTTTCCACCGAACTGCGGAGCAGTGAGCGACGAGCACGGCAAGCGATTTCACCAGCACATTGCAACAATGGAGAAACGCTATCAGGGCAAATGGAGCCCATCAATGCTTGCAGACTATTGCTGGACAGTGACAAGAGATGCTCCATTTAATGAATACAAGAGACAAGCCAAGAAGCGCCAAGTAGACACTGAATAGGACTAAACTATGTACATAATAGTTTTTTGCCTTTTGTTTCATAATAAATTTTATTTATATAACCCTTTTGCTGATTTTTAAAGTGTTACATAAATAGGACAGGTGAAATGTTATGTAAAGCAACCATAAACACATGAAAAGACCTAGGTTTACAATTTATGATTAAAACTCTATCTACACAATATACATAGACATAAAATGTGAAAACTTAAATATCTTAGAAACAGTAGCCAATCAGTTGTTTTAATTGTCATATTTGATTTCAGCACATCAAAATACATAATAAATAGCACATTTTATCTCTGAAGCAGACGACTTCTCAAAAATTGTAGACCAGTGTAACTTATGCTAATAAAAGCTAGGTGTGTGATTCTAAATGAGAATAGATCAGGGGTCGGCAACGTTTGGCATGCGGCTCGCCAGGGTAAGCACCCTGGCGGGCCAGGCCAGTTTATTTACCTGCTGACGCAGCAGGTTCAGCTGATCGCGGCCCCCACTGGCTGCGGTTCGTCATCCCGGGCCAATGGGGGCAGTGGGAAGCCGCAGCCAGCACATCCCTCTCCCGCGCCGCTTCTCGCCGCCCCCATTGGCCCAGGACGGCAAACCGCTACGAGTGGAGGCCGCGATCGGCTGAACCTGCCGCGTCAGAAGGTAAATAAACTAGCCCGGCCCACCAGGGTGCTTACCCTGGTGAGCCGTGTGCCAAACATTGCCGACCCCTGGAATAGATGCACAAGAATGTAGTGGTGATGCTGATGCTAAGACTTGAATCCAATGTGCATAAACTTACAGGTAGCTTGAAATGAAATGCAGATGACTGACAAGGTAGTGGGAAGGAGTTTGTACCGTATATAGTTTATTTTCCCTCTCAAAGACTTGCATTTGAGTGTAGTTGGTAACAACATATCCATAAAAGTTTTATCCAGACAGTGTTGTATTGTCAACTTCCGTACTCTAAATGCTGTATAATTTTCCCCAGAAAAAACTCAAGTGGTCTTCAGAATTGGCACATACTTATACATAATTGGTAGCTAACCTACCAACAAATTTGTTCATTTTAAAAAATTGGCACATTTTAGAAGTAAAACAAAGTCTGAACCTCATGCAAATGTGAATAAAAATGACAGTAAACATACTTCCTATTTTACAAACATATTGTATTGCTCATTACATTGACTTTGCTTATTAAAGCTATTATGGCATTTGGAAAGAAGTCTGTGTAACTTCATCTGATTCTACAATGTGTTTCTCAATTTACAGAATATCCATGTTAGCATATCCACATATGCAGTAAAGGAGCTGGAGACTGTGTGTGTGTGTGTGTGTGTGTGTGTAAAACGGGGAAAATGGCTATATTTATAGTGTTTGCTTGACATATGTAGGGAGGCTTGAATAATGTCTAGCCAAGGATACATGCTTCAGTAAATTTCCAACTAGGCAGTGATCAGCAATACCAAATGTTGCTTGTTCAGTAGTCTTATTTTAACTGAAAAGTAAAGCATTACTCTAGTCCAGGGGTCGGCAATCTTTCAGAAGTGGTGTGCCGAGTCTTCATTTATTCATTCTAATTTAAGGTTTTGCGTGCCAGTAATACATTTTAATGTTTTTAGAAGGTCTCTTTCTATAAGTCAATAATATATAACTAAACTATTGTATGTAAAGTAAATAAGGTTTTTAAAATGCTTAAGAAGCTTCATTTAAAATCAAATTAAAATGCAGAGACCCCCCAGACCTGTGGCCAGGACCCGGGCAGTGTGAGTGCCACTGAAAATCAGCTTGCGTGCCGCCTTTGGCATGTGTGCCATAGGTTGACTACCCCTGCTGTAGTCCAATAAAATATGTTGTTGGGCTTTTCTAAACAAAGCTGGAATCAAGTGTTTAAAGTATTAACTTTGTACTTTCTCCTTTGTGTCACTGATACTTTACTTATGTTTACTCTGTTTTTGCAACAACATCAATACATTATTTTTTAAAGAATTGACAATCGTTTTCTATATGCCAGACGTTTGCATTGTTTATTTATATCAGATACCTGCAGGACTTACTGTCATATTTGAGGTACCATTTCCATTCTATGTGAAATTTGTATTATTTTTTCTAGAGATCAGTAAAATCAGAACTTGTATCTGCCACCTCCCTTCCTCCATCCTAAAACACACATTTCAATTTTAGGAAAGATTTAAACAACTTTGTGTGCCATCCTCGTTTTTGCTGATCACTTCTGTTTTGGTTGCATTTCCATTTCCAAGTTTCATGCATTTACATTAAGTTCTGTGCACTCATGTGTACAGACACTTATGGGAGTGACAGAGTACAGGCAAGTCTCATCTTACGCTGGGGTTACGTTCCTCTGTCAGCGCGTAAAGTGAAAATCACGTATAGTCAAAATTGCATTGAGTGTAATAGCGGGCGGAATCGCCCGCAGTACAGGTATAGTATTTAAATTGTTGTTTTTCTCTTTTTTTTGTTTTTTTGCCGACCACGCAAAGCTGAATTCACGCATGTTAAATGCATGTAAGATGACTCACTGTACTTACATTTTGACTCCTGAAT
This sequence comes from Malaclemys terrapin pileata, assembly GCF_027887155.1. NCBI lineage: Eukaryota > Metazoa > Chordata > Testudines > Emydidae > Malaclemys > Malaclemys terrapin. Next base: position 103,838,132 of record NC_071508.1, read on the forward strand.
AAGCGAGGTGAAGAACAGAGTAAACGAGAAGGACAGAGGAAATTATGAAATTCTAGATATTGTTGGGATCCAGATGGTATGACATTCCCGTGGGCAAAAAAATGAAAAAAACCCTGTAAATGTGTGGGAGATATTAAGATTTTTTTTTTTTTTTTTGCTGAAGCCTCATGTAAATTTCTGAAGCTTATGAGGGTAAAGATTTCATTTCAGTCAAACTTTAGGTCTTTGTAGCAAAACTGAATAACTCATAGAGCATATCATAATTACTTTTACTTTGTCTTCTACTGCTACAGAAGTTTGATACTTCACGGTTTACCCCAATAGAAGTACTCCAAGCCAAAACAGTTATTACACGTAACTACTCTTCAGAGGTTTTGAGCTATTCTAAGGCAGTTTTTCAGTGAAGTTGTTGAGTGGGTATTTATCACTTTATAGACAACATAAACATTTTTTGTTGTATAACCTTTTCTAAACTCATTACAATTATTATGTTCCAAGGGCTCAATATATGTAATACAGAATAGCACACTACTTAGTAGCATAGTTTATAACTTGATTTGAAAAAAGAAACCCTTGTTTTTCCTCCACAGCGGGAACTCCAGAAGACAAGATGCGATTGTTTCTTATCTATTACATAAACTCAGTGCAGGCACCATCAGAGGTATGTTATTTGTATCTTAATAAAACAAAAATAATTTTTGCAAAATTTGTGCTAAATTGGTATTTCATAAGGAATTAAATGAATGCCTGTGCCAAACACCTACTTTTCTTCTCAAGAAAAATATACTACAGTCTTGTAGGATTGAATCTATTTACAGTCAAAGTCTTATAGAAGTATTTATTACTACCAGGGAAATTACTGCCCAGTTATGAAATATAGCTAAACACATGGATCATGATAATGTGGATATGATTCAAATAGTAAGACTATCACTTTTTAAAATACTTAAATCAAGTTTACACCAGCAAAATTTGGTACAGTTTCTGTTATTGGGATACATTACGCAGTTGAGATGGACATTACAAAACACTTTCCACTTTTTACTCCATCCCTGACTATCCAGAAAGAGTTGCATTATCTGAACAACAACATATATTTCTTGGGGCTCCACACTAAGATGGTTTCTAAGGCTTTGATCTCTGAGTAATTCAGGAAGCATTTTTTGCATATATTTCTTCTGAAACTAATCTGCGTAAGAATACTATTATTTATTTTTGTGCCAAGTAACACAATCTGGTACCATGCTGTGTAATTACGAAATGTTAATCTGACACATTCGCTAATTCTTAATGCGCAGGATTTAACCATATGGCTCCTGTTAAATAAATGTAATTAAACTCTACTGTGTCAAATTCAAGTATAATGTAAACTGGTTTTAAAATAGATCCAGCCTGAATTACAAATCATATTTTGGTGATGTTCTGTGTGAATTATTTACATTAAATAATGTAATGGCTAAAGTTAGGGTTTTTCAAAACAGCTTAAGGTAGTTAGGCACCTTGAATTTCATTGCCATTTCAGTGCCTACCTCCCTTAAGCTTCTTTGAAAATCCCAACCTATTTTTTAAGACATTTTAAGATCCTATGCTCTTACATTGTGTCTAAGGGTATGTCTACACTACGAAATTAGGTCAATTTTATAGAAGTTGATTTTTAGAAACCGATTTTATACAGTCGATTGCGAATGTCCACACTAAGCGCATTAAATCGGCGGAGTGCGTCCTCACTACCATGGCTAGCATCGAATTAGAGAGTGGTGCACTGTGGGTAGCTATCCCTCAGTTCCCACAATCTCCACTGCCCATTGGAATTCTGGGTTAAGCTCCCAATGCCTGATGGGGCAAAAACATTGTCGCAGATAGTTTTAGGTACATGTCGTCAGGCCTCCCTCCCTCCTTCCCTCCATGAAAGCAACGGCAGACAACTGTTCCGCGCCTTTTTTTCCTGGGTTACCCGTGCAGACGCCATACCACGGCAAGCATGGAGCTCGCTCAGCTCACCGTCACCGTACATCTCCTGGGTGCTGCTGGCAGACCTCCGTGAGGTCAATCGGGGCACCTGGACAGACATGGCTGTCCTCCTCTTAGAGCACTGAATGGGAGCCAGAGATTCCAGGTCATTCTCTTCTTTATGTTCGTCTCATGGAGATTCAGTCATGCCTGGAATATCATGGGAGCTGGAGCTTCTGCCTCAGGCTACTCTCCCAGCCGGCAGCACCGCGTGGTCGCACCTACCCCAGCCTACCCCTTGCTCCCATGGCTTGTGAAGCCTGGTCAATAGTAAGGAGCAATTCAACTATAGACTGAGCAAGTACAGAATGGTGGTAGAATGTGCCTTTGGACATTTAAAAGCTCACTGGTGCTGTTTGCTGACTAGATCAGATGTCAGCGCAACCAACATTCCCATTGTTATTGCTGCTTGCTGTGTGCTCCATAATATCTCTGAGAGTAAGGGGGAGACATTTATGGCGGGGTGGGAGGTTGAGGCAAATCTCCTAGCGTCCAATTTTGAGTAGCCATATACCAGGGCAATTAGAAGAGCACAGCAAGGCACGCTGCGCATCAGAGAGGCTTTGAAAACCAGTTTCATGACTGGCCAGGCTTCGGCATGACTGTTATGTGTTTCTCCTTGATGTAAACCCGCCCCCTTTGTTGATTTTAATTCCCTGTAAGCCAACCACCCTCCCCCCTTCGAAATAAAGTAACTATTGTTTTGAAACCATGCATTCTTTATTAATTAAAAAAAATGAGATAACGGACAAGGTAGCTGGGGTGGGGGAGGAGGGAAGGACAAGGCCACATTACTTATTGTAGCCACACTAAAAATCAAACTGTTTGAATGACAGCCTTCTGTTGCTTGGGCCATCCTCTGGAGTGGAGTGGCTGGGTGCCCGGAACTTCCCCCCCCTCCACCCCCCATGTTCTTGGGCATCTGGGTGAGAAGGCTATGGAACATGGGGAGGCGGTTATACAGTGGATGCAGCAGGGGTCTGTGCCCTCGTTGGCTTTCCTGCAGTTCCAACAGACACTTCATCATGTCCATTTGCTCCCCCATTAGCCTCAGCATTGCGTCCTGCCTCCGCTTTTCACGCTTACTTAATTCTTTCCTGTCTTGTGCCACTGAATGACTCCATGCATTAAGCTGTGCAGGAGGATTGCATGAGCTTGGAAAACATGTCATCGCGAGTGCGTTTTTTTTCGCCTTCTAATCTGCGATAACCTCAGGGTTGGAGATGATAGGGGGAGTGTAGAAACATTCTACGGTCTACGATTCCGGGGGGACTGCATGGTAACCTGTGCTGCAGAGTGCTGCCGAATTCACCACGCTGACCAAACAAGATTCAAATTCAAAAGTTCCCGGGGCTTTTCCTGTGTACCTGGCTAGTGCAACGGAATTCAAAGTGCTGTCCAGAGAGGTCACAATTGAGCACTCTGTGATAGCTCCCCCAAATTTGACCCAGCAAGGTCGATTTTAGTGCTACTCCCCTCGCCTGGGAGGCGTACAGAAGTCAATTTTAAGAGCCCTTTAAGTCAATGAAACGGGGTTGGTTGTGTGGACGCATTCATTTTAAAATCGATCTAACACAGTTAAATTTGACCTAGCCCCCTAGTGTAGACCAGGGCTAAGAGGCTCAGCACAGAACTCTCAGCCCAGAGGGAGTGGAGGTATATGGTGGGGGGAGGGATAGCTCAGTGGTTTGAGTATTGGCCTGCTAAACCCAGGGTTGTGAGTTCAATCCTTGAGGGGGCCACTTAGGGATCTGGGGCAAAAATCAGTACTTGGTCCTGCTAGTGAAGGCAGGGGGCTGGACTCAATGATGACCTTTCGAGGTCCCTTCCGGTTCTATGAGATAAGTATATCTCCATATATTATTATTTTATTATTATGGTGGCTTTAAGCTGTCTTGTGCCCTTCTGATCCTGGGTTGCTCCAGGGACTGACCAGCTCTCCAGCATAACTTAAACAACCCTAGGGGCCTGTCTGAGTTACCCTACAGGCTACAGCACTGCCCAAAATCTGCCGTGCTGAGTGCTGCAACTCCCAGCATACATCCTTCACTGGGGCATGCAAAGGAGGCAGATTTACAGCTATGTTCTTCAGAGTGTGCTCCAGGGGACATCTTCCCGAGCCAGATTCAGGGCTTTTAGGGTCTCTTTATGCTGCTTCTGCTCTTTTATGTAAAATGAAGGGAACAAATGGAGGCGAAGCTCTCAAGCATTGTTAGAAATCATAATAGCTGAAAATAATTTCCTTATTTTCTTACCTATCAAAACTGTAGTTTGGGATTTGTTGATGTAAATAATTAGCTTATCATAAAGAATAGCTCATTTAACAATGGCAACAGCTGCAGGGGAAATTTTTTAATGCAAATAGTACTGTCGTGTTTTACAATTTTCAAATAAATGTAACTGCTTGAACATCGGCTTGAAAACTTTAAAAAGGTTTGGCTAATCTCAGAAGCAGCCTAGATTTTCTAAAATCTGACTTCACTTTTTGCTGTTATTACTTTATTTAAACTGTATATCTAATTCCATTTAATGTTTTAATATGGTAAATAGAATATATAGAAATAATTTTTCTCAATACTGAAAATAACCCAGTGTTAAAATCCATTACAATATATTGTGTGATTCTAGAGGCTGTTATTCAAACAATTCTGATAAATTCAGATAGGGAAAAGTAGAATAAACATCTGAACAAAATAAGTCACCATGAAGAGTGTGATAGAATGTTGTTGTTTCTTTTTGTAGTAATAACTGTAATATAACACTTTACAAAAGTTAATTCAGTGTGAATTTGGACTTCTGCCCTGGCATGTGGTGATCATGGTCACTTGTTTTCATTTATAAGTTGTTGTTCTTCTTCAAGTGATGGTCCCTATTGTATTCACGAGGTTTACACATGTGCACCATGCGTCTGGAGTTGGAAAATTTGAAAATAGTGTCCATTGGTCCGTGCGTATGCACTCGCTTGTCCTGTGCTTCCATCCAAGGCAATAAAAGGTGGGGCAGGCTGACCGAGTCTTTAGTTCCTTCTCACCACCGCACATGGTCTGGATCAGAACTCCGTCTCCTCATCTCTAGTCGGGAGATAAGGAAGCACTCCCATAAGCATGGGACTAAGTCTTTGTCCAAATCAAAGAAGATGGATGCTCCTTCCACCCACGTGGCCCAAGGAGACAGAGAATGTTCTAAATCCCACAGGCACGAGAGAAAAACACACAAACAATGGAACCCACAGGTTCTGGACACTGATGCGTTGGTACCATCATCTCTGGCACCCCACAAGACCCTCTCTCACTGGGAAAGATCACAGTGCTGATACCAATAACTGGGAAAGAGTGCCTCTCACCAGGGAGATCCGGAACCGTAGATGGACCCGGGCCTTTCCAGATCTGGAATCACCCCCTCCATCAGGCCCGTCCACTTCTACAGTGATTATATCTCCACCAAGAGACTGCTTCCAATACGGGTTCCCTCACCCTCCGCACCGATGCTTTACACTCTTCCATCAACTCTGACAGTATCACCATTAGAACTGGAAGATGAAAAATGTCTCTACTTTGCGAAATGGAAATGTTTCACTTCCTAGGCTCAGTGCTATCACCTCCCCCTTAACGCCATCTCGATCCCTACCGTCCTGGACTACCTCCTGGAACTTAAGACATCAGGCCTTGCTCTCCGGCCTGTCCAGGTCCACCTATGGATTGGCGCTTGTTATTTACTCATCCCACCACCACCCACTTCTTGAAAGGGTTACTGAACAGCTTCCTGCCTGTGTTTTCTCCCCCCCCCCCCCACCTTGTGCTCTCTGCCCTCACCAGGCCCCCCTTTGAGCCTCTGGCCACGTGCTCCCTCTCCCACCTCTCCATGAAGGTCATCTTCCTCATGGCTATCACTTCTGCTAGGCGGGTCAGTGAATTGACAGCTATAAGGGTCAATCCCCCCATCCGCGCCCCCCTCCCCCCCCGCATATGTGGCTTTTCATAAAGACACGGTTTCCTTACACCCTTTACCCCAAATTCCTCCTGAGGGTGGTCTGAGTTCTACCTCAACTAATCAATTCACTTCCCAGTCTTCCATCTTAAGCCGCATGCCACTCTTGTGGACAGGTCCCTGCACTCACGAAATAAATGGTCAGTTTTCAGAATGGAGAGAGGTAAATAGTGGTGTTCCCCAGGAGTCTGTACTGGGACCAGTACTTTTCAACATATTCATAAATGATCTGGAAAAGAAGTAAACAGTGAGGTGGCAAAATTTGCAGATGATACATAACTACTCAGATAGTTAAGTCCAAAGCAGACTGTGAAGAGCTACAAAGGGACTTCACAAAACTGGGTGACTGGGCAACAAAATGGCAGATGAAATTGAATGTTGAAAATTCAAAGTAATGCACATTGGAAAACATAATCCCAACTATACATATAAAATGATGGGGTCTAAATTCACTGTTACCACTCAAGAAAGAGATCTTGGACTCGTGGATAGTTATCTGAAAACATCCACTCAATGTGCAGCGGCAGTCAAAAAAGCTAACAGAATGTTGAGAATCATTAAAAAAAAAAGGGATAGATAAGAAGGCAGAAAATATCATATTGCCTCTATACAAATCCATGGTAGATCCACATCTTGAATACTTCATGCAGATCTGGTTGCCCCATCTCAAAAAAAGATATATTGGAATTAAAGGTACAGAAAAGGGTAACAGAAATGATTAGAGGTATGGAACAGCTTCCATATGAGGAGAGATTAATAAGACTGGGATTTTTCAGCTTGGAAAAGAGACAACTAAGAGGGGAATATGATAGAGGTCTATAAAATCATGCCTGGTGTGAAGAAAGTAAATAAGGAAGAGTTGTTTATTCCTTCTCATAAGAACTAGGGGTCACCAAATGAAATTAATAGGCAGAAGATTTAAAACAAACAAAAGGAAGTATTTCTTCACACAACACACAGTCAACCTGTGGAACTCTTTGCCAGAGGATGTTGTGACGGCCAAGACTATAACAGAGTTCCAAAAAGAACTAAAGTTCATGGAGGATAGGTCCATAGCCTGGCTATTAGCCAGGGTGGGCAGGGATGGTGTCCCTAGCCTCTGTTTGCCAGAAGCTGGGAATGGGCAACGGGATGGATCACTTGATGATTACCTGTTCTGTTCATTCCCTCTGGGGCATCTGACTTGGGGCATCTAGCTTTGGCCACTGTCAGAAGAGAGGATACTGGGCTAGATGGACCATTGGTCTGATCCACTATGGCCGTTCATATGTTCTTATGACGTCTGCTGTGTGCTTGCATTCTGCCTCGACTGAACCCATGCCTTTCGTGCCTGTTCATGGCCATTGTGGACTGGCCCCGGCGCAAAGCCCTATATTCTCAGTGCATCTCAGTGGGTCTCTGCATGCATCCAAGTGTGCTATGCATGGCTAACACTCCACTGCCTGGCAGATTATGGTGCATTCAACATGGGCGCAGGTGGTCACATCTGCCTCTCTGGCAGACACATCCTGGCATAACATTCCGTACATACCTTGACCTCCCATTACTCCATCACCCAGAGGGCAGCAGAATTTACAGTTCTGAACCGTGCCATCCCACAGACTGCGATACCTCTTGCATCCTCGCACCCCCCCTCCGCACGGATCACTGCATAATACTCACCCGCATTTGGAATACATATAGGGACCATCACTCGAAGAAGAGGAGGAGGTTACTTACCTGTAACTGGAGATTCTTTGAGCTGTGTGGTCCCTATTTGTATTCCAATACCCACCGTCCATCCCCTCTGCTGCAGACCATGCTGCTCAATGATAAAAGGGTGGCTGATGGGGTGCCATCCTGCACAGCCTCATTTCTCCTGGAACACAAGGCTAGGTATGAAGTACATGTGGGTCAACGGATACTGCTACAGAAAATTTGCAGCGCATGGTGTGTATATGCATTCGTGTTTGTAATACAAATAGGGACCACACATCTTGAAGAACCTCCAGTTACAGGTAAGTAACCTCCTCTGTTTCCACATTGACCAAGTTATCCGCCTTCCTGTGTTTTTTCCCAAAGCCACACCAGGAAGATGCTCTCCTTATCTTGGACATTAGAAAGGCATTAGAACCAAACCATTTTAGAAAGTCTTCTAGATCATTTATACCAATTGCAAACAGATCCAAAAGATCCACAAGCTCCACCCAAAGACTTTCAAAGTGGGTTTCCACTTATATTCTTATGTTACCAGGCTGCTAATGTTCCAGTGCTCCCTTCCTTCCTTCCTTCCACCCCCCCCCCCCCCCCGCCACCCCGAATAATAGCCAATTCTGCAAGATCTTAAGTAGCCTCTATGGCACTATTACAGAATGTTTCAGTTGCTGAAATCTGCAAAACAGCAACCTGGGCATCACTTCACACTTTTTTCCAAAGACTACACCCTGGTACACACATGTAGATCAGACACTGCTGTTGGTATGCAGTCCTTTCTTTAGTGTTGGATCCAGTTCCAAAGCCCCCTCTTCCTTTAGTGGATAATCCTCAGAAGTCACCTGAAGTGGAGCACCCATTGGAACGCTACTCAAAGGAGGAGAGGTTACTCACTTCGTGCAATTACTGGAGTTCTTAGAGATGTGTGTCCCGATGGGTGTTCAATTACGCACCCCCCTTCCCTTCTGTTACAGTCCCACAAGACGAAATGCTGAATGGTAGGGAGGATGGTTCACCCACACAGCTACGTATATCCTCAGTGTAAGCCATGAGTATGTTTGGAGCTTGTGCATGGGCCAGATGGGCACTGCTACTGAAAATCTTGGATCAAAGGCACATGAGGTGTATGCACACCTGAAATGGAGTACCCATAGGGATACACATTTTGAAGAACTCCAGTTACTGCATAAGGTGAGTATCCTTTCCTTTCTCCTATCAACAATCCTGCAAGTGACAGGCTGTCGTGCACAATTGGATGATCTAAAATATATGCTCTAGGAATTACTTTGGAGAAGTTCTATGCCCTGTTGCTATACAGAAAGTCAGACTAGATGATCACAATGGTCACCTTTCTGGCCTTAAAATCTGTGAAAGTTGCACTGGTCTTCATTTTTTTCTGAAGTCTGGGGGAAAGCAGAGACCAGGAATTCAAATTTTACCTCTGTTTTTTAAATTCACATGCATTTTACTGCGCTTATTAACCCCACCATGAATCCTAATCTAAGTGACAGTTATAGAAGAGCTGCTGAACCCTGTCTCACTTCACCATCTTTTAAATAAGTTAACCGAGAGCTTTTGCGAGGTCACTGCAGGGGCAGAACTCAGGTCCCGAACATTACCAATCCTTATCTTATCCAGTGGGCCACACTGCCTGTCAGTCACTAAATTACTTGTGGTTATCCTATCTCTAATCTCTGTAAACTACACTCCTCTCTGCAATCCAGGGATAGAATCCAGGATTCCCGATTGCCAGTATTCTATTCCTGACTTGTAAACAGTTGTGTAAATCATTGGGAAAGCATGTGGTTAATCTTCCTCCACTGGCTGGTCAACAAAATAGCTAGCAATTACTCCTGTTGTTCAAATAGTAAGGACTTATATTAGGGATTTGAAGGTTAGGAGGTTCAAACACTACTACTGGTCTATGTGGGGAAATGATACAATAGTTGCATGAGATTCCCATCAAACTTACACTCTAGTACAAAACCGTAATAGTTACCTGACACCAAAGCACATCACAAATGCATAGAATGTGTTAGTCAGATGCGCCTTGCTATGACTGATAGAAAATCATGAGGTCACTCACTGTGAAGGATTTGCATTTCAAGCTTGCAACTTGCAAGCTTGATGAAGTTGAGTACACATTGCTTTTGGGTATCCGTTGGAGATGGAAGTGAAAACCTGAAGGATGTGACCTGCCACAGTCTTAACTGACTCTAAACATAGTTTTTGTTTGCCAGCTCCTAAAGTTAATTTGAATTTTTAAAATTGTCTTTTCAATAGCAAAATAAGTTGCATTTATACTACTTATTTAACATTTTTAGAGGAGGAAAAATATCTACATATTTTGTCATCTGTCTGTGCAAGGACAGTTTGATTTAGAATAGTGAAAAGCAGTTGCAATTCTCCCATTTATGATTTCAGGCTGATTTGGAGCAATACAAAAAAGCATTGACAGATGCAGGATGTAATCTTGCTCCCTTGAACTACATAAAACAATGGAAGTAAGTTAATTTTTCTTCTTCATAAAACTGCAGGTAATTGGGGGGAAGTTGAAAACCGATACATAGACTACTGCAGCCAGGATTTGTGGAAATTGTGTCTTACTTTTAATGTTTAATGAATTGTGGTTCTTACATAATTTTGCTGTGACTGATTTGCCAATACATGTGAACACTTCTAAACCGAACTCTAACATATGTGAGAAGGTTTAAACTTTATTTTAAACAATATACTTAATATGTTTTTCTTGACACAAATAAATAATTTGCTGAAGGCAAGTGAGTGACTCAGTAGCAGAGACTAGTTTAAATTAAGAATTTCTGGCTTTCTGTCCTTGATTCAGTCTTGTGGGCCATCCTGCTTATCTATCTATGAAATATTAGATCTTCTAAAAGGAGAAATCTTTCATCCATCCTCATCCCGAATTCTAGGTACTGTACTCTAATTTCTTTGAGTGTCTAACTATATCTCATTATAGCTATAGGCTTTAGATTGGCAAAAGCTAGGATATTATGAAAGGGATGCATTCAGTTTTTAACAAAGGTGAGAGATGTTCATAGTTTGCCCAATTACCTGATGACAGATTTTAGAGGAAGAGCCATTTCCATTCTCAGATGGCCTTCCACAAAGGTCTTCATAGGAAGAGAAGACGTAGTAGTGTAATGGTGAAAACAAATTAAGCACTTGATTATAACATTTATTTCATAGGGCTTTTGCCAAGATGGCTTCAGCTCCTACCAGCTATGGAAACGCTACAGCTAAACCATTGGGGTAAGTTTTTTAATTCATCTACCAAAATTCCTAGTAAATCTTTTATTATTTATTAATTTAATTAATTTTAATTTTATAAGCACTGAGAGCATTCGGTAATAAATAACCTTTAAAGTGACTGTTTTTATCAGATTCCATGTAATAAAGCTGAAACTACAGTTGAAATAAATTTAGCTATGTGTAGTTTAAAAAAAACAGCTGAATCTTTTAGTTCTCCTTTGAGTGATGGTTCCTATTGTATTTGTGTGGGTTTACTGTTGGTCTGCAAATATGCCCTGGCTTACCTTGTACCTCCGTCTGAGGGGATAAAAAGCTAGACAAAACGACTTTCTCCAGTTCCTTCTCACTGCTACATGGGTTGGGTCGGAATTTCTAGTTGTCCATAGCTTTGGCTTCGTCTTACAAAATGAGATTTAGATTTGGTTTTGTAAATAGTTTTAACATCTTGTACAGTTTTTATAGATTACCATTTAGTATTTTATAGATCTCTTAGAGTTTAGATTTAGTGTTTTGGGGAGACACCCCTCTTCCCCACCATACCCCCTTCAAGTACCAGCCTATGCCCAGGACTCCGTGCTTCAAACTGTGCTTCCTGCCCACAATCCTCCTCAGTCAGTGACGACCACCAGCGCTGCCTATCCTGCCTTGGGAAAGCCCACGTCACAGCAAGATGGAGTATCTGCCAATTATTCCCCAGCCATATCCAAGAAGAGCAGGAACTTTGTCTCCAGAAATACCTCATGGAGAAGATCATGAGGCCTCAATTGGACCCAGACCAGGGACAGCCCTCCCCTCTATACATCAGCCTGATTCAGCAAGGAGTGTGCCTCCTGCTGTGAAGTCTGACTCTGGTGCGGGAGAACCTGCCTTCACAGACTCCCTAGTGGGATATTGTTAGGAATCCAGGAAACACTCTCATAAGCATGAGACTAATTCTTCCTCTAAATCCACTTCAAAGAAGTTGGATTCGGCTCTGAGCAAGCCCATCAGCTAAGCCCCTGAAGACTTAGTACATCCTAAGTCCCAGAAGCGTGACAAGAAAGCCCATAAGCATTGGGCTACATCAGTAATGGACCGTGATACGTTGGTACAATCATTGTCGGCACCTCCCAATCCCTGGGATCTGCCAGCACCAACAAAGACCAATCATCATGAGTTTCACCTATCCACAGCACTTTCTGCCTTGGTAGCTACACAGTCTACTCCAACTCCAATGGCTTGAACAAGTAGAAACCCTTTCACACCAAGGAGATCTGAATCTGTTGCCACTCCACAGGACATTTTCACTCTCCCAGATGCAGAATTCCCTCCTTCATTGGGCCCCTCCATCTCCAGAGAGATAATACCACTAAGAGAATCTGCTGCTGGAAGGAGTTTGTCACCCATCCCATGCACAGAATATAACTCTCTTCCAACGGTACTGAGTGTACCACCACTGGAAACGAAATTGGCCTTCTCTTCATCAGGAGATTTTGAACCACCCAGTGAACTTCCCCGTCTCTCTTCCCCCCCCCCCCCCCCCCATCCTATGTATCCTCCACTGCCTGAAAGACCTGCACTTGTTTGGGACCAATCTCCATCTCTTCTAACTCAGAGCCATTGATACACCATGAAGTGGGGACCTCCATGACCACTATTGATCAGTCCTACTGGCCATATTGGGGGCCTTGGGATCAGTTGTCCCCTGCAGAGTTGGTCCAGTCTGCTGGCGGGGGGTCACCCCTTGCTTCCCCACTAAGATATGCTCAGTTAAGTCCTTGGATCCAACAGAGGAGGATTACTCGCCAGATCAGGCAGTTCTGCCAGAACCAGTAAGATTACAATGCTCATCTCCAGACAAAGTGGTGACCCCTACATCTCCTTCTTGCCTTGATGACTGCAGCCAGTTCCAGGACCACCTTTGCAGAGATCCTGGAGAACTACAGATTCCTCTTGAAGAGGTCCACAACTCCCAGCACAAACTCTTAGACATCCTCCACTCATCCGGATCCAACAGAATAGCTCTCCATATTAATGAAGCCATGCTGGAGTCAGCTAAGACAGTTTGGCATGCCTCTGCCACCTGCACTCCCATCCCCAAGAGGGCAGAGAAGTGTTGTGTCAGCAAAAGGGTTGGAATTTTTGTTTTCTCACCCCACTCCCAACTCACTGGTAGTCCAGGTTGCTTCTGAAAGACCTTGACAGCAACATCCCTGGTCTCCTTTTACGGATAAAGAGTGGAAACACCTGGATCTATTGGGAAGAAAGGTCTTTTCATCATCTAGCCACCAGTTCAGGATAATCAATTACCAGGCACTAATGGCTAAATACAACTTCCTGAAGTATACTAAGTATGCAGAGTTTACCGACAGCTTTCTGCAACAAGACAGAGCTCGTTTCCAAGCTCTGATAGATAAAGACAAACTGATAGCCAAGACTTCTCTCCAATCCACAGTCAATGCCACTGATATCTCCTCTAGAGCTATGGCTGCTGCCATTGTTATGCACAGGGAATCATGGTTCCATGCATCAAAGTTCCCTACGGAGGTCCAGAATGCTATCAAGGACCTCCCAGTCAATGAATTGCAGCTCTTCAACCAAAAGATGGGCGTGTTCCTCCATATCCTCAAGGACTCTAGAGTTACCCTCTGCTCACTGGGGATATATATGCCTGCCTCTAAGAGGAAGTTTCACCACCTATCATTTAGACCTAGACACATGACTCAGCTCTTTTTCCGCCAGAGGCCCTGTGAACCACCGCACAACAGAGAGTTCAAAAGATCCGCATTCACATACCTTCTGCGACACGCTATGCACCTCAATCTCACCTTCCCGGCGCGACATTATTTTTAATGGGAGCTTGAGAGTCACGAACCACTAAGCCCAACTCCTCTCAACCCTCACACACCTTTTGGGGGTTATCTAGCACTCTTTTTCAACACCTGGAGTGCAACAACAACAGACGAGTGAGTGCTGAACGTAATCCACTCTGGCTATATGATGATTTGCGTCCCTACCTCCTCCAAAACCTCTCCACCCCACTTTGAGGGCCACTCTCATGAGAGTATTCTCAAACAAGAAGTGGACTCCCTATTAGAGCGAGAAGTGATAGAACACATTCCTCCTCAATACCATGCACGTTTTAATCTACTTACTTCCTGGTACTCAAAATGAAGGGCAGTTGGAGGCCAATCCTTGACCTCCACCATCTCAACTTCTTCATTCACAAACTCAGATTTCACATGGTCACGTTGGCATCTATAAGCCCATCTTTAAAAAAGGGCATGTGGTTTATGGCTCTCAACTTGAAGAACGCCTACTTTCATGTAGACATTCATCCTGCTCACAGTTGTTTCTTCAGATTTATGGTGGACTCGGACCATTTTCAGTATAGAGTGCTCCTTTTTGGCATACCAATTGCCCCCAGAGCCTTTACCAAGGTATTCTCAGTAGTAACAGCTCACGTCAGACATCGCAGTCTCATTGTCTTCCCCTACCTCAATGACCAGATCCTTGTCGCCAGGTCTCGCCAGGAAGCCTATGTATCAACTTCTGTGGTGCTGCTCCTCCTTTCTTCACTGGGAATCAGGGAAAATGCTGAAAAATCTGTTCTCACCCACAGACAATCTCTGGATTTCATTGGGGCCACCTTGAATTCTGTTAGTGCGAGAACATACTTGCCCAAGAGCAGGTTCCAGACCATGAACAATATCATAACTCAGATCACAAACAACCCTTGAGTACCAGTCAAGACATGTCTGTCTCTTTTAAATCATATGGCCTCATGCACTTACATCATCCCATTCACAAAACTCCGCCTCCATTGTCTTCAAATGTGGCTGCAGTCAGTTTACTCTCCGAACTGCCATTCTATGAACCTCATGGTAACAATTCCCACCATGGTAGTATCTTCCCTGCTCTAGTGGACAAATCCTCATCAGGTATATGTGGGTGTCCCTTTTCTCCTTTCCTCACCAGACAGGGCCAATATTAGATACATCCCTGTTTGGTTGGGGTGCCCACATGAACAGCTGAACAGCACAAGGTACTTGGACATCTCAAAGTCCAGGATGCACATCAGTATCAAGGCCTTTCCTCCATTCATCCATGCTCAGTGTCTTATAATGTTAGACGTTATGACTGTCTTCTACATCAACAAGTAGAGAGGAGTGAGATCCATCTCCCTGTGTACGGAAGCGGTCAGCTTGTGGAGCTGGTGAGTGAGCAATTGAATCACCTATTAGCAGCCTACCTTCCAGGGAAGCAAAATGTGCTTGCAGGCTCCATCACAGACATTTTGCAGTCAACCATGAGTGGGAGCACCAGGACTCGGTACTGCACAATATTTTCGCTCTATGGGGAACCCCAACCAGGGATCTGTTCACCTCTCAGATGAAGAGAAAATGCGTAACATGTAGCTCCAGAAGAGGCCAAGGTCACCACTCCCAGGGTGACGCTCTACTTCTTTCCTGGTCGGACTAGTTTAACTATGCCTTTCCTCCACTACAGCTCCTGCCATGACCGTTACACAAATCTGGCAGCACAAGGCCTGGGTCATCCTGATTGCCCCTACTGGCTCAGACAGTTTTGGTGTCCCGATCTCCCATGTACGGGATCCCAACTACCAGTCATTCTCCAATGTTTCTCCTGACCCAGTGGAACAGTAGGATCAAGTACCCCGGTCCGCATTCACTCCACCTCTCAGGGCTTGATATTTGGATGGATGTCCTCCTTAGAACGTTCATGCTTCACATCTGTGCGAGACATCCTTTCTGATAGTAGGAAGGATTCTACTAGAACTTGTTACCTTGCTAAATGGAAGCGCTTTTCTTCTTGGAACATCAAAATAGCATTCTCCTAGAAACTGCAGATATTCCTCTCATCTTGGATTATAGCCTCTCTCTGAAGATATCAGGCCTTTACATTAGCTCCTTGCAAGTCCACTTGGCGGCGGTCGGTGCATACCATCCACCTTCTCAGGGCTACTTGATCTTCCCACATCCAGTGACCACCAGATTCTGGAAATGCCTAATCAGAACCTTCCCACCTGTTCAGAAGCCTGCTCCCCAGACTAACCTGAACCTTGTTCTCTCAGTACTTATAAGGCCCCCCTTTGAATCTTTAGTGTTTTCCTTCATGTCTTTCCTTTCCATGAAGGTCACTTTCCCCATAGCCATTCCCTCAGCTAGAAGGGTTGGCGAGCTTGGATCGGTGATGGCAGATCCTCTTTACACTATATTCCATAAGGATAAGGATTCTTTGCGTCTATACCCCAATTCACCCCCAAAGTAGTTTTAGAATTCACCTTAACCAATCGATTTACTTACCTGTGTTCTTCCCAAAACTGCACGCTTCCTCAGAGGAATGAAGACTTCATTCCCTCAATATTTGGTGGGCCTTGGCCTTTTATCTGCAAAGAACAAAACCAATCAGGAAGTCCCTGAGACTATTCATCGCTATAACAGAAAGAATCATGGGGCATGCCACTGCCACTCGGAGAATCTCCAAATGGATCTCTGGCTGCATTCTACTCTGCTATCCGCTGTCCCAGGGGATAAGAGCTCATTTCACAAGAGCACAAGCGACAACTATGGCATCACTTCAGGAGGTGCCTCTCCTTGATATCTGTAAAGCAGTCATGTGGAGCTTTGTTCACATGATTGCAAGACATTATGCCTTGGTGCAGGACTCCTCTGCTGATGCCTCCTTTGGGGCAGCAGTCCTCCACTCGTTTCTACCATCTAGACACTAAAAATCATGGACTGAATGGAGACACTCGATTTATGGCCGGTCCATGATTTTTAGTGTCTAGCAGACTTGTGAATTTAAGCTCCCATGCTCATTTTTTGAAAGTGTTCGTGCAGATTTCCTTTAAGGATAATGACTAATAGGTCAGATACAGAAAGATCACTTTGTAAAAAATGTTCACCCACAGGGTGAACAGAGAGACTGGATTTATGGCTTATTACAACAATCTGTAACCTACCTCAAACTTATCCTTATCATTGAGTCATATCAGCTGATTATTATTATTATTATTATTATTATTTTATTTATTGTGGCGCCCTTGGACCCAGTCATGGATCAGGGTCTCTTTGTGCCAGATGCTGCTCACATACATAACAAAAAAGAAGATCCCTGCTCTGAAGAGCTTACAGTCTAAGACAAGATACAACAGACTGGGGGAGCAAAAGGTAACAATGAGACCAAACCAAACAGCATGAAAAACAGTGGTCACAGCATACTGGCTGTCTAACTATTATCAAGATTTTTGTAGAGCGCTTGGCAGAGGAGAGCTGTAAGAAGGGATTTAAAGGAGGACAAAGAAGTGGCTTTGGGAATGTGGCTATGGAGTAGCATCTGAGAAAACACAAAGTTAATATTAAAAACTACTGTTTTTGTTCAGTCTGCCAACAAAAAAAAGTTAATATAATGGTTTAGGGCACGGTTTTACTAGAGCATACCATTTTGTTTAATGGAGAGCAGGTTAAAATTCTAAGAAACTTCTGCAGACTTGTAACAGACAACTCTGAAGGCAAAGATGCTCAAATTCATACACTGTGTTGTCTGTTTTTGTTTTTCAGTCTGTTTTCACGTGTTATGAATACAGGCTCACAGTTTGTGATGGAAGGAGTGAAGAATTTGGTATTGAAACAACAAGTGAGTTTAAGAATGGAAAACAACAAATGATATTTTTAAACTTCTTTGACGGCACATTTCAAACAAACATTTTGCCATAGTTTATCCATGTAATACATTTTATTAAAATGAATGGTGCTAAAGATGCAACAAAATTAAGCATAACAGACCTTCTCTAAGATTCTATATACATATAGTATAAATACATTTGTTTTTTATATTTGGATTGTAGCTTTTAATTTGTAAACAAATTATTTTTCACTGTTAAGAAGCTTATTGTCCATGAATAATATCCTAAATTATCCCCATGAGGCCCTATGCTCAAGGGGCATTTGCTCCCAAAAAGTGTAATAAATGTCTTAGGTCCACCCTCTGCAAACTAATTTCAACACTGTGAAAGGAGTAAATATGCATCTTTAGGTATTTTTTAATAAATACCCATAACCTGCATAAACACAGAATATGTGGATATGTACTGTTTTTCCTTAGATTATCTCATATTTTGTCATCGGCAGTAACCATTCCAAAATTATTGAAAGTCTAATACTATATTGATCCTTCTGTTCAATCACATATCAAGCTCTTCTAATTTAGCTCATCTAAAATATAAAACAACCTCAGCCTTGAAGAACTGTAGCATGGAAAAGAGTAACAAGTCTAATAATAATACCTAGGTCTTATATAGCACTTTTCAACAGTAGATCTCAAGGCACTTTAGAAAGGAGGTCAAATATCATTATCCACATTTTATAGATGAGAAACTGAGTCACTCAGAGATGAAGTGATTTGTCCAAGGTCACCCAACAGACCAGCAGCTGAACTGGAAATAAGTCAGGTTGCCTCAGTGCCAGTCTATTGTGCTATCGACTAGGCCACACTGCCTGCTCTTATAACATTTAGCTTCACTTAAGAAAAATATTTTATGGTATAACTCACTTGTGACTCTGCCAATCATGAGTTGTCTCAAAAATATCATAACTGCTTTATACAGTTTATATGTAAATTCACTCTTGTGGCTGAAGTTTTAAACTCAAGTTATGGTTATCACAAGTTAAAAGTTAACTCCTGGGTGGATTTAGATGAGCTAAATTGTTACAGAAAACATTCATTTGAATTTCCTGAACATTGTAAGATGAAAATGTTGCAGTAATACCATTAAAATGATGGGCCATAGAAGAATGAATGGAATAAACAGATTTTAATAAAAATAAATTAGAAATTCAATGTATGTTTTAAATCGCTTTGGTTCTGCAACCTAAGAACTAAATAAAATTAAAAGTTCTTTTTTTCCCCCAAATAGAAGGTCTTGGTAAAGGCTGAACTAGTAGTTGAGTAAAAAGCAAAAAAAAATCAATTTGATTTTTATTCTGATCTTGAGTATTTTTTCATACTGTTGCCCTATGATCAGAATACCTTTTGTGCATCAAAAATATCAACTGTCACACAAAACTTTTTAACTGGTTTCCATAGCTTTTATAAGACACTTTGTGAGGCTAATTCTGCAGAAATGTGTTGTGAATAGGTTATGCATTAGATTATACAGTTAGGATCAGTAAGACATAATTAAATATTTATAATTAAGAAAATAATTTAAAAGTGCTGTTTTTACATTGTTTGCCAAAGACCTCTTTAAAACATTTATTTCTTGCAACAATGTCTAATAGTTGAAACAGAACTTACTGTCTGACTTTTTTGTTTTGGTGATTCATTGCCTGATTGAAAAGCTGTAAAAACACAGGTTTATAAGGTTTCTGATCTGGCTTTTAACTTTTGTGCCCAGTAGTGTATATATTAAGACTTAAGACTCCTTGGGATAGTCAAATAAGATGCCTTTTTGCCTAATATTTAAGCATGCTGCAGGGTTTTTTTTTGTGTTGGGCGTTTGTTTTAATGTTAGCCTTTTTTTTTTTTTTTCCCTTGGGCAGCACTCAGGGATTTATATTCTTTTTTGCTCAAACTTTTTTTCAATTTAATTTATATCTAACTTATACCTTAGAATTTCCTTTTCTGATATATATTCTTTCAGCAAGTCATTGTCTAAATTCTCCCTGAGTTTATTGTAAGGCCCTCATCCTGATTACTGCAACCACTTCTCCCTTACAACCACATCACTACCCTCCAGTCTACCCAAACAAGGTTGCTAAGATGGTCTTCCTTGTCTATCACTTGGACAACATTCCTTCCCTTTTAGAATTCCACAACTGACTTTCATTCTTCCACCAGATCAAATTCATGCTTCTTGTCCTAACCTTCAAGACATTCTATTCTGTTTAGGTTCTTATATCCTGTTCATCATAATTGTATCTGCATACCCTTCAATTCTGCCCCATACTTTTCCATTCCTGTTTCTGTATTATGCTTCCTTCTCCTATCCCAACTTCCTGCTCCATCAGTGATGCAAGCTCTGTCTGCACCTCCCACAAACATCCATATACCCTTTTTGCCTGGGAAGTTCCATGATATAATTTATACAGCTGCTTACCATATACTCTTTTAAATCCCTCATTTCTGCTGTGGTGTCCAGTTATAGCTAGGCAGGTGATAAGCTGTGACTGTCCCTCTTCCTTTTCCTGCTCCCTTACTCCTACTAACTTCCCCATTCTTGCCATTCACTCCACCTCCACTTCCAATTTAAAAAATTGAAAAGTAAAATAAAAACAACAAAACATAACTAACGAAGCTATGCCAATTCATTAACATACACGTGTGTTTTGGGTGTTCTATATTGAAGGCCCCCCAGGGCAGGCATGATCTCTTATTTGTGTCCAGAGAGTTTCCAATGCAGTGGGGATTGGACATTACCATAATATAAACGTTTACTAATAATTATCACCGTCACCCTTGAACTAACCTGTAAAGCTACTGTCCTTTCTTCCTTCAGTTCTCTACTCAAGACCTATTTCTGCCACAACACATACAAGAAATCTGCCACTTGGAATGACTAGGACCAGGGGCAATTGGTGAAAGTTGATATTTAAATAATTCTAAAACAAAAAAAAAGTAAAATAAAAAATGTGTGTGGGTTTTTAATCTCTAGCTGCTATCACCATAGATTGTGTATATTTGCCTCCCTTTCTCCCAAGATTAATATGCTACTAGTCTTCTTAGATTGCAAGTTCTTCAGAGCAGGCCATCATGTCTATCTTCGTTTGCACTGTGCCTGGCACTTGAGTTTGACCACAGCTTCTGGATGCTACTGGATTATAAATAAAATATTAAATAATAACAAGAAGCCCACTTTTACTTATGGTGTTCAAGATAAGATTATGGGCTCTGTAAACCTGCTAAAAAGTAAAATACAAAATTTAACTCATCAGTACTATTCATTGGTGAAAAATTAGCTTCATCACAAATAATTTAAGCACAACAAATGTAAATGTAATCAAATGTAAACATGAGTTTATAAGATTACCTCACTTAACAGTTACAGTTAACTTTGCAGGCTGGCTAGTGTCATAAGCAGGAATTTAATTACAACTTTAGTGTTAACATCTTTAGTGTCAGTTAAATAATATTCAGCTAAAATAACAAACAAATTCACATAAGCTGCATAATATTATTAAGATTAATGTAAGGAAAGTGAATAAGTCTTTTCTTCTCAGACTTCTTTTATAGTGGGTACTTATACAAATTAATACTTCTGTTATGTTTCTAATTCATGTAAAACAAAGGATAATAGAAAATAATATAAACAAGAAATAATATCCATTCCTGTCATAACTGAATAAGACGTACAAATGTTACCAATCATTTGACTTTTCTAGATGTGTGCTTTTAAAACATAAATAAAATTATATGGTAATAGTTAATTTAATGTTTTGCTTGTTCCTGTCATCATTCATATCCATTCTTTTAAAAAGAAGTCACTTTTACTGAAGTTATATTAGCGTAGTTAGGTTATTTTCTATTGGTTTAACCATTTTTTTTCTTTTTAATTTTAATACTTCAAAACAAAAGTGTCTGAAGAACTAGAAAACAATAATACTTTTGTAAATGCTAACCAGTAGCATTCTATTTCATGGCAATATTGTATATCTTTGCCCCATTAAGGAATTTGAAATTTTTTCCATGTACATTTCAACTTGCTGATTAGTAGTCAATTTTACATTTTTGGTACTAGTTTTATATTTATCTCAAATTTAACTTCAAATATTTTACCTGAATCTCATAATGATGCATATATAATAAAAACAAACCAGGGTTAAAATTAAGAAAATGAGAAAAGGTTATACAAATAGAGAGGAACAGAAAGATTTGGTAAGGGCTAAAAGCAAAACAACAACAAAAAACTCAGAAAATCAGTGGCAGTGTTCCAGATATCAAGACCCCTGTTCTAACCATTTTATATTTATTTTATCCCAAACATAGGTGCTGGAACAATTTTTATAGTGGGTGTACTGATAGCCATTGAAAAAAACTGTAAACCCTGTATATGATGGAAACCACTTGAAGCCTAGTTCCAGCACCTATGATCCCAAACATTTCCCTCAGAGTTTGAGGAACTTGAGTGTTGTCAAACCATCTTATTTAAGTTGCATCAGAATCAAACATTTTCATGTGAGTTATGCAGAATATATCTCCTCACAGAGAGTCTACAACCTAAACCTCAATTTTAAGTCTTTTGCCTCTGTTTGTTTTATATCAGTATCATTATCAATCCATTCCAACTCTGTTGGCTCTTTTTCTTTCTCCCTCAAACATTTTTCTACCATTCCTTCCTCATTCTAGTGGGGAAGCTATCCAGCTATTTATATGGCCCCCTTCATAGTTTTAATCATAGAATCATAGGACTGGAGAGGTCATCTAGTCCAGTCTCCTGCACTTATGGCAGTACTAAGTATTATCTAGACCAGTGTTTCCCAAACTTGGGACACCACTTGTTTAGGGAAAGACCCTGGCGGGCCGGGACGGTTTGTTTACCTGCCGCGTCTGCAGGTCCAGCCAATCATGGCTCCCACTGGCCGCGGTTCGCTGCTCCAGGCCAATGGGAGCTGCTGGAAGCAGCGCGGGCTGGGGGACGTACTGGCCACCGCTTCCAGCAGCTCCCATTGGCCTGGAGCAGCGAACCGCGGCCAGTGGGAGCCGCGATCGGCCGGACCTGTGGACATGGCAGATAAACAAACTGGCCCGGCCCACCAGGGGCTTTCCCTAAACAAGCGGCGTCCCAAGTTTGGGAAACACTGATCTAGACCACCCCTGACAGGTGTTTGTTTAACCTGTTTGTGGAATCTCCAATAATGGAGATTCCACAATCTCCCTAGGCAATCTATTCCAGTGCTTAACCACCCTGACAGGAAGTTTTTCCTAATATCCAACCTAAACCTCCTTGTTGCTGTTCAAATCCTTGCTTCTTGACCTATCCTCAGAGGTTAAGAACCACTTTTCTCCCTCCTCCTTGTAACAGCTTTTTATGTACTTGAAAACTGTTACGTTCCCTCTCAATCTTCTCTTTTCCAGACTAAACAAACCCAGTTTTTTCAATATTCCCTCATAGGTCATGTTTTCTAGACCTTTAATAATTTTTGTTGCTCTTATCTGGACTTTCTCCAATTTGTCCACATCTTTCCTGAAATGTGGCGCCCAGAACTGGACACAATACTTCAACTGAGGCCTAATTAGCACGGAGTAGAGCAGAAGAATTACTTCTCATGTCTTGCTTACAACACTCCTGCTAATACATCCCAGAATGCTGTTTGGGTTTTTTTTCAACAGTGTTACACTGTTGACTCTCATTTAGGATGTTGTCCACTGATTCCCAGATCCCTTTCCGCAGTACTCCTTCCTAGGCAGTCATTTCCCATATTGTATGTGTGCAACTGATTGTTCCTTCCTAAATGGAGTACTTTGCATTTGTCCTTATTGAATTTCATCCTATTTACTTCAGACCATTTCTCCAGTTTGTCCAGATCATTTTGAATTGTAATCCTATCCTCCAAAGCACTTGCCACCACTCCCAGCTTGGTATCGTCCGCAGACTTTATAAGTGTACTTTCTATGCCATTATCTAAATCATTGATGAAGATGTTGAACAGAACTGGCCCCAGAACTGATCCCTGCGGGATCCCACTCATTATGCCCTTGAACCACTACTCTCTAGGAATGGTTTTCCAACCAGTTATGCACCTACCCGATAGTAGCTCCATCTAGGTTGCATTTCCCTAGTTTGTTTATGAGAAGGTCATGTGAGACAGTATCAAAAGCTTTACTAAAGCCAAGATATACCACGTCTACCGCTTACCCCTTAACCACAAGGATTGTTACCTGTCAAAGAAAGCTATCAGGTTGGTTTGACGTGATTTATTCTTGACAAATCCATGCTGACTGTTACTTATCTTATTATCTTCTAGATGTTTGCAAATTGATTGCTTAATTATTTTCTCCATTATCTTTCTGGGTACAGAAGTTGACTGGTCTGTAATTCCCCAAGTTGTCCTTATTTCCCTTTTTATAGATTGGCACTATATTTGCCCTTTTCCAGTCTTCTGGGATTTCTCCCGTCTTCCATGACATTTCAAAGATAATCACTAATAGCTCAGATATCTCCTCGGTCAGCTCCTTGAGTATTCTAGGATGCATTTCATCAGGCACTGGTGACTTGAAAAATCTAATTTGTCTAAGTAATTTTTAACTTGTTCTTTCCCTATTTTAACCTCTGATCCTACCTCATTTTCCCTGGTATTTACTATGTTACTCATCCAATCACCACCAGCCTTCTTGGTGAAAACCGAAACAAAGAAGTCGTTAAGTGCCTAATGTATTTATCCTCACAACTTCCCTGTGAGTTAGGGAAGTGCTATTATCCCCATTTTCTGGATGAGGAAGTGAGGCACAGAGAAGCTAAGTGACAGCATCACACAGGAGTCTCTAGTGGAGCAGGGAATTGAATCCAGGTTTTCAAAGTCCTAAGCTAGTACCCTAACCACTGGATTGTCCTTCCTTCCTCTCTGACCTTCCTTCTCTCAGCAGATCTCTAAAGGGAATTATTGCCTCTCTTCCAGCATAATATCTTTGGATGCATTTAGTTTAGTTTTTCACCCTTTGACAGTACAAGGCTACAATTTTTGTGCTTGTTTTACCATATTCCTAGCCTTAGATTACCATGTTTTAATCTTGGTTTGGCTTTATGTTGTTGTTCAATTATAGAGCAAGCATCTAGCATCTCCAGATTTCCCATCTCCTACTTAAAATCTTACCACTTTGTTCATATCTTTTTCATGCCTTCAGATCGGTGGTTCTCCAAATTTTGAGGTTCATGACCAAAAATGGCTTAAAACAATCTGGAAAGGACTTTGTTGCTATCTTTAACCTTGAGACTCACTGTTTTCCTGATGCTATAACATTGTAGTGGGAATGCTCTCAAACTGCATTCTATTTAGTTTAAAGAAAAAATCTTTTATCCTGTGTTTCTAGCTCCTTGTCACTTGCTCCTGGCCTTCTGATTGCCTCTTCTATTTCATTTGTTATGCCTCAGTTTTATGGATTAGTGAGCAGAATACAGATGAGGCAATCAAAATTGTATGATGACGTGCAGAACCATGTGGTACATTTTATATGGCACATGTATATTGCCATCTGTATGTGGTGTGTTTATGGCAAATTTAGCAATACAAAAGTAAGTACAGCTAAAATTTGAATTCTAAGGCATCTTTAATATCGAATGGATAAAGATCAAAGATTTCACTGAGAATCCCATCCTACATTGTTGAATTGGCTTTTAATTTGGGTATATTATACTGTAATAATGATTAAAAAAGAAAACCCTCTGGCTTTCACCGAGAGCTTTACACTTGATACGGGTAAAGACAATGAAGCAGTATAGAGTAATGGTAAAAAGTTCAGTAGATTGCTTTTTTTATAAATGAGTTAGATAAAAAAGATTAATATTTGAATAAACACACACAGCTCATTATGTATTTCAATATCAGTGCAATAGAATTAGGACCAAAGATAATGGTCTATCAAGAGAATTTGGAGGATCTTATTTTGCAGGATGAGATTTAAATCCTTTTTTAGCTAATCCCAGGCAAGTAGAATTAAAGCTACTCAGTTGAGTTTCTGCTCCAGGCTTATATTTGTGTTGGCCATTAGAAAAGAACTTTGTAAATACACTTGGATATCAGATCCTTCAGCTGGCTGAACACATTTCCTGAAATTCAACTAGTTTGGCCTACAGGAGAAGCTCAACAGCAGCACAAATTACATAAAAGTGTTAACCATTTATTGTATCGTCATTGTCTTCACTTGCTTGTTATATCTTCTGCCAGTGTTGCAAATGTACATGGAACTTCTGTTTGCTCTTTATACGGAGAACATCTGTGGCATGAATGATGAAAGAACCTGATATTAACAAATAAATGTCTTTCATAAACTTGATAGGAATTAAAAAAGTTAACAAAATATACTAACAGAAGATGTTGGCCTTTTCCTTGTCCCATGGCTATCCTATCCCCCACTTTTGTACTCCTTTCGGCACCTATGGACACTGGGAACCCTAGGGAGAAGCAGACCCGGGGCACCAACAGGGTGGGAGGACTGGATGCAGGCTTTTGGTGCTTCCTGGGGCAACAGAGATGTAGAAGGAGGGTAGGGTCTGGGCTCCCAGAACTGCCTGGCCCCTAGTGGGTATGGTGCTTTTCAACCTGACCACCTATCTGGGTAAGAGCGTGGGGCTGGGTACGAGCGTGGGGCTGGGTACTGGGTAATGTGTGGGAAAGAGTGAGAGGCATCAGGAGGGGAATATGTGTGGAGCTGGGTGCAGTGGGGAGAACACAGTTCTGGTTGCAGAGGCAGCATAAGAGAGTTCAGGCCTGGGTATGGAGAGGTGGTGGGGGAGAGCTCAGGGCTGGGTGCAGGTGCAGTAGAGGGAGAGCTCTGGGCCCCCTCCTCAGGAAAATTCTGGTGGCACCAGATTGGAGGCGGTTGTTGCCATCCTCGACCCTAATATCAGTCTTTAGGGACTGTTACAAGCCAAAATAATCTAGGACTGCCCTAAACTGTGCAGTGGATAGAACATGTCCTAGGATCCAGAAGTTGCAAATGGCTCCTTTGTGGCTCCTGTCTCAGCTTACTGAGTGCAGCTAAGGATTCAGCCACAATCTTTGGAAAAAAAGAATTGCTGTATATCTAGAGAAGCAAACTGCGGATTTTTGAAACAAATCAAGTTTTTAAAGCATGTCCTTGCCTGCTTAAAAACTGCTAAATTAGACCAAGCTCGCTAGGCCTATGGTATGACAAACAATTTCAAGAATGTGAAAGAAAGGGAAGGAGCATGTTTCTCAAATGTAGTCTGCTCTAGGAGGTGCACTGTGTTCTTCTGTGGAGATTTTACTCTAGTTCTTCATTGTTTCAGTTTATTTTAATCTAAAATAAGTCATTTATACTGCAAGTATATGGTTACTCTTTAAAAAGCAATTTTACCTGCCCCTTTTAAAAAATCATTGGTATTTATTTGAGTTACTTTAAAATTTCTGGACCTATTAACTATTCTATACATAAATAACCTAGAACAGTTACTTTTCCCTACAGAACATTACAGTAAAGCAGCTCAAAGTAAGAGATTTGAGTGTGCTGTAAATTACAAAATTCAACGTTCCGTATAATATAGTTGGGTTGCAGAACAGCTTCTGCATATTTCTTAGTAAACATTTTTGCAACTCACTAGTTTCAAATTCTCTTCCACAGAATCTACCAGTCACACGTATCCTAGACAACCTTATGGAGATGAAGTCAAATCCTGTGAGTATAATTATATTCATTTTAGGCACAGAGAAATGGAAAACTAGATCTTTTCAATTGTGATACACTTAATATTGCTGCCACACAGTGTAGTTAATGTAGTAGCAATTAATTCTGGTCTCCCTGTATTTTGATTTAAACTATAACAACTTTCACAGTTATTGTATTGTGTATATATATTAGTCGGGAGTCAAAAATAATTAGATCACATTACTAGCTTGTGATGTATTTAAAGATTGTATTACAATGCATCTTCACAAGGGAGCCAAATTAAGGTTTCACAGGTAACTTTAATTCTGGCATTTGCTAACTTTTGAGTGCTTGATTTTTGCAACCTTAATGTTCTTTAACATAGTTTTTTGCATGTAATAGTATAACAAACTTTTTCCACTCATAGATCTAACTGTAACCATATCTTCAAATTTGGCAACTCCAGATTTCTATGTTATGTTGGTAGCACAGGTGTCTGGATGCTGGGGCTAAAGCATCCCCAGATACACACACCGTTATAGGGAAAAGGAAGATGCAGGGGCCAGCTGGACGGGAGGAGGGGAGAGACAACGTTTTAACAAGGTGTAAGAGAAAAGCCAAAGTGCCAGATGGTTCACCACCTAACTCCCTTCATCCTTGAAAGAGAGAGTATATTCCTGTGGTTCTATTTCATTCCTTTCCTCTGATGGGGATTGAAATTCTTGACCTTTCCAAGTCCAAGAACAGTGTGCAGGTTAGGACTGCCTCTTTCCTGTTGGAATCTAGTCCAGGCCACCACAGCTTCCTGCCACCAGCAACCCCTTGCTTGATTGGCAGTGGGGATAATTGGAGAGTTTGGGGAAAAGAAGGCATGATGATGCAATAGACTGGAGGGAAAGGTCGCTAGAAGGAAGGAGGGGAAAAGTAAAAGTAAAGATGGAGTGGTTAGAGAGAAGTAGAGAGAGATTCTGAGAGACACTGAGTTAAAGAAACCAAGGCTAACAGTCAAACAAAAATGAAAGGAAGAAAGGGAAGGAGAAAAATATCGAACACATTCTGTACTGGAAAAAAATTAGAACAAACCCATATAGGACAATGTTCAAAGGGCAATGCAAGATTTGCCTCTTTGCCTTGCTCTAACTAGAATGACTCTCGCTGGAGGAAGTATTTGCTTAAAAAATTCCATCTGGAATCTGCCATTATTGTATGTAACTAACTTGTGATAGTGTTGTGTGATTCAACTTCTAGGTTTTGTCAGCATGAGTTTGAAAGAGCCCCATATTACTCACAAATGCTAATTGAACTTCTGTACCACATCATTCTACAGTAACTCCTCGTTTAACGTTGTAGTTATGTTCCTGAAAAATGCGACTTTAAGCTAAACAATGTTAGGCGAATCCAATTTCCCCATAAGAATTAATGTAAATGGGGGGGGTTAGGTTCCAGGGAAATTTTTTTCTCGAGATTAAAGACTACATTATATAAATACACGCGCGCACACACGCACACACTCTCTCTCTCTCTCTCTGTTTTAAACAAACAATTTAATACTGGTACACAGCAATGATGGTGGTGAAGTCAGAGGGTGGGATATTTCTCAGGGAATGCCTTACTGCTAAATGATGAAATAGCAATTGGCTGAACCCTCAGGGCTTAACTCGTTGTTGTTGTAGCCTCACACTCTACAAGGCAGCATGAATGGAGGGAGGGAAGACAGCATGGCATACAGAGACACACCTGTGTGTGTGAGAGAGAGATGCGCATTGCTCCTTTAAGTACGCTGACCCTACTCTAAGTACGCTGCCTTTTTAAGTAGATCAACAAGCTGAGACAGCAGCTGCTGCCAGGAAACTCCCTCTGTCCTGAGCCCTGTTGTGTCCCTCCTGCTCTATGGAAATGGGGTAAGTGGGGTGCAGAGGGGAGAGGGACACCCTGACATTAGCCCCTCCCACCCCCCGCACAGCAAGCAGGAGGCTCCGGGGAGCAGCTCCAAGGCAGAGGGCAGAAGCAGCACATGGCAGTAGGGGGAGGGACAGCTGAACTGCCGGCAATTGATAGACTGCTGGGCAGCTGCTGCACAGGGAACTTAGGGGAACGGGGAGCTGATAGGGGGGCTGCCGGTCCACACTGGTTCCAAGCCCCCACCAGCTAGCTGCAACAGGCTGCTCTTCCTGCAAGCAGTGGACAAAGCAAGCAGCTGCCAACGACGTTATAAGGGAGCATTGCACAACTTTAAATGAGCATGTTCTCTAATTGATCAGCAACAGAATAGCAAAACAATGTTAACCGGGACGACTTTAAGTGAAGCGTTACTGTATTCTATATATAGACATGTTTTTACAGGCAACTACTTTAGGAAATTTTAGTGTTTTCAAAAATTATTTGTATTTCTTCTACTTTTTCTCTGCCTATAATCCAGGTGGGATTTTATACAGAAAAAGAGCAATATACAGATATACAAATGTAATATCTCACAAAAAACATTGTTCAAACTGATGAGATGAGGGGGATTTCCTTACCTGTGATAGACTT
Organism: Malaclemys terrapin pileata; assembly: GCF_027887155.1. NCBI lineage: Eukaryota > Metazoa > Chordata > Testudines > Emydidae > Malaclemys > Malaclemys terrapin. The sequence continues at coordinate 103,867,949 of NC_071508.1, forward strand.
CATCTCCTCTGGATGTTGCTAAATCATCCTATCTAAGGATCATCTGAGCAAATTTTTGTAAATTGAATGCACCAGATTCCCCAGACAACGGTGTGCTTTAAAAAATACAATGTAGAATATTGCTACACCCTTTGCAGGAACTTTATCCCCCTCTACTAGTTAGTTGATGCTTTTTGGGATGCTCAGAACTGGGCCACTTGCACCCACCATTTAGGGTGACCAGATGACCCAATTTTATAAGGACAGTCCTGATTTTGGGGGCTTTTTCTTATATAGGCACCTGTTACCTCCCACCCCGTCCCAATTTTTACACTTGCTATCTGGTCACCCTACCACAATTCCATCTCCACCTCTTGCACAGAGGGGTGAGCTGGGCAAACCCAGGAAAACATCATCATTTTCCTTTTCTGCAGCCCTTCCCCACACCTAAATATCAATTATGTGGGGATGTGCAGGGAAATAACTAAAACAAGTGCCAAGAAATAATTGAACATACAAACTAGCCTATTGTAAATGTAATTGACTGCTAAATCACAAACAATAAAAATAAATTCTCTGGATAAACACAGTCAATGAATGAAGCCAAAAAAGGAGGTTGTGTGTCAGGAAAAGTATAGGTGACCTTGTAGTAACTTCTAAAGGCAAGATGCTGCATAGAATATTTCTATAATATACCAGTAGGTGTCACTCAGAGCATTAAAGTGGAGAACCTAAATTAAGAAAGAAGGCTCACAGACAAATGAGTGAAAATGGAAATTTTGAATAAATATTCAGCTTCCTCAGTCTACAAGTTTAAGAACTGGTCTGGAAATGATCACATTTCATATACTTTATTTTTGCTGGTTTAGTATTCTCACATTGTACTGTCATGGAGAATAGCCAAGATCACTTAGATAATTTCAGGGTATAGTTTGACCTTCTCACTAGGTCATATTAAGACATCAGGATTATTGATTCAATCCCTACTACTATAGTGGAGATTTACAACATAAGCTGCTGCCATGTTGAAGACTAGGGTTCAGAGCCAAAATCAGGAATCCCATTGTCCAAGCCAATGGAGACCAGGCAAGCCCCAAAGAGCAACCCTTTTAACCACTATGTGAAAGGCTTCCACTAGTTTGCTGAACAAGTACTCCCTTTGGGCTGATTAAAAGAGAAGCATGAAGTAGCCTTTGGGGGATTTCATGTATTTGGGTTTGCAATATGAGCAGGAATTGTAGAAAAGTAAAACTGTATCTGTAAGGAAAAATGAATGACACATGGAATGACACTAGTGTGGCCTTTGTTCATGTTCTAATGTATAGGGTCCTTCCCATCCCCAAAACAGGCAAAAATAGCCACTTGTCCTACTGGCAAAAGATAAGACACAGAAAAGAAAGCTAAAAAGCTGATTTTTTTCCACAGAACTTGAGGAAATCTCCATTTCATGGATTGGACTCTTACCTGCTAGGTCCTGTAGTAGATGTGTGAAACGCATATAGATATAAATGTCTGTCTTGCATAGAAACTAGATAAAATACTACCTACATAGAAATGATACCTTAATCATTGCAAATTATATAGCTACATTCAAATCACATGCTAAATATAAAATGCTACATTAAAGTAATGTGAAATGTAAAAGCTTTTCTACTACTAGTGGTCACAAATGTTACTTTGTCAATTGTAATTTAAAATTATTCTGGAATACATTTCAGAGTGCTGTGTTTTTTTGCAATGTGGACTTTCAGAACTCTGCTGAGCAAAATAGATATAGAGTTCTCTTAAATCCGCCTCAATATAGGATTGTGTGTTTCTCAAATACTCTCCTCCTTGCTGCTTGTCCTCTCCCAAAGGGACAGCTACCAGGAAGGAGAAATAAGCCCCATACTTATGGTTTTTGATCCTTTCAACGGAAACAGGAACTGAAGAACAGTTCTTAGGGGCAGTTAACACTACCCTCTAATGTTTTTAACTTATGCATGGGTTAGTTGACTATAATGGCACTTTATTCTTAGAATATTTTAACACATTAGTTCAATAACTTGGATTGTTGATGACCTTAGAGTGATCTGTTCTGTTGTCTTGAGTCTTAACATTTGTTTGATCAAAATAGGGTTTAAAATACTTTTCCTTTCTTTTCAGAAGTGTCATATGTTTCCTAGATCAGTGGTTTTCAAACTTTTTTTCTGGTGACCCAGTTGAAGAAAATTATTGATGCCCATGACCCAACAGAGCTGGGGCAGAGGGGTTTGGTATGTGGGAGGGGCTCAGTGCTAGGGCAGAGAGTTGGACAACGGGGGTGAGGGCTGCCAGATGAGGCCAGGAATGAGGGGTTCAGAGTGGGAGGGGGCTCTGGGCTGGGGCAGGGGCTTGGGGTGCGGGAGGGTGTCAGGCTTTGGGCTAGGAGTGCAGGCTCTGGAGTGGGGCCAGGGTTGAGGAGCTTGGGGTGCAGGAAGGGGTTCTGGGTTTGGGGGGGCTCAGGGCTGGGGCAGAGGATTGGGGCATAGGGTTGGGGTGCAGGCTTACCTCAGGCGACTCCCAGTCAGCGGTGCAGCAGGGGTGCTAAGGCAGGCTTCCAGCCTGTCCTGGCACAGCAGACCGCGCTGCGCCCCGGAAGCAGCCAGTAGCAGGTCCGGCTCCTAGGCAGAGGCACGCCAGCGGCTCCGTGCGGCTCTTGCCCGCGGGCGGCACCACCACCCCCCCCCAGCTCCCATTGGCCGGGCTAGTGCTTGGGGAGGGGGCAGTGCTTGGAGTCCCGTGGTCCCCCCGCCTAGGAGCCGGACCTGCTGCTAGACGTTTCTGGGACACAGCATGGTGTCAGAACAGGTAGGGACTAGCCTGCCTTAGCCGGGCAGCACCGTCAACAGGACTTTCAACAGCCCAGTCGGCGATGCTGACCAGAGCCACCACAACCCAGTTCCTTACATTCCGTGACCCAGTACTGGGTCACGACCCGCAGTTTGAAAGCCACTGTCTAGATATTGGTCTAAATAAAGAGACAACTTCAGGATTTTGTTTTTTAAGAGAATTCTTGATGATTAACCCATAAATCTTAGTGCGGAGTAGTTACTTTCGTCGGTTAGGGATAACTTCCTTAAATGTTTGCAAGTTAATTCAGTGTTATAAAGTTTGTTAAAATATTCATCTTAAGAAAAGATAATATGATTATAACATGTTATACTGTCAAAGAGAAGGAAGTTTTCAGCCATTAACCCCCCCGCACCTACTATTATAGTATTACAAAGTATTATAATCCCTTTAGGAAATGACTTGAGATTTGACAAGTGGTACTGCATGTGAGTTGTCCTCTTATGTCTCATAAGTAATCCATGGATGTATGACTTTAGGACAAAGTAATCATAAAATGTATTTTTCCCTCACGAGACAATACAGGTTGAACCTCTCTAGTCCGGCACCCTCGGGAACTGACCGGTGCCAAACCAGAGAATTTGCTGAACCCAGGGGAGGTCAATATTGTAGCAAGCGGGTCTCTTTTTATTTTTATCTCGCCGAGGCGAATAAATGAAACACGCTTGCAACGCCGCCTAGCCAAGGCTTACCGTCTCTCTTCATAACAAAGTGTTAGTGTTGTTATACAATTTTACTGTATTGGCACAAGAAAATAAAGCGTAAAAAACATAAAATAATATGAAAAAGAAATAGATGATAATACAGGTAAATCTATAATTTACTCACCTAAAATAATGCCTGAATTCCGCTTCCAAAGTGATGTGACAAGAACTGCTAACTCAAATTACATTTGAGTTACATCCGGGGTTTCTGCTGTAGGTGTATATCCAGGGTAGATGAAGTGGAGGCAACAGGATTTTCGACTGTAGAGTGCTGCTGACCGCTCCTCTTCACTACCTTTATCTAATCTTCCAGCTTAGCTTGTCTCATGTATTTTGGTTTTTCTTTAATGAGTTTTTCTCGTATCGTAGACATGATCTTACTCAGAAAAGAATTGTCTTTGCTCCAGTCCGTCTATTACATTTGTTGCCAACGAATGCATTTATCTATAGAAATTTTTTCTGTGACATACTCCTCATCATCTTCATCGCCATCACTGGCTTCTTTGTTATCTTCATTTTTTCCCTGCTGTACCATTTGCACAAGTTCTTCATCCGTCATATGACTAGCAATTGGTGCATCTTTGTCGACTTCCATCCATCTAGTAAATTTTCCTCTCCCAAATGCTTGGCCAGCTCAAGCACTACAGGGTGAGATATACCGCTGGCATACTCCATTAACTCACTAACAATTTTTTGGTTTTCAGACACTTGAAATCCAGCGAACTCGGACTCGTCATTGACGTCAGGACTGTCCTCAAGCATTAGGGCTCACCACAATTTGTGCCATCCATTCTTCAGAGTAGATGGAGTTACTCTTTCCCAGGCTCTAGCTAGTGCCCAAATCATATCCTTGAGGTGAAATTCTTTCCTAAATGTTGTCAAACTCTTTCCATCATTAAGCGATACTAGCAATTGGTGCATAAACTCAGACATGTACATTGACTTCAGGGATCAGATACCCTGATCACCAGGCTGAATCAGTGAATCAGTACAGTTTGGAGGTAAATACAGTCCCACCACATTATCTTTGACAAGCAGCTCTGCTTTGGGGTGGACAGAGCAATTGTCGAAAATCAGCACAATTTGGCACTTCGGATCCAGACCTATGGAGGGCTCTTGCCTCCAGTACAAATTATTTCTCAAACCACTCGAGACATAGATTAGTCGTTATCCATCCCTTTTTGTTGCCACAGTATACCACTGGGAATATTTTCACCCCTTTGAATGCACTTGGGTTCACACTTTTCCCAATAACCAGGAGCTTGCATTTGTACGTGCCTGCTGCGTTGCTACAACCAAGGACAGTTACCCTGTCCTTCTACTCCTTCGTACTAGATGGTGGCCTCTCTGCATCAGTAGCTAACTTTTTTTAGGCATACAACACCAATAGAGAGCAGTTTCATTGGCATTGTATACCTGCTCTGGGGATAATTTCTCATTTGCAACTAAGGCCTGGTCTACCCTCGTGGGAGGGGAGAGATTGATCTAAGTTACGCAACTTCAGCTACGTGAATAATGTAGCTGAACTCGACGTACTTACTTCTATTTACCACGGTGTCTTCACTGCAGTAAGTCGACAGCTGACGCTCTCCCGTCGACTCCACCTGCACCTCTCAGCCTGGTGGAGTACCTGAGTTGACGGGAGAGTCCTCGGCAGTCGATTTATCGTGTCTAGACTAGATGCAATAAATCAACCCCCACTGGATCGATTGCTGCCTGTTGATCCAGCGGGTAATGTAGACAAACCCTAACTGTGCAAATTCGTCAACTTACTTAGTGGCAGCTTCCATATCTGCACTTCTTTTTTCACTGCACACACGAAGTAGACTAATGCCATGCCTGTTTTTAAATTTCTGTAGCCATCCTTGTGAATAGTCACACTCATGTTGCAGGTTAAGTTCTTTGTGGAATATTTTTGCTTGTGCCCTCATCTCCCCTGAAATGCTAACATCTTCGTTCCTACGAAGCTTGAACCAATGTATAAGCGCACTATCTAAATCGCTGGTTTTCCCCTCCTTCGAAGTCTTACAAACACTCATACTTTTTTTTACTGTCACTTTTGGCAAAAAAATTAAGGATTTGATTCTTTTGCTTCTTCAAATCATACACTGTAGATGACCATACATTGTAAAACTCACACAAAGCATGTACCAATGTGCCCTTTTCCAATTTCTGCAGCAATTCCACCTTTTGCTGTATGGATATTGACACATGCTTATGCTTAGCAGAATTACCAACACTTCCACTGCTTGCTGGTTTCTTAGAAGACATATTTAGGAGTAAATTAGAGCTAAATAACAGCACAGAACGCTGAGAGCCAGGACTGGCAGGACTTTGCCAGACCACGGGAAACTTGGCCTCACCCATGATAAGCGGACATCCGGCTAACTAAAATCATGCCAGATCACAGATGTTGCCAGACCAGAGAGTGTCGGACTAGAGAGGTTCAACCTGTATTTATTTGCATTTCTGATTATCCACATAGTTAAAATGAAGGCTTTTTAAAGTAGTGGTATACCTGAATGGGATGTATTCAAGAGTATGACTTTGAAGAAATATTATCCCTTGCAATTAATGTAATATCTTTCATGTTTATTATGCATCTTCTGTGAGATATACATATCTATCTTATGTATATTAAAATTATTTTTAAAACAGAGAGCTTATTTTTATCAAATGAGTAATGTTAGCTTACAATCCCTTGTCTAGAAAAATCTTTTAAATCTGGAATGGAAGAATATGTGTGCTGTTAAACTAAAACTTTTATATCTTGAAAATTGGGGTGTTGTAATCTTAATTTTAAATCTTAATTTGTATTTTGAATTGCTCAAAGTTGGATTCAACCCTACTTTTAGTAGGCAACTGCACTCATTCAGTATTTATGACTCGTGGGACCTCTCCTCTAGAAGTATGTTGTAACCGGAGGTGGAGGAGAGGGGGGGGGAGAGAGAGAGAGAGAGAGGAGTGTTTAATTAGCTTTTCTGGGAATTTTTAACAGTAAGTTTTAAAAGCTGTGCTTTTGAAGCTCTGCAGAGAAGCCTGTATGGACTTTAAATCCAAATCAAGTTTTCCTGTCTTGCAGAAATCTTATAGTGAATCGTTCATATCTTATCCCTTTGATTAGATAAGTAAAGTCTGAATCATGCATCCCATGTTCAAGGGGGATGAACATTAATTCCTTCTTATCCATTTCCTTCCTTTTCTTAGTCAGCTGCCAAAGGAGCTTAAAAAAAAATGTACTCGCTGTACCAAAAGTGTTTAATAGTTCTCATGTCCCCATATATAAATAGATACCGTAGACTCATAGATATCTTGGATTGCTGGAAGGTTTGTAGGGAATAGACAAAGTACAAAGGACCGCTTCTTAATCACAGATGTCAGGAGGGACAGGTCTTTTCTTCTGGGCATTTCTTTCCTTTCCAATTAGAAACTTAATACAATTCTAATGATTCTACCTTTCCTTTGCGACCCCCTTCCCTATTGGGAAGCTCTCCCTTCTTGGGAGATCCCCTGGTTTCAAGAGGTGCCTCTCGTGTCATGAGGCCATTCCCCTGAGCGACGGTCATTCACAGTGCATATGCTGTCTTGGTGAGGGACATGTCTCTCAGAAGTGTACCCACTGCCTCAAGTTGAAGGCCCGGTCCAGAAAGGACCATGAACTGAGGGTAAAACTCTTATGAGTAGAGAGCTCTCTGCAGCCAGTCTCAGACCCTGGCTCCAGTACCTCTCCAACACAGCAGTCACCATTGGCACAGTCATCAGCCAACCCTCATTCACAACGCACCAAGAGGAAATCTGCAGTCTCCCACCCAGACAAAAAGAAACAGGGCACTAGCTCACCCTCTAAGGAGCAGCCTCAGAGAAAGGCATCCCTTGCGAGGTCAGTAGCCTCAATGTCTTCAGCGGTGAAACTTAGTTCCCACAACTTTCTGGCCACCTCTGGTACCGGCACTAAGGAGAAGTCCAAGGACCCTAAACAGGCAGGACCACAGGCAGAAATACTGCCCCTCAGGACTGAGTAGGACAGTGCAAGAATTTCTAAATTGGTACCAACTGCCTCAACTAAAGCAACTCTTGAGCGCGTTGCCACCAACCACATCCTTGGCACTGACCAAACCCTCGATGCCAGCCAAGTCTTCGGCAATGATGCAAGCCTCAGCACCATCTACTGGCCACTCAAGAGAATGCACTCCATCCTCTACACCAGAGATGGGCAAACTACAGCCCACAGGCCACATCCAGCCCGTCCTGTCCGTTCCTTGAGCTCCCGGCTAGGGAGGCTAGTCCCCGGCCCTTCCCCTGCTATCATCCCTCCCCCTGCAGCCACGCAACTGTGCGGGCAGCACTCTGGGCGGCGGGGCTGCGCGCTCCTGCAGGGCAGCATGTCTGGCTCCGGCCGGGTGGCGCGGCTGCCAGACATGCTGCTCTGAGCAGCATGGTAAGGGGGTCAGGGGGTTGGATAAGGGGCAGGGGATTCCAGGGGGCAGTCAGGGGACAGGGAGCAGGGGGCGGTTGGATGGGGCAGAGGTTCTGGGGGGGGGGGGGCGGTCAGGGGACGGGGAACGGGGGGTTGGATAAATGTGGGAGTCCCAGGGGGGCTGTCAGGGGGCGGGGATGTGGATAAGGGTTGGGGCAGTCAGGGGACAGGTAGCAGGGTGGTTGGATGGGGGTGGGGTCCCGGGGGAGCTGTTAGGGTCGGGGGGGTCTCAGGAAGAGGCAGTCAGGGGACAAGGTTGGATGGGTTGAGGGTTCTGAGGGGGGCGGAAAGTGGGAGGGGTCAGATAGGGGCGGGGACCAGGCTGTTTGGGGAGGCATAGCTTTCCCTACCCCGCCCTCCATACAGTTTTGCAATCCCAATGTGTTTCTCGGGCCAAAAAGTTTGCCCACTCCTGCTCTACACAGTCACCGGTGCTCACAATGCTCCTGCTAGTACTACAGGAGTTTCGGTACCCACAAGTCCCAATCATCTCTGATACTCCAGAATCACTGCTTCTCCATAGCTAGCTCCCTGCAATATATGCCTCTTCCCTGGAGACGCAATGCCAGTCCCCTTCACCACCAAGGACCGCATCACCCTTCTCTAGCAAGGAAGAAGAGGAGGAGGGGTACTCCATTGCACCGCGCACTCTACCCTCAGAAAGGGCAGCCACACAGGGAATTATCTTATCATCCTCAATACCCAGAGACCACAAGTGATCTAGTTCTCTGGTACAGACCTCCCTGATGCAACCCCACATGCCAATTCCCCTCACATTGGCCCTGTTGGGATCCATGGGCTGCATATAGGGCACACTTTTCCAAACCGCCCATGGAGCAGAGACAAATATGATCCCTGTCTTCAACAGTCTCTTGACCACCTGACACCAAACAAGAACTACTAGAGGAGCAGGAGGAAGAAATGGAGGAAGAAGTTACACCACCAACCCACTTCTTCTCATCTTCCCCTGATGAGGCCAACATGCCACCACTTCCAACACTGGAGGACAATTTTAGGCAGTTCCAAGAACATTCCGCAAGGTTGCAGATTCTCTCCAGATCTCTCTGGAGGAGATCAGAGAGCAACAACACAAGTTGCTCAACATTTTGCAAGCCTCTCCATCGGCTAAGATCGCACTCCCAATCAATGAGGCCTTGTTGGACACCACCAAGGTGATCTGGCAGACCCCAGCCTCAATACTACCACCCTGCAAACAAGCGGATAAGAAATACCATGTCTCCACTAAAGACATTGAATTTCTGTTCTTCCACCCTTCTCCCAAGTTCGCTCATGGTCAACGTGCTATAAGAGAAGCGGCAACATCACCACTCTAGGACAACCCCGTGTGACAGGGACTAGAAGAGGCTAGACCTCTTCAGTCATAAAGCATACTCTTCATCTACAGTCCAGTTCTGTATTGATAACTGAGGCATTCCTACCCAAATTTAATCATACGAACTATTCAAAATTTCAAGAATTCTGTCAACTCCTCCCAGACAACAAAAAGGAGCAGTTCCAGGTACGGGTGATGGAAAGACAACTCCTGGCCCATACGGCACTGCAAGGCTCTTTGGACTCTGCGGACATGGCTGCTTGCTCCTTTGCAACATTGGTGGTGATGAGATGAGCATCATGGCTTCACCTCTTCATATTCCCCAGAGAGGTGCAGAACACTGTCAAGGATCTTCCCTTTGAAAGGCCTAAACTCGTCTCCGAGCACATGGATGAGTCCCTCCATTCTTTAAAGGATTCTAGAGCGCTACTCTGTTCACTCAGCATATATACACCAGCACCTAAGATAAGACAGGGTAGATACCAAGCTATCCCAAGATTTCAACCTATACATTTCACCCGTCAGCAACAGTATGACGTGCAATGTAGGCAACAAAGGCCTCCTCCCAAACTCAGGCAGATCCCAGCTCAAGGGGCTACATCTCACACATTGACCTCCAAACAACAATATTGAAGCTTTGGTCGAGGCCCCAAGATGCCTCCCTCTGGTCCAGTTGCTGCAACCATCTTCAATAGACCATCAGTTTGGCAACTGCTTGGCCACCTTCTACCTATTATGGCAACAAGTCACCTCAGACAAGTGGGTCTTGGAAGTCATCAACAAAGGGTACTTCATCCCATTCCCTTCTCTTCCACCCAGCCTCCCCACCTCTCCGTCCCTCTTCAAGGACCTTTTTCACAAACACTTTCTACAAAAAGAAATAAACCACCTTCTGCAACTGGGAGCCATAGAACTGGTCCCATTCTAGCACAGAGGAAAAGATTTTTATTCCCACTATTTTCTGATCCAAAAGAAATTAGATGAGTGGAGACCTATCCTAGATTTGTGGAACCTCAAAAAGTTCATCAAACTACAATGCTTCAAGATGGTCACACTATCAACAATTATCCCAGCACTGGAACAGGGGGGACTAGTTTCCGGCCTTTGACCTGCAAGACGCGTACTTCCATATCACCTTACACCCTTCCCATAGGCAATTCCTCAGATTCATCTTGGGAGTCCGACCATTACTAATACAAGGTACTACCCTTTGGCTTTCTACAGTGTCATCGGTATTTTCCAAAGTCCTCGCGGTGATGGCAGTGCACACACATGAACAACGGGTTGTAATATTCCCATATCTAGATGACTGCCTCCTCAAAACTCCCTCCAGAGTCTACACTGTCGAAGCCATAAGAAAAATGATGGACCTTTTCTCCAATCTCGGCCTCCAGATAAACATACAAAAGTTGGTACTGACACCAGTACAGCTCTGGAATTTATTGGGACCCAGCTGGAGGCTGCCAAAGCAAGAGCCTTCCTCCCAAATCACAGATTTTTGGTCATAGTCAGTCTCATCTCCACTGTGAGCCACTAGCCTGCAGATATCTGCCAGGACTTGTCTACAACTGCTCAGTCATATGGCAGCGGCCACGTTCGTGGTGAAACATACCAGATTACACACGTGCCATCTTCAGGGATGGCTACAAACAGACACAGCCTAAACAAACCTGCTATTGATACCAATCAAGATCAAGAACTCATTAGACTGGTGTACATACCCCCAAAATGTGCCCTTCCTTCACCCAACACTGTCCTTGATACAAACAACCGACACTTCCCTACGTGAGTAGGAAACACATCTACAGACCTCCATGGTACAGGGCAGGTGGTCCCCCTCAGAATCAGTGTTGCACATCAATCTCCTAGAATTACATGCAGTACGCAATGCATGCCGACACTTTCTACCATTAATCAGACAAAGGACCATAAATAAGAGTAACGACGGACAACATCACCTGCATGTTCTATATCAAAAGACATGGGGGAGCGAGGTCCCAATCCCTGTGATCAGAAGCACTAAAATTTTGGAACTGGTGTATCCAATACATCATCAGCATCTTGGTCTCATACATACCTGGACACCAGAACATCATGGCAGACTCGCTGACCAGGAAATTCTCACAAGATCACGACTGGGAGTTAGACACAAGAGCCCTGCAGGACATATTCAATTGCTGGGGATTCCCGAGCATAGATCTCTTCAGCACACCCAAAGTTGCCAAATGTCCACAGTTCTTGCTTATTACATGGGGTGCACTCTGTGGCTTTCCACCCTTTTCCCTATTGTTCAAAGGGCTTCACAAGATACAGGTGGAACAAGCCACAGTCATTCTCATGGCCCCAACACGGCCACGACAGATTTGGTATCCTTACCTCATGCACATGGTGGTCTGTGCACCAATCACCATACAGTTGACTCCACACCTCCTCTCGCAGGACGCAGGCCAAATCCTCTATCCCAATCTAGAACTCCTACATCTGAAGGCATGACTTCTCTGTGGTTCTAGGATTCGGTGATGACCTGTTCAGAAGAGGTGAAAAAGATTTTTTTAAATAGCAAATGTGGTACAACTTACCTCTATAAATGGAAAAGATTGTGAACTTGGTGCGACACTAAATATGTCCCTGCAATGAGTGCTCCTTTGTCTCTCATTCTAGACTACACTCTAGAACTTAAAAGATCAGGATTCTCCACAAGCTCCGTTCACATACACCTGGCCGCCATCACTGCATTACACCCCAAGATAGGTTATTCCATATTTATCGACACACTAACGGAAAGATTCCTAAAGGGCCTTCAAAACCTGTATCCTCAAATACAAGACCTCACCCCACCTTGGGATCCCAACCTAGTTTTGCACTGTCTCACTGGCCCCCTGTTTAAGCATGGCAGTGTGCTCCTACATATATACCTATCTATGAAAACAGCATTTCTCATCACCATCGCATCTGCCCGATGAGTAGGAGAAATGGGTGCTCTCCTGGCATACCCACCATACACAATCTTTCACAAAAACAAGATCATGTTATGACCAAACCTGAAATTCTTACCGAAGATGCTGTCCGCTTTCCTTTGAAACCAACCTGTCCACTTTCCCTCCTCCTTCCCAAAGCCACATGGCAACCAATACGTTACACATCTTGGATGTCAGACGACCATTAGCCTTTTACCTTGACAGAACTAAATCTTTCAGGCATTCACCACACTTATTCCTCTATTGCTGAAAGATCAAAGTGAGCAGCCATAGCCAAACACCACCTTTCCAAATGGATCTCAGAGTGCATCCCCCTTTGCTACCAATGACACAAATTGTGACCCCCACCTGGAACTCAAATGCATTCCATTCACTCACTGTACACTTCAATTGCCTTTGTAAACAACGTGTCGATTACTGATATTTGCAAAGCAGCCACCCAGGCATCCAAAGACACTTTTAGCTGACACTATGGCATTACCCATGATGAGGCATCATGTGCTCTACTAGGACACACTGTCCTATCGTCCTTGGTACACATCATTCTGAAGCCTCAGCCTTCCTTCTAGGGGCACTGCTGTACAGTCACCTACAGGTACACTACTCAAAGAAGAAGAGAAGGTTACTCACCCTATGCAGTAACTAAGGCTCTTCAAGATGTGTGTCCCTATGTGTGCTCCATTACCTGCCCTCCTCCCCTCTGCTTTGGAGTTCAAACGTAGACTGCGGTGGAAAAGGAACTGAGGTCGGTTGGATCTCACAGCATGAGAAGTGGAGGAGCGCATGTGCGGCCTAATGGGCACGGCTACCAAAGATCTCCGATCCTAGGTACAGGAGGCACTACTGCACCTACAGTGGAGCACCTGTAGGAACACACATCTTGAAGAACCTGTTACTGTACAGGGTGTGTAACCTCTTTTTCTCAGGCTAAGATCTGATTTCCGCAGCATTCAAGTAAATATTTAAACTATTTTAGCCAGCCAGTTTTCTAGTCCACTGATTTGCTTTTTATGTTTGAGTTTTCATCAGCTATTTTCTCTTTGAACGCTACACTGAACGTACAACAATGATATTCTCATTGGGAATGTTTATAGCAGGAGTAGGCAACCTATGGCACGTGTGCCGAAGGCGGCACACGAGCTGAGTTTCAGTGACACTCACGCTGCCCGGGTCCTGGCCACCAGTCCGGGGGGCTTGGCATTTTATTTTAATTTTAAATGAAGCTTCTTAAACATTTTAAAAACCTTGTTTACTTTACATACAACAGTTTAGTTACATATTATAGACTTATAGAAAGAGACCTTCTAAAAACATTAAAATGTATTACTGGCACGCGAAACCTTAAATTAGAGTGAATAAATGAAGACTCAGCACACCGCTTCTGAAAGGTTGTTGACCCCTGGTTTATAGCATTGATTTTTAAGTATGCTTTTTGACCTAGCATTAATCTGTAATTAGTTCCAATTAGCAGGAAACCTGAAATTCTTTGTCAAGGTTAAAGTGTCTTTAATTTTTCTCAGTTTTAGAGTTAGTCTAGGAATATCTGTCAATTTCTATGTTGTTACTTTGAAGTTGGTATACCACCTGCATATATGAGCCTGCCAAAATCATGAATCTTGCCAGACCCCGCACGTGCTGCTGAAATTCCCAGTAGAATATATTAAACCTCTATACAGAGACTCAGTGTGACACTAGATCTAAATTGAGTTTTGAGAGCCCTAATTTTTAGGGTAAAATACCTTTTTTTTAAAAGCTCAAGTAATTATTCTGTGATCCTTAAAGAAAATAAGCAAATTTTTTAAAAATCTTATGTGCATATGTATATAAAATATTTTGTTATCATTGGGGGTAAAGGTCTGGAGTTGTTATACTATAGTAAATCAACAAGACACAGAGACCCCAATCCTGCAATGTGTACCACCACATGAGTAGACTGCTGTATCAGCATGTAGTCTCAGTGAAGTTTAATGGGGTCCTGCCTGGCACAGTTATCCATCCACACATTACACCTTGCAGTATGAGGATAAAAGTTAGTGCTGAAATTGTTGAAAGTCAATCAATTGTCAGAAACAGTTAAGTAGAATTTTTGTGGAGGTTTTTTTTTTTTTTGCTTTTTTCCCTGTGGTATTTGACAAAAATCTTGCTCACTGCCAATGGAAAATATTGGATATTTCTTGGAAATGCTTTGAATGAAGAAAAAATCCTTTCCTATAATAACTTCAACCAGTCAAAACTTTTCAAGCCCTTGTATAATTCCTCTAATTTGTACCCAAACTTTTTGTTTTAATAGTAGCCATAAATCATGACATGAAATTATACAAGTGTAAGTTTCATAATGGAAACTTGATGATTTGATCTGTGCTCTATTTTAGTATTCAGTCCCACAAGGATTTTTTGTTATAAATAGATAGTAGGTCTTTTTGTGGCCTGGAAATTTTTTAACTTCTGGAACAAACTACTGTATGTCCCTCTAAAGCTAGTGACACTTTATTTTTCTTTTTTGCATATTACTTTTGCTGTGGGGACATATTATGCAACCAGTGTATTTTGGATAGTTTGGTTGCAATGAATTTCATATGAGCCAAAAACAAAGACTGAGCTCAATTGCACCCTTCATAGCATCTTTATTGCTGTGGGAGAATGAGTATTTATACAGTGCTTTTCAATGAAATACAAACATTGAAAATGTACATGGGTCTCATAAATTTTATTATTTATATATTGTAGCTTCTAAATGTAAAAGTACATTGATCTGAAAATGGCTTAATGAAAAATTTTACCCCAAAAAATCACAAACAAAGTTACGGTGTTTAAGATAAAAATGTACTGATTTGAACAATCCTCCTTTTTAATAGGAGACAGATGACTACAGGTATTTTGACCCCAAGATGTTGCGAGGCAGTGACAGGTGAGTTTACCATTTTTTTTTTTCTTTTTACCTTCAGTATATTGAAACAGCTAATGTAAGAATTTTGTACTTAATTTGGATCATAACATAACTGCATTAGTCCCATTAATTTATAGAAAGTATTCTCTTACAAGAGTATTTTCTGCAGAAACTTTTGCAACTACTTTCTGTATTTTTGTGCACGTACATAATTCTTTAAATCACAAGCATACTGCTTTTTTAGAAGGAAGGCATGAATTTAAAAATATTTTGGGGTGTTTTGCTCACCATAAGTTTTATTGTTTGGCACACATTTTTTGTCTTTTAAATTCAACTTTTCCCTGCTTCTTGATTGCTTGAAATGATAGTCAGAACCTCTAAGTCAGGCAGCTCATGTTAGAGGAATATGCAGCCAAAAGCAATTCCGTGGAATCTGGACTCACCAGAGAGATTTCTGCAGAGTGCCTTTGATTTAAATCATGATTTAAATCAGTAGTCAGGAAGACTCTATTTAATCATGGATTTCTACATAAAAGTGCATTCTTGTTGGTTCTTATAACTTAATAGATATTCTTCACAACTCAGATAAATGTAGATTTCATTTTTAGAAGGTACACACTATGCATTTTAAGTGATTTATTTTGAAAACTTTTCAGAAAATGAATGATTGGTTATTTAATTTACCAAAGGTAATTGAAGCAGGTATTTATGAAGTCATCGGGAGGTGAACTATCTCTAATTCAACAGGTTAATCATTAGTATTTGGAGGATTTTCTTGCCATGCTGTATTAGGAGGAGGACATCACCAGACAGACATTTAAATTGTTTTATTTAACTAAAACAACAATGTTGTGTGTTCTGGATTTTTTTCTTCAACAGCAAACATATAATATTTTAACAAAACAAGCATATGAATTTTTGAATTTAAGCATTCAAGTTCTTTTGAATCAGGTTTGTTTTTGTTAAAATTGTTTTTAACTAAAATAGTTAAATGAAATATTTTTTTCATAAACACAAAAATTAAATTGACTGTCAGCCAGGTCAACGTGAGAAACTTAAAATATTGGCTTCTGCAGCTAACTCAGTCGTCTCCACCTTCATTTTCCTGTTTGTTCATAATCTGGAAAAGAAAAACAAGCTTTCCTGCTTTTTTAGTTCCCAAACGATTTCTCAATTTGGAATTAATTCTTCCAAAAGAAGAAAATATTCTTTCTACACCGGCAGAAGAAGCTACTGCTGTTAAAAGTGAGGTTATCACTTCAACAGTCTCTGAATCAGTGTTTAAGTGACTTCCACCAGTTCACTGGTGTGACTTTCTTTAAAACATCATCAGCAAACATATTTCTTGAATGGTTCACCCTTAGCTCTGAAGTTTATTACAGTTGGCATTATGGAGGGATGATTGCTGGATGTCCATGTCATAGCCAACTCCTCTTCTTCAGCAGTTAAGGTTTGACCCTGGTACCGAGTATTGAAAATATTTGCAAGAAAATGAGCTGGAGATAGTGCTTGTCCTATTAGTTTTTTTTAATGCTTGTAATTTAACTCTGTCATTGCATATTTCTCTTTTTAAGCTCTCACTCAGTTCCTTGCAAATTTCAACAGAGTCAGCAATAAAACAGCTATTTCCCTGCATTTTGTTCAAGGCTACAGAAATAGGCTTCAGGGTACTCAGCATGTGTTCAACATTTCTCTTAAGCCCAATGTTGAAAACTTTGGCTGTGACAAGCAACAGAGAGTCCTGTGGCACCTTTAAGACTAACAGATGTATTGGAGCATAAGCTTTCGTGGGTGAATACCCACTTCGTCAGGCATCTGATGAAGTGGGTATTCATGCATGAAAGCTTATGCTCCAATACATCTGTTAGTCTTAAAGGTGCCACAGGACTCTGTTGCTTTTTACAGATCCAGACTAACACGGCTACCCCTCTGATACTTGGCTATGTATCTATTTTTTCCCAATTTTGTTTCCAAACTCTCAATAGATTAGGCCAGTTCTTGATATAGTGCTCGAAACAGTCCACTACTGAGTTCCATCGCACGTCTTGTGGGAGAGTTAGCTTGGTTCCTCACACTTTTTTCAGAGCAGCTGCTGCAAAGTGGTTGTTACGGAAGTATTTTGTAATTTCAACAACATTAGCCTTTATTTCTTCAACAGTGAAGTCTTTGGCTAGGAGGTGCATCAAATGAGCATTGCAACCATATGTTATTAGCGTGGGATTCTTTTCACTCTGTTCTAAATAATTTCTTCTCATCTTGCATGCATTTGCAGCATTGTCTGTGACCAAGCCGTGTACTAGACATTTGAATTTTTTCACAGTTTATCACTTTTACCGCTACTTCTTGTAAGTATTCTGCTGTGTGTGCATTTCCTGATGTATCAATTGTTTCTGTGAGGAAGACATTCCCTTCTTCTGTTGTCACACAAGCACATACAACAGGATCATTGTGAACATTGCTCCATCCATCAAGACTCAGGTTAACAATTTTACCCTCTAGACCTTTTGCATACTGCTCGATTTCTCTTTCATACACTTTATCCAGCAATTTGCCTGCAACATCTGCTCTGTTGGATGGACTGTATCCTGGTCTTAATGACTGAACCATTTTAATGAAGTGTGGGGTCTCAATCATACGGAAAGGAGAGTTTGTTGCATAAACAAACCGGACAAATTTTTCATCAATTATCTCTTTTTGTAATCTGTTGGTTCTCATCACAAATTTATCTATGGTTATTTATGGATGATGGAGATTTCTTTTTTTCTTTTTGCTACAGGTGATATACTGTGGCTATGTGACAGACACAATGTGACTGACACTATAATTGGCAGATAACTCTGAAACTATAGAAAATGATAGGGAACTTGAAGGTGGATAGTCTTCAGAATCCTGTATGTTGACGATGGATTCTCCTAAACAAAATAAGTCAATGCAGTTACTTAATTATTATTACCATACTGCTCATTTAGTATTACTCACTGCATTCACTGACACTCAGTACTACTTTAAAGGTGAAATTGTAAAAGGAAGATCTGCCTATTTCAGCTATTTATTTTTTATCACAATTGCATCTAAAATGATAGTACCATAGAGTAACAACTATATTTTTTGCTCAAACATGAGAATTCAAGAGTAGTACACAGGGCTGGCTCTAGGCACCAGCAAAACAAGCTGGTGCTTGGGGCGGCACATTTTTAGGGGCGGCATGGCCAGCGCCAGAATGCCGCCCCTAAAAATGTGCCCCGGCCGCCCTAACTCACCTCCGCTGCTGCTGCCACGGCGCGCGAAACAGCTGATTCGCGCGCCGCTGCTCCCCCTCCCTCCCAAGCTCTCAAGCCTGGGAGGGAGGGGAAGCAGCGGCGCGCGAATCAGCTGTTTCGCGCGCCGCGGCGGCTCGGGGTCTCCCCCTCCCTCCCAGGCTCTCAAACCTGGGAGGGAGGGGGAGATCCCAAGCGGCCGTTTCTCGTGCCGCTGCTCCCCCTCCATCCCAGGCTTGAGAGCCTGGGAGGGAGTGGGAGAAGCGGCACCCGCGCCGCGGCCACTCGGAGTCTCCTCCTCCCTCCCAGGCTCTCAAACCTGGGAGGGGGGGGAGACTCTGAGTGGCCGCGGCGCGGGCGCCACTTCTCCCCCTCCCTCCCTCCTAGGCTTGAGAGCCTGGGGGAGGAGGCAGGGCTGGGGATTTGGGGAAGGGGCGGAGTTGAGGCGGGGCCGGGGGTGGGGTAATTAAAGAACCGGGGGTAGGGGGCGGCCAAAATTGTTTTTGCTTTGGGCAGCAAAAATCCTAGAGCCGGCCCTGGTAGTACAGAAGGAAGACAGGCAGTCCTTAAGAAAGAAGAATGAAATAAAAAAGTTTACCAACCTGAAGATCCTGCACTTCTCGTGATATTGTTTCATTCAGGCAAGCAGGCCTTGCATTTCTTTGTTGCTCTGTTTGCATTTGCATGCATGCCTGTCTTACCCACAGGTACAGGAACTTCATTAAACTATTCCCAATCTGGGTCTTTTTACAGCCTGCTGCCATTATAGGTTTTTCCTTCTAGTGAGAGAGTGGTATGGTAGATCTCAAATCAATGAAGGCTGCACTCAGAAAGACCTCAAGACTTATGGAATATGCTGCTCAAACAGTTTCACTTTTGTTTCTACTGCCTGTCCCTCCCTTCTCACATTTATCTCCTGACTTCATCTCCTTGTCCAGATCTATTCCGCCCCCAACAATTCATTAAACTTTTTGAAACTTTACACTTTTAGAGAAAGGTAAGGGATTGACTCTGTGTACATGAATTTGCAGAGGGACAGACAATAGGGTTGAGGTCTGTTTTTTCTCACCTCTATATATTTATTTATTTTAAAACATTTTTGCTGTTAATGAGCATGTTATCTCTGGAGACACAAATTCACAGTTTGAGAACTGCAAAACTAAGCATCTCTTATGGTATCTTCTAGACTGAGCACTGAGTCCCATTGGGTAGATAGAAAGATTAACCTAAATAATCTATACAGAAGCCCCTGGAACCTCATAAGATTGGGTCCCAAATCCACGAGCTGTTGGAACTCATTTACAAAACTTTTCTTAAACACTACATGAATATATTGTCTCTTACTATAGAATTAGAATTTATAATCCCTATTCCATGAGGATTAATGTATCTTAATTAAAACTATCTTTAGATAGGTTTTTTCCTCAAAAAGCGTTTTATCAAAAAAATCCAATTTAAATAAAAAAAATCCAATTTTTAATTTTTTAATAAATCATTGATTTGTATCCACCTTGGATTTCTGTAGTACTGCATTTGAAACACTCATTCCACTGACTGAGAATGCTGCTAATAGCTTACAAATAGTCTGCACAGATAAAGGAATGGGTCCTAATGTTTAGCAGCAGGATTTCTTGTAATACTTTTTTACTCTGGAGTGTTAGAACCATTTACAAAAGTACTGTTGGATCTCAGAATTTTTCATACTTAACTTCTTAAAGTCATAGGTCATTAACAATGAACTTAAACTTCCCTACCTATTATTCAAGAGGTAAATATTTTCATCCATTTTTAACCTGAAATTTTGATGCAGTTGTACAGTAGTTCTATAAACTACATTGGTAGTAACATATAGATTTCTTGTTTGAGTGTGAAATGGAGAATTATCTAGACATTTTGCAAAAAGAAAAAGGAAGAAATAGTAGCACTTACAGCAAAAATGTCATAAACTGTTTCTTGATCTGCTACCTTTATGAATATCTGTAGCTGATAATCTCAGCAATAGCACTCTAGAAATAGAGAAGATCTTTGGTTTTAATGTACTTTAAACAAATAGCCAACACTGTCCTTGGTCATTTGCATTCAATAAGAATTTCAGCTGTCCCCTTACCAGTGTTCTTCACTCCTGACAAGCACATTTACAATAATGAAAAATTATTTTCAGAGTATAAGTATCTGTTTTATACATTGCACATGCACTTTCAAAAGTAGCTTTATGGATTAAAAATGAGTGCTGAAAGCTATCGAAGTTAAAATTGGCAGTGCTGTATATTTTCCTTTTTTAAATATAGCAGCATCTTTCAGCCTGTTTTATTTTGCTATTGTGAAACATCTGGTTTGAGTGCAGTTTTGTCTGTGAAACTATTAAAAAATAGCTTAACTTACTAAAATCAAGCCAAACTTGATATTTTTTTTTTGCTCTTTCAAAAATATCCATTGATTTTAATACCTAATTTGCACCCACAGGTATCACAGTTTCTGTGTGTTTACATTACAATTTGTGAACTGATGTGCTTTCATGCATCATCGTACTGGAACATGCAGTGCAGATGCAAGGTTGTGTGCACATAATTCAGAAAAATTAATTCTTGGAGACCACTTCTTGTCTTTCTTCCATAAGGCATATAGGAATAATCTTAAGCATGTTATGTATATGACTAGAGGGGGCTACAATTTTTACTCTTAAGTGAATAAAGGTTCCAACTCATTTTAAACCAAGTCTGATGAAGGAGATACCAGAATAAATATGGCTGCATAGGCTTTTGTTTGTAGTCATCCTTATCTTCTGAACAGTACTACACAGATCAAACAATATTCTTTCAACAGCTGAAAATGATCCAAGAAGTTAGTCCAGCTAGTTGCCAAAAACTCAACTTTAAAATGTTGATGTTCAGTATTATGATTACTGAAAGGCCATTATTAATTTGTCTTTGAGGTATTCCTTAGCACAAAACTAATTTCATTCCAACATACCCTTTTGCTGTGTGGACTATTGGAGTTTCTACTT
The DNA here is from genome assembly GCF_027887155.1 of Malaclemys terrapin pileata. Classification (NCBI taxonomy): domain Eukaryota; kingdom Metazoa; phylum Chordata; order Testudines; family Emydidae; genus Malaclemys; species Malaclemys terrapin. The sequence continues at coordinate 103,889,439 of NC_071508.1, forward strand.
ATTACTTTTAAAAGTGTACAGGAATTATGTTAAATTTAGCTGTGCTGTGACTGGATTAGGTTTTCTTCCCACATTACACCTCTGTCAGTATTTGTGAGACTTGTCCAAAAGGATGACATTGAATATATGTGAATTTATAGATCATATTTAAATAAGGGAGAACTGTATTAGCAACAATGTAAATGAAGAGGCTACTGCATTCATGCCAGAATGTCAGTCCACCTGTAGTAAAGGATTGATTCCAGTGTATAGGAGAATGAGCTTCTTCTGAGGAATGGCAATATTGATCGAACTGTTTTCTACCAATTTTGAGGGATTTGGGAAGAATTCCTGAAAAAAGAGAGTGAGAAATCAATTCATTCTTTTCTTCTTTTATCCTAATTTGTTCTTGCTTTGTCTTATATTTTTCCTCAAACCTCTCTTGGAATCATTATAACTTGTAAACTGTGGATTCTGAAAACTACATTATCTGCATGTTTGTGATTCCATTGTTTTTGGTTAGGGCTCTTGTTCCTTTCTGTGGTGTTTGCGTATTTCCAGACCAAAAGACAGAGGGTTACTGTATAGTTGGGTAAAAAAGGACATTTATACAAAACATTATTATAGTAACTATAGTTATTGAATGTATAGTCAACATTCCATAAACTGTGCCCCTATATCACAGCCCTCCTATGGGCCAGCAAGGGGCATGTTTGATTAAACCCTGGGGACATAAGAGTGAGGAAAGGTAGGGTAGACTCTGCTACTCCAGAGCCATTTCTTTCCTCCCTCCATCTTCCCTTGCAATGTACAGGGAAGGGGGTTCAGGGAAGGAAGATATTTCTTCACTTTCCCAGCTGCCTATTTGGTAGGCAATTGGGGGAGTTGATTGATTATTTTGTGTGCTTTCCCCGCCTGTCCCTGTCCCTGAAGCCCTCTAGACATGTAGCAGCCCCACTTTCCCTGTCCTGTAATGGAAATCTAGTTTGGACTGCCTTTCCAACATGCTGAGAGTCTGATCACATCACCAGATTTAGGGATCAGGATTGAATTTTTCCCCCCAGGGCAAGAGTCACAAGATGCCCAGCTGTTGTTTTTGCCTTCCTTGCAGCATTCTGGAGGCCTGGTTTCAGGTTAACAAAGAGTAAGGACAGGAATTTAAAAGTTGTAAGCTTATAAGTGGAGTTTATAAGTTTGTGAAGCTGGTGTCCAGTGTGGATAAGAGGCTCAAAGAGACAACTCCCAGAAATCAGCTTGAGCAAGAGCCTCAGGGAATAACTTGTAGGACCTATTAGCCTACAGGAAGAAGGGGAGACCATAAATTTTTGCAGAGTGAGGTACCCTTCATGTTTACCCCATCCCCTTTTATGAAGAGAGGGTAAGAAGATTATGAGGTGAGCTGAATCCTAGGAATTAGGCGAAAGGGGGCCAACCATGAATATTGGTTATTTGGCCTGGGGGCCATTTAATATACGCACTGGGCCTGAAGTAAAGCCTAAGAGTTTCTCTCTCTGTCTGACACACACACACACGCACAGACACACACATCATAAAGTTGCAGCCTTCTGTTTTAAAATCCATCCCTTTATCTGTTATGTTCTCCTTTGTGCATTGATCAAAGTGCTTACATTCACCCAACCTCTGCCAGAGTATATTTTCAATATATAAATCTTCATAAACCATTACCCAAAAAGTGTGATCTACTAACTCAGCCACACTCTATTCCTCAGTTCTCCTGCCCATTTCAGAGATACCAACATCTAGACTTTATTTCCAGAGGCTCAGTGATCCAAGTTTCCAGCAGCCCACAGTGATCCAGAGGTCACATTGTATCTTATTCTCAATATTCAGAAATACCTTCCATTATTCTGGTGTGAGACAACCTAATTTGTCCCATAAATCTTCCTTTGATGGACTGGAAAACCCGCTAACCCTTCTAATGTGAATCAGAAACCCAATTTGTCTGAGAGGAAGGGTCACAGATTTGACTGATTTCCATGAACACTAGTGATTTATCTCACAATTTATTAGTTCCACTAGCTGCATCACCACTTACAAAATCCAAGGTGATCTCACCTGTTCACACGTTACTAAAAAACAAGGCCAAAATTCACTAGTCTTCCAAAACTGAAGAAATACAAATTTTATATATTTGAGCTAATTGAAATATGTAAATGAATGAAATTTCTATATCAAATCTTTTTTTGAGAAATAGGACGTTTAAAGTCTTTTTATAACTCTCCATAAAAAACAAAATACCACCAACTATTAGAATGTACTCTGTATATTTTGTGCATATACATATACTCATTTAATATTTTTATATTTATTTCAGTAGTTAAAACCCTAACTATTCCATTTATAATGCAGTTCATTTTTATTACAGCTCAGTTCCAAGAAACAAAAATCCATTCCAGGAGGTAAGTCATGTAAAAATCATACTTTTTCCAAATCAGGGTCTATGTATTATAGTATCAGTATTTTTTAAAGTTCCAGTCATTTCATGGTCGTGAATTCAGAAAATGGGAGAGTCTGTTTGCAAAATCACTACTCTAATTATATTTATTATTAATTATACTTAGCAGTTATGCTGGAGAGCTCCTTTTATCTTCAAAGGGTTGTACAAGCATTAACTACTCCTTACAGTACCCCTGCAAGGTAATTATTAGTGATTTAATGATAGAGCCATAATTAGAACGCAGCAATTTTAAACTCCCAATCCTATACTTAGTCCTTTAGAACACAATGCCTCTCTAAATTTAGTCATCCATAAGTCCTTACGCATAGCTGAATACTGCAAAACAGTATTTGTAAGCAATAGTTCCAATAACAACTCAAATTGTATTTAATAATTTGCTGCCTTTTTAATTCATTTTCCACAAACATTTGTGGAAAGTGGTGGGGGTTTTTTATTTTCACGGTGATGTTTTCTAAAAACAAAAATCTCATGAGTATTTATTTTAACACATTCATGCTCAGATTCGAGGTGACAATGCTTGCCCAGCCATCTTGAAATGTCTTTGGTTTCCCTTCTCTTTTGGTTTGTATTCACTTGGAGACCAAAAAAATACTATGTTACTTGAGTAACCATACATCATAAATAGCAAATAGTCAAAGTGAATATGTTGCAAATAACTTATAGGCTGAAATACGTTCACATAAAGTATTCAAATAATTTTGAACATCGAACAAATTAGTAAAAATCCATCAGTTCATGGATAATTCATGAATAGGGGGGAAAAGGCTAATAGTTCATCCATCTTTAGTTTTCTTGAACATAGCCCAGAAAATGTTACTATTCTTAGGTGGTTTTTAGATTATTAAACCTTCTAATATTAAATGAGAATCTAAAAGAAAATAAAAAATGGTTAAAATATCTTAATAGTAACAGCAGTGTTAGAAGATAGAGCATCTTTATCAAATTAATTCTTAACCTTCCACCAGTGCCAAAACAATGATTAAAAATACTTCCACTAATGGTTATCTCAGTAAAAATTAGTAACTCATAGACTCAGAGTATTCCATTTTCTTCTATAAAGAAATATTTGAAAAGTCAAAAGCTTCTGAAAAGCTAAATTAGATAAGGAAAAGTTTACAGCCCTGTTTTGTGTTTGAAGCCAGTGGTTTTCTGTCCCCTAAATGATTGTAATTGCAGTATTGGTAATTCAAGTAATATCCTTAGTAATAGATCCTTTAAGTAGAATTAGATTTGTAAGATTAACAGGTGGCCCAGATTATTTATTGCTTCATTATTTGTTTGCTTTTGAAAACTCCATGTTAAAAAAAGTTGCTGTTTAATAAAACTGGTTTACATCTCATTTTTTATTAAACTCCATATACTATAGGAATTTGATTGCATATTCTAATTATCTCCTCTTCTATGTGTTTGTATTTTAGGCAATTGTTTTTGTAGTTGGAGGAGGCAACTACATTGAATATCAAAATCTTGTTGACTACATAAAGGTTAAGTACATTTTGCCAATTATATCCTATAATTAATTGATTATAACTAATTGTAGCCTATGTAACTTATCTTGTCAATCTTGTAGGAGCTTGTTATATTAAGTTCAGCTGAAATGCTTATGTTTATATACAACCTGAAAAAAAATACGTAGAAGAAACAACAATAGGCAATTTGGGTTTTGGTCTTGAAATGGTGAATGCATATTAGCTCTGACTGCAGTTTTGTTATCACTAAACTTGCAATATAGCTGAGAGTTAGACTGCTATACTACATTCCAAATTGTTTCACCTTAGAGTAATGTTTTACATGATAGAGAAATTGAAATCTGTAAATGTAGATGTGATGAATTGATCATTAACCTCATTTCTCTTTGCTGTTCAGGAGCAAGGAAAAAGTATTTTCTAGGTAAAATGTTGACCTCATCACTCTTTACAGATGAAAAGGCTCAAAGAGTAACTGTAATTGTAGAGGAATTACTCAAATATACATTGCAGGCAATGTCAAGAGTTCTTCTCAACTGATTGTTGAACATCATCATGGGTGCTTTGAGTCACAGTGTAGTTTTCATTTACAACACATCACTACTAAAATAGTATTTGCTGCCTAGTAATTGTCAGAAACATCCAGGGAACCGAGATCTTTATACATAACTGTACTACCCTGTCAAATAGGTTTGATACTGTCAGCTTTGCTAGTCACTAGGAAATATGAAGCTCTAGGTAAAAGACCCTGAATTATATGAAATCATCATATAATATGGTTGGAGTGTTCTGCGTAGGACATATCCAATCCCCATCACATTTGATACTATTTCACAACATTGTTTGATTAATTTTGATTGATAGTAGTTAGATAAAGCAGTTGTCACCACCTGTGAGTAAAGATTAGATGCTACTCAGGAATATCCTTCAGTAACTTTAATCTGAATGCGTCGAAAGTTCTTATTAGCAAACTGCTTTTTGTGCATGACTCTGCACTTGCAGTCTACTCAGAGCAAGGCCGGCAGATAATGGCATCTTGTTTTACAACAGCCTCATTTTGGTGTGACAGTTAATGTTTCAAATGCTGAATATATTGCAAACACCAAACAGGCTGTTGAAACACACATCAGGATTAACAGTATAGCAGTAAGGTGTGGTGACATTTACCCACCTTGGAAGAATCTTCACTAAAAAACCTATTGAAGTAATTTACCTAGAAAGCTTTATTGGATTGTTTGCATGGTTGTGTGCAAGCAGCATGACATTTGGCTTTGCCAAAGAACAAACTGTATAGTATAGTAGTGCTTTCCATCTGTACTATATGCTGTAAAGACATGGACTAGCTTTCAGTTGCTTGAGGTTGGAAAAGAGAAATTTTTAAAAAAAGTAACAGTACTGGTTCATGTTTGACTGCTGGAATACAGGCAATGCTGTTGAATGTGCATCTCAACTGGACAAGTCATGCCCTACAAGTTGTTGAGAAACAAACACCAGAACAACTAATCTTTGGTGAACTAGTTGGTGGTAAACGGACATAAGGTGAATAAAGGAAATATTTTGAAGACACTAAAAAGAATGTCAGGATACTATAAATGACAATTTTAATAAATGGCAAATGAAGCTGTTTGAGGATAACTTCATCTTTGCAGTGAAGAGCCTGGCTCCTTCAGAAGGTTAGCAAGGTGGTTCTTTGTGGTATAACATAAACTTAACTGACTCATTTTACATAAGACTTCTTGAACGGGCAAAGCAGATCTTTAGGACTCAGCCCAGTCACTTTCTGTAGAACTAGAGCACCATAATGATTAGTTTACCAATACATTGTGTTCAAGGCTGTCTTCTCAAAAAGAAGCTAGAAACTAGTTTTCAGATTTAAGCTGAGATTCTCCTATATTTTTCTACTTACCTCAAATCAAGGGGAGGAAGCGCCACAACTAGGGGGTTTGCTCTGAAGGCTCAGAAAGAAAATAAACTGTGTATATTTTCCTCTTAGCTGATTGCTGAAGCCTGGCTAATATAAAAAGTGCCAGGCCAACTACTGCTGCCAATCACTGGAGGGATTTGGGAGCAGTTGCTTCCCTGAGAGATTGCTTGTTTCAAACCATGCATAAGTCAGTCTGGTGAGAGGATTGGGCTGCTGGCAGAAACTTCATTTTAGACACTTCAGTTTAAAGCAATAAATGGGAACCCATCAAGTGAAGATTGCCACAAATGCTCCGAGACACTATGCTGTATGGTTATCAAATGAAAACGTGTTAAAGAGCAATCAGCAATCCTGAAAGGTAGAGTAGATTCTTAGGGCTTGTCTATACTTATGCGCTGGTTCGGCGGCAGGCAATCGAACTTCTGGGTTCGATTTATCGCGTCTTGTCTGGACGCGATAAATCGAACCCAGAAGTGCTCCCCGTCGACTCCGGTAATCCTGCTCAGTGCGAGAAGTACGCGGAGTCGACGGGGGAGCCCGCTTGCCGCGTCTGGACCGCAGTAGGTTCGAACTAAGGTACGTCGACTTCAGCTATGTTATTCACATAGCTGAAGTTGCGTACCTTAGTTCGAATTGGGGGGTTAGTGTAGACCAGGCCTTAGAGATACACAGCAGATCAATCCACAGATCCTGTACACCCCTCTGCACCACCCCACCCCAAAAAAAGAAAACTCATGTGAAAGGTGATGAGACAAATCAAGTACTCAAATCATGTTTTTAGCTATTAACCCCTCATAACTGTGAGACTTTCCAGCCATTTTGGTGAATGTTGTTGATTGCAATAAACACAACATTGTGTGTTGTTACCTTCATTTTCAAGAAGGAGATATAATTAGTAGGATAAACCAATGTTCTATTACTAAAGCTCCTGTTGGTGTGAATGTTTTGTTTTCTGTGTAATTCAGTACTGCATAGTAAAAGATGACCCAGATGCCTGTAGTAAATTGCACAGACCTCTCCAAAGAGAACAAAAGAAGACCAGAGTATTGTTGCCCATTTCAACAATATATTTTTATGGTTTCTCAAGACTGGAAAAACTATGGACTTCAGCTATGCACAGGTCCTAGGCAACCAAGCAAAAGATTAGTGTTCCTTCCCTTAGCAGGCAATATCTCAGAAAACTTCTGAGAATGACTGCACGACACATTAAGCAGAGGTGGGAAAGGGTGTTGTCTGGCTTGTTGGGAAAGGTGTGTGGCCGCTTTAAGAGCTAGAAAGCCAGAAAGTGACTCACAGTGCAGCTTCAGACTTGGTCAACGTGGAGATGCTGGCCGATTCTCCCCCCCCCCCCCCCCCCCCGGTGACCAGAAGAGAGGGAGGACTATTTAGGTCCACCCTCCTGCAGGAAAAGCCCTCTGTGACCTTGACCAGGCAGAGTAACACTCACCCTCCCACCTAGAGATGTAGTTTATCATGATCCTCTGTGGGCATTACACTAGTAGCTCCTTTCTTGGGGGGCTGGAAAGGAATTTTTCCCTCGCTACCAGATTGGCCAAGGGCAAGGGGGGGGGGGTTCAGCTTACCCATAACAAGGGGGGTCTAGTTGGGGTGAACATGAAATGGGGGTTAAACTACGATGTCACAAATCATTATGTCAGTGTGGGGCAGATGTCCAGTGCAGTACTCTGTAGGGAAGGGATACAGTGATCAGATAAAATGAATTGGTAAGGATTTAGGGAGGTATTCTTTAAAGGAGTGGAAATGGGGTTCAGGCTTCCCATGACTGGTACAGCAGGGAGCCAACCCACCCCCATTTATAGCCTCCCTTACTCCTTATTTGGGGGGAGGATTGGCAAAGTCCCAGCAGCAGGTTAGCTGGGCACCAGGATGAGTAAAAAGGGAGGGCTGACAGAAGTTCCCTCATCCTTAGTATATGTAAATTATTTTGGAATTACCTGCACTGTACACATTTATCTGTCGAGTACCCCCAGACATGTAGGAATAAATTGCGGACTAATTAAACCAGTGGTTCTCAAACATTTGTATGCAAGACAAATCAGATTCCTGAAAGGGGTACGGTAGTCTGGAAAGGTTGAGAGCCACTGAATTAAACCACATCCATGTCTCCTTTCCCCCTTCCAGCATAGCCAGACAAGGATTGTTCATCTCTGAGGAGAGGATAGCTTTGCCTCGCTCATCTTCTGATTTGCCTGTAGCAGCATTAACTAAGCTTCAAAAGAAGGTTAAAATCAACCCTCGGAGATTAAGGAGAATCACAGTAATCTGATGCATATATGGAAATGGAAGAAAAGGTTGCATAAGGTTAATTGGCATAAACACAGCTTTTTTCCTAGTATCTTTTTCAACATCATAAAAAAACAACTTGTGTTTTCTGTTGTAAAACTTTCTGGTCATAGGTTCTGCAGATTACTAGTCTTGATGATCTATTTAAAAGAAAAAATTTTGTGCGTTGGGTATTCGTAATAAAACTCTTACTCGTAAGCCATTTTAAGATACTATATCCCTGTTTACAAGACTGAATGGCATTAAGTCTAAGTCCTTATTTCTGTCAAGGAGTATGCTGTATCACAGGAACTTTAGATCCAGTGTAGTTTTCCATATGACTTTACATTTAGATTTTGTTTGATTCCCATAAATGAGCTTGGAATTTAATCTGAAAATCAGTTAAGTTATTTTACACAGCTTAAAATACATCTCCAATAATTGTTTGCCTATAAAATCTTGATTTGAATGTCTCAACCAAGTACTGGATTTTAAATTAAGTACCTTGCTCTCATATTTGATGATTAAACCACTGTGGTTAACTTTTTTAATACAAGCTTAATGTTTTATTTAAAATGATATATTTTTAGAAAATGTGTATGTTGGAGAGCTGAAGGATGACAGTTCTATTCCATGGCAACTTTGGAGGTTTTGAAATGTTTCATTCTGCATTGGAATGAAAACAAAGCCTTATGTTTATTTTTGAAAAAGCAAAATTGTCAAAATGTCCATTTCCCTGTCAAAATCTGAGCTGTTTGCTAAGGTTTGGATGTAGTCTGGTATTGAGGCACTGGCCTGGAATGTGGGAGTCACAGGTTTAAGTCCCTGCACCTCCCTGATTCAGGGTTTTTCATCCTAGATTAATCAGACAGAGCAGGGACTTTGAACCAGGGTCTCCCATATCCCAGGCTAGTACCCTAAACATAAGGTTATAGAAAGATAGTCTCTCTCTCCCTCTCTCTCTGCCTCTCTCTCCCTCTCTCTCTGCCTCTCCCTCTACCTTTACAACAAAAAACTTCATCAAAACTGATGTCTGTGTGAAAAATCTCAGCTTTGATAGATCAGCATACAGTATGACAACTTTATTTTACTGAAAATGTTCTGATTAGCTCTACTGTATGTTCATTCAGACAGATACTGCATTGCTAAATACATTTTGTGTGTTTAAAGAACTACAGCCAGACTCAAGCAATATTTGAACAAAATTAGGAGTAAATTTTCCAGATTGCACTTGCACAGTTACCCATGTGTGTACATGTCTTATTTAAGGTGCTCTGAATGCAAAACAAATGAAGTTACACAAGCAGTTTAGTGTCTATGCAAATTAGATCTCAAATAGTCCCACTTGCCATCACAGCTTTGAAGATTTTGACCCTACTATTTTGTTAGAATCCTATTCAAATCCTGTATAAAAACCATTTATTTCTTTCCAATATTCCAAATTGTGTATGTAAATGGAAGTATTATTCTCTAGGACTTTCTTCTTCTAATCTTCTGTCTGATTCATTCATTGATACCTCAGTCTAATATTTATAGAATCAGAACTCCCATCAGCACAGAAGAAATGTTGATGTCCCAAACCCAAGACTGGGGCACCACTGGCAGCATGACAACCCTAATTTTAAACAAGTGTGCTTTGATGTTCTTCTTCGGCTAAATGCAGACGTATTCCAAGTAGATGTTTGCACGCTGGAGCCTTTTGTCCAGCAGGACCTGCAGAGAGGAGGCACTCGCACCTTATGCCTGTAACCTGGCAGCGTCGCCCCAACCCCCTTCAGTTCCTTTTTACTGCCTGTCAGGTATAGTCAGAGCTCTGTGTGTCTGTTGCTACAACCTCACAAATTTATAGCCCAACCTCCTCACACAGGATCATGGCTGCACCCTGCTCCAGTGATCAGCTCTCTGCACCTTGCGGCGTGGCCGCTGCATGCCTTAGAGAGGAAGGAGGGTGTTGTTTGGAGGCTGTCCAACAGGTCCTACTTAATAGCAGGAGACCTTCCATTAGAACGATCTACAGGGCAAAATGGAAGAGGTTTTCTGCATGGTCCTTGGCCCATCAGTCCCATCTGATAGAGGCTTCCATCCAGGACATCCTGTAGCACCTTCAGGAATCAGGCCAAATATTGGCATTTCATCCCCCTGTTCAAGGGAAATCTGTTTTCTCAAAACAAAATTCTTGAGAGGTTTCTTCCGCCTGCTTACTCCAGTCAGAGAGGTGGCCCCCTTGTGGGACCTGAACATGGTTTTAGCGGCTATAATGGGGCCTCCATTTGAGCCCCTTGCTTCCTGCCTGCTGCCCCTGTTCTCTCCGAAGACTGCATTCTTGATAGCTATTACCTGTGCCAGAAGGGTATAAGAGTTGTAGGTCCTGATGGCTGGGCAGTTCTACAGGGACAAGGTGATGCTTCGGCCACGCCAAAGTTTGTATCCAGGGTGGTGTCTCTAGTGTGCTTTGATGTTTGTCAGTTTCACCTGAACCAAGTGATGTATCTACCTGTATTTTTCCCCAAGCCGCATTCCTCCCTGGAGGAGTAGCACCTCCATATGCTAGATGTTAGATGCTGTCTGAACAGGACTGAAAAATTTTGTGTTTTGCCTCATCTGTTCGTATCATATTCAGACCGCATGAAGGGACAGTGGTCTCTGCGCAGACCATCGCTAGATGGACAACATTTTGCATCATTACATATGAGATGGCATTGGCTATGCCTCCTCAGCAGATACAGATGCATTTGATGAGAGCACAAGCAACATCAGCGGCATTTCTTAATGGCATTTCCATATTGGACATTTGTAGTGCGGACACTTGGTTGTCTGTACACACATTAATGGACCATTATGCAATCTCTGCTTCTTCCAGAACAGACGCTAACGTTAGAAGAGCAGTCCTACAATCCTTGCTTAGGTAGACTCTGGATAGTCGGTGCAAAGGAACGGGGTGGAGGGGGATGCGTGTCAGGGTGGCACTGCCTCATATAGCCAGAGGAGGTGCTACAGGCATGAGCGCCACCCTTCTACGGGTACTGCTAGGCAAAAGACTGTGGCGCGCGCACACGCCTACTTGGAATACAAGTCTACATCACATCTCAAAGAACCGTGGTTACAAGTAGCCGTTTCTTTTTGAAAGCTAGATCAATAGCACTAAACTCACAGGTCTTGTAGTTTTCTATGGAACGGAAACAACACAGGGTAAAAGCCGTGCAAATTTCCTTGCAGTGCTTCACCAATGATCCACAGCTCTTCCTTCTTAGAGACTATATCTGGAGTAATCAGTTCTCCAGAGCTATTAATCTTTTATTCTTTGCTAAGAATGCCCTTTTTGGAAATGTTTGATGTGGGCATATGTCTGTAAGGAACTGGATTGAAACCCAAACTCATCTCAAAAAAGCCACCAGACAGCATTCAAATAGCAATAAATTTGATGACAATGTCAGTGATCAGACTAGCGAACTAACTATATTTCAACTAATGATGAGAGTTTAAAAGGTTCTTCATTCCATTATCTTCGTTACTATAAGACTTGTAGTGCCCCAAAGGAAAAGATTTCTGTTTGCAGACATGCAAATACACATTGAATGCCCAGTGTCTTTAACTAATTAACTTTCTTTGGAAGACCTATTTTATCATCTCCCAACCTTTAAAAAAACGATAACCTGTTTTAGCAAGGTGCCAGGCTGTGTGGCTGTTTGGCAGACCATTCTTTCTTCCGACAGCCCGTGTAGACCTACACGTTTTCATGCGTGGGAGACAACATGATGAGGTAAACCCCTCTTCCTCGTCACTGTAAACAGGTTATGAAGTGAGGAAAAGTAAAAAAAACATCAACAAAGTTATTTGGAAGTATTGGAGGATCTCAAATCTGCACTTGTGGGTCTATTTTTTGAAGGGATTTGGCTAACAGTTTAATACTGGAAATATTTTCTTATTGTTTCTATATTTAATATACATCTTATATTAGCATTTTGGAGATGAAAGAATCAGGATGATTTTTCAGACTTAGAAACTATTAGGAAAATATTGCTGGAACAAAAACAATTTGTAGTCACTGCAAACTGAAAATGTTTTATCCAAAGTTACTATATTTTTAATTGAGCAAGTAGTAGTGTAGTAGATTGGCATGAATGCGATACCTCTGTTTTTGGGTAAGGGATTTTATCGTCAATGTACTGTTGTATTAGACTTTTCCCTGTCATGCAATGGGCTGTAGATTGGGGGTTTTAGGCTTTACTGTAATACAAATAATAATGCATTGCTACCATTCCTTTAACGATGCCTTATAATATTATAAAACAAGGATGTGTGGTTTTTCTATGAGAGCTCATGAGGAAGCCCATCGGATGGAGATTTTGTATCCTTTTAAAAATTGTAACAAAGGACTGACAATTAGATTCTGAGCTCCTCTATATGGGAAGCTGGTCCTGATTAATTCCCTGTGTGGATGTTCTTATTCCAGAATAAGAAGGCTTTATACCAATTTTGCTTAATACATTTTGGAAGTGGATTCATTTTAGGGCTTGTCTACATGGGAACACTAAGGAAAATTAATAAAATTAACTTTTAAAGTTAAATTGCATTAACCCCCATGACTATGCTCTTATTCAGAATTAAAAGGGCCTTAATTTGGATTACTTTAATTTTTAAATTTACACCTTTTAGGCCCTATGTAGATAAATAAGGCCCTCTTATTCCAGAATATGATCATCTAGACAGGAAGTTATTCCAAAACTTCTCTTCTGCTTTAAATTCACACCCTACCTTAACCCAAATTAATTTTCCAGTAGACAAGCCCTCTAATTGATTTGCGTGTGTGAAGAATGCCTCATTTTTCACTGCTTTCTGACTTTGTCCCATCATTTCCCCATTTCTTCCACTTAATCAACGTTGTTTATTTTCTTGTGAGGCATTTACTTTTCCTACCTGATCAGCAACATAGGTTTTATACTAGAAGAACAAGTTCCTCACATGATCTCTGACTGCTAAAGTTATTGTTTTGTACACAATAGTTAATCACCCACATTGTTGCTTTATTAAAACTGATCTCTCCTTATCTTTTCTTTGCACAGGGCAAACAAGGCAAACATGTCTTATATGGCTGCAGTGAACTTTTTAATGCTGCACAGTTTATAAAACAGGTAAGTTACCACTAGTATCGTTTTAAACTTTCAATACTTTGAGTTAATTGCCTTAATAGCCCATCGCTGATTTTATTGGATTCAGTTGTAGAAATTGAACTATTTTAAACACTTTAATACAAATTGAAATATAGATCAACTGGTGTAAGTTTAAAAAAAAAAAATCTAATAAAATTTAAGAGGCCTGAGTTGTAAATGGGTATTTAGCAAGTGCACATATTACAGATGAATATGGTTTGTAATCAAGTATGCTTTAATTAAATGTCTCCAAGTAACATAAACCGTTATGGAGAAGATGGATTGATTTCACAGAACTCCTCCAAATTCGCATGTCAATCCATATTAGCTGTTGAAATACCCCAGTGGGGTAAACACCTCCATCTGACACTGTTTTGAAAGCTTTGGCTTAAGCTTTTCACGTTTAGGCTTTGTCTATACTACCAGGGTAAGTCGACCCTAATTTACACTACTCCAGTTACATGAATAACGTAACTGGAGTCAAGGTAGCTTAGGTCAATTTACCACGGTGTCTACACGGCGCTGCGTTGATAGGAGATGCCCATCAACTTACTTTACTCTTCTTGTTCTGGTGGAGTTGACCAAAGAGTGATCTGCAGTTGATTTAGCGGGTCTTTACTAGACCTGTTAAATTGACCCCCCGCTGCATCGATCGCAGCAGCATCGATCCCCGGTAAGTGTAGACATGGCCTAAGTGCCTGACCTTGAGAGTGCTACACCCATGAACTGCGGTGGGAGTTGCAGGTCCCCCATATCTTTTGGAGTAAGCCCTTAAATGACAGTGAGACTTAATTAACAGTAATATCAATTTCTCCACACTCCTTTCCAACGATACACAACTGCTCAGCCTAGTTGACACTGTTGAGCATTTCTTAGCACTGCAGTGCCTCCCATCACCTATATTTCTTCCTTTGTTAGTCCTTTCATGGTAGTTAAAGCAAATCAATTGGTATTTAAATACATCTGGCAGAACTAAGCACATTCTTACTTCATAGGGATGAGAGTACTTAGTGTACACTATTAAGCCGACAGCTCTGTACTCAACTGTGTGACTATAGATTTTTCTTTTTATGAAAGATTGGCTTTGTTTAGTAAAAACAACAAGGAGTCTAGTGGCACCTTAAAGACTAACAGATTTATTTGGGCATAAGCTTTCGTGGGTAAAAACCTCACTTCTTCAGATGCATAGAGTGAAAGTTACAGATGCAGGCATTATATACTGACATGTCAGAAGTGAGGTTTTTACCCACGAAAGCTTATGCCCAAATAAATCTGTTAGTCTTTAAGGTGCCACTAGACTCCTTGTTGTTTTTGTAGATACAGACTAACACGGCTACCCCCTGATGCTTTGTTTAGTAGACATTCCAGAGCTGTTCATATTTTATTATCAGGACAAAATAAATCAATGCTTTTTATACCTTACACTTTTCTCTTAACTAGCATTCTTTCATTTGTAAACAGCAACCAAATATTGTAAAAAAAACAAGTTTGCTCTTTAAACTGAATTATTGGGCTAAAAAATAATGCTGGCAATGTGATTTTTTTTTTTTTCTTTTCCCTCTTTGTATTTAGCTGTCCCAACTTGGGCAGAAATAGGACCGAAAAACACCATTATTTGAAACTACCTGGCAATTTGGAAGTGTGAAGAAAAAGATCATGACAACAATCAGATGACACCTTCATATCTATAACCTTGTTATAACATTAAAACTTAAACCGTTCCATTAATCTGATAATTTTGAAGGAAGGCCTGTACTTAACATAGTGTATATGAATAACATTTCAGAAAATAAAACTTAATCTATATTCTATCTGCTGCAACATTTCTGTGGTTGGTGCATTTTAAATTTTTAGATTGCAAATGTAATTGTGGTATGTCTGGGACTTGAGTGCAATAGAAAGTGTATATGCAAGGCCTACATGCAGATAATAGCATTTATCAGGTACCATATGTATCCCTTAGTTCTTGTTACAGTAACTGACACAATAGTTTTAAACAAAAATTAAGAGAAAATTGCTTAACTTGAAGAAATATGTTCTCCTATTGAAAGCCAGACCATCTAAATGTATGTTAGAAAATGGAAAAAGACAAAACTGCATTTTTAGGCCTGTATGTTTATCAGGGGAAAATTCTAGTAACAATGTCACAAGACTGGGAAATAGCAAAAATCATAAGAACCTCATGAATATGTTTTGTAGAACCCAAACTAATTTTTCAGAACCAGCTATAAATGATCAATGTTTTTAAGCATTTCATAAGAACATAAGAATTGCCATAGTGAATCAGATCAGTGGTCCATCTCGACTACCGTCCCCTCTCCTACAGTGGCCTGAACCAGATATTTCAGAAGAAGGTGCAACAAGCTCTTCAGAAAATGGTTATGGCATAAACCTCAGGGAAAGTTTGTGTTCCTAACCTGTGATAGAGATCGGCTTGAACATTGAAATATGTGAATTTCCAAAACTTTAATATTTCTTCTTATAACTTCAGATATTCTTGTCATCCACATAAATACCCAGGTCTTTTTTTAGGCTCAATATTTTGTACCAAAGGGTTCTGCTGGCTAATTGTGCCTTGTATAAAAAATAGGGCTGTCGATTAATTGCAGTTAACTCACGTGATTAACTCAAAAAATTAATCGCGGTTAAAAAAAATTAATCACAATCCGTTTTAATTCCAAAATATGGGAAGGAAGAGGTTTGGCGCATGCTTTCAGAAATCTTAAAGGAACAACACTCCGATGTGGAAACTACAGAACCCGAATCAGTTTTTCAGAAGCCTTCATTGCAGTTCATTTGGCTGTTTAAGATTCTGAAAAATTTTACAGCTATTAACCTGCTCATTCATCTGCCTGCCCAGTCAAAATTTCAGCATGAAACTGGTGGAATCCGTGGTCCTCTGAACTCAGGTTTATCTTTTTTGCATGATCATTAAATGTGTAACTGTTTTAATTGGGTATTGTAACAGAAACTGTTTAAATGTAACGTCTTCATGAACACTAAAACAAAATCACAATACAGCACTTACTGAAATACATTATAACTATAGCATTTTATGGTGGATGCTGGTTCAGGGGATTTTTATTTTTTTTTTTAATGCAAATTTCTCAGTTGGACTTAGCCACAGAGTACACAGGGGAGTTTCTTAATTAGAGCAGCCCTGTAATGGCTGGATTAATATTGTCACTTCCCCAAAATAGTATATCTCTACAGGAGGTGACTCTCAGCCTGCCCTACCAAATCAGTACGGTTTGAAAGGTGGAAATTTCTTCAAATGAAATAATTACACAACATACCACAAGAGAGGTTCTACTTCCTGAAATGGTGGAATTCTTTGGGGAAGGGAGGCAACTATCTCACTTATGTGTGTGTTGTGTGTGCGCACAAACATATTTTAATAATTTTATTTAAGAACTGAGAGATTCTGTGATTTGTTGCTTTAATGGTTGAAATTTTCCAGGATGCTTCTTCCCACAACCTTTGGATTTTTCAACTATCTTCTTTTGTAACATTAATTTTGTTCAAAGGGAAATCCTTTTCTGATACCAGTGAATTCTTAGACATCCCCACACAAGTAATGCATTTCATCTACTCCTTAAAACATGAGTACAAAGTAATACAAGAAAACAAATGCATTTTTAGTGCCATTTTATCCATAGGAAATATTGGAAATAAAAATCATCATAAGAACATAACATAAGAATGGCCCTACTGGGTCCATCTAGCCCTACAGAATGGCCCTACAAAGGTCCATCTAGCCCAGTATCCTGTCTTCCAACAGTGACCAGTGCCAAGTGCCCCAGAGGGAAAGAACTGAACAGGTTATCAAGTGATCCATCCCCTGTCGCTCATTCCCAGCTTCTGGCAAACAGAGGCTAGGGACACCATTCCTTCCCATCCTGGCTAATAGCCATTGAACATGTACACTCTTTCATTAGCTCAGCAGTCTGTCCAGTACCTGTAACTACTGGCACTCCCCATCTTAAAAAAAAACCCTATTTCAGTCCAGTTCTTATATTAATCTCATCCCTATAGTATCTGTGCACCAGTAGTGCATAAAGCAACATGGCTAACATCTGTTACGTGTAACTCATCCTTGCTCTCATTCTCTACCCAGTGGGGAAATTGCATGTGCAGGTTTTTGTTTGTTTGTTTTTAATAAATTATACTGTGCTATGTGTTTGTTAGTGAAGATTAGTGAAAATGAGGTCAAAGTAGTACATCTGGCACTTGGAATGGAAGAGAGTGAGTGTTGAGGTGGTTCTTCATTCCTATGGGAGTTTGTTCCAGAATCTTGGGCCAACCTATGAGAGAGCTCCATTTCCTGCACAGGTGAGCTTTACCCTTGTGGTGAACTGCTGAGTGCTTGAGAAGCAATGTTGTTGACCACATACATCAGCCCAACTCTTTTGGCAATTTCTTAGATATCCTGGGCCCAAGTCATTGAGCACCTTGGGGAAAAAAGGACCAACATCTTGAATTTAACACACTATTCTATAGGAAGACAGTGTAATGAGCAAAGGATAACTTGTGCTCACTGTAGCCCAGATTGCTGAGGATATGTGCTTCTGCATTCTACAGTAATTGGAGTGTCCTGATGGCTGAGAGCTTCATGCTAAAGTAGAAGTGGTTATGTTCAAACCAGGAAGTGACAAAGACTGGGACAGAGCCTCCTTACCATCTGTGGTTGGCAAAGAGCATTATCCATGGATGCTGCTATATGAGCACTTAGCATCAGCAAGGAATCCAGGAGCACTCCTAAACTATGAACTGAACTTACCAGTTATGGGTGTGTATCTTCAACCAAAGGACACTGCACTATGGCTGCAAACTCTGCAAAATGCCTTCCATTGTCAAGCAGCAGAAACTCTGGTTTTTGCTTGGGTTCAGCTTCAAATGTATGAGCTTGAATCTGTTTAGGACTGTTTACAATTTTAATATATACCAGGTGGCTTTTCTTATTGATTTCAAAGTTTGTTCAATATTTAAACTACAGTTTAGGCAGATTTAGTTCCATTTCACATGTTCTGGAGTTATGATTCACATTGTCATTTTTTCTAAATTATGTAGAACCAAGTTAACCAAGCTTTCGCAGCCAAATTTACCATTCCTTATAATTACTACCCCTTTTTGCAGGCCGAATTGAGTCTGATTACCCTCTGTTACACCTCATCAATTTTAGCAAAGTCCTGCCCACAGTACAGTGACTAGGAAAGCATTATAGTTGTGGTTCCACTTATTACATCCACTGCTATAATACCTTTTTATCTCAATGCAACCTTTCAAATTCTGATTTGTCTTTGGTTGCTCTCTGGGATTAATAGAAATCACCCATATGGGATATCTTGTCATTTGTTCTCTTCTTAACTTGTTTCTCTCCCTCGTAAAAAAAAAAAATAAAAAAAAATAAAATAAAAATAAAAAAAGTTTCAAAAAGGGAGAATGTTTAAATCTTTAGACATGGGACACGTTGTCAAATACTTAGTAAAATTCATTTGCTATCTTCCAAGCATCTAGAGGTGCCTTAAAGCTTTGCTGTATGTACTTCGTCATTTGCTACTTGAGCAGTGCATAAGTTTTATGATTAAAGCTTTAATATATTTCTAAATAAATGTATAGTTCCTCCACAACACACACCATTTGGTTTTCATGTTTTGATACATTCCACACCTTATATTGTGTCCGCATCAAAACGAAGTACAGTAGAGTCTCAGAATTACGAACACGTCGGGAATGGAGGGTGTTCATTACTCTGAAATGTTCACAACTCTGAACAAAATATTATGGTTCTGTCAAAAGTTTACAGCTGAACATTGACTTAATACAGCTTTCAATCTTTACTATGGAGACAAAAAATGCAGCTTTTAACAATCTTAATTTAAATGAAACAAGCACAGACATAGTTTCCTTACCTTGTCAAATCCTTTAACTTTCCCTTATTTTTTTTAGTAGTTTACATTTAACACAGTACTGTACTGTATTTGCTTTTTGGGTTTTTTTTCGTGTCAGCTGCAGCCTGATTGTGTACTTCCAGTTCCAAAGGTCCGGTCAGTTCATAACACGTGTTCATAATACTGAGATTCTACTGTATTTCACTGGGGCATCTCTTTGTGAAAAGTTCTATAGCATTTACTGGTTCTTTCTACCATCATTGGAATATTACATGTTCCTGTTAAGTGGCCCATCCCCAAAAGAGATCAGTAGTAGAAAAGGAATGCAAGGGATCATGCAGGGAAACCTTTAGCAGGATTGTCTCCTCCATCATTGTAAGGGCTATTGAGGTTAAGAGAAAGCTCTTTATGTGAAAGACAGATTTGGGCCATGTGTGGATCAGACCCTTAGACTTTAAACCAAGTAGCTCAGCACTTCTGTTGCTGCTAATTATACTGATGCTGAGTGGCAGCTGAGGCTCAGTAGATGGTAGATCACTGTCTTACCTCCTTGCTCAGCTTTCTCTTTAGCACTTCCCACATAGTTGCTGCTGCTATCTTACTAAAGAAGTAAGAATCTTATTCTTCCTAAAGAAGAGTCAAAGAAGTTCTGTGAGATGCTTATTTAAAAGAGAGAGAGAGAGAAATAGTTTGCATCTACTACTGTGTTTTCTGAATTGGAACTTTCCAGAAGGTGGGGAGTGGTGCTGATGGACAGCTCCAGCTTATTGCACAGTAACAAGTCTGGGTTTGCTGTCTCAGAGGATTGGGAAACCATTATTGGGGTTTACTTGCTCACGCTAGGTAAGTAAAAAGCAAATTCAGGCTGTGTTTCAAATTTTATTTTCTGTTCTTCGCTCTGAAGAGAGATGTGCAGTCGGCTCATCATGAGTTTGTGGAAAATCGGTATACCTGTGCCTTTTCAAGGGTAAAGTTGGGTCTTATATATGTTTAGAAATTGCAGTTATTTAAAATCAAAGGAAATGGACTTTACTTACCATAATGTTTATATATTTGTTATCCAAAGACTAATTCACAGCTTGACACTGATAGTTTATTTACTTTTTGTTGCTGCTGCTGCTGCTGTTATACTTTGTTGAAGATATTTCAGGTTAATTTATCACTATAAAAATCCAGCTAAAAATAAATGAGAAATTGGTAGCTTTCAGAAAGAGTCTAGCTTTAAAACATGAAATGAGTAGTGTAAAATGGAAACTGGAATTGGGGTAGGGTGGGAAATGAAAAGTGAAGACCAGTTCTCTACATAGTCGCCCTTCATAGCATAGTACTACACCATCCTAAGAAATTCACGACGATAAAATCAAAATTTCTTTCCTTCCCTTAGAATTAGAAGTTGTCAAACTCCTGGGATTGTTCCACATTATTTGTATCTGTAACAATCTGAGTAGATTATCAAAAACGTCTGCTCTTTTTTGTTCAAAATACAAATCTCAAACCTACAACGCTGTTAGTAGGAAATAGCTTTGTTATTGTTATTTATATGAATCAAACATTTTTGATACTGAAAGCCCTACTACTAAAACTGAACTAAGTAGTTTTTACATTGTTTCAATTATACATAATAAATGATAGCTACGTGCATGAACAGTTTTATAAAATAGCAAACAAACCTACTTTAATTCATGGAGTGAGTGAAAATCACAGCAAATTTAACAGGATTTAGAGACTATGAATAATACACAAGACAACCTGTCTCCTTCCTGCGTAAACTGAATGAAGGAATCTATTCATAGACTTTAGAAACATATTTTTTATCAAATTAGTTTACTTTTATTTTTTAACTTCACGTGGTCTCTAATAGTGAATTGGAATTGTAGGCTTATTTTCTAACTCACGAGATAAATATTTTCACATCTGGAATATGTGTGAAGCCATATTTTCCATCATGCCTCCCTCAGGCCAAATATGACTGAGCTGGACTTAAAATAACCTTTAGAAGGCCTTTTAGAATCTTAATTAACTTTGTCCAACCCTTTTTTGATTGTGGACTCTCTATGCATATAATCTATGTTTCCCTAGAGCTGCTTCAACCTAGCCTAGCCATGTTTACTTTTTAACTGTAGTCTGTTTTCATCGCCAAGGTTTCTTGAGGCTATTAATATGGCTTCACTGTCTTCCTTAAACAAAGTAATGCTGGGGACATGATCTCTAAAGAAGTCAATTAATTTTTGAAGTCCAAAACTGGAACGGTTTTGACAGTCACTTGATCAGGTTTGAGAGAATCATACTTTGGCCATTACTCTTCAATAAATTTTGCAAGCAACAGCAAACAGACAATTTCCAATTTATGGAAGCCAATATCTTCTGCAAAAATACATAATACATGCCTAAAAAGTTGAATTTAACTGCCAGCTGATGAGGCAAGACTAAAAACATCCCCTTCCTAAAACCCCAGTAGTTTCAGACAAAGGTAGAATATGGTATATGGGCCATCAGAAATCATGTGGGGTTACCCATTATTTCTGGACTGCAAAGAGCTGAGAAGTTGACCCCCTTTTCTCAGATAAACAGCAACCTCACAAAGTTACAATATATTTTGAGATTCTAATGGAAGTCCATTCCAGGTGTTGTGCAATAGCAATTCTGGGTTGGGTTGGAGTGTAAAAACCTGCTCTGTGTATTCAAAAGCCCAATTCATTTTGGTCAAACTTCTAGAAACCCTTTTCTCTTTGTATTTTGGGGTTGTGACTGTCCATTCTAGATGTTTTAGCCTGATGGAAAGGCTTCTCGTGTTGTTTCTAGATTCCTCATAATCTATTCAAAGTGGCTTCAAGTCTTTCATTGAGGTTAGATATGTAGAAAGCCCATTCGGGGTATTTTGCATTGCTGAGTCTCCAGGTAGTTCCAGGTTATGGAAAGCCCATTAAGTACTGGAAACTCCTCTCTGAATGTTTCATTGTTGCAAAAGAGCTGTTTTAGCAGCAGTGAATTCTCTGCCCCATAACGGCAGAAATCAGAAATACAATGGCGGTTTTCGAATATTTTTTTGTTCCTTAATTCCTGGGCAAGGTCTGATCAACTGCTATTTTGTTTGTGAACCTGAAAAACAGGCTGTTTTATGAGTTGTCCAATGTAATATAAACTATTCAGATCAGTTCCAGCTTCATTCAAAAATACTCTTATGAAAGTATGTTATGTACCGTATTACTGGTGAGATGTGTGCACTACTGGAAACTCCTGACAGGAGCGAGGTCTTAGGGAGATTATCCCAGGCTCTCCATATTCAGTCAACTTGTCTCTTGAATTCTCATCACAAATTGTGAATTAATTAGGAGATTATTTGCAATGAAAGTTTAATTTAACTAATTGCAACCACCTGAGGCTCTCCCTGATCTTGTCATACTTCTAGGAAGTCCTCCCATTATTGCTCAATATATTTGTCTAACCTCTTCTGTAACAGCCATCATCCTGTATGGAGCTCCAAGTCTGTTAGTCAATGCCACAACTTAAGGGAAGGGACAAGTCAATGGCATGACCCGTTTTTCCTGCAAAAAGGAAGTGCAAAATACCAATTCATATTTTTCTTTCAAATTGTTCTCCAGTTGTCCTACAGCACTGACTTTTAATTGCATAGGTTGGCTTTCTTGGCTTGGCAATGGAGGGGTGATTTTCATCATGTACTACCAACGACATTCCCTGGACCCTCAGGACTATCTCACCTTCAATCTTGCTGTCTCAGATGCAGGCATTTCCCTCTTTGGCTATTCAAGGGGCATTCTAGAGCTGTTTAATGTTCTTAGAGATGATGGCTTTCTAATCACTTCAGTATGGACATGCAAGGTAACTGCATTATTTACATTTCTAGATTCTTAATCTTTTTCTGAATACTTAGAACCTAACTTAATAACAGAAGAATGTAAAGATTCCTGTGACATTGATGTTTTATTTAGTAATTGGGTTTGTTTTAGTCTTACTTTTTTTTTTTTTTTTTTGGCAGGTCAAAAATCCAGGAGCAATTGTTTTCAATTGCTGTCCTTAAGTAAGCTGTTTCTGTGCATGCAAGATCAAACACAGTTAGCCTAGAATCAAATGTGTGAATAAATATTAAAAAGAACTTTCAAAATACTTAGTAGAAACATACTAAATATTAATAAATGTCATGTTTTTTCTGTGTTCTCTACCTTTGAGTTTGGATTTTTTTTCTCCTTCTCTCCACCCTTTCCTTGTCAGGTGGACGGATTTATAATACTCTTTTTTGGTCTAGTCAGTATTAATACTCTGACAGCCATCAGTGTCATCAGATACATTAAAGGATGCCAGCCTCACCAAGGTATGTCAGCTTTCTTTGCCAAACATCGAATCACTACCTCAAAGGTATATTGTATTAAACGTGTTGACAATATTATATACTTGACATCTTTAAAATCAAGCCTAAGAATTAGATTGAAAATATATGAACAATTGTCTTTTTTACCTTGCTAAAACTCATGTTTCCAGTATAATTAGGGGTACACTCGTGAATACAATACAAAGCTTTGTTCTTTTACGAAAATCTAAATATTCTCCCACTCCCGAAAAACACTTTTTATAGGACCTATGTTAGCAACTGATATATTAAGGTGACCTAACACTTCCCATTTAAAAAAAAATTTCAAACCACTTTGAAGAGCTCTTGTGCCTCTGTTTTGGAACAGGAATCCAAAATTTGCCAGGCAGATAGTTCTGGCGTCAGAGAGAGACTTCTTGCTGTGTATATGAAAATCTGTTCAAATTTGGCCAATTTATAAGCTGTTAAAATCTTTATTTACCTAAGCTTAATACAATTTATTGTAGGCTTGCTGCTGAACATTCCCTATACCACACTTCCCCACAGTGGTACAGAGCATGCTCCCCAGTGTCTCCCTGAAGCAGCTTCCCTGAGCTGAATCTCCAGATGGGACACATACAATATTTCTTCAACTCTTACAACCCTGAGCTGGGAGTCACCATACCATGAGTTCTTGACTCACCTCCTCTACTGACCAGTGTTACTAATTTTGTGTCCTTCAGAATCCTTATTCATTGAGCAAGGTCTCCTACCCCAGTGCAAGGTTACACAAGCTGTCAATAAAAAGAATCCAGGTCTCTAATATATCATATTGCTTATCAGACAGTCTACAGTATACTTGGTGTCTGTAAAATGGAACTACTCATTCAACCCATTGTGTGTTGTGTTGTCCTCCTAGTGGATTGCCCACATTGGATAATAGCCGACTCCTGTTGCCATCTATTGTAGATAGTCCTTTAGTTCAAGTGGTAGAGGTCTGAATTGCAATGCTTCTATGTCCAGAGTTCAAATTCTGCTGATCTGTGGTTGGGACGAAGAGGTACTATGACCGGGTATGTCAAGTGCATAACAGAATGTTCTTTTTTAGAAATTGGGAAATTATATCGGGCTGGGTTTTGTTTTTGTTTTTTTTTTGTTTTTGGGGGTTTTTTTGGTATTTTTTGTATGTTGAAAAAAATGTTGTTAGAGTTGCAAAGTCAAGCATTGTAAAGTTAGAAAATTACAACCTTCATAACATAGTTTAAACATAGGCCTTTTGGGTACATAATTATATTGCACTCTACGTGTGCATGATGTTTTACAAATGCAGAATAAGATGTGGGGTTTGATTCTAATCCCATTGACATTAGTGTAAACCATGGGTTAGTAATTGTTTTGATTTCATTGCAGTTTATAGCCGTGTGAAATCAGAATCTGGCCCCCTAGTCTCTGTTCCTGAGAGTGTACAGGCTAATTTGGAGAGTGTGATAGTTCTCAGGGTACCCAGAACTGTGAGTCACCTTGTTACTCCCTGCCTCTAGCAAAAGGGAGTCTGTCTTGTGGTAGCTGGTCTCAGCTCTCTGATGCCTCCAGTGCTTCAGCCACTCAAGCATACTCCTCTGGCCTAATTCCAGCCCTTTCCTCACCTTGCAGGTTAACAATAGGTGCACCCTGTGACATTCTGTATCTTGGGGGTTACAGAGTGCTCCCCCATGTTCCTAATTTAAATATGATTGTGATCTTGCATATAAAGCAGGCCATGTGAGTTATCAGGGGAAAGGTTATGATCTGCGGAAAGTCATTTTTCTATCCATATACGTATATCATTAATGCATATGAAGTTGAGAATTGTGTTGTATGGTTGTCACTAAAACATGCTGTAAGTTGGGAAATCAGCCAGATACTAGCTCCCCAGAGGCAATAGCAAGGAAAGTAACCAATGCCCGGGTGGGGTGTCAAACAGCCCATCAAGAGCCATTGTCCAGCAAGGGAACTACAATTCAGTGATGCACCTGCATGAGGCTAAACCAGGGGAATTGCTCAGCCTTGCCTGGAGATTCAGTAATGCCCACCAGGCATGCCTGGACTTGTGTGTTCCCCAAGTATGTGAAACTGAGGGTATAAATCAGAACAGAGCAGACCTATGCTTCACCTTCCTCCTGCCCGCACCCATGCTGCAAGCAACAAGGATACTGAGAAAACTTAAGCAGAGGAGATTGGCCCAGGTTTCAAGGGTGAAATCTGCATACTATGAACTGCAATATCCAGTGGATTGGAGAGTTAAGCTAGATGTTGGCCAGTCGAATAGTGTGAAGAGTTTAGACTGCGTGCTTATATTTTATTTTAGTAACTAACCCTGACTTTTTGCCTATCACTTATAATCACTTAAAATCTATCTTTTGTAGTCAATAAATTTGTTTTACTGTTTATCTTTATCAGTGAGTTTGTATGAAGTGTGTGGCATATCTACTCAGGTTTACAAAGGCTGGTGTATATCCACTTTCCACTGATGAAGTGATGAACCAATTAATAAATTTGCAGTGCTCATCTTGAGTAGTTCAAGATGGTATATTCCTGGGGTACAGTGCTGGGAACTGGGGGGATCTGGCTGGTGCCTTTCCCTGTGTGATTCATGAGTGGTTCTGGGAGCATTCATGCAATATAGCTGGGTGAGGGGCTCCACGTGTGGTCATGCTGAGTGATAACAGCACCTGGAGGGGTTTGCTGCTGGTCACTAGCAAGACATTGTGAGATACAGCCCAGGCTGGAGAGAGTTCAGGGGGGCACAGCAGTGCCACAGTCCCAGACTGCACCCCGGGGATCTCATCACACACCCCAATCCCTGAATCCCTTTGAATCATTCCCCTGTGATATCCAGCCCCTGTAGCCCACATACTGTTATGGTAACAGATAGGAATAATACAGAAACACAAGAAACCTATAGTACCAGGTCTATAAGAGATTAGCTTAAGCACTTAGCATAACAGCAAGGCCCAATAGCCCTGGTAGAAGTAAATTGTTTAATAGAATTAGCATAAGTAAGTAAACCAGCAGTGTCCTTAAGTCACAAAATGACATAAGATATTGTTTTGCAATATTCAAAAGTGTTGAAACGAAGCATAAATTACTGACAGATAACTGCAAGAAGTCAGTCAGTACCATTTTAGGGTATTTTGGGAGGGAAAAACATCAGCAGATGTTCAACCATAGGTAACCATAGTAACCAATTGACGTATGCTAATAAGCTTAAATTAATTAATATATTAACCTATAGGATAAGACAACACAACATTATGAGGGTGAGGAAGTTCTGATGTGGTAAAAGTGGGAGGAACCTCTCAGGTATATGCATGATGAACATCAAGATCTATAAAACATCCACTTATATGGTTAGGCCATTGGAATTGATCCTTGTCTCAGACTAAGATTTGTCTCACCCTTTCGAGTCCTCCCCAAGGATAGAGAGAATTGCCTATGTAATGGTGCTGGTTATTACAGTCCTGTATCAGTTCACCTTATTTGTTTGGATTGTTTTACTTAAAGACTAATTATAGTAATTATAAAAATTTTACAATTTCAAAAGGCCTTCCCTGAGTTTGGGTGTTGTGGCCATTGCCATACACATAGGGGCTTCCACCTACAATATAATTCAAATAATACTGGGCCCGATCTTGGGAAAAGAACCTATCGAACCTCAAAGTGTTAACTGGGGTTTTAAAGCAATCAATATAACAATACATACCGGTAATCAATGCATCTGGCAACACCCTGAGACTAGCTACTCACAGAAATTCCAGCTACCATGTATCCAAAGCTGCTGTGTACCCCAGTTTTATCTTTAGCCACCACTTCTCTAAACTACACAGCACTTGTGAGCACTTACAATAAAACAAATGTAGGATTCTTTAAGAAAAAATAAAACTTTAACTAGAAATAAGAGAAAGATGGAAACAACTGATGACAACACAAAACAAAATCATAAAATGTGAACTTGGATCTACACTTATCAATAGTTACCTTATCTATGTAATAAAGTAGGCTTTCCTGAAAAAGCTCAGTCTTTTGCAGAGCTGACTGGTTTAACAAGAACCAGGGCCCAAACATCACGAAAGCACCACAAGGTTCATAAAACCTCCAAAAGATGAATCCAGAGAGCTTCTCTGTGCTATAGTGAAAACAGCCCTTAGTTTTTAATTACAGCCAGAGCAAAACTCTGTTGTAACATTCCTTTTTCACGTCCAAGAGGCTTCATTTGTTTGGTAGTGCCTTCGATGGTTTTCCATTGATAGTTTTGGGAGGGAGCAAAGCTTGTCAGTTGAGTCTTGCATTGGCTCACCACCTGATTAGGGAGGAGTGACAACTCTCTCTTGCTTACATGGGCCATCCCCTAGGACAGGGGTGGGCAAACGTTTTGGCCTGAGGGCCACGTTTTGGAATAGAAATTATATGGCGGGCCACAAATGCTCACAAAATTGGGGTTGGAGTGTGGGAGGGGGTGAAAACTCTGGTTGGGGGTGCGGGCTCTGAGGTGGGGCCAGAAATTAGGAGTTCAGGGTGCGGGAGGGGGCTCCAGGCTGTGGCTGAGACATGTGGTGCGGGGGGGGAGGGGAGAGGGCTCCAGCTGGGAGTGTGGGCTCTGGGGTGGGGCTGGGGATGAGGGACTTGGGGTGTAGGAGGATTGAGGGGTTCAGAGGGCAGAAGGGGGATCAGAGCTGGGACAGGAGTTTGGGGCATGGGGAGAGGCTCAGGGGTGCAGGCTTCAGGCAGCACTTACCTCAAGCAGCTCCCGGAAGCAGCAGCATGTCCCTTTGGCTCCTACGTGGAAGCGCAGCCAGGCGGTTCTGCACACTGCCCCATCCACAGGCAATGTCCCTGCAGCTCCCATTGGCTGTGGTTCCCGGCCAACAGGAGCTGCGGGGGTGGCACTTGGGGTGGGGGCAACGTGCAGAGCAAAGTCCCCTGACTGTCCCTACGCCTAGGAGCAAGAGGGGGCTGTGCTGCTGCTTCCGGGAGCTGTGTGGAGTGGCCCCTGACCCTGCTCTCCAGATGGAGCGCTGGAGCGGGGCAAGCCCCAGACTCTGCTCCCCAGCAGGAGCTCAAGGGACGGATTTTAATGGTTGGTGGGCTGGATCCAGCCTGTGGGGCCATAATTTGCCCACCCCTGCCCTACACACATCAACTCCTGGTCATGAATTTCTACTCCAAGTCCATAAAATATACTTTCAATATAAACCCATTATTCCTTTGATGTTAGCTATACACACATCTTGAAAAGATTTGAGTCTTGACAAATAATGAGCTTTCTGTAGACACCTCATATGATATCCTTCATATAAATACCCTGCAAGATTTGTGTTTGGTGTAATGTGTTTATCAGGTGTGAGGTGAGACCTGTTCAGAAAGAACACAGGATGCATTGCTAAGGTGTCTCTGTCACACAAGGTTACCAAGGAAACCATGGAAAGTGCACAAGAGACCAGGTGGAGACATAAAACTAGGAGAAAGATGTAAAGTTTTTAGGGGAAGATGTGAGGGAGGAACATTACATGATCATCCATTACCAAAGGAGGTAATGAAGAAGAGGACTTATTCTCTCAATTATAGTCAAGCAGTTTTCTGATACTTTCCTGCCAGGGTTAGGAGTCTGAGTTCCTCCTCATCACCACCACAAGAAGGTTCCTATTCAATATATGACAAAGCCAGTGTGTCCTTCATTTTCAAAGGAAAAGGATCCCCAAGTGGTCAAAGATACTGATAAAACCTGGAAATGAAGCCAACTCATTCTTTCGTCAAGCAAGTTCTCAGAAAATGTCTCCTAAATGCCATGCTGGCATGAGTTAAAATTCTCTGGTTGCTACCAGCCAATTTCACCACCTAACAAGTACACCAGATTTAAATATATGAAAAGGTACTGTTGCCCAGTGGGCTAGTTTGCCTTTGTCATATTCACTGCTACTGTAGCCAGTGGGCAAGCTTGCCTTATTATATTTACTGCTTTGCATTATATTCAGCAGTAATGCAAGAAACCTACAAGCCTGTATTCTGTAAGACATTAACTTCAGCAAGTTAACATAAGGCTTGAGGCCTATGAACTTTGAACAGATAAACTTTGCACAGATAAACAGCCCAACAGAAAGCCCCAGATATTTGGGGAGTCGAAAATAGAGTTTAAGGGGAAGTTCTGACCACAGGTACATGAGATACATCTAAGGGTAGCCTGCTTACTTGCCTAGATATCTTTTCTTATAACTTTCTTATTTTCTTATGGGTTTAATTATTTGTTTTATTATAATAGATTTATAGGTTTATATTAGAGTATATTTTGGCTGTAACACAAGGGGGGACCTGCAGGCCACATCCTGTATGCAGAGATAGGGTAAAGTTAGCACACATATGTTTGGGCCCTTCCACTTAGATAGATGGTAATGCATTAAAGCATAAGGGCCATGTATGGCTGCAACCGTGAACATAGAGGATGCGTCAAAGCAGGTTGGCATAGGGACTTTCCTAAGTTCATATCCTTTTAAACTTAACAGGTACACCACAACTTGAAACTTGGAAAGAACCGAAAGAACCAATTAGGACAAAAATAACAAATGTGATATCTAATCACAAAAGGACCATGGTAACGAATTGATGTATATGATAATAAGTTGAGATCATTGATATATTAATCTATAGGAAAAAGCCACTCCAACATTAGTAAGGTGAGGAAATACAAATAAGAATGGGGGAAAATCCCCTATTGAATATGCATCAAACGTAGCGGCACTAGTGTAACATATTATTGTAAGCAGAGTCAGGATGAGCTCTACCCTGACATCTGGTAGTGAATTATGGTGAGTGTGGAAAAGAACTTCAGGAGCTGATCTTGTTTGCATAGGCACACCCACCCCGCCTAGCATGAGCCCACGGCAGCCCAAAATGGTCACTTTGGCAGCTGTGGGATCCCCAGTTTCTCTGTTATTGGGGCAGGAGGAATAAAGTGTTATTACCCTGATTATGTGACTCAAGGAAAATGAAACTGTTTTATGACAGAGGGTCTCACCATCACCTAAGTAGCACTCGCTAGACAAGGGACATGGGTTCCAAAACCCAGTGAATTGAGAGAGCTTGGGGACAGGTATGTGTGTGTATCTGATGGTATGGGCCCCTTTTGAGGGCCTGGAACACCAATGGCACCACCTTCTCTCTCCACTGTTGAATAGCCGAGCCAATTTTGATTCTAGCTAGAGGCTGCTGAGCTGAATTCACTTTGGGCCAATGGTGCACCAACACTGGGGCTCCCCTACTACAAGCTGAAATTGCTAAAAGAGCTAAAATTACTGAGCTGAGATCACTGAGTGCTGTGTTAACTAGTGGGGGAGCCTGAAGATACATTGCTAAGTGGCTGGCAGAGCAGTTTGGAGTGGCCCCTGCAACAGTGAGCAGAGCAGTTTGCGGGGACAGCTGGAGCAGTTCATGGGACGGCTGGTGGAGTGGAGCGGCTGGCAGAGCGGAGCAGTTTGTGGGGCAGTTGGAGCGTCCCACGGAACAGTGAGCAGAGCGGAGCAGTTTGCGGGGCGGCTGGAGTGGCTCACGGGACGGCTGGAGGACCGGACCAGAGCGGAGCGGCTGGTAGAGCTGAGCCGTTCGTGGTGAAGGCTGAAGGTGAAGCAGAACTCCACGGAGAGGCGGGGCAGTCGGCCTTGGACCACGTAAGGTGCCCCTTAACACCCCGTATGCCCCCCCCCATTTCCACCCAGGCTGGGTAAAACTCTGCAGATGAACTTTTGAACTCTGGGGCGGCACTGACCAGGGACAGAGACTTTTGGGTTGTTGGACTTTGGGGTGATTGGACTTAAGACCCTGAGGGGAAAAGGACACTGCCAAACTTACTTGGATGTGGGTCTTTAGCTCATGTTTTGTGTTATGAATCCTATTTGTGGTGTTTCCCCAACATGATGCCACATTGTTTCCCTCCTTTATTAAGACTTTTGCTACACTCAGTCTCTGTGCTTGCAAGAGGGGAAGTATTGCCTTCTAGAGGTGCCTGGGGGGTGGTATGTAATTGTCCCAGGTCACTGGGTGGGGGCTCAAGCCGGTTTTGCGTTGTGTTATTGAAACGGAACCCCTAGATACTGAACCCAGCCCTTGTTGCTGCCAACTCAGAGGGGCAGAAGGATTACGTTATAAAAGCAGCATCCCAGCCTAGGGGCGGTAGGAGAGAGAGATGTAGGCCTTGGGAGGTGCCAGAATAAGGCCATTGGTGATGATGGGGAAGGTGATGGTGATGAGGAAGATGACGAACATTTCAGGTGGTTCTACAAGAGATGGTGTGAGTATATGGGTGTGCAGATGTACATTCTGTAGTATCTCTATCTACCTCACTTACTTGGAGTGTTTGTGCTAAATGTATTAATAAACAACATTTGTAAATATAAAAGGGTTCCTATAGTGTGAGTGTTGCAACTGTGCACATCAAGGTTCCCAACTATATAATAATTTGAATAATACTGGCCCTGATCTTGGGGGAAAAACCTGGCAACCCTCAAAGTGATAGCTGGGGATTCTTAAGTAATCAATATAATTAATACATAAACTACTGATCAGACAACAGTACTTAGAAGTAAATCTTTGCAAATTCAGTCAGAAAATTCCTTTTTACTTATTTATTTGTAAAGGAAAAGAAAACATTTACAAATATCTGTATTGTAAATTTACCCCCACATTAAGCCCTCTTTATACTGTCAAAGCAGTGTAAAGGGACTTCAGTGTAAATGGGAATCTGGACCTAAGTTCTCTCTAAACTGAGTGGCTGTGTGGCCGCACAGCAGGCTATTAAGGGCCATGCAGGCACACAGCAGAGAGAGGTGCCTCTCCCCCGACCCCAGCCCTTGCTGGAACTACCGCGCTGGGGAGAGGCGCCTCTCCCCTGGCCCTGCCAGAACTGTCACAACGTCTCTCCCCGCTGCAGCCCTGGGGCAGTCTGCACCCCAAACCCCTCATCCTGGGCCCCACCCCAAAGCCCTCCCCTCCCCACACACATACACCCCAAACCTCTCCCCCAGCCCTGAGCCCCCTCCCACAGTGCAAACCCCTCACCTCCACCCCCACCACACATTACCTCCATATTGGTGCACATAACAAAATTAATTCCAAACATGGATGTAAAGTTAGAGGGAACGTTGATCTGGACTACTGTATTTACAAAAAAAAAAAGGTAACAGTATTTCATTAATGGAACTGCTCTTTTTTATATAATCTATTAAGTGAAGAAATATTTCCTTCAGCTCTTAACATTTGTTAGATTGGACAATTTAATGTACTTATTTTCTTACGACATTAATTTTTTTAACATTTTCTCTTCTAAAATTCAGGTGTAGCTGCAAACAATCTTTCTTGTTAATCTGTTTTGGAGATCAAATTTGTTATCTTTATCTTTTATTTACAGCTCACAAAATTGATAGAAAAAATATTATATTAACCATGATTGTGATATGGACAGCTGCTCTTTTCTGGGCCAGTGCACCACTTATAGGGTGGGGTAGCTATACAGGTGAGTGTTCATTTCTACAGAATTACCTATATGGAGAAAAATCTTATCCAGCATATGTGTCCATTAAAAACCGTAGTAATCACTGTGCAACTCTGCAGAATATTTCTGGACAGGATGAGAGTGAGTAACCTAGATAATACTGAAACCAACAGTTTTTATTGCCTGCATGCCACATTCCTTTGATAGTTGAGTAATGCGATTGATAAATGGAAAAACAAGGAATTAATATACATTTCTGTACATCTATATATGAAGACAGAAGTGTCTGAATCTCGTTTGCAAGAAGTCTCCACTAGAACACTCTGGTAATTTAAACTTAATTTATGCCCACTTTAAGGCCTCGTTACATTGCTAGAGTGGAGTAAATACAGCCTCCATGTAAATGAGAATTTTTTGTTTTGCAAGCAATTTGTCAATAGTAGAAAATAACATTTTCTGTACATCTTAAATGGGGAATCAATTTTGTTTTAAATAGGTACTAATTATAAAAGTGATGAGACAGCTTTTTCTTGTATAAGCCTCTCTAAAGACTTTGTAAAGTGCACATCAGTTAATACAATCCATAATTGTTTCAGATAAAGGGATTTGTTCATACTTAATATGTTCAATTTTTTCAGACAACAAATATGGAACATGTGAAATAGACTGGATCAAGGCAACATTTTCTGTTGTCTATAAGTCCTACGTGATTGGAGTCTTTATATTTGGCTTCTTTATTCCTGTCTCCATCATGGTTTTCTGTTACATGTCCATAATAAAGACTGTTAAATCAAGTCACAAGACCACAAGAGGTAAAAAAATTAGCCAAAGGCAGCGGCTCATGGAACGAAATATTACACAGGTAATGGACAATTCTTTGCCTACAATATAGCGTGCTACGTACGTATTTTATGTAATTTAATTCTTAGAACAAATGCTAGATTTGACAAATAACTAAAAGGATTTTCGTTTTCTGTCCCTGGAACAGGCACACCACTGATATTGCAAAATTTCCCCCATGTTTCCCTACCAACATACTCTAATCATTTTAGAGATGAGAGGACAGTTCGGTCTCATTGCTCATTCAATTTTCAGCCATCTTCCTGAGTCTGCCAACAAGGATATTATTGAGTACCAGTTGTGATGTGGAGTCCTGGCTGAGACATGAATTGAAACCCCCCACCTCATTTCATGTACACTATTGAACAACCCTGGTCTCCACTGTCTCGGGTCAGTTTTGAACTGGTGACCTAGAGGAAAGGTGGCTTATTGCTAAACCCACTAATGAAATAGGCTCTTCCTTATTTTATATATTTAAAAATGTATACACTTGGACTGAGTTTGAGATGGAAATAGAAGACAGATTTGTTGAAAATCTCTGGGTAAGGATAAAAGGGGTAAAATGTCATGGTAGGGGTCTACTACAGACCACCTCACTAGGAGGAAGAGGTGGATGATGCTTTTTTAAAACTACTAACAAAATCATTCCAAGCACAGGACTTGGTGATGATGGGGGATTTCAATTACCCAGCTGTCTGTTGGGGAAATAATACAGCCGGGCACAGATTATCCAACATGTATTGGAGACCATTTTTTTTCAAAAGGTGAAGAAAGCTACTAGGGCAAAGACTTTTAGATTTGATTTTAACAAATAGGGAGGAACTGGTTGAGAATTTAAAAATGCAAGGCAACTTAGGTGAAAGTGATCATGGAATGGCAGAGTTCATGATTCTATGGAATGGCAGGAGGGAAAACAGCACAATAAAGCTAATTGATTTCAATAAGGTTGATTTAAGCAAACTCAGAGAGCTGGTAGGTAAGATCCAATCGGAAGCAAGTCAAAGGGGGGGGGGGATTCAAGAGTTTGCAGTTTTTCAAAGACGTTATTAAGGGCACAAGAGCAGACTATGCCACTGCATAGGAAAGACAGGAAGTATGGCAAGAGACCATTCTGGCTTAATCAGGAAATCTTCAATTATCTGAAACTCAAAAAGTGTCCTACAAAAGGTGGAAACTCGGTCAAATTACAAAGGATGAATATAAACAAATAACAAATATGTAGGGTGAAAATTAGAAAGGCCAAAGCACAAAATGAGATTAAGCTAGCTAGAGCCATAAAGGGTAGCAAGAAAACATTCTACAAATACATTAGAAGCAAGAGGAAGACCAAGGACAGGTAGGCCCATTACTGAATGAAGGGAGGAAAACAATAACAGAAAATATGGAAATGGCAGAAGTGCAAAATGACTTTTTGGTACCAGTTTTTCACCAAAAATGTTAGTAGCAAATTGGACATTTACCATAGGGGATGCCAGTGAAAATGGGGTAAGATCAGAGGCTAAAATTGGGAAAGAACAAGTTAAAAATTACTTAGACAAGATAGATGTCTTAAAGTCACTATGGCCTGATTAAATACATCCTAGAATACTCAAGGAGCTGATTAAGGAGATATCTTAGCCATTAGCATGGAAGTCGGGAGACATTCCAGAAGACGGGAAAAGTGCAAATATAGTGCCAATCTATGAAAAGGGAAATAAGGACAACCTGGGGAATTACAGAGCAGTCAGCTTAACTTCAGTATCTGGAAAGATAATGGAGCAAATAATTAAGCAATCAATTTGCAAACACCTAGAAGATAATATAATTAACAGCATGGATTTGTCAAGAACAAATCATTCAGACCAACCTAATAGCTTTCTTTGACAGCATAATAAGCTTGTGGATGGGGGGAAGCAGTAGATGTGGTGTAGCTTGACTTTACTAAGGCTTTTGATACTCTCTCACATTACCTTCTCATAAACAAACCATGGAAATACAACCTAGATGGAGCTACTATAGGGTGGCTGCATAACGGTTGGGAAACCATTCCCAGAGAGTAGTTATCAGTGGTTCCCAGTCAAGCTGGAAGGGCATATCCAGTGGGGTCCCACAGAAATCGGTCCTGGGTCCAGTTCTGTTCAATAACTTCATTAATGATTTAGATAATAGCATAGAGAGTATACTTATAAAGTTTGTGGATGATACTAAACTGGGAGGGGTTGCAAGTGCTTTGGAGGATAGGATTAAAATTCAAAATGATCTGGAGAAACTGGAGAAATGGTCTGAAGTAAATAGGATGAAATTCAATAAGGACAAATGCAAAGTACTCCACTTAGGAAGGAACAATCAGTGGCATACATACAAAATGAGAAATGACTGCCTAAGAAGGAGTACTGCAGAAAGGCTTCTAGGGGTCATAATGGATCACAAGCCAAAAAAGCAAACATCATTCTGGGCCATATTAGCAGGAGCATTGTAAGCAAGATATGAGAAGTAATTAGTTCACTCTACTTCATACTGATTAAGTCTCAATTGGAGTATTGTGTCTAGTTCTGGGTGCCCACTTCAGAAAAGATGTGGACAAATTGGAGAAAGTCCAGAGAAGAGCAACAAAAATGATTAAAAGTTTAGGAAACAACACCTATGAAGGAAGATTCAGAAAACTGAGTTTGCTTAGTCTGGAGAAGAGAAGACTGAGAGGGGACATAACAGATTTCAAGTACATAAAAGGTTGTTACAAGTAGGAGGGAGAAAAATTGTTCTTGTTAACCTCTGAAGATAGAACAAGAAGCTTAAGTCCATTGGCTTAAATTGCAGCAAGGGTGATTTGGTTGGACATTAGGAAAAACTTCCAACTGTCAGGGTGACTAAGCACTGGAATAAAAGCCCAGGGAGGTTGTGGAATCGCCATCATTGGAGATTTTTAAGAGCAAGTTAGACATACAACTGTCAGGGATGGTCTCGATAATATCCTGTCATGAATACAGGGGACTGGACTAAATAACCTCTCAAGGTCCCTTCCAGTTGAATGATTCTATCTGTACATTTGGCTTCTCCATTCTAAACATTCCATTCACTGTCAGTCACTTGCCACCATGCTCCAATGGGTTCTTTAAAAGCAGAAATTATGATAACACTGGACTATGAGGAAGATATGCATGTTTTCCACAAAAGCATGGAACCTCTGGATTGGTAGGTATACAAGACCAGATACATTCCCCATTTTCCTGGGCCTATATCACCACCAGTCTGGAGGCTACCTTTGTGATGTAGTAAACAGTACCAATGAAGGGTTGTGGGTGCAGTTGATAAGACAGTGGTTCACAGAACCCCTCAACCAGAAATAAGTAATATCAGAAGATACAAATACACTTACTTTGTAGAGTCTGTATGGAGGCTTAGATGACTAGCCCACAAATTTCATCATGAGATCCCACATCACTTCTCTGGCCATAAAGATATGTATCAGGTGGAGTAAACATGTATTCCTGTAGAAGCATCCTCTTCAAAACTAGGGTATGCTTCTTGGAGAGCTTTCTTGACCCTATAATAAGAGAGAATATTGAGGCTTTTTGTCCTTACTCTTACTATCTGAAAGCTCGAGAGGTGTCAAGGTGACACAACTTTCCTGATTTGCAGAAGTCTGGCCTGTTAAATAGGAACCTCTCGATAGAACAAATTTGTGGTTGGGAACAGGAACCATTGTGGGAGCCATTGCAGGCAGAAGCAGTAATGGCTACACAAACTAGCAACAAAGAGAGTGTTGAAGGAATCAGCCAGCCTTAGGAGGTTCAAGCACAGGGAAAGAAAAGATAGAGAGGAACAAGAAAAAAGTAGGAAGAAGCACCTAGTTTGAGGACCTGCCATTTGATCAGTGGAAGCAGTGAAACTAGAACTGTAGCACAGAATGGCAGTGGTTCATATTTCACCTAGGTTCATATAAAATGTTTCAGCTGCCTCTCTCATTCTTATGGCCAAGACCAACCCAAATGCACCTTCAAGATGGGAGGAGGTACTAACACATAACATTAATTTTGGTCTTTTTAAAACTAATCTTTAGTAAATACGTAACCACTTAACGCCAAGCAATTACTCGCTTGCACAAATAATTCTGAACTAGCTCTTTTTTATTAAGATAACGGTTTACAGAGAGGCTGCAACTGCAGCTAGCATTCTACCCATGTGCATATAGACTGACTTCCTGGTGCCTCCTCCAAACTCTTCCCTCTTGCAACATGTACACTTCCCTCTGAGTTCTATGCAGGTTGCTATGTCAAATCCAGAATGTGGAACAAACTTATTAGGTCATCTAGTTTCATATGCCAATGCAGGATTTTGCCTCCTTATGTTTTCCAATGTTTTATCCAGTCCAGTTTTAAATGCTAGAAGTCATTGAGGTTTCCCCAGTTTCTCTTGAATCTGTACCACAGTCTAATAGACATCACTGTTTCCTTGTATTCAGCCTAAATTTTCCTTCACTAAGTGCCATACCATTATTCCTATTGTTTGACACCTTCAACAACCTTATCATTAATAAAGATTCATAGATTCTAGGACTGGAAGGGACCTTGAGAGGTCATCGAGTCCAGTCCCCTGCCCTCGTGGCAGGACCAAATACTGTCTAGACCATCCCTGATAGACATTTATCTAATCTACTCTTAAATATCTCCAGAGATGGAGATTCCACAACCTCCCTAAGCAATTTATTCCAGTGTTTAACCATCCTGACAGTTAGGAACTTTTTCCTAATGTCCAGCCTAAACCTCCTTTGCTGCAGTTTAAGCCCATTGTTTCTTGTTCTATCCTTAGAGGCTAAGATGAACAAGTTTTCTCCCTCCTCCTTATGACACCTTTTAGATACCTGAAAACTGCTATCATGTCCTCTCTGTCTTCTCTTTTCCAAACTAAACTAACCCAATTCTTTCAGCCTTCCTTCATAGGTCATGTTCTCAAGACCTTTAATCATTCTTGTTGCTCTTCTCTGGACCCTCTCCAATTTCTCCACATCTTTCTTGAAATGCAGTGCCCAGAGCGGAAGAATGACTTCTCGTCTTGCTCACAACACACCTGTTAATGCATCCCAGAATCATGTTTGCTTTTTTTTGCAACAGTATCATATGTTGACTCATATTTAGCTTGTGGTCCACTATAACCCCTAGATCCCTTTCTGCCGTACTCCTTCCTAGACAGTCTCTTCCCATTCTGTATGTGTGAAACTGATTGTCTTTATTAAACTTAATCCTGTTTACCTCAGCCCATTTCTCCAGTTTGTCCAGATCATTTTGAATTATGACCCTATCCTCCAAAGCAGTTGCAATTCCTCCCAGTTTGGTATCATCAGCAAACTTAATAAGCGTACTTTCTATGCCAATATCTAAGTTGTTGATGAAGATATTGAACAGATCCGGTCCCAAAACAGACCCCTGCGGAACCCCACCTGTTATACCTTTCCAGCAGGATTGGGAACCATTAATAACTACTCTCTGAGTACGGTTATCCAGCCAGTTATGCACCCACCTTATAGTAGCCCCATCTAAGTTGTATTTGCCTAATTTATTGATAAGAATAGCATGCGTGACCGTATCAAATGCCTTACTAAAGTCTAGATATACCACATCCACCGCTTCTCCCTTATTCACAAGACTTATTATCCTATCAAAGAAAGCTATCAGATTGGTTTGACACGATTTGTTCTTTACAAATCCGTGCTGGCTATTCCCTATCACCTTACCACCTTCCAAGTGTTTGCAGATGATTTCCTTAATTACTTGCTCCATTATCTTCCCTGGCACAGAAGTTAAACTAACTGGTCTGTAATTCCCTGGGTTGTTTTTATTTCCCTTTTTATAGATGGGCACTGTATTTGCCCTTTTCCAGTCTTCTGGAATCTCTCCTGTCTCCCATGATTTTCCA
Source organism: Malaclemys terrapin pileata (assembly GCF_027887155.1). Lineage (NCBI taxonomy): Eukaryota > Metazoa > Chordata > Testudines > Emydidae > Malaclemys > Malaclemys terrapin. Next base: position 103,929,166 of record NC_071508.1, read on the forward strand.
AAGATAATAGCTAGAGGCTCAGATACCTCCTCTATTAGCTCCTTGAGTATTCTAGGATGAATTTCATCAGGCCCTAGTGACTTGCAGGCATCTAACTTTTCTAGGTGATTTTTAACTTGTTCTCTTTTTATTTTATCTTCTAAACCTACCCCCTTCCCATTAGCATTCACTATGTTAAGCATTCCTTCAGACTTCTGGGTGACGACCGAAACAAAGAAGTCATTAAGCATCTCTGCCATTTCCAAGTTTCCTGTTACTGTTTCTCCCTCCTCACTGAGCAGTGGGCCTACCCTGTCCTTGGTATTCCTCTTGCTTCTAATGTATTGATAAAGTCGTCTTGTTTCCCTTTATTCCTGTAGCTAATTTGAGCTCATTTTGTGCCTTTGCCTTTCTAATCTTGCCCCTACATTCCTGTGTTGATTGCCTATATTCATCCTTTGTAATCTGTCCTAGTTTCCATTTTTTATATGACTCCTTTTTATTTTTTAGATCATGTAAGATCTCGTGGTTAAGCCAACGTGGTCTTTTGCCACATTTTCTATCTTTCCTACCCAGCGGAATAGCTTGCTTTTGGACCCTTAAATAGTGACCCTTTGAAAAACTGCCAACTCTCCTCAGTTGTTTTTCCCCTCAGTCTTGATTCCCATGGGACCTTACCTATCAGCTCTCTGAGCTTACCAAAATCCGCCTTCCTGAAATCCATTGTCTCTATTTTGCTGTTCTCCCTTCTACCCTTCCTTAGACTTGTGAACTCCATGATTTCATGATCACTTTCACCCAAGCTGCCTTCCACTTTCAAATTCTCAACGAGTTCCTCCCGATTTGTTAAAATCAAATCTAGACCAGCTTCCCCCCTCATAGCTTTTTCAACCTTCTGAAATAAAAAGTTGTCTGCAATGCAGTCCAAGAACTTATTGGATAGTCTGTGCCCTGCTGTGTTGTTTTCCCAACATATATCTGGATAGTTGAAGTCCCCCATCACTACCAAATCTTGGGCTTTGGATGATTTTGTTAGTTGTTTAAAAAAAGCCTCATCCACCTCTTCCACCTGGTTAGGTGGCTTGTAGTAGACTCCTAGCAAGACATCACCCTTGTTTTTTTATCCCTTTTAGCCTAACCCAGAGACTCTCAACACTTCTGTCTCCTATGTCCATCTCTACCTCAGTCCAAGTGTGTACATTTTTAATATATAAGGCAACACCTCCTCCCTTTTTCCCCTGTCTATCCTTCCTGAGTAAGCTGTACCCATCTATACCAACATTCCAATCGTGTATTACCCCACCAAGTTTCAGTGATGCCAACAATGTCATAATTGCCTTTATTTATTTGCACTGCCAGTTCTTCCTGCTTATTACCCATACTTCTCACATTTGTATATGGGCATCTAAGATACTGATTTGATCTTGCCTCCCAGTTTTGCCCTGACTCTCCTTTCTCTCAGCCATCATAGCCCACGCTCCTTCCTATTTCTGACCCATCTCCCCCACTTACCTGTGGGCTTTGCTCACCTGTCCCCGTCGAACCTAGTTTAAAGCCTTCCTTACTAGGTTAGCCAATCTGTGTCCAAATAGGGTCTTTCCCCTCCTCGAAAGGTGAACACCATCTCTGCCTAGCAGTCCTTCCTGGAATAGCATCCCGTGGTCGAGGAAGCCAAAGCCCTCCTGACGACACCATCTTCGCAGCCAGGCATTCACTTTCACGATGCACCTGTCTCTGCCTGGGCCCCTACCTTTGACAGGAAGGATCAAAAGCCCTTGAACCATGATCTATCATGGTCTTAATGTTCTTCTAATACTTTTAAATGATTATATTCCTCTCCCTCCTCTACCCTGAATCATAATTTTAACCAAACTACAGTAAGCACATTAAGGGTATCATACCCAAGCTAGCTTTGATCCAGCTTGTTCAAATGACAGGAACAATGAAGCCATTGCAGCATGGATAACAACATGGGCTAGTTGACTGGATGGCTTAATATGTCTCTAATCTCTGATTCCACATATGAAGTACAGCCATTATCTCTTCTTTTGATCTATACTATGATTAAGGCTGCGAGTTTGTCACAGAGGTCATGGAAGTCACGGCCAGTGTGGCTGGTGCTGGGGCTTCCTGAGCAGTTCAGGCAGCCCCTGGGCCAGTCGCACCAGTCACTGCTGGGGCAATCACTGCTGGGGCGGTCTCAGGCCACCACAACAGGAGGAGTTTGGATGGGGGCCTGGAGGTTCGGGCATGGGAGGGACAGCGCTTACCTTGAGGGGGCTCCCCGGAAGTGGCAACATGTCCTTCCCTCAGCTCTTAGCTCCACGCGCTGCCTCCTCCCACAGGCACTGCCCCCACAGCTCCCATTGGCCATTGTTCCCGACCAATGGGCATTGCAGAGCTGGCAGCGCACGGCATGGAGCTAGGAGCTTAGGGAGGGACATGTCACTGCTTCTAAGAAGCCAGGTAGGGAGCCTGCCAGCCCTGCCATCCCCCCACCCCTCTAGCACCAGTGGGGGTCCTGGACTGCTTGCACCTGCAGTGCCCCCTGGACCACCCCCTTGAACACTCGCGGTGCCCACCAGACCACCCTCTTAATGCCTGCAACCCCCATGCACCTGTGGCACCCCCTAGGTCACACACCCCCAGCACTTGTGGCGCCCCCCCGGGCCATCCCCCGAGCATGCGCAGTCTCCCCCAGTCCCAACGAGCACTCCCAGTTTAGCCAGAGATATAGTACAAGTCATGGACAGGTCATGTTAATTTTTGTTTACTGCCCATGATCTGTCCATGACTTTTACTAAAAATACCCGTGACTAAAACGTAGCCTTAACTATGATCTATTCTTTTCTTAAGATCCTACGCAGAGTGTTTCCAATAGGAAATAGGAACCAGCCACATAGTCCAGCAGGTAGGTGCAGCTACAGAAGCAGACAAAGCAGGGATAGCTGCATTGGTTGGAGGGGTTAAATTGGGCTCCTTAGGGTCCTCCCTTCTCCCAGCACCACCTTGGACCCAGAACTGTTCAAGGGAGATCTCTCACATGCTTTGTGGGCACCAGGATGCAGCTGGTGCCTCTCTGACTCTACATGACCTTGAGGAAAAAGTGCAGAGGAACCAGACAGAGACTCCAATGGATAGGAGTGGAAGCAGCCAAAGCAGGGACTTTTGGTCATTCAGAGAACCATCTATAGTTTTAACTGGACTTTTGCTGCCCTGTTCTGATTGGCTGTTGCTCCAACCATCCCCCTTCCTCCCAGTCTCTTCATGTCAACTTCACTCCACAGCTGCCCCTTCCTACCTTCTTTTCCCCTGCCCTGTCCCCTTTTCTCAAATGTCCCTATCCCTTCACTTTTCTTTCTATTTAGCTTATTCCCTCCTAACTAAACCCACCTATCCTCACCATCCCTCCCAAAATAATAATAATAATTGATAATAATCATTAAACTAGATATCAGTGAAGACAAGGAGCAAGGTAAGGAAAAAACTTTGATTCTGGTGTGACTGTTAGAATAAGGAAAGCCTCCATCTGGGCCATGTCTTAGATACTATGATGCTGACCACACTAAAAAATATATAACTCAACCAGATGCTGTGTACATTTTAAATTAAATTTAGTTTCTTTGATGCAAAGAATGTTTTACGAATCGACATTTCTAGCCTTCCCAGCCTGCCTCTGAAAATCCGTGTATTTCTGGTTTCAATTAGACTTTTCAATGTTTTTTGTACTTGATTAAAGATTTGCTCTCCTCGTGTCACCACCATATTGCATGTTCATGTAGCTCCTGAAACGTCCTTATATGATAGCACAATTTGCTGGCCGTACAACGTTTCCAGCAACAACAAAAGGTCTCCACTGTAAAATTTTGTTTTATTATTTCCATTTCTGTAGGATAGATCATTTTGATTATGAAATATAGTACGTATAAATTTGTACATTTGAGTACTCACATAGGTCTATGAAATCTATGTACTTAATAGAGTGTCAATGGTGTTCTATCTAACTGATGCATACAGTGCAAATTATTCTGATAGAAGCTTTTTCTTGTTCATTGGAGTTAACACTTAAATTGTCCTCCTTTTTCCAAACCCATTTTCCAGCCATCAGAATATGAATAAATGACCAAAATTATAGTCCAAGTGTGTTTGAAGGAGACCCAGATACTCTCCCATAGCTCCTTAATTGATTCTATTTAGCTGCGAGAAACCGAGGAAGAATTTTCCTTTAATTTTGGTAGATAATGGCTAGAGCTTTGTGAAAATGCCTTTGGGGTGAGTAGATCTTTTAGTAGTTACAAAATGTAGAAGTGCTTCCAAAAGCTGATGTAGTTCTAGAATCATGACATTACAAATGTGGTGTTTACAGTTTTGATGCTCCCATGTTGTTTTTCCTTCTCAGGTGTCATTTGTAATTTGTTTTGCCTTTTTCCTGGCATGGTCTCCTTATGCAGTAATCTCTATGTGGTCAGCATGTGGGTTTCAAGTGCCAGTGCTCACCAATGTCCTAGCCAGCCTTTTTGCCAAATCTGCCAGTTTTTACAACCCACTCATCTACATGGGAATGAGCTCTAAATTCCGTAAGGACATCAGAAACTTTTTCCAGTGTCTCAACCGAGACAAGGATTCAACCCTACAAATGCCAGTACAGATGTTCAATCAAAGAAATGAGGCAGCTGTCCTCCTGAAACCACAGAGAGAGTTTGTGTCCAAAGTTCCTGAGGCTGAAACGCCAGGCTTAGACATGGATTCACTGCCCAGAGACACTCCTTTGGTGCAGGAGAATCCTTCATTTTGTTCTCCTGTTTCTAATCAACTTACCGCTTTTGGAGTAAAAACAATTCAAAGGAAACAAAGTGGATCTGGCTGACTTTGATCTGGAGAAGGTGAAATAAGGACTGTTTTTTTTCCCTGAAGATTAGATTTCCTCAGCAAATGACCTTTGTCTCTTGTCCTCATCAGTCTGCTAATATTTCACAGACGTTTACAACTGTTCTCATATACAATTTCCCAGTGACTAAAAAAGACATAGCAAAACTGATAATTAATTCATGGAGATTAGCTTTTGCCTATTTTCCCTTTTTAAAATTAAATTAGCACATTACTAAAATAAAGGTATTTGTTTATTCCTGACAAATTGTGCATATCAATGTATACGTCCTGTACATGGACCCCCAACTCTATTTCTATTTTACTCTATTCCCCTATGTGGCTTGATTACATACTGGTCCAAAATCCAGGATCTTATTGAAGGATCTAGTGAAGACCCACTAAATCGACCGCAGATCGCTCTCCCGTCGACTCCTGTATGTCGCCTGAATGAGACACACAAGGGGAGTTGACGGGAGAGCATCTCCAGTCAACATCGCGTAATGTGGACCCTGCGGTAAGTAGATCTAAGTATGTTGACTGCAGCTAAGTTATTCATGTAGCTGAAGTTGTATAACTTATATCGATCTCCCCCTGTAGTGTAGACAAGGCCTAAGACTAATGCTAAAGAATCCCAGCTATGCTAGTGACCAGTGACAGTACCAGTATCTCCCAAACTGCCCCGGCTCAATGCTTGCTTTGTACCACAATAGGGAGATTTTCAGTGGAATGAAGCATATTTTACTAGCCTCACAGGTCACGCATATTCCATCTTAGGTATTTTGCAACCTAGTGCGCAACAAGAATTTTCCTAAGGAGGGGGCCCAGAGCAGTCGCTCCACCCAACCCCACATATGCCTCCCTCCATCATTTCTGCACACAGACAAGAGAGGCAGACAGGCTGAAGAGCACCATCCCTACCATGGTCCAAGTAGTTCTGCAAGCCCCAGACCCCCACCTCTTCCTGCATTTCCACTCTCCCAGGAAGTACCAAAAGCCTGGATCCTATCCTCCCACCCTCCTGGGGACTACAGTTCCTGCCCTTGCTCTGCTTCTCCCCAGAAATGGGGGTGTCTGGTGCCCGTGGGTGACAGAAGGACTGCAAAGGTAGGGGGCCAAGCAGGAACACAGGGTTGTAATGCCACTTAGCGTCATGATGATGGGGCAGCTGGGCCAAATTTCCAGCTCCAGTCAGGGGCTAAGAGGGGAAGTTGGGCCCTCTGCCCCCCCTTATTACACCCCTACTTGCTATTTTAAATATGATTATTTTGTAGCCTTTGGTGCATCAGAAACCAGTGCCTAATAGCAGCAAAGCCTCAGGCTCAGTTTTTGGAATGTCTAAATGTTAATGCCTAAATCACTAGTAGATCATGGCTGCCCAAATCATGTTGTCTTTGAAGTGAGGGGAAAGTGGAAGAAAGCAAGATGGTATTCAGGAAGACCTGGGGCTGAATTCTGTGCTGCAGCTCCTGAAGAACGCAGGAAAGAAAATGCAGCCCGTGAAAGAAAATAAATGAAGCAGTGTAAGTGTTATTTACCCCTTCACATGACAAAAGAACCAAGGGTCACCCAATGAAATTAATAGGCATTTTGTTGAAAATAAACTAAAGGGAGTATTTCTTCACACAGTGCACAGTCAACCTGTGGAACACTTTGCAAGGGGATGTTGTGAAGGCCAAAATTATAACTGAATTCAAAAAAGAATTAGGCAAATTCATGGAGGATAGATCCATTGATGGCTATTAGCCAAGATGATCAGGGATGCAAACCTTGCTCTGGATGTCCCATAACCTCTGACTGCCAGATGCTGGGACTGAACGACAGGGGATAGATCACTTGATAATTGCCCTGTTCTGTTCATTCCCTTTGAAGCATCTGGCACTGGCCACTGTTGGAACCTGTTGGCAGACAGGATCCTGGGCTAGATGGACCATTGGTCTGACTCACTATGGCCATTCTTATGTTCTAGGCTTTCTGCTGTTTGTGCCATTTGGATTTCAGGCTGCTACAGGGTCTATAATGGCCCCCAGAACAAAGCTGAAGTAGACTTAAGTTACAAAAGCCTCACTACAGCTCCCTATGGACTGCAAAGCAGCTCAGAATGTCTGTAGCACCAGGTCCTACAGCTACTTCCTTGCCTGGGCCAGCCCTGACACACCCGGTATGCTGGGTTTGTGAGGGTAGACAATGTAGAGTTGTTTGTGCTGGCCTTATGTTGTTCCTAAACCAGGGGAATGCCACCGCAACCCCTTCCATCTCATTTACAGCCCATATATGCCACCAGAGCAGTTTATGGGGTGAGAGTGAAGACCAGAATCACCCCTTGATTTTTAGGTCCAATAGCTCCTGTCTTCCCAGACCTAGAAGCACTGTGGTAGAGCAGACCAAAAGCATTCACGACTTAGGACATTTTCCCAAGCACTGGTCCTGGGCCAATTCGGGGGGGGGGGGGGATGAAAATTGATTGTTTTTTAGTTTCCATAGTCATAGCAGCCTCTATCTGGTCTAGTAGGAAGCATGCAGGCATCTTCCAGTGATGTCTGGAACACACCATCCACTGGAAAAATGAAATGTGATAACTTCATAAAAAAAAGACCTTATCCAAGTCTAGATACAGAAATTGGCAAAAAAACAAATTCTCTTGTGCTGCAGAAATAGACGCAGTAATTTCTGGCAGGAAAGGCAAAGAGAGAATGCCATTTTAGACCATGACCCTGCAATGAGATCTGTGTAGTCAGATTCCTGCCCCCATGTGAAGAATGGGATTCACAATCCGATAACAGGATCAGGGTCCTAATAATGAAAACCTAAAATCATAGAAATATTATCATCCACACATTTAATGTTGTGCTTTTGTGACGCCTCCTTTTGTGCTTCTGTGAGTCCTCCTTTTGCTCTTTTCTGGGGTCCCTAAACTTTTACAACCCAGAAACATCTATACTTTTAACTTTGGCTGCTATACTGTAAACATTTTATTAACAAAAGTAGCAAAACAAAACAAATAGGACAAAGTCAGGTGCATACTGAAAATCCTGGATCAGGGCTCTGTCATGCCTGAGCTGGGTTCTCTCACAAAGTGAGCTCACCTGTTCCAATAGTCCAGCCTATGCCTATCTCTCCATGACGTAAACACAACTGTTGTCAGCAATAGAACCGGGTTGGGCCTGGCTTTCTGGGTTATGGTAGAGGGAGGAATATTCCTCCCTTTCCTGGCTTCACTCAGGAACTGCCATTTGCTAAAAGCAGCCAGTCCTTTTTATTAGGCCTTCCTCCAGCCTCTGGAGGACCAAATCTCGCTGGTTCCATCATCAATTCACCCAGAAAGACTTTTCTAGGCAACCCAAGATGTTCAAAACTCACTGCCCTTCGCAAAGGGATGTTGCATGGGATGGGATGCACCAAAGCAGTGGGGTTTCCAGCCGTGGGGTAATGAATGCTTCATACACCCCCATCACAGAGTCTCTGTAGCTGGACTTGGTTCTTAGAGATGTAAATATTTTATGTGTGGTCATGTTTCTCACTGGAGAGACATCTTACTAAAAGCTGTTTCACTTAGTGTTTGCACACATGATGTCTTGAAGGACTGAACAAGTCTAAACGTAAAAGTCCACATGTCAATTGCTTTTAGTTGCTGGTTAAATGCAGGAACACTTATAAAATGTATATAATAATAACAATGAAGCTTGAAACATTTGGTGCTGTTTGGTGTGTAATCATTTACTTGTTATTGCTGGTAACCTTGATTGGTAGTTGGATATTATGATACTTAAAGCAAAATGTAATTTCTATGAGTTGGTTAATTGAAGAAAGCATTTTGCATAATTCATTTTTTTAATTTTTTTATTTCCCAAGTATGAGCTGAATAAAACAGTCCAATGAGCATTTGGCAGCAGCAGCAGTGTCTAATTTCCAGTTTGCACACACTGCCCCGGTCTCCAGGTTTGGACTGCAGCAGATACTGTTGTAACCAGGCTGTATACCTGGATCGTTTACAGTCAATATACTATTTTCAGAGTCATATGAGACTTCTTCAGCATTAGCTTACCCCTCTCCAGAGGACCCCTCTCATTGTGAGAACTCGATAAATGTCAAAGCTATTTTTCATTTTTGGACAAGTAAACTCTTAGCCCTATCATTGCAAAGATACAGTAATTTATATTGAAAGTGTAAACCAACTGCTTGGGTCGAAAGTTTGTCATTAAGTTTTCCTAAAAACCTCCACCTTTTGCAGGCATTGCTGGCTTGGCCTTTGAGGTCCATGATACACGCACAAGGGCCATGATCAATCATGATGATGATGATGACTGATTGATTATTATTTGGAGGAGAATATGAAAGAGGTTTCACAGGCTAATTAATTGAGCTACCTTCTCTGCTGCTGAACAGCCAATTTGTGCCCCGCTGGTGGGGGTGGGTGGGGAAGCAGCATATTAGTATGAGAGGCAATGTGGCTTGGAATGAAGAGACAATATTAGACCCAGGCTGAAATGAAGGAGTGAGAATTGGGATAGAGATTATTAGAGTTTTCAGATGCTGAAGGAAATAAAAATAATGGATGAGGAAATGTATTCCCATATTAGTTCGTTTGAATTTCTGTTGCAGTGAGTTTTTTTCCCTAGCATTTTGCATGTAGATAATCTAGTTGTGTAGCCACAGTAGAGTTTGCCATTGTTGCCACAAACAGCAGGTAAATGACTGATGTCACTAAAATTACAATATCCTTCACGGGGGAACCTTTCTCCTATGGTACGAGAAAAAGACCCTGTTCTCCTGGAATTAAGCACAGGCTATTTAAAAAGATTTTTAAAAAAGAAAGAAAAAACCCCATACCCTCATCCTAGAACAATGCATCTACTATAGACTTGTTTTTCAGCAGATGTTTTGAAATGCCATTGAACAGCTTAGGAGCTAGGTGTTCTGCTTTAAAGAACATGTTGTGAATTGTTTCAGAACAGAGCTATTTTGGCTACACTGGTTAAATTATCATTTTTTAAATATACTTCAGATGTTAAACTATGTAGCTGAAGACTTTTTTGTTAAAGGAAAAACAAGGTAACCACCGAAAGCAAAACATGCTTCATTTCAACAGACTGAACAGATAGCCTTATCTGTTTTTCATACATTGGTCTGTAGCCTTAGTGAACTAATGTATTTCACTTAAATTCAAAACCAACATTGCTAGGACGCAGAATAAAAGCTTTTGCTTTATGAAAATATTTTCACAACAATCAGGTGTCTGAATGGGCTTCCTGTAGGACTTGCTTTCATGAGATGAATGATGATGATGTGAACTGTAGGTGACCTCTCGATAGAATTCATTTTAAACTGGCCTGTACTGATGCAGTGGCATGGTCCATAATGCAGAAATCTGCTTTATCTGTGTCTGTTAAATGAAGCCATTGGATTAACTTCATTCCTACATGAAGCCTGAACAAATGGGCTTTGCCTGGGGGAAATACAGATGGGGTCTGCTCAATCTGGCTCCAGGCCACCGGGCACTTGTATGGCCAGTTTATGGATTGTAGTAATGGCCACAGTCTGTAGAAGGATCTGCAGCATCTTCCTCCTCCCCCCACACCTTACATGTGGGCAGTAGCACCATTCATAGATTCATAGACTCTAGGACTGGAAGGGACCTCGAGAGGTCATCAAGTCCAGTCCCCTGCCCTCATGGCAGGACCAAATACTGTCTAGACCATCCCTGATAGACATTTATCTAACCTACTCTTAAATATCTCCAGAGATGGAGATTCCACAACCTCCCTAGGCAATTTATTCCAGTGTTTAACCACTCTGACAGTTAGGAACTTTTTCCTAATGTCCAACCTAAACCTCCCTTGCTGCAGTTTAAGCCCATTGCTTCTTGTTCTATCCTTAGAGGCTAAGATGAACAAGTTTTCTCCCACCTCCTTATGATACCCTTTTAGATACCTGAAGACTGCTATCATGTCCCCTCTCAGTCTTCTCTTTTCCAAACTAAACAAACCCAATTCTTTCAGCCTTCCTTCATAGGTCATGTTCTCAAGACCTTTAATCATTCTTGTTGCTCTCCTCTGGACCCTCTAGTGAGGAGGGCTTTAAACTAGGTTCGACGGGGACAGGTGAGCAAAGCCCACAGGTAAGTGGGGAACATGGAGACCGGGGAAATGAGTCGGAAACAAGAGGGAGTGTGGGCTATATTGGCAGAGAGAAAGGAGAGTCAGGAAAAAACTGGGAGGAAAGATCAAACCAGTATTTTAGATGCCTATATACAAATGCGAGAAGTATGGGGAATAAGCAGGAAGAACTGGAAGTGCTAATAAATAAATACAACTATGACATTGTTGGCATCACTGAAACTTGGTGGGATAATACACATGATTGGAATGTTGGTGTGGATGGGTACAGCTTGCTCAGGAAGGATAGACAGGGGAAAAAGGGAGGAGGTGTTGCCTTATATATTAAAAATGTACACACTTGGACAGAGGTAGAGATGGACATAGGAGACGGAAGTGTTGAGAGTCTCTGGGTTAGGCTTAAAGGGGCAAAAAACAAGGGAGATGTCATGCTAGGCGTCTACTACAGGCCACCTAACCAGGTGGAAGAGGTGGATGAGGCTTTTTTCAAGCAACTAACAAAATCATCCAAAGCCCAAGACTTGGTGGTGATGGGGGACTTCAACTATCCGGATATATGTTGGGAAAATAACACAGCGGGGAACAGACTATCCAACAAATTCTTGGACTGCATTGGAGACAACTTTTTATTTCAGAAGGTTGAAAAAGCTACTAGGGGGGAAGCTGTTCTAGACTTGATTTTAACAAATAGGGAGGAACTCGTTGAGAATGTGAAAGTAGAAGGCAGCCTGGGTGAAAGTGATCATGAAATCATAGAGTTTGCAATTCTAAGGAAGGGTAGAAGGGAGAACAGCAAAATAGAGACAATGGATTTCAGGAAGGCAGATTTTGGGAAGCTCAGAGAGCTGATAGGTAAGGTCCCATGGGAATCAAGACTGAGGGGAAAAACAACTGAGGAGAGTTGGCAGTTTTTCAAAGGGACACTATTAAGGGCCCAAAAGCAAGCTATTCCGCTGGTTAGGAAAGATAGAAAATGTGGCAAAAGACCACCTTGGCTTAACCACGAGATCTTGCACGATCTAAAAAATAAAAAGGAGTCATATAAAAAATGGAAACTAGGACAGATTACAAAGGATGAATATAGGCAAACAACACAGGAATGCAGGGGCAAGATTAGAAAGGCAAAGGCACAAAATGAGCTCAAACTAGCTACGGGAATAAAAGGAAACAAGAAGACTTTTTATCAATACATTAGAAGCAAGAGGAAGACCAAAGACAGGGTAGGCCCACTGCTTAGTGAAGAGGGAGAAACAGTAACAGGAAACTTGGAAATGGCAGAGATGCTTAATGACTTCTTTGTTTCGGTCTTCACCGAGAAGTCTGAAGGAATGCCTAACATAGTGAATGCTAATGGGAAGGGGGTAGGTTTAGCGGATAAAATAAAAAAAGAACAAGTTAAAAATCACTTAGAAAAGTTAGATGCCTGCAAGTCACCCGGGCCTGATGAAATGCATCCTAGAATACTCAAGGAGCTAATAGAGGAGGTATCTGAGCCTCTAGCTATTATCTTTGGAAAGTCATGGGAGACGGGAGAGATTCCAGAAGACTGGAAAAGGGCAAATATAGTGCCCATCTATAAAAAGGGAACTAAAAACAACCCAGGTAACTACAGACCAGTTAGTTTAACTTCTGTGCCAGGGAAGATAATGGAGCAAGTAATTAAGGAAATCATCTGCCAACACTTGGAAGGTGGTAAGGTGATAGGGAATAGCCAGCATGGATTTGTGAAGAACAAATCATGTCAAACCAATCTGATAGCTTTCTTTGATAGGATAACGAGCCTTGTGGATAAGGGTGAAGCGGTGGATGTGGTATACCTAGACTTTAGTAAGGCATTTGATACGGTCTCGCATGATATTCTTATCGATAAACTAGGCAAATACAAATTAGATGGGGCTACTATAAGGTGGGTGCATAACTGGCTGGATAATCGTACTCAGAGAGTTGTTATTAATGGTTCCCAATCCTGCTGGAAAGGCGTAACGAGTGGGGTACCGCAGGGGTCTGTTTTGGGACCGGCTCTGTTCAATATCTTCATCAACGACTTAGATATTGGCATAGAAAGTACGCTTATTAAGTTTGCGGATGATACCAAACTGGGAGGGATTGCAACTACTTTGGAGGACAGGGTCATAATTCAAAATGATCTGGACAAATTGGAGAAATGGTCTGAGTTAAACAGGATGAAGTTTAACAAAGACAAATGCAAAGTGCTCCACTTAGGAAGGAAAAATCAATTTCACACATACAGAATGGGAAAAGACTGTCTAGGAAGGAGTACGGCAGAAAGGGATCTAGGGGTTATAGTGGACCACAAGCTAAATATGAGTCAACAGTGTGATGCTGTTGCAAAAAAAGCAAACATGATTCTGGGATGCATTAACAGGTGTGTTGTGAGCAAGACACGAGAAGTCATTCTTCCGCTCTACTCTGCTCTGGTTAGGCCTCAGCTGGAGTATTGTGTCCAGTTCTGGGCGCCGCATTTTAAAAAAGATGTGGAGAAACTGGAAAGGGTCCAAAGAAGAGCAACAAGAATGATTAAAGGTCTTGAGAACATGACCTATGAAGGAAGGCTGAAAGAATTGGGTTTGTTTAGTTTGGAAAAGAGAAGACTGAGAGGGGACATGATAGCAGTTTTCAGGTATATAAAAGGGTGTCATAAGGAGGAGGGAGAGAACTTGTTCACCTTAGCCTCTAAGGATAGAACCAGAAACAATGGGTTTAAACTGCAGCAAGGGAGGTCTAGATTGGACATTAGGAAAAAGTTCCTAACTGTCAGGGTGGTTAAACACTGGAACAAATTGCCTAGGGAGGTTGTGGAATCTCCGTCTCTGGAGATATTTAAGGGTAGGTTAGATAAATGTCTACTAGGGATGGTCTAGGCAGTATTTGGTCCTGCCATGCGGGCAGGGGACTGGACTCGATGACCTCTCGAGGTCCCTTCCAGTCCTAGAATCTATGAATCTATGAATCTCTCCAATTTCTCCACATCTTTCTTGAAATGCAGTGCCCAGAACTGGACACAATACTCCAGTTGAGGCCCTTATTCGTTGTATTCAGTTCAGAGACCCTAGGCCATTCAAACTGCAGCGCTGCCAAGACCTCATGGGCAGTTTCTCCACATCCTGTCCTGCTCGCCATGCAGCAGAGCTGAAGTGTTTCCACTCATTTGTGACTCATCACGGCTCAAAATGAAGGGAAAGGAAGAGGATTTTTATTCCCTAGTGCTTCTGCACAACTAGTGTTTTTGCAGGGTGAAAGCAAACAACTTATTTGGCATCTCAACGCAGGCTAAGCAGCAGCTGGTTTATAAATATTCAAATGTATGCTCTGTGTAATATTTAAAATGCAGGTATCTAGTTACTAAAAATTGCTTAAGACTAGAGGTGCAGGGGTTTTTTTCCTGGTAAAAGAGCCCTTTCAAGCTTATTCTGCTGTTGGCCCAGTGGATCTAGTTCTTCAGAGTGAGTGTGAAAGTACCCAATTGTGTCACAGTGATAAACATGTCCAAATACCGAGCCTTGCTGAAAAATCCTATCCTGGAATTCCAGCGGTGTTTTTGAAGACATTTAGCGTCTTGTGTGAAATCCTGAAAACAATACTGCAGGTTTCTTAACGACTACAGGAACACTATTCCTTTAATTCAAGTGTAGCAAAATCTAAACTTAAAGGTTCTGAAAATTATGAATTAGACAAATAGATTTAGCCAAAAAATCCTGAAAATAAAAATTTCAGCATATATATTGACTTTGATAATATTTACCATGTGTATCAATATAAAATACAACATAAGCTGATCCCTCCCTTTCAGAAAGTCATTTCATTCCAAGTCTAATCATAAATTTTAGCAACATATAAAGTATATTAACAAGTGCACCAATTTTTTAAAATCTTGAACCTTTTAATATATATTCATACTATTGGGAATAATTATCAAAACAACTCAAAGACTGACACCTACAGTGATGGTTTTACAGATGGTTCCGCAGTCAAAGCAGGTTACATTTTTGGCCTACTAACCTTATTAATGTAACATCTTTAAAGCTGTGTAAATCTCATGTCTGCTTTGCATTTCTTTTCATCATCACTCAGTCATGCAATTTCATGGTGTTCTAAAGGTTTGCAAGGAAAACTCAAAGCTATGCATTTGCAGATGGCTTGGTTGGTTTAATAAAACAATGTGTATATCTATGCATACATTGGATATTATGGGTGGAATTTTTAAAAATGCTCATCATTGGCTCACTTCTGCTCCAATTGAAGTTAATGAAACATTGGAAATAGGAACTGCCATATTCAATCAGATCAGTGACTCATCTAGTCCAGTAGCCAGTACATGATGCTTTGGAGGAAGGCATAAGAAATTTCGCAGCAGGGATAACCTGCCCCTAAAACAAGATTCCTGCTAACCCATAATAGTTAGTAACTGGATTAATTCTTGAAGCATGAAGGTTTTATAAACCCTCCCTATAACAATTCCCTTTTTTTTAAGCATTTACTACTCTGGATATTCTTGTTCTGTAGATGAATTTCCAATTATTTTTCAGTTGCTAAATGTGGAGTTTTACAATTTAGTTCAATGGAAGCAGAATTGGGCCATAGTTATACAGTGGGTTACTAAGCAGCAAACTGGGGTGTGAATCTATAGTCCACCAGCTTGCCCTGAAGTAACATCCCATGCTACAGCTCAGTGAAAGTCCCAGAGTGCATCTTAGCGTCCTGTACTTGAAAGCGTAGTATGCTAAGCTGTACCCAGTAAGTCTCAGTGAGCTGTAGCAGTGTCCACACAGGATGTTAGTGCACAGCAAGCTGGTGTGCTGTCGATTCACATCTTGGCTTGCTGTGCTGTAACTCTCTATGTAGACAAGCCCATAAGCCAATACTAAGTACCTTTGAAAATCCCACTTCATGTAATGTGGGTGCACAATTGTGCACAGGTGAGATGTTGACCCTCACTCTGGCCCCTTTGTGCTGGGTAAAAGAAATAGCCCAGGAAAAAAGGGGCTCAAAATCCCATTATCCATCATCTGGCCCACAGGCAAAGTATAAGTCACTCTCATACCAATTTGAGTGTCCACGTGAAGGGTTTGCACTGGTTTAACTACATCAGTTTAGAAATCAATTTAGTTAAACAGGGGCAACTTCTATGCAGAGATAATGCCTTTGAGGCAAGATTTTAAATCTTTTAGGCCCCTTTAAAAATCCCAGCCCATGGTAACAGGATGGCTGCTGTTGGTCTTCAGGTCATACAGGAAAATATGTAGAAGACCACAGTGGTGGAAAGGAAGCTAATTAAATCCCAGAGAGAATCTAGTGTTTTAAAAAAACAAAACACCATTACCCCATGTATACACTTATTACTCATAATCTGCTGCTGTAGCTTTTGCACCTAATTTGGTTACCTTTATTTTCTGACTTCTAGGAAATTAAATAAAATAAAGCAGGTTAAAACAAAGCCTCTGTTAGTACTGAGGGTGTCCACCCTTTGCTTATGAATTTGCTCTAGGCAGGTGACCCCACCACATTCCCATTTTCTGCCCTAATTCCTTCCCTCTCCGCTTGTTCTCTAGTTAACTTTTTTTTCCTCACGGATTTAATTTCTCATTTACAAATCTTCAGTTAGCACTCATCAAAAATGTATCCACCACAGTTTAAAACAAGGAGGAAATCCTTCAAATCACAGTACAAAAGCAGAAGCAGAATAAAATAATAATCCTAAAGAACTAATGCAATGTCTATTTAAAAAATAATATACATTTGTTATCTTATGAGTCACCACTCTGCTGTTCCAGAGTAGCAGCCGTGTTAGTCTGTATCCGCAAAAAGAAGAACAGGAGTACTTGTGGCACCTTAGAGACTAACAAATTTATTAGAGCATAAGCTTTCGTGGACTACAGCCCACTTCTTCGGATGCATATAGAATGGAACATATATTGAGGAGATATATATACACACATACAGAGAGCATAAACAGGTGGGAGTTGTCTTACCAACTCTGAGAGGCCAATTAATTAAGAGAAAAAAAACTTTTGAAGTGATAATCAAGCTAGCTCAGTACAGACAGTTTGATAAGAAGTGTGAGAATACTTACAAGGGGAGATAGATTCAATGTTTGTAATGGCTCAGCCATTCCCAGTCTTTATTCAAACCGGAGTTGATTGTTATCACTCTGCTGTTATCACAGGTATCCTTCTAGGAGGAGTTCACCTGATTTCAGGGAGTAGATATGCTAGTAACAACAGCCATACCACAGAATATTTTGACTTGATCTATCAGGAGAATCTTGAACAAATTTATAACATGAAATTTACTAACAGAAACTATCAATTGTGGCAATAGCCTTTTAAAATAGGCTCTCTCCCTTTGAATACATGTTGTAAACATACACAAAAAAGGGTTTTTATACTGGTCTGAGACATCACAGTATCCCTTTTGTTTATTTTGGGTTTTTTAATGTTGTTTGGAAAAGCGATCATCTTATTTGTTGTGGAGCCAAGAGTCTCTGCTCCACATTAGAGGAATTGGCAGCACATTTCACTGGGTAAGCTTATGCACCCTTGCTAGTGTACATATAAATGGGCTCCACTGTATTTAGATCATGTGGGGGCCACTACCTGAATCATACATCTCCAGGATGAAGTGTGGTGTTTGTGAGTGCTAGGAGAGCAAACTGTTTTGTTACCAATATTGGGGGCGGGAGGCTTAACCACAACTTTTGTAGGAAAATAAATAAATAGATTCACAGGCAAAAAAAATATATATATATATAAATAAAACCTGAATGAAGCTGGAATTAAGGGGAGAATATCTAAGAGCTTTTCACTTTTCTCAAAACCTACAAATATTAGGATGCCATAAAATTAAAAGTTAAGGTTACACTTATAAACCCAAACACTAGAACACAGGCAAGTGAACAGTTCAATCACACAAACTGCTCACTCCCTTGCCGACTTTTCACATTATTGCCTCCCTGATCAGCCTCCTCCACATGTAATTCTCTCCCAACACCACCTCCAGACACCGGGTGGTTGTCTTTCTGACCTTTCCACCATTGCAGACAGCACAGATTTAGAGTTCAGAAGTTAAGCTGTGTGACCTGTAGTCCAGTTCCAAACGAAAAGGGTTACTGAAATTCCTGTTTGCAATAAGAATAAGAACATGTGACTGGAGGTGACCACATTTATCTTAAGTCTGAATTTATTCAACTTTTGCTAATGAATGAATATTGAGTAACTTATTTTGTTGTGCTATGGTTCAATCCTTGAGGGGGCCCCTTAGGGATCTGGGGCAAAATCAGTACTTGGTCCTGCTAGTGAAGGCAGGGGGTTGGACTCGATCACTTTTCAAGGTCCCTTCCAGTTCTAGGAGAGAGGATATCTCCATTAATTTATTTATTTTATTTATCTGCACTATCAGCGCTATAGCGGCACAGTTGCATCAATTCAGCTGTACAACTATAAGGTAACCAAAGCCTTACTGTTCCTTTTCCCCTTTTCTTGGCTTAGTTTTTTTATTAACTGGGAGATAACCCAGCCTTTTTACTGAGTGCCAGCGTGTGGTGTGTCCATGTCCATGTGAAAAGTGCCAGAAAGAAATGTTCCTGAGGTTTAATCAGCCCTAAATATTGTTTCATAAATATATTTATTAGATGTGTTCTGTGTCTAAAAGTCCTGAGAGATTTAAGATTGTCATCTACAATTCCTGGTAAATAAAAGTTGTCAAACTTCATCTTATCAAGAGTGTTCTACTAAAGTCTGCATTGTAATATCTCTGTTCGGGGAAAAGGGGAGAGAGAGCCATCACATCCGTCTTATATTTTAATTCGTAAGCTTTATACTTGGTTCTGAGGTTGTGCTCCAGACATTAAATAATAATTTTGATTTCAGTATTAAGATACTTACCCATTCATATTATAGATTTGATTGACTAGTAACATTCTTTAGTTGGGATTTATAATCAACCAGCCAACCATGTTTTCAAACATCTTAGAACGTATAAGGAGGGGGGTGCTCTAGGAACCATTTTGTTATGTGGTGTTGGTACTGTTCCTTGGCTACCATGCATTTACTAATGGCATTTCCTGATCACGACATGGTATGCCCTTTAGTTGACTGTCACTTCTGTTGCAGGAGAACCAGCACAGTGTGGAGGGATCACATTGGCTTGGAAACCTGGGTTGACCAACAGTGGGTTCATAACTTTGACATGAGGAAACAGACCTTCATGAAGCTATGTGAGGAGCTTCCTCCAGTGGTCGGACACTTGATTCACGAAAGCCATACTGATTCAGAAGCAGGTTGTTATTGCCCTGTGGAAGCTGTAGGTTCATGACAAATCACTTTAGGGCTGTGGCAATGCAGGTGTTTAAGGCAATCAACACTGTGATTTACTCATAGGTGGTTAGCATATGAAAAGTTCCAGACATAATCACTGGTTTTCAGAGATTGAGGTTTCTGAACTGTGCAGGAGCTGTTGATGGCACTCATGTCCCAGTGGTTTGCCCACCACAAGGGCCAAGTGAGTATGTGAACAGAAAAGATTACCATTCCATCATTCTGCAAGGCTTGCTGAACCACAGAGGCAGATTCAGGTACACTAATGTGAGGAACACTGGAAAGGTTCATGATGCTAGGAAAATGAGGAGATCAGAACAGTATTTAAAGGGGGAGAAGAAGGGACTTATTCCTTAGAAACAATATTGATTGGTATGATGTATCTGTGACAATTGTTATTTTAGGGAACCCTGCATTCTCACTCCTGCTTTGGCTTATAAAACCCTACCCCAACATCAATGGTCCTGGGAAAAGGGCATTAAATTTAAAACTAAGTATCTTCAGAATGGTTGAGGCATGTGCGTTTGATAGGTTGAAGGCTCATTGGGGCTACATACACATCCAGCTGGATGCTAATGTGGCAAATGCAGTTCATATGATCGTCACGTGCTGTGCACTGCACAACATTTGTGGGGGTGAAAAAAAAAAAGTATTGCCATCCCAAGTGGGCTCAGCACACATCTGGTTTGGAAATGCTGTATAGCCAGCCAGATCTCACACACATGAATACAGGTCCCAGCAGGCCAGGGAAATGAGAGATGCCATATGTGCACATATCCTGGCACTGCCAGGCATCTGTCTTGTGCTTGTGAGGAGGGACACCTTCATATCCTTTCTGTGAAGCTGCTTTAATTTAGGGTGACCAGATAGCAAGTTTGAAAAATCAGGATGGGGCCGTGTTAATAGTTGCCTATATAAGACAAAGCCCATAATATCAGGACATCTGGTCATTCTATTTTAAATGTACATGAAGGCACATACCCTCCTACTTATGGGGCTGCATGGCTTTATTGGAGATTTGTTCCCATTTGATGTGCTGCCGTTTAAGTTAATTATCTGTTGCTGCATGTCACAATGTGTACATTAAAACCAGCTGTTACAGGGGATGTACATTGTGTTAGCAACTTGCGGTTGGATTTCTGCTGCAGAGCTGTGTTGTTTTGCACTCCTGCTTCAATGTCTCTGTCCTCACTATTCACTCCTGAAAGTAAGCCAATCCTTCATGATTGATGTTTTAAAAGTAATGGGGCAGGACTGATGATGGCAACTGTTTCAGGCATTGTTATGTATGACTATTTTTAAATTTTGCATCTCCATTACCCCATTTATATCTGTATGGGGACCCCACACTTCACATAATGGTTTCTGATTTTGCTTTGAATGGGCAAAGGCCCCATTTGCACTTCTTTTGTGAAAAAATGGGTTTCAAAGTACGTAACTGAATAACACAATTCACTGCTCAATGGAACCCCTAATTTCAAAATTTCGAGAAGTGTTTTTCATCACCTGGGAAAACAGATGTTGTCATTGTGATCCTGCATAACTTTTTTGGTGCCTTAAGTGCCTGACATAATTCACACCTCCTTTGAAACCTCTGTTATAGGGAGTACTTCAATGTTTTTAACATGTTTTTGATGGACTGCTGGGAGGGTCTTGTTAGAATGCAACAATTGTTGTCAGTGCCAAGTGCTATTCACAGCTGTGAGAAACCCCTAATCCCTTGTCTGCTTGACAGTGTTTAAGGTTGGGGGGGGAGTTAGTACAGGTAGACGTGTGATTGGCTTTTTTGTTTGTTTTAATTGCAACATATACAATAAAGGCATTAAAAAAGACATTGATTCACCCTTTACTGCCTATGTGTAAGACATCTGTTTAGTTGAAAATTAGTAGTGGTTTTTACAGCACAGAAAACATTCACTCCACTTTCCCCATCCCTCCCGTTTATCTCTAGGACTTCAAATATTTGTGAATCTTCAGAGAGACTCAAAAAGATTTCCACTGTCATGGCAACAACATGTTACACCACCATTCGATTACATGAGGTGGGAAGCTTGGGCCCCATTTTTAAACTAAAAACACCTTCAGGTCACCATACTGAAGAAGGAGGGGACACATGGTTAAACAAATTATAAAATTTACTAAGACAATGAGGTAGAAAGTACTCTACTTTCGGGGGAAAATGTTACAAGAACAATTAAGGTAAGATATGCAATCAATAAATCATTAAAAATGTCCAAAGTGAAATTGTCCTTAGAATATGTTTTAAGGAAATATTTTGAAATACAGAACAATAAAAATTAAGTGATCAACACTGAGAACCCTGTCCACTGTTGAATGTTTTTGCACCAATCTCCTTCCCCTCCATGTCAGAAGGGGTGAATGATGGGGAGGAAATGGCTCTTGGTGAAATACAGGGACATCTCCTTCAAGAGGTTTGGGGGCATATACATGCTGGAGTTCCCACCTTTGTCCTCCTGGCTGGTCAGGGGGGTTCTTGGATGAATAACAGCACTGAGGGCTGCAGTCAGAGGAGATGGAAACTGTGGCAGCTGATGGAGTGGTTCTGGGGCCTCCTCAGCAGGCAAATATTGTACCGTCAGCCACTAGTCCAATAAGCCTTTCCATTATGGAATGGTCTCCTTATGCTGTTTATCCACTTCCAAGAACCAGCCCAGAAGTCTCTCCTCCTCCTGAAGATACCACTCCTCCCTTGCACTGAGGAACTCAATTGCTCCTGATTTTTCCTGTCCATCCCTATAAGCAATTCCTCTAGGACCCTTCTCAATCTATCCCTGCTCTCTGGGGGCTGCTACTCCTGCCTTCTTGGAAGCATGGTTTTGCTCTTTGGAGTGAAATGTCCCACCAGTTCAAAACGAAAGAGAGCGTTATATTTTGTGCCTTTGGAACAAGCTGAGAAACCCCCCCCCTAATACAACTTAGTGTAGAAGGCCATAATTTTGATACATTCCTGGAATGTTCAAAAGCAATTGGCTCAACATCCTTGGTTCTCTGAAACATGCTGCAGCCCATGAGGAAGGAGTAGAGGCACATAATAGAAAAATTTAATAGTGGTGCTAACAATTTAAAATGTTGATACTGTCTCAAGAAAGTGGGGTAGGTGGGAAAATTCCTTCCTGGGGCTGTGTTACCAGTTTACACTTTCTTTCTCTAAGACTGGTTGACTTTTGGAGTTATCAAAGTACCACAGTGGGGAAAAAATGTGACTTTCCAGTCCTAGGGAGGGGATCTGGCAGTCTATGACAGCAAGATGTTTCTGCTAATGGTAACACCTCTACACATTGCTGAATGAAGGTGTTTGGTCAGCTATGAAGCTAGTCCAAGCAGATTTGCACTGCTGGTGAACCTCAAAAACCACATGGAGTTCCTGCTGCAACAGAAATTTGTTGAAATATGCTTGCAGGATTGAAAGGCAATACAAATGGAAATAGACTAAATTCTGTTAGGATGGGGAGACTTCATGCAAAAGGAGATCTGACCCATGGCTTCCCCCTCTTACCTCCACCAGAAAATCCTGCCCCTGTGCCTGCCTAATGATGGTGAAATGGACAGGGAGGGAGAGAAAGACCACAACTTTCTTAGGTGTCCTGAAAGTCCAGCTCAGCACAAGTCTTTGCCTCAAACAACTGGAAGGGGACACAGCACTTCATTTTCTACAACTGGCACTGGACCCATTCTACCCCACCTCCCAACTTCAGCAGCATGTTTCTTTGTGGGGATAGGCCAGAGAGCAGGGACAGCCACTAATTTTGGAAAGTTCCCAGAGATCAAGCAAAGTGCTAAAAGCCTTTGCTAAACACAACTGGAGAGGGACACTGCACAGTTTTTCCTCCTTCTCTCTCCACTCCTCTGGCTTACTCCTCATGGCTCTCTGCAGGGAGAGGGCAGAGACTATTGACAGATACTATTAGGCTATGTTTACACTACAGACTATGTCAGCATAAATTATGTCACTCAGGGGTGTGACTAAATCCCTCCCACCCCCCCAAGCGACATATGTTACACCCACATAAGCGCTTGTGTGCACAGCGATTGGTTGCAGGAGAACCTCACCACGCCCCCCACACCCCCAACATAGCTTCTGCCACTTGAGGAGGCGGTTTTATTGTGCTCTCCCATCAGCATAGAACGTCCTCACCAGCCATGCTGCAGGGGAGCAGCTATATCGGTACAGTTGCACCATTGCAGCACTGTACATATAGACATGGCCAAAGTTTGTAAACTGCTAAGGGACAAAACAGTGCTGTAAGTAACTTCCCTGAGACAACCAACTAAGTTTTCTAAAGCTTAGCTCCCGTCCTCACATGGGACCCTTTCACAAACCCCCCCAGACACATGGCCCTGGGACCTTTGGTACCTGATAGGGGGCCAGGAAATGCACACAGACACAGGGGCATGCAGATTTTTACTTTCAAACAAGTGTTTAAAAGTAAGCTTTGGAAGCCAAGCCACAGACCGTGTAATTGTGGTTCACCAGAAGTCAATAAAACAATTGACTTTTACCCCTGTCCACCCTTTTTGGGGTGGAGCAGCAGAGCAGGGGTTGGATGGAGAAGGGGAAGTTGGGGGAATTTGATAAGGGGATGGTGTGTGATAATAGTGTGGCTCCAGAACTGCACTTCACACACACATTGAGCAATGCATGGCAGATTATCCAGGGAGAACAAATAAGGGCACATTACTGCAAATGCCCTCCATCTTAAAATCAGGAATTTCGCACCACAAGAGGGTATACTGGTGGGGAGAAGGGGAGCATTTTAACTTATCAGGTTCCTGTTGCTGCACAGGGTCCTCCTCAGGGGTTTCTGAAACCCAGATCTCTAGATAGAAGTGTAGAATAACCTCCTCCTTGTCCTCTGGATCTTCTGGGTGGTCCTCTGCAGTCCCTGCTGTCTCCTTTCTCTCACCTGTCTCAGGGTCCTGTCAGACCATGAGATCTGGTGGGTTTACAAGGAGATTGTGAGCCCACTACAGGGTCAGCACTACAGGTCCTTGACAGCACGCCATCAAATGCCTCATAGAAGGGGCGTACACCTCTACCCCAATATAACGTGACCCGCTATAACACGAATTCAGCTATAACGCGGTAAAGCAGTGCTCCGGGGGGGCAGAGCTGTGCACTCCAGCGGCTCAAAGCAAGTTCGATATAATGTGGTTTCACCTATAACGCGGTAAGATTTTTTGGCTCCTGAGGACAGCGTTATATCGGGGTAGAGGTGTCTAGGATGAGCTCTCTTGAACCAACTGTTTGAGTTTTTGGCCTTCCGTTACAGGAACCTCACGTGTTTCATCTGTTCCTGGCATTGGGCTGGGGTCCCCTGAATACCCATCTGCTTCAGCCTCCCGGAAATTTCCTGGTGAAGACGAATGTTCCTGCTGCTACAGCTGAAATTGTGGAGTTGGTATATGCCTCCCAGTCAGTGATCAGCACCCAGGTGTACTCAGCAGGCTGAGCTTCTGCTCGTGGCACTGGATCCATTGTCACCTGTAGTGATCTGTAAAGTGTGCTGCTGGAAGTTGTTCTGCTGTAGTCAGTGTAGCATGCTACTACTAGTAGAAACAGCAAGAAGGGAGACCCTTATAGATTGTGTAAGGGTCTGGAAGATAAGGGTTCAGTGTATTGAGGGACTGTGAGGAGAGGATTATTGAAACTCGAGACCTGGTACTCACCCCTTGCCCCTGTCCATGCTGCACACTGGCATGGATACAGGACTGTGCCACAGATGCTGTATGTGCTTTCCCACACAGGCATGCTAGCTTGCTTGCCCTCTATTCACCTTGAGACACATGCTTTGAGGGGGTTCAGTATGCACTATGTGGGGGGGGGGGCAAAAGACCACACATGGGCAAGTGTACAGTTGGTAGTGTAGATGTACACTAAGTGTAACTAGAATTGGGCTGCTCAAGGATACATTTAACTGCTCATCATATCACACCCCATCTCCCGAGATAGCAACCTCCTTCTTGAGCCCCAAAGTGGACCCTCTGATCTTCACCGGGCTCCTTGCCTCTGACTCTTTTCATCACAAAAAGAGTGCTATGGGGCAATCGAAGTGGGTTTATTTGGGGAGCCATCACTATATGACCGATGGATATACTGGCCTTGTTTGTGAGCTCTTCGAGCCCATAAGTACATGGAAACTGCTTTTAGCAACTCAATAATTCCACCAACAACTACTTAACTATTTACCAGTCAAAGTCACCAGTACTTGCCAAGACCAACAGAATAAATCAATCCATTTGGAGCATCTATGTAGGGCTGTTTTGCAGTTATGGTGAGCCAAAAAAGTTAGGAAATATTCAAGCAGTGAGATCATATCATTTTTTCTGAAGCCCTAAATTCTCCCAAAGGAGTTTTTTTTTAATTTGACTCCTATTTTCCAGAATAAGCCTACCCTGAGAAGAAGATGAAGTATCAGGTGAAATATTTTAGTTTTGTTAGCTTTAAATGGTGAAAATCACCTGTAATTCTGGATAGATGAACATCTATCTTACCATAGCAAGTGAGGAGAAAAAGTAAAGCATATTTTAAAAGTAGCATTCTAAAATATTATTTTATGGAATTCCTCATACTTCGACACTGTCAAAGTCATGTAACTCATCTCTGCTAACCCATTTACACCATCTCTGGTGTCTTTTGTTGCCCACTTCATCACGCAATCTATTGGTAATGAAAAGAGGATTAGTGATAACACACACTTTTTTCTAACTCCACTCACAATATTGAGACACTCACCCAAGCCTATATCTGATCTTACTGTGCTTCTACTTCCATTATATAAACATCTTATTATGTTGATTATCTTGTCTGGTATCCATTGGCTTATAGCAATATTCCAACAGTTCTCTCTCAACAAAAGACATCATGGATGGCTTAAAATGGGTTAGTGGAGACAAGTTACACCACCTGGACTTTGTCAATGAAATTCTTTTACTAAATATGACATTGTATGAAATGACTGCCCTTACATCAAAGGTAGAGCAGGAAGTGGGATAAATTGGATTGAAAGTAACTACAGAGAACACCAAGTTGATGAAGGTTGGAAACTGAACAACAGATGCAAAGGTGTACATGGATGGAAAAGAAATCAAACAGCCAAAAGAGTTCAACTATCTGGGGAGGGTGATGACAATTGAAGGTGGTTAAGATAAAGATATTCATACAAGGTTAGAAAAAGCAAACATTTTTGGAAGGATGAACAACATCTGGTCAAACAGAGGTCTCCACACCAAAATAAAGGTCAGATTATACCACTCGGTTGTACTAAGCACACTACTGTATGGAGAAGCGACTTGACCAATGACAGTGGATAACAAAGACTGGAAGCCCACCACAGATGTTGGAAGAAGATATTACACATTTCATAGAAAGACTAAATAATAAATGTGAGAGTAAGGGATCTAACAGAACAGGACATTTTATAAAATATCATTAAAGAAAGACTGCTCAGGTAGTTGGGACATGTACATTGTTTGGAAGCAGGCATTAAACTGGGTACCCAAGGGAGGAAAGAGAAATCGAGTGGAAGACCTGCAGTGCCCGATATGTCAGCAGCAAAGGGGAAACTAAGGTTTAAGGTACTTCTTCATACTTAGTATCACAAAACACTTTACAGAGAAAAGACAGAGGTGGAGTGTTTCATAGAATTAAGTTCAGCCTTCTATAAGTTATCCAAAAGATGGGGCTGCTGAATCTCTTTCTTTAGCTTCATATAATTCACATTGCTACTCCCTTTTTTCTCATCATGAATGTACTGTATGTTAACTTGCAGAATATGTTTGCAACTACAATCACAATGTACCTTACTTATATTTATGTAACCCCTTTTGGAGTTTATCACCTCCTGGAATGCTGGACTGAGCCTCTAGGGGACCTATCCTAAGGCACCAACAATAGCTTCAGAGTCTCTGGAAGGATCCCTCCAGATCCAGGTCAGGGTCATCCTCCCCCTCATCATAGCTTGATAGGCACCATTGGCATTTGTTGTGCAGTCAGGACACGGGGTCTTAGCCGAGTGCCTACAGGCCACCAATGCCTTACCCACATGCCCGGTGGCTTCCTTGGAATCTTTGGGGCACTCCTCAGTCCCT
Source organism: Malaclemys terrapin pileata (assembly GCF_027887155.1). Taxonomy (NCBI): domain Eukaryota; kingdom Metazoa; phylum Chordata; order Testudines; family Emydidae; genus Malaclemys; species Malaclemys terrapin. Next base: position 103,956,569 of record NC_071508.1, read on the forward strand.
AAGGTCCCGCTCTTTCACCCGCTCCAGAGCAAGATCACTGGTCCCAATGATGGCTCCAGCTCCCAAAGCACCTCAGCTGCAAGTGATCACTGAGCCTGTTTCCTCTGGACCTATGGGGTTATTCTGACCAGATCCTCTGGTGCAATAACAGGACCCAACATTGGCACAGCAAACCACCTCTTCATCCTCTCTGGATGACTCTTCCATGCTGGAATCTTCCTCTCCCTCAATGCCCTAGGAGTTTAAGGCATATCAGGACCTCCTGAGGAATGTGGCCACTACCTTGGGCATCCAGGAAGAATTCCTGCAGGAGAAGATGCATAAGCTAATGGATATTCTCCAATCATCAGCTCCAAGGAGAGTAGCCCTCTGGATAAATTAGGCTCTCTTGGAGCCTGCACAGGCCCTCTGGAAAACTCCAGCTTCATTGTTTCCCACTGCAAAGCATTCGGAGAAGCGATACTTCATTCCCATGTAGGGTTTTGAGGGTTTCTACTCCCACCCAGCCCCTAACTCTCTGGTGATAAATGTTGCAAATGACAGAGGATGGCAGGGAAGGTATAAATCCACACCTAAGGACAAAGAGTCCAAGAGATTGAACTTGATGGAGAGAAACATTTATACCTCCTCTTCCTGCAGATGTGCATTGTGAACCAGTAAGCAACGCTCTCTTAATATGACTGGTAATTGGGCAGCGATGTCTAAGTTTGTGGACAAGTTGCCAGAAGCCTCCAGGGAAGAGTTTGAGGCATTCATTGTAGAAGACTGTTTGGTGGCCAAGACCTAGTTGCACTCTGCTCTGTTTGTGGTGAATGCCACAGCCAGAATTATGGCATTAGCTGTGACCAGGAGACTGCAGAATATGGGCATTGCACCTGAGATGCAGCAGATCAGTGAGGACTTGAATTTTGATAGGTTTTGTTTTCAGAAAAAAACTCTGCACTCTTTTAAGACTCCCAAGCTACTTTCCATTCTTTGTGAATATGCACTCCAGGCATGAAGAGATGCCACTACTGTGGTCAGCAGCAACAGCAGCAATACTGCTTGCAGTGTTTCTTCAGATAGGCCCCCTTTTCTGTAAAGCAGCGGAACTGCTCCTGGAAGGACCACAGGAGAAGGTCCTCTGGTTCTGGTTTTAACCATCTGGCTCCTTTCTCACACACACACACACACACACACCCTCTCCCCTGATATCCAGCAAGTGCCCATTTTGACTTGTGTCCAGACAAGTGATTCAGTGGTGACCTCTTCTACTCCATCGATGTAGTGAGAGATTTTTATACTGAACATTCTAGGATACCCAGCAGCAGCCTGACTGAAGTCTGCAGAAAAACCTCGGAAGGGGTTTAAATATCATAAAATTACAATTCTCTTAATTGGACATAAAAAGAGTGGTGACATCATTGAGACATCATTGTTTGCATAAAACAGTAATTAGTTTGAAGATTAAGGTTCTAATTAAGTAGAAATTAATGTTAGTTTAAATTTAGAAAATCCAACAGCAACATGGCTGACCAAAATGGCGGATATAGGGATGATGTAGTGAAAGGTTCCATCTCTGAAAGATACTGAGTGGCATAGTGGAAAATTCCATTAACTGATAGGGAATAACTCAGCAGGGAGGGATAGCTCAGTGGTTTGAGCTTTGGCCTGCTAAACCCAGGGCTGTAAGCTCAGTCCTTGAGGGGGCCATTTAGGGAACTGGGGTAAAAATCTGTCTGGGGATTGATCCTGCTTTGAGCAGGGGGTTGGACTAGATGACTTCCTGAGGTCCCTTCCAACCCTGATATTCTATGATCGTCTAAAATCCAAGATGTCGCCAGAGGTGGTGCTTTCCTACCTAAAAATAGGTCTGACATCATAGGGGAGGGGCTGGAAGCTGACTGGCTGAGCCTGAGAGAGATACCAGCATATAAGGCTGACAGCTAGCAGGCTGAACTTGTAGTGGGTTTGGGATCTCTAAGAAGAGCAGAGCTGTAAGACATCTGAGGAGAAGAACTGAAGGTTCTGAAGAGCAGCTACCTGCAAGAAGCAGCAGCAGCAGCATTCTAAGGTCACCACTGCAACAGCTTCCTAAGCAGCCCAGCCAGCAGCAGCAGTAACTGGGAAGACCGCAGCCTCAGTGGCCACAATGCTCAACATCATCATTAGCAGAGCTGACGGACCAACAGATGAATCAGAGAGAGTTTGATTGTGGGAGCGTAAGTCTGATTTTTCTTCCTATTTATTGTTAAAGAGCATATGGGTTTTGCCTGTCAATAAAGCTGGACACCTGCGTGTGAGTCAGATCTACCCTACCTATTCTGTGACAGCCTGATCAGTCCTCTATTAAATGTTAAGTATCAGTGTTAATAATTGTTTTAAATTATGAATGTGCGGCAGTGTGTCTACAGAGGCCACATATGTTACATTGTGTTAAGTATAGGGTTAGATTGTATCACTAGAACTAAAAGCCTTTGTGTATACAGGACCTCTATATGCTTGTTACATTGAAACCACTGTATTTCCTGTATGTAATCTGTCTTTTTATTTGCTGTGCTATACTACTGCATGTAATTCTACTGTGTTTTCTTATGTTCTATGCACTCTTTCTTCCTTTACTAAATTTCCTGTAACTTCTTATCTCTTTTAAATAAATATTTCTTTTGTTTTTGAAAAATTTCTGCTTGTGTATCTATCCTTAATCAGACAGTTGTATCCATGTCCTTCCAAGGGTTAGCAAGACAAGCTTGCTCTGGGGAGCCCTCTGCAGTTCAGAGAAAAGCCCCCTGGTAATACTCTGGCAATTCCTTGAGGGCGGGTCACAACCTTGTTTATCCTTTAGTTAAAATTAGACAAATCTGCAGGTAATATAATTGATGTCAAAATCTTAGGGTAACATCCCCTCTGTTCAGAAACCTACTGGCTCATTTTTACAGTGTTTGGAATTTGATTACCACAGATAACTGGATACTAAGCATTGTTAGATTGGGTTTTCTCCATCTATCCTCCACACTCCCAACCTTGTCCCTCTTCAGGGACCCCCTCTCACAAGACACTGCTCCTTGAGCAGGTTGAATCTTCACTAGCTCTATGGGCTTCAGAGAGGGTCCCCCGCAGCACTGAAGATAGGGGTTCTACTCCTTGTATTTCCTGATCCTCAAGCCTAAGGGAGGGATGAGACCTAGCCTTGACCTCCACGGCCTCAACAGATACATCAGATATGTGACATTCTCTATGGTCACCAGAGCAACCATCCTCCCTGCTTTAAGTCACAGTGACTGGTTTGCTGCCCTGAACTTTCAAAGTAGTGTCAGTACACCATGCTACCTTTTGGCCTGTCTTCCACTTCCCGAGTTTTTACCAAGTGTATGACTGTGGTAACAGCATACCTCAGGAAGAGGGGAATTGATATCTTCCCATATTTGGATGATTGATGGACAAGTCCAGAAAGGAAGTCTTCTCTCATGTTCGCTTCACACTACACCTACTCGATCATCTAGGTCTCATCCTAAACAGCAGAAAGTCAGTGTTGGTTCCAACTCAAAATTCAGTTCTCTGCGAGTTTGAGAGCATGTCTGCTGACCAAGTGATTCCAGGTGGTTCGCCACCTCTGTGTGGAACTGCGTCTCAACTTTCAATCACAGCCTGAGAGTGCTTGAGGCTGGCAGGCCACATGGCTGCATGCATACAGGTAGTCCACTATGCCAGGCTGCTCCTGTATCTTCTTCAGAGGTGGCTGAAGTTAATCTATTGTCCAATTCATCATCCCTCGGACAGGTTGGCCAACTCCTCCCACTAATTCTGGATTCATTCTGGTGGTGGACAATTCAAGACAACGTGTGCCCAGGGCCTTCCTTTCACTCAATCCCCACCAATCAGGACTATAGTCATCGATGGGTTTGGGGAGCGCATTTGGGATCAATAAAAGCTCAAGGCCAGTGATCAGAACAGCAAATTTCTCAGCATATCAATGTCTTGGCATTTCCTACCATCTACAATGCCTGTCAGACCTTTGAAGACCACATCAGGGACTCAGCGGTTCTCATACTCACTGACAATACCATTGAGATGTACTATATGAACTGAGAGGGAGAGCACATTCCAACGTTCTGTGTCAGGAGCAATCAGGCTCTGGCAGTTTTGCATTGGGGAAAAGATTACCCCTGTGGCTGATCACTTACCTGGGATCCACAATCACATGGTGGATCACCCCAGAAGAAACTTCTCCCTTGATCACAAGTGGTCTGTGAAACCCAGCATCCTGTAGTCCATTTTTGCAGTTTGAGGCATCCTGATGATTGACCTGTTCACCACGAGAGATAACAAGAAATGCCAGCTGAGATCTTAGACTGGGCTCATTGACCAATGATTTTCAACTGACTTGGGAATCCGCACTCCAGTATGCTTTTTTCCCCAAGTCTAATCATCCCATGGCTTAGGGAATCCAGAGCATGGGGTTGCATCCCTGACCATCATAGCCATTGATGGACCTATCGTCCATGAACTTATCTAATTCTTTTTAGAACCAAATTATTATTTTGGTCTTCACAGTATCTTCTGGCAATTAGTTCCAAAGGTTGACTGTGCATTGTGTGCGGCGTAGTTTCTTTTGTTTGTTTTAAATCTGCTGCCTATTCATTTAATTGGATGACCCCTGGTTCTTGTGTTATGTGAAGGGGTAACAATTATTCACTTTCTCAACACCATTCATGATGTTATAGACCTCTATCATAACCCCTTAGTCATCTCTTTCCCAAGCTGAACAGACCAGATCTTTTTTTATCTCTTCTCATATGAAAGCTGTTCCATACCCCTAATCATTTTCTTTTTTTTTGCTCTTCTCTGTACCTTTTCCAATTCTAATACATCTTTTTTGAGATGGGGTGACCAAAACTGTATGCAGTCGTCAAGGTGTGGGCATACTATGGATTGATATAATGGCATTATGATGCTTACTGTCTTGGTACTATCCCTTTCCTAATGATTCCTAACATTCTGTTAGCTTTTTGACTGCTGCTGCACATTGAAAAAATGTTTTCAGAGGGCTATCAACAATGACTCCAAGATCTTTTTCTGGAGTGGCAATAGCTAATGTAGATCCCATCATTTTGTATGTATAGTTGGGATTATGTTTTCCACTGTGCATTAACTCGCATTTATAAAAATGAATTATGAATTTCATCTGCCATTTTGTTGCCCAGTCATCCAGTTTTGTGAGATACCTTTGTGACTCTTTGCAGTCTGCTTTGAACTTAACTATCTTGAGTAATTGTTTATTGTCTGCAAACTTTGCCACATCACTGTTTACCCCTTTTCCCAGATCATTTATGAGTATGTTGAACAGGACTGGTCCCTGTACAGATACCTGGGGACACCACTATTCACCTCTCGCCATTCTGAAAACTGACCATTTATTCCCACCCTTTGTTTCCTGTCTTTTAATCAGTTGTTGATCCATGAGAGCACCTTCCCTCTTATCCCATGACTGCATTGCTTAAGAGCCTATGGTGAGGGACGTTATCAAAGGCTTTCTGAAAGTCTAAGTACACTATGCTCACTGGAAGAAGAACAGGAGTACTTGTGGCACCTTAGAGACTAACAAATTTATTAGAGCTTAAGCTTTCGTGGACTACAGCCCACTTCTTCGGATGCATATAGAATGGAACATATATTGAGGAGATATATATACACACATACAGAGAGCATAAACAGGTGGGATTTGTCTTACCAACTCTGAGAGGCCAATTAAGAGAAAAAAAAAACTTTTGAAGTGATAATCAAGATAGCCCAGTACAGACAGTTTGATAAGAAGTGTGAGCATACTTACAAGGGGAGATAGATTCAATGTTTGTAATGGCTCAGCCATTCCCAGTCCTTATTCAAACCGGAGTTGATTGTGTCTAGTTTGCATATCAATTCCAGCTCAGCAGTCTCTCGTTGGAGTCTGTTTTTGAAGTTTTTCTGTTGTAATATAGCCACCCGCAGGTCTGTCACTGAATGACCAGACAGGTTAAAGTGTTCTCCCACTGGTTTTTGAGTATTTTGATTCCTGATGTCAGATTTGTGTCCATTAATTCTTTTGCGTAGAGACTGTCCGGTTTGGCCAATGTACATGGCAGAGGGGCATTGCTGGCACATGATGGCATATATCACATTGGTAGATGTGCAGGTGAACGAGCCCCTGATGGTATGGCTGATGTGATTAGGTCCTATGATGATGTCACTTGAATAGATATGTGGACAGGGTTGGCATCGGGGTTTGTTACAAGGATAGGTTCCTGGGTTAGTGGTTTTGTTCAGTGATGTGTGGTTGCTGGTGAGTATTTGCTTTAGGTTGGGGGGTTGTCTGTAAGTGAGGACAGGTCTGTCTCCCAAGATCTGTGAGAGTAAAGGATCATCTTTCAGGATAGGTTGTAGATCTCTGATGATGCGCTGGAGAGGTTTTAGTTGGGGGCTGAAGGTGACAGCTAGTGGTGTTCTGTTATTTTCTTTGTTGGGCCTGTCTTGTAGGAGGTGACTTCTGGGTACTCGTCTGGCTCTGTCAATCTGTTTTTTCACTTCAGCAGGTGGGTATTGTAGTTTTAAGAATGCTTGATAGAGATCTTGTAGGTGCTTGTCTCTATCCGAGGGATTAGAGCAAATGCGGTTATATCTTAGAGCTTGGCTGTAGACAATGGATCGTGTGGTGTGTCCTGGATGGAAGCTGGAGGCATGTAGGTAAGTGTAGCGGTCAGTAGGTTTCCGGTATAGGGTGGCATTTATGTGACCATCGCTTATTAGCACAGTGGTGTCCAGGAAATGGACCGCTTGTGTGGATTGATCTAGGCTGAGGTTGATGGTGAGATGGAAATTATTGAAATCATGGTGAAATTCCTCAAGGGCTTCTTTTCCAGGGGTCCAGATGATGTCATCAATGTAGCGCAAGTAGAGTAGGGGCGTTAGGGGACGAGAGCTAAGGAAGTGTTGTTCTAAGTCAGCCATAAAAATGTTGGCATATTGTGGGGCCATGCGGGTACCCATAGCAGTGCCGCTGACTTGAAGGTATATATTGTCCCCAAATGTGAAATAGTTGTGGGTGAGGACAAAATCACAGAGTTCAGCCACCAGGTTAGCTGTGACATTATCAGGGATACTGTTCCTGATAGCTTGTAGTCCATCTTTGTGTGGAATATTGGTGTAGAGGGCTTCTACGTCCATAGTAGCCAGGATGGTGTTTTCTGGAAGATCACCGATGGATTGTAGTTTCCTCAGGAAGTCAGTGGTGTCTCGAAGATAGCTGGGAGTGCTGGTAGCGTAGGGTCTGAGGAGAGAGTCTACATAACCAGACAAGCCTGATGTTAGGGTGCCAATGCCTGAGATGATGGGGCATCCAGGATATCCAGGTTTATGGATCTTGGGTAGCAAATAGAATATCCCTGGTCAGGGTTCTAGGCATGTGTCTGTACAGATTTGTTCCTGTGCTTTGTCAGGGAGTTTTTTTAGCAGATGGTGTAGTTTCTTTAGGTAATCCTCAGTGGGATCAGAGGATAATGGCCTGTAGAATGTGGTGTTAGAGAGCTGTCTAGCAGCCTCTTGGTCATATTCCAATTTATTCATGATGACGACAGCACCTCCATTGTCAGCCTTTTTGATTATGATGTCAAGGTTGTTTCTGAGGCTGTAGATGGCGTTGTGTTCAGCATTGCTGAGGTTATGTGGCAAGTGATGTTGCTTTTCCACAATTTCAGCCTTTGCACGGTGACGGAAGCAATCTATGTAGAAATCTAGTCTGTTGTTTCGACCGTCCGGAGGAGTCCACGCAGAATCCTTTTTTTTTTGTAGTGCTGGTAGGGAGGATTCTGTGGGTTAGTATGCTGTTCAGAGGTATGTTGGAAATATTCTTTGAGTCGGAGACGTCGAAAGTAGGATTCTAGGTTCTGTTCCTGTTCTTCTTTCTGTGGATACAGACTAACACGGCTGCTATTCTGAAACCTGTCATTATGCTCACTGGATTATCCTTGTCCATGTTTGTTGATCCCTTGTGATTGCCTGTACCCCTGCATTCACCACTTTCACAGGATTATGATAAATTTTTCTATAAAGTATGCCTTGTGAGCTATCATTTGAAAACTCATAATTTGCTGATCATTACTGTCCTGGTAAAATATGTGTGGCAAATTGAATGTAAAGTCTTTGGCAGGAAAGAGTGTTGGCAAAAAATCTACTTATTGACAAAGAAACAGCTTGAGTTCTCACAGACTTTCTGTCTCCTGAACCTCAGCTGGAGGTGCTTCTCGAAGAAGAGAATGAAGGATGAGCAGACACCCCAAATGGTCCCTCCCTTTCCTACAGCATCCGCCACACCTGAAGAACAAAGGAAGTATTGGACTGGGAAAGGGATCCTGACTAAAAGAAATTCAGCCAGTAAGACTGCTGAAACATGAGATAAGAGAGACCTTGCTTTGAATTTACTGAGGCAACATCTACACTACAAAATTAAGTAGACTTAAGTTAGGTCGATCTACAGCCCCCACAATAATTAAATCTGCTCTTTGTGTCAACACTATGCTCTTTCTGTCAGCGGTGCACGTTCTCACCAGGAGCACTTGTGCTGATTTAAGTGGGGGCATTGTGGGGCACTGACAGCCAGAGCCTGCTGCCCCGGAGATGACAGCCAGAACGGTCAGCCCTGGGGCAGCGGTGCTCCGGGTGTCAGCCCTGCACCTGTTTGCTAGTACTAAAATTAGGCTTACCTGCCAAGATTGCCTCTGGAGCCTTTTTTTAAAATTGGCATTATATTAGATATCCCCCAGTCATCTGGTACAGAGATTAATTTAAGTGATAGGTTACGTGCCACAATTATTGGTTCTGCAATTTCATATCTGAGTTCCTTCAGAACTCTTGGGTGATTGCCATCTGGTCCTAGTGACTTATTACTGTTTAATTTTATTGATTTGTTCCAAAACCTCCTCTATAGACCCTCAAGCTGAGACAGTTCCTCAGAATTGTCACCTAAAAAGAATAGCTTTGGTGTGGGAATCTCCCTCACATCCTCTGCAGAAAAGACTGATGCAAAGAATTCATTTAGCTTCAACACAATGGTTTATCTTACTTGAGTGCTCCTTTAGCACCTTGATCATCCAGTGGCCCCACTGATTGCTTGGCAGACTTCCTACTTCTGATGCTCTTTAAAAAAATGTTGCTGTTAGTTTTTGTGTCTTTTGCTAATTGCTCTTCAAGTTCTTTTTTGAGCTTCCTAATTATACTTTTACACTTGATTTGCCAGAGTTTGTTCTTTTCTATTTTTCTTGGTAGGATTTGACATCTAATTTTAAATGATACCTTTTTGCCTCTAACCACCTCTCTTATTCTATTGTTTAGTCAGGATGGCTTTATTATTTTTTTTTTTTTTGGTCCTCTTACTATTTTTTTATTTGGGGTTTATATTTAATTTGAACTTCTTCTATGGTGTATTTTAAAAGTTTCCATGCAGCTTGCAGGCATTTCATTCTTGTGACTGTTCCTTTTAATTTCCATTTAACTAGCTTCCTCATTTTTGTGTAGTTCCCCTTTTTGAAGTTAAATGCTATTGGGATGGGCTTCTTTGATTTTTCCCCCTCCCCCAGCCCTGCACAAGGATGGTAAGTTTAATTACATTATGGTCACTATTAGAGTGGTTCAGCTATATTCACCTCTTGAACCAGATTCTGCGTGCCACTTAGGACTAAATCAAGAATTGCCTCTCCCCTTGTGGGTTCCAGGACTAGCCATTCCAACAAGCAGTCATTAATGGTGTCAAGAAATTTTATCTCTGCATCCCATCCTGAGGTGACACGTACCCAGTCAATATGGGAATAGCTGAAATCCACCATTATTATTGAGTTTTCTATTTCTGTAGCCTCTCTAATCTCCTTGAGCATTTCACAGCCACCATCACAATCCTGGTCAGTAGTATATTCCTATTGCTATACTCTTATTATTCAAGCATGGAATTTTTATCCATTGAGATTCTATGGTAGTTTGATTCATTTAAGATTTTTACTGCATTGCTGTCTTTCACAGCCAAGCGGAAGTGGTTCACAGCCAAGTGGAATATGGTTAATTGGCCTGGGAAGTCCAACCAAAACTAGCTTTCTTTCAAGACATCTTGGAGTACCTGTTACAACTTCAGTCTTCTGGTCTTGCACTTAGTTCATTGAGAGACCACTTGGCAGCGATTTTGATATTTCAACTGCCCATCCAGTGTTTTCAAACTCTGAAGCACTGAGGTTCTTAAAAGAGTCACTTGTGTCCACCTACAAGTTAAAGAGCCAATTCCTTTGTGGGGACCTTAATAGTGTCTTAGTGTCTCGTATAGGGCCTCTGTCAACTTCTTTTTCATTTTTGTGACGGAAAACTTCCTTCCTGGGGCGATAATGTCTGCAAGGAGAGTGGATAAGTTGCAGACTTTGATGGCAAAGCCTCCTTACATGCAATTTTCTAAAGACAAAGTAACCTTGTGGCCACACTCTAAGATTTTTCTCCAAAGTGGTTTCCCAGTTTCCCTTGAACCAAGCTGTATGCTGCATTCAATCCCAGAGGGTAAATCTCTTCATAAATTGTATGTCAGGTGATGTTTATCTTTTTTCTGGATAGGACCAAACCTTTCCATTCCTCATCTTGTTTGTTTGTTTCATATGCAGACCAAATGAAGGGTCAAGCAGTCTCTTCACAAACTGTCTCCAGATGGATAATATCCTGTATCATGACAGCATATGAAGTAGCCCTGGCTACACCTCCTCAAAGGGTGCAAGCTAATTCCATGAGAGCCCTGGTGATGTTGATGGTATTTCTAAGTGACATTCCTATATTGGACATTTGCAGGGCTGCCACTTGGTCCTCTGTACATACTTTTACAAACCAATGTGCCATTACTACTGCATCCAGGTCAGATGAAAACTTTGGGAAGGCAATCCTGCAGTCTCTGTTTAAATGGACCCCTAACCCCACCTCCTCTGAATACTTCCTGTGAGTCCTCTCATAGGTGCCGACTCTGTGGGTGCTCTGGGGCTGGAGCACCCACAGGGAAAAATTGGTGGGTGCTTTGAACCCACCAACAGCTAAGCTCCCCTCCTCACCCCCCCGCCTCACCTCACCTCCGCCTCCTCCCCTGAGCGCGCCGTGTTCCCACTTCTCCACCTACCTCTCAGCACTTACCACCACAAAACAGTTGTTTCACAGTGTAACAAGTTCCGTGAGGGAGTGGGGAGGAGCGGAAATGCATCGCACTTGGGGAGGAGGCAGGGAAGAGGTGGAGCCGAGGTAGGGATTTGGGGAAGGGGTTGGAATAGGGGCAGGGAGGGAGCGGAGTTGGGGTGCGGACTTTGGGGAAGGGGGTGAATGGGGGTGGGGCAGGGTAGAGTCGGGTCAGGGCCAGGGGCCGAGGGGGGTCGAGCACGCTCCGGCGCCAGCAGAAGTCAGTGCCTATGAATCCTCTCAGTAGAATACACGGCTGCATCTACTTGAAGAAGAAAAAATGATTACCTACCAATAACTGTTACCTACCTCTAACTTTGAGATGTGATGCAGACATGTATTCTGTGATCCACCTTCCATCCCCTTTTGCAGTGAGGTCTGTATTTCTGATTTTTGGTGTGAGGGGCTCAGTGTGGTGCTGCCCTTATATGGGCAGGGGAAGGGCTAGGGCTCCAAGGTGTGAGTGCCGCCCCATGGGTACTGCTAGGTAAAATTCTCTGGCTCCAATGCACTGCGTGCACGTACACCTAAGTAGAATACACATCTACAATCATATCTTGAAGAACAACGGTTACATCTAGGTAACCTTTTTTCTGATCCAGCAAACACTTACCTGTATGCTTAACTTTGCATGCTAGAGCAGCACTACAGAAGTCAATGGAACTACATAATGCATAAGTGTTTGTAGGATCTTGGTCTGAAAGTATAACTTTCTTTGAACAAGTTGTTGTTGTTTTTTAAATCTCACCTAACTTTTTTTCATTTCCTATTTGTGAGGTTGTTAATTTTAAGGGCCAAATTCTGTCCAGACTTAGACCAGTGCAATTTCATTGCTTTCAAGGTGGCTTCATGGGCATTAATGAGGATAGATTCTAATCCAGAATTTCCCCATTTTTTTTTTCCAAATAGACTGTGCTACTACTGTCTTCCAACATCACCGGTTAAAGCACTGTCCTCTTCCCCCTGGTTCCTGGTAGCTGCTTCAGTCTGGCTTTTCCAGATTGATTTAACTTCATAAACAGACAACAGTAATCAGGACAATAACAATAAGGGGGAAGAAAATGAATAAAAATATCATTTTAAAAAGTTATTTTAGATTAACCCTGTGAAGACAGTGAAGCTGGAAAAAGAAGAATCAGCAGAGGAGCCTGGCTGAAATATGTACATGCTGATTCTGAATAAGCTCAGCCAATCAGAAGCTCCTAAATCTTAACACATGTTGAATTCTTTATTGCTTTTCTTGGCAGATCATAAGAGTATACTGCAGCCTGGGATGTCACTCTCCAAGAGATGCACACCTTATTAGTGTTTAGGTATAGGCAGTCCACTAAGAGGTTTTTCAAAAGAGAAAGCAGAGACCTCGGAACTACATAACTACCTCCAGAAAACTTCAGGTCAAACCTAGAGGATTTCCAAGGAGCTGTATACTATTCCATTATCACCTGCACTTTCCAATATTTTCCCCTGTCCCAAATCTCTTTATAAAATAACAACCACCTCCAATACACTCTCCCACACGTACTCACATCCTGCTAACCTAGTCAGTTTTAGCAACAAGCTGTACTTCATCACAAACTTAATACATTGCGTACAATAAAAGGTGGCTTGGGTGACCAGGTTCAGCTATACAGACAGTGATGCTAGATGGCACTTTTCAAGTTATTAATATCCCTTTCAGTTCCCTCCAGCAACAATACATTCCCAATATGTCAAACCTCTCCTTGATGACACAATCCTCTTAGCCACAAAATCCATCTACGGGCTTTTGCCCTGTCACCAGTAACTGTACTTCTTGGTGTGCCTGGCTGGTTATTGTAATGGTTGCTAATAGGCATCACATTAGTTAAGGCTGCAAATCAGCTTCCATTATCACCTTCTGTTTCAAACAGCCAACTTTCTGAAAAGTTCATCAATGGGGCTGAAATTTCCTACACTTTATCTCTATTCAGAGGTTAATATTTTTGGAAAGGCTCAGTGAAATCTCTTCAGCTATTTTTTTCATTGTGAAAGCATGTAAACTGAATTTATTCCATGGCAAATTAATTGTTCTTTTTAAATGGCATGGGAGTAGGAATCATGCAAAATGACTAACCTTTGTCTATAATGAGTAGCATTTGCTATGGGCAGTTTGAGAAAATTTGGCTAGTTGTAGTACTAGTTGTATAACTAAGAAGGGCTAGATTGTTTCTCTAAGTCACAGCACCCGTGTTGGGTGTAGTTCAGAGCTGTAGTGCTGTATCGGGGGGCATCATATTCCAGAGAGATAGAATGCCCTCCACATCTCCCTGGAGCAGTGGGAGGGAGGAGGGTAATCTATGACATCCCTTTAAAAGATGCAACATACTCGTTAAAGTGCATGGAGGTGTAGCCATGGCTCTGCCTTCTCCCTACTCCCTTTCTTGTGACTAGTAGGGCTTGTGCAGTACTGAGTGCTGGCGCCGCAATCCTGGATCACAAATATATGAGCCACACAAGAAGGGTGTGATGCCCCTTGCTCCCTCCTTTTCCCCTGCCCCAGCTCCACTACACAGCTGGTTAGAGGGGGCTATAATCTAGCTCTAATTTATTTACTGTTGTCTTAAATTTCCCCCTCTCTTCCCCCACAAACGCACTTGAAATTATCCACTAACTTTGGGTAACTTTTGCTGGCCTGGGAAACTTAACAAGGAAGGCACAAATTGTGTGGTAGGTAGATTTTCCAGAATTGTCCCAGTTAATAAAAATCCTTTAATCTTCAGAATAACATAGGATTGTTTCTTGGATCCTTCTACGGTTTCTGTCCACAAGTGGAAGGAGCCCATTTTCAGTGTCTCTCTCTTTCCAACAATGATCTCTATTCAGTTTCATTTCACCATTCCTTGGACTTGTTCTTGCTGAGAAACCTGGGCTAAATTATGCAGCCTTTTTCCTTTCAAGGAGAATAATACATTCCCCAGCTGCTGCTTTCAGCTAATGGTCACACGGAGTTCTAAACCACTGCTAGAAATTAGGTTTTGTATAAATGAATATTCTGTGCAAAAAGCTACATTAACCCGTCGTGCTGGGATTCACTACATCAACAAAAGGTTGAAATACTCTGCATGCCATTGAAGTCAATTTACAGCAGCTGAGGATCTGCCCTGTCCTTGCTAAGCAACCTAAAAAGCTCCTCTGCAGAGCCCCACTGGCTGCAGCTCATCTCTTGTATAATTTCATAGCTGGAAACAGAACCCTGATATCCTGAGCCTCAGGTGTGTAGTTTAGCTTCCTTGCTCCTCTATATAAATATCAATATTTGCCCTGGTTGTGATATGAATATGATGAAACCCAGACTTTTTCAATTCTGGCAAATTAATCATGTAAACTCTTAGTTTGTATCTATCACGAAGACACCACTGATATGGCCGCTGATGTAGCATGATATGTTTTCCAAATTGTGTCTAATTTTTGTAGTAGAATATGTCTATACTGTGGTTGAACAGCTTCTTAGTGTCATACTACAAACTTTCGAGCATTATTTCTTTCCAGGTCCCAGGCAACATGATGGGAGAATTTCACTTAAATATAGCATTGCTCTGCCAAGTTTTTCCCTCTAGCTGTTGGGTGAAGCGCTGGCATTTTGGCAAACAAAGGTCGGATTAATAACGAGAGGGCAACTGTGTATGAATCTGTCTCCATTTATCAAGACTCAGAGAAGTGCTCATGGATATTTTTTTAATTGAAAACAGGATGCAAAAATCTTCAAACAAGTTGAGAAACTGAAGTAATTTTTTTTATTTTAGGTTAAAAGTTTTTATTGGATTTTATACAAGCACATGAAGCGCATATGCAGCTCCTCCAAAAAATGAACGGAAGGGGGTGAGAAAGGAAGATGCAAAGAAGAAAGGTGGATCACAGGATTTGGTGACTGAAGAGCACATAAGGTTGAAGTGTGATCCCGGGGTTTACAATATAATGAATCATTAACATCCATATTGAGGAATAAAGAAAATCTGCTTTCAAATAGAATCAGTTAAATATTTAGTATGCACTCCTTTCCAAGGAAGCCAAATCACAAAATTCACACATCCAGTACACTATAGGTAGGGATGTTGAAGTCTCCAATTGCCCACCATATCAGACACTTGGAAAATGAAGGAAAACCTAGAAAACTTTTCCCAAAATCCTTTACGTAGGGAGTATTTCCACAGCACATTTATCAGTGTGCCTCCTGGAATCTGACAGTAACAGCTGGCACTGGTGTCTTTAATGGTCTTACACATTCTTCTTGTTGGAGGCCAATGGAGATGGTTTTTCTGTTGTATAAAGTCCAGGGGGGATCTTTTAATAGTAAAACCAAACATAGATCATAGAGTGTATGAGACTGTAAACTTCAGGTCTCTGCCCTATATTGTTTTGAAAAGCTCTATAAGGAATTCATAAAGCTGCTTAAACAATTTAAAGTTGTGTTCTTGGGCACCCAACAACATTACTATAAAGTGTATTTAATACATCATGTGACTAATGCTATATAAATCAATAAATTATATAATGGGATTAGGTAAAATCTCTTTAAAGAGAACAAGAACTCTTTCATCAGACAAAAAGTCTGGTTTAAAGACAAAATTATTTCATTTACAGGCTGGGAGAAGAAGAGCTCAACCCAACTGTAAACACTTTCCAGCTGCTCTTCCTCTTCCTAGTTAATTATGCATTACCTTATTTAAACAGGCAGAATCTTTTCAGAAGCCTCATATTAGCATTTAAAACAAACCACCAACTAGTTCATATTCGAACTGCATTTCAACAAGTTTGTCTTGTGTGACTAGAAACCCTACCCCTCAACTGAGCTATTCCTACATTAAAGTGTAGCTTTCTTCTAAGCTGCTTACAGGAACCAAGATTTCCATGTGTTCTGAATGCAACTTTATAGTAGACTCCAATTGAGTTCAAAACATGTCTCTGGCTTGTAACCATTCCTGGTCACAAGGACTCCTTCTTGGGGTAGGTCTTATTACATTCTGGTGACATCTTAAGCAAGACATGGGTATTCATGAATCCCTTTTTCCTCTCTAAAATCACCAGAATCTGTCCTTTACTCAATATCTTCACTGCTAACGCTCTTGGTCATCTCTCAGCTTTTCTTCTCCATCTGTCAGTGTATCCAAAACACTGACACTAACATCATTTTCTTCATTCTTTGCTCTTAAACCTCTTACTGGCTTCCTATTTACTGCATGCTATTCAAGCTCTTCAACATTACCTCCAAGACCCTACATAATATTCCCCCTCTCTCATCTCAGCTTTCTCCCTCTCTCAGTCCCTTAATTCCTCCCAATCCCTTTTACCCCTATCTCTTTCTTCCACTCTGGGTATTGTACCTTCATGCTACCCCTTACATTTAAAACGTTCTCCCTTTCCTTGTTTGCAAATGATCCCTCTCCTTCAAGTCCCTCACTCTACAGTCATGACTGACATAGCAAAAATGAGTGACTTGAATCTAATGTTCACTGGAGTTAAATACTAACATGAGAAATGAAGATTCTAATGGTACTGAAGGCTTTGTTTTATGCTCATTCATAACATAACAAGCAGCTGCACGGTAACTGTTGTGTCTTCAAGTGCCACCCATCTTATACTGTGTTTTGTGTACAATAATGGCAATAACAGTGAGCAGGCTAATGGATGAGTACAAAGGACACACTGATGAAAGAAAGGCATGATACCTGTCATTTCAAGGAAGCTTCTACAGGAAGGAGTGCTGCTATTCAGAAGATTCATCTATGAAGTTTCATTTTGTGGCCAATAAAAAACAATGATAATATGTGAATGTGCTATTTGTTCACATATTTATTCTGAAATCTTGAATACATGTTTTCCTATTCACTGCCCAGAATCTTTCTTGGTTCAAGTTAGCAGAGGGTTGGTTTATATATAGGAACAGATTTTTTTTTATTCCCTTGCTCAGGATGAATAGTACCGTACATCACTAGAAATCAATGAGGGTCACTTGTGAAGATAAGGTACCACATATCAAGCATAAGTGTATGGGAATCTGGCCCATAGCTATTTATGTGAACACCTTCAAATGCACTGTAGATTTTAGCCTGACTGTGCTAATTATTTGTGGCATAGCTACATGCATGTGGATGCAGCCAATAAAAAAAAACATTTTTTTAAATAAGAAAGCAATTATAGTGTTATAGAGGATACTAGAAAACTTTCATTACAATATTTTCTAGAACGTGAGTACCACTAATATTTTATATTTCTATAACACCTTTGAGCCTGGAGGATCCAAACGCACTTCATCAACCATATTTCAGTTCCATGTGTGTGCAGACAATTTATTCACAAATATTTACATTACACACATGAGAAACATGCTGAGTTTCATCTAATGAGGAGAATTATTCAAAATGATAAGAAAAACTTTAAAAACATCAGCGAAGATGGATTATTTAATGCATCCATTGGTTGTTGCACCCGAAGCTAGCTTTCCATTATAAGCCAAAATTAAATCAAGCTGCCTTACCTTTCACCTGTGTGATCCTATTACAGGGTAGAATTTTTATGAAGAGTTTGAAGCAAATTGGACAAGGCATTTTGGAGACAGAAGTGCTTTAAAAAAAAAGGAGGTATTTGAATTTCTTGAAAAGTTTCCTAATATTTTTGGCTTGTAATAGCTCAAAAAAGGTTTGGCCAAGCAGCCCCATATTTGTTTTAGTCTGATGGCCCTGGAAAGAACTAGTGCCTTTAATGGTTTTGGAAAGCTGAAAGTTAGGGTTTTGTGGGGGATGGTGGGAGGTTGAGATTTTAGATAAGACATTGCAGGAAACCTGTCTGGTCCCATGACGATATTATCATACCTGCATGGAATGATGCAGGCTTTACAATACCTCTCTGTTCTCTGGCAGCACTTCAGAGGTCTCAATAAGCCAAAGTAACAACCTAAGGCCGCACAAGAGCAGCCAGGCCAGATGCACATTAAGACATGCACACTGCCAGTTTATTGGCTTCTTAAAGCCTGCATCTCAGCAGCCATATCATACATGTCTTAGGGCCATTGCAGACTTCCAAAGGCCCACATTGGTGCTGCTACGCAATGTGAACCTTATGTTGTAGATGAACCTTTTAAGACCCCTGCCAAGGCCAGTGTGGCTTGAGTGCCTTCAGATGTCAGCATCAGCTAGCAGCAAACTTTCATAGTAAAGCTAAGTACGTTTAAATCCATGTCTCCAAGCTTCAGTATTAACTGACTTTTATTAGTGGGATAATACCGCATCAATACTGAAAGGATATCTAGACCAATACATATGTCTCTTGAAACCTATGGATACACGAAAGTGTGAGATGCATTCTTACAAAACTTAGTCAAAACTTAAAGATATACCCAACACAAAAAACCTTCAGTAACTGGAGTTAAAGTTGATATTAAGCACCTGTAAAGTCAGCATCGTAGGAGTAACTGCACATGAATTTCTGTGGTCAGCAGTTAAGACATGATCCCACCCTGAAATATCTTGGTGTGACATTACATCACATACCGCCATCACCTGTAAAGATGCACATAAATCTCATTCAGAAACTCACAGTAATGACCTGGGGAGCTGCTGTAAAAACCTCTACAGACCTCCTCACTAGCCCTTGTATCCTTGAGGAGTGGCAGAAGCCCCCAAATGTGGGGGGGGGCCAGCAGAGGGGAAATTATTTTTTTTTTAGTGACCCAGCCACTCCCAGTCTTTATTCAGGCCTAATTTGATGGTGTCGAGTTTGCAAATTAATTCCAGTTCTGCAGTTTCTCGTTGAAGTCTGTTTTTGAAGTTTTTTTGTTGAAGAATGGCCACTTTTAAGTCAGTTATTGAGTGTCCAGGGAGACTGAGTGTCCAGGGATAATTTTCCCTCTGTTGATATTCACCCCTTCTTGTCAACTGTTGGGAATGGGCCACATCCACGCTAAGTGAATTGGCCTTGTTAGCACTGACCCTGCACTTGGTAAAGCAACTCCCATCTTTTCATGTTCTGTATATTTATACCTGCCTACTTTTTTTCACTCCATGCATTTGATGAAGTGGGTTATAGCCCACGAAAGCTTATGCCCAAATAAATTTGTTCGTCTCTAAGGTGCCACAAGGACTCCTCGTTGCTTTTACTGATACAGAGTAACATGGCTACCACTCTGAAACCTGAGCAGGGCATGTTATATGTTTATAGCCAATCCTATTCTGTTTTATAGCTAAACTTAATTCCATACTGCACATGCAAAACAATGATCTTTTAACTAAAAAATAACTCCTAGTGGCAGTTTTTTTCCAAATAGGCAAGAGATCCTCCCTCATTGAGAACCAGCAGATATTTCCATCTTTTAAAGTTCATAGTTTAAGCTATCCCTGTACAAATAGGGAGGGGAGCACCTTCAGCTGCTTTTAAAGCCATATTAATCTCACACATGGATAACTTTAAAACACCCACCCGCATGAATTTCATTCATTCATTTAAAAAATTATCCTTCCAGATTTCCAGCATTCAAATATAGAAAGTTTCAAATCAAAAAAAGAATGTTTTGAGATAGATATAAGTATATATGAAGCCATGGGAGGGTATAGAAAGAAATCTACATGTAGCCTTAACAAAAGCAAATGCTACCCTAGAGAATTGTTCTTTCAACAGCAGACTGACTTCTGAGCCCAGATGTGCTATCAACATTCCAGTACAGAAGTCCTCGGAGGAGGGACAAGAAAAATGCAGTTCATATAATAAGCTCTCTTGTGCAACAAACAATAGAAAAAAATGTAGGGCAAAATATCCATTGACTTCTGCGAAATTATGCTGTGGCATTATATATTTTTGGCATTATATATATATATATATATGTGGATTTTATATAATTAAACTTCTAGATTAAATATATTGAAATGGGGAAAAGCAGAGTTGAACAGAAAAGTATGTGTCTGAGAGAGGGGATGGAGGGAGCAGTCATCAGATCCCCTGCAGTGAGAACAGCATCAGTATACTGTATATGTTTAATTGTCATGATATTAATGGCCTTCTAGTATTCTAGGGGCCGGCTTTTAGGTGTCTAAAAATAATCCAAAACCTTCTTTCTTTTTGAGTACTGCAAGTTGCCTATATCACCACCCCTGGGATGTAACCATAACCTTTCAATCCCAGTGAACTGCAAACAAGAGAGATTTTGTTTATATGGGAGAAAATGTTCTGCCAAAGGGGAACTCATATTACCCCTAAGAATAGTGCTTTTATGCTCCCATATATATGCTGCTTCAGCTGCCCGTGTGTTTTTCTGATGTATTACAAAAAATAAAAAGACACTTTAATCCCATATTTTTTAAATCATATTGAAAATAAAGCTAAATAAAGGCCCAAATTAAAATCTATCTATGACAAATTTAAAAAAAAGAAGAAAAACTGGATCTGATTAAGTGTAGCAAAAAAGCTATTCCCATACCACATAATAGAGATCCCTTTTTACAATAAATACTTTTATTAAACTTGCTCTTTATGGAAGGTTTTATGAAGGTCGGAGTTTCTCCGAAGTAATTAGCACGGTTGAAATCTGACTATTTTAGTTGGACTCAGTGTCTGGTGCTGGTTTAAACAGAAAAATGCACTGTTAAAGATATCTTTTTTTAAGCTGCAGTGTTTTATAACTATGGTTGCTGGCTATTCATTTTTGTATGTGTGTTGACAGATTATTTTTACAGAGATAATTTGCATTGCAACTGTGTCATAAAAATGGCAATATCATAGAACTATTCCTTTTTGACCAAGCTGGTAATTCTCTTAACTCACCACTTTTCACTGGCTTTTGCTTTGTTCAGACATTATTTGAAACCTTTCTATTATTTTCTACCTAAACGTCTGGGTAAAACAATTGGATTTCAGCAGTTAGGTTGCATTTGCCTTGAAAAAACTTAGAAAAATTCCCCAGTGTTGCTCTAGCAGCTGTAGTTGTGCTGTGGTGTATTGGAAATGGTATTAAAAATGACAAGCGATCGTTTTAAATGTGAAGGATTTCCTGGTTCTGTTTGCAGGTGGCTCCGAGGAAGCCATGTGATCTGAGTCATCTGAGCCAGCCTAGAGAAAGGTAGGGTGAATTGGACCTTTCTGTTTTTATGGAGCAGCCTGCTTTCTCTCTCTCTGCTTTGCGATTCTTATGTGTTATTCTGAATTCTAACAAATAAAGTATTGTTACATTGCAATCTTCCAGCAAGAGTATTTATCTAACGTCTCTGTATATATGCCATAACAGTAGTGCTACTGTAGTTCTTTCAGCATCATTTTTACCACAGAGTCAGCTAACACTGCTTAGAGCAGGTCTAAGTGACCTGTAATAAAAACACCAGAAGATGATCTATGCTAGAACTCACTCCATGGGTAGCACTTGTGGCGCTGTACCCGAGTGACTGTGGAAGGTTTTCAGAAAATCAGCAGAGTAGACAAGGTTTCATCCAGGGAGGAGCGGCGCAGCCCAGTCTAGCCCCGCCCAAGCAGCTAACTCCGGTACCCCTGGCCCCAGCGGATCTGGCTCGGCTCGGCTCCGGCCCGGCCCCCCGGCTCAGCTCCAGCCACCGAGCGGCTCCGGGCTGGACCCAAGCCCCGCAACCCCGGCTGGAGCTCCGGCGGGAGCACAGCCCAATTCCTGGGGCGGGGCTTGTGGCAAGCTCTGCCTCCAGGAATCGGGCCCCGCTCTTGCTAAAACCAGCCCTGAATAAAAGTATTTGCATAACTGTTCAGATGCTTCTTAATAACTATATAGTGAATGTGCAAATGCCTGTATTCGCTCTGGTTGTTGTAATTTCTCTGCTCTGATTGGGTCTGTGACGGGTTGGATCACAGAAAACCTCTTGGGAGCTGCCACCTGATGTGCCAAGACTACTTCTATCCCTCTTTTCCCTGCCAACTCAGGACTCCAGCACCCTGTCTTGCTGAGCCAGACACTCCCATCTGCTCCAACAAAGACCCAGGGTCTGAATTACTTGCCCCAAAGCTGCAGGTTTACCTGAAAGCAGCTAGCAGAAGTGTGCTTGTCTTTAACACTCAGATGCCCAACTCTAGGGTTACCATATCTCATAAATAAAAAAAGAGGACCCTCCACGGGCCCTGGCCCCGCCCATTTCCCCACCCGTAGCCCCACCCCAACTCCACCCCTCCCCCCCGCCCTAACTCCGCCCCCTCCTCCCTCCCACTCCCAGCCAGGGGGAAAGGGCTGCCCCAGCGCTACTGGCTTCAGGGTTTGCCGGGCAGCCCCCAGACCCTGCGCCCCCAGCCGGTGCTTCCCCAGCGCAGCTGGAGCCCGGGAGGGGAAGCGCCCAGCCGGGGGCGCAGGGTCTGGAGGCTGCCCGGCAAACCGTGAAGCTGGTAGCGCTCGGGCTTTGGGCAGCCCCTATGCCTCTGGACCCTGCGCCCCCAGCCGGGCACTTCCCCTCCCAGGCTCCGGCGGCGCAGGGTCCGGAGGCACGGGGGCTGCCCGAAGCCGGTAGCTCTCGGGCAGCCCGGCTCTTAAACAGAGCCGAAGAGGAGCAGAGCCTCCAGCCGTGGCGGCTCTGCTCCTCCCCGACTCTTCGGCTCTGTTTAGGAGCCGGGCTGCCCGAGCGCTACCGGCTTCGGGCAGCCCCGGTGCCTCCGGACCCTGCGCCGCCGGAGCCCGGGCGGGGAAGTGCCCGGCTGGGGGCGCAGGGTCTGGAGGCACGGGGGCTGCCCGAAGCCGGTAGCTCTCAGGCAGCCTGGCTCTTAAACAGAGCCGAAGAGTAGGGGAAGAACAGAGCCACCATTTTCCCGGACATGTTCGGCTTTTTGGCAATTCCCCCCGGACGGGGGTTTGACTGCCGAAAAGCCGGACATGTCTGGGAAAAAGAGGACATATGGTAACTCTACCCAACTCCCAATGGCGTCTAAACCCAAATAAATCCATTTTACCCTGCATAAAGCTTGTACAGGGTAAACTCAGAAATTGTTCGCCCTCTATAACACTGATTGAGAGATATGCACAGTTGTTTGCTCCCCCAGGTATTAATACATACTCTGACTTAATTAATAAGTAAAAAGTGATTTTATTAAATACAGAAAGTAGGATTTAAGTGGTTCCAAGTAGTAACAGACAGAACAAAGTAAGTCACCAAGCAAAATAAAATAAAATGTGCAAACCTATGTCTAATCGAACTGAATACAGATAAGATCCTCACCAGTTCCAGAATGCTCCCTTTTATGACTAATCTCCTTTTAGCCGGGTCCAGCAATCACTCTCACCCCCTGTAGTTACTGTCCTTTGTTCCAGTTTCTTTCAAGTATCCTGGAGGGTGAAGAGGCTCTCTCTTTAGCCAGCTGAAGACAAAATGGAGGGGTCTCCCATGGGTTTAAATAGACTTTCTCTTGTGGGTGGAGACCTCCTCACTCCTATGCAAAGTCCAGCTCCAAGATGGAGTTTTGGAGTCACCTGGGCAAGTCACATGTCCATGCATGACTCACATCTTTACAGGCAGAAGCCATTGTCCACATGGTATCTTGTATGTCTCCAGGAAGACTTCTTATGTGGATTAGAGCATTCCAAGATGCATTGTTCCCCAAGTGCTTCCTGATTGGGTACTTAACCTTGCGAATTCCTTCCTAAAGAAGCTGACCAAATGTCTCACAAAGCAAGCAAGTATACAGCCCATATTCTTAACCTCAAGTAGAAAATGAAATATGTGTACAAATAGGATAAATAGATATAGTAGACCATAACCTTTACAGAGATATGTTACATGGCACAGGCAGCACAAAACATATTCCAGTTATGTCATATTCCCATAAAGCCTTATGGGATACAGCGTCACAGGGTCCTCGACTCAGAATTGTGATGCTGCTTGACACAGATGCCACCTGTTTCCCACTCTATTCAGCTGAATTTCAATACTAAAAATGTCAATAAAATAAAAATAACTTGAGGATAGTTCCTGTTGATTCAAAAATAGCCATATTATGTGTGACTAAAAGCCTTCGCCATCAACCTTGGAATTTTCTTACAATATATACTGTAATAGTAGCCAAGTGGCAGGACTATAACCTTTTGTAACCCTTGTCATATGAGTGACCAGGAAATAAAAGCCAGTCTTTTACAAATCACACTTTATTACAAGTATCTCATCCTTCAGCCTCCAAGCTTATTCAGCCCTGGATCTGGATACTGCTTTGCACAGAGGAAGGAACCTCAAGTTATGATTATAATTTATTCTGTGAAATCCATATTTACTAGAGATAGAATCCAAATTCCACCCTCATTTACACTGGTGTAGTTCCATTGATTTCAACCCGATTGCACATGGATGTCAGCAGAATATAGCCCAAGCCATATAGAAAGGAATTTAAACACACAAGGCCAGATCTTCAGCTGGTGTAGATCAGCGTATTGCCATTGAAGTCAATGGAGCTACCCCAATTTACACAAGCTGAGGATCAGACACAGAGTTTATTTGGGATACATAAAAATAAAATAAGAGCTTTACTAAAAGTATGGAAATGCTAGTATTTATTTACTTTTGATAGCACTAAAAATAATGATCTGATTAATAACTGCTGAATTACAATGGAAACTCTCTTGAAGTGGTCTTGACACTCACATTAACCCCTCGTGAATTCTGCATGCTTAAGCTTTTCACAGTAAGGGCCACATTTTCAAAAACAGCTTTTCCTGTGCAGGGTTTTGTGCTCAATCATTTGCAAGTGTAAACTGAGTAGTTAGACATGTAGCTACTCCATTAACTTGTACCATTCTCAGCTACATTCTGAGTACCCACCACTGCGCTTGCAGTGGTGCGAGCTACAGGAGCTAATAAGGTGTGAAATTCCCCCTGGAATAGGCCAGCACTGGGACTATGCACTAAGTCTAATTTTTAATCCCTGTTGTTAGTTATTACAGTTTTTTCATTTATAACAGATGTTTGTAACAGATGTTTGCAATCAGTATTCTGTTTATGGTAATTTAGTCTGCCTGAATACTTCAAATTAAATGAGTCAGTAGAGGAGGACATAGATTGCAGTCTGGCTTTGTTTAATATGTGCATTTAAATAAGATGCTTATGCTTCTGTATTGTGTTTTTGTCTAACAGTTTGTATTCATACTTTGGTTTATAAATCTCTCTGGCTGCACTTTTGATCTGAGACAGCCAGGGTTGGGGGTGGGCGTTGTTTTGTTATTTTGTGTGTCCCTGTAAGCTGAGTGCATTAGGGTTTCATGTCCTCACATACCCTTGCAAGCTTTCTGTTCCCAAACTGCATATCTGTGACATATCATGAGAGAAAACATTGCAGTAGGATTTCCAATTCTAATACTATAAAAATGCTCAGTCTTGTGATACTTCAATGAGATGAGAGACACCAGAGATTTCTAACGTAAAAGCAGAATTATTTCAAAGCTGGTTCAGTTTGGGGTTGTTAATTTAAAAACAAACAAATGAAACACTGGATCGAAGTGAACAGAGCTCTTCACAGAGAATTTCTCTTGTGCTACGCTAACTTTGCGATTCAGGGAAAAAAATAAAACTCTTATTATTGAACTATGTATATAGGTGTCTGTATCAATATAGGTATGAATATGGCCCTGATGTTGCAATCTGATCCATGACCCCTGCATCAAGGCAGTCCTGGACAACTCCTCTGACTTCAGGGACAGGGCCAGATGAAAGAATTTTGGGGTCCTGTGCACTGTGGAAATTGTCCATCCCCCCCACTTTCTCTGCTTAGTGGATTTGATAATAAAGGGACTTGGGGATGGGTAGCATTTGCAATGTATCATATCAATGGACAGGAGAACTTCTAGGGACCAGAAGAGAAAGGTGGACAGTGCCAGTAGCAAGGGAGGGAAACACTCACCAAGGGACAATAGCTAGCCCCCTCAGTGGCGCTGGAACATTTTTAGTCATGGGGTGCTGAAAGCCAGCCCCCTTACCCTTATCTGCGGCCACCCCCCACCCCACCCCGAGCTGAGGCTGGGAGCAGGGCTGTGTCTCCAGGAGGGGGGACCTGGAGAGCGGTAAGGGGACTGAGGCCATGGCTACAGCAGGGGGTGGGCATGGGGCCAGGAGACGGCAGCTGGGACCCCACTTTTGGGGCCAGGAGCAGAGCCCTGGCCATGGGGCTGGGTGTGGGATCCTAGGAGTGAAGCCCTGGGAGCAGGGGGCCAGGTATGGAACTCCATGAGCAAAGTCCTGGAAGCAAGGGGTGGGGCTGGGCATGGGGCCAGCGGCCGGTGAGCCAGTGGCCAGGAGCAGAGCCCCAGAAACGGGGCTGGGGCACAGGGCCAGCGGCTAGAGAGCAGGGACCATGGCCAGGACCTGAGCCCCAGGTGTAGGGCCAGGGAGCAGAGCCTTGGGTGGAGGGCTGGGAGCAGGGCCCTGGGCGTGGAGCCAGCCCTGGGGAATGGGGTGCAGGGCCAGCCCCCAGGACCCAAGCTGGGGAGTGGAGCCCTGGGCATGGAACCAGCAGCCCCACATAAAACCTGAGGGTGCTGCAGCATCTGCTGCACCCCTACTTCCCACACCCATGTCCTCCCGGGAGTCTCTGGCACCCCTTGGACATGGCCTTCAGACTGGTTGCTCAAGAATGAGCTGCAGGTACAATCTGATGCCTTGGAAGGTATAGGTGTTGGGGTGCTTTCAAAGTAAGTAGTGTGCATAGAGGTGGCTAGAAAGCTGTGTATGGCTCAGGGTATCACCGGGACATTGCCTTCCTTGAGGGTTTTTTTTTTCTCTCCCTCCTGTACTGGTGGCAGTTACTAGTTGGGGAGAACTTTCAGTCTATTTCTGATGTGGAAACTAATTTGTGGTCCTTATTGTAAATAGACAGTTGACTAAGACTGCTCAGGTAACGAGGCTGACGAAAGTCTTTGTTTTTATACTGTCTGCGGTTTAACATCTTTTTCCACACAGTGCATGCCCTGGGAATAGATAAGGGCATTGCTGATGCTCTCTCAATTTCAGGGCATCAGATGCCAGGAACTCAGCTCACTGGCCAGCAGGGATCTGCAGGCCAGCCATTCAGAGTTCATGAATTTAGGGCACTGGAAGGGCTTCATTGTGTGTAGCCCATACCAACACACCAGGTGGCTCAATATGTGGTGCATTTGACCAACTGTGGGTGGGCTCCCTCCACTATCTCTGGCTGGCTAGTGGGCCTATCCTCCTGCAGTTTAGCAGGTATCCCAGACCCATGTGGGCATTTTATAGTGAGAAATTCTTAGGGTGGTCCAGGAGGGTTGGGCATCAGAGGGACAACAGATTACCCATAACACTGAAACCCTGACAGAGATGTCAAAGGCTCTGCCTGGGCTGCAGCTCTGGGTGGGATGCCATGTTATTTAAGGTGGCATTTGTTGTTGCCTTTTTTGTGCTTTGGGAGAGTGAGTGAGCTGGCACTGATGGCAGCTTCAGACAGGTCCCAGAATGCATTAAACATAACAGATGTGCAACTGTCTACAGGAGCAGTGTGCCTGCACACAAGATACCCAAAAACAGACCAGAAGGAAAGCAGGGGGAGCTTATGTTGTGTTGGGGACATGTGCGGATGAGCACTCATGCCCCATAAAGTGATAAGAACCTCACTAAAAGTCTGGGGCCTGCAGCCAGTTCTGCTGCTCATACACAGTGATAGCAGCTCCCTGACAAGGTACCAATTCAACATGGTGCTGAGAAAAACCTTCTGCTACTGCAGTCTTAACCCAGGTAAATTTGGTACTCATTCTTTCAGGATTGGGGCAGCAACATCAACAGTTGCAGAGGGTTTTGGCCTACAGCGGGTGCAGGCAATAGGTCACTGGAAATCAAGATGCTACAGGACTTATGTCTGCACCAAAGAAAAGATGGCAAGAAATGACAAAACGTAACTAACCCAACGTGCTTGTTTGTTTCAGAAGCTATCTAGAGCACATGCAAGGTTTGGATTTGCAGGCACTCTATAGTGTATTGGGCCTATGAGAGCAGCCAGGTCTCAGCTGGACTTCAGGGCTGAAGCTGTTCATATCCAGAAGAAACATGCAGTAGGATCAGCTCATGCCACTTTTGACTCACTGACAGGCAAGGGCTGTGAGCAGACCCAGGCCGTGTGAACAATGCTAGAAAGAAACTAAATAAGGGGGGTCATCAAGATATTCCTGGAGAAAGGGGGTTTAGTGATACAGCCCAGGGACATCCGTTACAATTGGCTAGAAGTTTTCAGGGATGATGGTGTACATGTCAGACAGAGGTCCTGACATACAGCTATGGCATGTGCAGCCATGGATTGGGCAGGTATTGTGATTCTGGCTGAAGAGGGACCAAGCTAGTCACTGGCACCCCCTGTGGCTGGTTTCCAGTGTGGTTAAGAGAATAAAATGAAGGTAAAAAGATCTTGGATTTTGGTGATAGACCTTGGGCTTAGGGTGACCAGATGTCCCGATTTTATAGGGACAGTCCTGATTTTGGTGTCTTTTTCTTATATAGGATCCTATTACCCCCCCACCCCTGTCCCAATTTTTCACACTTGCTGCCTGGTCACCCTACTGGGGCTCATGTGATATGGTGAGACCTTGTGGCCTTAATGGGCTGTCAGACCTTGTGATCCTCACATGCCATGGTCCCCAACCTGCTGCACCCTCTGTCCGCCTCCCCCCCCCCCCCCCTCATGACAGGGATGATGCTAAGATTCAGAAAGAGCCAATTCCTTTGACATATGCTGACGAGAGCCTTCCCCGCATTATGGGTTATATGGTAAGGAGCCCTGTAATCCCCATACTGGAACCTTACATTCCTGGTATAGGAGAGTATGGGTGATAGGCGGGTAGCACCCCTCTGTTAGAGGGCTTTCCCTCAACCCTCCCACTTCCCTGGTTCTTGTCATGCAGGCAGCAAGAAGCAAAAGACCAGAAGTCTGAAGTGCAGACAACACAATGTTTATTGGGGTTAATTTCCAAGCAAGAATATTCTGAAGTCCTTCACACCAGTCAGTCTTATCTCTATATGCCGATAGAGTCTGTTCCCCAGTGTTCCCAGCTCTGATGCCACAGAGCATTCACCCCGTGTCCCCCTTCCCAGCTCTGACACTGCAGAGCCTTGCTTGTGTTCCTGTTCCCCCCCCTTAGCAAGCATGATTCCAATTTCCCTTTCCTCCTTCCTGTTTGACCCCAGTTTATATAGTAATGTTCTCAGCTATACCTTAATCATTTTATTGAAATTTAACCAACCAATCCTAACATTGTAACAATTCTTTAACCAATTATATCCCCACTACCCTCATTAACTTATACCTAGCAAAATTATACAGCATATAGAAACAATTAGAAAAATCAGACAGATTAACAATAGAAAAGTGGAGGCCATAAAGAAAACATACAGAAATGAGGGTTTCACAACCATTGATAAGTGATTTCTTGCCAAACAGGATGCTATCTTAAGATCTGTTTCTTTATCTGGTGGTGATGGACACTATCAGGAGACGATCATCTTCCTAACAGCCCAATACCACCTTATTTCCATGTGACTGGTTTGGGATGTGACTCTAGGCTTCCCAGCTTATGGCTGGCCCTGCTACTTAGCCAAAGGCCTTAACCCTAGAACAAGGCCTCAGACTATCCTAGTGAGAGAAGGCCCATACACAGGCAGACTATGATTTTGATTCTTTGTTTTATACCTCTATAATTAACTAAGTGATAAAAATACACCTAAGTTCTTAAAGTATAGGCCTTTACAGGCAGGCCTGAATACCTATATTCTAACACCCTCCCTTGGGTTAAAGTTTAATAGTTAACTATTCTATTTAATATCTATAAAACAGTGAGAATGCAGCTCAATCTCCCATACCTATGTTGGCTCTGCAGTACTAACATGATTAAAAAGCAGTTTGCACCATGTTTTTCTGACTGCAGTCAGCAGACTTCGAATACAAAGACAACTGGATAGTGATGACATTCATTGGAGCAATTTCTTCCAATCTTTACACGCCAGATAATGACACCAAAAGTACTTGGTTCCAATAGCAATAATTTAGTGACTGCCAGTGCAAGTGCCCATGTGTCCAGGGATGGTATCACTCAACAGTAGAGTCTGAATTATAGAGAGGAAAGGTCAGTACATTTGAGATAAAAGAAAACGTATATACACCCAAAAGCAGTTGCTGTGAAGGAATGTGTTGAGTGACAATGCTGAAAGGCAAGAGATCTATTCTACATTTTTTTTTTCTCCTTCTTTCAGCTGTTGGCTGAACAACCCATGCAGACAGCCTGTCTGCTGAAAGACCAAGGATTTTACTGTGGGAGCTTCCATACACAGGAAAAGTATCAATGTTAGCTATTGGATTTTGCAATGCTTTATACTTTTCAAATGGGGCATGCTGGATTTAAATGTTGATCATTAGTCTGCACCATGATTTGGGATTATGCCCAGTCCTGACATTTTGCTATGATCAGTTAAGCAATGAAACTGAGGTTTTGTCTGCCCACCTCTGCTGGTAACTTCTGGCTGAACAGCACTGGATCCCATAACACTTTTGAGAAGAGTAAGGCAGGGGCCTCAAAGGATGAAATTTTATTTGGCGTAGGATTTAGCAGCAGTCTTAAACCCAAACACTATTCCCTCATTCTGTCCTGCTCTCTCTGCCATCTTTCTTGGCTCCCTCACACTCTGCCTCCTTCTTCCATCTATTCTTTTCTCCTTCTGTCCCTCCCCGATTGCCCCCAAGCCACTCCTTTCTGGTGCTCCCAACTCCAACGGACCTTTTCTCCCAACCAGGCATATACACATTCACTGCACAGTATTTTTCCTGACACCCTTCACACTGCAATCCCCTTCCCATTACATGCATTTTCATCAGTATAGTTCCCATGCCACCACACTTTAGAAATTATTACACACATATGCTTTAAGTTTTGAGACACCCACACAAACATGCATGCATCCAGGGAGAACTTCCTTCACCCTCCTTTAAACATTCTCCTGCAACATTCCCTGTCCACATGCTATGCACAAACCTGTGCATGGTTGTGCTCTTCCTCCCCTCACAATCAATCTGAAGAGGCACTGAAATTCACTTATTTTCCAGACCATCACACCCACAAACTTCTGGTCTTTCCCTGGATCATAGGAGCTCTTCTGACTGCTCCCACACTACCAGTATTTTCAATAGAGTAAGTCACCTTTCATGTCAGGCTGCCACTCACTCACTCCCCAATCTCATTTCTGTGAGAAGGTCTGGAATTAGATTTGGGACAGATGCCAGAAGAACTTGCTTTGCCATTGCTAAAGAGGAATAACCTTGTTATAGTTGACATTTGTCTTCAAAATTACAATCAATCCACAACATAAGAATGGCCATATGGAGTCAGACCAAAGGTCCATCTAGCCCAGTATATGGTCTTCCAACAGTGGCCAATGCCAGGTGCCCCAGAGGAAATGAACAGAGCAGGTAATCAAGTGGTCCATCCCCTGTCACCCATTCCCAGCTTCTGGCAAACAGAGGCTAGGTACACCATCCTTGCCCATCCTGGCCAATAGCTGTTGATGGACCTATCCTCCATGAACTTATCTAGTTCTTTTTTGAATCCTGTTATAGTCATGGCCTTCACAACATCCTCTGGCAAGGAGTTCCACAGGTTGACTATTGTGTGGAAAAAAATGTCCTTTTGTTTCAAACATGCTGCCTATTAATTTCATTTAGTGATCCCAGTTCTTGAGTTAGGAAGAGTAAACATTTCCTTATTTACTTTCTCCACACCACTCATGATTTTATAGATCTCTATCATATCCACCCTTAGTTGTTGCTTTTCCAAGCTGAAAAGTCCCAGTCTTATTAATTGTTCCTCATATGGAAGCTGTTCCATACCTCTGATCATTTTTGTTGCCCTTTTCTGAACTTTTCAATTACAATACATGTTTTTTGAGATGGAGTGACCACATCTGCACACAGTATCCAAGATATGGGTGTAACATGGACATACATAGAAAGAGAGGCAATATGATATTTTCTGTTTTATTATCAATCCCTTTCTTAATGATACCCAATATCATGTTCACTTTTTTTGACTGATGCTGCACATTGAGTGGATGTTTTCAGAGAACTATCCACAATGACTCCAACATCTTTCTTGAGTGGTAACAGCTAATTTAAGTCCCATCGTTTTATATGTATAATTGAGATTAGGTTTTCCAATCTGAATTACTTTGCATTTATCAACATTGAATTTCATCTGCCATTTTGTTGCCCTCTCACGCAGTTAAGAGATCCTTTTGTAGCTTTTCACTGTCTGCTTGGGCCTTAACTATCTTGAGTAGTTTTGTATCATCTGCAAATTTTGCCACCTCACTGTTCACCCCTCCACCCCCCATTTCCAGATCATTTATGAATGTTGAATAGGACTGGTCCCAGTACAGACCCCTGGGGGACACCACTATTTACTGCTCTACATTCTGAGAACTGACCATTTATTCCTACCCTTTGTAGTCTGTCTTTTAAACCAGTTATTAATCGGTGAGAGGACGATCCCTCTTATCCCATGACAGCTTACTTTGCTTAAGAGCTTTTGGTGAGGGACTGTCAAGGCTGGATCCCCACTTTGAACTTTAGGGTACAAATGTAGGGGCCTGCATGAAAACGCTGCCACCATTTCAATGAATTCCCTCCCTGAGAAGCCTTGAAAAACCTTCACCAAGTCCCTGGTGAATACAGATCCAAACCCCTTGGATCTAAAACAAGGAGAAATCAATCAGGTTCTTAAAAAGAAGGCTTTTAATTAAAGAAAAAAGTAAAAATCATCTCTGTAAAATCAGTATGGAAATTAACCTTACAGGGTAATCAAACTTAAAGAGCTCAGAGGACTCCCCTCTAGTCTCAGGTTCAAAGTACAGCAAACAAAGATAAACATTCTAGTAAAAGGTACATTTACAAGTTGAGAAAACAAAGGAAACCTAACACGCCTTGCCTGGCTATTTACTTACAAGTTTGAAATAGGAGAGACTTGTTTAGAAAGATGTGGAGAACCTGGATTGATGTCTGGTCCCTCTCAGTCCCGAGACGAACACACTCCCAAACAAAGAACACAAACAAAAGCCTTCCCCCCCCCCCCCCCCCCCAAGATTTGAAAGTATCTTGTCCCCTTATTGGTCCTTTAGGTCAGATGCCAGCCAGGTTACCTGAGCTTCTTAACCCTTTACAGGGAAAAGGATTTTGGAGTCTCTGGCCAGGAGGGATTTTATAGTACTGTACACAGGACAGCTGTTACCCTTCCCTTTATAGTTATGACAGGGACCTTGTCAAAGGCTTTTTGAAAATCTAAATCCATACTATATCCACTGGATTCCCCTTGTCCATGTGCTTGTTGGCTCCCTCAAATTCTAATAGGTTGAGGCATGATTTCCCTTTATAAAAATCATTTTTACTCTTCCCCAACAAATTATGTTCATCTATATGTTGTCTGACAATTTTGTTCTTTACTATAGTTTCAAACCAGTTTGCCCAATACTGAAATCAGGCTTACTGGCCTGTAATTGTCAAGAGCACCTCTGAAGCCCTTTTAAAAAGTTGGTGTCACATTAGCTATCCTCCAGTCATTTGGTACAGAAGTGGATTTAAGTGATAGGTTACAAACTAAAGTTAGTAATTCTGAAATTTCACATTTGAGTTCCTTCAGAACTCTTGGGTGAATACCATATGGTCCTAATGACTTATGGTTGAATTTATCAATTTGTTCCAAAATCTCCTGTAATGACACCTCAATCTGAGACAGTTCCTTAGTTTTGTCACCTAAAAAGACTGGCTCATGTTTGGGAATCTCCCTCACATCCTCAGCCATGAAGACCAATGCAAATAATTGGTTTAGTTTCTCTGCAATGGCCTTATTGTGCTTGAGTGTTCCGTTAGCATCTCAATCATCCTGTGGTCATACTGGTGGTTTAGCAGGCTTCCTGCTTCTGATGTACTTTCAAAAAGTAGGTTTTTTACCTTTGGCTAACTGCACTTCAAATTCTTGTTTAGCCATCCTAATTATATTTTTACATTTCACTTGCCAGAGTTTATGCTCCTTTCTATTTTCCTTACTAGGATTTGCTTCTGTTTTTTAAAGGATGCCTTTGTCTCTCACTGCTTCTTTTACTTTGTTGTTTAGCCACAGTGGCATTTTTGTTTGGTTCTTTATGTTTTTTTTAATTTGGGGTATACATTTAAGTTGAGCCTCTATTATGGGGTCTTTAAAAAGTTTCCATGCAGCTTGCAGAGATTTCACTTTTGGCACTCTACCTTTTAGTTTCTGTTTAACTAATTTCCTAATTTTTGTGAAGTCTCCCTTTCTGAAATTAAATGCTACAGTGTTGGGCAGCTGGGATGTTTTCCCTACCACAGGGACATTAAATTTAATTATATTATGGTCACTATTACCAAGTGGTCCAGCTATATTCATCTCTTGGACCAGATCCTGCGCTGCACTTAAGACTAAATCAAGAATTGCCTCTCCCCTTGAGGGTTCCAGGACTAGCTTCTTGGAGAAGCAGTCATTTAAGGGGTCAAGAAACTTTGTTTCTGTATCCCATCCTGATGTGATATGTACCCAGTCATGGGATAGTTGAAATCCATTATTATTAGATAGGCTATTAAAATAAAACACTCTAATCTCCCTGAGCATTTCACAGTCACTATCACCATCCTGGTCAGATGGTTGGTAATATATTCCTACTGCTATATTCTCATTAGAGAATGGAATTACTATCCATAGAAATTCTATGGTACAGCTGGTTCATTGAAGATTTTAATTCATAGGATTCTATGTTTTTTTCCCCACATCTCATGCCACTCCTGCACTAGCATGACCTGTTCTGTCCTTCCAATAGATTTTGTTATGCTTAGACAAAGCACATGAGATCTTTTATAGGGGAGAAAGCAACATGCTGCATTTATTAAGAATGCAGCAGTTAGCATATGCTTTGCAGTCACACACCCACCATGCACACAGTCCTGCCAGTTGATGTTTATAGTTACCAGTCCAGAGTCTGGATCAATCTAGTGGCCAGCCAGATTGGTCGCAGAGGGGAGCCAGGCTCTGTCAGTCGTGATCCAATGCACCTGGAGTACTGGCAAGACGAACCCAAAGTCCCATGGCAAAGCACCCTGATCTTATAGTCTTTTTCTCTGTTGAAGTCTATGGATTTTGCTGTGTCCGTTTATGACCAGTTACTCCTTAATTGGTGTTATCTTTTGATGTAAACATTCCAAAACGCCTCTGAGAGGGTCATCATGTCCCAGAATTGATTTAGTCAATTGTCTTTAAAGGTGCCAGCCTCCACTTCAGGGTCAAGCTGCCCTTCCTCAATCATGGATGCACGTTGATGGTTCTCTGGTGTCAATAAGTCTCTATAAGTGTCTTTGCTCCTCCTTTCTTGACTATCTGGTTAACAATGGCCTTCATACCTTATCTTGTCCTGATACATGCGTTCCTCGTTCACACAAACAGTCTTTTACAGAGACCTTTGAGAATACAAAGAGCAGTATTTTATATTGAGCAAAAACACATTGTAAGTTAAACTTTGCTCTTTTTGGGGGGGGGGGGGTTATAACCAAAACAATTCACATGGAGGCCCAGGCCTTCAACGTTCTTCTAATCTACTTAACAGACACACTAACTAAACCTTAAAACAAAGAACTAAAAGGGCCCAATATGTAATGCATATGGGAAACAGAATCCCATAGTCCCAGGGGGTCATTCCTTTCTGCTATTCAAAAAGGGTGGCTGGCAGGATGAAATCAAATCATACATTAATTCTCATAGTACAATTATAAAATCCTGCTCCTACATTGTACTCTGGTATTACAATGTCCCACTGATTAGCCTCATTCCACCAAGTTTCTGTGATGCCTATTATATCAATATCCTCATTTAGTATAGGTCACCCATCTTATTATTTAGACATCTAGCATTTGTATATAAGCACTTTAAAAACTTGCCACTTTTTAACTGTCTGCCATTACATGATGTAATTGAATGGAACTTTCATTTGACAGTTTCTCATCAGATCCTACCCATATTTTATCTTTCATTCTCTCCTCTTTACTAAGACAGAGAATCTCCATTAATAGATCCTCCCCTACAGGATGCCTTTGTCAGAACCACATACTTCTCCACACTTGTTGGCTTCCCCCCAGCCCTTAGTTTAAGAACTGCTCTATGACCTTTTTAAATTTAAGGGCTAGCAATCTGGTTCCATTTTGGTTTAGGTGGAGCCCATCCTTCCTGTATAGACTCCTCCTTTCCCAAAAGTTTCCCCTGTTCCTAATAAAGCTAAACCCCTCCTCCCTACACTATCCTCTCATCTATGCATTGAGACCCCGCAGTTCTGCCTGTCTAACTGGCCCTGTGCATGGAACCAGAAGCATTTAAGAAAATGTTACCATGGAGGTCCTGGATTTCAATCTCTTACCAGGCAGCCTAAATTTGGCCTCCAGGTTCGCGCTCCTATCCTTCCCTAGGTCAGTGGTACCTAGGTGTACCATAACCACCAGCTCCTCCCCAGCACTACACAAGTCTAGAGGTCTCAAGAGATCTGCAACCTTTGCACCAGTCACCATGCGGTTCTCCCAGTCATCACAAACCCAACTATCTAAGTTTCTAATGATTGAATTGCCCATTACTAATACCCGTCTCTTCCTAATAACTGGAGTTCCCTCCCCCAGAGAGGTATCCTCTTGCACTGAGGATATCACAACATATGGAAGGAGGGTCCCAACAATGGGATTGTTTCCCTCTGCTCCAGTTGAATGTTTTCCTTCCCTGAGACTCATCCTCCTCAACAACACAGAATCAGTGAGACCAGGGGTGGGACCATTCTACTGTGTCCTGGGAGGTCTCATGTATGTACCTCCCTGTCTCCCTTAGCTCCTCCAGTTCTGGTCTCCAAAGCCCATACAGGGTTTCTGAGGGCCAAGAGCTCCTTGCACTGAATGCACACATATGCCACCTGCCCATACAGCAGGTAATCATACATGCTGCATTAGGGACAATAAACTAGATAGCCCCCACTCTGTTGCTGACTTCTGCCTGCATTCTCTTTTTACTCCTGCCGCTGGTTCCTTTGTTGATGTTTTGTTTTTATCATGGGGTAGTTTTGGCTTTAAGTTTAAAGAATGTTAGGTGTATCTAGGGCCCCCCCAAAAATCTTCCTTGCAAAACTCCCATTAGCCACTCCTGTTCCCAAGCTCCTCTGGTCGCTTAGGAGCAGGCTTTTTAAAGCCTTGGTCTTCCTGAGTATTCCTGCCCCCAAGTTAAACACATACATGCATATGCATGTGTTTTTTGCTGAGTGCATCACAGTTTACCATGTTTCCCTACCCAGCCATTGGATCACTGGCGGTTTATTTGTTGTTTCTTAAACTTTGGGATTCCTATTATGTTAGTGACACTATACGAAACCAAATTGTACTCCGTTCTAAATATTGTGACACAGCCACTGTTACTTGTGCTTCCTAAGGGGGGAGGGGAGAGAAAAAGGCTATTCTGCATAGCTTTAATTTACACATGTCCCTAGCCACTCCTGCTCTGATTTGCTAAGTCCTATTTCATTCTTTGAACTCTAATGCCCCTTGTATGAGCAGGGGGGAGGGGGCAGGAGTGGAGAGAATCTACATGATCTGAAAACTACATTGAGGAATGTTTTAAACTATAATAAATATTTGATCCCTATGAAAAATTCTTTAAATAATAAAGAAATAAAAGGTTAACACTTGAGAGGGAAAAGGGAACCCTGGAAGCAAAAGACTGCTGTAGCACAATATGTGTATTGTGGCTGGGGACTGGATATTTTGTTTTGGGGGATGCTGGGTTTTTTTATTTTGTTTTTTGCACCCACTATCAGGCACCTTCTCTCTGGAAAATGAAGGAAAACAGTTAGATATAGCTCTGTACATTCCAGCTGTGATGGAGACCAATCCCCTCTTGGCCAAAGGGTTGCTTCACTTAGTGTTATTTTATTTTTAAGAGCAAGTATTCACGGTCTAAGCTGTGCTGACCTATCAATAAGTGCTGGCATCAATATGACATCTCTCTTTTGGAAGCAAGGATGCAATATGCATCCTAATTTATAGCCAGATCCTGCAAGCATTACTCACATTGAGTAGCACTTGCTCACACAAGCAGTGGGATGATTCACATCACTAATGCAACTCAGTGTGAGAGGATTGCAGACTCTGGCCCTTTTACTAATCTCCACTTATTTAAATGAATATTTCAGATTTAATGTGTGTTTTTCATATCATTGGAATACATTTCAAAGCCCCTAATGCATTATTAAAACCTTCTTCTGTAATACAATATTCACTGGTAGTAGCTTAAGTCTACTTCTATGTTTAGCCTAGCAAACTTTTTACAGCACATAAGGTTAATGCTCTCTATCTTGGTTGTATTTAAAAAGTGACAGTCATGTTAAATAGAAACATTTTTAAAAACCAAATCCCCTTGGCTATGTTACTAATACACTTTTGATTATGAAATATGGATTTTAAAAAAGTTAAATGTTGGTTCTCATTAACTAGCACAATGCTGCAACGTTTGTGTTACAAAGGAATGTTTGTTTGCGATCTATTTGTCGGTAGTCTTTTAAAAAGAGCTTCCACTGGTATTTAAAAAAATATTTCATGGATACATTTGTATTGGCCTTTAGTTCTACAAAAGCTTACCACCAGAACCCTGTTTTTGGTCAACATTGACCTTACATCAGATTTTACAGCTCTCACTTGAGCACAGCTCTCATGGTTTATAATGGGACTAAATAAGATCTGTAGCACAGTGCGCCCAATAGTGGCCATTTAAGAAATTGCATTCAGTATGATCTTTAACAGATTTATACTTTTGCATTAAAAAAATCCTTTAGCAGTTTTGATCTTTTAACACTGGTTTCCTGGAATACATTTTATTATTGACCAGTGAACTTATACCTTATCCACAATATTCCTATTTGTGGTCAAATTGGTGCAGTGCAAATGTTCTTAAACTTTGATTAAAAATTGCTTTATTTATAAAGGTCAGAAAGAAGTGTCTTCCTGGCAGGAGGCACCTGCAATAAATCAACAGTGGGTCATACAGATTCTGCAGGAGTACTATGAGACAAACAGCAAATTTGAACATGAAGTATTGCTCCCAGGAAGAAATTTGACAAAGCTGTAGCTGGGGTCACATCATTACAATGAGATCAACTGTTAAAGACTGATGCCTTTAGAGATCCAAATCCATGGGGGAAAATGTAAGATTGCTGAGCCTGCCACTGGCTGCTGAAGAAGAGGAAAATTGGGCCTTACATGTTCAGTGTAGAGGAATCCATTTATATTAAACAGACCTACTGCCTGCTCAGAAAAGCCTTGGGACCCAAAAACTCATTGATGCCAGGACTGGGATCTCTTTGAGTAATGAAGAATGTAATGCTGGCAGCACAATCATTTTCACATAACCAATATAGAAGTCAAGAATGAAAATAGGATGAAATTTCTTTTATTTGCAAAACTAAAATGACCAACAAGAACTTTCTTTCCAGGACACCCAGGAAAAAAAAAAAAAGTTTCTTAGAGGATGCTATAGTAACTGCCAAAGTCAGGAGAATAGAAGCAATGATTCTCTTTCACATAAAATACTCTAGCAAGGGACACCAAGTCTAGGATGACTAGATAGCCACAACAATTATTGGTTAAAGCACAAAGGATGTCAAATGAATTACAGGCAGAGACTTTGAGATACAAAATCTAGAGGATTCATGTATACCTTGAGTTGAAAGCAAATTGCTTTCATTTTAGCTTTCATTACTTTTCTTTTAGTTGGTAATTTATAAACATTATTTTCCTGTCTACATAGGTGTATCATAATAGTGCTAGAAGCTAAAAATGCAGGATTTTTAGAAATGTACTCTTGACACATCAGTCTTTTTGAGCAATATGAACAAGTGAAATACAGAATAGCTTTTCCTTAAGTTGCCCAGTATCTCCTAAATGGTTGCTAGTCTGATGCTGAAAATGGAGTTAGTGACTATTGCAGATGGACTTAAGTTACTTTTGTTGGGTGTGTATGGTTTGCTGTTTATTTTCTCATAGTGCACTGATTTTATATTGTGTAAACAAAGTATAATAGTATTGATAATATTGTTATATGAACACAAATATTTTAAACTCACTTTATTTTAAGCTACATTCTGTTCTGTCATACTGGTGTCACTCAGGAATAATCACTTAATTGAAGTTAGTGGAATTAATCCAGGTGTGAGCAGAATTTTGCTAACTATCTTTGTAGTATCATGAAATCCTATCAGCAGTGGTCCAACTCTGTGGATGAGGACCTGTATTTGGTGCTTGTATTCTTACATCAGACACTCAGTGCCCCTCAATATTTGGCCCTTTCCATTTGCTGCTTAACCTTTATGTATTTCAAACTTTGTCCAAGCTTCCATTATCAGTATCTTTTACACTTTCTCCCTTTATACTTTACTGGCTACTTATGATTGTAACAGTGTTTCTGAAGAGATTGTTGTTTTCTGTTTTTAAAACACTCTTCTAGTGGTTTTAAAATACAGTTTCTGTTTTTGGTCTGTGACGGGTTGGATCACAGAAACCCCCTTGGGAGCTGCCACCCGATGTGCAAAGACTACCCCTGCTTCTGTTTTCCCTGCCAGCTCAGGACTCCAGCACCCTGTCTTGCTGAGCCAGACACTCCCGTCTGGCTCCAGACACAGACCCAGGGTCTGAATCACCTGTCCCAAAGCTGCAAGTTTACCTGAAAACAGCTCGCAGTAGCGTGCTTGTCTTTAGCACTCAGATGCCCAACTCCCAATGGGGTCTAAACCCAGATAAATCCGTTTTACCCTGCATAAAGCTTATGCAGGGCAAACTCATAAATTGTTCGCCCTCTATAACACTGATAGAGAGATATGCACAGTTGTTTGCTCCCCCAGGTATTAATACATACTCTGAGTGAATTACTAAATATAAAGTGATTTTATTAAATACAGACAGTAGGATTTAAGTGGTTCAAAGTAGTAACAGACAGAACAAAGTAAGTCACCAAGCAAAATAAAATAAAATGCGCAAATCTATGCCTAACCAAACCAAACACAGACAATCCCACCCTCAGAGATGCCCCAGCAAGCTTCTCCCAGACTGGACACCCTCCAGGCCCGGGCACAATTCCCTCCCCTGGTACAGCTCCCGTCGCAGCTCAGGTGGTAGCCAGGGGACTCCCCATGATGGCTTCTCCCCCTCTCTGTTCTCCTCCCCCCTTCACACATCTCCTGCACAAGGCGGGAACTCTGTCTCTCTGGGTTTCCACCCCCCCCTCACCGGAAAAGCACCAGGCCAAAGATGGACTCCAGTCCAGGTGACACGATCACACGTCACTGCAAGACCTCACCACCCACTCGCCAACACACACATACACAGGAAGACTCACAGGTAAATACAGCCATCTGCAGACAATGGGAGTCATCAAGATTCCAAACCATCATTAATGGTCCACACTTTACACAATTACAATAGGCCCTCAGAGTTACATTTTATATTTCTAGTTTTAGATACAAGAGTGGTACATTTATACAAATCAGATGATCACACTCAGTAGATTATAAGCTTTGTAATGATACCTTACAAGAGACCTTTTGCATGAGGCATATCCCAGTTACTTACATTCACTTATTACCGTATTTTCTCTAAAACGGTCTCAGTTACATTATATTGACTTATCAAGTTTTTATAAAACCATATAGACTGCACAACGTCACATGGTCTTTCTATCCGACAAAGCTTATTTCACCCATGTGAATAATGCAGCTCAAAATTCATGAAGAAAATCAATATGGCTGTGTTTTGTTTACTTGTACATCAGAATCACCTGTGATGTCATATCTAAATAAGAAGTATATTGACTGACTGACTTCAGAATCAGTAGAGATTACATAAAACCACAATCCAGTGTTCTTGTGTAGTTACTATTTTTGAAAAAATAGCCAATACCATGAAATATAGAAAAGATGAGTAAGGTAGGAATAGTGAACATTTTTCATATTTCAGAAAATTAAATTTAGACTCCATGTGCCACTATTACTAAGAATTTTAAGTAAGGCAAAAGTTGGCCTAAATTGTTTGGCAATAGAAAATGGACAGTCTTAGGGCCCAATCCTACAAACCCTTCCTCACATGGGGCTGGCTCCTACTACCATGGAAAGCAATATTAGAACTCCCATCCACAAGTAGTTCTAACTCAAATAGTCATAACTCATGTTACTATCAGCACATTTTTCCAATAGCTCAGCTTTTGAGCTAACCAGTTAGTTCCTAATCTTGCAGAAATCAGTGACTTAGCTTGGCTACATTTGATTAAAACTTCTTGAATTTCTGCATATCTGTGGTAAAGAACCTAGCAGCATCTGCTCTTGCCAACCACCTGGTTGAAGAAAGGTAAGCAACTTTTTTCCTTCCCCCAAAAAGCACTGTTTAACTTTCACAATAGCAAGTGAATGCTGACAGAAAAATGTATCTGTCTTGATCAGAATCAAACTATGTATACTAAACCCATGGTACAACATTTTTCTGTGCAACCAGAGATGACTGATACCTGAAGATAGGGGGGGGGGGGGGGAGAAGGAGAGAAGAGTGAGGGCAACGGCTTCAGCAGATGTTAATGAGCACGCTCAGTCAGTGTGAGCATGCTCAGTACAAGCCAAGAAGCAATTAGGTGGAAGGCACACGACCTTGCATGCCCCCCGACACATGTTGCCTCTGTGTGTAATGATTCGCCACATTTAGTAATCACTAGTCTGAAGTACTTAGGGCCTAATCCAATGCCCATTGAACTCAGTGGAAGTCTTTCCATGGAGTTCAGTGGATTTTGGATTGGGCCTTTAGTCAGACACTATCGTACTTCAGCCATACTTTGAGAACAATATTTTCCACTCACATTTGAAGCATTGTCATCATGTTGACCAATGCAATTTTCTTCTATATTGATGCTTATATTTTCAAATGTGTCCAAATCTCCAGTGTGGGCCAGTGTGTAAGAATCCTAGAAATCTCTTAATGGGCTGTCCATCAGAGGACTAACACACTAACTGATCAGTGTGCAAGAGGTCAGGTGTCACTATTGATAACTGGGGCTGAAAGGGTGGAAATCCCTTCATTTCTAAAATAGAGGGTAACATTTTTATCTCTTTTTTTAAAAAATTGAGATTGAAGGCCTGGACCAGGTAGCTCTATGCATTATATCACCCACCCAATTTTTAAGTGATTAATTTTTCACCCTGAACACCCAGCATATATGTATAATGAATCATCCCCCTTTAGATAGCCAGCCACTGAAACTTGTGTATAGGCTTGTTACTAACTTTTATTCCTTTTAGATTCCCAATTCCCATAGGTAGAAGCATCCCCACTACTCCTGCTCAAGAATTGGAGTAGTCTCTTCATTATGGACCTAATTCTCAGTTATATTAAGACCTCTTTATGCTGCCAGAGCTGTCCTTACTGAGAGTCATACCCAGTGACTTCATATAGCATTCAGAAGCACAATAATCCACTAACATCTACCCATCCAAGTTTAAGGTTGTTGATCACTGTGGTATCCAAGAGCCCAGGATAGCCATTAATTATTATATGGATTGCAGTAGCATATGGGAACCCCAGACCTTTACCATGACCCCATGATGTGTTAGGCACTGTACAAATACAGAACAAAGACAATCCCTTCCCTGAAGAAATTACAAAGGTCAGTATAAGACAAGATGCAACAAATGTTGGGGGGGGGGGGGGAGAAGCATAAGGATTTCTTTGTGGAATAAATCCTCCTTTCCTGCCTCCACCCCAAGAACTCAAATAAGGAAGCAAAGGTTTCCAAACCTAGTAGTAACAAAAAATTGCAGTTAACATAGAAAAGATTAATTCTATTGACACTATTAATCAAAAACACACATGGCAGAGTCAACAGCTGAGGGTGGCTTTGAAATTAAGAGAAGTGAATAAGGGGGCACACTTACAGTTGTCTCTGACCCAGAGAAAACAAATGTAGCATAGATGGACCTAGCAATGGCTTTGTAAATGTGTGGCCCAAGACTCGAGCTGGTTATGGAGACACAGCTACACTGAAACCATGTTGTAACCAGTTTCCCTTACTGGGTTGTAGCTGTAGTGTAAAAAAGGGGGCAGGATTATTAATTTAGAGCCATAACCTGCCCGAAGATACAGGAATGGAACTAGCAATCAGCAACCTGTATATATAGCAGCCAATCCATTACCTCCCCTCTCCTGTAAGCCCAGAGTCTCCTAAAGACAGACTGGCAATAGTATCCTTACACCACTCTACACAATATAATAATTCACACGGCAG
Source organism: Malaclemys terrapin pileata (assembly GCF_027887155.1). Lineage (NCBI taxonomy): Eukaryota > Metazoa > Chordata > Testudines > Emydidae > Malaclemys > Malaclemys terrapin. The sequence continues at coordinate 104,001,072 of NC_071508.1, forward strand.
GTGAGTGAGAGATAGAGTCAAGTTTGATAATGAGGCCTGAGGAAAGACAAAAAACCAACAGCCTGTCAATACGCCACAAGAAAACCTGCTTCCTTGGGGAAGGAACAAAAACAAAAAAACACAAAGAACTCATGAAGGGCTGCCCTAGACAACCTTGAAAATATCCCCTCTTTTTGCCTGTGTTTCCAAAAAAAAAAAAAAAAAAAAAAAAAAAGTTAGTCTCTAAACATCTTACCTACCCTAGGCAAACACCTGTTTTGCCTACAGAGCAGAATTATCCAATTCCATGGTGTGCACCTAACCATTTGGTCTCTGCATCCATTCAATCCTTGGCCTCTCTGACGCAATTTTGAGAAGACCAGTCAACTCACCTACAGGTTTGGCAGGTGATAGCTGCATGTTCTCTCTCACCCATGGCTGCCCTTCAGACATCCATAACTGAAGCAGATCTGACTAGTAACTCAGATTAAAGATTGATTTCTGAATCCTTCCAGGTTCAGGGCACCCTTTCCTTTTCCTCCTGCTGGAAGTCCCAAATCTATGTGCCTGTGTGGGAGCTAAAGTCTTGCTTTAGGCTGATTTAAGCAGAATCAAAGAAGCCCTGTCAAGTGCTGTGCTCATGTTCACATATACACAGAGCCAGGAGCCCTAGGCCGAAGCAAAGGCCTGAGCCGAGGGTAAACCTCTCAAATGCTGTCAGCTTTCCACAGCTGCTCACCCTAATCCACCAAAAAAAAAAAAAAAAAAAAAAAAAAAAAAAAAAAAAAAAAGGGGGGGGTAGGGGGTTCTTTCCTTCAGAGGAGGGAAGGACCAAGCAATCTCCCTTCAACTATTCTTATCCCCTAGCCAATGTTTATTTGAAATGTAGATGCTGGATTTTTGAATTGTTTACAGCACTGATGCCAGGTATTTGTGGCTTTATTCAGTATGTGCCCCCTGTTTTGTTTTTTCAAGAGTGCTGGCAGATATGCCTCATGCAGGGCCAGTGCAACCATTTAGGTGACCTAGGCGGTTGCCTAGGGCACTAGGATTTGGGGGGCACCATTTTCTTCAGCAGCGACTGTGGCGGCCGGATCTTCAGCTGCCCCAGTCACCACCAGCATTTAGGTGGAGGGAGCTGGGGCAGTGGAGCGCGGGGAGGGCCACCTGCAGCAAGGGGGGGCAGCAAGCAGGGGAACTCCCCGCCCCAGCTCACCCCTGCCCTGCCTCCTCCCCGGGCACTCCATGGCTGCTTCACTTCTCCCGCCTCCCAGGCTTGTGGCGCCTGAGCTGATTGGTGCCGCAAGCCTGGGAGGTTGGAGAAGTGAAGCAGTGACGGCGTGCTCAGGAAGGAGGCAGGGCAGGGGTGAGCTGCGGGGGGGGGCACCTCAGGGTGGGGGCTCAGGGACAGGGGGGCACGCACAAGGTGGAAGTTTCACCTAGGGCGCGAAACATCCTTCCATCGGCCCTGGCCTCATGCTATAAAATGTATTGGAATAATTATTAATGGGGGAAATAGATGGGTTAAGAAATTAGTAACAAGGAAGAAAAAAAAACATACATAAAATGTGTAATATCTCCTGGTTTTTGCTGAGGAGGGGTGGCAATTCAAGAACAGAGAGCTACAGGCCTGATACAAAGCCCAGTGAAGTCAATGGAAAGACTCCGATTGATTTCAGTCAGCATTGGATTGAACTCTAAGTGATTTGCTCTTGAACTGTCTTGGGGGGTACAAATCAAACTCCAAGCATACAAATCACTCACTCAGAAAACAAATACAATGATTTTTTGGGAAATAGTTCCACAGTAACCAAGGTTAAGCAATGAGTAGTCAGAGGCAGGAACAGAACCCATCTTTCCCGACACCCAATCTTGTACTCTGTTACAATAAAGATGCTTGACCATTTCTTAGTGAGATTATAAACTCTCCTGGGCTAGGACAGCATCCTTTCATAAGATTGTACTGCATCAAGCACAATGGGGCTCTGATCCTGACTGGAGCCTCTGAGTACTACAATAATCCAATTAGGCAATAATAATGTTATACAAACACATTTTGTAAAGCTTTTTCCTGCTTAAAAGTTATTCAGAGATATTCTCTGTTGCAGTCCAAATTCTTTTCCTTTATTAGAACTAAAGAAATCATTCAATGTTTTATTCAAAATTTTCAATTGATAGATTATTCATAGTTTCTCCACGATCAGGTAGGGCTTTAGGTGATTAAATAATGTTCAGCAAGAACTATTCTTGATTTTTTCCCCCTTACTAAGGGTTGGGGCCTGTCTTATAGCAAGATCTTCCAGACAGACCCAGGCTTGCTCTTGGTGAGCAGTGCCCTCCCTGGGGAATTCTGCCTGGGACATTCTTACAGAGCCCAGGGAAGGCAGTTTCCAGCAGAGTGAGTTGTTATGGTTTCTTTTCTTCCCCCCGCCCACCCCAAGTCTCCTCAACACAACAAGATCAAAACTTTCCCAAGTCTATCCCTCACACCTGTAAATTCATCACCCCAAAAGGTCCTGGTGCTTACCTCAGAGCCTTTGTGATAATAGGATTTCCCACAGTCTCCCTTCTGTTCATTTGTTTCTAGAGCAGCTCTTCCCAGCAAATATTGCAGCTCACTCTACCACTTCCTGCTCCTCCTTTTATGAGCATCAGCCAGTTAAGCTGCAAGTCTTTACCCAGGTGCAGCAGTTGGAGCTAATCAGCCAGCCAGCTCTGACCTCAGTGGGATGGTATCCCTTGTACCTTCACACCCCTCAATGAATTAACTGTTCCCAAATAATATTTTCATTATTTTGTTATATTGAAAATAAATACTCTGTGCTGAATTTTCAAAAGTGACTAGTGATTTGGGCTGCCTCAATTTTTGGGTTGCTCAACTTGAGATACCTGAAATGGGCCTGATTTTTTAGAAATGCTGAGAACTTGCCCTCCAAAAATCTGGATCCTTCAAGATGTCTCAAGTTGAGCACCAAAAAATTGAGACACCCTAAGTCAATAGTCATTTTTGAAAACATAAGCCTATAGTAATCCCAAACCGTTCTCCTTGCCTCAGATGGCCTGAGCAATGATTGTGTTAACTACCATTTACTTTACTGAAGTGCCATTATGGATCTTAGCATGTCACCCATCTTTTCATCTTGTTTCTTAGCTATCTTTACTTGTTCTGGTTGCCCCATATCTCTCTTTTTCAGGAGTGAAGAGAAAAGATAGCTATCCAAATTGTAATCTGGTGCCTGCTATATGGGATTTCCCTTCCACAATCCCACTCTATAATTAAAGGTTAAACTAAGTAAATATCCCTCATTCTATTTGTCCTTTTTTAACTTGTGCCAGAATATGCATGAGTGGGTGGGTGGTCCCCTGCATTATCCTCAGAATGTGCAGATGACCATTAGCAGAGGAAATGGAAGGAACAACATGTTCATCAGTAGCAGAGCCAGAAATAGCAGACGCTGTATGTTCAAGAACACCAATAGGACTGGAGGCAGGCTCTGCCAGGGCACTTTCTATTCAAAACAGCCTACCGCAATGTTTATAGGAATGAGGAATATTGTATATTACTCACCTGAAGCTACACACTTACCTAAGATTTTGCTAAACCCTTAAAACAAGAGGCACTACTTGAAAATTGATTGGAGAGATGGACCCTCAGACTATCAGTGGCAGCTGCTGGAAAATAATTTTAAATGGGTGGAAATCATGATTTATTTCACAAAGCACAACTGTGCTCCAAAATACTGGCCTCCCAGCACCAATGAATAAAAAATAACTTCCACAGATTGGCAGTTCACCCTTTCTTACAGCACGATTCCCATCCAAAATGAAACAGAGAAGCAAGTGTGTTGCAGCAGGAAGTGTGCTGGCCTTGTCTTTTCTAATCATTTACCAGCCCTCTACATTTGCATGAAAAATGCTTTCAAATGGTTGTAAAAGTACCGTGTTATTTTTGTTATAAAATCTATGTATTTTCTAAAAAATACAATGTTGCTCACTATAAACAATGACTAAGGTGGTCAAAAGTGACCAGTGATTTGGTGTGCCTCGGGTTTTTGGGGGATCACCTGAAAATGCCTTAAAGGGATTGATTTTCAAAAAGTGCTAATTCTCTGTAAATCAGGCCCCTTTCAAGTGTTTCCAGCTGGGCATCTAAAAAATGCACTCAAAATCAATAGCCCACTTTTGAAAATCTTTATATTTTTCATTTTATCCTTGTAAAATTACTTACAGAAATGAGATGTCTATTTTCTATAGATCTGTCCTTTCTCTGAATGTTTGTCCTTGATACTACAGCAAAATACATAAGATTATGTCTTAATTCAATAATAATATTTAGCTCTTTTCATCTGTAGCTCTTAAAGGAAGATAAATATCACTATCTGGGGAAACTGAGACTCGGCGAGGTTAAATAACTTCCCAAAGCCACTGTGTCAGCAGAGGCAGAGATTAGAATAAAACCCAGCTTTCTTCATTTCCACACCACTGCCCTATTCGCTGGGTCATAGTGAGTATGTCTACACTACAATTAAAAACCTATGGATGGCCTGTGCCACCTGACTTGTGTTCACAGGACTTGGGCTAAGAGGCTGTTTAATTTCATTGTAGACTTCAGGCTCGGGCTGGACACTGGGGGGGTGGGTAGACATAGACATACCCAGTGTCTCCTATCATTCTCTTTAATAGAAGGATACATATATCTGTATTAGTATCATCCTGCTGCTAGTTTTGCTAATTAATAGTTGATACTCAGACGGTTCTTGCAACATAGTACAAAATACTTTGTTATTGATATACATCCCAGAATGAACTGTAGGCATTTGATATCCAGTTTTGGTTAATAAAATTAAAATGCTGAAGAATACACAGAAGTTTGGTCATGTGACAATATGCAGTAATGTTTTTACAAACAGTTGTACTGTGAAAGATATTTTCTGAATCAATATTTTCATTTTTCTCTGAGGAGCCATGTTTATGTTTAGAATTTTACTAACATGCCAAAATAATTCAAGCACAAAACAGCATGAATACTTTGCAAACAAGACATTAAAGCAACCAGCACAATCATATGAATTAGCAAATTAGGCTGCTGGTGACAAATTGTGTGCATCATCTTATTCTAAATATTGTGAGAGAACACACAAGTGAATGAATCTGTACAATCTTCATGCACTACCAATAGGCAGACAGGAGCTTCCAAGTTCTGCTTAGGTAACATTAGAAGAGAGTTTCTAAAGACAGGCTCACATTGGTGCCACTGTTTCAGAAAGGACAGGAAGAAACATGATTTATGGGGAAGAAAGGCTGAGATTGTATTAAACACAGAGACAAAGATGCAGTCAGTCCTTGCTTTGCTAAATTCAGTGGCTTCTCGCACTAGGGCTCCAATGCAGGTTGCCAGCGCACTTAGAGGACCTACCAAATGACTTATCCCTGCTGGGGCATCATGGCCCCACTGGGAGTCCATGATCCAACATGGGGTGATGGCACATCTCTGTTCTTGCTGGTGCTCAATTCTTTTGGCCCCATCCCACAGGTATGAACACAATCCATGCAGCTGCTGGAGCCTTAACTGCTTCCCTCATGCTTCCAGCCTCCTGGATCTGAAAGGTCTGGACTCCACGAAACATGTGTTAAAACTAAAGACTAAAGATGACATTTAAAGGTCAGCATTGACCATTTCATTGCTGATCATTTTCTTGGATGGAATAGTTAGGAAGCCAGTGGGAATGAATCTCCAACAGGCAGGATTGGGAGTTGCTGCAGGGAAAGAAATGCAGAGAGAAGAGGAAAGACACAAAGTCAGGAAAGAGGGAGAAAAATGGAGAAAGGAGAATGGAAAGAGAAGCAGCAAAGTGCATGAATAGAGGTGGGAGACATTATTTTCTGAGTGAAAGAAACTGAATGGAATAAAAATTAAAGTTTAGTTAACAAAGGCCTTCTAGATAAAGCCCAGATAAAAGAGGATGCGTCTGCAGTTGGATTTGTGCCCCATGCAGGTAAAACCCTTAATGCAATAGAAACAGTTCAGTTAAACCAAAACCTGAGGACAGGAGGGGCAGATGGAGCTCAAAACCCAAGTATGACAGAGCCCGGTGAAAGCCAAAAGGAAGCTGAGATCTCAAGACATCATATTCTGATCTGTACAAGAGTAGGCACATAGAACGTATATACTTTGTATAGTATGGAAAAGCTGGCACAGGTTTCATAAGAAATGAAAAAAATACCCTCTGAACATACTTAGCATCAGTGAGACGATATGGTCAAGGTGTGCAAGATGGTGTCTGATGGTGCTATAATCTGAAATTCAGGAGGCAGAACACATGAAAGAGCTATAGGAATTATTTTGGGTAACCTTATAGGAAGACCCTGCTGGCTTGGGAGCCAGTAAACAACAGAGTAACAGCCAGGCTGCAACCAAGGTGCGTCAAGTATACAATAATCCAAATATATCCACCAACAAATGCACCAGGTGACAATGAATTGGATATATTCTACGAGCAGATGCTGTCAGCCCCAGGGTGGAATGAGGTGCTCCAGCTGTCAGCCCCAGAGTGTGTGGGGGGAGGCTGCAGCTGTCAGTGCCCCACAATGCCCCAGACAGTTAAGTTGGTGGAAGCGCTCCTGGTGAGGATGCACACCCCCAGCAGAAGGAGCATAGTGTGGACATGAAACATTGCTTTAATTACTGCAGTGGCTGTATGTTGACCTATTTAATTTTGTAGTGTGGACATGAATGTAACCAAGGAACAGGTATCTATGTGAATCTGCAGAAAGTCTGGAATAATCGCTCAGAGAGATATGAACTGACTTAATCATCTCAATCAGGACTTAACTCAGAGGCCAGTGATGATCACAGTATAAATGTCAACATTGTTAAATATTTCATTTCTTATGTGGGAACAGAGAGGGAGGATCACAGATCTGCACAATTTACTGAGAGGGCCATCTCAATGGGTAAATTTGGGAGATACCACCTATTCCCTCCCCCCCCCCTTAAGAAAAACCCAAGCTGAAGGAGCCTAGCAGAGTCCATAGACATAATGAAGCCCCATCTAGTGAAGCCAAGATCAAGGATCCCAGTAGAGCTCAGAGTGAACACATGCTCACATTCTGAACAGCCACACAGCCTAGTCAGCAGTATCTGATTTTGGTGACTCACATAGGAGGAGCTAATTTTGTGGGTGGAACTTTGTAGTGTACCGCCTCTTCCTTCCACCCATCTGATTCCGGACTGCAATCTTGGAAACACAGAAATACGTTTCTGGAGAGATCAGAGCAGATGGCAGAGACAGCCCCATGTTTTGGCAGTTAATACACACAATTCCAATTTAACAACTGACAGCAGAGTTGAACAAATAATTAAGGATGAATCATTTATCTGATAACATTTTCCTTCCCCCCCCCCCATTTGCAAAATGTCAGTTAACAGATTGTCGTTTTCTCAGATGTATTTGTTATTCAGAATTATTTGATGTATTTCACAAAACTCAATTATTTTGCAATTTGTTATTCAGAATCCAAAAGTCGATATGTGTTGATTAGATGTGTCACAAAAGAACCATGCTGCCATTTTTGTTCACTGACTGGATAAGTGTAATAACACTTACAATCAATTTGCTGCTACAAACGCTCGTGGAAAGCCAATTACTATTTTAATTTCTGTGAGTACTCACATGTGCAATTTTGAATTTCCCTTTCCAGGAACAATTGCGCTAAATAACAGTCAACTACATGGGTGTTTATAGACAGCAACCGCTAAAGGAGCAGGAACGTGGCTGAAGTCATAAAAAAACATAAAAACAAAAAAACCTCGTACAAATATCCCTGAAAATATGCTTACAGACTAGTATTCACTCCTCCATATATAAGTAATATGATCATACCAAACAGCGATAGTATCTGTGGTGCCCAACCGTCCTGCACCATCAGCATTTCACACAGAACACTCAGTTCAGAACAAATGCAAATCAGATTATAAGAAAAAGTTACGTTTTTGTACACATTTTCAAGAGGGGTTGGGGGGAAACGACTATCCAGGCAAAGCGCATGGTTCATGTGTGCTTGGATTCACCATAGCTATTCATCGGTGGGGATGTAGTAATTAGCTGTATACCAATGATTTAAACCAAAATCGGATTAGATTTTCAACAAATCTAAACGCAAACAGCAATTTTAGAGACCACTTAGTCTAATTAGGTTCAAATTAATTGGTATACGGGATTTGTTGGCATGAGTAGACACCCGTGCCAGATTCTATTAAAAACGCAAATAAGCCACTTATAACCGGGCGGGTGCCACTCCATCGCAGACCTGACGGGACCTTTGCCTTGTGGATTTAAGGAGACCAGCTGCAGCAATTCATTTTCCGCCAGGCTACACCCTCCACGCTGCAACTGTACACATAGGTGCTGGAACTAGGGGTGCTGCTGCACCCCCTGGCTTGAAATGATTTCCATTATATACAGGGTTTGCAGTTTGGGCCAATGATTGTACAAAGAGCTAGGATAAAACGTGCCATTTTCCTATGAAAAGACAAAGAGCCCCCCTCATTTCTTTATCCACGTAAAATATCTCCTATTCAGAACAAAATGTTGTGAGGAGGTAACCGACAGCCCGGCTGACATTTGCTTAAAACGTTATGTTACAAAAGATTTACCTGGAACATCATAATAACCAGAAAAGATAATGACTGGTTTCAAACTGGTAATTTGTTAGTCTGTATCAGCAAAAACAAGGAGCATTCCTTGTGGCACCTTAGAGACTAACACATTTATTTGGGCATAAGCTTTCGTGGACGAAGTGGGTTTCAGCCCACGGAAGCTTATGCCCAAATAAATGTGTTAGTCTCTAAGGTGCCACAAGGAATCCTCCTTGTTTTTGCAGATAACATAATGTGTAAGGAAAGGGAACAATAGCTCCCCTAAACCTTTAAAAATCATACAGGCAGAGGCTTGAGAGGCTGTTGCAGAGGCCAAAGGTATCTCCACAGTGTAACAAACTGAAAAGGGTCAGTGGACTCGAGTGTGTGTGATTCAAACTCACTCAAAGACATTCAAGAATTTTATATCTGCAGAGCTCCGAACCTGGTCTGACTACAAGAATCAATTCAAACACTTTAAGCTTGTTCTGCCACGATTTTAGCCAGGAAGGGAAGAAATACAGAAAATGCCCAACAGGCTGTGGGCTGCATATTGCTAAGGGTCAGGCGTGAGTGGAACGCTGCTGATGGGAGAACGGTGACTCCACAGAGCCAGAGTCACACCCAAGTGGACACATGGCAATAGAAAAACTACAGGATTGGGAATCAGCTGAACAGCTGAGGAATCCAACGGCTTTGTCTTGGAGACTCCTGTTCCCAAAGGAAAATTTCCATCCCTTCCATCAACGGGGGAGAAGGGGAGGCGAGAGAAAGGAGCCGAGCTCCCTCCTGCCCAGCAATGAGCTGTCCTTGCACAAGATGCAGCTCACAGTGCTATCCCACCAGACGGTAAGGGACTGTCTATGAACTTGTACACGATCGCCAAGGTTTGGCCCGGATGGGCGGCAGGTCTGTTTGCCTGTGTGTCCATCGACCCCCTGGGGGCAGAGTAGAGCCCCCCGGGCCGAGTTCTGGTCTCACTTGTCCAGGTGTGACTCCGGAGTCACTCCACAGGCGGCCAGGTTTACACGGGTGCCTGGGAATCCGTTCCGATCGGCTTGCAGGGCCGGGAGAAGAGGCCCTGCCGGCGCCCCGCGCATCTGCTTGCTGCTGCCCTCAGGCAATTTACCAGTGAGGCTGTCAGCCTGGCGCTCGCTCCCTCCCCGCCGGGTCGCCCGCCCAGGCCACCCAGGCTGCGCGGGTCTGCCCAGTGCTCATGCGCTCGTGGAAGGGTTTAAAGCGCGCGCGGGACTCGCGGCGCTGTCACAGGCACCAGCCGCAGCAGCAGCGCGTTGGGCAGCGTCGCCAGCCAGGCAGTGTGCTGCAGCTCCCGGGGGTGGGTTGTCTTCCACCGGCCCCCACGAGGCTGTGCCCGCCAGGAGCTCCCGGGGCTGGTCCCCAGGGGTCCGAGCGGAGCCAAGCAGCCGGTGCCTGGCGCAGGAGAGCCCGCCCTCTCACGCGAGCCCCGCGCAGGTGCCCACACTCCACCTCCCAGCCCGGTGCCAGAGACACCCCGAGGCTTGGCCACCGACGCCCCTAACTCCACCTAACCACACACCGGGGGGAGGGGGCGCCTTGTTAACCCTGCCGCTGCCGAGCGCTGCGCTGAAGTTCTCTTCCCTCTCCTCAGGTGCCAGTGTGCGCGGCCGCCATGTCTCCTGTGCTGATGCTGCTAGGTGGGTAGCGCCTCCGCGTCCCCCGGTCACCGCGCCCCGCCTGCCCGCGCGGCGCGGCGATCCGCTCCGAACCCCACGGCCAAGCGCGCCTGCACCCAGTTACCCTGCTCGGCTGTGGGGCCGCTACTGAATCCCTCTGTGTCTGATTACAGGTGGCGTCCTGCTGGCCAGCCCGGTGCGGGCAAGCGACGGCTCGGGTGAGTTGATAGTCTCCGTTATTTCTCAGAGGCTCCGTTTTATACATAGGGCTGAGCCAGTTCTACACATTAGCGATCATCTCCCTCTACAATCCTGGACATACATTTCCAGCGTAGCGCTTGACTTAAGGGAGTTCCGCAATTGCTAAATATAAATTTGCGCTTGCTTTTTCCAAGCGAACTTAATTTTTTTATTTAGATTTGTTTAAAATGTCGAATTGTGGCGCGTTCAAGCATCTCTGTAACTATTCACGGCTTTAAGAGTCACACACCAAGTGCAAGTTAAACCAAGTACAAAAGCAGCGTGTCTTGTGATTGTAGAATCCTTTTCTATCTCACCTGAAAATTTCTTACTGTAACTGTGATAGGAAAATAATAATTCTTTGTGTATGGGCTACCGGGAATTTGTTTATGCTCTAAGGTAAGAAATGACTGAACACACAGTAGCCTTTTCTCTTTTATATAAAGACTAGCACCAGCATGTCCTTGCTTTTCGCATAATATTAGCAAATTCTGTTAACCAGGCAAATATTCAAACTAATACCACATTGATGGGATCACATCTCAGAGCTCATAGGACTATTTGTTTGTTGAATTTAGATGCTAGCTGCGTCTCTTTACCCTATCATGCCCTCATTGGGTTACTGAGCCACTGCTAACTGCTCCAGAGTTAAAACTGCAGCACCATTTCTGTTCAAAACTGGATTTTCAAAGTGCTCTGAAATCCACATGTATATATTGAAGAAAAAAAAACAATGCTGTTACCATATGGGATTGGATGTAGCACCAGCCTTTCCTTCCCTGCTACTATATGTCCGGTTGTGAAGGAGAATTTCGTGATGGGGTAACTGTTAACTAACACTTCTTTGTGAATTGATATTATCCGCCCTCTCTCTAGCCAAAAAAATAAACAAAACACAGCTTGCAAATGGGATTATCCAGATACAATGAATGATACACAAGACAAATATTTTTATTTTATTTTTATTATTTTATTCTTTAGTACCAATAGTGTGCTAGGCGTTTCACAGCCAAGATACCTGCTCCAAAAGGCTAATAAACTAAACAGATTAAACATGGGAGATAGCATACATCAAAAAGTAAAATGATTGAGCAATGTTTAATAGAATGTTTGTTTTGTTTTGTTGGTTCCATATTATTTTGACATAATTATTTGAAGGGAGAACATAGGTTTGTAGCTATATGACAAGACTTGTCTTTTAAAAGTGAGAAGCATAGAAGGAGATGGAGAGAGTTGGTATTTCCGGTTTTGTTTTGTTTTAAATCGGTACTGGGTAGGTTGAAAAACTTTCAGGAGGCAAAGGTATCAAACTTTTCTATAGTGTAACAAAGTGAACGGTAAATGTAGTAGTGTATGTATATGAGAGAGTGAGTGAGAGACATTTACGAAGCTTAAAAAGGATTTGATATCGGACAACCTACAAACATATTATGACTATAAGACTCAATGCAAACACTTTAAGCCAGTTCTGCCATGATTTTACCCTGGAAGGGAAGAGACATACAAAAGTGCCCAACAGACTGTGGGTGGCATATTGACGAAGTGTAACAGATGAGTGAAACTCTGCTGTTGGGAGAACGGTGACTCCATGGAGCCGGAATCACACCCAAGTGGACACATGGCAGTAGAAAAATAAAAGAAGGCAAATCAGTTGAGCAACTAAGGAGTGCAACCACTTTGTCTTTGGGACCATGTTCCCAAATGAAACTCTCTCCATTCCCTCCATCAATGGGAGAGAAGCAAGCGCAAAAGAAAGGAGCCAGAATCCCTCCTGTCCAGCGATGAATTCCTGGAAGCAGAGCATGATCCTGACCCCAAATGGTGAGTGACTTCAAATTTGTATGTATAATATAAGAATTTCATTTGCTATTTTCATTTGTTTGTTTATTTGTTTGTAATGTTAGTATGATGGCCTGGTGTCCAACTGATAAATAGAAATAGTTACTGAGGATCTTCTAACTAGGCAGTAATGCAGAACCTAAACCAGGATCAATTTTGCCCATTTATTTGCAGGTACATATAAAGAGAGGAAATAGCTTTCAACACTGGCAGGGAACAATAGAAGAACTCTTTAGGATCCTTCCTAACTGGGATAAAGTCCTGTAAATTAAAGGTATCTATCAAAGCAACTAAAGAGATATTAAAGGAACACTGGCAATTTAATTTATGCCCTTGCTTAGGGTTGCTTTAAATGGTTTTCAATAAGGTAATATTAATAGAAATTTTTATTCATTAAAAAAAATGAAAATAAGTTTAAAAAATATTTCCCCACCCACACTCACTCAACAACATGACATTAGGGCATCAGAGGTTTGAGGCAACATTTTCAAAATCATCTACATCCCATTTTCAGCAGTGACTTAAGAACCTAAGTCTCACTGAAAGTCAAAGGGATTTAGGCTCCCAAATCACTTAGGTGCTTTCAAAATTTTTACTCTTGATCCTACTCCTATTGAAATCCATAGGAATATTTCATCTCACTTCAATGGGAGCTGGATTAGGCTCTAGATGCCACAAATGAAACTGACCGTATCTGCCCAATCCTGGAAACACCTGTGTATGTTGATTATTTGTTAGCTGGTCTTAGTTAACCATAGGCTGTTCAAAAGGAAACAAAACAGTATAAATGAAATGTCAAAACAAACAAACAAAAACCCAGACAACATAGCCATTAACACATTTTTAAACCCAGTTATCCTTGTCTATGCTCAGGGCAAAATTGTGTTTAACATTGTATTAGTATAAACCTGTTAGTTAACACATTTTCCAACATGATGCATTTTCCCAGTATAGACAAGACCTGTCGGACTATTTCTCCGTGTAATTTAAACACATACTTGTTTGAAGGCTCGAGGCAGAAAAGGAAAGTGAATACTTCAGTTTCACTGTGCAAGCAGTACAAAAATGGCAAAAGGAAAAAAAAAAGCATAAGCAGTGACATGACGCAAAGCTATTTCACTCTTTATAATCCCTGGTTTTATAATAGTTTACAATGAAACTGTTCTTTAAATATATTGGGACAGATTCTGCTCTCTCCTATACCCAAGCAACACAGGGCAACATTTAGTTGTGGCTTTTACCTTGATAAGACTCCCTTTAAATGTTTAGTGACTCTTGTTTGACAGTTGTGTGAAAGTTGTTCATTTTTTGCAGTAATAAGTAGCAGAACTGTATAGTGCAAAGATGGTAATTTAGGAAAGTATTGGATAGAAGAGCTATGGAATGTGTGATACATCCTAAGGGTATCCAGGGTTGTAAAGCACCTCACCACTGCCTGCCCCTTAGCATGAAGCAACTATGTCTGTGCCTGCTGTGGGTCAGTTCTCTGAAACCAGTGGCCTCTAGCAGCACAAGCACTGCCTTCCAGACCCCTGCAGGCCTCACTTCCTCTGTTCAAGCACAGACCCATGCCCAAATACTCAGTGTTCCCTGCCGTGTCCAGCCCCTTATCCACTGAACACTCACAGAACTACCAGGTCTGCTGTTCCCAATGGAACAGTGTACATCATCTTGTAACTCAGTACAGCACTTTGCTTAACACCACAGCACTTAGATATATTTATAGTGAAAACAGTAATACATTTATTATCAAAGATTAGAGATTCAAATAATAGTGAATAAGAACTTTGGAGACAAATGGATACATAAAAAACAAAATCATAACTCGCTTTCTAGAGACTAAACTAGCAAGTTACTCTTTTGTCTAAAGAAACTTAACTCACCCTAAATTCTCCAGCCTCCATTTTCAACCAAGCCTGGCCTAGACCCCTCGTTTATGAAACAAGAGTACTGTCCTTTTTCTTCCTCAGTGAAGGGTGCCTGTTCAGGCTCTTTGCCCCACCCAATATACTCAAGCAAATCTCCTTTATGCACCTCAAGATAAAGTTGTCTATCTCCACTGTGTTTCCCCTCCTGGCAGTTCTTTTTGACAATCCTTCATTTGCATTCAGTTCAGACTGGTGATATGGGACCCATTCTGAATGAAACAATACTCAGTCCACATGTAAACAGATAGATGGATAGATATCTCCTGTCTGACAGATAACCTGTTTTTCACCTTTTCTGGTGACTAACACCTTGATACAAACTTTAAGAATATATATTAGGACTGTCAATTAATCACAATTAATTCACATGATTAATCACGATTAATTTTTTTTAACACAATTATTTTTGAGTTAATCGCAGTTTTAATCTCACTTTTAAACAAGGACTGCCCATTAATATTTATTAATTTTTTTATGTTTTTCTACATTTTCAAATATATTGATTTCAATTACAACACAGGATACAAAGTGTACAATGTGCACTTTATATTATTTTTATTACAAATATTTCCACTGTAAAAATGATAAACAAAAGAAATAGTATTTTTCAATTCACCTCATACAAGTACTGTAGTGCAAACTCTTTATTGTGAAAGTGCAACTTACAAATGTAGATTTTTTTTTGTTACATAACTGCACTTAAAAACAAAACAATATAAAACTTTAAAGCCTACAAGTCCACTCAGTCCTACTTCTTGTTCAGCCAATCACTAAAATAGACAAGTTTGCTTACATTTACAGGAGATAACGTGGCTGGCTTCTTATTTACAATGTCACCTGAAAGTGAGAACATGCGTTCGCATGGCACTTTTGTAGCCAGCATTGCAAGGTATTTACATGCCAGATATGCTAAACATTAATATGCCCTTTCTTGCTTCGGCCACCATTCCAGAGGACATGCCTCCATGCTGATGATGCTTGTTAAAAAAATGTTAATTAAATTTGTGACTGAACTCCTTGGGGGAGATTTGTATATCTCCTGCTCTGTTTTACCAGAATTCTGCCATATATTTCATGTTATAGCACTCTCGGATGATGACCCAGCACGTTCGTTTTAAGAACACGTTTGCTGCAAATATGACAAAACACAAAGAAGGTACCAATGTGAGATTTCTAAAATTCACATTACTCATATTTGCAAGCAATTAAACTGGCTCCTGGCTCTCGACCCAAGCTTTAAGAATCTGAAGTGCCTTCCAAACTCTGAGAAGGATGAGGTTTGGAGCATGCTTTCAGAAGTCTTAAAAGAGCAACACTCTGATGTGCAGGGCTGGCTCCAGGCACCAGCACAGCAAGCAGGTGCTTGGGGCGGCCAATGGAAAGGGGATCTTTGGCAGCGGGTCCCTCAGTTCCTCTCGGAGAGAAGGACCTGCCACCGAATTGCTGTATAAGAACGAAGCGGCAGCGGCTCTGCCGCCGATTGTGGCTTTTTTTTTTTTCTCTTTGCCGCTTGGGGCAACAAAAACACTGGAGCCAGCCCTGCTGATGTGGAAAGTACAGAACCCGAAAGACCAAAAAAGAAAATCAATCTTTTGCTGGTGGCATCTGACTCAGATGATGAAAGTGAACATAAATCGGTCTGCACTGCTTTGGATCATTATCGAGCAGAACCCTGCATTAGCATGGATGCATGTCCTCTAGAACGGTGGTTGAAGCATGAAAAGACATATGAATCTTTAACACATCTGGCACGTAAATATCTTATGACACTGGCTGCAACGTGCCAGGTGAACACCTGTTCTCACTTTCAGGTGACATTGTAAATAAGAAACGGGCAGCATTATCTTCTGCAAATGTAAACAAACTTGTTTGTCTGAGTGACTGACTGAACAAGAAGTAGGACTGAGTGGACTTGTAGGCTCTAAAGTTTTACGTTATTTTATTTTTTAATGCAGTTATTTTTTGTACATAATTCTACATTTGTAAATTCAACTTTCATGGTAAAGACAATGTATTACAGTACTTGTCTGAGGTGAGTTGAAAAATACTATTTCTTTTGTTTTTATAGCACAAATAGTTGTAATAAAAATAAATATAAAGTGAACACTGTACACTTTGTGTTCTGTGTTGTAACTGAAATCAATATATTTGAAAATGTAGAAAATATCCAAAAATATTTAAATAATGGTATTCTATTATTAACAGTATGATTAATTGCATGATTAATCATGCAATTAATTTTTTTAATCATGTGATGGTCCTAATATATATACATAATTCTTTACATAGCATCTGTACATAAATTTCACAATGATGTTGCTGTCTGGCATGACACTTGCTTTCATTTGAGACCTCACATGGCATTCTTTGGTGAACCAGAATGCACACACCAGAATCAGGAGATTCCTGTAACCCTTCTGCACTCCCTTTCCAGTTGGCATTAAGAGGTTCTTGGGTCACAAAATGTTGAAATCTATGGTATGGTTATTTGATGGATGTCATAGGAGAGAAGACAGACTTCAAAGCCTTTGTAATAGGTTCTCCCCTGTCTTTTGTAGGTCCAGCACTGAAGCAAGACATCCATCCTTATCTTTCTACATGGAACTTCCTCCATTAAATCATGTTTAAATCAGGAAGAAATACAATGTGTTTCCACACAGTATTCTGAGGTGTTGTGTTTCTGTGAAGTATAGAGTGTGTGTGCAAGCCATGATAGAGTGGGAGTCTGCTCATTTTCTTGGAGCTTTTAAAGCCCAATTCTTCATTCACTGTGCACTCCAAACGCCATTGGGAGTCTATAGTGGACATGAATGGATCTGTAATGATAAATTGCAAGATAAGCTTTTCTCCTGCAACATAATTAGATTTAGAGTCTATGTTTTCAAATTCCCATCACAAAACATTTTCATGAAATTAAGGGAAAGTTCTATCAAATTAATTCAGAAATAGAACGAGAATCAAGTGAAAAATACTTAGGGGTGTAACTTATGGGTAACAACTATTTTCATTAGCATTTATCTACTACATTTGTTATTTGCAATTAAGCTAGACACAGATAGTCAAACCACTGAATATTTAAAAGGACCTCTCTATGTTTCAAATGTTTTAATGCATTGAACAGGCTTTATCCTCAGTGTTGAATTTGGATGTGTACTTGAGAAGGTAAAAAGTTTAGCATCAGACCAAAATGATTATTAATTTCTGAATTATTATTAATTATGCATAGACCAAATTGCTGTACTGGAGAAGAACATTACAAACATAACAGTAATATTAACTGTAACATGGGGAGACTGGTAGAGGTCTACAAATGAACATTTAAAAGTAGAGGAAAACTTATTAGACCCCATACAAGTATGGAAAGGATGAGAGTATAAATCAAATCCAGCTCCCATGTCTGTGGCTGCAGAGTTCTTCCTGGCAGCAGAATTGATGTAGTTCTGCTGAACTAGGAAAGGAGTTGGATTGTTTGGGGGAAGGGCTATGCAAGAAATGCATATCACTGTGCAGCTGAGAGAGAGATTGTGGGAGGACCAGAGGCTCTTGACCCTTTGGCCCTTCTTCAGTTCCCAAAAATCACTACTGTGATGCATGTGTGGGGTACGGCATGTTATCTCAGCCACCAGAGCTGAGATACCCTGGGCAGTGGCTCTGTAGCTGCACAGCAGTCTATGGAGAGGTATCTCTTAGAGATAACCAGTGTACATCTCACTATTTGGGTTGAATACTAGGTTCCTGCATTTGCCCCTAAATTAGCCTTTGCACCAGGAGCCAGTTTAATTGCTTGCAAATATGAGTAATGTGAATTTCAAAAAGTCAATTAAAATCAGAGTACTGAATTTTCCATAGATTATGAAGACACATGACAAATGCAAGAGGAAAGCCCAGTAAGGGACTGTCAGGATACATTGGCATCGTGGCAACAGGCACCGTTACATAGCCATGAATTTATGAAGATTAAACCAATAAAAAGATGTCACTAATTCCCTGAGATGAACTTGAAATAACAAATTAGAATAAAAAGGAAAATCTGTTTCTTTTACCACAGGGACAGACTAGTTCTACAACCTTGCACACAATGGGCTGGCACGAAGCAGAGAGTAGACTACATGATACGGTCAGTGAGTCAGAGGAAAGGACCTTTAGGTTGCTCACTTGTAGTGATGGGTACAGTGGCATCTTTAAATAAGTAGATCATTGGGGAAGGGAGACTGTGGGAACCCTAATTAATGATAATACCGAGGATTTTTATATTTTTATAAGCACTTTGTGGGTTCAAAGTTCCTTACAGACTCTAACTACTTAATCCCCACAACACTCATTTGAGGCTGGTAAGTATTTGTCCCCGTTTTATAGATGTAGAAACTGAGAATGAGAAGTTAATGACCAGAATTTCAAAGATACTTGATTTCAGTGGAGCTGGGGATGTACTGCTCAGCACCTCTGACAACCAGGTAATCCCATGATGTATTATCCAGTCAGCAAGAGAAATGGGAATAGAGCTTTGGACTTCCAGACTGTACTTAAACAATTATACCATGCCACCTGCCTCATCTGCTCTTGTAAGTGTACACAGTTCCCATTGATACTAATGGAATTGGATAGGAGTATTGTTATGACTAACAAAAAAGGGGGAATCTCTTAGCCTGAAGACACTTCCTTACATAATTTATAGAAGAGGAGTTATACCCTCATTACCAGTATGCTCTTGATTTTATTTTAGCCATTTGCTTTCCTGGAAATATTTAGTCAAATTTTTGGACCTGCTACTTTTTAATCTGAAAATCATATGAAACTTTTTACAGAGATAAATTTGTTTCCCTTACATTAAAAAACCCCCAGTCTGGATGAAACTTAACATGTTTGTTCAAGCACAATTGCCTTACTTACTGGAAATATTTTTTGAGGCAAGTGGCATGAGCTTTCTGAATAATAATACCCTGTGGCTTAGGCTCTGACCCAAAGTAAGTATTATATCTGAAAGCAAGTAGTACCCAGAGGGTCGTGCAGAATTTAAGTGCTGTGGCTGTCACTTTCAGAGAATTAGAAGCACTAACAATATGCTTAGTTCTGTATAAGACTCAAATTTTAAAAGTCCCTGTCCCTGCCCTGAAGATCCTACAATCTAAATAGGACAAGATGGACCATAGAGGCACAGTTTTTTTTTTAAAGTAAAACAAAAAACGTTTTATAAATATCCAAAAAAAGTGTATTTTTAAACGATTTCACAAAGCTTAGAGGTCCTCATTTCACTCCTCCCCCCTTCCCATTTTAAGTCTCTCATATTATGGGTTTAATTTTCAAAATATCGGATGCCAAGGCTCATCTGCAAAACCACATGCACAATTGTATGCCTATCTGGTACACACAATTACTGTGATTAAAAGTGTAATATGGTATTTGCACACAGAAATATCCAGAAAGTTCTCTCACAACTCCTCCTGCATTTCTGTCCCTAGCACTTCTGCTATTTTGAAAATAAGGCCCTTACTGGCAAATGCATTGATAAAAATCTTAACTAACACATTTATAAAATAATAAATGAGATAAAAATATGAGACTTTCTGGGTCATGTCTCACTTTCATGTCTCACTGACATGCAGTATGTTCAATATGCTAATGAAAAACAGAATTGTTTGCTGTGATCCCAAGGTAAAGCACTTTTAGTAATAGTATCACATGTGATCTTTGCTGCAAGTATGAGTGATATAGGTAGGGCCATCCTAGAGGGGGAGATGGGGGAGTTTGCCCCAGGATTTCCTATTTGAGAGGGCCCCCAGAGCGAGTAGTGCTGCAACCTGGTGCACCGAGTCACAGTAACACTCACTGAAATTTGGCCCAGCAGTCCCTCTGTCATGATGATCAGGTCGCAATGCCCAGAGTGGGGAGCCAGGCTCAGTCCCTCAGGACACAAATCAAGCTGCTGCTGCAGGATGGACCCCCAACTCCCTATCTGGGCCTCCTCTCAGGGTGAGGGGGCCTCAGTTACAGAGTTAGTCCCAGACCCCCCTAAAAATCTCTGCAGCCCAGGGTATGTGAAGTTGGTGAAGAACTATTTTATATGCTCTAGGAAGTTACTGGGGAAGTTCAATGGCCTACCGGAGATCAGACTAGATGATCACAATGGTCCCTTCTGGCCTTGGAATCTATTCAGATCCATTTAAGATTTTTTCTCTTCATGCTGGTAAAATTTCTACATTTTAGGCCTATAGGATGAATAGCTGATGATACAGTAGTTAACGGAGAGGAAAAAAATCTGTTGCAAAGACGTCAGGGGCAAGATTTGTTCTTAGAAAGTCAATATCGGTATCCAGTCAGGGGTCAGATTGTGAGGCAGAAGTGATGTTACTGCTGAAAAAAACCCAAGTTTGCCACACTCCCACACTAGTTGGACGTGCTACATTGACTGGGGATAGAATAGTTAATGATGTTGCACATTAAATACCAAGTTCTCAAAAGAACTAGGCTTGATCCTCATGCAAAAATGTATGCACAGGAGTGACCCTACATTTGTGTGCCGTTACCATACGTATATTTGCATATGGTAAGTCATCTTAAATCATTGCATGACTAACTGCCAAATTCCCACATACAGTCACAGTAATTGTTCACATAATGTAGGTGCAAGGCTTTCTGATTTTCAGTTTTGAAAACTTGCCCCTTATGTAACCATCATTATACTTCAGAATTAACATACAGCATATTGAGCGAAATGGAGCAGTTCACACATTTTAGAACTATTGTTTCTCTGAAGATGAATTATGACATAGGTTCATATTTGAAAAGTGTCTTCATCAGTTCAAAAATTTACCAAGTAATATTTTTGGTTTTTAATAAAAAATAAATTTTGCAGACATTGATGGAGATAAAAGAGAAGTGCTAATATGGCACACTGCCTCAACCAGACCCCTACATCCAGTTAAGTCATTTGACCATCCATTTCCATTCCATAGAAATATCTTGTAAAATAACTTGGCTTTCCCTTTGTATACTTATATAATGGAAAGCCTCTCTGGAAAATAGCTTTAGGTACTTGTAATGTAATGTAATGTAATGTATGTTAAATAGTTATTGTTGCTAAAAAGAGAAAATAATATGCCTGAGCTCACAATAGAAAAAACAGAAGAGACAGCAACTTCCCATGGGACAAAGGCATCTGACTCACTGAGGTGCTCTTCAAAATCCCAGCCAAAGACAAACATGAAGTTTTCACTTTGCCAAGTTACATTTTATCTATGTCTATTGACCACGTGGTTGACTTGTTTTCACTGTGTCCTTTGTCACTTAAAAATGATTTTTTTTATGCAACTGACTAAAAGCAGCTTCAGTTAGTTGCACTAAGCTTTCTATGCTGTCCATGAAGACAAGCTCTGTGAAGCTCAAAAGCTTGTACCTTCCACCAACAGAAGTTGGTCCATTAAAAGATATTACTTCACCCACCTTGTCTCTCCTATACGCTCCATGGCAGTGGCTTACATGTTCTAGAAATAGGTAGCATTGCAATAATAGACCTAATTCACTCTTGCTGGGGCAGACAGATGAATATCTAACCTCACTGCACGGGCCTCAATTTTTCTGATAGTCTTAATGGGATTGAAGTGAAGTGAAGATGGTACCACTGTCACCTTCTCTTATGAATTCCATCTTCGATGGTGGCTTTAGCTTCTGCTGAGAGCTTCTTAGGAGCTCTGTTGGTGGAGGTTGTCCAGGGGATGGTCTGAATCAACACATCCCTGACCCCCATTCCTTTCATGGACGGTGTTGCCCACTTTTGGGGGTTCACTGGCTCTGAGCAGCCTTCCTCATGCCCGTACGCCCTAGTAATAGAGAAAGCTGCTGCTGCTGCTTTGAACTGCTGGTGCCTTTCTCCTCCAAAGCCCTCCAGCTTGCCACCATCATCTGTGTTGTCCTCTGCTGAATGTAGTTCAGTGCTTTCAATCATTTCTTGTTGGTTCTTGCTTTTTCCAACATGATTGTGAAACAAGAGTGTGTAATCTTCCTGGTCATTGCCCATGATATATGCTGTACCCAAATCCTTAAAGCCAGACTGCAGTACAAGACAAGGCTGTAGCTTAATTTCAAATTAAAATGTGTGCTTTAAACTGAGATACGGTGGGTAGATTGAAAAATGATCCTCCAGATTCATTTTAACAGGCTGTTCAAGCCTCAGAGCTCAAATTTTTCTTTTCCTCTTTAGCCCCCACTACCATCACATGCCTTACAAGGGGAGTTGATCTCAGAAAGGAGAGAGCAGATGTCCTCTGTCCAGCAGACTGCCCGCTATGGCAGTTCTATGTCTTTGGGAATGTAGTTTATGCCTCCCTTTCCAGCGTCTGTGGAGCTGCCATTCACAGGTAAGCTAGAAGACTACTAATCAAGATGACAAGGAAACACATTTTAGAAATTAACTATATTTTTCAGTTGTAACCTTTAGCTGCCACCCAAATTATGGATATTCCTGACAATTCTCAAAACACACCAACAAAATGTCATTAAAAGACTTCAAGTCAAATACAGCTTGGAGTAAGTGGCTGTAACTTTCATGAAGTCTCAGGGACAAATTCAACAGTGACAATAATGATAGAAAGATGCTCTTAAAACTGGTGTAAATGGCAAAGTAGAATAACTTGCACTAGCCTGGCAACCGGTGCGCAATGAGTATAATTTATAGATATGGGAGGTGGAAGTGGGGAGACTATAGCCTGAAAAGTTACTAGTTGGAAGGTGTAAGATAAAGCAGGCTTCCGCTCTCCTACTTTCTTACGCCACACCATTCTCAACACTGCTCAAGTCAATTTCAGTCCCACTGTAAGCTGACACAACAATGATCAGGAACAATTTACTGCATACAAGCTCAGTATTAATCAATATTACATTAATTTACCAATTATATTTGTTTTCATGACTACAATTTACACAATGTGTAATTTACACCACCACTTATGTCGCTGCAAAATTTTGCCCATGAATCTGGGTATTTGGATAGCAAGAAAAGGATTTTGAATATATTTGTAATTACTGTCACTATATGGGCCATCAGGCATTTAGTGTGGGTTAGAAATGTTTAAGTATTTTAAACATAATTTTTAAAAGAAAGAATTTGTTTCCTTTTAAGAGTAATTAATTATGGAAGTTAGGCAATGTAGCATGTTATGACCTTAAAACAAAATTACTCAAATTATGGTGTAGTTTTTGTGCACTATGTAGCTCTTGGGGTTAAAACTTGGGGGATCATCTATGTTCTAAAGCTTTTAAGGAAGGATTTGTCCCACTGCATGTGATTGGTTGGGGCACATGACTTACAAGAAGAGGCTGAGGGAACTGGGGTTATTTAGTCTACAGAAGAGAAGAGTGAGGGGGGGATTTGATAGCAGCCTTCAACTACCTGAAGGGGGTTCCAAAGAGGATGGAGCTCGGCTGTTCTTAGTGGTGGCAGATGACAGAACAAGAAGCAATGGTCTCAAGTTTCAGTGAGGGAGGTCTAGGTTGGATACTAGGAAACACTATTTCACTAGTAATAACTATAATTATTATTCTTTAAGAAATTATTATTTCTCTGGTATTTTTGCTTATTCTTTTAGGGTGAAAACCACTTCACCTATGTAAAGTATGAGCGTGAGGAGGTTGTGCTGGGGAAATTTAAACTCCCACCACACTCCCAACCAGGGTTAGGTAATGGGCAATATACTACCCTCTACACATGTACTGAACTCTTCTTGAAGGCGCAGTTTGTAGAGTCATTTACTTGCTGTACAATAGTATTGTGTATGTTTCTTGAAAGCTACGCAAATAGTTTGTATGCTTTTTAGTGAGTACAAATACAATGCAGTACAGTACTTTAGATTTAAAAAAGTTAACAGTTCAAGAATGTGCTGTAAAAACTTTTCATGCGAGTTATTAAAGAACTGACTTCACAACCAAAAATGAAAGAATTCTTCACAGTAAAACTGTATTTGAATAAAAAATAGGCCCATGTGACAGTTTAGATGCAAATCTGGATTCAGGATTTGGAATTAACCCATCACTAATTCAAGGCTGGATTCTCCAATCCTTCCTCACACGAGTAGTCCCCTTTACTTCAATGGACTACTTGCTAGAGTAATACTATTTGACATATGTAATGACTGTAGACTATGGCCCCAAATAATTCCCTATACTGTAACTGATGTGAGGTTTTGTGCCCATTTTGGTTATTATATTAAATCCTTCCTTTCTTTTTAATATGCCTATTACTGTCAAGATACGGAACATCGCCAGCCTTTTCCTGACTAGACAATAAAAGGTATATCTCGGTCATGAGGAGTGGAAGGGAACCTACTGATGATTATGCCTAGACATGAGGAACTGAGCTAAAGCTACCCTTGAGACATTAATTGGATTAATAATCAGAAGGCAAAATTGAGGACCAGATCTTCAGCTGGGGTAATAGTGGCCTAGATGCCAAATTACACCAGCTGAGGATCTGGCCCAATATGTTAATTTTTAGATGGTATATGCTAAACACTAGATAACTTTTAAAGCCTAGTCAGAGGTGGGACATGCCTCAAGTCTGACACTGGACTCCCATACTCCCAATGTCACAAGAAATGCCACACTTTTACCAAGTTAGCTATATTAGTCTTTAGGACACAAGGCTAATCCCAAGGGGTATGAGAATTTCCTGAGTTGTGGTGTTCACTAGGAGAAAATTGGCAGAGAGTATGTTTGGCCAGAGGAATGCACTTCTGGGCAGTTAGGTCTGTTGGGAAACTTTGGGCCACTGCCTGCTCCTGCTGGGTCTTGTTCCTAAGTCACGCCAGAAACATGGAGTGCAGTGGAAGCAGAGACAACAGAACCTGTGTTGTAGGGAAAAGCTGGCACTGAACCCAGAACAGCTCTGGGTCAAAGATGGAGAATACAGGCAAGCCAGCAGCAGCAGGCTGCAGTTGGGAAGGATGCCGCTTCTTGTGGCCACAGGGGAGGAAGGAGATGGAAGGAATTGCATTAGCAGCTAGAAGTCTGGGAGTAGGGAGAGAAAGATGGGAGCCAAGTTAATTCCGCTGTCATCACTTGGGGTTCTGTTTTCATCCTTGAGTTCCATCAGAAATGACATCTGTAATTAACTACTTACAAACACATTTTACAGTGTAGTCATGGTAAAAATTTATTTGTTAGTCTCTAAGGTGCCACAAGTACTCCTGTTCTTTTTGCGGATACAGACTAACACGGCTGCTATGCTGAAACATGGTGAAAAGTGCTTCTTATCATGGAAACTTCCAGGGCAAAATTCCTTTCTCAGAGATGTATCTCTGTATCCCCTCTCAGATCCTGACTTCTGTATTCTGCTCTGTCCCTGTATAGCACATGTAGATTTCCCATAAACATCAACTGGATAGCAAAATTATTAGCATCGAAATATGCTAGGAGAAGTTTGCCTTTAGATTTCTGGACTGAGTCAAATGAGTACACACTTTTGTTAAGGGCGCAGCCTCAGCTCTGGGCTCCTTGATGTTTGTGTTTTTCCACTGGAACATTGACTCCGCAGTTTAAAGGTAACATCCATTTCCTTTCATTTTGACGTGTTTTTTCCTGTCCTTGCATGATAACATCATCTCTATCCACTTTCATGGACTGTGTTTTGGCATTGTCTTGTCCTTACCTAGACAATTGCATCGATCTGAACATTACGTTACTCTGAGCCCAGTCAAGAGAACAGGCACTTGGCAGCATCTCAAATAACTTATTTTTTAAAGTAAGTAGCTTATGTGCTGCTGAGGAGAGCTGTGTGGAGCTGCTGGGCCCCTCTTCACATGAAAAACCTGGCAGGACCATCATGAATTCCAAAGTGACTGAACATTTATCCAGAGGAAAACAATTTCTATGAGGCAAAAATCTCTGATTTCCCTTTTCTTTGAACTGTAGAACTGTTTTTGCTTACCACTGGCTGCTCCAGCAGGTGTTAATAGTTTGATTTGATTTATACATGTATCTGAGAAAAAGGCCACCTCTACTATCTGGAGGAATAGCTTAGTAGTCTAAAAATTGGGCTTGATACGTCAAGACCTTCTGGGAAGAGACATGCCAAAAATGTGAGAAGGCTAAGCTGGCTCTTCATTACCTTCTGAGATACGATAGGTACATTGAGTTCCATGCCTCTGAAGGGGAAGATGAGACTTTAAAAATTGGAGTCCTGTCTGCTTACCCAGGGTCTGGTCTAAAGATAAATGAACTTGTTGAGAGATTTCAAGGGGCTTTGGACTAAAGTTATACCTTTCATAATAGTGAACTTTGTTTCGTTTGTTTTGATGTCCAGGGCCAAAAATCCCACTCCCACGCAGTATTGCACAGTGAGATATTGGATGGCCCTCTCTGTGCGTCTGCATTTCAATGGTTTACCTGTAACTCTGTTTTGTTTGTGTGCATTTTGGAATGAAAAGAATTGTCTAAATGTAAACCATGGTTATTACTAATAGTGCACCTGGTCAAGAGAAAGGGCTGCCCACTTCTGTGGATTGTCACTGTCAGGCATTGATAGGACAACAGGAAAAAATGTGGTGATCATTAGTTAACCAATAGAATGAAAAGCGTTCCTGGAAAATGTATAAAGTTCCAGTATAACCAAAACAGCCTTGGCACGCAAGGCATTGGCACCAGAGTAAAATACAGTGGTTCTGTAAAAACATAAATCAGATTTTGATAGCAAAAATTGTTTTTTTCATTTAGGCGGAAATTCACAAGCCCTTCTGCTTAGCTCCCACATGGACCTTCTGTATAAGGTGAATTTCACCTTTAAAGGAAATCTTGAGCTATCATGAAAATGAACTTTCCAAATTCATTAACAAATGAACAAAAACAGATACCAGAAATACGGTTATTTCATTTCAGCTAATATCAAGTGCGCATTCCGCAAACCTAACATCAACCTCAGCTTTGTCAATAGTCTCAATGAGGCCCAAAATGGTGACACCCAATAACACATCCCAAACAAAAAGAAAAGAACTAATTTAACAAATTACAAATTAACTATTTACATATGCATGGTGTCTGTCAGGATAGTTTCACATCCCCAACATAAAATAATTTTATTCCCACCCAAATCTCTTTGGGGCTTTTCTCTCCCTGGATTTCGTTTCAGTGTGCTCTTGAGACATGTCTATTGTTTCTGTGGAACTTGCTGGCTGTGACAATTCCTGCCCATTCTGTTTGAAATGCTATACCCCTTGATACTGTTTTATATGGTCCTTATGGATAACTTTGGGTTTAGTCCTGGGACCAAACTGTATCCTACACACCACTTTGTTTATTTGAGTTACTACTGTGTAGGGTTCTGTCCAAGTTTTATCCAGTTGAGGGCTCCTACCCTTTTTTCTCCTAGGATTGTGGAACCAGACCAGCATCTCCTCTTTTAAAAGTTTCCCCGTCTGACCTCAGGTCACAGAGTCTTTTCATTTTATCAGCAGCTGTTCTCAAATGTTTCCTAGCAAAGCTGTGAACTTTTTCAGTTTTGGATTATAGGGGTCCTGCATCATCCAAATGGTTGAAACCCTTTTGTTCCTCTTCAGAAACTCCATACAAAATGTTTGCTGGGAGGGAGCCTTAGCACATGCCCAAACATGAGGTGTGCTGTAGTACACTTTGTTCTCTCATTGGCTGCTGTTCTATAAGCCATCAAAAGGAATGGGATACGTTAGTCCTAGTCCTCTTGGTGCTGTTTTACAACGGTAGCTAGCTGAACCCCCAAAGTCCTGTTGAACCTTTTGACCATCATCAGACTGTGGATGTGTCGGGGTGGTGCAAGTTTTGTGAACCCCTAGAATTTCACAACCCTGTTGAAACTCTTTAGTTTTAAACAGGGCTTAGGAGCGGAGCCTGGAGCAGCTCTGGAGCAGTGGAGCTGCAGGTTTTTGCCTGGAGCTGTAGCAGAACTAGAACACAGCTCCAAAGCCCTGGTTTTAAAGTTTCACCCCGATCTGTGTGTAACTCACTCAGAATCCCAAATCTGGTGAAGAAATCATTCACAAGGATCTCTGCTACTGTCATAACCTTTTGATTTCTTATTGGGTAAACCTCAGGCAACTTTGTAAAGTAGTCCCATAGCTACCAGCAAATATCAGTCGCCAGCCTCTGTCACAGGGCAAGGGCCCAATAACGTCAGTGGCAATGCATTACATTGATGCCCACACAAGATATTGCTGCAAGAGGGTACTCCCAGTTTTAGAGGAACCCTTCTTTGTAACACAAGGATCAGATTTCCTGCACCAGCTTTCTACATCCTGCTTGTGTGTTACCTAATAGAAATTCTCCCTTAGCATTTTGTAACCCCAAAATGTCCAGGAGTTTTGAGATCATGACATAACCTCAGAACCTCTTTTTCCAATGTATCTGGTACAACCAACTGGTATCTGGATCCATCACCCACTGGTTTCACCCTGCTCCTATACAATATTTAATCCTTAAATTCCAAGCTCTCTCTCTGTGACTAGAAAGCTTTGACTGTGGTGTTTACTACATTCCAAGGTGGCTGCGTTTGCAAGGTGATTCTCCAGTCACACACTACCCTACTGTCAGGATCCTGTTTTTAGGAAGTTTTGAGTTGCTTTGGGTCCATTCCTGCAACCCCACCCCATGGTTAAGTGGATAAATCAGAAACATGGGCCCTTTTGCGAATTAGAGGAAGGGAAGCACTCCCATTCCTTTGAACAACTAATTCCTTGCTCTCCTTCTTAGGACAGGGTTTGCAGCAAGGCTGCTTGGACAAGGCATCAGCATTAAAATGCATATGACCAGGGCTGTGCGCTATTGTGAAATCATAGCACTGCAGCTTCTCCAACCATCTGGCAAGCTGTCCCTCAGGATTTCTGAGCCTAAAAAGATATTGCAGAGAAGCTTGGTCTGTCCTGACCATAAACTTCCTTCCATACAAATAGTGATAAAAACATTGTATAGATTTAACCACTGCTAGGAGTTCCTTTTCAGGTGGGGCAATGATTTCTCTCAGGAGAATGTAGACTTTTGCTATGATAAGCTACCACCCTCTCAAGTCCCTGGAGTTCGTGTGTCAATACTTCTGCCAAACCATAAACACCAGCCTTTCTGTCCAACGAGTTTGAAATATAAGTAGGCCATGACAGGACCAGTCAGTGGAGCCTTTTCCAACTCTAAAAACAAACATTTATATCACACTCTGCTGACTACTGAAATTGTTTCCCTTTCCCACCCAACTTATACCATCATTTTTGCAATACTCAAATTAACCGTCTGTAATAGCAGAGCCCTGCAAAACTCTGTACATCTATAAGTGTCTGGGAGTTGGCCAGCTCTGTACCACCTCAATTCTCTTTTGTCAGTGAAAATTCCCTCCCTACTAATCGTGCGCCCAAGTAGATTCTCTCTTTTTTGGAACATCTCGCATTTCTTCGGCTTCAGTTTCAAACTGGCTGCCTTCAGCATCTCACAAACATTTTGTAAATGGTTTGGTTCCTGTTCAAAGGTTTTACCATGCACAGGATAGCATGTAGGCATAACAGATAGGCTGTGAGGGACATGCCATGTACTACCCTCTCCATTAACATTTCAAATATGGCTGATGCACTGCACAAGCCAAAAGCCATTACTTTAAATTGCCATAAGCCTTGTCCTCCCGTGAAAGTAATTTTTTCTCCATCCTTTGGATCCACTTCCACTCACCATACTCACTTTTAAGACCCAGTGTGGAAAACCAGACTGAACCTGCTATAGCATGCATGGTACTATCTATTCGTGGTAATGGATAAGAAACCTTTAAAGTGACTTCATTTAATTTTCTATAGCCCATCCAGAATCTGGTGCCGCCTTCCTTTTTCTGAACCAGAACTATGGGTGAACCCATAGTCCAAGGCTCAATAATGTCTTCCTGGTATATTTCCTCAATGTCCTGTAGTGCCTCTTTCCTTTTTCCTACTGGCAACCAGTGAGGTAGCTATTTAATTGGTTGGTTTCTCCTCCCATCACTCTAGAGCTAGAACAGTGCAGTATAACCAATACCTTTGTTGGCCCGGGAGAACACCTCATGATTCCTAACCAGAAGTCTTTTAAACCATTCCACGGTTCCCAGTTTAAGCATACAGCACTGTGCTGGAACAGGTTCAGTAGAAATTCTGGGAGCTCACCTTCACCCCATCCCCTTATAGTTTTCTAATTTACCTCTTTTGATCAGAGCCTTTGGTTCTTCTTCGAGTCATGTCCCTATGGGTGCTCCATTTCAGGTGTGCATGTGCCCCAGGCACCTTCGATCTGAGATTTTTAGGTAGCAGCGTCCAGTCGGCCTGCACGTGCTCTACTCTGCCTTGTGCTTTGCACCATGGCTATATAGAGCTGCGTGGGTGAACCATCCTCGGTTCCTTCTCAAACACCTCCGCCTGAGACGGAGTCTCAGCAGTGTCCAACCTTGCTTACCTCAGCTGTCGTTTTTTTTCATAGTTTTACTTAGCTTAGTTGGTTATAATAGTGGCAGTTGGTAACAGTAAAATAATTTTAAAAATTAAGACCTTGTCCTTTCCAGGGTTTTTTTAATGCCTCTTTAAAAATGTTACTGTATACTTGTAAAGTATTTAGCTGACATTGTGGTAAGACCGTCCTCTTTTATCCCAGAGGGGTGATCACCAATGCGGGAGGAACTGTGAGGGTACAAACCCTGCCAGGAAAAGAGAACTACTCTGCCGTATATGCCAATGGGATTCAGTCTCAGGTGCTCACTAGATGGGCTTCATCTTTCTCGGTGGCTGGTAGGTGGATCAAGTATTTATTATTTAGTAACATATTTGCAATGTTAACAAATTTGTCCAGGCCTTTCAGTGGCCTCTGGCTATACAGCATGCTTTAGAAACAATGACCAACTTTCTTCTTTTCTCATTGTTTTATCCTCCATTTTCTTATAATCCCCTTACCATACTATTCCAATTTGGACTATTCAGTCAATGATTGCTGCTGACTCTGATACATAAAGCAGACTTGAGTTACTCAGACCCAGATCCTCAAAGGTATGTAGGCATCTAACTCCCACTGAATTCAACTCCCATTGAGGATCTGGGCACCAGTACCCATTGACCAGTCTGTTACTGTTCTGAGGGTACCGAATGCTATAGCCTTCATCCTAGGGAAATGGCACAAAAAGCAACCTTGCCAAAGGCCTCCAGGAAAATTCCTGTCCTCATTTTGTGAGAAACTGAATAAAGATAGGGGATCATGTAGATCAATAACACCACATTGTATGTTTTTTCATTTAGGGCCCTGTCTTGTCCAGTGCTCAACTCTCATAGGAGTTCAGTACCTCACAGGATCAGGACCTTAGTTAGGTATAATGTGCTTAAGTGTCTTCTTTGAACCGCTACACTGTAGGTTCACATATCCTTAAAGAGAATTTTGTCTGTACTATCAGTTAACTGGCATTTGTTGATCTACCTTAATCTTAAAGAATAGCCAGTCAAGTTTTTTCCTCCTTTACCTCCCATCATGCAGACAGATAAAACCTGGTCTTCTGTGAAACTTGTTTCTTGTGAGGATTTCAGTATATACAATAAAACTACCTGTAAAGAGAGACTCCGCTGTGTGTCTATCTATATCATGCCTGGTTAGGGCTTTCATTCTCTAAAGAGCATTGGGACAAGGAATATTATAAAAGTGATTTTTGGCAAGCAGGGTCAGAGGTATCACTGGATCAGATGGAATATATCTGAGGGTGCCCCTTAGCAACACTGTGGCCATGCATTGCGGCTTTGGTTTCAGAAGTATACGTCGACAGAAGAAAGCTTCTGTAGTTTCTGGACTATTATTTTACAGGAGAATTAAAAATTTCTGTAGTGCTTCTAAACTGTTTACATAAATTCTACCTGCCAAGTCTATGAGACACTAGTAATTCCCATAAGGTGGCCACTACAAATTAAGGCCTTGATTCTGAGTGGTGCTGAGTGACATCAAATCCAGATGGCTTCAGTAGGAGCCATAGCGGTCAGCCTTAGCTCACAGGCCCCTTGTAATAATGCTCTAATTATTTATCAACTGTACATTTTTCAGATTTGATTACTTTTTAAACACCTGCAATATAATTTGACTGCAGTGAGATGCAATGAATTAATCTTTTCAATATTACACAGGGACCAAGAGTGGAGCACTTGAAGCAATTGGACGACCACTATCAACAGCACGCCCCTCCACAGGTTTGAAACATTTCTAATAGATGATCTTCCCAAGGGAAGCCTTCCACACTATAAGCGAAATGTACCCTCATGTGTGAATGGCTGCCTGATAGGGCAAGACTCATAGGATCAACTCATCTTTTGAATAAAGTTACACTTTTTACCCAATATACTTAACAGGCAATATCAGGTAGCATTTGTAATCTATGGGGCTGATTGCAATCTCAGTTATGCTGATGTAAACTAGCAGAAACTTGAGTGAACACAGTGGAGTCACAAAGATAACTCAAGAAGGAAACCTGTTGTGTGCTCAGGGGCTTTTTCATTTCCATCAAGTGGTGGAGATGAAAATGAGGCGAATGCATTCCTTTTTAGAGAGGGAATTTGAGAGAGAGTTGTCTGTCTGACTCAGTGTATTGGTGAAGTTTAGATCCTCAGATCATGGTGATGGGTGCACTGTCAAGGATAGACTGGAGAATTCTTGTCATTCATGCAGTTGTAGTCAGTCATGATCAGCTCAGATGTAGAAACATTGAAAGGAAATAAGTCAATACCAAGTCATTCTTATTACACATTGTATTCAAAGTCAATATGATCCCATAACTGCTCAGATGCCAGCTGACAAAGCTATAGAAATGGTTTTCATTCTTCCATGTTTGCCTGTCAGGGGGAGCCACTGATGCTCACTACCACAGGTTTAAGGCTGCCATAACTTTACCAGTATTTGAGCCTGTGTATTTCTGAAAAACAAAGATGAATAACAAAAATTAAGTGCCTGCATTTCCCCACCAAATTTTACACTCAGACATGTGTTTGTAGTTCAGCTACTGCACTTTAAAGAACTAACAGCTGCAGCCATGATTTTGGTCAAAGTCAGGAAAGTAAGGAACAATTCTGGCACAATATTGGAGTTGGAGTTGATACATGGGTAACGGACAGAGCCAGAAAAAAGATGGGCAGTCTTGTGTGAATGTGCTTTTGGGTGTAGCTAAAGGGTGTAATTCCTTGTCAGGATTTTCACTGGTCAAAGAATCAATCCTTGCTTTGAAGACATCTAATCCCCAGTCCATCATGCCCCTCATGATAATTGTTAGCAGCACACATACATAAAGGGTTTGGTGAAAATCAAAGTAAACTCTTTACCAAGCTGAGTTGCTAGCAACCATGAATCCCTCTTGCCTCCTACAGCAACTCCTCTCTCTTCACTTCTTCCTCTCCAGGTCATGGAAGCAGCAGTATCAATTTTCTGTTGTGCTACAACTAAATATTGTTACTTCATGTTACCATAACTTGAGTCTTATATTCACAGAGTGGCAAAGACAAAGGACCTTGCTTTAAATTGTTTTTTGCAGAGATGAAGCAGTAACAATATTTTTCTCTGTCATGGTGAGTGACATGTTAATAACAGAGGGCCAGATTGTAGCTGGTCCTTCAGGACCATACAGGAGGGTAAGACAGTATAAGGTACACCTTACTCCAATGCTCCAGCTACCTGTGCTGTGGGTGGAAGCACAAAAGGAGAAGCAGCCACTGCAGGGGCACTACACCCCTCCTGCATCAGTTGGCAAGAAGGGATGGGGGAATGGACAGAGTCTTGTCTCCTCTTCCCCGCCCCCCAGACATACTAACTAGTGTAATTGCACCAGCATGCTGGGGAAAGCGTGCTGCACCTGGTATAGATCCTGTGCAAGGTATATCTTTCCTGAAGGCAGGGAAAACTAGGAAGCACATAACTGAATTTGAGTCCTGTTTTGCTCTTGGGGCAGTACAGGTACGTACTGTCCCACATATGGGGCAATTGCAAAGCTACAATTGGCCCCATATTAACATTTGGTGGATGGAATACCACTGAACTACCAACCTGTCTAACATTCATGCCATGCAAAGTTTCTTCTGAGAGCTTAGCTTTCTTTTTTAAAATATCTTCACAGTTGCAGTTGTTGCCTCTGGCAGAATCTGTCCTACATATTACTCTGCGTTAAGACCTTTCTCCTAAACTTCTTCAGAGCTAGAGTGTCACAGAATTTGGTTGTGCAAGAGAGACTATGAGTCTGGTTGTGGGGAGGAGAGTGGGTTATTCACTTGCTACTCTCCACTGGGAGTAGCCCTGACTCTGCTTCCCCCTGTCCACCTCAACCCCTAGCCAAGTAGCTGGCCAAGTGCATAAAGGGGAGTTGAGACACACCATGAAAAAAGGATGAGGGGGAAAGCGGGGCTGGAATCACAATTTTCCGAATGCCCCTAGGAAGGCACACGTATGTGCCACCTCTTACACACGACAGATGGCAAGGTTAGGACCTAGCCTTTAATGTCTTGCCTCTTCTAGCTTCAGTTTATGCTATTGAGCCTGTTGTTCCCTACATAATCCTGCTGTTTCCTACATTTTAGGTAAACGACTTAAGAAACTTCTTGAGAAAACGGTTGGGAACAAAGGTAGGAATTCACATAGCTAACTCATGCAAAGCAAATTCCTGTTTATTTGACTTTCAATTAATCTAATTATCTTGGGTGTTCACAGACTGTAAAGCGGATATTGCTTTTCTGATTGATGGAAGCTACAATATTGGCCAGCGTAGATTTAATTTGCAGAAGAACTTTGTTGGGAAAGTCGCTGTGATGCTGAGAATTGGAACTGAAGGACCACATGTGGGAGTTGTGCAAGCCAGGTATCTACACCATTATAAGAAAACTCTAGAAATTGAGTTATTAAAATGAGAAAGCTGAAGCATATAAAAATATTGTATTCAACAGACCACTACTTGAGTAGTATAAGTTATAACATTCTGCTTAGGAACGGTTGTAGTTGAGACATCCAACTAAAATCAATGTATTACGGGGGACTGGATTGTTTAGGACAGGGGTTGCTAAAGATTTTCCTAGTGTGAACTACATTGTTAAGAGACAGCAAGTCTTACAGATACCTCCCTTTCTACTGATGATCCAGTAGTATCCCCATGACAACAGGAACAATATTAAGAAAGTATTACACTTTTTTTTATATGAGTTAGCAGCGGAAAACAAGGAGTAGAGCCAGCACCATGCTACCAGGCAGGTCTATGCATACTATCAGCAAGTTCCACAGACCTCAGGCTGGGTACTACTTGGGCTAGGACAATGATAGTGGGACATAGAGCCTTTCTTTTCCAAGTCCCTAGTTCATACCCAACCCCAATAATGGTACATAGTGAATGCCAGTTTGAACCACTTCATGGTAGTTGTTTCATCTATATTAAGTGTGTTTGTGGTTTCAGTCCAGTTCAGATTGGACTGGTGTCCAGTACACAAAAACACAACTGGGACTAATTGACAACCACAATGAGTGCCTGGGCATAGAAAACAAACTATCCTCTCATCTCCAGCAAGCGTTCCTTTATGTTAGTTTTGAGGTGAGTTGATGTGGAAGGATGAGAGAAGGTTGTCTTGCTGCCTGCCCTGTCCTTGATCTGTGGAGAGAGGACTTGGGCCTCCAGGGCTGCCAGCACCATTCACAGTCATGTATCTCATCTTAATAAAAAAATAAATAAATAAAAAATAAATTAAAAAAAAAGATGAGGAAGAGCTCAGCAGAGTGGGGGTTCTAAAATTTGGCTATTTTTGATATTATGGTCAGTAATTTTTAGTACCACACAAAAATGGAATATCCTTGATCAGCTTATCGCAACGGATACTTCCAAACGTGTTAATGAAAATTGAAAAAAGAAAAAGAAAAAAAAAAGACAACATTGGGTTGTATTATGGCTTATAGCATAAAACTGTCAGGCACTAGAGCGGCCAGCCCAATAGCCTAATGCCCTTTTTTTTTTTCTTTAAAAACACCCCCCACAATTTTGTTTGCAGATTAGCTTGATTTAAGTCCTGGGCAGCTGGTTTTGTGACATGACTATTTTCCAGAGCCCAGCCACTTTGGCAATTGCTTCTGGTCTAAAGGAAGTTTCTTCTAAAAATGGAAATATCTGGTGGATTAAAAAGTGAGGTCTCTCCCACATCTTTCATCAAGAAACCTGTATTAAATTATAGGTAACAAGAAACAATCACAGATATTGTGTGAATGTTGTGCAAAAAAAGATACTAAACATTATTAAAATAGATACTGAACAAAAGGATCCAAAAATTTCTGGGGGGAAAATTGAATTTAATTTTATCAAGATGATCATCAACTACCATGTCAGCTTTTCCAGTTCAGTTTAAAAGAAAATTGTTGCAACATTACTTGCTGGCCACATTAGCAAAGAAGACTTTGCTTCCTGGAGAATTATTATTGTTTGGCTTCATTTATTTGTAATAATTGTCTTTCCAAACCATGGGATTTGTCAGGAAATTTATAAATAGCCAAAACAACTATTTGAACCGAAAGGCTTGGAGAAAGTCTTATGTAATGAGTGGACGGAATACTGAAGATAGGATGAGAGGAGAATTAATCCCAAAAAGTGGAGTAATTATCTAGTGGGCAAATATGGCTGTCTTGGGGGCTAGTCAGCTGGAGTTGAGTACCTTGAAGAATCAAGCCGTTAATTGGAATGGATCATGGCAATTGCCCTCCAATGATCCTCATATCTTAAAACAAAAAAACTAACAAAAAAAAGCAGTGTTTGGTCCTCGTCATGCACTGGGATCCACTTGTGCAGATCCAACTCTGCATAGGCAGAGGGGTCCATCTGATGTTACATCAGGACCTTGACTTCATAACAATTGTCCTTTTCAACTGCAAGTTAGACCAAATGTACTTCTTACAGTTCACATGACAACTAGTTTTTAATTTAGTGTTTTGTTTGCCCTAAAATTAGGAGTCAGAGGGTGAAATTCATTGCAGCTAAAATTTTCCTTTTTTTAATAAAGAGTAATTAGCTAGTACATCTAAAATCCATACGAATTACATTACTCAAACTATTTTAATTTAAAAGAAAATTTAAAAAAATAAAATATATTTAGGAAATGTTTAAGATCCAAATTCAACAATAGAAAAATTGGCCAAATTCATTTCTGACTTACTCCAATGTGACTCAAAAGTAGTTCCATTTACAAGAGGTATAACTGAGAGCAAAATTTGTCCTTATAACAGTATACAAAAAACAGCAAATGAATACATTTTAAAATTAACAAAAATCATTCCCTCCTTACCTGCCAAGACCTCTGTTCTGAATTTGATTCCTTCTGCGGTCTTTGAGATAATCACAGACACTGCAAAGAGTAAAGGTCCCTACTCTGTTTAAGAATTATCATCAACTATTGCTGACAAAACTCAGAATCCTGGATTCTGCCCTTAAGCAGGGTAAAGGGCATTTCATTTCTATTTTAAGATTGGTCATATATGTCTGCTTTTTAACTGCTTGTTTTATTTTTCACATAGTGAGCATCCAAAAACTGAATTTTATCTGAAAAACTTTACTGCAGCAAAAGATGTTTTGTTTGCCATAAAGGAAATTGGCTTCAGAGGAGGCAACTCCAATACGGGTGAGTACAAATCTGATCAGAGACAGGATAAGAACTAATTGTACCAAAGAATGTTATTGTTGTCACTTTGTTTTGTATTAAAATGTTGGCCTGTCCTAAATTCAGTGAAGTTCCACATAACATTGCACCACAATACAAATGTGATAGTAATTTCCACTGTTTAAAGAGTCACGGATTTGTTTCCAGGGAACAGCTTTGTTTCCTGAAACAAATATGCATCATTTATAGTAGAACGACTTGCAGACTGTCTGGGGTAATCAGAGCATATTAAAAAAAAAGTAAATGTTTCTGAAGGGAAATGGAATATGAGAGGAAGAAGTAGAATATCTCAAATATATACACAATAAGTCATGAAGCAAAGTAGAACAGTGCCCTCAGTTCAGTGGTGCTAGTAAGCCAGTACAGTCAGGTATGCTATACCATTAAGATATTTATCCCAGTACAACATACAAGAAAGACATTTTCAAGAATGAATTGTAGAGCCTTGCGTGGATACAAATTTATACCCACAGATGCAGATATCTGCAAAAAGAAATTGGTATCTGCTGAACCACAGGGCTCTCCTGGGAACCGCAGCAGTGAAAGGAGCAGAACATGGGGCCATTGCTCCCAGGAGCCAGCGCCCCTCACCAGCAGCTCCTCTGGAATGGCTGTACTGCCCCCAGCCCTTCTACACAACTGCTTCTCCTGTCTGGGGTCTGTACAGCCCTGCCAGAGTACAGGGCTGGGGGCGGTACAGCCATGCCGGAGGAGCTGCTGATGTGGGCTCTCAGGAGTGGCAGCCACACATTCTGCTCTTTTCACCACTTTAGTTCCTGGGAGAGCCCTGCGGTTCAGCAGATACTGATTTCTATCCACGGATATCTGCATCTGTAGGTATAAATTTATATCCGCGCAGGGCTCTAGTCACGGAACAATTTTTTTGAGGGGGGGGGGGGGGGGAAATGCGGGGTCGGAACTGTTCCAGTAAGAGTTAAACTCTACTTCCACAACTACCTCAGTTTCACCCTTCCACTTCAAGTGAGCTTCCTTGGAGTATTTATTTCCATAGGGCTGACTAGACCTACGCATAAAGGTCTGTGTTATCTGGAGTTCCCAAGAGAAAATTTTGCTATTACACCGGGATAAATCCACAGTAACATCATATATATCAGTGGACTAACTCCAGATTTACACTCCAACTGAGAGGAATTTGTGTCTCAGTCTTCCAAGGTCCTTTTGAAAATTCTACATTTTAGGAAAATCTAAGTCCTCCAATGAGGGTGGCCAGGTCTCCAGTTTATGACCAGAAAGTCCAATAAAAAAGGGGACCTGATGGTGTCCAGTCAGATCTACTGACTGGACACCCAAAGTCCGGTTATTGCAGGTGGGAGAGGCACCAAGTCATCACCCATGTCAGCCCCTACTCAACCAGGGCCACCTCCTACTGGCATCGGGCAGCTGCAGCTCCCAGCCCTAGTTCTGCAGGCGAGTCCCTCCCGACCTACACAGAGAGCAGGGGAAAGGGGAAAAGCAGTGAGTGACCGACAGAAGGGGAAAAGAGGAACTAACGGGGGGGGGGGGGGAAGGGCTTCAGGGGAAAGAGGCAGGACAGGAGAGGGGCAGTGGGGAAAGAGTTTGGGGCAGCAGTGAGGACTAGGGGGGAAAGGAAGGGACAGGCCCTCAGGGGGAAGGGGAGGTTCCAGCACTCCCGCTGGAGTGTCCGTTTTTTAAATAGTACAAAGTTGGCAACCCCACCTCCAACCAGTGTAATGGAAATTATCCTGGAGCTAGAATAGGGATGTTTCTACTTTGGTTTATTGTTTTGAAGATCATAGTACTCATGTTTGTGTGTTACTCTCCCTATCAAGTTAGTGTGAAAGAAACAATTCAAAATGTTTAAAAATCCTTTAATTTATAATCCTGGCAGT
Source organism: Malaclemys terrapin pileata (assembly GCF_027887155.1). Classification (NCBI taxonomy): domain Eukaryota; kingdom Metazoa; phylum Chordata; order Testudines; family Emydidae; genus Malaclemys; species Malaclemys terrapin. The sequence continues at coordinate 104,040,864 of NC_071508.1, forward strand.
ATAGCCAGGAAAGTTCTGTCTGATTAACTAAAATTACGTATCCTACAGATCTATTAAATCTTTCCACCAGATGTTTTTAAATTTCTCTGAGGAGAGATGGCATTCCCAGTATCTGGTCTTCTCCTCAGTATGAACAATCTTTACCTGCTTTAGAAAGGGTTACATCCAGTACTACTCAACTGGTACAGAAACCCAATTACCCAGTTGTGAAATAGCTTCTTCAGATTCTCCTTTTCCTGTTCAAAACTAGGAAAAGCCTTGAAACACACAGCTCAGAGATTCTTCTCTCTGGAAAATGGAGTACGCAGAGGGATTCCTAAGATCGTCGTAGTTTTCATAGATGGCTGGCCCTCCGATGATATAGAAGAAGCTGGAATAGTGGCCAGAGAATTTGGCATTAATGTATTCATTGTGTCTGTAGCAAGACCCACAACTGAGGAACAGGGAATGGTTCAAGATGTTGGTTTTGTTGACAAGGTATGAGAGAATATCCTCAATGTAATTTACTCTTCACTTATGGGTATTACACATTTCAAATGACTAAGTTTCCTCCAGCCTGAACTCCAAATGAAAAAGTCATACATATGTAATAGAGTTTTTAAAAGAGTTTGTCAACCATCTTGTACAATAAGTGAATTATATCCCAGATATAAAATTCTAAAGGATGGTTTAAGCACTCTGTAGGAATAATATCACTATTATATTCTAAAGGTTTTTGCTGTAATTTTTGTATAGCCCTCTTGGTTTTAAACCATTAAATTATATGAGACTCCTCCATAAATGTTGAAAAGGCCATTTAAAAATGAAGTTATTTAGAGCCAGGTTTTCTACTCATTTAGTGGGCACGGTTTTGCCTCCCACAATTTTATGCCCATCCTTGCTCACTAGCATAAATAATAGTAACTAGATACTTACCTGATTTGTGATTTCATGCAGACATCTGACTACATGTTTGTATCTACAATTAACCGTATATACAAAATTGTATTTGCAAAATTAGAAGCCATCACAGAAAATTAGGTAATTATACTTTGAAGCAAAATCTAAAATCCTCCATTCTTTATATACTTGTATGCCCTTTGTCTCTTTGGTTCAAGATTTAAAATGCATAATTAGAATTTCCAGCTTTTATCCTTCATCTTTTTAGGAGTACTGCTAATTCTTAGAGAGGATCAGCATCTACAGCTCCCATTAGAATCATAGAATAGCAGGGTTGGAAGGGACCTCAAGAGGTCATCTAGTCCAACCCCCTGCTCAAAGCAGGACCAATCCCCAACTAAATCATCCCAGCCAGGGCTTTGTCAAGCGGGGCCCTAAAAACCTCTAAGGAAGGAGATTCCACCACCTCCCTAGGTAACCCATTCCAGTGCTTCACCACCCACCTAGTGAAAAAGTTTTTCCTAATATCCAACCTAAACCTCCCCCACTGCAACTTGAGACCATTACTCCTTGTAAACATTAACTTCAACTGGAGTTCCAGGTGGTCAGCATTTCGGGGAGGGAGGGGGCTGGGGGTAAATAAGACCCTAGATTCCTATTAAACTATTAAATTAAAATGATTTATATACATCTTTAATAGTACATTCAACAGAAATCTTTGTATGCATGTTTTGTTTTTTTAACAGGCCGTCTGCCGAAACAATGGCTTCTTCTCTTACCATATACCCACCTGGTTTGGTACTACCAAATACGTAAAACCTCTTGTCCAAAAATTGTGTTCTCATGAGCAGATGCTGTGTAGCAAAACTTGCTACAACTCTGTCAATATAGCTTTTCTGATAGATGGCTCTAGCAGTGTTGGAGACAGCAACTTCCGCCTCGTGCTTGAATTCATCAGTAATGTTGCCAAAGCCTTTGAGATCTCTGATATCGGTTCCAAAATTGCAGCCGTGCAGTTCACCTATGATCAGCGTATGGAGTTCAGCTTCACCGACTATACCACAAAGGACAAGGTTCTCTCTGCTGTGCGGGGCATTCGTTACATGAGTGGTGGTACCGCTACTGGTGATGCCATTTCTTTCACAACCAGAAACCTGTTTGGACCTGTGAGAGATGGACCCAACAAAAATTTCCTTGTTGTTTTGACTGATGGTCAGTCTTATGATGATGTTAGAGGTCCTGCTGCTGCGGCACACAAAGCAGGTAAAATGATTGAGACACAACAAAAGAAACTGGAGGTCAATATTTCACACGCCTGTAGTGTCTTTCACTGGGGTGGGGGGAAGGACTCAAAGAACTTTGTAGATATTAATTAAATCTCATTTTACCCCAGTGAGCTAGTAAAGTGTTGTTGCCCCTTTGGCCCAAACAGTTTGCCACAATTCAGGACCTTGCAAGGTTGGTTGCTAGGGTGAGAAATCAGTGACATGAGTTGGGTGCTTTCTTGTACAATCGTGTTTATTTATAAAATAGGCACACAAAGGCTTGTTTCCCTGATCATAGTAGCAACAAAAAGCAGCAGGCAACTTCCTTACTCAGAAACCCGCAACTCTGCCACTCCAGCAAGTTCTGTGCCCAAGAAGCTCTGTCCTCTGCTTCCTCTCCGGGTCATACACTCACCTCCTTTCCAGGCTTTCTGCTTCCAGCACCCACAGTCTACAAACAATATCCTACCACTGTGCTTGTAACCAGAAAAACTCCTGTTTAGCTATCTGCATTAGCTCTGGCCGGCCACACAACCTATTGCCTTGGGCCATCACCTCCACTGTCTGCAGCTGTTTTCAATACATGAAGGAGCTTGATTGAATCTGAAAGAATGCATGGCACACCCACTGGCTGTCTTTTACTAGCAATTACTAGCACTTTTCAGCATAACATTAACTCCATTTTACAAAGATGCTAGCTGAGGTTAAATGGTTTTCTACAGGTCACAGAGCTAGAAATAGAAACTAGATTTCTCCATTCCCTGTCCTCTGCTCTAAACACCAAACAACCCCACTCATTTTAAATAATTGTATATGACGCTTTTAAAGAAAATTATCTGAATCAGTTGACATTACAGTTTATGAACCAAATATCCTGTTTTCAGACTGGAAAATTTCTTGCCCTCTACTCACCAAAACTACAGATGCAATGTCTTGGTCTTTTTCTAGTCATTGCTCTTTAGCTATTTTCCTGTCTCATTATGTGCAGTATAAATGTTGTAAATTTACATATGTAAGTAAAAGCAGGTTATTACAAATTGAAAATCTGAAAGAAAAAAAATCCTATCAGCTCAAGCTTGAGGCATAGCCAGTATGGTATTAAACTTGACTTCTACCATCATCATCTACTGGGGGGGGGAAGGTGGTTTGGCTAAAAAGCCTCCCTGAACTACTGTCACTCGAGAGAACTGACTGAGCACAATGATTCAGTCCTATTGTTCAGAAAATCTTTCAGTTATGAAATTGGTATCTAGTACACAATAGATCAGACTTCCATTCCGTGTGTCCTATCAAAGTTTAATGACATCACTACTTCTTTCATAGGCAGTATTATAAAGTATCTAAAATGCTTGCCTTATAAGTTGCCCCATGCTTCTTACTGTAAACTTGTTTAAGTGAAAGAAGAAAACCTCCTCTGGTTCCAAATATTTAGGACCCAATGTTGCTCCTGCTGAAGTCTAGTGGTAAGAGTCCCATTGTCTTTGGCCAGCTGCATATATTGCTTTTTTTTTTTTTTTTTTTTTTGTGGTCCAAATTAATTCAGTAAATGTAAATCTGGAGAGCTGTTTTCCTTCTATCTACAAACTTCTTGGGCTTACATGTGTGTTTTTTTTTTTTTTGTTTTTTTTTTTTAACAACACTATAGGTATTACAGTCTTCTCTATTGGTGTTGCCTGGGCACCACTGGATGATCTGAAAGACATGGCCTCTGAACCAAGAGAGTCGCACAATTTCTTCACAAGAGAGTTCACAGGACTGGAGCAGATTGTTCCTGATGTTGTTAGAGGCATTTGTAGAGATTTCTTGAACTCTAAACAGTAAAGGAAAGGCTGTTGGTCACTTTGTGGAAACTTAATCAAGAAAGCTGGGAAGGTCTCTCTACAGTGCAAATATCCCATTCTTTTAATACACAGTCAAAGTCTTGGGATAAGATACAAAGAATCGCACTCTGCTTTCTAAACTCAAATAAAAGCTTCCAGTGACGACATTGCAAGTTTTGCTTGATTAGGGACTGCAGGATTTTGCCAAAAGCTATTTTAAATGTTTATTAACAGCCCTCAATTTATATTTAAAGTTAAGCATACATTACACTTAAGGTACCAGATATCAGCTGTATGTATATACAAAAAATACAAGGTAACTTAGCTCCTACGTTTGTGGGCTGTCATTTACTGAATGTCTCCTTACACATGAAAATTAATATACTTTTAGCTATCTAACACCTTGTATTCAAAATATACAGTTTAAGTTTCTTGATTTATTCCAGAAGGCGCTCTCACTATTGTGATGAAAAGACAAGATTGGGAACACGTAGTTTTCACAGAAATGTTTTCAGTGTTCCATTTGTGCAACAGCTACTTTAGCTATTATTACAATGGGTGGTTTGTAAGAGGATGTGTGTCAGAATAAAGCAAAAGAGTCTTGTTCTATTGGATGAGAGCCTTCTACAGCAAATGACACTCTAATTTGGCTAGTAGATCTGTTTTCAAAAGAATACCTGGCCACTTTCACCAGCTCCCAAGGAGCAATCCTATCAAGTGTTTAGGCCTAGATCCTCAAAAGGTATTTAGACACCTAATTCCCATCAATTTCAATGGGAGATAGATGCCTAAATAGCTTTGACCATCTGGGCCTTGGGCTAAACGGTCTTCCTATTCCTATTAAAGTCAATGGCAAAATTCCCAGTAAATTCAATGGGTCTGATTTTCTCCACTGCCTTGCACATTGGGTAGTCATTTACATGTGGGAGTAAAATGCTACCATACTTATTTAGTAGTGTTTTACATTGTCTAGTCATTTACATTTGTAAAAAGTCAAAGTTCCAGGTAGGGCCATAGAGACTAGATTAGAGCCTTCAGTTGGAATTGAGGGCATGCAGACTGACATCCAAAATGAGCTCAGATCACCAACCTTAACTTGTCTATAGTGAGTTACTCAAACAGGTGGAGGGGAGGTAAGTAGGAAGAAAGAAAGATAGAGTATACCATAGCCAGCAGGTGGAACAATTGTTTATGAAGCCATTTAAAACAGATTTAAACCCTCATATTGTTTTTAAAATATGAAAAACAGCTTTTGAAAAATCTCTCTTCCATTTGATTTTGTCCATATTAGCACCCATATATGTATGTGATTAAAATTAAATACCTTACAATGAATTATTATATATCAAGCATCTGAAGTGGACAATACATTCTGACCCAAATATTTTTTTATAACCTGTTTTATAAGCTTTTGTTACCAACCACAGCACTTTCCTGTTCAACTATCAATCTGGGGTTTCTTTCATTTTTCTCATTTTGTGCTGTTGGTTGTAAAATACTAAACAGTTACGAATGGTACAGAAAGGGTCATATTTATCAGGCTTTTTGTAGTGTATATTTTTAATAACTTATGACTGGCTATATATTACAGTAAACATGAATGGCAAGGATGCCTTGTATTTTTCTATTAATTGTTATTCTTAATTTTGTATATGTTTATAGATATACAGTATTCAGGTATTCCTGTATAAATCATCCAGGTATTCAAAGTAAAATATCAGCATTGTGCAAACTATAAACATTTTAGCTTTCTCTTTTGATATGAAAATACACCTACAGCAAGTAAACTTTTAGACTGAGATTGCAGCTAGCTATTTTAATATTCAGTAATGCAAAAACCATTCCACGTTGAACCCCCATAATACATTCTGAATACATCAATAAAGCAAACATAATAAAGAATGCAAGTATCAGTATTGTTTTTAATTATTGAATTGCATTAAAAAACCCCAAAATGAAAGGAAAGGATACTAGTTATACATCTGTCCATGATTATTGAGTCTACTAATACCAAAATAACAATGTTCCATGCTAAATCTGATGGTAAATGTAAACAACTGAATACAAACACACTCACCAGTTAGTGAATTCACAAGTTCTGTGGCGCACAATTTTTTTCTGTTTATTGTTGTTGAAGGGACAACCACAGAGCTTTTCACAGATACAGCCTTTGAATACAAACAGGTCAAGTTTGGATCTTTAAAATAATGAAATATTTCATTGTTAATGTCTAAAAAGGTACAAAATGTGGCCAGTTGTGCATATGACCTTCTCCACCCTAGAAAAAAACTTAGCTGTTATCTCACCATTATTCTAATGCTTGTGCAATTCCACAAATACTAGCAATTGTCTATACTAGTGCTCCTACTGGGAGTGTGTTTATCACTGTTGTCTACGCTTGCACTGAACAAGTCAAAACAAGAAATGCTTGTAGCCTTTCTACACTGGTGCTCTTAGCACCAGCGGAATTGCACTGGTGCTAGCCAGCAGTGGGAGAATTGCTAAACTTTTAAGTGTTGATGCAGCCAATGAGGACAGATTGCACTCTTAGTACAACCCAATCACTGTAAACTCAGGAACTACTGTGCACAAAAATTCTTAACCCCATCCCACTAAAATTTACATGTAGGGGAAAAGTTGTGAGCACAACTACTATATGCTGTAGGCGCAAAATGTGGGCAGAATTACTGCTTGACCAGGTGTGAGGTCAAAAGGGAGATGTTAGGGAGAAAGGATGCTCTTTCTGTGTACAAAATGCTGTCATAAGAAGAGCATGTTGCAGCAATAGCAGACACACGAGAAGGCACAGTACTTTAACTGTGGACACTGGGGAGGCAGAATAGTACAGTAACTCCTCGCTTAATGCTGTAGTTATATGTTCCTGAAAAATGCAACTTTAAGCGAAACGATGTTAAGCCAATCCAATTTCCTCATAAGAAATAATGTAAATGGGGGGGGGTTAGGTTCCAGGGGAATTTTTTTCACCAGACAAAAAACTATATATTATATAGATATACACACAGTATACATTTTAAACAAACAATTTAATACTGTTCACAGCAATGATGATTGTGAAGCTTGGTTGAGGTGGCAGAGTCAGAGGGTGGAAGAGAGAGGGATATTTCCCAAGGAATGCCTTGCTGCTGAATCACAGAATCATAGAATATCAGGGTTGAAAGGGACCCCAGGAGGTCATCTAGTCCAACCCCCTGCTCAAAGCAGGACCAATTCCCAACTAAATCATCCCAGCCAGGGCTTTGTCAAACTGGGCCTTAAAAACCTCCAAGGAAGGAGACTCCACCACCTCCCTAGGTAACGCATTCCAGTGCTTCATCGCCCTCCTAGTGAAATAGTGTTTCCTAATATCCAACCTGGACCTCCCCCACTGCAATTTGAGACCATTGCTCCTTGTTCTGTCATCTGCCACCACTGAGAACAGCCGAGCTCCATCCTCTTTGGAACCCCCCCTCAGGTAGTTGAAAGGAGCTATCAAATCCCCCCTCATTCTTCTCTTCTGGAGACTAAACAATCCCAGTTCCCTCAGCCTCTCCTCATAAGTCATGTGCTCCAGACCCCTAATCATTTTTGTTGCCCTCCACTGGACTCTTACCAATTTTTCCACATCGTTCTTGTAGTGTGGGGCCCAAAACTGGACACAGTACTCCAGATGAGGCCTCACCAATGTCAAATAAAGGGGAACGATCACGTTTCTTGATCTGCTGGCAATGCCCCTACTTATAGAGCCCAAAGTGCCGTTAGCCTTCTCGGCAACAAGAGCACACTGTTGACTCATATCCAGCTTCTCGTCCACTGTGACCCCTAGGTCCTTTTCTGAAGAACTGCTACCTAGCCATTCGGTCCCTAGTCTGTAGCAGTGCATGGGATTCTTCCGTCCTAAGCGCCGCGGGGGGGGAGGGGGGAAGACGGGGGGACCCGAGCCGCGCCGCGGGGGGACGGGGGGACCCGAGCCACGCCGCGCCGTGGGGACGACCCGAGCCGCGCCGCGGGGGGGGAGACGGGGGGACCTGAGCCACGCCGCGGGGGGGGGACCCGAGCCGGGACGGGGGGACCCGAGCCGAGCCGCGGGGACGGGGGGACCTGAGCCGAGCCGAGCCGCGGGGGGGACGGGGGAACCCGAGCTGCGCCGCGGAAGCCGCGGGGGGGGGGAACCCGAGCCGCAGGGACCGGGCCAGAGCCGGGCCCCGGGGGCCGGGCTGGAGCCAAGCCGGGCCAGAGCCTCTGGGGCCTGCGGGAACGGGCCGCGCCTCCCCGGAGCCCTTCTCCCACCCCCATCTGCCCCACCCCAGCTTAGCTCGTGCTGCTGGCCCGCCCCTGCTTCGTCTCAGACTTCCCGCGAGTCTCTGATTCGCGGGAAGCAGGGGAGGGGGCGGAGTGTGCAGGGGAGGGGAGGAGGGGGAAGTGAGCTGGGAGTGGGGCGGACAGCTGCGGCGCGGGGCCCAATTCAGCCGAATCGGCCTAAAGCCGGCCCTGACCTGCAATATTTACTATTCTTTCTACACATCGGGATAGTTTGTTCCTGCAACCACAATAAGGATTCTTTAAAATACAGCCAGCTCTCCTGGACCCCTTTGCCCTTCATGTTATTCTCCGGGGGATCCTGCCCATCTGTTCCCTGAGGGAGTCAAAGTCTTCTTTTCTGAAGTCCAGGGTCTGTATTCTGCTGCTCTCCTTTCTTCCTTGTGTCAGGATCCTGAACTCGACCATCTCATGGTCACTGCCCCCCAGGTTCCCATCCACTTTTGCTTCCCCTACTAATTCTTCCCTGTTTGTGAGCAGCAGGTCAAGAAAAGCTCTGCCCCTAGTTGGTTCCTCCAGCACTTGCACCAGGAAATTGTCCTCTACACTTTCCAAAAACTTCCTGGATTGTCTGTGCACCGCAGTATTGCTCTCCCAGCAGATATCTGGGTGATTCAAGTCTCCCATGAGAACCAGGGCCTGCGATCTAGCAACTTCTGCTAGTTGCCAGAAAAAAGCCTCGTCCACCTCATCCCCCTGGTCTGGTGGTCTATAGCAGACTCCCACCACATCACCACCCTTGTTGCTCACACTGTATGAGACAGGAATCTTCCCCTCTTGCGCTCTCCTGCTTGTGCTTCCTCCCAGGATCCCATTTCCTCACTTACCTCAGGGCTTTGGTCTCCTTCCCCCGGTGAATCTAGTTTAAAGCCCTAGTTTAAAGCCCTCCTCACTAGGTTAGCCAGCCTACTGGCGAAGATGCTCTTTCCTCTCTTCGTTAGGTGGAGCCCGTCTCTGCCTAGCACTCCTCCTTCTTGGAACACCATCCCATGGTCGAAGAATCCAAAACCTTCTCTCCGACAACACTTGCGTAGCCATTCGTTGACTTCCACGATTCGACGGTCTCTAAATGATGAACTAGCACTTGGCTGAGCCCTCAAGGGTTAACACGTTGCTAATGTAGCCTCTCATCAAGGCAGCATGAACAGGAGGGAGGGGAGACAGCATGGTAGACAGAGACAGACACACACCTTGTGTGTGGGAGAGAGAGAGAGAGAGAGATGCACACTGCCCCTTTAAGTAAGGTGACCCCCTCTTAAGTGCATTGTCTTTTTAAGTGGATCAGGAAGTTGAGACAGCAGCTGCTGCCCCAGAATCTGTCTCTCTCCGTCTGTGTCCCCTCCCTGCTCTATATGTAGAAGGGGTAAGTGGAGTGCAGGAGCAGGGGGACACCCTGATATTAGTCCCCCCGTTCTCCTCCTGTGAGAAGTTACTGTATAGTGAATTAGCTGAGTAAGTTGCTCACACAGTTTTTGGGTTGTCTTCTGCTCTAAAAGCCTCTGTCATGGTACATGTGCATGTAATTATTGTTGGATCTATTCCTATGCCACTACTAGTCATAGGGCATACAAACTGTTTTCCCAGTGGAGACTATGCCCAGATAGCAGTTTTTCAAGATCAGGTGCTTCAATATCTACCTGTCTTAGGGCAGAAGGTAGACAACATATCCCAGGAGCTGCAGACAATGCAATAGCCTGTGCTGACCACGGCTCTAAACGTTAGGCACACATGGTAAAAATTTTAAAGGCATCAAAGTGACTTAGCAGTCTAAGGCCTGTATCCTAAAGTCACAGGCATTTAAGGCCAGTTTTTTAAAGGTATTTAGGCACTAGTAGAATGTTCTAAATCAGCTAAGTGCCTAATTCTCATGAGCACATTTGAAACATTTACACCCTATGCAGGCCTGTTCAGCTCCTAAGGGTCAGACAAAATTAGGGATAATTAAGACGTCCCATTCGCCATGTTTTGCTCCCTATGAACCATCTGGTTCTCGGTCGCATGAGTAGGAGGCAGGACAGAAAGGTACTCAATTCCCCCCCCGTTTTATAGCTGTAGATAGATGGTTACTAGCAACGGTTATTGCTGCCAGATTTCCCTCTTCCCTTTCTGTTACCTTTTGTTTCCTATGTTGCACACTAGTGTTAATTTCAAAGAAAAGAATAGTTGGGATGTACATAGAGGCCAGATCCTTGGTTCCCTTAGCCTCCAGCGAGAAGTCCCACTTGCACAGGGGCGTCTTTGGATGATGTGAAGCAGTTACAATGGCGATCTGCTTCCCTGCTCCTTGCTGGCACAAGGGCAGGGTCTAGGGAAATGGCAAAGGCAGCCACCATAATGTACAGCAGTCTTCATAGTGATGCACTCAGGATCTGGGAACAGGAAATGTAGCTCAAAACCAGCTTTTGTATCCCAACCACAACCTGAGTGTAATAAGGCCAGACCCAGCATCAGACCCATGTGTTGTTATGGTTAGTGAAACTATTCTATACTGAATGAGCAAGGAGCAAAGTAATTGCCCTACTGTGACTAAGACATAAAAAGAGAAGCTTAGTCACCCCGGGCAGTAACTGTAGTTCAAGATGTATCCCCCTATGGGTGCTCCACTTTAGGTGCGTGAACACCCCCCACACCTTTGATCAGAGATTTTCATTAGCAGTGTTCATTTGCCCATGTGGTGTGATCATAAGGAAACTTTATCCTTGTAGAACACTGTGAAAGGAGGGTCTGCTATTAAGGCCCCAATCTCTCAGACTCTGTGGGCCGATGTAGTAGCCACTGTGACCAGGTGCCTGGATGGAGCGCACAGAGAATGTCACACTCCAAAATTGGTGGTTTATACTCTATAACAGTTACTAAATCAGTATCAAAAGAGCTTCTGTAGCACCCCACTGGTTAACAAGAAGCCAAACAGTCCCCTTCAGGCATTCCAACCTTTGGCTCCCTTCTAGACAACCAAGTCTAAAATAGTGTCTGAGATGAGAGGCAGAAAATGAAGGCAGGCATTTCTGACCACTCTGAGCTCCAACAGGTTGATACGAAGGTTGGATTCTTGAGGTGGCCATCTGCCCTGTCCTGTTAGAACATTGAGGTACACCCCCCAATCTAGCAGAGATGCATCTGTGGTTATGGTTACCATTTGTGTTGGCTGGAGGAAAGGTACCCTCTCTCCTATATTGTGATGAACCTTCCACAATTCTAGGGAGCATCTGACCTGTTGAGAAATTGACACCTGTTTGTCTAGGCTGTGATTGTTTGGCAAGTAAACTGATCTGAGGCACCTCTGGAAACAGTGAAGGAATAACCTTGCAATTTCTGTCACAAAAATGCAAGCCACCATGTGACCTAGAATTTGAACACAGTTTCAAGGGCTCTGACAAGGTTTGATAGCATCATGAATCTGTCCATGGGGAGGAAGGTCCTGGGTCTCAGAAACTGTATGTTCTGAATGGGAGTCAGTGTGGATTTTCTCACATTCAACTGAAGAGCCAAGTCCAAGAACAGAGAAAGCACTTTCTGTGCGGTGGACAACATTTCTTGAAATGACCAATTGTTCAGTAGTCACTGAGGCTCAGGAACACTATCATCGCCTGATGATCCATGTATGCAGCCACCACCAATAGAACCTTTGAAAACAGTCTTGGAGCCAAGAAGAGACCAAACAGGAGTATGCGATACTGAAAATGATCCTGGACTATGATAAAATGCAGGAACATTCTGTGGGACAGGTGTATTGCTATATGGAAGGATGAGTCTTGAAGGTCAAAGATCAAAAACCAATCCCCTGAATCTAGAGAAGGAATTATTGCTGTCACAATCAATATCCTGAACTTTTGAGACCTCACAAATTTGTTTAGGAGTCTTAGATCTAAGATTGGTTGCCACCCTCTGTTTTTCTTCGGCATGAGGAAGTCTCTTCCCTGTGCTGAGCATGGAGCAGCTCTATCGCTCTTACAGGAAGAAGGGAATTTAGCTCCTGTCTTAGTCGGAACTTGTGAGAAGGGTCCCTGAAGAGGGATAGAAAGGGGAATGAGGAGAGAGGGAGGTGGAATGGATGGCATAGCTGAACAATACTATTTCCAGCACCTGTTTGTCTGAGGTGATAAGCTCCCATACTTGCTGGAAATGGGAGAGCCAGGCCCCAGATGGGGGGAGGAGGGCAGCAAACTGTTGTAGTTGACAGGTTAAAGAGAGAGGAGGGTTCAAACCCTCAATCATACCATGAAAACTAGAAGAGCTCTGCCAATTTCAGAAAGAGACTGAGACTCAGGCATGAGAATCCTGCCCAGACAGTATTTTTAGAAAATGGGGCTGTACCCAACTCCCAGTGAAGCCAGATCTGGCCTCTAATATATCTCAGTAATCTGAGTATTAAAAAACGTAAGTCAAGGGTAAGATATTTTGTTCTGCGGTGTGTTGATAACCTGAGTGATGTGCAATTTCTTCCAAAGATCACAAATGAAAAGACAACACAGGGTTGAGAAATTCAGTGAAGACTGTGGCAAAAGGTAGGAAAGAACTAAATTTGACTAAGACAAAGAAACTTACTGTTAATCAGTTACTACTCTAAACTCATGGAGATTTCAAAGCAAACAAACTTTAGTAGCAAAATGGCAGTTACACCAGCAACTCACAATTTGCTAAGAATGGAATACAAGAGGGTCCATTACTGACAACTAACCCAATTCACAAGTGAAGAAATTTCAGGAATTCTCTGAGACCCTATCAAACAGGCAGACCATGTCTTGAAAAAAAAAAAAAAAAAAAAAAGCATAGCGTAAAAAAAATGCCAAGGGAAGTGATCAGATGGGAAAGCTAAATGTGACAATAAGGATATGCTGTAGTTCTGACGGATCTTAGAAATATATCAATAATAGGACTGGCTTGTGCAGCACACATGCTAGTGAGTACATGAACAAAAACTTCATTTCCAACAAGACACCAGTTACCTCAAACACACATATATCACACTTACAAATACAACAATGAAATTTGACTATGACAGACATAAAACCACAGTTCAGACTGACAGACATTGGTTATTCTCAAGCAGATCAATTAACAGCTCAAGGAAAGAAAGAGTTAATACCTTTATAGCAGATGCAGTCATATATTGTAGTTAAAGGTACCAGATAAATCTGACATTTATTTGAAATATCTTTGAATTCCAGAGACACTGGTTTATACAGGAGAAATTCAAGGGGTGAAAGCTTAATTACACAAGGATCAGATGGGGGTAAGGGAGTATTTGTACTGATACAAGCAGGATCAGACCCAAAGTTGCCAAGTCCAACCAGCCCTTGCTGAAGCTAAAACCATCAAAACCTAGAGTGAGTTATGCTAGCAGTTGTGTCCTGAGAAACAAAAACAAGATACAGTCAGGACTGAATAAATTATAATACTAATTAAGTGACATTTGGAAAGTATTTTAAATGCTTTAATCAATTACATATGTTACTTCAAATCTTCTGACACTTAACTTAGAAGTAGCCAAAACAAAGAAAGAAAAAGAAAGCAAGCCAGCCAGCTAGTTCTAAAGATCAGTATCATGTATGGAAGTGTCTACATTGTTAGCTAGTATTATAATTTCTAGACAATATTGTATTTATGCCAAGTTGTAGAATTTTAAAGTGTATTTCCCAGAATACCTTGTCCTCATGTCAAATTTTATTGTGCAATTACTAAGAGTTAAATTGTTCCAGCCTTTGTTCATATGGGTAGAATCTGTCATACGATGTATGTTCTGTTAAGGAATGTTATATACGAATTGTGTGTTAATACAAAACAATTCATGTCTCTGCTACTTGTACTTTATAGTCTACTGACATGCAGAATGGTATTTTAATTAAACTAGATAAGTGTGATAGGGTGATCCCAGAAAAGGTTAATGTAGCTCAGAAGGGCTTAAGTAACCTGATAGGTCACACTCGAAGAAAAGTTAGGCCTGATAGTCAAGCACAGATGGAGGATGGAGTTCAGCTGGGCAGGAGCAGATGGGATTGGTATGAGGCCAAGAGATGTGGACAGAATGAGGCAGCAGTGTAGAAGGCTGCAGTCACGCTCTAGGATTAAAAAGGGAAAGGAGGAAAGACAAGGGGAGAGTAGAAGCCCTGGGATCCTGGCTCTGAAGGAAGGATTTACCTAGAAGGGTAGTGGAGTGCCTGACAGAGGTAGAGTAGGAAAAGATCAGGGAAACAGCAGCAAGGTTTGGGACAGTGCAGACCTTGACTGCTGATTTGAGTGTCCCTGGGCTGGAACCTGGAGGTAGAGGGTGGCCTGGGTTCCCCTACCCACCACTGAGAAAGTGGCATAGCCTTGAATTAGAGGACTGTTGGGAACAGCCAATCCAGTGAACCTTTGATACCCTGGAAGCAGAAAAAAATGGTTTCTCCCCTCTCATAGCTGTTGTTCTTTGAGATGTGTTGCTCATATCCATTCCAAACCTGCCCACCTTCCCCTCTGTCAGAGTAGCTGGCAAGAGGGGCTGGGTCGGCAGAGTCATATATCGAGCGCCATAGAAGTGCCACTCCAGCCGACACGACGGATGCTGCTAGGGGAAAAATTTTCCGATGGCCGTGCATGCGGCACGCACACACCTAATTGGAATGGATATGAGCAACACATCTCGAAGACCAACAGTTATGAGAAGGTGAGTAACCGTTCTTTCTTCAAGTGATTACTCTTATCGATTTCAATTTGGTGACTCCCAAGCCTTACCTAGGCGGTGGAGTTGGAGTTAAGGAATGCTGACTGCTCTACCGAAAGCCATGTCGTCCCTGGCGTGCTAGACGATGGCGTAGTGAGAGGTGAAGATATGTACCGAGGATCAAGTCGCTGCCCTGCAGATTTCCTGGATCAGGACCTGGGCCAGGAATGCCTCTGATGAGGCCTGGGCACTCTGGCCAGCTCATAGCAAGTGCGGATGCAGGACATGATCCAGGAGGATATTCTTTGAGATGTGACTGGGAGGCCTTTCATCCGTTCCTCCACCACTACAAATAGCTGGTTCGATTTTCTGAACGGCTTAGTGAACTCGATGTAGAAAGCTAAGGCTCTTCGGACATCGAGGGAATGTAGCCGCTGCTCCCGGGTACCAGCATGAGGCTTCGGATAAAAGAAGGGTAAGAAAATGTCCTGAGTGGTGTGGAAGTTCGAGACCAACTTGGGAAGAAAGGCCAGGTGCAGTCGGAGTTGTACCGTATCCTCGTGCAAAACCATGTAAGGTGGTTCTGAGTGAGGGCCTTTAGCTCAGAGAATCATCTTGTCAACATAATGGCAACCAGGAAGGCTGTCTTCTAGTAGATATACAAGAGAGCACGTGGCCAACAATTCAAACAGGGGCCCCATAAGTCTCGAAAGAGCCACGTTAAGATCCCACGGAGGGACAGGCTGACGGATCTGAGGATATAAGCGAACCAAGCCTCTGAGAAAGCGACCAACCATAGGGTTGGCGAAAACCGAGTGGCCAGATGCTCCCGGGTGGAAGGCTGAGATAGCAGCGAGGTGAATCCTTTTGGAGGACTCCGCCAGGCCTTGCTATTTCAGATGAAGGAGGTACTCTAAGTTGAGAGGTACCAGTGTCTGGAGGGGGTGTGCGCGGCGCTGGTCACACCAACACAAAAATCTTTTCTACTTCGCCAGATACATGGCTCTAGTAGAGGACTTCCTGCTGCCTAGCAGGACTTGTCTTACTTGATCGGAGCACAGAAGTTCCGGGGGGGTTCAGCCATGAAGCTTCCAAGTTGTGAGGTGGAGGGACCATAGGTTGGAATGAGAGAGGCGACCCTGGTCCTGAGTGAGTAGGTGAGGGAGGAGAGGCAACGTGACGGATACGTCCACCGACAGCTCCAGCAGCGGCGTGTATCAGTGCTGGTGAGGCAATGCTGGAGCTATCAGAATCACCTTTGCCCCCTCCCCGCGGACCTTGAGCAGGACTTTGTGCATGAGAGGGAATGGAGGAAAGGCGTAGAGCAGGTGACCTCTCCAGGGTAGCAGGAATGCATCCGTGAGGGAACCCACGCTGTGACCCTGGAAGGAACAGAACAATGGGCGCTTCTTGTTGCATCAGGTGGCAAACAGATTGATCTGGGGAAACCCCCATCTTTGGAAGATAGGGTGTATGACATCTGGTCAGAGAGACCACTCCTGAGTGTGGAAGGACCTGCTGAGGCGGTCCACCAGCATGTTCTGAATTCCTGGGAGAAAGGATGCCTCCAGGTGAATGGAGCAGGCTATGCAGAACTCCCACAGTCGAAGGGCCTCCTGGGATGGGGGGAGGAAGCCCCTTGCTTGTTGATGTAAAACATGGCTGTGGTGTTGTCCGTTAGAACAGCTACACAGTGTC
This sequence comes from Malaclemys terrapin pileata, assembly GCF_027887155.1. Classification (NCBI taxonomy): domain Eukaryota; kingdom Metazoa; phylum Chordata; order Testudines; family Emydidae; genus Malaclemys; species Malaclemys terrapin. The sequence goes on from NC_071508.1 coordinate 104,057,486, forward strand.
CGTGCAGTTGGGCCTGGAAGGCTTGGCAAGAAAGGTGCACCGCCATTAGCTCCCTGACGTTGATATGGAGGGAGAGCTCATTCTGAGACCACAGGCCCTGTGTCTGAAGGTTCCCCAGAGTTGCCCCCCACTCTATAGCTGACACATCCATAACCAGGGACAAGGAAGGCTGAGGGTTGTGGAAGGGGATTCCTCTGCACACTGCTCGGGGGTCGAGCAACCAGCGAAGGGAGGCGAGGACCTGTCCCGGCACCATGACCACTGACTTCAAGTTGTTGCACCCTGGGCAGTAGGCCGAGGTGAGCCGTAGCTGCAACAGTCTGAGCCGGAGCCTGGCATGCCAGGTCACGTAAGTGCAAGACGCCATGTGGCCAAGGAGACTCATGCACCCTCTTACTGCTGAGGCTTGGAATTGCTAAAGGCTTTGAATGATGTCCATGATAGCTCGGAATCAGGACTCCGGTAGGAGGGCCCATGCCTTAACGGAGTCTAACACTGCCCCAATTAATTCTATTCTCTGGGTCAGTTCCAAAGTCGACTTCCCCATGTTGAGGAGGAGACCCAACCACTTGAACCTACACCTGACCAGGTGGAGTTGGGAGTGCACCTGCACTCTGGTGCGGCACCTGAGCAGCCAATTGTCGAGGTAGGGGTATACTTGCACCTGCCATCAACGGAGGAAGGTGGCCATGACCGACATGCACTTGGTGAATATTCGGGGAGCTGCTCAGAGGCCCAATGGAAGGGCTGTGAACTGGTAATGTTAGTGATTGACCATGAAACGCAGGAAGCGTCTGTGAGCTGGATGAATCGCTATGTGGAAGTACACATCCTTCATGTTGAGGGCAGCAAATCAGTCACCCAGATCCAGGGAGGGGATAACAGTGCCTAGGGAGACCATGTGGAACTTCAACTTTACCATGAATTTGTTGAGCCCACATAGGTCCAGAATGGGTCTGAGATCCCCTTTGGCCTTGGGGATTAGGAAGTATCAGGAGTAGAAGCCCTTTTCCCTTAGCTCCTGCAGAACCTCCTCCACCACTCCCATGGCAAGGAGCGCCTGCACCTCTTGTATGAGGAGTTTCTCATGAGAGGGGTCCCTGAAGAGGGACGGGGAAGAAGGGTGGGAGGGCAGGTAGGAGCAGAACTGGAGAGACTATCCTGCTTCTACCGTGCAGAGGACCCAGTGGTCCGAGGTTATTTGGGACCATGCAGGGTAGAAGTGAGACAAATGATTCAAAAAGGGTGGGGAAGGATCTGGGGTTAATTGTGGTACGCCGTCCTCGGGTGTTCCTTCAAAAGGCCTGCTTGGAACCTGACGAAGGTTTGGTCGGGCCCTGGCCTTGTTCCGACGGGGAGTTGAAAGGCTTCCTTCTGCCGTTCCTTCCCCATCACCTGTAAAAGTCCTGCCTTGGCCAAGGAGGGTAGGAGCGCTGTTGCAGCTGCTGGGGCTTGAAGGGTTTCCTTTGGGATGCCGGGGTGTGCATACCCAGGGACTTCATGGTCGCCCTCTAGTCCTTTAGGCTATGCAACCTAGAGTCTGTCTGTTCCGCGAACAGGCCTGCCCTGTCAGAGAGCAGGTTCTGCATTGTCTGTTGAACCTCAGACAGTAGGCCCGAGGCTTGTAACCAAGAGGTGTGCCTCAAGGCAATTCCTGAGGACAAGGTACGTGCCGCTGAGTCCATAACATCCAGTGAGGCCTGTAAAGAGGTCCATGCCACTGCCTTGCCCTCCTCTACTATAGCCCTAAACTCCTCCCTGGACTCAGGTGGCACAAGCTCCTTGAACTTGAGCATCGAGTTCCAAGAGTTGAAGTTATATCAACTCAGGATTGCCTGCTGGTTGGCAATCCTGAGCTGGAGCCCCCCTCCAGTGGAATACACCTTGCGGCCAAATAAGTCCAGGTGCTTGGTGTGATGTTGTGCAATCTATACGGTTTTATAAAAACATGATAATAAGTGAATATAACGTAACTGGGATACGCTTCATGCAAAAGGTCTCTTGTAAGGTATCATTACAAAGCTTATAATCTACTGAGTGTGATCAGCCGATTTGTATAAATGTATCACTCTTGTATCTAAAACTAGAAATATAAAATACAACTCTGAGGGCCTATTGTAATTATGTAAAGTGTGGGCCATTAATGATGGTTTGGAATCTTGATGACTCCCATTGTCTGCAGATGGCTGTGTTTACCTGTGAGTCTTCCTGTATGTGTGTGCTGGCAAGTGAGTAATGAAGTCTTGCAGTGACATGTGATCATGTCACCTGAACTGGAATCCATCTTTAACCTGGTGCTTTTCCAGTGGGGGGGGGGAGAGGGGTGGAAACCCAGAGGGACAAAGGGTTCCCACCTTATGCAAAAGATATATAAAGGGGTGGAAGAGAACAAAGCGGGGAGAGGAGCCATCATGAAGAATCCCCTAGCTATCACCTGAACTGCAACAAGAGCTGTACCAGGGGAAAGAATTGTGCCCAGGCCTGGAAGGTGTCCAGTCTGAGAAAAAACTTACTGAAGCATCTCTGAGGGTGAGATTATCTGTATTCAGTTTGATTAGGCATAGATTTGCGCATTTTATTTTGCTTGGTGACTTACTTTGTTCTGTCTGTTACTACTTGGAACTACTTAAATCCTACTTTCTGTATTTAATAAAATCACTTTTTACTTATTAATTAAGTCAGAGTATGTATTAATACCTGGGGGGAAAAACAACTGTGCATATCTCTCTATCAGTGTTATAGAAGGCGAACAATTTATGCAGGGTAAAATAGATTTATCTGGGTTTAGACCCCATTGGGAGTTGGGCATCTGAGTGCTAAAGACAAGCACACTTCTGTGAGCTGTTTTCAGGTAAACTTGCAGCTTTGGGGCAAATGATTCAGACCCTGGGTCCGTGCCCGTTGGAGCAGATGGGAGAGTCTGGCTCAGCAAGACGGTGCTGGAGTCCTGAGGTGGCAGGGAAAACAGGAGCAGAGGTAGTCTTTGCACATCAGGTGCCACCTCCCAAGGGGGTTTCTGTGATCCAACCCGTCACACTTGGTCTCTTTGGATTTGGGTGCTGGGGCCTGCTGCCCCAGCCTCTCTTTCTTGTTCACGGCTGCAACCACCAGAGAGCAGGGCTGTGGGTGCATGAAGAGATATTCGTATCCCTTAGAGGGCATGAAGTACTTTCTCTCCTCACACTTGACTGTAGGGGGGGATGGAGACCGGAGTCTCCCAGATAGTCTTGGCATTGGCCAGAATAGTTTTGATGAGGTGCAGGGCAACCCTTGATAGACCTTCTGGGGCCAAAACGTCTACCACCAGGTCCTCTGACTCCACCACCTCCTCGGCCTGCAGGCCCATGATGTGCGCCACCCTGCGCAGAAGGTCCTGGTGTCTATGGGAGGTGGCCCAGATATGGAAGTGCCTGAAACAGCCTCGTCCGGGGAGGACGACGATGAAGAGGCCAAGGGGGAATAGAGTCCTCCCGACCCTCCTGTTCATCGGGAGCCCGATGACCTGCTTCTCCGTCCGTCTCTGGCTCAGGAACTGGGGTTGGAATTGGTTCCAAGGGGGCATGGGGGCATGGGGACTCCTCAGTACCCCTAGGGGTGGGCCGACTAGCTGAGGCCTCTGGCACTCAGTTCAGAGGCGGCCGACCGGAAGTCTTTAGTCTGTGCACCCTGGGCCTGGTGATAGGCCCACGGGGTCCAGAATGGCCACTGAGCTGGGCCCTGCCCCCACTTCAGGACGTCCACAGCCTGACCAGTGCCAGTCCCGCTCTTAAGTACCTAGACCCTGTCTCTGAGCCCAAGGAATGGGATCGGGACCGTGAGGGCCAGGGTGGCGCCGAGCAGAGCTGAACTGGCGAGTGGTGCCACAAGGCTGGGGAGTGATGCCGCAACATGGAGTGGTACTGTGACCTGGAGCTACGTGGGGAGGGCGAGTGGCACCAGGACCGGTGCTGGGTCCTGAACCTGCTCCTCGAAGGTGACCAGGAGCGCTGCTGCGAATTGGAGCGCCGCTGCGAGTATGACTGGTGCTGTGAGTACGACCAGCGCCATGATGGGGAGCAGGGCCGATGGCCGGATCATTGCTGGTTTGCTCGAGACTGTGCCATACACTGTGGTACTGGAGGCTTGGCGTGGATCGTAGGCGATCTCGGTGCCATCATGGTGCTGAGGTCCTTTGCGGCCACAAAGGTATTCGGGGTGGATGGCAGCTGTACTTCCTCAATATTGTGGGTTGGGGAGTCCAATGGCACTGGACTCAACGGTCCCCCTTGTGGGGCCGAAGTCTACGGTGCCGCTTTCACAGGCTTTGGCCCTGGGTGCTCCTCTCTGGGACATGCCCCATTGGCTGGCTTCAGGGGGGGGAGGGGGTCGTCTCTGGGATGGAGAGCCACTCCTCCCTTGCTTCTGGTGCCACTTCTGCACTGGGGAGTTGGAGCAGTGCTGGGTCGATGCCGCCAGTTTCGATGCCGGGGAGCAGCAGTGCCGCGGGTGTCTACCAGAGTCCATCCACGCTGCTGCTTTCACCACTGCCACCGAACTTGGTGCCGGGTCCTGCGGTGCTGAAGGAGACTGAGGGCTAAGTGCCACCTCCATAAGGAGCTGCTTAAGGTGAAAGTCATGCTCCTTTTTGGTCCTAGGATGAAACCCCTTGCAAATCCTGCACCTATAGGCTTGGTGAGCCTTCCCCAGACACGAGTCATGGGGGTCACCTGTTGGCATGGGCATGGAGCTAGACTTGCGGCTTTGAATCCTTGGGACTTGTGCATGAAAGACATCCCAAGAAAAAGCAGTTGGGACAGAGGGTAAACCCCCCAGCTACTAACTACAACAAAAATAAAATACAAGAACTAAAGAAAAGTTATAACTACTATAAAACAAGCTAGGGAAATGTGGAGAACTCGCTAAGCAAGATGCCACAGTTCCAACACCGGTCACAGTCGGTAAGAAGGAACCGAGGAGGTGCTGGGTCAGCAGGGTCATATATTGTGTGCCATAAAAGTGCCACTCCGGGGGGCTCCGCAGCTGACTCGATGGGTGCTGCTACGGAAAAAACTTTCCGTTGGTTGTGCACCTGGCGCGTGCACACCTAATTGGAATCGACATGAGCAATCACTGGAAGAACTACTATAAGTAATCCAGCCTGAGGACCAACCCATGAAGAAGGAGCATCCCGATTCCCAGAAGAAGCCCTCTAACTTCTGAAGTGTCAAAAGGGTTGCAGCACAAACAAGGGACAAAAGGGGCTTTAGACCAGGTGGAGTTATTCCCCAGAAGGAGGACCCCATTAAGAAAAAGGGATTAAGGGGTAATCAATCGTCTCCTTGTTGTAAATATGGGGAATATAAATATAAGTCAAGCTAATATTTTGGAACATATATAAGATGAACCACTGACAACATTAGTGCCTGTTTTAAATCTCTGAACATGTCTACTGTAAACCAGATGTTTCCAGAAGACTGAATAGACTCAGTTTGAGTTGAGTGTTAGTGCAGTAAATGAAAGTGCTGGAATCTTCTCTCCAAACAACCTTGCCTCCTGAGCACTTAACATTATAGAGGCGTAAGATGGAAAGGAGTATTGCTTGTAAGACAGGTATTAAACATTTTTTTGTTATGTATGAAAAAGTGCACACCCGCTTCCCCCTCAAAAAAATTTTTTTTTTAAAAAACACAGCACCTCCTCTCGGAATATGGAATCATTTTTGTAAGAATTCAGAAGCAAATTCATTGAGTTAAAGCTAAATTTTAAAAATGAGTCCTTTTAGAAATTAAGATCCAATGTCAGACCTTGTCTTTGATTTTAATACCGAACACGACCAACTTTTCGAACATCCAGTATAAATTTGGGTATGGCTACATCCCAAGAATTTACACAAGTCTTTCATTTTTGATACCTCTTCTATTTGTGGCTTTATTCTGTAAATTGTAGCACTCATGAGGCTGTCATTCCAAAATTGGCAATCTCATACACCACTCTTTCAACTGGAAATATACTTATTTCTTTTCGATGTCTCCATCTAGACAAAGAAAATTCCTGTTTATAGGAGTAAAAACAAGGCAAGACTGAACTGTTTTAACTCCTAAAGCAAGTGAGAGTAGCCAGTTTCCTTTTGAGAAGGGGGGGCAGAAGAAAGAGTTGATTCTTTTTGGACCTGCTTCCACTGAATGCACAGTTTAAAAGAATACTTAAATGGTAGGATAGAGAGGGCCGAGCAACAGTAACAAGATGGCTGGCATGGGTTCAGGACTGCTTACATGCAGAAGGAACCAGTAGACCAAATTCAGTGATGAATCCTGGTCACATACCACCTGAAGCACATTGCTCATATGCTAAGGAGGAGGAGTGTATGGTGCATGGTAAATCATGATTGCCAATCAACTCCCCACTGGGCTGGCTAATTGGTGGTCAAGGGACAGAGACACCTTTTCTCTTTACATCCAGGCACAATCTGTTTGTGGACTCTGAATTTGGGAGGAGTTATATGGCTCTGAAATGGCATTCCTCTCTTTCTCAGGAGCCTGGGGATTGGCATACTCCTAGTACAACCAAATTTCCCCTCTGCTGTGATAGGATGGGTGTGTGTGCGCGCATATAAAGGGTCCAATCCTGCAATCAAACTTAACAAAAACAAACCCACAAACTAATGTGTTTTGCTAGCATAAAAACTGCAAGATTGGAGAAATACTGGATTGTTCATAATAAAAATGTTGTAGGATTTATTATTGCACAAGCATGAAGTTATCAGAGATAGTAAGCAGATTTAGGCATTGTTTAGTACAAACAAACAGAGGCAAATAGCTAATTTAATTTTTCTTCCTAAGGAATGATTCTACCAGCTAGATGGCAAGGTAGAATCAGTTGGCTTTTCTCATTATCTTTCTGACAACTAACCCAGTTTGCAACCAAAGAATGTCAAAATGTTAACAGAGGCCATTTTCTCAAACAGTCCTTCCAATTCACTTTAAATAGTGTGGGCTCCTAGTCAGCAAAGTAAGTTCATATGAAGGAGTCTTGACCCCATACAATAATGGTCTTCAGCACATATAATTAGCCATTGTTTCATTTCAGAAAGTCACCCAGTGTTCCTTCTCTCGATATTAAAAAAAAATCAGTTGTATCTGTACAACTGCAACTTTGCTTTTAAAGCAGGGATTCGACTTCTTTATATACCAATACCACCATGCATCCATTTCACTTACAATACTTGGTATAAGCACAGAATTAATGTTCTGAAAATTCACAGGTAAATCCATTACTTAATCTGAATAAAATAAATTTAAAAGACCCTTTAAAGAGCCAATATACTCTTCAAGATTTCCACATTGCTGAAGCTCATTTAAATTTGTACATTGACTACATTTGAAAAAAAATAAGTGATAATTAAGCCAAATTAATAATTACAATAATTATTATGGATTAGAGACTAACAGATAAGGCCAAATCAACAGCTCAGGTCTCTCAAGTCAGGTCATTGTAATACTCGTAATAATCAATCATCACTCATCCTTCCCCAGTTAACTAGCATGGTGCAATTCTATTGCTTGAAATGAGTCAATGGGGTGGACTGTGCACACTCAAAACCAGAATTCTCATCAGTGGATCACTTGCCCTTTTCTCCACAAATGTGGCTGTCCTTAAGAATTTGGTTGCATGATCGCATATCACAGGCTATATTCAGCAGTATGCTGCAGCTGCTTTGTGCTGCTCCAGAGATGCAAAGTAACTAATTTTAAATGGCCAGCATGCTCTGGCTGCTTTTTGTTGCTCTGGAGTAGTTCAAAGTAGCTAGAGTATATTGTTGGATCTGGCCTTAACAGAGAGAGTCTTATCAATACTAAGTTCTTCACAGAGCGCACAGTCAACTTGTGGAACTCCTTGCCTGAGGAGGTTGTGAAGGCTAGTCTGGAGGGGTTTGGTGAAGTCCCTCTTAGGGCCTTTACAGAATCCTGGTAAACAAGGATGAAAGGGTAAAGAGCTGTTACTGATTTAAAAATCAGCAATATGAACATTTGCTGATGACAATTATTTAGATTGGGCCAAATGCCTACTTTGGGCCACACTGTGGCCAGTGAAGCAAATACCAACGTGATTATGTTTAAAAAATAATCTGAACTATTCATATACATTATCATCAGTGTGTTGTGAGTTAGTTGTAACTTCTCAAGAATAGAAAATTAGTTTCAGCTCAAGGAAGTGCACTCTGTGCATCAATAGTAGAGAATACAGAATATGGAAAATATACCTCCATTCATTCTCATCTTGAAGGCAATGTTAATTGTAATCACCTTGTCTCAGCTCTTCCTTGGCTCTCTGTTTCTGCTATCCCATTTGCTACATGTGGCTATGATAGATAGGGATCTTTGATGAGAGTAAAAAATTGAATATTTATTGTGAAAAGAAGAGTAAGACAAAGTAGTTCATATTTTCATAGGCTGTATCACATATTACTAGAGAAAGGTTGTCCAATGAACTTCATCTCCAGTTCACTGTCAAGTGAACAATCTCTCTTCCTAATTGGAAACACTTAACATCCCTATTAAACTATAGGGATTGTTTATATGGGAAGTATTTATTTTTAGCTGCCTTTTATGTGATGCAGCAGCTGAAAATAAGGAAGGCAGCCAACATTATGTGACCAGACAGCTCTCCATGGACCTCAGTTTAGGAACCAACTGCTGTTAGAGAAGTACCTAAAACAAATGGGTAGGCCAAGGCAGCATTATGAATTTTGAAGTAAACAGATCTACAGTGAATAAAGGAGTACTTTCTACACAGCATATCATTAGCCTATGGAATTGCATGTGCCAGAGTATTACTGAGGAAAATAAATAAAAATATTCAAAAAGATAATAAGCTTCAAAAGATCCAAAAAACTATTTTGTAAGAACACCACATGTTCACCAATGAGGATAAAATGGCAGTCAATCCCCACACCTCAGGGCATATGATTATCACTAGCTGAATTGAGGAAGAAATTTCCCCCTATAATTTCACAAATGAAGGTGCCTGATCTTTTCTCTTTTTTAAAAACACATTTCAAAGCATTTGATATTGGCCTCTCAGACATGATACTGGGCAATTTGGACCATTCATCTGCTTAAAACAGTTCCTATAATGAGTAACAAGATGGGGAGTGATCCTACAACACACAGGCAAGCTGAGAGAATGACAATAGATGCATTCTTTGAAACCGGAGCAGAAAGACATCTGATTGCAGAAATGCCAGCAAGTCAGTCCTTATGGTACACCCATTTCAAACTGGAGAGGATTTATTTTAGATTTTGTTTTTAATTAGTGTCTACTGCAGCACACAGTGTCAACTTGTTCCATCGACAATGCCATAAACTGTTCTGTAATTTAAATAAACTGATAGCATTTTTAATGTTAGGACTGCAATCAATTAAAGAACAGTTTATACTAGAGGTAAGGTCAGTATTCAGTAAATGAAGCCAAGATACATCATTTGGTCCAACATAACATTAAGACTCTAAAAACACCATAACAACGAGATTCAACTTAAGAAAAACAGTTTTTTTTTTTACCATTTCAATTTTAATACAATTAAAGAAAATGAGGTAAATGTTTTTTGCATGACAATGTTTAACAAACAATCACATTTCATTTAAGCATTAAAATGCAGCAGTCTGGAAAAGCTGCCAGAAACAATGCTCAGCTTCAGAAAAGGTGATCATGAAATTACTTCCAATAAAATTCAAATCACACTCTCGTCTGTTGATTAGTTGAACACTTTAGATTGAAACGAACAAAAAAAGTGCAAATTAGCTATTTAAAAAAAAAAAGAAAAAGAAACAGTGTCCTAACAAGCAGTCACTGAAAGGCTCACCTTGATGGTAATGGGCAAAGTTCTCCAATTTCTACGCAATATAACTTACTGTACCATATTGCTCCTAAAAACAAAATTAATTTCAGAATGATTACTGTTTTGTGCCTCCCATCGGCACATCAGTTTTCTTTTGTTTTTCATCCAATTTGCTTGACTTTAGATGGAGAGATCTACCTTCTCATTGCTAAACAGGATGGATCACATGCAACTACAGATGTCACCACTTATAAGAACATTTTCAAAGGCCTCAAAGCATATTTATATCTGGGCAAGGGATAATTATTACAAAGAAAGTTACAGACAATGCAATATTCATTTTTAATTTCCATTCAGCTAACACGTTTTCAGCAAACTGAGTCATCATGCACATTGGCTCAATGTCAGCTTTAGTCTGCTTTTAACAGAAGCAGACTCTTCACTTGCGGTGCATCCTCCTTCACTGGAGGATCCCAAAGAACTTTAGAAAGGTGAGTAGACCTCATTTTACACAGAGTGAAACTGGGGCACAAAAATTTAGCTTATTCATCATGAGTCAGTTGACAGAGTTGGAAATAAAACCTGGGTATCTATTCGACCCCAATCCCACGTTCATATCACTTCATCTCTTGAAATAACTGAAGAGCATGATGATTACAATTCTAAAAATGCCCGAGTCATTTTCAACTTATTCTCAGACAGAAAAACTATCAATTAAAAATGCAGTAGGAGTTTCACTCTTTAGAGACATGTTCTTATATGGCGTGTTGCTGCAGGTAACTAAAAAATTGTTTATATCCCAACAAATACTACCAGTTTTCAAAAACAATGCAGTTTATTTAAACAGCACAAAAAGATGTAATTTCACTAAAATTTAGACATTTCTTAATTTAGTAATTTTCAGAATAAAATGTCATCTTTAAACTGTGCAACACAAAATAATGTAGCCAACAGTAACATACAGGTACACCATTTAATATTTATTATATGCATTTTATATACATTATTTTTCAACTGTTGTACTTTTGCTACGTGGTACAATCTTAAAAATTTGCTGATTCATACTTTGTAAAACAGAAACCTTACAAAACTCATCAAAACCCGCAAACTGATCAGAAAAGTTTTGTGGAAGACTAGAAAAAATACTTTATTGTCTTAATCATGCATTACACAAACAAAATCTTTAGTTACACAATAAACTGAAGCACTTTTGAAAAAAATAAAAGCAGGGAATAACTAGTCCAAACACAGCAGATTTATGAATCTTGATTCAACTACTTCTGTATTCTATTTGAAACGCAAATAAACATTTTTCACTCCAAAAGTTCTGAAACAAGATTGTTTTTTCTGGAATCAACTTCACTCCAGATACTTAACTGGAAAAAAAAATCTTGGTTTGTAACTTTAAAAACTATGAAATGTCCTATTTTTAGTCTATTTTAGACTGTTCAAAGAGTGCCATAATAGATATACAGGGCCCTTTAACACACTACATAAAAGGATATAAAGACCAACAAAAAGTGAAATAAATAACAATAGGCCATTAGCAAGATGGGTAATCCTTGATAAATAAACTTGTAAATACAGTAAGATGTACAAAATATCACATAGTGATAGGATGCCAAGATTAATTTTTTTAAGAGTTCACTGGGAGGGTATTACAACCCCTCTGTGTTTCATTTAAACATACTTCTTTACAGTCCTTTATATTTATGAAGACAGTTATGCGATGATGATGAATTAGCATCCTTAATGAAAGGACTTAGCTGAGCTGTGTTAGGCAAAAGAAGGGAAGATTGTGGTTACACGGCAGCGGGTCAGTGAGATCTCTGTGTTTTAGGGTTCTATAATGCAGAAAAAACATTATCAATACAATCTTGAGCACTGTTGTGACAGGCTAAATATATAAAAAGACTTATAAAAACTAGAATTTTATCCAAACATTTTGTGCAACTAATGCTAAAATATTTTAAGTTAAATTTCCTTTTCTTTAAAGCAAAATAAAAGTTTAAAAGGGGATCTGTGGCATTCAACTGATAAACAGAAGATCACTAAGAGATGAAAAGAAAGCTACTCTTGGAGCTCACTTCCCCCCACAAGAGCACCACATTCCTAACCCTAAGGCAGCACACAGAGTCCAAAATAAAAGTCTTTTGTAAGATCAGACTCCACGTTTGCTTAAAGACACCTAAAGAACAGACATATGCTCAGTTCATATTCAGTCCAGGCTACAAATACTGGTTTTCTTTTAAAAAAAATACAGTAATTACAGTTAAATTAATAAGCCTGACATTATTCAAGATGTGGTGACTTTTCACCAACTTAAACCTGCCCCACATACAGCCTTCGCCCAGGCAGATCAGATGTAGTGTCCTATTGGTAGCCGTTTCATTGATGGCAGTGATGCATTCCCTCTTTTTTTGTCCAAGCAGACCTGCTATTATGGTGCAGGTTTGTTTTGTTGTGTCACACAAATACTTTGGCAAGGGCATCAGCTCCTGCACTGGCAATATATGCTTTTGATGGATGAAAAGCTACGTCATAAATGGACTCATCCAACTTTTTCCTATGGGCTGTTATTTCTTGTACACAAGTCTTGCTGTCTAAATTCCATAATCTAATGGAACAGTCATGGCCTGTGTTAAAAAGAAAGATACAAAAAGTTAGGTTTTCATATCCTTTAAATATTATTAAAGCAAAATTGGTAGACAATATATAAAGTTAAAACTTACTTCCAGACATCAAATAGATTCCATTGGGATCTACTGCTAGACTTGTGACAGCATCCAAGTGAGCAACCATAGAATGGATCATTTTACCTAAAAGCAAAATAAAGTATCAATTCCCGGGAAGTGTCTTAATATTTTTTGACAGAATTATATTAAGGAATCAATTTAATATGAGGTAGCAAACAACAATATAGATTTAAATTAAATATGTTAGAATCATACTGGAATTGACATTCATTTATATCACTTTAAACTCTAACTATTTGTTGTTAATTTTTAACAACTACGTGAAAGATGCTTCATAGCCTATATATAGCATGGTGATGGTCCTGAGTGACTTTCAGATAGGCATATTGACAGTAGGGACACCATGTCTCTAAAATGCTTCGCACCTTCGTTGGCAATCATAACAAGACCACCAAAGACTAAGTGAATACGGTGATGACTACACTGTTACACGTGCATTGCCCCAATGTCCACAAGTCATCACTGAGGCCCATTGAAGGGCAGGATGAGGAATATTGAAGAATTTCAGTTTCAATGTCATCACCATGACCTTTCATGACCACGACTTGTATATATGCATGTGTGCGAGAATTAAATAACTTTTGTTGTGACTGCAACTGCCGCAAAATAAATGCACAAGATGTAATTACAGGTTGTTCAAATTTTTCACAAATGAGAACATTCTAGTAAAAACACAAGGAAAACAGAGGGGCATTATTCTAGGTTTCACGCTTCCAATTGAAGGCAGGCTCTGGGGAATCAGCCCTGGGAATTTGGAAGGCATAAGGGGCTGGTTTTCTTTTGGGAATGTTTTGATTTGGTTTATAATTTTTTTTTTTTTTGGTGGTTATATATACACATGTATGGGAAATAGGAACAAGAGGAAGGCAGTGCACCACTCTTCTGTTTTTAAAATGATGGCAAAGATATCAAAATTTGGTATAGACATTTGGAATATGTTTATTTAAACCCAAATAAATACATCCTTACATATACATTAAGTATTGTAAATATGCAGTGTACAATGTGGAAGAGCAGACAGATACTCTAAAGAACAGAAAGCTAGTACTCTAATAAACTCAGACTCATTAGACTAAGGCCAGAAGAGACCATCATGATCATGTAGTAGTCTGACCTCCTGCACATCGGAGGCCACAGAACTTCACCCACCCATTCCTGCAATAGGCCTGTAACCTCTGGCTGAGTTACTGAAGTTCTCAAATCTTGATTAGAAGATTTCAAGTTAGTGTATCTACCATTTATTCTAGTTCAAACAAGTAAGTGACCCATGCCCCAAGCTGCAGATAAAGGCAAAAAAAAACCCCAGTCTCTACCAATCTGACCCGGGGAACAATTCCTTCCTGATCCCAAACATGGTGAACAGTTAGACACTGAGCATGTGGGGAAGACAGCGATTCTCAATCTTTTTGTTGCAGTATAGGAACATCTTGTGACATACCCTAGCACAGTTGCTGTGTCTACATTTTTCTATCCATTCCCTCATCTCATCTCCTTTTCTAGAGCTTACAGTTTGTAAAACAGATAAGCCATTTTAAGTCTAAAATGGGCCTCTAGCAGCCCCAATCACAACTCCTTGGCCACAATAAATTACTTCTTGTTCCAACAGGTCTGTAGGTAATGACCTTGATCTTTAACAGGAGAGAAACTGATTACATGTTTAATTTTTGGGGAGAGGCAGGGTATGGGAAAGAATAAGACAAGGGGAATGGGGAGGCACTCAATAAGGTAGTATTTAGCAATGATGGAGAGGACCTATTATCCATGGTAATCAAAGCCCATCAGGCCAAAGGGAAAATATTCTCTCACTACCTCAGATGTAGCTTCCTAATGCAATCCTGGGCTCTTTACTGCATTTCAGCCATACTTGGAAAGAGTTTGGGTAGATCTAGGCTGATATCTACTGGTTTATGAAAGGAGAAGTTATGTTATTAAAATCTGGATTTGTGATAATATTTAACAAGGGAAATTTTTGACCAAGAAAGACTGGCTTTTAGAAGCAGCTGCCAAGATTCAGTGAAAGGATGTAGAGCACTAACTGGGAAGCTAGTACAGAAAGGGAATTCATCATACCCCCCAAAAACAAAGAAAAAACAGCCTTCCCCTGATGACTTAGTACAGGCAGTCACTGGCTAAAATGATAGGTCCCTCGTAAATAACAGAGAGACTAACTGTTCCTTCACACAGTTACAGAATTGCTGACAAGTCCATGGGAATCTTGGGTCATGTTGTTCAGCCCTATCTGCAAGGAGACCTGCCTGGCTCTGCTGCAAGCTGAAGCAAGGTCAGAAGCCCCAAGAGAGAAATATAAGGGGACTGACCAGGACACAGGAGTGGCTAATCTGGAAGCCAACTGGCTTGTGTATGAACCAAAAAAAAAAAAAAGACCCCGGGCTGCCCTCCACCCCCGAGCAGGTGTGGCGCCCTGGGCCATGCTCCTCCCCAGAGCCTTCCCCAACCTCCACCACCCGAGCAGCAGCAGTGCCCTGGGGCCCCCTTAGAGCACCTATTATCTAGTCAGGGGTATTTATAGTATAAGTCATGGACAGGCAATACTCAAAAAAAATTTACGGCCTGTGACATGTCCATGACTTATACTATAAATACCCATGACTGAATCTTAGCCTTATGGATGATTATTAAGATATTTTTCTCATTTCCCCCCATCCCCTCACACATTTCAGTTGAGAACTAATCCTTTAACAAGGCCTCAGATTTTCAGTCAGTTATGGATTTACAACAAGATATGACTAAAATGCAAAATGTGATGTTTCACTTATATCAAAGTAAGTATAGGCAGGATTATCTGATGACGGTTATGAAGATAATATTGGAAAAGTTACATATTTTCCTACTGTAAGGGGAATGTTTCTTTTATACTAACATGTAACAGTGGAACAACAAATCTATGCTATGATTCTGCAACAAGTTGTGTGTGGTATTACCCTCCCATATCCACCCAGATTTATTTTAAACATCATTCAGCTTAATGCACTAGGTTCTTAGTATCCTTACCCGTTTTATTGTCAAAAAACTTGATGTGTCTATCTTCATGAGCTGTAATTGTTACAGGAAGTGTAGGATGACTTACTACCCTGTTAATATGATTATTTGACTGCAGTCCTGAAAAGACAGAAAGTTATAGGTAAAATATTTGATGGATAAATAGTAAAAATACAGTCAGCAAGTAATAATATTGCCCAAGAACACACCATATTTAAAAATAACCAGTGAATTAATAGCGTATTGGATGGAAATTCAAGTGTCAGGAAAATTAATGAGACATTTTAGAAAAAAACATGAAATGAAAGACAGAAATACATGTGATGTGCTCTGGCTTTACAGGGCAGGGACTAATCCACATGCACTCTAATCACGGTATTATGAAGAGAAAAATTGTGTGGTTGGGCTATATGTATGAAAGATACTTTAGAGAGAGGGTGAACAGATTATGTTTGTATGTCATGGTAGTAGTAATGGTGTGTGTGTGTGTCAAAAAAGATTATGTTAAGATTAGGTTATGACTTCTAACCAACTAACTAGATTCTCTTTTCCTATGCACTACACAAAGGTCTTATTTCTACTTAAATTGTTTAATGATACATACAATGTCTTTAAAATAGTCTCTCCTAAATCTTGGTGTATCATTTACCTTGTGAAAGGATACTTTGCTGAAGTTTTGGGTTTCTCTTTTGATGTTTAGCTATTTAAGTTTTTATCCTTAACCAAAGAGATATGTTCCTCCCTTTAATTGGGCTTCTATCTTAGGGTACGTCTATACCCAGCCGCTAGTTCGGCGGCTGGCAATCCAACTTCTGGGTTCGACTTATCGTGTCTTGTCTGGACGCGATAAGTCGAACCCGGAAGTGCTTGCCGTCGACTGCGGTACTCCAGCTAGACGAGAGGAGTACCGCGGAGTTGACGGGGGAGCCTGCCTGCTGCGTGTGGACCAAGGTAAGATCGAACTAAGGTACTTCGAACTTCAGCTACGTTATTCACGTAGCTGAAGTTGCGTACCTTAGTTCGATTTGGGGGGTTAGTGTAGACCAAGCCTTAGTATAAAGGCCAATATAACAGACTATGATTCTCTATAGTTTCTTTCATAATCTACTGGTCAAGGTGCTTAATTCTAGCCATTAAATACTATCAGGGTAAACACTAGACAAACTGAGCTGTTACATATGAAGTGATACGTTGCCCTCTTACAATACTAGATTTTCAACGTTATTTTACTGAGAAGGGGTTTAAATGCCGGCACCTACAAAAGGGCAACACTGATGTTATACTGCACTCTCAGCACTGGATCTGATCCTGGTGCTCAACCTCCCAGTCCAGAAGATAGAGAGTCAGCAATTAAGACATACTAATTCTGTAAAGTACATTCAGAATTTGACACTCTCTCTTATGTTAGAACCATAATGCCTGCACTTAACATATTCATGCATATGCCTATGTAGTTACAACTCTGTTCCTTCATATTTAATTCAGGGAATTGGTTCTTGAAAGACTAGCTACATTTTTAGTTTTTCAGCAAGGTTCTGTCACTTTCAGCATCTCTGTAACCCTTTCTGAATTAGCGCCATCCTTATCCTTCAGATCATTCCAGATTCTCTCAAACTTTTTTTTTTTTAAAAACAAAGATGAAAATTTTTTCCTTTGCCAAGAAAGTTACTTTTCCTCATTTAATCCCCCTATTTCTATGATTTGACATCTCCACATGACAATCAAAGAAAGTCAGAATAGAATTAAAATGTGAATTTGTGCAATACAGAAAAAGAGGAATAAAGCTCTTCTAGCTCACCATACCCTGAAGCTTTGGAAAGAGCATACATCTAAGCTGCATACGAGACAAAATTAATTCATATTAACTTACCAGAGTCTATCTGTGATGAGAGTATTACCAGTGATTGGGACGTTTCTAAATCATAAATGACTGTGCTGCCAGTGCTAAAAGATGTGACCATATGAGCAGGATCACAACCTATAAAGTCAACCGATGTTGGTATTCCATGTTCTAAGGAGAAAAGAAAAAAAAAGATTAGATAGAGAAATAAAACCCTTAAGATACCTTATAGGTTTAAAAAAGTTTAAATGATCTTTCCTATTTTTCTTCCACAGTAATTACCAAAGAAACTCCTTTTAGAGTTTTTACAAAATGCTGCAAAAAGAAAAAAAGCAGCTACCTTAATTATCAGCAATAATAATAATAATCAGCAATTTTAAAAAGTAAGATTGCCAAAACCAGCTAAGGTTTGTGCAGAACTCATTCTACTTAAAGAGTTAACATCTGAAGAGGAAGGATGTGATGGCTGTAGAAGGGAGTGAAGGCTTCACTTAAGAGGTTCATCACAGCTGCATTTCCTTGGAGCTCCAGTAGTTTTCCTTTAGTCCTAGAAATACTGCAAGTTGATACTTGGTTTGGGCAAACTGAGGAAACAAACTTATCCCCTTCCCATCACACAAATTTTTAAACAAAAATGCCTTTTAAAAAAAACCACGCAAACATCATACTCACCCTTTTCTCCATTGTAAGTGCAAATGCAGGGCAATTTTTCTGGTGGATTCCATAATCTAATAGTGCCATCTGCTGAACAAGATAGTAAATGATTCTTTATACCACTATAAGCAAGACCCCAGACTGCATCTGTATGAGCAATTAATGTGCCAGCTAGAACGTTTGGCTCTGGAAAGGAAAAAAAATTCCAAAGTTAAAAGTTAAAGCTTTTTACTGAAAATGAGAAATACTAAAAAACTGTTTTTACCTAGGTACAAAATAATTCCTATGGTAAACTCAAAAGCCACAGTTGGTATTTTCCAGCTTCAGTAATTAATAGAATATAGATATCATAACCATGTAACAATCCTGTAGAAATCAGTAAGAGAAAATCTAACCAGTAACCAACAAAAAAATCCCCCCCAAAATAAAAGGGAGATTATAGAATTCTGAACTAAACTGCAACGAAAAACTAAAATTGGATCCAAAGCAGGCACTTGTAATTTCACACATTGTGTGTGTTACTTTAGTTGTCAGTCAGTAGATGAGGTTGGAAACCTAATTTCAATCTCTATGTTCTATAAAATAAAAGGGGCTAGTACAATGAATATTTTAGATAAATCCATGTAAATGTTTTCATGCAGTAATATGCTTTACTGAAAGCATATTTATAATAATCATTTGCATAACACCTATAATAATGGTATGATTCACCTGGAACTCCGATGTACAGAAAGAATTACTATTTTAATAAAGTTCCATAGTTACAGAGCCAACCAGATGATAACTTAGGTAGCAGTTACTCATTGATCTGGATCGCAGGAACTTTCATCTTTAATCAATAGTATAATATAAATTAATTTTCATGGCTGAAGGCACCTCAGCTGTTCGCAATGACAAATGAATAAAATGCAACTAAATGGCTATAAGTAAGGCAATTTTTCTTTCTTAAGACAACAGAAGGGGCTGGCCAGACACAGCCTGATGCTCTTCTCTGCTCCTGTGATGCTTCAAAGGGATGTCCAGTTATAGGGAACAGAGAAGCTGAAATGTGCCTTGTTTGTAGCTAGGAGAGAAGGAGAAGAAAAGATCCGAGCTCTAGCAGCTGCTTTTACCAGGCTCTCCCTTTTCACAAACCTGACAGCTCTAGGATTCTCATGTAGAAGGGTATTTATACCCAGTGCCAGCCTCCTTGCCAAAAAAAAATAACATAAAAGAGCTCTTGGAGGCTTCCTTTCTGCTTTGGGGTGAGTGGCTCCAGGAAAACATGTCCTTTCTTCCTCTTCCCCTCCTTCTCCAATATACTTTTAAATTTCCTTCATATCAGACTTTGGGCATGACCATCCCTGCGGCGTTATTTATTTATTTATTTGGGAGCAGAAAAGGACAGGGAGGGAAGGAACAAAGTGAGGGGCAGGGATACAGTAATCTTTTAATGAAAGGTTTCAGAGTGGTAGCCGTATTAGTCTGTATCAGCAAAAACAATGAGGAGTCCTTGTGGCACCTTAGAGACTAACAAATTTATTTGGACATAAGCTTTTGTGGGCTAGAACCCACTGCATCAGATGCATGGAGTGGAAAATACAGGAGCAGGTATAAATACATGAAAGGATGGGAGTTGTCTTACCAAGCCTGAGGTCAGTCTAACGAGACAATTCAATTAACAGCAGGATACCAAGGGAGGAAAAATAACTTTTGAAGTGGTAATGAGAGTGGCCCATTTCAGACAGTTGACAAGAAGGAGTGAGTAACAGTGGGGAAGTTATTTTTCCTACCTTGGTGGTGCCACAAGGACTCCTTGTTCTTTTAATGAAAAACGTAATTCAGAAAGAAGCTAGAAATATCTAACAAAACCTGCCTTCCAGCTGGCACTCTTCTGACAAACCTTAAAAAAATTCACTCAGGGTTCCCAAAACAATGCTTCCATCCTAAATACAGGGCTGCTCACAGATGGACCCAGTTTTTTTTCTGAGCCCTACACCAGTTAGGCTTGAGGAGTCTTCATTAAGGGAGTGTCAGATCTTGCAGTCGGATGTTCAATAGATACCAATGATTCACGCATACACAGTACCAATAATGGAATGTCAGCATGAGCCTGTAGAGGTGATTCCAATAAATCTGATGGTACCAAGGATGAGGGAGCTGAAGAAATTGGTATTGATCTTGTAGCTGAATAACCTGGATCCCTCCACCTGCCCTGGGTGGAGGCTGCTCAGGCCCCCCACCTAGGTCAGGTGGAGGGTCTGCCGTGTCTCCCCACAGCTCCCAGTGCGGCCCCCCTGACCCGGCTTCGGCCGGGGAGGGAGGGGGCTTGGAGCCGCAGTCCGGCCATGGTAAGAGCTGGGCGGACAGCTGTGGCAAACCATCAACCTGCTCTGGGTGGGGATCTAGAGCACTCCCCGGGAAGCTCCACAGGTCTCCCCCCACCCACGCCAGCATGGAGCCCAGCCGGGGAGCCGCAGTGGACCTTCCACCTGTCCGCGGTGCACGGGGGAGGGGTTTTAGATCAGCCCAGGCCATGTCCCCACCCCCAAGGCTCCCCGCCCGGCCGAGGACAGGTGGAGGGTCCGCGACTCTGCGTGGGCTCCCACAGCTGCCCACAGGTCTCCCAAACCAGGCTCCAGCAGGGGGGATACCTCGGACCTTCAGCCTAGTCCCCAGCGTAGAGCCCTGCACATCTGCAGATATCTGCATCCCCAGATACATTTGTGTATCAGCGCAGGGCTCTAGTGATCTTGACTTCTTTTCCTTTTAAGAACTCAGAAAATTAAAGTTATGTGCCTTTTCAGTTGAAAATCTTATAACTGCAGCAGGAGGACTACTCAGAGAGGGAACACTGGAAACAGACTGATCCGACACACCAGGCTGTATCAGATGTCATGGATGTGTCCAAAAGCTATATCCTGAGTTAAATTTCCTTGCTGTTCTGAGACAGCTTGCTGAAAGAACAGCAGTTAGCATATGTACTAGGAATATGTCCCATACGTAGACAGTAAAGACACTTCCCATGAGTGCCTCTGGCTGGCATTGCAACATTACAGGAGGGGGACGTTTTAAAATCAAGAAGCTATATTGGCTACTAAATCTATCACAGGATACCAGCACCTAACAATGTTAAAACTATCTTAAAATACTCTCACTAAAATACTAAAAAAGAACTAACCTAAAGCTGACTAAAATAAAAACTATTTACAACACATGAAACTACGGGAGTTTAAAACAGGATTACTGGGACTGCTGAAGTGTTCCATCTCTGGCCCAATGCTGTCAGTGGAGGGAACAGTGACAGTTGGTCTGCACTGCACCTTTATGTCCTCCAGAGAAGTGGGGAGATTCCATGAGCATGGACAGACTGAGAGGGGACTGCTAACAAGACAAAAAGTTTGATCTCTGGTGCTGGGGGGCACGCAATACCCATGAATCGAAGACTTATAGACAACCACTTGATGAAGAACCACCTTTCCCTAAGTAAATTATGCCACTTTCAGTTCCTTTCTGCTCATTAAGTGGCAAGGCTACTCAGTCAAATCTGCATCTAAACATTGTCCTAGAAGTATCCTAGCCTAAATGTGAAACTTACGTCACTATCAGAGACAACAGGAAATGGAGGGTGAAAGACAGACTTTTTTTTTTGGTGCTGATATTTTTGGAAACAGATTTTTTTTTTTTACGAGGTATGGTTACTGAAGGCACTAGCAAACCATAAGTTTAGGACATTGTAAAATTCTCAGAATCGGAATCACTGTGAACAAATGAAAGTTTTTGTTTGTTTGTTTTAAATAGATTCTGTATTAGTCCAATATGTATCAGAATTTTACTTTAAACTAGTACTCTTCATAAAAGAGAGAGTTAGGAAGAACTCCTTTTTCACATAAAAGCTCTTACATCCTCTCCTAATATACTAGTTTTTCTACATAGAATCTGTATCTACACGAAGTGGGGATCATTTAAAAAACAAAAAAAAAAAAAAATCATTAAAAGTTCCAGGAAAGCATATCAATTAACAGTTGCCAGAAACCACACTGAAAACAGTACCATCTTGAACTAATTAATACATCTTCAATATCTGATATTTAAAATAACTTATTCAAAAGTCACTCTTAAGATAATTTTAAATGTTTGTTCATCAAAATGGTATGTATTTTAATTTCCAACTTAATTTAATGCACCTTCTAGATTTTACACGGATCATGGGTAAGATGACAAAAAGCACATCTGTAGCATTTAACACCACCACCACAAAAGAAACAAAACCAAAAAAATTAAAGGCACATTTCCTGCTGACTGGAAGGAAGGAAGGTAAATATATCTTTATGTACACTTGATAATTTTAATGATGGGTTCGGTAGAACTTAGAAAACAGTTTTAAAAGTTCTCTGTTTCTATACCACTTTCTATCCAAGGATCACAAATCACTACACAAAAAGTGAGCAAGAACTACCCTGATTTTACAGGTGGAAAACGAAGACATATATTAAGCACTAGTCTCACTCAAAGCCCATCAATAGCTTTAGAACAAAAAATAAGCTACAATATCTGTACTGGAAGAAAGGGTACAAGCCTCTTCTTTATCTGGGGAACTAAAAATTATCAGAGAATGAAATAATATACTTTGTCATACTTATACATTTGATGTACAATATGCACATATCCCACCTTCAGAATACAGAACACAAATGATATATCTATACTGTAATCATAGAGTACAAGTGCAGCTCAAGTAGACATACCTGAGCTAGCTTTAATCTTCTTAACTTGGGTACCAGAAGAGTGAAGCTACAGCAGTGTGTGCTTCAGCACAGGCTACACAAGCCCACTCAGAACCCTGGGGAATTACTTGTCGGGCTAGCCCACACAGAAGTGTGAGATACTACAGCTTCACTGCTCCAGTGCCCAAGATACCTGAGCCAGTTGTAATCTAGCTATGTTTCCTTGAGCTGCAATCAACGCTGTGACTGCAGTACAGACATACCCAAAAGCACATTAATAAAGATTTGTTTGTAGTAATTCAGATAACCTGTGACTTTCAGAACCACTTTAGAATCAAACAATAATAGTATTAGAAGTCTCATCAAGGTCTATATGCTGACAATCTTTCATTCTCAGAAGACACTTACCATATGTATCATAAGGATCCACATTAGGGCTAGGCATATTCCACCACTGGATGGTTGAATCAATGCCACCACTAAAACACTGTTCTCCGTTAGAACTAATTGCCAATGACAATACAGGTCCACTGTTAAAAGAAAAAAAAAATATTTTACTACTGGCTAAAATATAGAGCAGAAATGAAAATTGTAAAAGCATGTGTTTAAAAAAACACAAGACAACTGAAAACCATTGCATTCATTTTTCTCTGCAAAGTTTAATTTCTAATGAAATAGTAAAATGATTCTATTAAGATTTTTTTTGCAACTTTATTAATGGTGCTTGAAAACAATGGCATAAAAACCTCACACTCCCCAGAAATAATCTTACCTACAAGTCTTTCTATTAAGATTCAATGTATTACATAAAATTCTATGGGAAACAGAATGGTTGAAGTTGGTGAAGAGAGCTAGTAACTGATGACATCAAGAAAGCTGCAATGTTAATGTCTATTTTGCTTCAGTCTTCATTAAAAAGATTAAGGGTGACCAGATTCTCAATTAACAACAACAAAGGGGAAGGAATGAAAGCCAAAAGAGGGAAACAGGTTAAAGATTATTTAGATAAGTTAGATGTATACAAGTCGACATGGTCAGATGAAATTCATCCTCTGGTACTTAAGGGACTAGGCTAAAGCAATGTTGGAACTGTTAGCAATTATCTTCAAGAACTTGTGGAGGATAGGTGAGGTCCCAGAGGACTGCAGAAGGGCAAGCATAATACCAATCTTTTAAAAAGAGGAACAAAGAGGACCCAGGGAATTACTGACCAGTCAGCCTAACTTCAATACCTGGTAAAATACTGGAACAAATTAAACAATCAATTTGCAAGCTCCCATAGGAGCTATATTGATTTAAACTATGCCTAACCAACCTAATTTCCTTCTCTGACAGGGTTACTGCTCTGGCAGAAAAGGGGAATAGTAGACGTGACAGATCTTAATTTAAGTGAGACTTTTGACACCAAATGACATTCTAATAAGCAAACTAAGGAAATGTGGTCTAGATGAAATTACTATAAGGTAGGTGCCACAACTGGTTGAAATGCATAACTACAAAACGGAATAACTGGCTAGTTGGTAGTACTTCTGAAAATCTGGTGGTTATAGAGAATCACAAACTGAATACGAGTCAACAACAATGTGATGCAGTTGCAAAAAAGGCTAGTATTTTGGGGTGCATTAACAGGTGTGTCATTCACAAGACACAGGAGATAACTGTTCCCCTCTACTCAGCAGTGGTGAGCCCTCGGCTGGCATACTGTGTCTGGTTTTGGGAACTACGCTTTAGGAAAGATGTAGAGAGAGTCCAGAGGAGAGTAACGAAAGAAAAAAGTTTAGAAAACCTGACCTATGAGAAAAAGTTAAAAAAACTGGGAATGTTTAAGACTGAGGAGGGACTTGATAACAGTCTTCAAATATGTTAAAGGGGTTATAAAGAAGATGGTGATAAATTGTGCTCCATATCCATTGAAGGCAGGACAAATAGTAATGGATGTAATCTGCAGCACGGGAGATTTAGGTTAGATATTAGGAAAAACTTTCAAATAAGGGTAGTTAAGTCCTGGTATAGGCTTCCAAAGGAGATTGTGGAATCCTCATCATTGGAAGTTTTCAAAAACAGGTTGGACAAACACTTGTCATGGATGCTCTAGGTTTACTTGGTGCTGCCTCAGCACAGGAGGCTGGACTTGATTACTTCCAAAGGTGCCTTCCAGCCCTACAATTCTGTGATTCTATGATCCTATAAGGGAAAATGTTGGCTGCCACCACCCCACAGACCAGGGACACTGGAATAAGAAACTTCACTTCACTTTTTGGCAGAGTCCCCACCTGCCTCCCATTATGTTGGAGGAAGAATTAAATTCATCTGTTATAATCCTTCCAGGGCCAGGAAAGGGGGGGAGTGGGGAGCAGGGCGCTGCCTGCACACTGTGGCAAGAAATGAATGCAGGAGCGGGGAGCTGGGCCAGCCCCACAGGACAAGAGCCACCACTGTGGGATGAGTGTGAGGTGGACTTGCTCTGTAACATGCCCCCTCCCCCTGGGACAGAATGCGACCCTCCTACATGGTCATCCCCCCGCTCCCCATTTTCAAAAAGTGCGTCCATGATTTTACACACCATTTCCTCCCAAACCCATAATTTCTACTACATTTATCATGACTTTTTTGTGACTTTCGATGAAAAAAAAATGCTATGATAAATCTGAAGCCCTATTCAGAGTCTCTAAATTATTTCAGACACAGAAATGCTGCAGGACCCAGACACAAATGTTGTTTCAGTTTTAATTTTGGATTATCTTGTCCACCAGTTTAGGCAATAACATTTATAATAGTGCAATAGGTTTACTGCATTTACTGTTTTGAGATAGGAGAGACTGGGGATAAACAACACTGGAAAAAAAAAAAGGGGGGCTGCATCCATTACAGCCACTTTTGAAGAGTAACTGACTGCCATAAAATAATAAAAATTAAAAAATCCACAAGCTATCTAGAAATCCCCCCATTTTTTTCCCCCTTTAAATACCAAACCAAAAATCACAGAACAGGGCATATACTGGAAACAATGACAACTATCCATAACAGTATGCCATCTACCTTTCTGTACAGATATTCAGGGGTTCCCAAACTTCACTGTTCCATAAGCCCCTTCTTACAACAAAAATTACTACGCAACCCTAAGAGGGGGGACCGAAGCCTGAGCCCCATTGCCCAGGCCCTGTCACTCATGGCGGAAGCCCTGAGGCTTTGGCTCTGGGCCCCAACAAGTCTAATGCCAGCCCTGGCAACCTCATTAAAATGGGATCGTGACCCGCTTTGGGGTCCCGACCTACAGTTTGAGAACCGCTGAAATATATTATAGAGATTTGCAACATCTCATCTGCTGAGTTCCTCAGAATGTTACTCCTGGGGCAATTCTGTGCCACTGTGCAGGAGCAGAATTCATGTCATCTGCAGATTTCTTTGTTTCCCCGCAGAAAAATGACTTCTATGGGGAAGCAAAGGGAAGCCAAAAGAACAGTCAGTCACTCCTCCCCAGCAGCCTGTACAGCCAGAGGAGATGTCAATCATCACTGGAGGACATGGGTGGGCTGAGCAGGCGTGGAAGTGAGTGAACGAGAGAGACTGTCCCTCTTGCTTGCTATTGCGGCACGCGCGTCATGGAAGGAAGGGGCTTCAGGGTGTTTGGAGGTAGGCATGAGGCAGGCTCTGTCATAATGTAGCAGCCTGCTTGCTTTGTTCTCACTGTTAGTATACCGTTCCCATTCTTAGTGAATTCCCCCAGGAGTACAGAACAGGTGTAAAAGTTTTAAGGGTCCTTTACATCGCCAGAGTTGTATAAAGGAGCCCTTTTGTAAATGACAGTATGGTTTTATAAATGCTTATGATGCTTCAGTGATTAGAACTGGGCTAAATTTTTGAACTGAAAAATGTTCCTATCAAAATGTGCTCCATGTTTACTACTGACCTTTCTGGAGATGGTCAGTAGCCAATATAAATTGTGATTTTGATTCCCCAACTCTCACTTACTCTTAAGTTGCCTATGATGCAACACTGAGCATATGGCTGCATATATTTGTTGACTATTGAGGTTGCAGGAAAAAAACATCCCGATGTGTAAGAAAGTCAAGGAAAGTGTGGGCCCCTTACTGAATGAGGGAGGCGACCTAGTGACAGAGGATGTGGAAAAAGCTAATGTACACAATGCTTTTTTTGCCTCTGTCTTCACAAACAAGGTCAGCTCCCAGACTGCTGCACTGGGCAGCACAGTATAGGGAAGAGGTGACCAGCCCTCTGTGGAGAAAGAAGTGGTTCCAGACTATTTAGAAAAACTGGACGAGCACAAGTCCATGGGGCCGGATGCACTGCATCCGAGGGTGCTAATGGAGTTGGCCGATGTGATTGCAGAGCCATTGGCCATTATCTTTGAAAACTCATGGCGATCGGGGGAGGTCCCGGATGACTGGAAAAAGGCTAATGTAGTCCCCATCTTTAAAAAAGGGAAGGAGGAGGATCCGGGGAACTACAGGCCAGTCAGCCTCACCTCAGTCCCTGGAAAAATCATGGAGCAGGTCCTCAAGGAATCAATTCTGAAGCACTTAGAGAAGAGGAAAGTGATCAGGAACAGTCAGCATGCATTCACCAAGGGCAAGTCATGCCTAACTAACCTAATTGCCTTCTATGAGGAGATAACTGGCTCTGTGGATGAGGGGAAAGCAGTGGATGTGTTATTCCTTGACTTTAGCAAAGCTTTTGATACTGTCTCCCACAGTATTCTTGCCGGCAAGTTAAAGAAGTAGGGGCTGGATGAATGGACAATAAGGTGGATAGAAAGCTGGCTAGATTGTCGGGCTCAACGTGTAGTGATCAATGGCTCCATGTCTAGTTGGCAGACGATATCAGTGCCCCCAGGGTCGGTCCTGGGGCCGGTTTTGTTCAATATCTTCATTAATGATCTGGAGGATGGCGGGGACTGTACTCTCAGCAAGTTTGCAGATGACACTAAACTGGGAGAAGTGGTAAATATGCTGGAGGGTAGGGATAGGATACAGAGGGACCTAGACAAATTAGAGGATTGGGCCAAAAGAAACCTGACGAGGTTCAACAAGGACAAGTGCAGAGTCCTGCACTTAGGACAGAAGAATCCCATTCACTGTTACAGAGTAGGGACCGAACAGCTAGGAAGCAGTTCTGCAGAAAAGGAGCTAGGAGTTACAGTGGATGAGAAGCTGGATATGAGTCAACAGTGTGCTCTTGTTACCAAGAAGGCTAATGGCATTCTGGGCTGTATAAGTAGGGACACTGCCAGCAGATCAAGGGACGTGATCGTTCTCCTCTATTCGACATTGGTGAGGCCTCATCTGGAGTACTGTGTCCAGTTTTGGGCCCCACACTACAAGAAGGATGTGAAAAAATTGGAAAGAGTCCAGCGGAGGGAACAAAAATGATTAGGGGCTGGAGCACGACTTATGAGGAGAGGCTGAAGGAACTGGGATTGTTTAGTCTGCAGAAGAGAAGAATGAGGGGGGATTTGATAGCTGCTTTCAACTACCTGAAAGGGGGAATTTAAACTGTTCTCAGTGGTACCAGATGACAGAACAAGGAGTAATGGTCTCAAGTTGCAGTGTGGGAGGTTTAGGTTAGATATTTAGAAAAACTTTTTCACTAGGAGGGTGGTGAAGCACTGGAATGGGTTACCTAGGGAGGTGGTGGAATCTCCTTCCTTGGAGGTTTTTAAGGTCAGGCTTGACAAAGCTCTGGCTGGGATGATTTAGTTGGGGATTGGTCCTGATTTGACCAGGAGGTTGGACTAGATAACCTCCTGAGGTCCCTTCCAACCCTGATATTCTATGATTCTATGACTAATAACTAGAAATAAAGGGTCAAACCTAGCTACATTACTTTAGACAAAGGGGGTTTGGGGATTTTCTCCCATGCTCCCCAGTTCCATTCTCCATCCATTGTATTGTAGTTTAAATAAATTATCAAAAATAATTGAAACTGGCATGTTTATATTGCATTATTTTGACAACTATAATATGCACAATTTTGCAGAATTTTAAAATATTTTGCGCAGAATTTTTTATTTTTTGGCACAGAATTCCCCCAAGATTAGAATGTGCCTAAGCAGTTAGGACCTCTGCAATTCTCACAACAACAATTGTACTTGTCAGACCTAGCACAGGGCCAGGTCCTGGGGCTGCAGGCTTGCCTCCTTTGTGGGTTGGCGTGGGATTAGGAGATTTATTTTACCACCTAAATTATTCTGTCAGAGGGAAGGATAATCCATAAATATTTCTGGATGGGAAAGAAGCATATGCCATTTTCAGAAGCAGAAAGTTTTCCACACCTTCACCTCAGGAGTGTTACTTTGGAGCTTGTAGTTGCTGGATGTGGGACTGGTTATTCTTGACTGTCATAACCAAGAGAAAGGAATTTCCCCTCAGTGCATCAATGCCATGCTGTGTTATTTGGTTTTGCCTTCCTCTAGTTTATTCTGCTGAGTCAGAAGCCAGGGTTAGTTGACTGGGTCTCAGGTAGCTGTGCAACAGTTCAGTGATCTAACAGTCATTTACCATCAGCATGTTTTTTATAAATGCTGGATCAGCTGCTTTACAGAGCAGCTGACAGGTTGCACTGGCCTTATTTTGTTCAAGTGAGTTTATTGTCACAACTTGATGGACAAGAATCCCTTTTGGGGTAATCCAGTTTGCACTAGCCTCTCTTCCCAAAACTTGGATTGCGATATGAGAAGCGGGAATAGGTTTTATGATGCATCTCAGATGAGACACCCATCCAAACACAAAAATAGGTAGACTCAAGACCCATGGGTAAGGTGGTCTGGTTTGGCATTGCAGAGCTTCTGGCTGAAATCATGATCAGGCTCTTATCATAATCCATCTTGATTAATTCAACTCTCCCCCAACTGGACTTCCTGGCATTTGCTTCACTCCCAACCGCTATCTTATTCAGAACTCTGTTGTGAAAACATCAGCCTCAACTGGTACCTATGTCCAAACTAACCCACCCGAAATCCCTTTCATAAACTCTTTGTTGCCTTTGGCACTGAATTTGGATCAGTCATTCTCACTTTCAAGGCCCTACGCAATTTAGATCCTTCCAACATCTACGTTTGGTCTCGTTTTGTTCTTCACCCCATCCACTCTATTCACTCAACCCATGCCTGTCCTCTGTATCCTTTTCCAAGCTTCCTTCCTAAATCCATCTACTAAAGCTCCACCCTCACCTTCTATGCTTCTTCTCAAAATCCATTTAAAGCAGACTTTACATATTGTATAAAAAAACCCGGCAGTCTTCATTACAGCACAATTTCAGTGTCTTCTTCCACATCCTCTGTTCCTTCCCCTTAAGCCTTCTACATTTGTTATCCCCTGTGGTCGTCCTTTTATCTTGACAGTGCACTCCTCAGGACAGAGACAGTTTTTACTCGCTTTATAAACAATTATGCACATCTTTGGCACCACGTGTAAATAATGTTAATAAAATTGTGATCTTTAAGCCTAAACATTTTACTGAATCCATAATAGGTGGCAATGGCTGCTTCTGAAGTATGAACTGGCAAACACTTACATGTGGGCCCTAAACGTGTAGATAGGTTCTACATCTAAAGAGGCACTCCTGGAAAAAAAACCAAAAAAACAGAAAGGTGATTATACTAAACTATCTGTTAAAATGTTGTTATTAAATTGAATGTAATGAAAAAAGATTTGAGAGAGACAACTTATCAGACAACAACATATATAACACACTTTAAAAAAGAAAACCACCATATACTTGCTTTTTGGCAGGAACTGTTTTCTGTAAGTTCCAAAGTTTTAAAGTATGGTCCTCAGAGGCTGTAACCAGCACAGGCTCTACAGGATGAAAAGCTAATGTTCGCACTCCATCAAAATGACTGCGTAGCGTATACTTAGGATTCCATGTCTTCCGAAAGGCATCTTTATTGGCTGGCAGCTAAAAACAAAAACAAAAACAAACAAAAATATCTATGTAGTATCTTTAGTGATCTTATATATAAAATTATATACTGTATGTTAGTGTTTGAAGACTGAAGTGTTTAGGACATGGATTTAAATAAGTACTGTTTTGCTGGAGATACAAAAAATTCAAGCATCCATTGCTAGCTCTGCACAACAAAACAAAATTTTGAGAGCTATATCAATAATACTGAGACAAAACCAAGGAGTCTGCAAAAAAGGCACGGGAATTTAGTAAAGAAATCCTATTTGCCAAATGGTTTCTAATTTCTGACATGTTTTTAAAAGTTTACTAACAAGTGAGAAACAAAATATAAAATGCCATTGGACTAGTTTTCCAGTGAACCAGTATCCATCACAATTCATGTTTATAGGCTATAGAACTAAAGAGACAACCAATATTTGTGTACAAACCAACCAATGTAAAGATACTGGGATTTCATATAGTATCTGGGGGGAAATTATTTAGTATCTCCTTTTTAGCTTTTATGATCCATCTTTCCAGAAAGGTATTCAGGATAGCAAATCAAATCTCAGTACCATCTAAACCTGCAAGAGCAAGTTTTTCATCTGTTGTAATTGTAGGTTTTGCCTCAGCTCTAAACAGAAAAAAGTCTATATAACGAATACAGGATTAATATTCCCAATCTTTCTAGGGCCACACAGACTAGAATACAACAATTATTACTGTTTAATATTGAGTTTAGTACTTTATGCATCAATTTTGTATCTTGTAAAAAGCCATACCAGTTAAGAGACAAGAATACTTATTGACTATGACAACAGTAGCAAGCGGTAAAAGCATCTTTTCTAAACATCTTGAAAGGGACTCAATTTTTTTTTTTTTTAAAACTCCAACATAGCATTTTTGATGTCCTGTCGGAAATACACTTTTAAAATACTACTCAAATCTACTGTTACTAGAGTCTTCATTTTAAAATCTGAAAAATTATTTTCTTAGTTTTCTCTTTTCCTCTTCAGTGAGATTTTTCTACTCCAAGAAAGCCTTAAATATTGCTGACATTTGCTGTATATAATTGTCGTCAGACTGGATGATTTATTGCCTATGTTATGCAGGAGATAAGATTAGATTATCATAACCATCCCTTCTGATTTTAACATCTATTCTATGAGAAAATGTAACTGTAATTTCTGTCAGACAATACTATAATGTCCAAGGTCATAAATAGAATTTTAATAAAAACCAAACTACTTTTAGAGAAATAAAATTCAAAGGAGAAAAATTCAAAAGAATACGAGATATTTTCCCGTTTTAAAACTTCAAATCCATTTTATACACTGCAGTTGTACAATATAATGAACTATAATTTTGTTCAATTCTTTTAGATAATATGTAAAAATCTATCAGACCCTCAAAGAAAAACAGAATCCAAAGAAAGAAAAGAGCTGGACAATCAGGGCCTGATCCTACATAGTAAAGAGGGTATCTTGAAAGGTGATTAACATTCAGCTCCCGCCACAATCAGGCACTTAATTAGCTAGAAGCTAACAACTGTATTAAATTCCATTAATAGCTGGACCGGATTCAGATTATATTTATGCAAATATAAAATCTAAATCTTCTATATAGAGTTTTATTTTGAATTGTTTCTCTCTATTATCAAATTAACTACCATTCCTCCAACAACATGGTCTATACTATTCGCCTAGGCTTTTATGAAAAACAAAAATTTTACTGATCTTCATTCAAAACTGTAGTGACCCCAGAAATGCAACATATAAATGTATATAAGTTTTATGTAGGCTGTCAAGTGCAGATGCCTTAGAAATTATGGGGGTGGGTAAATGGCCTGCTCATTATGTCTCACTCAGTACAGCCCATTCAACATGTAAATCATAAAAACAGCTCTAGAGATAGAAGATATAAGGAAAGTATTATAATTTCTATTTGTATATTTTTCAATGCAACATGCATCTAGATGGTGTCACTCAGGGCTAGCTACCTTGTGGGCAACTATTATACTTCCACCATGCCAAACTGTAACTCTCACATCCTACAAGTTAATTATGCCACTAACAAAAGCATATTAAAATGCTAAATCCTTTATCATCATTCAGTATTTTAAAGAGGTCTGAAAGTAATGAATAAAGTAAAGTTTGTTATAGTGCCTTTTCTTGGACCAAATCCTTATTCTAAACTGACTTACGACTCCCACTCAACCTTCCCTTGGGCCTTTCAAGATTGGAAAAATTACATACACTAGCCTAAAGAGCTATTGGGGGCTAGAAACACACCTTCCTAATATGAATAGATTTCAGTTTAACATGAACACATTATGCCAAATTATCCATATCAAGTAATGCATTTATTACAAGACTTACAAATGCAGACTTATAACACAGAATTCCATATTCCAATACCATACAAACACCACATTCCATAATATTAACCTTTTCATTTCTGATTATCCCCTTCCATAATAAAAATATTACATTTAGTACATTGAGATGTAGCTACTTTGAAAACTACAGGGAGAAAAGATATCTTGGTGTTAAGAGACTGGACTGGGATCTAGGAGATCTGGGTTCCATTTCTCTCTCTCCATATGTCCTGTACAACCTTGAGAAAGTCATCTAACCTCTGAACCTCAGTTCCCATCTGTAAAATGAGACTACTACTTCCTTTCTCCCATCTTTTCTTGTCCTTCATGAGTGGGACTGTTTCTTATAATATGTTTGCTCAATCGCTGGATTGCTCAATATGGGCTCAACCATACACAACTGGGCTCAACCATGACTGGAGCCACTAGGTGCTATTGTAATACAAATAAAATAATATACATATATGCCAAACACAACATTAAAATGATACAATTTCAAAGTGAATAAATCATAATTTACAAAGTGCCAGAATTAAGGTTGGTCATGAAACCTTAAATCCTCCCCCATATGTATGCATAATAATATCTTTGATTACATGATCTCATACTACTTTTCCACACACACCCTTTTGCATTCAGGAAGGGAAGTGTTTAGTGAACAAGAGAGCTGCTCAATATTTTTTAACCACATTATTCAATGTATGGACCCATGTCTTATTTACTGCACACCATCAGAATTAAGCACTAAATACTGAATTATTAGTGTCTAAATGCCTTACAAAATTGGGCCTCAATTGTCTCAGATTGGACACCCAGGAAATAACACAATTAATGGTCATGTGGTATCACAGGAAGTTTGTGATAGCACCAAGGACAAAACCCAGTTTTCCAGGGTCATAGTAGAAGGTCTGACACACAAGGGCATTCTATTTCTTCCTGCTGCCCCCTGCCTCAATCACTGTACACCATCCAATTTCTGCCTCAGATGAGGCAGTGAACTTGTAAATTCTCATGAACTATACGACTCCAAGTCATTCTCTGAAGACTGGTCATGCTATCCACTAAATAAGTGGAATATATAGTATGTAGTCATGTGATTAAAGATAGTCTCATAACATATATGCAAAAGAGGGAAGAATTGAGGTCAGATATGCAACCTTAACAATGACATTTTTTAATCTTGACTTCCTGACTTTACAACCCTAATAACATGCTTTTGATATATACATGTAATTTCCTAGCTTCTTTAAAAAAAAGAGGAAAAAATAAATTTGTGTGCGATACCCTACAAGTCTAGATGATATGTGAAGCAAACAGCTTATTTTAATTCCATTTTTTCTCTTAATGAAATCTTGTTTCATTAGTTAAGATGACTGTTGTATGTGTAACTTCACACAGATGTCCCCAAAGAAGTGAGAACGCTGTAACTTCTAAAGAGAGGTATGAAAAGGTAAAAGTTTTTGGAACTTACAACCCCCAAATCAGTGCTGGTCAAGGGGTTAGGACAGAGGAATCCACTCAATGAATTGTGTTGACATCAGGCTGCAATGTAGTGAATGCAGTGGAAGAAATCAAAAGACCAAGGAGAGGATGAGCTGACAGAGGTATGGGGTCACAGCAGCCTTTGTTCAATGCATGGCACAGTACGCAGCACTGAGATCATAGTTGAGAGCAGAGCACAAGGTGTGCTCAAAGCACGTACTAAACACGCAGTGCTGCAGCTGGGGTCGGGAGCTAAGAGCTATACATGGCACAGGTTCACGAGTGCTGAAACTATGGGGAGAGGGATGAAAACTCTGAAAGCTGCCATGGGTAGGCCTAGAACTCTCGACGCATGGGTGTAGCTCAGATTTAATTACCATAGCACATCACCTTTAGCCACCCAGCTTTTGTAACATAGCCTCTGGCTTCACAAGAGCCCTAGCCTTGCTGCACATACACATTTCACTCTCACTGGACCATCAGTTTAGCTCACTAATCTAGTTGTAAAGTTAACTGTCAATAACTTTTTCAATAATGCATCCTCAAAGGGGCAGTGGGTGCCATTCACTAGCTGAAATAAATCTAGAGAAGTGAGATCAGTTTGGAAGGATTAGAGTCAATTTGAGCTGAAGGTGAGCACACTTTGCTTGACTGTCCCTCGCCAATGTGATGGCAACTAAGTTGATCTTCTTGAAGATAAGGTAGTGTAATAAGTACTCCAAAAGTGACTCAGAAAGGGAGCTTCATTAGGTTTACAGAGATAAGTGAAATTCTCACAGAGGATGGCTTTTTGACTGGTGGGTCAAGCATGGAGCAGCCCTTTCAAAAATCCGGATACCGTAGGACATGAGAAGATTGAACAGGACTGGGCGGATAGGTGACGAAGAGATTGCTGATAAAATGAAGCTGAAAAAAAGACCTAGTCTTTTAAACACAGGATCTTTAGTATAGGAGACTCCATTGGATACAGGTTATTTTGGGTCACTGAAATTGAGAATCTTTTTCATTTACAGGAATACGTTTTCCCTGTGGAAGCCTTCCTGCTTTGCAGGAGAATCTCTTGCACTTGTAGGCAACAGTCTTGGTCAGCAGCACTGAACCAACAAAGATCCAGGTTGTCAGATGCAGTGACTTCAAAGTCTGGATTAAATAACTGACCTTAGTTCTGCAATACTGTGTCCTGACAGTTGGAAGCGGAATGGGAGGCTGAATAGACATCCAAAGAAAGTCTGTTAGGCAGAATAATCTTAGCCAGCATTGCTATTAGGATTACTTTGGCTTTGTCCAGTCTGATTTTGCATATTAACCCGGGAATCAGGGGAATGGGTGGGAAAACATATGCAAGTCCTGGGGTACACAGTAGGTGGAAGGAGTCTTGAAGGGAGCCAGGGCTTATGCTTCCCCTGGAAAGAAAGGTTGGAGATTGTGTGATATCCTTAGACTTTTTTGCCTCCATTACAGAATTTGACCATCATTGGAATATTAGATCTGTGAAAGGCCTCTTTAGCAATCATTTGGTTATGTATTGTCTACTTAGGAAGTTGCTGACTCCTGGGAGGTGGATAGCTATCAGGGTCTCCCCACAACACTGACACCATGTCCATAGCTTAACAGCCTCTTGATGCAGGTGAGACAAGTGGACACTCCCTTGTTTACTTAACGCATTGCAGCTGTGTTAGAATCTGCATGGTGGATTTTGTAAAATACTATACAAACTAGCCTGATTCCTCTTAGTTCCAATACATTTGTCCTTCGTATCTGGAGGTGGTTCAGGTGGGCTCCCCAACATGTGCCTCATGTACCCATGAGAAGTATCTCCATCAGAAGAAAGTTAAACAGCACCACCCTCTTCAAACTTTTCTGGGGTCTAACCACCCATTCACTGTTGCAGGACCACAACATTCCTGTGCAAGGGCTTATTTTAACTTTGGATATGAGGCTTGTTAGAGTCATAAACCTGTCCACTAGGAGGCAAGCTCTGGATGTTGTCCAAGCCTATCAATCTCTGAATTGACAGAAGGGTCTCTATTAGGAGATGTAGAACTCATCTTCTTTGTTAGTATCTTCCATGCTTTCATCCTGTGAAGATGCTGGTGAGTGTGGTATGGAGGACAACAAGGCACCAATTTCCCATCTATAAAATCGGAGTAATATGTAGAACACCCTAAAGTCTGAGCTGAGGCTTAATCAAAACACTGAGATCTTAAAATGGGACTTGGGGATGAAAGCACTCATTTTTATTAACATAGTTCTGTGCTAAAATCCTCCAATAGCTAAGGATAAACAAAGTTTGAAAAACTATGTCGAAGAAGTTTAAAAGTAATGAAAAACGAGAGTCAGTAAATGGTAACTTTTCCATTCAATTTTAAGTAATCAAATCTAGTAGGTTAAGAATATTGGTTTTTCTCAATCTCTGTGCTTGCAACTTCAGAATGTTCAAAGCTTTAAAGTTAATGAACTACTTTTCCTCAAAACTTGTTTTATGGATTCCACAGAAACTTTACAAAATTAAAACCAAATCTAACAATTGAGTGTGTTGTAGCTTACTGTAAGATATTACATAAAAACTCCAGGCTGCTTCATATTATCTGTATTGTACTGCATTTGATAAATTTAGAGTTATTCAAAAACATAATATATTAAGGCCTAAGCATAAAATTTATCTCTGATTTCAACTTCATCTCTCCATTTAAAACTTGGCTTTTCTAACTTTTTAGTGCTTGATTTCTCCGAATTAATGCTGAATTAAAACTATTTCATAAATAATTCAGTTCTTTAAAGGTAACAAAAACTGTATATTATCTAATGGAGTAAAACCTCTAAAGCCTAGAACTCCTGTAATGTGTTTGTAAAAAAAACATTTTTTCCAAAACTACTTAATACCTTTTTATTTTTCGTAGAACGGAATGCTATAATTAGTCTTTTATAATCCAATATTAGAAGTGAGAACAATTAATGTTTGTCATTTTAGGAAGAAAAAAATATCCATCACTAAATCCTGAAATATGGTAGAATATATTGAAATATTTATAGAATTCAGGTTCTTCAGTAATATTAAAGAAAAACTGATTTTTTTTTTAAACGAAGATGTACACTTCTAACACTTACAGAACTTTAAGACCCTAGGGTATATTATAAACACAGTTTTCATTTCATAAATGTGCATAAAATGCAATGTGTTTTTTAAGAAAACCACTAACGGTATTTTCCCAAGAGAAGTATTTACATACATCTTAACATTCAAAAATGAAAGCAGACTCTATAATCCAGAAAAAGTTATAGAAATAACTAAAGCATGAAAATGTCTTATTCGTCTAAAACACAATGCAACACTATTTAAAATATACCTCAAAGTGTGAAGACTTCCTGGACGAATGGATGCACACGAACAATCCCCCAACCCACCCCACCCCAACACTACTAGCCAGTACAAACTCCATATTAAAAATGTTACCAAGGGCAGTAATTTTGTGCACAGTGGAAAAAAATGTAGGACACTCTGCAGTACAATAAAATGAAAGAATATTCCACACTTGTAAATCTAAAATTCACACTACCAAAAAAAGCTATTACACACTACTATATA
Organism: Malaclemys terrapin pileata; assembly: GCF_027887155.1. Lineage (NCBI taxonomy): Eukaryota > Metazoa > Chordata > Testudines > Emydidae > Malaclemys > Malaclemys terrapin. The sequence continues at coordinate 104,095,609 of NC_071508.1, forward strand.
TACACATTTTATACATAAAAATAGCAAACATCTAGAAATTTAAGTTACTAACAATATATGGGTTTAGCTCCAACTTTTTAGTGTTCAGTTTCTGGGGCAATTCCCATTTTTGTTTAAAATAATTCACCTAAAAACTTGTTTGAAAAACATGTTACTTAAGTAAAAAACAAAACAAAAAAATTAAAATATGAATTACAAATTCATTAAAAAACTAATCATATTTCAATTTGATTTCACAAGCTGTTTTGCTAGTTTATGAGGGGTTTCTTTCTACAAAAATGTAGCTTTTGCCTCTAAAATAAGCTATCCTATAAGTTTGAAATATTCTGAAAAATTGACTATCATTGATTATATTCAACCGTATAAGGAATTTTAAAATAAAATTTCACTTACATCATAACTATAGTCTGCATCATTTGTTACTGTCAAGTCTGCAAGGTCTCCAAGGCCCAGTACACTTAACAAAACATCATCAGAACCCATAATAAATGACTTGCCTCCTCCAGATGAAAACGTTATTGGCTCCGCTACAAAGAACAAAACAGTTTTAAGTTTTGAGAAAAAAAGCTCAAATTTACAATATGAAAAAACTTCATCAGTCAAAACTTAAGGGCACAGAAGTGTATAAGAGCTGAACTGTTAACAACTAGATATAAATCATGGTAAAATCTCCTCCTCCTAGTGGAAAAGAAAACATGAGCATATACATAATACATTTGAAAATAATTCTCTAAATTTGAAGCTATTAAGGCAATAAACATTTACCTCCATAAGCAAGTATTTTTTAGCACTCATGTAATTCCCCATGAAGGACCACCCTCCACCACACATATACAGACAGGGTTTTAAAACACAAGAATCTACAACATTTGCAATTACCGAGTTCTGCATTTGAGTGTATCAACAATGTTTGGATAAAGTTTAAAAATAGACAACTGATATTCATGTTAGCTGGCTGCATGTTCCTTAAAACATTTGAAGCTTTACACATTTTTCATGTTGATGATCATTTAATGCTAAACAATGCAGCTTTTGAACAAATGTTAATTTTCAATTCAGGCTTGAATCATCTGCTCCAGCATTCATTCACACTCTTTACTCTTAGTATCATCTATGACTCCCCACTGCTTCCCCACAAAAAAATCAATTTGTTTGCAAGGCATTTGAATAAGGATTTACACACACAGCTTCTAGAAAAAAATCTGCCTTACTGAAAGAGGTGTGGATGGGGGGGGTCTATTTTATTTTTTGGTATTACTTTCCAAAGAATAAAATTAGGACACCTGATGAGGGAAAATATATTCCTGATGTAAACTTTCCAGATAAAATTGCATGTGTGCGAGAGAGCGAGCCATTTCTTGTGTTAATTTTGGGCCAAAACTACCTGACAATGTCCTTTAGTAGTATTCATTTTTGCCAATATTTCATTAGAAACCTCGCATATGCAAAGGGTCAAGTAATTGCATCCTAACACAATCAGATTTATTTTCCTAAAGAGTCATACTTCCGATAAGTAAAATGTCCTAAATTATTTTCAGTGTGTATGGATGTACGAGTTTCCTTACAAGATTAAGCATTATTCTTAGTTTAGTCACCCACCCGAATTATACCAACTCAATTTCCCAATATTGATGTTCCAGCAGAAGTATTGGGATAGAGCAGTAAAGAACAGAAGGAAGAGATCCATTATGTACTACATGAAATGTGAATTAAGAAGACATGACAAAAGTTCTACGGAGAAACACAACCCGCAAAATCTTCACTAAAAGAAATTTAAAGAATTAGGATTGTTCACTGAAGTCCATGTTCTGCCTACCCCCTACAAGGAACAAGGAATATAGGAGGGGAAAGGCAAAGGGCAAGTAAAAGCCCTGAAGAGCCTTTCTCCCATTGCTGAGCCTGCATAAGAAGAATTCAAAAATTCCAGTCCCTCATAGTCCAGCGTCTGCTCCCTTACTAGTCCCCTTGGGGCAAAGTCATGGCACCATGAACAGAACTGTTCAGTTACAATTCAAGTAGTAAGCTGCACCCCATAAGAGGTTGTAGTAAGAGGAACATACCCTCTCCGCACCCGGTAATTGTAGGAGATATCCTGCTTCCCAAATGTACAATGCATCTCAGAGCAATCTTTGGGACAGTGTCTCTCTCACTATCAAGAGAAATTCAGAACTCCCGTCCCTAAATCTACAGGAACTATACTCAGACTCATCTGTATTTGAAACTTCAAAAAAGGTGAACAAAAAGTTTAGAAGTTGGAAACTAATTTTCCAAAAGCAAAATTTTAGTTCTAACATGAAACTCTGTTCTAAATTTATCATTTTAAATTTGGGGCTTTTTTATTTAAGCAACATTTTTAATTATGAAAAGTGTTTTTTAAAATATGGTCAAAAGCTTTAATAAAAATAAATGGCAACCAAGTAATAAAAATGAAAGACACGAACTTACAACTATCACCAAAACAGGTGAACAAACTTTGAATAGCAAAAACATTTTTTTTCCCTTGCAATGGACCTACCTGAAATATTCCAAAGAAAAAAATATATAATTAACATTGATGAACTACTGTTTAAAGATTAAGGATTTTTAGGAATTAAGGTTACCAGAGTTATTTGCTCTGTATAGTTATTATCCTCCAATTTAAATACAAGTGTGCTCTGGTGAAGTCATTGTCTATCATATTCATACCAATTACAAGTTATGATCTAGTATAATATTTATTATGACAGAGACTGAGTAAAAGGATGCACAGCCATCCTTGCACTCAAACTTGTTTATTATGCATAAACAAATGAAATCCAGCCAATATCCTAAGGATTAAATATTGCACTATAAATACATAATCAGATGTGCTTATAACTGACTAGTCCAATCACACAAACCTTCCCTCTTAGTCTATTCTTTAATCAAACATTTATCATCCAGGTTATTATTTATAATTATCTCAACAGCAGCCAACATTATGTACTTTATACAAATAAGTATTATCAGTCAATTAACACTATGCCTAAAAAGGCAACCGTAAAAAAAAAAAAAAAAAAAAAATCCGCACAGCTACTCATGAACCCGAAGAGAAGGCTTAGAAAGCAACCATGCTTTCAGTAAGACCACAATGGAGGACCACAGGACTATACCAATGGACTAACCTGTTTTCAGAAATTTAAGTGCAGGATTATTAGAAGATGTAGCTGGTTCAGTGTGGTTTTAAGTGGAAGACTGAAATATATTTGTTACATGTTATGGTTTTTCCAAGTGTATTAGTCTACGACAAGTTTCAGTTTGCATCAATGTAACTAGCTGTGTTGAGATAAAAACATTAAAAATAGTTGAAATGTGGTTGGAAATATTTTAAAACAGGATAATTGTTTATATTTAATCTTGTGAAGTACAGGGGAAAAAACCACCTGTGCACAATCACATCCAAACCTCTTTGTATCAGAGCTCACACACCAAAAGGTACCATGAAACCTATGTGAGCCTGAATAGCGTTCTGGTTATTGGCATGCAAACGAAAGTGCCAAGCACTCCCTTTCTTTCAGAATTCTAGTTTCCAATGTGACATTACATTGTACTGCAGCAAAGGATTACACAGGCCATTTGTGTAACCAGAGACATCAATAGTTGAGCTACTGTGGCCTGGTAAGGAGGATTATAGTGGATGTCCTAAATCAAAACTGCTTGAAATAGTTAGATGAAATAAAATCACTGGACAGTATTATACTGTTCAGATACAATTGTCATTTATGGCTCAATTCTTTTTTATTCATGATAATGAAATATGCCATTCTCATTCAATTTATTAAAGCAGCAGAACATGGACAGGAGTACAATGAAGATTTGCATTTTGTTCTGGAGCTTCTACAAACGAGATGACTAACCTATCTACTACTACTGACTTCATACCATCTGGTGTAGACATGGATTATGAAATATTTGTTCAATATTGTCAAAGGACCACTAACAAACAACTGGGGGCGGGGGGGAGAGAATTTAAATTTTAAAACTCTGTTTTAAAAAAAGTCACAGGAAGGTAAGGGAAAAAAAATAAGACATGGGATTACTGTTCTGTTCACACTACAGCTCTTACCTACAGAAGTATATGAAGAACAGCAAAACAAATTGATGGGCTGGAAAATACGCTCACATAACAAAATGGCAAATAGTGTGAAATGGCAAAAAGTGTGAAATAGTGAGACACCTTCTTTCAGAATGATTTGTTCACATACTGAGTGCAGACAATTTTTAATCATCCCAAGTATGTGGTGGTATAACCTTTCCGAGACGACCACTCACCCACCTCCACCCGTCCACTCAGATTCATGTGAACTATGCAACAAAACATTTTGAAAAGGCATGGAAATGGAAGTATTGGTTTTTATGGTCCAATATTTTAACCAGATTACAGTCCTGTACTTTAGAATGAATCAATGACTCGTAAAACACAAGAATAAAAATCCAAGCAAGAAACATGCCTTGCTTTATGATGATGATTCCAGGGTTCACAGTTGAGATTAGGCATATGTAGTCCTCTCTCTAGAATACTGCAGAGTTTCTGGATAAAGATGCAATAGATGGCACCCCAAACAATGGGAACTATGGCCCCAAATGACTGAAAGAAATCTCTTTCCTCAAATTCTGATTTGCTCTCTTTCTTTCGGTCTTTCCAAACATTATTCTGAGTGTTGTAATTCATCTCGCTACAGCTATGAAGTCCTCAATTTGACAGAATCATCCTGTCCTAACAGCAGAGGAATGCTGCATTCCTCTGTGCCTCATATAGATTTGGAGCAGGTAGTTTGACGACAGTGCAGAAGAGGTGACCTATAGGCAAATCTGAGGTAATTGCGGGAGTTCAGAAATCCCTGCAGGTATACACAGCAAAAATCTCTCATAAAGGAAGGAGGCAGCAGGCAATATAGAGGACACACGGATCCCCTGCCAGGGCACTCCATGCTTTTTGCGATACAGCGTGCTGTGATGTGGCCACAACTGTTGCAATATGCACAGGTACAAGTGGCACAGTGTGACTGCAACCCACCAAAATAGTTTTTCCGGTGCGCTATACAGGTAAGTCTTGCACTAGTGCAATGTGTGTGTGTAGACAAGCCCTAAGACTATGTCCAATGTTATTTTTAATTGATTACTGTGAAATAAAAGGATAATTTCTTACTGACACTGGAAAATATATGGACACTGAAGGCTGTTCTTGACTGACGCAAAGTGACAGACTGATGTTTTTATTTTGTGATAAATCTCACCACCTTTGGGGCAGTTATGACAACATTGGGGCTAGAAGCTACTCAAACCCCTGAAGATTGGAATTTACAATAAATACTTCAATACGTTTTGTGAGAAAAACAGATTATAATCTTAGTTTATAACATAACTGTGACACCTTCGGCATGAGACTAACACTGAAGTAAGCAGCATTAGTACAGATGCTGTATTAATCTAAATAACTCAAGTTGTTAAAAAATACAGATGCACAAAATATTGTAACCAACTCCCTCCACATGTTTAACTAGTTTAAGTCAACTTCCCAGTGCCTTTCTTGCAGTAGGTGGGATGAAAGTGATAGTTCAACTGCATCTGGAGCTAATGGTTGGTTAAGGATAGGATAGATCAAAAGTAGCTAATTCAAAAAAATACTCTAACTATATAAGCATTAATAATAATTTGAAGGTAGAGAGCCAAATTCATCCTTTGTAATTACTTCACTACTTTTAAGTAACTATTTTTATTTCACCTTTCAATACAAATTGAGTATCAAACTTACAATCACCACTTTTTATACTAAGTTTTATAACGTAACATCCAGATAAGATTACTTTAAAAAGGGATTCTGCAACAAGGGACTTAAGAGTTGACAAAGACAGAACCAAGGCAGTTTCACATAAAATTGAAAAAAAAAAAAAAAAACCAACACTTGACATGTGAAGTTCTGATTTATATTTCTCTGAGACACAAAAGCTTCAAGTGATAGTCGTGCAAAAAAACCCAAACTTGTGTGAACAGACTTGTAAGCAGTGTTGATGTCCTATTATTGACAACTGTAACAGCATTAAGTCTGAGGGGATAAGTGATAGCGTGTGTTTAAATTAAAACCTTCTAAAATACAATAAATAGCTGAATTTTTTTGTACCTTCCTCTGCTCTTGAACCTTCATCAGTCATTCTAGAAGAGGGTGACCTAGATTGATTAATGATTCCTGAAGGGATGTGGGGTAGCTCATCATCGCCCAGATCAGCTATCATGTCGTGAAGTTTTGTCCTGTTGACCCCTGTAAATTAATGTCAGCAGCAAAGGTTCATTTGATTGCTACCGCTTGACTTGACAGCAGTTAATAAATCCAGTTTCCTAATTAAACAAGAAAGATTACTAATGGAACCTCCTTAAAGAATAAAGACATTGGTTATTATTTTTGGTTATGGTGCTTTAACTGTTATATAGTGTTCTTTTGGAAATTTTGAAAACCAGTTAAACACTGAATCTGAAAATTTTATGTAAGTGGTTTTTATCCACCAAGTCAAAAAAATTGATTAGAACTGTCTTGTTCATTTGTAGTACAGCTTTATATTCTGCTGCGGAAAAGAAAGAACCCAGCACCTCAAGTCCCTATGAAAAACCAAATATGTAACAGTTATAGAAAGTAACCTTTAAACAAAATACATATGAACTAAATGTTTGCAGTATTAACTACACTATATGAATTAACAGAAAATCTCAAGTACAAACAGAAAGTTAACTTACTAAGGAAAGAAGAAGTAGAGATGACTTGTAATGGGGGTGCAACAAACAATTAACTTTCCCTGTTTGTTTGTTTTTAAAATAGCATTTTAAATGATGCTTTGTGCAAAATTTTTATTAAGCCCAATCATGATTAGTTAGGGCCACATTCGAAATAGACTTACATATGTCTACAATTAAGTTTCTAATTTTAAAAAGTCTGATTTGAAATTGTCACTGGCATTTCTATCTGTTGAGGATATAGTGCTGATAAATATGTATAACCTTACGTATTACAGTTCTGCATTAAGGATGGTTAAAAAAAAAAACACTGCTACATTCACATCCAATATACAGGTACAGAAAAAAGGCAGAAAATAATTTGTAAAAGCACAATTTTTCGAAGTTTAATTTTATGTTAGCCCATTTGAAAAGAGATACAATGATATAAGGAAAAATGGACCTTTACCATAAAATGTCAGACAAAAAGGAAAACTAATAACTTTAAAGGTTCTACAAGCAGAACATTTCAGATAAAAAGTCGTCTAGGGTTAAAGCTAGTCAACATATTCAGAAGTTTTTGTCTCTTATCAAAATATGTTATTTATTTCTCCCTGCACAGATGCATATTCTCAACTGGATGTGAAGTCTGGCACTCACATATTACTGTAACACTAGTTAGAAATACACTGTGATCTCTTCCCAGATCACCAAGCGGCCAATAGTGGTAAGTTGCACAGTGGGATAGCTAACCACGGTGCACTGCTCTCTCTCTGTTGATGCAAGAGCACCAACCATGGATGCACTGCATAGTAAACAAAGGGCAGTGTGTGGATGTACAAAAGAGGTTTAATTACAGTGGTCATATGTAACTTTGTAGTATAGACATAGCCTTAGTTTTCAAAAGAACCAAAAATTATATCTTGGTGTGGTCACAGATGATAAACAAACACTCTCCTGCTTTGAGTAGTATATGCAGGTAAAGACGAAATTTGCCAAAACCAGTGCTTCCAACAGCACTTCATCTATACCTTCAGATTTTAGACTTCTACTTTGACAGAAAAAAAGTCAATTAGACAAAAACAAAATACCCACCATTAAATTAAGTTAGGTTTAATTCTGCTGGAGACAAGGTAACCGATTTAACAATGAAATACAGTATTTTTATATAAGCTGAAAGACGTAGTTAATGATAGCAAAAGGGGTAACAGGAAAGCTAAGTTAGTTATAAGTAAACAAAGCTGCCTCGGTTAATAGCCCAGACAATGCCAATTTTTTTTTTTTTTTTTGATCTAGTGCACTTTCACGTGTACAAACGTGGGAGCAATCCTTTCCTCAGCAGATTGTAGATGGGGCACAAGCATTGACAAATGTTTCAGAACTTAAGTATGGTACTGCTTGTGCCCCCTTCAGTTTCAACTAATTCTGTTCAAGAAGACAACCTAAAAACAAACAGGAAAAGGGGAACTTTGTGCCAGTGTTAAACGCCTAACACAATGCTACTCACAAACTAGCTTAAATTTTCTTCTTCCTAAACTCATTTGCACAATTTCATATTCTTATTGACTTGCATGCAGTAATGCTTATGGTGATGGACAAGATATTCTTAGATAAGACAGAAAAACAGCCTTACCCGACCCAGTGCTCTATCTAGTCTTGGACAATAGAATGGTAAATCCCTTTAACTTTTTCCTCATTTGTAAGTGAAAGTAATTGAGACAAATGTGAGATATTGGAAGTGTGGAAACTTCAAAAGACTATTCTATCAAGGCAAACCAGATGCCATAGGCATGGGGATTATTCACAAATGTTTGTTTGTATAAATGTTATATATATTTTTCTAAGTTAGGGATTGTATTCAGCTTCATGGGAAGGGTTACCAAACTTATTCCAGGAACTAAAACGGGGGGTACTTTCTGCAAATTCCAGGACAAGTAAAAAACTCCAGACAACTACCATCTCCCCCCCCCCCCCCCCCACGGGGGGAGATTGCATATACTGGTTCAGACTGGGATCCACAGGCTCAGCAGACAAAGTAAGCGCTTTTGGCATAAAGTGGCAGTGTGAACTAACTCAGACCCTCATTTTGATCTAAGAAAAGACATGATAGGATTACAGAGGGAAAAGCCCTATTAGAAAATCTGAAGGACTGGAACCTGCCAATGTCTCCACATGGAAGACAGATCCTTGTAAGCTTAGCATGCATGCAGATTTTTTGTTGTTTTAGGATTTTTTCCCCCTGTAATGCTATTGTCCTAAAATAAGCATACTGTGCTTTGTGAAAGCTCACTGGTTACTGGTACACGCTGTCATTTCCCCTCGAGACAGAGAATTTCAGGAGTGGGACTGAAGTCAGACCGACTGGCATAAACACAGTGAATTTCAGGGGCACTGCAAGCCTAAATCTCTGGTCACAGGTCCCCACTCACAGAGGTGATAGTTGGAGGCCTTACACCTAACAGGGGGACCCGGAATGAGACAACTGAAGGGGCAGAGGTGCAGTTAACCCCAGAACTGTGACAATAATATTTACCAAACTCAGAGGGGTGTTGGGACTCTGAATTCTTTAATATTTTCAAAGCACTTGGAGCTGCCCAGATGGAAGGTGGTACATAAAAACACAAGAACATGTGTAGGTTGTTCTAGATTGTACTCCAACAAGCCTATGAAACCTGACACAGAAAGGTTGTTTAAGAATGGAAGTGACTTGGTCAGGCTTCTCTGAATGTAAACAAGCAGGCAAACATTGGTTAAGTTCAGTCCAGTACTCTCATGCACAAGGTTCACATGCAAACGAAACTGGAAAGTATAGTCTCAAACTAATGAAGAGTGTGAAATAATTTGATACACCTTCACTGGATAAAACTACAAACTAAGAGTTGAAAGTGTCATATCTAATTATGTCCAACCTAAAAAAAAAAAAAAAAAAAAAAACCTGTTTCACCTTGAAAAAGGTGACAATGAAAAAAAATAAAACAGCTTATTAAGGCAATGAATGATTAATACGAAAATAAGATCACTGGAATTTTAGGAAAATGGTAATAGGTAACCAAAGCCTACAACTCATTAACTTGCTTTGTGAAAGCAATTGTTACCAGGAATTTAGTACCTTCCTTTAAGTGTATGAAAAGCAGGGCTTCTGATTTGGGTGGATTTAAAATAAGGAAATGAGCATCCACCAATTGACTCCAAACTAAACTAAGGTCAAGGTCTCAGCCTCCGCCCCCCCCCCCCCCAAAAGTGAATGAGAAAAAGACAAAAAGCACTGATTCAGTGAGAAGAATATGGCCCTTTATCTATTTTTCAGCTGAGATGTCAAAGTTATCATTAGTAAATACCTCAGGTCAAGGGCACAGGATATGTGACAATTAACCCTCCCCCTGCTTTCATATAACTTGAAATCTGTCCCACACCCCTATGGAAGTAAATCTTACAAGAAAAGGCTTTTTTAGAAATAATGATTTTTGTACTTTGACTTTCCTACTCTTCCAAACAGGAAAACAGCGCACAGGAAAAAGAGTCACAGGTGAGTATCCTGTCTCTGACAATGAACTTTTGGGGAATACAAGTATAAGGCAAAGAAGACACCCCAACATCCTGCATCTAGGAAGTAAACAGACAGTGTGTTTACACTCATGAAAATGGGATCTCAGCTAACCTTGGTTGGAAATACTGAAAAGGACTCTGGGTAAGTAACTTCTTTGGACAGGAGGTTAACCTTAGTCTCTAGAAGGCATTATGATTTTGTTTAATATGTAACCTTTTGTTTCCAATATCCTTACTGTCTATCACTTAAATCTTGAATTTTTAATAAACCAACCCTTGTTTTTCAGTATAAATATATTTAAGTGTTGATATTAAGCAAGGTGCTGATCCTGAGCTGAATCACATGTATCAGCTCAGGTGCTGACAGTGAGCAGTGTTTGTTTAAATATGCTTTTTTGAAGTCCTATTATCTGCTGCTTTCACGCCTTCCTTTCCTTAGAATCATGAAATCTATCATTTCATGATCATGTTCACCAAAATTGCCTCCCACTTCCAGATTTGCTAAACAATTCCTCCCTGTCGGTCAGAATCAAGTCTAAAATGGCTGTCCCCCTGGTTACTTTCTGCACTTTTCTGGAACAAAAAGTTATCCTCAGTAAAGTTTTAGAATGTACTTGAAATTTTGTATTTTGCTATGTTATTTTTCCAAGAGATGTCTGGATAGTTAAAGTCCACCATTACTACCAGGTCTCATGTTTGGGATATTTCTGCTATTTGTTCCAGAAATGGCTCATCCACCTCCTCTTCCTGGTTTGGTGAACTAGAGTAGTCCCCTACCATGTCATCATCCCCATTTTTTACCCCTTTTATCTTTGCCCACAGACACTCAGTTGGTCTTCCTCCCACCTCCTTCTGGACCTCGGAACAAGTGAACATATTCTTGATGTATAAGACAACACCTCATCCCTTTTAACTCTGCCTGCCCTTCCTGAACAAGCTATTCCTCTCCCTCTATATTAATATTCCAGTAATGAGACTTAACCCACCTAGTCTCTGTGATGCCAATTACGTAATAATTTAGTTTATGTACTAATACTTCCCATTCTTCCTGTTCATTCTCCAGACTCCTTGCATTTGTGTATAGACAGCTAAGATGTTGAGCAGTTTCCCCTCTTGTTGCTCCCACGACCCTATTGTAATTTTCCATGTCACACCCCAGCAGTCCTTGGTTAAGTGACCTTGGGTAAGGTCACTTCTTTTTAATACTTAACTGTGGGCTTTTGTCACCTCTCCCCTTTGAAACTAATTTAAAGTCCTCCTCACTACACTGCTCTTTCCCTTCGTGGTTAAATGGACCCCGTATCTTCCCAGCAGACCTTCTTGGGGCTTTGAAAAGCTGCAGCCCCTGCCATGTTCCACAACAGTTAATATACACCACAGCAAAATGTGTAATCCTCTGTTCTCACTGTTTCTCTGAGCTACTCACTTCACGAGCATGAGAAAGCAGAATCTGATGGGGGTGGAGGGTACGCTTGTGCATTTAAAGCAAAACTTTAATCCAAGTACAAATTCAACAGCATTCAAAGCCTACTATTCAATCATTTTATATATAATCCAAATTTAAGAAAAGGTAACTACATCACATCAGTTTATTCTTTTCAGAAACCAAAAGATACCAGTGCGTTTATGAATTTTATTGTCACTATGGGCTGTACACAGCCTGAAAAAAAGAGTTCTGAAAGTTAAAAAGGGATCCAAATTACCAGGGACAAATTTTCAAAGGCATACCTCCACTTTAGTACTCAAAAATAAATTTGTAAACCTATTTCCAAAATAGTTCATGCAAGGCTGGTAATTGCCTAACTGGTTGTTTACATGCTAAATTCAGATGCACATTTGTGCATACCTGTTTACTACTTTTAGTTTGGCTCCAGTTAGGTATTCTTACCTTTTTTTTTTTTAGGGTTAAGTAACCTCTGACCTTGACAAAATTACACCTTATTACATAAACAAGTCATGCAAAACTTCAAAAACAAACATGCACAAACTACATTATAATTAAGTGACATTAGAGCAGAATAGAATTAAGTATTTGAACATTTAAAGTAATTTAACATTTAAATAAAAAGCCCTTCCTTTATATCTAAAATCTACTAGCTCAAACTATTTAGCTTAACAAAGAGAAGGTCACTTGATTACAGTCTAAGTATCCAAATGGGGAACAAATATTTAATAATAGGCTCTTCAAATTACCGGAGAAAGTTACAATCCAATCCAATGGCAAGAAGTTGAAGCTAGATAAATTCAGACTGGAAATAAGGCATACATTTTTAATGGTGAGAGTAATCAGCCATTGGAACAATTTACCAGAGGTCATGGTGGATTCTCCATCACTGACATTTTTTAAAATCAAGATTGGATGTGTGTCTAAAAGATATGCTCTAGGAATTATTTGGGGGGGAAGTTCTATGATCTGTGTTATAAAGCACATCAGACATTGTCCCTCTGGCTTTGCAATCTATAAATCTAAGAACATATGTTAGAAAATAATGTACAGTCTAACTTAAGTATATATTTAGCACTTACAGAGAGCTTATAGTGCGTCACAAAAATTTTTGAACTCGCATGTAAAATTACTTTGGACCAAATATAGCTCTGAATTAAAATAGTGTAAAAACATTCCACTCAATGGAGTTACTCCAAAATTACACCAGTGCAACTCAAATACTAATGTTGCTCTTTGTCTATATAAGCTTTATATAACAAATTGAATTCTATATACTGTAGCATTATGTATCTAAATTTTACAATTCATAAAATTAAAATCTGGAGTTCTAAATACTTTGCATATTTTTACGTGGAAGCCTTATTCATCAGTCATTTAATCTGACAGAATTTAATCCTTTCTTCCTTCCTAATGGCAGTATTTTTCTTTAGAATGTCAGAGGATGTTAACTGCATGGCATAATGAATGTCAACATCAAGGCAAAAATATATTGTAGAGTAATCCACAAAAATGTTTGCTTTCCCTTACATGAAAGGCATATTTTTCATTCTCATGCTGCCTTCTAGCAGACACAAATATAGGCCCAACAATGTAACTGAATCGTGATTCAAAGCAAGGTTCAAGAAAGAAGTCAGTTCAAGAATCTTTTTCTTTTACAAATGGAGAAATTTAGCCTACTTTGTTAAAGTTCAGGAAAAGGCAAGACAGCATTCCCAGAACCAATACTGTTCAAAATCTATCCCTGTACTTAGATTTCAAGGTAGTTACTTCTCTTTTCCTATTTAACCCTAGAATTTTTTGTTTATAAGTGTTTTCACATTTCTATTCTCAAGTGGCACAAGGTATTTCTTGTATGATCAGATTTAGCAGATAGAAAGTTAAAGTTGGTTGCCCCCATCAAGGAAAACAATACTTAATGCAAAAACAAAAACAGAATTTGCAGAAGGAAAAAAAAAAAAAAACTGTTTTCCAAATGGATAAAAAGAATTGCATTTCAAGATTCAGAATCTGCACTTACTCTTCACCCCTTTCTTCCCCTTTCGTTCCTTCTTGTACTGTTCCTTCAGTTTACTTATTAGTCCCTGGTCTACATCCCAAACCTCAGCAGTTGGGGACAGGTCATCTTTGTCTACATGCAGCATATTATTAAAAGAAAAAAAATCAGCAGTTGGCAATGCAAGCTGTTGGTGATTGACTGTTATAGCTCAACGTAATCATGAATAAAAATTTCTTAGGTTATACTTGAAAATATTTTAAAGGTGCAGTCTCAGTTTGTCAGTTACAGTTTACAAAGTATTAATCCCATTCTATACAGTTTTCACTAAACTATTTACTATAATTACGTCTGAATATTATTTCATGCTAATTTTTGTTACCAATGAGAAAACAATTTGCGTTTTTTCTTTAAATAGCTGTTCGTGTTGAATAATGGATAGACACTACTAAATACACAAAGGTAGCTAACGTACTTAAGATTACTGCATCTTTAGAAAGCCAGTGTTAGGAATTATTCATCCAACTTGGAATAAGCAAATAAATATATTTCATGCTGTACAACTCATGAAAGTGCAAGCTGAGTATGTCAGTGTCATTTTGTTCATGAAAAAAACCAACATGCATCCTCTCACACACTAATCCTACATGCACAAGATAGGGCTTTACCAATTAAAGGGTATGATGCATAAATGTTACCAGAAAGACACACACAATTTCACATACATTTTATATTAAGGTTAATAAAGAACATTCACAAAAGTGAAGACAGTTTGACATCCTCATTCTGATCTTTAATTACAATTAGTAGAAACCCAAGACTCCATTATATATATTTTTTAAAGCTCATCATTTCTTTTTTGAAACAACACAGCAAATTTGTATCAGCTAAATAAAAGGAAACCCCTGCTATTGTTAACCAACCATCACAAATCCCTATTTAGTTGGAAATCTGATTAGGAAAAGAAAGAAAAATTACTGCTAAGTTAAAGTAAATGTAATTTTGAAATTAGGACTTTTACATAAAGTAAAGTTGAAAAAAAAATTATGTAAAACAAAAGGCAAATGAACTTGGCCTGCATTTTTCTTAAATCTTGTGTGTTCTCCTTTATTATTGAAGGTATTCTGGTTAAAACTTTCTCTCCCACAAAACCAAGCAGGATTTGGGGGGCGGCGCTAATTCTTGTAATTAATCATGTTTATATCAGTGTTTCCACAGAATGATTCTGATGTCACAAATTCATCATCTCATTTCTGGGTTAGATGTTCAAATGTTCAAAAGCAGCAGTACACGGTAGAGGTAGGGCAGAGTAGTTGCTTAAAAAAAAAAGTATAATAAATAGCTTACGTCACACATTTTCAAAGGTTTCCTCAACATTAAAGTCCTCAAGTTACACATGATACAGAGACAACATTTAGGGACTTGACGTTTAGGATTTTACAAAATATTTTTTAAAACAGAAGACCAGTAAATTGTTAATCATTCTAAATACAACCAATTCCCTGCACTGTTTTTTGTAATCAAAATATTACAGGCTAGCACTGAAATAGTGCAGAAAATCTTGACAGTTAAAGTAACTAGTTCATTAGTCGGTCCTCATTTAACCAGAAAGGGTAGTCTTTTGGTTAAGATACCAAACTTGGACTCATAAAATGTGGGTTCTGTTCATGCCTCTGTCCAGATTTCCTCAGGTGACAAATTTAATCTCTGAGCCTCAGTTTACCTTTTATAAATAGAGAATAGCTCCTTAACTCACAGGGATAGGATATATTCATGCATGTACCTGTGGTATTTAGATATTATAGTGATATGCCCCTTAAGAATCTTATAAATGTGTTTTGCACATTTACTTGCTCCATTTCTCTCTGACTGGACAAAACCAATGTTTGGTAGATTTTTATTATTTTATTTTCCTTACAGGAAATTGTGGAAATATTTTAATCTGACATTCTCCATCCCTTTGAAGGCTGTGTACATTTATTTTTCTTCTTCTTTGTTTAATATAGTTTGAATTTTCTCATCTTTCATGGTTTTGAAGGTCAGCCATTAGCAAAATTTGTTGCATGAAAGGTGGCTGCAAACCCCAATATGCGGTAACTATAAGACTAAACACATACATAAAAGGCAACAATGTTTGCACATATGTAAGTATGTTCATGAAAAACTGCTACAGGGAGATGAAGCCAGTGGCTGGTTTTCAGTAGTCTCCTTTGAGAAAGATATAACTTGAATATAGCTGCCAACTTGTTGATCAAATGTCAAAAGCTATGGATCTTTGCAGTTAATCTATACTGAGAATTATAAAAATAATTAAAAGTAACTAAGAAAGTTAGTTAAAATGTCCACTCAAAACTGGAGTGACAGCAAAGCAAGACCTGGTCGTAGGTCTGGAGACCTGCACACAGGAAACAAGTTAGAAATCTGAGAAAGCAGTACAATAAAGAAATAAGTTTTATTCACTAGAAATTAATTTACATACATAGGGCATACAAACAACTGGATTTGTACATGTCCAACTAATGAAACAAAACAAAGAATAAACGATGCTATGAGGGAAACAAATTAAAGCAGCAAGGAGGATGGGGATAAAAGTAAAATAAACAGCAAAAAAATTAAGGTTGCATGAAAACTAGCATGAAGAGGGATACAAGAGAAACAAATGGAACTGAGCTTCTGTAAAAGTCAAGTTAAACTTCATAATTTGACCCATATGCAGAATATAGCCTATAAATATAATGTATAAATTAGCCTATTCTATATGCAAATGTAAGACGCTTAAAGGAAAAATAGGCAGAAGCATTTGTGCAAAGGAAAAGAACGATTTAAACAGGCAAAACTCAAATCTGCCTCAGATTGGTGCTGAAGTAGATTGTTTAGAAGAAATAGACAAGACAAGTAAAGGAAGAGATGGCATTGTTTTACACAATGCTAATATTTGGGAAGGAAAAAAACCCTTGGAATTCCTAGGAATCACTATGGACTCCCAACAGAATCACTCTGGAGATTGGGGAGGCTTCAGGGACTATTAGCTTAAAAAAAGGTCTAATAAGGTTATGCAAGGTATTTATAAGGCTAAAAAATGTAAATCTGTTCATGGTAATCTATAGTCATAGACAGTACTAAAGTGGGACCACATTTGAAATACTGTAATCCAATTCGGATACACCATGAGGCATTTAACCTTTATGACCTTTAACCTTTGTGCAAAATAAAACTAAAGTTGAAATCTTGAATATTTTAAGACCACGAAAGAAAATGTATGTTTATTCAATCCCAAGAACTCAGGATTTAATCAATCCTCAATTATTTCAGTTAAATAAAAAAGAACTACATTGAAGTCAATGGAGTTACATTAGTATAAAACTGGTGTAATGTGCAACTGGAATCAACTCCAGCAAAGGAGAAAGTTTGCGTACACAATTCGAAAGATACATATTAAGGAGAAAATTGTCTGAGGTAGCAATAATCTGCCTACATCCAGTTGAGGGGAGAGCAGATACATGGTTTTGGATTAAACGGAAGACTAAAATTATAATCCTTATATAATGTTACGGGCAAAAACACTACAACAATGGAGTACCAAATTAGAATATCTTTAAAATACAGCACCAGTTAACAACAGAAACAGTGCACCAGTCACAACACTAATAAAATGTCTGAGATAAAAAAGCTGTAGTACGAAGGCGTAGCAAAAGTTCCATAATGTACAACAGAATCCAGTAATTTGGGACTAAGGTATATCATGTCAAAGTTAAAACGCTACATTCCAAGAAATTACACAGAATACTGACAATGTGCACTTGATGTTTGGTCTTTGGTTTTGTGCTGCAATAAAGGATCTGTTTTATGTTGGTATAAAATAATTAAAATGTACAACTTGCTCCATGTATTTTCTTAAATGTACCGTGTAGTCATGTATAATTATGTATTGATGTAAAACTTCAGACCATTAAGTTGGAATATCAGTTCAATACCTAGACAGACTACAGAAATTCAACTGTTTTACGATTACTCCATATAAAGACATTTTATTTTCTCCTCCTTAAAATAATGAGGGGTTAAGATAGCTTGTCTCCTCAAGCAGCAACAATTCAGAATGCCCACCAAGTAAAGCACTTAGACCAACTAGATTAAATAAAATTCTAAATCTACCACTAAGGAGGTTAAGGAAATAAATCTGATAAGTTAATTGTTGTGTTCTGTTCTTTTAAAAATGCAGTGAATTTTAGTGTTTATGAAAAGAAAAGAACACACTAAAAATATGGCACATTAGACAAGTATTGTGTAAACTTTCCCAAGCAGCCCCTCTATTATATACTATAATTCTGCAAACCGTACCTCTAACACTGTTACTTTAGTCCTGGGCCTTACCTGAGTAAAGATTGTCAATCGTGTTTAAGTGTGAGGTGGTTTTACCAACTAAAAATTACAGATCGCACATTCAATTAGGCAATAACTGATGGATATTTGGAGCCTCAATTAACCCCAGTCTTCCTTACTCCCCATTTCTTTAAAAAAATAACCACACAAGTTTCAAACATTTTTGAATGACATTTTTTGAGAGACATTTAGTGCTTTTTATATCACATGGAACTGTTTAGCAATCTTACTTCATTGTCTAAACAAAATCTCAACTAGCAGTATAAAGATTACCAATTTTCTGATTTTATTAATAAAGACTATATTAGCAGTCAGCTTCTGAAAATCTATACAAGAAATAATGTAATTATAGGTTTAATTTTATAATTCTTCTAGTCCATATAACAGAAATTAATTTAACACAGGCCTCAACACAAATTAAAGCTCCAGACCATAACCAAATCTAAAATCTAGATTTGGCAAAAAGTTGATCCCAAAATCCAAAAGATGGATTTTAGGGGTTATCAGGAATATAGACCAGGAGAGGCAAAAAATATGGAAGATGGAAAAAAACCTCTCCTCAACAGCAAAACAAAGATGAATTTGAAATAAATTAACCACAGTCTAATTGTTAGCATTATGGTGTGTGAGGATAAAATTTGTAATGCCCAACACATCCTAGTTATCATCTCCTACTTTGCCAGCATCTAATCATCACAAGCATCCACACATCCATTCTGTCTTAAACAGCACATATTATAGCTCATAAGTGTATTGTTATGAACAATGTTCAAATAGTGCTAAACATATGTTAGTATTAGCGTCTTACCCCATTCTGTCCCATCCCCTGAACTTCTTGCTTCTCCAGCTCCTTCTCCATCTTCTGCTGTTACTAAAAAATCAAATTCTTTCAGAGCTTCTTCAGTATCAGGGTCATCCGTAAGGTCTGCAGCTAAACCTTCATTACCAATCTGCAAGTGAATAACAGAATATATATTCTGTGTTTTAAGAAGATTACGTCTATCACACAAGCAGACAAGTTTTCTGCCAGTAAGAAGAAACTCATCTAAAATATGAGTTGAGAATGGGCCAGGTCATTTTAAAGAGGACTTTTTTTTGCAAGGGAAGAATATTTTGAAGTATGAAGTGCAGAAAGCAAAGTACGTACAACTAGTCATAGTGTTATTTCAGCTTCTCCAGAATTTAAAGAAAAACCAAGCACCTGACAAGGCAGGATAAGAGGCTCACCTCAAGTCAAAGCTCTCATCTCCAGCTATTAAAGAAAAAGCAAGATACAATGCAGCAAGAGGGCCATCATGATGAAAAGTGCTTCAGTGACCAAAAAAAGAACATCAAGCTCTCCATCGCAATGACCATACACTCACATAAACTAATCCAACACTAACTAAATGACTAGTGAAGGTTTCGTGAAGAAACAGCAAAGTCCTATACAGGAGGCGCAACTTCACAAGAACATTAGGGATGGGAGGAAAAAAAACAATCTCCATCTGCGAAGCTGGCATAAAACCTGCACCTCCGATGAATGTTCTCCCCAGCCCACCATAAAGCATTTAGTTTCTTCTCCTTACAAATAATCCTTGCTTTTCCAGAACTTCTTCAGGATACACCTTTTCTTACACAGCACCCTCCATTATATAGGCTCCACAAAACAAACAAATCACCATCTAACCGAGAAGCAGATGAGATTCTTGGGAGCTCATCACTGCAGCTCCATGATCAGATGAGAGTTCTTGCTAAATCAAGTAACCATCCCTAACAGGACAGAGTATACTGCCTTTGCATTACTCCTAGCTGGCTGAGATAGTGAAACTGAGAATAGGAAATATACTTGGATCTACACAGAGAACACTACCACAAAGGTCGCCAAGCCAGTTATTAACATACAATCTTAAAAATGGCAAAAAGAGAGAAAGCTCTAAAAAGCTAGGTCTGTGAGGAGGAATGAAATACAAAATTATTCCATCTCTAAGTGCTGGCAGCAAACCAAAACCAGAATAAGACTTTGGTAGCAATCTTAGTTATTGTACTCACATCTACTCACAAGGATGTTATGAGCACTAATTACCTCATGTTTAAAACATTTTGAAGATGAAAAAACACTATTATAAGGAGCTACACCAAAACATGCTGATACCACATGTTCACTTACATATCATACAGATAAAGTAGGGTACCTATTTCAGCGTAATTTATTCAGGTCTATTTGAAACATGGGCTTCCACCAGGCTATATTTTATAAGCACTGCTTTCAATATGTCAGATGTACATGACCAAAAGGCAACAGTAAAAGCTCTTTACTTTGTGCTTTTTATTTATCCGAAGCTTTTCTTTTCCTTCTGCAATATCTTCTATCATGTCATTCTCTTCTTCTTCATCACTATCATCTGCATTTTCTAAGAAATTAAATGTTTCAAGAACATCACCAGAGTTCCTACAAAAAAACAAAAAAACAAAAAGCCTATAGTGGTCAAATTTACTAGCTGACTTACAGTGAAGGGATTTAGGGGATTAAGTCAAATATAACTCTATCATCTAACTTTTAGAAAGTTTTTAAAAAGTTTTAAAAAGTCAAAAAAATTCCAGGAAAACTCTGTCCATCTAAATCTATAGGATGACTCAAAATTGAAAAGCACCACTCAACATGTATGGAAGAATTTAAAAACAATACTTTATGTTAATAACACCAACTTAAATTATTAAAGCTGAAACAAAAATCTAATGTTCACATAATGCACTACTTATTTTCACAGTACAAGCTGATATATCTGAAAAATATGATTAGTGATGATCAGTTATGCTTATAGACTCCTTATATGTTAATCAGTTTACTTTCAGGTTCTTGTGAACTCACATAGTCAGTTATATCATCCAAATATTGCAGCTAACGTGCCACTGATCAGATAATTTTTTTTAGGACCTGAAGCTTATATGAGCCTAACCGGTTTCTCACTACTTGCATAACGTAGCTGTCTGAATTAATAAGTGAAATAGCATATTAATAATATAAGTAGGGTATGTTAGCCAACTATCAAGCATATCACAATTTTACATCTCTGCCTACCTTTTGATTTCCTGTCCCTTTTGCTTAGATGAAGGAGATTCACCTCCATTAAGGATCTGTTCTAAGTTCTTAGTCTCCACTGAGCCATTTGGTTCTGAACTGGAGAGCCCAAGTAAAGACCTTACCCTCTGGGACCGTACATCCAATATTGTGTCCGTGTAACCTACTTCCTGAAGATACCTAGGTTGGTTGTGAAAAGAGAAAGAACAGAAAAATACATTTATAAGAAAGAGAAAGGATCTAGGGTTCGTTGCTGAAAAATAAAATAAAAAAACTAAGGAGGAGATGGGAAGCTAACGGAGTTTATCATATAATTTACTGAAAGGACCCCTTCCACCCAAAATCCAGGTGTTCCACCTGTGGTTTACTTCTCATTTCATTTCCCAGGGTTTAAAGCAGTGACACAGCCAAAGATTCTCTCTGCTAGTACTGTTTCAAAGAAAAACGCAGTCTATATAGTCTTGCACACCGAACCAATATTTACCCATCTTGACTACATGAATTTCCAAGGCAAAGTGCAAACATGTAAATAATTTCTAAAGTTCCAGAAGAAAAACTGACTACAAATATAGATACTCAACTATATTACTTACTGTCTTAATAATTGCCTGCCTTGCTTCCAGGTCAGTTGACTATTTTGAGGTACTGTAGGAACCTCTGTCTCTTTGGTTTCTTCTGAAATGCAAGGAGATACACATTAATGTTGCTCATTTTACTCTGCCAATTTTAAAGACCACAGAGGGAAGTGAAGATTTCACTTAAACATTTTTAGACCCCACACAATTTTTCAGAGATCAGTGGTGTGTCTTCTGCTTAATGAGCCTAACGCTAGACTCAGATGGTGTCCTTTACAAATCCACATTCCACAACCTCATTGATGATCAGCAGATCACCATTAAACAGTTATAAATGTTTTGGAAGTGCTGAACTTGATTTAACCAATATCAAAAAGTCTCACACTGTTGCACATATTAGGACGTTTGTATATACCACTTAGTCTTTTTTCTACCGTTAGCTTACAACATAAGTTTTCTGGTACAAAGTTGACGAATTGCCATTATTCAGATAGCATCCCTTAAAAGGCTATTCAAAGTAATGTCAACTATTTCATTTCATTTTTTACATTACAGCAGCTGACCTGCTCTGGCTAATTAACTCCCTTATTCCTTAGGGGATTCTAAATACTACACAGAGCACTTAAGAAAAAGTCTCATTCTGATTCTCTATTCCATTATATTTAATGTCCATTAATTTAGTATAACAAAACTGGTTAGCAGAAACTTGATTTTTCTTAAAGGAACATAGTTGTAATTTTTTTTTTAACTTTAATAAATAAAAAACAAGAAATCACAATTTTTTACTAATACTGTTTAAATAAATTCCATTAACTTATATGTGGGGAAAACTAAGCTAAACTGTCATGAATACAATATTAAGGAATGCCACCACTTTTACTCTCCAGCAGCAACTGACACCTTGAACCCATTCCACTTTAACAGGTGTTCTATTATATCAGCCTATAAATCGTGGAGTAAAGAACTAAGAGGAATACTGATCTAGAGAGAATTCAGAAGTCAGACTTGTATGTCTTTTAGAGAAATGTTAATGAACACCAAGCCCATAACCTGGACAATATTTTATACTTTCAAGCAAGGAAGAAGTGCCTGAAGATGTGCCCATACTAAAAAAAAAAAGGGGAAAGAGAGAGAGAGAGAGAGAGAGACTGTCTAACCTGACACTTAGAGATTCATTGCCTAGATGACTTGTGGATATAACTGCATTTCCAGTTAGTAGCAAAGAGGAAGGCCAAACTTTATTTATAACATAGCGTCCCAAAGAATTGAATTTCAAGGAGGGGCCAGCCATGCAATAAAGGTCATCCTTACTTCTTAAACAACAGTCAAATTTAATCAAGGGAAAAGTCTTCCTCTAGTTTCAGATCTATAAGAGACAGAATTTGTGGAAATTTTAGTTATAAGCAACATATTGCCTATGTTGTGAAGTCTACTTCACTCCATGTGCCAATGTGGGCACACAGATTTGCATCAGGGCATTTCCTCTTGATCTGACACAAACCTGTCCATTTTTTAAAAATATGTAAAAAATTATGACTTTTTCAGGATAAAGCAAACAAATTTTTATTATACAATAACAGAGAACAAAAACATGTAGAATTTTCTACATATATAATGTTTATTCCATTGTTCAATTTTCTCCCTAGTTATCTCAAAGAAGTTTATTTTGCCAAGTAAATAAAAGAGTGCAATATCCCAATAGACACTGTAAGATCCTTCAAGGGCTGATGGTAGAAATAAGATAAACCAAAAACAAAAAAATTATTCATCTACTAAAACCTCTCTCAACATTTGGATCTTTCTGAAGGAGAGAAAGATAACGGAAGTAATAAAGGCTCAAATAAAACACTTGCCAAACACCAGTATATTCAGTAACACAGCTCCCTGGAACCAAACATCTGTTCTCAAAGAATTAAAAAATGGTTACCTAGCTTTCGTAACTGCTGTTCTTAGAGATGTGTTGCTCATGTCCATTCCATTCTAAGTGTGTGCACACCCATGTGCATGGTCGTCAGATTTTTGCCTTAACGGTATCCATAAGGTCTGCAGTGGCGTCTCCTTGAGTGCCGTGTTCATGTATCAGTATATCAGGCGCTACCGAACCTATGCCCTCTCAGTTCCTTCCTGACGGCGACTCCAACAGAGGGGCAGGTGGGTGGGTAACAGAATGGACATGAGCAATGCATCTCGAAGAACAGGTACGAGTTTTTTCCTTTGAGTGCTTGCTCATGCAGATTCCAGATTCCATTCTTAGTGATTCACAAGCAGTGCCAACGGAGGTGAGCTCGGAGTTTACAGTTTGGCAAGCTTGCAGCACTGCCCTGCCAAAGCCAGCATCGTCCCGGGCCTGCTGGGTCAGCACATAATGGAATGTAAATGTGTGGACAGATGACCAGGTAGCAGCTCTACAGATCTCTTGGATCAGCACCTGAGCCAAGAAGGCCGCTGATGACACCTGTGCTCTAGCTGAGTGCGCTTTGACTATCGTCGGTTGAGGCACACTTGTGAGCTCAATGCAGTATCAGATGGAGGCTGTGATCCAGGACGAAATCCTCTAAGCAGACACTGGGCAACCTTTCATCCTGTCTGCCACAGCAATGAAGAGTTGCGTTGACTTACTGAAAGGCCGTGTCCTGTTGATATAAAAGGCCAGTGCCCTCCGGATAGCCAGGGCATGCAACCTATGCTCCTCTTTGTAACTATGTGGCTTTGGAAAGAAGATCGGTAAGAAAATGTCCTGGCCGGTATGAAACTGGGAAACTACCTTGGGCGGGAATGGTGGGTGTGGCCGCAATTGGACCATGTCTTTGCAGAACACCGTATAGGCGGGTCCGACGTAAGCTCCCTGAGCTCAGACACTCTGCGAGCGGACGTAATTGCCACCAGGAATGCCACCTTCCAGGAGAGAGAAGGAGAAGAGAACAGAAAGCCAGAGGCTCAAATGGAGATCCCATGAGCCTCAACAGCACAAGGTTCAAATCCCCGGGAGGGACCAGATCCCGGGTAAAGATTCTCCAGACCTTTCAGGAATTGAGCTGTCATGTCGTGAGCAAAGATTGACCTGCCTTGGAACGGAAGGTGGAAAGTCGAAATAGCAGCCAGGTGGACCCTGATTGAAGACAGTGACAAGCCTTGGAGCTTGAGGTGCAGGAAATAGATCACCTGCAGGGAGGTATACTTGGCCCGGACACGCCGATCCCAGGCCCAGCACATAAGCCTTTTCCATTTTACCTGATAGATTGCTCTGGTGAAGGGCTTTCTGCTACCCAACAGGACCTGTTGCACTAGGGTCAAGCATTCCCACTCGTCTGCATTTAGCCATGCATCAGCCATGCAGTCAAGTACAGCGCCTCCAGGTTCGGGTGCAGGAGACTGCCGTGATTCTGAGACAGCAGGTCTGGCCAGAGAGGGAGTCACAGCGGCTCGGCTACCAAAAGGACCAGCGGCATGCTGAACCACTGCTGGTGAGGCCACTAGGGAGATAACGGGATAACCCTCACCCTGTCCTGCTTGATTTTCACTAGGACTCTGTGGATTAATAGACTGGCGGGAAGGCGTATATCAGGGCCCCTGACCACGGAAGTAGGAAAGCATATGACAGGGAACTCCTGTCCATCCCCTGGAGCGAACACAACAACATGTGGCATTTCCTGTTCTGGTGGGACACGAACAAGTACACCTGGGAAGTCCCCCACTTCTGGAAGATCATACTGGCCACCTCCGGATGGAGCACCACTCATGGCGATACAAGAAGGTTCTGCTGAGGCGATCTGCTAGCACATTCTTGGTGCCGGGCAGGTGTGCAGCTACCAGATGAATGGTATGCCACACACAGAAGTGCCAAAGGTTGAGAGCTTCTTGATATCGGAGCCAGGTCATCAGCACTCCTTTTCTGTTGATGTAATGCATCGTGGTAGTATTGTCTGCGAGTCCCTGCACCACTTTGCCCCTCAGGTGGGGCAAGAAGGCCTGGCAGGCCAGGCAAACTGCTCTGAGCTCCCTAATGTTGATGTGGAGGGACAGATCGTCCTGCACTCATCAGCCCTGGGTACTCAGCTTGCCCAGGTCTGAAGCATCAGCGATCAGGGTCAACGACGGGACAGGGTCGCAAAGGAGACTCCCTGAAATACTGACAGCCTCCAACCACCAATCCAGGGACTATAGGATGTGATCTAGCACCCTGACCACCCAGTCTAGATCACTCTGTTGGGGGTGTAGATCGAAGCTGGAGGTGGAGCTGGACATGACTGGCCACATGGCCGCCTGTAACTATGTGACCACATATGTGTAACATATGTTACAGGCGGCCATGTGGCCCAACAACTGCAGGCAGGTGTGAGCTGTGGTGAGCGGGCAGCTCCTCACATGAGAGATCAAATCAGACATGGCTGGAAAATGCGCCTCCGGGAAGAAGGCTCTGGCTTGCATGGAGTCGAGAACTGCTATAATGAACTATGCGTTGGACGAGCCCTAATGTGGATTTTTTCTCATTTATCAACAGACCTAGGTCGTGGCAGGTGGAACGCACCACATTGAGACTTCTCTGCACCTGGCTCTGGGACCTGTCCCTGATGAGCCAGTCATCGAGGTATGGGAACACCTGGACACCTCAACATCTGATGTAAGCGGCCACTGGTGCCAGACATTTGGTAAAAACCCTTGGAGCCGATGAGAGGCCAAAAGGGGAGCGCCGTGAATTGGAAATGGCGTTCGCCCACTATAAACTGGAGGAAATGTTGTAACTTTGGAATATGGAGGTGTGAAAATAGGAATCCTTCAAGTCGAGGGCAGCGTACCAGTCTCCTGGATCCAGGGAGACCATACAAAATTTCAACTTTTTGAGAGACTTGTTGAGGTATCACAGGTCCAGAATAGGGACGACGACGATGATTGCACCATTGGGGGAGGTTCCAGGGCTTCTTCACGGTGGTGCATTCTTGATATGGGGATGAACTGGGCTTCCGTGCCTGAGAAATCCCCTTCTGGTGACCACAGTGGGGCCATCAACACCTGGCTGTGATTGCTGGCCATTGCTGTTAGGGACTGGTGCCAGAGCAAGGTGATCAGTGCCAGTATCAAGGGGACCAGAGATGCGATGGGGAGCACTCCCACGATGCGGGCAACCGGGACCTGCGCCTAGAAGACTATCTGCAGGAGGGTGAGCGACGTAGGTAGTATGGCGACTGGCGTCTTGCTCTAGGCGATACACATCAAGATGGTGGCAACTGGGAATGTGGCACTAGTGACCAAGAATGAGCCCCAGGGCGTCCAGACTCCAGCGACCTGCAGCACGGAAGTGGAGAGCGCTGCTTTGTCTCAGGGAAATGGCGGCGCTCCACTGCCCTCTAGGGGTCTTCACATCTGACTTGCGCATGTGGGGAGCCTTTGCTGGTTCCTATGGCACATGCTGCATCAGCGGTGCGGGTGGAGGCCAATGCTCTCTTGGCGCCAGAGGAGCCTGCGAAGGTGTCTGGGCCGCCAGGGTTTTGGGTCCCAGGCCACTCCTGGGAGTCAGCGGTGGACCTTTCACAGGACTAAGAGCTCCGGTTGGAGGGGTGCAAGTGCACGGTTCTGGAGTGGCCAGACAGCCTGAAGCAGGTCCTTTGCCAATGGCCCATGGCCCTTTTTGCTCAGTGCTGGGGTTTTAGACTTCTTTTTGGGCATTGGCAACGGGGAACAGTGACGGATGCAGGGGGAACTTCATGAGGAGA
Source organism: Malaclemys terrapin pileata (assembly GCF_027887155.1). Classification (NCBI taxonomy): domain Eukaryota; kingdom Metazoa; phylum Chordata; order Testudines; family Emydidae; genus Malaclemys; species Malaclemys terrapin. Next base: position 104,123,045 of record NC_071508.1, read on the forward strand.
GCCTGAAGCCAAATATCCCACTCTTTTTGTGTGCAGGGCCGGAATTTCTTATAAATTCAGCACTTGTCTCTAACGTGACTCCCCTAAGCACCTGAGGCAGCTGCTATGGGGGTCATTTACAGGCATAGGCTGTTGCAGTCTGCATGGCTTAAACCCAGGAGACTGGGGCACGCCCTGCCTGGGGCGAAGTCCCCGCTGGGACCCTAACTGTTAATTATTATGAATAAAACTATTTACAAGGCCCTACGTCTCAAAGACAATAGGCGAAAACAGCTAGCCCTTGCAATGCAAGGGAAGGCACTCCGAGTAACCACCACAGGTGGTAAAAAGGAACTGAAAGGGTGTAGGATCGGTGGCACCTGATATATCGATGCATGAGTGCTGCACTCAAGGGGGTACCACTGCCATCCCTACAGATACTGCTAAGGCAAAAATCTCTGACTACCACGCATGCGCACACCTAGAATAGAATCGTCATGAGCAAGCACTCGAAGAAGAACTTTCGTTATTAATGACTGCGCACATTATGGCAACTATTAAGAGTTGCATAAATAGCAAATCTTAAAAAAAAAAAGCAGATAGCAAAAGAATGAAAATAAACATGAAATTTACAAAAAAAAAGTTACCTGATTCAAAAGTTGGCATTTTCAGGTCACCTTGGTTCAGTTCTGTGCCATATTTTAATTTATGATATTTTGCCCTGAAAATTAAGCATAATCGGTATATAAAAAAGAAATAATTTCTTAAATTCAAACACCTCTTATTACAATTAAACAAACATGTTAAGATACAGAATATATATTTCAATACTTTTATTTAGATAATTACTGAAAAGTCATTGAACCATCGAGTCAAACATTTCAAAAACATGAAAGTGTGCTCATTTCTCATAACCACATATACCCCAAAATTTTATTAGTAAAGAAATTGTATTTGAGAACTTGTGTATTATTTATGAAGGATTTTATTTTATGTCAGTAGGTAAAAAGCTTTTCAGGCTGTTCAATCTAGTCAGGATGGATAAAGACAAGGATTTATTTTAAAAAAATTGAAACTTTAAAAATTTTAATATATTTTTCTTTTTAAAAATAACCTATTTAAAATTAAATTTTAAATTATGAAAACATGTCTTAGGGCCTGAATTTACTATAACCTATTAAAATAATTTAAATTAAACAAAAATCATAATATAAAATAGCACATTTCCTGACTAAGTATTAAAGAAAGTCAAACCACTGAACTGGTGGATGTCACTGACTAAGCATCTGGAAGCAGAGCTTGTTGACATGCTAAACTGGGTTTCAAGAGCAGTAGCCTCTTCTAAAGTTGCAGAAAGAATATTATCTTCACTTCAGTTTATTCAATTAGTTCAGTTCAATGACCACCCCCATTCCTGGTTCCCCAGCTCTACTTCCCTTTCTTCACAGTATCCTGCCGAGATCTTGAAATAGAAAAATCTACATGATCTGACATGACCATCTCCTTCCCCTTCCTATCATTCTCTCCTCCTTTCCTCCCAATACTGACATTGGAAGTTTCACACCAGTTCTCCAACTCTAATCCCTTCACATGGCCAAGTGACCTCAACACATCTAATCTTTCTTGGCTCTGTTCTTATCCCCTCTTTTTACCTCTTCCCTTAACTTTTCACTCTCTAATAACTTCCCATTGCAATACAAGCATGCATTATTCTCCAATCTCATCCCACTTGCCTCTCCAACTCTCCATCATCTCCTAAACATTAGATGTGCCATCTTCAATTCTGCCTGGAAGTTCCTTCCCTCCAATTCCATTCTATAGCCTTTCCAATCTGGCTTCTGCCTCATGCACTTCACTGAAAAAGCTCTCACTAAAGTCTCCGGGAAAATCTTGCTCAGACACTGCTGCCCTGGGCTTGAGCATGCCCAGTGCAGACACCATTTTTGGTAACTTAGCTGACAAATCTGAAGTCTCTACTGAGCATGTGTCAATTGTGATTTTTCAGGGTTTGTCTATACATGGAGTTATTCCAGAATAGCTATTCTGCTTTAAATTCACATCCTACCTTAATCAGATAACCTCCCTGTGTAGCAGACAAGCCCTGCAGAGGCTTATAATTTGACTAAATTGACCAAGTTGTCACAGGGATGGCAAAAAGCCCACTCCTGGCACAAGTGCAACTGCTCCTTACCCCGTGTCAAATTTCAAGTCCATGCTCCAAAACAGAGATGCTAGAGGTTTTCAATGAAGCCGTTTTAAGATTTTTTTTTTTTTAAACATATGAAAACAGTATTATGATTTTCTGAAACAGATGAACCATTTTAGATGAAACTTTCCAATAAATTCAGACACTGGGTGTGGAAAACTTTAGACCAAATGCTTAAAGTTAGGCAAAGTTATATGCAATTGAAAACTGGATCTTATAAGGGAAAGTGTCAGGCAACCTTAGCTATAAGTAGCACTACTGGCTCTGCCTATCTTTATCTGCAGTAAAACACAGAATCCTAAGCACCTCAACTTAAATCCTAAAAGGAACAAAGCCTTTCAGTTTATCTTTAAAATGTATTTGTAGAAACTTCTGAAATATTTAAAAAAATTTAATTAGTTGGAATTTCAGCTATTTTAAAGTTGTTTATTAAAGTGACTCAGTGGGTTTTGAAAGTTTTTTTACACTGGACTCTAACATGAGAAATTAAGCCTAGGCTTCAGAAATATCACATGTTGCATCTTTGGAATTTTAAAAACGTATTTGAGCTCTGGACTTACTTTTTCAAATAAAATTAACTGGTAAGATTTTAGATTTCTTGTAAATTATTTCACATTTCATAAAGAAAGCACATGATTAAAATACTGTGTATTTTACTGAATAATTTCTGAAAGTAATTTCTGAAAGCAAGTATCTTGGCTTAACTGCATTCCAATAAATTTATAAAAACAAAAGCAAATATCATGTAACAAGTTTGAAAGAAAAGACGGTTACTCACCGTTGTAACTGTTGTTCTTCGAGATGTGTTGCTCATATCCATTCCATTAGGTGTGCGCGTGCCACGTGCACGATCGTCGGAAGATTTTTACCCTAGCAACACCGGCGGGTCGGCTGTGGAGCCCCCTAGAGTGGCGCCTTCATGGCGCTGAATATATACCCCAGCCGACCCGGCGCCCCCTCAGTTCCTTCTTGCCGGCTACTCCGACAGTGGGGACGGGGGGCGGGTTTGGAATGGATATGAGCAACACATCTCGAAGAACAACAGTTACAACGGTGAGTAACCGTCTTTTCTTCTTCGAGTGCTTGCTCATATCCATTCCATTAGGTGACTCCCAAGCCCAACTTAGGTGGTGGGGTCGGAGTGAGACATTGCTGTGTGCAAAACCGCTGATCCGAAAGCAGCATCGTCTCTGGACTGCTGCACTAGTGCATAGTGAGCTGTAAATGTGTGGACTGATGACCAAACCGCTGCTCTACAAATGTCCTGAATCGGAACTTGTGCCAGGAAAGCCGTCGAGGAAGCCTGGGCCCTCGTGGAGTGAGCGGTGAGGTGCGGTGCTGAGTCACCTGCCAGGTCATAGCAAGTCCGGATGCAAGACGTAATCCAGGAGGATAGGCGTTGTGAGGAGACCGGTGAGCCTTTCATTCGGTCGGCCACTGCAACGAAGAGTTGCGTCGTCTTTCTAAAGTGCTTTGTGCGGTCAATATAGAAGGCCAGGGCCCTTCGTACGTCCAGGGAATGCAAACGTTGATCCTGGCGAGTGGCATGTGGTTTGGGATGAAAGACCGGGAGAAAGATGTCCTGGTTGATATGAAAGGGAGAAACCACCTTAGGGAGAAAGGCAGGATGTGGACGAAGCTGCACTTTATCCTTATGGAAAACTGTATAAGGGGGCTCGGATGTAAGCGCCCTGAGTTCAGAAACGCGCCTTGCTGAGGTGATGGCTACAAGGAAGGCTGTCTTCCAGGATAGGTACAAAAGAGAACAGGTGGCCAGTGGCTCGAATGGAGGACCTGTGAGCTTGGAGAGAACCAGGTTGAGGTCCCACGTCTGAACGGGCTGACGTTGTTGTGGGTACATCCGGTCTAAGCCCTTGAGGAATCTAACGACCATCGGGTTAGAGAATACCGAGGACGCGAGTTCCCCTGGGTGAAAGGCCGATATAGCGGCCAGGTGAACTCTAATTGAAGATATCGCCAACCCCTGCTGTTTTAGGGAGAGGAGATATTCCAAAATAAGGGGAATGGGTGCCTGCAACGGGGATGTGGCTCGTTGTTCGCACCAACAGGAGAACCGCTTCCATTTGGCCAGGTACGTGGTCCGTGTTGAGGGCTTCCTACTGCTCAGTAGAATCTGTTGTACAGAGTGCGAGCATTGCTGCTCTGCCTGGGTGAACCATGGAGCAGCCACGCCGTGAGGTGGAGTGATTGGAGGTCGGGGTGACGCAACCGGCCGTGGTCCTGAGAGATGAGATCCGGATCCAACGGAAGCGGGATCGGTGTCTGAACCGAGAGTTCCAACAGTGTGGTGTACCAATGTTGTCTTGGCCACGCAGGAGCGATCAGAATTACCTGTGCCTGGTCTCTGCGCAGTTTGAGCAGTACCTTGTGGACCAGAGGAAACGGAGGGAAGGCATAAAACAGGTGGTCTTTCCAGGGAAGCAGAAAGGCGTCCGAGAGGGAGCCCGGAGCTCGACCTTGTAGGGAGCAGAACACGTGGCACTTCCTGTTGTCTCGAGATGCAAACAGGTCTATCTGGGGAAACCCCCACCTCTGGAAGATGGAATGTATAATGTCCGGACGGATAGACCACTCGTGCGTTTGGAAGGACCTGCTGAGTCGGTCCGCTAGAGTGTTCTGGACTCCAGGGAGGAACGATGCCGTGAGATGGATTGAGTGGGCGATGCAGAAGTCCCACAGGCGAATGGCCTCTTGGCATAGAATTGACGAACGTGCTCCTCCTTGCTTGTTGATGTAGAACATGGCCGTGGTGTTGTCGATGAGAACTAACACACAGCGGCCACGTAGGAGATTGAGGAATGCCTGGCACGCCAGGCGTACCGCCATCAGTTCCCGAACATTGATGTGTAGGGCTAACTGGGATGCAGTCCACAGGCCCTGGGTATGGTGTTCGTTGAGATGGGCGCCCCACCCCAGAGATGACGCGTCTGTGACCAGGTGCAGGGAGGGTTGTGGGGCGTGAAATGGCATCCCCTCGCAGACTACAGTGTGATCTAGCCACCAGGTGAGGGAGGCCAGGACCGAGTTCGGGACCGTGACCACCATGTTCAGGCTGTCCCGATGTGGACGGTATATTGATGACACCCAGGTTTGAAGCGGGCGAAGTCGAAGTCTGGCATGCCTGGTTACGTACGTGCAGGAAGCCATGTGACCCAGCAGGGTAAGGCACGACCTCACCGTGGTAGTTGGGAAGGCCTTGAGCCCTTGAATGAGGTTCGTGATGGTGCCAAATCGGTTGTCTGGCAGGATGGCTTGTGCACGTCTGGAGTCTAGAACTGCGCCGATGAATTCTATTCTCTGGGTAGGTTCTAAAGTGGATTTGTCCTTGTTGAGTAGGATGCCCAACTTGTTGAATGTGTGCACTATTCTGTGGACGTGAGCTTGAACTTGCTCCTTGGTGCGACCGCGCACCAGCCAGTCGTCTAGGTACGGGAACACCTGTATCCCTTGCCGACGAAGGTACGCTGCCACGACAGCCATACATTTCGTGAACACCCTTGGGGCCGAGGATAGGCCGAAGGGAAGGACTGTAAATTGGTAGTGCACCGTGTTTACCACGAATCGCAGGAAGCGTCTGTGAGGTGGGTAAATTGAGATGTGAAAGTATGCGTCTTTCATGTCGAGGGCGGCGAACCAGTCTCCAGGATCGAGGGAAGGGATAATGGCCCCCAAAGAGACCATGCGGAACTTCAACTTTACTACGAATTTGTTGAGTCCGCGCAAGTCCAAGATGGGCCGCAGACCTCCTTTGGACTTGGGGATCAGGAAGTAACGGGAATAAAATCCCCTGCCCCTTAAGTCTATCGGAACCTCCTCTATGGCCCCCATGGCCAGGAGCGTAGAAACCTCCTGTATAAGAAGTTGCTCGTGAGAAGGGTCCCTGAAGAGGGACGGGGAAAGGGGGTGGGAGGGGGGGGATAGAAGAAAACTGGATAGCGTATCCCCTCTCCACCGTGCGGAGGACCCAACGGTCCGAAGTTATAAGGGACCAAGCACGGTGGAAGTGGGAGAGGCGATCCCGAAAGGAGGGAGCTGGATCCTGGGGGATGACTGGGGCGCCGTCCTCGACCGCACCTTCAAAAGTTCTGTCTAGGACCTGAAGGTGGTCTTGGTGGCCCTTGGTTCTGACCGGGTTGAGGGCCAGCCCATCTTCTCCTACCACCTCGCCCTCGCCTTCTGGCAGGGTCCTGTCTCTGACGAGGTGGAGGGGGGTAAAAACGTTGAGGCTGCGGCCTAAATGGTCTGCGCTGGGGACCCGCAACATGCATCCCCAAGGAGCGCATGATTGTCCTGGAGTCTTTGAGGCTCTGCAATCGAGAGTCCGTCTTCTCCGAGAACAGCCCCTGTCCTTCAAAGGGCAAATCCTGTAGGGTCTGCTGTAATTCAGGGGGCAAACCCGAAACTTGGAGCCAGGAGGTCCTGCGCATAGCGATACCTGCGGCCAGGGTCCTTGCGGCCGAGTCCGCTATGTCCAGGGAGGCCTGTAAGGAGGTCCGAGCCACCTTCTTACCCTCCTCAACCATGGCTCCAAACTCTTCCCTGGACTCTTGGGGAATCAACTCCTTAAACTTCCCCATAGAGTTCCAGGAGTTGAAATTGTAGCGGCTCAGTAGCGCCTGTTGATTCGCCGCTCTAAGTTGTAGCCCTCCGGCTGAGTAAACCTTACGGCCAAACAGATCAAGCCGCTTAGCCTCTTTTGATTTTGGCGCTGCAGCCTGCTGGCCATGGCGCTCTCGTGCATTCACTGATTCCACCACCAGTGAACACGGTTGGGGGTGTGTATACAAGTATCCATAGTCCTTAGATGGGACAAAGTATTTCCTTTCCACCCCTCTCGCTGTGGGTGGAATGGAGGCAGGAGTCTGCCATATCGTATCCGCGTTCGTTTGGATCGTGCGGATCAAGGGTAACGCCACCCTCGATGGGGCATCCGATCCAAGGATATTCACGATCGGGTCGTGCACCTCCACTATCTCCTCCGTCTGCAGGTCCATATTACGGGCCATCCTGCGCAGGAGATCCTGGTGAGCCCGAAGATCTATCGGAGGGGGACCCGTGCATGAAGTGCCCGCCACTGCCTCATCCGGAGAGGAGGAGGAGGACGCCTCCGGTGGTAGTGGATCCAAGGGGGGGTCCCGGTCCCCCTGGTCTTGGGTCGGAGCGTCACCTGCACTTGGGTCCACGGTGTCGGGTGGTGTGGACACAGAAGCCTCCACGCCTCCAGGCGGAGGCCGAGAGATGGTGGATTCTGGGGCCCTTCTGACCGAGTGACCCGAGCGAGAGGTCGATGGTAATGAAGCCCCTTGCTCCTGGTGATACGCCCACGGGGTCCAAAACGACCAGTGAGATGGTCCATGAGAGTGGTCCTCTGCCCTCTCCTGCCAATGGCCCAAGTCTCGTTCCTCGGCCTGCCCCTGAGGGGGGTATGCCGATCTCGACAGGTCCTCCGAGGAGCGAGACGCCGATCTTGACGGCCATGGCGGTGCCGCGAAAGATGAAACGATCCCCGTGGTCTGCGGTGCCGCACGGTGCCGGTCCGGAGATGATCTATCTCTGTGCGGTGCCGGCGATCGGTGCCGGGACCGCGACCGGTGCCGATGACCTCGTCGGTGCCGGGAGTCAGATCTGGACCTCGACGAGGACCTAGAGTATGCCCGGTGCCGGGAGCGGCCTCTCGACGTCGAGCGTCGAGCGTGGCGGTGCCGAGAACTACGTCTCGACGTTGATCGGTGCCGACGATCATAGCGGTGCCGAGACGTAGACCGGTGCCGCGACGAAGATCTTGGCCGCGAGTACGACCGGTGCCGAGACGATATTCGGTGCCGGGACTGCGAGCGGCGTGGGGACCTGCTTCAGGACCTGGATCGGCGCCGAGGTTCCAGCCCTTGTGATGGAGGGCGCATCAAGGCAGGTTTCCCTCTTGACTGTACCGGGCGAGTCAACGGTACAGTCGGTGCCGGTGGTTGAGGCGGTGCCGGCTCCGTGAGAGCTATCAAGTCTCTCGCCGCCGCGAAGGTCTCTGGAGTCGACGGGAGACACTGTATCACCGCCGGCCTCGGTGGAGACGCTATTTGTACCGGACTCGACGGCCTCGGCGCCGGAGTCGACGGTGCTGGAGGCGCCTGTTTCCGTTGCTCCACCGGCGGACGCGGCTCTACCCCCGGCACTGGGGGAGCCGGCGTCTTCGGCACGGACGTCCCCGTCTTATGGGCTTTTTTATGCCCTGGGGATAATGACCGGCGCCGCGGCACTTGCTGTGTTTGCGGTGCCGACGAGGTCCGGTGCCGGGGAGGCTTGTCTGACGCCACTCGCGTGGTCGTCATAGCCGGTGCCGCCGGGGCACTGCGCACCGAAGTGCTAGGCGTCGGAGTCTGGCCCGTGGAAGGAGTGTCCGGGCTAAGTGCCGCCTCCATTAGGAGTTGCCTGAGCCGAAAGTCCCGCTCCTTCTTGGTTCTTGGTTTGAAGGCCTTACAGATCTTGCATTTGTCTGTTTGGTGGGACTCTCCCAGGCACTTCAAACAGGAGTCGTGCAGGTCGCTCGTTGGCATAGGCTTAGCGCAGGAGGCGCACTGCTTGAAGCCGGGAGCGTTGGGCATGAGCCCGGGCCCGCGGCCGGGGGAGAAAGGGGGAGACGACCCCCTTAACCCCCTGAACTACAATAACAACTATAACAACTTTAAAACTATTTAACTATAAACACTAGAACTACAACTATAACTATAACTTTGAATGACTAAGTAAGCTAGGGAGAGTGGAGGACAGCTATGCCGCGCTCCACAGTTCCAACGACCGTCAGGGGCGGTAAGAAGGAACTGAGGGGGCGCCGGGTCGGCTGGGGTATATATTCAGCGCCATGAAGGCGCCACTCTAGGGGGCTCCACAGCCGACCCGCCGGTGTTGCTAGGGTAAAAATCTTCCGACGATCGTGCACGCGGCGCGCGCACACCTAATGGAATAGATATGAGCAAGCACTCGAAGAAGAACAAATATTTTAAGAAAGAACTTATAATTTTGATCTTAGAGCTATACTTTCAATGTATAACAGATTTAATTTTATCTTCTACCTAGACATAAGATAGGTATCCAATTTGAGTGGACATAGATCAGAGAAAGTAATCACTTCAAATTATATTTTAATGAAAACACTGTAAGATGTGATTAGTCTATCCTTCGTGTTAGATAAGATTTGTTTTTAATATGCAAACTAATTTTGAATATGCAGTCAAGAAATTAAACCAATATTCTCTCATCAGAAGCCAATAAAACAATTCTAAAATGTAGATTAGATCACAGTTGTTAAACACTCAGTCTGCCTAATACACTTATGTGTGGCCTCCTTCCATATTCAGATTCTGCAACACCTTAGCCTTCATTTAAAAAAAAAAATCTGGAAACTCGTGGTTGCAAAGCTAATGTTCCACACGTGAATGAAATGTACATTGATGCAATGATGTCTTCCTCAGTCTGCAGACAGCCTGAAACAACAGCTCTGTCTGCTTTGAATGGACAAGAAGCACTGTCCACTAAAGCAGAGGTTGGAAATAGTAGGAGATTAGAAAAACTAAGCAGGAATACTGCTGTTACAGGACATTCCCTTGTAACAAAATGCACTTGGAGGTTCAGTTAGTCCTGGCATTTTTGTGCCCTTTTCTGTTGACTTCTCTATTCCTCTAGTTGCCTGTGAGGTATTTGTGCAAGAGAGGCTGACCCAGACAATGCACTGGAAGCTGCTGTAGCCAGCTCTTGCAGTAACAGAAAGGTATTGCCAGCGTCTAGCCTTGGGGATTGGTCAGAAAAATAGAAGCCCAGTAATGCTTAGAAGGCAATAAACCCACTAAGAAGAACAAAAATGATTCCTTTTCTGTTGCTTTGTTGTTCCAAGCAGGAGATCTGATAAAGCCTTCCTGCAGCTGCAGGAGGCAGTTCAAACTGGCTGGCTCAGCCCTTCAGGGATGTGGCCGCTCCCAGCATGTTTTGACTGACAGATCTGGTTTACGCCTCCAAGGAGCTGCAAGAAGATGTAAGACCCATTGTAATGGATCTGCAGACTTTCCCTAGGAAGAATCATTCTTTTAGGGGTTTGAAAAGAATTTAGTGACCTCACATAAAATTTTCAAAAGGGGCTTATGTCACTTTTGAAAATGGGATCTTTTGGATCCCATTTTCAAAAGTGCTTTTGAAAATTCTACCAATAGTCTCAATAACAGCTTTCAACTACTTTTTAATTAAGTTATATCCTTTCATAGTGACCGACCAGATCATGCTACCAAAAACCATTTTTATTAGAAAGGGACTACTGAAGGAGCGTTTAAGGTAGTTTTTTTAATTGCTTCACCATATCAATACTCATCTAGAATACAAGTCACTATAGTCAAGAAAGATGATATGCAGACAGAATTATTCTTGGGCAACTAGCCTGAAGATGTCAAGGACATGCATGGATAAATATATCTGAGTTGACTGCGGTTGCCAAATATAGTTTGGGGTTACTGAAGATCTAGACAATAGGTTGGAGTATTTATTTATGTACTTATTTTTAAGTTGGGTGAAGGAGGTGGCACACTTCAATGCATACTTAGAGTAACACTGAGTGGAACTTCCCTACTTTGTAAGAGATTCAAACTGAGGACTAAATTTGACTCTACCATTAAAAATATTGTCATATCACCAGCTAAATTCCTAAATATCTTTGAAACAGGTACTATATTTTGCATTCAACCAAAATATACAATAGAAAATTGTTTAGGTTTGAAAGGGCAGCAATAATGTACATTCACTAAATGCAAAACAATCTTTGTGTGACATTCTTAAGGTGCCAGTACTAGTTTAATAGGTGAGAAACAAGTGATGTTAGGTATTCGCTATGTAACCTTCATATGCCTTCATATGCCTCATTTAGAAACACCACCTCAGAGTGCGACATTCATGCTTAAGGAATACTGATCTTTGAAATGTAAAATGCACATTTCACATTGTGAAACAAAGAATCAAAAAATGATTAAAAAAGAAAATACTACTTTTCTTTATGATCTGAGTCTCGTCTGTATAACATGGAGCAGGAGAAGCACAGTAAATTTTTTATAGTTCTTCTATGTCTTTAGAAGTCTGAAAATCAGTGGTGGATTCCAGTTTTGTTTTTTTCTGTCACACAGTTATTTTCTGATTTACGAAAGGTAAAATGGACAATGCTCTTTGTGTTTAATACAACAACACAGGATATTACACCAACATTTCTTCATACATCATAACATTCAACTTTGAAAACGTTATTTGACTGCTATTGTGGCAGCAGCAGAAGTACAAAATTCTATTTCTGTAGGCCAGCAAAACAGCCAGTTTAAGAAAAAATTGGCCTTTAGTTTTAGGGATTTTTTCAGTAGGATATTTAGGAATTGCAGACTCAATTTCAGTTTAGACCAAATTGATGGCAAAAAAATGGAGAATGAACATGAAAACATACCTTTCTTGTTTTAATGCATATTCTAACATTTTTATTCTTCTTACTAAATCTTTCTTCAAGTTTTCCTGACCTTTTCTTTCTCCTTGTAGAAAAGCTATCCGAGCCTGAAAACACAAAAAGAATAGATTTGTTTTGTTCCATTAACCTGCAGTACAGATAAACACAATCTAGTTCACTGAATGACAAGAGTTTGTTTGGTAATATTTAGTTTCAATCCTTGTAGCGGAAAGCATTACTGACAAATATTTGCTTCACCGAATGTTTTAATGCAACCCAACCAAAGGCATACAGGGGAAAGGCAGACCAAACACTTAGTTCCTTCCCCAGTTGAAATCTTCTAAGGACTTCCAATAGAGGGGAAACAGGCCAGGTTGTTGAATACACAGACCAGGGCCGGCTTTAGGCCGATTCGCCCGATTCCCCAGAATCGGGCCCCGCGCCTAAGAGGGCTCTGCGCACTCACCCCGGCGGCAGTCGTCTTTGGGGGCCCCACTCCCCTGGCCAGAGCGCCAGCCGGAGCGTGGCAGCCCCGCGGCCCCACTCTCCTGGCTGGAGCTCCAGCGGAGCGTGGCAGCTCCGTGGCCCCGCGACTCAGTTCAAACAGGGTTTTCATTAAACTTGACTACACAATATTCAGATACCATAGAGCAGATGAATCCTTTATAGGGGAAATACTTGAACTAGACCCTTAAGAAATCTTTTTGAAATAGAATGAGAAAAATATATTAAAACCATTAATCTTAGGATGACAGGCAGATACTGAAGCTAGATTCACTTTAATAGAACTAACTGATAACCCAGAGGATTTTAAGGACAGAAGGTAATCTAAAATGAAAGGAAAAATCAGCCTAGAAAAGGGAAATAATCCGATCAGAGCATCAAATCTTTTCCAATTACAGTTATAAGTAGTTCCCATAGAAAGTTTTCTACTATTTATTAAAATGTCCTGAACTTCTTAAGAACAGATTTTCTCAGCCGCATTCAAGCAGCTAATATCCAGGCTATCAGATACAGGGATGCTAAGTCTGGATGAACAATTTTCCAGTTCTGATACCAAGTCACTATAACCAGTCACTTTGTCAAGACACTTGGAGCCAAATATTTACTGGTAATGGGCCGTTTCTACCACAAATCTTAGACTTTTTTTTAGAGCAGGATGGATGGAGATATGAAAATACGGATTAAGCATATCCACAGTAGCAAACCAATCCAGTAGAGTTTTCAAAAGTATAGAAACAAGAGTCACCATTCTGAAAAGTCTTGAGCAGTCTCAAATCTAGAATGACCTGACCATCTTCATTTTATTTGTGGTAGAAGGAAAATATGAGAATAGAAACCTTTTCTTTTTAATTGAAAGGAAACCTCTTCTGTAGCTCCAAGTTCTAACAAGCATTGAAATTCCTCTCGTAGAAGCAATTAGTGAAAGGGGTCCCTGAAAAAGGAGAGGGAGAGGAATGGTAAGGGTGAATAGCCTGAAATTGTATGATAATCAAAAATGAGTAATATCTAAAACCCATCTGTCCATACAGATGTTTTCCCAGGTGGACTGAGGCTGTCCACCAGCATGTTCTGAGTGCCTGGGATGTACCCTGCAGAAATTGATGAGGTTCTATATTCACCAGTTCCATAAGCTGATCACCGATATGCACAGTGGGAGGAATTTTGCCCCTCCTTGTTTGTTTTGATAGAAGACAGTCATCATGTTGTCTGGCATTATCTGGCCGTGACGGGATCACGTGAGTGGGAAGAATGCATTGCAGACCTGTCTGACTAGTCTTAGTTCCAGGAGACTGTGTCTCCTGACTCCAAGGTGTCCACATACCTTGTGCTGGGTGGATGCCCATGTGGGTTCCCAAGCCTATAATAGGTGCATCTGTAATTATCATCATGTCAGGTGTGGGAGTTAGAAAAAGGGACTCAAAACACATACATGTTCCGAGTTTATCCACCAGGTGAGTGAAGCCCTGACACTGTTGGAGACTGTCACTATGCTGTGACTCTCTGGCATATAGACTGACTTGATCCAGGGTTGCAGACAATGGAGATGGAGCTTGGTGCATGTTACTCAAGTACAGAAAGCCATGTGGCCTAATAAAGAAACAAAGATCTAGACTGTTTGGCGTTAGTGAGTGACTTGCTTTATCAGACTGCTCGTGGCATGGAATCTGCCTGTTAGTATATGGGCCTGTTAGCCTGAGATAGAATTTTGGGTTTGATTTTTTTAATGTGTGTGAATAAAGAACAAAGACATTGTGTGTTACATCTGCTCACAAGCAGATGAGGTGAAAAGAGATGAGACAGACTTAAAGTGTTGCTCGACAGAGTGGAAGTTTAATATATGAGCGTACACTTGAACAGTCCTGCCTCAACTCCTCTCCCAAGATAAGGTCAAGCAAACAGTTGGGAGGGACGAAGGGGATGGGGGAGAAACACTAAAATCCAAAAAAATGCCTGTCCCTGATCAGAGCACAACCTCACTTCTTACCCCTCCCATGGATACAAAAGAGGTGGTACTAAAGCCCCCAGACCCAAGACCCTCCAAAACAGAACATGACCATAAAATGTAAGGGGTGGGACCAAAGGCATGCACTGCAGGTATAATTATGCCTGCTAAGGAAGGGGAGGGGGACACTGGGAAAAAAGCTCTACTGGTGTGCAGAGCTATGGATATGCTTGCTTGATTAATCCCAATAAAGACTGCATTGCCTGCCCTTTGGACTCCTGGTCTTCTGCTTTCTGTCTTTGTGACCAGAGCCAGGGGAAGGGTGAAGGGAAAGCCCTTAACACTGTCCCCAAGGAGATCGGTATTTGCTGTAGTCAAGTCCATGGCTGCCCCTATAAAGTCTATGAGTTGTGTGGGAGTCAGAGTAGACCCTTTCATGTTCACACAGATTCCCAGAGACGACAGGAGACAGGAAAAGGACAAAGTAGCTGACAACTTCCAGATGAGATCTGCCTGTTAGAAGCCACCTGTCCAAATATGGGAAGACTGTAGCTGTTTCGTCTCATCTGTACTGCCACCACTGAATACCTTTATGAAAGCCTTAGGTGCTGCTGACAGACCAAACAGGAGTATCCAGAACTTGCAGTGTTCCTGTCCTATCAGAAATCTAAGGAATATTCTGTCCTGTCATGATGAGTGGATGTCCACATGAAAGTAAATATATTTTGTGTCAAGAGCTGTGAACCATGTGTCCTTTTTCAAGAAATGAATTACTGACGAGAAATTTTAATTTGTGAATAAAAATATCCAGCTGATCTAGGTCAAAAATTGGCCTCTATCCTCCATGACTGTTGCTGTATTACTACTGTGATCACCATAAATCTTGATGCATTATCAGCTGCGTCCACTGCAGCTTGCAGTGAGGTTTTAGCCCCAAGTCTACCTTCCTCAACAAGGGCTTGGAATTGAGCCCTGTCATCCTGTGGGACTTTATTTCTGACCTCCAGGAACTTCAATTAGTTCAGAAAAATTGTATTTTACTAACAGAGCCTGGTAGTTAGAAATTCTGAACTGGAGGCTGGTGGATGAAAATACAGTACCTTCCTCCCCAGAAGGTCCAGGTGTTTAGCTTCTTTGTCCACAGGGCAGCCTTAGAGTGCTGCTTTCCATGGTTGTCTGTTATATTAGGGAATTGGGAGCTGTGTTGGTGAACAAGAATTCTGCCCATTGCAGGCATAAACATTTCACAGCCCTTTTAGAAGCTGGGGTACACATTGCTGGTGTATGCCATACTACTCTAGCCATTCTCATTCACTGTGAGAACTGCCTGAATGGGCTGCAGGATAATCAAAATCTTGTGCTACCTATTTTGAACTTCTAATGGAATCTGAAGTAATGCTACCACACTCTGCAATATTTCTTGATATTGTTTATGGTCATCAGGTAGGAATGGTGAAGATGGGACAATTGCCTCATTGGGTGAGGAAGATGATACACTGTTGTTACCACCTATACGAACAAATCGAGATCATTCTCCTCCTTCTCCATGTACTCCTGCGCAGCCAGCAGCTGATGTCTAGGAGGAGAGGAATGACAACTCTGTGATAGAGTGCACAGATCCAAGACATCGTGCATAAGGATACCATGGACCCAAATGGGGCTAGTATGAAGGGTCAAAGGCCTGGTTGAAGTGGCAGGCAAGGCATTGGAGGGTAACCATGCTCAAAGCCATGTTTTGGCTAACCTCCCTGGGTTGGGGAGGTGATGGATCATCCTGGACACTGGATTCAGCCAATGAGAAGGCCAGATCTGTCTCCACCAGTGGGAGGAAGCTCTAGCTCATGGATGGACTAGGCGGCTAACTCTTTCTACTTGAGGCAGGATCTTCTGCTGGGGTGAAAATGTCCCTCAAAGACCAGGACAGAAAGCAGAGGAGATTGTGGGTCCAGGAGAGTGAAGATCTGTATATGTCTCAGCCTGTCCTGGAATAAAAGGAGTCCCAGTTGACAGTTTTCCTAGATCTGGTGTCATGACAGATTTTGTGGTTGTGGGTCCTTATGGGGCCAGGCCAGGCCAGGCATCAGTAATAGGGCTAGTACCATTGGAGCTCTGCTCCTGCACACTTTCCCTTCATGGTCAGGAGGCTTAGGGAGACCTAAGGCCTTGGGACCTGAGCACAAAGGCTCACCAGACTTGAAAGGAGTCAGGGAGAGATCCCTTCTCTGGAAGCATGCTTAAAGAAGAATCTGTTTTTATGTCTGTGAGAGTGCCACTTAGGCCTGGTCCACACTAACCCCCCACTTCGGACTAAGGTACGCAAATTCAGCTACGTTAATAACATAGCTGAATTCGAAGTACCTTAGTCTGAACTTACCGCGGGTCCAGACGCGGCAGGCAGGCTCCCCCGTCGATGCCGCATACTCCTCTCGCTGAGCTGGAGTACCGGCGTCGACGGCAAGCACTTCCGGGATCGATTTATCGCGTCTAGACAAGACGCAATAAATCGATCCCAGAAGATCGATCGCTTACATCCGGACCAGGAAGTAAGTATAGACGTACCCTTACTCTCAGGACATCAGGTCTTTAGATTTATCTGATCTGGCTTCTATTCTAGTGTTTATGTTTGGAGAGGTGCTGCTCGAGGATTGACACGGACGTAGAGGGGGCTCCCTGGCCTGGATCTGACTGGGATCTCATGGCTTTCTGCATGAGGTGCTTCCTCAGTTAGAGATCTTGTTACTCTCGGGTCCGGGGTGGGAAGGAGTGACAGATACTACACTTGGCAGACAGATAAGCCATCTCAAGACAGCAAAGGTTGTACTGGTGGTTATCACTTACCAAAAAGGAGGGCAGAGGAGACAGTTTTTGAATACAGAATGCTGGTCATAGTCCTACTCCCAAAAGCGAAGGGGAAAAGGAGATGGTCCTTGAAGTGGGGAAAAACTAAGCTGCACTAACTATATAAAGTACTATAAAACACACTAAAATCTACTAACAACTAAATACAAAAATATTTACAGAGATGAAGGTGGATGTGACGATAGCTCCAGATATAGAGGATTCCAAGTCAGGCCATGTGATAGTAAGAAGAAACTAGAGAGGTGGTTGGACTGGCGCACCTCCCCTAACACTCCTGGTGTTCTAGGGTGTGGGTGCAAACCAAAGGGACACTATTTGCAAGGTTTTCCAGTCTCAGGCGCATGGTGTGCAGGCATATCCACATGTGGAATACACACAGGAACCAGCACCTGAAGACACAACAAGTCTTAAATTAGTCTTTCCTACAAAAATGAGAAAAACATTTAGTTGAGGACTGTTTGCAATTCTCAAGGATAAAGCCTCAATTTCTTGTTAGATCTGGTTAAGAATGTCCTGCCCAAATGATTCGTACTTTGGAATGAGAACAAAAAAATAAAAATAAAAAAAATGTTCGTGGCTTGAGAGAACCTGGCTTCTTGCAATAAACCTGCTCTAGGGTTCCCCCCCGTTTGACTGGTTTTGCTGCCTCCTTGAAGATTCCCATATTACATGGTAGGCCTGTTGAATTCTGTAGGAGGATTCTGCAGCACTTTCAACAGCTTATATAATGAGCCTCTGTCCTGGACCAAGTAAGCTACCATCTAGGCCCTACAGTTCAAGACACTAATCTCCCTTGGCGTTTTAACAGAGGGAATTTCTACAGGAGATTTGCTATGGAGAAAGCGGTCTACAATTTTCCAAAGGAACAAAATGTGTAAATGTCCTTGGTCTCCTCTGGGGTACTAAAATCATACCAAATTAGACAACAATGGAGATGAAGATATGCACCTGGCATATAAAGCAACAGAATCAGGAAGAGTTTGTTATCTTTACATCTCTATCTACTGGATCCTACAGTTAAACCATAATGATGAATTTGAATTTAGGTTAATTTATACTGTGGAATTAAGCAAAAGAAGAACAAATACCTGAACAGAAAAAGGAATAATTATTTAACGTTTGCACAGTATTTTAAACAGATGTGTTATCTAAACAATTGCTGTCTTTAAAATACAGTGCATGAGATAAACATTATGAACTGAAAATACAGTACCAGAATTGCCAACTCTTGCAGATCTATCACAAGTCTCACAATATTTGGTGTTTTTCTTAAAGCCACAGTTGCCAGAATCAGATTACCACCTGAGAACCTAAGCTTTTATTTAAAAAAAAAAAAAGAAAAAAAATTATCTAGCTCTCATGGCCAAGGAGAAGAACTTGAAAACATGAGCCTTAAGCAGTCCAATACCTGAAGGCAAATACAAAAAACCTAACACTCTCAATTTTGCATGGAAGCACTCATACCACAGCAATGGGTAGCAGTATACAGTCTTAAAACAGAAAAAAAACAACATATTTTATAAATCTGAGTTTTAAGCCAATCATCATTTTTTGGAGCCTATCATGATTTTTAGACACTTTGGGTTGGCAATACTGCTATAGCTCTTGGATTTTGAGAACTTCTATACTATGAAGCCAGGCAAGGAAACCAAAAGCAGGGAGATTGTCTCTCCTGTGCTCTAAATGTTCCTTCATCCGATGCTCAGGTGGAGGACAAAGGAGGATGCAAACTAACAAGAATACAGCGGTGGGAGAACAGTGGGACAATAGCAGCAGGTCAGGAGAGGAAGTTGTAGGAGATGTGAGGGTTGGGAGAAGCAGAGAGGATGAACAGACACACAGAGATGGAGATGGTCCAGAACCACGTCCAGGATAGGCGTAAAAGGACAGGAACAGGCTATGGGCACAAGAGTATAACAACAAGAGCACATTCCTCTCTAGACTGAAACTGAACTTATATGTCTCAAGTCTCTACATTTCTCTGCTGTAAATAAGTAACAATGAAATCCACTTTGTAAAGTGTGGTTCTCATCACTTTCTAGGATGGACAGTGCTCTGTGGAAGAACCAAACTTGTGTAGCGAATAAGGCTGCTGTTTGTCAGACCCTTGCCTTATTTGCTGCACAGTTTGGAAGGTGTGTAATGAATGAGGCAGGGGACTGCAAAAAGAGAAAGATGGTTTTATGATTAAGGTAGTTTGAATGCCACACTAGAGAATCTGATTCGATCCCTGATTATGCCTCAGAGTTTCTGCAAGATGCTGGGCAAGTCACTTAACCAAACATTTCAAAGTCAGCCACTAATTGTCTAGTCCTCATTTTCTTGGTGCCCAATGAGACACATCAAGCCAGATTTGTAGAAGTGCTGAGTACTTCAACTGCCTGCAATTGAAGTCAACTGGAGATATGCTTTGAACTTGTGAGATACTATAAAAATAGTAAGTACTCCGAAAAGTCAGGCCCGAAAATTAGAGAACACTTGACAATTTTGGTCTTAATCTCTCTTCCTCAGATCCCTCTCTGTAAAATGGGAATACCACCATTATATAATTTTACAGTTGATTTGAAGATAAATTCATTAATATTTGTGAACCATTCAGACAGTGTGGTGAGAAAACCACAGAAATGCTCATGAGGAAATTAATAATTTTGTATTCAGTGCAGGGTATGGATAGTGTGCATTAAGTAGGACTTGGTATCGTACACTGAATATGGAGGATAAAGAGGAAATACTGAGTAACTATTAATTCGCAAAAAGAGGCAGGGATCCTCCGAAAAAAAAATAGTCACTAATTTCATGATCACTTACTATCTAAAGCATACACACAAGGGGACCAAATTAAGGTTGTACGGGCACCTTAATTGCAGCATTTCCTTACTTTTAAATGCAGGATTTTGTAACCTTAATGACAGGCGGAGAGTGTGAGTGAGTTTTATGTTTTTTTGTTAGAATAGATTTTAAGGTTAGAAAGGACTATTTATGATAATCTAGTCCGATCTTCTGCATAAGAGGCCATAGAATTTCACCCAGTAATTGAATTATTTGCCTTTGAGGATTACTTTACAAAGCTGGATTGAAGTCACCCACCTACTCATACACGCATACAGTATTACTCAGCACAAGAGCTAATTTGCCAACTATTCCAGCCAACAAGCTTTCTATTTCTGTCCCTTGCTTTCACCTGTTTTCCTAATGTATCAGATGGTATGCAGAGACTTGACTAACTTACCCAAAATAACAGTCCATCAATGAATCATGACATTCATTGGTGCAATGACATACTAGAATTGTTAACCAATAACCAAAGCATTTTGAGTACTTATAATTGAGCAACTTCATATCATGTCACAGCTTACATGAGCAAATATATTATGGCTGTTAAAACGCTTTTTTTTTTTTTTTTTTTTTTTAAAGTATGGACACTAAATATTAATTCAGTTAGCAAGCACTGAAACCAAATATATAATTGATGCCCAAATATTTTTGAATAGCTTATAATCCCCAGATACTTTGGATCTGCAAGTAACTATAAACAGATCATTATAAAGTGTGCCTGCAAAATATAATTCCATTACTGTGTATTACCATGCTTTAAGAGATGTTATGAGTGGCATTTGTTACATTATTTTCAAGATCCAGAATCTAAATCATGTGGCTTTTGTTAAACTGTAGAGATCTGTCATTGCAATTAAACAGACTAAATTTAAAGTTCCCCCTACACAGTTCTTTTATTACACTTTCATCATAACAGTTACTGTAGGAATTTAGCAGCATTACATAGACATAAAATTTACAAAAGAACTTCTGTACGAGCTTAGAATATTCACAAAGATTCCAAATTTTATAAGAACATAACTCAATCAGAGAAGTTTTCTGGGCAAAGAATGAGACATTTTGGTTGCTTAAGCAACAACTGTAGCAAATGTGCAAGACTTTTGAGAAGTATTCATACTGCACCATGCACAATGAAAACTTCGAATATTAGAACTGAATTGTTGCAACTAGTCCTGGTAAGATTCACTTTAAAAAAAACAAAAACAAGCAAATTTTCCTTAATCTTGAAGGGGGGCGGGGGTGGGGGGGAGTTACAAGACTGTTAGCAGCACTTATTACTAAGGTTGCCTGACACTTCTCATTGTAAGATCCTTTTTTCAGCTGCTTATCACTTTCAGTTCAAACAGTTTAAATTTGGCAAATTTTACATGTCAGGTATTTGCCTCAGGCTGATTTTTTTTTTTTTGAAAAGTTCATCCATTTCTGAGAACAAGGCTACAGAAAAATACATTGTTTTGCAAGGGTTTTTTTTCCATATATAAAATAAATAAATAAATCTTATCACCTTTCCGTTGTTAAGTTCCAACGCCCCCAGGCTTTGGAACAAGGACTTCAAATTTGGGAGAGGGTGGTCTTTGTGTCAGAGACGTGCCTTTTCTGTGAAAATCTATCCAAATTTGGTTAAATTACAAGATTTTGAAAAATCTTAGTTCACACATACTCAGACTTTTGCAGCTAAAATCTCCAAAGATTCAGTCCACATTGAGGGGCGGGAACATACAGCTCCTAGCACTGATAAGACTATGCATATGCCATTCCCTCACAGCTCCTATATTTGATGAGACTGTATGTGCCATCCCCACACAGCAACTGAGCATGCTCCAGAGAAGGACTGGTCTACAGGAGCTCACTAGAAGTTTCCCTGTAATTACTGCTACCTGCTGCTCTGGGATAGGCAATCAAATGAGCACAGGGAGCCTGTCTCTCTTGTGCTTCCAATGACCCCCCCACAGAGAAGACAAGAACTGAGCTGGAGTGGGAAGGAGCAGACTGGAACAAGGAGCCTGGTGACATTGGGACTGGAGGGAGACTGATTGGGCACTGGGGGGGGGGGCAGGGGGAGAAGGGGGAAATGGGGACAAGTATGAGACGGGTTGGGCAAGGAGACTGGGATTGAAACCCTGGGGGGAGATTGGAACCAGCAGGGCAAAGAAACTGAAATGAAAAGCAAGTGGGACTGGGACAAGGAGCCACGGGTGGGGAAGAGATAGGACTGGGACTGGAGATTTGAAGGCATGTGGCAAAAGTAGTCAAAGCTTTTTTCCCCCCCAGGGGGACAAGAAGAAGAATCTGATGGCCACTAGACCACACTGCCCTCAACCTGGAATGGAATGGAACCCAAGATTCCTGGGTCTCCCCATTCATCTACTGTCAGCAAATAGCTTTGAAACTGACTTACAAGTGAACAGAGGATGACAACCTACCACTGCTATTTCGACTCCAGTTCAAGTGACAGAGGTCTGTATGGTGTATCTAAACTTTTCAACTCTACTGATGAGCCACATAGGTATCAATTGGATGCCAAATGATAGAATTTCTGTTTTCTTCTGTTTGCTTTTTTAAAACCCTTAAAATTACACACACAAGTATATTAAAACAACATGATTAAGATTATAAGTGTCAAGTACTCAAAAGTTAGGAAACAGCAGAACTGAGTTTGCTTGTATATGGGCTTTTCTATGGTACCCATCATTATAGTAGGAGTGTGTCAGAAACATTAATTTATTTA
Organism: Malaclemys terrapin pileata; assembly: GCF_027887155.1. Classification (NCBI taxonomy): domain Eukaryota; kingdom Metazoa; phylum Chordata; order Testudines; family Emydidae; genus Malaclemys; species Malaclemys terrapin. The sequence goes on from NC_071508.1 coordinate 104,145,576, forward strand.
TCTTCACAATGCCCCTGGGAGATATGGGGAACTAAGACCTGGTCTACACTAGGAGGTTATGTCGAATTTAGCAGCGTTAAATTGAATTAACCCTGCACGCGTCCACACAATGAAGCTATTTAGTTCGACATAGAGGTCTCTTAAATTCGATTTCTGTACTCCTCCCCAACGAGGGGAGTAGCACTAAATTCGACACAGCCATGTCGAATTAGGGTAGATGTGGATGGAAATAGACGCTAATAGCTCTGGGAGCTATCCCACAGTGCACCACTCTGACGCTCTGGACAGCAGTCTGAGCTCGGATGCTCTGACCAGCCACACAGGAAAAGCCCCGGGAAAATTTGAATTCCTTTTCCTGTCTGGATATTTGAATCCCATTTCCTGTTTGGACATCGTGGCGAGCTCAGCAGCACTGGCAACGATGCAGAGTTCTCCAGCAGAGGTGACCATGCAATCTCAGAATAGAAAGAGGGCCCCAGCATGGACTGATCGGGAAGTCTTGGATCTGATCGCTGTTGGGGGCGATGAGTCCGTGCTTTCGGAGCTGCGATCGAAAAGACAGAATGCGAAGATCTACGAGAAGATCTCAAAAGCCATGACAGAGAGAGAATACAGCGGGATGCAACGCAGTGCCGCGTGAAAATCAAGGAGCTGAGACAAGCGTACCAGAAGACCAAAGAGTCAAACGGACACTCCGGATCCCAGCCCCAGACATGCCGTTTCTACGAGGCACTGCATTCCATTCTAGGTGCGGCCGCCACCACTACCTCACCAGGTTATCATCAAGTACTCTGGGATCATTGCCTTGCAGAGCATGGCGGCATACGGCCCTGGTTTTTGCTGGCTTTCATGCAGCATGCGTTCTTTCTCGGTCTCAGAAATTCTCATCAGAGTGATGTCGCTCATGGTGACCTGCTTAGAATTAGGGGAATGTTACTATTGGGACTGCTTGCCTGTTCCTTTAGAGAACTGTCACCGGTGGTTTACAGCCATGCGGTGGAGGCAGGAGAGTGGTAGCATACAGGGATCTTTCCCGGGGACAGCTGCGAGGGGGTGGGACAGGGGCAGAGTTCATGCTTGCCTGATTGCCGGCAGCAGGAACTGCCCAACGATAGGAGCATTGCTTTGAACGTGAAAGGAGGGCACTGCTATAATTTAAGTTTTAAGCAGCCAAAAGTCTACAGCTTACCATGTTAGCCTGCTACCCGAATTCCGCTGTCCTGCCCTGCTTGTCTGATCTCCACTGCAAGACCCCAGGCACTGAATGCGAAGGCCGAAAATTCAACCTTGTCTTGAGTGTGCATGTGATAGGTGCTGTGCATGGTCTTGTTCACAGAGAAAGACTTTGTTCATTGTTCACAAAAAATTATCTTTGTGAGGAATTCACTCCCTTTTTCCCATCCCACAGCTGCAACAGTCTCCTGACCTACCCTGGCATCCCCCTCGCAGAGGCTGGCGCAGATTAGGCGGAGAAAGAAAAGTACACGGGACGACATGTTCTCAGAATTTATGGGCGAGGGAGAACATGTCGCAATACCAGCGAGCACACAGCGAACGGGAGGAGAGGTGGCGGCAGGAAGACCAGCAGGCGACTCAAACGCTGCTTGGACTAATGAGGGAGCAAACGGACACGCTCCAGCGCCTTGTGGATGGAGAGGTGGCAGACTCCATGAAAACTGTCACTCCACCCTGGCAGACTGCTCAAGTACCAGAAGGCTCTCATTCCCCAAAATTTGATAAGTCCTTTCCTTCCCGCCTCACCCAAGCCCCCGTCCCAGTTTCATCCCCTGTGTAGTTGCTAATAAAAGATACGTTTCTGTTAATTACTGTTTCCATCATGTTCTTTTAGGGGAGAGTGTGTTTGAAGGGGGGAAAGGGGGTTGGTAATTGGAGAGGACAGTCACCTTTACCAGGGTACAGACACGGGGGCAGGTTCAGCAGAAGGTCACACACACAAATTGCAGTCACTAGGAAACCCTGGTCAGTCTGGGAGGTGGTTTTCACGTTCTGTGTGGCAGGGGAGGGCGGATAGAGATCTTATGCAGAGGTCCTTATCCTGGATCACAGAGCCACGCAGCAGGGGATCTGTAACCGTCCTCCCCCACAACAAAGTCACATAGCCCCCACACACAGAGTCACGAAAAGGAGGGGTGGCAGGCTCCGTTGAAACAACCAGCCCACCACTGCGGACCACTCTAGGAGCGGGAGCCTGTCATTCCTCAAGTTTAGAGGCGTTCTTTCCATCACTACGCCCGCTCCCCACCACAGTCTGCGTCCCATTTTCAACACTTTACCACGAAATCCATAATAAAGAAAACGGTGTTCATTAACAAAGTTCTATTTATTTTATTTTTAAACATGTGTTGGAAGGGGTGGGGAATGAGGTGAACGGGGTATGTAGCTGGAGAGAATAGTCAACAGTAAGTGGGTAAAGAAACGGGGGCAGGTTCAGCTTCTTTTTCAACAAACTTAATAGTCACAGGTTACCCTGCTCACTGAGGAACTTATCTTTCAAAGCCTCCCGGATGCACAGCGCGTCTCGCTGGGCTCTTCTAATCGCACGGCTGTCTGGCTGGGCGTAATCAGCAGCCAGGCTATTCGCCTCAACCTCCCACCACGCCATAAAGGTCTCCCCCTTGCTCTCACAGAGATTGTGGAGCACACAGCAAGTTGCAATAACAATGGGGATATTGGTTTCGCTGAGATCAGAGCGAGTCAGTAAGCTTCTCCATCTCCCCTTGAGACGTCCAAAAGCACACTCCACCACCATTCTGCACTTGCTCAGACGGTAGTTGAAGAGTTCTTTTTCACTGTCCAGGGCGCCTGTATAGGGCTTCATGAGCCAGTGCATTAGCAGGTAGGCTGGGACCCCGAGGATCACTATAGGCATCTCCACATCCCCAACAGTTATTTTGTGGTCCGGGAAGTAAATACCTTCCTGCAGCCGTCTAAACAGACCAGAGTTCCTGAAAACACAAGCGTCATGAACCTTGCCCGGCCATCCTACGTTGATGTTTGTAAAACGTCCCCTATGGTCCACCAGTGCTTGCAGCACCATTGAAAAGTAGCCCTTTCGGTTAATGTACTGGCTGGCCTGGTGGGCTGGTCCCAGGATAGGGATGTGAGTTCCATCTATAGCCCCACCGCTTTTTGTGAATCCCATCGCGGCAAAGCCATCTATGATGACCTGGATGTTTCCAAGGGTCACTACCTTTGACAGCAGTAGCTCAACGATTGTGTTGGCTACTTGCACAACAGCAACCCCCACGGTAGATCTGCCGACGCCAAAGTGATTCGCGACTGACCGGTAGCTGTCTGGTGTTGCAAGCTTCCAGAGGGCTATGGCCACTCGCTTCTGGACAGTCAGGGCTGCTCGCATCCGGGTGTCCTTGCGCTTCAGGGCAGGGGACAACAACTCACAAAGTTCCAGGCAAGTTCCCTTCCGCATACGAAAGTTTTGCAGCCACTGTGATTCATCCCAGACCTGCAGCACAATGCGGTCACACCAGTCCATGCTTATTTCCCGGGCCCAGAATCGCCGTTTCACAGCATCAACATGACCCATTACCACTATGATGTTCACGGCGTGGGGTCCCGTGCTTTGTGAGAGGTCTGTGCCCCCCTCAGACTTAATGTCCTCACCACGCTGCCGTAGCCCCCTTGCCCGATTTCTCAGCATCTGCCTCTGGAAAAGGTGGACGATAAGGTGCGAAGTGTTGACAACGGCCATAACTGCAGCGATGGTCGCAGTGGGCTCCATGCTTGCAGTGCTGTGGCGTCCGCGCTGTCACTCACCAGAAAAGTGCGCGAACTGATTGCCCGCCGGCGCTTTCAGGGAGGGAGGGCGGGAGTGACGGTTGGATGACGACAATTACCCAAAACCACCCTCGACACATTTTTTTCCTCCAGCAGGCATTGGGGGCTTGACCCAGAATTCCAATGGGCAGCGGGGACTGCGGGAACTGTGGGATAGCTGCCCACAGTGCACCGCTTCCAATGTCGACGCTTGCCCCATTAGTGTGGACTCTCAAAGTCGATTTACTGTCCTTAGTGTGGAAAAACACATTCGACTTTGAAATATCGATTCCACATATTCGATTTAAGTACAATCGAACTACTCTCATAGTGTAGACATACCCTAAGACAGAGATTAGGTCAAAAGTATCCATCTGTTTTGCATACTCAGTTTGACACACCTAAAACCTCATTTTTCACAGTAATTAGCATTATGTAGTACTTTATATGTTTTAAGCACAGCTCACATTGACTTCAGCTGAAGAAAAGAGTGCTGAGCATCTTTGCAAATTGGGCACCCAAATAATAAAGAAACACACAAGTTAGTGACTATCTGTGAAAAATTTGGTTTAAGAATCTTATCTAGCATCACACAGGGACACTGGGGCACAGAGAGGGACAGAATCCAGTTCCTCAGAACAGCATTTAACTGCCTTAGCCATGAGACTGTCCTTTCTCTTCCTGTAAACACTTTCACCTCACACCTGCCACTTTATACAACAAATTAATCAGGAGTCCTACAAACAAGCCTCCTTCGCTATATAACCTTGATTCATCCCCAGAGCAAGTCCAATCTGTGCACTGAAAGACAGGGATCCTGTGCAGAAATATATACTTAGTGAGTGATCGTGTAAAGACTATCATAATACATATGTACATGCACAAGAGGACCAAGTTAAAGTTGTACAGGCAACCTTAATTCAGGCGTTTCCTAACTTTTGAGTCTTGACAGTGAAACCTTAACAATGGTCTTAGAGTGTAATTTGTGCATAAAATGTTTGAATTAGTTTGCCAAAAATCCCAAGTCCAGCTAGAAATATTAAGGAAAAGTTTGGTGTGAACACTGAATTAAGCAGTGAAACTTGGAAGGCAGATGACGGCAAACAGTACCCTTCATGATGTTGGAGTACCAACAGTTTCCTGTACACACACAAAAGTTTTCTGCTTCATTAGAGTCTACTGGATTGTAACAAAAATAAAAATCATAACCAACATGATTAATTGAATTTTTAAAGGCTTAAAAGTGAATTCAACTGAAACAATTAAAACTCAAATACCAGTTACATATTCCAGAAATCTAAATACACCTGTACTTGACCAGGATACATGCAGCACAGTGGTGGTGGTGGGGTTTGTTGGTGTGTTTTGTTTTTAAATCTACTCTGGACTTTTGAGGGAAGAGAAGGCTTATAAATGTTTTGGGAAGAGATGGAACATAGTCAAGCAGTTGTATTACAAAAGCTCCATCTTAAAGAGCATACATGAATGTGTCTCTCCTTACCCCAAAACGGAATTTGTAGCATGCCCTCAGATAGCAAAACGGTGGTAAATATTGATTCTTTATCTACAACATTGTATTGCAACATTAGCAGCACAATCTGCTCTAGAATTTGTCTTATATTCAGGATTAAAATATATCTGTGATGGCTGAACATGAAGCAAAAAAGTGCTTTTGAATATTATTGAATACCTCCCTCCCCCATTTCACTGCAGTATTTAACACTTACAAGAGTCATTTATTACAAGTATACTTTACCATTGTAAAAACATAATTATTCTACTTCCTATTCCCAAAGAAAGAATACAGGAATTTAAAAACCATTAGAGACTAGCTTGGTGACTGAAGGCTCAGCCTCAACCTTCTACAACCACAGGTTGACATATATGTCTAATTTAGAGCATAAGCTTCTTGCGGCAGAAAATGTCTACACGTACAGCACCAAGCATAATACTGGACCTCAAATGTTTGCAGGGTTGATTAAATCATTCACATTTCTATGGTAAATAAATTAAAATTCCATGCAGTTTACTGTGGGGAAATTTTCAGATGCAAATTCAGAAACAGGATTTTGACTACTCTGGATGTATATTAAAGATTCAAGGACATTTTGCAAACAAGGTCTTGCCCAACTTTCTTGTCCAAAATTTCACTCTCTCCACTGTTGTATAGTGCAATAATTGGCTATCACCATTCACCCCATGGCTGTCCTTTTTCAGTATTGCTGTATTGTTTATAAATAAGGCTACATTTTGGTCACGGGTATTTTTAGTTATGAAAAATAATGGCCAAAAATGACCATTAATCCTAAATATTTCTTTTCAAAAACTACTCATTGCACCACAATTTTTCAGAGAGGGGAGAAGGAAAGGAGAAAGGATGTGATGTGTGTATGTGCAGGAAAATTTACGGGGCTCAGGAAAGAGTAACAACTGGAGTGTACTCCAGTTGCTTTATGCAAATCTCATGAAACAAAGCTGCTGTAAAATCAGATTAATTGGCCAGTACGTTCTGGCTGACTTGAGCCACTCCAGAGTAGCCAGGGGCTACAGGAGAAGCTGACCATAAAAATCAAATAAAAAAAACAAAGTTAATACTTTATATCAAAGTGATTAGGAATGCTATATGGCAACTTGCTCTAATTTTCTTGTTTAAACCAAGGAAATTCTCAAATGAGCCACACTGAAACCAAAGTAACTCCAGAAACTCAGAGTTGAGATTAAATTTAACAGAAAAGCAAACATGGTAACATATGGAAATTCAGATAAAGCACCCAAAGCTCTGCCCTGAGGCAACATGAAGAAAAATCTACTCTCTCTCTCTCTCTCAAAAAAAAAAATCAGTTTAATTTATGACTACAAACATTCATATCTCACCTATAATTTCTTATCTATCAGGTGTCTGGATTTTTTATGTTTAGCCTCAACTTTTAATTTCTTGGGTTTATAATCCTCCATTTTTGGATTATTACAACATCCTCAATGTATTTTACCTTAAATTCTGAAAAGTACTCTCTAGCTTACCTCCATTTTAATGCAGCTTTTGTCTTGGGATAAATATTTTAGGTTTCAATTAGTTGCTCAGAAGGCAGCAGCAAAGACAGACTTCATGTTCAACTACTGGGGCATGGGAAGAGACTCATTTACCTGATTCTCTCCACTCTCCAGTAGTGAAGGATTAAATCTCCCAGACTTTCACAATAGCTCCTAACCCAGGGGTCGGCAACCTTTCAGAAGTGGTGGCCCAATTCTTCATTTATTCACTCTAATTTAAGGTTTCACGTGCCAGTAATACATTTTAACGTTTCTAGAAGGGCTCTTTCTATAAGTCTGTAATATATAACTAAACTGTTGTATGTAAAGTAAGAAAGATTTTTAAAATGTTTAAGAAGCTTCATTTAAAATTAAATTAAAATGCAGAGCCCCTCGGACCGGTGGCCAGGACCCTGGCAGTGTGAGTGCAAGTGAAAATCAGCTCGCATGCCGCCTTCAGCCAGTGTGTCATAGGTTGCCTACCCCTGTCCTAACCAGTCATTCATTGTCAGGACTGTGCTGAAATGAAACTGACCAGATTATTCTTTTCAAGCAACCAGGCTGTTTGGAGGAAAGGAGGGGAAAGGAGACAAGATTGAATGCAGAAGGAGACAAAAAGCTCTAACTGATAGCAACCAAAGTGTAGTTTGGAGGAATGGAGGTGAAGTTAAGGGAAGAATGGACTCTATGAAGGATGCAGGGTCCAGAAATTGCACTTTGATAGGAATTGCCCAGTGCACTCTCACCCCATCCGTACCCTAATTAGCCAGGGACCAGGCACACTGGCTCTTTCATTAAGGTGCTGCTCTTGCACCCTACTCACCCTGGTATCTCCTCCCATCTTTTATATCAATCTTTCAGGCAAATGTGTCAGGTACGTTTTTTCAAGTTAGGGAGAGCCAGGAGGACCACCAAAATCTTTCTAAAGAAATACAATTAAGTTACGCTAGAGGGCTGCGCACTTCATTACTTCAGCAGACCAAGCTCATTGCACATACCAGGGCTCCTTGCATTCCTTCATTGCCCAACATAAGCACTCTCCCATCCCTTTCCATTTTAAGGGCTCCCTGCAGTGCCCCCCATCCTCCTTCCTCATAACGGCTCTGTGGGCATTCTTTCCCCCATGCATGATGCTCTGTGTCCACTCCCTATTGCCTCCTCTGCCACATGCTCCATTCCACAAGGGCTCTCTCCCCCATGGTCCCTTCCACTGTCACATTCTCTCCCCCCCCCCCCACCTCCCCCCATCACCATAGCAGGTCTCCACATGCCCAACATTCCCCCCTCCGCATGCCCTCATTCTCAAGACCCCCATCCGCCTTATTTCTTTTATATCGGTTTGAGAAAATAAGTCATTTGGGCTGTCAAAATTTTAAACAGTAGATAAAAGTCAATGATTTTACTTATTAAAAAAACATTTTATTTAAATTATTTTTTTAAAACCATGTATTTAAAATTAAATTTAAAGTTGATAACCTATGTTAAGGACTAAACTTATAATTATTAAAATCATTTACATTAAATATAAACAATAAGCAGCAGTTACATGTTTACTGCTCAATTTTAAAGGAAAGTTAAACCTATGAACCGGTGAATCTATTAATAAAAACTAGATGTGAGTGGATGAGATCTACTAATTCTTAAATCTTGAAGGACAACGGATACTAGAAACAATCAATTGCTTAAATGTGTATAAATATAATGTGCACTCCTGTTAGCAAAAAAGTACCAAATTTAGCCTAAAGGTTATATTTAGTTGTTAATCAACGCGTTTTAAAGGTTACCAACCAATGAGAAAACCTTTCTTTAGGAAAATATCTAAAAAGGACAAATGTAAAACAATTAAAATCTATTATTTGAATTTAGGTTTCCTTCTTGCTGATTTAAATCATGATTAGAACTGGTGATTTAAATTGCTTTGATTTAAAAATCAATCCATTCTGTTTTAAATTGTATTTGGAAGATGGGCAGATCTGAGAGGGCTGTACTTGTATGATAATATGACTGCCATTAACTAGTTCTGTGATTTATAGCCAATTACAGAGATGGCTGAAGCTGCTGAAGCTGCTAACTAGCAGCAAGGAACTGTGTGTGTTATTCCCATCTTCCAGTTTTCCGATTCTCACCAAAAGCAATAATGCAGAAAACATCCCCTGATGTTTTGGAATTAGTCAGATCTGGCATCCAAAATTTATTGCATGACAAACAGATGGCACTGAGTTCAGCATAAGACGTGGCTTTGCTTGCCCAATTAAAGGTCTTACTTAAAAAGTAACTCCAGACATCTTATTACTCTCTCACTCGCTGTTAAATTATGTTTATAAATGATAGCAAATATGGCCGGCGACCAGCTTGGCTTAACAGAGAAATCTTCAGTAAGCTTAAACACAAAAAGGAAGCTTACAGGAAGTGGAAACTTGGACAAAGGAGTAGGGAGAAGTATAAAAATATTGCTCGACCATGCAGGGGTATAATCAGGAAGGCCAAAGCACAATTGGAGTTGCAGCTAGCAAGGGATGTGAACGGTAACAAGAACAGTTTCTACAAGTATGTTAGCAACAAGGTGGTCAGGGAAAGTGTGGGACCTTTCCTGAATGGGGGAGGCAACCTCGTGACAGATGATGTGGAAAAAGCTGAAGTACTCAATGCTTTTTTTACCTCAGTCTTCACAGAGAAGGTCAGCTCCCAGACTGCTGCACTGGACAGCAAGCATGGGGAAGAGGTGAGCAGCTCTCAGTGGTAAAAGAAAGGGTTAAGGACTATTTAGAAAAGCTGGACATGCACAAGTCCATGGGGCCAGATCTAATGCATCTGAGGGAGGTGGCTGATGTGATTGCAGAGCCATTGGCCATTATCTTTGAAAACTCGTGCCGAGCGGGGAAGGTTCCAGACGATTGGAAAAAGGCAAATATAGTGCCCATCTTTAAAAAAGGGAAGAAGGAGAATCCAGGGAACTATAGACCCATCACCCTCATCTCAGTCCCTGGAAAAATCATGGAGCAGGTCCTCAAGGAATCCATTTTGAAGCACCTGGAGGAGAGGAAGGGGTTCAGGAACAGTCAACACCTTTATTAATGATCTGGATGATGGGATGGATTGCACCCTCAGCAAGGTCACAGATGACACTAAGCTGGGGGGAGAGATAGATACGCTGGACGGTAGGGATAGGGTCCAGAGTGACCTAGACAAATTGGAGGATTGGGCCAAAAGAAATCTGATGAGGTTCAGCAAGGACAAGTGCAGAGTCCTGCACTTAGAATGGAAGAATCCCATGTACTGCTACTGGCTGGGGAACAACTGGCTAAGCAGCAGTTCTGCAGAAAAGGACCTGGGGATTACAGTGGATGAGAAGCTGGATATGAGTTAACAGTGTGCCCTTGCTGACAAGAAGGCTAACGGCATATTGAGCTGCATTAGTAGGAGCACTGCCAGCAGATCAATGATTATTCCCCTCTATTCGGCACTGGTGAGGCCACATCTGGAGTACTGCATCCAGTTTTGGGCCCCCCACTACAGAAAGGATGTGGACAAATTGCAGAGATTCCAGCAGAGGGCAACAAAAATGATTAGAGGGCTGGGGCACATGACTTATGAAGAGAGGCTGAGAAACTGGGCTTATTTAATCCGCAGAAGAGTAGAGTGAGGGGGCATTTGATAGCCTTCAACTACCTGAAGGGGGGTTCCAAAGAGGATGGAGCTTGGCTGTTCTCAGTGGTGGCAGGTGACCTGTTAAGGAGCAATGGTCTCAAGTTGCAGTGGGGGAGGGCTAGGTTGGATATTAGGAAAAACTGTTTCACTAGGAGGGTTGTGAAGCACTGGAATGAGTTACCTAGGGAAGTGGTGGAATCTCCATCCTTAGAGGTTTTTAGGGCTCGGCTTGACAAAGCCCTGGCTGGGATGATTTAGTTGGGGTTGGTCCTGCTTTGAGCAGGGGGTTGGACTAGATGACCTCCTGAGGTCTCTTCCAACCCTAATCTTCTGTGATTCTATGATCTTGATATTACAGTTCTTCCATTAATATAGGCCGCTACTACGATGTAGGCAAACCTTGCTTCTGATAAGACTTATTATAGATATACAAATGTTCTGTTAATAAGTGCATATTGTCTGTACAGGCTCAGTTCTTTTTAAATATAAGGTATGTTTCAGAGCCAAGCATCCTTCCTCAAAAAAGGCCATAGCTCCTTCAGACTAGGGCATGGGACTGGAATTAGGAAACCTAGATTCTATTCCCAGCTCTGACATGGACCTGCTGTGAGACTTGAAACAAATAATTGACCTCTCTGTGCCTCTTTGTCTCCAGCTGTAAAATGAGGACACTAATCCTTCACACTCTTTTGTTAAGCATCTTGAGATCTACAGATAAAAAGCACTATACGAGCTAAATAATCATAGTTGAGAAACTGATGCATTTATTTCAGAGTGGTAGCCATGTTAGTCTGTATCAGCAAAAAGAACGAGGAGTACTTGCGACACCTTAGAGACTAACCAATTTATTTGGGCATAAGCTTTCGTGGGCTAAAACCCACTTCATCAGATGCGTGCACACACACAAACACACACACAGAGATGGGGGCTGCCATACCAACTCTAACGAGGCAAATCAATTAAAGTGGGCTATTATCAGCAAGAGGGAAAAAAACTTTTGTAGTGGTAATCAGGATGGCACATTTCAAACAGCTGACAAGAAGGTGAGAGTAACAATAGGGGGAAAAATTAGCATGGGGAAATAGTTTTAGTTTGACCCACCCACTCCCAGTCTTTATTTAGGCCTAATTTGATGTTGTCCAGTTTGCAAATTAATTCCAGTTCTGCAGTTTCTCGTTGGGAGTCTGTTTTTGAAGTTTTTTTGGTTGAAGAATTGCCACTTTTAGGTCTGTAACTGAGTGTCCAGGGAGGTTTAAGTGTTCTCCGACTGGTTTTCGAATGTTATAATTCTTGATGTCTAATTTGTGTCCATTTATTCTTTTGCATAGAGACTGTCCGTTTTGACCAATGTACATGGCAGAGGGGCATTGCTGGCACATGATGGCATATATCACATTGGTAGATGTGCGGGCAAATGAGCCCCTGATAGTGTGGCTGATGTGATTAGGTCCTATGATGGTGTCCCTTTAATAGATATGTGGACAGAGTTGGCAACGGAGTTTGTTGCAAGGATAGGTTCCTGGGTTAGTGTTTTTGTTGTGTGGTTGCTGGTGAGTATTTGCTTCAGGTTAGGGGGCTGTCTGTAAGCGAGGACTGGCCTGTCTCCCGAGGTCTGTGAGAGTCCCTTCAAAAACAGAGTCCAACGAGAACTGGTCGCAGTATTGACTCACCAATGCCATATACAGAGATAAAAATCACCTCCTTATTCCCACTCACTACTGCCCTTTCGTAGATCCAAAGGATTACAGTAGTCCTTTTTTGCCACAGCACTGCACTGGGAGCTCATGTTGACTTGCGTATCCACTATGACTTCTAAATCCTTTTCAAAGTCAATGCTTTCCATAATACAGTTCTCCATTCCATGGCGCACAGCACTTTTTGTTCCTAGATATATGACCATGCACTTTGCTGTATTAGAGAAAGCTATTTTATTCAGTTTTTAAAGCTGTTCATGTCTATTTTTATTTATACTACAAAAGGTAATACCAAAATCATACCAAATTTTAACTGAAAATTTCTACAATTGGCTACTCAAATCTTCCAAATGTTTATAGAACAGAGCTAATTTGGTACATAAAAAGTTATAACAGCTTTCCAAAAATCTCCCAAGCACATATCATAAGGTTAATTACATACTGACCTAGTACCAGAAACAACTACTTTTGATGAGATTACAAATATTTACACTGCTAGTGGCACTACAATACCTCAGGCACAAGGTACACTAAAATTAAAAATTCAAGATACATAGGTTAGAACTTCAATAAATATGTTCTACAAGTAAAATATGATAGGACACATTTGATTTTTAAGTAATTCTGACACTAACTAGCTATCATTTTATTATTTGTTTTACAGTAGCACTGAGAGGTTACAACTGAGATCAAAGCCACAGTGTGGGAAATACTATACAGACACATAATAAAAGAGACAATCCCTGACATAAAAAGGGTACAATTTAAAGACACAAGACAGATGATGAATGAAAAAGAAAACAGAAGCTCTGAGAGATGAAGCGACTTGTTCAAAGTCGTAAATCCAGTCAGTAAAAAAACCCGGGAATGCATTACATTACACTATACATGACTTTTCCATTATACGTTATACATATACATTACATATATATATGACTGGAATATTTGTATAGAAGGGCACAGCTTGCTCAGAAAGGGCAGGCAGGGAAAAAAGGGAAGCGATGTTGCCTTGTTTATCCAAGATGTATAGGAGATGGACTTGTTAAAAGTCTCTTGGTAAGAAAAAAAAGGGGTAAAAAACAAGGGTGATGTCATGTTAAGCATCTACTATAGGCCACTCAACCAGGAAGAAGAGGTGGATGAAGCTTGTTTTAAATTAACAAAATCATCCAAAGCATAGGACTTGGTAGTGACGGGGTACTTCAACTACCAGACATCTGTTGGGAAAATAATATGGCAGGACACAGATTATCCAACAAGTTCTTGGAATGCATTGGAGATCATTTTTTATTTCAGAAAGTGAAGAAAGCTACTAGAGCAGAGGCTGTTCTAGATTTGATTTTGACAAATAGGGAGGAACTGGTTGAGCATTTGAAAGTGAAAGGCAGCTCGGATGAAGGTGACCATGATATGGTAGAGTTCATGATTGTAAGGAATAATAGGAGGGAACACAGCAGCATAAAACAATGGAATTTAAGAAGGCCGACTTTAGCAAACTCAGGTAGGTTGTAGGTAAGATCCATTGGGAAGCAAGTTTAAGGAGAAAAACAGTTCAAGAGAGTTGGCAGTTTTTTTTAGAGAGACATTATTAAAGGCACAAAAGCAATGATCTGAAACTCAAGTGTCCTACAAAAAGTGGAAACTAGGTTAACTTAAAAAGGATGAATATAAACAAACACCACAAGCATATAGGGACAAAATTAGAAAGGCCAAGGTACAAAACAAGATTAAACTAGCTAGAGACATAAAGGGTAACAATAAAACATTCAACAAATACATTAGAAGCAAGAGGAAGACCAAGGACAGGGTAGGCCTGTTACTAAATGAGGGGGAAAAACAATAACAGAAAACGTGGAAATGGCAGAAGTGCTACATTGACTTGTGTGTTTCGGTTTTCACCAAAAAGGTTACAAGAGACTGGATGTCTAACATAGTGAATACCAGTGAACACAAGGTAGGATCTGAGGGAAAAAGTTAAAAATTACTTAAACAAAATGAGATGTCTTCAAGTCACCAGGGCTTGATGAAATAGCTCCTTGAGTATTCTAGGGTGTAACTGAGGAGATATCTGAACCATTAGCAATTATCTTCGAAAACTCATGCAAGACTGGAGAGATTCCATAGGATTTGAAGAGGGAAAAATATAGTGCTGATCTATAAAAAAAAGGGGAATAAGGACAATGCAGGGAATTACAAACCAGTCATCTTAATTTCAGTACGAGGAAATATAATGGAGCAAATAATCAAGTAATCAATTTGCCAATACCTAGAACAGGGGTTCTCAAACTTCACTGCACTGCAACCCCCCCGACAACAAAAATTACTACATGGCCGCAGAAGGGGGGGGAACCAAAGCCTGAACCTGCCTGAGCCCCGCTGTCGGGGGGGGGGGGGGGGGGGGGGGGGGGGGCAGGGAAAGCTGAAGCTCCAGGGCTTCAGCCCCGGATGCGGGGGCCTGTAACCTGAGCCCCACCACCTAGGGATGATACCAAAGCCTGAGCCCTGCCACCCAGGTCAGAAGCCCTCAGATTTCAGCTTTAGCCCTGGACCTCAGCAAGTCTAATGCCAGCCCTGGCGACCCCATTAAAATAGGGTTGCAACCCACTTTGGGGTTCTGACCCACAGTTTAAGAACTGCTGACCTAGAAGATAATCAGGTGATAAGTAAGAGTCAGCATGACAAACCAACCCAATAGCTTTTTTTGACAGGGAAACAAGCATTGCAGATGTGAGGGAAGCAGTAGATGTGGTATAACTTGACTTTAGTAAGGCTTTTGATACTGTTTCACATAACCTTCTCTAAACAAACTAGAGAAATTCAGTCTAGATGGAGCTACTACAAGGTGGGTGTATAACTGGTTGGAAAACCATTCCCAGAGAATAGTTATCAGTGGTTCACAGTCAAGCTGGAAGGGCATATTGAATGGGGTCCTGCAGGTATCAGTCCTGGGTCCGGTTCTGTTCAATATCTTCATCAATTATTTAGATAATGGCAGAGAGAATATACTTATAAAATTTGTGGACAATACCAAGCTGGGAGGGGTTGCAAGTGCCTTGAAGGATAAGGTCAAAATTCAAAATGATCTGGACAAACTGGAGAAATGGTCTGAAGTAAATAGGATGAAATTCACTCTACTCCGCGCTGATTAGGCCTCAACTCGAGTATTGTGTCCAGTTCTGGGCACCACATTTCAGGAAAGATGTGGACAAATCGGAGAAAGTTCAGAGGAGAGCAACAAAAATGATTAAACGTCTAGAAAACATGACCTATGAGGAAATACTGAAAAATTACATTTGTTTAGTTTGGAGAAGAGGATAACTTCTGAGGATAGGACAAGAAGCAGTGGGCTTAAATTGCAGCAAGGAATGTTTAGGTTGGACATTAGAAACACTTCCTAACCTGTCAGGGCAGTTAAACACTGGAACAAATTGGCTAGGGACGGTGTGGAATCTGTGTCATTGGAGGTTTTTAATAGGTTAGACCAGTGGTTCTCAAACTTCAATGTACCACAACCCCTTCTGACAACAAAAATCACTACATGACCCTAGGCAGGGGGCGGAACAAAGGTGTGGGGAGCTCGGAGCCTAATCCTGAGACTGTGCCCCTGCCACTCCAGGCTGAAGCCCTCAGGCTTGGACTTCAGCTCCAGGTGGCAGGGCTCATGATTCAGTCCCAGACTCCAGCAAGTATAACGCTGGCTCTGACTTTGGAGTCCCACCCACAGTTTGAGAACCGCTGGGTTAGACAAACACCTGTCAGGAATGGTCTAGTTATTACATAGTGCCTTGAGTGCAGAGGACTGGACTAAACGACCTCTCAAGGTCCCTTCCAGTGCTATGCTTCTATCATTATACTTATATTACAAAAGTACATAGGAGCCCTAGTTATGGACCAGAACCCTAATGTGCTAGGCACTGTTCAAATACAGAACAAAAAAACAGTCCTTGCCCCAAAGAGCTTACAATCCAAGCATAAAATGAGATAACAGATATACTTCGGAGTCTGTTTTCTGTCTAAGGAAACAATGAGACAATATTAGTCAATGTGATAGGCGGTGATCTCATTGCACCAATGGCCTATGAGTTTTTTGTGGGCAACTACAGAAAAGGAAAGTGAAGATAATCAAGTACTTTTGTGGATATTTAAGGGGAACTCTTCCCAAATGTGAGAAGCGGCTTAGGAGAGAGCATGAAGAAGCTTGTTTGAAAGTTTAACAAGAGGGTGACAGAATCTGGCATCAGGACTCTAGACCATGTTCACAGAAAGCAGTTCAGTATACACACACACACACACACACACACACTACTCCCAAGGAATAGCTGTTACAAGGAAATAAGACCAACTTGAATGTGAATTAAAGCTAAACATATATATACAAATATGCTAAAATAAGAATACATATTTAATGTATAGCTTTAAGATCCCATTCAAGTAAATGGTAACACTGTCAATCACTAATGGCAGTAGAATCAAGTCCTTTACAGAAATAAAGCAAATTACAAAACACCCAACCAGTTAAAGAGAGGCTATACTGTACACAATGTTGTAACAAAGGAGTTCATAGGGCAAACTGGGGTGGAAAAATGGTCTTTGCACTTCCCAATCTTGGCCCATTCCCTTGGCATAAGAGAACAGTCTCAAAATTGCTCTAAGTCATTTCAGTTATCAGAGGTAGTCGGGGATCATTAGGGTGCAAGAAAACTAATCAAGCCCTACTTTTGCCAGCCCACCCCCACTCCCAACTGTGCGGTAGTTGGGAAGATGACAACACAGATAGTGATAAACCTACCCATCAATATAAAATATTCTCCCTATATGCTTCAAGGCAGCAGCAGCATTTTCTCGGTTTTCTCTTCCCAGGGCCTCATGACTTGCTAAGCGTGAGCACTTTTCACTGCTCTACTGTAGTCTACTAGAATCCACACTGGCAACATTTGGACTAATCCTGAAAACAGATTAACACCTTTCAAGACGAGGCCTTAATAATAATAATAATAATAATAATAATGTCTGGTATACATCTTTCGTAGCATCAATAGAGGTGCATGGTTGAAGGCAGGTAGGAACATTATGCTAGGGCACGAGTCACCAAGACATTTGGAACAAAAGTTCTTGAGCAGTTTAAGCCCCTGCCTGCACTATAGGACAAGCAGCCGAAGACACTAAGATAACGCTCTTCCGGCACAGGTATTGCTTTCGTCTTGTGCATTTAATACTTTCAATGGAAGGACCCACAAAGAGAAAAATGATGGTGTTGGCCTGAGTGCTGCATACTTGAAGCCTGCAGAATTTCCTTGCCTCGCTCTTCCTTGGTTAGGGAAAGAACAACAGAGAATAACCCATCTCCTATAGCCTGCGAAGAGACAAAGAAGATGAACTCCCCACTCGCACAGGGAAGAAGATGCAATCAGTTTTTTATCTCCACCATAGTCTATGAGGAGAGAGTGAAAGAATTCTCTCAAGATGCCCAGTGAGAGGAATCTGAAGTCTAAGCAGGACTCAAAGAGTATGTCTATACTGCAATGTAAGTCCATTCTTGAATCTGGGCTCAAGCCTAACCCCACTTGTGTCTAGACTGCAATCATGTTAATGCTGGGCTTGTGGGATACCTGCAGGTCTGGAAGGTCCAAGCTAGAGTTAAGCCAGGATCCAAGCCCTATTGCTTTGCAATGTAGATGCAGCCATGCTTGACTTGGGTCCCAGGAATCAGCCAGAAGTATCCCACAATTCCATGAGACAATTTCTTTAGTTCTCATAGACTCAAAGGTCAGAAGGGACCATTCTGATCATCTAGTCTGACCTCCCACATGATGCGGGCCACAAAACCTGACCCACCCACTTCTGGAAGAATTCTCTCCCTTGACTCAGCTGTTGAAGTCCCCAAATCATGATTTAAAGACTTCAAATCGCTGAGAATCCTCCAGCAAGCGACCCCTGCCCCATGCTGCGGAGGGGTGCGAAAAACCTCCAGGGCCTCTGCCAATCTACTCTGGAGGAAAATTCCTTCCCAATCCCAAATATGGCAATCAGCTGAACCCCGAGCATGCGGGCAAGATTCTCTAGCCAAACCCTCTGGAAAAAGTTCTCTGTAGTAACTTTTAATATCCCATCATTGACCACTGTTACTAATTACCAGCGGTGGCACCTTATTGACCTATTGACCAAAATCACTTTATCCCATCAAACCATCCCCTCCATAAATTTATCAAGCTTAATCTTAAAGCCAGAGAGGTCTTTCACCCCCACTGTTTCCCTCGGAAGGCTGTTCCAAAACTTCACCCCTCTGATGGTTAGAAACCTTCATTTAATTTCAAGCCTAAACTTCCCAACGGCCAGTTTATATCCATTCGTTCTCGTGTCCACGTTAGTACTGAGCTGAAATAATTCCTCTCCCTCCCTGGTATTTATCCCTCTGATATATTTAAAGAGAGCAATCATATCCCCCCTCAGCCTTCTTTTGGTTAAGGTAAACAAACCGAGTTCTTTCTATCCCAATAATCTCCAATCCACTATACTGAAAATGGAAGCCATCCCCATTTTGCAAACCAGCAGCAGCTCAAGTCAGGGTTAACCCATTCTCTTCTGATCTGCTTCCTGGTAATGTGAAGGATGGGCAGTAAAGTTTTCCCATAGTGCAACATAGTCCTAGAGCTAGAGTGGTCAGATTTTGGAGGAAAGCACTAGGGACTCTGGGATATGGTTACTTTATTTTGGGTCTGTGCACTGCAACATCGATGCCAGAGCCCTAGGTTCGAGCACAGGTTAGAAAACTCTTAAAGTTAAAAATGTAGACAGTCAAGCCAAGGGTTCCTTAACATGGGTCAGCTGACTTGAGTCCCACCAACCCTGGGCTTAGGTTGCAGTATAGACATACCCTCAAATACATGACAGGGAGAGCATATTTGTGAAGTGACTGAGTACTGGCATAGCGAGACTGAGGGGCGGGTGGATACATGGTGGAAGCAAAGGGTGAGAGATATGTATTACTGCTGTACATGATTTTCTTAGCAACCTGAGAAATTTGCACAGCAAGGGACACACCCAAAGCTTTGCCTACCATACACATTCTTTCTTAGGCCTTTTTTTATACAAGGGAATTGACTGGCACAGCTACTCCGATATAACTGTTCCGGTATAAATTTAGCTATTCTAGAATAATTCCCCATGTGGACACACTTCTGAAATAAAAGTGATTTTATTCCAGAATAATTACTCCACTCTGTAACTTTATTCAGGAACAATATTCACAAGGGAGCTACACTAGAATAGCTACGCCTCTCAATTTCCTTGTGTAGACAAGCTCTTAGTTATCCAATTACCATTAAATGAATCCATACCTCAGATTATACATGGTCAGAAATGCATTTTTTTAAAGTGAACATTGTTAGAGAACTAAATAAGCTGGTAAAGCAATGAAGAAAGAAGGTTAAGGGAGCCGATGAAAATGGGACAGCAGGGCTCCACAATGTCAAAACCTTATTGCCATCCTAAAAATCTATACTTAGTAACGAAAGAATCAATCACAGAATATTGATAGTACATTTATGTAAGCTGCAGAAACACCATCTAAAGCCTGCTTATTCTAATTATCTTCAAATGTCTCAAGTTTCACACTTCACATTTTTGTACTTGTCTCAAATGACAAATTCCTGTGAAAGATCTACAATTAATGACTCCTCACTGATGGCTAAATTCTTCCCTACAAAGGTTACTCCTACATAAAGTGGTGGAAACTCCATGAATTTCACCTGAGTATCCTGATAATGCTGCCATTAGGGAGACAGGATTTGCCCAGAGACACACAGGAAGTGAGTCATTCTAGTCCTTATCAAGCAGGTTCCCAGGGAGGGTTGGCAATTTCCCTGACAGAACTAGATTAGGACAGGGTGGTGGTAAATAGTGGCTTAAAACCAGTTCAAACCAGGAAACTGGGGAAAATAACTGCATCAGTGTCCGGCAAGTTCAACAAGCATAGAATGACTCTTTTCAAACCTTGGATACATCCATTCAAAACTGAGGTATAGGCTCAGTCTATCCACTACATCAAAGCTGGTCTTCTGCCAGAATGCTGCATGGCCAAATGGACCTGGCCTAATAGCTTACAATTCTGCATTACTATCATTTTCATATAATTGAATGGGTTGTTGGTTTTTTTACTTTTGTTATACAATATTGAAAACTGAAATGAGTCATATGTATAGCTTCCTTGAGAAAATACTGAACCAAAATATACACATTCCCATGTTCAGTATTATAATTACATATTAGTATGACACCCACCACAAATTTAAGTTTCTATTTGTACAACCCTAATATAATCCACGAATCTACTGCCTTATGTAACCACAACTTGAATATGTAACTAAAACTAAGTGTAATATGGTATGCATTAATGAAACAGTTTTTTAAAACAGAAAATGCTGTAAACGGGGACTAAGTAGTTTTTTCATAATTTTACCTGCTTAAAAATCTCCTCTGGTGAATACTATGCCATCACGGTTCCCAAAGTTTTTTCTGACAGAGGCCACTGATCTCTCGCTTTGCTGATAACAGAACTTCCTCAAAATCCATGATGACAGGGGCTTCACTGACTATGACTACCCAAAAATAAACAAACTCTCAATTGGGTATTCCAAACTGTGCATGTCTGCATAACTTGCACTGGTCTCCCCCATAGATTTGGGGGAAGTAATACAAATATTAAATAAAAGCTTGTATTTTCCTTTAACTCTTATACCAAAGACATAGTAGTGGCTATGTGTAGTACTAGTTATATAGAAAATAATGGTTCCTTAAGGAGATTTCAGTCTTTTTAAGAACAATGTATTTTTACCTGGAATTTCAAATTTGGTAAAACATTACTACATATGGGTTGTGAGGATGACTGCATTACTCCCAAATGCCGGTGAACGCAGGTATTTTCAAACAACAACAAAAATAAATCTTTATGCAACTTGCTTCAGCCTAGGTTTGCCACTGTTTAAATTTTTCTCTTTTTCTAATCACAGCATTAAAAGTTATTATAATCTTATGTTCCAGATTTTAGAAGAGACATTAACGCTTAGCTACACAATCAATTAAGTAAATTAGTTAGCAACATAAGCAATGTCAGCTATATACCATCTCAAACAGCAATCTTATAAAATACATCAAATTTACAATGCTTAGCTTTAATATACTATGTGCATCTCATAATAGTGTTACTACTTACAACTATCACAAGTACTATGTGAGAATTCACCCCATAAAGGAAGTTAAAATGAAACCCACAGTACACAAAACAGTTTAGTTCTGCTGTATAAACAGAAATAGCAGCTACATCTCAATTATATTTTAAAAGCTTAAAGCATTTAAGTGCTACTTTATTGGTCAGTGATACTGCACCTTCTACATTCCTCACTACTTCCCATGTTGCCTCAAAACAGTGAAGTTATTCACTTGCCAAAAAGTATAAAACAGATATTAAACACAGTAAGTGAAGATGTCTTCCCTACAACAAGATTTTTCTCTGCCCATAAAAGGTACCAGCTTTCCTGATAATATCAACTTGTTCAACTTTGTAACAGACCAGAGACAGGTGTGTGCAACAACATATTACAGCAAGTAATTATTGCCACACTTTGCAAGTGTTGAAACATGCTGTTGCAATATCTGCACTCTGAAACTAAGAGTCATCCAATTCATCATATAAAATTTTACACACATACAATTCACACATACACCCAGAATAGATTACCCACAGAGATTTTATATATATATACATAAATTAGCAATTATTTAAAATATTCATCTCTTTTAGCTTGGTTTGAAAGGTGTGTTCTGTCACAGTTTAAAAAAATATGCATCCCATTGTTAGCACATTAAAATTTCACAATACACTCTTTATTAAGTTCTCAGCAGGTGATAATTTTATAACCCTTTCAGTAATGGATGCTTTTTTGTTAAAAAGGTGCATCTATAACTGATCATATACAAGCAAAATCCAGTTTTCCTTTTAAACAACTTAGCAACCAAACTTGCATGCTACACAGTTGAAAAATAATAAAGGTTATATTTCTGGGAACATTTTGTTATAATGTATCTGGATTTGTAAATGGACATTTTGCAACTAATGTATGAACTGAACTCAGTACTGCAAAAGTCATATCAGAAAAATAAGAAACACATTAGCCAGAACAATCTCGAGCACCGAACTGTATAAATTCTGATAAGAGTATTTAGTGTATAAAATATTTCTCATTCATTCCTTATGCTTTATAAAACTATCAGAAGTACAGGCTATAATTAGTTGTATTTTTTATACGATCTTTTCAACTAAATTTGAAAATTAAAAGCCCAAGAGGAATTTAATTTTATTTTTAGTTTTATTGCTTTTTTTTTTTTCTTTCTTGACTAACAATTAGACCCCAATTCTACATAAGCAGATCAGCTTGCAAACCCTTGTGTTCATGTGGAGCCCCACTGATTTCAACAGGTGCCCATGTGGATCAGATTGCATGACTGCAGCCTTGGATTGTACATTTTTTTCCCATCCCTCTTCCCTATGACACAGCTTTGTCTCTCTTCCCTCCCTGACCCTCACTTCCTTCATTATATCTTTATCTTTTCTCTCTCCAATATCTACCACAGTTAAAAAAATAAATAAAATAAGAACCACTGTTTCTTTAACTGAAAGGGGGGGACATATTCCCAGCAGCACAGATTTCTCATCTTAGACATCTTATATCCTCTGGTCAAGGGTTGGATATAATTCTATCTGTAGTCCATCAATACTAGTTACCCAAAGGGGACTGAGTATAGTTCAAGAGACAACTTTGTCCCAACCTAATATCCATCGATATCGAATTCATTCTCTGGAAAGGGCAGAAGTACATTTTTAATTATGGTCTATGGTTACAGCGGGAGTTGTATATTCCCCTCAACCCACAGCAGATGTCCAGTTGATAGATTGAAGATCGAATATGGCCCTTAGATAGCAACTACTAACATAGTTAATGAAGCTACTGAGCTATTCAGGATACTTTTAGGATGAACTCCATTTCTTCCATTTACTTTGACATTTATGCATGCAAGCACCCAACTTGCATGTACAATTGCAGTACCTCCATGCACAAATTAGATGTATAAATGCACACCTAAATTATCTGAAATTACAGCATTTAAAACATTGTCCATCAGTAAGCTCCAGCATTAATGAGGTGGCTCAGTCCCCTCAATGTTGTTTGACGCTAAAGCCTGATCTACATTACAGAGTTAAGTTGACGCAAGGCAGCTTACGTTGACCTAATTATGGAAGGGTCTACATTAAAATTTTGCTCCCGCCAACAAAACTGCCCCGCTATACCGACTTAACTCCACCTCCACAAGAGGTGCAGTCAACGTTGATGTAGTTAGATTGATGCAGCCTCACTGTAGACACTGTATTGCTTATAATCAACTGTTTCTGGCTTTCAGAAGCCATTCCACAATGCCCCACGCTGACAGTATAATCAGTACAAATGCTCCTGGTCAGATCGCACTCTGCCAACACAAGGAGCAAAGCGTAGACACACACAAGCAATGTAATTACTGCAGCAGCTATATGCGGACATTAGTTAGTTTGACTTAATTTTGTAGTATAGGCATGGCCTAAGACAGTACAACACTGCTTCACCTCCAAAGAGTTGTGACCAAACACCAGACAGTTATTGTATGAAATATAAGGAGGGAAAACAATTTTTTAAATGAAAACTTTTAATCTAGAGAACACTTATCCAATATCCATGCAGACCAAGTGGGCCGGAAGTTTTATATCTTCATATTAGATTAACAAAAAAGAGTGGGGTAACCCTGTTAGTCTCCTCTCTGTGTGTCCCGATTATCTGTCACTTGCAGAACACCCTCAGCAGATGGGAAAGATCATCCCTTTGCCTCTATTTATACAACAGAACATGAAACAAAGAGCATGCTAATTTCATTTTGCTTGTGAGACAGTTCCTGGATTCCCCAGAAAGACACAAAATTACAGTAAATTCAACCAGCTACACAGGTAGTATGTGCCAATCTTATGAAGTAATTTGGTTTTCATTTACTTTTATAAAGTGCCATTTGCAAAGGATCACTAATATTAAGTTAAGTGAAGTGGGAAGGAACCACTAAACCGAAAAACACAAAAAAGCTTTTAAAATGTACTGTAATGTTGCAAAGAAGAAGAAATCACACACAGAAGAGTGACTTGCATCTAATTCTTATGCTATATAGTTTCATATTAGTTATAATATACATGTATTTCATGTTCTTGAAATAAGTGTTCAACATCTACATATCAGACCTCAATTCTCTAAAGAGTTACTGAGTTTTATGTATGTGGAGTACCCTCATTGGCTTCTATGGGACCACTTACACGCATAAGTGTTTGCAGTGTTAGGGTTGCTAAATGAGGACTGTTCTCACTGCTTATGGCTTCACAACTTGAATTACGACATTAGCCCGAACCCGAGGATAGTATTTTATCTAAAATACTAAGCCACGGGATATAGGCTCCCATATATACGATATCCAAAGATTCTTGTAGTGCTCATCAACATGACATCTAGAGACCAAACACAAGTCAACATCAATACTGTATTTTCAGTCTGATATAGCTTTAAAGAATTGAGACCGGTTTTATATTTACAGTACAGTGTGATGTCAAGCTATCGTAATACAATATACCTTTACAGAAGTCAAATGTTTTGAAACAATTTTAATTGCTTAAGTGCTGCAAACAACTATTTTATTAAAATATAAATATGAGCAGTGATGAAACACCAGAGGAAGCCAGATGCATAGGCAAGTGCCTTTTACTGAAAATGCCATGCAACTGACCTTAGATATTCTTACCTCAGGAAATGAAAGTCAGTGCCTCCAAACTGATTTTAGAAGCAACTAGGTCACAAAAGCTGAATACAGTAAGATGACAGTAAGTGATGTAAATAGTGGAACTTTTTCAATTGGACAATAATACAACCAAACCAAAACAGTACAAAATATATGGTGTTCTCTTTACATCAGGACTGAGAAGTCTGGTGATATGACAAACTGCCTAAGCTCAGATACCCTGGTCTCTTTTGACGATTAAACACTTTATATAATCACACGTAGGAAATTTCTGTTGTGATTTATAGTATTGTGAGTTTTTTATGGTAATACTTTATGGTACTGTGTTCCAAAACAGTGAATGCACTCAATCACTGTTGTTTACAGGATTTAATTAGATGTGTATGATATATTTTTGTGGGTCTATACAAGTTTGCCACACCGTTCTCTGTATTCTTATAAAAACGGCCCTACTCGGTCAGACCAAAGAAAATATCCTTCTTCCGACAGTGGCCAGTGCCAGGTGCCCCAGAGGGAATGAACAAAACAGGTAATCATCAAGTGCTCCATCCCCTGTCATTCATCCCAGCTTCTGGCAAACAGAGGCTAGGGACACCATTCCTGTCCATCCTGGCTAATAGCCATTGATAGACCTATCCTCCATGAATGTATCTAGTTCTTTTTTGAACCCTGTTATGGTCTTTGTCTTCACAATATCTCTGGCAAGGAGTTCCACAGGTTGACTATGCATTGTGTGAAGAAATACTTCCTTTTATTTGTTTTAAACCTGCTGCCTATTAATTTCATTTGGTGACTCCTAGTTCTTGTGTTATGAGAAGTAGTAAACAACACATCCTTATCTACTTTCTCTACATCATTCATGACTTTATAGACCCCAATCATATCTCCCCATAGCCATCTCTTTTCCAAGCTGTAAAGTCCCATTCTTATTAATCTCTCCTCCTATGGAAGCCGCTCCATACCCCTAATCATTTTTGTTGCCCTTTTCTGAACCTTTTCCAATTCCAATATATCTTTTTTGAGATGGGGCGACCACATCTGCACACAGTATTCAAGATGTGGCATACCATGGATTTATATAGAGGCAATATGATATTTTCTGTCCTATTATCCATCTCTTTCTTAATTATTCCCAGCATTCAGTTAGCTTTCTTGTCCGCCGCTGCACATTGAGTAGATGTTTTCAGAGAACTATCCACAATGACTCCAAGATCTTTTTCTTGAGCTAATTTAGACCATCATTTTATATGTATAGTTGGGATTATGCTTCCAATGGGCATTACTTTGGATTTATCAACATTAAATTTCATCTGCCATTTTGTTGCCCAGGCATCCAGTTTTGAGAGATCTTTTTGTAGCTCTTCGCAGTCTGCCTGGGTCTTAACTACCTTTAGTAATTTTGTATCATCTGCAAATTTTATGAATATGTTGAATAGGACTGGTCCTAGAACAGACCCCTGGGGGACACCACTATTTACCTCTCTCCATTCTGAGAACTGACCATTTATACCTACCCTTTGTTTCCTATCTTTTAACCAGTTACCAATCCACAAGAGCACCTTCCCTCTTATCCTGTGGCAGCTTACTCTGTTTAAGAGCCTTTGGTGAGGGTCCTTGTCAAAGGCTTTCTGAAAATCTAAGTACACTCTATCAACTGGATCCCCTTGGTCTGCGTGCTTGTTAACCCCCTCAAAATTTTATCGTATATAAAATGATTGATTATTCAGCTATACATGTATTCATATATATGTGAGTGTCCCAATTATAGCACACAACCTAATTCTGAATATTTGATAACATGGGTACTTAGTTACATCTGTATGTAGGAATAAAACTGTACCTATTACTTAAGTTACTCAAAACAGGAAAGATGTATAACAAACTCTACTGGAATGAGAATCAAACACCATACATGCACCCACTTTGAACAAATCTTTCAATCTTCTTTTTTACTCATGATAACCACACACCTACAACTACACCTTTTAAGGCGGTGATAGTCCGACTCCCGACTGACCTCAGCTGTTTGGTTGATAGCGTCTCCAAGTGTTAGGGAGACCAGATTTATCTCATGCCTCAGTCACTGGGAAGCTCCCTTACTTAGGCCCTGGCCCGAGTCTTCCCCTTTCCGGGGAGATAGGATCCGCAGCACCTTACTCCCAGGGGTTTGGGGGAGAACTGAGCTCTTGCAGACCTGGGGGCTCTTACTCCCGGTGACCCGCAGCCAGAGCTGTGGAGACAGACGGCCCCCGGGGGCAGGCCCCGGCAGCCCCCGAGTCACTGCGTTCGGGAAGGTTATTGCAGCTGTCAGAGCGCGTCTTCCTCTCCCCGGGAGCGCCAATGTCCCTGCGGGGAGGCAGCGCCCGATCGCCCCGTCTCCACCGGGACCGGCAAGCTGAGTAGGGGGGGGGGGAGGCCGTAGAGCACGGTTGGCTCTGGAGCCAGGAGTCCAGGCGGACGCCATACTAGAAACTAAAATGGCTGCCCCGGGGAAGGGAGCTCAGCTCGGGCCGTGAGGGGCTGCGCCTCCACCCGCCTCACCGACAAGGGACGTCGCCTCAGCGGGCACACCTCGGACAGGTAGCGTTCCGCGCAGGCGGCCTCGGGGACTGGCAAGCTCCATTGGCCAGCCCCCCCACCTAGAGCTCGGCCCACTCGCTCCCCGCCCCTGGAGCCCAGCCCCCCGCGCAGCTGGAGCCGGTTCCCCTTGTGGAGCCTACCTGGAGCTCGGCCCGCTCCACCTCCCAGTGCGCCCTCTCCATCTCGAAGCGGGCCCACTCGTGCTGGATGTAGTGCAGGATCCCCGGGATGGTGTAGTGCTGGGGCCGGGACAGCTCCGCGCGGTCCCCCGCGTCCTGACCCGGCGCAGCCGCCGGGACCTGAGGCTGCTGCCCCCCTCCGCCGCCTCCGGCCCCCACGCAGCCCGCGCCAGGCTGCACATTCATATTCCCCCCTGGCTGCGGCGGCGGCGGCTGCTGCGGTCTCGGAGCGGCCGCCATCCCGCCTCCGACTCCGGGGTGCTCGTCCATTGTCTGCGGGGAGCCCTCCTCCTCCTCGTCGTCCCGCTGCGGGCCTGGGGCAGGGGCGTGGGGAAGCGGCGCTGGCTGGGGGGAGGAGGAGGGGTCGGGACGGGCCCGGAGAGGAGGGGGAGGCTGCGCCGAGCAGTATCCGGGTGTCAGAGCAGCGCCGAGCCGCCGCCGGCCGCCATTACAGTCTCCGATCCATCTCACACCCACCCACTGCGAAGGGGGGAGGAGCAGAGAGCCGCGCGGGGCGTGCCGGGAAACAACCTCCCTCCCAGCCGAGCCCGCTGACGTGCGCATGCGCACTGGAGGTGTGGGGGGGGAGCAGGGGACCTGGGCGGGCGGTGCTGCAGCTGGGGGTGTCTGTCTGTTCCCACCGGACCCGCCCAGAGAGCAGGGGGCCAGGGGCGGCGCCGCTCCAGGCACTGAGTAAGTGACATAACAACAACAGGGGCTGCTAGTGCACAGTCGCTAGGACAGTAGCTGGTGGTGCTGCTTCGTCCGGCCTGATTCAGTGTCAGGTGGTCCCCTGCTCCCACCAGCCCGGGGGGGGGCTTCGATCCGCTCTGCCCAGGCGTGGCTGGGGTGGGGTTTGTTTAAAAGACGTGCCAGCAGCCTCTTGTGGGGCGGCGGGGGTCTTCCTGCCCCCCCAACCACCCACGTGGGCACGGGGCGCCCCTGCGGTTTGTCGGGTTAAAACGGTGTCTGGGCTCGCAGGTTCCGCCAGCCGCAGATTCCTCACATTGCTGTCGCATTCTTCCGATGTTGACAGCCAGTGTCGGGGCCTCCACGCAGGCCCGGTTCCCTCCGGGGTAGGGGAGGCTCTGGCTTTGCCGTTCCTCCTCATCTTCCTGTTTTGTCACCCAGAGGGGGTGAAGGAACAGATGTATTCAGGCTCGTGTCACATTGAAACAGAGAGCAAAATGAAACTTAAGGCAGGTAAAATTTAGTGCGAGTGCAGGGAAGAAGTTTGTGACAGTACCGGAGTCCCCCTGTAGCCAAGGGAAACAGTGGGAGCTCTTCCACTTGGACTGGTTAAAACGGGAGGGTTAGAGAGACAAAGTGGGTGAGGTAATATCTTTTATTGGACCAGCTTCTGTTGGTGAGGGAGACAAGTTTTCCATCTTACACAGAGCTCTGCTTCAGCTCTGGGACACTTACTCAGTGCCATAGCTAGGGTGACCAAAGGTCCTGATTTTATAGGGACAGTCTTGATATTCAGAACTTTGTGTTATAGAGGCACCTATTACCCCTCACTCCCCCCTCCCAATTTTTCACACTTGCTTTCTGATCACCCTAGTCACGGTTAAGTACAGGATGGAACCGATTGTTTAGCATAAGTAATTAACACATATTTTAAGGGACCGTTCAAGCTTGTCTCGTTCACCAACAGAAGTTGGTCCAATAAAAGATATTATTTTTCTCTCTAATATCCCGGGACCACCATGGCTTACAACAACACTACCTAAAACTGGACCAGACACAGCTGTAGCAAAGAGTGGCTACATAGCTTTATTGGCCCTCTTTCTTATAAGGAATAATACAAAAGCAAACATGCCCCAAAATATAGGCTGTCTGGAAATAAACTTTTACAAAACAAAAGGGCACTAGAAATGTGATTTTAATAGCAATGGAAACAGAGGTGGTTGGGGGGATGGGACAGCCTGGTAAACAAAAACATACCCTGCTAAATTTGAAACTCACACATTGCAGCATTCTGCTAGTATATGAGAACTCAAAACTGAAGTGTACTTGAAACTGACTAGTGACAGAAGTGAAAGTGTGTATCATTTAATTCATTCTTAGCTGAATTAAAAAAAACTGATTTACTTTTCAGTAATTTTGCAATTATTTCTCTTTTAACAATATAATCTGCTATTTGTTTTGTAAGTAAGGAGATTATTTCTTTTGACTATGCTTTTTAAACTGACAATGAAACTTAATTTTACACACCTGCCACATATCATTCATGAAGGGACAAACTGATTTTGAATTAGTTTTAAAGCAACTCTTTAAAATATCTTAATGATGAAGGATTTCTGCAATGTGATTCAATGAGGCAGTTATTTTTTATTTGTCGTCTACTTCATTCAGAACTCTTCACAGTAAGGAAATCTTGAAAAATGTACCTACTTGCTACAACTAGTTCAGTTTGACCAGTGAAATAGCAACATTCAGAGCTTTAGTGTAGGTAAGGCCAAACTGTCACAGGCTCATTGCGCTGAAATTCAACAATTATGTTGATTACATAAACCTAAAGGGATTTTAACTATCCTGTCCTACTTGACAACTCATTGCATGTCACCCATAATTAAGCAAGGTAGGGTGTTCCTCCCACCCTCCTTACATAAACAGTACTTTCTTTAACATTTTCCATCAGTAGATTATCTGGAATTGGATCAGTTGCTCAAACTGGACAGTTTTGTTTTTTTAATTTTATCTGTCTGCTTCCCTGCCTGCCTCCTCTGGTCCTCCAGTATTGACCTCCTCTGTCTCACCCTTGATGACTCTTCCTAGTTGGATGTTAAAGGGTATGTCTACACTACGGGATTAATCCGAATTTATATAATTCGAATTTGGGAAACAGATTGTATAAAGTCGAATGTATGCGGCCACACTAAGCACATTAATTCGGCGGTGTGCGTCCATGTTCCGGGGCTAGCGTCAATTTCTGGAGCGTTGCACTGTGGGTAGCTATCCCGTAGTTCCCGCAGTCTCCCCCGCCCATTGGAATTCTGGGTTGAGATCCCAGTGCCTGATGGGACAAAAAACATTGTCTCAGGTGGTTCTGGGTACAGCCTCACCCCTCCCTCCCTCCCTGCATGAAAGCAACGGACGGCAGACAACCATTTTGCGCCTTTTTTCCTGGGTGAACACTGCAGACTCCATACCACGGCAAGCAGGGAGCCCGCTCAGCTCAAGACAGCAGTCATGAACATTGTAAACACCTCGCACATTCTCGTGGAGTTTATGCGAGCCAGGACCAGAAAAACGAGGCGAGGAGGTGGCGGCGACGGCAGCGCAGCAACAAGCGTGATATGGACATGGACATGAACACAGAATTCTGTCAAACCACGAGCCCCAGTGCTTTGGAGATCATGTTGTTAATGGGGCAGGTTCTATCCATGGAACGCCGATTCTGGGCAAGGGAAACAAGCACAGACTGGTGGGACCGCATAGTGTTGCAGGTGTGGGACGATTCCCAGTGGCTGCGGAACTTTCGCATGCGTAAGGGCACTTTCATGGAACTTTGTGACTTGCTGTCCCCTGCCCTGAAACGCCCAGACTACCAAGATGAGAGCAGCCCTCACAGTTGAGAAGCGAGTGGCGATAGCCCTGTGGAAGCTTGCAACGCCGGACAGCTACCGGTCAGTCGGGAATCAATTTGGAGTGGGCAAATCTACTGTGGGGGCTGCTATGATGCAAGTAGCCAAAGTAATCACTCAGGTGCTGCTACGAAAGGTAGTGACTCTGGGAAATGTGCAGGTCATAGTGGATGGCTTTGCTGCAATGGGATTCCCTAATTGTGGTGGGGCGATAGATGGAACCCATATCCCTATCTTGGCACCGGAGCACCAGGGTACCCAGTACATAAACCGCAAGGGGTACTTTTCAATGGATCACAAGGGACGTTTCACCAACATCAACGTGGGCTGGCCGGGAAGGGTTCATGACGCTCGCGTCTTCAAGAACACTGTTCTGTTTAAAGGGCTGCAGCAAGGGACTTACTTTCTGGACCAGAAAATAACCGTTGGGGATGTTGAAATGCCAATAGTTATTCTTGGGAACCCAGCCTACCCCTTAATGCCATGGCTCATGAAGCCATACACAGGCAGCCTGGACAGGAGTCAGGAGCTGTTCAACTATAGGCTGAGCAAGTGCAGAATGGTGGTGGAATATGCATTTGGCCGTTTAAAAGGTCGCTGGCGATCGTTACTGACTCACTCAGACCTCAGCCAAACCAATCTCCCCATTGTTATTTCTGCTTGCTGTGTGCTCCACAGTCTCTTTGAAAGTAAGGGCGAGACCTTTATGGCGGGGTGGGAGGCTGAGGCAAATCGCTTGGCTGCTGATTACGCGCAGCCAGACACTAGGGCGATTAGAAGAGCACACCAGGAAGCGCTGTGCATCAGAGAAGCTTTGAAAACCAGTTTCATGACTGGCCAGGCTACAGTGTGAAATATCTGTTTGTTTCTCCTTCATGAAAACCCGCCCCCTTTATTGACTCATTCTCTGTAAGGAACCCAACCTCCCCCTTCCCCCAGCTTGATTTCAAACCAAATAAAGTCACTATCGTTTAAAAATCATTTATTCTTTATTAATAGATTATAAAAAGAGGGAGGGAACCCGGGTGGGGTTTGGGAGGAGGATCGGCGGGAAGGAAAAGGCCACTAAAAAAAGGTTAAAAAAATGACAGCCTTTTGCTTGGGCTGTCCACTGGGGTGGAATGGGAAGGTGTACGGAGCCTCCCTCCCCGCGTTCTTACATGTCTGGGTGAGGAGGCTATGGAACATGGGGAGGAGGGAGGGGGGTTATACAGGGGCTGTAGTGGCACTCTGTTATCCTGCTGCCGTTCCTGAAGCTCCACCAGACGCCGGAGCATGTCTGCTTGCTCACGCAGCCCCAGCGTTGCATCCTGCTTCCTCTGATCTTCCTGTCGCCACCTCTCATCTCGAGCGTCTCTCCTCTCCTCACGTTGGTCCCTCCTGTCCTCACATTGGTCCCTCCTGTCCTCACGTTCACTGGCTTCTTTCCTATACTTTGAAACCGTGTCCTTCCACTCATTCAGATGAGCTCTGTCACTGCAGGTGGATTCCATGATTTCTGCGAACATCTCGTCTCGCGTCTTCTTTTTCCGACGCCTTATCTGTGATAGCCTTCGGGACAGAGGAGGGAGGCTTGAAGAATTTGCAGCTGCTGGAGGGAGGGAAAAAGGAGAGAATTTTTTAAAAAGATACATTTTGCAGAACAATGCTTATACTCTTTCACGGTGACCAACACTATTCACATTACATAGCACATGTGATTTCTGTGCAAGGTCACATTTTGCCTCTTAATATTGAGTGCCTGTGGCTTTGCTGCTAGAAATCACAGACGCAGGTCCGGGCAACAGAATTCAGCTTGCATGTGGCCATGGTAAGCCATTGTCTTTCGGCTTCTGCGCCCTCCTTTCCCACATACCAAGCAAAGCCCGTTGAGTGCTGTGGTTTTCCTGTTAACATTCAGCAGCAGAAAACAAACTAACCACCCCCGCCCTCCAATTCTCTGGCTGATCGCTTTATCCCTCCCCCCACCGCGTGGCTGGTATCAGGGAAGATCCCTGCAGGAACCAAACTAACACCCCCCACCCCACCATGAATTCTCTGGGATGATCGCTTTACCCCTCCCCGCCACCGCGTGGCTGGTATCAGGGAAGATCCCTGCTAGCCACATGCGAAAAGCTCTGGGCCAATTCCCCCCCCCCCCCCCACCTTCTGCGCTTGGCTAACTGCAGGGAAGGATTTCTTTTCAGCCACAGGCAAACAGCCCAGTAGGAACTGCCACCTCCCCTTAATTAAATTCCTGTATTTCAACCAGGTTACCATGAGCGATATCACTCTCCTGAGGATTACACAGCGAGATAAAGAACGGATGTTGCTTGAATGCCAGCAAACACCGGGACCATACGCTGCCAGGCTTTGTCATGTAATGATACCAGATTACTTGCTGCAAGCATGGCGCGGTCAAGTGTCCTACCATGGAGGACGGAATAAGGCTGCACTGCCCAGAAACCTTGTGGCAAGGCTTTTGGAGTACCTCCAGGAGAGCTTCATGGAGATGTCCCTAGAGGATTTCCGCTCCATCCCCAGACACGTTAACAGACTTTTCCAGTAGCTGTACTGGCCGCAAATGCATCCCAAGTCCTCAGGGCAAAGTAATCATTAAAAACCCTTGCTTTTAAAACAAGTTTTATATTTTAAAAGGTAAACTCACCTGAGGTCCCTTCCATGGGGTCGTGGTCTTGGTTACTGGGTTGGGAGGGTACTTCAGTCAGGCTGAGAAAAAGATCCTGGCTATTGGGGAAAATGGAGTGCTGGGTGCTCTCTGCAAGCTCGTCCTCCTCCTCTTCCCCGTCCGCAGAATCCTCAGGTGTAGCTGATGAAATTATCCCCGCCTCAGAATCCACGGTCCGAGGTGGGGTAGTGGTGGCGGCCCCCCCTAGAACTGCATGCAGCTCGTCGTAGAAGCAGCATGTTTGCGGCTCTGACCCGGAGCGACCGTTTGCCTCCTTTGTTTTTTGATAGGCTTGTCTGAGCTCCTTGACTTTCACGCGGCACTGATCTGAGTCCCTATTGTGGCCTCTCTCCATCATGCCCTTGGAGATTTTTTCAAAAGTTTTTGCATTTCGTCTTTTCGAACGAAGTTCTGCTAGCACTGAATCCTCTCCCCATATAGCGATCAGATCCAGTACCTCCCGTACGGTCCATGCTGGTGCTCTTTTTCGATTATCGGCCTGCATGGTTACCTGTGCTGATGAGCTATCTGTGGTCACCTGTGCTCTCCACACTGGGCAAACAGGAAATGAAATTCAAATGTTTGTGGGGCTTTTCCTGTCTACCTGGCCGAGTTCAGATTTCTGTCCAGAGCGGTCACAATGGTGCACTGTGGGATAGCTCCCAGAGGCCAATACATCGAATTGCGGCCACTCTAACCCTAATTCAAAATGATAAAATCGATTTTGGCGCTACTCCGCTCGTCGGGGTGGAGTACAGAAATCGATTTAAAGAGCCCTTTATTTCAAATTAAATGGCTTCGTTGTGTGGACGGGTGCAGGGTTAATTCGATTTAACGCTGCTAAATCCGAATTAAAGTCGTAGTGTAGACCAGGCCAAAGTTTCAGTTGTTTTGCTAATTCCTTTCTGGAATGCCCGCCTCAGCCATTGAGTCGCTTCCTCTTAAAGCTTCACCTTAAAACCTTCATGGTTGCTTTAGCCTGTGCTAAACCCAGCTCCCCTTTCCATATTAGCAGATTCTTCAGTTCTCCACTGACTGTAGTTATTAATCTGCAAGAATTCATATTTAGCCAAGTCAGCCTTTATCTCTTACTCAACTTCATCTTTATGTGATGTTTTCCCCTTTCAAGTCCCTGGATCAAACTATGTTATCTGTGATATCTTTCTGCATCTCATCATAAAGTATTCTGTGGTACTACATGTGAAGGGCCTAATATATATGTAAAAAAAGTATTAAGGTAATTTTAAAGAATTAATCTCCGTGTTTAAAACTGAAACGAGGGGAAGACAGTGAGATCTCAAACAAATTTCAATCGTTATCAGTATCTAGGGAAGAGTGGGAAAGATTATTGCTCTTAAAAATATGATTAACTCTCTGGCAATGTCAGTACATAATTTTGAGATCCTGTGGTTTCAGTGTTGTTTCAATAGACATGCAGTGCTCCTTGGTAGTTAAGAAGCTAGGATAAACTTTTTGCTCCTTGCTTCTTCCCTGATTTCCCTAGATTAGTAGGGACTTTTGGGGTTTGGGATTTTCTTGCAAGTACTTGGTCCTCAAGTTGAAGGCCATGTCTTCTCCACCTAAGGCTACACAGAAGTTACTCCAGCACCACAGGTGTTGTAACTCACATAGCAGTAGATGAGGATGGTGACTATGTCAAAAATTACTATTATTGATAAATATTAATAATGGTGCATGATGCTTTCAGAGACTTGATAACAAAGTCTTACTCCTGGGTTAGATTCAAGACTTGCAGAAAAAAGGGAGATTTACGTGAGCTCTCCTTCCTCACTGTACACTTTCCTTTCTTTTGGTAATAAGATCATAGCCACATGGTGTGATTTCTAAAGAGTTCTCAATATAAAGTCATTTGTACATCAAACTTATTTACTCTCACCATTTCATTTGCTTTTGCCTTCCAGATTCTCACCTTGGCACAAGCCATTTTTTAACCTTTTCCCTTCATCTATTCCCTCTCCCCCACCCCCAACTCCACAATTTGTCCTTACCTCTTATTCATCTAGACTAGTGGTTCTCAAAGCCGGTCTGCCGCTTGTTCAGGGAAAACCCCTGGTGGGCCCGGCTGGTTTGTTTACCTGCCGCGTCCTCAGGTTCGGCCGATTGGGCTCCCACTGGCCGCGGTTCGCTGCTCCAGGCCATTTCCTACCTTTCTCTTGCTGATTTTGTTCCCCAAATCATCATGCATGAGTGTATATGCTCACCAAGTACATAATGAAAACACAGCCCCTCCAAAACACCATATAACTAAGTATTTTAAAAAATGGGAGGGGGGCAAACCAACAAGATGTGTATTTTGTGACTTGTGCTCCTATGTGAGTTAGGCACTTCTGCAAATCTCACTCTTAGGCAACTAAATATGGATTTAAGAGCCAAACAGTTTTCTATTTTTGAAAAATGTTGGTCTTATTTAGTTATATACATAACAGGTTAATAGGATTTTTTACATACCCATCATAAACCATGGCAACAATCTCCCGATATCCAGTGTCCACCTATGTAACAGCAATCAGCCAGTATTCAAATAGTAAAACACAAGATCTTGGAGAAGAACTGGCAGAGATTCAGAATGTAAATTTGAAGACAATATAGTGCAAGTACAATGGAAAAGGAAATTCTAAAGTGTTGCCCACTTCTCATTACTGTAGTTGCCCACAGCAAAGAGAATAACAGCAAACTATAGAGAACAAGGAGAACACCAAGTCATTTGGATAACTTATTGTAAACGCAAAATCACACACAAATAAAGGAAGATGAAAACACAGCCCTGGGCAAATTGAGAATTATTTAAATGCCTCAAAATCTGTGCTTGTTCCAGGATTTTCTTTTGTTAGATAACATGAGTCAGTGACTGATTGTGACCTATTGCTAGATTGATGTATTAATAGTTAGACCATAGAACAGCCAAATTGGAGTGTAATTAATTCATTGATAAAAGTACTTACCATGCCAGAATCCCAAATGGACAAGGGATGGAAAGAGAGGTTCAGAAATAAGCAATACTGGACCAAAACACACTAATCAGAAAACTTGTCTAAAAGTGGACATTTCCATTAGGTTTTCAAATTGGTATTTTACATACATGTTGTGCCCCTTTAAGGTGGTTAATCATTCCATGGAAGCAGCAACAGGCAAAAAAAATTTAACTGTGGAGAGCCTATCAGGTAAATTGTCACAGCAGCAGTAATAAATATATTGTACAGGAGCCTGCAGTGATGTACCAATGCATCTTGTATCAGCCAGTGATAATGCTGTTTTGGGGGAAGAGAGAGGAAATATTGTATTTCATAAATACAATTCTTCACCTGAATAGAATCTCAATGCTTTATTGCTTTTGTTTTAAGGTATGTTAACTTATGCTTTAAAGCATAAGAACCTTTAACAATAGCATTAAGTTTAAATATTAGCATAACTTTGAGTAGTGTAAAACTAAAAACTAAAGATCATGATTTTATGTATTAAAGCTAAAGCATGTTTAGTTGAACAATTAAGTAAGGGATAGGCTTACAATTCTAACATTTATTTTTAATTTTTTTTTAAGTAGTCTTGTAATGAAGCATTAATGGAATCTCATTTCACAGTTGAGTAATTTCTTATTCACATTTTAATTGTAAGCCCTAAAGTACTGTATTGCAAAAAAACCCCAAAAAACAAACAAAACAAAACCACCACACTTTGTTTTAGAATATGAAATAACTAAAGTGATCCTGGACATGAGGCCACCAAAGTGGCTTCAGGTTACATACAGACATCTGATTTGAATAAAAATTATATTAACACATAGAGACTTCCCTGAGGCAGCCTCAGGCTGTGTTCAGTTTTTGTATTTTATTTATTAGACGTACCAAGGGATATTGGTGAAATATTTGACAAAATAAATTGCAGAGAAGTTTTTGCTTCAAGTGATTAACGAGTGTTTGAAGATGATGTACTTGCGTTAAAATACATTCTTTAGTGCACAGGAAAGGTACTAGATTGGTAGCTCTGGTGATTTAAGTGCTTCTTTGGTTGCACAGAACAGATACTATTCAGGAAACCATAGTGCAGGCTTTGCCCTTCCAAGATGTCTCAACCACTATCTGATTAGACCATCTTTAGTTTTCTGTGTTAACCACTGACGTGGACTGAGTTCAGGCCAAGGTTTCGTAATGCTCCATGGTTTGCATGCCCTACCAGTCTTGCACTTGGAGTCACTTATAATACCTCTTAGGTAATATCTCCAAGAGATGTTCTACGAGGCTGTACTCTTTTAAACAGAGTGTAACAAAGGGTACTTAGATTACTGCAGTTACAGTAATTAATTTATTTACTGTATACACCCCACTGTGTTATATCAAAAGGCATAATGCTGAGGAAATACAGAAGGGAACCAAGGTATCCTCCTTATTAAATCATTGATGAAGATAATTTGTTTTAAGGGAAAGGTTACAGATATTTCTCACCTTTCTGATTATTTTTTTAAAGTCACTGTTCTGTCTCTTACAAGTTGTCTTGCATTCTCTGTGTCATCAGGTTTTGCTTCTCATGAAATAGAAATCAACACAAAGAAAATACCTGCCTTCATTCCCTTTCTGATGATCATGTTACCTTAATATTTCCCATATTTGTCAGAAATTATCTGAGTCTTTTGAGAGGAAGATGGAATATACAATGGTAACTGCATTAGTCCATTTTCATGCTGATGGTAAACAAAGTGTTTTATCCCAGGCACATTTTACACATTTTTACCCTCTTATTTGCCTTTGTTTTTCCCCCTCTTTCTTTGAGCTGATAACCCAGCTAGCATCTGATTAGATCATAATGGGTATATCCTATTTACTTATGTTTCTGAGTTTCCAAAGCAGTCCAGGTACTGCTATCAGAAACCATTAAAGCTGCTTAACAACCCCCTACTTATGTATGTGATTGTGTTTTGTACAACGTGATTCTTTCTGGATTAGAGAGAGAGCTTGTTCATAAAATAGACCCATTTTTTAAGAAGTCCAGTTCTGTTATGAGAGGGATTTTTATGAATTAAAGTACCAGTTGCAGTGGTGGTTTTCATGATGTAAACAATTGTCCAATGGAAACTGAACTAAGACTGCCAACTCACTTCTAGGCCATCAAACAGATCGCAGGTGGTTATGTCTTCTTTATTATTGAAATGAGCTAGATTTGAACTAGTGATATAGAAATGGAAAGCTCTGCATATCATTACTCATCTCTTGAGCTAATTCTCCATACAGAAAATTCTTATTACTGAGTCGTAGAATTAACTTAAGCCAAGTTATAAAAACAGCATTAGTCATAATAAGAATGCATACAAAGAATATATATATATATATACACACACACACACACACACATACATATAAATGAATAGGTAAGAATCACATTGTAAGAAATGCAGTCACCTACATGAGTAGTTTGGGGATGGGTCCAGGATGGGAGAGAGAATTGGGGATTTTGCCCCAAAAGTACAGAGATGGAATTTTTTTTTTGTTTATTTTTTTATGTACACCATTTCACAGATCACTGTAACATCTTATAGATGCACAACTCACTTCACCAGATACTGTATATATATTTGTAGCTAAAAAGAAATAATCTTTTTATAATTTATGTTTCATAGAAGCAAAACAGTGAATTAAAATCTGTTTTTTTCAGAAATTTTGCATGCATGTGGTTTTTAGTTTTCATGAGGGAACTTGTCAGTTTTGTTTAAAGAACCTTTTATAAATTAAGCTACTTGATATTGATACTCAACTTTGGCATAATTTTCAAAACCAAATTCCTAAAGTATGCTTGTATGTTTTATCTACAAAGCCCTGCATTTGTACATGTAAATCAGTTAGAGTGCTAACTCTAGTTTGTGTGTGCAGAAGTATCTGTATGTGCATATTATCTACATGTGCAAAACTTGTGGGCGTCATTTTGGATACCAGCTTCAAGGCTGGTAGAAAAAGTGAGTTCTTTGGTAACCAAAATAATACTTGTACATTCCTACAGATGTTAGTCAATTACCATGTAGTGAAGTGGATAGTCTGCTTCAGAATTTAAAAAGAATAGGTTCAAATTCTTCTAAGGTTGTATTTTTACTAAAGCTATGATTAACTTTTATTCTATCAGTATGATTCTACATTAGAAAATTGGTATTATATATATATATATAATAATATGATCCAAAACATTTCACATGTAAAATAATCCAAGATATTAAAAAACAATATTTTAGCCATATAAAGTTACAGTATCTTTAAGATCTGCCTCTTGACACAAGGATTAGCTATATAAGAGGTCAGATTAATGAAGGCACCATTAGGACTAAGGCCCGCCTGCAATAGGATCCACACTTTATATACCTGTATCTGCACATGCGTGTTTTATATTGCTTTGTAGGTAACTCAAGAAAACTCAGAAAACAAAAAACAAACTTTAACCTACGCTTCCTCCCTTGGCTTGGATGTCCCTAAGGTATCCATCTAGGCCTTCCTATGTCCTAATTCCTTTTGCTCAAAGAGATCATTCCTACAAGGCCAGGTGGAGTTGAGAAGCTGTATCCGTCACAGTCATTTAGCACTGAACTTCAGATGCTTTATTTAGGATTCTAACAGGGTGGGTCAACAAAAGAGGCCTGCCACCCAACATAAACAGGCTCTGCAGTGTTTAGAAGAGATGGAAAGATTGGTAGGTTTTCACCAGTTTGTCATCACCAGCAATGAAATCCTGCAGTAATTTACACTGCTTCCTCTACCCTATTGACTTCTTTTTCATTCAGGGTATTCCACAAGTCACTGCCAATTAGGGGAGAGCTTTGCAGCATAGCTACTGTAAGAGCCATGCTGTCCAGGAGAGATAAGGAAATGTGGGAGGCAGTGCAAGGCAGGAGGCCACCACATGAATCCTTTGAAATTTGCAATATCTGGGAGACATCCACAAGTTTAATTGGTGGAACTCACAGCCATGTCAATTGGGGTAGAGTGAAATGACATGCTCCTGCATATTCCCCTTCCCCCCATACTCCAGTGTAAAGTTATCTGGTTTGGGATGCTATGGCTGTGTATTGCTCAGGGGACATTAAAGGTAGTGAGATTGTGAAGCCTGTGGTCTCAGGTATTATTTCTCAATTAAGGTGATAGTTCTATCCAAGGACAATATTTATACAGCTCTTACTCAAGAATTTAGTCATTAAACATTTGTTGTTGTCTTTTCTTTTTTTGAAGTGATGTAACTCTGCCCTGGATACTTTTCTGAAATAGGTCAAGCTGCGTTGGCCAGTTGATTTGTTGAATGTACATTGCATTTGTGCATGTGCACAAGTCTAATTTCCTGACTTCTATGGTTTTTGTTTCATGATTTTTCCAGTATCTATTTAAAAAACTATTTAGGTCACATGGTGCTATTTTAAAGATTAGAAATGCCCCAGTGCATCTTATAATAATTAAAATGTTTGTCTGATGATGGGCAACATTGAAATTAATATTTTTAAATCCTTTCAACTCCTTCAACTATTTATTTCAGTACTTTGTATATCAACCTTGTGATTGGCAAATGCATACTTCTGAGGTTATAAATATTGCATATGTATTTACTTAGCTGTAAATAGATCATTAATCTTCACTTCTTAGGGGATGACTTCTCGCTCCAGATTTTATGACATCATCCCCCAACTAACTAGTGAAGATAAATTTCATATCAAAACCTAAACTGCAATGTCTAAGGAATACTCAGACTACACTGAGGATAATGAAATTACCTTCCTGAGATATGGGTGACCTTAATACTTATAAGTGGCTTTGCTGTCAAGAAATAATTAGGTTACATATATCATCATAGGAAAAGTCTGTATCCTCAGAGTTATTGCATATGTGGTGTACACATGTTTAATACCGTTTTCTTTAAATTTATTTAATATGTTTAGCTATTATTGTGACTAATCTCTTTATGTGCTAAGCTGTGCTGAACTGGCTAGATAGAGACTTTCTTTCCTAACAGTGAGTGAGAAGACCAAGGACATAAAAATACACCCATCCATCAGTGCCAAAACCACCGATTCCTTCACTGAGAACAATTTAATCATCATAAAAAAATTCTAATCTCCCTTTCTGCCTGTCATTATTTCACATGCAGAATATTGCTTGCATTAAATGTAAATGTCAGTGGTCAAGGCAGTGGGCTGGGAAGCGGGCTTCAATTCCAAACTTTACCACAGAATCCTGTGATTTGGGGCAAATTACTTAATCTGTCTGGATTCAGCTCCCAGTCTATAAAAAGGAGTTAATACTTTACACAAGGTTGTGATGAACTAATTAATGTTTGAGGGGTAGCTAGATACTATGATGATGGGAAACATATAAAGTACTATGTATATTGATAAATTCACAGTACCAGTAACATTGTCCTTTTCTGTGAACTATAGCCATTTGCCATTTTTATTTTGTCTTAACAAGGATAAGGATGGTGATTGTCATATGGTCTCAGTCAATATCAAAGTACTGAAATCATGATCCAGTTTTGCAATCATTATTCACAATGAGTAGCACTATGCATGTAGTCATAGATTTAAATGGGATTATTCACAAGTGAGCACTACTCAGAGTGAGTAATGGTTGCAGAACCAGAACCTAAACTTGTAATCAGTATTGTCTCTAAGACTGACAGAGGTTCCTGCTGAGGCCTCATCAGAATAACTGATGTATCTCAGGGTAAATTCAAATATTGTATTCCAGGGAATTTCTGACATAGATTCAGGCAACTAAAAAGTCTAGTTTCCCTGGGCTACTTCCTACGATCCCCTTGCTGGGTACCTGCACTCTACAGGCATCCTCCATCTTCTTGGGATATGCAGCAAGCAGTAGACTTGGTAGCTGTTCACTTGGGTCAGTCTCCTCCAGGGCCAGGGAGTGATGCAGCACGGGTTCAGCTCTGGGGAGCTGCAGCAGCCTGGAGACATCTGCTCCTTTCCCTGGCTCAGACTGAACTGGGTTAGAGGTTAGAGACTCAGCCTTTTATACTTCCTGTCCCACCCATTGGCTTCTGGTGGGAGGGGCAAGCCTGGCCTGGCTTCACCCACCAGAGATCACAGAGTGACTCCTCCCCCCTCAAGCTCAGTGGGAGGCCACTCTGCCTCACTACGTGGTCCTTTGTAGGCCCCCTTGCAATTCCTGACATCAGGAGTGGGAGGCACAGCACAGAATCTCAGCCTATGTCTTTCAGAGGCCTGGAACCTGTATGTGTTGATACTCCCCTCTTGGCTCGAATTTGGCAAGCAAATGTTTAATCAAGAAGCCCGTTCTTAAAATATGTGATCAAAAAGCTGGTGGTAACCATCAACTTAATTTTATTTGATCTATTGTGTGTATTATTAGTTCTATTAGACTGTGGAATAGTGTTCAAATGAAAGTAAGGTTGTGAGTACTGGCACTTGAAACTTAAAACAGGACTGGACAAAAAGAAAAACTGTATACTATCGGGAACAATCTTGCATTGGTAGCAGCATGAACAAGATTATTATTATTTCTAGTGCAGCACCTAAAGAACCAATCAAGGCCCCATTGTGCAAGCAACATAGATGGTCTTTGCTCTAGAGAACTCAATCTAAGAACCTAGTTCCATGTTTAATTTCTGTGGGCTTTATGCTCCCCTATGTAGTAAAAAGGTTCAGAAAGGGCTGAGATTCACAAAAATATACTACAAAAATAGCTGAATAGGTTAATACATAAAATGCTATCTAGTCATGAAGAAAAAAATGTTTATTGCCAGAAACACTTACTGAAGAGATGCAAAAAATGGGGATGAAATATTCGAGAAAATGGAGAACCCTGCACTATTACAAATATGGCAGCATCTGCGGGAGTGGCTACAATGAATGGAAGTGTTCAGCTAATTGTTTCCAAGTTCTTTGCAGTCTGAGATAGCACCCGCTCATCTTCAGCATTTGCAAATGGTCAAAGTATGCTGAAATACCGTATATAAATGTTCATAAGCCAAATTTTTTTGGTAAAAAAGTGAAGCATCAAAGAGCGGGGGTCAGCTTATCATTTTAAACTCTATGGAATTATTGAATTGAATATCTAATACATTGTCGTTTTGTTTACCTGGAGCGTTCGCAGGCACGGAGCACCTCAGCTCCCAGTGGCTGTGGTTCGCCGTTCCCAGCTAATGGGAGCTGCGGAAAGTGGTGGGCAGCATGTCCCTCGGCTCGCGCTGCATCCTACAGCTCCTATTGGCTGGGAACAGCAAACCGCAGCAACTTTGAGCTGAGGGGCTCTGTGCCTGCGAACGCTCCAGGTAAACAAAACGTCCAGGCCCGCTCGTGGCTTACCCTGATGGGCCGGGAGCCAAAGTTTGCCAACCCCTGAAATATAGAGTCAGCTTATGAAAGGGTTATACAGTTTTTGCTGTTTTTACCTATCCATCTTGGGGGGGTCGGCTTATAAACGAACGGGCTAATAAACAAGTATATACAGTATCTATTGAAAAGGTTGTATTGTGCGGATGTTTGTTAACAACATGTTAATGCTGCTTAGAGTTGTTCTGATTTATTCTGTTTTCTGAATTGCTTCCCTTTCAACTTTCTGTATTAATGTACATTGTTTTTCCAGGTAGTATATATTGTATTGGGGTTTTGCCCTGACTTCTCTCACATTTCCTTAGGCCACACCTCCTTGCTGGAATTTGCAGCTCTTATGGAACCATTTCTTTGATGTTACAGCTTAGTAAAGCACCAGGTAGGCAGCAAGACTTGTGGGTTAGAATTTTGAGACAGCTTTTGCAGCAAGTTGCTGCATTTTTAACACACGAACCACAGGAGCATACAGGCCAGTAAGTCCAAACAGCCAGAGAAAGACAGATGGAAAACATTATTGCGGCTGGCTTCTGGTATTTAAAAAAAAAAGTTCTAACTTAAAACCCGTTCATTTTTAAAAATTAT
This sequence comes from Malaclemys terrapin pileata, assembly GCF_027887155.1. Taxonomy (NCBI): domain Eukaryota; kingdom Metazoa; phylum Chordata; order Testudines; family Emydidae; genus Malaclemys; species Malaclemys terrapin. The sequence continues at coordinate 104,190,548 of NC_071508.1, forward strand.
ATTTTGCAGGCTGTTAGTCTGCAACTTGGAAAAGCTTTTTGTATTTTCTTTGAAATATATAAGATGGCAGTTCTTTAAGTTTAAAAGGCAGCTTTTGCATATATATTCAACCCTCTTTTAATAGAATTTTTCATTAGATATTGTGTGTAGAATATATACTATGCTCCAAACTGCATTTCAGTGGCATTTTGTGTTAACATTTATTGAACCCAAGTTTATTAACCCAAACTTTGGCCGTCTAAGGTCCACAGACATCTCATCAAGAGCCTAACAGTATATCTATACTACAGCTGGGAGCGTGCCTCCTAGCCCATGTAGACAGGCTCATGCTAGCTCCACGCGATCGGCCGAACCTACCGCGTCAGCAGGTAAATAAACTGGCCCGGCCTGCTAGGGTGCTTACCCTGGCGAGCCGCATGCCAAACGTTGCCGACCCCTGCTTTAGACATTTGCATGGTGTATATGGGGCCAATTTCTAGCACTAAACTTCCACTTCAACAGATGTATATTGAAACTAAAAAGTAAGGTAAATATGTGAACATGCTTTGTCAACTGCACAAACATTCCTGTGGATTAATCCACAAGAGTAATCTTCATATGTGCACACTTTAAAAGATACCATTTGGGAACCACTATGGTAGTGTGGGTCCCAACCCAGCAGTGGGTAACAGGAAGGTTCTAGATGGATTGCAATGGCCAGGACCAGATTAATCCATCTCTGGGCCCTGGCCTTTGCAAACATACACTCCTCCTGGCTCATTGCAGAGTTGAGACCCTTGCAGGGGAGGGCAAAGAGGATGGAGTAGGGTTATTAAAGCATGGTCACCCTGCAGTGGTGGCTGCTGTCCCACAGGTCTGGGCCCAGCTCCCAATTCCGGCATTGCGAACTGGCGCACAGGGGCTCAGCATCATGTCGCAATGCCACTCACTTTGGTTCAGCTGCCCCTCTGTCATGATGGAGGGTGGCTGGACCTGACCTGAATGGGACTTCAACCCCATGCACCAAGTCACAATGCTTAGAGCAGGGAGCGGGGCCCAGCCGTGCAGGACAGGAGCCCCCACTGTGCGGTGAGTGCAGGGCAGACTTGCTATCCAACCACTCCCACCAGGGCCAGGGCAGGATTAGGGTTGTGATAGTCGGGGCAGACTGGTGCATATATGTAATGGCAAATCATAAAAACAGACAAAATGCAGTTGGGTAGGTTGTCTTCGTAAAATGTTCGGGAAGCACTGCACTACCAGATCACAAGGCCAATGAGGTGAAAGATGGCTACACCCCATCACTTAGGCCCCTCTACTCGATATCTACAATCATAGAGTAACATTTTTGTAGGTTTGGAGAAGTCCAGGATCAGGAGAACAATCTGTTCTGTGCTTTCCTGTGACCCAAGGTTGTTCCTGCAGACACATAGGCACAATTACTAGCCAGAATTCGACCCTTGAAACCCATTATACACACTGGAGAGGAAAATGCTGCCCTACATTTACAGTTTCTAATAGAATTAAAATCCTTTAACATTCATATGCTGATTTCTGCTGGTGTGTTGTGAACAAAAAGGATAGCACCTATGTATATGGTTAATGCTTTTAAGAGAGAATACCCTGAAGTAAGTAATATTTACTGAGCGTTTACAAGGAAATTTGGTTGGAGAGAAGGCACACCATATCGGTTAACTGCATGAATACTAAACTCAGACTAATTCTACACCATGCTCACAGATTTAACACAGATATTAACATATTAATTCTCACACTAAGTTATGTTATCCCATTAGAAGTCTCTTCCTTACTACTAAAATGATACTTGCCCTTACAGCAAGAATCTGAAAATATCTAGGTTGCTATCTTTGGTGTTATTGCACAGTAGAAGAATCTTGGTTGGGCTTCTGTTTGGTCAGCACTTTCATACAATAGTGAGTTCAAATTAAAAACACCAACAGTATTAGGAAAGACAATAGGCTTGATTTTCTTCTTGCTTACATCAGTTGTACACTGACATCAGACCCAGTGAATACAAAATTCAACACCAACTACATGCTTCTTCAAAAGTGTTTCATAATTCCATGTATCTTTTTTTTGTTTTCTTCAGAAATACAGTTCCTGCTTACCTGCCTCCTGTAACAAAGAGACTATTTCTGAGCCAAACAGAAAAATGATAAAGTTTTTTCTCATGGTGAACAAACAAGGTCAAACAAGACTCTCCAGGTATTATGAACATGTGGAAATTCATAAGCGGACAATGCTGGAAGCTGAAGTAATCAAAAATTGCCTTTCCCGTTCAAAAGAGCAAGTAAGTTTTTTTTTTCTTCTGAGCTAGCCATTTTATTTGAAATGGAACCAAGGAAAGAATATTACACAGTGAACTACATTCAAGATTAGAATGTTTTGTGTTAGGTTTTGCTGCCAAAGTACTTCTTGACATGAAAATTCATATATAAATCTATTTTCTTTTTCTCTATAGTTGGTTTATTATAAATGTAGTGCAAGAATCAGGTTCTCTCAAGAAAATCCATTTTTTCCCCAAACATACTATAGAAATTGACATATGCATGCTGTTGCTAACTAATAGAAACAGAACTTGCACTTCTCTTTAATGCTAACATTGCTCTGTATTTCTGTATTCCTGAAATTGCCGATATTTTGTCCATGCAGCCTTCCTCAAGGTCAGATGGCTAAAATAATGGTGTGGCTTTGTGCCATATTCTAGATGAATTACTACTAAGGAATTCTGTCCTAATTTGGTATATGGTTTCCAAGTTATCCAACTCCAGAGCTGATTAGTAAAAACACAATTGTTTTCTTATAGAACTTGAATGACTTTTGGGGATTTTTTTTTAATATTTTCCATTTTACCTGATACAAAAGTCCCCTTTTTTACATAGATATTGGAGAATTCTAGACATATGATACATGAAATGAAGTTTAGAGGGCTCATCAACTCATGTATGAGCCAATATTCCTAACCATGTATCAATACATGATAATGACACAGGTACTTGTGCCTTTGTTAGCTATGTATTGGATTATTCCTATACATTTTATATTCTGCACATGGAGAACATTTAAAGACTTCAACTAGTGTAGAATCTGCCTGCCTGCTCAGCTCAGTGGTGCTTCTCTCAGGGAGATCCTTGCACATGTTCTCTGCAGCCTGCACTGGCTCTCTATTGTTTTTGGGTGCAAGTCAAGGTGTTAGTTCTGATGTGTAAAGCACTAAATAGCCTGGATGGAATCCTGGCCCTATTAAAGCAATGGGAGTTTTGCCATTGACTTCGATAGAGCTCAGATTTCACTCATTTAAGCCCTGGTTACCTCACAGTCCATGTCTCTCATCATATGATATTGCAGTTAACTGAGACCAGCTGAAGTTCTTTGACCTACAAGCACCCCTAGTTAAACTGGGAATGGGCTGCAGGCAGTGCCTTTCCAGAGACTGGTACTCAGCTCTGGAATTCACTTCCGTATTTGATCAAGTGTGTTGACTTTAGGGTGCTCTTCTCATTCCTCAACTTTTAAGGGAAGATGAGTTGAAAGAGCAAAGTTATTACACTTGACGATCTGGGAGAATGTTATTGTTGATTTTATTGGGACTAATTGCATAGAACAGTACTATTCAATGTGCATAAGATGGCAGAATATGGCTGTTTGGGGTTTGTGAATTTTCCTTTCCCACTGATGTTCTATTGCCTCAGAAGCAACATCTCACATGTTTTTAGGTATAATATACAATATTGAAAATAAGTGACACCCAGCTGGTGCCAAAGTGAACAAGATGGCATGTGTATTAGTTCTGAGACAGTAATAGAGAGTTATTTATTTCTCCTGTGTTAGGAGTTGTCTAACTTCTCTTCTGACAAAAAAAAGTTGTGTAAATAATTAACAACAGAAGAGCCATACATATCCATTGTATGTCATTATTCTATTTGTATCTATACTGAGACTAAAAGTAAGTGGTTATTGTATACAGCATAGTCTATTTTTTTTCAGGTTGGAAACCTGGTTTTCTGACAGAGGATTCCACATCTTCCTAGGGAGGCTGAAAATTCCAGGGCAAAGGAGAAGAGGAATATATTTTTCTCCCTTGCCTAGATATTTTCATCAGACCTAGCACATTGACCTATATATAATAGATAGAAATTATCACAGTTCTGCCAAGCAGTAGTGGATGCAGTAATGCTAGCCTAAGGATTCAAAAATCATGAGTCAGGCTCTTAAAATCATAAGATTGTTTGTTAAAATCTCATGATTTTGAAGACAAACTTTGGGTCTTATTTCCCTTTTGGTTTTTGAGCATTTGAGTTTCACATTTTCAGACTTCCGTCTGCAGCCACAAGGATTATAAACATATATTTTAATGTTTTTTAATGAAAGCTGGGATACTCACGTAATTACATGGCTCCAGGAGTTGGGGCTTTAAGAAAAACACCAAATATTTCAATACTCAATAAAATGGCAAGATTTGTCAATACTGCACAGATGTCAGGTTCTTGCAGTCAAGTTTCCCATTGGGGGAGAAATCAATTACATGGAATGTGGGTATATTTTTACTACAACTTGTTTATTTTACACTCTGCACACCAGTCCTAGAACAGAAGTGGCCTAACAGTACACAGGCAATCCCCTCTTTCCAGAATCTCAGCAAAGACACCATTGCCCAGTTCCCAGGAAGGAATTTTGCCTCAATAATGTACTCTAATTAGAGAGATTAAGGTTGAGAGCAAACTCTGCGGCTGTTTGCAACAGCTCCCCTAAAATAATCCGAAAACTAACAACAATACAGCATTTTTTTAAAAAGATTTAACAGTGCTCACATTTGAAGAAAAAAGATCTTGTGACACTGTGTGTAACAGCACCATCTGGTGACTCATGCCGTAACAATATAGATTATGAAATAGATGTTTGTTTTCTGTTTTCCCCCACAAGTCTAGAGATAGAAAGCAAGAAATGGAAACCCATTGCCCTAATATCATCTGTCTATCAATATCATAGATATAATATTCTACCTGACAATGATTTTCTCCCTGTCGTCTCTAAAATGTTTCTGTTTGGAGGAGTAAGGGAAGAGAAGAGGGATGCCCAACTGATCTGCTGTGTAATCTTGAGCAAATCATTTTACCTCTGTGTGGCTCAGATTTTTCATCTGTAAAGTGTGAATAAAACTCTCCTTGATGTAAAGTGCTTTGAGATCCACAGATGAAAAGCCCTATCTAATAACTTAATATTTTATTAATTTCCTTTACCTCCAGAGGGAGATTGTGGGGTGAAGACTGAGAAGCCCTTCGTACTTTGTGGAGCTGATTCTTCTCTCCTTTACACCATTGTAAGTCAGGAGTGACTTCATTAAAGTGAACAAGTTACACTCCTGAAACTTCTGTAAATGAGAGATGGGGCCCTATGTGTGTACACAACAGTATATTTAATAAGCACATTGTGTATAGTAACCAATTATGTCTAATGTGGCAGTTAATGTTTAACCATTTGCATTTTTATCTAGTGCTCTTTCATTGAATATAAGGATTTTAAGCTGGTGTACCGACAATATGCAGCCCTTTTCATAGTGGTTGGAATCAATGAAACAGAGGTAAGAGATTACATTTAATCTGTGAAAAATGTAAAAAATGTGGATTTAAATTAATCTTTGAATATGCCTCCGTAGGCGGTCATGGCCGTCCCTCCGCGTCCACCTCCGAGGGAGGCCATTCCTCCTCGCAGTCTGGTCTGCTAGAGGGAATTAGCAGTACTCAATGGGCCCTGGCCTTCAAGCGGGAAGGTTCTACAAACAGTCTGGGCTCTGGCCAGCAGTCAGGACAGAGCAAATACTAGGTTTGCGCCACAGCTCAGAGAGTTATAAGCTAGCCCTCAAGCTGGGTGTGGCAGTAAACAATCAGGGCTCTGGCCTGGAGTCAGGCAGAGGTATAGTTGTTCATACGCCCAGCCTTCAAGCAGGGCAGGACAGTAAACAGTCAGGGCTCTGGCCTGCAGTCAGGCAGAGCTGGAGCCCCAACCACCATCTAAGGGGCTCTAGCAAGGATGTCCAAGGAGCACAGGCCTCCTGGCCTAAGGAGGTGGTAGAGGGGATACAGGCCCACCCAACTCCACCACATCCCAGCCCAGGGCTCTAACAGTAGTTTACCTGGGCTGTTTCCTACTCTCCGCCTCAGGTGTACATGCATCCAGGGGTCATCCTCCGTCTCCCTGGGATATACCACCCCGGGTAGCGGTAGCAGCTCCTCAGTATCAGGAGTGACAGGGGTCTCAGGACGCTCATGCAGGCCCTGAGGGAAGCTCTGATTCTCCTCAGCATCCCAGCTCCCACAGCAGGGAAGACATCTGTTTCCCTCAACAGCTCCCCCCCTAATTGAGCTGCTGGGCTGGCCTTTTATACTTCCTCTTCCTGTCCCGCCTCTCTGCTTCCAACGTGCAGGGCATGGTCCTCCAGGCTCCACCCACCAGGCGGCTTGTGACGTTCCCTCCGCATCCGCCTCTGAGGGAGGCCACACCTCGTCACTACAGCCTCCTATTCCATCTTTTTCCCCAAGCAGTTTCACAATTTCTATTACAGAATTTCAAGGTGTCATTCTGAAAGCACCCTTATTTCTATCAAATAAAAAGTGGTGTGGTGGAAAAGAAAGAAGTAGTCTCTTTGGACTTCATACTACTTCAGCAGTCTGAACTGCTGTCACATGGAGTTTCCTAATGAGTGTGATACTAATACTATCTTGCAAACTGATACTTGATGGATGGAGTTGGGGTTTTTCAACAGATATCAGCATCATTACAGCCAAGCCAAATGCCAGGTCTAAAGTGCTGTCCCAACTGCTCATTGTGCTAGATGTCACTGGCCATGACAACTGGGTCCAGAGAAGCAAGCAGCTGCCATTCTGATAGGCTAGGCAGATGTACTGTTCTTGGTGAGAGAAAGAAGTGCTGTGACTGAAATTTACTATTATTTTAGGCTCTGATTCAGGAAAACAATTTAAGCATGTGCTTAAGTCCATTTCTGTTGAGGGCAACACTTAAGCACATGCTTACCTTTAATTTTCAGTGGGAATTAAGCACACGTTTAAGTGCTGGCCTGAATAACTTTGATTTCCCAAACCGGAAGCACAGTCAGTAAAACCAAGTAGGATACTTCCCAATCTGGCCCTAATTCTTGTAACTTGGTATTTTTCTTTCAATTCATCTTAAACAAAAAAACCCACAAGTTATAAGATTACGGCCAGATCTGAAAGTGCCTACTCAATTTTGTACTAAATTCTTACACAAGGAAAAAAACTCTCAGCAAAATTTCAGGATTTGGCTCCTTGAATAAAAACTGCATTGGCTCACAATAGGGTTTTTTGGTGGGCAGCTTGGGTTTTTTGTTGTTAGTTTTTGGGGTGTTTTTTTGGGGGGAGGGGCGGGGGGGAAGCAGGGGTCATTTGCCACTTGTGAGCAATTTTGGCCAATTCAAGATGTGGAATCTGGTCTCAAGGAAGTTCTGGTAGCCAGGCCTATAAACTCTCACAATGAGTGTGTCTACACAAGGATTATTTTGCTAAAATTTTCCCCCAAGTAGCACTAGTATAGACAGAACTCTAGGTGATATGTCACCTAACCCAGCTCAGTGCAGCCAATATGTCATAGCGCTTAAAACACCAGCAGCTGATGGTTCTTTTTGTAAACAGGCCCTCCCACTGGTTGAGCTGAATCAGTGTGAACAACAATAGTAAATTTTAGCAAAAGTTTCCCGGGGCAGAGAAGACCAACGTGATTGTGCACAGTAGAAGTAATGGAAATACTTATATTTTACTGTTGAGTGGGATAGCAAGGAGAAAGAGATGGCTCAGATCTTTTGCTGGCTACACTGCTAAGTTTAGTACCCATTTTTCAGTTCCACCAGTGTTAGCAATGGTGTCATTGCTAATGTACACCAGATTTGAGCATTTAGCACTGTTTTTTATTGTAAGAGTCTACACTTCGGTATTTTATGACATTATGCTGACAATGCCTGAGCCCACTCTACATTAGTATTCATACTGTTTCAGCAGTACTGGGTCTTTAAAATGAATACAAAAGCTTGTAACATAGTCATGCCCACATGCCAAGGAGGATAGTGGCTGCTCATTGCTGTAATGACTTCTTCTAGGTCAGCCATAGAGTTGGACTGGCGTACGCCTTAAGTAGGTTGTTCGGTTTTGATATAGTACATAATAATGGTCTGTGTACATTTCTACAGGTACTACTAAGAGAGCCTAAGCTTGCATACTTATTTGTGCTACTCACTAATTATTTTCTAATTGATTTCAAAGAAGCATGCAGCTCACGTTGAAATAAAATGTGAACGAATAGCATATCTTCTATCCATTCATTTAATATTTCACTTGCTTTCAAATTATATTTCAGAATGAGATGGCTGTATATGAACTAATTCATAATTTTGTGGAGGTTTTGGACAGATATTTCAGCAGAGTGGTGAGTGAGACATAGAATCCATTGCAAAACATTTCCTTTCTTTGAAAGCCTTTGTGGACAGATTGTTCAGAGACAACATAAATGAAAGAGGGGGTGGGAATCCTTGTTTATAATAATGTAAAATGTGGAGAGTTTTGGTGTGACTGTGACAACTGTAACAAGGCAGTATCAGGAAGTTTTTCATAGTTCTTTATTTTGTAACATACAATAATATAAGTATATATGGCTTATCAACTATTAGACATTGAATGCAAAAATATTTGTGCTAGGAAACAGTCTTTTTGTATGTTTATCCACCAAATGGTCCTTCAGGAATCTACATGCATCCCACTCTGAATGGCCCCATCTACACTAGCTTTTAAACTGGTCTTTTCTATATTAGATTTATTTTTCTTAAAATTGCCACCCACGGATAAGCTCCAATGGTGCTAGAAGTGAAGAAAGCACTAATGTACCCTCCCACTCAGAGCAGGGTTGGACAAAGCACTGATTGAAACACCAACTGCCAATCTATACTGGCATTCCCACTATTGCTACCATTGGTAGCAATGCAGCAGTGGGAATTTTTAAGAGAAAAGGTATTGCATAGATACAGTCAGAGTCTGGGAATCAAGTTCTGATGTGGTTCCACTTTGGCCACCCACTGTGATCATAGACTAAAACACATGTTGTTTTACATAGTTCTGACACTGGTCCTGTCCACACAGGATGGACAAATCATGTTAGAAACAAATTTAGATAAAGATGTATTTTAACAGTTTCAACATGGTTTTTTAATTTGGTTGGATATCCTACCCTTTCCCCAGCATAAGTGGCTCAAAGGCTCTGCGTAAGGGTGTGTCTACACTGGAAAAAAAGTGTTCTTAATATGGATTAGCTAAGGGTAGTAAAGACATGGCAACTCAGCTTTGAAGCTCACGTTCAGCCTGCCATATAGATTTGAACTTGAGCTTCTAAATAGAGTTAAAAGCTGAGTTGCCTTGTCTTCACTGCTATTTTAACCTGCTAACACAGGTTATTTTATTTTATTTTTTTTTTTATTGTAGACATACCCTAAAAGTTATCCTTCCTCTGGCAAAAGAGGGTGGGTGCAATTCCTTCTCGAGTCCATCGACTCCATGGTGTGCCATTGATAACTGTATATACTAAAGATCAGGTTTATAGCTTTGATTTCCCAATAATAATGCACACATTTTCTACAGCAGACTTTGGCCGGCAGAGTTGATCTTAAAGCTACTCCATGTATAAATTTGTTGACTCAGAAGATAACCTTGCCTGAATCTATCACCTTTACAATATGGGTCAAATGGTGTTAGGAGTAAAATTCCCAACTAACCATGCTCAGGCTAATAGAAGATTGGCCACTACAGTGTGCCCCAGTTCTCTAATGCATTGAGGTTGGAAACTCATTGCTACAATTGCAGTCACAACCTTAGCACTCATACCAGGAATGGAATTTGATTTCTCATGTGTAGCAGAATTTACTAGCATTTTCTTTGTCTAATTGCTCTAAGGCTGCTGCCAGCTTTTTCCTAAGTTTTAATGGTTTCAGCTGTGACTAAAAGTAGAGGCAGTATTAACATAGTAAAAGTCTGTCTGCCTTAGCACAAATATACTCTAGTACCCTTGTGAATCTACCAACTTTAACAGATGCTGCACATCCATTTCTTGTACGTGTATATAGGCTAAAAGCTGATAATTATTAGTAATTTACTGCTTGTATCATGCTACAGAACCTGCATTATTCAAAGCAGTTGGGCTTTAAAACTTGGAGAACTAAAAAGAGGGGTAGGTTAGAGAAATCACATACCATAGTTCTTTTTTTAATAACATAACACATAGAATAAATAGCAGGCCACTGAATAAGAGGCCTATAATTCCAGACAGAGGTTCTGGTGGAAACCACAGAGCCAAGGGAATAAATCTGTACTAAATTAATGTTGAGTATTTACATAATTCTAGTATCAGAGGGGTAGCTGTGTTAGTCTGTATCCACAAAAACAATGAGGAGTCCGGTAGCACCTTAAAAAGACTAACACATTTATTTGGGCATAAGCTTTTGTGGGTAAAAACCGCACTTCATCCATAAGCTTTCATGGGTAAAAAACCCAATTCTAGATCTGAAGAAGTGGGTTTTTTACCCACGAAAGCTTATGCCCAAATAAATCTGTTAGTCTTTAAGGTGCCAACAGACTCCTCGTTGTTTACATAATTCTAGCAGCACTCTAATTTCTGATGATGACAACACAAAGAGAAAAACAAAGAAAAAAGCAGTGGGAAAGAAAAGAACATCTGTCTTGCTCTAGAGGGACATTTTGTCATCTTTATATTTTTAGGTTTGCAAGTTTTAAACATTCTTGCATGTGCTATTTTTATCTCATGGAATTTCCATTCTTAAATTTAGCTATCAGACCTTATGCTTCTGTACCACAGAAAACATTCACAGAAACAGGAGCAGGTTTTCAAAGCTACCTATGGGATTTGACTCTGGGACTCCCCTTGATTTTGATGGTAGCTACACAAATATAACCAGGTGCACTGTTTGGAATCTGTGTCTCTTGGTGCCCAGTGACCTTTTTTTTTTAAAAAAAATCTTAAGTATAAACTGAATTGATCAGTCACCCAAAGTTTGATTTTTGTGATATACAAAAACTTTTTAAATGGGGATGTTGAACTCGTTCAGTGGAGTGGGCTGAATTATGGTTTTCTTTAGGGTCCATAAACCAGAGCTATAAGTTTCTGCCATATGATAGCCTCAATCCACAGCAACCCTTTCACTATGTCAGTGGACTTTTGCATAAAAATCAAGGGTAGAATATTGGACCCTGAACCAGGGATAAGGAAGCCCAGTGGCAACTTCATCTCTCTTCCGGGAAGTTCCACCCTTCTATGGCAGAATTTTAATCACTGAGAAAACAAGGAGGGAACAGATGACGCAGCAGAGCTCCATGCTTGGAACAGAGCATTTTGCTGGGACTCAGGAGCACAGCTGCATCCACAACCCTACGCTCAGTTATTGTCTCAGGCTCTTTTTCTTAAGACTCAGTAAGACAGCACTGCATAGTGTCATATGTTCAGAAAGTTTTATTGCTTGGCAACCATAATTCTTTGAAGTTTAATTTTTCAATAAAATTAAATTCTGAAGAATCTTAACTTGTCATGGAGGCTAGGATAATAGATCACAAGCACTCAGATCCCACATTAATGAGCATGATATAACTGAGCGTGGACCTGCACAAACCACCAAAGAAAATCAAGCTGTCCTGGAAGTTTATGTCTGTGCTCTGACAGACCTTTCCTTTTTCATCCAAAGGAGAAGTGGTATGTAATGCTTAATGACCAGGAGGTGAATGATACTTCACATTATCATCTGACTAAAACTAATACCCACCTATCTTTTTTCTTCCAGAGTGAATTAGATGTATCCTTTCCAGTATCATCATGAATCCATTTGTCATTTTCTGTATTCCTGTTCTTACTGCCTTGTAGTACTACTTGGCAGACATTCAAGATAAAGCAGTACCATGTTATGATTTAACAAATGAATACTGCAGTTAGGAGTCTCCCTCCCCACCAACAACCACCTTTAGCCCAGTGGTTTAGGTCACTCACCCAGGATGTGGAGACCAGGGATCAAATTCCCACTCTGCCTGATATAGGGCAGGGACTTGAATTTGGGGGGTTGAGAGTGTCAGTGGTGCCTAAATGGTAGACTTAAGCACCTAAAGTAGCAATTAGGTGCTTCAGTCCCCCTTGTGAATCTAACCTGTGGTTGAAAATGAATGGCCATGAAGGAAATTTATGTTGTACATCAGTTACTTAAAGGCAAATTGTCTATCGCCTAAGCACTCAAGCTGTGGTCTGCAGATCACTTGCTAGTGCTCCTGGGAGAGCTGGTTGCTCATAAGGTGCTGGCTCCTCCTCATTGCCAATTTAGACCACATGTACCCATTCCCCTACCTTCAAATCAGAGAAAACCCTCCGATACTTTAAATGGTGCCACCTTGTGAAGGAGAAAATATTCTCTTTGATATGTACATTTGCACCCACATCTTGATGCGCCAGAGTTCAAAGCCAGATGGCAAGCATATCTGCTTATTTCACTGTTGCTGCATGGTAAAATGATAGGGGGGCAGAGGGAAAGCAAGATAACTTATTGTACTTACCTCATTTTAGTATGTGTGCCATAAGTACTCATGAATAGGATTAGAAAGTGCTACTATTGCAAGGTAACTTTTACAAGGGATTAATTTATGTGCAGTTTTACTAATAGGGCGTATGCCAGGTACACGAAGAAGAAAGGAAGATAGTAGCTCCTCTGTAGGGGCAGGTCTCCAAGTCACACCCTGCATAGCCCCTAGAGACCAACCTGAATATGTATCTACATACTTGGAATGGCCTTTTCTTCAACATGCAGGCTAGCAGGGACAGCAAATTTGTATAATTTTTGGTGGTGCCCAGAACAGGCCCAAGTCCCAACCCCTCCCCCCTTCACACACATATCCCTGCCTAAGGCTATGGGAGGGAGCTTGGGGGGCAGGCTCTGGGTACGGGAGGGATGTGGGATTTCTGGGGGAGTTTAGGTGCTGGGTGCGGGCTCTGGGCTAGGACGGGGTGCAGGAGGGTTGTGGTGCTGGGTGCAGGCTCTGGGCTGGGACAGAGGGTGGGGGTGCGGGGCTGGGCCAGGGATGAGGAATTTGGGTTGCAGGAGGCAGGCTGCCCCAGGGCTGGGCCAAAGAGGAGAACTCCCCCCAGCCCTCTCCTTGCCGGCAGCAGTGAGCTCCGGGGGAGCCCTCCCCAGCACGACACTCACCCAAGACCCCCCAAGCTGCTGCTCAGGAGGTCCAGCCAGGATAAGCACCCCCTACTTAGAGTCCTCCCCCGGCAGGCGCAGCAGCTTCCTGAGCCTGCCCCCAGTGCCACTCCCTTGTTGCCAGCAGCAACCAGTGAGGGAGCGCAGCCATCCGCTGCCCAGGGCAGGCAGCGACGCTCAGGGGAGGGGGCAAGCCAAGGCAGCAGGTAGGGCTGAGGGACACTCTGGGGGAGCCGTGCGGGGGTAACAGGCGAGGCTGGGGGAGAGACCCAGCCCCAAACATTTGTGGAGCTGGGCCCCCAGGGCCCTGAATTTGCTGGAAGCCAGGAACCACGGGCCCGTACAACTCGCCACCCCTGCAGGCTAGGGTACATGGAGCTCAGCACATATACCGACCTATTATTTATTATGAGTGTTTCAGATCAGCACATTATGGCCCAGATCCCCAAAGGTATTTAGGCTCCTGACTTCCATTGAAATCAGAGAGCTTTATTTATATGTTCAAATTAACAAAATTTCCCCTTCGCCCCAGGTTTTTTAAGTCTTTGAATGCATAGCTGTAGTCTTACTAATACACGGCTTTTACACAGACCTTTATGTGCAATAGAGCAGGAACCTCACTGGAAGTGGCCCTTTAGTAAAGCCTAAGCTGGATTTAGATGTCAAAGTACACACCTTGCCCAGCCTTTCCCCACACTAGTTGATCTGGTAGATTTACGTTCTTCTACTCTCCACACACGATTCATCCATAGGTTGAATGCTTTACACCCTGTGGTGTGGGTTTCTTGCCAAGCAGGAGGGGGGCAGCTGGTGTAGAAGAACTAGGAAGATGATGGACAGATGTCCCCACAGTGGCCTGGGTATAATCAGAATGAAATGTCTAAGTGTGTACACAGAAGGATGTAACAGCAGAGAACCGGCATTGTGAGACTTGCAGGAAAGGAGAAAAGAGCCAAGATTGCTCATTGTCTAAAGCTGAATGTTTGCCAAGAGCAGCCTGAGAAAAGGAGGTGGGGAGAATTGCAAAGGAAGGTTGGAGACTTACCAGAATCAAGGTGTGCAATCTCTCTGGAATGGTAACTGCTAGCCAAATTCAGGCTACAGGTGAGATAGCTGCTGTCGGAATGAGGGCTGAGTAGCTGTGGAATGTTGCCAGGGAGGGGCTAGCATGTTACAGGTGGAAAGATGAGACACCACTTCACTCCCTATAACAAAAATGAGCCTCTAGCCATTAAGTATGTTTTAGGTTTTTAAAAATGATAACTTAAAAGGGAAAGTCAATGCCATTAATTTTGAAACAAGCTGAAATGCTCCTGAAACTTAAAAGTGGCATTCTTCTTTAATGATATGCTATCTGCGAGTGAACTGCTACAAGGCACCTGGGGTTTGGGAAACGGATGGGTAATTCTCTCAGGTGATATACAAACACTTTCAGAAATTCATCACTGACCTCACTCTTTTTCAGGGAGGGTAATCCAGGGAAACTGGTCTAGAGAGTGAGAGGTCTCCTTCCTGTACCTGGTTTCACTTGGGATATTTTTCCCCATTAAATTTTAGGATCTAGGATGTGTGTGTGTGCGTCTTGCTATTTTAGAAAGATTGGATGGGCTTTTCTCATGAGAGTTCTATCAGACAGGGTAAATGGCCTGGCTTTGGTACAAAGCTAAAATTAAAAAAGCTTGTAGTGGCATTTTAGGACTATTCATGAAAGCTCTGTAGATTAATATCTGAATTTAACAGGCCCTCCTTCCTACATGTACAGCATTGCATCACAGTAGTTATGGTGAATGGGAACTTAATGGCTAATTCTATTTTCCATAAATTGTCAAATTATTGTACTCATGCTGTAACTGTTTCCACACTAAAATATTCCTTACAAGATAGTGAGATGTGTTTGAAAAGTATAATATGAAGAGCCAACTACAACACCTGTAGCCTGCAAGCTGCATAGGCTAAATTAAATGCAGAGGCCCAGATTTTAAAGATGTGTAAGCGTTGCTCCACTCACACTGCAAGACCTAAGTTACTTAGGGCTGGTCTATTATTTCTTAGCATATGCGCAACGTGCCTCAGGTGGCACATGACCAGGATTCATCACCAAATTTTGTCTGCTTGGATCATTAGCTTCCCCGGAGTGGAACTGGTACTGACGGGGAGTGTGACGTGAATGCTGATCCATGATCTCCTGGTCTACACTGGACATAGGCATAGCTGTGGGGGTGTGAAAAAATTCACACCCCTGAGAGACGTCACTATGCCAATCTAATCCCCAGTGTAAGCAGTGCCAGGTAGACAGAAGAATTCTTCCATCGCCCTCGCTACTGCCTCTAGGGGAGGTGAATTAACTTCAGCGGCAGCAGAATTCTTCCAATCACTATTGAGTATCTACACTGAAGCACTACAGCTATGCTGCTGTAGCATTTTTAGTATAGACATACCCTAAGTAGCTTCGAAAACTTGGGCCTGAACGAGTACTCTGACAGTGGAGTTCCACTAGTGTGAATGCAGAGTAATAGAACAAAATCTGACCATCTGTCTTTCTGAGCTCATGCCATACTATCAAATAACATTCGTGGCAAGCAAGTTCCGGGAGGCAGTAGTGAAGGTGCAAAAAACCAAACAAACAAACCCCACCATCCCCAAACTGTTGAAAGATGTGTTTGCAAATTGGAACGTGAAGTTTCTTTCTGGCTCCACTGCAATAAACAGAATCCCCAACATACAGCCAAGAACTACAAGGAGTGAAGCTGAAACTGTGATTGATCTGTAGAGCAGAGGGAAAGACTGAAAAGCAGCAACAGGTGGGGACAAGGCAGAAGAGAGGTTTAACTTCTTCCCCTGTAGATTGTACTGAATCAGGGAGACAGCCATGATACCTAGTCATTTTTTATGTCAATTTCTATTTAATAGAATAGAGATAAATAGGAAAACCAGGACATGTTTTACTTAGCCCCACTTTTCCCACATCACATTTGTTCAATGAATACTAGTGGGTATAGAACATATTTTTGCTGGTATAAAACTTGTCATTTATTTGCCAAGGCCAAAGCAGTTAAGATACGTTAATGGAGGAGTTTCATATAGCGCAAAAGGACACACATTTGTATAGCTTCAGATTTTTGCCTTTCAGCTGCCTCATTTCACTAGGCAAATCTTGAAGGCGCTAAGTACATTTAAAATCATTTTTAAAATGAAACCTTTATTAAATTCTACTCCTTAACAAAGGAGTGTAAATTAATGAAATCACTCTTAGCTATCCTCTGTGTAAATTACAATAGACTAATAGCATATCAGCTTATAAAACTAGACAAGTTTGAAATTTGATTTTTCCATTACACCAAATAAGTGATGTTAGGGAGAGGGGAAAAAAAAACCAAAATGGTCAGCCTTGAAAATGCTGGTGTCAGTCAGACGTGAACAGACTAAGAATTATCTTGTTTAATGGAAATGCAGTGTACATAGATGTGCTTTTAGGGTCTATCTCCACTGCAGCTGAGAGCATGCCTCCCAGCCCGGGCAGCCCTCCTGCGCTAGTTCTACTAGCACACAAACTAGCCATGTTTATGTATTCAGATGGCTAGCCTGGGCCGCCACCCATACTGCAACATCCACACTGCAACCACTATGCTAACTCAAGAACAGCTAGTGTGGCTGTCTGCACTAGCTGGGAGGCACTCTCCCAGGGGCAATGTAGACATATACTTAGCATTATTCATAGTCACATTCATGTTTGTAGTATCTTACTGATTGCATTTTGTATCTATGGTAAGCAGAAACTATTCTTTCCGTAAAATCCATCAACTGGCAGTGAACTCAAACAAGCCTATACTAAAAACTTTGTCCAGATAGTAATTGTTCAAATTAAGTTACGCTGTCAGTCCCTCATCTTCTCTAATACAGAGAGACAACTGCAGTTATCCGTTCCCACTGACACTTCGACATGTGACTAACAATAAAAAGGTGAAAAACATTACGTCTGACATGGGTATTATTGCTACTAAAATAAATTTAACCTAATCTCAAGGTGCAAATTTACAAATTCCCACACTTGTAAGTTTTAATCAGAGAAGAGGGTTGAGAACATGAAATGCTTAAGACAAAGGCAGGTAAGATTTTTCTCTGAATGAGTCTTCACTGTTCAATACTTGTAAATAAAAATTACTTAACTTCAAATGTTCCTAGATAATGTTCAACTTGGATAGAGTGCACATAATTTTGGATGAAATGGTGTTAAATGGCTGCATCGTGGAAACCAACAAGAATAGAATTCTTGCACCTCTATTTGTTCTTGACAAAATGGCAGAAAGTTAGAAAGAAACAAGCCTATTGAGGAACGTATTTTACAAAGGAATGTATTCTGAAAACCCCACAACATCTCTACAGCTATTTTCTGAGACTTCCTAAGGTGAAATCTTGCAGTATTTTCAACTTGCTGGAACATACTGAAGCAAAGAAATCTAATGCATATTCCCCTCTTTCTTTCTCCTCCAACCCCTGAACAAAATATGCCATGTCAACGTAAAGGTAAAAATTGGGAGGGGGAGGGACCAACAGGAACTTTTTCAAAGAGGCAAATGTCAGTTGACACAGCACTTGTCTTTCTAAAAAGTAACCATTTTGTTTTAGTATTTGTAATTCTGTTAGGGGAAAAATATTCATGAAGCCTTGTATGTCTGTGGCTATACATTACAGCTGTGCTGCTGTAGCGCTTGTAATGTAGCTACGCTGTTGTACTGTAGACATTTACTACAGCAACGGAAAGGGTTTTTCAGCTGCAGTAGTAAATCCACCTACTTGAGAGGTGGGACCTAGTTGTGTCTACACTGAAGTTTAGACTTAACTATATTGCACAGAGTATGATATTTTTCACAGCCCTGAGTGATGTAGCTAGAGCAACTTAAGTTTTAGGTATGAACCAGGCCTCACCTCATTCATTCAAAAAAAAAAAAAAAAAAAAAAAAAGGCTATAGGGATGGAGAAGATGAGTTAGAAAATATTAGTATAATTCCAAGTTGTTTCAGTTCTTGCTTTAATACTTTATACCATATTATCATTCAAATCTGTTTTCATAAGTATGTATCTTAAGCTCTTTAACTTCTGTACCGATATAAGCAATCTTCTACTAGGTCCAGTCTTCACAAGGACAGGTTTATCCTATATGCTTTTGTATAGAACCGAGTGTAAAGTTTGTGTTCACTCAAATACTACAGTGATGGCTGTAATAAAGGTTACTGAATACTATGGAAATTGTAACTAAACGATTTGGACACTTAATTCTGTTATGTTAATAAAAGGTTAATTGTTCTTTATCATACTCAAAAGGAAGTTGCTACTTTAGTAGTTTAATTTTCTTAGTGTAATGTTTTAGTATTTTGCTTATAAACTTGAAAATAAAGGTTCTCCTTTTCACATCAGTTTCTTGTTTGTAATATCCGTATTCTTTCACAACTGCCAGCTGGGGGAGCCCACAAAATTGTTAGTAATGGGATCACAATCACCACAGCTTTTCTTCCCCCAACCCTCAGCATACCATTAGGTGTTTTTCGCCGTATATTCACTGCTTGTCCAAGTCTTGAGTAAAATCTACAGAAGAGGTGCCTCGGATCTGTAAGTTTCCTAATACCGACCAAATGTACCCAAACTAATCTAAAAATCTTTAGGAGCAGCAGAAGAGAGCTCAATGACTGGTCTTTAAGTGAAATACTGTGACATGGACAACTGTCTGTCATCTTTCACAAAAGTCACTAAAGAACTCAATTGGTAATTACTTTCATTTTCTAATCACCTGCTACCGTAAACTAGGTTCAGACTGGTATTGAGAGGTGAAAACCTCCATATTTAAACTATCCATCTTCATTCCCTTTTAGACTATCATATTTAAGGTAGGTCCCATTGGTTCTTACACCAGACATCCATTTGGTTATGGTAAAAGTACAATCAGCTGCATAAAATTTTCATTCTAGCACCCTCTCTGTCAGGCAGTCTGACCCTAACTTACTTACTCCTGTCTCCATGCCACTGATTTTTGCCCTGGACTTGGTGAAAGGAGCTTCCAGGAGGCCTGCTGAACTGCCTCAGTACACCAGTGGGGCCTGCTCAACCATCTTGGCATGGAAGTTGCCCACACGCCAGCTGGGAGCTGGGTTCCTGTGGTCTGTGGTCTACTGTCTGGCTGCCATTTCTGAGAGGAAAGGAGGGGGAAGGAGAGGGGTTGTTCTTCAAACCCTCCTTAAAAAAATTGTCTTGGACTTGACTGCAGAACTGGAATTAATTTGCAAACTGGACACCATCAGATTAGGTCTGAATAAAGACTGGAAGTGGTTGGGTCATTACAAAACCTAAACCTAATTTCCCCAATACTAATTTCCCCCTACTGTTACTCACACCTTCTTGTGAACTGTCTGAAATGGGCCACTCTCATTACCACTTCAAAAGTTATTTTTCCTCCATTGGTATCCTGCTGTTAAGTGAATGTCTCATTAGACTGACCTCACACTTGGTAATAAATTTGTTAGTCTCCTCGTTAATTTTGAGGAAGAAGCCCTCTAAACCAATGAGGAAACAGTAAAAACAAAAACAAAAAACCTCTTAAAAATCCTGTGATAGCTCTTCTCCAAAAGGGAGTCCTAGAGTCTGCATGTGTGCTGGTTGGAGGCCTAGAATTCTGGGGGGGGTTCTTTTTGAAAGGCAATCCCAATCCCAGGCTCAGAGCACAGATCTGGTCTGTTTGCAGTTGTCCTGGAGATGGGAAACAGCCCATGCTGAAGACTGCTACATGGAGGGGACTGAGAAATATGCATTTTTGTTCTAAGCTATTGATTGTTTCAAGACACTTCTGGTAAAAGTGTAGTAACATCTTATTTACTTCATCTTTATAAGCAGTCACTGACCACAACAAAAAAATTATAATACATGGTTCAATCAAGACAGCCATTGCTCCCTCAAAAAAACTTTAATCAATTGCATGTTGTGGGGTGCAGTCATTCACTCTGATACAATATGCAACTTAGTATCCTTCATATCATGTCTGAAAAACAGCTGTAGTGCTGCATAGTGTCTACGGTATCTGCCAAGCTAGTTCTCAGAAAGCTACACTGCAAAACTCTGAACGCCCTGACTTAGCCAACAGACAAGCTAATGAACAGGTCACTTATTTGCTCTTATACCCCAATTTCTATTTTTCTTAAACTTAGAAAAATAAGCCAAATTTCTTCAAAAGTTAATGCTTTCAGAACACTTACATTTGACCAATTCAAAATAAAGATATCTAGTCTATGTACTCATATTTGAGGAGTATGAGAGAAATAGTCAGAGGAGACACTTTTGTACGCTGCAAACATTTTAATGATTATTGTTGAGCATACACATTGGAAATTTTTTTAAATTTCAAACTGCAACAAGTTAAATAAATGTTTATAATATACAAGGAAAGTACAACCAAAAGTAAAACTTGCTCTAAGTGTGCCTTGCACCAGGAACCAGTGTTTTGTTTTGTTTTTTAATAGCTTTATTGTTGAGCTGCACTAACACACTTAAGGATTTGATCTTTATAGCAGGGCATTTAAGAAATCAAAATATATTCCCAGTTGAAAGGAAAAAAAAAATTGTGCATGA
Source organism: Malaclemys terrapin pileata (assembly GCF_027887155.1). Taxonomy (NCBI): domain Eukaryota; kingdom Metazoa; phylum Chordata; order Testudines; family Emydidae; genus Malaclemys; species Malaclemys terrapin. Next base: position 104,211,429 of record NC_071508.1, read on the forward strand.
TTATATGCAAAAAACAAACACTCCCCCCCCCCCCAAAAAAAAGAAAAAGAAAAAACAACACTAGAATACTCCAATAGTGCAGGCACCATTAAAAAGAAAGAAAGAAAAAGCTTGTGATGCCCATTAACTCTAAGATTTAAGGAAGCAAGTTTTTGACCAGTTAGTTTAAAGCCAGCAAAACAGGGATCAGTGATGGCAACTGTAGTGTACAAGGTATTAAATGACAAACTTTACACAAATACACTTAGAAATTGATGTCGGTGAACACTGAAAATCTGCTCTTTGGAACAGTCAAAGAGAACCATCTTAATTTCCAGTCGTGCAAGCCCCTGAAGCATCACACAGTGTTCTGTGCCATTTACTTGCTGGCTGTGTAGTTACAGGGATTTGTTTTGTCATTAGCAGCTAACAAACTTTTTCCACGTATTCCTAAAGCCTCACAGGTGGAAAAAAGGTAAGTCTCATCAGAGCACAGCGTGGAGATCATATTTTCTGCACACAAACACAAGAGGCTTCACTAATATCATAAACAGTTTCTCATGTCCCATGTTGCACAGAGCAATTCAATTGAGATGAAAGCCTTTTTCCATAGTAGCAGCTAGCAGGCGCTCCCTCATAATCTCCTCAGAGGAATACTCAGGCAATTTAAGGTAATGCACACAGGTATTCACAGATGGATAACTTGCATCTGTAGCATCAACCTGAGAATAGGGAAGGATGAATATTATTTATGTACTGCTATAGTTTATTGTATTATACATATATGATAAAAATACATAAGTCCTTTCTCCTCTGTTGAATTTACAATCTACTTCATGCTAGAGTTGGCTGGGAATTTTTTCACAGATTTCTGCTGTTTTTGACAAATTCCAAATTGCCACAATTGAAACTTTTTGCAGAAACGTATCCATTTCAGTGTAACTCTCTTCGGAAAGGTTTCCCGGGTCCAGAAATGTGTAGTCAAACCCAGAGAGAGAGAGGAACCCACCCCAGAATACCAAATAGCCCAATGATTAGAGTACACATCTGGGATGTGGGAAATCCAGGTTCAAGTTCCTACTTTAAATCCGGCAAGAGCAAGGACTTGAACTTGAGTGTCCCACATATCGGGTGATTTCCTCACCCACTGGGCTACTGGATGTTCTGGGATGGTGCGCACGCTCGGTCTCTCTCTCAATTCTGATGAAAAATTTCAAAAGGTTTCAGTTTTGCCCCCAATGTAAAAAGGGAAAATATTTGAAATCTCTGAAAATTTTCACAAGATGGGAAAACTGCTTCCCACCCAGCTCTACTTCCTACATAAAACAGTGAGATGCCAAAGGATGGGTGTATCAATCAGAAAAAGGTTAGGAGAGATTGAAGTGTAATTAGTTTACATACACATTTCCTTAATTCCTTTTTATGAGAATATATATGAGAGTACAAGTCAGAGAAGAGCTGGAGTGGAGTTTGGCATTGAAAGGCTAACAGAAAATAGTGAGTGTTGATGTAAGGTTAACATTTATTTATGTGGCAGATGTAGTTTTTTGGTAAGCAAAAAGCTTAAAGTTGAGAGGTACCCTGAAGAGCCTATACCTTGCGCACAACAGTGAGCCGGGGGTGTAGGTTAGCCAGTCCTCCTGGTGGGAGTGTTGAACAGCCAGTAGTGAACTGGAGAAATGCTTTTCTTTCATCTGAAGACATACCACACAAAACTCTCACAAATCGAAGGAATCCAGGACTAAAAAAAAAAAAATTAAAAATATATGAACATCAACAAAATGTTTGTGATGAAGAAAATAGAATTTTGTAACTTGAGAAATTAAAACCAACGTCTTTACACAAACTTAAAGGGCAACTATTTGTTTAAAATATTCATACTGAATTAAGAAGATAGCATTTATACGAAAGAAAAAGATGAAAATTATATTTTTAAAAATTTCTTTGCCAGATGTTACATGGCAAAACCTACAGAGGGACATATCAATTCCCCATGTTAATTCTGGAGATGGAATTAACAGATCTCCATTTATTCCTTGTGTGTGAATTGGTAGCTAGGTAGAGTTCCAAGCCTGCTCTTAACAGAATCCACACATACTGGGCCTCGTCTCAGTTACACGAAGGGCCCTTTAAAATCATTTCACACCACCAGAGTGGTGCAAAGGGGCATTTGTGTAACTGAGAATTCAACCTTCAGTGTTCAAACATACCCACTTCCTGTGTTTTCACTTAATTGGTAACTCAAACAACTATTAAAACATAAGCCTCAGCCTAAAATTTCTCCCCCATGCTTTCCCTACAGACACCACTGTTTTAAACCCTGGTTCCCTACAAATAAAGAGACACTCCCACCTCCTTTATATCAATGATAGAGTTAATTAACTGCACTCTGACAATGCATTAGCAGTGCATCAGCCAGCATATGCTCATACTTGCAAACAGAATGGGTACACAGAAGACCCCTGCTACACAGCATCTTCAGTACTATAACACCAATACACCTAAGAAAAATTAATTTGTATTCTACTGCTCCAAAACCAACTGTGGGAGCTCACAAAACTGCACGGGTTCTTTCTAGCAGCCTTCCTTAATAGAAATAAAAATTTATTCCAGTATAATTCCCAAATAAACTACAATTTAAACATCATGTAAGTAAAAATAAAACCAAATTAATGTTATCTCTAAAAGTTTCTGTGGCAAGAAGTTAACATTGGGGTTCTATTAACCTACTCTTTTGAATGTCAATCTCATTTTTCTGTTTTTTCACCACCACCACCTCAAACTCCTCATCCAGAATTAAGACTATCGGAGAAATACAAAGGTTACATCCACTGCCATGTGTTTGTTCCACATGGTCTTCACGCTGATCAGCAGTCCCTCCAATTTAGAATCTTCATGTAAGGAATATATGGATGTTATCATTACACATATTTCTTAAGTGATGTTAAAACCAAGGTTAGACTAATAGGCACCTATCTCGTGTGTAGCCAAGTTTAGGTTCTGTGTAGTTGATGATATCCTCAGCTGCCCAAGACGGTGACTGATTTCCACAAAGAATCATCTGAACTTCCTCATGACTGAAGGAACTCAGCTTCTCCATTGGGAAGACTCGATTGAAACCATCTTAATTTATAAAGATACAAGTAAAAAAATCTAGTCACAAGAATGCATCCAAAATAATTTCAGCTTTTAAACATTTTAATCATTAAACTAGAACTAATATTTTTAAACTATGGTTCTTTAGCTAAGTCAAATGAAGAAATAGGATTACTATACTTAAAGCAAATGTTAGTAATGGCAGCAGCTTTACTAGTCAACACTATAGTCAGCCTGTCTGCATCAACTGTTTACTATGCCTTAACTCTCATTTTTATTTTTTAAAAATGAGTGTTTGGGTTAAATGGAGCAAATCATCTATTCTTTTAAACTAGTTGGTGCTTGGTTTAGAATTGGGATGTGTGTGTATATAACTATTTGATAGCAATAGCATGCACCACAATACTAAATGTCAGTGAGTTTAAAATGTGTTGGGGGGAGGGACAACTCAGTTGTTTGAGCATTGGCCTGCTAAACCCAGGGTTGTGAGTTCAATCCTTGAGGGGGGCCACTTAGGGATCTGAGGCAAAAATCAGTACTTGGTCCTGCTAGTGAAGGCAGAGGGCTGGACTCGATGACCCTTCGGGGTCCCTTCCAGCTCTATGAGATAGGTATATCTCCATAATTTATTTTCATTTTCTACACATATTAACGTTAGTAGTGGTGGTTAGGAACCAGAATTATTTTTCTACCATATGCAGTTTGTTTTTAAAACCATGGTTTTGCGTGACATTCTATACCACTGCATTAAATCAGAAGATCCTGAATGCCAACGTGTCCAGCTAAATTGTGAACATAATCTGCTATGGTTGTTACCTCTAAATGCATCCATCTGTTTCTGTATGCCAGTCTGCATGCAGAAGTCAAACATTAGCTCCACATACTCCTCTGCATTATCAATAGTTACCATCTATAAAGAAAATATACACGATATAAAAAAGAGTCAATGTTGCATTAAACATGATTGCTGAGATGGCATACTGTTAAAATCCCATAAGGGGGTTTGTTTTCTAACCTCATCTTCACCATTTGGCTTGAGATCCACAGCTGTAAAACCATATACTCTGGATGATGGGCAGAACTGGAAATTTAGACTGCAAAATAAGGACAGGTTTTAATAGATCATTCAAATCAGTGACTGCTTTTGCAGAAAATATTAGAGTTGTTATCTAAAAAAGGATAGCATCTCATCTTACTACTATGAAAACAGCTTGTGGATCATTTTATATAAGAATGTGAACGCTGACACCATATTAGAAAGCAATGCAATAGACTACATAATAAAAAATAGACTTTTTTCCAATGGATTTGTGTATTTACACATATAGTCCACTTCTTCCACTCTGCTTTGACAAGTGTCTAAAGTTTCGAACAGTTAAACATAAAATATCTTTATAATTAAATTTTGAAACCTTTTTTAGTAGGTCATCTTTTAGTTTAAAATCATACAACCAGGAACAAACATTCTCAATATTTCCAGGGATAATATCAGCGGTAGCATGAAGCCACTGAAGTTACTAGACATTTAGGCCTTGATCCTGCAACAGGCTCAGCATGGATGGACCCCTTTGTACTCATGCAACATCTCTGAAGTCAATGGGAATATGTGACAGTGCAGGGATCTGCATGTGTCACATCTGTGGCAGGACTGGAACCTTAATGGACTGATAATACAAATTCTACAGATCTCCAGACTCTTGTTTGTCACTGTTGTGGACTCTGCTTTCACACACAGAGCTGCCATGCTAATTTGTAATCATAGAGAACCAGTGTAAACCCAGTGGAGTCTGGGTTCCAAAAGAAAAAAATTAATATAAACAGCATATACTGGGTTTAAAGTTTTTAAACAACAACAAAACAACAACGGTATTACCAGTTCATGCCATGTAAAGGATGTTTCTAAAATACATCACAAATATGCTTGAGATGAAACAGAATATTTACTGTTTTATTTTCTTAGTAAAGGGCTTCACAAACTGTATCTGAACAAAGTTATGATTTCATCCAATAATGAAATGCAGCCTACTCTGAGGGTCCACATGGCAAACAATGCATGGTGCCCAGCAATCATTTAATATGGGAATGAAAAAACATTTTCAACCTGCCACTATGCAAGAATTTTAAGGATACAGAATGTAATTAACCAACCTGGGTTTTGCCAGAAAACTTGTGATAGCACCACTACTTTTAAATAAATATATCACTGGAGTCTTCAGAAATGAAACTGAAATTTGTATTTTATGAATGTACATATGGATATTAGTAATTCCACTAAGCAGAATTGTATGAATAAATGTATGTATAAATATAAAAATGAAATCTCTTACCCTAAATCCTCTATGCTAAGCGAAGGCCCGGAACCTGATGGGTTCTTCAGCATTAATTCCTGTAGTTTTGTGTTCTTTTCATCTTCTGAAAGACCTTTGTTACTTAAAATTTGACGTCTTTTAACTGCAAGGTCTTTAATATCTTTTAAAAATCTGGCTCTATGTGGGTTTACTAATTCAAAGTCCTCCCATGTTAAAATTCCATTAAACCAAGCAGGGGGTTTAGGTTTCGGTGGATCAAGGATAAATTCGGACTTGGAGTCTTCTTCAAAACTTCCTACTGACAGTGAATCATGTCCCTCTTCTGTAGAAGCCTCCGACTGACTTTCAGTGCAGTGCAAGTCTCTATCACCCCGAGACTCATAGATCAATTTACTCATATTACTTTTAATGTCACCCATACACATGAGTTTAAAGAAAGGTTTAGAAATGGGCAAATCCACCAGTCTGTTATCCTGAATGCATTTAGCCAAGAAAATTCCAAGGAAATGAAAGAGTTTGGTTATTCTTTCAAGTTCATCACTATCTTGTGGGAATGGTGCTGTGAAAAGTCCACACGATCTCTGTACATAGTATCCAGGGGGTTTTAATCCACCTCCAATATCAACCTGGATTTAAGGAAAAAAGGGGGAAAATGGTAGCTTTGTGCAAGATGAGTTTAAATATAGACACTGTGTTTATATTAGTCTATTATTTACCTTCTCAGAAGAAAAACATTTAATAAACATCCTTCAGTTTAACAAATGTGTAGAAGTGGTCTATTCAAATATAAAACACTTCCAAGTCCAATACAATTGTAGTTTTCATTTCAGTTCAAATGTAGATATAACACTCAATATTGTTGTTGTGGTATTTGTTAATATGCAGTAATCCAAATATATGTAGTAAAAGTAGAAGAGCAACCTGAATCCTACATTCACTCAGCTCAGATCATCAAACACACACACACACACCCTACATTAAAAGATAAAGTATGTAAGTCAAACACTCAATAATTAGAAAATGCCAGAATGGAGGGGCTAGAGCTTCTCATCAACAAAGCTGAGAATTTCTTAACATGGACAAAACAAATGTATTTTCCCTTAATCTTGTTCTCTGAAACAGCAGAGCCATTTTAGCTGAAATCTTCCAAAAAAATTTCAAACCAAGGTAGATCCCAGGCATAGAAAATTTCAGCCTATATGGTTAAAGTTTGGCATAGTTATTAGCAACAAAAAAAACCCAAAACAGTACTGTCATCATGTGAAGTGTCAGGCAACCTTGATAATAAGTGGTACTATACCAGGCTTGCCTATAATACATGGATTCAAGACTTTCAACAGCTGGTGAGAGTACCAGTGAGCTACTTTTATTACCATATAATATTTGTTTTCCTCTGAACAACCACAAGTAAAAATGATCCATACCTGACGTGATTCATCATCTGGAAAATCGTCATCACAAAGCCAAGTTCCCAGTTCTGTCCTCTGGAATTCTGCTGCCACCAGTGCATAGAACTCCAATGTAGGCCCCAGGCCTGTTCCTTCTTCTCCTAAAAATTCCACCTGAAATACACAATGAAAGTTAAGAATGAAAAGAAATATTAGAAAAAGAAAAGACTCAATGTTTGTCAGCTAATTATATCACTCAGCTGCCTTCCATAAAAGTGTTTTAAAACTACTCTGCTAAGGAGACATGTTTTACCTCTAGAACAGACTTTCGGTCCGCATGAATCTGCATGATATTTTCAGCCCATTCCATCAGGGATTCACCTCGTGGAACTTTCACTCTCTCGTGTTTGAGGCGTCCAACTCTGAATTCTCCTGGATCATCCCGTCGCACTGTACTTGTGGTCCTTGTCCGTTCAACAGTGGCCTCACGTCTGTTCTGTAGCCATACGATTGCTCTGGTAACAAAAAGAAATATAGATATTTCTTAAAATTGTGAGTTACTAACATATTTCTTTCATGGGAACCCTGATATAAGTGGATGTGCAAGACATGCTGTTAAGCCCTAAACGCTATGTTCTGTATTGATTTGTTACATTTCTAAATATTTTCAGAGGCACCTAGAATGTTTAGATACACACCTCTTGTTGTTTTATAAATTCAAATATGTAATAATTCATTTTGCATTAATATAATGCATCATCCTCAACTTCTGGTGTTAAATGAACAATATAGCAAAACACAACACTGATATATAATACCTGACCTGAGTGCATAAAAGACGGTTACTCACCATTGTAACTGTTGTTCTTCGAGATGTGTTGCTCATATCCATTCCATTAGGTGTGTGCGCGCCGCGTGCACGATCGTCGGAAGATTTTCTACCTTAGCAACACCGGCGGGTCGGCTGTGGAGCCCCCTAGAGTGGCGCCTTCATGGCGCTGAATATATACCCCAGCCGACCCGGCGCCCCCTCAGTTCCTTCTTGCCGGCTACTCCGACAGTGGGGACGGGGGGCGGGTTTGGAATGGATATGAGCAACACATCTCGAAGAACAACAGTTACAACGGTGAGTAACCGTCTTTTCTTCTTCGAGTGCTTGCTCATATCCATTCCATTAGGTGACTCCCAAGCCCAACTTAGGTGGTGGGGTCGGAGTGAGACATTGCTGTGTGCAAAACCGCTGATCCGAAAGCAGCATCGTCTCTGGACTGCTGCACTAGTGCATAGTGAGCTGTAAATGTGTGGACTGATGACCAAACCGCTGCTCTACAAATGTCCTGGATCGGAACTTGTGCCAGGAAAGCCGTCGAGGAAGCCTGGGCCCTCGTGGAGTGAGCGGTGAGGTGCGGTGCTGAGACCCCTGCCAGGTCATAGCAAGTCCGGATGCAAGACGTAATCCAGGAGGATAGGCGTTGTGAGGAGACCGGTGAGCCTTTCATTCGGTCGGCCACTGCAACGAAGAGTTGCGTCGTCTTTCTAAAGTGCTTTGTGCGGTCAATATAGAAGGCCAGGGCCCTTCGTACGTCCAGGGAATGCAAACGTTGATCCTGGCGAGTGGCATGTGGTTTGGGATGAAAGACCGGGAGAAAGATGTCCTGGTTGATATGAAAAGGAGAAACCACCTTAGGGAGAAAGGCAGGATGTGGACGAAGCTGCACTTTATCCTTATGGAAAACTGTATAAGGGGGCTCGGATGTAAGCGCCCTGAGTTCAGAAACGCGCCTTGCTGAGGTGATGGCTACAAGGAAGGCTGTCTTCCAGGATAGGTACAAAAGTGAACAGGTGGCCAGTGGCTCGAATGGAGGACCTGTGAGCTTGGAGAGAACCAGGTTGAGGTCCCACGTCTGAACGGGCTGACGTTGTTGTGGGTACATCCGGTCTAAGCCCTTGAGGAATCCAACGACCATCGGGTTAGAGAATACCGAGGACGCGAGTTCCCCTGGGTGAAAGGCCGATATAGCGGCCAGGTGAACTCTAATTGAAGATATCGCCAACCCCTGCTGTTTTAGGGAGAGGAGATATTCCAAAATGAGAGGAATGGGTGCCTGCAACGGGGACATGGCTCGTTGTTCGCACCAACAGGAGAACCGCTTCCACTTGGCCAGGTACGTGGTGCGTGTTGAGGGCTTCCTACTGCTCAGCAGAATCTGTTGGACAGAGTGCGAGCATTGCTGCTCTGCCTGGGTGAACCATGGAGCAGCCACGCCGTGAGGTGGAGTGATTGCAGGTCGGGGTGACGCAGCCGGCCGTGGTCCTGAGAGATGAGATCCGGACACAACGGAAGCGGGATCGGTGTCTGAACCGAGAGTTCCAACAGTGTGGTGTACCAATGTTGTCTCGGCCACGCTGGAGCGACCAGAATTACCTGTGCCTGGTCTCTGCGCAATTTGAGCAGTACCTTGTGGACCAGAGGAAACGGAGGGAAGGCATAAAACAGGTGGTCTTTCCAGGGAAGGAGAAACGCATCCGAGAGGGAGCCCGGAGCTCGACCTTGTAGGGAGCAGAACACGTGGCACTTCCTGTTGTCTCGAGATGCAAACAGGTCTATCTGGGGAAACCCCCACTTTTGGAAGATGGAATGTATGATGTCCGGACGGATAGACCACTCGTGCGTCTGGAAGGACCTGCTGAGTCGGTCCGCTAGAGTGTTCTGGACTCCAGGGAGGAACGATGCCGTGAGATGGATTGAGTGGGCGATGCAGAAGTCCCACAGGCGAATGGCCTCTTGGCATAGAATTGACGAACGTGCTCCTCCTTGCTTGTTGATGTAAAACATGGCCGTGGTGTTGTCGATGAGAACTAACACACATCGGCCACGTAGGAGGTTGAGAAATGCCTGGCACGCCAGGCGCACCGCCATCAGTTCCCGAACATTGATGTGCAGGGCTAGCTGGGGTGCAGTCCACAGGCCCTGGGTATGGTGTTCGTTGAGATGGGCGCCCCAACCCAGAGATGAAGCGTCTGTGACCAGGTGCAGAGAGGGTTGTGGGGCGTGAAATGGCATCCCCTCGCAGACCACATTGTGATCTAGCCACCAGGTGAGGGAGGTCAGGACCGAGATCGGGACCGTGACCACCATGTTCAGGGTGTCCCGATGTGGTCGATATATTGACGACACCCAGGTCTGGAGTGGGCGAAGCCGAAGTCTGGCATGCCTGGTTACGTACGTGCAGGAAGCCATGTGACCCAGCAGGGTAAGGCACGACCTCACCGTGGTAGTTGGGAACGCCTGGAGCCCTTGAATGAGGCTCGTGATGGTGCCAAATCGGTTGTCTGGCAGGATGGCTTGTGCACGTCTGGAGTCTAGAACTGCGCCTATGAATTCTATTCTCTGGGTAGGTTCTAGAGTGGATTTGTCCTTGTTGAGTAGGATGCCCAACTCGTTGAATGTGTGCACTATTATGTGGACGTGAGCTTGAACTTGCTCCTTGGTGCGACCGCGTACCAGCCAGTCGTCTAGGTACGGGAACACCTGTATCCCTTGCCGACGAAGGTACGCTGCCACGACAGCCATACATTTCGTGAACACTCTTGGGGCCGAGGATAGGCCGAAGGGAAGGACTGCAAATTGGTAGTGCACCGCGTTTACCACGAATCGCAGGAAGCGTCTGTGAGGTGGGTAAATTGAGATGTGAAAGTATGCGTCTTTCATGTCGAGGGCGGCGAACCAGTCTCCAGGATCGAGGGAAGGGATAATGGCCCCCAAAGAGACCATGCGGAACTTCAACTTTACTACGAATTTGTTGAGTCCGCGCAAGTCCAAGATGGGCCGCAGACCTCCTTTGGACTTGGGGATCAGGAAGTAACGGGAATAAAATCCCCTGCCCCTTAACTCTATCGGAACCTCCTCTATGGCCCCCATGGCCAGGAGCGTAGAAACCTCCTGTATAAGAAGTTGCTCGTGAGAAGGGTCCCTGAAGAGGGACGGGGAAGGGGGGTGGGAGGGGGGGATAGAAGAAAACTGGATAGCGTATCCCCTCTCCACCGTGCGGAGGACCCAACAGTCCGAAGTTATAAGGGACCAAGCGCGGTGGAAGTGGGAGAGACGATCCTGAAAGGAGGGGGCTGGATCCTGGGGGATGACTGGGGCGCCGTCCTCGACCGCACCTTCAAAAGTTCTGTCTAGGACCTGAAGGTGGTCTTGGTGGCCCCTGGTTCTGACCGGGTTGAGGGCCAGCCCTTCTCCTACCACCTCGCCCTCGCCTCCGGGCCGAGTCTTGTCTCTGACGAGGCGGGGGGGGGGGGGGTAGAAGCGCTGAGGCTGCGGCCTAAATGGTCTGCGCTGAGGGCCCACAACATGCATCCCCAGGGAGCGCATGATTGTTCTCGAGTCCTTGAGGCTCTGCAGGCGAGAGTCCGTCTTGTCTGAGAACAATCCATGTCCCTCAAAGGGCAGATCCTGTAGGGTTTGCTGCAGCTCCGGAGGCAAACCCGAAACCTGAAGCCAGGAGATCCTGCGCATAGCGATACCCGAAGCCAGGGTCCTCGCAGCTGAGTCTGCTATGTCCAAGGAGGCCTGCAAGGAGGTCCGAGCCACCTTCTTGCCCTCCTCTACCATGGCTCCAAACTCTTCCCTGGACTCCTGGGGAATCAACTCCTTAAACTTCCCCATAGAGTTCCAGGAGTTAAAATTGTAGCGGCTCAGTAGCGCCTGTTGGTTCGCCGCTCTAAGTTGCAGCCCTCCGGCTGAGTAAAACCTTACGGCCAAACAAATCGAGCCGCTTAGCCTCTTTTGATTTAGGCGCTGCAGCCTGCTGGCCGTGGCGCTCTCGTGCGTTCACTGATTCCACCACCAGTGAACACGGTTGGGGGTGGGTATACAAGTACCCGTAGTCCTTAGATGGGACAAAGTATTTCCTTTCCACCCCTCTCGCTGTGGGTGGGATAGAGGCAGGAGTTTGCCATATCGTATCCGCATTCGTTTGAATCGTGCGGATCAGGGGTAACGCCACCCTCGATGGGGCATCCGCTCCAAGGATATTCACGATCGGGTCGTGCACCTCCACTATCTCCTCCGCCTGCAGGTCCATGTTACGGGCCATCCTGCGCAGAAGATCCTGGTGAGCCCGAAGATCTATTGGAGGTGGGCCTGTGCACGATGTGCCTGCCACTGCCTCATCCGGAGAAGAAGAGGAAGATGCCTCCGGTGGAACAGGATCCAAGGGCTGGTCCTGGTCTCCCTGTTCCTGGGCTGGAGCATCACCTGTGCCTGGGTCCAGGGCGTCAGGTGGTCCGGACCCAGAAGCCTCCATGCCCCCTGGCGGAGGCCGAGAAATGGTGGACTCCGGGGCCCCTCTGATGGAGTGACCGGAGCGAGAGGTCGAAGCAATTGGAGCCCCTTGCGCCTGATGGTACGCCCACGGGGTCCAAAACGACCAGTGAGATGGGCCATGAGAATGGTCCTCTGCCATCTCCTGCCAATGGCCCAAGTCCTGTTCCTCGGCTTGCCCCTGAGGGGGGTATGCCGATCTCGAGAGGTCCTCCGAGGAGTGGGACACCGATCTCGATGGCCACGGCGGTGCCGAGAGCGTCGAGACGATTCCCATTGGCTGCGGTGCCGCACGGTGCCGGTCCGGAGATGATCTATCTCTACGCGGTGCCGGCGATCGGTGCCGGGACCGCGACCGGTGCCGATGACCTCGTCGGTGCCGGGAGTCGGATCTGGACCTCGACGAGGACCTGGAGTATGCCCGGTGCCGGGAGCGGCCTCTCGACGTCGAGCGTCGACCGTAGCGGTGCCGAGAACTACGTCTCGACGTTGATCGGTGCCGACGATCATAGCGGTGCCAAGACGTAGAGCGGTGCCGCGAAGAAGATCTTGGCCGCGAGTACGACCGGTGCCGAGGCGATATTCGGTGCCGGGACTGCGAGCGGCGTGGGGACCTGCTTCGGGACCTGGATCGGTGCCGAGGTTCCAGCCCTTGCGATGGAGGGCGCATCAAGGCAGGTTTCCCCCTCGACTGGACCAGGCGAGTCAACGGTGCAGTCGGTGCCGGTGGTTGAGGCGGTGCTGGCTCCGTGAGAGCTATTAAGTCTCTCGCCGCCGCGAAGGTCTCTGGAGTCGACGGGAGGCACTGTATCACCGCCGGTCTCGGTGGAGACGCTATCTGCACCGGACTCAACGGCCTCGGCGCCGGAGTCGACGGTGCTGGAGGCACCTGTTTCCGGTGCTCCACCGGCGGACGCGGCTCTACCCCCGGTACTGGGGGAGCCGGCGTCTTCGGCACGGATGTCCCCGTCTTATGGGCTTTTTTATGCCCCGGGGATAATGACCGGCGCCGAGGCACTGCTTGCGGTGCCGACGAGGTCCGGTGCCGGGGAGGCTTGTCTGACGCCACTCGCGTGGTCGTCATAGCCGGTGCCGCCGGGGCACTGCGCACCGAGGTGCTAGGTGCCGGGGCCTGACTTGTAGATGGAGCGTCCGGACTAAGTGCCGCCTCCATCAGGAGTTACTGGAGCCGAAAGTCCCGCTCCTTCTTGGTCCTTGGTCTGAAGGCCTTACAGATCTTGCACTTGTCTGTTTGATGGGACTCTCCCAGGCACTTCAGACAGGAGTCGTGCGGGTCGCTCGTGGGCATAGGCTTAGCGCAGGAGGCGCACTGCTTGAAGCCGGGAGCGTTGGGCATGAGCCCGGCCCCGCGGCCGGGGGAGAAAGGGGGAGACGACCCCCTTAATCCCCTGAACTACTTAGAACAACTAGAACAACTTTTAAACTATTTAACTATTTAACTATAAACACTAGAACTATAACTATAACTATGATACAGCAAACTAAGCTAGGGAGAGTGGAGAACAGCTAAGCAGCGCTCCACAGTTCCAACGACCGTCAGGGGCGGTAAGAAGGAACTGAGGGGGCGCCGGGTCGGCTGGGGTATATATTCAGCGCCATGAAGGCGCCACTCTAGGGGGCTCCACAGCCGACCCGCCGGTGTTGCTAGGGTAGAAAATCTTCCGACGATCGTGCACGCGGCGCGCACACACCTAATGGAATGGATATGAGCAAGCACTCGAAGAAGAACTCCTACTAACTGCACTGGGAGTGAATAAAAGGAAATAATGCTTTGCACTTACAGTAGTGCTTTATATCTGAAGTTCTCAAAGGAGACACTTATTAAATTAAAACTCACATTATATCTGTGAAATAGGAATACATTATACTGGTCATAAAGATGAGTATTTTATGTTACATAACCCAATTCTGTAACAAATAGACAAGCCAGAAAATGCACAAGTAAGGTTGAAACACTGTCATTCACACATGTAGTTAAGAGAAGAAAAAGTAAAAACATAACAGTGTAAAGGATAGAAAGAAATCAAGTAATTTTAGCCATAATTTCCTTAAACTGTCAGAATTTCACAGGGAGGGTCTGTCTCCCTGTTGAGTTTTTTAAGCCCTTACCAATTAAACAAGAACACCTGCAATTATTACCACCACCACCTATCCAAAGGCATTGTTTTTAATTCTCTCATCCTCTCTGTCATCATCGTCAACAACAAACTACTCCCTAATCTACACACTTGGCTCCTTTTCAACTGTAGGCAAGTCACTTAATATATTTTTATATAAATCTATATATCCCACAGGGCTACTAAGAGGTTTAATTTGTTAAGTGCTTTGAGAGCCTCTGTAAGTTGAAAGATATACAAAGTATGAAAAATAAATTGCAGGAATATGCTCTGGAGGATGCCTTTTATATGTAAAGAACACAGCAAACCATTTATCTTGTATTATATGCATTATAAACACATGCACATAAATGCGGAGACAACAGCCATGTGATATGTTTCACATGCTGGTGCAGTTTAAGTTTCTCAAACCAGTGCAATTTATCACAAACCTACTTATCCCTCGAACAAGGAGTTATTTCAATATATAGCTTTTCTATATAGCAGTGATACAGACCTCAGTGATTCATGAGCCAAATTAGTGATCAGCATTACCCAAAAGAGCCACAGTAGTGTGAATTCATTGTTTCATTTACTATTTTTATATTTTATAGATAAATATAGGCATTATTCTCACAGCAAAATGACCAAATATTATTTTATCAACTACAATTGGTTAATAATATAGTAAAAACATCCTGACTGGTTAATAAGTAAATCACAGTATTTTAATATCATGTGCTGCACAGAGCCGCAGGAGAGACATTAAAAAGCCACTTGCGGCTCGCAAGCCTCAATTTGAGTATCACTGCTATATACCATTCTATAAAAATACCAAGATTTTAAACTCTGAGATTTCATGGCAACGCGGAGCTAGAAAAAAAGGAACTTTTTTCATTAGGCAGAGAAAATGTCAAGTCTCATTGTTCCACACTACTTCTCTGAAGGATTAATGTCAGCATGTTACAGAACAAAAATATTTTGTTAATACATATACAGAAACTGATATAAGGGACCAAAGTCTCGTTTTCCTCTTTCTTGTGCTCAGTACAGGAAATGCTAGGGGAAGAAGAGGGTAATATGCTGGCATGGTATATGGGTATCAATTTTTATTGACGCAACTTTGGCAGAGTTATGCAGATCATCCCAAACTAATGTCAATAAAACCTTTATATCATGCTGCACCATCACGTAATTTGTAGGTGTCACACACGTAACAAAGTTTTAGGAGTATTAAAGTTCTAGAGTATTAAACATGAGTCTCTGCTACCATGGTTCAATGACACTTCCTTCTCCTTTTCATTACATAAAACTAAACTCACAAATGTGTCTTAATTGTCTATACCAGAGGTGGGTAAACTATGGCCCGGGGGCCACATCCGCCCACAGGACCCTCCTGCCCGGCCTCTGAGCTCCTGGCCCCTCCCCTGCTGTTCCCCCTCCCTCTCAGCCTCAGCTTACCGTGACCCCGGCGCAATGCTCTGGGCGGCAGGGCTGCGAGCTCTTGCCAGTCAGCGCTGCTGCAGAGCCGTGGCCTGACCCGGTGCTCTGTGCTGCGCAGTGAGGTGGCTGGCTCCAGTTGGGCGGTGCGGCTGCCTGTCCCGGTGCTCTGGGCGGCATGGCTGTAGCGCCGCCAGCCACCCGTGTTCCAGGCAGCGCGGTAAGGGGGTGGGAGGGGTTGATAGAGGGCAGGGGAGTTTGGGGTGGTGGTCGGGGGGGGGGTGTGGATAGGGGTCAGGGCGGTCAGAGGGCAGTGAACAGGGAGGTTGAATGAGGACAGGGGTCCTGGGGGGGAGGGGCAGTGGGGACTGACAGGAAGGGGGGAGGGTTGGATGGGGCAGCAGGGGTTCTGGGGGCAGTCGGGGAGAAGGGGTGGTTGGATGGGGCAGGGGTCCCGGGAGGGCAGTCAGGAATGAGAAATGGGGTTGGATGGGATGGCGGGGGGCAGTCAGGGGTGGGTTGGATGGGGCAGGAGTCCGGGGGGGGGGGGGAAGGGGCCATCAGGGGGCGAGAAGGTAGGGGGCAGGAGCCGGGCCATGCCTGGCTGTTTGGGGAGGCACAGCCTCCCCTAACTGGCCCTGGCCCTCCATACAATTTTGGAAACCCGATGTGGCCCTCAGGCCAAAAAGTTTGCCCGCCCCTGGTCTATACTCTCTTACAACTATGCTTACCAATGAGGTCTGTGCTGAAATTAAATCATGTAATAAACTATTTGATTTGAGACCCAACAAAATCATTAGCTGTTATAGCATTACCTGCCAGCTACAGCACACATGCAAATTAAACTGACATGCTGAGGATCTACATGATGTTTCCTATGGAACATCAAACCACAGAAAGGCCATCCACCCCAGAACCGCTTGGCACAGTGCATACATAAATAGCTGTAAGTTATCAAAAAAAAAATCTTATTAAAAACATTCACAGATTTCCCCCTTTTCTTAGAAATTAAGTTTATTTTAAAAACTCCTTAAATAGGTAAAGAAAAACACTCCGCTTTTTCATGCTAAGGGAAGTCAAAGAAAGGTTTTACAGTGAACTGTAAAACCTAAATAAACAAATCAAGACATCTCAGAATACATTCATTCTGATATGATCACATCTCTTACCTTGATGCTCCAAATGCTGTGCAAGTGAAATACAGCTGTCTAGTTTCAAATGGTATTAAGAATGGACACTTGCTAGTTAACTGTTCACACCAATCTGGCAAAGCGCCACTTGCCAGTGCCAATGGTTCCTGTAATTTAACATAGAAATAACTGTTTAAAATACCGGTTCAGGTTACCAAACAACATGATCGACAGATGCATAGAGAACAAGGTTTACTCTGAACTGACTTTTTATGCCTACTGGGGTAAAAATAATTTTTTTAAATCAGTGAATGAAAAGGCTGATGAAGTTTCAAGGACTCTGTCTGAGTGGGATGTAAGGTGCCTGAGGGCAAGCCAGCCACTGAGAAACATAATGAACCACTGGGACAAGAGATGGGAGAGAAGTACCAAGGACCAACGTTTTTTCCCCCCTGAGAATACAGTTTTTCCTGATCTGCTCAATAATACTGCAGGAATGATTAAGCAGAGGAAAGATAATGTAAGCACCTGGATGTCCTACACAGGACCACGAAAAACTTGAAAGAAAAATCTGAAGACTTCAGGCAACTCATTTATAGAACCTGAGGCCATTATCTAGATATCGGGGCGGGGGGGGGGGGGGGGGGCGAAGGGGAGGAGGAATTGAAGAAATTTTGATTGACCTTAAAGGACACACACAAAAAATGAGTGAAGGAACTGAAAAATTTTTAAGAATCAGGAATGTCAGAATTATTAGATATAAAATGTGGTTCCACTTTATAAAATAGCATATCTTCAAGTTTCATTTTTATTGTGCATCAACAACTTCATATCAAATTTGATCAGTTTACATATAAAGATGGATTTTCTAAGTGCTAGTCTTGCAAGCTCAGTCTGATCTAAATATCAAGTTCTTTCTAGCTCTCAATATCATCAGTAATCCAGATACTGAAGGCCAGATTCTTCCCTCAGTTACACCAATGCAATGCTATTGTCTTCAAAGGAGTATAGGTATACTATGCAATGTAGGTATACTATGCAATGGCACTCCATCAAAATGTTACACAAATATAAGCAAAGGAAGAATGTGGTCCTGGAACAGGAGTTAAGTTAATAATGCATAAACCTAAACAAAATTCTGCAGGGGGCTTGGTATCTATAGTCAGCTCCTTGTCAAACTCCAAGTTAGGCCTAAATTACTCCACTGATTGGATCTAGTGGAGCCACAACCTAGTTACTTCACTTCATTGTTCCATATCATTGGCCTCGACAACACCACCTCCATCATCACTCTTAGATAGCAAGGGTCTGTAGTGAACAATGTCAGTGGTCATACTGTATGGCTTTATACCAAGGTGTCTAAAAGCTCTAGAGGGCGATTATTAATCTAATGCAGGTAGGTTAATCATGGACAACCACATGGCTGTTGCCAGTACATGGCCAGGCAATCTCATCTCCTGACCTCAAGTCCAATCTGCAGGGCTTGATATATAGAGACTTCATCTCTGAGGCAGGCTATATGACCAGAAAATGCTAATTGGTAGTAACCAATGAGGTCTTCAATCCTTTTAAGGCCAGTTTTCAATAATTCATCCCTATTATGGATATAATCAAACCATCTTATGCCCAGCAGTCGCCACTAGCAATGTAAAGTAAAAGCTGTTTTATCCGGCACTTCACCAACCGAAATGCTCTATAAACAGGCATTTCTGATCTTCATTGAAAGTCCAGTTTACAGTCCAGTTGGCACAGGGCCAGCAGGGGGTTGGAGCATGGGAGGGGGTGTGGCGCGTGAGCTCTGACAGAGAGTTTGGGTGCGGGAGGGGACTTGGGGCACAGGACGGGGTGCAGGGTGCCGGATCTGGTGCTGCTCACCTCGGGTGGCTTCCCGCAAGCGGCTACCTGTCCCCACTGCTCCTAGGTGGAGGCACGGCAGGCGGCCCTGTGTGCTGCCTCCACCCACAGGCACTGCCCCTGCAGCTCCCATTGGCTGCTATTCTTGGCTAATGGGAGTTGAGGAGGCCGCACGCAGAGCCGCCTGCTGCACCTCCGCTTAGGAGCAGCCGGGACAGGTAGCTCCTTGCAGGAAGCCGCCCGAGGTGAGTGGCCCCAGATCCGGCACCCCGCACCTCCTCCCACACCCAAACTCTCTCCCAGAGCCCATGCCCTGTATCCCCTCCCGCGCCCCAACCCCACTCCCACACCCAAACTCCCTCCCTCTTAGTTATTTTTCATTTACCGGCACCCCCCATACCTCCAACATGCTGGATAAAACAGCTTTTACTATATATGAAATGTTTCCAGTCTCCTAATGCCTTGTTTAAGCAATGTCCATGTTTCAGATCCGTATAAGAAGATTAGATGCACACAGATTTGATAAATCCATACTTTGGTACATAATTTCAACTTCTTCTGGCTCCAGACCCTATGCAGGTCCTTCATGACAGAGGCTGCTAAACCAATTCTCCTTAGAATGTCTGTCTGGCTGTGCCCATTTAACAACAATTTACTGTCTACGCAGATGAAATCATCCACTACTTTCACAGTTTGTCCAGAGCACAGTTGTGTTGTATCACTTTTGTGATGACACTGGATTTTTGTTTTTGCCCAAAAAACCTTTAGGCCAAGGGCTGCTTCCATATGCTGGAAGCTGGTCGTCTGCATCCGGGACAAAGAAAACAACTCCATCTGCATAATCCAGGTCAGTAAAAGGAGTTGAACCGACAGTTCTACCAGTATTGGCGAAAATACGTTCAAGGAGCCAATCCACTGCACTGCAGAATAGGGCTGAGGCCAGGGCACATCCCTGTTTCAATCCAGATCTAGGGTAAAACTTGTCAAACCTATTCATCCCCCCATTGCACCTGTGCCCCTGAGTCATTATGCAGATCTTGAATTAACCTCAAGAAGATGTTGAGAATGCCTCATAAGCCCTTCCACAGGCAGCTCTATGGACAACTGAAGGCTGCCTTTAGATCTACATATGTTGCTGTCAAAGGATGATGGAATTTGTGATGGATCTCAGATAAAAGACAAAGAGCAAGTATAAATGGGGGTTGCCATACCAACCCTAACAAGACTAATCAATTAAGGTGGGCTATTATCAGCAGGAGAAAAAAAAACTTTTGTAGTGATAATCAAGATGGCCCATTTCAAACAGTTGACAAGAAGGTGTGAGTAACAGTAGGGAAAAAATTAGCATAGGGAAATAGTTTTTAGTTTGTGTAATCACATCAGCCACACCATTAGGGGCTCGTTCACCTGCACATCTACCAATGTGATATATGCCATCAAGTGCCAGCAATGCCCCTCTGCCATGTACATTGGCCAAACCAGACAGTCTCTACGCAAAAGAATAAATGGACACAAATCAGACGTCAAGAATTATAACATTAGAAAACCAGTCGGAGAACACTTCAACCTCTCCCTGGATACTCAATTACAGACCTAAACGTCACAATTCTTCAACAAAAAAAACTTCAAAAACAGACTCCAATGAGAAACTGCAGAACTGGAATTAATTTGCAAACTGGACACCATTAAATTAGGCCTAAATAAAGCGTGGGAGCAGATGGGTCATTACACAAACTAAAAACTATTTTCCCATGCTAATTTTTCCCCTGCTGTTACTCACACCTTCTTGTCAACTGTTTGAAATGGGCCATCCTGATTATCACTAAAAAAGTTTTTTTTCTCCTGCTGATAATAGCCCACCTTAATTGATTAGTCTTGTTAGAGTTGGTATGGCAACCCCCATTTTTTCATGTTGATGTATATATCTTCCTACTGTATTTTCCACTGCATGCACCTGATGAAGTGGGTTTTAGCCCACGAAAGCTTATGCCCAAATAAATGGGTTAGTTTCTAAGGTGCCACAAGTATTCCTCGTTTTTGTTTTTTTGGGGGGATAAATTGACTGTGCCAGCTAGGAGATTTTTCCATTTTAGTAGGCTCAGCTGATTTATTTTTCATAGACTGGAGGGCACAATATTTGTGCAATCTTTAATATGATTAGATTCCTCTTTTTCCATCATATTTTATATCTGGATTGGTTAGACTGTATTGCTTAAAAAAAAAGGGGTAATGATTTTAAAAATAGGGAAATAAATTTACCTATGTGACAAATAAGGGCAAAAAGCAACAGAGGGTCCCGTGGCACCTTTACGACTAACAGAAGTATTGGGAGCATAAGCTTTCGTGGGTAAGAACCTCACTTCTTCAGATGCAAGTGTATCTTGCATCTGAAGAAGTGAGGTTCTTACCCACGAAAGCTTATGCTCCCAATACTTCTGTTAGTCTCAAAGGTGCCACAGGACCCTCTGTTGCTTTTTACAGATTCAGACTAACATGGCTACCCCTCTGATAAGGGCAAAAGAATCCAGAAGTCTAAATGACCAAATCAGCTATTAAATTTCATACAACCAAAGCAATCAAGAATATAAACAGTCTTAAAATTATACCATTTAAATTATGTTTACCTCAATCTGTTGCAGAATTTTTGTAGTGATTTTTTTGCTTGTGAATTCATCTGGTGGAAAATTAAACTGAAGCTGCTCATCTCCTTCTGAAAATATGAAAAGAACTTGTTTATTTTGTTTTTGTTAAAGTGCTGAATAAACCATGTTAGGCTACTTACAAACCTTCTTGAGAAGTTCGTGTTGAGTAAGGGTCACTTGCAACTATATACAGAATACGGAGTAACTGTAAAACATCTTCCACACCACAGGAATTCTGCCCACTACCAGCTTTGGCCTGAGGTTGTTCTCTTGCCAAACTAAGAATGTCAGAGTTCTGAAGAGTGGAAATGGCTCCCTGGCTCAATCCAGACTTGGATCCATGCTCACAAAAATCCTGTAAAAAGGGTTATTAGAATGAAAATATAGAGACTAGTATTTTTACAACACTGTATCAAAGTAAATTAACCACTTTACAAACAAGAATGGGTTACTGTTTAGCCTTTTAGAGAATTAAAACTTTTAAAAGTACAAACAGTACTATGGTCCAGACTATGATCTGAGTGCTTTTTAATATTAATGCTCTTGACAAAGAGGCATATAAAAGAAATGGAGCCAGCAAAGACTAAACTTGATATTGGCACATGAACCATACAGCAATTTTGTAGTTACACCTCACACCCCTCCTCCTCAAGAATCTTCAAAGCTGCAAAACGAAGCACACAGCCATTCCCAACCAAAAAAAAAATGTTTGGATGCGGACATATACCTTGTATGCAGCTATGAGCTGAGAACAATTTCTGTTTTTCCTAATACTTTTATTAGTGCCGGTTAATTTCCAGTGGCGCAGGAAAGCTGAGTCTGCATTCTTCTGCAGGTAGGTTATCAAGTCATTCTTTGGTAATTCATCAGTGCCAAGGTACTGTTCCACATGCTCTATTGACCAGCAACCCTACAACAGGAACCACCAAATGTTGGTCTTTCCTGATTGTAAAGTCCTAAAGATTTCACATGCATTATACACAATTTCTTTAGGAACATGCATTTACAAAAATTTTCACTCATATCTTCTAAATATTCAAGAACTACGTTAGTGCTTTTTAAAAAAATGTTGCATTTTGCAAACTGCAATGATTTGTTTTGTTATTATTTAAACAGCCACACAATGTAGGGATTAGCAAAAGTACCAAAATTAGTCTTACCATTTTTCCACTCTCTTTCTCTTTATCAGAATCCTTCATTTCTCTGTACATGATTCTAAACATGAAAACATTAGTGTTAATGTTTTTAAATAGCTTTTCAGAAAAGCAGAAGATATTTAAATAATGCTATATTGATTCACTCAGAATCTTTAGTACAGCCTCTACATTCTGCAGTTATACTTTATCGTTTTGTTGGAAGTTGCGAAAGAGCAGTAGCAGCAGTTCTTCCAGGTAGCAAGCGTGAGATGTCCCAACTCAGCAGAATACTTCAACTCATGCTCAGAAACATGTGTTTAAGGCCATCCCTTTTTGGCAAAGCACTTAAGCCCCATTTTCTTAAATGGGGCCTGAGTGATCTTACAAATGCTGGTCTCTAGAATGGTGCTAACAGAATTTATCTAGAGGTAGGGAAAGGATATGGTTACATTAGGATGCCTTCAGTCATGTTTCAGAGTATGTCTAGACTACAATCGAGAGGTGTGACAAACTTATGTAGACATATCTGAGCTACCATTGATGTAGCTAGATCAAAGTGAGCTCAAGTAGCAATAGCAGTGAAGCCCTGGCAGCTGCTCACATCTGTACTAGAGTCCTGCGGGGGGATGGGGTTAGCATGTGCAGCCTCTTGTGTTGCCACAGTTTCACTGCTATTGTTACTTGAGCTAGCTTTGATCTAGCTATATCAAAAGGTAGCTCAGATATGTCTACCTATTTTTCAATCACACTTCCTGAATTCAGTTTAGATATACCCTGAAGCACATGACTGAAGGCTGCTAAAGTAGATCAGGCTAACTAGATCAAAGGTAGCGCAGGTATGTCTACACCTGCTACAAACATACTTCCTAATTGCGGCACAGACATACCCTCAGGGAACAATACTGAAAATGGCTTCTTAGCGAAAAACCTGTTAGTTCCTTGGATGCAAGGTAAGGATGAGTGAACATACCCTACTACTGAAAAGATAACTGGGATAGGGACTCAGAAGAAAACCAAAATACATTAATAATGTATCATGTTTCACAGTTCATGGAATGGAAAACCTCCCCCCTGTAATGAACACTAATTTCATTATTGAGATCAGATACACAAAATCAGCCATGCCAAACTCTACAAAGCACTACAAAAACCACAATGAATCTGCAATAAAATAACTTACATAAAAAATTAGAATACAAGCAACAGAATGTAAGAAAGGTTTAGATCTTTTACGTAAAGTCTATATAGCAGGGTATGACCACGGAGTGAGTCACATCCCCAGTAGGCCACCGCAGCCCTGTTTTAATAAGGACACTGATTACTTCCCAGCACCTCCTTCAACACTGCATTTTTAGAAGAGCAGCAGGCAGAAGCAACCCTCTTCAGATCCATTCTACATTGCTGCAAAAATCCCTTGTCTCCCTCAAGTTGTTAGTTGCATATGGTATCAGTTTCTTTGATTCTTGTGAGAAAAAAGCAGTCAAATCTTAACATACATTTTTATAGCAATTTCTTAGCCAGTCATCCTCAAATAAAACCATTGTAGATGTATTGATATATTTATAATCTCTTACGTGTATGTTGGCTCCCAAATACGTCTAAGTTTATCAGATTTCACATTGCCATTACAGGAAAGCTGCAGTAATTTCTGTACATAGTAAAAGATTGTAGATCGGAAATTTGTTAGGGGTAACTCTACTTCCCGAGTTGTACCAAGACCTGTAACTTTCAAGGTAAGAGCTAAACGAGGTGATGGCATACACTCAACTTCTTCCAGGAGTTCTGAATGGGGTGTACCTGTATTTGTAAAATCATTTAAGAAACAATTAAAAAGAAATTCATGAAACATAAGTACTCTCCACACATACTACTTAACATTAATAATAATATGCCCTTATAAGAACATTTACTGATTTAATATTAAATGTCTATATCCGAAAGGAACTGTCAGGATAAAATTATATTAAAAACAGTATGATATATCTATGTTACCAACAGCTAAAGGAGTTCCTAAAATCTAGATTTACTTATTTGTTTATTTTTTGCAATTATCAGCGTTGACAATGAAAGCAGAATAGTTTACTTTATTTCTTTCATTCACTTTCACTATCAGGTTCTCCCATTGTAGCAAAGGATTGCAAGGGACCTGACAACATCCTTCACTTTAAATTACCAGATGCATTTAAATTTCTCCTTCAAGCCTTAATATCGTCCCCTTATACTGGGTCCTTTCAATTTGTTTGTACTAAGGATTGCTATTTATTGTACACCTCTTGCAGGCTGAAGCCACAACTCTCTTCCAGTTATTGGGCACTACAGATAGAAAGGAAAAGACCTACAGTAACTTGCTTTTACAGTATGAACAAGAACTCTCAGGGCAAATTAGACACCAGCAGCTGGCCCATGCCAGCTGAAGGAGACTCACGGGGCTTGGACTGTGGGACTGTTTAATTGGAGAGTAGACTTCAGGCTCAGGCTGCAACCCAAGCTCTGGGATCCTGCGAGGTGGGCAGTTGCCAGAGCTCAGAAGTCTACACTGCAATTAAACAGCCCTGCAGCCCAAGCCAGCTGGAATGGGCCAGCCATGGGTGTCTAATTGCAGTGCAGACGTAACCTCAGTGTTCTTCCAACATACCTGGTGGAGGGATTTCTAGATCAGTTGTCTGTTGGACATTAGTACGGCCAGGTCTTGGGTCAAAAGCAGGAACCAAAGCAGAAAACTGACGTTTCAATACGTAGTCATCATCCCATGTTCTTCTGCGTCCCCCTTTAGTTTCATACTCCTCTTCTTCCTGTTTAAGCAAGATTCCACACAGTAACCATTTGATCAACAGTTAAACAAAAAAGACTAGTTACAAAATAAGGCAGAGTTATATAAAAGGTAAAACTAAAAGTGAACTAGAAAGGAGGTACTGGGGTTCTAGTCCCAAGATCTTCAGCAAGATCAAAACCTCCATTTTTTTCAAGTAAAAAATGGGAGTTAACTATACTTACCCATTTTTGTAAAGTGCTTTGAGATCTACATTTTGGAAATACTACTATTAAATACACATTGGGAATACTATTCACAAATTGACTCTGTTTGTAGCTATGAATGCACTCCCTTCCACTCCTAACAATTTTATTCATCAATACAAGACAACAGGGAAAATAATTAAGGCTGAGAGTTTGTTACAGAGGTCACACAAGTCATGGATACCGTGACTTTCCAGGACCTCCATGACTTCCACACCTGCAGTGGCCCCAGGGCCAGCCATACCCCAGTGGGTGGCCCCAGAACAGTAGCAGTGTCCTGGGGCCCAAGGAGCAGCTAAGATTAAGTCAAGGGCATTTATAGTAAAACTCATGGGTCACGGGCAGTGAATTTTTGTTTATTGCCAATGACTTTTACTAAAAATACCCATGACTAAATTTTAGCCTTAAAAATAATTAACTGGAAAAAATTTAGTGATCTATATTTAGAAATAGTTTCAAAGTTTTCACTGAAAGCACAACCTTACCAGGATCTCTTATTCACTAACAAAAATTAGGATTTTAAAATACTTCAATTTGCACGTTAAATTAGCCACAAAAAGTTGTACACAATTTCCCATGGAAATAACTGAAATGTTTAAGGAAACCTTGAAAGATAAAACAGTAAGGCCAAAGCTGTCAAACTTGGATTCCTAAAATTAGGTTTCTAAATCTATGTTTAGGCATCTGAGTGGCCAGATTTACAGAAGTGTGAGCATACATGAATCCCAATGAAGTCAAGGTGATTTGTAGGTGTTCAACACATCTGAGAAGATGTGATGAATTACTTCATAGGCAAACTAAGAGGAAATTCAGAACCATTACCACTGAAATGGTGCTGGTCAACCTTGCCAGACTACTGTACCCCTTTCAGGAGTCTGATTTGTCTTGGGTACCCCCAAGTTTCACCTCTCAAAAACTATTTGCTTACAAAATCAGACATAAAAATACACAAGTGTCACAGCACACTATTACTAAATAACTGCTTACTTTCTCATTTTTACCATATAATTATAAATCAATTGGAATATAAATATTGTAGTTACATTTCAGTGTATAATATAAACAAGTCATTGCTGCTATGAAATTTTAGTTTGTACTGACTTCGCTAGTACCTTGTTGTAAAACCAGGCAAATATCTAGATGTACCCCCAGAAGACTTCTGCATATACCCAGGGGTACGCGTATCTCTGGTTGAGAATCACTAGGGGAAGCAAGTAGAAGATTTGGCTAGAATAACACTGGTTCTTGTTATTGAAGTTGTGTTACCATCATCTGTGGATCAGGTTCTCAGTCAGGGAGTCTGATTAGACTCCCAACTGATAACAGGAGAGAAGGTAGCAGCTATGGCAGATTAGCTTTTTTCACTTCCACCCAGCCAGAAGGTTGTACCCACTGCTTTTGATGTTGACAGTGAACTGTAAACTTTGGATGCAACTATCATCATTTTTCTTTGTCACCTGGAGATTACATTACTGCAATGCTCTCTACCTGGGGCTGTGTCTTAAATCCACCCAGAAACTGCAGCAGGTACTCAGAATTTGGCAGACTATTTGTTACGTTGTGTGTCATTTCATGAGCACATTAAACTGGTGGTCTGTGATCTGAACTGGCTGTTCACTGGTTTCTGATCTGATTCTAAGATGCTGGTTTTGGCCTATAAAGGTCTGAAAAGGCGGTGACCTGCCAGTGTTAGAAATTTCCTTTTCTCCTTACGAGATACTGCCATGGAAGCACCTCAGCTATGGCTCCTTTGGTACAAAAAAAGAAGGGGCTGGTGGAAGGGCACTATCAGGGCCCTGAACCTTTTAACTTTCATCCCCTGATCACGGTCTGTAACAGTCCAAGCTTATTAGCATTCAGGGCACACTGCAAGCCCTATTTTTAATTGCTGGCCAACAGACTGAGGGTCAGATTGTGGAGGTAGTACAGTGGTTTAATTGGTGAGATTTATTAATTTGATATATTTATGTTAATGCTGGCATAGTGCTAGTAGCGAGTAACTGTCAACATCTATTTATGCTGAATTGTTTTAAGAATTTGTCAAGTTGAGTCAGAACATAGGACAGGTACTCTTGTGTATTTATTATAACTCTAAATAAGCTCTAAGGATAGAAAAGCCAGTTCTAGGTCTCCACATTGCCAACATATCTATGGGTTTTTTACATATCCTTTAATATGCATACTTTATTTAATTGGAAAGTATTTTTGTATGATAGGTATATACTATACCATAACTTCCTCATATTCCTGATCTTCTTGATTGTCATCTTCATTTTCATCATCTTCCTCATCTGGCTCAGGCAGATCCTCATCATCCTCTAACTCTGCTAATAGAGTACTTGCCCGGCAGCTATCAAGAAAATCTATATATAAAATAAAAGAGACACAAACCCGTTTTCAAAATAATCGAAATAATTTTGAAAACTAAAAGCAGGAGAAGAATGAAAACAGATCTCATTTAAACAAAATAATTATTAAGGAAGACAGGGCTAAAACCTAGTCCAAGATACTCTGGCAATGTGTGTGGAAAAGAAAAAATGGTAAAGCAGCTAAGATAACACACTTGGCAAAGAAACAGGAGTCTGTTCAAAGGATACAGTAAAAATGTTTAGAAGTATATGTGTTTCTAACTACTTGTTAGAAGTAACACCTAAAAATCACAGAATGGATAACGATGGGGGGAAAAAAACCTCTCTCTCTCTTCAGTTTACATTATGTATTTCATAGCATTTTATATACAGTCACACAGTCAGTTTCCCCTTCTATGTGGATCTTTCATATTTGTGTAAATATGTGGACTGTAAAACTAGAAAGATGGATAGTGGTACTCGGGGGTGGTTACGACTAATTTCAAATTGATGGTGTCCTTTTTACTAACATTAAGTGTGTGTTCCAAACCATAACACATGACTAAGGCTACGATTTAATCATGGGTATTTTTAATAAAAAGTACAGACAGATCACAGGCAATAAACAAAAATCCACGGCCCGTGATCTGTCCATGACTTGTACTATAAATACCCGACTAAATCTTAGCTGGGGGGCCACTGCAGAAGTCCCGGAATCCGTGACTTCCGCGACCTCCGTGACAGACACGGAGCCTTACAAATGACATAATGTAACAGAATTCTGATAATATATTTGTTAACACCATTTTGAAAGGTAAAATGTATAATAATAAGAATTATTCAACAAAAGCCTTGGTATGGGCATACAGCTCACCCATACTCCCCTAGTGTCTACTAAAGAGGGTTTTTTACTGCATATATATTTTCTGATTCCTTCTTCATATTTCCACACCTCTACTATGGAGGCTCTACCAGAGAACAACAAATACAATCTCTGCGTCATTCCCAAGACTCCGACAGGAATTCTAAGACAACTACCACATCAGTCTCTCCTGAATACGGTGTACTTTCAGCCCAGCCACTGAGACAGAACAAAAGTTTTTGTCAACATGTAGATATTTGAGTGACACTGGTTCCATTTAGTATCACAGAAACAAAGAAATTAGAAATAGAAAAGGCATATTCAGACATCTTGACCAATCCTCTCCAAATGGGCCTAATCCGTTGAAGTGAATGGGCATTAGATGAGGGCCCAAGACAGAACTTTTCCCTACATTCTTTAAGTGCTTTGTTCATTTTAGTTTTAAGTGACTCATGTAATGGAGCTCTCAGGACTTCCCTTAGGAGGCTATTCCCCAGTTTAATAAACCTCTATGCTAAGTGTTTCCTGATAACCAGCCTAAATTTCCCTTTAACTCCTCTATGTATCACTCACCTTAGATTACCCTAAATTCCCCCTTTTCTATTTTAGTATTTACACCCTTTAACTGTTTATCCTATCCCATAGTTATCATTTAGCCAAGCCAATGTGTATTGTGCATTTAAGTTTTTGTGTCTTTCCTCATAAATAAGATCATTCCATCCTCTTAATCATTCCCTTCAATTTGTTGACATTCCTCTGGTATTGGGATTCCTGGAACCACACACACTACTCTTCCATAAAATAAAATGTGTTATCTGAGATAAAAGGCAATGGCCTGGATTTTTAAAAGGTATTTAGGCATTGTTGTGCATTGCATTGCAACATCTAATTGGTTTAGGAGCCTAAAACATCTCCAAAAGGGATTCAGACTCTTTTGAAAATGATATTTAGGCTCCCGAATCAGTTAGGAACTGCAATGCTGAGCAGCACAGCAACGCCTAAATACCTTTAAAAATCTGAAGCAATATATCTATACAACACACAAAGAAGAATGTTTAATTTTAAAATACGCCTATTTACTGAATGTTTTAGACATTAAACTCACTGGTCCAATTTAAAAAAAAAAAATCAAATATAATATTTAAATGCCTACATAAAAAAAAAATCAGTAAGAGTGCGTGAGAGAGATTTAGACTATAAAAAACCAAAATGTACAGAAACACTGCCATTACATCAAAATTCCTTTGAATGAGTACAGCCTTACATAACTAATGACAGGTGAACAGCTCAACTCTCAAAGACTGTTCAGTAAATAAAATACTAAACAAAAAACGATTCAAAAGGTAAGGAAGAAAAGGAAAATCATTAATGGGAGTTCTGTTTATGTTCATTTAAAAATGAAACTTACCATATAAAGAATATTCTGCCTCCTGACCTGTATCGCTCTCACTAGATGTTGATGTTAGGCTAGTAGTTAGAGTGTTACTAAGTGACTGACCAACAGATAAAACTGTAGTTGCTGTAGCTACATTGCTGCTGCTAGTAACACTGGATGTAGACATGGTCACTGTTGATGTGGTACCAGTTGTAGTCAGATTAGGAAAACTTTGGGCACCCATAAGAGGAGAAGCTATAAAGATATGGTAAGATAAAATAAATGATTCGAAGAGCACAATTTACATGCATGAGTCCTGTGTTTGGAAAAAAAAAAAAAAAAAAAAAAAAAAAAAAGTGGTTTTTTTGGGTAACCTGTCTATGAGAAGAGAGGTCCTAAACACGGAGGTGTACAGCAACTGTTTGGGGATGTTAAATAGACCGCATGTCCAGTTTGGACAACCTGCATGTAAACTAAGCAAAATTTTATTAAATACATCCCACTGTATACAATTCCCTGGAAATCTGCAGTATCTTCTTTAAAACCCAGTTTAATCTGATTTGATCGCTTCTCTAACTAATGTCAATGCAATTTAATAGATATACAGAGAAAAAACGGATATAATTTTGTAGCTTCTGATTTTTGTGCATTTTATAAATCCTACAGAAACCCTAACCTGACATTCTCTCACATATGTAGTATTTTGTTTAATTCTATGTAGTGTGTTTATTCAGTAATATGGGCAATGCGCTTCAGTCACAAGTGCTATTAAAAATGTAACTTAATTTCCATACTTGTGTTAGAAATCTCAGCCATGACTATCTTAAAATCAATTTCTGAATTTAATACATCTTTACCTTTTTAAAAAACATTAAAGACTAAAAACAAGAAAAAAGTGAACTGTGACTGCATACTCATAAAATACACTACATGCATTTTATTTTAAATGTATAATAATTAAGGTCCTACTTGAACCGCTGGATGATCTTCAAATAATTGTGTCTGAGTTGCAGCCAAGACATGGAAAATCGCAGAAAAGTAATAATGGACCTTTATTAATAGCAGTAATTTGGAAAAGCCAGAGAAGACCTATTTGTTTATATCCTTCCAGCAATTTTTTTTAAAACACTCAAGTATTATGTTATGCCTGCTTTTTTTTTTTTTCTTTTTAAATAACGAGACATTATGCTGCAACAATAGTACATTCATTACAAAAAAAAGGTGACCGGTACAATATAAACTTCAGAAGATTATATAAAAGTCTTAAATGCAACTGCTGTAGAAATCAAGTACATTCACTTTAGCCTTTTACATTTTACTGTTAGTGCAGTACTAAATGCATACTCAAAATCTAGGCAAATTTGTGGACTGTGCAAGATAAGCTAATTAAAATAAAAATTGTAGTGGTAGCCCCGTATTGCAGGATCCACAATCACGAAGGAAGTAGGACCTTAATGATAACTGACATATATGCCGGTATGTTTACTGTAATTCAATGTGCAGAATTCTGGGTATTTACATGGTGACCATGATTATATGTGCAGCGCTGTACAGTATATCTGTAAGAAATCAAACACTTAAGCCTCAATCCTGCAAATATTTCTGCACATGCTTAACTTTAAGCATGTGAATTGTCCCGTTGACTTCAATGGGATTTCTCACATGCCTGAAGTAAACATTGTGGAGGTTCGCAGCCTATAATAAAAATAAAGCTTGTTGCATGCTCTGTGATTTTCAAATATTATTTCTATAAAACATGTGAAATATAAAGTTTGAAGTTTTAAAAATAAGCTTTAATTAAAAAAGCAATTTTGAAAATTGCTTCTAAAAGGGACACAAGCAATTTAATCACATTAGAAACAGTTTAGAAAAAAATTCAGTTTGTTTACTCCTTGCATTTCACAGAGCTGTGTATAATAAACGTTACTGCTTCTGTTTCATTCTGTAGTCAGTCATTTCACCTTTGTTGATGTGAGTCTTATACAACAGATTAAAAATTAAAACTAAGAAAATGCAAATAGGAAAATCACAAAAATTGGCAGGGCCCAGGCAGGTATAGTACCTGACACTAATTTCACAAACTAGATTTGAATTTTGAGGTTTCCTTTAAGTAGCTAACTTTGCCTCCTAAAGAGACCCCTCATTGTCCCATACCTCCAAAAATAAATAAATAAATAAATAAATAACCCACAAACTTCTGGGTTAAAGACAAACATGAGAAATTTCAGGCCCAAAGATTTTTTTTTTATTTTTTTTTTAAGAGCCTGAAAATGGGGATTATAATAGTGTGAATATCTTCTCATACATAACCATAGTAGCAACAGCAAGTTGCTACTAGAATAAGGAGGAGGTACAGTAGAAGTCAAAGTCAGCACATGCCAGCTGTTATTACACAGTTACCATATAAGCATAAAGAAATTGGTTAGCTCAGATACCACTGCATAGTAACTACTGGTAAATGCTGATATTTTTAAATTGCAACCGTTATAGCTAGATCCCTAGACCCAATCATCTGTAATTTCAGACAGATTGTTTCTGGACAAGCCTATATGCAGAATGTATCTGAATTCCAGGCCTTCCACTTAGCTATGTGTAACCACAGCGCGTCCCGAGCTTCAGAGTCTTCCCAGTTAAATATCCCAGACAAGCCCCCACTTGTAACACCGACAGACCCCGGTCGGCAGCGGATGGGATCGAACCTGGGACCTCTGGAGCTTAGTGCACAAGCCTGAGCTTAAAGCCATAAGGCTCTTAGCTAAGACTGTAGAACAGACTCATTAACCTCTCTATAAATGGTCTCGATGCCACTAGATGGGACAGAACACCACACCCAGGAGGTGTGTGGGTTACATATACATCACACTAAGTATGGTTCCCTTATTGAATTTAGTCCTTGGTGCCTCTTTAAGGCATCTAGTAGAGATGCAATTTGCTCCGTTTATAAAATTCAAAATAATTCCTAAAAGGAGAGAATTTTTTTTTTTATTTAAATTTTGAAATAAGCAATTGGCAAATTAAGGACTGGGTTTATTTGCACTTTGCATCACTACTGTTTCACAATATATGTCTTAACCTGCTGCCAAATTCTAGGAAGCTAATTAAGTGTGCTATTAAAACACATACTATTGTCTTCAATCAAAGCCTTTCCCCTCCTCCCCCAACACAAATTAACTTCAGCATTACTGGCACTGTTCTCCTGCTCTATGAAACAAAAAGCCAGTAACCTCTTACTTCCTCTACTCCTCCCTCTATTCCCCTTTATCTTTATGCCTGCCCCAAAGTGTTAAATTATTTTTCCTGATCTCACTTTATGAACATAAGAATGTATAGCAAAACAAACTGAAAAGTTTTCTATACATCATCATTCAAAGAAAAAAGATTAACACACATGCACACACACAAAAGGAGCAAGGAGCAATCCCTTTTACTGTGGCTGGTCATTCACCTATTTGGAGAAAAAGAATACAAGGAAAAGGACACGAAAGGTATGGAAATTCTAATATGAAACTGAATTGTTGCTTTCTGGTTAGGATGACTTCATTTCTCTGAACTTGGTCAATTTGATAAAAGGCTGCTCATCAATGCCTTCCCCTAATTTGAATACTACAATTGGCCAAATTTACAAAACAAAACATCTACAAGTTCTATGATACACCAAGTGGGAGACAGGGCCATTCTAAAATTCAGAAGAATGACCTAACTCATAACAAATAGCAGGATTTTATATACTTCCCTTATTATACCTTAAATCCAGCAAAGGACTGTAGCACATACCTTGCCTTAAAACACATACAGTACCATTGAAAACAATGGAACTACACACATGCTTAAAGTTAGGCATATGCATAAGATTTGTTGGATCAAAGCCTTAATTATACACCAACTATACACATCATAATGAATTCAGTAAAGTGGATTGCAGTTGGCCTTAATATTAAGTGGGAAATTAAATTCATGGAAATTTTAAAATATCTTTCTACTATACACTATTTTTTCCTTTATTGTGTTCTTTAAGTTCAAGTCTACAGAATCAATTCACAATGAGCAGGAAAATCTCCTAGTAGTACTGGTAATTACATATATACTTTTCCCCCTCAGGGCAGATCAGATCTCTGCATGTGTGTAAATTTATGTAATATGGAACAGCTTAAAGAGGCAGTCTCATAAATCAGCTGCTGTTAGTTTTCCAGCATTTCTAACTTTGTTGAAGTTTTCAAAAATGTGTTACAGGAATAAACTTCTTTTTCTGTTTGGAGAATGCTAAAGAGGGAGCAAGGGCAGTTGACAACAAAACAGTTACAAATTAGTGAAGAAACAGCAATACGCCATTTCCCAAATACAATGAACTCTTCATGAGTTATACAAGAACACAGGAAATGGGGGCTGATGTAGTTAAATTCCACATCAAGCTTTCAGAATGGACCACATTTAAAGTCTAAAAGGAAGCCAAGGGCAGACACAACCTTCCACATCCCTCTTACATGAAGCATTTGATCTCATTTTCTGACAAAAATATATATCTTACTTACTTGCAGTGCTCATGACATTCCTTCCCAAAGTATTAGTGTTGTTATCACTGCTACTTCGGCTTAAATTCATGTTGTTAGTGGCATTGGTACGTGCTATGTTTGCCACTCTTCGTACAAAAGACTCCAAGCTAGAAGTTTCACGTGAAGATAAATTAGGAACACTTGCACTGGAGCTCATTGGAGCACCAGCAGCCAACAAAGAACTCACTGAAAGTCTGTTACTTGCTGAAGAGCTAAGGGGTCGTTGGGAAGCTGCTTCTTTATTGGTCAATTCAGATACTGAACTAACATCAGGAGAGCTCACACTAACAATTCCCATGGATATGGCACTAGACTCCCCAGGAGTACGTATGGAATTGTCAGGACCTAACTTCCTTTCTGCATTTTCATTTCCCATGTCCGCTGTTAAGGTGCTGGTGCTTGCACTGGATGATGACCCTACTTCAGCTTGAGGCATGTTAGCAGCAGAAGACAGAACAACAATTGGCTCGTGGACGTCAGTGCCTGAAACTATATTCTGTTCCATTACACTCTCTGATCTCCGCTCCATTTTGGTCGAACCCAAGCTGATGTCGCTGCTACTGGCCACGCTACACACAGAACTGCTGCTTCCTTTTCTACTTGAGGAGCCTGCAGCAGCAGTCGTCTTGTCTGGACAGTTGTTTTTCACCAAGCTGCTCCATGACTGCGTTGTGCCTGAAACAGTGGATGAAACAGGTTTGGGTGATGCCGCTGAATCAGGGTCGTACCCTGGCGCAAGCTTGAGGTCAAACTTTCCTTCTGCGCCCATACGGTAAGAGTTAGAGCCACCAGCATCCCAGGTGACATCAATCCAGCCTGGAAAGGGACAGGAGTTTATGAGACCCAGCAGAAAGCAGACAGGAGCGTGTAAGACAGTAGCTCCACAATATGGGATCAGCTTTGTATCAGGGCTGTCTCTTTGAGTTACTAAAATTAGTAAATAGCCTTCAGTGCCAATTAAAAATGAAAAAAGTTTTGGAATTTAAATAATTTGATAGTTTTACTAAGTTAAGTTGGCATTCACATGCCTTGATTAATCGCTATTTTCAGGGTCTGAGAATCCAGCCAAAAAAAATTTGCTCCAGGCTGGAATTTGGCATACTAGATGCCTATTAAACAGGCATTTCTCCTTTTTTAAAAAAAATAATCTTTAGTTTAATTAAAGATGGATATGAGTTTCATATAAGTGGGCTTGAAGTATTTGTAAGATAAAATGTTTACTATAACAAAGGATGCTAATAGTTTCCCGTAAATTTAGAAATAACATCCTTAATTTTTAAGGAATGAAAAGTCAGAAAAATCATAATTATGTATTAAAATTTCTCATGTCTTCATTTATTTCTGCAAAACTGTATAATTATAACACTTTTATATATGTTGCTTAGTTGAAATTATGTGTGCCAGCATCTTTAAGTTATAGAATGCATATTTAAAAAATGAAATTGATTAAATGGGAACTTTTTTCATTCTTGTATTCCAATTCAAAATAAAAAGTTTTACTGAAACTCAGTTTTTCAGTTCAGTAATTAATGTGGGCCCAATCCTGCATTCCTTACTCACATGAATAGCCTCACTGACTTCCATTGGACTATATAGGTAAGGACTACTTGCTTGAGTAAGGGTGGCAGGTTTGGACTCTATAATTGCAAAAGAATAATAATTTAATAGAACGCTTGACTAGTTGATTACTTGAGATGAAAATAGCTCTAACAAGGGATGCAAGATTTCTATTCTTTTCTTAGAAGATGTTTCTAACACCACTGTGATAAAAGAGTAACGTAAGAAAGTTCAAAAGGTAAAGTTAACATCTAAACCCTTAATTCAGACTACTGTTATTACTGCTCACATCATGTATAAAGGGTAAAATGTTACTCTCATGTTTTAATTTCCTGCTTGTCTAAATGTTTATCACAATCTTAATGTTTCATAAAGGTTTTGTTTTTTTTTTAATTTAAGCTTTACTAGACGTTGTTATAATGAAACTTGGTAGCACTGTTTCAACTGATCAGCACTTTCCATTAAACTCATAAAAATTTGGGATTTTTTTTAGTTATTTTATATGACATCAGGAAGAAATGAGACCTAGAAACTGTCAGGCCCAGATGCACGTTTTATTTTCTCAAATAAAAAAAAAAACATATGAGCTATTTTTAAGTTAAACATTAAAATGTGCTTTTGGCATCATCAGATCCTTTTTGTGTGTGTGCAAAGTTCTACCCAAAAGGCATAATTTTTTAGAACAAAATACAACTTCAGAGGCAATTCTCAAAATAGGCCAACACACTCTTGCATTTTGAAGAAAAATAGTGTTTTTAAATGGTCACAATCTTCACATGTAAAAAATAGGTATCGCCATTAGCAATGTTACAGTTTATGAAGTATTTTTGTTTTTACTATGCACTGATAAACATTTAAGAGATTTTATATGAACTGTTTCAAGCCATCTCAAACTGAAACTTGCCATGCGAAAGGTGAGACACAAAATTTGAATTTTTCCTTTTCTCCATTAAAAACTCAGGATTTCAAATGCTTTTCTTGCCAAACTCTACACACAAGATAGGGAGGTAAGTCCCTTATCATGGTAAACAAATATGAATTTCCTTATGAGGTTCAGGAGAGAATGTTTTGGAAAAGCACAACCAAATATACTTTTCCTAGTATAAAATATATATACTTTTATATGTATATAAAAAATAAGGTCACTTTCTATGCATTAGGAATCTTGCTCCTGCAGGTGCTGGGTACTCTTGCCCCAGTCCAACAAAGCACTTCAATATCTGTTTAAAATTCAGAAATGAGTAGTCCCACTAAAGTCACTGGGATGTTTCTTGCAATATTCCAACAATGCATAGGAAGATTATAGTACAGATAAAGAATTTGCTGGTATGTTTTATGTAATCTGACATAACCACATGAGAAGGCTGAGCAGTAGTTTCATTTATTTTAAATAATAAAATTTTAGCAAAAAGAGATAAACCATTGATTTACTAGGAGATTTGCATGATAAAAATACTATTCACCAATCATACTTAGAAAGGTATTGCTAATAAGAATATGGCAGTGGGTGCAGCTGCATCTGTTAAGAGTAGTGTACTGACCATGGAAAAGTTCCCTACACGCTACACTGAAGTTTAAAAAAAATCCAAACAATATTATGTCTTTAAATAATATTAAAGGGCTAACAACTGCATACAGAAAAAATACAGACCTAAGGAAGGAGTGATCCTATATTCAGGAGGCCTCGGAAATGGGGCTGATATTGCATACTTGAAGGGGAAAACAATAAGGATGCAGACAGTATAATCATCACTGTTCTGGAGCCTCTTTGATAGCACTCTATATCCTCCTGAGCTCTGACTTCCATGGCTTTTGTAGGCTTACATCAGCCCCTTAACATTAAGTTAATTGCTTTTATATTAAGCAAACTGTGACCTGATCCCAGTGAAGCTAGCAAGATAGGAAAGGTATAGAAAATAAAATAAATAAGTAAATAGGCCAAGAAAAATGTTGCAAATGCTAAGCTAGAAGAGATGCAGAAAGGTATCTTGAGATAATGCAGATATGAAGCATAGTTCATCATCTTGTACTAATCAACAATTTTACATGCTGTAAAAAGTTTATCATGTCACACAGATTCTGCAATAACAATTTGGTGTATTTAATTAAGCAAAATGCTAAAGATATATTCATTTCATATTCATCATTTCCAAACCAACTCAATTTCTACTGTACTTGTTATATGTACTGGAACAGACTATTTTCATGCTTTAAAAAGAAAAATGTAGAATTTCACAACTGAACTGCAACAGTGAAAAGACAATCATAACATTTAATCTACCTCCTCTAAAATATTAATCATCTGTGCCCTACAAACATCATAACATTTTCCCATAGACTCTCAGACTTTAAGGCCAAAAAGGACCATTGTGATCATTTAGTCTAACTTCCTGCACATTGCAGGCCTCAGAACCTCACCCACTCACCCTCCTGTAATAGATCTGTA
This sequence comes from Malaclemys terrapin pileata, assembly GCF_027887155.1. Lineage (NCBI taxonomy): Eukaryota > Metazoa > Chordata > Testudines > Emydidae > Malaclemys > Malaclemys terrapin. The sequence goes on from NC_071508.1 coordinate 104,250,002, forward strand.
ACCTCTGGCTGAGTTACTGAAGTCCTCAAGTCACTGTTTAAAGACTTCATGTTACAGAGAATCCACCATTTATTCTAGCTTAAATCAGCAAGTGACCTGTGCCCCATGCTGCAAAGGAAAGCAAAAAGCCCCTAAGGGTCTGCCAATGAAACCCGGGAGAAAATTCCTTCCAAACCCTAATTATGGTCATCAGTTAGATCCCGGGTATGTTGGTGAGACCCACCAGCCAGATTTAAATTTTATTAGAGAATATTTAAAGGAATAAACGATACAGAAAATTTGAAGCGTTAGTCATTGGTCATTGGTGGTAACATGCAGAGTATGGGGGTATGTTGGTGTTTTGGGGCTGGGCAGCACACATAGTATATACACACTGCAATGTCCCCAATGAGGGGTGGGTAACCGGTGGGCGGGATCAGGAGACAGTCGATAAACGGTGAGGGTCCACCACCCATACGGGAGGCAGGGACAGTCATGGGTATAAGCAAGCGGGCTGGGTAATGGGGATGGGGTGACCCTCACGTGGCGGGATTCAGCTAGGTTTGGTGGGTTTAGGGCTCAGGGGATAGGGTCCAGCAGGGGGTGTGTGTGGGTGCACGAGGTCTCCCCGGCTCACTCTTGGTATTGGCGGTGGCCGGTGATGTGCTCGGTGTAAATGTCCCGGGACCAACGGATAGCGTCCGAGACCTTCTTTCCCTGAGTAACTCAGAAGCCTCCCCATCTAGTGTTCCATTTTCAGACACTGGAAAAATATTTGCTACTAGCAATCCCAGATGGGCCACATGACATTGTAGGCAATATCATACCGTCCCCTCCAACAAACTTTCAAGCTCATTCCTGAAACCAGTTAGGATTTTTGCCCCCACTGCTCCCTTCAGAAGGCTGTTGCAGAACTTTACTCCACTGATGGTTAAAAACCTTTGTCTAATTTCAAGCCTAAACTTGTTGACAGTCATTTATATCCATTTGTTGTGTCAACACCGGCCCTTAACTTAAATAACACCTCTCCCTCCATGGTGTTTATCCCACTGATGTATTAACAGAGAGCAATCTTATCTCCCCATAGCCTTCCTTTGATTAGATTAAATAAACCAAGCCCCTTAGGTTCTCCATTCCTCTGATCATCCTAGTAGCCCTTCTCTACATCTGTTCTAGCTGGAATTCACCTTTCTTAAAATGGGAGACCAGCATGGCACACAGTATCCAGATGAGATCTCACCAGTGCCTTGTATAATGGTAATAACACTTCCCTATCTCTACTGGAAAGAAAGACCTTGCCTGATGCATTCTAGGTTTGCATTAGCCTTTCGAAGTGTAGCAAAGAAAACAAAAATATTATTTCATAATCACAATGCAATAGAACATGAAACTATTAACCTAAAACCCTTTGTAAATTCAATAAGCACTTCCTCACCATTGTGTAATTCTCCTGTAACAGTGCCTTCGCCCTGTGGACTGCCATCCTGATCTCGCCACTTCCAGTCAATTCCTCTGATTACACGAGCACCAGGAACCATGTACTTCAAAACTTGAGAGCGAACTAGTCGCCTCTGCCTCCGCAGATTGGCTTCTGCCTCCTTAGCTGCTTTTCCTACACACCATAATTGAAATGTAGATTAAAGAAAAATCTAGACAAGATTGTAAAAGTATGTTTAAAAGGTAAAGCTAAATTGCATGCACACTTATTTTGAGCTTGTTTTTTTTTTTTAAAGGTCCATGACAAAGTTCAATTTATCCCTTTCCCCATATTCACTTATCTTCATGCCATGCATTCACTATCACTTTGTGGGAAAGCACATTGGATAGATGTATTCTTTTCCTTACCTAATTGATCTTCACACACTCCATTCACAGTACCATAAAGTTCAAAACCAGACAGGGAGAGGTAGTGTGTTTGCCCACTGGCATTCTTTCCCATCTGTTTTATTCGTACATGTCTCCATCCTTGCTTCTCATCCTTTGGTGGATCTACAGGCCAGGTTGCTGTAGAACTTCATATTAATTGGGGGGAAAAGAAGAGACGGTTACTTTTACTAATGCTAATTTACTAATGCATGAAAACTGACAAGAACATGAAAAATATGAAAATAAGAAGCTTTACGGGTTACAAAATTTGGATGAGTGCTGGTGTGAATTCACAAGTGTTACCTGCTTTCTCCAAAAGAAAACCAAAGCCATCTTCTAAACCTGGAGTTCAATTTTTCCATCACGTGAACCACACATTAAGAGTCTCATAGAACACTTCTCCTCCCCACTCTTGACTGCACGGAGCACTTAAGCCTCCCAGTCACAATTACATAATATTCCTGTAGCTACCACAGCAATTGCTTATAGGAAAAAATAATATTAAGTACATTAGTAGCTTGTTTTAGCTGCATTTAATATAATGTAAGGCAAGTCAGAAACAAAGGGGAAGGTCAGCATCAAATGATCAGCCAACTTGCTACAAACCAGCAGCGAGTGCTCAGTGGATCATGGACCACAGTTTGGGGAAAACTACTCTAAACCATCTTATGTTGCTACAATGCATGTTAAGCTTATATGACATCAACTTATTCCGGAATAAAAGGAATGCTATGTTAGACTTCAAATGGAACAGTAAACAAAATTTGCTCTAACATATATCCACTGCCTATGCCAAACATTAGAAACAATTAGGCAACAATCTGATCTTACTACTATATTGAGATCAAACATTTGTTACATTCTACGTTTCATAGTGTAAAGTGATAATGGGCAGACACTTTTTAACAACAGTGCATCTCTTCATTATTCATATCCATTAACAAGATCAGTTTAGATTTTCAATATTTATGAACATTTAAGTCCATAATGCATCAGTGAAAATTAAAAAGCAAAACTAAGTTTGTGAACTAGAAATGCTCTTAAAAAAACCAAAGAAGGGTTTAAAATTAGAGATGCAAAAGCCTACATCTAAAAGCTAGGAAATAGCAAAGCATGTTTTTAATTGACAGGTCAACTTTGTAAAGGCAGCTAGAATATTTTCAACATACCCTGGTTCATTGAGACTACAGTCATCAACATGGGTATACAAAGTAGTCCAGTTCTGTCCATCCTTGGATACCTGGAAAACCCAATTTCTGAGTGCAGATCTTCCATAACCACGAGCATGGCGTAGTGTGTAAGCCGATGGTATTACCCAAAGACCAAGATCTATGGCAAACCAAGCGTTCTTATCATCATTAGTATGACAATTCAGAGCTGAACTCTCACGGCTTAAGATGTCTTCTAAACGTCCATAAGGCAGATTTCTTCCTTCTGAAGATGTAACCACTACTAATCCATAGGCTGCTGGATTTACCCACTCATATGCAGTTCTACATTGAAAAGAGAATTGTATTATTCATTTATCATTTACTCTAAAAGAACAGATCAGTAAAGTTTTACAGACTGCTAAGAATAATTTTTAATTAATATTAAATTATAAAACAGTCAGAACCCCAAAGATATTAAATAACTAAGAGACAATCCAAAACTTTCATATTACTATGCGGAGTTGAAAGAGAAAACTATTGGTCTTAGATTAAAGATAGAAATAGAAAATTCCCAAGACAACTTCAAAGATTCATAATGCTCTTTCAGTCTTCAGGTACAATACACACAAATTTAATTCTATCCAGGAGATATAGTTCTTTTTGAAATGATAGTATAGTCCATTTTACTACAATATTTTCTTCAGTTTTGCTCCTGGAGATTATGGCATATCACATTTGATTTAAATAAATTAACTCTGAAGAATCTTACTTCGCATTTGTCCCAATCCAGTAAATAATTCCATTTTCATCAAAGTCATGCTGGTGCCTGAATACAAATGTTTGGCCTTCACGTAGTTTTCGTACAAAAACAAATGAAGCCCTATCAAAGTCATACCACTGCTTTGCTACCTAAAGAATGAAAAAAAAAAAAAAAAAAAAAAACTTAAATGATATCAAGAAAGAATGCCTCTATTCTTTGCAAATCCATCTGTGTGGGATGTTGCTCACCATTTTCAGGAGGTATTGTTCTAAGGATTCAACTGTTGCCAAAGGCTCCATTTTCAACATTCTGCCAGTTCGATCTATCAAAGAAGTCTCCCCAGAAGCACGTTCCAAACGAAACCTCAATCTTCTTGTTAATATCTAAACATAAGTGTACCAAAACATTAATCAAGGCCTCTTCTGATCGTACTTTTTGTCAGTTTTATGAAAGTTGACACATTTCACCATAATAAAAAGTTTTACTGATTCAAGCAAAATCATTTACAGTAATGTCTATTAATCAGGAATACAAAACTTGAAAATACTTTATAAATTGGATGTTTTAAAGTAGTGTTTTTCATAACTTCCCCTAGCTACTTTTAGGTAATTTAAACAGTATTATTATTGCTACTGTTAATAATACTTTGCACTTCATAGTGCCTCCATGATCTCAATAACTACTTTCAAGTCTGAGTTAAGACTCAACACCTGTTTGGCAGAAATGGATAAACAGATGGGGAAATTGCAGCACCCAGATGTTATAATAGGAAGTCTGTAGCAAAAGGAGAAACAGAAGTCATGTCTCACTGGTCTCCCTGATCAGGGCTTAGCCACAAGACCATCTTTCCCCTCACACAGTTTTCCTCAATCCCACAGCTACAGAATATTACAAAAGAAGCCAAAGTTCACAACTTTCACATTCTACTGGTTCTTTAGTTGAAGACTGGATCAGTTTTTGGTAGATATATGTAGTGGACACTGGTTCCACCTGAAACAGTCAAGATATGTATAACTGATTCTATGTAGCTTAAGACATTGCAGTCTGCAAGCTCTCTCAGGCAAGTCATCATTGTACTTGAGAATTTTTTCCTCATTTTTCTTCTCTGGTTACAAATGCTAAGTTTGTGACATTCTAAATATTCTCATAGAAAGAGATTGGATTCATAATCATAGGAGGATGACTTAACCACAAAATTAAGCTGAAGAGAACCCAGGTTTAGAAAATATTTTTAATAAACAAAAGATGGCAAGAATAGAAATGGCAATTGAGAAAAATTATTGGTAAAGCTGAAAAGCAGTACCACAGGATTAAATACCTACTTTTCAAAAGTTACTGCAAGACAGAGAGCCCCTTCTGTTCCTAAAAATTCTTGCATTCTTATATTAATACCAGGAATTAATTTGCCAGCATCGAATTTATGGAAAGTAGGATGGAGAGTCAGTACAAGAAACCAAACAATTGCCGTGCAGCATGCTGGCCTTAGAAAATTTATCCATCAAACATTATACCTTACTAAGGAGCAATAAACTTTGAATTTTTTCCCCCTTTTTACAAATGCTTAAAATAAGCCAGACTTGAACAACGTCAGTTACTTTTAACTTATGGACAAGCAATGGCAACGCTTCTCCACATTGGTCTGATGAGATAATAAACTGGGCATATGAGAAATAAAACCATTTTAAAGTATCATATGTAAGAAAAAAGAACCCTGAAAAGCCACCTTTGCTGCCACTTGCCTCGCCAACTACCAATCCATCCTTTTCATCTCTAAACTGACAATGTGCTGTCTACAATTTCTCTCCCTCCTGTTCCATCCTAGACCCTTTCCAAGCTGGCTTTTGCCACTTGCACTCCACTGAAACCGCTCTCACCAAAGTCTCTAATGACCTCTTTCCTAGTTGAAGTTCAGCCTCATTCAACACAGTCCATCATACCCTTCTTGAAATCTTGTCCTCCTTTGGCTTTCATTTCTGTCCTCTCCAGGTTCTCCTCCTACTTCTCTAATAGCACCATCAAGCATGTTCTTGGAGGATTCTCCTCATCCCCCCTCCAACTTTTTGTAGGGGTTGCACTCTGAGCTTTTACTCCAAACCCGTCTCCTTCTGTCCAAACTAAAATCTCAGCCAGTCTCTCTGACATCTCACAGATGTCTAGCCATCAGCTCTAGCTCGACGTAGCTATAACAGAGCTCTTAATCTTCCCCTAAACTCTCCCTTCTACGTTGATCATTGTGGACAATAACTCTATTTTGCCTGTCACTCAGTCCCATCACCTGGGCATCATCTTCAATTCTGATCTCTCTCCAGGTCCTCACATCCAGGCTATATCTATATCTTAAAGTTGATTTCTGAATAATGTGTCTAAAATACAGTCTCTGCAAACCATCCACACAGCTAAAAGGCTCACTGAGGCTATAATCTCATCTCTCAATTACTGTAACATCCTTTTCTCTGCCCTTGACTCAGGCAATCTTGCCCTGCTTATATTCATTAAGAATGCTGCTGCAAGGATCATTTTCATCACCTATCACTTTAACCAAGTCAGCCTTCTCTTTGAATCTCTCCACTGGCTCCCGTTTCTCTATCACATCAAACTTAACCCACTTGTTCTCACTTTCAAGGCCCTTTACAGCCTATGCCTGGCCTATTCATCATCTCTTATTCAGCCAAATTTTAATTTTCTGTCTGCTACAGATTTTTGTACAAACAAAATTGACTGCAGTACAGAAATTGCTGGAGAAATGCTAGAGGTTTTGAGGACAGCAGGGAAGTTTGGGCTTTTGGCACCCCCAAGAGGTTGTGAAATGTGGTTTTAATTTTGATTCTCATGCCCAGCTGAAACTTTTGGTACTGGAGAAGGGATGCATCTCTTCTTTCTACCCCTATTTTGAGAGGTTTTGGAAAGCAAGAGTTTAATTTGAGTTAATTTACATTTCTTGTTCCCACCACAGTAACCCTTCACAGTAGCTGTCTCCAATCAACCAATAATACCTGGCTTCATCACTCACTTGGTAAATTTTTAAACAAGCACCTTGGTGCTTTCTCCCATGCTGCCCTTCTTAAAAAGAGCTCCCTTTAAACATCTACAAAACTCCCCATTATCCTCTTTCATTATCCTCTATCCTCTTTGACGATGCCTACAATAAACTTGACAACAATTAGGCAACCGGTGTGTTGATACCACTGCCTACCATGCTGATCAACACTGTTTCCTCGTACTCCCCCATGTGTGTTCTTCTGTTGTTTCTTGTCTTACATTATAAACTCTTTGGGACAGGTACTATCTTATTGCTCTGTGTTTATGCAGCACCCAGCAACATTACAAATAATAACAGAAATATTACAAATGATCTTATTGTACATTATTGCACAGGTTGGTTGTTTCAGTGCAAGCAAAATATACTCATTCATAAGCCGAATTTTTTTAAGTAACAAAGGGAAGAAGGTTTTTTAAGTAACACCAGAGAAGAAGGTCAGCTTATGCACAGGTATAGAGAGGGAGAGGGGGGACACAACCCCTCCCACCAACAGAGGGAGCAAGGAGAGGCAGCACAGCCAGCAGAGCCAGCAGGGAAGAGGCGGGGCCAGAGTCTCTCCGCTTCTGGCCATGTTGCTCTCCCCCCAGCCTCCGAAGCAGCTGCAGCTCCAGGGCTGGCAGGCTGCGGCCACGCCGCCCGGCCCAACCCCCCAGAGCAGGCTGCGGCCGCACCGCCCGGCCCGCCGGAGCAGGCTGCGGCCGCGCCGCCCAGCCTGCCGGAGCAGCTCCGGCCAGGCCAGAGACATCTTCCCCTGGCCCTTCCCAGGTAAGGTGGGAAGGGATGGGATGGGATGGGATGGGGTGAGTGGGGAGGTCCCGGGCTAGGGGCGGGGTCCTTTGGGGGGGGTGGTCACAGGGGTTACTTCCCTGACCCCCAGCTTCTCCCCCGCAAAAAAATTTACCCAGCAGTTGCTGTCCCGGCCAGTCAGGGTAAGCAGCTAGCGCACCGGGACACTTTTTTACTTAGATTTACCTCTGTGCCTGCGGCACTCGAGGTAAACAAACCATCTCGGCCCGCCAACAGCTTATCCTGATGGCCCGGGAGCCAAAGTTTGCTGACCCTTGAATTATAGGGTCGGCTTATGAACGGATCATAAAAATTTTCCATTTTTACATATCCACGATGGGGGAGGGGAGGTGTCAGCTTATAAACAAGCCGGCTTATGATCATGTACGGTAAGACAGCTCCAGCGCTGAAGATTTTACATTGTCAATAACTATGGTACAGATGACCAACAGCTGAAGTAGTAATCCTTTATTGCAGAGTCCCCCAGCACCAAGAACTTGTAATAATGAAAAAAATGACAGTAGATAAACTAGGATGTTTTCCTATGCTGTTCTTTTCTTAGGGCTTGTCTACAAACCAAAGTATGTACAGTACAACCGGCTAGAGTGGATGCAGTTATATCAAGATAAAGTGGTCGTACCGGTACAGCTTATTCCCATACAGGATGGGGAATATCACTGGACACAAGGAACAGTTGACAAATCCCCTCTTTTTTCAGTCAGAATTTACCTGTACTCTCACTTCCTATAAGAAAAGTAAATGAAACTGCTGAAAAACCTGACCAGTACAGCAAGTAGCAGAACATTAAAGAATGTGGTCAGATGTTTTTTAAGGTTAAAAAAAATTCTCTAATTCTTTACAACTTGACAGGAATACACCTCATGTAGATTGACTGAGATTTTTTTCCTAAAATTAATATGAAACTCAACATTATACATTACTATAGCAATACACTCTTACCTGCAAATTATATGTAGATCCTGGTGTATCATACAAGTAGAGAGGTAGACGTTCAATAGATTCTAACACTGCTATCAATTTCCGAATTAATGCAACTGCTGGACGACTGTGAAGGGAAGCAGTTAGACATTACAAAAATTACTTCACACTGAAAATTCAAGATAATGTTTTTGAATAAATCTCAGGGGATAGCAGTTTTGTTTTAAAGTTTGGAAGAAAGGTGAAATCAGACAGTTTAAGACGATAACTTTACAAATGTATGGCACTCCCATATTTACCAAAATGTTTAATTATTTCAATTAAAAATATCTTTAACAAACATTTAAAGATACAGATCCAATGGTCTTTCTTCCTTTCTTAGGTACCCTATCTTCTATAGCTGAAGGGACGTTTGGCGACCCTTTAACAGTGGAAGTTGCTTTCAGCCTACAACTCAACAGTCTTCCCATGTTTTCCAACTCCTTGTTTTTCTCTGGCCCCCCTACTTCCTCCTTCCTTTAGCTACTCAAAACTGTTAGGCCTTCTTAATTTCCTTAGGGTATATCTACACAGCAAAGAAAAACCCCTGGCTGGCTCATGCTAACTGACTTGGGCTTGCATGGCTGTTTCATTGCTGTGCAGATTTCAGAGCTCAGGCTGGAGCCCTGTAGAATGGGAGAGTTCCAGAGCTCAGGCTCCAGCCCGAGCCCAGATGTCTACACAGCAAGAAAACAGCCCCACAGTCTGAGCCCGAGTCAGCTAGCAAGGACCAGCCATGAGTTTTTCTTTGCTGTGTAGACATACCCTTAACTTGAGGCTTACTTCAGTACAAACTTCCTGATGACACACTGTACCAGGGGACTTAGATATTGATGCAGCACAAGCATCACAGAAAAAATGAAAAATGCAATTATTTTAAGTTATGGGTTTCTTACTTTTGCTGTGGAACCATATCAGAATCAAATATGAACTGATGGCTGCAGGCAAGGTACGTTATCAATTGAATCATGTCAGCTACTCTTTACGCATTTTGACAATTAATGTCCAACCAGACTAAGCACCAGGTGGAAGGGTACTAGGATAATGAAGTACTGGAACTAAAAAGGAAAGGCCATGGAAAAAAGGAGGAATACAGGAAACAGTGGGACAGGAGAATAGTGAAGCTCTGGGCTATAAAACAGATCTGATATGGGGAGAAACCAGATACCATCAAACTGTACCACAGAGCCACAAAAAATGACAAATCAAGAAAAATAAATATGAGAAATTAAGAATGTACATATTTTCAAATAACTATGTATAAAAGGCACCACACATTAATGACAACATATTTATTTTGTGAATACCCTCTGGAAATTAATTTCTCTAATGGCTATTTAAGTAAAACAGCACTCCAACATGTTTATGTCAGTCTATAGTCACCAATTCCACAACTGTTAAACAGTCTACTATGCCACTGTACAATGAAAATGCCCACATATGACTGATTAACGTGAAGCTACTTTATGCCCTTATGAATTAGCATAAACAGAGCAAACTCGTCAGTCAATTAGTACTTTAATGGCAGATGCTGTCACTTAAGACTAGTTTTCCATTTCACCACTGGAAGACCAAAACTAAAATGAAAAACCCCAGGGCAAATGTAGGTCTTCTTTTGTGTTACTGCTTCACAAAGGAATGAAAATTATTTTGTGTTTTTACCTTTCATCATCTTCATTTTCACTGAATGCTGTTTTGAACACATTTATTCTCTCTACTAGTTGGCTACAATCTTGTTTCACATCTAAATCCACATTCTAACAAAGAAAAAGAAAAATATTATTAAAATATGTAAAATAGTGCGAAGTAATAAATATATTGCTTCTTTACACTGAAAATGAACTTGTTCACACTTACTAACTGCTACCAGTACAAAAATAAAGAAAAAAAAATTAAGCAAATCTGAAAAACTTGATTTTATCTTTTGGTTACACACAAACTACTGCTTTTATGTTATTTTATATAGAATAAAAATATATGTATTTTCTTCAGCTGGTTTAAGTCTGCATAGCTCCATTTAAGTCAATGAGAAACTACACTTATTTACACCTGGGGAGGATCTATCCCTTTATTTTAAAAATTGTTCCATTTTTAAAGTAAATTGTACTCTTTTCTCAACACCTCCAACTTTTCAGTAAACTTACATTATTTAAAACAGTAAGAAGTGCCTGCACTAAGCCACTACTGCACATTTCATATGGTGAGATAGTGTTTTCATCCTTCAACAGCACAATTAAGTTTTCTAAAGCAGTCTTCATTAAATCTCTCCAAGTATTTTCTCCCTCAATGCACTGGAGACAAAGAGAAGCATAAGATGAGACAAGTTAGTATAATTTAACTGAAGAATTATTCCAAGTACTACTACATATGCAGTTTTTGACAAAATATGTAAAAATTGTAAACATGAACATTTCATGTCTAAACTTATTGCAACTTTTCCTTGTTAGATATGAAAGCCTGTACTTACCTGTCTGTTTGTATGAAGTTCCCAAGAAGATTCTAACTGGGTTGCTATGTTCCTCAATGTTACAACTACTCCTCGAGGCATGCTTTCAACAGCTTTAAAATGATCATCATATAAATCTCTTGCCATAGTTCGTACCTGCCAAAAATTATTCTAAGGATCAGGATTAAAATATTCTTTTTATATTTTAGTATGCACACTTAGCCTCCTGAAGTGTATGGATCTCTCATAAGTAACAGCATATGAAACTGAGTTAGGACGGTAATTTTGGTCTTGCCTAAACTTCCTTTCTAAAAATTGAAACTGGACTGCTACTGTTAGTCTCCAGTTTAAGTGGCTCTTCTCCATAACTGTTGCTCAGCAATTCATATCTAGCACAATCTTCCCCTCTCTATAGCCCATTTTCTCTTCCCAGTCAAAGCTTCCATACTCTCCAACACAAATGAGATTCCTAGTGATACTCTGGCATAACAATCAAGTAAAGCATACCACCACAACAGATGGCACTGCCAGAATGACAATCTTTGTAGAAAGTGAATTTATAATGCCAGGAGAGGGGCAGGAGCCCCTACTCTCCCCATAAGATACCTTGAAGGCAGAGGGGAGAACAGTGGCAGCCTAGACCAAAAAATCCCTTCTATACACGGCACCATAGGCTGTTCCACAGATGCTCCTCATAGGTGATGTTGCCACCACTGAGGTGCTCCACTTCAGTCGGGAGACACTCCATGAGGAGATGAAGACAGAAAAAGGAGTGATGGATAGTGGAGCATACAGAATAGCTACAGAGCAGGTGGCAAGATTTTTCTGAGTTTGGCAAACAAATTATATGGTTCAACATGCACAATAGAATAGATTATCTTGATGTTTACAGAGGGTACAAATATAAAAACAACTGTAGTTTAATATTTTATTATCATCTTTATTCAGAACCGGAGGAGGAGGAGATAACAGGTTTGGGAGCAACTGTGACGACTGTACTATAAATTTTCTTTAGCAAAATACCAGAATATACACATGAGATTACTAGATCTTTCTTCAAGTTTCTAGTTTCTTCAAAATTCTAGCATCTGGGTTTTCTTTGCTAAAGACAACATGACAACAGTATTTAGATGAGTGGGAAGTAATATAAACTGATCACAAAACCAGAAAACTAGAGTAAGGATAATCACACTGCCTTGGCAAACTGCATATTTGTACATTGAAAACCTTAGTGCATGTTGCTAAATCTCAAGCACACGTGCCATGCTTATGAACAAGCTAAATTTGTAACTGCAGGCACCATACACAAAGGTTACAGAACCTATATGAATTGCTTATCTGTGCCTATGTCTAAACTCATATTCTAGACATGTTAATCTCTTCATAATGAAGGTTAAAACTAACTTTCTATTATAAACCCACTTTTTCCTAACACTCCATCCCACTTCACCAATGCTAAACCAACTCCCCCAAAAAATTTCCTATCTGATCTTACATGAAGGAAGACGTTTTTCTAAAAAGCCTGAGGCCAATAGGAGAAGGCATTCATTAAGTGAATATTCAGGAAATTAGGTATTTTGCTTTTCTGAGTTTTTCTAATATTTTTTGCCTCATAATAATGACCTGTGTTCTGTGCAGCAATTACTTGGTACAGACTCTGGATTTCTGCAACACTTCCTCCCTTCCTACTCCAAGACCTCTTCCTTTCACTGCTCCTCATCCAACCCGAACAATAGAATAGTATTTATGTTTATTTTTATATTAAATTAGGGTTACCATATGTCCGGATTTTCCCGGACATGTCCGGCTTTTTGGGCTTCAAATCCCCGTCCGGGGGGAAATCCCAAAAAGCCGGACATGTCTGAGAAAATCGGGACATGCGAGGCCGGCGGTGCTGAGCCGGGGGCCGAGCCGGTGGTGCTGGGCCGGGCCGGCAGTGCTCGGCCGGGAGCTGGCCCAGGGCCAGCACCCCAGGGCCCGAGCCGACCCAGGCTGGAGACGCCGGGGGGGGCCAGACTGGGCCGCGCCTCCTCCCCCCCCCTTACCTGCTTCAAGCTTCCAGCGAATAAAATGTTCGCGGGAAGCAGGGGAGGGGGCGGAGACATTGGGGAAGGGGTGGGGTTGAGGCGGGGGGCGGGGCCGGGGCCCCGTGGAGTGTCCACTCAAAATATGGTAACCCTAATTAAATTCAATTTTACATTTCCTCCAGATTTAAATTTTCCATGTGATACATATTTTTGTATTTACAATGTGTAACTGCATTACAAAAATTGTTGTGGAAAAGCTGGAGGCTTTGAGGTTCAGAAGGAAGATTGGACTTTTGGGACCCAGAATGTGGCTTCAGTTTCGGTTTTCATGGCCAGCTGAAGTTTTTGGTACTTGGGAAGGGATGCATGCCTTATTTCTCCTCTCATTTTGAGAAGGGAAAGAAGTGACATGCCATTTTGGAGCAGGAATTTTAATTGAGTTGATTTATATTTCTTGTTCTCACCACTGCCACCCTTCCCAGTAACTGTCCTAGGGCACCCCATCCCAATATCTGTCACTTCATCTAGCCCTGAGTTACCACCAAATTGAGGTGTAGGTAGACAGAAGACACTTTTCCTCAGGGCTATCGTTGCACGCTATCTATAGACACAGGCAGGTAACACTGCATCACCATAGATACCAAGCATATTTGGTTCATGTTCTGCAAGTTTCAGTCACAACCATATGAGTTAGAGACTTGTTTTAAGAAGGAGAAAGTTTAGTTTCTGGAGCACAATTAAGAATAAAATGTAAATATACAGCCATTTGCACAATCCCATAACTGTATAATATCTGTAAAACAAAGTGCCAAAAATTCAGGTTTGTTTAATTTGCTGACCCTTGCCTAAAACGGGCATTTTGGCAATTTTCAGAGAAGTCTGAGATGGGAAAAATTAGTTCTTCTCTGACTGAACTTGTTCCCAATCAAATCAATGACAATCCTTCCATTTATTTAAATGGGAGCAGGAACAGGCAGGTTCGAAAAGTAATTTTTGTAGGAAACAAGTACACAGGTCTTATAACTTTCTCCGTTTGTGTCACTTTGCATAGGTGTGAACAGGGAGAGGTGCCATCTTCGTCTACAGCAATTAATGAATGTACACAAAGCAGGGAGTAATATTTTAGAGGATGAGAAGATCAGGCTTGTCAGAAACAGTGGATGAGAGCCATAAAATTACTGTAGATTGAGAGAAAATTACATTTTTTTTAAACCAACATAGCTCAATTTCTCTCAAATCTTAAAAAAAATTGCTCATAGTTCAATAAATACTAATTTGGTTGTTAAAAACCTCAGTTATAGCAACGCATCTCTTCATAACCTAAGAAAAATTAAGACTATAGCAGCCCACAAATTTGATTAGAAGTACAAAAACCAAACACATTCACAAACCTTTTGCTTTGTTTTCTCTAACTTGGATTTCAGTTTTCTACCTCTTTTGCCAGTCCAGCCAGTCACAAACTCTGATCCTGCAAACCAATTTTAAAAATTCTTAAAATGTCACAATACTTAAAACGTAGACACATACACACTTCCCTGCCCATATCTGTTTATTACACATACCTACATACTTACCCAAAGAAGTTTCAGCAGTAAATGAATGTTTAGTTCCTCTATTGGACTCAAAAACAAAGCCTGGTAGATCTTCTTTTAATATTGTTGCTTGCTGACCATCTGAATTGTGGATAGCAATTTCTCCTTCCTTCAAACAGGTGAGTGACCAATTTCCCACAGTAAGTTTAGTGGGCCCAGGTGCTGATAAAATTGGCTGACTTGTGGTGGATGGCTTTACTTGGCTTCGAGCTCTTTGTAACTTCTCTAAGAATTCACTTCTACTTTCTATTAAAAAAAAAAAACACACACACACAATTTTCCAGTGCTTGACTTTAAACATCATGTATTTCAAGCACAAGTTGTTGTTTTTTCAGGAAAAAAGTTTGACTTTAAGTATACTCCGTGCAATATAATGTTTGTTAGGAAGTGTAACACAGAGTGAAGTTAAACAAATCCATGTTAAACTTTAATTTAATCTTGTAAAAATCTAATAAGTAATTTACCTCATTACTGTTACTATGAAGTTCTCTAGGAGCCCAAACAAGAGTAATAAGAGCCCAAATCAACCCTCCAACAGAAAAACACACTAAAATGGAAACAGCATGTGCAACTTTGAAGTTCAAAAGGGGGTTGGGAAGGAGACTGCAGTAAGAAGCAACAGTTACTCAATATTAACACAAGGGGGCTGCTGCAGATTCAGGAGACCATGCCAAGGAGATGCCACTACTCCCAATCTGCTGACTACTTTTTAGGTCCTTTGCTCCACACAAAGGGGAACATCTTACTCTGTCAGTTTATTTATGTTATAATATTTTTCTCAACATAGGGAAACTAAACTTATAACAACTATAGACAGGTTTTTCCATCTTCTAAATGATCATTTCATTTTGACCAATATTAATAGTTTAAACAATACAATGAAAGCAGTCTTATGGCATCATTCAAGGGACTGACAAAATCAATTATGTATATGAGATAATATTTTAATAGAGGAGGAATAGAACAGTATCCAGTATATCTGAGAAGAGTTTAGGGTAGTCTCAACCTAGGCTGCCTAACAATTATCTCATATAGCTGTCATTATATGTTGTTTTCTATGAACGTGTGAAGTTAAGCAATATTAAACCCCTGCATGAATACTCTCATTCAGAAGTAGAATGGCCTTAGTTCACAATTAAAGAATTGTCTACATGAACATTTAGTTTGTAGGCAACTTGGATATAAACATACTTCACACTAACCTGCTGCACACAAGTGTTCGTGTGGATCCTGCTGAGACACACTAACGGTTCCTTTGTGTGCTTGGATCTACATACATGAGATAGATCAGGGGTCTCAAACACGCGGCCTGCGGGGTTATTTCGTGCGGCCCGCCAAGCTCCCCACGCCCATTCCCGCCCCCCCCCCCCCAAATGCCTACCCCGCACCGCTCCCTGAAGCTGCTGGAACTATGTCCCTGCAGCCCCGGGCGGGAGGGCAGCGGGGGGAGTAGAGGGCTCTGTGCTCTCGCTTCTAGGCACTGCCCCCCGCAGCTCCCATTGGCCTGGAACGGGGAACCGTGGCCAATGGGAGCTTTGAGGGAGGTACCTGGAGGGGCAAGAGCAGCACATGGTGCCGTTTCCCCTCCCCCGGGAGTCCGGCTGCTTCCTGGAGTAGAGCAGACCAGAGCAGGGCCAGGGCAGGCGGGGAGCCTGCTCTGGGCACAGTGCATGGTGCTGCCACCCCGAAGCCCCTCTAGGTAAGTGGCGCCGGGCTGGAGCCCCCTGCCATATCCCACACCCTCCTGCACCCCAACTCCCTGCCCTGAGCCCCCTGCCACACCCTGCACCCCAACCCCCTGCTGTACCCCTCACTCCTCCTGCATCCTAATTCCCTGCCCTGAGCCCCCATCACACCCTGCACCCCAACCCCCTATCTGGAGCCCATGGCCACATCCCACACCCTCCTGCACCTTAACTCCCTGCCCTGAGCCCTCTGCCACACCCTGGACCCCAACCCCCTGCTGCACTCCTCACCCCTCCTGAACCCCACACCCCAATTCCCTGCCCTGAGCCCCCTGCACACCACCTGCACCTCAACTCCCTGCCCTGAGCCCCCATCACACCCTGCCCTCCCTGGGGCAAGGAGTGGGCAGAGTTGGGGTGAGGACTTCAGGGAAGAGGTTGGAAAGGGGACAGGGAAGGGGTGGGGCCTCATGGAAGGGCCGGGGACAACAAGGGGTGGGTGTCAGTGATGCGGCCCTTGGGCCAATGCACTAGTCCTCATGCGGCCCTCGTGGTCATTTGAGTTTGAGACCCCTGCTTTAGACCAAGTTTCCCATGCCTTCCTGTTTCCCTTTATGAAGAGAAAACTATACTGATATGGGAGCAAAGGGAGAGATGACATGTGAAGTAGATTTGTTTGGGGAGTTCTTTCTAGGTTGCTAGATGCACTTGCCATCCTTCAGTGTGCTTTCTTCCTCCTGCAGCCCCTTATATCAATGTGACTAGGGTCATATGGAGTTTAATAAACCTGTTTCTAGGTTATAATTTATATGGAAACCACTTTTAATAATTATTTTTGTTTAACCCATCTATAAAATAGTATAGTGAAATCCACCAATCCTTGCCAAAATGAAAAGATTAAAAGAAATTTTTAACTTCTTAGCTCAACTGGTAATGGTAGTTATGAAAATGCCCTAGAAGATAATTAACTTTCTGAAATCCTTATAGCTCCCAGATTCCAGGTCTGATTTGTTTCAAATGTGTCAGGAAAAAAAGGAGGGATTAGCATAGCTACTGCACTGTAGCTGGGCTGCTGTAGTGCCTGTAGTGCAAATTTAGGGCTTCTCTATATGGGGACCCAGAAATATGATATTAAATCAGGGAAATGTCCTGGTTTAAGATCGTATCTGTGAAACTTCAGTGAGATTGTATTTGTTTTGGTGAAGTCGGGGTGAGGGCAGATAAAAATCAGGCTTGTAATATAAGGTTAATTTCAACCTTATCTAGTGAAGCATGTTAAAATAGGCTTAGTAATATTTGCAGTCAAATATTTTGGCCTGGTCTACACTTAAAATGTAGGTTGACATAGCTATTGTTCTCAAGGGTGTGAAAAATCCATACCCTCTGTGCACCATAGCTATACCAACCTAAGCCCCAGTGTGCTGCTCTAGCACCTGTGGTGTAGACATGGCTTTAGTTACAGATGTAGGGCTTCTCTACATGGGGACCCTGAGGAACGTTAAGCTGAATTAACTAAAGATGTGAAGATAAAGCACATTAACCATTAAAAATTGCCATTTTACTGTTGTATAGTACAAAACAAATTTATATGCATAAAATGATTTAAGCATGCAGTCTTTAGAGGTGTAAAAATATTTTCTTTACTGCCTGGCATTATTGGAATCTTTTTTGTCATTTTACCTGCATTATTACAATTAAGTAAATTAAATTAGTGAAACATTTCTAAATTTATCTAGTTAAAACCATAATTAAACATTTACCATATATTGAAGTGAGGTTCTTATCCACGAAAGCTTATGTTCCCAATACTTCTGTTAGTCTCAAAGGTGCCACAGGGCCCTCTGTTGCTATTTACCATATAGTACACCATATTGACAAGTGTTGTGATAATATGCACGTAGGTATATATAAGATTGCCCTGACTTGCTTTAAATTTCAAAATTCAAATTTAAATTATTGCTATTTTTGCACTGAAGTTTTATTTGTCTTCTAAAAATTCAAACCAGCCAATATTAAACAAATGTGAAGAGCAGTAAAGAAGGACTTTTCTAAGATGTCCACTGTATACTTATGCACTCTGTATAGAATGTGTATCTTTGTGTTCTTCACACTACTCAATTCTATTGCTCAACAGCAATCCTTTGTAATTCAACATCTTTTCACCCACTCACAAAATAATAAAAATAATACATTACATAAGGTGCATCCTGGGGTTAATCAACATTGCATTAGAACTGCACATTGCGTATTGCAATTCTGGATAGAGAATAGAAACCAAGGATGCTATTCTCTTGAACACTTTGGAGAGTTATCTTACTAGATCAACCTCACAGAACCAAATTAGGGCTTTTCTACACAGGAACATCCAGGAAAGTTAAGCCAAATTAACTAAAGGTGTGAAGTTAAAGCATATTAAACCGCTGTATGAATGCTCTCATTCAGAAGTAAAGTGGCCTTGGTTCTCTTTTCCTTAGTCCAAGGACATATCTACATGAATGTTTAGTTTGTGGTAAGCTGGGGTGTAAATCTACCCTACATACCCTGCCATGCACTAAATGTCCACGTGGATCCTGTTGGTGCACACTAGCATTTACTTTGTGTGCTTTGTGGAATCTCCATCTCTGGAGATATTTAAGAGCAGGTTAGATAAATGTCTATCAGAGATGGTCTAGACAGTATTTGGTCCAGCCATGCGGGACTGGACTCGATGACCTCTTGAGGTCCCTTCCAGTCCTAGAATCTATGAATCTCAGGGGTCTCAAACTCAAATGACCATGAGGACCGCATGAGGACTAGTGCATTGGCCTGAGGGCCGCATCACTGACACCCACCCCTTGCTGCCCCCGGCCCCGCCCCACTCCACCCCTTCCCTGAGGCCCCGCCCCTTCCCACCCCACCCCTGCCCCCATTCCAACCCCTTCCCCGAAGTCCTCACCCCAACTCTACCCCCTCCCTGCCCCCAGGGGGTGCAGGAGGAGTGCAGAGTGTGATGGGGGCTCAGGGCAGGGAGTTGTGCAGGAGGTGTGCAGGGTACGGCAGGGGGCTCAGGACAGGGAATTGGGGTGTAGGAGGGTATGGGATGTGGCAGGGGGCTCCTGACAGGGGGTTGGAGTGCAGGAAGGGTGCAGGTTACGGCAGGGGGCTCAGGACAGGGAGTCGGGGTGTGGGGTGCAGGAGCGGGCTCAGGGCAGGGCGTTGGGATGCGGGAGGAATGAGGGTGCAGGGTGTGACAGGGGGCTCAGGGCAGGGAATTGGGGTGCGGGAGGGTGTGGGATGTGGCAGGGGGCTCCGGACAGGGGGTTGGGGTGCGGGCTCTGGCCTGGCGCCGCTTACCTAGAGCAGCTCCAGGGTGGCAGCACCGCGCACCATGGCCAGGGCAGGCTCCCTGCCTGCCTGCCCTGGCCCCACTCCGCTCCAGGAAGCAGCCGGAGTCCCCGGGGGGGGGGGGGGGGGGGGGGGGGGGGGGAGATGGCACCATGTGCTGCTCTTGCTCCTCCAAGTACCTCTCCCAAAGCTCCTATTGGCCGCGGTTCCCCATTCCTGGCCAATGGGAACTGCAGGGGGCAGTGCCTGGAAGCGAAAGCACGGAGCCCTCTACTCCTCCCTCCCTCCCCCACCCCGCCCGGGGCTGCAGGGACATAGTTCCAGCAGCTTCAGGGAGTGGTGTGGGGCTCGCAGTGCCACGGGGTAGGCAGAGGGATGGGGGGGAGGGCGCGCAGGTGTGGGGAACTTGGCGGGCCGCACGAAAGAACCCCGCAGGCCACATGCAGCCCGCAGGCCACGTGTTTGAGACCCCTGGTCTAAAGAGTTACATGATTATAGTGTCTGATTCCATTATCAAAACCATCTTTATTAGATGTCCTTCATCAACATGCCTGTCTCATAAAAGGTGCAGAGTGGACCATCTTTTGGAGAGGAGGAAACAGAGCTAAATTTGCTTCAGTGATTGAGTTTTTCTATACTTTTATTTTTCAAATATAAACTTAACTTTGACATTCCAGACTAACATGAAGAAATGACAAAGTTTAAGGGTTTCTCCCTTTTAACAATAGATACCATCACAAGTTCAGATTTTTTTCTTGGAATTTCCATTAGCTTTCAACAGTGTAACTCCAACCTTCTCTTCTTTGAAGTTTCAAGCCACTAGGCTGATAAAGCCATTACACCCTGTTTCAATCCTGAACCACAACACCCCATTACTAAATTTCACAAATTATTGAGTGGTGTAATACCACAATGCAGCTGATGATTTACAAATGTATGAACTGTTGCACTAGTGAAAAGATGAAACAAAGACGATTGCTTCTGCTTCCCTGATAAAAGCAGCAATCAACACTCTTAATTAATAGAAGTTGCACATTCTGTACAGAGTATAGAAAATATGTTGCAGAATACTTATAGCTCCAGGTCTGTCACCTAATCCCCTTAACAACAAGTTAAGAAACTGACATGTTAATGAGAAACTTTCCTTTGTCTTCCAACACAGGCAATTTCATTCTGCCAGCTAAAAGCAAACAGTAAATTAACATTTCAACCTGTTTTCCTGGGATGGCCACTACAAAGTGCCTTTAATTACTGGGATGATAAAATTAAGCTTGCATGAAACATCAAAACAAAATGAAGTTAATACACATTTACTGGCGAGATGTTTTCTGAACATAATCACCAAGGAAGTCAATTATAATCACATTATATTTGACGGAAGCATCACAATTAACTGACCACCTTCTATCTGTTTTAATGCTTTACTATTTAGTATGCCAATTTCTATAAAACAGAATAGATCAAATTAAACAATATAAATAAACCAAGATTTCATTTATTGTGAAATTGAGAAGAAATTATACCTGAACTATCTGATCCTCCTTCAGGACTCCCACTTGAATACATTGTTGCCAGTTTTCCATCCAAAATAAATCTGAACCATCCATTGCTACCATTAGACAGTTCCAGGGCTGCTGCATCACTCCAGATATACAAGCAGTCCCTTCCCCTAATGATGGACCATTCTCTCCAGTGATATGGTTTACCCTGCTGCAGTTCTTTAGCATCCTCTTGCGGTTCATCCTCCTGTCAAGTTAGATAAAACAAAGTAATTCAGGAAAGAGGTAATTTAAATAAACTTGCTGTAAAAATACAAAAAGTGAGACATAGAAACTAAATATTCAAAAATATAACTGTAAGCCGTAAAATACTGATTTTAAAAGTTTTCTTTAAGGAATGTTTAATGAGATAATCTGAATAAGCAGCAGTTCTCTACATAAATTAGCCGTTATAAATGTTATTAAAAACCTACCTGTTGGAGCAGCCATCTTAGTACAACAATGGTGGTGTGTGGGGGCACTGACAAGGAGGAAACTTAACATAAGAGACTACAAAACAGTTTCCATCCTGCTTTAACAAAATAATGTTTTATTGTCTACTATTTCAACACATTTAATTTTTTAACTTCTAGGTTTTTCTTGTAGTTAAACCTATTTAAGTGTTCCAGATCTGTTGTTCATTTCCTTCAGAGGTCTGTAAGTACAGATCTACTATTGTGCTTTTTCTACCCCCCCCCCCCCCCAAAAAAAAGGGGGGGGGCAAAAGCTTTCAGTTTAGGCAATGTTGCATTTTTTGCAACTTGTTCTCCAGTGTTATAGCGTTACATCACCTAGAATAGAGGAAAACCACCAAAGGTGACTTGATGAGTCAAAGTTAAAGTTGAATGGGTGATGGAAATTAGCTGGGATGGTAGCAAGTAGTCAATTACATGGTAGTTGGGAATTGATACATTAAGTACTGTACATTAAATACGCATTCTCAAATTTTCTGTAATTTAAGGGACTATTTTTCTTAGTTATGTTTATTTTAAGACCATTATTGCGAGGTTTAGAAATGTTATTTAGATATGACTATTTTTAAAGTACAGTTGAAAAAGATTCATAAATCCTACTTATCAGTTATATTTCAGTAATTTTTTTCAAAGCACTGTATAAATATCAGCTAATTAATCCCTACAACAATTCAAAGAGGTAAGTATTATCTCTATTTTACAGATGGGAACACTGGGCGAGAGCTTGATTTCCTGTTCAGATGCATATTACATTACCGAACAAAACAGTGGAGTCAATTTAATAGAACATATACATCAAGTACTATTGGATTTATGTATTTTTTCAAATTTTCATGAAGTTGCAAAGATGTAGAGACAGAAGATGGCTTTGTGGAACAGACAAAGCTAGATAATGCTGTGCTTACTTTCTCAGGTTTGGACTCCTCTTCATTCTCATCATCAGAAGATGGTCCTGCCAAAGTTGACACTTTACTAATTACACCCAGTCTAGCAAGCTGGTCTAGAAAAAGGTCACCACCTTTATCTACCAAATCCCTTATGATTTGCAAGGCTAGCAAGTGGCCATCATCATCATCCTGCAAGAAATTGGCGTAGGAGGGAAAGAAGAAAGGAGAGAGGTGTTTACTGCAAGCCATTTCAAATTTTAAGCATTGTTAGTCCACCACTTAAGCTGTTCACATCATGACCTGTTGATTTATCAAAATTAAAAAACATCTGGTCAAAGACAAGGTGATAAGCTATAGCCTAATATCAAGTAATCACAAAACACTGAACTTTATTTCACAGACAGATTCAATACATTGTAAAAACAGTACAAAAAGTTAAAAGGGGGAAATTTTTTGTTTCTCAAATACAGTGTTATATCATAAATAATAAAAAATGAATAAGCTCACCTCTTGATCAAGGACAGTAGCGGTGATCTCAACCAATACTGTGGGCAGGTTGTGACCAGCATCAGAATCACAAACCTCTTTTAACAATGCTTCAGAACAAAAATGAATCATTTTTCTAATGAGGGCAAGACTTGCTTTCCTTTAAAAATTAAAATAAAAAATTATCCCTTGCAAAGCTAAACAATCATACAACAAGTGATAAAAACGGTCTCAAAAAACGAGCTCCAAAGGTTTTTGTATTCTACTTATTATTATTATATTATCTCTAAAAATTATATCTGATAACTGGGACTGAAATATTGGAATGTCAGCTCAAGTTTTAATTCTTTTAACCTATATATAAACAGAATCAAGAAGTGCAGAAATCTGAAGTATTCCTCTTCCTCCACACCTTATCTCCATGCAACCTTACTCAACCACTACCACTCTGAAGATGTCGAATGTCTCTCTCCACTCCTGGCTAAACCACACTGGATTTGCTTCTCTGTCTCCTTCCTGGATATCCAAATCCCAACAACCTCAATACATCAAAAACTCAACTCCATTTACTATTAGAAAGACAAAGGCTTACGGCAAGAAGGGACCATTAGATCATCTAGCTAGTCTGATCTTCTGTATATAATAGGCCATTCAATTGCACCTGGTTACCCGTGTATGGAACCCAATAACTGAGTTTAACTAAAGCAGAATGTGTGTTTGACTAACGTGTATCTTCCAGAAAGCCATCCAGGCTTGATTTGAAGTCATCAAAAGACAGAATCTGCCACATCCCTCAGTAATTTGTTCCAATGGTTAATCACTCTCAGTGTTAAATTGTCTTTTTATTTTAATTTAATTTCTCTGGCTCAACTTCCACTCACTGGTTCTTGTCATGCCTTTCTCCACTAGATTAAAGAGCCCTATAGTACCCGATCCTGGATGTCTACACTGCAATTTTATAGCCCTGCAGCCTGAGCCCTGTGAGTCCAAGTCAGTTGACAGTGTTTTATTGCAGTATAGACATACTGTAAGTCTCTCACTGTATGGCATTTTCTCCAGCCCTCTGATAATTTTTGTGTCTCTTGTCTGCATTCTCTTCAATTTTTTAACATCCCTTTTAAAAAGTGGAGACCAGAATTGCACGCAATATTCCAGTTTATACAACACCAAGGATTACATTAGTCCTTTTTGCCAGAGCATTACACTTGAAGTTCAGACAGAGATGCTTGCCTACCATGACCCCTCCATCCTTAATCCCACTATCCTCTCCATTCCAAAGAGCTGCAACCTTGCCGTCCCCTTCAACTCCTCTCTTCCATTATGTTTATCAACAGCATAAATCCTGACACTTATTCTGGAATATGCCCTTTTCTCTTCATGCCCAAAGAGTAAACCTTTGTCCTGATTATTTCCTGCCTTGGCTATGATAACCTCTTCTCAGGCTTTCCAGATTCTCACTGCACTCTTTTCAATCTGTCCAAAATACTGCTCCTGAAATTTTATCTGCAATTCCAACTACAGCCCTGTTCCTTCTTCAGTATCCTTCACTGGTTACCACTTTCTTTCTGCTTAAAATTAAGCTGTTTCTCCTGGCCTTCAAAGCTCTCTAAACTAGCTCTTCCCTAGCCCCTTTGCTCTTATATATTTTTATTTGCCCAATCCATCTGACTAGACATCACTTCTGGTCCTTCTCCCAGTCTACTATGATTTCTGTATTACTGTAGCAGCAAGGGACACTAACTGAGATCAGGAGCCTATTGTGCTAGGCATTGTGCAAACATAATACTCTTCGTGACTTCTCCCATGCAGCATCCCAAAGCCAGAGAATTCTCCCTTAGCCTGTCACATCTCACCCTGCTTTCTCCTCCAAGCCCCTTACTAAAATACACTTCTTCCAAGACACCTGTAAATCCTACCTCTCTCTACAGAGGGGGGGAAAAATTATATTTAAAAGCCCCAAGCAAAAATCATGGAACATATATGCTAAATTTCTATTCAATCACATTGCTTTTCATTACATTTCGCATCAAACTATTGAGGTTACATGTGCTTTATCCTTAGAACAGTAAGTACCAGGATGAGTGCAGCAGCACTTTTCCCCGTCCCAAGTCTCCACATTTAAAATAATAAAAAAAAAAAAAGATCATTAGCCACTTGCAAATATCAAATTTTCAGATGATTTAGCTAATTACCGAAGAAATAGTACCCTATTGACATTTTCTACTGAGTTAAATCACAAATGTTTGTATAACTAATACACATACTACAGATGTATGGATACCGATTGGTATGAATAATTGTTACCTTATGGAAGGTAGCATAGTTTGTTGAAATGTTTGTGCAAATACAGGCAATAGTCTTTTCAAGTATATAGGTGCCATTTCTGGATCTCCTTTGGGTTCATTACATTCTTCTTCATCTTTGTTTGCATCTTTCTTTTTCTTTTCATCTCCTTTGTTAACTGGACACATCCAGTCACCTGCAAAATGTAATTTTTTTGGGACAGACATTTACTGACCCAATCTTTTCCCAACAAATAAAACTGAAATATCCATCTCCAATCATGGCTGGGAACCTGACCACACATGCACATACTTCTAGAAAACAAAAGATTATTTTTGCAACACGGTATGTGGCAAATTAAGGGCCACATACTGAAAGCACTACTAAACTTCAATGGGAAAACTCACAGAAAGAGTTCTATATTAGATGCTTATGCCCAAACAGTTACTATTTTACTCCACTATGCCTCTACCAGGAGAAAATAAAGGGAACAAAAATGCAAACAATACCACTGGAAGAGAAGAGTCAGGAAATAATAATTCACACTAACCTGGAGACTGAAGAATAGCCACCACTTCACTGTGCCCCCTTTCACGAGCTTTGTCTAAAGGAGTTTTTCCATCTTCATCTCTCAAATCAGGGTTCGCACCATGTCTCAGGAGAGTCTACAGGCAAACAAATTTTGAGAGAGAAAACTAGTAAAATTCCTTTTCTAAGTAACTAACCCTATTATCAACCTGCTCATTCCTGGGCTTCTCATGAACCTACCTACAATAGTAAAACATTGTGTGTATGTGATACTTACAGTTGTCTGTGAAACAAGTTCAAGTGGACTTGCACTTGTTTCACTGACCTAGCAGCACCAGAAGCTAGCTTTCCAATACAGTAGAACCTCAGAGTTACGAACACCTCAGGAATGGAGGTTGTTCATAACTCTGAAACATTTATAACTCTGAACAAAACGTTATGGTTGTTCTTTCAAAAGTTTACAACTGAACATTGACTTAATACAGCTTTGAAACTTTACTATGCAGAAGAAAAACACTGCTTTCCTTTCGTTAATAGAAGTTTACGTTTAACACAGTACTGTACTTCTTTTGGGGGGGGGGGGAGAGGGGGGGTGTCTCTGTTGCTGCCTGATTGCGTACTTCTGGTTCCAAATGAGGTGTGTGGTTGACTGGTCAGTTTGTAACTCTGGTGCTCCTAACTCAGAGGTTCTACTGTACAAACAATGGAGATGGAACATGATGAATTTAACTATTTGAGAACACACTTATGTTAGACACTTTACATCACAAAACTTATCTTATTTTGTAGGAAACTTTAAAAAGTACATGCACAACAGATGATTTCTGCTTCAAAAACAGTACAGAAGTTTGAATTCACACCTTTGCCACTTGAGGCCTTCCAAAACATGCTGCATAATGTAACGACGATGACCTCTGACCTCTGTTAACATCAGCACCCCTCTCACAGAGAAATTCCACCTGTAAAATATAAAGAAACAGATGCTAGTTTCCTTATTTATATATCTCTTTGCACAGAGAATTAAATAATTTGTATTACTTAATTTCAGTTAATACATTTAACTTACCATTTCCTGAGTTCCAAAAGCTGATGCCCAGTTTAAGAGAGTTTGTCCTACATCATCCATAAAATTTACTTCAAAAGCTGAAAGTATTAGGTACAAGATAACTAATTAAAGTCACAGTAAAATACATTTGACACCATTAATTTCCGATAAATAAAGTAACAATGTACTATTCTTTGGTCTTTAAACAAACTTTAAACATTCTCAACAGATTTCTAAAAATATTCTGAAAGTCTTAGTTGTGAATCAAGGATAAAGAACAAGTGGCTAGATTCTCAGCATCACCACACTTTTAGGAGTCTAGAAAAGCACTAGGATTCACAAAGACTGAGTTCCACATCTACTCTCCCTATACAATGAATGGGGAGAAATAGGCACTTCACAAAAGCCAGCACAGCAGGTGGCTGCTCACCTCAGCAAGCCAATGGGAGGAGTCAAGCCCCAGAGTACATGCTAAGCTCCACCGCCTCAGAGACAAGAACCGAAGTCCGGGCTCCAGGAAGGTGCTTCCCTTTGCTTGGATTTCTCAGCTGCAAACCCCTTCTTGGTGCTAGGCGCCTATGCCATTTTTGCAAGAAGCTGCTCCTCCTTCCCCCCATTTTGTGTAAGCTCATCTCTAGAGGCCCAATTTGGTAGGCAAGCTCTGACTATACTTACTGGATCAGGACACACCAGCGAGGTAGGTGGAAGAATGCACAAGTACTCCTCATTCTTTTCGCTGATACAGACTAACACAGCTACCAGTTTAAAAGAGTTAAAATCTTTTTAACTGATACTGAAATCTATCTTTACCCAGTTTGTGAATTATTCTGTGGCTTACACATCCAGACCCCTGGCACGGGGCTGCTGTGTGCATACTCAGAGGCAGCAACATAAGCGCTTAGGGAACTTTTACTGCAAATATTCAGGTATTGAACAAGTTTAGGCACCCACAGGATTCAGGGACAGCTTTGTGAATCCAAGTGGGGTCTGGTTCTGAGATTAAAGCACCCAATGCAGCAGTTAGGCACTTAACTCCTTTTGTGAATCTAGCCCAAAGTAAGGATTGTTAACAGCAAGAACTAGCCTGTATTAAGCAATGTAAATTAACTCACATTGTTGATAAGAGCTTTAAGATATCAACTATTTACTCTGACATTATTTAATTCACTATAAAAGTTAGACTTTGAATGAATTAAACATGCAATCTTCAAAATATTTTTGCCTACCTCCTGTGTCAATAGCATCTATTAGGGCATCAGTATCTTTACTGCGGATGCAGTCTATTAGCTGCCGATGAGAACGTTCCCCAGAACTATCCAGTCTACGCAATCCTGGGATTCTGCCTGTAGATCCAGCATTAGACTTTGGCAGGGCCTTTCGCCCTTCAAACAGTAGCACCAAAAGAAGATCTACTAAACGCATGGTATCCAGTACACATCTTTCATCACCCTGTAATGCACTTTCTATAGAATCTGGAAGTTCAGATCTTAGGAGATCCTGGAAATAATTAAAAGTCTGAACAATAAAAAAATATATAGGACTTTAGAAAATACATGGTTTTATTTCCATATGAAATGTTTCTTTTTTCCTTTACAAAAAAAAAAAAAAAAATTTTTTTTTAATCATGAATAGAGGTTTTTAAAGTATATCAAGAAATAACGTTTACATTTTAAAGAAAAATATTGAAAAAGTGAAGAACTGTAGCATTTAAATGATTCTTACGTGTGTTACTACTGGAGAGCCTCTACAGAGGGTTGACAACAGACTCACAATAGTTGACACCTGATTACTCAATTTAGAGTCTGCAGCTGTAGATGGTGCTCCTGTGCTGCTCCGACCTGGTTTGCAAGCTGAAGATGGTCCTGATGCTAAACCACCAGCTGCTGCCATGCGTGATAACAACTCCTCAGTTAGTCCATGTTTGGCTAATGGGGCTGGATCAACTCCACGACGTGTAAATCTGTCAGCTAATGAAGCAAAACATCTAAGCGCTCCATCTGAAACCTGTGGAAAATGTATATAAGATGCTCAAGATTTGTCACTTAAGGAGAATAGAGGCTCACCGTATAAACATAAAGCAACAGTGCTTTAAAGCAGGGGTTCTCAAACTATGGGTTGGGACCCCACCTTAATGGGGACGCCAGGGTTGGTGTTAGACTTGCTGGGAGCTGAAGCCCAGGCCCCACTGCCTGGGGACGAAGCCAAAGTCTATGGGCTTCAGCCCAGGGCAGTAGGGCTCAGGTTACATGCCCCCTACCCAGTGCTGAAGACCTTGGGTTTCGGCTTTGGCCACCTCTCCTGAGGCGGTGGGGCTTGGGCTTTGAGCCTCCCCAACCCGGGGTGGCAAGCTCAGGGTTCGATCCCCACTCTTGAGGTCGTGTAGTAATTTTTGTTGTCAGAAGGGGATCGCAGTGCAGTGAAGTTTGAGAACCTCTGCTTTAAAGAAAAACATCAGCATTATAAGTACAATATTTTAGCTATCCTAAACTATAAAAATAATTTTAGAGTAGTTTTTAATAGTACCTATAACTGTTTTAACATCTCCATAACGGAGATATTGAAACAATGAAAGCTGTGATTTTATCTATACCTCCCACTAGAAAGTGCAGTTTGACAAAGTTACTGAAGAACAAAAACCACAGTTCATCCTTTACCTATATGAAAAAGAGAAAAATTTTGAAGTAGCTGTATGAGTACAGCACTAGTAAAAAAAAATTGGTAGTTTATCAAAGAAACTAAAGGTTTCTCCTTAAATTTTACCTTAAAAGTTGATAGTTTCCCACCTTTTACACATTTGAATACTGAAATGCAATTTGTTCCTTCTGAGGGACCATGGCTATCCTCAGCAGGTCACTGCTCTGGGAGTGACTACCTTTAGAACAGTACACATTAGTTCTGCATTGTGGCCATCCCCTTGGCTGGAATAGCCTATTTCACATATTAGGTTCAGGCTATGGGCATTATTTGTTGTTCTGAATATTTCCAGGAATATATCTAATCTAGATGAGTATCATCTCTCCCATAGACTAGTCAGTCATTCATCTAGCCTTCTTACAGTGATACAGACTGCTAGTGTGCTATGTGAATCACTGAAAGAAAATTCAGTTTGGGGCTCAGAAACATGCAAAAAAACGTGACAGACAGACTACAAGTGGGATTCTAGCACAACATGATCTGAGTCACTGTTGAAAGCATAAGGAGTATGGTAGTGAGATCAGTTTGTGCTCCCTGTCCGTGACTTGAAACCGAAACATGGATGATCAGACCTCATCATCAGCACAGAGCCGGTGATTTAAGAGAACAGATTTAGAATGAACTGTCTCCAAGGCCAAATTATTCTGGTCTTAACTCCTGGCTTGACATGTGTGGGAGAACAACTGTTCCCATGATGTAAGTGACCTGAACCAGAAGTGTATCAACAAGGATAAGGATATAAATTTCCCTAGAAAAGTCCTATGTAAAATATATATATATAAAAACATTACATAGGAAATTTATGAGATACACAGATATTTTTATGATTCCTCAGGTCTCTTTCAATTCTCAAGCAATTCTCAAGGATATTGAGATTATGGATTCGTAGTTGGGAATTAAACTATTGTGTGTGCCATTAGGGTATGAGATGCTTCTGAAAGGTAATTCTTACAAAAGGATTAAAAAAAAAAAAATAGCCATACAATTTAGACCACAGGTGCATGGGGTTCAGAGCTTCCCAGTCTTGATGTGCTTAAAATGCAACAGTTTGGGGATGATAGAGACTTGAACAAAGGAGGGCTCAAACTCTATAGAAGGTTGGCTGCTTTAAGTGCTTAAGGATTTGTTAGGTGACCACCAAATCTGATGCAGAGCAAGGGGTCCTTTAATCTACTGTTAGAAAAGGATACGTTCCCATCTCCTAGAGTTAGCTTAAAAGGACTATTCAAACTTTCACATTAACTGTTAATAAAACTCCAACTGCTGCTGTCCCCACCCCACACACACACTGCATTCAACATGTTCATTTATTTCTCACTGGGCAGCACCAATTTAGATTATATAAACTGACGGAAGGAATATTTAATATAATTTTCCACTATTTATGATAGGTTTTTTTCCTTACAGGTTAGACAAGAAAACGTCACATACAATGTCACGACTGAGCTGAAAAAATTTCGGAGTAATTGTTATTTAAGAAAATTCTTTGAAGAGACTCAGGCAAGTTTTCTGAGATCTTGTAAGGGTTTGTTTCCATAAAAGCTTAGGGCTAGATATAGCCAGACAGCATGAAGCAATATTTTTGTTCTCTTGCTTGCAACTGAAAAAATTAGAACTATCACAATGATTCAGAGTCTCAAATTTTTC
This sequence comes from Malaclemys terrapin pileata, assembly GCF_027887155.1. Classification (NCBI taxonomy): domain Eukaryota; kingdom Metazoa; phylum Chordata; order Testudines; family Emydidae; genus Malaclemys; species Malaclemys terrapin. Next base: position 104,281,217 of record NC_071508.1, read on the forward strand.
CTTCCTTATGGAAACTGTACAAAAAATTCCAACTGATGATTTGTTAAGCACAATTAAATTGCTGATTTGTAACAAATTCAACATACCAAAAACAATAGCATATGTCTACATGTCATACATTCACTAACCTATGGTGGCAGCTGAAGTAGGATACTGCAAAATTTAATTAACATCTAACCTGTACTTTACTTTAACAGCAAACTAAAAATATATTCATGTAACTCTCGTGCTACATAAACAATCATTAAAAATTGCTTACCTGATGGTCTTCATGTTTTAATAAACTAGACAGGGATTCCACACAGATTTCTAATGAAGAATCCTGAGGTTCCATTTTGCCACAAAGTCTGGATACTACTGCCATAGCCGAATGTAAAGTATCTTTATGAACTAGGTGTCCACTATCACGAATAAATGTCAGCACACAGTTCAACCCACCGGCCTCAAACACAGCTCCTGATTCACGGGTACAGATTAGTTCTAACACCTGTAATACAATGAAACTGAATTGTAATGAAGTACATACTACTAGTTAGCCAATTGTTCCCTCCTCATCTCCTCAGCTGACGAGGGGGCAAACCAAAATAAATTCAGTTCCTCCATCAACAGCATCCAAAGTTTCCAGTAGTTCCAATGCTCCCTCTCTAAGCAAGGGAGTAAATACAGCAGAATTCATATGGGGCACTCCATGTGGACCAGCCAGGAGAAGAGTTGCCTCACATCAGGAAAAGGCTCTAGACGAACTAAGGGGCAGCTGCAGGCCTAAGGAGACCTTGTTGAGAAACTGCTGAGAGTTAATAGATCTAGTGGGAAGGGGAGAGAACGTATGCTAGGGTATGAATGGTAACTAAGTGGATGGGGAGATGAACAAGTGACAACTTGGGGCAGTTCAAGAGTGAGTGAATGGTAAAGTGGTTTGAGAACAACCGGAGTGATCAATGTTTGCAGTATTGTAGCCGTGTTGGTCCAAGGATATTAGAGAGAAGGTGGGTGAGATGATCCCTTTTACTAGACCAACTTCTGTTGGTGAAAAAGACAAGCTTTTAAACTACACAGAGCTCTTTTTCAGGTCATGAAAGAGATAGTCCACTGTGGGGAAGGAGTGGGGCATTGAGCGAACATGTGAGTTTGCAACTCCAAGGAAAAGATGTGTATGGCTGGGGTGTGTAGGGACTTCATGTGCAGTTATAGGGGCAGTAGTTATATGATAAGAGTAGTTGAATATATTTGTTTGGGTTGGTCAAATTTCTTGACCATTTTGCAAGGCTGCTTTAAGATCATAGCTAGGGTAACCGGACAAGCAGCAGAAGTCCACACATAATTAAATTATATACAAAATATAAAACCAAGAGGTTTCAAATGGAAGCTTAATTTTCTTGTCTTATTCTGATCAGAGGCAACTCCCCTAACCCCATTTTTTGTGGAGTTTTGAAAATGCTCTACAGTTCTATGAAATTTAAAAATCAACTTTCTATTTTTATTTAAAAATATGCACATTAATGCCTCAAGTTTCTCCTGATTTCACATTTTATATTGTTTGATTTTTTTCTGAACAATAATTTCAGAAATGTTGACATAACAAATCGACAGCAAAGACAATAAAAGTACAAGCAAGCAATTGTATCAGACTGAATAAAATAAGTTATTCCTGTTTTTAAATTCATATTACAGATTTTTAAAAAATATTTAAATATTCTGCTTTCTATGAAAGCAGAAATCTATTAAGAACACTTACCTTTACACACTGCTCAGCCAAGTCTCTGCTGGTTCTGTTGTTAAGTTCAACAACAACTAAACGATTACAAAGTGCTTTGATAGCTCCATCTACTCCCACAATCCTACGGGTGCATTCTGCTGATACATCCAGGTAATAAGTTATGGCACGAGCTGTTACCTCTAACACATTGTCTGGCGCACTTTCATCAAGGAAAATCTTGCAGAGTGCTGGTAAGAAAGTACGAGGAGGGCACCTGTAGAAAGAGGTAATTACATATCAATTACTGTACAAATTCCTCTATGTTACAATATTTCATATAGTTTCAAGTTAACAGGTTCATATTATCACACACGGGTACATCTTCCACATAAGTTTAGCAACAAAACAAACTCACTTGTCAACTAAGCTTATTGCAGTGGCATCTACTAATAATATAGATGGAGTACAATGGCTTCATCAGGAACTCTTCTATTACCTGAAAATCAAAAAGGAATCCTACAAAACGTGGGAACATGGAAAAATTGCCAAAGAAAAGTACAAAAGACTAGCAGAAGCATGTAGGGACAAAAATCAAAAAGGCTAAGGCACAAAATGAGTTACACATCTAGCAAGGGACATAAAAGGCAATAAAAAGAGGTTCTATAAGTACATTAGGAGCAAGACAAGAAAGATGAAGGAAAAGGTAAGTTCTCTACTTAGTGGGGAAGGAGAGCGGATAGAGGACATCAAGGCAGCTGAGGTGTTTAATCCCTATTTTCCTTCATCTTCACTAAAAAGGTAAATTGTGACCAGACACTTAACATAATTCATACTAACAACAAAGGAGAAAGAACACAAACCACAACAGGGAAAGAACAGGTTAAAGAAAAATATTTAGGTAAGTTAGCTCTATTAAGGTCAGCAGGGCCTGGTGAAATTCACCCTACAGGACATAAGGAACTAGCTAAAGGAATCTTGGAACCATTAACAATTATCTTTGACAATTCCTGGAGCACCGGTGAAGTCCCAGAGGACTGGAGAAAGGCAAACAAATGACCTATCTTTCAAAGAGGGAACAAAGAGAACCCAGGAAACCAAACACCAGCCAGCCTAACTTCAACACTTGGAAAGATACTGGAACAAATTATTAAACAATCAATTTGTAAACTCCTAGAAAATAAGAGGGTTATAAGTAATAGCGAACATGGAATTAACAAATCATGCCAAGCCAATCTGATTTTTTTTTTTTATAGGGTTACTGGCCTAGTGGATGGGGGAAGACTGTAGACATGATATATCTTGATTTAGTAAGGCTTTTGACACAGTCATACAATCATAGAATATCAGGGTTGGAAGGGACCTCAGGAGGTCATCTAGTCCAACCCCCCTGCTCAAAGCAGGACCAATCCCCAACTAAATCAATTTTCTTTTTTTTTTTTTGCCCCGATCCCTAAATGGCCATCCTCAAGGATTGAACTCACAACCCTGGGTTTAGCAGGCCAATGCTCAAACCACTGAGCTATCCCTCCCCCACTTCCACCTGACGTTCACATAAGCAAACCAGGGAAATGTGGTCTAGATCAAATTACTATAAGGTGGGACCACAACCAACTGAATAACTGTTTTCAGAGAGTCGTTATCAATGGTTTGCTGTCAAACTGAGAGGACGTATTTAGTGGAGTACCAAAGGCGGTCTGTATTGGGTCCAGTATTATTCAATATTTTCATTAATGACCTGGATAATGGAGTGGAGGGTGGTTGGAAGGAGTTGCAAGCACTTTCATAGAATCAGAGAACTGGAAGGGACCTCGAGAGGTCATCTAGTCCTGTTCCCTGCACTTAAGGCAGGACTAAGTATTATCTAGACCATCCCTGACAGGTGTTTGTCCAACCTGCTCTTAAAAATCCCCAATGATGGAGATTCCACAACCTCCCCAGGCAATTTATTCCAGTGCTTAACCACTGACAGTTAGGAAGTTTTTCCTAATGTCCAACCTAAACCACCCTTCTTGTCCTATTCTCAGAGGTTAAGAAGAATAATTTTTCCTCCTTCCTCCTTGTAACAACCTTTTATGTACTTGAAAACTGCTATGACCCTTCTCAGTCTTCTCTTCTCCAGACTAAACAAAAGCAATTTTTTCAATCTTCCCTCATAGGTCATGTTTTCAAAACCTTTAGTCATTTTTGTTGCTCTTCTCTGGACTTTCTCCCATTTGTCCACATCTTTCCTGAAATGTGGCACCCAGAACTGGAGACAATACTCCAGTTGAGGCCTAATCAGCGCGGAGTAGAGCGGAAGAATTACTTCTCATGTCTTGCTTACAATACTCCTAATAATAGATCCCAGGATGATGTTTGCTTTTTTTGCAACAGTGTTACACTGTTGACTCATATTTAGCTTGTGATCCACTATGACCATCAGATCCCTTTCTACAGTACTCCTTCCTAGGTAGTCATTTCCCATTTGTATGTGTGCAACTGATTGTTCCTTCCTAAGTGGAGTACTTTGCATTTGTCCTTATTGAATTTCATCCTATGTACCTCAGACCATTTCTCCAGTTTGTCCAGCTCATTTTGAATTTTAATCCTATCCTCCAAAGCACTTGCAACCCCTCCCAGCTTGGTATCATCCTCAAACTTTATAAGCGTACTCTCTATGCCATTATCTAAATCACTGATGAAGATATTGAACAGAACTGGACCCAGAACCGATCCCTAGGGGACCCCACTCATTATGTCCTTCCAGCATGACTGTGAACCACTGATAACTAATCTCTGGGAATGATTTTCCAACCAGTTATGCACCCACCTTATAGTAGCTCCATCTAGGTTGTATTTCCCTAGTTTGTTTATGAGAAGGTCATGCGAGATAGTATCAAAAGTCTTACTAACGTCAAGATATAGCACATCTACTGCTTTCCCCCATCTACAAGGCTTGTTACCCTGTCAAAGAAAGCTATCAGGTTGGTTTGACACGATTTGTTCTTGACAAATCCATGCTGACTGTTATTTATCACCTTATTATCTTCTAGGTGTTTGCAAATTGATTGATTAATTATTTGCTACATTATCTTTCCGGGTACAGAAGTTAAGCTGACTGATCTGTAATTCCCCGGGTTGTCCTGATTTCACTTTTTATAGATGGGCACTACATTTGCCCTTTTCCAGTCTTCTGGAATGTCTCCCATCTTCTATGACTTTTCAAAGATAATTGCTAGTGGCTCAGATATCTTCTCAGTCAGCTCCTGGAGTATTCTAGGATGCATTTCATCAGTCCCTGGTGATTTGAAGACATCTAACTTGTTTAAGTAATTTTTGACCTGTTCTTTCCCAATTTTAGAATCTGGTCCTACCTCATTTTCACTTTGGAGGGCAGGATTAGAATTCAAAATGACCCTGACAAATCAGAGAAATGGTCTGACTCTGAAATCAACAAGAACGAAATTCAACAAAAGACAAGTGCAAAGTACTACACTTATGAAGGAAAAATCAAAAGTATAGCTACAAAATGGGGAATAACTGGCTAGGCAGTAGTACCCCTCCAAAGGACCTGGGGGTTAGAGAGGATCACTAATGAGAGTCAACAACGTGATACAGTTGCAAAAAAGGTGAATATCATTCTGGGATGTATTAATAGGAGTGTTATATTAAGACACAAGAAATAAATGACCCACAGCTGAAGTACTGTGCCCAGTTTTGGGCGCCACACTTTAGGAATGATGTGGATAAACTGGAGAGAGTTCAGAGGAGAGCAACAAAAATGACAAAACATTTAGAAAACCTGATCTATCAGGAAATATTTAAAAAACTGGGCATGTTTAGTCTTGAGAAAAGAAGACTGGGGGGGGGGGGAAATCTAATAACAGTCTTCAAATATATTAATGGCTGTCATAAAGAGGACTGTGATCAATTGTTCTCCATGGCCACTGAAGGTAGGACCAGAAGTAATGCTCTTAATCTGCAACAAAGGATATTTAGGTTAGATATTAGGAAAAACTTTCTAACTATAAGGGTAGTTAAGTCCTGGAATAGGCTTCCAAGGGAGATTATGGAATCATCATCATTAGAGTTTTTTTAAGAACAGATTGGACAAGCACCTGTCAAGGATGTGATAGGTATCCTCATCACTGGCGACTTTTAAGAACAGGTGAGCCAAACACCTGTCTAGGACGATCTAGATACTGGTACTGACTGAGCACAGTGGGCTGGACTAGATGTCTGCTTAGAGGTCCCTTTCAGCCCTACATTTTTATGATTCTATAACTACTGACAGTTTTTAGTTTACAAAATTAAAATAAATCAAAAGAGGTAATTGTGGCTAATGTTTTATCATTCCCTTTTTAAAGCAAAATGAAAAAGGTCAAAGTGTTATATTTTTGGTGCTCTTTTCCCCCCGCCACTCTAAATATTACGTGCCAAAATTCTGCAGTGGACTCTCATCCATTTTGATATCAGAAACCAGTGGAGCAGCAGGCAGTAACAGAAGGTGGGAGGGCCAGGAAGAAGAGAAAAGCTGCTAGACCTATAAGAAGAGACAAGTTAATGGAGATAGCCAGAGTCCGGAGCACTACGAGTATACAGGATGAGCTCAGAAGATTGCAATTGAGAGAAAAAGACAAAAGGACTTGCAGCCAGAAAGAACAGAAGGGGGAAGCCTGGAGAATGGCACCAACAACCAGGAAGATGCAGGTCTACATGACTGGGGATTCCCCACTAAGAAGGGCAGACAGGCCTGTCACCAGAGCTGATCCAGAGAATAGAATGGTGTTCTGTCTGCTGGGAGCTAAAATATGGGATGTGGACCTGAGGCTGAAGAGGATCCTAATGGGAGCTGGAAAGAATCTACTGATTGTCCTTCACATGGGAACAAATGATACAGCTAGATTCTTACTGGAATGCATCAAGGGAGACTATGCCAGGCTTGGAAAGATGCTTAAAGAAATGAAGGCTCAGGTGATCTTCAGTGGGATTCTACCTGTCCCTAGAGGAGGGGAGCGAAGGCGAGACAAGATTATGATGATCAACAGATGCCTCAGGCAGTGGTGCCATAAGGAGGGCTTTGGAATGTTGGACCATTGGGAGGCATTCACAGACAAAGGACTGTGCTCATGGAATGGACTCCACCTGAGTAGGGCGGAAAATAGACACCTGGGATGGAGGTTAGCATAACCGATTAAAAGAGCTTTAAACTAAAAATCAGAGAAGATGGTTGGGAGACAGACACTCATGTAATCTCCATGCTCGATTCTAACACTGAACAGGAGGAAAATCAAATAAGAGAGGATACATGGTGGAATAGTAGTCATGATTAGAGTATAAGTATTGAAGGGTATGTGCGCTTCAGGAAAGACAGAAATAAAAGTAAAGGTGGTGGTGAAGCACTGTATATTAATGATGAGGTAGACTGTAAAGAAATTAGAAGTGATGGAATGGATAAAACAATCTCTTTGAGTAAAAATCTCTTTGGGGAAGAAAACCATCAGAGGCACCCTTGGGACAGTGCTTTGGGTCTGCTACAGGCCCCAATACTCAATTTGGAAATGGCTAGAGACCTCTCTAATATTTTTAATGAAATAAATACTAGGACTGTCAATTAAAGACAGTAAACTCAAGCGATTAACTCAAAACAAATTAACTCGATTAAAAAATTAATTGTGATTAATAGTAGTTTTAATCACACTGTTAAATAATAATAGAATGCCAATTTAAATTTCTTCTAAATATTTTTGGATGTTTTTCTATATTTTCAAATATACTGATTTCAATTACAACACAATAGAAAGTGTACAGTGCTCACTTTATATTATTTTTTATTACAACTATTTGCACTATAAAAAAGATAAACAAAAGAAATAGTATTTTTCAGTTCCTCATACAATTTACGGTAGTGCAATCTCTATCATGAAAGTGCAACTTTCTAAACAATGTAAAACTTTAGAACCTACAAGTCCACTCAGCCCTACTTCTTGTTCAGCCAATCAGTAAGACAAAAAGTTTGTAAATCTCCTGTAAATGTAACCAATGTCACCTGAAAGTGAGAACATGTGTTCGCATGGCACTTTTGTAGCCAGCATGGCAAGGTATATATGTGACCAACATTCATATGCTTCATGCTTTGACCACCATTCCAGAGGACATGCTTCCATCCCAATGACGCTCATTAAAAAAATAATGCGTTAATTAAATTTGTGACTGAACTCCGTTGGTGAGAATTGTATGTCTCCTGGTGCATGGTTTTACCTGCATTCTGCCATAGATTTTATGGAGTCTCGGATGACGACCCAGCATAGCCTGTTCTATTTCAGAACACTTTCATTGCAGATTTAACAAAATGCAAAGAAAGTAGCAATATGAGATTTCTACAGGTAACTACAGCACTCAACCCAAGGTTTAAGAATCTGAAGTACCTTCCAAAATCTGAAGGGGACAAGATACAGAACATGCTGTCAGAAGTCTTAAAAGAGCAACATTTCAATTCAGAAACTACAGAACCCAAACCATCAAGAAAGAAAATCAACCTTCTGTTGGTGGCATCTGACTCAGATGACGAAAATGAACATGCGTCAGTCCACACTGCTTTGTATCGTTATCGAGCAGAACCCGTCATCAGCATGGACGCATGTCCTCTGGAATGGTGGTTGAAGCATGAAAGGGCATACCTGGCACGTAAATACCTTGGTGGCTTTATTTCATAAAAATATTAGAATCCTATTTTTATGATTTTAATTGAATTTGAATTTCAATCCAAATAGAGCTTGACACAAATCACAAGTAAAAAATAATCTAGTAAATAAGAAATGCATCACATTCACCATATTCTAACAATAAAAAGATGTAAAAATTAAAAACTGAATAAAAAAATAAGTAAGTTAAGCTATAGAACTGCTTAAATAAATAGGTATAGATAGAGTGTATCGTCCAGGTTAGCAAAAAGATACACTAACTTTAGTGTAACGGCTATTGGTAATGGTTACCAACTGACGAAAATTAACCTTTCTTTTAGAAAATAAATAAAAAGTACAAATGCAAAACATGATTACAAACAATTTTTAAATCACTTTGATTTAAATCAATCTACCCTGTTTGAAAGTCCTCTAATGCCCTTTCCACAATTTCCTCCACCTGCCTCAATTTTTTAGTTCTCTCTGCTTTCTCTTCCTTGCCTGTGTTTAACACTCATTAGTTGTGTCTTTCAGTTTGGTGAAACAATACTGGCAATCAGATAGCTGGCAAGTGCACTAAGCTAAACAAACTGCTGAACAGCTGAAACACTCCAAACTATTAAAAAGAGAGCAGTACAAACTGAAGGAAGAGAGATTAAAACATAATGCATTTAGTAAAACTCAAAGAACTTCAGGAATCACTCCTCTCCCCACCCCACCCATGCAGCATAAAGTACCCACTGTAAATGAAGTGTATAGCCTAAATTGCAAAACTGCACAAAATATGTTTATACTTGTAGCATGAAACGTACTGAACAATCTATGCATTCCCTGTTCTAGTACATTTCAATTTGTAAATTGATTATCCACTCATTGTACGTTTTGTTCTATTCTACAAATATCTAGTCCCACTTATTTTTGAGCATCAGCTTTCATTATATATTTTAATGCAGTACCCATAAGTAATTTTAGAAGTTAATTTTTCCATTATCTTTTAAAAAGAGAGATTATCAAAGTTTAGTCTACAATTTTTATATAAACATATACAGAATATATAAATAGAGAATACACACTCACTATATTCTGTTAAGCGATAGGGCCCAAACTTTAATTGATCAAAATCAGACAGAGAAAGACAAGTCTTAAGAATATAAAAAAATATGTATGGAGACAAAAAAGCCCAATGAAATGTTTGGCTACTTGCACAGAGTCATGTCATGAAGCAGATAAGACATACATGCTATATGCAAAAGAACAACTCTGAAGAAAGCATGTCTCTCTCACCAACAGAAGTTGGTCCAATAAAAGATATTACCTCACCCACTTTGTCACACACACATACTACATTCAGGTGTGATGCACCCCTGGACAAAGGTAGTACAAGACCAATTCATAGTTAAAGTGATTCAAAGATCCCCCTAAAGTTCTAAATCACTAAGTTTGAGTTGATATAAGTAGATTAAAACATTTTCAATTAACTGACTGAACTTTTAACTTGAAAGCTAACGAATACTTTTTCTTCAAACTTAGCATATTTTGTAGATAAGACACAGAGAGACTGCTAAACTTCCATTAACTCTCTTAGAAGCATGCTATTTTTTGTTTTATTTGTAAATATTTTCTGTTTCTATTACATTTGCTTATCATCACTTAAATCTCTGATCGTAATAAACTTATTCTTGGTTTCACTATAAGTTCTTCCAGTGCAATATGTTAGAGCAGAGGTCGGCAATGTTTGGCATGAGGCTCGTCAGAGTAAGCACCCTGGCGGGCCGGGCCAGTTTATTTACCTGCTGATGCGGCAGGTTCAGCCGATCGTGGCCCCCACTCGCCGCGGTTTGCTGTCCCGGGCCAATGGGGGCGGTGAGAAGCGGCGCGGTCGAGCGATGTGCTGGCCGCGGCTTCCCGCCACCCCCATTGGCCCAAGACGGCGAACTGCAGTGAGTGGGGGCCGCGATTGGCCGAACCTGCCGCGTCAGCAGGTAAATAAACTGGCCCAGCCCGCCAGGGTGCTTACCCTGGCGAGCTGCGTGCCAAACGTTGCCGACCCCTGTGTTAGAGTGTGAATCCTCAGCTGAGCCAACGGGTTGCTGTGTATACTGTCTCTTTGGAGACAACTGATTTGGTAATTTCTGAGAGTGTCCAGTGACAGGGGCTGAATACTGGAGAGGAACACTATTCCAGGGTAGGCCCCTCCTTCTTCTGACCCTTTCCCTACAACTAGCAACTCAGGGCTAGTTTAAACAAAAGCTTTGCCAGCAGAGTTTGTGACAGATATGACAAGGTTCTGCAATATCCTGGACAAACCTTACCGAATTAAGTTAAACCTTATTGAATTAAGTGTATGTATTTTAGGATTCCTTTGTATTAAGACTGCAAATGTTTATGTATTATTGTGGAATACTGTGTAACTTGAAGGAGGAGACATGGCTAATATAAACCCGGGGATGTTTTATGAGCATCAAAGGACTCTTTGAAACAGCATGCTAGACAAACAAATTTAAGTGCAATTCCTAGGATACACTTGGAAGGAGGGGAATACAAATTCCCCTCCTTTAGATCCACCCTTTCAAAGCTGCGCCTTGCTGAGAAACCCTTTGCCTGGCTTATTACCTATTCAATCGCTTCAAATCCTAAACTGGATAAAGGAGAGACTCTCATTCATTAGTGTGCTTGTACTGAGCTAACAGTTTTTATGAACATGTGACTACAGAAAAACTCCTGGGTGGGGTTTGAAGGACTGTTCACCAACCAGTGTCCTTGCCGGAGTTGAGGTAATCTCTGGTAAGCTTATTAGTATACTTGTAGGTTCTTTAATTATTTTAATAGGTTTTATCTTAATGCTTTTACCTTAAGAATAAATGTGCTTGCTTTGAAAGAACTGTGTGGTGACTTAACTGTGGCAATTACATTGTTTACCAGCTTAGAGGAGACAAGTAAAGAAGGCCTGTTTAGGCAGTCTGACTATCCGGGGGAATTCACAGTGTAGACAGAGTGCTGTGCAGTCTGAAAATACCCTAGTCAAGACAGAGAGAGACACAAATCTCCCCTCAAGAAAGGTGAATGGCTGAGAAGCTGGGAGCCTAGAGCGGATGTCCTTGCTGACCAAGGGGAAATACAGATGCAGTTGCCCTGAATTGTAACAAAGCTATACTGGCAAAGCCCCCTAGTGAAGATGAAGCTTTTACAGGCCAGAGGAGTTTCTCCTTTAAAGTGACCCAATAACTTCATTTCGGGCTTTCTGGTCTCAGTACTACCCATCCTTCCGGCTGTTTTATTACCACAACATGGTCCAAATAGTCCATAACAAAAGTCCCAAACAGTCCATTTCTCACCCCAGTCCAGTGCAGTCATTAAAACTCAAGACATCTCGTCCATCATTGCCCCACATACCGCACACGGTGCCTTTGACTACTCCCGGACTCTATCAATCCTCTCCTGTCATTGTTCCAGGACAGCCACCCCAGCTCTTCCAAATGGAATGCAACCCAACTCCGACCAGTGGGAACTCCACAGCCTCTCTGCTAGGAGCATCTTTGCCAAGGGAGCCCTCACTCCTCTTGGACCCCTCAAAGTTCCTCTGGGTCCTGCTTTCTGGCACTGGAGACATCAGTGAATAATGCTCCTCCACTGTTCGCTTGCCGTCAGCCCGCTCCGGCCCTTGGCTTCAGCTTAGAGATAGCAGGCAATTCCCTCTGCTACTGCTCCTCCTGCCTTCAAGCTCTCTCCAGTCCTGGCTCAGGGATGCCAGCCAGCAAACTCCTCTTGGTGATCTCCAGCCTTCTACCAGGAACCACATTCTGCTTCCTTTCAGGACTCCTCCAATCTCCTGGTCTCTGGTAGCTCTCATTTGCCCTTCCTGACTGAATCAGTGTGCTCTGACTCACTAGAACTTCACCTCACCAGGTCGTTCCCTGATCCTTTATACCCCCAAATGCTGCCCCGTTCTCTTATTGGCCAAATGGGAGTACCTGCTCTGGCACAGGGGAGCTGGACCTACTTCACATAATGGGAAAAGCAGAAAAGCAGTTTTCATTGACAAGTGGTAAAGGGAACAGGTTCCTAAGAGTTCTCAAAGCAGGGGCACACAACCCTGCTATTAAGAATCTAGAAAGGAGGCGGACTCTCAAACTAGGGAAAAACATGCACAAGACCCTTCAGGAACGTTAATACTGTGGGTTGGGAAAATACAGCATGACTCTGAATATCAGTGATTTGCAGATATTGTTGCAGATGGACTCTAACCAAGTTGATGGAAAGACTGCTCTAGCAAATAGTCCAGTGCTGATAATACTGATGCTCTCAGGAGAGAAAGTTGATACTAAAGGTGCCCAAATAGAAAACTTCTTCTATTTAGCTCCGCAAGTCAATATGGTTGAGGATTTTCATGATCTACGGTAGAATATTCTCAATCCCAGCTGAACAGCTTCTTTCAGTGGATATCATCCTGCCAGCATCCAGGCTATCAGATGTAAAAAACGCTGGGTTCACGTGTAGGATATGACTGATATTCTGGGAGAAAATGTCAGGCAGAATGGGTAAAGTAATCAGCAGCTATGTTGTTAAGCTCACCAGCACCCAACACCTTAACTGCCTGAGGCCTATGCTGGGGCCACCATGATCATTTGCCCTGCACCTTGTCTCAGTTTCCTCATGAACTTCAGAATCTTAGGGATCAGCACAAACACATACATCAATCTCACAGTCCAAGGAATGAAGAAAGCATCTGTCACAGAGCCTGGGTTTGTGCCCTCCCTCACTCCCCATCTGCAGCACAAGGTTTGGCATTTCTTGTTCTGGTTGGTGGTAAACAGGTCCACTTTTGAGAATCCCCTCAAAAGGGGATTTGCAAAAGATGCTCTGTGTGAATGGCTTTAAGAGACCCCTCAAGGTTTTCAAAAAAGTCCCTAACAAGATGGTCTGCCAATGTATTCTGAAGACTGGAAAGGAATATACCACTCTCAAAGATACATGGCCTGACAGAGTGAGGATGATCTTGCACTCCCATCTGTTGAAACAGTGCTGTCTTAAACTGACATTCTGAGGGTTCACAGTGGTATTGTTGGTCAACACTTGAACTGTTGATCGCCATAGAAGAGGCAGGAAAATCTTGCATGCCGAATTCCAAAATGTTTATGTGCAAGCAGATTTCCTGAGAGACCACAGTAACTAAGTTTCCAGTTGATTCAAATGAGCCCCCATCCCTGAGTGGAGGTCTGTGTTACCAACATCTTCGTAGCTAGGAGCATGGAGAAGAAAAAACTCTGTTGCATACCTAAAGTTGTTCTGTCCACCAGTTCAATGAGGCAAGGACTTCTTGTGTTGCTGTGGCCATCATGTTCATTCAGTGCCTGCTGGGCAGGTACAATAATCTCAACCATCCTTGTATGAATGGAAGGTGAAGTCTAGCATGCTGTGTGACATCAGTGCACACAGCCACGTATCCATGAAGTCTGAGACATGTCCTCAGTAGTATTCTTGGATATGCATGAAGTTGATAGATGAGGTCTAATATAGTCTGAAATCTTTGCTGTGAAAGGTAGGCCTTCACTGATGTGGAGCCTAAAAGAGCTCTATGAATTATGCTCTGAGTGGAGTCAGTGTATATTTCTCTGTTTACTTTGATACCTGGGGAAGAAGAGAGTTTCAGGATTGTTTGTACAAAGTTGATCACCTATTGTGGTAATCTTCCTTCAGTTACCCAGTTGTCTAGGTATGGATATACCTGGATTCCTCGTCTCCTTAGATGAGCTGCCACTACCAACAGACAACTGGTGAAAAGTCTTGGACCTGCAGAAAGGCCAAAAGGTAGGATTCTGTGCTGGCAGTGACATTTTCCTACCAGGAATCCATGTGCCAGTGGTATGAAGATATAAAAATAGTTGTTTTGTAGGCCAAGAGCTGCAAACCAGACCATGGGATCTAATGAAGGCATTATAGAAGCTAGGGTCACTATTCTGTATCTGAAACAGCAGCTGAAGGTGTTGAGAAGTAAAAATAGAGTATGGGTCTCCAAACCCCTTTCTTCTTTGGGATTAAGTAGTGGGAATAAAAACATCTGCCTCTCAACTCCAGGACACCTCTTCCATTGCTCCTAATTGCAAAAGGGAATCTATCTCCTACTTTAACAGTCTCTCAGAAGAAGGGTCCCTGAAAAGGGACAAGGAAAAAACAGAGGGGATTGGAATTGAATGGAATGCCACTTGCTCATGATCCCCCGATAATCCCATCCCAAGAATGCTGAAAATAAAACCGACTGTTGCCAAAGGACGGAGTAAAACAAAAGAGATCCTGTGGTAGTCCAAGCAGGCACCCTACATTGGCATCAAACTGGCTCACTATTTGAAGCCCCAAATTGTGAGGCTGTCAAGGAATCAACAGAGGGTTGACCCTGGTGAAATCTCTGCTTCTTCCACACTGGCATACAAGATCTTGGTGGTTGACCATAGTACTGTGTAAAGGCTGCTTCCTTTTAGGAGTTGCGACAGAACCCCAAGGAATCAAGGGTTACCCTATAATAAAGTCTGGGGGGCTTTGTCAGTCTCATTGGCGAAGAGGGATGGGAGATCTCAAATGGGAGATCCTTGATTGTTGCCTGGACCCCTCTAGAGATGCCAGATGACTGGAATCATCATTACCTCTGATGTGATAACTGGGCACACAAACTTACCTTAATTGTGAGCTCAACTGTAAAAAGTAATGTGAACATTCCTAAGGTGTCACAATAACCTACAACAAATGTTGTTGAGAAAAGGTATAAAAAAAAGGAGCTAAAGACTGAATTAGTCTAAACAAAAGAGCCTACCAATATGGGTCAAGAACCATGTTAAAATCATCCTTGGTAAAAAAAAAAAAAAAAAAAAAACAGAGGGTGTGAAATTGGAAACTAATGAACCAAAACTGGCGTTTCGAACACTAAACCCAATTGATGGACAAAATAATGAGGGGATGGGTTATTACACTCGTCACTCCCCCTTTGGGTCATTAAAGAAAGAGATTTTGGGGGGGAAATAGAGAAGAACGGATGGAGGCTACTGGAGTGAACTTAACCACCATGGTTGCCCCTGAGAGGAAGCAGCCTGGGAGCTCAGAGGGGAGTCATGGATCACCAGGGTAAAGTCCTGTGCAGATACAAAAATGTGGGTCTGCATCCGCAAGGATCAACCCACGATCTGATCCGCTAGCCATCTTTTACCTGTGTCTGCATCTGCACATGCAGCAGCAAGCTGTCTCACAGGGGCTAGCACCAGGGGGTGGGAGGGAGAACGAGTGGGGGGGGGGGCAGAGTCTTGCAGAAAAGAGGCAGTGCACGGGCGGGGACTGGTGTGAGGGGCAGCACAGGGGCGGGGTCTAGAGGAGAAGGGGCGGCGCAGAGGGGGGAAGGGGCAACACATTACATGCTGCTCCTGGGGGCTTGTGAGCGACAGCACACGGCAGCAGCAGTGAGTATTGCATCATAATAGGGCGCTGGGGCCCCGCCTACACCAAACCCTGTGGCCAGGGGTGGGCCCTGCTGCCCAAGACCCGGTAGGCCAGGCCCGGGACTAGAAGCATGGCCACTGCTGCCAGGCTGGGCCATGGTGGGGACACTGGCACTGCCCGAAGGGCCCGAGCTGCTGGACAGGACGTGGCATGGTGAGCGGGTGCTGGACAGCCCAGACTCCAGCCTGCTGCCCAGTCCCAGCTACTGGCTGCCGGCCCCCAGCGCATTGCGCCTCCCGGGCCACCCAATCCAGATGCCATGGGCCAGGCACCGCTGGTGAGTAGAACTCTG
The DNA here is from genome assembly GCF_027887155.1 of Malaclemys terrapin pileata. Lineage (NCBI taxonomy): Eukaryota > Metazoa > Chordata > Testudines > Emydidae > Malaclemys > Malaclemys terrapin. The sequence continues at coordinate 104,297,349 of NC_071508.1, forward strand.
TGTGGTTGGTATCTGCATCTGATCCTCTCTCTCTTCAACGCATAGCCAGACAGTTGCCATAGCGACTGTTCACAGTTTGGTCTGTTTCTGCACAACCACAAAGGCTTGACGACCTGAGAGTTCAACATCAGAGCAGACTTGGTGAACCCACGTAATAGGGGTTCTTCCTCTGGGCTGCCTCCACCCCTCGGTTGGTGGAGTTTTATCCTGGATGTTACAAGCCACCCAGAGAATGACGGTTGCTGGAACGTCTTGTGGCATCCTTACGACATTTCCAAAAAGTGTAAGGTGCCGCCTGAGAACAATGGCCCCAGTAATCTGTAGACCCGAGCAACCATAAACTTCTGCATTACAGGTGAAGTCATTCCAGTTCATGCCCAATACACGACATTGACAGTTTGTGTGGAAAGCCTCCAGCTTTGTCCAGTCTGAGTGGCGTGGTGTCCATGTTTCACAGCCGTACAACAGTATGGGAAGGATACAGCTTGAATAAATCCTGAAGTTGGTTGTCATACTAAGATTATGTTGATTCCATATCCGCTGTAAACAGCCCATGGCAGATGCTGCAATGCCAATTCGATGGAGAACTTCCATGTGAGATTTGGAGGAGCAGGTAAGTATAGAACCCAGATAGCAAAAGCTGAAAACTGATTCGACAGTTTTGTTGTTCAAAGAGATTGGAGTCGTGGGTGGACCTGGCCCTAGATTTTGCAGTTTTATCTTTGACCGTGAAACATGAAGACCAGTCTTAGCTGACTCCTCCTCCATATGCTGGAGTGAAACCTGTCGGGACTCTGTACAAAAAGATTCGATCCACTATTCTCAAAAATGGTCCGCAGATATGAAGCGGATATCTGTGGATTTACAGGGCTCTAAAAGGGTGCTGACAGAAATGGAGCGCCACAGGCTGAGGCTTCTCCAAATATCTTCTGAGTTTGAGGAGGTCTGCATCAACTTCTCAAACAGGAAAAGTTTCAGCCTCCTCCCTTGCTCTCTCGGTGTGCTTAGAGAAAGACATATTCTGCGTGATTCTCAGACAGTTCAGATACCATGAGAGTCCATCACTAATGGATATGACAGCATCACACGGAAAACAAGTCTTAAATCCTGCTAACTGCCTCTGCCATGATCCTAGTACCCCTGTATTAGGGTGGCGGGGAAGTTGTTTCTAGACTACTGACTAAGGGCTTGTCTATACTTACCGCGCTGGTTCGGCGGCAGGCAATCGAACTTCTGGGTTCGATTTATCGCGTCTAGTCTGGACGCGATAAATCGAACTCAGAAGTGCTCCCCGTCGACTCCGGTAATCCTGCTCGCCGCGAGGAGTACGCGGAGTCGATGGGGGAGCCTGCCTGCCGGGTCTGGACGGGGGTAAGTTCGAACTAAGGTATGTCGACTTCAGCTACGTTATTCACGTAGCTGAAGTTGCATACCTTAGTTCGATTTGGGGGTTTAGTGTAGACCAAGCCTAAGCTATGCTAATTTTTTTTCTATATAGACTAATGGGCAAAAGGAAACTTAACTACTCTATACTAATAGTAACAACACTAAAGAGCTAAGCTAGGGTCATGTGGGGGTGGTCACAGGGGTTACTCTCCTGACTCTCAGCTTCTCCCCCCCAAAAAATATTTCCCCACCAGTTGCTGTCCCGGCCCGTCAGGGTAGCAGCTGGCGTGCTGGGACACTTTGTTTACTTAGGTTTACCTCCGTGCCTGCGGATGCTCAAGGAAAACAAACCATCTCAGCCCGCCAGAGGCTTATCCTGATGGCCCGGGAGCCAAAGTTTGCTGACCCCTGAATTATAGGGTCGGCTTATGAATGGGTTATAAAAAATTTCCATTTTTACTTATGCATCTTGGGGGGAGGGGGGGGAGGAGGGTCGGCTTATAAAGTTCAGGTAAACACAGGTCAAACAATGATTTATACTTCAAAATGATTTTTTTAAAATGTCAAGAAAATGCTTATTAAAATTTAATCAAAATATTTCCTTCTGGATTTTAGTTTTTAATACCTGAAATTATTTATTATAACAACTTAATAAATTTAAGTACACCGGTCAGGCAATTCTTAAAAGTGTCTTGAGAGAGTCCTAAAAAAACAAAAACAAAAACCCCAAGGAGATAGCTTTAGGGTGTTGAGTAGACAACAGGTTAGTGCTGCAGTTATTACTACACCTCTACCCCAATATAACGCTACCCGATATAACACGAATTCTGATATAACGCAGTAAAGCAGTGCTCGGGGGGGGGAGGGGGGGAGAGGCTGCACACTCCGGTGGATCAAAGCAAGTTCGATATAACGCGGTTTCACCTATAACGTGGTAAGATTTTTTGGCTCCCAAGGACAGCATTATATTGAGGTAGAGGCGTATTTACTGTACATCTCTCATTGTGGGTGTCCACACATGACTCACTGTTTCTATAGTGGGATCAGCACTTTTGCTGATCCTTGTGATTCTTCTGTTATCACATTCCAAAGACTTCATTGGAGCACTGGTTTATGATTAATACATTATAAGAGTCTCTGAGATCAAATTTATTCTAAATCAACATTTGTCCTTAATGCCTACTTCAATCTGTAATTGGTATTAATAGGGAAATCTTGTCTCCCTATTTAGTAGGACAGTCTCTGTCCCCTATATTAGATAAATTGATTTTAAATCTGTCTATAATTACAATATCTATAATGTATTCTAATACTGCTATTATTTATGTCTGAGACTATCTCAGATGCCCTCATTAATAATATGAATTTATTAGAAAATAAAGATCATTGCCCACAAACTCCATATAATATCAATTCTCTCTGTGGGAAGTTAAAGCAACCTGAAAAACATTTTCTGAAAATTAAAAATGTTGGGTCACTAAAAAAAAAAAAAAAAATTATTTCCCCTCTGTTGATACTCACACCTTCTTGTCAACTGCTGGGAATGGGCCACATCCACATTGATTGAATTGGCCTTGTTAGCACTGACCCCCTCCACTTGGTAAGGCAACTCCCATCTTTTCATGTGCAGTACATTTATACCTGCTTCATGTATTTTCTACTCCATGCATCTGATGAAGTGGGTTATATCCCACAAAAGCTTATGCCCAGATAAATTGGTTAGTATCAAAGTTTGCCAGAAGGACTCCTCGTTGTTTTTCTATTATATATTATCATCCCTCTCAACAGCAAGCTCTTTTTAAATTTTCTTTTAGATGTGGTGTAATTGCAGAAAGGTATGTCAAAGAAGTGGGTTTTGCATTTTGCTCTGAAGACATTGTTGCTCAGGGAGTCATCCTGATCTCTGAGGAGCTAAGACCCCAGGAATGAAAATCCTGCACAGATGGCACCTTTAGAGAGTTTGAAATATAAATTCTTGGAAATAACATTTAACATGAACAGCTCATTAAGATGATAAAACTATCACTGAAATAAAGGACTGAGAGACTCTATACATTGTAAGAAGTGTGCACTGTCTAATATACCATTTATATTGCTGATAATCTCATTCTGTGGCAGTTTTCTTTGCTGTTTTGACATATAAGGACAATCAAATTAATTTTACCTAAATCTGTAATGACATCTGACTCTATGTATCCAGATACATACTACTTTTAAGTAAGAACGACGAAACAGCTTTCTTGTTTAGAGAGTCCAAAATACAGTCAGCCCTCTAATCATTATCTACATATTCTGCAAGGGTGTTCTATAATTCTGGCATTTTTTTAAATCAAACAACATTGCAAAGAAAACATATTATTATACATTTGTGGTAGTCCAAAGAAGGGGATAGGCGTTACAATACCCAACAAAACAACAAAGGAACAGCATCAGGCTAAATGTGGGTGTACCACCTTGTATCTCAACATAAATCAACAAAATTCAGTCTTTTAGGATATTCTGGTCAATGAACAAACTGAAAAGTCAATTTATCAATCAACATAGTCAAATTTTGAGATTAAATGATTAATCTGTAACAGATTACTCTATTTCAGCGTTTTAAATTAATTGCATTGTCATGGAGCAGAAACTTTAAACCTGCCCTCACAAATCCTGTTCCACCCCAGGTAGGAGGATCCCACCCTGTAACTACCAGTTGGAATCATAACTGAATAAGAGCCTCAAATTCCACCTGTTCTCAGCACTCTGTCCAATTATCTGCCATATAGGAAACAACACATCCTGCAGCTATTCCAGCAGGTGCTCTCCCAGCACTCTAAAAAACCCACCTCCACAGGGGGCGTGGCTCCCAGCCTCGGTGCACTGTCTACACTGGCGCTTTACAGTGCTGAAACTTCCTGCACTCAGGGGTGTGTTTTTTCACACCCCTGAGTGAGAAAATTACAGAGCGGTAAATTGACAAGCCCTAAGACTAAAACTAAAGTGAACACAGTCACTCATTAGCATAGAAACAGTCTAGCACCACCTGATTAAATTCATGTTTGCAATGTTATTTTCACAACCATAACAGCCCAAACAAGTCACTTAACTTCTTTGTCCAATTCCCGATCTATAAAATGGGGATATTATTTCTAATCTTCTTCAGTGTTATGCACATTAATTAGCTTTGCATAGTGCTCTGGAAATTGTACTAATCTATGAATATTAGTGTCTAAAGCCAGAAGACATCATTTAATCATTAAATCTGACCTCCTGTACATCACAGACCATCAAATTTCACTCAGTTATTCCTGTATTATTTCCCAATCATTTGTGTTTAACCAAGCATGTCTTCCATAAAGACATCCAATTATTGATTTGAAGACATCAGGAAATGGAGACTCCACCATTTCCCTCAATAATTTGTTCCAGTGATTAATCATCCTCACTGTTAAACATTTGTGCCTAATTTCTACTTTGAATTTGTCGGTTTTATCTTCCAGTCATAGTTATGCCTTTTAATACCAGACATTTTCTCCCCACGAAGGTATATATGCACTGTAATCCAGTAGCCTCTCAATCTTCTTTTTGATACTGAATGGACTCTCTAAGCCTCTCACGGTAAGGCATTCTCTCCAACATGTAAGGCATTACATCATTCTGTGGCTCTTTTCTGCACAGTCTCCAATTTTTCAAAATCCCCTTTTTTTTTTTTTAATTTGGACACCATACCTGAATGCAGAATTCCAGTATCTATCTTCAATGCCATACACAGAGGCTAGAATCCCCTCCTTACTCCTACTCTCCTGTTCATACATCACAACAATCACAGTAGCCTGTATACCACAGCATCATACTGTGAGTTCACGTTCAGTTGCTTGTCCACTATGAACCCTAAATCAGTGGTAGGCGGCCTGTGGGCCGCATGTGGCCCATCAGGGTAATCCGATAGTGGGCTGCGAGACATTTTGCTGATGTTGACCGAACGCTGCCCTAAATGCTTTTCAAAATCATTGTTTTGCAAAGTACAGTCTTTCCATCCTTTAGGTATGGCCTGCATTTCTTGTTCCTAAGTATTAACTTTGCATTTGGTTGTAGTAAAATGTATTTTATTTGAATGGCTCTGTCTGACTGCTCTGCCCTCATCATTATTCACCACTATACCAATTTCTGTGTTGTCCACAATTTAATTAGCAGTGTTCTCAAAGTGTTTTTTATAGTAAAGTTTGAGGGCTACGCCAATTGACATATTTACCAATTCTCTGAGAGGTGGAGTACTTACACCAACAGGAGAAGCTCTCCTGTCAGTGTAGGTAGCATCTTCACTATGCACCTACAGTGGCACTGTACGTCTAGACAAGCCCTTAGTAGTTAAAGCACAGAAAAGGTTTGCTTAGTGACAGTTAAGGTCACAACACACATCCAACTCAAAACCTTAAAAGCAGGGAAATAAAAGTTCTGCATTTATTGCATTCTCACATTACCTACCACACTGCTGATAACCCAATCCAATAATCTATAAGGATTTCACTTACATCTACAACAGATATCAAAAAGCAATACCTATACCTACCCCTACTTAATCAAATTTGCACGCTAGCATAAAACCTTAACAGTGACCTGAGACTATCATCAAATGAGTATATTTGGTGGTCATATAATCTATATGTTCAGAAAGATATTTTACCTTAACACTGCTGAAGTTACTGTAAATGATGGTATAAAGCACCAAAAATTATACTAGTTCTTACATTACAAATCTGTTATGGTATGTAGTCTCATTGTGTGAATTAAAAAGTTTTAAAAAGCAAATTTACAAAAAAAACTGTCACAAGCAACTACAACAGCCCCTCTCATGAGTAAACAGGAGGCTCCCAGCTCAGAGCCCTACCTCTGGAGCTACAGGAGTAACTGCTAGCCTATGTTTAGCTCAGCCAACAGAGAAGGACTAGACATGTTTTCCTTGGTGGTTACACAATTTTTTGCTAGACAACAGCAGCACATTGGAAATCCCAGGTTATATCCCTGATTCTGGGACCTCATCTTTCCTAGGGGGAAAAAGATTTGTTCTCATGTCATATGTTAGCTAACATATAATAACTAACATGAGGTAAAATCCTAGTTAAAACTACAAACTCTTGTTTTGACAGGTCAGGGTAAACCCGAGGCTCCCCCACAGTCTTTACTTCAACCTGTGTAACTTGTGTCAAGACTACAAACTGTCTTAACTGCACTCGGATCTTACTATATTACCATGTGTCAGCTAACATGAGGTAAGAACATTCTTTTCCCTCCAGTGAAGATGCATCCAGAGAAACAGTGTGTGGTTCTGTGGTTACAGATAGGATAACCAAAGAATATTTATGTTTGGAAGGATTAGATTTTTATCAATAAATTTTGATTATATGTACACACACAAACTGACAAAAAATACTTGTCATAATAATCTAAATTTACGGATACACAAAGTAAGAAAAATGCTACTTGAAAATTTATTAGAGTTTGATTTAAGGATATTTACTTTGTATATTTTGACATGTGATGTTGACCGACCATAATTTCATGTAACTGTGAAAACTGAAATTGATAAAAAATAAAAAAAGCTTTACAATAAATATCGCTATTATATATTGAAATTATAAAAAAAAAAAAAAAAAAAAAAAAATCACATTTTCCCATGCCTTAACATAATAAATCTGAAAGACAATGTAGTTGATTAGAGCTGACTGGAGCTGCCATGTTAGAAATTTAGCTTCTATTCCTGCAGTGCCTTTCTGTAAACTCTCTTTAAAAAAAAAAAAACTCATTTGTAAAATGGAGTGGCAACCTATACCTAACTACCTTATAGGAATGGGATTTGAAGCCTTTGTCAATAATAAGGATGGTGCGATGCATGGAAATATAAACACAATCATAAGAGGTTACATTTCAACTCTTGGTCTTCTCTTTCCCAGCTCAGGGAATGTTCCCTTCGGCTACAGAGGTATTTGACTAGCTTTAACAATTATATTCCTCAAATTCAGCTGTCTGAAACTGAACTATGTTTCTACTCCATCAAGTTTTAGCAACTTGAGCTACTGGTGTTTTTGTTCCTGGTTGAAATTCTAGCCATTGTAGTTGCTGAGTGACTAACAATCAGTCTCTCTCTGAATCATTGTCACTAGAAGATGAATGAAATAGTGACTCATTAACATTAGTGTTACTAACCACTGAAGAAAATTTCATTATCTGTAAAATGCCAATATCTTGGGTTACACAGCCATTAAAACTTTAACTACTTGGCACCATAATTTGTCATTAGTTTTACACCCTGGAATCTGCTCCAATAAAGCTCAGATTCCACCTATATCATGATACTGAGCAAGCATTTTTGTATGCTTGTTCCCCATTTTTCTGACTTGGTCATAACTTTCTCTAAATTCAGAGACTGATTTCACTGTCGTGTTCAAAGGCGTGCTCAGCATCAGCAATTCACACTGTTAATCTCCCACTAATTTTAGTACACATGTTGTATCCTGAAAATATACAAGATTTGATCTCATTCAACTCTGATTTTCAAAGCAATCCTTTCCAATCAAAGCCACTCTTTACTGGTTCCTGAAATAAACTATCACATTTCTTCACAGATCAAAGGTCGTAAAGCATAACATCTGCTTTGGCATCTCACAGATTTGCCATACCACAAACAACCATGCTTTTAAGTTCGCAGAGACATTTTTCTGGAGGTCAGAGAGCTGTCTACATTACAAATTGGGCCATGCCCTGAAACTATTTTCAAGATTAATTACTGAAAATTATGTTTTGTAACACACGTGCCACACAGTGATCCCCTATTTAGACAAGGCATCATTTCTTTTAAAATATTATTGAAAAGCAACTCAATAAGTATTTTCAAGAACTATTAGTTATGCTATCAACATGTGTGGACAGGCTGGCCAGCACTGACCTATAAATTGCAACCAATTTCAAGACACAATCCATTTTGTAAACAGAGGCTCATAAAGGAACAAAATCAACTTGAAATCTAGTCTATTAAAAAATACTAATAATTAAAGTAGTTTAATTGACACTTCAGTCTCTCTCCCTCTCCTGAAACTCAAGTATCTCAGTTTAGGAACCATAAATCATAACGGTTTAAAAAAAAAAAAAAAAAAAAAAAATCACACAACATTATAACAACAGCACAATGTTCATCAGATATGCTTTTACACAGAGGAACACAAAATATACAGGAACCAAAAGCTTTGTATTAGAAGTTGAATTATTTAATTAAAGAAAAAATCTGCTATAAATAAAATAAGTAACACCCCAAAAGCTTTACGTTTCACAAGTTTATATTTCAGACCTATTTTTGAATAAATATAGAAATGAACATCTTTCTATAAAAGCTTGTGATTACATTTCAACTTTTGTTCAATGCAGTATGAATTTAAGTGGACAACCCAACTAAAATATACTCTAGAACAGTTATTTTTCAACTGTTTGCTCAAACCTATGTCAATGAAGCCAAATTAAGAAGCCAGTAAATTAGTGTTTTTCAGCCTGAGGTGGCAGGACCCATGCCCAAGTAGGGATTGACAGTCAGAGGAAAGGAGCAGTAAATGCACATCTTGGTGACAAATATCCATGCTTAATTATATCTATAGATTGTAAACTCTTCAGGCCACAGACTCATTTTTAATCACTAAAGTATTCTGTAAAAACACAGTAATGAATACATTTTTATATCAATTTCTGATTTTCAAGTCACCATGGAATATAGAGACTCCTTAAAAGCCATACAACCCTCCATGACTACTCCTACTACAGGAGCTGTTCACACATATACGGCTGCAAAATCCAGAAGGTCCCTGCCATGCATACAAAAATGTTCCCTCGGCACTCAGTTCAGACACAACTGCATATACTTCTACCCAAGAGATCCACTAGGGCAAAGGTTCTCAACTTTTGTCTTTCTGACACACACACAAAACTCCATGGCCCACCTGTGCCACAACAACTGGTTTTCTACTTATAAAAGCCAGGGCTGGCATTAGGGGGTAGCAAGCAGGGCAACTGCCTGGGACCCCACACCACAGGGGCTCCTGCAAAACTAAATTGCTCAGGCTTTGGCTTTAACCCCGGATGGCAGGGCTCAGGGCCCCAGGCTTTAGTCCCATGCAGTGAGGCTTTGGCTGGCTGTCCTGAGCCTCAGGAAGTCTGACGCTGGCCCTACTTGGAGGACCCCCGAAACCTGCTTGTGGCCCCCCGACCCTTGGTTGAGAACCACTGCACTAGGGAACCCTCTAGCAACCCCAAGGTCTTCTTCTAGTGATTAGACTGAAAAGAGGAGGAAGAAAATGGGGGGGCTGTAGGGGGAGCAGAGGTGGAGGAGCAGAAAAGAAAATCAGAAATTGTACTAATATATGACAGAGAGACATGGAAACCCGAGGAGCAATGACAGACAAGAGGATGGACTATCCACCAAAACACTGCAAAGAGGGCTCCAACAAAAAGGAGAATGGAAACCACTGCATTAGGTACTAAAAAGTTTTAAAGGATCAAATTCTGTTCATGCCTTTGTATCGAAATCCATCCTTTCTAGACCCACTATTTAGCAATTACAGAAACTAATATATTTGATGTACATTACTATGGATCATCAACGCTCAAATATTAAGTGCCAGCATTAGTTATGTTAATGATTTTTTTTAGCTTGCAGAGTTGAAAATAAGAGCTACTGTATATCACATGAAGAAAACTTAAAAATCTCTGAGTGGGCATTTTAATATAAAACAGAATAGTTCAAATTTTAGTGTAAAAAGGCTATTTTCTATTATTTAAAAAAACAGATAATGTAATGCTCTCTAATGGGGTAAACAAGAATATAGTTTTTCAACACCAAACAAGCTTTAAAAAAAAACAAACAAAAAAACTGTGTACAAATTAGTATTTCCTGTCCACTGCACAGTTGCCATACTTTTCATTCACTGCAAAATGAGTAGGTACTCAAAATACTCTGGAAGTGAGCGTGGGCACAGCAATAGACATTTTTTTCTGTAATAACATTTTCAAGACTGCAGAAGCTTCTAGTTCTGCATGTCAAACTTTATATATACCTACTTAGTAAGGAAAAGTTGTTAAATAACACTGCCACAGCCTGAAAATGGAGGACAGAAAGCTCCTGCAAATGAAGAACAGAAATGTACTTACGTTTCAAAACAACGATCCACATTGTCTGACATCAAAAGCAGCATGCATAACTGTTCCAAAGCTATTAGTTGCATATCCCTTTCATCCCCCTGCCCCATCTGTAGCCATTCAAGCAACGTGTCTGGGTCTACATCTGCCATGGTTTTAAAAAGCCGCCTTGGCTTGAATTAAAAAGTACCAAAAAATCCTTAAAGTGTTCAAGCCAGGATAGCCTGAGTACAGTGGAACTTTCCCTCCAGTCAGACTCGGATATTTGCAGTCTTCACCTGGAAAGAAGAAACAACTCATCAGGATCTGTCTTATTAACCTTTTCCATTTGTTCCTCCTGTAACATGTTTTCAGCCATCTATTGGATCTTTAATTTCTATATCATTTAAGATCTCACAACAGATTATGACAAGGTGTTTGGTTTTTTTAAACCTACCTGAGTGTAATCTAATTAGGTTGCTCTACTTAACTTAAAACAAGAGCCTTCTTTCCCAGGCACAGACAAGCAAACTTTAGATTCTACTACTATTTTTAGTAAAAACTCACAGCTAAAAGCTTGGAGGGGAACAATTTTTCAGACCTTAACTTACATTTTCTTATAAGCTTATTTTTCAGATACATATTTTCTGAAGAATAACTCAGCTGATGTCACCTTTCAAAAAACAGATACAACTTCCCCAATGCTAAAGCATCTCTTTGCTCAAATAATTTTTATAAGAAATTTCAAGAGATTTTACAGGTATGTACCCATTCAGACAGGCATTAAATGAAATTTACTGAGACAGATCTGCAACTTAAGACTCAGAAGGAAACCTTTATAGAGTTTTTATGAATATGAAGACTGCCAGGGATCAGAGCGCATGGAAAATATGAGGATAATGTACAAAAGCCTGAGGGAGAGAACATAAGAGATGAACATCAGGAAGAGACAGGTAGGTCTATGTAACTGGGGCCTCCATACAAAGAAGAATTGATAGGCCAGATACAGAGAACAGAAGTGTGTGCCGTCTGCCTGGACACAAAAACTGTCTGCCATTTGCATCCCAAATACCTGGGGAAAAACTTGTACAGAAAGGCTCCAGAACCAAATGAATGAATAATCACCTCAAGAAGATTATCAGGAGTAAACAGAAAGCCTATAGGGAACGGAAAAATGACTGATCAGCAAAGAAAGCTACATCTTGGAAGTTAGAAAATGTAGGAATAACACGAGAATTGCTAAAAGTCAAGATGAATTTGCTCCTGCCAAGGAAATTTAAAAAGTATATATATAAAGAAAATAAGGAAGGATGAGGTTGGGCCACTATGCAGTGTGGATGGGAAAAAGATTAATGATAATCTAGGAACGGCCCAAAAACTAAACGAATACTTTGCCTCAGTTTTCAATAAGGATGATAATTTGGAACATGAGCATGAAGGCAGGATGGCTGACTGAAATGGAAATCGCCACAAATGAGGTGGAAGAAAAACTTCAAGAACTTAATATGCTCAGATCAGGGAGACCCGATACCATGTATCCCAGAATACTGAAAGAACTAGCACATGAGATTACTAGTCCAGTATCAACAATTTTTAATAAAAATCTATTCTTTGTGGTACCGTATGACTGGAGAATAGCTAACATCTGACCTATATTTAAGAAAGGGGAAAAAAGCGATCAAGATAACTATATACCCATTAGTCTGACCTCAGGGAAGATGGGGATTAGTACTAGAATTGTAAAGTGGTTAAGAAACTGGTTAAAGGGGAGAAGGCAAAAGGTTCTGCTAAAAGGTGAACTATCAGACCAGAGGGAGGTTGCTAGTGGAGTTCCTCAAGTTCTTTGGACCAATGTTATTTAATATTTTTTATTAATAACCTTGGTACAAAAAGTATGTATGCGCTACTAAAATATGCTGATGATACAAAGTTGGGAGTGATACACAGGAGGACTGGAATATTATATGAAGATCTAGATGACCTTGAAGACTGGACTAACAGAAATGGGATGAAATTCAATAGTACAATGTGCAAGATCATGCACTTAGGGTCTAATAAAAATTTCTGCTATAAGATGGGGGGGGCCTCATCAGTTGGAAGTGTCAAAGAAGAGAGACGGAACTACTGGTTGATCACACGATAACTGTGAACCACCAATGTGATGCAACTACAAAAAAGGCAAATGTGATCATAGGACATCAGGCAAGGCATTTCCAGTACAGATAGAGAAGTATTATTGCCACTGTACAATGATAAAACCACATTTGAAATACCTTGTACAATTTTGGTCAAACATGTTCAAGAAAGAGTAATTTAAACTGAAACAGGTGCAGAGAAGAGCTATTAGGAAGATGAAGGGAATGGAGGGCCTACTTTATAAGAGAAGGCTGGAAGAGTGTGGCTTGTGATGGATGATAGGAAATATGATTGCTCTGTATAAATACTTCAGAACGGTAAATACTAGAGAGTGGAGAGTTATTTATGCTAAAGGACAATGAAGAGACAAGAACAAAGGAGTATAAACTAGCTATGAAAAAATTCAGGCTGGCGATTAGGTTTCTAAACATCACAGGAGTGAGGCTTTGGAAGAGCCTCCCAAATAGGATTTCTGGGGGCAAACAACTTAATTGGTTTTAAGAGAGAGCCGGACAAATTTATGAGTGCAGTTGTGCAGCGGGTTTATTTGTGAGGGAGTGGGGGCCCAGGTCAGCAGTCCTGGGGTCCCTTCGTTTTATGCCTTGTGTTCCTGCAACCTCATGCTGCAGGAGTCAAGAAGGGATTCCCCACCCAACAGCATATTCTGCGCTTTTTTTTTTTTTTTGGTTGTCTCCTTTCTCTGAAGCATCAGAGATGGCCACAACTGGAGATGGGACACTGGACAGGGTGGGCTGGTGCTAAGAGGTAGCACCAAACAATCTCTCAGGTGTTTAGCAGGTTGGTTATTGCTCACAAGCTCAGGGTCTAACTCATCGCCATATGTGGGGGTCGGAAAGGAACTTCCCCCCAGGTCTGACTGGCAGCAAACTTGTAAAGGTTTTGCCTTCCTTTGCAGTATGGGGTTTACATAATTTGCTGGGGATCATCTAGAAATCTCTCACTTAGTGGCAGGGACCTCAGGCACTGGTGCACCTGAGTCCCTCCTATTCTCTGCCTGTGGCATGTAATAGTCTAGTCCAGGGGTTCTCAAGCTTCATTGTACTGAGACCAACTTCTGACAACAAAAATTACTACACAACCCCAGAAGGGGGGACTGAAGCCTGAGCCCCACCATCCCAGGCAAAGGGGCCAAACCAGCCCTGGTGACCCCATTAAAATGGGGTTGCGACCCACTCTGGGGTCCCAACCCACAGTTTGAGAACCACTGGTCTAGTCATATTTTGGTCTTATTTCAGTTATTGGGTTTAGTGTGAGAGTGTTGGATGGTGTTGGTGGCCTCTGATATACTGCAGGTCAGACTAAATCAGTGACTCTCAACCTTTCCAAACTACTGTATCCGTTTCAGGAGGCTGATCTGTCTTGCATACCCCCAAGTTTCACCTCACTGATAAACTACTTGCTTACAAAATCAGACATAAATATACAAATGTCACAGCACACTATTATTGAAAAATTGCTTACTTTCTCACGTTTACCATATTATTATAAAATAAATCAATTTGTATACAACTACACCTCTACCTCGATATAACGCTGTCCTCAGGAGCCAAAAAATCTTACCGCGTTATAGGTGAAACTGCGTTGAACTTGCTTTGATCCACCGGAGTGCACAGCTCCCCGCCCCCCCCCCCCCCGAGCACTGCTTTACCGCATTATATCGGGTCATGTTATATCGGGGTAGAGGTGTATTGTACTTACATTTCAGTGTATAGTATCTACAGCAGTATAAACAAATTGTCTGCAAGAAATTTTAGTTTGCACTGACTTCGCTAGTGCTTTTTATGTAGCCAGTTGTAAAAGGAGGCAAATATCTAGATGAGCTGATGTACCCCTTATGATCTCTGCATACCCCCCAGGGTACACATACCCCTGGTTGAGAATCACTGGACTAGATGATCTAGTGATCCCTTCTGGGCTTAAGCTCTATTTGATTATAGATAATTAAAATTTCTAACATAATGGATAAGAAGTAGAATACGATTGTAAATGAAGAGAATGGGAAAAGAGAAAATAATATTTCTAAAGCATTTGCATTTCAAATGTTTTGGAGTTTTTTTCAAGTGAATTATTCAACCTTTACAAATGTACATTAAAAAATTCAGAGTTTCAGATGTACATATATGGTAAATGGCATTATTTGTTGGTCTAGTAAGACACAGCACATGAAAGCTCAGGATCAAGAAGGCCCCTTTATCAGTATCTTAAGAGATGTTTTTGACCTACAGTATATGCTTATGTACCACCTTGCACTAGATCAACAAGAAGTCACATCTACTTTATACACTTTGTCCTTGAAGATCAACACAACTATAAATATCATTTGCATACCTAAGCTGCAACAAAGGCTTTGAACCAACCTACCCATATGAAACTTGCCATAAAACCTAAAACATAGCTATTAAAATCCCTATTTTGCAAAAATGAAATTACATTATTAAACTTGGTGGCAAAGGTGAAATGCTGAAAAAGTATACCCCTGTACATTCTCTAGAATCTGGGGGGTGGGAAGGGGAGCCACAAATAAGGGTTTAAACTTCCACAGGACAAGGTCTGATTTCTTGGTTTACTCATGATCAGTTAGTGGTTAAACGATAACCTCATCGAGGGAATGGAACAGGGAACTCACAAAAGGAATTCAAAAAGAACATACTGTCTCCCAGTACAGAGACAGATGTACACTGAATCAGCAATACTACTTCCTGCAGGCTTAAAACCCAAAGATGTAACAAAAGCTTGAGACAAAAACAGTCTTTGTAATTTAGGATTCTGATGAAAGAACAAATGTTAAATAATCAAAATGACTGCTCATTAAATTAGTTTTACTTCTATTACCTCAGTCTCTTTAGACTGGATACTTCTGTAATGAAAGTCATTAAAATATTATTAAAAGTAAAGAAAAAAAGATTAACAAAATATTTGTGATCCCCAGAAGGATCATATGTTTGGCATCCTCTCTTCCAGGACTAAATAAAGTAATGCCAGTCAGAACAAGTAGGGTCATGCTGCGGACACTATTGGTCCAAACTCCAAAACATTTCAAATGCAAAATAATTAACTCCAACTGGAAAAGGAAAGGGGAAAAAAGCAATAGAATCGGCAGACAACGAGGGAGCTGACCCCTAACCTGAGGATCCTGTAAAAACCAGTGTCACACTCGGCGTCATTGGGACGTGCCCAATAGAGGCACCTGCTGCTCCTTTGCCCCAGACAGCTTTAAACACCCCCAAATAAACAGACAAACATACAGCAGAGCGACACACACAGGCTCCCCCAGCCCAGACGCAGAACAGGGAAGGGGCCAGGCCACAGCTAAACTCATGTCCCAACCGCCTAGCGGTCTCTGGGGCCCTGAACCTCACACACGTCCTCGGGGGAAGGGAAATCTCTAGTCTGAAGCCAACCGGCCTCGCATCCCCCCACCACCACGACGCCGGCGGCGAGGGGCTCTTTGGGACCTGCCGCTCCCTCCTCCCCAGCCAGGAGACGGCCTGTCTGGGACTTGCCGCCCCTCGCACTCTCCGGCGGTCCCTGACGCACCGCATCGCCTCCCCGCAGGCTGCTGTCCCGGCCGCCCCGCGGTCCGACGCGGGGCGAAGCTCTTTGCTAGGTTGCCCGGGCCCTAGCGGCACCGACCCCGCCAGGCCAGACAGCGGCACTCGAGTTCCCAGGAAGCCGGAGGCCTCGCAGGGTGACCCGGCCTGGCGACTCAGGAAAGGCCCCTCGGAGCTCCGTCTCCTCGGGGCTGGCAGAGGAAGCGCCGCTCCCCCGCTCAGACACTTACCCCAGCGCCCCGGACGCTCCTCGCGGGAGCCGCCCCCTCCCTCCTTAGTCCCGCGGGAAGGCAGCGAGGCGGTGGCGACCCGAGCCCGCGAGCAGGAGGCAGCGAGCGGCATCCATAGCGATCCGCCCGGCACGGGACTGAGGGGGAGGGGAAACCACCCGCGCCACAGACACAGGAGGAGGAGCCCGGGCCAGGCAGCCTCGGAGTCACGCTCAGCCCTGGAGCAGGGCAGGCCGCGCACGGAGGGGGCGCTGCGGCGAAGCTCGGAGGGGGCGGCTGTCCCGTCTGGTAAGCACCGCAGCAATACAGCCCCCTCCTTCTCTGCGGGCGGGCTCCCGCCGGCCACCAGATTCCTCTTCGCCCAGTCCCTGTTCCCCTAATCCCTGCCTCTCACACCTGCCTGCCCTCCCTCATCGCCCTCGTAAGAACAGCCGATGTGTCCGCTAGCCTGTCTACCAACAGTGGCTGGTGCCAGGTGCTTCAGAGGAAATGAACAAAACAGGGCAATTATCAAGTGATCCATCCCTACGGGCCACTCAAAACTTCTGGCAGTCAGAGGCTTAGAGACACCCAGAGTATGGGGTTGCATCTATGACCATCTTGGCTAATAGCCATTGTTGGCCCTATCCTCCGTGAACTTACATAAATCTTTTTTGAACTCTTCCGTTCTCCCTTCGTGCTCTTACCAACCCTTCAAAATTCATGAGATTGACTTAAAAATCGTGAGATATTTTTAAAGGAATATCATTTGGGCTTTCTTCATTCACCTGCTGGTTACAGAGCCTTTAGCTTACACTGGCTTCAGCTTTTCTCCACAGACCTGAGAGATAAAAACTTGTTTTTCTTTTAATGAAAGCTGAGATTCTCAGTCACCTGACTCCAAGAGCTGGGTCTTTAAAGAAAATACTTCTGCCCCAGGTACACTCTTCTATTGTATAATTTTAAACAGTACAGATACACTTCTTATTGGGACTCTCATTCTTCTCAGATATAGAGATGCTTATCTCACTACTGCAGGTGCAAAAAGATGAAAGTCCTATGTCCCTCCCTTTCTATGTCCTATCAGTAGACATCCCCATACAGAAGCAAGAGAGAGAAGAGTTGCACAGAGTTTAACTATATCCTCTCCATAACAGGCTTTTAGGTAGGGTTGTCACCTGTCCAGTTTTTCCCAGGATTATCCTTTTTTTGAGCTAGCTGTCCCAGGAAATCTGTAAGAGACCACAGTACACATTGCCAGCTGTCTAGTTTTATGGGTTCAGGATCATCCCAGATGGGGTTGTTGTTTTTTGTTTCATTGTTTCTTTTGTCACTCAGAAGTGGGAAGAGGAAGAAGGACTGTAAGCTCTTTGGGGGCAGTGACTGTCATTTATTATTAGGGCTGGTCAAAACATTTTCTGTAATTGAAAGCAAAATGTTCAAAGGAAAAGATTGATTTTGGCATTATTTTCCATTGGGAAAAATCAACACAAAAATGTTTAGGGGACAACCCAAATTAAAATGTTTCCTGTCAATTAGCTGATATGAAATATCATTTCAGGTTATGTTAATACTAATCTTTGCATCTACCTGACCTGCTACTGTCCCTCATGGGAGTTGTAGTTCCAGGTTCCTACTGCCCCCATTCTCCCTTATGGGCTATGGGTCTTGGTGAGGCTACATCTCCCATGATGCACCATGGCAACTCACCCATAGAGAAAGACAAAACATTAAGACATGCTGAATTGAAAGGTTTTGTTTTAGTTTGGCAATCCAAACCAAAACATTTCATTTTGACATTAATCGCTGAATCAGTGGTTCCAAACACCTCATTCCTCCATTCTCTGCTATGCTCTGGATCACATCATTTCAACTTTTTGTCCTGACTCAGGATGAAAACAAATATCAAAATATTGGAATTTTCCATGGGATGGAAATTCCAGTTTTAAATTAGTTCTGCTTATTATATATTACCTGATGGTGGCCTTTAGGTATCACCGCAATATAAATGTTTACTATTAATAATATGTTGGCTAAACTAGTTTATGCTATTTATATTTTTTGAAAAATTGGAGAGTATTCAGAGAACAGGCACAAGAATTATTAAAGAACTGGAAAACGCTTCACACTGAAAAACAACTATTTAGCTTCTCAAAGCAAAGGTTGAGGGTGACTTGATCACAATCTGAAAGTACCTATATGGTGAACAGAAATCTGGCTAATAGAGGGCTCTTCAATCTAGCAGACAAAGGCATAACAAGATCCAATGGCTGGAAGTTGAAGCTAGACATATTCAAATTAAAAAGAAGGTGCAAAATTTTAAAAGTGAGGGTAATTAACCATTAGAACATCTTGCTTAGGGTTGTGGTAGATTTTCCATCACTGAAAATGTTTAAATCAAGACTGGATGTTTTTTTAAAAAATATGTCCTAGTTCAAACAGAAACTATCTAATTGAAGTCCAATGGCCTGTATTATGTAGAAGATCAGATTAGATGATCACAATGGTCTCCTCTGGCTTTTTAATCTAGGAATCTATACCCAGTTCATGCTAACTTCATTTAAACAGTATTTATCTAGCCAGCACGATCAGGGCATAACCATTTGAAAATGACAACAATGTTTTTTTTTAAGTACTCTAGCCTAGATATAAGGTAGATACCTAGTTAAGGTATCTTAACTCAATTTAATAAAATAATCATGTTTAGTGCTTCTATAGCGGTCATAAATTAAGTGGGGGAGGGTAGCTCCCTTTTATGGACACCCACCCAGCCAGCCAGTTAGCTATAAAATTCCTCTTAGTAGCTGTTCTTTACTGGCTTTACCTGTAAAGGGTTAACAAGCCCACAGGTAAAAGGAAAGGAGTGGGCACCTGACCAAGAGAGCCAATTGGAGGGCTAGAACTTTTAAAAATTGGGAAAAAAACTTCCCTTTGTGTGTGTGTTATTGCTCTCTGGGAAAGAGGGAAACAGGAAGCAGTTATGCTGTGAAAAGCTGAAGGCCAGAATGAAAATCATCAGGTCATATCTAGAACTACTTATTTAACAACCCAGATATGTAAGTAGATCAGAAATGTTTAGAAAGACGCAATTCGATTTACTTCTGTTCATTTCTTATTGTCTTGTGGACTCCTCTGTGCTAACCCCAAATGCTTTTGTTTTGCTTGTAACCTTTAAGCTGGATCTCAAGAAAGTTATTCTTGATATTTAAATTTTGTAAGTGGGTTTTTTAAATCTAGCAAAAGCCTAAGTTCCAGATGTATTTTCTTTCTTTTTGTTTTTAATAAAATTTACCTTTTTTAAGAACAGTATTGGATTTTTGGTTTCCTAAGAGGTTTGTGCCCATGTTGTTTAATTAGCTCGAGGCAACAGCTAATTTCCTTTGTTTTCTTTCTCACTCTTCCCCGGGTGAGGGGGAGTGTTGAAAGGGCTTGAGGGTACCCCACAAGAAGGAATTCCCAAGTGAGCCTTCCTGGCTCCCAAGGGTTTTTTTTTGCACTTGGGTGGTGGCAGCATCTACCCACCCAAGGTCGGAGGGAAACTGTGACCTTGGGAGATTAATACCAGCTTGGAGTGGCCAGTATTAATTTTTAGAATCCTTGCTGGCCCCTACCTTCTGCACTCAAAGTGCCAGAGTGGGGAATCAGCCTTGACAATAGCCCTTTTCTTTTTTTCAAAGTGCTGTGCAAACATTAACTAAATAACCTTCACAACATCAGTCTGAGGAATTATTCTTTATATAGGGTACAATAACATGCTAGGCAGAAAGACACAATGCTGCCCCAAAACCTTCACTCTAAGACAGATTTTACCATTAATCATGAATAGTTCCATTTAAGAGGTAGCAGAATCAGGCACTACATGGCTGATAAGCGGACAAAAATGGGAGAAGGAAAAGAATGAAAAACAAGATTCTCCCTCCCCCCATTTCCTTTTCCTTTTCATGAGAGTGTCTTTTTTTTTGTTTTGTTTTAGTTCTTGCCCATTTTGTTTTGTTAGCCATTCTTGCCAAACTTTTGGTTTGTTAGCCATTGTATACTTGCCTTAAGTTTAACTCATGTGCATTTGACCTTTTTTTTATATTTAATCAGCTGGGGGGGGGGCAGTCCTGCAAATCATTAAACCACGATCAGCATCATATCAGCTAACCTGATTCTTCACAGCTGTGTTCAAACACAGTAACATTTTGTAATGTAGACAAGCCCTTTGTGACAGAAGTAACTTCACACTGTACAATCATTAATTCACTCACAAAGTATAAACTTTGCATTTTTTGGTTATGAAAATTGTCATAGGAGGGTAGTGTCCCTCTATAAACTCTTTAGTGCACACTGTAAATAGTTATTCAATTATCCCATTTAATTCTAAAAACAAAGGAAGCAAAATGCTATGCATTTAGAGTTAAAGACCAAACATCTCTATATTCATGTACAATCAGCCTTCACAATAGTTTTCTTCTTTGTGGGATCACATGGAGGTTTGGTAAGGAAATTAGTCACATAAGGCTCAATAATATAAATATTGTAAAACAAGACTATAGCAGGTTTGAGTATCACTGCTGCTTATATTAAAGACATTTCCTGTAATTAGAAGAATGGGTGTATACAGAGGGCAAAAAAGCAATGGGAGTCACACCATGTCACGCAATTAGAACCTGTCACATGCCGATGTCTCTGCATCATTCATTAAGAAACACCATCTGTAGAATGATTCCTGTTTATCCAGACTGTCTCGCTGAAAGCATCTTTGTAAGAGAAAAAGAAAAACAGCTTTCTATCTTTGTTTTTGGATAGCAAAGATCACTGAGACATCATATTGGTAGCCTACTGCCTTACCTTAATCTTTTCTGTCACTGGACCCAGTCCTATGCACATTCTTAACTTTATGAATTAGTGTATCCCATTGAGGTCAGCAGGACTACTCACACACTTAAATACATGTGTAAGTCTTTAGAGGATTGGGGCCATGGGCCCTGATCCTCAGAGATTATTAGATACCTAATTCCCACCAAAGTTAATGGAAGTTAGGCACCAAAATACCTGTGAAGATCTGGACCTTAGTCTTTAAAATTAAGGAACCTAAGTCTCCTTTCATTGGTACTGAATTGTTATGAGTGAGAGAAGAATGAGGCCCAAAGTGAGGAGAACTGCACCAGGAAAGCGACCTCATTCAGATCTAATGGTGCTAGAACAATTTCCTTTGACTTATATTTAAGCTTGAAAGGTTTAGACTTCATAAATGTGGATAGTTGTGAATTTCTCCTGAAAATCAAAGAACAATGAAAAAAAAAAGTCAAGCATATGCTGTACTTGTTGACAACTAGTGCATTTTTTTGCTGACCGATATATCTGATAATCAATAAGAAAGCTGAAGGTTGTCAAATTATGATTTTGTCTCTGAATCTGTTATAAATCTCGATTTGTAAAACGTTAGAATACAAAATAGCATATTTTAAAATTTATTTATTTAAGCATATAAACACAAAATATGCTTTAAAAGGTTGGAAGTAAACTTCAGTGTTATATATCTGTGGGCTAGATCCACAAAAGGATTTAGACACCCAACTGCCACATGAGGCTCCCAAATCTAATATTTTGATCTTCAAAATCCTGTTCAGTTGCTGCCATACTCTGTTGACTTCTACAGACCATATATTCAGTGGTTCTCAAACTGTGGGTTGGGATCTCAAAGTGGGTTGCAACCCTATTTTAATGGGGTTGCCAGGTCTGACTTAGGTTTGCTGGGGCCCTGGGCCAAAGCCTGAGCCCCACCACCTGGGCTGAAGCTCTAGCCCCATCGTCCAGGGGAAAAGCCAAAGGACTTCAGCCCTGTGCAGTGGGGCTTAGGTTACAGGCCCCTTGCCTGGGGCTTCGGCTTTGGCTCCCACCCGGGGCAGTGGGCTTCGGGCAGGCTAAGGCTTCTGTCCCCTCTCCTGGGGTTGTGTAGTAATTTTTGTTGTCAGAAGGGGGTCACGATGCAATGAAGTTTGAGAACCCCTGAAAGTTTCCACTCGTAAAGTCCCTGTGGCACCTACATTTCTGCTGGGCATGTGTAAAGCCACTAAGTCCTGACACCACCAAGCTGCTCATGGTCTGGTAGGATTCTCAAACAAGGGGTACCCCTACCTATTTTGTCCACAGAGCCCAAATCAGTAGATTCAAGGACGGGGACCTGGGTCTCTCAGGAAAGTGCACTAACCACTAGGCTATAGAGTAATTCTCTCTCTCTCTCTCTGGCCCAATGAATATTTAAGCATTTCATATAGGCCCAAATTAAAGAATGTTTGGGCCCTGTGCACTATGGAAATGGGCGAGGGGCATCTTCCTTAAACTAGACAGAGTATACACAAGACAATCACCACCCTAGGCAAAACTTCAGTATGTTGGCCCTAGGGTGGTGATTGTCTTGTGTATCACGTACTCTGTATCAGGCAAAAAGGGCATTTGAACCAGGGTCTCCTATACCCCAGTTGAGTGCTCTAACCATGGGGTTATTCGATAAAGGGGCAGCAATGGCACCACCACAATTTTTCTCAAAAAGGGCTGACCTGTCTTAGGTATCTGACTCCTAGAGAGGGTTCATGGCTGTGAATCGCAAGCAATGAACCCAGAGGTGCCTCCCTCTGGTCTGAAGTTAGGAGCCTAAGATCCTTTGATGGGCAGGGCTTAGACTCCACGACTCTCCTCTGCATTTCCTATTGTCTAGTTTAGGCAGCTCCTCTCTCAGGTTCCTGACTTGTGTGAGTCCCACTCTTAGGTGCCTAACTCTCCCCATGCTTTGTATAGGTGCCCAAATCTAGATGAGGATTCCACTGGACAGCAGGGCACCAAAAGTTTGAAATTGCAATGATGAGCCTTAATCCACTTTGTGGATCTAGCCCTGTACTCCTAAAATGCTGAAAACAAAGCCATACACTCCTAATTCTGTTCATTATCTCATCTGATGTATCTCATGTTGATTTGCTTTTATTTATCTTTAATGTATTAAAGTACAGTGCCAAGACACTTAGTACTACTTCAGACATCAACCAAAGTTTTTCCTTCTCAAGGCTTTAATAACATAATATTTCAGAGAATATTCTATTTTTGTTTTGTTTCTCTGAACATGTGACTCTCATTCCCCAGAATGGAATTGGAAAAAGAGGAGGTGGTACTTACACATGTTTCACCCACTTGAACCCCCCATAGTCTATCCTTCTTTCAGTATATCCTGCATATCTTCATGATAAGATTGTCACCCTTTTTCATGTATGCCTTGGTCAGCAATGGACAATTAAAAAAGTCTCATTAGTCTTCAGAGTAAACACTCATTTGAAATGTGGCAGTTGACATCACTCTCAGCTATTGTTTCAAGCTGTCTCCAGCCATCACCAAAACATTAAATATGAATTCATCTTCAAAACTGACTGCTTTTTTAATATATGAAATGAGAGAAAATTGGCTAGAGGGCAGAACTAGTGCTAAGTAATTAGTAAAAATAGTTTATTTGCTTCAGCCATATTTGCATACTTATTTATTTTAAGTGAACTTTCATGTGCATACAATTCTGTTCACATGAATATTCATTCAGTAAATTTCAAGTCCTTTATTTCATCATTAAACTAAAGTAGTTTCAGGCAGAATTATAAAGTTTTGTTTATCCAGTCAGGGATCAGAAATAATATAATGTGACTGGGGTGACAAGTCACATAGATTGAATATCAAAATGCTTGTGGGAACCATCACAGTGAACTGTGTGTGAATGTTTGAATCCAGAGGCTGAAATTTGCTTGCAAAAAGTAGCCAAACAATTATGAAACTTGAGCAAGCTTGTAGAAGTCCCATCTTGTTCACAAACAGAAGATAAAGGGGGTACATTCACTGAATAAATGTTCATTGCAAATTGTTCACCCAGCTCTAGTTAGAAAAAGGACTGGGAACTAGACCTAAATTCTAATCCCAGCTCTGATACATACATCCTTTGTGACCTTGGGCAAGTGACTTAACCCCTGTGTGCCTCAGTTTCCTCATCTATGATTTAATAGTGGAATAGTAATAACCACCTCAGATTGCTGTTAGGAGGCTAAATATTTGTGAAACACCATGCATTGCTCAGACAGAAGGTACTCCATAAATGCTAAATATTATTCTATTTGAAAATAAACCATGTTTTGCTAGAACTGGGCAAAAACCATGGGAGGTCATAGAAACAAGTATTTTTCCTTATAGAACTGAAAGACAATTTAACAAATATATTTTTGCTTTTGTATTATCAGACCCATTTTCTATACAAAGTTTCAGCTTGATGACATTTTAAACTAAAGATAGAATTCCTTTATTGTAGGAAGTTACCTTGTCAAAAGAATAGAGAGAGAGAGAGAGAGAGAGAGAGAGAGCCACAAGGATGACAAAATCTAGATAGAAATTATTAGCATTCTGTGACATGACATTAAGATACATTTAGTCATGAGCCCTTTTAGCAAAAACAAAAACAACAAAAACAACCCTCCTGTTTATATTTTAAATTGACCTAGAAACATAAAAAATGTGTGTTTTCATTAGCCTCATTGCCCAGCTCTGTACACGTGGGAAGGTGATGTTTCTAAAAATATCAAGCTATTTGCATTAAATAGA
The DNA here is from genome assembly GCF_027887155.1 of Malaclemys terrapin pileata. Lineage (NCBI taxonomy): Eukaryota > Metazoa > Chordata > Testudines > Emydidae > Malaclemys > Malaclemys terrapin. The sequence goes on from NC_071508.1 coordinate 104,322,400, forward strand.
TCAGAGCAAGAAAAGGGGCTGTCAAGGTCAGGTACTTACTTGTTTTGCCAGCTGACAGAGTTTTGTTGTAAAAATACTGGTTACCTTATACTTCTTGCCTTTGAAGCATTTTTTTAACATATTTTCATCCTGAAAGAAATGTATTCTTTTTTCCATAAATAAAACCCTGTCTGGTGGAAGCTCTGTATTTAGATCCTTCCCACCCACTTCTCTGTTGCACAACAGTAGGGAACACAAACGCAATGTGAACCTCTTGGCTTTGCAGAAGTAAGTGTCAATGTTTGCAACCTTGGTTTCTGGCAATCACAGAGCAACTATACGTCAGATATAAAACATTGTGTGTTTACCATATGCTGTCTTGTGCAATATGTTGTAACAAGCACTGTGTGAAAGGTTGCATGTTACGTGGCTCAACTACTATGATTACTCATGTTGACATGATGGGTGTATGAGTGATATACTATAGCTGGTGTTATGAAAGTGCACGGCTGTTTTTGTTTTCTGAAGTAGGACTGTTCTTCCAGGAGGTAGCATTTCAGAGAAATCTGGCAGGGGAGGGTGTTGGGGTCAGCATGTAGAACATCATATGTGGTTATAATATTCCTGCAAAGTAGGGGCAGCTGGAGAGTAGGGTAGGGGGAGTGGAAAACATAATGGAGCATATAGACCTAAGAAAAATCTCTGGGGGGGAGAGGCAAACCAAGGTGTGGGGGGGAATGCCCCCCTTAACCCATAGCAAATGATGCCCCTGTGTTTCTCAGAAAACCATTTATACTGAGTGGAAGACTCCTATCCCCAGAGCTGCGTGGTGGAGGTATTGGAGAATGATGCAACTTCCAGAAAACTTCAAGTAGTCCCAGCTAAACTTTTCTTGGTAAGTGAGATGCATTTAGACAATTCTAAAATAAGTCAGCTCCTGGAAACTATACAATATTTTTTTCCAAGCTGGAAGCTTAATAAAGGCAATGCTATTTTACTTGGTATAGCTTCTTTTAAACAAAGTATCATAGAATCCTTTAAAAGACAGTTAACTAATATATATACACTCTTTAAAATGTTTATTATTATTATAGATTTTTTGTCAAGACTAAATACATTTCTGACTGACCTCCACCTTGGAACATGGCTAAAAATGAGTTTGTAATCTCAATTTACTTGGCCAGGCACCCACAATAAATTAAACAATCATTCATAGGATTTTATAGTAGTCAACAAAAAGGGGTGGGGGAAGGAATGGAGAATAGTAAAGAGAAGCATTGTACAGAGTTCTTTGCTAGATTATAAAGGATTATTTTTTTAACCTTTTTGATTCCGTTTACTGTGTTGGTAACGTTAGTTTTAACCGAGTAGTTTCCCACAATAGCTAAAGTGTGGTTCCGTCCCAAAACATAAATTGCAGCAAATCATGTTTATACCATGTTTTCGAAACCTCCTACAGTCTGATGTTTTACAGGGCAGTATCTTGCTTCCTGAATACAATTAAAGCATGACTAAGTCCTGTCTGTGTTACAAGACCAAGTTGTGTTAGGAGACTGTTGTTGCGGCAACTTTGACACTGTAGACAGAACCTTTGTTTTCTTTGTTAAAAACCTTCTAGGGTTCTTTGTTTATGTTAAAACACATTTAACTCAAACTTTTGACAAACACTTTGGAGAGAAGTTCTTCCGTGAAAGTCTCTTGCTCTTTGACAATGGTGGCTGACTCTCCCAACAGACACAAGGCGTAGCTTGCATGGCCAGATGTGGGTGCCACCCAGGCCATGGCCCAACCACTTTTTCAGGGCTGTTGTGTTGTCAGAGCATCACTCTGACAACTGAAAGTTAGGATGGAGTGATGCTCTGGGACCTTAACATTTCCACAGCCCCTCTCCCAATGACTCCCTCTGAGGTTTGCACTCCTCCCCAAAGCCTCTGTTGCTTGGTTGCCCTGGGAGATGCTGTGGGTGGGAGGAGTCCATGGGGCATATACGGCGGGTAGCTAGGGCTAGTGGGAACTCAGACTTCCCAACTCTGAGCCACACTGTTGCCTGCACAAGGTCTAATTTCATTTACTTTGGGGGGGAAGATACAAAAGTCTAAAATGGACATGGGAAAACTACCAATGTTTTTGAGGTCATGAAATGTGTTAGAATGTTTATTAAAAACTTTTAATCATGAGAAAATGAAAATTGGTCAGAATGCAAAACATTCCTGTTTTTTTGGTTTAAGGAACCAACTTAATGAAATTATTTTAGGGCTGGTTTGGTGGCTAGTAGTAAGATAAAATGCCATGCAAAGATTCATTATTGAAATCCCTATTTTGTGGGGTTGGGTTTGGGGGATTTTTGTGGGGGGTGGATTGTGTTTGGCTCTCAAGCTACCAGAGGGAGGAACCATCTGAGAGATCACATAATACCTCAGAATTGAAAATAAGAGCGTCGTGTGTCTACTTTGGCAACCTCTATTGGTAAATTTTGTTGGGAAGCAGCATTCTGAAGGTCATGTTTTCGGCCTTCAACTAAAGGATGCTGCATGTGGTAGTCTCTGATGCAGGAAAGGGATGGTGATGCTGAGTGTTATGTCCGGTCATCCAGGAGAGTTCCTTTATGGGAGAAGATAAAGGTCTAAAAAGGGGGGAAAATCAGGCATGTCAGTGTCTGTCAGCCTCTCTCTTACTCTCCCCTTTAACCTTCCCCTCTTCCCTTATTGCCAAGTAACTCCCTTGGAATTTGATTCTTTGGAAAGTGTTGGATTGCACTGTGGAGGAGCAAACCAGCTAACTAATTTGTTGGAGCAGAGAGCTAACATAATCACTGAAGGTCCCACTGTAATACAAGAGTGGACAAGAGTTAAATTTATAAGAGGCTTTGCATTGATATCTTTTAAACTTATTAATTCAAATATTCCGGTACATATCCTGCCCAAGTTGATAGTGAAAACAGTCATTACCATCTGGAGGGTGTTTAAAGTTGGTAATTGGGGTTTTGTTTTTATTGGACAGATGTTCACAAAAATTGCATCACAATTGGCTAATGTATTGGTGGTATTCTCAGCAGACACACCTATGGGCAAAATGGCACTGTCATTGCCCCTGTCAGCTTCATGTACTGCTAACCTAGTGCCTTTATGAACATTATGCTCACTTAAGAAAATCTGTTAAATTATTCTTTAAAGTGCACTGGAATGGATGCTGCAAGAGCTGTGAGAAATGAATGGGAAGGACTGATTCACTGCTGTCTCTATAACTCCACCTACACTTCTCATTTTGATACATCCTTAGAGTTATTTTACAACCATGATCAGTAGTCATATTTTTATTATGCCATAACAAATACAGATAAAAGTCTATTTGTAGGTCTCTTACATTATTACGTTCAATGTCTACTATGTTAAAATAACAATATTAAGAAATTGATCCTGCCAAGAGCTCTGCTTGGGCAGACCCCTGCAGCTGTACAGACCCCATTGAAATCAGTGGAGCTCTGCATAGGTTTAGGAGTCAACCTGTACAAATCAGCTTGAGGATCAGGGTCTAAGGCATAAAATCAAACACTCAAAAGTTAGGAAATGCCACAATTAAGGTTATGCATGCAACCTTACTTCTGTGCCCTTTCTGATACAGTCTTTACCCATTTGATCACATACTATTTTTTCCACAGGACCCCTGCCCCATTCAGTGCACAGAATGTACATCTGTAATAATCAGGCAAGACCAAAATGTGTTCTAATATAGTTGGGGTAGGGTGACCAGACATCCTGTTTTTAAAGGGACAGTCCTGTATTTAAGCCCTCCTACAAGTATCCTGACTTTTTCTTAAAAATGGGCAAATTGTCCCATACTTTGTCTCCTCCCCATCCCATCAGTGCTGGTGGGTCCTGCTGCTGTCTGGATCCTTGCTCGCCAGACGCCCGCCCACCAGTGGTGAGTGGGATGGTCCAGTGGCCAATGATAGGGCTGGGTGTGCAAGGCTGGTGGTGGAGCGAAGCTGCAGCACGCAGAGCTGACCACTCCCCCTGCTGGTTCATCAGAACAGCCCCCGCTGCATGCTGGTTCTCAGCCAGCAGCGCCCCAACCCCCGTTTCTGGCCAGCGCTGGCTGCACACTGCGAGCTGCAGCAGCCAGTGAGAGCAGGCAGGTGCTAGGCAGTGGCCGGTTACGTGTCGCATCTACTGCCCACCCATCAGCCCTTTATGTGCTCCCCCTCTCACTGTCCTCTCCCTACTTTGCCCCTTCACCCCCAGCCCTGCTTCTCTTCCATATACCCCCGGCGGGGCACATCCTGCTCCCAGCACTGTGTGGAGAACCAGCCCTGGTCGGAGTGCTCAGTTCACCTAGCAGCCTTGCCGGCAGGCTCCTTCCTTCCCCCACTGTCTCTGGCTGGATTGGCGCCCTGGGAAAGCCCAAGAGCCTCCAGCTTGGGGCACTGGCCAGGAGGAGCCAAGCCCTGTGTGTGCTGAAGCTCCGCACAGTTCTAGCACAGGTAGCATCTCCACCCCTCAGCTAAGCTCTGGAGTGGCGGTGGGAGGAAGTGATTTCCAGCCTATTCGCAACCCCAACTCTGCAGGCTCTACAGCAGCCCCCTAGGCAGGGGCTTAGCACCCTCTTCATCTGCCTTCCCTGCCCTGGGTCCTGCCCCCAGCAAGCGCGAGGCTGCTCTGTCCCCTAGGCTGCTAAGCCACCTCTCTGGATGGGTTTGCTGAAGTCAGGTTCCCTGGGCCCTGGTGCACAATGCATCCTTAGGGCTTAATCCCTTCCTACCCGTGCTGTAGCCAGGGTGAAGGGGGAAAAGACAGGAGGTGGGTGATGTCATGTCGGTGGCTAGTAGCAGCCTGGAGGAGGTGTTAGCTGCCTTTCGACACTGTGAAGGCAGGAAGGGACAGGAACTGCTTCCAGACACGGGAGGCGGGAGGAAAGAGATGAGCTCTACAAAGACCCAGGCCAGATCATCCTTTCCCCTCCCACTCCTCTCCTGTGGCTGGAAGCAGCTCCTGTCCCTTCGCTCCCACACAGTGCCAAAAGGCTGCTGCTGTTAGGGAGACCAGGTGTCTGGTTTTGTACCAGAACACCCAGTCAAAAAGGGATCCTGGCAGCTTCAGTCAGCCTCATTGACCAGGCCATTGACTGTCTGGTTGGCAGCACCGCACAGTGGGAAAACAAAACAATGAATATTTAAAAAATTGAAATTTCAAAATCAATTAAAAACTAGAACATTTTGGAAAAAAGGAAATACAAATTTTCAGTTTTGAAGAAAGTTCATTTGCCATTAAAAACAGGCTTAGAATAAAAAAATTCAACTGGTTCTAATCTCAGTATGTTTCCCTCAACGTGGACTGGTTGTAAAAAGATCTCTCTCAGTGGGGATGCAGTGGGAAAGGTGCAAAAGAGCAACCTATGTATGTATGTCAACAATAGATTTCAAATTGCAAGATATAGTACTGCAAGGAAATACATCAGAGGGTCCTGTGGCACTTTTAAGACTAACAGAAGTATTGGGAGCATAAGCTTTCGTGGGTAAGAACCTCACTTCTTCAGATGCAAGTGCCACAGGACCTTCTGTTGCTTTTTACAGATTCAGACTAATACGGCTACCCCTCTGATACAAGGAAATACATGTGTACTGTGTGTTTTAAAACCCTATATACAAATTCATTCATTCATAAGTGGTCACATTATAAAAATATTTATGCCCTGTCCACATTGGGGCCAGACTATTTGTCAAAGAGATTTAAAATGCTGTTTAAAAAGCACTTCAGTCTAATATAGTTTAAACATGTTTAAGATGGCTAGTGTGATTTATAACCTTGACTAAGACATAGTAGGGCATGTTTATTAACATATTTTTGACCATGCTGAACCATTTCAGCAAATATATTTTGACGCCCAAGGGTGAGTTTCAGACCCAAATGCCAATTGAGTGGCACAAAATGTGGGTGGCACTATTATGCTTGTAACACCCTACATTATGCTTTTTCTGGAAGTAACTGATTAGTGCCTACAAACTTGTGGTTTCGTGGATACATTGGGTGTGTCACACACTGCATAGCTGGCCCCTTGCAAATTTGACAATTTGAATTTCAGTTCTTCTAAGGTAAGGACCAATGCAAAACATCTTGAATATAATCAACAAATGAAAAAATGAGGTTGGCTTCAGAGAAGTTAAAAATAAAACCTACCTCCTAACCCCAAATTGCTGTGGCTAGGCTTTTAATCTGTGTCCAATTTTTATGGAGTCATTGGATAGTTATGATGATGTAGTAGTAGTATTATTTTGTTATTCAGACATTTCATACATGCTTTTATAGTGTAGTGTATATACAGTGCAAGCTTTACAGTACATTGTAGATTCAGTTAATCATCCATGTTGGTGAACATAATCTCATCTGAGTTTTTGTTTTCAGATGCACTTTTGTGAAAACATTGCTCAATATCGTGCTCGGAGTGTACACAGGTAACTTATTAACATGACTAAGAATTGTGTGTCTATGTCCACATTGCTGCTCCAATGAAGTAAAAGAGAACCTACCAATTTACACCAGCAGGGAATTTGTCCCAGTGCATACGACCCGCTGTTAAGATTTGGACCAAACTGAGTCTCAAAAAACATCACTTTACAAAGTTTTAGAAATAATTTTTCTTAATGGGTTTTAGCTTTTTATGTCAAACCTAGATCCAAACTATTCTGAAGTTCATCAGTGCTTGGATCTGGCATTTTGTTTCTGGTCTATCTCCAGTAAATGTTTGTCTATTAGCGGTTGTGGCATATGTTCCCCTTTTATGCAGAAATACAGTTCCTTTCCAGAGACCTGAGTATAACATGTCTAGCTAGAATCCTCATTTGTTCACATTTGGAGCTGTGGGAAAACAAAGAACTAACAGTGTGGTTATATGTTTTTAATTTGCTTATTGGTGAAAAAAGCAATGTCCCCTTGTAGCAAAGTAATAGTGTTTGTTACAGATGCATTATAGCTATTTTGATGGAGAAGTTCTACATGTTAACCACATGTTCAAAAAGGACTACATTGCATTTGTGAATTCAGCAATGCTTGACATCTGGAATATTTGTAAAAACTTATTTTGTTGTGTTAGAATTATTCCTCAGAGAATTTCACCTTCAAGAAATGCTTTTGTATAGGACAGCTGCCTGATTCTGAAGGTCATGGCCCTGCATGCGTGAGAAAACCCTGGAGGCTGCTGCATCTTATGCCACTGGGCTATGGCCCCTAAAGGATCATACACCATGGAGAATTGTCAGAGAATTACTATTAGGCATTATTTATATTATAGTAGCACCAAGAGACCCAACTAAGATCAGTGCTCCATTGCACTAGTCACTGTACAAAGCCATCATGAGAGACAGTCGTTTCCCCAGAGAGCTTACAATCTAAATAGACAAGCAAGACAAAGGGTGGGAGAAGATAAACAAAGGCAACCAGAGGTGGGTTCCACTCCACCCTCAATAGTCCCTCTCCGTTAGTTCTCAGGTAGTAAATTACATCCAGAATCCAGCCCAATATTATATACATATATATAAAATGGGGGCTACTAATGCCACCTATTATTAACATTGCCCAACATTACCTATTATTATTACTTCCTGCTGCCTGCAAAGCTCCTGAGAAAGTAGTCATGAGAGGGCTTCTAGAGCTAAATTGTTCCCTCAGTTACACCAGTGTAATCTCATTGACCTGTGCAATTCTAGTAATTAAATCAGCAGGGTTTCAGTTTGTGTGTATCTGTTGGCCCGTATAGAGAATTAGAAGGTTTTAGACTTCCTCCCAAGGCACCAGAAAGATGAGACTTCTGTGTACAGGGTCAGCCACCTTATGTATACTTTAACAAGAACTATGCAGTAGGAGCGGGATATCCTGTTTTAAATAATAAAGACAATGAGAGACAAAGACTGTAGCTCTATCTGCTTTTCCTCTTGATTAACAGAGTAGGAAACAGGATCCTGAGACTTATACCCACTCCAGTGTCACAGAACAAGAGAATCTGAAAATGGCTGCACACATGTACCACTGTGCCACATTTACTATTTTGCATGCTCCTTACTCTTGATTAGAAATATATAATATGATGTCCACAGCACACTTATCTTAATAAAATTAGATATTGTAAGATGGTATACTTCTGTATATTGGGCATGTGACTGAATCCAATATACAGCAGTGTTGAACCCCAATGCTAATTTTTTTTCTTATTTCTGTACCAAATTTAAGCAGCTTTCTGTAGATAGCAGCAGCCAGCAAAGTGGTTCAATGTACTAATACTTCCTGCTTTAGTTTAGTGATGCTTTACTCTCTGTTGCAGTGAGCTTGAATCACAGATGGGGATTAAAAACAAAGATTTGTATTAAATGCACTCCTGTTGGCATGAGCTATCATTTATAATCACAAAAGATAGCAGATAGTTTAATGGGTTGAAAATTTCAGATAGGTGAAATATACATTATATATTGAATTAGTGCCTTTGAAGTGTGCAGCTGACTCAGAGAAGGGTCCTGAGTGTCACTGAATTCACGGAGAACAATTGATTACAGTCTTCTTTATAACAGCCCTTACCATATTTGAAGACTTATCAGGTCCACCCTCAGGCTTCTTTTCTCAAGACTAAACATGCCCTGTTTATTTAATCTTTCCTCATTGGTCATGTTTTCTAAACCTTTTATCATTTTTGTTGTTCTCTTCTGGACTGTCTGAAATTCATCCACATCTTTGCTAAAGTATGGTGCCCACAGATGGACAGTACTCTAGCTGAGGCCTCACCAGTGCCAAGTACAGTGGGACAATTACCTCCCATGATTTACATACACCACTGTTGATAACACACCCAAGAATATTAGCCCTTTTCTCAACTGCATCACATTGTTGACTCATATTCAATTTGTGATCCACTATAACCCTCTCCCAGATTCTTTTCTGCAGTACTAATGCCTAGCCAGTTACTCCCCATTTTATAATTGTGCATTTGATTTTTCCTTCCTGAATGAAGTACTTTGCACTTGGTTTTTATTGAATTTTATCTTGTTGATTTCACTAGTCTCCAATTTGTTAAGGTCATTTTAAATTCTAATTTTGTTAGACAAAGTGCTTGCTATGCCTTCCAACTTAGTGTCATACACAGATTTTGTAAGCATACCCTCCACTTCATTATCCAATTATTAATTGACATATTGAATAGTATTGGACCCAAAACAGACCCTTGCTGGTCCCCACTAAATACGTCCTCTCAGTTTGACAGTGAACATTGATAAATATTCGTTTAATATAGTCTTTTAACCACTTGTACACCCACAATAGAGTAATTTTGTCAAAACCACATTTCCATAGTTTGCTTATGAAAATATCACATGGGACTGTGTCAAAAGCCTTATTAAAATAAAGATATATGATGTATACTGCTTCCCCCACTATCCTCTAGGCCTCAGTTATGTTGTCAAAGACAAAATTAAGTTTGTTTGGCATGATTTGTTCTTGACAAATCCGTATTGACTGTTACTTAATTCTTTATTACCTGTAGGTGCTCACAAATTGATTGTTTAATAATTTGTTCTAGTATTTTTCCAGGTATCAAAGTTAGTTTGACTGGTTTATGATTCCCTGGGTCTTTGTTCCCCTATTTAGAGTACTATGTTTGCCTTTCTCCAGCCTCTGGGACCTCACCCATCTTCCATAAGTTCATCAAAGATAATCTCTAATGGTTCCATACTTCCTAGATTGCTTCAGCTAGTTCCTTAAATATCCTAGGATGAATTTAGTCAGGCCCTGCCAGCTTTAATACATCTAACTTATCTAAATATTCTTTAACCTCTTCTTTTCCTATTCTGTCTGGTCTTCCTTTCCTCTTGCTGTTAATATTAGGGCTTTTTTACACTGGCACTTTACAGCACTGCAACTTTCTCGTTCAGGGGTGTGAAAAAACACCCCCCTGAGCACAGCAAGTTTCAGTGCTGTAACGTGCCAGTGTAGACAGTGCACCAGCACTGGGAGCTATGCCTCTAATGGAGGTAGTTTTTTTTAGAGTGCTGGGAGAACTCTCTCCCAACACTGTGTTGCGACTACACAAGGCACATTCAAGTGCTGTCGCGGCAGTTGCGTATCTGGTCACCATTAATGTTTTTTAATGAAGACTGAAATAAAAGAGGCATTTAACACATTAACCTTCTTGATGTCATCAGTTGTTAGCTTTCCTTCCCTGCTCAGTGGAGAACCTACACTTTCCTTCATCTTTCTTCTGCTCCTAATGTATTTATGAAACCTCTTATTGCCTAGTATGTCCTTGCTAGGTGTGACTCATTTTGTGCCTTAGCCTTTCTGATTTTGTCCCTGCATATTTGTGCTACCCATCCTTAGCAATTTGTCCATGTTTCCACTTTTTGTAGGATTCCTTTTTGCTTTTCAGGTCATAAAGAGTTCCTGATGGAGCAATATTGGCTTCTCACTATTCTTCCTATCTTTCCTTCACATGAGGATAGTTTGCTGTTGTGCATTTAATATTGTTTCTTTAAGAAACTGCCAGCTCTCCTGAACTCCTTTTTCCCTTAGATTTTCTTCCCAGGGGACTTTACCTACCTGTTCCCTGAGTTTGTTGACATTTGCTTTTTTGAAGTCCATTGTCCTTATTCCGCTGCTCTCACTTCTTCCCTTCATTAGAATCATGGAAATGGTCATTTCATGATCACTTTCGCCTAAACTCCCTTTTTTTCCCTGCCTGCCCTTCCTGAACTATACCCTCTATACCAATATTCCAGTCATTTATCCCAACAACTCTTAGTGATGCCAATTAAGTCATAATTTAGCTTTGATGCTAAGACTTCCAGTTATTCCTGTTCATTCATCATACTCCTCACATTTGTGTATAGACAGCTAAGATGTTGAACAGATTCCCCCACTATTTTCCCTCTTGGTTCTTCTATGGCCCTATTATAAGTTTCCATTTCCCCTTCAACTTCTAGCCCTCTTTTACGGTCATCTTTTTTATACTTACCTGTGGGCTTTCATCACCTCCCCTTTTTGGATCTAGTTTGAAGCCCTCCTCACTGGGTTGGCAAGTATGTATCTGAAGATGCTCCTCCCCTTGTTGGTCAGGTGGACCCCATCTCTTCCCAGCAGTTCTCCTGCCTGTAACTGCATCCCATGGTCAAGGAAGCCGAAGGCTTCCTGTTGACACCATCTGCACAGCCATGTATTCATCTCCGGGATCCATGCATCCCTGCCCGCGCTCTTATCATCCATCGGGAGGATAAACCCCACCTGCACATCCAACTCCTAAACTACATATAAAATATTTAAACTAAATTAATTTGTCAACAAATTCAAACAACCCATTTCCTGGTACATTAGCCTTGATTGTTTTGTATTGTTTACTTACTTGCTAATTTGGTGATCAACAATTGGTCTGCCCATCCTTACAATGATGAGACAAGTTAATGGCATTACTGTAGAGAGAGATAATGCAATGTTATTGGCATATCACACCTTGAGTCTACCTCTGTTGACAGAAGATTCTAAGTGGTTAATATTTAAGTCGATCACATTGTGTCTGGTCTTTAAGGGAGGCTACAGAATGGTCATCACAAGGAAGGAAATTCAAGAGGAGTGTGGTAAGTAGTTCCTGTGAATCAGAAGAGGAAAACATCACCAAAGGCATGAATAGATTGAGATCAAGTTAAAATTCTTTAAGTATTCCCATTTGCAGTGCCAGGCACCTAATTTGTTTTTCTAGGCTTCCTATGTGATAGAAGCAGAGAACAGGCACCCTGGCTGAGTAGCTGCTCCAAGAATAGGAAGAGAAGCCAGATAGGTAGCTTAAAAGTAGTCGCTGCCCATTTTGCTCCCTAGCTTCAGCCCTCTTCAGCTAGGGAACACTTCTGTAGTGCAGATGTGAATGACAATTTTTCTATTCATACTACTCCTCTCTTCCTATGTCCGCTGGGTTAGTGATACATCCTCTCTCCTCCCCGGTGTCTTGGTGGAAAATCAAGATAGAAGGCAGGAAACCCTTTGGGCTCAGAGCCTCACTTTGTTTTTCATCATCTAAGTTAGGCTGGCTGGCTGGCACCAGAGAACATGGTGCATTTCTAAGCAACTCTTCAAATGAGGCTGCTGCAACCATTGCCTTAGGAACAGCAACATACTCCTAGATTGGCTGGCCTCAGAATAGGAGTGAATGGAAAATGTGACAGGAAACAAGCTCTCTTTCCCTCCTCCCCTAGACCATACTAATACAGTTGGATTCCCCGGCAAACTGAACATTTACTGTAAACTCACTACCACAGCAAGTCACACCCAGGTCTCCCCCATGGCAATACAGATGACTGCTAAGCTAAGCTAATAAGTCTGTTCCAAAATCCTCCATTTTGTGTTGCCAGAGTAGGTGAACACACATGCCACAGGATACCACTGTTCAATCAACAGGGTTTCAGATAGAATGATTTGAAAAATTTGGACAAAAGCAGAAAAATGTTATTTATAGTTTGGGCAATGTGACCATTTCAATCACAGCTGCTCACTTGCTAAAGCGATATGGTGAAATACAGTGAAACATGAGTGCGTTTTTCTGCACACAGTTGTACAGTATCTGACTCAAACAGAAATTTTAGATAAACAATTCAAATACTGCCACCAAGGTTATCCCTTAAATCCTCATTTAGTCAAGTTTTATAGAAAATATGGATGTGTCAGTGACTATCTTGTTCTCCTGATGTTTTATCATATATTTCATGTGGGATGGAATGAGAGTTAAAGGCTGTATTGTATTTTCAAATTATATAGCATTCACATTTTTACTTGTAAACCAGGATAAGTGTTTCAGGATCCAGAATCTTTGGGGTATACTTCCAACAGTAATGCTTCAAATCCTCTTAGACAAATATCTATTGTTCTTTTTCAGAACTGAGAGGCTGAATGTAGAAAATGCACCGAATAGTCCTACAGTCAAACACTTCCTCAGATGTCATAATAAATAGTAACAATACTCTGTACTGGTATCAGCTAAGACTCTCAGAAAGCAAAGTATCCCTATCCAAAGCACACTGTAATGTCAGTGATATGATTAACGAGCTCTGTGTAAGCTCCAAAGTTTTTCTCTGTCACCAACATAAGTTGGTCCAATAAAATATATTACCTTACCCACCTTGTCTCTCTCATATCCTGGTATCAACATGGTTACAACAACATTGCATATAAGAAGTGGAAGAGATTTAGTCTCAGTTTGAAAACAGATTTAAAAATCCTACTCATCTTTTATAGGTAGATACTGTGATTGAGGATATAATACGTAGTACCTTAAAATCAAGACGGATTGAATCATTTTTTACCTCACTAACGATAATAGATTCAGCTTCTTACCAACAAAATCCTTCAGACACAGATTCTCTTCATCCTCAAATTCCCCAACATATATAAATAGATATAATAGGCTTTTCTGTGTATTATCAGGACACATTGGCACATGTAAGTAATTTGCATGTTGTGATAGTGCTTTGCTGTGTCTGGTACTCATGTCAATCTGTTTTCTTCCATCAGTGCTGGCATTAAGGGAATCTGTGTCCGAAGGATTTTGTTGGCAAGAAGCTGAATCTATTATCATTAGTGAGGTAAAAAAATGTTTCAATCCATCTTGATTTTAAACTGAGACTAAATCTCTTCCACTTCTTATATGCAGTGTTGTTGTAGCCATGTTGCTACCAGGATATGAGAGAACAGAGGGGCGTAAGACTAAATTCCACATTCTTGGTCCTGTGGGGTGCCACAACTTCCCTTGTGTGTATGAAACTTGAAAGTGTTCAACACTTCATGTGACTGGGGCTATGAGGCTTTATCACGGATTTCAATGGGAGCGAAGTTGTATGTGGGTTGCATCTGAAAAAGTGGGTTTTTTACCCACGAAAGCTTATGCCAAATAAATCTGTTTGTCTTTAAGGTGCCACCTGTTTTTGTGGATACCAACTAACACGGCCACCCCTCTGATACTTTAGAAGAAACATGAACCCTATTTTTAGATACCATTTTCCCATATGCTTTTATATGTAATAGGTTACACTGACTTCCTAGGATATGGTGCAGAATATTGAAGTAGAAAATACTAACAAACTATACATCAAACAGAGGGAGAAAAATCTATGTAACATTGTGCAAAGGGTCTAAGCCTAACATTGGCATCCTTACAGTCTTTGGGACTTGCAAACTAGAAGATAAATTAAATACAGTAGAACCTCAGAGTTAGGAACACCAGAGTTATGAACTGACCGGTCAACCACACATCTCATTTGGAACCAGAAATATGCAATCAGGCAGCAGAGAGACAGAGAGGAAAAAAAGCAAATACTGTACAGTACTGCGTTAAATGTAAACTACTAAAGCTATAAAGGGAAAGTTTAAAAAAAAGATTTGACAAAGTAAGGAAATGGTTTCTGGGCTTGTTCCATTCAAATTAAGATGGTTAAAAGCAGCATTTTTCTTCTGCATAGTAAAGTTTCAAAGCTGTATTAAGTCAATGTTCAGTTGTAAACTTTTGAAAGAACAACCATAGTGCTTTGTTCAGTTACAAACATTTCAGAGTTATGAACAACCTCCATTCCCGAGGTGTTCGTAACTCTGAGGTTCTATTGAACATCAAATCTTTCTTTACTCGCTATTACGTAACTATATAGTTGAATTTTGAAGTTACATGCTTACGTTTTACCTGGTTTCTTGCATATTTATCATACATCATGGCAAATGCCTTTTCCACTTTTATATATGTACCTGTAGCTATATCCCATTACTAAATAGCTTGGGTTGAACCTGTAAGTAGGACTCACATGTGTTATAATTAAGGCTCAGATTTTGTCACAGATATTTTTGGTAACAAAAAAATCACAGACAGGTCACGTGCAATAAACAAAAATTCACAGAAGCCCGTGACCTGTCTGTAATTTTTTTACTAAAAATATCCCTGACAAAATGGGGAGGGAGGAGGGTCCAGCACACACAGCGAGGTTCTCCCTGCTTCCCACAGGGCTTGGAGTTCTGGGGTCCCTCTGTAGCCCACAGAGTCTGGGCGCTCCGGGGACCCCCACCGCCCAGCAGCTAGGGGAAAAAATGGTAGAAAATGCCAAGTTCGTCTATGGAAGTCATGGATTCTGTGACATAATCAAAGCCTTTGTTATAATTAGTCTCCAGATAACTGAACTGCAATCCTGTGTTTTAGTAAATTTCTATGGCAATAGATTAGGAGAAGAACAGGAGTACTTGTGGCACCTTAGAGACTAACAAATTTATTAGAGCATAAGCTTTCGTGACTACAGCCCACTTCTTCGGATGCATCCGAAGAAGTGGGCTGTAGTCACGAAAGCTTATGCTCTAATAAATTTGTTAGTCTCTAAGGTGCCACAAGTACCGAAGAAGTGGGCTGTAGTCACGAAAGCTTATGCTCTAATAAATTTGTTAGTCTCTAAGGTGCCACAAGTACTCCTGTTCTTCTTTTAGCGGATACAGACTAACACTGCTGCTACTCTGAAATAGATTAGGAGGTTACTGAGGAGAGGGGAATAGATGCATTAAAAGTTAGCTTTTAAGCACAGGATTGTATAAAATACAGAGCAAGGGCAGTTTAAATTTGATTTTACTGTGTATATTTCTACCCAGAGACTTTCGAACTGGATTTCTCAGTGCATCCGGTTGTGCTATCAGATGAAGAAAGTTAGACCTCCAGACGGCATCAGAACACACTCCACTAGATCTATGGCTGCCTCTGTAGCATTCTTACGCAAAGTTCCCCTGGCTGATATCTGTAAAGCAGATACCTGGTCCTCTGAGCACACTTTTGTTAAACACTATGCCCTTACTCAAGGCCCTCTATCCGATATACGTTTGGGCAGGGCTGTACTATCAACGGCGTTCCTATCAGATCTGAAGCCCCTACCTCCTTAAGATACATGGCTTTTAAGTCACCTAGAGTGGAGCACTCACAGGGACATCTCTCTCGAAGAAGAGGAGGTTACTCACCCTGTGCAGTAACTGACGTTCTTCGAGATGAGTGTGCTCCACTATCCACCCTCCTTCCCTCTACTTCGGAGTTGGGGTAGCCTCCGTTGTAGAGAAGGAACTGAGGAGATTGGCCACGCATGCGCACTATTATCCTAGACTCACTGCGGGGGGCAGCCTCTGCGCATGTGTGGCCAGTACGAGTACTGCTACGAAAAATCTCCGAGTGAAGGCGCAGGGACGCACCAACACCTAGAGTGGAGCACCCACAGGGACATCTCTCGAAGAAGAATGAGGAGTACTTGTGGCACCTTAGAGACTAACACATTTATTTGAGCATAAGCTTTCGTGGGCTAAAACCCACTTCATCAGATGCATGCAGTGGAAAATACAGTAGGAAGATATATATACACAGAAGACATGAAAAAATGGGTTCTGCCATACTAACTATAATGAGAGTAAATCAGTTAAGGTGGGATATAATCAGCAGGAGAAAAAAAACTATTGTAGTGATAATCAGGATGGCCCATTTCCAACAGTTGACAAGAAGGTGTGAGTAACAGTAGGGGGAAAAATTAGCATGGGGAAAGAGGTTTTACTTTGTATAATGACCCATCCACTCCCAGTCTTTATTCAAGCCTAATTTAATGGTGTCCAGTTTGCAAATTAATTCCAATTCTGCAGTTTCTCGTTGGTCTGTTTTTGAAGTTTTTTTGTTGGAGTATTGCGGCTTTGAGGTCTATAATCGAGTGACCAGGGAGGTTGAAGTGTTCTCCGACTGGTTTTTAAATGTAATAATTCTTGATGTCTGATGTGTGTCCATTTATTCTTTTGCATAGAGACTGTCCGGTTTGGCCAATGTACATGGCAGAGGGGCATTGATGGCACATGATGGCATATATCACATTGGTAGATGTGAACGAGCCTCTGATAGTGTGGCCGATGTGATTAGGTCCTATGATGGTGTGGCCGATGTGATTAGGTCCTATGATGGTTTACCCTGAATAGATATGTGGACAGAGTTGGCAACGGTGTTTGTTGCAAGGATAGGTTCCTGGGTTGGTGTTTTTGTTGTGCGGTGTGTGGTTGCTGGTGAGTATTTGCTTTAGGTTGGGGGGCTGTCTGTAAGCGAGGACTGGCCTGTCTCCCAAGATCTGAGAGAGTGAGGGATCGTCCTTCAGGATAGGTTGCAGATCCTTGATGATGCACTGGAGACGTTTTAGTTGGGGGCTGAAGGTGACGGCTAGTGGCATTCTGTTACTTTCTTTGTTGGGCCTATCCTGTTGTTGGTGACTTCTGGGTACTCTTCTGGCTCTGTCAATCTGTTTCTTCACTTCAGCAGGTGGGTATTGTAGTTGTAAGAATGCTTGATAGAGATCTTGTAGGTGTTTGTCTGAGGGGTTGGAGCAAATGCGGTTGTATCTTAGAGCTTGGCTGTAGACAGTGGATCGTGTGATGTGGTCTGGATGAAAGCTGGAGGCATGTAGGTAAGTATAGCGGTCAGTAGGTTTCCAGTATAGAGTGGTGTTTATGTGACCATCGCTTATTAGCACTGTAGTGTCCAGGAAGTGGATCTCTTGTGTGGACTGGTCCAGGCTGAGGTTGATGGTGGGATGGAAATTGTTGAAATCATGGTGGAATTCCTCAAGGGCTTCTTTTCCATGGGTCCAGATGATGAAGATGTCATCAATGTAGCACAAGTACAGTAGGGGCATTAGAACGCTTCCTCAGCTCTCATCCCCTAAGTCAGCCATAAAAATGTTGGCATACTGTGGGGCCATACAGGTACCCATTGCAGTGCCGCTGACTTGAAGGTATACATTATCCCCAAATGTGAAATAGGTGTGGGTGAGGACAAACTCACAAAGTTCAGTCACCAGGTTTGCCATGACATTATCGGGGATACTGTTCCTGATGGCTTGTAGTCCATCTTTGTGTGGAACATTGGTGTAGAGGGTTTCTACATCCATAGTGGCCAGGATGGTATTTTCTGGAAGATCACCAATGGATTGCAGTTTCCTCAGGAAGTCAGTGGTGTCTCGAAGAGAGCTAGGAGTGCTGGTAGCGTAGGCCCTGAGGAGAGAGTCTACATAGCCAGACAATCCTGCTGTCAGGGTGCCAATGCCGGAGATGATGGGGCATCCTGGATAGATAGATAGCAGATAGAATACCCCTGGTCGGAGTTCTAGGGGTGTGTCTCTGCAGATTTGGAAGAGAAGCAGGAGTGGGTGGAGGAGAAGGAGAAGTCTGTCACTGACCGAGAGGAAGAAGACCAAGAAGAGACAGAGACAAGAGTGAGATGAGACTTGACCTAAAGAACATCTAAGAACTATTACCAGAAGTTGTCAGCAACCTTTGGAAGACTGATCAGCTGAAGCAGGGAGCAGCCACTTAAGATAATCTTAACTGTATGTTGTTGCAGTTTGGGTGCTTTTGGCTTGTGTGTAGGGATTTGTGTTTGCACCAAGAAAGGATGCTTTGTTTTGGAAAATATATTACTTGTCAATCACTTATTGGAGAGCTGTATCTGTATCCTCCAAGATATTCCTTAGCCCCCTTGCAGACACACACCTGATGAGAATAGATTGGTTATAACAGGTGGACTGTTTTGCAGGAAAACCCTTGGGGGATATTTGAATTCTGTTTTTGGGGTATCAAATGAAAGGATAATAAGGATAATATACATCTTGAGAACATTGAACACTTTGAATAAACATTGAACACTACTCGTTTTCTAGGGGTCTTCTGCATAATTTTTTCCAATTTTCTCATCTCACTAAGGTTCCATGTCCCAGCCACCAACTTTTCACCAGAGGAAAAGTTCAGACTGTTTGTTAGAACATTTTAAAACTATTTAAGAAAGTGCATTGACTGGTTTAGGTTCAGCTGGATCTAAACCAGCAACTCACACTGCACATTTGTTGTATAAAAGTCTTTTATTAGAAAGCCCATAATGTGATCTGCTACAAGACTAAAGCTACATTTCAAGAAGCAGAAGGCATCATTGCCAAACAAGTTTTGCCTCGCATTCTAAATTAGAGTACACAGACTGGCTTAGTGAGCTTTCTACTACTGCAGTAAGTGGAAAAAAATGACTGTCTAAATAGAAACGTTTGGAAAAATATGAGAATGTCTGGTCACACATGAAACTATTGCATACTTTTGTAGTTTAGTATATATTATTCCCTGATACTCATAGGTTATATTCTCATTTATTTATCCATTTAGTCACTTTAATATGTTGTACCCTGCCTGACCTCTACAGGTTCAGGTTTGTTTTTACTTTTTGTTTAATAATGAATGTTGAATTGTTTTAGGTTAATTCCATTTTATGCATGCATTTATATATGTTTTGTTTCATTATGTATTTCTATTTTATATATAAACAATTAAAATAAAGTTTAAAAAAATATATTAGGAATGGAGTTTTAGATGGGACTGCAGACAGTTTAAGCCAGTTGTTCATGCATCTCTAAAAGGGATCACTGCCACACACACCCAGATTCTGCTGAATATCTGCCTGATCACTGGCGACTACTGTCATGTATTACACTGATAAGAACAGATATAACTTAGAGAATTTTTCACTTGACCAGAGCTCAAAGAGCCGGGAAGCGGCTATGACTACAAAATAGTTGACAAGATGACTCCGATTCTACAGTTCATTCAGTTCTCCCTATTCCCAGTGACCCACATCAGCACTCATGTGGCCCTGTTTGGGAAAAGATCCCCACAAAAATTCCAATAATTAGTGCACCCATCCAATAGGACTGCTACCCCTCCTCTACATGAAATCATCTTTTGTGAGGGATATTGCATCAGAGGAAATTTTTGTGAGGGATATTGCATCAGTCTAAATGAGTCTGAGCTTTACTGACCTTCACAGCTTAAAATATTTCTGGCATCTCAGTTTGTAGCCAAGTGCATGCTGAAGCATACCAAATTAGAGTCAGATTATTAATTACTCTAGACATGCAAATAGTGAAGACTATTAGGACGACTACAGAGTTCTGCATGCTTTGCTTAAATTTAATGACAACTTTCAAAAAATTGCAGGATACTCCTAAATGACTATGGCAAATATGACTTTAAACAAATAAAACTGCAGCGTGTCAATATTATGGCAAATAATTTTGCCTTTGGCATAGTATTTAAAATATCATATTCCAAACTCTCTCTTTCTATATCTATATCTATATACTTAGAATATTTATTCATGCATTTTAATTTAACATTGTATACATTTTTTAAATACAAAAAAGGTATATATTTTGATTTCCCTACATGAAAAGGTTGGCATCAGGGTGAAATGAATAAGAGTACAAAAAACTTTTAGCAGGTTTGCTTGCTGCTAATGCAATATGTGAAACTGTTTTTAAGAAAATTATGTCAGTGATGTAAAATTTCATAACCTCATTACTATGAAAAACGTTAGTGTTAATGCACAGGCAGAATTTTTTTCTCCAAACAAGAAATTGGCCCAAGGTATTTAAGAGAGCACCCTCTCTACCCACCTCATTGTCCAAAACAATAATCTTCCTAGGCAACTACTTTCCTCAGGAAATATAAAACTGTCAACTTCAAAGATGAAATTTATGAGATCAGGAGATGGTCAGTACTGAAAAAGCTCTAAGTCTAGAGAAATCCCCTCCGACATTGGTAAGAATAACCGCAGATTTCACCATTTTCCAAGGAAAACAAAATTCTTCAAAAAACAATACATGGAAAGATGGTAGAGATAAGAGAGGAGGACAAAAATCATCCCTTGTTCCCTCAGGGGAAGATGGGAGGGAACTAAACAATTGGTTGGTCTTTATATTATGATGATAATTTTGCTAGGAATTCATATACTACACCAGTAAGTGCAGTAAAAATTCTTAGACACGTGAAATAATCATGCTTGACTCTACATTTAGCTTTCTTTGCATTGTTCACCATTTTTCTTTACTGACAGAACAGGCTAGAGGGAAAAAGAACCATTACATGTCTCTCAAACCCCCAATAGGGGTAGCCAAATATATTCCTTATTTACCAGCATGTCTTGTCCCTAACTACAACTACTATCATGGCTGCCCTACAAACTACATTTCCCAAACTGCTCTGTTCTCCTAGTTCAAAAAAGAGAGACTGACTGACACGACCAAATGCCAGTCTGATAGATCATCACAGAGGGGATGGGGCGGAGAGTGTTCCAATCCACAGTGCTCATGAAACTCCTGTTGTAGGACCAGATTTTCAAAGGTATTTAGGAGCTTAAAGATGCAGAGAGGTTTCTAAGGAAGTTAGGCACCTAGATGCTTTTGAAAATCCCATTGGGTGCCAAAATATCTTTGACAGCCTGACCCCTAAAGTTTGGGTCAATCTGCATCCCCCAAGGTCACTTCCTCCTCAGGAACAGGTTGGTGCTGCTCTAGGAGTGTTTCGATCATAAGCTTGAGAAGGCTTGTTCACCCTATTATAGGGAGTTTTTATTAAACTCTCATTGGCCGTTGTTAATTCTGAGTTATTCTATTTGCATTTTTACATCTTATGGTAAATATGTCTATAGAGGTTCTGATAGGGACACTGTATGGATTGGGAATATTAATGAATTAAAATCCAGATTTTTAAAGTAACTCTAATGCAAGTCCTTCTATCAGGTAAAATGAAAAACAAACTTCACTGAAGAAAATTAGGTTTATTTATGTGAATTAGAAAAATGAATTGTTAGAATTTTGGTCAAATGGTTAATTCTGTACAATTTACAATAGTATTTATATACAAATCTTATAATAAAATACAGTACATCACGCTCTTCCTGAGTCACAGTGTGTTTCTCAGCTCCGTAGATGCTTTTCTTTCTTGACTAATTTTTAACAAGGAAATAGTATACTCATTTTGACAGTATTTGGTTTACTGAGCTAATACTGGCACAAAAGAAAAAAAGGCAATACATTAGAAAATACACTATAGCCATTGCATTTTTAGTAGTCAAGATTTTTTTTACTATATTAAAATATGTTCCTTGATAAAAATTACGGTATATTTTGTACTTTTTCTTTAAGTTTGTTGTATTTTGACACAAGACTTCAAACACTTCCACCCCTCCTTGAAAAGATACGTAGATTAGTGAGAGTCATGTACAGATACCTGATCATTTAAAAATCATGAAACAGATGCAGCCAGATAGATGTCTGAATCAGAGCCACAGTGCATCAAAACTGCTGTCCTTTTCAGGATATGCAAGTTTCAACTGTCTGGCTAACGTAATATAAAGTTAAATCAAAAAGTATACCATGAAAAGTGAGGCTTTATATCAAGCAATAAGGCACCAGTCGTGCAAACACACATGTGCCTTAACTGTAAGCACATTAGTCCCACACTGCAAGTTCCTGCAGAACTGGGGCCTAAGTGAAAAGGCATTGTGAAACTGTGATATAACAGCAAGGGTTCTATTGCTATATCTTAGACAGCTCAAGAGTTTATTAGCATTTAATTAAAGCAGTCAATATTACCTTAAATGTAGTTGGATATTAGTGCTCAACAATAATTTATCTTAAGGATTACAAGGACATTTAATATATGCAGTATGTTAAATTAGGACTTAGGAAAGACTATGAACAGCAAGTAAATTTATGCCCCAGTTAAATCAAAAATCAATAATCACAGTAACTTTTGTTTTAAAGAAGTATTGCCAAAATAATTCAGTTTATCTAATGAATAAGAATGGCTGGCTCCTGAATATATCTAAGTCTTATTTCTTGTCTGTATTGATATCAGAAATGCACAGTTCTCACAGATTTGTTATTTTATTAATGCAAATATATAGTTTATATTACTTTTGATAAGTTTTACTCCGAGTGCTCAGACAAATGTAAAAAGTCAATTATATTTATTAGAAAGCAAATCTCTAAGGAATGTTGTTTTTAAAAAATCATCTGGATTTCAAGTCAAAACTGAGCTAAAACTGAAACCAACTCTTCCTGACTACTGTAATTAGAAATGAAAAGGGACTTTTTTGCACTGTTATCAAAGTGCTTACGATACTTCAGAAAAAGTTGGTTTTTAACTGAATGCTTGAACTTTTCCCAGGATTCTTTGCATGTTTAGGTGTTGTCTTGACTTTAATGCTTTCCTGATTGCCTTTTACAGCTGATTCAAGCCTGGCTTTCATAGTTGGAGAGGAAGCCATTACTTTTTTAAAAACTGATGAATACTGTGGACCAATCTGCATCACGTTTTGCAAAGCAAACTCATGTAGATTTCTTGCTGAGTTTGTGGCTGACCCCAAAGAATTCTCATCCAAAAGAAAGGAAATAAGGAGGGGCAGGAGGCAGGCCACCAAATAAGCACCTATCAAAATTAAAAACAATACTTAGATATCAAATATTTTTTTTTAAGTTTTCAAATCCTAATGAGTACTACTAAGCTTACATAAAGAGAGTCAACATTTTTCTAAGACATACTGTTAAATAGTGTAACTAATAATTAAATTTTGTTCAAAATTATAATTATGGGGGAATAAATTTTGTTTTAGTTGATTCCCCACAGCCACTTAAGATATTAAAAAGGCATTGGAATTGAGGGACTTACGATGCTCTTCCTCAGCAATGGCTATGAGAGCTGCTACCGCCTTTATTCCTTCCTGAATGACTTGCAGTTCAGCAGAATTTTCAGGCTTTGTTTTTTCTGTTTCCTGCAATTTCCCCACTATAGATGGTGCCAAAGAATGAATGTAAGGATATGAGACAGCTCTGTTGGGATATTGAAAGATGGAAAGCAGCAGCTGATAGCACTTAAGCTGTACCTAGAGGGGAAAAGTTACAGTTACAATACTGAATGTAAACGAAGTTACGCTTAAAACTACATGTCAGAATGCCTTGGCCCAATTTTAAAGATTAAGCTTTCATAAGAAAAAAAAAAGTGTACAAAAGCTTGAAAATTCACATGGCAAGAGAAACTTTTCATCATTAGCTAACTGTAAAACATACTTTGAAAAGTTAAATGATGTCAGGAAAGTATCTCAGAATTATTTTAACAAATAACGAAGAAACCATAAAATACATCTTGCACTCATAACTAAAAATGTCTAAATAGAGTTTTAGGCTCACAAGCCCACTAGGTTTCCTAACCATGTTAAAATGAAATTTCTGGAGAAAGTTACACTTGACTAAAAGCAGGGGCTTAGAATACAAATGTCACCTCACTATTAAACTATGGATAAAATTTGCAAAAATGCTTAATGCCTTAGGAGTCAAAGTGTCTATGGGACTTTTGAAAGGCTGAGGCGCCTAAGTTACTTAGATGCTTTTGAAAATTTCGCCCTATGTCACTATTTTTTTTTTTTGTAATTACACCTGGCTTTCTGAAATTCTTATTAGTGAAAGCCATCCTGCTAAAAATTGAGATTTCTAAAATTGGACATATAGCAATAGACTTAATGTAAATATTTCCATCTTGTTCTAGCAGCTGAGTCATCAACTTTGATAATTAAAATTAAATAAAGCTGACTTTCTAATTGATAAATAAGTATAGGAGGAGGAGGAAAAAAAACTGGTTTACGATGGACTCTTACACTGGTCAACATAAAGCCCACATTTGGGGAACTACTATTTAATTAACAAAAGCCCAAGGGAGTATCATCTTTAGAGCTGCACTTTCAGTGTGATAAAGGGTGAACTGCTGTGATAGTGGTATACTTCCCACCATGTAAGAAACAAGAAAAAAATCCTCCTAATGTGCTGTTTCTGTCAAGAGTACAGATAAAGAATCAAAACAGATGACCTGGCAGCGTATTGCCTTAAGATCTAAAATAAGTGCACAGAGAAAATTAAGGAAATGTCTGCAAAACTAGATAACCTTCTTACCCATTTAGCAAAGTATGGAGTTCTTATTTCCCAGATGGTGAAACAATAATATAGAAAATACTTAATTTGTATGCAGAATATTTTAATGAATAACAGTTAAAAGCAAGGGAAAGCACAGACCCACTAGCTCTGGCCAACTAGTTTAAAATTGTACTTTAAAACACAACAGATCTAAACTGGACAGAATAAAAAAAAATTCTTTCAAATCAACACCTTTAGTTCGGCCCAGTGAAACAGCTCAACAGAAAATGTGCTAGAATGCTTCTAATTGAAATACTCCTCTAGCTAGAAAAGTACTTACTACAGGGTCTTTTGAATCAAGTGCTATTTTAAACTTCTCAATACAATGCTTTTGAAGGCACTCTATGGTAGTAACTTCTGGACTTGTAGACAAAATAAATACTGTAATGGCAGTAAGCAGGCTGACTTCATCAAGTTCTTGTTGAGCTCCATCTACTAAAGATAAAACAGTCTCAAATTCACATTCTAAAAGTAATATTGCAAATCTAAAGTGATGTAAAGAGTGCTTATGAAGCATTTTTTTTGGCATGGCATTTTCTATATTATGTCTAAATGGAATTTTACAGTGGTGCAAGCACATTAATTTTGTGTTAAGAAAATATTTTTTCTTTTGTATTTATTGATACAACTGTTTTCAGAAGAATCTAAAACCAATGTCACGCATCTGACGAAGTGGGTATTCACCCACGAAAGCTTATGCTCCAAAACGTCTGTTAGTCTATAAGGTGCCACAGGACTCTTTGTCGTGTTTTATTTATAGACAACCAGTGGCCTCTGGGGACATTACAGAATATCTCACAAAAGGGAAACATGCCCCATGTATGTAAATATGAGAGAATATGATAATTAAATACAAGAAAGAGTGTGTTTGATGCATGACACACATCTTGCAATAAGTGTTCAGTGAGGTAAAGAATAAAGCTGCATGGTTTCAGCCATGTGAAATGTTTGTGGACTAAATACAGCAACACTCTAGAGTATTGGTTGCAGACACACATCAATCACCAAAATGATTTATGAAAATTATATTGTAATTTCAAAAATAAATTCAGGATTATGAAGTTTTATAATTAATATAATCATACATATACACACAATTGTATTTTTGCATAATTAAGTTAAACTCAAGGAACAAGATTTGCTGACTCTGGCACTGAGTTGCATTTGCCTGCACAAGCAAAGCCCCTTGCTTGTCAGAGGGGATTCGCCCAAAGGAAAGCAGGTAGGTCCACTGATGGTGAAAGTGTTGTTTTAATTCTGACCAGTGGCCCTGGTGCAGAGGATAAGCATGTAGCCTTCCACGCCACATTAGAGCTCGGTGGGGGAGCACCACTGCAGTGGATACACCCTTTGGCCACATTGTTCCAACACAGGCTGAGGCAGAGGATAGCAATGGGCTGAGGCTGGGTGTAAGCCACAGGAGGAACGATGCAATCTGCCTCCACACTACACCCCAAAAGAAGCACGGAGAGACTGTGGTGGCTACTCCAAACTATAGACTACAGCAGGGGTTGGGGAAGGGGATAGCTCAGTTGTTTGAGCATTGGCCTGCTAAACCCAGGGTTGAGATTTCAATCCTTGAAGGGGCTAATTAGGGATCTGGGGCAAAAATCTGTCTGGGGATTGGTCCTGCTTTGAGCAGGGGGTTGGACTAGATGACCTCTTAAGGTCCCTTCCAGCTCTGATATTCTATGATTCTATCCTTCAGCACCCAGCCCGTCAGGGTAAAGCTGCTGGTGGGCCAGGCCGGTTTGTTTATCAGGAGTGTCCGCAGGCACAGAGTCGCGCAGCTTTCACTGGCCACGGTTCGCCATTCACGGCCAATGAAAGCTGTGGGAAGCGGTGCGGGCCAAGGGACGTGCTAGCCACCACTTCCCATAGCTCCCATTGGCCAGGAACGGTGAACCGCAGCCAGTGAGCTGTGGGGCTCCGTGCCTTTGGACACTCCAGATAAACAAACCAGCCCGGCCCGCCAACGGCTTTACCCTGACGGGCCAGGTGCCAAAGGTTGCCGACCCCTGGACTACAGTAGCAGAAATGGGAGTGGGCTGTACTTAAGAACATCAATGTTGGACTATGTGGGTTAAGTAAGTTTCACCCTTAGACATAAAGTTATCTTAACAAAGGGTAGTTCAGGTCTTCCACCACTGTCTGAATCTTCTAGAGTTATTTGAATTTTATCTACGCCAAGCATCTTTTCATCATCCCCCTCTCACTTTTGGTTACCTGGATCCCAGCAGTCAAGAACTGTGACTAAAGCACTACGAAGAAGTTCAGTCCAAGCAGTTCGGCTCTTCTCTGCTCGAGCCATAGGAGAAGACAATATCCCCTTAAGAGCTTGTAAAGATGCAGCAACTGTCAAAGGTAGCTGGCCATCTGGCAATTTGACAGCAGTTTCTCTGAGGACTCCAATGATTAGGTACAGGATAGTAGGGAGTACGGAAACACTTCCTATGAGACAAAACAAATGCTTGGTATGTCACTGTAAAAAGTGAAAGACTTCCAGAATTTGTTATTTTATAAATCACTTTTCTTCAATTCCCTTTTTATACATAATGTCTAAACAGTTTTCATTTCTAAAAGTTGCCTACTGATTGTAAGTCTTGGTTCCAGAAAAAAGTATTTAAACAGCATGTGATTTTTAATGTCCAACAGAGGCAGACTGGCTACTTAAAGAGATGCTGGACTCTCTCCTTTTAAGTCAGAAAGTCATTAACTTCACTGGGACTACTCACATACCTAAAGTTTATCATGTAAAAGTCAGAATTAGTGGGGGTTCAGAGAAGGGCAATGATAATGATGTGGAAAAATGCATATGAAGAAAGAATGAAAAGATTTGGATTGTTTGCTGCAGAAATGAGACAAATAAGAAGGGACATAATAAAACACACAAAATAAAGATGGTAGTTCAGGAGTTTCTGTTGTGTCTGTTTCAGAACACTAGAACAGGGATGACATTCAATGAAATTAACAGGTGGCAAATTCAAAACTGATAAAAAGAAATACTTTCCCCACAATACATAATTAGACTGTGAAACTCTTTGCTGAAGGAAGTCAGTGAGCCAAGAATTTAGCAAGATTAAAAAAGAGATCAGACACTGAACATGCATAATAATATCTAGCGTTATAATAGTTATAGCTAGCAAAGATTTAGGAAAGCATCACACCTAATGTGTAGGGCAGGTTATCCCACATCTGCCTACGGTGTGGTTCTTACATCTCCCTCTGAAACATCTGGCGCTAGCCTCGGTTGGAAACAGAATACTGAACTAGACAGAACTTGAGTCTGACCCAAGTTGGCAGTGCCCAGGTTCCAACATGCTTAAATGTTTAGACTGGGCTCTGCTAGTGCAGACACCTGAATCCCAATGAAGTCAATGGAGTAGAGTCCACACATACATTTTGTGCACTATTTTAGGTCCTAATTAAGCAATGCACACACAAAGTCAAAGTGCACACTTAACTTCAATGTGCTTAAGTCCATTGCTATTCAGCAAAACAGATTGAATGGAGATGGACTAAAGCATGTACTTAAATGCCTTACTGAACTGGTGCCTTGGATTCTTGTTCTGTTTCCTTAAAAGAAAAAAAAAATCTCTGAAGCTTAACTGCAGGAACTTGGGAGGAACAGCTACTGAAGATCAGCACAACCAGTCCATTTATTATGATTATATTATACATAAGCACTACCATATAGGAGACCTGGGTTCAATTCCATGTCCTGATCTCTTGACTTAATCTGATCCTGCAAGCAAATTGCTTGTAAAACTCCCTGAACTGTTAAAGGCAAAGAATGCAGAAGGGAGCAAATTCAACCCAAGGAGCAAACTAATTTTCCTCACAAATAGTGCCTCTCAGAGCCAAACCATGCCATGTCCAAGCTCTTTTCTCGTCATTCTGAAAGATGACAATCACTGGACTGAATGTAACAAAAGGCCATCACCACCCAACATTAATCCTTATGATTGAACAGGAGAGCCAGTGACTGTTTCCAAAAGAAGATCATCATCCCTTTGGGCTGGCAGGATGGTGACCATGACACAAGGACTCAATAGAAGAGAGCAAGTAAGTGGGAAAAGGGGTTGGTAGCTGCAAAGGATAGGAATTGCTGGATTTATAGTTTGTACAGTATGATAGGTATGAATAGTATTTTACATAAATACAGTGACAGGACTCTGTTTCAAGGAAATTATGATCTAAATTAGACCTAACTCAGCAACATATGAAAAAAGCTGGGTTATGGGAGCATGAAAATAACAACAGTGAAAGGTAACAAGATAAGATAGATACATATTTTATGTAATTATATTATTTTAAAAAGAATCTAACAAGGTTTGGTGACTGAAAAATGAAGTCTGGGGTGATGGTCAGATGCTACGAGAGATAAACACTACCTTCCTATTTTGTGTTTCTGTAGTTTACAAGATGACTTTTGGACAAAGATGATATGGCACATTTCCCTTTGGAGCACATTTTTACAGCTGAATTATAAATTCCTACATTGAGGCTCTAGACCTTGCCCCAACATTTATCCAACAGAGAAAGTTATGTAGTAAGTACATGTTACTCTATGATGATGATCATCATCTTTTCATTTAATCTTCCCTTGTAACGAAATCACATATTGGTATCGACCACATCCTACCTTCAGGAGAGCAGACTGACGGAATGTCAGAGAGGATAACTAATGCTGCTGATACCAATCTACTTCCACTCTCTGACAACAACTGAGGTTTTCCAGCTTTAACTGCAGGGCTACCAGTTACTTTAGGATTAAGCTGGGGGAGCTGCCTCACTAGAATGCAAACACACAACTCCAGAGTCGCAAAGACTAATGACTTTCCAGGCACCAGTCCTCCTGTGTCTTTGCCTTCTCCAAACTCTGGCAAGGTCTCCTTTTCTGCAGCACCATCATCAACTATAACGAAAAGAAGAAATAAGAACATTAAGCATGTAGTGTTTTGTTGACAAAAGTTTACTTCTTGAAGCTTTGTCATATCGGCAGGGGATAATTTACAGTTCTAAATTCTAATGCAGCACAGTGTTAAAAGTTCTGATAGAGAACAACTGTAGTTTGAAATAAATTTATAAGGATGCACTCACCTCAACTGAATGTGGTGGGTCTTTGTCGGCAGGAGAAAGGGATGTTGCTCCATTAAGGGTCCTTTGGGTTACGAGGGAGGAGAAAGAGGGATGGACTTACCTAAGTAAAGCCAAGGGGGCAACAGGAAGAGGCCAGACCAGCTGGGGGCACTGACCACCATGTACACAGGGGAGAGGGGTATTTATACCTCTATGCATTCCAGAAGGAACTCTCTCTTTCTCTCTTATCAGTCACTCCAGGAGCTAAATTGTCTGAAGATTTCTTCCTCACTGAGCATGCTCCAATCCGTCACAGCTCCCACATAGGAACAAACTGTGCATTCATCCCCCACAGAATGACTGAACATGCTCCAGCCTAAGGCTACAGAAGCAAAGCTGGGCTTCCAATAGAATTGCTGGTCCTGGCTGCTGCGGGCTGTGGTGGGGCTGAGAACAGGGAACTTCTCTCCTCTGTGCTTTCAATTATCCCCCTGCTGGCATTCAGGCAGCATAGAGATGTAAGCCACCTGACTCAAGTGCAGCGGGGACAAGAGCTGAATCAGAGGGAAGGAATGGAGTAGATTGGGACAGAGTGTCTAGTGAGAGTTGGACTGGAAGGGAGGGGAAGAAAAACAAACTATCATGAAGAGCTGGGGAAGGGGAAGGGGAAGTGGGAGAGACTGGGCATGGAGACTGGGAGCCACTGCGGGAAGGGAGGCTGTGATTAGCTGGGCAAGGAGACAGGGTGTTAGAGAGGGATACATTTTTTTGTGTGTGTGAGGGGGGGAAAGGTGCAGGTTGGGAAATGAAAGAGATTTTACAAGGAACTGTGGGGAGACCAATGGGATTGGTTGGGCAAGGAGACTAGGACAAGGAGCCAGGAAGGGGGGAGGGGGGAATTGGGCCAAGAGCCGGGGAAGGATAGGGACTGAGATGGATGAGGAGCCCAAGGATGGAGACTGGGATTGGTAGCCAGTGGAGGAGACAGGATGGGAGGGAGAGAGATTAGATGAAGAGATAGGAGAGGGGAAATGAGACTGGCACTGGACCCCAGATGACAAGACTAGGACTTGCTGGGCAAGATGACTAGGAGAATGGGACTAGAACGAGGAGCCAAAGTAGGGAAGAGACAAGACTAGGACAGAGGCAAGTCTGTGAGGAGAAGGACCAACAGGTGGTAGGCTCTGAAACCATGAGAGAACCCTTCTCCAGAGTGTGGAATGAAACCCAAGATTCCTGAGTCCCTCTGCTGTCAGATATTGCAAATATCTGTGAAACCCACTGGTAAACTGCACCTCGTCCCCTTCTAGTGTAGTCCACAGAGAGGATGCCAACCAACTACTGCTAACAGTTACTCTGTTAACTCAAGTGGCAGAGATCTCCAAGGTGGATCTCAAGATTCAACCTTGCTGATGAACCAGCTGGAGAACAGTACAATGCCACGTGATGGAATTGCTGATTTTTCAGATGGCTTTTTTAAAAAAACCTAAGAAATTCTACACAAAAACCTCCTAAAATCATCAAAGTAGCAAAATCAAGCACCTCAGCAGGTCTTTTCATAACATCGAGTGGTCTATCCATCCAGATGTAAGAAACAATATCTTCCAATGGTGGGGAGTTACTTACATCGGCTGTTGGTTGCAATTCTTGTCAATTTCATGGCTCCATGCTGGAACTAGCTCCAGCAAGAGCAGGGGTCTCAAACTCAAATGACCAGGAGAGCCACATGAGGACTAGTGCATTGGCCTGAGGGCCGCATTTACTGACACCTCCCCCCTGCTGCCCTTGGCTCCGTCCCCAATCCACCCCTTCCATGAGGCCCCGCCCCTACCCCACCTCTTCCCACCCTTTCCCTGCCCCCATTCCAACCCCTTCCCCAAGGTTCCATTGCTCCAGATTTTGAGGAGGACCTTGTGACTCAGCGGTATGGGAGGGAACGCACAGAACAGGCAGTCCTTCCATGGAAGGAAAAACGCATCTGCCAATGAATTCGGGCTGTTGTTTAGGAAGGAGCAGAATTGTAGGCACTTCCTGTTGGCCCTTGTGGTGAACAGATCCATCTGGTGAACTCCCCACTGCTGGAAGATATTATTTATTACATCCTGGCAGACAGACCACTCATGGTTGTGAAAAGACCTGCTGAGGTGGTCTGCTAGTTCGTTCTGCAACCCGGAAGATAGGACGCTGCCAGTACAGAGTGTCCTATGCAGAACTCCCAGAGCTTGAGGGCTTCCTGACATAGGGGAGAGGAGCATGCTCCCCTCGTCTGTTGATATAAAACACTGCTGTTGTATTGTCTGTCAGGACTGATATGTACTTTTCCTCCAGGAGAGGCCGAAAGGTCTAACATGCCAGCCGGACTGCCCTGAGCTCCCTTAAATTGATGTGAAGCATCAGTTCCTCCTGAGACCAGAGGCCCTGAGTTCTGTACTTCCCAAAGTGTGCCCCTCACCCCATGGCCGAGGCGTTGGTGGTCAGACATAGGGATGGACGGGGTTTTGAAAATGCGACCCCTGTGCACACCAAGTCGAGCCACCAGTGAAGAGACTTGAGAACATCCGGTGGAAGGTAACCACCATGTCTAGACTGTGCCTGCTTGGTCGATACACCGATGCCAGCCAAGCTTGGAGAGGTCTGAGTCGGAGACTCGCATGTTGCACTACATACGTGCAAGATCCCATGTGACCTAGGAGTTTTAAGCAACTCCTTACTGTGGTTATAGGGAATTGTTTGAGGTCCTGTATGATGTTGTGAATGGCCTGGAAGTGGGACTGGGGCAGGAACGCTCTGACCTGTGCTGAGTCTAGCACTGCCCTTATGAACTCTATTCTCTGAGTAGGGGTGAGCGTTGACTTTTGAGTGTTTAGGAGGAGGCCCAATGCCTTGAAGGTGGATCTTATGAGGGAGACATGTTGTCATAACTATAAAGGGAAGGGTAACAGCTGTCCTGTGTACAGTACTATAAAATCCCTCCTGGCCAGAGACTCCAAAATCCTTTTCCCTGTAAAGGGTTAAGAAGCTCAGATAACCTGGCTGGCATCTGACCTAAAGGACCAATAAGGGGACAAGATACTTTCAAATCTTGGGGCGGGGGAGGCTTTTGTTTGTGTTCTTTGTTTGGGAGTGTGTTCGTTCTCGGGACTGAAAGGGACCAGACATCAATCCAGGTTCTCCACATCTTTCTAAACAAGTCTCTCCTATTTCAAACTTGTACGTAAATAGCCAGGCAAGGCGTGTTAGTTTTCCTTTGTTTTCTCAACTTGTAAATGTACCTTTTACTAGAGTGTTTATCTTTGTTTGCTGTACTTTGAACCTGAGACTAGAGGGGAGTCCTCTGAGCTCTTTAAGTTTGATTACCCTGTAAGGTTAATTTCCATACTGATTTTACAGAGATGATTTTTACCTTTTTCTCTAATTAAAAGCTTTCTTTTTAGAACCTGATTGATTTTTCCTTGTTTTAAGATCCAAGGGGTTTGGATCTTGATTCACCAGGAGTTGGTGGGAGGAAGGAGGGGGGATGGTTAATTTCTCCTTCTTTTAAAATCCAAGGGGTTTGGATCTGTATTCACCAGGGAATTGGTGAAGGTTTTTCAAGACTTCCCAGGGAGGGAAAAATTGAAATGGTGGCAGCGGAACCAGAGCTAAGCTGGTAGTTAAGCTTAGAAGTTTTCATGCAGGCCCCTACATTTGTACCCTAAAGTTCAAAGTGGGGATCCAGCCTTGACACATGTTGATCCACTTGTGTTCTAGACCGACCCTTGACTAGTCAGTCGTCTAGGAAATACCTGAAATTGCCTTTTCCACAGAAAAGTGGCCATGACCGACACACATTTGGTAAACACCCGAGGTGCCGATGATAAGGTATTACAGTATTACCGTTCGGCCTAAGAAATGCCTGTGGGGCGGAATTATGGAAATGTGGAAGTATGTGTCCTTCAAATTGAGGACGGCATGTCAATCTCCTGGATCCAGGGACGGGATGATAGTGGCCAAAGAGACCATTCAAAACTTTAGTTTCTTCACGAACCTGTTGAAATTGCGCAGATTCAAGATGGGCCTGAGGCCTCCTTTTACTTTCGGTATTAGGAAATACCAGGAGTAAAACCCCTTTCCTTTAAACTCTGGCGGAACCTCCTCGACAGCCCCCACTGATAGGAGGGTTTGTACCTCCTAGACGAGAAGTTGCTTGTGTGAGGGGTCCCTGAAGAGGGATGGGTAAGGGGTGTTGCGGGGGGGATAAGGAAAATTGGAGAGAATATCCCATCTCTACCAAGTGCAGGACCCAATGGTCTGAAGTGATTTGGGACCACGCTCAGTAGAAATGGGATAGATATTCTGAAAACGGGAGAGAAGGATCCAGTTGAGAGGTTGGTATAATGCCCTGGGGTGCATCCTCAAAAGGTCTGCGTAGGGCCTGGTGGCTGCCCATATGACCCAGACTCCCTGTTATTCGGAGGTTGGGGTTGGTGATGACAGTTCTGGTTTCTGGGATGCCTATGGTTCTGATCCTGCCTAAACTGCCCGACATGTTCGTGTCGTGGGTTGAGGCCTAAATTGTCTACTCTGGGTGGCAGGGGTGTGCAGACTCAGTGATCTTAGAGTGGCTCGGGAGTCTTTCAGACTGTGGAGTCTCAAGTCCGTTTTCTCAGAAAATAATGTGGCCCCCTCAAACAGTAGGTCCTGAATTTTCTGTTGGGACTCCCCAGGGAGACCTGAGGCCTGCAGCCATGAGCAATGGTGCATTGCAATGCCTGAAGACATCGTCTGCGTTGCAGAGTGGGCCAAGTCTAATGCCGCTTGCAGTGACATCCTGGAGACCGTGTTGCTCTCATCCACAAGAGCCGAGAATTCCGGCTTAGAATCTGGTGGGAAAAGGTCCAAGAATTTGGACACTGCATCCCATGACGAAGTTATAATGGCTAAGGAGCGTGTCCTGGTTTGCAATACGAAGCTGGAGCCCTCTGGTGGAATATATCTTCATCCCAAAGAGGTCTAGCTTCGTTGCGTCCTTAGCTTGGGAGGTAGGCCCTTGCTGCCCTTGCCTTTCCCTCGCATTAACAGCCGCTACCACCAATGAGTCTGTCAGGGGGTGGGTAAACAAGTATTCATTGACCGTGGAGGGCACAAAGTACTATCTCTCAACTTCGTCAGCGGTAGGAGCCAGAAAGGATGGTGTTTGCCACAGGATTCATGTGTTCTCCAGAAAAGTCTTTATCAGGGGAAGGGGCATCCTGGTGGGTCCTGCCAGGGATAAAATGTCCACCATTGGGTCTGACACCTTGGTGATCTCCTCCATCTGTACCCTGAGGTTCTGAGCAACCCGCCTCAGAAGTTCAAGGTGGGCTCTGCTGTCAGGAAGGGGAGGCTCTGAGGATGTTCCTGCCACTTCCTCATCTGGAGACGAAGAGGAGGAGCCCAGAACATGGGAGGGCCCCTCCTGCCCATCTGGCTCCTCAAAATGCTGAGGCTCCACCCCCAAGTTGTAGTCCGTTTTGGTGCGGGCCCTGGTACCATCCGTGATACTGAGTGTAGCCACGGTGCCGAGTCTGTTGCCGGTGCTGGGTGCAGTACCAATTGTGGCGGTAGCGGTGGCTGATGCCCAGGAAAAATCCCTGGCCCTAGACACAGTCCTTCTCTCAGACGTGACTGAAAAGGAGCATACTGAAGTGGACTCCTGGGACTGGTGGTAAGCCCACGGGGTCCAAAAGGGCTACTGGGTCGGCATCTGAGCTGGTACCCCCCACTGTTGTGGCCACGGTACCGGGGAGAAAGTTTGGGTCATCCCCGCTGACAGGGAGAGCCAGCGGCTACAGTGTTGGCTTCTCTGGGACATGTATGAGTCAGTGCCCGCCACTGCCGGGAATCGGTGCCAGGGCGATGTAGATCATTGCCAAGTCATAGCTGTCTTGCCCTTGGCCTCTGAGTCGTTTGGGGCCTTGGACTGGTGCTGTGACACTGTGATCTGGGGAGTGTGGACCTGTCAATGTTATTAGGTCCCACACTGCCTCATAAGTCTTGGGTGTGGAAGGGAGGTCCACATCCTCCACCTGGGTCTCCTCTGGTGGCACCAGACTCAACGGTCCCTCTCATGGGCCTGGAGTCGACGGTGCCAGCTGTTGAGCTGGAGGGGAGGTATGGTCTTGCACCAGTTTCCCTCCCTTGGGTTCATGTTCCCATGCTCGGGAAGTGGAGCGCCCTCTATCAGTCTTCCTGTGCTGCTTCTTCGGGACGGGAAACTGTGAGCAGTGCCAAGATTGATCCCATGCCGTGCTTGGCGCCGGGGAGTGCCGGTGCCGAGGGTCTCTGACCCCAGAGTCCTTTCTCAGCACCTCCTGGACCGAAGCCAGCACGCTGTGCACCGACACTGAGGAGCCCAGTGCCATACCCATGGGGCTTGACTCAGACTGAGGGCGGAGAGCTGCTTCCATTAGCAGCAACTTTAGTCTGTGATCCCTCTCCTTCTTCATGCAGGGGTGAAAGCTCTGACAGATCTTGCACCTGTCTGCTTCATGAGACTCCCCCAAGCACTTTAGACAAGCTGAGTGTGGGTCACTCTTGGGCACAGGCTTCTGGCAAACCACGCACGGCTTAAACCCCTGGGTCTCAGGCATGCCCTGGGCTCAGGAGAGGGATGTGGAAGCAGGGGAGGGAAACACCCCCCAGTGCCCCAAGTCCAGATGTCTAACTAACTAAAACAAATTTTTAAACTATCTTTAACTATTTACAGAAAATACACTAGAGGATCGCTCACTGAAGTCGAGAAGAAACGCCCCTTTCACTATCACGGACTGTAAGAAGGACATGGAGACGGCGGGTTGGCAGGGCCCTATATGCAGCGCCATGAAGGTGTGACTCCAGGGGGCTCCAGAGCCAACCCAGTGGGTGCTGCTAGGGGAAAAACCTTCCAGTGAACTGTGCACGTGGCATGCATACACCTAATTGAAATCGATATGAGCAAGCACTCGAAGAAAAAATGTTTTGGTACAAAATTCTGTGCATATGTACTAATTATATAGGAAATAAAATTTGGTTTCATTCCACATCTAAACAGAAGAAAAACCTGTAATTTAATTATAATGAATGTTAAAGGGTATATCTAATCCAGGAGAAAATGCTTAATTCAACGGCTGTACTCAATGCTGTTAGGAGCTGGATGAGTAACTTGATCACAGTTGCTTTATTTAAAAACTTATATTGCCACATGAGGAAAAAGCTGATGCTTCCTGTGTTGCAAATTCACAACTGGCCTATTGAGTCTTGCGTGGCCTGATTTTCTAAAGTACCGAATATCTTTAGCTCCCAATGAAGTCAACGAGATTAGTGACTTCTTAGCACCTTTGACAAATAAAGCCACTAATCTACAGATTATAGATGGAATAAGTTTGGTCATGAAAAGTTTATACAGTATATTGTAGAACAGTATGTTATATACCTTCTGCACTTCTCCGTTTTTCTCTCACATGTTCTTGAGCTGCAAAAAGAATCTGTCGGACTACTTCAAGAGTAGCAAGCTGAATATCAGGCGATTCTCTGGTTAGTATCAGTC
Source organism: Malaclemys terrapin pileata (assembly GCF_027887155.1). Taxonomy (NCBI): domain Eukaryota; kingdom Metazoa; phylum Chordata; order Testudines; family Emydidae; genus Malaclemys; species Malaclemys terrapin. The sequence goes on from NC_071508.1 coordinate 104,359,842, forward strand.
GATGCAGAACATTCAACAACTCCACACCAAGCTCCTGTAGCAAGAGAAATGTTCAAAGTCTTGATATTCACATTCATTTACTTATTACCCACAAGCATCAGAGGTTCAGTATTCTAACGTAAATTTATACAATGCTTTGAAAATGTAACATACTACATAAACTGAACATAAACAACAGCTTGGACTGCAGAATACTCTATGGTGAACTTCTATTCACCTCAGAGTGAGACGGGAGATACAAAATGAAGCTTCAAAGTAGTAGTAAGCTATTACTGTATTTGCTTTCTAGCTCCAAGTTTTCCTTTCTATGTCTTTACATAATGTCTTCAAAATACCTATGTGGACTGTGTCTAGACTGCCCATTCCACAGAGTCATTGCTTAAGATGCGAGTACAAAGTCATCCGTGATAAACAGATTGAGGACGACTGTGTAAATATAAAACTGTAATAAGATGGTATACATTTTTGTCAGAGTCTTGTGAACTATATTCTCATTGCATTTATTTGCTCATTTCTAATTAGGAGCAGCTGAAAATCATTGCTTTTTTTTTTTTCTTTTTATCTATCTAATGTTTTTGCCAAAGCACAGATGCTCCCCTACATATTAATTGTCTAACCTCAAGTACTTGATGTCTGAAATGTTACTGTTTCAATGCATAAAATTAAAACAGAAGGAATTAATGCAATTTTTTTTAACTCCACAGAGTCATTTTATTGAAAGCCTCCCTCTACCTTCACCTAAACCGACAAGCTAAATTCTGTTCCTAATTACTTCTGTGCACATGCAACCCCACTGCCTTCACACAGAAGATCAGAAGTTGAAGCTAAAAAAAACAACCCACCAATCTACACTTGTAAATTTTGGAGCATATGGTGAGAAGGACCTTTCCCCCTCAATGTTCCCAAAAATCTTAAAGGAAGGAGAGGCCTCATTGCTTACACCAAACATACATTAGTTTCCAACCTGTCAAGCGCCAAACAGGATCAGAAAGAAAAAAAAAGTAGGAAAATTAAAACAATGATTCATGAAACTAAAGATTTAAGCAGTATTATTTAAGCTACAGAAGTTATTGAATGTTCTGTATGATACGAATTCCCAACAGTAAAAGGGGAAGACAAGGTTTTCATAAGGAGGAGGTAAATTGGGGGTCTAAAAAGCAGACCGCTTTCCTTGCTTTAAGAGGCAACTGAAATGTAGAATTCCAATTAAAACAGTATGAGGAGTTCAGTTGTGCCAGCAAAACTCTTGGTTCTGGTCACAAATTTACCAGCTTTTGTGCCTTCTTCAAACAAATACTTTTTGTCATGGTTTGTGCTAGGTAAACATTTTGCATGCATTCAATTCTTTGTTAAAAAAAAATCACAAGTATTACTTCACACAAATGAAGGGAGACTGCTATATCTGCTTTGCTTCCTAAGGATATATTTTTCATTTAAACTGTGCTGTACATAAACAGAGATTACAATGAGGCCAGGCTGGGATACTCTGAGTAGTTTGTGCATTTGTCATATGGCAACTAAACATGATATGTCCCTTTAATTAAACAAGGTTGGGTTTTTTGGAGGAGTATTAGTCATAATCAGAAGTAATGTGATACATATTTACTTCCAAAAGGGTAAATCATATCTATTTACAGTACTTTGAAAAATACAGTACAGCACAGTTTGCTCTTGAAATGGAAGAGGCCTTATTTTATAATGTGGTTTTGGAAACAATGGCCCAGAACAGTCAGGACTTGCCCAGGTAACGTGTTCAGGCAGGCCTCTAAAGATGTCATTTTTAAAGTTTCATTCAGAACAACAAAATAATGACCGACTGGTTAATACGTACACAATGCCAGATGGATAAAAGAGCAAAACTTTTTTGATGGGTGGGTAGAATTTGTACTTTAAAGGATACAATAAAAATTAATACTTACAGAAAATATTATCCCCCTAGATTGTAGATATCAGAACTAGGATGTCAAGTATCAGAGGGGTAGCCGTGTTAGTCTGAATCTGTAAAAAGCAACAGAGGGTCCCTGTGGCACCTTTAAGACTAACAGAAGTATTGGGAGCATAAGCTTTCGTGGGTAAGAACCTCACTTCTTGTCTTGCATCTGAAGAAGTGAGGTTCTTACCCACAAAAGCTTATTTCTGTTAGTCTTAAAGGTGCCACAGGACCCTCTGTTGCTTTTTACAGAACTAGGATGAAGTGTGAATTTTTGTAAAAAGAAAAACTAAATGTGGTCCTGTAATAACCCAACATTTTTCATATTTGTACTTTAAAAAAAAAAAAAAAAAAAAAAAAAGAGAGACTACACAGGGCATGTCTTCAATGCAAAATTAGCCGGGCTATAGCTTGGGCCAGGGGTCGGCAACAGGCGGCATGTGGGCTGATTTTGGGTGGCACGCTGCTGCCAGCCAGGATCCCGGCCTCTGGCCCCGCTCAGCCCACTGCCAGCCTGGATGGACGGAACCTGGGCCAGCAGCGGGCTGAGTGGGGCCAGCGGCCGGGACCCCAGACCGGCAGCAGGATGAGCCACTCAGCCTGCTGCAGGTCTGGGGTCCTGGCTGCTGGCCCCTTGCCAGCCGGCCCCTTGCCAGCTGGGGTCCCAACCGCTGGCCCCGTTCAGCCCACTGTCGGCCTGGATGGATGGAACCCGGACCAGTAGCAGGCTGAGTGGGGCTGGCGGCCGGGATCCTGGATGGCAGGGACTGGCAGACAGAGTCCGCTGCTGGTCTGCGGTTCCGTCTGCCGCCCACGCTGCCAGTCGGGCACGCGAAACCTTTTATTGGCACACAAAACCTTAAATTAATGAAGACTTGGCACACCACTTCTCAAAGGTTGCCGACCCCTGGCTTAGGCATTGCTCCTAACCCCAGATCCATCTAGACAGAAAAACATCTAACCCAGGCTCGATGTTGGTTTAAACTCATTGTTAGCAGGCATGACTGAGGGTGAAGGTTTGGGCTCAGGGGTTTTGCTCACTGCCTACCTTGCAGTGAGAATACAGGCTAATCAAGTCTGGGTGCTGTTAATCCTCCAATCTCACAATTTTACCCTGGCTATACTTTCTCATCTAATTTCTCCCTTCTTCTGCACTGTTTAAAATATTTCTACTGCTTTTCCACACCATTTGAACAGAGATACCATCCAAGAAGTCCTCTCCCATGCTACCAGTTGGCCAGAAGCTGACACTAGCCTTCTGGTAAAGCGTCGGTATGATATCAGTAAGAACCACAAGAGCACTCCCATGAATTCATAGAGGGGCTCAGTTTAATATACCACTAAGACCCATGGAATATTTTGCTAGAAGTAGAATCCAGCAAATAGGTTAGTATAGCCCCATTGTGGACACATTCACATAGGTCTGGCATGAATAGGGCTATGTAGTGGGGATGCCCACCCATGCTAGCCTAGGCCAGGCTAACTCTGTAGTGAAGACATATCCTCTGAAAGGATGGTTTATCTGATTAGTTTTCCCAGTTACATTAACTTATACCCTGGGAGCTTCCTTCCTTCCAGAGACTGACATGCTGTTCCCTGACTGGAGTCAGAGAAATGACAACCTGCCATGCTACACATCTAAGTCATCTTTCAACAAACTATAACTAAGTTGCAGTCTAGCAATGATTTCTATAGTAGTCACATAGCTGGGTTTCTTTTTAATTAACTTTTAGTTTATTATTTCTTTCCAGTTCTATAAAATTTTCAATAAAACAACGATTGGAATGCAAAATCTGAACTTTTAGGTGAGGTCAATGTACCAACACATTCAAAGAGAGCCAAAAAGTCTCAGGATCTACGAGAGAGAGAAATAACTAACTGCCACATTTTTTACCAGACAACAGAGTTTACAATCAGTGCCACAGAACAGTAAATGAAAAATCATTGTAGATTCAAGGACAGCTTAGAGATCTAAGTGATACCAGACACTGTCACAATACCCTGGAATTTCAACTCATACTTTCTAAATTAGCATGTTACCTGATCACCACCTATTTTAGACCGAGGCCAAGGAACATCAAGAAATGCTTGCAGAGCATGTAGGCAAGCAGTAATGTTTTCCATTGCTGAATCTGATCGAGGTGAGCAGAGAAATTCCACACTTATTCCTGTAAATGGCAGGAGAAAAAACAAAAACAGGCTTTACTGAAAACCTATTTAAGGTAATTTTGTAAATCAAGACAAGTACGCTGTCAATGTGCTGAAAAGCCATGGAAATAGCATATGCATCTTTTATATTCCTGTATGCCTAAGCAAATTAATCTTCAGTTGTAAACATTTTGGGCAGGGACTTGTAACAATTGGGCCTACAACTTCTTGCCTGCTTGGGAATTAACCATGAAAAGTAGGTCAAGTTATTTTTAACAAAGAATTTATAATAGGTGCAAGAAAACCAGACCAAACCCGCCCCTCCGCCCCAGGAGTAGTCCAAACAAAAAGGCCCTCTGATATAACTCAAGGACCACATTGAGATCATACATGGTAAACAAGAAAATGTGGGTCCGGAAATTAACGAACCAAAATTAGTGTGTCAAAAACTAGGCCTAACTGATGGGCAAAATAAGAAAATCGGTTATCCCACCCATCACTCCCTTTTGGGTCATTAAAGAAAGACTTTGGGGGAAGTATGGAAGAAAAGACGGAGGCCACTGGAGTGAGCTTCATCATCATGACTGCCACCCCCACCATCTCCTGGGACAACAGGCCTTTTTAACATTGTTTAATGATGGACAGTGACTGTGTTATGCTAACATCTTTGGGACCCTATATTCCATCTAAATTAACATTATAGACCTTGTCTTCCTTTATGTATATACAGAATCTAAGGGTATGTCTACACTACCCGCCGGATCGGTGGGCAGCAATCGATCCAGTGGAGGTCAATTTATCACGTCTACCCCCGAGCGCTCTCCTGTCGACTCCTGTACTCCACTGCCACGAAAGGCGCAGGCAGAGTCGACAGGGGAGCAGCAGCAGTCGACTCACCGCAGTGAAGACACCGCGGTGAGTAGGTCTAAGTATGTTGACTTCAGCATAATGTAGCTGAAGTTGCATAACTTAGATCGATCCCCGCTCCGAGTGTAGACCAGGCCTAAGATAATGATGAACAGACAAACTTCTGGGCAATAGAACAGAAATAAATAATAATCAGCTTCAAAAATCACAGAGATAGAAGATGAAAATGTTGAGATCTGGGTCCACTAATTAGGAGGAAAATTCTTATAGGCACCCCACAGAATTTTTGCCTTAGTACGAAATTGAGAACCTGGAATGTAGTATGTGAACTCTTGACATACGGATTTACATGACAGGATGAGTTTACAGAGAAACTGTAATAATAGCTTAGAAACTTAAAGGCTATCTGAGACTTAGTATTTTTATTTCACAAAAAGGCTGAAGTTTTTAGTTAATCATGTATTTACCAACCCCACCTCACTAGCTAAATGTGGTAAAGAAGTCTATATGAACCCTGGGCCTGCTAACCCTAGACCTGAAAGAAATAACGAAACTTTTCTCTTGGGCCTCGGATGCCGAGTCTATGTTTTGCCAGGTTAAACAAAAACTTATTTAAAACTGTGGGCCATATTCCAGAGTAACTCCAATCAAGTCAGTAGCGTCACCTTGTAATTACACCATTGAATTACAAAATTGAATCTGTTCCTAAGCTCAAAGTAGAATCACTGGTAGGTTGATGAGCATAGTAGTAAATTGGCATGTGTTCTGTTTACCTTGCATTGGATATTTTTTCCCAGCATAATCAGAAAGACAGGAAGCAATTCTGTCCCCAACACAGAAAGCAATTCTTGCCATAGGTACTTCCAACATATCAATTCTTCACCAACACAATTAAGAGCAGACAACCAAAGCATTACAGAGTGTCAACAGTATTATTTATACTAAAATGACTGTTTATAATTTAAAATCCAGACAGATTACACGATCAACCAACCCAAGATAAGATGAAATATGTCAGTATTCACATCCTCAGGAGATTTCACTGCAGCCCTGGAGGAGGAATCCTGACACATTGTAGTTGGGGTGACAGGTCTAGAGAGATTAGTTACTCCTTCATCTGGATCAACCACAAGGAAACCTGTGCTGGTGAGCCATAATGCTGTAGCGTAAAGAATTAGAGCCCAGGAGTTGTGATAGTGTGGTCTTGCATTTTCAATTGTCTCCGCAGTATAGAATGCACCACCTACAAAAAAAGAACAGTCAGAGTTTTAAATGATGTGACTATTTTCCATTGTAAATAATTTCTCTTACAGGTTTGGGATTTTTTTCTGTTGTTATAATGGTATTTGTGTTTTATAACATTTCATTGTATTTCTTAATTGTTTAACAGCCAGAGCTGACCTGGTGGGTTGTGGTTAATAAATAAAATTATCAATAACAAAGCAAGTAGAATCAAGTACATTTCTTTAAGTCTTTTTTCTTCCTGTCATCTTAAAAATCCACTACTACTCCATCCCAGAGAAAACTCTATCCTAAACTTAGTCATTGATTTTGTAGTAAATAGCTGCAAAATTATAGTGTGCTGGTTCTGTATCAACTACATCTTCTTTTCTGAAAAAGTTATATACTGTGAGTAGGCACAATTCATCTGAGATGTTATTAAGCACACACACACAATTATATCGAACACGAATAAAAGTACACAGGTGCCTTCATACCTTCAACCGGAAGTTGAGAGGCATATTCTGAAGGCAAAGTTAAGAGAGCAAAATCCTGAAGTGCAGCAAGCCAGAGTTTGCTTAGGGTCCCAAGGTCCGCCTGGACTAGGTCCAGAAGTCCATCGGCTGACGAAGTAAAATCTCTGTAGCTTTCATCTGTAGAGTTTGTGATGGTCAAAGTTTGCTTGTGTGCATCACTTTGTTTTTTTTCTCTTTCAACTGCAACTATGTAAACCTGTTCAAAGATTGAGAGACAGAGCAACAGTTATAGATTTTAAAGCCAGAAGGGACTACTGTGATCACCTAGTCCAACCTCCTGCACGACACAGGCCATAGAGCTTCCTTGAATTAATTCCTGCTTCAAGTCGAATAGCCATGGTTGAACTAGGACATATCTTCCAGCAAAATACCCAGTCTTGATTTAAAGATTATCAGTGATGGAGAATCCACCACAATCCTTGGTAAGTGGTTCCAGCTGTTAGTGACTCTCACTATTAAAAATTTGCACTTTATTTCTATTCTGAATTCATCTAGCTTCAACTTCCAACCATTGGAGCTTGTTATTGATTGAAGAGCCCTCTAATATCAAATTTCTGTCCTCCTGTAGGCACTTATACATTGTGATCAAGTTACCCCTCACCTTCTCTTGGAGAACCTAAATCAATTGAGTGCTTGAGTCTTTCACTGTAAGCAAAAGCCCTGTGTAAATCAAGATTTCACAGACTGCACAGAAATAATGAAATTAGCTCACTACTGTGATTTTTCCAAGGGGAGGGGGGAGCAGAGATGCCTGATTCCGCCTCCTTTCTGTTGAAAAAAAAAATCATGGTTTGGGGCTAATTTGGCTGGTTGTGGGAGGTTAGCTTCCTGCCCAGCTGACTGGCAGGGAGGAAGATGACCATAATGTGTGGTAATTAGGAGCCTTGGCTGACCCACCCCAGGCTGACCCACCCCTGCTGCCAGGCAGGCCAGGGGGAGGCATTGCAGCATCAGCTGTCAAAGAGCAGTGACCAGGATCTGGAGTACAAACAAGTGTGTGAGGCATCCATGCCCTGGCAGGGAGATTGAGGCATGAGGAGGATGGATCCTGGTCTCATCCCAATTCCCTCATGCTAGGACAGGCCTCCTTCCACCGACACCATTTCAGGGCAGGACGCCGCCCCCCCACACCCTCCACCCCACACACACTTGCTCATGTTCCAAGTGGTGATCCTGGGCTCAGCTTTCTGGACTCAGCTACTTGCCGACTGGTGCTGCAGTGTCTCCCCCCAGTCCTGTTGGTGAGGGGATGGGTCTGGGGTTCCTAATAGCTACGCGTTGCGAGTACTGCCCCACTCTCCCTACTGGCCAGACAAACGGGAAATAGCAGTGGTGGACTTAGTGTGGAGTGAGCTGGGCTAGACGGCACCACATGGTGAGACATCGACCCCTCCCGGCTCACCACCCTCCTCCAGGATGGCACCAGCCTGCTAATTCTCCATAAGCAGCTGCAGCCTTGGCAAGGAGGCAGAAGCTGGAATGGCCCGCTTCTGTCTCCCCACTGTTGGAAAAATTGCAGCAGTTGGAGAGGGAAGGGCGGGGAGAACAGAACTTAGAGTCAGTGCATGAAATTCAAAAATACTTTCCTGTGATGTTGCAGTGAACAAACATTGACACAGGACCTTAACTATAAGGCACGTCTTCCAACCCTTTAATCATTCTTGTGGCTCTTCCCTGTTCCCACTCCAATTTATCATCATCCATCTTGAATTATGGACACCAGAACCACACACAGTATTCCAGCAGCAGTCATACCAGTGACAAACACAGAGGTAATGTAACCTCTGTGCTCCTACTTGATTTACCCTTGTTAATACATTCATGCTTTTGGTTATATTTTTATAGTGGCCCATAACGTAATTAAATTTGACATCCTTGTAGTGGAGAAAATACCAAAGAAACCCACCACAGTATCATGTAACTTCAAAAAGGAGAAATACACAAAAATGAGGAAGCTAGTTAAATGAAAATTAAAAGGAACATGCACATGAGTGAAATGCCTGCAATCTGCTTGGAAACTATTTAAAACCACCATAATAGAGGCACAAACTATATGTGTACTCCAAATTAAAACAACAACAAAAAAAACACACATTAAGAAGACCAAAAAAACCCACCACCATTGCTAAACAACAGAGTAAAAGAGATGGGTACAAACAAAAAGACATCCTTTAAAAATTGGAAGCCAAATCCTACTGAGGAAAATATGAAGAAGCATACGTCCTGGCAAGTCAAGTGTAAAAATATAATTAGGCAGGCCAAAAAAGAATTTGAAGAGCAACTAGCAAAAGACACAAAAACTAAAAACAATTTTTTTTAAGTACATTAGAAAGCATGAAGCCTGCCAAATAATCAACAGGGCCACTGAACTATCAAGGTACTGAAGGAGACAAGGTTGTTGCAGAGAAGCTACATGGGAGACAAGGCTGTTGCAGAGGGAGTCAAGGGAGACAAGGTTGTTGAAGAGAAGCTACATGAATTCTTGGCATTGGTCTTCACTGCAGAGGATGTGAGGGAGATTCCCATACCTCTTTAGGAGAGAAATCTGAGGAACTGTCCCAGATTGAGGTATCAATAGAGGAAGTTTTGGAATAAATTGATAAATTAAACAGTAATAAGTCACCAGGACCAGATGGAATTCACCCATGAGTTCTGAAGGAACTCAAATATGAAACTGCAGAACTATTAACAGTGGCATGTAACCTATCACTTAAATCAGACTCTGTACCAGATGACTGAAGGATTGCTAATGCAAAGCTGATTTTTAAAACAGGCTCCAGAGGTGATCCTGGAAAATACTAACTTCAGTACCAGGCAAACTGGTAAAAACTATAGTAAAGAAAGAAGAGAATTATAAGACACACAGATAAACGTGATATTTGGGAAGAGTTAATATGGCATTTGTAAAGGGAAATCATGCCTCACCAATCTATTAAAATTCTTGGAGGGTGTCAACAAACATGTGGACAAGGGTGATACAGTGGATATAATGTACTTGGACTTTCAGAAAGCCTTTGACAAGGCCCCTCACCAAAGGTTCTTAAGCAAACGAAGCCATCGTGGGATAAGAAGGAAGATCCTCTCATGGATCAGTAAAAGATCCATGGTTAAAAGATAGGAAACAACAGATAGCAATATACGGTCAGTTCGCACAGTGGAAATAGGTAAGTAGCACAGTCCCCCAGGGATCTGTGCTGGATCCTGTGCTTTTCAACAAATTCATAAATGATCTGGAAAAATTAGTCAACAGTGAGGTGGCAAAGTTTGCAGATGATACAAAACTACTCAAGATAGTTAAGTCCAAAGTGGGCTGCGAAGAATTACAAAGGGATCTCACAAAACTGAGTGACTGGGCAACAAAATGGCAGATGAAATTCAATGTTGATAAATGCAAAGTAATGCACATTGGAAAACATAATCCCAACTACACATACAAACTGATGGTCTAAATTAGCAGTTACCACTCAAGAATGATCTTGGAGTCATCGTGAAGAGTTCTCTGAAAACATCTGCTTAATGTGCAGCAGCAGTGAAAAAAAGCCAACATAATGCTAGAAACCATTAGGAAAGGAATAGACAATAAGACAGAAAATATCATAATGTCACTATATAAATCCATGGTACTCCCACACCTTGAATACTGCATGTAGTTCTGGTCACCCCATCTCAAAAAAAGAGATATTGGAATTGTAAAACATACAGAGAAGGACAAGAATGATTAGGGGCATGGAACAGCTTTCAAATGAAGAGAGATTAAAAAGAGTGGAACTTTTCATCTTGAAAAAGAGATGACTGAGGGGGAATATGATAGAGGTCTATAAAGTCATGAATGGTGTGGAGAAAGGAAGTGTTATATACCCCTTCACATTACACAAGAATCAGAGGTTACCCAATGAAATTAATAGGCAGTAGATTTAAAACAAACCAAAAGAAGTACTCCTTCGCATAACACAGTTAACCTATGGAACTCATTGCCAATAGATGTTGTGAAGGCCAGAAGCATAACTGGGTTCAAAAAAGAATTAAATAAGTTAATGGGAGGATAAATCTATCAATGGTTATTAGTTAAGATGATCAGGGATGCAACCCATGCTCTGGGTGTCCCTAAACTTCTGACTGCTAGCAGCTGGGACTGGATGATAGTGGATGGATCACTCAGTAAATTGCTCTTTCCTGTTCACTCCCTTTGAAGCATCTGGCACTGGCCACTGTTGAAAGACAGGATGGACCATTGGTCTGACCCAGTATGGCCCTTCTTACCTCTAGTTTCAGCTTCTAACCACTGGATTTTATTAATCCTTTTTCCTGATAGATTTAAGAGCTGTGTATTATCAACTCTCTTCCCCATGTAGTTTCTTGTAGACCAGTATCAAGCCACCTCTTACTCTACTCTTGGATAAATTAAACAGACTGACCTGCTTGGGTCTCTCACTATAAGACATGTTTTCCAGACCTGTAGTCATTCATGTAGCTGTTTTTGAATCCTTTCCAGTTTACTGACATCTTTTTTCAAGTGTGGACACCAGACCTGGAGACTGCATTCCAGTAATGGTCTCAATAATCCCGTGTTCGGAGGTTATACCATCCCCTTGCTTCTACTCAACATTCCCCTGCTTCTACATCCAATTATTGTATTTATCCTCTGAGCTACAACGTTGTTCTGAGAGCCCATGTTCAACTGGTTATCCACTATTACCCCTAAATTATTTTCAGTATCACAGCACTGCAGGACATAATCCCCCACCTTGTAAGAATGATCTGTATTTCTTCATTCCCAGCTGTATGTCCTCGCTTTTGGCTGTATTAAAATGTATGTTGTTCAAATGAGCCCACCTTACCAACTCACTGAGATCACATGCATAAGTCCATACTGCCTAACTGAACTTGCAGGCAGTCACACAATGAGAAATGTGTATATTTTGCCTGAGACATGTTTGCCTACAGGGACTCCCTGTGACAAATTAAATGCCAATTAAATTTACAATTTCACTGGTGAATGATGTATATCCAACGTAGATAACTACAGTGGACAACCACAAGTATCCAAGCCATCTCAATATAAAATTGACATTGAATCACTATGGAATATTAAAAAGTTTACTACTTTATAAGGTTTAAAATGCACCTTTGTGACTACATTTAATTTTTATTTTAAAGCATGTTTTGCTATCACAAACTGAGTGTATAGATGTTCATGCATTTGATTGTGTGTAAATTCAGTAGAGAATAGCAAACTTATCATTGTAATTTGTATAAAGTTATTTCATTATGCTTGAAAGGACAGCTCAATACTCTCATCACACAGTTACCAAGAGTCTTGTTATAAATCTAATTTACTAACCTCTGCCCAAGCTTTGAGCACAGCCAATATCTCCATAGTTGAGGCACTTTCATTGTACAACTGACTTTGTGCTTCTTTTCCAGCTTGTACTTTGGTCAAGGATGATATGAGCAACTGATGAACCCTTCGAAGGTCATTAAGGTCACTGACTACACCACTTGCTATCCAGGCACTGCAAACCTAGTGATGTACAATAGAAAGTGTGATCACATGAAAAAATGTAATTTAGATAGTCCAATTTTATCTGTAAAGTTACTAAACAAGCTTTTTTCCCCAGTCAGGTACAGTATTTTTAATTTGGGACTAACGATAATGGAATAACTGGAATTAATGTTGAATACACTCTGGTTACTGTATCCAACTCGGGGCCATGGAAACCAGCCAGAGCATGCTGGCTAGTTTCCTCCACTTCTGCACCTCCCTCCTGTGACCTCAACATTTCCAACACACCCACAGTTCCTTCTCCCTCCTATTCCCTAATTTTGCCTGTGCATCAGCAGAGTTACCCCATCTTGCCCTCCCTGCTGAATGGATCCAAAGTAAGTGATAGTTTTGGAAAATAATTTGTTAGAATAATGGTAACTTTTTGACATTATTCTTCATAAATGACAATCTTCTTCAGCACAGGCTGATGAATAATATTTTGACACAGAGAATTCAAAAAAGAATTGCTCTTCTCAAAATGGCTGCCATCTTCCATTCTTTTCACAGGGAGTGAGGTTAAAGGCTCACTTGGCAAAAGGTGATACATAATTTGCTCAGAAGAACTTTTAAGACAATGCATAAAGTTATTGGACTCAAAACAGGGGTAACTGGAGGAAATCCTCTTGCTTGTGATGTACAGGATCAGACTAGTCTTCTGGCTTTAAAAATCTATGTATGTATCCATTAGAGGAGATTATTTTTTAAGAGAGGGTCTCACTTGAAAGTTTTAGCTTTAAACACTTGCCTGACATGCTTTTGCTGTGACATCAGGCGGCGTTTCTGGAGCAAAGGCAGGTCGAAGTGCAGCTCCAACCTAAAGAGAAATCATTCAACACTTAACAAAATAATGGTCTGTTTCAATTTTTCTTATTCATTATACAGTTCCCTTCTATTTACACCATGATTTGATTGGGAAAATGATTTTAGTTATGTTCCTGTTGGAGAACTGTATTGTTCTCTCTAGTAGCTAGCTGCCAGGTATTACCTGGAATACCAAGATGTTGCTGTCTTACAGATACAGCCTGGTTCTGTGGCCAGATACCTCAGTGATGGGCATGAAGAGGCTTTGTTTGGAGGAGGGTAGAAAAAGGGGAGACTGAGGAGCAATCTGACAGAACAGTTATGCTTTTTCCATAAAAGAGATGGTTTCCTCTTTAAGACAGTGAGATTGAGGCTTGTTTCTCCTGTTTGCCAGGGTCTTAAAACCAGAACAAAGAAAACTTCTTCCTCCCTGAACTCTTGCCCTGATAAAAAGTTTCCCAAACCTAACAAAACATTACTCCAAACCTTGAGAGGCCTTCTTGTGGGCTTTCCTCAAGAAGCCATTGTTTGATGTTGAAAATCTTGCCAAATGGTTGTCCTATATCTTCTTTTCTTTCTGCTTAAATATTATTGAACAGGTTGTGGTGACACAACTCTAAGGGTATCTACCTGTTTCAGATCTCCTGGACGCCTATCATTTTATGAGGAGACCTGAGTATAGCAAAAAGCTAAAGCTGGTTACATCATTAGATGAAATCCTCAGCGTATTAAATGAAGACCAGGTGCCCATACCAATATTATCAGTGGTCATTGATACCATTGATCATAAAAGTATTGTTGATTTGTCTTACGTGGCAGGAACAGCTAGCCAATTTCTTTTCTTGCTGGGTGTTGCTGGACATGTCAATGTGAGATTCTACGGGGTCTCTCACCACTCATCCAGAGGACTATCAGGGCAAGCTAAGAAGGAGAAATGGGCTACAAAGCCTTAAGTTTTCTGGTAACACAAAGTTGTGTGTGTTCATTTCTATCAGTCCAGATGATGTATTAAGTGCCCTATGTAATGTCTGCTAGAGACTTGAGTATGGAAGTTGGCCAAGGATCGACCCAGATAAAATTAAAGTGATGCTGGTGGATTGGGATACAAACTGAAAAATATGGCAAAAGTTATATCTGTGCCTTAAGATAGGATACATGTCTGTTATTTCTGATGCGGGTGTGCAGTGTAGCGTGAGAGTTTGATTAGATTAGTTGGCCAGAGAAATGCCGTGACAGTGTTTTTCATCAACGACAGGCAGAAGGTTTCAACTTTCTCTTTCATAAACGAACCTTGTTATTGCAGCCCACACTTTTGTCACCTCGAGAGTAGATGACTGCAAGGACCTCTATGTGAAACTAAATCAAAATATTTTAGGAAACCAAAACTCAAGCAAGAATACAGCAACCTATTTATTAAGTGGAATATCTCATTATGACTAGATAACAAAGCACTAGTGTAAATGTAGAGTGTCTGTCTTATTGATTACCAAGTGGAGCTTAAAGGGGTTGGTTATAGCTTACATAGCCCTAAATGGCTTCCTATCTGCCTCCCCCTCCATGCAACACTAACTCAACAGAGGTCCTTTGGTTAGAGCTCCCTCAGTTTAAAGGAGAAGAGAGGCTTCTGGGAGGAGAGTGTCTTTGGAACTTACTCTCACACCCTCGGTCTGAAGTAGCCCGAATCTGTTGATCTTCAGGTCACTGTGAAGCCCGTCTATTTTCACAGGCTTTTGGAGAAATGAGGATTGTGAGGGTTAGCACTGATAGGGAGGGTTGAATATTTGTTTGCTTGTGTTATGGTTGGATAATAAGGATTTAAGGGACACTGCAAGACTTCTTATTTATGTAGATCAGAGCTATCCAGTGACTTTTCCTCACTGAGGACTATGTTCATTAAGTTTGAAGTTGTAAAAATATGGGAACCTGAATTACTTGAGCAGTTTTTTGGTTTTTACCATTTCCTTAGATTTGAAATGCACCTCTCTCTTGTATTCTGGGCAGACCTATAAATGTTATTTTAAAAAATTACAACGTAACATCTCCACTTTTTCATTTGCCACGTTCAAAAACAAAACAGATTTTGCTTTCAAACCCAAAATCTTTGGTCTAAGCAAGCACAGAAAATTTCAACCCTAAAGTGAAAATAAATACAACAGTTTCAGTGACAAATTGAACCCTGATTACAGAACTAGCTACTGAAAATTTTCTCTTCGTTATCAAGGTGTCCATTTTTTATATAAAATTTTTATAATCAATGGGTGCTTACATTGGCTTGATATTGCTCCAGAATTACGTGACCAGGAAACTCTGGTTCTGGAACAGATGCAAACCTCCGAACAACAACTAACAATGTCTGAAGCCCTGAAAGACGGAGCTGGTCACTGTGATCTGTGGCAGCCATAAAAGCCATGCGGATCAAGTCAGCTAAATGCAATACCAAAAAGTCACCTGGGGACAAAAGAAAAAATCATTTAATAAAAACAACCTTGTTCTAAAGTCTAATTTATATTAAAGATGATGCAATTGTTTCTATTTTTACATAGTTGGGCCCCAAAGCATTCAAACATTTTCTACTTTACCATATGCTAAGGGAGCTTGCATTTCCTTTAAGGAGTTGTTTATACCCAGTAGCATATCACTTGTGAGTACTACCATATAGTGGATCTTAAACAGGAGCCTTTACTCCCCAGAGAATCTACAGTGAGGAGTTCCCTTTGCTTTCAAACGAGCACCTTTTGTCTATTCCCCAATCATGCAATGGTATCAGCCAATATTTTTCCATTTTAAGGTAAAATTTTGAAGGAAATAAAAACCTCTATATTTGAAGCAAATTTCCATAGAAATTCTGAGGCATCAACATCTTCAGATCAGCATGGGGAAGCACAGAAAATTAATGGTGTGTTCATCGGTAATTATGCAGATTATGGAATAAACAGAGCAGTGACACTAGTTTTCTTGGATATTCCTAGATTACAAAATTGTGTTGCAGTACAGAGGCACCAGTTATCGCTTCTAGTTGCCAATGTTTTCTGTAGGAACAATGACACCCTATTTGCATGTCATGCTACAACAGCTGGGTAAGTGAGTGTCAACACTGCAATTATATGCTAATATTATGACTAATTTACCATTGCTCTGTACCTGAATGAATACAGGCTTCTAATCATTTTAATTAAAGGCTGCAATAGAGGTTATGAAGGAATCTATAATGAATTTCACTTAAGTCACCAAATGTTAAAACATAAATGTTAAGTATTCTTTGCATTCTATAAAATTCTCTCGGTATCTCAGTTAGTGTAACACATACCTCTTGAATCCCTTTGTTTCCTTTCCTGAGCCAGCGCTATGTCAAAATGTGCCCTGCCTGCATTTTCACAATGGCTGATAATTTTACAAACACACTCTGCAGCAAAAACTCTAGTGGACCATTTTGGATTAGTGAAAGGGTGGGATCTCTCATCACTTTCAAAGGTTAACACATCATCATCTTCTTTAGTTCCCTCCTCTTCTTGGGTAGTATCCACTGAAGCTACTGAGGTGAAATCTATATTTTTAAAAACACCGAAAAGGGAAGAAACACAACTGATTACTGAAGGAATTCAAACACATTACTGACCTGTAAGTGCTAGCCTTTAACAGCTTAATGGAAAACTGTAGAAAGTATGTGGTGGCTTTTAAGATTCCTGCAGCACCTAATCTCACTAGCCCTCGAAGATGACCAGGCTGCTCCTTCCATGGATTACTTATTTCAGTTAGTACCATAAGGTGGACAATAATTTTGTCTCAAGATATTCTGCAGTCATGGCTTGGTCATGTTACTAGACTCAAGGTAGATTACATGTTACTGAGCTTTAGGGTTAAAGTAGTCCTGATGATATTAGTACGTGTTGGTATCTGCACCAAAAGCTGTTTTATAGGACATGTCTCTATGAAGAAACTAAATATTCCTTATTACTATTACGATTATTCACTTGAAAAGTTACAGCTGACTTTGCAAGATGAACTTTTTAACAAGTTCATCTCTCTCCTCAGAGTCACCACTTCCCACTTCTGTTGGAGAACCTAGAGCTAGAATAAAAAGGCAAATGGACCAAAACTATCTTCTGTTTCTTACATAATCTTTTTGGGACGGCCGAGGTCAAACCCAAGTGTCATTGAGTTATGAATGAAACAAAACAAATCCCAGGAAAGAGTTCAGACACAACAGAAACTATCAGTGTCCCAAATCGCAAGTTGTTCTCTTCATGCACAACTACCCAGAATAAAATAAATCAAAATAAAAGTCAAAATAGTTTAAACCAAAACTGATTCTTTCGAGGGCATAACTTTTACCTGAACCCAATATTTCCCAAGAGTCTCTCTTTGTAGTTCCTCCTCCTCATTTGTTCTCCATTCTTAGAATTCAGTCCTTTCAGAATATTCAGAAGGGTAGCTAGTTCAACCTACTCTGAATGATTCATTTAGAAGCATAGCTCTGCATCATTTCCTCCATTAATAGCAGAGAGCCAATAGCTTAAGGGAATTTTCTTCTGGTTCCCCAAAAGGCCTCACAGCCCCAGTGTTTACTGCATTTTAATTTCTGCTATGAGAATAAATAAAATCTAGGACCAGAGGTAAACCCCAAATTTCTGAACATTAACTATTCCAAACCTCCATGTTGCCAAAAACTCATATCTTGTCCTATATCCAAAATTCAATACTGAAAACCAAAATCTATTATGAAACCTTGTCATAAATTTATTATCAGCCAAGACCTTTATAAAAACAAGGATTGACTTGCTATTGAATTATGGTTGAACATGATTTTTATTGAATGTTCTGAATACCAGAATGCCATTAAAGCATAACAGAAATGTAAAAAAAGATAGCAGATAATTTTTGTATGACTACATTTCAGCAGAACATTTCAAAGACTGCAGGTTTTCAAGATTTTAGTTGCTCTTATTTATTTACTGAGAACAGCCACTAATTAACAAGAAATTGACAACACAGCAGAATCAAGTCCGAAGCAAAAGGGCTTGTCAAGATTAATTTTATATCACACATTTCAGGAAGGAGTCTTGCTATTTTCTCTGTCTATTTAGAACTAACCCAGACTCTACTAACTGTATGGGTGTGGACAATAAATTTCATTATGTACAAGCACAGCTGCATAACATGCACATGACCAATACCACAAGATCCTCAGCATATGTTGCTTTATAGCAACTAAAGATTCATTGAAAAGGAATCCACACACTATACACTAGTATTAATGACTAGTCTGAACCATTATCTCAGATGTTACGATATGTTCCACTCCAAAGTTTGTGGAAATTTGAACTTTGTGGCTCATGCCTTTCATCAAGTAGGATATGACTAGTCATGGAAAGAGTTGCTGTTCACCAGGCCTTTTCAGAATGCAAAAGGCAGTCAGGAAAGATCAAGTAATTTCCCATTCTAGGGGAAAAAGTTCAAGAATCGAACAATTTAAAATAAATAGCAGTAATATACTTTTTCACAATCTGTACACTTCTAAGAGATGAGACTGATTATTTCTCTCCTGTAAAGCAGAGATCATATATGTAGGCCTTGTTTTTATTACATTCCCAGCTAGAATATGTTAGCACTTACCAGCTGAGGCAGCAAGAACATCTTTACAAAGCTTCAACCAGAACGAGAGCTTTTCCACTGCTACTGATGTAAGCATATGGCTTAGGGTCTCTTTGATATCTTGGCATAGTCTTTGATCCAATTCTTTGTCCAGCAAGCTCAGCAATGCTCCCTCCAGGCCAACTTCTCTGATGTTAATGTCTGTTAAGAACACAGTCTATCACCTGCGTGGTATGCATCACAAAATTGCCATAACACATGAGTGCAGAAATTCAGTTACAGTACTTAATAATTACACAAGTCATATATTGCAAACAGAAAATATCTGGTCTTGAAACACTTAAAATGATTGCTTAAAGTTCTAATGCCATGCCATTTGGGTACAAAACCAACTTTAAGATCACCACATTATTCAATATTGCCCCAAATGAACTGCACCCCAGTAATTTTTCTAGCTTTTCCCAGGGTCTTGAAATGGCTGTCCAATGTGAATATGGCTTTGTGTTATATTAAGCTGATTTACTAGAATCAGTGGTGATGTTAATGTTTAGCTTGGTTAAAATCCCTACTCCCATGTTAATGTTTTACTTTCTGAAGAATTCTTCATTGTCTGCTAACCCTTGTTATTAGCTTTTGAATATGTAGCAGGTTATTAAGGTTTTTTTTTTTTTTATGTAATTAGTCATTCAATAGTTTGCTTAGAATTTATTGTAATGATTACAAAAGTACAAGATTGAAAATGGCCTTAGACATCAATAACATTCAGTGAGAGAGTTATGGTGAGGATCTTTATGCAGAAACTCATGCCACCAATACAGCCAGAATGGGGAGGAGCAAAGAGAAGTAGCAGTGATTTCAAGTTGAGGCATTTTTAATTAACTGTAAATTGAGTCCCCGACCAACAGGAAATGCTTCTTCTGACAGCATTCTATTCTACACTGGTTCTCATACTGTGCCCATCCCCTCTTTGATATCTGAACACCTAAAAAAAATGTTAACTTTGAAGTTGCTGACCTAAGACCCTGTTTCAACTTTGAATTTGTCTTGGTAGAGATCATAGGGTATCAAGTTCACAATTTATATTTTAACACTGCTAATGCTAACAGGTTTATATTGATTAGTAGAGTGAAATGTGCTGAACACAAGTAGGGGAATTTAAATAATAAGAGAATTAGGATTTGCTATCCTAAAAAGGCAACATTTATTTTAGTGTGAGGCCCAATGTGGCAGGCCTGATTTTTAGTCAAAATAGGTCCAGAGACTTAACCCAAGGTCAGATAATTGTGTCCTCTCATGCTGTGTGACAGACAAGCATAGAAAGATGAGTACACCGCATACAGTAGTTGCATAAATAAGCTTAAAATGGAGTGGAGGGAAAGAGGATTTTTGCAACTATGTAACTATAGAGATAATCACTTTATTTATTAAGAAATTAATTGATGTGAATAGCTTGTCAGTAGTTGAAAGCCTAAGTATGGTCACCCAGAACACCACACACAGACAAAAGGGAAGGCCTAAGTTTCTTATGGTAACAGAAAGGGGCAAATATGGCCAAGATCCTTGTGGGTTATATAATCCAAAGGCTTCCCCCCACCCTCCCCCAAAAAAACCCCCAAACACTGGATACTTTCCTATACTCTGAGTACATCAGGTTTCTGAAACACTGTCAGTTGAATCAGGACCTGTTCTGATATGCTCCACTTACTGATTCTATCTTCGTTTTCCCATATCTTAGGAGTATGTGAGTAAGTTATTTAAATGAAAATTGAGATTTCGCTCTTTTGGATGGCTTCAGGAGTTGGGGCTTTAAGAACACCACCAAGTATTATGATACTCATGACAAAATTGTGAGGCTTGGCAACATTGCTGTTAGCATTGTTTTATCACTAGGAGATGCCTAAAAAGCTTCAACAAATATAACCACATAAATATCATGTTTTAGTAGAAATAAATATTTTGAGTTAAAGGTTTTTAAAAATGCTACAAAACAAATAATCTGCCATCTCAGTTTAATTTAGAAGGGAGGATGCTTAACAAACCAAGTTCAGCATGAGTCCAGCACTGCATTCTCAAGGCTTAATGGACGTACATTACCTGGAGTGAAGTCTTCTCTGCAGTCTTTAACAAAGGCAACAGCATGTTCTGATACCTCAGCTGCTTCTCTTTGCACTAGCTGACGCAAACAAGCTAGTACTGCTCGTCTCAACAACAAGTAGCAGCTACAGAGATTCACCTGAAATATGCAAACAAAGAGAGTAAGATGGCTCACAACCTCTGTAGTAGCTATCCAATACGGCTGTAGTCCAGCGCTTTCTGATTGATTACTGTTATGAAATAGACTGTGAAGTCCATCACCAAATAACTGTCCTATTTTGCGTACCTTTGTAGATCTAAAATTAAAAGTTTACAATATTGTAAATTCTTTGGTAACCACAGTAATTTTAAAGTTCTCTCAGTGAAATTATCCAACAGAGCCAGTCATATCCGTCTTTCACTGAAGTCAGTGAAAAAACTTCCACTGACTTCAATGGAAGTTGAATCATGATCTAACTGAATGCCTATTTTACTCTTATCCAGAGTACAAAATTACAGTGTGGTATGAAAACTCAGTCCAAATGAACTCCACTCATATCACCATCATAGAGAGCTAGGAGTGATGAAAGAAAATTATGATACAACTAGGGACGGGAAACCACGCTCAAATAATTCCAAGGTCTGTGCATGAAAGTGAGATTATAAGAGAGAGGGCAAAAGAGAATAATAAATGGATGCTGAACAACGTTTCTTTTGAAAATATAATCCAACTAAATTAGGTTGTCGTTGTTTGTTTTAGGGAAGGTCAGGGTTAGGTATGGGCATGTCGTGTGGAGAAAAGTCAGCTCTCCTGAACCATTCTCCAGCAGGGCTGTTTAGAGCATCATTACTTCAACATCACAAGATCAGTTTCTGCTTTTTGTATTGAAAACCAATGCCAACCTAAACATTGTTCCTGGAGCAAGGAAACAACTTTAAAAAATCAAGTCTTGCACCTGAGGTTCTCCCCCCCAAATTTTAAGACTATCCTGAAAGTAATCCACAGATACACTACGCTTGTCAAGTGGCTGGGCAGGGTAACTAGACCAATGTTTATAGAATTTACTGTATAATCCACGTTTAGATTATAACGAGTAAACAACCAAAATGAGCATGTGTCTAAGTATATGGAAGGTAAAGAGGTTATCCTTTACAATTAAGTAACCTTCTACCCTTATGTGTCACCTAAAGGCAGTGGTTTTCAACCTTTTTTTCATTTGCGGACCCCTAAAAAATTTTGAATGGAGGTGCAGACCCCTTGGAAATCTTAGACATAGTCTGTGGAATTCCAAGGGTCTGCAGACCACAGGTTGAAAACCACTGTTCTGTTGTAACGACAACTTTTTGTGGACCGCTTAGACATAGTCTGCGGACCCACAGGGGTCCACGGGTTACAGATTGAAAACCACTGCTCTAAGGTAACTAAAAAAGGACAGAGCTGAGAGTCTGCTGCAGAGAGCCTTTGCTGAGGGGTCATGCTCCTCATTTGTCATTGATAAGCCAACAGTCACTCAAAATGAGATTAAAAATAAAAAAATTAAGGACACAAAGTGATATGGAATCTCAGTTTCATTATATTTAAAACTAATTTGTCTCTCCTGCTTTCGTATGCTTATGCATACGAATCTGCAAAACTCATTATGAATTATACATTTAATAGATACAAAGATTTGCTCTTCATAACAATTCTTTTGTAAAAGAAATGAGTCAATTAGTATCTCTGCAAGATACTTTAACTGAAATTTTAAAGGGTACAATTGAATCTTTAATGCAACACTTATTCAAGCAGGCCACATCTCCTGGAAATCTGGCATGCTTAAAATTGCAGCTCACCAGATAATTTTTATAGGTAAGGACAGAGCACTCAAGTCAGGCTATTGGGAAATTCAAGAGACACATTCTTCATCTCTCTCATTCTCCCACATTTTAAGTAGGGAAAAAGGGAACACACACAATGCAAGCAACACAGAAAAATTAACTTAAACCATTTCTGCATTGGACATGTTAAAGTCAAACAGATGCAAAATTAAGTGCACAAAATGAAACACATGTGCCAGCTGCCAAAGGTTAGAAGGGATTTGGTTAGGGTGATACCAGATGAACATCATTTGACATGCTAAAGATATTTGACTTTACATTAATGGTTAAACAGAGAGAGAGACAGGAGGAAATAAAAAACGCCACTGCAAACTGTTGAAATTTTAGGATTAACAAGGCACAGGGACCTACCAACACAGAATTATCCAACAAGATCTCCTGCACAAAAACAAATGACAAACCAGTCATGACAAAATCAAAATACAGATACCAAAATGATACTCACTACAGCAAGGAAACCATAAAATGTAAATTCAGAATATTAAATTCAGAGTCTTATCTCAAACATTCCACAAAAACCTCGTTTGCTTAGTTCAGATACCTCATCATATAATGTTGAACATCTTTAAAATGTACACCAACAGCCCATAAAACTCGTTGGTTAAAATAAATGTAAAAACAGCTCTTGAAAGTGGTCATTGAAACTATTATATATATTTGTATTTGAACAGGTTTTCTTTTGGGTCCTATAGCTGAAAACCTGAGCATCCACCCCGTGCAACCATCCTATGTATATGAGATATATAAAAAAGAATGTAGTGTGTATCCGTAAAGTTAGCTGTAAAATGAATATTAGTCATCACTAGATACAAAAGGTTATTTCCACAACCAAGTATTTAATTGACAGAACTTGACAGAGAATGTTAAGTACCATGCAGTTAGATGCAAAGCCCTGGGTAAGAAAATCCTCTTTCTAAAGGAAGAAAATTCTAAGATGCTGGTTTTTTTGTTTTGTATTGGGGTAGGAGTGGGGACTAGGGGAGAAGGGGGAAATGAAGATGAAGGTGGGATGCTGATGCTGATGATGTTTTTATATAACTTTTTGTATAAGAAGTCGTTCTCTTTTAATTATTAACTATTTTAAGAACATTCTAAAATAAAGTTTGAACTCATAAATTTTCAATATATTGGCAACAGCCTTGGAAAAATAGGAAAAAAACCCTTCAAATAACTATTGGTAATTACAATTGGTAATTAACATAACCACTCTCAGCAATAGTGTTTTCAGCTCTCTCCTCACTAGTGTGTCTCAATGGACATCAGTAATACAGTGTTTCTCTGACAAGAGCCTCTTTACCTTCCTCCCTGTCTGTTACAAATAACTCCTCAGCACAGAATGGTGGTATTAAAACTAAAATATAATACCACCTAGCTCTTACTTAGCATTTTTCATCTTTAGAGCTTAAAGTGCTTTACAGAAGGTCAGTATCGTCCTTCTTTTACAGATGGGGAAACTAAGGCACAGGGAGAGATACTTGCCCAAACTCACCCAGCAAGCCAGTGGCAGAACTAGGAATTGTACTTATGTCTCCCATGTCCCAAAACAGTGTCTATGCCTCCTATTAAGACAACAAGGCTAATTTTTCAGGCAGACCGCATGCCCTACAAAGTTCTACTGAGTTCACTGAGGCTTCAGCACAGATGCAGGGTCCACCTGCATGGTGATCTCTGCAGGAATGTGGTCTAAATAAGAAAAGTATAAATCAAACCGCACTTATTCATAGTTATGACTGAGAGACCTATTGCCAATTACTAAACTGTATGTATTAGTGTGGAGGGCTTTGATTCTGCAATGAGCTCCTCACAGACAGAAATCTACAACTGCATGGAGTCCCAGATTTCACTGGGACTCTGTGTGGGCACAAGAATCTACCCATGTAAACCTCCTTGTAGGGTTGGGGCCTAAATGAACATGAACACACACACACACACACACACACACACAAATATACTTTGCTTTTTAATTGACAAGTGTAGGTAAGTTTTAATTTATGAAGTATTCCATAATTTACTGTAACAATTTCACAAGTATACTGAAGTATTTTTCTGTAAAAACAATTAAGTCTTTGTAATACAAAACCTCACTACAAACACACTATTATTAAATCTTTGCTGAGAAATCTTTACTGAGAGACCAATTTTTTGTGCAGTTTAGAGAGGTACTACTGTAAACAGCGGTGGACAAGACATTTATTCCATAAATTTGCAAATAGATGGAAATGCTAATGAGTTGACTGATCAAAGGATAGCAACTCCCCAGTCTGGAGTGCTTCCATAAAAGATGAGTGGAAATGCTTTTTAACTAGTGAAGGGAAGATCAAGGATAAAATACAGTGGAAGGGGGAGAAGAAAGAAGAATCCCTAAAGGGTACAATTCTCCCAAAATAAACAAGCTCATGCTCAAACCCAATAGTAATGTGGGGCTCTCTCTGAATCTTGCAGATACATTTCTACGAAAACCTTAAACATATATGGAAGAAATGTGAACTCCATAAGAAATCAGAACGTATGTCTACTAATGATATGCAACAGCTGCTCAGACAAAAGAACACTTAAAAACTCTAAGACAGACAAGGTAGAGATGCAAGAAAAATCCAGAAAATTTACTCTTTTTTTGACTTCTGAGAAAAACTTTTACAGGGAAACCAGCTAATTCATGTATACATAATGAGGGTAGATTAAATCTTTTTAAAACCTTCTCTTGCTACAGTATGTTCTTATGGAAGCAGGCATTTTATTGTGTGGGAAACAGCTTGAGATAGAAGAAGAATAGGCAAAGTAGAATAAATTAATTAGGAAGGTTGTGGAATCTCCATCATTGGGGATTTTTAAGAGCAGGTTAGACAAACACCCGTCAGGGATGGTCTATAATACTTAGTCCTGCTATGAGTGCAAGGAACTGGACTAGATGATCTCTTGAGGTCCCTTCCAGTCCTATGATTCTAGTACAGGATTAAAGAAAAAAATAGAACTAGGACACCCAATACTTGTGCAAGTAGAGTTTGCATTTGGTGCTGTGGACATGACCTTAGTGGAAAACGCGCATTGTTTTGCTTACGAAGAACTGACCAGCCATGTTAGCATTAGGTTGCTTTCTTGGATTTAACTAATTCTGGGGACATGGCAGCTACCATGGCAATTAAAAGGTAATATATAATATTTTACAAATGAGATGACAGACCTGAAAAGTGACATGTTCCCTATCACTCATGCCTGGAAACTGAAGTCAGAGGGGGCAGCTGTCTTGAGTACCAGAACCACAACAACTGCTCACTAGCAGTACAGAACTGACAGGGAAAGTAAACTAATCTAGATTTCTTTAAATTATAATTATATTACTTATACTGAATATTGAGAAGTAATCAGTTACTTCAACAAACCTTAACCTCGCATAAACGAGAAGAAATACTGGCCAGAATTAAGAGGTGGGCAAAACCCAAAACTCATACATTTTGACAACAAAAGTTTGGCTTGTGCAAGAATGGCAGCACGTATTCTCAGTAATGGGTATGCTCTTGGGAGAGATACAGAAGGAAGGAAAATGGATAAATAGAAAGGGGAGAAGAGAGAATGACCTATGAAAGACACAAAACCTCACCCTATTAAAAATGACTGATTACTAAAACACAGTATTAAATTTATTTTAACAACTGATAACTGGCTGGTTTAAAGAAAATTTATTTAAATGTTTTATGTTTCAAGGCAAAGGTTGAAAAATTTAAAAACGGGGAAAAATACATTTTCATAGCTGTACTTACACATAGGCAGCTAACAAGGCTCGACAAGTTGACATGTCGTGGAGCAAACATATGAAGCTGCTGTAAGCAAGAGATGGCTTGAGCCTGAACAAGGCAGTCAGGGTTATCCTGCATCACCGCACAGCCCAGGAGGCAAGAAGTTCTTAAGGCTGAAACTGCAGTATTACTGCCTATAGTTAGAAAAATAGTGTTTTAATACTTCCGACATATTAATTTTCCTTTATTTTTTAAAAAATAGGTACAAATATGAGTAATTATACAAAGCATTCACTCTTAATAAAATGATTCACAAAGGAGTTTCTGCAAGCGATTGAGTCAAATAGAATAATAATCACCATACTTAGCAGTTCTACTGCACCTTTAAACAGACAGTCACAGACAACTTAGTCCTGCCTCAGTGCAGGGGACTGGGCTAGAAGGAAAGGTTCCTTCCTACCTTTCTATGATTCTAACTTTACAAACAAGCAAGAAGGCCTCAAAATACCACTGAGAGGTAGGCAGGCATTATAACCAGTTAACAGAGGGGGACAATAAGGCATAGGGAGGTCAAACAGTGAGTCACTGGTAAACTTAGAAGACCAGACAATTCTTTTCTCTGGCCTCTAGATCCCACTCCCCACTTTTTGGACTACTGGCACACTTATTCAGTAGAACTTTCCATACCAATACAAAAGGTGTGTTTTCTTTTTTAAGATAATATTTCGGGGATGGGGGGGGAGAAGGATTAAGTGATTAATAAAGCCTGGGATTGGCAGGCAGGTAAATGTATCAAGGTAGTACATGCACATCATATGAAGGGCTGGGTGAATTTATCATCAATGACAGAGTACACAAATAATAAATAAAAGGAATACACTTGCAGGTGAGTCAATGGGATGGAAGTG
Organism: Malaclemys terrapin pileata; assembly: GCF_027887155.1. Taxonomy (NCBI): domain Eukaryota; kingdom Metazoa; phylum Chordata; order Testudines; family Emydidae; genus Malaclemys; species Malaclemys terrapin. The sequence continues at coordinate 104,387,075 of NC_071508.1, forward strand.
GACTTTGGCACTGAAACAGCTACAGATGCAGGAAACTAAGGCTCTGATCCTATAAGCTGTCATACACAAACCTGCATCCACACAAAGCCCCATGAAAATCAATGAGGTCTGTACACATGAAGCAGTTTGCAGGACCCGGGCCTCAACAGAAGAAATTGATGGTGCCTGATCTGACATTCCCTATTAACCCCCCAGGGGAAGGCCAGATATAATGTATTCCCTGAAGTCTTTTAGTTGCTTTTCCTGTCAAGTCACTGTACCTGCCTTGTTTCCCCAGGCTCCATAGACCTCTGGTGTCGTTGCCCTTTCAAATAATGCTGGAGGTTTGTGTACATGCTATTAGTGTGGCTTTCATATTGCACGTTATCTGATGGGCATCAAAAAGCACTGGATTAACCCCCTTCTGTAGACAAGTCCTAGAATACCTGTATTGAGCTCTGAACTCAATGGGTACTGTGAGTGCAGAGCTCCATGGAAAAAATCAGACCATTTTTATTTAAGTGCCTAAATCTGGATTTTGTTCTCAATTTTTCAGATAAAATTCTCTGTGTCTTGACACTAAGCATAAGAACTTTCAACCCAATGAGAAGCTTTTAGGACTATGTTCTGGCAAGGGTATTTAAAAAAAAAAAAAAAAAAAAAAAAAAGCTCACTGGAAGAGTAATTACTACCATGTCTTGGGCCTGGTCTACACTAGGCGTTTATGTCGAAGTTAGCGCCGTTACATCGAATTAACCCTGCACCCGTCCACACCGCAAAGGTATTTAGTTCGACATAGAGGTCTCTTTAATTCGACTTCTGTACTCCTCCCCGACGAGGGGAGTAGCGCTAAATTCGACATGGCCATGTCGAATTACGCTAGGTGTGGATGGAAATCGACGCTAATAGCTCCGGGAGCTATCCCACAGTGCACCACTCTGTTGACGCTCTGGACAGCAGTACGAGCTCGGATGCTCTGAACTGCCACACAGGAAAAGCCCCGGGAAAATTTGAATTTGAATTCCTTTTCCTGTCTGGCCAGTTTGAATCTCATTTCCTGTCTGGACATCGTGGCGAGCTCAGCAGCACTGGCAACGATGCAGAGCTCTCCAGCAGTGATGGCCGTGCAATCTCAGAATAGAAAGAGGGCCCCAGCATGGACTGATCGGGAAGTCTTGGATCTCATCGCTGTGTGGGGCGATGAGTCCGTGCTTTCCGAGCTGCGATCCAAAAGACGGAATGCAAAGATCTACGAGAAGATCTCTAAAGACATGGCAGAGAGAGGATACAGCCGGGATGTAACGCAGTGCCGCGTGAAAATCAAGGAGCTGAGACAAGGCTACCAGAAGACCAAAGAGGCAAACGGACGCTCCGGATCCCATCCCCAGACATCCCGTTTCTACGAGGCACTGCATTCCATCCTCGGTGCGGCCGCCACCACTACCCCACCAGTGACCGTGGACTCTGAGGATGGGATAGTGTCCACGGCTGGATCCTCGGACATGTTAGCGGACGGGGAAGATGAGGAAGGAGATGAGGAGGACGAGGCAGTCGACAGCGCTCACAACGCTGATTTCCCCGACAGCCAGGATCTCTTCATCACCCTTACAGAGATCCCCTACCAACCCTCCCCAGCCGTTACCCCGGACACAGAATCTGGGGAAGGATCAGCCAGTAAGTGTTGTAAAAATCTAAACATTTATTTGTAACAGAACAGGAATATTAACAATTTAAAAAATGGGTTTCTCATGATTAGTTTGATTAGCTTAACGGTTCAGTCATGGGCAGTGCAACTATTGAAAAAAAATCTAGCAATGTCCGGTTTTGCATGATTGTCCTGCCCAAGCCGCTCTACTGGTTAGTCACTGCTACAGCAGCTACAGTAAAATGCGGTCTATATGTCCGGGGATGGAGCAGAAATCCTCCTGTGACATCTCGAGGAAGCTCTCCTGGAGGTAATTGGAAATCCGCTGCATTAGGTTCTTGGGGAGAGCGGCCTTATTGGGTCCTCCGTAGTAGGACACGTTGCCACGCCACGAGACTATCAAGTACTCTGGAATCATTGCTCTGCACAGCATGGCGGCATACGGCCCTGGTCTTTGCAGGCTTTCCCGGAGCATTCTCTCTTTCTCGCTGTCAGAGATCCTCATGAGGGTGATGTCGCTCATGATGACCTGCTTTGAATGAGGTAGGGGAATGTTAGTGTTGGGACTGCTTTGCCGTTCCTTTACAGAACTGTAACCGCTGGTTTGCAGCCACGCGGTGGAGGCGGGAGAGGGGCAGCCGAAAGGGATCGTTCCCGGGGACAGCCGCGAGGGTGTGGGACAGGAGCAGACTTCCTGCTTGCCGAATTGCTGGCAGCAGGGACTGACATTGATTTCAATGTGAAATGAGGCCATTGCTAATATTAAAGTTTTAAGCTGCCACAAGTCTACGGCTTACCATGTCTGCCTGCAACAGAAATTCCGTTGTCCTGACACGGTTCTCAAATGTGCTGTGCAAGACCCCAGGCACTGAATGCGAAGGCCGAGAATTCGACCTTGTGCTGAGTGCGCATGTGAGAGGTGCTGTGCATGGTCTTGTTAACAGAGAAAGACTATGTTCTTTGTTCACAACTACATTTATCTTTCTGAGGAATTCACTCCCTTTTTCCCATTCCCACAGCCCCATCTGCGACTGTCTCACAACCTAGCCTGTCATCACACTCCCAGAGGCTAGCGCGGATTAGGCATAAGAAGAAGAGGACACGGGAGGACATGTTCTCGGAGCTTATAGCCTGCTCCAGAGCCCAGGCAGCACAGCAGACCCAGTGGCGGGAGAACTTGACCCGAATGCACCAAGCCAACATGGATCGGGAGGAGAGGTGGCGTCAGGAAGACCAGCAGGCGACTCAAACCCTGCTTGGACTAATGAGGGAGCAAACGGACACGCTCCGGCGCCTTGTGGATGTTCTGCAGGAACGGAGGCAGGAGGACAGAGCCCCGCTGCAGTCCATCTCTAACCGCCCTCCCCCGCCACCAAGTCCCATACTCCCCTCACCCAAAGTGCACAGAAGGAGAGGCGGCAGAGTCCCTGCTAACTCTCACTCCACCCCTGCAGAGAGCTCGAGCAGCAGAAGGCTCTCATTCCCCAAAATTTGACAAGTTCTTTCCTTCCCGCCTGACACAAGCCCCCGTCCAAGTTTCACTTTCCCAGTTCCATGTTTGGTTGATAATAAAAAATACGTTTCTGTTAACTACTGTTTCCATCATGTTCTTTTGCAGGAGGGGGGGATAGGGGGTTGGTAATTCGACAGGACAGTCACCTTTGGCAGGGTATATAGTCGGGGGCAGGCACAGCAGCAGGGCACATACATAGTGCAGTGATGCAGTGACTAGTTACCCTGGTTAGTCTGGGAGGTTGTTTTCATGTTATGTGGTGGGGGGTGGGTTGCTCTGTGACTTTGTGGCAGGGGAGGGCAGTTACAGATCTTAAGCGGCGGTCCTTAGGCAGGATCACAGAGCCACACAGCAGGGGATCTGTAACCGTCCTCCCCCTGCCACAAAGTCACATAGACCCCCCCATACACACAGTCCCTATCAGGAGGGGTGACAGGCTCCGTTGAAACAACCATCCCACCGCAGCGGAGCCTGTCAATCCTTGAGTTTAGAAGCTGCATTCGCGCCACTACAGTACACCCGCTCCGCACCACAGTCTGCGTCCCAGTTTTAAAAAATTCCCGCGAATACAGTATTAAAGAAAACGGTGTGCTTTAACAAAGTAGAACTATTTTTATTTTGAAATGTGTGTTGGAAGTGGGGTGAAGGGGGTATGTAACTGGATAGGATAGTCAACATTAACTGGGCAAAGAAATGGGGGCAGGTTTAGCTTCTCAATACACAAACTTTAAAGTCACAGGTTACCCTGCTCACTCAGGAACTTTGCTTTCAAAGCCTCCCGGATGCACAGCGCTTCCCGCTGGTCTCTTCTAATCGCCCGGCTGTCTGGCTGTGAGTAATCAGCAGCCAGGCTATTTTCCTCAACCTCCCACCCCGCCATAAAGGTCTCCCCCTTGCTCTCACAGAGATTGTGGAGCACACAGCAAGCTGCAATAACAATGGGGATATTGGTTTCGCTGAGATCACAGCGAGTCAGTAAGCTTCTCCATCTCCCCTTGAGACGGCCAAAAGCACACTCCACCACCATTCTGCACTTGCTCAGCCGGTAGTTGAAGAGTTCTTTTTCAGTGTCCAGGGCGCCAGTATAGGGCTTCATGAGCCAGGGCATTAGCGGGTAGGCTGGGTCCCCGAGGATGACTATAGGCATCTCCACATCCCCAAGAGTTATTTTGTGGTCCGGGAAGTAAATACCTTGCTGCAGCCGTCTAAACAGACCAGAGTTCCTGAAAACACGAGCATCATGAACCTTGCCCGGCCATCCCACGTAGATGTTGGTAAAACGTCCCCTGTGGTCCACCAGTGCTTGCAGCACCATGGAAAAGTAGCCCTTTCTGTTAATGTACTGGCTGGCCTGGTGTTCCGGTGCCAGGATAGGGATGTGAGTTCCATCTATGGCCCCACCGCAGTTTGGGAATCCCATCGCTGCGAAGCCATCTATGATCGCCTCCACGTTTCCCAGGGTCACTACCTTTGGCAGCAGTACATCAACGATTGCCTTGGCTACTTGCATCACAACAACCCCCACGGTAGATTTGCCCACCCCAAACTGGTTCGCGACTGACCGGTAGCTGTCTGGCGTTGCAAGCTTCCACAGGGCTATGGCCACTCGCTTCTGGACAGTCAGGGCTGCTCGCATCCGGGTGTCATTGCGCTTCAGGGCAGGGGACAGCAACTCACAAAGTTCCAGGAAAGTTCCCTTCCGCATGCGAAAGTTTCGCAGCCACTGGGATTCATCCCAGACCTGCAGCACTATGCGGTCCCACCACTCAGTGCTTGTTTCCCGTGCCCAGAATCTCCTTTCCACGGCATCAACATGACCCATTGCCACCGTGATGTTCTCGGCGCTGGGTCCCCTGCTTTCTGAGAGGTCTGTGCTACTCTCAGACTTCAGGCCATCACCGCGTTGACGTAGCCTCCTCGCCTGACTTTTCTGCATCTGCCTCAGGGAAAGGTGTATGATAAGTTGCGAGGCGTTGAGAGCGGCCACAACTGCAGTGATGGTTGCAGCAGGCTCCATGCTCGCAGTGCTGTGGCGTCCGCGCTGTCACTGACTAGAAAAGTGCGCGAACTGATTTCCCGCCGGCGCTTTCAGGGAGGGAGGGCGGGAGTGATGGACGGATGACGACAGTTACCCAAAAGCACCCTGGACACCTTTTTTTTACCCAGAAGGCATTTGCGGCTCCACCCAGAATTCCAATGGGCAGCGGGGACTCCGGGAACTGTGGGATAGCTGACCACAGTGCACCACTTCCAATGTCGACGCTTTCCCCGTTAGTGTGGACTCACAAAGTCGAATTACTGTCCTTAGTGTGGACACACACGTTCGACTTTGCAATATCGATTCCAAAAATTCGATTTAAGTAAAATCGAACTACTCTCGTAGTGTAGACAAGGCCTTGGCCCCATAAAGGCATAGCCTATGAAAAACTACTTCACAGTTCATTTACAAGAAAAACTGTCTGAATGATTCCTGAAAGTTCCTAGAACACATTCACTGTTTGTCTGTAATGTTTCAACTTATGTTTAAGTGTTCTAATTACCAAATCAAACAAACATGACAATATTGTTTATGCATACCTTGCAACTCTGGCCCCAACGTAGTGATAAGTGCATTTAAACAGCGACCAAGGCTCTGGTGAACTTCAGCATAAGCAGGAGGCACAGTCAACAACAACATGACAACAAGAGATAGAGTAGGTTCCACATGCACATGATACAGAGGGCCAGCTGAATCTATTATCAGTGACAGAGAGTGCAGTGCCCAAGTCTGTAAAATAAAAGATGTAGGCACGTCACACCTATATGTAATAAAATAAACCTAAGAGCTGTTTTGTGAAGTCTGTGATTAAAATAAAAATTAATACATGGGTACAACTAGTGCTCTGAAGTGGGAAGGGAGTGGATGGATGAAGATGCTACAAACAATTTGTTCTTTGTAACAAAATATCTGGAAACTGTGGCTCTTCTTTGATAAATATTGTAAGGAAAATTCTACATTTTGGAGTGGCACAACTGGTTAACACTGTCATGATTAGTACCCAAAAACCTCAATGACAACTGATTTCTTAGATGAAGTGTAATGTTAGTCCCCCACTAAGTGCTCTAACTTGCAGATATAAATTTTTTTTCTTCATTGTTTCATGAGCGAGGATGATGGAATTACAGCAAGTATGAAGGCAGAACTGCTGAAGAGTATTTTAATTACATAAGGGCTTGTGTACACTTACCGGGGAACTGACGCATGGTGATCGATGCATCAGCGGTCGATTTAGCGGGTCTAGTGAAGACCCGCTAAATCAACCGCAGATCGATCTTCCGTTGACTCCTGTACTCCACCAGATCGAGAAGTGTAAGGGAAGTGGACGGGAGAGCATCTCCCACTGACATGGCATACTGCGGGGTCCACACTAAGTAGACCTAAGCTATGTCGATTTCAGCTACGCAATTCACGTAACTCCAATTGCGTAGCTTAGATCGACTTTTCCCTTTAGTGTAGACAAGGCCTTAATCTCAGTCACTTTGCCCTACATTGAAACCCATTACATGTTAATTTTGTAGTGATCCTCTATGTATGGAAGATAGTAGATAGAGGTGATAAATTTAAGCCTACTATTCAGTCTATTTAAAAGGGCATGTAGGGGGTTTTATCACCCCTTACTTAAACTTTAAGGAGTTTTGATGTATACCCCTTTTTATTTCAACGTGTGATTAAAATATCCTTCCCAGATATGGGAAGTGTTATCTCAGGAAGAACCATGTGACTTCATCTTCACAATGATTTGACTCATGCAAACAAGCTTTCTACTGACCAAGCTGGTCTTTGTAGCTAGTGCAGCACATTAGCTACAAGCTATTTACTACATCATCTTTATAAAAGAAAAGTGCTAGGAAACAGACAGATTTGCAGACACAAAAAATGATATACAGATGAAAAGAAAAAGCAGGCACTATCTAATTAAGTAAGATTCAGGTGAATGTACATCAAATTCAAAACAATAGTATGAATTCAGGAATTCTGCTGAAGGAATTGTTGTCTAATCTCCTCTTACATGTAGGAAGAACTTTTACTCCCAAAAAACAATTGGTTCTGTTTTAATATCTATAGAGAGGGCAAATATTTTGAATTATGTGACAAAAGTACCTGTACATCAGGAGAAGTACTGTCCTGAGATAAGGTATAAAGGATTCCAACACATGCATTCAGGTGCTGAGTAGAGCCTATTCCTCCTAAATATCTATACAGTGATCCCAGAGCCAAAGAATGTCCTGTTCTTGACACCACATCCCTAGCAGATTTCAGCCTGTTAATTTCAAGGAGAAAAAAAGTTGTTAGAATATGTGACTACAATAGCTGATACTGCCAGGTAATCTTTATACATAGTAGATTTCAGTGCTTTGGTTGCAGAATGCAATCAGCAAAAGATTTTGTTAATCATTATGTTGCCTGAATATGTAAAGACACTTTAGTACTACTTATCTCCTACACAAGAGTCGCACCAAAATAACAAAGGGGCATTTCTCAATTTAAACAGAGGGTTGTGAAAAACTGGTACTAGCTAGGATATGCTGACAATCTTAATTCTGCCTGTTGAGCCTAGAAACAGTAACATACAAGACAGTTTTCTGTGGGAGAAAAACTCACTAAAGAAAAAAAAAAACTACAAAAGATTTATTAAATTTAGGACAAAACACACTATCTGATTTACTTCATAATCATGTTATTTCTTCAAACATGACAAAAGCAGAAACATTGTCCAAACTAAGAAGATTGCAAATTTCTAAGCTTAAAAAAAAAAAAAAAAAAGAGTACAATAGCAAGACCTCATTCTACTCCCTAGACAGGATTACCACTCTTTTGTACGTGCAGTTAGGCAGTGACACCCTTTTACCAACTTAATGCTTTTCAACATTTAGCCTATTACAAAGTTTCAACCAAACCAATCCAATCCAATCTTCTTGACACACACTCAGCTGATATTGAACTGGCTGGGCAGGATTTTGATGCAACTGTGATGCAATCTCTTCTGTAAATACAGGACAGATCAAATTAATCTGGATCTTAAATTTTACATTCTAAAAGAGAAGGAACAAATTCAGGATTATGTTTCAGTCTCTTTTTCCTGCTCTGAATTCAGCTTGAAAACTAATGATACTCAGACCTCAGTTTTTCAGGAGCCATATTAGTGATCAACATTACTCAAAAGAGCCACAGTAGTGCGATCTATGAACATAAGAATGGCCATACTGGGTCAAACCAAAGGTCCATCAAGCCCAGTATCCTGTCCTCGGACAGTGGCCAATGGCTGGTGCCCCAAAGGAATGAGCAGACAGGTTATCATGAAGTGATCCATGCCCTGTCACCCAATCCCAGCATCTGGTAAACAGAGGCTAGGGACACCATTCCTACCCATCCTGACAAATAGCCATTGATGGACCTATCTTCCATGAATCTATCTAGCTCCCTTTTGAACCCTGTTATAGTATTGGCCTTCACAACACCCTCTGGCAAGGAGTTCCATAGGTTGACAGTGTGTTGCGTGAAAAAATACCTTCTTGTGTTTGTTTTAAACCTGCTATCTATTCATTTCATTTGGTGGCCACTTGCTCTTGTATTATGAGAAGCAGTAAATAACACTTCCTTATTTACTTTCTCCACACCAGTCATGATTTTATAGACCTCTATCATATCCTCTCTTAGTCGCCTCTTTTCCAAGCTGAAATGTCCCAGTCTTATTAATCTCTCCTCATATGGAAGCCGTTCTATACCCTACTATAAAGCATCCTGATTGGTTAATTAAATTACAGTGTTTTAATATCATTGCCTGTTGGGTTCACTCCCTCTGGGGCACCTGGCATTGGCCACTGTCGGTAGACAGGATGCTGGGCTAGATGGACCTTTAGTCTGACCCAGTACGGCCATTCTTATGTTTTTAATATCATATGCTGAAAAGAGCCACAGTCTGAGTATCCATGCTGCAAACTCTGTACTTGGAATCAGTGATGTTAGCTAAGTTTCATAGCTTCTCTGAATCACTTTTTTCAATCACTTTTTTTTCCCTTATGTGGTTCCATTTGATTGTTGTTAATTATCTAGCCAGATTTCCAGTTTGAGACTGTGTCAATGGTATCATCAGACTGTAGTCTGCTGAGTCACTAAAAAGTTCCTTCAAGTGTTTTCCAGCCAACCAACTTCCCAAATGTGCTTTAACATTTTGTTAGGCATTACTTTTTAAACCAGAAAATTTTAAATAGTACGCTGAATGCCCGCCCATACATTAGAAGTTTAGGATGACTGCATCTGAAAAGTTATCTTCTACATATTTGTTGTTTGAACAAATGGAAGAGACCTAATTTGTCATATTTTTCTTTATACATTAGATGGCACCTTCAACAGCCGGCTACCACATTCTGTGGTTTTCTTTTTGGACAAAGAACCAATGTGCCTTGTGTGGGCGCTTGAAGCTATTATCAAGTCATTTTTCATATATGACTGACAAACCTCTATTTTTATTTCTTCAAATGCAGTATCTAGCAATGCATGCAGAAGTTCAGAATCTTTCAGGAAATTATATGCAGGGTGAAATGCTTCCATTGTTCCTTTAAATTCTCATTTTGCGCTACACTGTAAGTGATACCAGTAGCACAAAACAGTATTAAAACAAGTGCAATTTTTTGGCATGATCACACCTTGATTTTTGCCATTTTTAGATGTACACAGATTGCTCCTGAATTACACTGTTGAAGAGCTGCTGGAAGGCCTGGAATAGGGACTAAAATAGTCATCACTGCTGCATTTTAACAATAAAAGTCGCATAAAATTGTCTCACTTGCCAAACTCAACGTTCTGCTCTTATTACTCTAATAAAATTTAATTTGATGTCCAAATAAACACAGAAACCTGTTTTCAGCATTTTGAAATGAGAAAAAATTCTTTCCATCTTGCTCCTCAACAAATTGGTTTACATGTTAGCGTAGAAGAATTATCTGCTTTCATAACTTCACTCCTTTCAATTGTTGTTTCCTTCTATTTGAGGCATATTGTCTCCAATAAATTCACACATTATTGGTAATCAATAAACTGTAACTACTGGCTGTGACAGAATATAGCCATGTTCACACCCTACACACTGTTGTAATAATTTTGTACAAGGCATGTCTTGTGAGGTATCATTTAAAAACTCGTTATTTGCTCATCTATAATAGCATGGCAAAATGCAAGTAGCAGGATTATATGTGAAGTTATAAACATAAGCGGAAATCATGACTAAAAGTAGGTTTTCCAGATAAGACTAGGGAGAGGCTAAACCAGTTCCTCAGAAACAATGGTCAAATGGACTCCTCAGCCAGCTGTAAACAAGGCTGATGGACCATTGCCTGTAAGCGGCCATTCTTTGGCAGGAAAGGGGACAAGAGTATCTTAACAAAGAAACAGCATGGAGTTTCCTTCCCCACACGCTACTACTTGTCGCCTTGCTCCAAGCTGGAAATGCTTCTCAAAGGGGGGACAGAATTATAAAAAGAAGAGGCAGACACCCCAAGAGACCCCTCTCTTTCTCCCTGCCCATCACATTCACTGCACCAGAAGACACAAAGAAAGCAGATGTTGGACTCTGGGGGAGGGGTTGTGACCTGAGAGTTTGGTTGGTAATCTGCAGAAACATGTGGTGAGAAAACTTTGCTTTAAATCTAACATCGTTTGTTAAGTTACGCATCAATAAATGTTTTATCTTTATTTTTCTTGTAACCACTTTTGACTTGTATGCCTCCTTACTTGTACTCGCTTAAAAATCTCTCTTTGTAGTTCATAAATCTGTTTTATTGTTTTCTCAAATCTGTTGTGTTCTAGCTGAAGTGTCTGGGGAACACCATTTGGGGTACCAAGTTGTGCGCGTATTATTCCCTTAACTGAATAATGGACTCAATATAGTTGTATTGACCAGAAAAGGGCTGGGCAGTACAGGACGTATGTTTCTGAGGGAAAGACTGGGAGAGTAGTGGGGTCACCCTGCGGTAATCTTTAAGGCTGGTAAGAGCCAAGGTGTGGCTGGCTGCCTGCAGCACACACAGACATAGTTGTGAGTGTCTTACATGCTGGAGGCTGTTTGTGAGCATTCCAAGCAGGAGGCTACAGCAGCAAGGGATTGTAAAGGGTACCCCAGGTTACAGGGCAGGGATGACACAGCTACTCATTGGTATGGATTGTACCCTGGTATGTCACACCAGTTTAACATTAGCTACTGTTAAAATGGGATACAATCAATACTGTGAAATTGCAGGGAACCACATTAAATGCACCTTCTAGAAGTTTCCAGAGTTTAACAAACTAAGACTCTTAATCAGTTCCAACCCATTCCCATCTTCAGCATCAATGACAGTTTGTTCCACCCCATTAGCCACATCTTTCTCTCCAACCACCAATGATGTCATCTATTGCCCTTGCCTTCTAGGTTTCTAGTCAGTTTTGGAGCTCTCTTACTATTTCCTAATACAGTGGTCACCAACCTGTCGATCGTGATCAACTTGTCGATTCTGGGGATTCTCCCAGTCGATCACGATCTCTGGCTGCGGGGGTGCAGCGGGGCTGCCCGCTGCTGCTAAAGCAGGCTCCACGCCTGCCGTGGCTCCACATTGTTCCCAGAAGCAGCCCTGTAGGCTGGGGGAAGAGAAACGGACAGGGCTCTCCGAACGCTGCTACTGCCTGCAAGCACTGCCCCCACAGCTCCCATTGGCCAGGAACGGGAAGCTGTGGCCAATGGGAGCTGCGGGGGTAGTGCCTGCAGAGAGGGGCAGCACGTGGTGCCACATCCCCCCCCCCCAGGGGCCACAGGGGTGTGTTGGTGCCTTCCAGGAGCGGCATGGCCACATGTGCACTACCAATTGGCAGGGTGGGAGGTGGCCCTGTTCAGGAAAATTTTGGCAAACCAGTAATGTGCCTAAACCACTATTGTGTATTACTAACAGTAGTCAAGTTAACAGGCCATACTAAACCATTCTTGCTTATTGCTAACAAAAATAGCTAAGTCACCAGGTCATAAATTGGTCATGCAGCAGCCTCAGTGTAACCAGACAGAAGGGGCGGGGATTTCGGGTACCACAGACAGAACAGCTTGACCTGCACCCTTTCTGCTAAAAGTGCTAAAATTGCTAATGCACGTATTGTAAATATCTCTGGTTAATTGGCAATCATAAGATGTCTGACCTTTTAACGCTGCTTGCTTAGCAAGTTTTCTTTAAGAAATATGTCATTGTATTACTAATGTATAAATAAGGGGGAAAAGTTTGAGGTAATTGGACTTCTAAGGAGGGGCTCTTCAGGGATGCTCCCTCTGGACGCATCTTCGGGTCCCCACAGGCAGACGGAAGCCTGGCCAGCTGAAGCCTGTCACGGTGCCACTGAAAAGCCACGCTCAGCTTCGGTAATTATCGAGGGTTGGGGATGTTTCACTAACCTGTTGCGGATGTCTGTAAGTGCTCAAGACTAAGTAAAGTTTAGCTTTAAGTAAAAGCACTCTTGTGTTGTCCTGTTTGTGCCAGCCATCTATCGGTCAGACGGCCGTGTCTCCCTTGATTTATTTCCTAATACCATCTCGCACAGAGTAAAAGTTACCGAAAGCTTTGCGTTAAAACAACCCCAGGTAACAGCCCGGCTTGTGATGGGGAGGAGGTGGTGCCAATGTGCCTGAGTGGGGCCGGGGCAAGCAGTGGGTCTGCCTTAGTCCCGTTGCACTGCCAACTGGGAGCGCCCAAGGTAAGTGCCCCCCAGTGGGAGCCTGCACCCCAGCCCTGAGCCCCCTCCCGGAGCCAGCACCCCATGCCCCCTCCTGCACCCCAAATCTGCTCCTGCACCCCAAATCCCTGCCCCAGCCCTGAGCCCCCTCCCAGAGCCAGCACCCCATACCCCCCCTGCACTCCAAGCCCCTGCTCCAGCCTGGAGTCCCCTTCTGCACACATACTCCCTCCCAGAGCCCACACCCTACACCCCCTCCTGCACCACAACACTGCTCCAGCCCAGAGCCCTGCACCCAAATTCCCTCCCAGAGCTTGCACCCTTCACTCCCTCATGCACCCCAACGCCCTGCCCCAGGCTCAGCCTTGAGCCTCCTCCAACACTGCAAGGCCCCTCGGCCCCAGCCCAGAGCCCACACCTCTCCCAAACCCTAACCCCCTGCCCCAGCAATGAATATGAGTGAGGGTGGGGGAGAGTGAGCGATTAGGGGAGGAGGGAGGAAATGGAGTGAGCGGGCAGGGTCTTGGGGAAGGGGCAGGGTAGCTCCTGGGTTGCCTTTAAATTCAAAATGTGATCTTGGGCGTAGAAAGGTTAGAGACCACTGTCCTAATAGGTATAACAAGAACCTAGATAGTCTCATAATCAGTATGGTCTTATTTATTTGTGGTAGCATTCGTTATGTGCTAGGCACTCTCTAGACACATTAGGACAGTCCCTACACTTAGAGGATTCAAAATCAAGCATTTCCTTTTAACTTTACAATACTTAAAATTTCCAATTACAGATTGAAATCAGAGCCTAAATGTTTCCATTATCACAGCAAAAAAACAAAACAAAAAAAAAAAAAAAAAACACCAACACTTAAAAATGTTGATATGTCGAAGTAAATACTTTCAAGTAACATAGAAATTTAAAATGAAAAAGTCCGAGAAAAAAAAACCCTGGGTTTTTAAAAATATATATTCTTCTCTGCCATACCCAACCATGCCATACAACAAAACACATTATATAAATGAATGTATTTCAAGCCTCGTTGAAGTGCAGCTATCATGAAACAAGTTAAAAACAATTTGCCAGAAAGTTTCAGCTTCAACCCTGAATTTCCTTATTTTTGTCAGAAATATCTCACAAATATTAAAACCATTTCTGTATATAAATCAGGCTGACTTTTTGTATTTTTTTTAAAGACTTGCTAAATCTAATTTATACCATTTAATAAAAATATAATGTTGACAGAAAATGGTGTGTCTATTTTGTCCTTACAAATGTAACTTTTTACAAGTTTACCCTAGCGCAGATAACCTGTATAAAGTCCTCTGCAGCACCTAAGTGGAGCTGGTGGAGCTGTTGATAGAATGAACACCCATGTAGGCCTCCACACATCTTCCATGTTGTTTCCTTGCCACTACTGCATAAGCCAACACAGAAAGCTTTTTCCTTCATAGATCAGAGTACCAGTATAGCAGAAGCTGCACTGAGCTGAATGCTGTGGCCCTGGGTTTAAGGATGGATTTCACCTATCTAGTCTCCCTCAAATCCCAGTACTTGACCTACATAACAACCAAGTGCTCATGGTTTATGTGAGTGAAGTGATTTTTACCCATGTGAATGTGGCATACACACACACAGTTACCATGCTATTACAGTGATATGTTATAATGCTATACAGTAGAACCTCAGAGTTACAAAAACCAGAGTTACAAACTGACCAGTCAACCACACACCTCATTTGGAAGTGAAAATAGGCAAATAAGCAGCAGCAGAGACAAAAAAAAAAAAAAAAAAAAAAGGAGGCAAATATACAGTATAATACTATATTAAACGCAAACTACTAAAAAAAAATTTAAAAAAAAGATTTAATGAAGTCAGGAAACTGTTTTTGTGCTTATTTCATTTAAATTAAGATGGTTAAAAGCTGCATTTTTCCTCTGCATAGTGAAGTTTAAAGCTGTATTAAGTCAATGTTCAGTTGTAAACTTTTGAAAGAACAACAATAATGTTTTGTTTAGAGTTACAAACTCTATTCCCAAAGTGTTCGTAACTCTTGAGGTTCTACTGTGTTAAAAATGGTGAGGCAGCCAATTTTCAAGTATTTAGATTGCACGTACTCAACTTCCATGGATGCCTGCATAATTTCTTTCTTTAACAGGTCTTTTTATAGTAACAGAAGCACAAACTGTGCGCATAAATTTGGCCATACTTTTGCCATACATTTAAAGGTATCCAAGATTCAGCCACAGATTATTTTATAGGAATTAATTTCCTTTAAAATATTACGAATATTGAAGCCATGTTGAGTTTGCAAGTATTTGTATAAACTTGACTAAATGACAGCTTAATATGAACATTTTTTAAAATGACTTACTTGTCAAAACTAACTTGGGCCAATCCAGCAGTGAAGGCACTGTCAGCAACCACTTGTGCCAGTCTGGCCAAAGATTCTGCAGCAGCACATCTTAAAAGTGGGTTATTGCTTTCCAAGGCACCCATTACTAGAGTCAGTGCAGGTCTTCTAACTTCTTCTGGACCTAAATTTCCCTTGCAGCTAGCCAAGTGCTAAAAATAAATTATTTAATAATTGAATTGGTAAGACTGCATAATAAAGATCATTTCCCCTTTTAAATATTATGATTCAGCAATAAAAACAAACATACATAAATATTTAATTGGTTTTCTCAGTGAGCACACTCTATTTAATATCGGGCAACTATATTTGTACCCCTTCTTCTTTGCGACTAACAGGTATGGCCTCCAGAGAAGTACAGTATACACTGATAAGCAACGTAATATACTCAAGGCATAACACTTCCACCATTTCAAAAATAATCCTGATAAAAGAATTAATGAATGGGCTTTTCTCCTGCAGTAGTCTACAATAAGTAAATGCTTGTAGCAGAAAACCTGGGAAAGAATATTAGGATGAAAAACACTTAAGGAAAATAAAATAATATAGATTTTAAAAGTTCTAATGAGAGCACATGCATGTGATTGAGACTGATGGAGAGCATCTAATAAAAACACTAGAATTTATTCAATCAGTGTTCAATTAAAATAGGAATTGTCAAACTTCCTGTGGTCTGGGACCTGGCTATTTTAGAAGCCAGCTAAGTCTCTGCAACTCTCCTAACAGATTTGTATTCCAGTGATAATGCAGATAGATAGATCCAGGCATAGATTACCTGCTACTCTATTTAAAGTGTTCCATGGAACTATGTAATGTCTTTGCCAGGAGATCATACTAAGCCCAAACCTGATAACGTTCAGCTTGAAAACCGCAACTTACCTTTAAAATAAAGAAATGATGTTCATTAAAAAAAAAAAAATCAGGCCTAGTCTACACTAGGAAATTAAGTCGCATAACTACGTCAAAACTAGGGGTTTGAAAAATCCCATGAGCGACACAGTTAAACTGACCTAACTCCTGGTCTAGGCAGTGTCAGGTCAATGTCAAAATTCTTCTGTCAACCTAGCTACCGACTCTTTTGGAGGTAGATCAGCTAGGCTGATGGGAGATATGCTACTTATGCTGATGGGAGGATCTTCACTGCACCACTGCAGTACTTTTAAGTGTAGACAAGCCCTCATTATGAACAGACAACTTCCTCTGAAATTTAGCAAAGCCAGAAAATCATGTCCACACAGAATTTTAAGGACATCTCCAACTATTGCTGTAGCATCTGAGTTTTACCATCACACTGTTCAAATGTGACTGTGCCGATTCTGGCAAATACCAGTGGAACTGCACAGGTGTGAGAGCAATGCTGGGAGATGTCCCTAAAACCCTCAAGGTAGATGCAGCCAGAGAGGAAAGCATAATTTTCACCTTCTATAATTTTCCATAATTCTGTTTGCCACTTAACATAGTTCAGGTGCTTATCATCACAGTATCCAAGGGCAGACTAGATAACACTAATGCAGAAAATATAACAGGTGCCTTTATGACGACAACTGCTGATCTTACCTAATATCAGCACATCTAGAGACAGAAAACATTCCACATTGTATTTACAGATAGAAGGAAACCGGAAAGTTACACAAGAGCTAGGCATAAAGCATCGAACAGCCAAAAGGTCTGTTAGAAAAGCAAAGTGGCAATCAACTCCAGAGAGTTCTATCTAAAGTAGGACAATGTTACAAAGAATTATCGATTCACTATTTTGTATTTTTTTATTTTGTATTTGTAATGGATAAACTGTTAATCTTGGTAGACCTGGGGTAATAGCACTCTTGGTTCCTCCCTAAATCTGGAGGAACACCATTACAGAAATACAACATACCCTTAAGAAACATATCAATTATTTGGTTCTGCTTAATTGCTTTTAAGAGCTAAGTTTGCTCAACTCTAAACATCAAGAGGGAAAGAGAGAACAACCCTTCTTGAAGCTCAGACAATAACAAACAAAGCCATCAAACAATAAGACATTAAAATATAGAATTCCAGGAAACTGGGTGTTGTGAAACAAATATATATGAAACATCAAACAGAGGAAGGAAAAAGAGAATGATGAATTGACCAAAGGGAAACATTTTTATCAAAATATAATGCACTTTCAGGAAACATCAGTGAGATTTTAATGGGAAAAAGTAAAAATGACCCTTTGTACGTCCACATATTTGGAAACGTGTTTTGACAAGCAGTCATTTCCAAATGAACAATATGCTATACAGCTACAATGACCACTACTCATGCTGCAAGAGGAGAGACAGGTTTCAGTTAGCCTCTGAAATGTACATAAAAGTATACTCGGCCTATTTTTCTTCTCACTTTCACCAGTATAACGCCACTGAAGTTACTCCACTTTTACACCAAAATCAGGTACTGCGTTTCTAGACTTTTTGTTTGTTTGTTTTTTTAAGAGAGAGTTTTACCAGACATTTTACCATACTGGTGGTTTTTCTCTGAATGAGACAACCACTTGCACTGGCAATATTAGTTGACCGGGGCCTCTGACTCCTCTGTTCTGTGCTGGCGTACTGCCTCCTGCTCCACCATTTCCATCATCCTTCCTCATGGAGCACCTTCCTTCCTTAGTGCTGCTATCTTCACTTTCTGACATCCAAGATTACCATGCCTATTTCCATAGTTTCCAGCTGTGAACAGGGTGTTCCTAGAGCACTGCTACTGAAGAATCTGTTTTAATGGATAGGAGCACTACAAGACTGGTTTTCATCATCTCCATTCTTTTCTCCACAGGGCACTCCAGATAGGACAGTGAGTGGAAATCGTCCCCCACTGGCAGCAGGCCTCAGAGTTGCTCCAGGTGCCAAAGAAAGAGAGCAAGATCCCTGCATTCATACCCATAGAGCCCAAACTAGCACTTCATGCAGTTTGGTGAGTGTAAGGAAAGCCTATGGCTGGAGATGGGGAGAGTTCCAAGTTACTACAGAATTTTTTTCCTCACGGTGTCTGGCTGGGATTTGCTCATGGTCTAATTGGTTGCCATATTAGGGGTTGATAAGGAATTATTCCCCAAGTCACAGTGGCAAAATCAAACTGGGGTTTGTTTGGTTGGGGGTTTTTTTGCCTCTCTGCACTTGCTGGTTTGACCTAGACTAAATGGTGGATTCTTTGTAACTTTAAAGTTACACTTTAAACTTTGAGTCCTTAAATCAAGATTTGATGACTTCAGTAACTCAGCCAGAGGTTATGAGCCTATTAAGGAGTGGGCAGGTAGGCCTGCAATGTTCAGAAGGTCAGACTAGATGATCATGATGGTCCCTTCTGGCCTTAAAGTTTATGGGATAAAGGGGTCCCCCCCTGCATCGATTTTCCTTCTGGCATAGTAGAGCACTACTAACTCCTTTTCAAAGTGAAGTATAAACCCTGCCACGCCCTTACTAACTGGGCATTAGAAGAGTTTGCAAAGGATTCCTCCCTCTTTCATTGCAGGAGGAAAAAATGGTCACTGAGACCTCCCCTTCACTGGCGGGGAAAATGCCATACACATTTTCAGAGAGAAAGGAGTGGGAGGATCAATATGCAGAACCCCAGTTCCACAAAAAAGATAATCTTCTGATGGGAGAGACAGAAAAAGAATGCTACAGACTCAGTAGTAAGGACGTAGGAGATAGAAAATAATGAGAGGAAAAAAACAAAGACGGAGAGATCAATGGCAGGGATGAAAGCTACAAGGAAAACATGGGAAAAGAACAAGATGCTGAAAGGACAACCTTAATGAGAAAATTCAGTGGGGCAAAAAGGCGAGAGGATATTTCTCCCCAAAGATAAAATCAGAGTCGTAGTCAGAAGGGACCAATATGATCGTCTAGTCTGACCTCCTGCACAATGCAGGCCACAGAATCTCACCCACCCACTCCCGCAACAAACCCCTAACCTATGTCTGAGCCACTGAAGTCCTCAAATCATGGTTTAAATCAAGGTGCAGAGAATCCTCCAGCAAGTGACCCGTGCCCCACGCTGCAGAGAAAGGCGAAAAACGTCTGCCAATCTGCCCTGGAGGAAAATTCCTTCCCGACCCCAAATACGGCGATCAGCTAAACCCTGAGCATGTGGGCAAGACTCACCAGCCAGACACCCAGGAAAGAATTCTCTGTAGTAACTCAGATCCCACCCCATCTAACATCCCATCACAGGCCATTGGGCATATTTACCGCTAATAGTCAAAGATCAATTAATTGCCAAAATTAGGCTATCCTATCATACCATCCCCTCCATAAACTTATCAAGCTTAGTCTTGAAGCCAGATATGTCTTTTGCCCTCACTGCTCTCCTTGGAACACTGTTCCAGAACTTCACTCCTCTGATGGTTAGAAACCTTCATCTAATTTCAAGTCTAAACTTCCTGATGGCCAGTTTATATCCAGTTGTTCTTGTGTCTACATTGGTTCGGAGTTTAAATAATTCCCCTCCCTCCCTGGTATTTATCCCACTGATATATTTATAGAAAGCAATTATATCTCCACTCAGCCTTCTTTTGGTTAGGTTAAACAAGCCGAGCTCTTTGAGTCTCCTTTCATAAGACAGGTTTTCCATTCTTCGGCTCATCCTCGTAGCCCTTAACTGTACCTGTTCCAGTTTGAATTCATCCTTCTTAAACATGGGAGACTAGAACTGTACACAGTATTCCAGATGAGGTCTCACCAGTGCCTTGTATAACAGTACTAACACCTCCTTATCTCTATGGAAATACCTCGCCTAATGCATCCCAAGACCGCATTAGCTTTTTTCAAGGCCATATCATATTGGCGGCTCATAGTCATCCTGTGATCAACCAATACTCCGAGGTCCTTCTCCTCTTCTGTTACTTCTAACCGATGAGTCCCTAAACGTATGGCTTTGCACTTTTCACTATTAAATTTCATCCTATTACTATTACTCCAGTTTACAAGGTCATCCAGATCTTCAAGAAAATTCAGAGTCAAGAAAATTAAAGGAGAGAAATCTCTAGACAGCAAGGAAAAAATAAATACACCTGGTCTAGACTAAGATTTTAGACAAACATTTTCTATGCTACTTGAAAGAAAGCCAAAGAAGGGAAGAATGAAAGTGAGAGATGGACAGAGACAAGGACATGTGAATAAAAAATGAAGGAAGGCAGAATAAACAAAACAGTCATATAGCTACTAGGCTACTTTATTTTACTTCCAGTGTAGTATTTTATTTCTCTGCTAGAGGAGGGGAGATAAGAAATAAGGAAAGGTCCAACTGTGATCCCCAGGGGTTTAGGAAGGTGGGAATCTTCAAGCAGATATTCAGTCTGAGAGGCTGTTAGGGATGTGGACTCCACCAATACTTTATTTTTAATATTTGAAGGCTGATTCTCAGATTGGTTGATAAATTAAAGCTGGTTACTGGAAAGGATTACAGAAATGTTCCCATGGTAGGGAAAGATATGCACTTAAACTGAATGACATCAAGTTTTAGCATTAAAATGAATATTTAGAAAAAGAGCAGATTTACCTTCAGAAAACTAGAAAATGCTGATACAATATTTACTTGTACTGTCTGCTGTCGTGCTCCTTTTGTTTGTTTTATGGAAGCCAACAGTTTTTCTAACACTTGGAGCCTTAAACCAAAACAAGAAAAAAACATCGGTCAAGCCTTTTTTTAAAAAAAACGTCAAACAAAATCTTCAGATTATGGAAGCATTTGAGTAGCAAATGCAACGCTCTAAAGCCTCAAGTGACTTCTCATATCCTACCATCACCATACAGTGGTGGCTTCTCATCAACTAATTTACATGCCAATTGTATGAGGTCAGCAGAGAAGCATTTTAATTCACATTCCTGACATTTGTTTTGTAGATAAAAAGAATATTATCCACTCTATAAACTCTGTCTGGTATTGTACATACTTCAGGGCAAAGACTGCCATATTTGGGCAACACATGTTTAGCTTTTTACAAAGCCTTGTACATACATAAAACAACATAATGCTGAAGATGGGTTCAAGGAAGTGACAAAGCTCTAGAAGGGAGCTTTAGAGAACTACATCACCACCAAAACAAGTTAAGATAGAACTGTCTTTCTAAGCTCCTTTTCTTAAGTAATATTCTCCAGATTTTCTCTTATTCCTTTCCCATCCTACTCTTTTTTCTTATCATTTACTTTGCTAATCCTCCTGCATGCACACACAGAGATCCCTTTCTTGCCTCTGCTTGATATCTCTGCCTACAACAAGATTTTTTGTAGTCCATATCGGCACATGTACTTCCACTATCCTTATGTACTTTTTTTGTCCTTGCTTCTATAACAGGATATTTATTTATAGATCATCTTTCATTATCTCATTACCAATGAGTGGTTCCTATTAAAGAGGACTGTGTGTCTGGGAATGGTATAGTTTGGGATGCCTTATGGGCACAAAATTATAAGCACCACCAATGAGAAACAGATAAAGGAAAAAACAAGACAAAAATTGCAAGGGCAGAGAGAGAGAGAGAGAGAGAGAAAAGAGAGACCAGAGACGCAGAAAAAAGCGAAATATAGAAGAATAAAGTTAGTGAAGCGAGAACAAGGAGAGAGATGGTGGTAACTGCACAGGAATGTATTTTGCAAAGTAATGGTGCGAGGAAAGATATGTGAATGTAAGTAATTGGGGATGGTGTCGGCAGGAAAGAATAATGAGATATCAGATGGGTCATTGGAATGGAGGGAGATTGAGTGGCACTTTCTTTCTTTTTCTTTCGTTCAACACAAAATACTGTGTTAACTGGATGATTCTTGCTGAAGCCCAGAGAATCAGCCAATTCCTATCTTATACCATCTCATTTGAAAGACCATATCACACATTACCATCTTTTTTCTGATTTAATAATCCTGGATAAGATTTCCTTCAGATCCTTCAATGCTTGCTGCAGCATTCCCAATTTATGCTGGCCAAGACAGTGAGATTCAGGACCCCTAAAATGAGCTCTCTCCCTTACATAGAATTACAGAACATAATCACTAGCAATCATGCTCATTTCAGGATTAATTGTACAGTACTTTGAAAATGCAAAACAACATAAGTGATACCATTTATCCTGAATCAAATCTTATATATTCTAAGTAAATATTTTATTGTTATATTTTTGTATTTAAAAAAATGGAGAATGACCAACAACACAAAAAAGTGTTGATGTTTTTCATCATTCAACAATCAATACTATCATAAAGCTAAATCAAAACAACTTTTTAAAAAACAGAACAAAGCTTTGTTGCTTCCGTTATGTTCCCTTGTGGTTGCAAATTACAGTTTTAGGATATGTATTCTTGTTTCTTTTAAGACTTTTCAAATTACTTTGTTTTCCTTATTACTTTTCTAATTCTGGTCTTAAAAATATTTTTAGCCTGTCATTGTCAAGTATAGAGGATTATATTTTACTGTGATTTTCCCACCCTTTTCCCCCTGATGTTCAAGAGTCCTTATAACAATTAGTATGCAATAAAATCCTCTCAAGACAAATTTTATATTTATCTGGAAAAAGAACTGTTAATGTACAACGTTCAGTATTAACAGACTACTACACCGCTACCTCAATATAACGTGACCCGATATAACACGAATTCAGATATAACGCGGTAAAGCAGTGCTCCGGGGGGGGGGGGGGGGGGGGCTGCGCACTCCGGTGGATCAAAGCAAGTTCAATATAACGCGGTTTCACCTATAACGCGGTAAGGTTTTTTGGCTCCTGAGGACAGCGTTATATCGAGGTAGAGGTGTACTAAGCATGGAAAGAAAACAGGGATTAAGAATTGTCCTCTTAAGACATTTTATAATACTTTCTCCGTCAATTAAACATGGATGGAAAACTTATTAACATTATATCTCATTCACGTGCTATGTAACAGTGACATTGAGAACCTTTCCCAGACCCGAAGAACTCTGTGTAAACTTGAAAACTTGTCTCTTTCACCAACATAAGCTGGTCCAATAAAAGATATTACATTGCCCATCTTGTCTATGCAATATAATGGTCCATTTTACTGGTTCTTTCTTTTCATCAATATCAGTAACTGCAGACTGAGAGCTGACATTTTCAGACTGTACATTAACTTCCAGCCATAAATCTATCTTTTTAGCTCATGAAAATTCCCTTCATAATTCATACCTTCTATATTCACATACCTTTAGTCTACATTGTAATAATATTTTAAACATACTAACTCTCTTTAGGCTCTGTTTAACTAATGGTGAATTTAAGTAAATACTTTACCTTTGAGATTCTGCTACATGGGAAAATATAACTCCAAAGAGACGGACTGCAGCACTGATAACAGATAGTGCGGGAGGTAGAGGTTTAGGCACTGAATCACCTTCTGCAGCTTTCTCATAAATTGAGTAAGGGTCATACTCCAGGCTTCCTCCAGCTATATTGCTACCTAAGAGGAGCTGCAAAGGCAAAAATATGACAGTAACATTTCCTGACTAAGTCACAAATCACTGCTAACCCTACTGTTAACTAATTGTCATACTAGTACTGCAAATACCTGCTCTTCAATAAATCTGTGGTCAGTCTCTTGCAAGAAAGGACCAAGTAAAAGAAGATCATCCTGGTGACAGAGAGGTGGAAGCAAGAACGTAGAGGCAGCCATTTGGTTATCAGTGGCAGTGAAGTCAGCCACTAGCTCCTTGAGAATAGCACAGAATTTTCCTGCAAATTATAGGGACAAAGAAAATAACTTTTATTCAAAATAGTGATTAATTACTTGACCACTTGCAGTTTTGTGAACAAGGCATTTATACAGAAAAGCTGATTTACAATCTAAAATATTTCCTAAGACCCCCAATGCTGCAACTTCTTGTGTGTGACAGACTACTGCATTCACATGGAGAACCACTGACTTCACTGGAGCTCGATGTGGGCAAACCAATCCATCTGCACACAAGAAGTTGTGAGATTGAGGGTCTTAGTTTTTATATAAGGCTAAATAGAATAAAATGCATCCTTTTCAAGTGACTCCAAACCATTATTCTTCAATACAAGTTACTTGGTGGGCAACAGAGCAGTTAGCCAGGCTTGTGTAGATAGACAAATGCAAGTCCATGAAGAGAGATCAATTTCTCCTATCAATTTTCTAGAAGTTAGTGCCAAGTTAGCGTGGGATACATTACATGTCCAAATATAAATTAAAATATCTGGGAATTAGATGTTACTTAAAATACTCACCCTGTATTGACTGGGAGAAGAAAATGAAGAGACACAATAGAAGCAATGGAGAAAGGAAGAGCAGTGAGGAGGAGAATGGACATTAAGAGGAAAAACAGTGCCAATACCAATGAAGCTAACAGTTAGGTAGGTGATACTGGCAGTAACACAGTAGTCCCCAAACTCTCTACCTCGCACTCACCCCTTATCCCTGTTCACCGCTCCCCCCCCCAGGCCAGGAGTGGGGCTCTGGGAGGGGGGGATGTGGATAGGGATAAAGGGGATGTGGATAGGGATAAGGGGGCTGAGGCTGGGGCCACAGCAGAGGGCAGGCGTGGAGCCTCAGCCAGGGGCCAGGACCAATGGCTGGGGCCAGGACCCCAGGTGCGGGGCTGGCAGCTGGGGCCAGGGCCATGGCCATGAGCAGAGCTGGGTAGTGCCCCCTCCATGCCCCCGGTGGGAGCTGGCACAGGCCCCAGCCATGCCACCCTGAATGTTCCTCTGTGCCCACTTAGGGGGGGCGTGCCCCACAGTTTGGGGATCTCTGCAGTAGAATGACTGTGTGTGATAGAGACAATGTGTGTGTTTGACACAGAGAGTGAGTGTGAGTAAGTGAGAGAGACAGACAGACAGACACACATACACACAGTGAGTGTGCTGGCTGCTGGGAAAGTTTCTGAGAGACGCTCTGTGCTGTCTCTTTAAGACACTCACTGAAAGCTCTCCTGGTCTGTCCTGAGCCCTGTTGTCTCCCCTCTCCCGCTCAGCGGAGATGGGGAACATGGGCAATGGGAGGGGGAGAGAGAAACAAACAGACAGAGATTGTGTGAGTTGGCTGATGGGGAAATCTCAGAAACACTGCACTGTCTCTCAGAAAGGCACTCAGCCACTCACCCTTCCCCGCAGCAGCTTGAGTCCTGAGTCAGGCTGTGTCCCCTCTGCCCTACTCTGCAGAGATGGGGTACATGGGGGGGGGAGGAAGACCCTAACATCAGATCCTCCTCCCCTCCGCGCCCCGCACAGCCAGCAGGATGGTCCCAGGAGCAGCTGCAGGATGGCGCAACGTGGGGGGAGGGGAACCTGAACACATGCTGCCGGCTGTGCACGCTCTCCTAATCAGCGGGGCAG
Organism: Malaclemys terrapin pileata; assembly: GCF_027887155.1. Lineage (NCBI taxonomy): Eukaryota > Metazoa > Chordata > Testudines > Emydidae > Malaclemys > Malaclemys terrapin. The sequence continues at coordinate 104,412,658 of NC_071508.1, forward strand.
CACTTAAATCTCTTCTGCGTGGCTGCTCAAGTGCACAGCTTACAGGGAACACAGATCATGACTGAAATACAGGTATTGAAGGATATGTGCTGTTCAGGAAAAACAGAAATAAAGGTAAAGGTGGTGGAGGAACATTGTATATTAATTATGAGGTAGATTGTAAAGATATCAGAAGGGATGGAATGGATAAAACAGAGTTTGTTTGGGTCAAAATCACTTTGGGGAAGAAAGCTACCAGTGGCTCTCCTCGGATAGTACTTGAGATATGCTACAGACCCCCAGGATCTGATTTGGATATCAATAGAGACCTCTTTAATGTTTTTAATGAAATAAATAGTACTGGGAATTGTGTGATTATGTGAGATTAACTTCCCAGATATAGATTGGAGGACAAGTGCTACCAATAATAATAGGGCCTAGATTTTCCTGGATATGATAGCTAACAGATTTCTTCACCAAACTGTCACCAAACCTAAAAGAGGTGATGCCATTTTAGGTTTGGTATTGGTGAGTGGCGGAGTACTGCACTCTAGTATGGACTCGCTTGTCTCACACAAGGATTATCAATGTACAACTTAATTTCACCATGCGTATTATTTCAGACAAACTTAAATCTACTCCTCTACCATGCTTACCAGTTCTCTGCAATATTGCTCCACCCAGTTCGGAGAGAGGAAAGCGTAGCAAAGATTGTGATGAAATTGCATGATATGTCACATCTACCATTAACTAAAGAGTTGTTTAATTCACCACATGGTCATTTGCTCTCATGATGCCCATTGTGGGTAAGTTTACTGGGTGAGGGATTTATGATAGAGCTTCACTGATCCACAGAGAAAGTGACAAATAATCATCTTATCTGGGCCCCTACTCCACATCAACCTGGGTTTTATTTACCAGGAAGGCAATGGAGCCTTCTCAATTGGTTTTGTACCGGAGATGGAATCTGTGCTGCAGTGTTTTAGAGACAGTTCACTATGTCAATGTGTGCAGCCACAAACCATGACCCACACTGTTGAGGACTGCAAAATGACTCAATTTCCTGGAGATCATCATGCCTAGAAAATTGTTAATAAGAATGCCGTGGCTTGTCTTGACCAGATTTAATACACCAAAAACAAACAAACAAACAAACAAAACAAAACAAAACAAAAACATCCGTGAGTAGTGAGGACCTCATAGAAGAGCTGGTTGTAGGGGACTACCTTGGTTCAAGTGATCATGAGCTAATTCAGCTCAAGCTAACTGGAAGGATGAACAAAAATGTATCTGCAACTAGGGTCCTTGATTTCAAAAGAGTGTTGGGAGCGGTGCATTACGGACAGCTATCCCAGCCTGCAAGTGACTGCAACACGCTTTTCAAATGGGGGTGGGGTGGAGTGTGACAGGGATTGTGTTGTGTGTATGTGGGGGGAAAGAGAGTGGGTTTTTGGGGGGCTGAGAGTGTGTCAGCATGCGGTATTGTAAGTTTAGACCCCCCTCTCTCCCACCCCACCTCTCTCTCATTCACTCAAAGCAAACAGTAAATGTTTGCTTTTTCTCAGAGCTGATAAGCAGCCAGCTTCTCCCAAACGGAGCTTTGAAAGGGCATTTCTGCATTCCTGCAGCCGATTTCACAACAAAGACAAGAGTGGCCACTTCACTTAAGGGGATTATGGGACGTTTCCGGAGGCTGATCACAGCGCAGTAACGCAACACCTTGTTCACACTGGCGCTGCGGCGCTCCAGCAGGGGGGCAGCAAATGTGATTCTACTTGCCGAGGTGAAGTACCAGCAGCGGTGTAGCTGCAGAGTCAGAGCGCTCTACGTGCCTTGCCAGTGTGGACAGGCAGTGAGCTAGGGCGCCCAGGGCTGCTTTATTGCGCTGTAACTCGCAAGTGTAGCCAAAGCCTAAGAGAAAGCAGATAGCCTACAAGGAATGAAAGATGGGAAGAACTGGCAAGGAAAGCTACCTCTCAGAGGTCAGAAAATGTAGGGAAAAAGTGAGAACTGCCAAAACCCTGCAAAAGAAATTAAAATCAATAGTAAATGTTTCTATAGCGATATAAATACCAAAAAACAAAACAACAACAACAACAAAACCAAGGAAAGAAAAAGTGGGACTGCTAAGCAGTGAGGCTGGGGTGGAGGTTAAAAATAATTTAGGTCAGGGATTCTCAAACTTCATTGCACTGCGATCCCCTTCTGACAACAAAAATTACTATACAACCCCAGGAAGGCGGACTGAAGCCTGAGCCCCGTCGCCCCACGTAGGGGGGGATCAGGATTGGCCAAAAGTCCAAGCCCTACCATCCCAGGCGGGGGACAGGGGAGAGGAGGAGGCGCCCAAGCTCAAGGGCTTCAGCCCTGTACGGCAAGCCTGTAACCTGAGCTGTAATCCCCAGGGCTGAAGTCTTTGTGCTTCGGCCCCGGGGATGCAGCTCGGGCTTTGGCTTCGGCCCCACACCCCAGCAAGTCTAAACACCAGCCCGGGCGACCCCATTAAAACGGGGTTCGACCCACTTTGGGGTTCTGACCCACAGTTTGAGAACCGCTGATCTAGGTTTAACACCTAAATGAATACTTTGCCTCAGTTATTAATAAGGGTCATGAGCTTAGGGGTACTGTCACGGTGGCCAATGGAAATGAAGATATGGAAGTCAAAATTACCACATCTGATGTGAAAGTCAAACTCAAACAGCTTAATGGGACCAAATTGGAAGGCCAGATAATCTCCATCCAAGACTATTAAAGGAACTGGCACATGAAATTGAAAGCCCAGTATCACAGATTTTTAATGAATCCATAAACTTGGGGGTTATACCCTATGACAGGTATTAGCAATTCTCCAGTTTTTAAGAAAAGGGGGGGAAATGATCTGGGAAACTAAAAGCCTGTTAGTTTGACCTCAATTGCATGTAAGATCGTGAAACCAATTTTGAAAAAGAAAGTAGTTAAGGACACAGCAGTAAACAGTAATTGAGATAAAATACAACACGGTTTTACGAAAGATAGATCATGCTAGACCAACCTGATCTCTTTCTTTGAGAAGATAACTAACTTTTTAGACAAAAGAAACGCAATAGATCTAATCTACCTTGATTTCAGAAAAGCATTTGATACAATTCCACATGGGAAATTATTAGTAAATTGGAAAAGATGAGGGGTAATATGAGAATTGAAAGGTGGATAACGAACTAGTTAAAGGGGAGGCTACAATGGGTCATACTGAAAGGTGAACTATCAGGCTGGAAGGAGATTACTAGCACAGTTCCTCAGGGATAGGTCTTGGGACCAATTTTATTTAACATTTTCATGCATGCCTTTGGCACAAAAAGTGGGTGTGCTCTAATAAAATCTGTGAATAATACAAAGTTGGGAGGTTTTGCCCATACAAAGGAGGGCCGGAATATCACACTAGAAGAACTGAAGAACCTTGAAAACTGAAGTAATGGAAATGGAATGAAATTTAATAGTGCAAAGCGCAAGGCCATGCACTTAGGGACTAACAACAAGAATTTTTGCTATAAATTAGTGATATATCAGCTGGAAGCGACCGAGGAGAAAAGCCTGGGTGTACTGGTTGATCCTATGAGCCGCCAATGTGACACTAATGAAATCCTAGGATCATCAGGTGAGGTATTTCCAGTAGAAATAGGGAAGTGTTAATACAATTATACAAGGCACTGGTGAGACCTCATCTGGAATACTGTGTGCAATTCTGGTGTCTCATATTTAAGAAAGATTAATTCAAACTGGAACAGGTGCAGAGAAGGGATATTAAGATGATCAGAAGAGTGGAAAACCTGCCTTATGAGAAGAGACTCAAAGAGTGTGGCTTGTTTAGCCTAACCCAGGGGTGGCCAACCTGTGGCTCCGGAGCCACATGCGGCTCTTCAGAAGTTTAATATGTGGCTCCTTGTATAGGCACCGACTCCGGGGTTGAAGCTACAGGCACCAATTTTCCAATGTACTGGGGGATGCTCACTGCTCAACCCCTGGCTCTGCCATAGGCCCTGCTCCACTCCACCCCTTCCTGCCCCCTCCCCTGAGCCTACTGTGCCCTTGCTCCTCCCCACTCCCCCTCAGAGCCTCCTGCACGCCACAGAACAGCTGATCATGAGGAGCGAGCAGGGAGGAGGAGGCGCTGATTGGCGGTGCTGCCAGTGGGTGGGAGGCTCTGGGAGTGGGGTGTGTGTATGCTGATGGGGGCTGCTGAAGTATTACTGTGGCTCTTTGGAAATGTACATTGGGAAATTCTGGCTCCTTCTCAGGCTCAGGTTGGCCACCCCTGGCCTAACCAAATGAAGGCTGAGAGGAGATGTGATTGCTCTCTATAAATACACAGATGGATAAATAGCAGGGAGGGAGAGGAGTTATTTAAGTTAAGTGCCAGTGCAGACACAAGAACAAATGGATATAAACTGGCCATCAACATTTAGGCTTGAAATTAGGTGAAGGTTTCTAACTACATCGCTACCTCAATGTAACGCCACCCAATATAACACGAATTCGGATATAACACGGTAAAGCAGTGCTCCGGGGGGGCGGGGCTGCGCACTCCGGTGGATCAAAGCAAGTTCAATATAACACGGTTTCACCTATAACGCAGTAAGATTTTTTGGCTCCCGAGGACAGCATTATATCGAGGTAGAGGTGTATTAGAGGAGTGAAGTTCTAGAACAGTCTTCCAAGGCTGAGGCGGCAGGTTCGGCCGATCGCGGCCCCCACTGGCCGCGGTTCGCCGTCCCGGGCCAATGGGGGCGGCAGGAAGCCGCGGCCAGCACATCGCTCGCCCGTGCTGCTTATCACCGCCCCCATTCCCAGGACAGCAAACCTGGGGGCCGCGATCGGCCGAACCTGCCACGTCAGCAGGTAAATAAACTAGCCCGGCCTGCCAGGGTGCTTACCCTGGCGAGCCGCATGCCAAACGTTGCCGACCCCTGGTATATACCCTCATATTTCAGGAGTTTGCGCTCATCAAGCAGAGCATGAATAGACTACAGCAGCAAGTAGTATAATGATATTTTGATCAGTAATTTAACCTTTAGGGTATTAAATTAATTTTCTTCATTTTATCAGATTAACCTTTAGACAGGTCCTTGCCTCACTGTACATAAAGCACAATGGCATGAAGTATTTAGAGTCAGCATATTTTAAGCTATCCAAGTGTCACCACTATAAGAGTATGATTTAGGATAAATTTTCTGGTGTAAAGCCAGAATTATGTCCATTACAGCTACTGTGTTGACAAACACTATCCCACACACACCTTATACAGATTACTCCTGAGGGAATTCTGTGCCAAAAAAATAAAAATTGTGCACCAAAAATATTAAAATTCTGCAGAAATCTGCATATTTTGTCAATAAATAAATGTGGAAGCTCCAGCATGTGTGGCAAAGTACCTTCTTCTCCTCAGCAGACTCAGTCCTTTTTAGCCTTGGAGACACAGGCTTGGGCAAAGCAAATCCTTGTAGGTAGCACAGGGTCTGGCTATTCCTTCCCTCAGTCAGTCCCTTGTGCTTGTTTAGCTTCCCTTCTGGGGACAGAGTGCGGCCTTCCTTGCAGGAAGGGTTCAGAGCCTTGCTGCTCCTAGCTTACTAGCAGCTTCCCTGGTTCTCTCACTCTCTCCCCCCACCCCCTTCCACGCCAGGGAGGGTTTAAAAAGGTTCCAAGCAGTTGGAGCCAGCTGAACCTAATTAGTTCCCTGGTAACCCCTTGCCCAGCTGAACCATATTTCCCCCTGGTTCTCTCTCCTCAGTGGCTTGGGAGAGGCCTTTTTAACCTCCTGGGACTGATTACTACCCCCCACCCCCCTTTCTAGCTGTTTGTCCTGGGTTTGCCACACATGGTAGTGAGGAGCACGGGCCACAGGCTGCACAGAGGTGGGAAAATCACCCTGTAGGCCCCTCCCACCCCCCGCTCCCCAGGACATGGGCTCAGTGAAGCTTCACCCGACTGTGACAAATGCAAGGGCTGGGCCTACCCCAGAAACACCCCAGGGCCCTGCCCGTCCATGCCAGATGCACCAAGGTAGCAAGTGAGAGGGACAGTCTCGCATGCACACTCAGCCCTGAACCCTGAACCAGGTGTGCGGAGACAGGCTCAGCCCGGCAGGATCCAAGTGTGGAGGGAATCCAGGTGTGGGGTGAGAGGGTTCTGTGTGGGGCAATCTGGGTGCAGGTGGCTTGGTAGGGGGTCTGAATGTGGGGGATCTGGATGCACAGGGGCTCGTTGAGGGGTTCCAGATGCAGTGGGAATAGGACTCTGCAGAGGGGTCCAGGTGAAGGTGGTTGGGGCTCACTAGGGGTGGTTTGGGTGTGTGTGGGGGATGAGGTTCAATGGGGGGCTTAGTAGGAGTATCCAGGTGCTGGGAGAGTGAGGCTTAGTGGGGTGGGGGTCTGAGTGTGGGGGGCTGGTCTGGGTGCAGGGGTGGGGATCCAGAGGGGGAATCTGGATGCGGGATGGGTCTCCAGATGCAGGGGGTGAGGCTGTCTGGGTATGGCTCGGTCAAGATGCACGGGGGTTGGTCAGACAGGAGAGTAGCTACCTGTACATGGACCCCTCCCCCCACAGCTGAGGAGCGATGGGGGAAGGAAATGTGTGGGAGGGGGTGGAGCTTCCTGAAGCTGTGGAAGGTTTCTAGGAGTGGGTCTGATCCGGCCCCCACTGCTCCTTGCATGGGAAGAGGAAATCCCATCCTTCCCAGCCCAGCAGGGACTAGCAGCTGAGCCCAGTGCAGGGTAGGAGCCCCAGCCCCACCCCCACGGTGATTTACCTCTCAGCCAGCTGTTCCAGGCACCCAAAACAATGTGCCTGCACTGCTGGGGAGGGGTGTGTGTGATGGCTCTTGCGGCATCTCTTTGCTTCCCTGTCAGAAGTCATTTTTTTTGCGTGGAAACAAAGAAATCTGCATGAATTCTGTATGCATGCAGTGGCACAGAATTCCCCAGGAGTAACAGATATTACAAACAGCCCTCCCCCAATTTAAGAGAACATTAGAGTTGCAAAGTCAAACATGCAAAAATTAGGAAATATGTTTTCCTGTGCAACCGTAATGATACAATCTTTAATTAAATGATCACTACAGTTATTACTCATTCAGTGGCATTGAACTTTAAGTTTTTAAAAAAGCAAACTGAGAAAAACTCCATCATGTGGAACTATATTGATGCCTACATAGTTCATTAGTATGATTGGGACCTTTAGCGTAACTGGCAGCAGCAGTAGACTGTTATCCTCTATGTGGACCAGCCACAATGGGAAGGCACATACATTTGACTTTTTGATCCTGTTCCCCACTTGTCCCTACCACCTAGGCCTTTATTAATTCACCCCTGCTTCTACATATATAAACTTCAGTGACTAATTAACATTCTGGATAAATGCCATATTTGTTAACAAAGAATGAAAACCTCCCCACTTTCAATTAAGGCTTACACTCACAATATACAGATTCTGAGAGACACAGAAGATCTTCAATATAACCAGGGAAGTTCAGATATAAAAAGCAAAAACAAAAAATAAAAAACCAGCACCATAAGTCAGTGTTTCTCAAACTGGGGTGTGCTGTACTGGACGCAGCTTCCAGCAGCTTCCATTGGTCTGCAGCGGCGAACAGCGGCCAGTGGGAGCCGCGATTGGCCGGACCTGCGGACGGGACAGGTAAACAAACTGGCCCGGCCTGCCAGGGGCTTTCCCTACACAAGCGGCGACCCCAGTTTGAGAAACACTGCCATAAGCCCAATTCTTTAATAATTTTTTTCAAATCACCTTTCAAAGGGCTACCTTGCATTTTCTAGCCCCAACCACCTGTCCAGGTATTGTCTTTTAAACAATATTATACCAATGCAGAACAACTGAAAATTGAAAGAGAGGCGATAAGGTTGATCTATTTCTAAGTGTTCATCTTTGTCTCGTTAAGAAAAACCAGAACTGAATGAATGCCTCCCATTTCACAACTGGTTTAGACAGCACTACATAGGAAGCATAAAAAGGAGGACAAGAAGTGCCATTATGGGCTGCTTGACAAAAAGTATTGTTTTCAGACCATACAAAATATACAGAAATATAAAAAAACAAAAAGGAAACTATGAATTGCTACAAGTTTCATCCTTCGTGCTTGCCTGACCCACGAAAAAAGCAACACAATGCAAAACTGAAGTAAAATATCACCCAGGACTTTCCAACATATAAAACTGGTTTATCCAGAAAACATTATACATTACACAATCACATTGTTTTCAGATCTATTTAATTTAAAAAAAAAAAAAAAACCTCTAACATTTCTATCAGGAAATATTAAACAAGCAGCATTGGAAATATTAAACAAGCAGCATTTGCAGAGAGATATTATAGATTTTTCTCTATCAGAAAGAAAAGTGTCTCTGTAGTTAGCTTCTCCGTAAAACATATTGTGCTTCATTAGATAAAAATATAGTTAACTGTATTAAAAACCAAAGGACTTTGAAAATAAACTACTCCATATCCTAACCTTTATATTCCCATATTATTGTGTTCCAAGTGGATGAACAGCTTTAGGACAACAACTGTCAGGAAGAATTACTTTTATATATTTCTTCTGCATGAGCTCAAGACATAATAGGTTTCAGGCTGTTTGCAGTGTCTTTAGCAATGTGACTATTGATTTGAATATGTCTTTTGATGCGTTGTGTTTGTTAGTTCTAGATCGCTGCAACATCAACGTGGGGTGGGCACTGCGCTTGCATCACTCTGTTCAGACCTAAACATGCCAGATGCTATTACATTGCCTATTTTTCAGTTGCGTTAAATAATCCCCAAATATTACAAAGAAAAATAAAATTTTAATTCTATAAAACTTTGCTCCTTCAGTAAAAATAATGAAAAGGGAAATAAGTAGCTCATCTTTTGTCTTTTTAACTCCATTCACAATTGTGTATTATACTATGTCTCCAGTATAAGAACGAGATGATGATGATTTATCCTTCTAAAAGTTTGGTTAGCTGGTACCGCTCGATGGAGAAGATGATATTAAGGTGAGAAATCCCTTCAGGATTTTGAGGTCACAGCAAAATGCAGATGGCCGGGAGGTGAATGCTCTCCTCTGCCCTGGAGAAATGTCCCACTCTCCAGCTCTCAGTTGCCAAACACTCCAGCTCTACCTTCCAGGTCACTAAACGACTGTTACAATGAATGTGTGTACTTTCCACACTTAATTCTGTTGCAAACTAAGTTAATGGTAGCATTAAAAAAAAAAAAAAACCACAAGAACCCTACACACAACAGAAATAATTCAAAGATAGAAGTTTCAACTGAATTTATTAAAATGAGCAATCTAGTACTAAGCTATTCAAGCTATTATTGACCTTTATCAGGTTAAAATGCTGCTAATTATGACTTGCTATGGAAGAGTCAGTCTGTTTTAAGACTTTGCTATTACACATTTGAGGTAAAATTTAGCTCCAGCAATCTACAAGGCCCAGATTAATATATTTGTAATGTAATGGTCTAGTCAGAGTAATTCAAAGTAAATTAAACCTATTGTAATAGATGTGCAATTTGTTTATACTGCAATTATTCCTCCTGGATTTACTAATTTTACTTTTCAGTGATTCCTATCAGAGTGAGTAAACTCGAATGTTAAATTAAAATGATAAAGGTTGCCTATCTTCAATTTTCTAGAAATTCAGGACAAAATTCTGGCTTTCTAAAAGAAGGAAAGGGTGATCATAAACATTTAAGTGTGTTGCAAACAGTAAACTGAAAACAGAGTGGCTTCAATGCAATCCCGTGAAATGTGAACTTGGATGGTCATTTCAGAAAAAAAGATGAAAACAAATCTTGCTAGCTGTAAATTTGTTATTAAAGTGAAAACTCACAAATGAACCCTTAGTATTTTTCACTTAAAAGTGTATTTCTTGGTAAGAAAATACATACCTTCATAAGTCTTTGGGGGCAATAAAGCCAATAATTCATAAAGTCTGTGCCTGTAAATCATTGATGGTGTTTTTAAAGCATTTCCATACATTTTATGTATTGAAGGGAGCCTTGAAAAAATACAGAAAACACATAACATATGTTAAAGAGAGATAAAGGGTTATGTAACAATTTTCCATTACAGATTTGCTTTAATTTGTACTGAAATTCATATTCACTACCCTTGAGCCTACATACATTAAAGATGCTGCCTAATTTGCAATGCCAGCATACCAACAAGCAGCTTACATTTCTATTAACTCATAAAACCCTGGTTTCCTATTCCCAAGCTGCATTTTCATGCACTATTATAGACATATATAAGCTTTTATATTGTATTGTACTTTACATGTCTTTCTTGCAGTTAACATTTTTGTAGTTTTGTCCCACCATGGTCTAGCTGACATCCAAAAGATTAATGTTTTAGAGTGACAGAATAGTTAAAATACTGAACAAAAAGGAGGGGAAAAGAACAACTTCGATGTTGAAAAATAGCATAAATACAAAAAGTGTCCGTTTATAAACCATTTCTGTCTCTAGATTAATTTTACACTGTGTATATATTTGTTTTACAAAATGGAACAGATGCACACATAAATACTATCCCGCTATGTGTATAATGAGCACACAAAAATGTTATTGAGGTATGTGCATAAACAGGAAAATGTCACTATTAGTGTTGTACTTGATTGGAAAAACAATAAAAATACTGCAGACAAACATGGTGTCTGATAAAAATTAACAAAAAAAAAAGTTATTTCATGTTCTGTTTCTTAGCATGACATGCAACACACAAGACACAGGGCTTGTCTTTAGAGCCCCGTGCAGATACAAAATTTGTATCTGCATCCGCTCTGCAAAAATGATCTGTAGATATCTGCAAATTTGTAGGGCTCTACTTGTCCTCATTACAACAGTTATCTTGAGTAACTGGAGCTAGCCTAGCTTGAGTGAGACCATGAGTGACCACAGTGAGAAACACTCAAGCTACACACAGTGATTTGATTAGCATCTGAGTAACTGGATTAGCCACTGAAGAGTAATTGTAACTTGAGTTGCTGCATTCCCACTGCATTATTAGCTCCAGCATCAGCTGTATTGGAACTTCAACTTCTAACCCTACAGCCCTAACCCTCACCCACAATGGGCCAACTAGCTTGATCTTAAAACACCAAATAACATGAGCTAGAAATTTGTGTGTGTGTACATGAGTCAATTTAGGCGCACAACTTGAATTATAGCTTGAGCTACCAGTGCAGTGAAGGCAAGCCCATAGTACTGTACCAGTTTATTTACATCACTGCTGTAGCTTTTGTACTCTGTAAGATACTACTTTAAAAGTCTATTGATCTGTCTAAACAATCCATTATATCAGGAAGATACCAGAGGAATATTCTATAGCACTTTCTAACAAAAAATTACAGCTTAGTTTTATTTAAAAACTTAATGATGCATTTACCGTGTCAATAAATCAACAGCACATGGGAGGGGAGGAAGTAGTCTCTGAATAACTTCATCAGTAAGAAGACCACCACAATAGGAAACAAAGGTTTTGATAGCTAAAAAAAAGAAATGGATAGTAACTTAGTAGAATTTATTTAACTGAAAATTACACCCAATTATCTCATGGCTCATTTCAAAATGAAGCAAATAGAGAAAATACTTATAGCACTATTGATCTAGGATTTTAAAGACAAATAGGAAAAAAAATGATTAAAATGGAAACTGCACATTTTTAGCACCTCTAACAGTCAGGCCACTTATTTTGGCAGCATAAGCTGCATCTTCACTGGGGGTGGTGATAACTGGAAATCCCTTTCTAGAGTAGACAAGGCCTTTCTAACTGACCAAGTCACTTTCAAAAATTCTTTTTTACACCTGCATCAAGTTTGACTAGAGAGAGAAAAATGTCCAATATATTAGAATTTTAAATACTAAAGTAAATAGCTTCTTCCCCAGTCAATGTGTATTACCAAAGATTCTCATTCACTATTTAGCTATATCATTTTGCAATATTAATTTTTTTAATTAATTTTATTTGAAGCAAAGCAGCTAATTAAGTAGGCTTACAAACAAATAATATTTTGTTCTGGGAAAACATTTTTAAAGGACATGAATAAAATCCAATCAAGAACACACATCTCCCAGGCTATATCTGTATCTTATAGCTTCATCTTGCACAACATTTCCAAGATCTAACCTCTTCTCTGTGCCCATACCACTAAAAATCTTGTCCAAATCTGATAATTTCATGTGTTGCCTTCTGTTATCTCCGCCTCTATGTCCTTGATGCCTGCAACCTTGTCCCCCTTCAAGTTCATTCAAAATGCAGCCACTAAGATAATCTTCCTGGCTTGCCATTTGGACTACATCAGCATTCCCTGTAAGTCCTTCCCTCCACTGCCTCCTTTTCCCACGGCATCAAACACAAACTTCTTGCTGTCACTTTCTCAACATAGTCCTAACTAGCGTTAAAGTAGTCTGAAATAAGGGGGCTTTCGCCATCCCCACATCTGCCCATCCCCCTGTCTAGCAATTAATTCTGATCCTCCAGCTCCCCCATCAGTTTTCCTCTCTGCAGTCCCCCATCTGTTCTATCTCCATACCTGTTTTGCCCTCTCCAGACCCTATCTGTTCTGCTTCCCAGTCTCACCTTGGGGTTTTTCATCTCCCAGACTCACCTTTGGGAAGTGGGGAGGGTTGGGGTGGGGGTGGGAAAGAGAGCTCCACCTGCTTCTTGTTCCCACGAGGTGGGTAAGAGGGAAAAGCAAACAGATGGTATTAAAAATGTGCACGCCATAGCAATACAGGCTCACCTCTTAGAATTTTTATACCCTGGGCCTGCAGGTTATTTTGACCTGCTGCACTTTTAAAGCACTGGTCCAAATCTACCGATTCAACTTATCACTCATTATTTATCATTCCTCGCCTTTGCTCTGCTGCCAATGATAGCCTCAATCACCCGACTTCTCCACTTCTCTGACAAGAACTTGCATTGTTTCTCCCATGACTTTCAAGTAGAAGAAACTCCCAGACAAAATCTGTATAGCCACCACCAAATTCTTCTTCAAAATGTCTCTCTTTAATAAGACTGTCGATTAATCGCAGTTAATGCACATGATTAACTCAAAAAAATTAATCGCAATTAATCATAGTTTTAATCGCACTGTTAAACAATAGAATACCAACTGAAATGTATTAAATATTTTGGGTGTTTTTCTATATTTTCATATATATTGTATTGTGTGTTGTAATTTAAATCAAAGTGTATATTTTTTTATTACAAATATTTGCACTGTAAAAATGATAAAAGAAATAGTATTTCAATTCACCTCATACAAGTACTGTAGCCCAATCTCTTTGTTGTAAAAGTGCAGCTTACAAACGTAGATTTTTTGTTACATAACTGCACTCAAAAAGGAAACAAACAATGTTAAACTTCGGGGCAAGAAGTCCACTCAGTCCTACTTCTTGTTCAGCCAATTGCTCAGGCGAACAAGTTTGTTTACATTTAGAGGAGATAATGCTGTCCTCTTCTTATCTACAATGTCACCAGAAAGTGAGAACAGGCATTTGCATGGCACTTTTGTAGTCAGCATTGCAAGGTATTTACGTGCCAGATATGCGAAACATTTGTATGTCCCTTCATGCTTCGGCCACCATTCCAGAGGACATGCTTCCATGCTGATGACACTCCTTAAAAAAATAATGCGTTAATTAAATTTGTGACTGAATTCCTTGGGGGAGAATTGTATGTCCCCTGCTTTGTTTTACCCACATTCTGTCATATTTCAGAGTAACAGCCGTGTTAGTCTGTATCCGCAAAAAGAAGAACAGGAGTACTTGTGGCACCTATTTGTTAGTCTCTAAGGTGCCACAAGTACTCCTGTTCTTCATTCTGTCATATATTTCATGTTATTGCAGTCTTGGATGATGACCCAGAACATGTTGTTCATTTTAAGAACACTTTCCCTGCAGATTTCACAAAACGCAAAGAAGGTACCAATATGAGATTTCTAAAGATAGCTACAGTACTTGCCCCAAGGTTTAAGAATCTGAAGTGCCTTCCAAAATCTCAGAGGTCTGAGGTGTGGAGCAAGCTTTCAGAAGTCGTAAAAGAGCAACACTCCAATGCAGAAACTACAGAACTCGAACCACCAAAAAAGAAAATCAACCTTCTGCTGGTGGCATCTGACTCAGATAATGAAAAAGAACATGCATCGGTTCGCACTGCTTTGGATTGTTATTGAGCAGAACCCGTCATCAGCATGGACACACGTCCCCTAGAATGGTGGCTGAAGCATGAAGGGACATAGGAATTTTTAGTGCCTCTGGCACATAAATATCTTGCAATGCCGGCTACAACAGTGCCATGCGAACGCCTGTTCTCACTTTCAGGTGACATTGTAAACAAAAAGCGGGCAGCATTATCTCCTGTAAATGTAAACAAACTTGTTTGTCTGAGTGATTGGCTGAACAAGACGTAGAACTGAGTGGACTTGCAGGCTCTAAAATTTTACATTGTTTTATTTTTGAATGCAGTTATTTTTTGTACATAAGTCTACATCTGTAAGTTCAACTTTCACGATAAAGAGATTGCACTACAGTACTTATATTAGGTGAACTGAAAATACTATTTCTTTTGTTTTTTTACAGTGCAAATACTTGTAATCAAAAATAAATATAAAGTGAGCACTGTACATTTTGTATTCTGTGTTGTAATTGAAATCAATATATTTGAAAATGTAAAAAACATCCAAAAATATTTAAATAAATGGTATTCTATTATTAACAGTGCGATTACTTGCATGATTAATCACGATTATTTTAATCATGTGATTAATCGTGATTAATTTTTTTAATTGCTTGACAGCCCTAATCTTTAATAATGTGTGTAGAAAACTGTAACCTGATAAAAGGTAGGCAGGTGGTGAGTTGTGAACCCTGCTACTCCCTGGCTAAGAAGTGCAACCGCCCCATTATATTTGTTACCCCATCCTCCCCACCCCAACCTAGCCCACGTTTATTTCATCCACCTATTATATCTTGTCTTGTAGAGTATAAGCTATTTGGGGAAGAGACTATCATTTATCAGATATTCGTAAAGTACCTGGGATAACAGGGTCCAACCTGATTGAGGCCATTAGGCGTTATTGCAACATAAATACAAAATAATAAAAAGATTAGCAACAGTTATTAAATAGGTTGTTGTTTTGGAAATATAACACATAAGGATGAGAAAAAAAAAACCACCACCACAAGTGTTACCGATATAATCGTACAGACATACACACACGCAAGCAGAATCTGTTATGGAGGTAATTAAAAACAAGCATAAATTCTGCATTGATGTTTTTCTTTGTCGTCTGAAGGACAAATAATCAAAGAAAGAGAATATGCTAAACTTTGCTTACCACAGAGAGCACCAGCACGGCCTTCTAATGTCACTTGCCATGTAAATGAATCTCCCCGACTCCTCTCTGTTTCTAGATCTTTAGTAGATAGTGGAAAGACACACTTCCATAGTAATAGCATTCTTGGGAGATAGTGCTGGACAACAGCAGGACCTGTAAGTTTTAACAACAGTCAATTACAAATCTGAGAAACCATAAAGGTAAAATATTAAATCAGCTCACCTATGTTCAAAAAGGTCTGTACTGTTTCCTTCGCCCATCCTTGCATTATTCCTTAACCTACTGCCTCTGTCCCCCATTTTGTACAGAACATGCCCACTGCTACTGTTAAGGTTGTCTCCCCCAAATTCATTATAAACCTGTTATTTAGCTTTAGCCAAGTTTTATCATATAGGGACTCAGCTGAGGAACAACATAAAAGAAAAAAAAAATCATTTGGTGGAGATGTTCAGAAATGCAAAATTTCTGGGCACCTCTTGGTATATAGAAATCTCTCTCTTATCAAAGGGAAATAGAGGATTGGTGGACAGAAGTAACAGGTTCAAATGCTGAAAGGAGAATAGGAACATGCAAAGAGACACAAAAAGACTTAGTGAGGGCTCGAATAATGATTTAAATATCAGGGTCAATACTCTGACAATATTAAGCATGATTAGAGTTCAATAACATTTCATGTGACTGACAGATTCAGGGAGGATCTTGATATTCCCTCCATCTTGTATGCATCTTGATATCCTCCTCATCTTGTGCTGACACATATGATACCAATCAATTCTGAACATTTATAGCCATGACAAAATTTTACTGGACTAATCTTGCAAATTATCTTTAATATTTAAGTAGTATTAGTCCAATCCTGACATTGTTCTGAAGGCAGAGCTCCCACTGAGTTAATAGTAAGTGTTAAGGTAACAAACAATGCTTTTATGCATCTTTTTTTTAATCAGAGATTTAAATTTATGTTAATAATTTTTGAATTTTTTTAGTAAGAAATATTACAGGCAAATGAAGGACCACAAGTATTAAAGCTAGTCATATGGATTTATCAAAACACATACTTTAATTTAGTCTTATATGTACTTTTAGAAACCTATTACCTAATGTCATTAGAGAAGCTACCAACAGCCATCCAGCCTGCGTTCGTTGTATTGAAATGCGACTATTTTGAGAAGCAGAACACAATAAATCCTCTGCTACTGTCATGATTACCTATTCAAAATTTGAAAAACAAAGAGCATCACTACCTTTGTAATTGTACACAGAAATCAAACACAACTTAAAGAAAAAATGCAAATGATTATTTCTAACAAAAAAATTGATTTTGCCCACAGTGAAGTTATGTGCAAATTTCCCCACTTATTTCAATGGGAGCATGTTCATGTCAACACATTAATAACAAAGCCTTATGAGAAACATAAGCCCCAAAACAGAGGCTACAGGACTGAACTATTCAGGGGACAGGTTGGCGTGGCGTGTAAGCAGATCAAGAGAAATTTTCAACCTGTCCCCCGGTACAGCAGGTTCACTAGGGCCCCGGTACAATGCCCTCCCTCCCACCCCCACTGTGTGCAAGGACAAAAACGAAGTACTGCCCTCATCCCTATTCCCAGGGAGTCTCTTCCCCACGTCTTGGGTTCAGATCATTACTGAATAAGGGACTGCAAATGAGGGGAACAGTCCTTTTAACCCTCCTCCCCCTGCCTCACAATTATACTCAATCACCAATGAAAAGAAATAAAAATCAACAGTGCCTAGCACAATGGGGTCCTGGTCCACAACTAGGGATCTTAGGTGCTACTGTAATACAAATAACAAATAAATATAAAGCCATGGGACCAGTCTTCTCCTTGGTTGAGCTCAATTTGAGAGCTATAATTCCCTCCACCCCTCTATCAAGACATATTTCTAGCATTACTATTTAGCCCACTATATGCTGGGTATTCTCCAAAACCTAAAGAAAGGCAGTCCCTTCTCTGAGGAACTCACACTCTAAGAACGGGCAAGTAGACAAAGGTCATGGAAAAGGGAATAACAACAGGCAATTTATATACAATGTATATACATATAAATTAGCTTAACTCACTATAGGCAGCATAACAAAAATAGGGTCTTTAAAAGGGAATTAAATGTGGTCATGACAGGGACCTTGCAGATGAGCTGAGAGAGGTCATACCATGCAGAGGGGGGTTGCATTAAGAAGGCGCACAGAGGATGTGTGAGATTCTGACAAACAGGTGGACAAGGCCCATCCCCATAACAGTTTCTTGTCACAGGAAGGGAGTCATTCTGACCCCAGCAGCAAGAGGTGAATGAAGACAGGACTTTGGTAGTGCTGAGTGTTAGTCCAGACAGAGAACAGTAGTACTGCTCTCATGGCTATCTCAGGCCTGGTCTACACTAGGCGTTTATATTGAAGTTAGCGCCGTTACATCGAATTAACCCTGCACCCGTCCACACCACGAAGCTATTTAGTTCGACATAGAGGTCTCTTAAATTCGACTTCTGTACTCCTCCCCAACGAGGGGAGTAGCACTAAATTCAACATGGCTAGGTGTGGATGGAAATCGACGGTAATAGCTCCGGGAGCTATCCCACAGTGCACCACTCTGTTGACGCTCTGGACAGCAGTCCGAGCTCGGATGCTCTGACCAGCCACACAGGAAAAGCCCCAGGAAAATTTGAATTCCTTTTCCTGTCTGGGCAGTTTGAATCTCATTTCCTGTTTGGACATCAGAGCTCTCCAGCAGAGATGGCCGTGCAATCTCAGAATAGAAAGAGGGCCCCAGCATGGACTGATCGGGAAGTCTTGGATCTGATCGCTGTGTGGGGCGATGAGTCCGTGCTTTCCGAGCTGCGATCGAAAAGACGGAATGCAAAGATCTACGAGAAGATCTCTAAAGCCATGGCAGAGAGAGGATACAGCGGGGATGCAACGCAGTGCCGCGTGAAAATCAAGGAGCTGAGACAAGGCTACCAGAAGACCAAAGAGGCAAACGGACGCTCCGGATCCCAGCCCCAGACATCCCGTTTCTACGAGTCACTGCATTCCATCCTAGGTGCGGCCGCCACCACTACCCCACCACTGACCATGGACTCTGAGGATGGGATATTGTCCACGGCCGGTTCCTTCGACATGTTAGCGGACGGGGAAGATGAGGAAGGAGATGAGGAGGACGAGGCAGTCGACAGTGCTTACAACACTGATTTCCCCAACAGCCAGGATCTCTTCATCACCCTTATAGAGATCCCCTACCAACCGTCCCCAGCCGTTAACCCGGACACAGAATCTGGGGAAGGATCAGCCAGTAAGTGTTTTAAACATCTAAACATTTATTTTTAACAGAACAGGAATATTAAGAACAACAACAATGGGTTTCTCATGATTAGTTTGCCCTAGGCGCTTAACGTTTCAGTCCTGGGCAGTGCAACTATTGAAAAAAAATCTAACAATGTCCGGTTTAGCATGATTGTTCTGCCCAAGCCGCTCTACTGTTTAGTCCCTGCCAGTGCAGCTACAGTAAAATGCGGTCTATATGTCCGGGGATAGAGCAGAAATCCTCCTGGGACATCTCGAGCAAGCTCTCCTGGAGGTAATTGGAAAGCCTTTGCATCAGGTTCCTGGGGAGAGCGGCCTTATTGGGTCCTCCGTGGTATGAAACGTTTCCGCGCCAGGAGACAATCAAGTACTCCGGGATCATTGCCCTGCAGAGCATGGCGGCATACGGCCCTGGTCTTTGCAGGCTTTCCCGAAGCATTCTTTCTTTATCAGTGTCTGAGATCCTCATCAGGGTGATGTCGCTCATGGTGACCTGCTTTGAATTAGGTAGGGGAATGTTAGTATTGGGACTGCTTGCCCGTTCCTTTACAGAACTGTAACCGCCGGTTTGCAGCCACGCGGTGGAGGCGGGAGAGGGGCAGCATACAGGGATCTTTCCCTGGGACAGCCACGAGGGGGTGGGACAGGGGCAGAGTTCCTGCTTGCCGGATTGCTGGCAGCAGGGACTGGCATTGCTTTCAATGTGAAAGGAGGCCAGTGCTACTATTAAAGTTTTAAGCAGCCACAAGTCTACGGCTTACCATGTCTGCCCGCTACACAAATTCCGGTGTCCTGCCCCGCTTCTCAGATCTGCAGTGCAAGACCCCAGGCACTGAATGCGAAGGCCGAGAATTCGACCTTGTCCTGAGTGCGCATGTGATAGGTGCTGTGCATGGTCTTGTTCACAGAGAAAGACTATGTTCTTTGTTCACAACTACATTTATCTTTCTGAGGAATTCACTCCCTTTTTCCCATTCCCACAGCCACAGCTGCGACTGTCTCACAACCTAGCCTGGCATCACAGTCCCAGAGGCTAGCGCAGATTAGGCGTAGGAAGAAGAGGACACGGGAGGACATGTTCTCGGAACTTATGGGCTGCTCCCGAGCCCAGGCAGCACAGCAGACCCAGTGGAGGGAGAACTTGTCCCAAATGCACCGATCACACATGGAACGGAAGGAGCGGTGGCGGCAGGAAGACCAGCAGGCGACTCAAACGCTGCTTGGACTTATGAGGGAGCAAACGGACACGCTCCGGCGCCTTGTGGATGTTCTGCAGGAACGGGGGCAGGAGGACAGAGCCCCGCTGCAGTCTATCTGTAACCACCCTCCCCCGCCACCAAGTCCCATACCCCCCTCACCCAAAGTCCAAAGAAGGAGGGGCGGCAGAGTCCGTGCAAACTCTCACTCCACCCCTGCAGACTGCTCTAGTAGTAGAAGGCTCTCATTCCCCAAAATTTGACAAGTCCTTTCCTTCCCGCCTCACACAAGCCCCCGTCCAAGTTTCACCCCCCAGTTTCATGTGTAGTTGTTAATAAAAAATACGTTTCTGTTAATTACTGTTTCCATCATGTTCTTTTGGAGGAGAGTCTGTCTGAAGGGGGGGAAGGGGGTTGGTAATTGGACAGGACAGTCACCTTTAGCAGGGTACATAGGCGGGGGCAGGTCCAGCAGCAGGGCACATACACAGTGCAGTCACTAGTTACCCTGGTCAGTCTGGGAGGTGGTTTTCATGTTCTGTGGTGGGGGGTGGGTTGCTCTGTGACGTTGTGGCGGGGGAGGGCAGTTACAGATCTTATGCAGCGGTCCTTATCCTGGATCACAGAGCCACGCAGCAGGGGATCTGTAACCGTCCTCCCCCTGCCACAAAGTCACATAGCCCCCACATACACACAGTCCCGATCAGGAGGGGTGGCAGGCTCCGTTGAAACAACCAGTCCACCACTGCGGATCCTGTCATTCCTGGAGTTTAGAAGCATCATTTGCATCACTACACTACACCCGCTCCCCACCACAGTCTGCGTCCCAGGTTTAAAACATTCCTGCGAAAACAGTAATAAAGAAAACGGTGTTCATTAACAAAGTAGAAGTGATTTTATTTTTAAACGTGTGTTGGAAGGGGGTGAAGGGGGTATGTAACTGGAGAGGATAGTCAACATTAACTGGGTAAAGAAACGGGGGCAGGTTCAGCTTCTCTGTACACAAACTTAAAAGTCACAGGTTACCCTGCTCACTCAGGAACCTAGCTTTCAAAGCTTCCCGGATGCACAGCGCGTCCCGCTCGGCTCTTCTAATCACCCGACTGTCTGGCTGGGCGTAATCAGAAGCCAGGCTATTTGCCTCAACCTCCCACCCCACCATAAAGGTCTCCCCCTTGCTCTCACAGAGATTGTGGAGCACACAGCAAGCTGCTATAACAATGGGGATATTGGTTTCGCTGAGATCACAGCGAGTCAGTAAGCTTCTCCATCTCCCCTTGAGACGGCCAAAAGCACACTCCACCACCATTCTGCACTTGCTCAGACACTAGTTGAAGAGTTCTTTTTCACTGTCCAGGGCGCCAGTATAGGGCTTCATGAGCCAGGGCATTAGCGGGTAGGCTAGGTCCCCGAGGATGACTATAGGCATCTCCACATCCCCAACAGTTATTTTCTGGTCCGGGAAGTAAGTACCTTCCTGCAGTCATCTAAACAGACCAGAGTTCCTGAAAACACGAGCGTCATGAACCTTGCCCGGCCATCCGACGTAGATGTTGGTAAAACGTCCCCTATGGTCCACCAGTGCTTGCAGCACCATGGAAAAGTAGCCCTTTCGATTAATGTACTGGCTGGCCTGGTGGTCCGGTCCCAGGATAGGGATGTGAGTTCCATCTATGGCCCCACCGCAGTTTGGGAATCCCATCGCTGCGAAGCCATCTATGATCACCTCCACATTTCCCAGGGTCACTACCTTTGACAGCAGTACATCAACGATTGCCTTGGCTACTTGCATCACAACAACCCCCACGGTAGATTTGCCCACGCCAAAGTGGTTCGCGACTGACCGGTAGCTGTCTGGCGTTGCAAGCTTCCAGAGGACTATGGCCACTCGCTTCTGGACAGTCAGGGCTGCTCGCATCCGGGTGTCATTGCGCTTCAGGGCAGGGGACAGCAACTCACAAAGTTCAAGGAAAGTCCCCTTCCGCATGCGAAAGTTTCGCAGCCACTGGGATTCATCCCAGACCTGCAGCACTATGCGGTTCCACCAGTCCGTGCTTGTTTCCCGGGCCCAGAATCACCGTTCCACAACATCCACATGACCCATTGCCACCGTGATGTCCTCGGTGCTGGGTCCCGTGCTTTCTGAGAGGTCTGTGCTACTCTCAGACTTCAGGCCCTCACCGCGGTGCCGTAGCCTCCTCGCCTGATTTATCTGCATCTGCCTCTGGGAAAGGTGGATGATAAGCTGCGAGGCGTTGACAACAGCCACAACTGCAGCGATGGTCGCAGCGGGCTCCATGCTCGCAGTGCTGTGGCGTCCGCGCTGTCACTGACTAGAAAAGTGCGCGAACTGATTTCCCGCCGGCGCTTTCAGGGAGGGAGGGCGGGAGTGATGGACGGATGACGACAGTTACCCAAAAGCACCCTCGACATTTTTTTACCCAGAAGGCATTGGCGGCTCGACCCAGAATTCCAATGGGCAGCGGGGACTGCGGGAACTGTGGGATAGCTGCCCACAGTGCACCGCTTCCAATGTCGACGCTTTCCCCGTTAGTGTGGACTCACAAAGTCGAATTACTGTCCTTAGTGTGGACACACACGTTTGACTTTGCAATATCGATTCCAAAAATTCGATTTAAGTAAAATCGAACTACTCTCGTAGTGTAGACATACCCTCAGTCTTCACAGGAAGAGTTCAGTGGAGATAGATGCTGCTATTAAATAATTTTTTCAACACAATTTCTAGAAATACCTAACTCTAGTTCTATGTTCCTGAGTAGGGTGCCATTTTGCTGCTACACTCCAGCAGGATATCCAATCTCATGAGGTAGAAAAGACTGCTCAGTGGTTAGGGCACTAGCCTAGGACTTGAGAAATTTGAGTTCAGGTCCCTGCTCTGCTACATACTTTCCGTGGGACCCTGGGCATGTGACTTAGATTTTCTGTGCCTCAGCCCCCAAATATACAATGGGAAACACACCACTTCCTTATCTCACAGGGGTGTTGTTTAATTAAATACACGAAAATCTGTGAGGTACAACCTATGGTAATGGGGGTGTTTGTGTCATGTAAGTACCTTAGACACATAAATAGGTAATTTGACACGTAGGAAGTAAAGTTCAGTAAACGGGAAGGATGGGAAAGGCAGGAGATTTTTTGAGATTTGCTGTAAGGTAAATGTTGTTATTTAAGTATATCACTTTATATATATATATATATAACAATTTATTTATAGCTTAATATACCTAATATTGTATATTTTTAAGCAACCAAATAGAACATATCTTTCCACAAGCCTTTTCAAATCATCTGTGTCATTCATGCTTTCCATATATTGAATTGCATTTACTGTATTTCACATTATGTCAGAGGCTGTCAAGACAAGACTTCCAAGTACAGTTACAATTAATCAGCATCAAGGTAATCATCATAAAAGCTTTATAATGTACTACAGTTTTCCTTTAATTTGCACATTTAAAAAAAAATCCATGATATAATGGAACGAAAACATTAATTTCTCAATTCCATAATACTAATCTAAAGCTATACATCAAGTAACATAATCTGAAAGAGTGTACATTTAAAACAAAACAAAAGAACAACCTTCTAAAAATGACACTATAAAAAAAAAAAAAAACCCTCTCACCCCTCACAAACCTCTGCTGAAGTTATCAGATGAATGAGAGGGGTCATACAACTGGCTTCATTTAATTGCGTCTTGATTTCTGACAGTATTTCCCTTCAGACACCAATAGCTGAGACTTATTTTTGAAGTATTTTTACATGAAATATAAGCAATAGTTTGGAATGTTACATATATGCTAATATGCTACCTGTTTTGCTTCATCTGATCCTGCAATTTTAACTTCTCTCTCTCTCACAAGAGGAAAATATACTAATACACTATAGCTGCTATCCAGAATACTAAATATTTGATACTCCCTTTTCCCAACTGCTCTATTTAGACTGGTCTCTCTGAAATTTGGCAGCTTTCCTGAGACAGAATGGAAAACAGCTACTATAACTCTTCTATAACTGGTACAGAATTTTTTTTTGTTCTGTTCTCCACCCACCTCACCTAGGCCAGGCCATCTTACTTTATTTCTTAAAATAAATCTTTGTTAACGTGTTTTATTTTCCAGATAAATTGCAGTCTCTTTTATTCTACTTGGGTATACAGTATTTTAAAATGGCGCTCTTAACTATTAAGTTATTAAGCTATTCAGGCTATACTTAGTTTGTTCTCTCTTTTCCCCAACCTCAAGCGCTTTGAGTAATCAGCAAATGAAGTTTTTAACATTTAAGAATGTTCTCCTCCCCAGTCCCAAAAACAATCCCTCCATCACCTGGACTTAGGCTCCTAAGTGCCGAAGTCACCTTTGAAAATGGGACCTAGATTCCTAAGTCACTTAGGAACTTTTGAAAATTTAACCCATTAATACTGTATGCATTACAATACAGCTGTATAGTTAGTGGTCAGTAATACTTAAGAGATATCTAAGATTAATTTCAGGTGAAGAGGACTATTGCCAATGTAGATAGAACACATCACTGGACACCAGCAATACCAGGAGGGATGAGCTGGCGTGCAGTCAGGAAAGTAACAAATATTTTCCTCATGGATTGTATTTTCTAAATGGACAACCAACCTAATTCTCAATTACTGAGGGACAATCTCCACCCATTGATATATTTTGCTTTCCACAACCAAATCTCTGTTCAACTTTGCATCATGAGTAATGTACCCAAGTATTCAGATTCTAATACCTAAACTGTATTGTTAAATCTATTCACCTAAATTTGGGTTATTTATGATTATGTACTCTATGTATCATATTACTTTTAAAAACAAACTTTGTATTTGTGGATAATCTAAGCACTATGCCCAGATGTACAGACACTTTTCTCAACCTATGTATTGTATAACTTTTTTAACATTAGCTTTAATAAAAATTTTAAATCTGTTATCAAAATGTACCCTTGACCTTACTGTAGTATAATATTAAGTAAAGCAACATCTCTGCATCTTTATAGGCATGCTCCCTCTCCCTGAGCTTCGAAACAGAGGGCTGAAGAGGGGGGAAAATGAGAAAAATTACTCTCTCAGACGTGAGAAAGAGAAAGCTGACATTGGTGCTGTACCATATTTTTCCATCTGTAGTTCACTCAGAGGACAAAGCCTTTCTTACTGATGCAAAACAGTCTCCATCACAAGATCTTTATTGCCTCCGGGTTAGATCACTGCAATATGTTCTTCTTGGGTCTTCTCATGAAGGCCACTCAGAAACTTCAGCTAATAGAAAACAGTATATCCTACCTCCTTAGTGGAGTAGACTGGTGTGAACATGTTACAGGTATGTTGATATGAGAAATTAATTATAGTTTTGTGAAATTCTATCAAATGGCCTGAACAGATGTAACTGGTGTTGGAATTAGTTAAGGGTTTTAACCATCTTATATAATTTCTACCTTGGACTAGTGGAAGTTTTGGCAGAATGGATATATGGATAAATAAAATTTTATTTTGTACAGTGGTTAGTCACCTAAAGGCATAGGAAGGTGTTAACTCAATTTAGTCTGTGGTAAGTGAATGTCCATCCAGGAAAATTATAAAACAGTGAGCAAGGCAACAGATCTGTGGATGTACTTCCAATTAGTTTTATAAAAGAAGATCATTTTCTTTGGCAAAACCTAATGAGCTTCAGTTGTATTGTGGACTAACACAGCCTTTTCTTACTCAACAATGCAGTTGTGATGTTCATGGGAAAGGGGCAAGTAATGGTAGCCTGCCAATTTAAGATACTTGCAAGTCAGGCCAGGGTTACAGAAGCTTTAATCTTCAGAGAAAGTTTCACTGGCTTCAAACAGAACTGACTGATTTACAATTCTGAAAACATAACTGGTCTCAAGAAGTTTACTCTCAAATTACAGTCTCCCTCCTCTTTCCAATTTCTCTAACTCAAAGCTCTTTAGAATCAACCTTCATTCCCAGAAGCAATAGTGATATGTGGTGGGGAGACCTCAATCTTAATGCAAAAATATTCATACAATTATTATAACTTACATTAGTATTAGGTTGTTAAAAAGTTGTCTGCATCATTATTGAATGAATATCTATAAATACAAGTATGTTATAGCCAGGATGCTTGAAAATCTAACAATAATCTGTTAATTTAGTTACTTATATTCAGGCTGGTTAAAGAAATTCGAGGTGGTGTCTGTTTCTGTCTCCCACGGGTAAGCAAACATCCAGAAGATAGCCCCTCCTTAGCCATAAAACCATATTTATTAGCTCTAAGAGTGTTATTCAAACTCAGGAAAGCTGCATTTTAAACTTTACCTTGCTTTAACTTTTATACTATTTTCCTTTGTATTATATATTGGTTATTGAAATTTGTGCTTTGTACAAAATATTTAATAGTAGTCTAATTGCTGTAACAAATTGTAACTGTAAGTAGCTTAGGTCAAGAAACAGACCTTAAGAGTGTCATATCTAAACCATGACACCAACTAAAATAAAAAAACCTGACTAGTGTAAAGTCATTTGTTTTTTTTTCATCCTCACAGAAAAACGTCTAAGTAAACCCATACAAAGAATTCTAGAAGTATTCTTGCTTAAATGAATTTTATAATCTCTATAAACTTCATTCAGAAAAGCCTTGAGGAAAAACATTGTAGTTGGAAATATTTTATTTTTTTGGTTATTTCCTAAATGTTCAAGTGCCAAACACTTGAAATGCATACTTGCAAATCTGATTGCTAAATGAAAAGCTCTTAATATCATTGCTATTTAAATGGTAAAATGTGTTATGCACTAACCTAAAATTTAAATGACCTTGCTAAACTGATTGCTAATGAAAGAAGCCATTTGAGTATAGAGTATTTATATTAATGGGAATTTAATTAATTAATTACTGGCAGTGCTCAAGCAACTCACTCACCCAACTCAGGAAGATGAAGAATCATCTCTAGAAAAACTGTAAGAAAGAATCAGCCATTTCTTTTACAGCTATTTAAGCTAAAGACTTTTTATAAAGTTATTTAATTTTAAAAGACTGGTTTGAGAACAAAAAACTTTATATAAAAGGAATGTTTGTAAATTTTGAAAATAGAATTTCATTTCCTGTTGAACTCTAATACAACTGATGGAATATCTCAGAAAATGAGTTGAATAAAAAGAGAAAAGTTAAACACTAACTTTTAAGTTATCTGATGCTTTCCCAAACAAAGGAAGTTAGAAATCTTGCATATTCATTAAACAGACTGCATACCTCAGGAGCTGAAGGCGTCACCTAAGCAAATCCCAGATGCATGGAGCCAACAAGTGACTGCAACCAAGTTTCAGGCTTGTTTAGACTCAAAGAGGTGTGTTTTCTTATAATTTAATGGAAATAGGAAGGAGAAGAGTATAAAAAAAGGGGAGTACCTCTCACATACACACACTGCTAACCTGCTTAAACAGCAACTTACCCTGTCCATCTCTACTCTGTAATTAGCAAAAGTTAACAGACTGAATATTTACTATTGTTACAATGCCATGGATCTTCTTTGAAAAATCTGCGATTCAGAAATGTTACACTACCTGATCAGTGATTTAAATGATTAAATTTATGAAGAAAAAAATAGCATTATTATGTGTGTTCTTAGGGATCCTTTTCTTCCTAATAAAAGAAACTACTACATCAATATTTTGAGAAAAAAAAATATTAGTGTTCTAATCATGAGATTTAAAAAAAAAATCAGCGTTGTAATATCACAACTAAATAAGAAATACATTTGAGACATTTCAGGAAGGAGCACAACAGAACTGCTTACAAGTAAATTAGTAGGATCATTACCTTCCCTTTTCCATGTGGAATTCCTAATGGGCAGTGTTTTACTGCTCCCAACAAAGCAGCAACAGCAAAACTATATCCAGTCACTGCTTCAGGGGAGGACTTAAGGGCACTAAGCCGCTCGATGCAGCGATCCAAAAGTGGAGACACATAGGATGGCAATGCTACAGCAATGCAGCGTAGACACCAAGCTGCTGCTAGTCGAACTGAAATACTGGGATGAAGAATAACTGAAATTACTGCATCCAGAACCCCTGAAAGAAAAAATAAATACACTTAAGACATGGACAAAGCAGTCTGGCTGATGAGCAAGGTAACTGTCTAAAGGCATGTATGTGTATTCACTGAGGGATAGTGAAGGTCACTTTTCAAGCATTTGCTAATCTTTAAACAATGAGAAGCGCAAATAAGAGAGATTTCACATTAAATGTCGTCAATCTAAAATATTTTATTATTTTAAAAAAGTTAACCCAGCTGATGAGCAGTTGGATGAAACTGAATTCTGGAAAGATTGAAGTGATGCTGTTGGAGAGAGGAAAAAACTTTCAAAAAACCTTGACCCCTTTGGAACACCACCCTTGTGTCATTAAGACAACCTGCAGCCATGGTGTATATCTAGACTGTACACTGCTTATGGATACCATAACAGCGAAAGCTGCAAAAGATTGCCCATTTCCATCTACAGACAGCAAGAATATTACACCGCCTTTTATAAGATTCAGACTTGGCTGCAGTGATCCAAGCACTTGTGACCTTCAAGAATGATCATATTAAGTATGAAGCAGCTGACTTCAAAAGCTATAGCTACAATTGTTTCAAAACATAGTCCTTCTGTTCAACAACTAAAACCACAACAATCCAGCTGTCTGTTCTCTTCCCTGGCTCTCTGTAAAGGACTGGATTAAACACAATGTTTAAATCCTCTTTGAGACTTTCCCCAGGTACCAGACAGACTGCTTCACCTTGCTTCATCCTGAACTTCCATGACAGCTACATTCCATGGAACTATCAACCCAAAAAGCGTCTGAGAAAGAGAAAGAATTTGCTGAGCAATTGGCTCCAAAATTTGGAACACATTCCCAAGAGAGGAGAAGGACCCCCAACCTCAGCTTTGAGAGTTAAAAGCAAAAACTCACTTTTGATTTAGCTTTTCCACATAACACCACAAAAAAAATAAAGTATAAGAAAATAAAAACCACCAGAGACCAGTTGCTCCTGCTGCCTGGAAGGGGAGGGGGGCGCGGAGGGAAGTGAGAAAGGAGGGAAAGGGGAGAAAGAGAAACATGCCTTATGTATACACTTTAAATGTGTACCTTGAGCGACAGTAATGGGCACTATATAAGAACCTAGACAGATAAACCTACCTAGATTATATTTTCTTGAATACAAACAAATTCAGTGAAAACATAGATAAGTGCTTCACTACACTAGATCATAATTGCATATACTTCAATTAGTTCAATGCCTATTCCTTACTGAGAAATAAAGTTGATTGAAACATGAAACGTTATTCCTCCTTAGTGTGGTTTCTGTTTAACACATCCCCTCCACGTCATACTGGTCTATAGCGACAATGATATAAAATCCTGATAGCTTCTTTATGGCCTATCTAGTCCAGTGTTACATTTACAAATACACAATTACTTCTTTGGACAAAAGCACTAAATATACTATGCTTCTGTATGTGATATTTTTCCAGGAGCACTGAGATAACACTAAATTATCAACCCAGACTGCAATATCAAACTCAACATTTCTTATCAATGTCATCCTATTTGTACCATTGTTCTAATACATTAAGTAGGGTTACCATACATCCGGTTTTTCCCGGACATGTCCGGCTTTTCAGCAATCAAACCCCCGTCGGGGGAAATTGCCAAAAAGCCGAACATGTCCGGGAAAAATACTGGCCGGGCACTTCCTCTCCCGCGGCTGCTCTGCTCCTCCCCCGACTCAGACTTCGGCTCTGTTTAAGAGCCAAGCTGCCCGAGCCAGCGCTACCGGCTTTGGGCAGCCCCCGTGCCTCCGGACCCGGCCGGGCACTTCCCCTCCCGGGCTCCAGCTGCTCTGCTCCGGCGGCTCGGGGTCTGGAGGCAAGGGGGCTGCCCGAAGCCGGTAGTGCTGGCTCGGGCAGCTTGGCTCTTAAACAGAGCCGAAGTCTGAGTCAGGGGAGGAGCAGAGCAGCTGGAGCCCGGGAGGCAAAGTGCCTGGCCGGAGGCATAGGGGCTGCCCGAAGCCCGAGCGCTCCCGGCTTTGCCAGGCAGCCTCCAGACCCTGCACCCCCGGCT
This sequence comes from Malaclemys terrapin pileata, assembly GCF_027887155.1. NCBI lineage: Eukaryota > Metazoa > Chordata > Testudines > Emydidae > Malaclemys > Malaclemys terrapin. The sequence goes on from NC_071508.1 coordinate 104,442,646, forward strand.
GGGCGCTTCCCGTCCCGGGCTCCAGCTGTGCTGGGGAAGCGCCGGCCGGGGGCGCCGGGTCTGGGGGCTGCCCGGCAAACCGTGAAGCCGGTAGCGCTTGGGCAGCCCTTTTCGCGTGGCTGGGAGGGAGGAGGGGGCGTTAGGGCGGGAACTTTGGGGAAGGGGCAGAGTTAGGCGGGGAAGGGGCGGAATTGGGGCGGGGCCGGGGGTGGGAAAGGAGCGGGGCCAGGGCCCCGTGGAGTGTCCTCTTTTTTTATTTTTTAAATATGGTAACCCTACATTAAGCAAACATGAAATGCCTACAAAGTACCATGGTAAGTAATTACAGGCCTCACCCAGCAAGTAAATCCATGCAGGCAGACCAGTGTGTCTGCATGAACAACAATGCATGGAGGAGGCCTATAATGGATGGATACCAATACAGCTCTGCATAGATACCAATGTCCACCTGCATAGATCAACTGCATGATTGGAGGTAAAGTATATAACAACAGATTTGGAGTAATGATTTTTAAATCAATAAAGCAAAATAGGACAGACCACTCACTGCACTAAAATGAAAACATAAGAGAATAATTCAAAATTTCTATTTAACTTTGGACAAATATATTTACTGAGCACATTGCACAGTGTGTGTGTGTGACACTGAACTAAAAAGACAACTCTTACCCTAAGTAGTATATATTTTAAATCTGATACTCAGAGTACAGATAAAAAGGACATTGTGTAACAGTACAGGCAGGAGGTGGTGCAGAGATGTTTGGGTAATAGTCTTTGAAAGGCTTCATACAAGCAGCACATTTTAGGATAAAAATAACCAACTTTTCAAATTTTTTCTTATCTGATGCATGAAGAGAGAGGGAGTTTAAGCAAAGAGGAGGAAAATGGAAAAGGTTACAAAAGGGACTGGTCAGGAGGGAGGGTCACAAACAACACAGGAGGAAATGAGAGCAAAGCTGAGATGGAGTTATGCAGAGGCTTGAAAGTGTGGATGAGCTTGGACTTCACAGAGAAAAAGTCTCTTCAGCAAGGATCTGAAGAACATAATTGCAATCAGAGCAGGCACACAGCTAGATGGTATTAGTAGCAGTGTTCTGAACAGATTGAATGGGTCAAGATGATAAGCTGGCACAGTAGAAAGGAGGTTGCAGTGGTCAATGGGAGAGAGAACCAAAGGCTTCAGAAGGAGAAACTGATAGATTTTAGAGATCAAGTGTATGAAGCACCAAGAATTTTCAAGAGCCTGAATGCAACAGAAGTTACACATTTAAAAAAGGAGTGCATTTCTGATATAGAATCACAGAATCATAGAAATGTAGGGCTGGAAGAGAGGTCCTCAAGTCCAGCCCCCTGAGCTGATGCAGGACCAAATAAACCTAGACTATCATTGACAGGGAGTTGTCCAACCTGTTCTTAAAACCTCCAGTGATGGGGAGTCAATAACCTCCCTTGGAAGCATGTTCCAGACCTTAACTACTCTTAGTTACAAATATCTAACCTAAATCTCCCTTGCTCCAGATTAAGCCCATTACTTCTTGTCCTATCTTCAGTGGAGATGGAGAACAATTGATCACTGTTCTCTCTATAAGAGCCCTTAATGTACTTGAAGACATATCAGGTCCCCTCTCAGGTCTTCTTTTCTCAAGACTAAACATGTCCACTTTTTTCAACCTTTCCTATAGGTCAGGTTTTCCAAACCATCTATCATTTTTGTTGCTCTCTACTGGACTCTCTCCAATTTGTTTATATATTTCCTATGTGTTATATCTTCTCTGTGTTCCTATCTTTCCATACGTTAGTCTGAATATTCTGCAAAAATAAGAACACACTGCTGCAATTAAATTTGCAAAAAAATCTCAAGGAACCTATTTTGCAGACAAATCCATTACCTGTACTGGAATCTTGTAGCAATGGTGCAGCAGTCGTGCCTAAACCATGTATGATACTTCCAAGTTCGTGTAATGCACACACAAGAACATGTTGGCTTGCTGTTACGTCTGTTGTACCAATCCGAGTTTCCAAGTTACCATCACTCATTACAACATCTGGTAACACATTAAAAACTGTGAAATCATTGCACATTAAAATAAAATAATAATAAAATACAAAGAGACAGAATAAAGGAATGCAATGATATGGTAGCTACATTAGAAATATTCTTCTATCATTAATTGTCTCACATAAGATTTAGGATTTTCAATGGGACTTAGCTGAGACTTTCCATACCTCAATCAAGTTGCCACAGAAAAGGACATTATTTAGTTCAAGGGAAAGTAGTGGGTGGGTGGGAAGAGTAGAAAACAAACATAAAACAAAAAACACCACATTGTCAATTTAGCAGGTGACAATGAATGGTAGCAACCAAGAACCATTCTATTTTCAGCTAAACTCATGGGATTGGAACAGGCCATATTTTGACATGGGATGGGTGCCAGGTTTGATTACCATCACTATATGGCACTTTAAAAAAAGTAAGATGTGCAAGACAGCTAAGCCTATAAGGCAGCAAAGCTAGGAGCACATACACAGCAAAATTTAGAGTTAGTCAACTAAATTTTATTTTAGGACACTACAAATTTAACCAGCAGTAAGATATAGGACTATACACCAGTTGAGAATTGGCACAGCAAAGGCATGCTCTAGTCCCTCACCATACCCCCAATGCTGTTGAAGTAGTTGGCATAGGAGCCAGGCACAGACGTTATGCCATCTAAAATCTCCCTTACGCCCAGGGAATTTGCAGATGGCTAGTTGGGCCAGGCTCTGTCATTTTGCACCACCTGAGTAGTATGAAATAGCTAGAGCAGGGAAAGAGAATCTGGCCCCATTTGTATCAATTACAGTTTAAATTTATTTGATATATTCTGTTATCTGTACTTTACTGTTAAAATCATTCTACTATGTGACAAATGTAAGAAGCTTTTTTATTTTATATTAATAAAACTACCTGAAAAAAACAAAAACAAAAACCGTTTCTCTACATTATTATGGTAATATACCAGAAGTAGAAGTTCTATTACTGCAGAATCTTTAGGATTAGAGTAGGCAAACAATCATTTTAGCACTGGTTTAAAAATCCAACCTCCCCCATAAACAGATAATCTTGTTATTCCCATACCCACAACTTTCTTCAGCTTCCAGATGGCTTGACAAATCTCTTTGGCAGCTGCAATTTGAGCTTTTTCTCCAAGAAGACCTCCTACTGTAGCTCGAAGGATAAATGAAATACAACGGCGACAGCAGATAGCATCCATCTGAGTCTGAATAGCTTTAGGGTGAGACTGAGACACTAGATCTAAAATATGGGAAAGTAAGGCAGAGAAATTCCTTTCAAGCCACTGTCCTCCTAATGTGGAGACAAATACCACATATGCCTGAAAAAGATTTGAAGAAAGTAATATTTAGAATAAAGTCATCTGGAAAATTGCCATTTACATTTACAGATCCATGTAAATGCTTAATATCACCCCGCACTATGTCAAAAACAGGGATACCACATTCTCTACAGAAACCATATTTAATCTCCTTTATAGGACAATTTTGTGTATGTTCTCAGTTTTAATTTAGTTGGAAGTTCTTTTGCCTTTCTGATGTAGGTTATTTTATCTGTCAATTTAGGCAATAGTGTTTAAAAATTACTTTCAATTAACACTGTACCAGCAGCACTGAGTCTGGTCTAACTGCAAGTTAATTCAAGATGCTTGTCTATTTTATTTCATTTCAGTGTGTGAGAAGTGCCAGTTTACCCTGAACAGGCACTTGTTATGTAAAACATTGTGTTTGACCTCCCTGAACAACAGCTTCCAGCTATTTAACATTCTGCACATGGAGCCCACATTTAATGTATGAATGCATTTTAAGAACCACAGTGTTACAAAACTATAACCCATATCCCCAAGAGAATTTTGTTTCTGCTGGCCTAGATTTAGGGAATATTTGCAACCACCAGACACAGCTCTTCATTTTAATGAATTTTAGTTTTTTGTCTTGCAACAGAGGACCCATACAAAGGCTATAGATGTCACCAAAAGAAAAACAACCAAAAGAAAGAATGAAGAGCCACTTTACAAATCTAATCACCACAAGATTATTTATCTTGCTGCATAATATAGTTCTTTACAAATCCTTAACAAGTGTATGTTTATATGCACATATTTGCCATCACCATGAAAAGCGAGCACATAAAAATGTGAGTATGTATGAATGAAATTCAACAACAAGAGTTTGCAATTAACAGCGTTCACTATAAAAATAACAATAACCCATGCATATTTTACCTCATGTCTGATTATAACAACTTCCTTTCTATGCTGTAATTTGTTAAGTACTATCGTTTGTCAGTATGCAGGTTTCCCATCATTTTACCTGAGGATGCAGAGAAGGAAAACCCTAACTAAAAAGAGTATATTAGTTTGTACTTCTATATTGCTTTTCTTCCTCCGCACTTGGCAGATATTAATTAAGCTTCACAACACACCATTGTATTATCTCCACTTTACAGATGGGAAAAATGAGGAATAGGGCAGCTAAATGAACTTGTCCAAGGTCTCATAGTAAAACAATGGCAGATGAAATCAATTTCATCAGTATGTTTGCAAAAACAAACACCAACTACAGAAACATGGGTAGCCAGAATAAATTGAGATAAATGGAGCAATTAACTTTCTGTATTATTATAACAACTGGACTATTTGAGGAAAGATGGGGCAAATGGGATGAATTGAAAACAATTTCTATATTTACTGTAGCAACCTACTTCCACTTATATTTGCTATATTTCCTTTCCTTTTGAATGTAAAAAAATGCACAGAGTCAACAATTTTATTTTCAGAAATTGTGAGTATGTATATCAATAATACTGCTAGGATTAGAACACATCTCCCTATTCCTAATCCCACATACTAACCACTAAACCATAGACCTTTTAATTCTAAATATGAGATCATTTATCATCACGATTTTAAATTGTTTCAATATCTACTGTACAGCAGTTATTGTAAGTATGGGCATCTATTCTTAAAGTTTTTTTTTGGTAATGGGGATTAAACAGAATCATTCAGATGTGCATGTTCAAGAGAATTTCTTTGAATGCTTAGGATGTGGAACTTATAATTGTTATAACCCTCTACGTAACCACAAAACACACATGTTTTCTTAAATCTATATTGTATGTGAAATCTATGTTGGATGTGAAATCTCAATTGTTAAAGTTCTTTTTACATTTAAAAAGAGCTATTTAAAATCTTCAGGGTTACATTTTTAAACAAAGGACACAAAGATCCATATGTAAAACATGCTCACACAAGTGTCTACATTCTGTTTGCACATAAAAATACAAGTCTGGGCTTGCAAAAATTTGCACACAAACTTCTTGGTATAATTTTGGGCACAAATTTACAGGGTTATTTAATGCTACTGAAATATGTCTCTTGAAATTTGGGTGTCAGGAAAAAAAATACTACCTGTGTTTAATAAACATCTGCACCATGCATTTATAACATCAGTTCTCAACTTCAAGCTCTTTCAGGCAGGAACTGTCTTATTTTATGTTTGTACAGCGCTGAGTATTACGGGGCCCTGATCCCAGTTTGATACTAATGTTATTGTAGTACAAATACTAAAGACTAGGGACTTTGTACTGAATATACTTAATGTCTAGGACTTTGGCCACACAACTCAATTTGTAGTAAGTGCTGCACAGCCAATCAAAAATATATTCCTTGAGGCATTCAAAGGCACTTTGTTTAGTAAAACAAAACAGTCACATTTAAATGTAAAGACGAATTTTCCTCAATTTTAGAAAGGCAAGGCAAATATTGTAAATGGCTTCAATACATATGCCAGATGTCTAAAAAACATGAAACTCAAACGAAACTACTTAAAAAGTTTTTCATGGGTATTAGTATAGATTAAGTTTAATATAGATTAAGACATGGGGATAGACTTTAAGGGAAGGATAAAAAATAATAGTGTAGTGGGAATGCCACAACTTAAGGGAAGTTTTCACTGGACTGTGGCAAAAATAGAATATATATTTTATGACAACAAGAACAGCAGAACAGATATGGGAACTGTAGGATTGGCAGTGTGGTAATAAGATGACTGACAATTTCCTAAATTATTGTTGACAAATATATAAACACACATTGCAGCACTGTCAGACAATAACTTTAATAGCCCTCAAAATTCATTTCAAGGTATTCCAACCTCTCCTCAATCTGTAAATTATATATGATGAACTCAACTCACTGAACAAACATATCGTATTTAATTTGTAAGCAGGTCTGTATTTATCAAGAACATTTACTAGGCAAGTCAAAGTACAGTTTACTGTATGTACACAAAAAACTGCTATGTGCTCTAAAAATACTAAATATTCTTGAATACAAAATATTTTCCAGTATTTTAAGAGTTATCTCTGAAGTGCTCCAATTTTCAATAGTTTATAATCTATACTTTTATTATTACACATTGTAAAATGCAAGTATTCTACAACTTTGTAATTTATGAGCACTGTTTTATACAGAATTACTTAGGTTTTATCTTCACAAAGATATTGTACAGCTTTAACTATACTAGTCTGTGAGTAGACCAGACCTTAGTCTTGATTCACTACTTTCACATTTTAAAAAAGTGTGCTAGACTTTAAATTTAAAAGCTTTTTCAAGAAGTTTCAGTGCAACAAGCTAATCTTGTCATTATCTGAAAAAATTACTTTTAACATGGTGCGCCTTATGCTCTGGCCCCTGAATCTTCTATTTACCATCAGAAGCACCATCCCTCTTGCTGATGTGTCTGTAAATCATCCCGGAGCCATGTAACAAAAACAGTAAATAGGGATCAACTTCTCCCTGAATTCTACTCCCCTCCCCCCTTATTTTAAGGGTTATCAAAGATCCCGTAATTTCCAAGGATCTCCTCTTAACTGATATGGTCCAAGGGTGATGTGTGAGATGTGTGTGCAGGTATTAAATCCACAACCGAACTCCACAACCTGGCCATCAAAATACAACAACGTATAGCTTATTAACCCCTTTCTATGACCCTCAGGCAGGAGATTTGACAGAGGAAGTACAGCTGCCAATGTTTTGAACTGTATCCCCCATAGTGGAGGTGACACAAGATTAAAAAGGTCCTGACTTTGAGTTGATGGGAGTAGAAAACGGACTCATCTATCCAAGGCCCTCCCTTCAGAAGGGTAGGAGGCTTGGAAAGAGTGTAGTCTTTCAGATTCCTCAGAACATTCTTAGCAGCAGTTAATGGGAATAACTGATTGAATATTGACTGAAAAATGAAAACAGTAACAGGGAAAGCAACAGGTGACTAACCTTGACATTTCTGACAAAGCTCTACCTATCTTTCCCAGGCACGCAGCACTAAAGTGCTAAGATCAGGTAATTATGACCACACTGTTCATAACAGGCAAATGACTGCACCAGGAAGAAAGCGCCAATAACCTCTTATTGAAGGGAATGGGAGTATTGCTTGATTAAGGACCACTAAATATAGTTGTGTGAAAATAATTCTGTTTATGATACACAAGAAATAGAATAGAATCCAGCTCGCGTCCTCTGAGCAGCGCTAGGTCTGCAGGGCTAGAAGTAGTAGAAAATTAAAATCTTATTTTTGTTACTATAGCAAACAGCAATGACCCTGTATACCTACAACGATCAGAGGTAATGAATAAGATGCTGCCTTTCTTACTATCACTTTTCAGAGCAGAACCACTTTTTCAACTTGAGTATGAGCCAAATTAATAGAGAAAGCAAGAGAACATTTTGAATGTTCTCCAAAACTAGCACTATGAGAATGCATATTTCACTATACATCAGGAGACAGATTCCAATTTAAAATTCTTTAAAATAATAAAAAAAAGCCCCAAGAACATAAAATAATATATTCCTCAAATTTTAAATGTAAAAATTATACTTGGAGGAAAGGACTCCAGAACACTCAGTAAGTTATATTAGTTGTAGCTTTAAGACATACAAATTTACTCCCAACAATTTCCAAAAAATAGTAAATAGAAAGTTATATTTGGAATTCAACTAAAATACAGAGATCCCTTAGGAGATGAGTTATCAACATTCATGTAATTTTTGTTGTGTACTATTAATTTCAGTATAATTCAAGATATGGATCATACTATGGTACACTAAAATCTTATTTCATACTTATTGTCACAAACAGTAAATAAGTACACAAAACAACAAAACTAACAGCTTTTTAAAAATATGCACAGCAATATTCGAAAAATAAAATATAATATAATGCAAACCTGAGTAACTCCAACTCGAATATCTCTGCTGACTGAACTGATTCCTTTCAGTATATCACCACTGGCTCGGAGAAATCCAGAACTCCCACGCAGAAAGCCTGTTGCTAGTAGTTCCATGGCTTCATCCAGAGAAATTTTGCGAACATTTTGCCGGGCGGATGCTAAGCATAAATGTATAAAAAAAATAAAAATAAAAATAAAAAAATAAAACACCTCTGTAAAGGGAAGTTTCACCTTCTTTGCATCTTTAAAAAAATTGTGATGAATACCAATTAATCTTTCCCAAATATATTAGTAAATCCAAATATTGAAAGCAAAATTTCATAACAGAACCAGAATCAAAGCTCTGCGGATTCAGAGTCCTTTTGATGAATATGATCTAGAAATACATGGAAGTACTGCCATCCTAAATCCAGATCTGCTTCAAGATAAACATTTTGCTGCTCAAGTTTTCTGAAAATAGCACAGTAGAAGCCACTTGTTCTTAAATATTAATCAAATCAAGATGTTAACATTTTAGTGCATCAGGGTCTGCAAACAACAAAATCACCTTACCTTAAATTTGTCACTACAGATCACTACTGATGGTGGGAATTATTAAATACCTTCATATTCTGTGTCTGATTTTATTAAAGATACACTTTGAGGCATACATGCAAAACACAAGTCAGATAGGACTTCAAAGAGCAGGGCCTTAGGAAGCATACGTCTGAATCACTGTTTCCTTTGCTCTGCTGACGCACCTAGCCCACTGGTGCTCACCGCCATGTGGCAACATATATCAAAGCAACAAGGTTAATAATCCAGGCGTTGGCTGATCTGGGGTTGAGTGGGGTGGGTTTCTATGAAGGCTTACAGTACATATCGGGGGGATTGGTCCTGCTTTGAGCAGGGGGGTTGGACTAGATGACCTCCTGAGGTCCCTTCCAATCCTGATATTCTATGATTCTAGGCGGTTCCACGCTGCAAGAGCGGCCATCTAACATCTCTCCTACAACTTTTCTTTCATTAGAATTCTCATATTCATTCAAAAGAAAAATTTAATGCTAAAAGTGAAACAGCAGGCCTCCTGAGAGAGAGAGAGAGAGAGATGAACTGTGGGATTTAATTTCATGACAAAACAGATGGTAAGGCCAAGAGCACAAAACTTCATTTTCTCTCTCTCGTACACTTGGTAAGAATTTTAGGGCATTAAGTGTCTTAAGATAATATTAAACTGAAAAATGAAAACACTAACAGGGAAGGGAATAGGTGACTAACCCTGACATTTCTGACAAAGATCTATCTATCTTTCTCAGGCACCCATCGCTAAAGTGCTAGGATTACATAGTTATGACCACACTGTCCATAAGGGGTAAAGAAGAAAATAAGGCAAATAGACATTATCTGTAGAATGAGTACATTACAAAAGACATTAATTTTTTTGAAACTGAAAAAAATATGTTAGTTTTCTTTAACTTAGTTGTTTTCTTTAACATGCTATTTAGCAGTCAAATAATTCATAAATAAGCTTGTTGAGAAGGGAAGTGAATGTATAAAAACACCCAGTTCCAAAACACTGAAAGCTTCTAATTTAGTCTTAATTAAAATCAAGTTCTCTCATAATTTCCCTGGCTACTCTCCTACCCTAACTCATGACACTTAAGGCCTTTTGTGAAGTCAAGAGTGTAGGTCAGAGTGTGGGCTCATGTATTCAGCTCTCTATCCTGTTACATTCAGTGAGTATAGGATAAATTTAAATATTTCATTCTTCTAACATAACACATTATCAACAATCAAAAAAACAACAACATGATGGATGCAAAGGCAAACACAGAACACCATGAAGAACTGAATGAGGATCTATTACAACTACCTCTTGAACTGATGGGACTGATGATTAGTTTGCTTGTATACTAATACCAGCTATGAATTTTATCACCTTTTCCCCATAGACCTTCCATCTGGAAAGATTTTGAGGATTTAAATGTGGATTTGTTGGAATAAACTGATAAAGCTTTAACTGTGCAGATGCTTTATTATAGGAATATTACTTAACATTGTATGTGGCTCAGTGATCAGATTACAGAATCCTGCATTTGGAATCTGAACTGAAAACACTGAAGCCACTGATACTGCCTCTTAAGTGAACTAATTCAACAATCAGCTTGTACCATACTCAGTTGAAACAGATACATGCTCCCTAAAAAATTTCAGGTTCCATTTATATCATCTCTATTTAAAATTCCTCAAAAGTCAAGAAAACGTTTTTTTGTTTTAGAAAAACTTTAATTCAATTATTGTTACACATAATTTAATGGGCTGGGCAACAATGAAAACCATAATGACTTGCTTTAGCTTACATACTATGGACACGGTCCCCAATAAGAGTCCTCCTCAGCTGCACTGCCATATCTGACTGATAAAACTGAAGGACTGGGGGGAGGAGGAGGAGAAAGAGGGAAGACATCTGTGATCCCTAGCCCTTCCTCAGAGGGCAAGAGGTTCTCCGCATGAACACAGCTGGGAGTTCTGTGTGACTAAGACTCCGTCAACTACACAGTTGGGACTATGTTTGATTTCAGGTGGCATGGCTAGCTGAAAAGGAAAAGATACAGCAACAAGCCATTCTAGGCAATGTTGTGCCCTGGCAAACCAATGAAAAAAAATCAATCCCATGTTAAACACTACACAGAGGAGCAGTAACTCTCTAGAACTTCTACCATTCAAGAAGCAAAAAGGTTGAACATGCAGTTGTTGCCACTTGTCACTGTCAGTGCAGCTAATGAGTTTGAAGGACAGGCACTCTGAGTTGATGTCCTCAAAATCTTTAGGGTTATATAACCAGACTTCCCCACAGATCCTGGGGCTTTGTGCCCTTACAAAGCCACATTCCACCTTCACTTAGCTGAAAATCCCTTCACACTCTGAGGAGTAGATATGCTTATGGAACTAAATACCGTATTTACTCATTCATTAGCCCGTTTATTTATAAGCCAATCCCCCAAGATGGTTAGGTAAAAATAGCAAAAACCATATGACCCTTTCATAAGCCGACCCTATATTTCAGGGGTTGGCAAACTTTGGCTGCCGGTCCGTCAGGGTAAGCCGCTGGTGGGTCAGGACGTTTTGTTTACTTGGAGAGTCTGCAGGCACGGAGCTCCTCAGCTCCCAGTGTCTGCAGTTTGACATTCCCAGCTAATGGTGTGCCACTTCCCGCAGCTCCCATTGGCTGGGAACGGTGAACCGCGGTCACAGGGAGCTGAGGGGCTCCATGCCTGCAGATGCTCCAGGTAAACAAAACAACAATGTATTAGATATTCCATAGAGTTTAAAATCACCAAAATTTGGTGTAGACCTGTTTATAAGCCAACCCCCGCTCTTTGATGCGTCACTTTTTTACCAAAAATATTCGGCTTATGAACGAGTATATACGGTAGTATTTCCAAGTAAATTTTCCCCCAATATGGGTTTTTTTAACACAAAGGTAGATGATCCAACTGAAAACACAGGGCTACATCACCATTATAAAATGCTGTAAAACTCAGCAAAAAAGAGTGGTATGAATAGTTTGTTTAAACAAAGTATCTGGTGTTTGCATTTTGATCTAAGCCTTCATTTATGGATTATATATGACTTTTAGAACTAAGATAGGTTTGCTAAATTCTTACTGAAAAACAAAAAACATATGCTTTACCTGTTGCCTGTTTACATGTCACAGCTCTAGCCAACACTGTGCCTAAAAGCTTTGAAACTGCTATCCGCACATCATAATTGGAACCATCAAATGATTTAAAACATAGGGTTGCAACGCTATCCAGATCTGTGCTCCACATAAAAACTGCCTCCTTCTGAAGTTCAAGAAGACACTAGACAAAAAGGGATGGGGGGGGGGGGAGAAAAATATATTCACCATAAATATTCTGATATTGTGTAAAAGCATTTAGGCATTTGATACAAATTTTAGCTTGCAAGATAATACATAGAAGATAAGAGGATTTCATAAAAATATGTACAGTCCTTGACATCAAAGAGATCTGAATATTTACTGCCAGGACAATGTCTGAGCAGATAATGCAAGTAATCTAAACTTACTCATTGTTCTGGGTGTAACAGTTTGTGTGAGACATATGATAACATCTTAAATCACATTTGGAAGTAATAACCTTACCTGGCATAACTTCAGACACATAGAAAACAAAATTAGGTGCCAATATTGTTGCTAGGTGCTAAAATTCCAGAATTACTTTTAGGGGGGGCACTTTTTTGTTTGCTAGAAACACAATTTTAGAATAGATTTACATTTTACCAATTAAAAATTATGCATATTATAAGCAAACCTTTTCTGTGTTTTTAGGCAGCAAAATTAATTTTTCTTTATCATTTATTTAAACAGATATATTTAGGAAGATTAATTACTAAAAACAGTTAGTTAATGGGCCACTTTACCTTAGCAGCAGCACAGCGAACTGCCATAGAGCGATCTGTTAAGCATGATCGAGCAGCTTTGTAAATATCTCTGTGACATGGGGTAGCAGCAGCTCCTAAGCCATTCAGTATATTTTGCAAACCAAGCATGATCTCATAACGACCTTGAGACTGATAAAACAAAAAGAAGAAAAAGTAAATATTATTTTACAACACTAACAACCCTAAAAAAGAAAATACAGATTATTTAAACGTTTGCAATATATTGGTACTTTTATTTTTAGAGCTCTATTCATGTTAAAGTGAATTAAACCAGGTAATTTGTTCTACACCTTTGTAATCAAAAGAAAAGAACTATTCTTCTAAGTTCTATTGGAAAGGATTAACATACATATTAAAATTCAAGATAGTTTTATAAAGTGAACTTTGAATAAAAAGTGTAATTGAGTAGCTGTTTTACGATTGATACAAAACTGTATTTTATCAAGATCATTCATGAAGGGGACTGTCAATAATTGTGATTCATCCTTCTCAATTGATATATTACAGTTAAATTCTTTAACAATTCTTTTGGATTTGCAGATGGTGCTTCTATATGGCATTATGATCTACAGCAACTTCATGATTTATTTATACCAGTCACCTTGTCCCATTCATTGTTCTTCACACTACTAAGAGTGAACACAATCTATTAATTTTACCTGCAAACATCTTTTAAACTTGTGGTTCCTTACCTCTGCATTCTTCATTGCTTTAAGCACATTTCCTACAGTATCAGTAAAGCTGTTTCCCAAGATTCTCCCCAGTTTTTTGTACAAATATCCCAAGCATACCACTGCAGCACTAAAACAAAGCAGATCCAAACTTGTTAAGATGAATGCAACAACAGAGGAGAGGCTGAAGGATTGAAGTAATCAGCTGATCTATTTCAATTTTTTTTAAATTCAAGTCTAAAAATTGGGTGTTACAACTTCCCAGAAATGTCCTGTAATACATATGAATTACTGCAATATATCAGAGAAAAAAAATGAGTCTTTGAAAAGTGTGGTACACACTTGCACCAAAGGTATTAAATACTTAAGTACCAGAATTCAAAATACTAAACTACTCCAGTATTTGATGAGGGAACAGAAAGAAACAAATGAAAATATGAACACACTACCCCTTCTAAAAAAAAAACAAAAAACCACACACACACACACCAAAATTAGTTTATTTCAGGGTGAAATAAGTAATAAGCGGACTTGATATACTGTCTTCTTTCAAGCACTCGAGTTAGCAAAAGCAAAAATTGTTAAGCACTGAATATTCATATACAGTATTGAAAAAATATAAGTAGTGGGTTTTTCCTTACAATGATTTCTTAATTAAAACTTTTTTGGGGTATTGACTGATTTATAATTAATTAGTCAAATAATTTTGATGAATATCAGCAAAATTAATCAAACAGTATATTTTACACATTTGTCTTGCTATTCAACCAGCCCTACTGAATATGTATTAATATTGCACATTCTCCAAAAATCCATTCAACTAATATTATACTTCCATTAAATTGGGAAACACAAAGTTCAGTGATATGGTAGTTAAAACATTCTCAGAATAACTCATTTAAACTAAGATTAACAGCCATTCCCTAATGACAAAAATACAGTAAGAAAAATTCCCATTTCTCATCTTTGTTTCTTCAAAGGCCACTTCATTATTGCTTGATTAACTTATTAGAGCAATTTACAGACTGACAGATTAGATTTAAAATTTGTCCATGATTTGGCTGGGCATAAAAAGTACAGTGGTAATGTCATCCTGTATGAATGCTTGTTTGATGGATGCAAGAACCTATTCTAATTAGTCTATCGTCAATTAAGACTAAATCTATACCCTTCAAATTTTAATTGTAGGGAGGAAGTTAACAAAAATTTCACTAAGAATTAAGTCTTAATATAATGGCCCCATTTGCAATCTTTACTCACACAAGTAATTTTACTAGCCTATCACTCACATAAATACAAGTTATGTGAATAGGCCCCTAGGAATCAAAAGTTTCTAGCAATGTGTTGCCTACTAATTCACTGCTATTAGCAGAATTTTTCAATGGAATATATTCAATAAAAATACTAGCTCCTCTTGTGCACAAATGCAACAACCCAGAAGAGTCATGAGTAAAGAATTTATGAAGTTCCTTTGCCTGCCTCCAGGGTAGGGCTGCTTCCATCCCCTAATTGCAGGCATTTCTTTTCTATATTTGATACTCTTAAGTCCAGACAGTACCAACTTCTCATGACAATCTTATTGTGAAAATCTTTCTTAAACTGTTACACTGCAAGCAATAATAAAAAGCTGTAACCTTCCAAATAAAAATGTACATTTACAGTATATAATCTATAATATTTAGAATGCTTAATAGGTATTTTCTTAAGCATTCTGTGCTGTTCTTTGTCCCTTTAACATAACTTCCCCTTCATTTCAGTATGTTTTAAGACTTTCCTCTCAAATTCCTCCCCAAAATTTGTACTTGGAGATGTCATCTAAAAAGCCACGTTCAATACACTTAAAATTGCACTACAATTCTAGCCGTAAGCAAAGAGCACCTAAAGCATCTGTGACAATTAATTGAGCAGCACAACATTGCCAATCATCTTGTTTTGTAAGTAAGTGTGAAGTGCTAAAAAAACAAACAAAAAAAACAAACAAAAAAAAAAAACACACACCACACACCTCCACATACAGCCATTACTAAATAAAGTGGGAATTTTCAATGGAGTCTAAGGCAGTTAGGCACTCAGATCCCATTGAAAATTCAAGTGGAACTGGGCACCCAACTACCTTAGGCCCCTTTGAAAATGCTAATCTAAAACTGTCACATTCCAAATCAGTCAACTGTGTATACTTAAACAAAACAATGAAATGCATTTTAAGATGAATATATTATTTTTGTCTTAAATGAAACACCTATGTAATGGGGTTCATAGTTAATTAACATATTACCACGAACTGCTAATGATAAAGAGAGATGCTAACTGGAGACTACCATACCATTTCATTAAGATACAAGATGCAGTCTCTCTCAATGAAGACCCCTGGATTGTCCAAAGAAACCATTATAGAGCTTTTAAGGAAAGGTGTTTCTAAGGTCAGAAGCTCAAAGGCATCGGTCCTTGTTACATAGGTTAGCTCAGGAGTAGCCACAATATATGTGAAATATACCTATGGCCTGATGACTATAGACCCCATGGAGCTTAAAAGTTCTACAGAGGACTTAATCATATAACTAGTAAGGTTGCACAACAGGTCATCTCAATTAAGTAGATTCTACAGTAGTAGAGTATCCTCAGAGGGGTTAATGCATTTTAAATTCACGCCGTCAGTTAATTCAGATTAACTTTCCTGAGCGTCCCCACATAGATATGCCCCAGGATGTTTTCTTTAAGGGTATGTCTACACAGCAATAAGGTATCTGTGGCTGTCATGTGCCAATCATCTTGGGCTCGCGGGGCTCAGGCTGAGAGGCGGTTTTATTACTGTGTAGACTTCTGGGCTTGGGCCATAGTCCAGGCTCTATGACCCTGAGAGGTAGGAGGGTCCCAGAGCTCCAGCTCCAGCAGAAGCCTGGAAGTCTACACAGCAATGAAACAGCCCTACGGCCCAAGTCAGCTGGCACAGGCTATTCACAGGTGTCTA
The DNA here is from genome assembly GCF_027887155.1 of Malaclemys terrapin pileata. Taxonomy (NCBI): domain Eukaryota; kingdom Metazoa; phylum Chordata; order Testudines; family Emydidae; genus Malaclemys; species Malaclemys terrapin. Next base: position 104,459,012 of record NC_071508.1, read on the forward strand.
GTTGCTGTGTAGACATACCCTAAGTGGCTACAGTTAACTTAGAACTCTTGTTCCTTGTTACACCTATTAAGATTCAATGTAGACAAGCACAAGGTTATCGGCTGTTAGGTTGTCCAATTGCCTAGCTTCGTTTGTTACCTCTGAGGTTCCTAACAATGCTCTCTCTATTTGCCTAACCTAAATATTCTGAAATCATGTTTATGAGAACAGCAAGAAGCTTCTTCTGAAAAAAGGAAAAAAAAGGGAGATATTTCAAGTTGACTGTGCCTTCATGGTCTATTTCTATGGTGAAATATTCATCTGCTGTATGTAGAAGGTAGAGCTGAGATTTTTATCCAAAAATTGCAAAAGATAGAAATCACACTGAAGTGGCACATCAAAAGTTATAAAATAACGAAGTCATTCACCATTCCATACTAAAGGCAGCATATGAAACATCAAAAATAAAATTGCTATGCTTCTGATATGCAGGAGTGTAATTTGAATTAGCTTTCAATGTTCATGTTAGTTTAGTCTTTATTTTTAATGCTCAGAAGTCTTTGAAGGTTAGCAAGATGTGATATAAAAAGACAGTTATTCTTATTACTAGTTTTGGAGGGGTTTTTTACTTACAGTTTTGTGGGTAGATAACTTGGTGAATCATCTTTGCTCCGAATTAGTTCATTGCATTTGTCAACTGTCTGGTAAACAGAGAAAGTGTCTCCAATACTATAAAGTATAGCTAGGTTCTTGGCTATGAGCCTTCGGGTAGGAGGGCCTGGTGAACTATTTAACAAAGATATTAGTTGTTCAGCCAGTTTCTTCTGCTTTTCCCTTACGTCAGCCTGGAAATAAAGTTAGTAACCAATTAAATTAAACCATGATTATCTTTACCTTCTCCCCAGATTGCTTTGTTTCAGCTAGTTTGACATTCTCAATGTATAAAGTCAATTTTTTTCCTGGGCTTTTCCACTGAATGGAAGACAGTCTGAAATATGTGAGCCAGTTATAGATTCTTACATCTACACTCTTCTCTAGTATTATTCACAGGAATATTTTCAACAGCATCAGAGCAGCTGTATTCTTCTGACACAAAACTGTAATTTCTTCTTATTGGTTGTGTCTCATTCAATTTCTCTTTAAAAAGATAAGCTAATTCATAAGAGAACACACAAACAGTGCACCTTTGCAGAAAAACAACTATTGAAAATGTACACTGGGAAAAAAACATTAGAAGAGTAATTAAAAATATCAGAATTTAATGAAAATATTCTCTTCTGTTAGACTACCGTGTTGAGGTTAAAGGAAATCTCAGTTTGTATATTTTCTCTTTAAAAAAGAGTGAGAATTTGTAATTGGCAACTGTCAAAACACTTTACAATTTTCCAGCATAGTTACCCCAGTTCCTAAGTGACTACTAATTAGATCAATTTATTAGTAAGCTAGATCAGCGATGTATATACCCTTTGGCTTTGGAGCTACATGCCGCATTTGGGACCCAGCACGAAGTTCTCAGGTATCCTATGTTTCTGTCAGAGATCTTTGTGCTTAGCCTAATCTTAGACAGAGCAAACAAAGTATATATCATATGGGCATTCCCATCTCAGCTAAAACACACAAGACAATACTGAGCCAAGTAGCCAGAGTTGACAGGATCCCTCCCCAACTCTTCTATCATTCAATAAGAAAAGGGGAACCACAGAGGAAATGTGTTAGATGGAGCTACAGAGAGCCACAAAATAATTATGCTATGATGTGCTGACATTCTGATGCAAGGACATGAAGCAACAATCATATCACCACATTGTGGTTATTTCTTCAACTACTTTTATTGATGAAGAGGCTCTCTAGCTCAAGGATTACCACCATTGATCTATTGCCTAAACAGTAGCAATAGTAGTGTTTATTCTATCACATGGCCACTAAACAGACTTTTAACTCGACTTTTTTTCTGTGTATGTACAGGAGATAAAACAGAAAAGCAGCAGCTCTCACACTGTTTTGATTTAAAAAAACCACTACAGATATACAGAAATACAAAGAATACAAAAAGGCTGTTCATTTAAACCTATAAGGCTGTTTAAAAAATTATTCAGCAAACCTGTAAAATATGAAATCTTGTGAAATATTTTTTTCACCAGAATCAAAGAGTTGTTTTACTAGAAGAGGACATAAATTCTCAGCAATTTTTTAAAAAATTGTGTTTGCTTGAAATTCAGTAAGAACATTATGTAGAAGATCTAAAATATTATCATCATCCAAGTATATCTTTAAAATTAACCCTAGCTATAAAACACCTAGTATAAGGAGTAAGGAATATGGAGAAAAATAGTTCTTTCTAAGGAATGTTATTTCTTTCCAATTATATTATACTTACCCTGCTAGTCACTGGTAAAAGTTTTTCCAAAAATCTCAACCATTCAAAAATGAACTCTGCCTTCTGAAATTCACCAAGATGGTTATATGCCTCTTCATTAAGCAGTAAACTGTGAGCCAACTCCATTCCTTGAAATCTCTCTCCTCAACGACTACAGATTAAGACACGCAGAGCTGTAGCTAATCAGGGTTCTCCTCATCAATCTCGAGTGACTGAATCAGAAGACTGAACTCCTAAAAAAGAGAAATCATACCACATTTCAATCTTAGCTTACTGATATCAACACTAATTTTCAGAGTAAAAGACTAACCAATGCACATGGATACACACATTATTAAATATTTTATTTGGCTGCACTTGGTGATATTTATGCTCATGGAAATGAGAGACTGATAGTACTAATATAACATGATGATTAAAGCTAGATATAGTACAAAATATGCCAGGTAAGCTTGCTCACAAAGCTATCAGTTCACCTACAACTATATTTTGAAATTCCGGTACCTTGTTGAGCATCTACTGAAAAAATGATGGTCATTCATGCCCAATGGTGACAAATTTTGTAATCTATAGTAAAGTTCACTGATCAGGCACTAAAAATCATGGGATAAAAACAGAGATTAAAAGTCATGTTAATTTATGCCCTGTATGGATATAAACCCCATTTCACATACAGGCCTAGTGCATTACTCTGTTAATATATCTATCCACAATATATAGGGACTTAATTTTATTCTTAAAGAAACGTCTGAGATGTGTTTTTTTTAATTCCTGTTAATTAATATGACAATTTATTTTTACAAGTTAATTAATAAGAAATAAATTCAATACAAATTGCATCCAGATTCTTTGCTGCACCAGTCCTTCAAGACTATATTTTGGCTCTAACACCCCCTACGCAAACATAATTAAAACCAATTCTTAATATATACTTGTTATCCTACAGGAATGTCACATAGGTTTTATAAGCAAAAATATATGATTTAGTAAGGAATTTTGTATCTATCACAAACAAAAATATTCTTTGAGCCAGTGTCATATCTTAAACTCCAAAACAAATTATCCTTTCCAGAGGTCATTAAGACTGCTGAACATGTATTTTTTTTCTATCCAGCAGCAATATTGTATTGTAAAATGATATATCAAGTAGCAAATCGGTAGCACAAAGCAGTGCTAAATAATTTAGTGCTCAGCTTGTCATATGCACAGTGGCAGGTTATGTTTATTACCCTCAACACATTCTGCACACCTCTTACTCCCGAAGGAAATTAGTCATATATCATTTATTATAATGAACTATCATTTGAAATATACCTGAAATACCGGGCACATTGACAATGCACTATACTAGAAATTGAGAGCCAAAAGAAATATTTAAGTGGCTAATTATATATATAAATTGCTTATTTACATGCACTTTCACAGCTTGCTAGCATTCTTACTCTGTAAGTAGAGTATTCATACTAGTTAATTTTATCCACTTTACATTTTTCTCTAACCTACATGAGCTAGAGGATTAAACTTTTCATTCCATATTTGGGCAAAGTTTCTTCTTTGTTACAGTGTGGAAATACTACACACAGTCTTTGCACAATCTCCTTAATGCTCATCCAATGCATGTTTCCAGCTAAGCTTTTCTAAATCATCTACCACTGTCAATTCCAAGTCATCTTAAAAGATGATTACAAGCTGCAGTTTTTTGCTAACCAAAAGGATCTCAAATTCAAATTTCTAGCATCCTTTGCTTTGCAAAATCTGGCATCCCAAAATGGTCAAAGAAGAACCCCACGTATAAAAAAGTTGTAAAAATAAAAAAATAAAAAATTAAGCTAAAGGGTAGCTTATTTTCATATATTAAACAATATATTAATAAAATCTATTTTGAAAAAAAATCTCTTCAAAGGAATAAAAAAGGAGATTCTTCTATTTGGGACTTCTTATCAAATGCAGCATTACTCTGCAATGGAAATCCAGTCTCTCTCCCCCTTCGAGTCAGCTTGGATGAAGGATATCAAGAACCCTACTACTCAGCAATAAAATATGAAACCCAGTGCACATGAAGATCAAGAAATACTGCCCTACCTATGGAACACAAAGACAAAAACCTAACTTCAGAAGTTCTGACTATTACTTCTGGTTTCCATCTCAGGGCACCTACCAAAAATCACAATACTGAACAGCTCCTGCACAAAACATTCAAATCGTCTATGTACTATTTCTTTGTATTCCACCTAAAATTTAATAAATTTCACTACAGTAGTTTATGACAATCTTTTTTCTCTGTTTATGTTATATTCAACTTTTAAATTGTTTTTAAACAATAAATAAATAAATAAATAAAAAGGTGTTGGGGGGGAAGAGGAGGAGAACCACAGCTAAAGTAATATCCTGGCTATGATTCTAGAAAGATACACTCTTTGATTTCTTCATGAGACTTTCAAAAATAAACCTATAAATAAGAAATATTCATCTACATATAAAAACTATTACAAATTCATGATTGTTTCAAAATCTTCAAACTGGTTTAATGTGCTAATGATAAATGGAAAGAGGAACTGAAGTATGAATCAACAAAGAGGGTAACTAACAAAGATGACTCAGGGATTTCTGAAGCATCTGTGAACAATATCGTGGACTCTGACACAAAAGATCAGGATGAGTGGATCTTTCCAGACTCCTGCTCTCCCAAGGATAATTCTAATACTGGAATGAATGAATGAATGCTGTTTTAAAGCCAATAGGGTGGGAGACTTTTCACATTTTTCAGTCACCAATGTGTTCCTTTCGTAATCAAAACTTCCGACACAATACATCCTGCAAGCCTTACAAGACTTTTTTTTTGGCTGAATGTAGCAGGTTCCCATCACCTTAGTGTATCTACGACACCCTTCCTACAGACACCTCTAGTGTGCCCGCTACAGTCCACCCACTTATTCTGAACCTTTACAGCCTCTGGCAACTCCACTAACATGAAAAAGAAATCAGAAGAGGGTACCGATCTACAGCTTTCCAATCAAGGAGAATAGTGAGGAAATGTAATGTCTACTGCAACATGCTGGTGCTAGAGTCAGAAAGGAGCACGGATACAAAAATCATGGATGGAGCAATGACAGTCCACTGTCGGATGTCAACATATGGTGTAAGGAAGAGGTGGATCCTAATATTATTAATTATTTTTAGTGTAGTCATGCTCAAAAGTGCTAGCCACTTTCCAAATGTAGGAAGAAACACCTCAACCCCATAGAGTGTACAATATAAGGATACAAGTGTGTTTCCATATATGACACAGGTATAATTTTATGGCATTTCCTTAAGGTTGGGGGAATATCAAGGTTGTGATTTTTCTCAACCTGTAATTTAAAAATTCTGGAAAAGCCCACTGAGAAAAGAAAAATAAAATCTTCATTAAATGAAACAAGCTGCATATTACGCAATTCACTTTGAAAGCATATTTATTCTTCCAACAAAAAAGGCACATGCAGGCCAAAGGAAAAAAGCTGGTTATTCTGTAAATAAAGACACAATAACTGAGTCCCCAAAACTAGTTAGGTCTACTGTCCTCTTGTATTTGCTCCTAAATAACCATCTACATTTACCAACTTAGGGCCTGGGCTTGCAACTGGATCCATGCAGACAGCCCTTCAACTCCTCAAGTCAATGGGTTCCTTAAGTTATTTTAAAGACCATTTTTAAAAACATCACTTTTCAGGATATTTATTTCAGGATATGCTATTTGAAAGTTGTGGTATCCTAAACAAGAATTTTTAGTAGTTAGTTAAAAAATAAATAAATAATAACTCAAGTCAGCAGGAGATCCAATCAGAAAATGTTGCTGGAAAAAAACAAAACAAAAACTCACAAAATATATCTTCCAAACAGCTTTAGATCACAGTGTCATTCTAAATACGCTCTTTCTACCACGAGTTGTCAAGTTCATTTTATAGTTGTAATATCCTTGCAGAATCATGAAGATTTACTAATCAAGGCAGAAAATATACCCACCCACCATTCATTACCATAGCAAAGATATTAATGGAAAGATATTTTTCTTGTCAACATGGCAAGTAGAATTTTGCAAGGCTGAGTCAGAATATATTCCCAGAAGAAAAGTTCCTAGTGAATGGGCACCAGATTTATAAATTCCACAATAATTTCAATGTGCAGAGTTTACAGCATCAAAACACACACACACACAAAATCAACAATAATTCAGTTTCCAAAACCTCACATCAGTAAAGTGAAATACATAACTTGTTATATAAAAAGAAAAAAGAACTGGTAAACTGGGGTCAGAGACATTTGGAGAAGTTACCTTTAGCAACTGACTCCTAAACAAGAACATCAGAATATTATTCATTCCAGGGTTTGACTAAGCCACACATAAAGTAAAATTCAAGACAGGACAGATAATGAGTCTCAGCTTTGGACTTCCATCTGTGGTGGCAAACCCACTTGTGCTTTAAAAACACACCCATGCTGAAAAAAAACACTCCAGATCTACCACTGATTACTGTCTTCCTCCAGATGTGACTGTGTAACAAGGATAGCTGACATTAATGAACTGCAATTTTCATTCCAAGCAACAATGGAAATTTTATGATTTTTTTCACAGATGTGTTTAATTTGTTTTGAGCAGAAAAAATAAAAACTATCCCTACCAATCTCCCATACTCAAATATTGAGATTTTAATCATGGCCCACTATTCCAAGAATGATCACTGATTAATAATGGGAACTAGTAGACAGTGATTATTTTACAGTATTTACAAATTTCCTTTCAGACCTGCAGGTTTCTATTTATGAATAAAAAAAACATTTTATATCACTCATTGCTGCCTTTCTCTGCGATGCTGACAGTAATGACTCTTCCTATTCAAGTAAGATTTGGATGCCTAGACACTAGATTCAAATAAAGATCTAGTAAATCATTATCAACTACCTCGCCTTAGTAGTGAAAATTCAAAGCAAAGTGTAAGAGCTGCAGTTACTTACTCATAATAAATATTACGCTACACATTATTTTCAGACAAATAATATTGAACATTAAGTTCTGAAACATTTATGCAATACATTTGGTATAAAAATAAATATTCAATCAATAAACTGATGGAATCTCCCCCACATACCTACCCTACATTCCAGCCCTAACGAAAAATGGATGCTAACCTGAAACTAATCATATACTCTGTAAGCTAGACAATCAAAATCAACCTAGCCAGGCTACCAAAACACAACCAACCTTCAACAACCCTCCAAAATCAAAACGCCACTCAAATTATCTAATAGCAAGTATCTGTTCATCAGTGCAAGTAGCAATATTTTAACTAGTTTGCAGTAACATTTTTCTTCTTAAAGCTTTAGGTTCTCTAACATTAATCTAAGAAATGTAACCAATATATTGGGTCTTCCGACCTCAGGTGTTTAGTCTGTGGTCATTAACAATTCTCATCAATTTTATTCCTGCAGGGTTGTTGTAAAAGTTTAATAGGATGATCGTTACTTCTTAGCCAACTGAATGACAAGACAATCAATGTTCAAACCTAATTTAAGCACTTAAACATACCTATCTATAAAGTCTCCAAAACAGAAACACGGTTTCTATGTCCTCAAAACAGAAACATGGCTTATATGTGACTTCTCGAGCTTTTTCATTAAAATAAAAATTGGATGGAGTGTGTTTATACTCATCTTATGGGTCAAAATATGTGCTAACAAACTGGACAATTTCACTGAGGTTGCATGACTGTTAACTGACAGCAGATGCTGTCCCAAAATTTTTAACTAAATGCACTAAAGCATCTATCCTAATTTTAGTCTCAAACATTATCTTCCAGACCAAAACAGATTCAGAGTCCAATCATGCCCTCTCTGCACATACCGAACTCCTGCAGACTTCAAAGGGGGATTAGATTGCACAAGGAATGCAGGACTGCATCCTTGGGTAACCAAGATTGTGATATAATATAATATAAATAGGATTCAACCAGTTTAAATATTTAACAAAGGATAGAATTCTAACACATCAATAAGTAGTAGTAAGAAGTAGATATTGCCGATTTAAATGACAAATACAACATCCTAGCTGCTAAAACAATTTGAAATTTAAACATGGACAACACTGCATTTAAGCAGACATATCCCCATGCTATACAAATTTTTGATGAGTCTAAACAAAGTCAAAACATTGCTAAGATTGCTCAAAATGGTATGACAACAATTACCCACCTATGTACACAAAAAGCATTCCAAAAAAAAAAAAAAGGTTTGATTAAACACCAGCAATAAAGTAAAGCAAAACTAACTAAAGAATGACTGCCAGGAAAACTCTAAATATTTAGTTTTTATCCCAATGACTTCTCTATCCTTAATATCATGTGTGAGGAGTCAATGTCATCAGCATTTCTAACCAGTAATACTGTGCCTTTTCTCTGTAGACAAAACCTTAAAATTCTCACTGCACAGAACCACAAAACGTAATTACAGACTGCTGCTGCTATAGCTAGATATGCATTGGCCTGTCCAAATATGGTCCGTTTTCAGAGCTTTGTGATTCATTATTGCTCTCTCATTCTATGGCTAAATGGGTGAATTTCCAGGCAAACAAACAAATATAAGAAACTAGATTAAATGTTTATTAAATGTTAATATTTGGAATATTTCAGCATCAGGAGAAAAATCAAAACAACAGTATAAAATTAATTTTAAAGAAAAAGTCACCTATATGGATTCTGAACATTTTTAAACATATCAGAGGCATCATATACTGAAAAAATTATTTTTTTTATGCTTTGTGTTGCTGAGTAGATACCGCATAAGTAGATACCGCATAAGTCTTCAAAAAGGCTCTGCTTTTGCAAATACTTACACACATACTTGATTTCATGCATGAGTAGTACTATGGTCACATGCATGAAGTTAAACACACATGGAACTGTTTGCAGGATCAGGACCTAAGATTCTCAAATACTATATTTACTTCTACCAAAATCATTCAGGACATCACACCTCTAAGTTAAAGGTGCAATATTCTAGGCTCCAACTGTATTGGGATATGATTGTTTCTCAACAACTGGTCTGTGGACCAGCCACGGTCCCAGAGATTTCCCTTACACAGTTTAGGAAGGCAGCAAGCTGGTCTCTGGTATCAAAAAGGTTGAGAAACATGATATACTGTCCAGCAATGGGACTCCTCACAGATGCGGTCAATGGGACTCTGCAGGGGCCTGTTCTATCACATCACAATGCAAAATCAGGACCCTAGTCAGTACTACGTCTCACTTGATTCTCTAGAAACTGAAAATAACTGCTTCATAAAGAAGATTCTAAAACAGCTCAAAGCAGATGTAGCTGAACACAGATTTCAAATGTTGGCACAATGGCCACATAAACTAGCCAATTATCCAAATATTTTATTGGCCCTAAAGCAAATATTTAATTTAGGATTGAAACCCAAGTATTCAAAATATCTCTAGACTTAACACTGTAGAAATGAATTAACACAGTTCTCTTTCTTTTCTTTGAGATTTAACTATCAATTAATAAATTAAAAACTGGAACAATCTGGCTTCAGCATTTCTACACAACTTATTTCTGAAGTAATTAAATACAACTCATTATAAAATACTTAAACATGACATATAACAAACGAAAGATAAATATCTCCTGATTGTTTATATCTATCTTTACGAAAACGGCAAGGCAATTTTGGCCACAGGTTCAGCATTTACAACTTAAAAGATCTAAATAACCAAAAGCATTTTAACCCTCATTAAAAATAAAATCCAACCAAATTTAAAGAAACATTTAAAAACAAAACAGCTTTATATTATAGAAACATCAAAAAGAAAGCAAGTACCCTTAAATCTACAATTTGACACTTTCTAACCCCTTCCTGCACATCACAACTCTATTACCTGTCCCCGCACCACCCAAACCAATCTCATCACTGTAGCCTTGACTACACTAGGGTTTTAGGATTTTCCCCTCTTCTCCAAAATTCATACTATCACCACACAGGTGGAGCTCCACAAACTGAAGAAATATTAGGAGCCCTTGTACAGACAAAACTCTGGCATCACTTAGATCTGCCCTGGGCAAGACTGGACGAGGTTTTCAAAATGCCAACAGCTGCAGGAGCCTTGTCTATACTAAGCAACAGAGGGTCCTGTGGCACCTTTAAGACTAACAGAAGTATTGAGAGCATAAGCTTTCGTGGGTAAGACCCCTATTTCTGTTAGTCTTAAAGGTGCCACAGGACCCTCTGTTGCTTTTTACAGATTCAGACTTAACACGGCTACCCCTCTGAGACTTATCTATACTAGCATTTCCAATGCTGCTACCCCCAGTGGCATATTTTTCACAAGACAAAATAAACAGTCCCAAACCCTAGCATACTCACAGCATGGGGTTGTTTGTCTTCTGCAGCGTCTGTTATCTTTAACAGCCTACCTATAACAAAACAGGGCATCAACCTCATCTACTCTACATTCCATTTCAATTTCAGTTAAAGACCTATTCTTTTTTGCCAATACCTCTTTCTTTCTCTAGCCCTCTGTATTACTTACCCGCACAAAGCATTTTGGGATTCAGTACACGTGAAAGTAAGAATAGAAAATAAAGTGGCAAGGTCTCTCTCGTGAAATGACATTTCTATTTTCCTCCCTTTAGTGAAACTAATCCAGAAAAAGCTCGGAAACCCTAGGAAACTATCCAGTGAAGAATGAGCTTTATTTCATTTTCTTTCTGCTCTGTGGTTAGAATTACACACATACAGAGATGACCCTGTCAAGTCAGTCTAAGCAGTCTTATCAGCAGCAACTACAAGGGGAAGAGGAGTTAGGTTTATTTCTCTCTGCTTTTTGCTGTTGATCAATAAATATGGTTATTGACGTGACAAACCATCAGACTGCCTAGGTTCTTCTGTGTGGAGCAGCAAGGCTCTGGGCACATAAGTTCCCAATCCCAGCAAGACAGACACTTTCCCCAAAGAAATACATAAGCCAGTTCTGCCATTCTTGTCCCTTTCTCTGACATGGGTGTGGAGGTCGAGCATGACCTCACCTCCTCCATTTATCTCCCCCTGAGCTTGGAAAGAAAGAGTAGGTAAAAAGTCTAGAAAAAGCTCCTGGACCCTCTTCATTGCCCTCACCTTTATAGAAGTTCCTGACAGGATCTGATCACTCTTTGAAGTCCAGACATCCTTCTACCTTTCTGGGCCAAGGAAACCTGGCAGGAGTTCAACACACTTTTTTAGCATTACCACATCCCTCCTGACCAAGAGCCACCAGCTGCATCTCACAACAGGTCCTGCCCTCTTCAACTCCATCCCCACATGGGGGGGGGGGGAGGGAGTTCCTGCCCCCTTCAGCCACCCATACCAAATGGGCAGGGGCAAGCACAACTCCTGCCCCCTTCAATCCCCCCCATACCTCAGCCTGGGTGGGAAGGGCTGACAATGCTCCTGCTCCCTTCCGCCCCCCCCCCCATACCCCAGGCTGTGGGGATGGGGGTTGGCAGAGCTCCTGCCCCCTTCAGCCCCCCCATACCCCAGCCTGTGGGGCGTGGGGGCTGGCAGAGCTCCTGCCCCCTTCAGCCCCCCATGCCCCAGCCTGGGGGGGAGGGGCTGGCAGAGCTCCCCCGGCTCGGGTTACCTGGCCCGCACGGAGCTAGCCAGCGAGTCTCCCGTTCCGGATCCGCAGGGCGAGGTGCCGCCGTGCTGCCGGGAAAAGCCGCTGCTCCGGCCGGCTTCCTCCAGCACCGGAGGCGACGCTAACCCACGGGCCGAGCTGCCGCAGCCGCCCCGGGCTGCAGGGAGGCGGGAGGGAGGCGCGGCTCAGGGCCGTGCAATCGGGTCTGGAGCCATCGAGCGCCCGCTATGGCAGGCGCGGCCTCGCTGCTCCGCGGCAGAGCCTGGCGGGGGGGGAGCTGCCGGGGCTCCGCCTCCTCCCCGCCAGAGTGCTCAGCACCGCGCCAGGCTGCAGCCACCGCCGGCCCGGGGCCGCGCCCTTGGCATCATCCCCACCTGGACCCCTGCAGCGTAGCACCCCGGCTACTAGCCTCCGCACGGCCCCAGCCCGGCCGCATAAAAACAGGGGCGGCCCGGGGTGGAAGTGTGCGAGTCCTGCAGCCGAACCGAGGGAGACAGCGACGTCCTAGTGAGGCGTGGCCCGATCCCCAGGGCTAAGGGTCTGGTACCATGAGGATGCCATAGTTAGAAGTCAGTAGCTGCTTTAAAAATACGTCACTTTAATTTTACTTACTCTGGTGAGTTTTAACCCTTCCAATTCTTCTTTTATGGGGCGGAGACAATCCTACAGTCTAATAACATGTCTAATGCACCCAGTGTACAACAACGGATTGTTTAAAAGAGGAGGTTTTGTAGTAGAAGTGGTGGCATTGGGACAGAGTTGTATTTAGTATGGCTGCTGGGAACACGTTGAGGCAGAGACACACAGCAGTTTGCTTAAGGGAGTGACAGGAGGTGTCTCCTGTACAGGTTCCGTTTTACATGCACCTCTGAGATGCAACTACTTTTGGGATGGAGAGTGTCCTACAGCTGGCACATAGCAGACTGCAAATAGTGTAGGGAAAGGAACAGACAGGGCCTTGTTGTCAGAGTCTTTTTCAAAACTTCATCATATATTAACTACTTAATACTCAATTTAGGTACCTCAAAATGATGAAGACCTCATGGGGCCCTGTTGGAATATAAACCTATGATTCCAGGCAGTACTACAGCCTTTTCAGACCTGAAACTTAAGACATCCTTTATTGTTGTGTTTTCTAACAGTGCCTAGCACAAGGACCTTTAAAAACTTAAGTATAAAGAGGTAAATAACAAGGTCCCCCTGAGGAGCTGTACTGGGCCCTGTGCTGTTCAACATATTCATAAATGATCTGGAAAAGGGGACAAACAGTGAGGTGGCAAAGTTTGCAGATAACACTAAACTTCTCATTATTGCAAAAAGCTACAAAGGGAGCTCACAAAACTGGGTGATGAGGCAATAAAATGGCAGATGAAATTCAATGCTGATAAAAATTATCCCATTTATACATACAACATGGTGGGTTCTAAATTAGCTGTTACCACTCTAGAAAGTCAAACTGTGGAATTTGTTGCCTGGGAATGTTGTGAAGTCCAAAAGTATAACTTGATTCCAAAAAGAAATAAGGAGGATAGTGTGACACTGTATAAAAAGGAAGTTGATCATCTACACTAGTATTGTCACCACTGTTACATAATTGCTCTAAATCTTGTCCAAAATATGCTATGTAAGGTATCACCCATGAAGTTGTGATCTGTTGAACAGTGCTATCTTGTTGAAATGTATATTTCACCATTGTGTATGAAGGTATGAAATTTTACTGTCTGCTTATTACTAAACATGTGTTCCTGGGTAATACCCACAAGGCAGATTTACATGAAGACTAGCCAGCCATGTGTTGATGGTCCATTAAGAAGAATCAACTCTTCCACGGATGCCTCAGAGAGCATATGGACAATGGATGCCCCATGACTCAGCAGGGCAGGTAGAATATATGATACATAGCTCCATGTTTGAGCCAGGACTTTTCCATGCACATGGACTGGGGGTATAAACTGGAAACAATGACATAACCTCCTTTCCTCACTACTGCCCCACATCTCTGGACTATGATTTCTAACAACGGGAGCTTTGAAAAATGGACTGAGGACCCCCATCTTTTGGGTGTACCAGAGAGACTTATTACAAGCTAACAGATTTAATGTCACTGCTCTTACCCTGATCTAGACTCTGAAATCAACGGTAATGTATATGATTCACTTTAACCTTTTAATAACTCTTCTTTTTTCATATTAATAAACCTTTAGTTTTAATTTACTAAAGGATGGCTACCAGCATGGTTTTTGAGTTGGATCCTGAAGTATATTTTGACCTGGAGTGAGTGGCTGGTTCTTTGGAAATGGAGGAATCTAATCTGAGATGAATTTTGGTTTTCATCATAAAATTTGGTTTGTCTGGGGAGGGGTGAGAGGGCTGAAGGGGACCATCTGTGGCGTCATAACAACTAGTATAGTAATTTGGAAGCACACATTTGTTACTGATTTCGTTAAGTTTTATGATAGAATATACCACCAGTTTGGGGTACATGCCCTGGTTTCTGGCCGTCTGACCTGCAACTGGCATTCTTAGCTGTATCCCACACCAGGCAGCGTGACAGGTAGGTCCATCAATGACTATTAGCCAAGATTGTCAGGGATGCAACCCATGCTCTGGGTGTCCCGAAACATCTCGTTGCTAGAAGCTGTGGCTGGACAACAGGGGATGTATCACTCAATAATTGCCCTGTTCTTTTCATTCCTTCTGAAGCATCTGGCACAGGCCACTGTTGGAATACAGGATACGGAGCTAGACGGACTATTGGTCTGACTCAGTATGGCCATTCTTATGTTAGAAAATCTAACCTACTGAGTTAATCCAATTTGTAGTTATTACTCATAATGGTCAGCTAACTATGGCTCTTTAACGTGAAAGTTTTTTTGCTAAATTTATAAACAGAATTTAGCATGTGCTAATTCTAATTGGGATATGCTTTGGCAATATTGCATGTAGTTTTTATCTTAATCCTTCTCAGGAAAAAATGGTATTCGAGATGTAATTTATAAACATTTTAATATAATATTACTATAAAATTTAAAAACAATTAAAATTATATCTGTTACTACATATGAATTCAGTTTTTCTTTATTCACCCATTATTCCTGACCATAGGAGTCATGGGAATGCCATATTCAGATTAGTTAATGTAACAAAGGACTGAAAGTAAATTGCAGTGAACAAGACCATTAATTATACTTTCCACTGTTTAACCTATTTTTATAAAAATGTGTTGAATGATTTAAAAAAGTTTCAGTCCAATCCTGCAAACTTAAGTCATTGGAGTAGTCTTTACAAAATCAGATAATCCCATTGAGCTAAATTCTCTTATTTATATCAGTGTTAAATCCAGAATAACTCCCTCCCAAATTTGTGGAGTTACACCAAGGCAATAGAACAAAATAATTTGGCTCCTTAACTTCTATGGGACTACACATGTATGTATGAGTTAGGGTTGCAGGGCTGGGCCCTTTATTTAAAGAGGATTAAACATTATGAAACAGTAATATGTTTAAACAAAATCAAATTCAATTGCCTTTTAAAATCTTAAAGAAATAATATCATACCAGGTAAATTAAGAGATTAAAAATGTTAATTGCAAAAATTAAGCAAAAGCGTCTGACGAAGTAGGTATTCACCCACGAAAGCTTATGCTCCAATACATCTGTTAGTCTTAAAGGTGCCACAGGACTCTCATGTGTCTAAGTGTCTTTAGGATCAGACCCTTTTGGTCATTAAAGTATAGTCTGTCCTAGCTTTTGCAGAAGCTATTTGTCTGGGGCGGGGGGTGGGGGGGGTTGGGGTTGTTTTTTTACAAGTAAACATTTAAAAATATTATTGCTTATTTGTTGTTTTTTGCAATGCTGTTGCTAATTTTTTGTACAACTACAGCAAAATAAAATGTATGAGCTCCCTCTGCTGAGCAGTGATCACTGTTTCTGCAGTTGTGCACTCTCTGGCTAACTTATAGGCTGAGAAGTAAACAAATATGTCCTAGACAGGTCTTTCAGTATTAGAAACAATAATAAAATAAATATATCAAATTGAAAGCATGAAGGAAGCAATTGTACTATTTAGAAAGTGTTACAAACATTAAAAAAAAAGTTAACTATATCAATATTTTAAATCATTTTCCCTAATCAAAAACAAGATATCCTATTTCTGACAGGTCTACAATGAAATATTTGTGAGAAGCACCAATAAAGTTATTCCGACAAGAATTAAACAGATGTTAACATGGTGCAGATAAGGATTGCTGATTGACCATTAAGGCCTCCCAAGAACCTTCTCTCTTCATCAGTAATTCAAAATTTATGTTGCAATCTCTTTTCTAAAGCAGCACATCTAAACAACCTAAGATCCTCACTTTCACATTTTTAGTACTTACTGATTAATAGGGCACATATGACATTTATACAAATACTATTAAAGTGAATAAGAAACCTTATTAAAATATATATATATATATATATATATATATATATATACAGGAATGTTATTTCCTTTCAGTTCCATGCTGCAGAACATAAGAACAGCCATACTGGGTCAGACCAAAGGTCCATCTAGCCCAGTATCCTGTCTGCCGACAGTGGCCAATGCCAGGTTCCCCAGAGGGAGTGAACCTAACAGGTAATGATCAAGTGATCTCTCTCCTGCCATCCATCTCCACCCTCTGACAAGCAGAGTCCAGGGACACCATTCCTTACCCATCATGATTAATAGCCATTAATAGACTTAACCTCCATGAATTTATCCAGTTCTCTTTTAAATGCTGTTATAGTCCTAGCCTTCACAACAGGGCCGGCTTTAGGCCAATTCCACCAATTCCCCCAAATCGGGCCCCGTGCCTAAGAGGGTCCCGCGCCGAGTGGCAGGGCTGCCCAGAGTGGGGGGCAAGTGGCAGAGAATCCCTTCCCTGGCTAGAGGCGCCTTTTTAATTTTTACTCACCCGACGGCGCTCTGTGTCTTTGGCGGCGGGTCCTTCAGTGCCACCGAAGACCCAGAGCGAGTGAAGGACCCGCCGCCAAAGACTAGGAGCGCGGCCCGGTGAGTAGAAGCCCCATGGTTTTTTTTACATGTTTTTTTAAAGTCAGCGCTGCCGGGGCCCCATCGAAACTATTTGAATCGGGCCCCACACTTCCTAAAGCCGGCCCTGCTTCACAACCTCCTCAGGTAAGGAGTTCCACAAGTTGACTGTGCGCTGTGTGAAGAACTTCCTTTTATTTGTTTTAAACCTGCTGCCTATTAATTTCATTTGGTGATCCCTAGTTCTTGTATTATGGGAATAAGTAAATAACTTTTCCTTATGTACTTTCTCCACATCACTCATAATTTTATATACCTCTATCATATCCCCCCATTAGTCTCTTGTTTTCCAAGCTGAAAAGTCCTAGCCTCTTTAATCTCTCCTCATATGGGACCCTCTCCAAACCCCTAATCATTTTAGTTGCCCTTCTCTGAACCTTTTCTAGTGCCAGTATAGCTTTTTTGAGATGAGGAGACCACATCTGTACGCAGTATTCAAGATGTGGGCGTACCATCTATTTATATAAGGGTAATAATATATTCTCCGTCTTATTCTCTACCCCCTTTTTAATGATTCCTAACATCCTGTTTGCTTTTTTGACCACCTCTGCACACTGCGTGGACATCTTCAGAGAACTATCCACGATGATTCCAAGATCTTTTTCCTGATTTGTTGTAGCTAAATTAGCCCCCATCATATTGTATGTATAGTTGGGGTTATTTTTTCCAATGTGCATTACTTTACATTTATCCACATTAAATTTCATTTGCCATTTTGTTGCCCAATCACTCAGTTTTGTGAGATCTTTTTGAAGTTCTTCACAGTCTGCTTTGGTCTTAACTATCTTGAGCAGTTTAGTATCATCTGCAAACTTTGCCACCTCACTTTTTACCCCTTTCTCCAGATCATTTATGAATAAGTTGAATAGGATTGGTCCTAGGACTGACCCTTGGGGAACACCACTAGTTACCCCTCTCCATTCTGAGAATTTACCATTAATTCCTACCCTTTGTTCCCTGTCTTTTAACCAGTTCTCAGTCCATGAAAGGACCTTCCCTTTTATCCCATGACAACTTAATTTACATAAGAGCCTTTGGATCAGGGACCTTGTCAAAGGTTTTCTGGAAATCTAAGTACATTATGTCCACTGGATCCCCCTTGTCCACATGTTTGTTGACCCCTTCAAAGAACTCTAATAGATTAGTAAGACGCGATTTCCCTGTAGAGAAACCACGTTGACTTTTGCCCAACAATTTATGTTCTTCTATGTGTCTGACAATTTTATTCTTTACTATTGTTTTGACTAATTTGCCCGGTACTGACGTTAGACTTACCAGTCTGTAATTGCCATGATCACCTCTAGAGCCCTTTTTAAATATTGGCGTTATATTAGCTATCTTCCAGTCGTTGGATACAGAAGCCGATTTAAAGGACAGGTTACAAACCTTAGTTAATTGTTCCGCAATTTCACATTTGAGTTCTTTCAGAACTCTTGGGTGAATGCCATCTCATCCCGGTGACTTGTTAATGTTAAATTTATCAATTAATTCCAAAACCTCCTCTAGTGACACTTCAATCTGTGACAGTGCCTCAGATTTGTCACCTACAAAAACCAGCTCAGGTTTGGGAATCTCCCTAACATCCTCAGCCGTGAAGACTGAAGCAAAGAATTCATTTAGTTTCTCCGCATAGGCCATTTCTATTTTATAAATCAATACTACACAATTATATTACCTAATAGTTATATACCATATTTCATCTTAAGTACTCAAAGTCCTCTATGAATGTTAAATAAGCCTCACAACACCCACGTGATTAGTTAAGTGGTAATATGAGTAGTTAAGGCAGAACTGAAAGATGATAAGAGAGCTCATATGGCTCCAGCAAAAGGAGAAAATAGCCATGAGAGAGTGCTCCTTATGGAAGTCAAGAGGTGGGGGAAGCTCTCCTTCTGTTTTTAGCAGAGGAGAAAGAAATGTGCTTTAAATCCTTCTCTTGCCCATTTAACTCCTGATTATTATCCCCATTTTACAGATGGAGAGAATGGAGCAGAGAGTTGCCTTGCTCAAAGTCACACAATGGCTGTAAATGGACAGTACTAATTTAGCAACTCTACAGTTTGTTCATGTTAGCCAGGCTATTTTAATGGACATTGTTATTTCCTATCTACAAATACTCTTAACTATACAATTGAACTTGCAGAGCCCTCCAGGTACCTATCCCCTACAGTTCTTGAAACAGCTCCCTAATGCAGTGGCTTTGAAATTTTGAATTATCTTCAGGGAATTGTGGAAGATGTCAAATCCCCCTAACTGTCTGGGGAAATTCCAATAAGCCTCTGGGTTCTGGCATAATTTCCTAAATCCTTCCCCAGAATAGTGATCAGGAAGAATTCTCAGCTCCCACGCCTTGCTCAGAAATTATTACCGTTGCAGCACATCAAGCTGAGATCAAGACTCCATTGCGCTATGCACTGTACTCACACACAGTCTTTGTTCTGCCAAATATACAATATAAATAGAAATGCTAAAGCACTGGAGAAAGAAAGTGCTAGTATCCCCATTTTATAGATGGGCAACAAAGGCACAGAAAATTAAGGGATTTGGCCAGAGTCACAAAGGAAGTCTGTGGCAGAGCTGGGAATTAAGCCCAGATTTCCTGAAGAGCAGTCCAGTATCTTAACTATTCATAAGACCATCCTTCCTCTCTGAAAGTTATTTAATGGAGCTTCAGAATAGCAACTTCCCGGTGTCTGTGGCAAGGTAGTAGAGGGTGTTCCAGCACTATCTGCAGATAGCCAGAGACCAACACCAAACATTGGTGGAGTTTGGGATATAAAGGTTGTGAATCCTCACCCTGGAAGAACCTGGCTCTCTGCAGTACTTGGGGATGAAGATCCAGATCATGACCACTGATTAGTGGAACGGATTTCAGAGGGGTAGCCATATTAGTCTGTATCAATAAAAATGAGGAGTCCTTGTGGCCTCTTAGAGACTAACAAATTTATTTGGGCATAAGCTTTCGTGGGATATAACTCACTTATCAGATGCATGGTGGAGTGGAAAATTCAGTAAGCAGGTATAAATATACAGCACATGAAAAGATGGGAGTTGCCTTACCAAGTGGGGAGTCAGTGCTAATGAGGCCAATTCAATTAGGGTGGATGTGGCCCATTCCCAGCAGTTGACAAGAAGGTGTGAGTATCAACAGAGGGGAAATTATTTTTGTACTGACCAGCCACTCCCAGTCTTTATTCAGGCCTAATTTGATGGTGTCAAATTTGAATGTTACAATTCTTGATATCTGATTTGTGTCCATTTATTCTTTTGCGTAGATACTGTCCGGTTTGGCCAATGTACATGCCAGGGGGCAGTGCTGGCATATATCACATTGGTAGATATGCAGGTGAACGAGCTCCTGATGGTGTGGCTGATGTGGTTGGGTCCTATAATGGTGTTCCTTGAATAGATGTGCGGACAGAGTTGGCAACGGGGTTTATTGCAGGAGTTGGTTCCTGGGTTAGTGTTTCTGTTGTGTGGTGTGTAATTGCTGGTAAGTATTTGCTTCAGGTTGGGGGGCTATCTGTAAGTGAGGACTGACCTGTCTCCCAAGGTCTGTGAGAGTGAGGAATCATCCTTTAGAATAGGTTGTAGATCCTTGATGATGCGCTGGAGGTTTTAGTTGGGGGCTGTAGGTAATGGATAGTGGCGTTCTGTTACTTTCTTTGTTGGGCCTTTCCTATAGTAGGTGACTTCTGGGTACCCTTCTGGCTCTGTCAATCTCTTTCTTCACTTCCCCAGGTGGGTATTGTAGTTTTAAGAACGCCTGATAGAGATTCTGTAGGTGTTTGTCTCTGTCTGAGGGACTGGAGCAAATGCAGTTGTATCTGATATCAGATATCACCACAAAAAGTAATTTTCCCTCTGTTGATATTCACCCTTTCTTGTCAACTGTTGGGAATGGGTCACATCCACCCTAATTGAAATGGCCTCGTTAGCACTGACCCCCCACTTGGTAAGGCAATTCCCATCTTTTCATGTGCTGTATATTTATACCTGCTTACTGAATTTTCCACTCCATGCATCTGATAAGGGAATTATATCCCATGAAAGCTTATGCCCAAATACATTTGTTAGTCTCTAAGAGGTCACAAGGACTCCTCATTGTTTTTAGTGGAATGGAGTTATTCTCAAGACATGAGATGAGTAGCAGTGGCTGAATAATTTTAGGATGAGGAAGGAGACTTTCAAATACCTCAGTGATACACTAGATTTGACACTGCAGTTACATTAGAGTACCTCTAGCTGTGGAAAAGAGAGCATTAGCTACCACAGGTATTTGCCAATCAGTTAGCACTAGTTTAAGTTTTGGAAGTACACAGTCAGTGCTGTTGTCAGAGAGGTGTCACATAGCATATGGCAATGTATGCATGGCATAAGTGTGAGATCAGGGTGGCCAATGTGCCAAAGATCATTCAGAAATTTAAATAACTGGGGTTCCCAAATCCTGCAGAATGGTGCCTAGGTGCTCATTCTGTTTCCCACAATAAACTAAGAGTGCATTAACAGAAAAGGGTACTACTCAGGACTCAGTGGATCACTGTTGCAGATTTCTGGAGTTGTACATAGGGTGGCCAGGCAAAGTATATGATGCCAGAAGTTTTAAGAAATCTGGAATTCTAAGTTGTGGGCAGAGGGAACTCTATTTCTAGCATTGCTGTCTCTATCTCCACTTGATGTTGGGTGACCTCGCCTATCATCTTTTGCAGTTGGTAATGAAACAATTTCCAGATTACACAAGCCTGTACTCTAAGCAGGTGAAGACAGGGTCATAGTGAAATGTGCTTCTGCGAGACTGTTTGAAAAATAGAGATAGGTCTATTAACCCCAATCCAAATTCAGTGCCTAATGTAACATTTATAATATTTGCCTATTGCATAATGTATGTGAAAGCAAAGGTAAAGTCTTCCACAATCTGCAAGGGAACGGAGCTGCAGCATTTAGAGCAGCCTAAGGACAGAAAGAAAACTATTGCATCTGAGGACATTATTCACGTTACCACACTGTGGTCTGTGCATTGCTCAGTTTAGAAAGTGTTTTGTGTGCACACTTTCAAATTAAGTCATAAGGACATGATTTGGAATTATTGGATGAAATTCAATGGCCTGTGTTAGGTTGCAGGCCAGATTAGATAATCAGAATGGTTCTGGCTTTATAATCTACGAAAGGGAGGTGGGGAATTACTAAATATTACCTTTTGGGAAACTAAGATGTGGCACCTCAGTACAGAAATGCGTTACTCAGGTTTTTGTCTAGGCACAGAATAAGAGTTGTTTAAAATGGCATAGTGATATCTGTTTGAAAGGAATATATTAATGTCAGAGACATAGGCACATCTGGATTTGAAAAAAATCAATGTATTTGTCACTTTATAAATAGTTTATTTCAATAAATGGCTCATAAAGCAATAGATGTAGCAGTAGAAATGAGCTCACCAACCAGCAACTATTGACCTTTGAGACTGTTAGAAACAGAAGACGGTAAAGGAAATTCCTGCAAGCAGGAAATAGTACCCTGGGAGAAATAAACAAAATGGCAACAACCCACACAAATGTAAGTTTTTGTAGGCATGAGGTGACAAATTGTATTCCAACTTACATGCCCTGGAGCCATAGTGAAGTTGGACAATAACAAATCAGGGTATAATCTGGCCTGAAATCTCGTCTGTGTTGTACTTTTGTTAATCTCCAACCTCACCCCTTCTCAGAAATATTTCAAATATAGTAAAATAACTCATAAACTTCAAAAGATTCTCTGAAGCTATTAAGGGCATGAAAACCTACAGATTCTCTATTAGAAAACACATAAAAGGATCAATTCTTGAGATGTATTGGCTACCAGCAATTCCTCGAGTCGGTGAAAACTGCCACTCCTCAGCATTTTTCAGGAGTTGGCCTAAAACAGAGGAGGGTATGAAAAACAAAATTTTTCCAAGTGGATAGAATTTTAATGAATTTTTGCACAAATTATTCACACAAGAACAATCTCTCTTATATAGGATTCTTTAGTAGGAATTTAAATGAGTCATTGTGTCTGTTATAAACAGTGAATTATTAATGAGTAAACGTGTAATCTGGACTGAGGGTAATAAATAAATGTTTCCAAACGAGTTATATGCATAGTTCCATTTTCTTTTGAATTGCAAAAAAATAATTGCCAGGAAATAGACATTCTTAAGCACTTTGTAATTACCACCAAATGTATAGTTTGACAAATCTGAAATAATCCTATCAATCTCCTGTATTAAAAAATAAACTGTATATCTATGGATAAAATTTAGATTGTTGTGATGGTGTAGTTTGAGCCTGGAGATTACTAAAGTATATTTTATTTGAATCTAAACTAAAAGCAAGTCAAATATTTTCAGATATAGGGCCATGATTAAGGATTTCATAAGGTATGCATCGGAATAGAATACAGCTCATTGTGCTGCATAGGAATTGCCATACTAGATCAGAGATGTGGCCTCCTAGTCAAATATCCTGTCTCCCACAGTGGTCTGAACTAGATGATTCTGAGGAAGGTGCAAGAAACTCCACAGTGAAGTAAACCAAGGTGGAGTAATCCGCCCCCTATGAAGGTGTCATCCTAACCCCCTGATAGTTAGAGAATGGCATAAATCCTGAGGCATGAAGTTTT
Organism: Malaclemys terrapin pileata; assembly: GCF_027887155.1. Taxonomy (NCBI): domain Eukaryota; kingdom Metazoa; phylum Chordata; order Testudines; family Emydidae; genus Malaclemys; species Malaclemys terrapin. The sequence goes on from NC_071508.1 coordinate 104,482,730, forward strand.
ATATCCTTTCCAGATTTATTTTCACACATATTACAAGTGTGGATATTCTTGATATCCATATAATTGTCCAATTTTGCGAAATTGTTTGCCTCAACATGTGCCAATAAATTCCCCACTTTAATCACAGATTGAGTGAAATTTTTATCAGTTTTGAATCTGCCACCTAATTTAATTGAATGCCCCTTTGTTCCATTGTCCATGTCTCATAACACAAAGACTCTTCCAATCTACTTTCTATACACCATTAATTATTTATCATATTTAGTATAGCAGTACGTAGAGGCCAACCAGGAATGCTGATACTGTACATAAAATAAGAGCCAGTCCCTGTCCCGCAGCATTTACAATTTAACAGACAAGACAGAAAAAGGTAGGAGGGAAGGGATTCAGCACACAGGCGGGGTAAGCAATGTGATGGCTGCAGATGTCATGTTAATTCCAGATTTTTTATTTTTCCTTTGTTATTTAACTCCTTTCCATTGAGTTATATTAGGAGAGGATTAGGTACATGGAAAGAAAAAGGAAGCAATTAGCACAGGGCAGAGAATGCTCACAGTGAAAACTCCAATAAGCAGCTTGATGACATCATCAGTGTCCTTTGGTCCCTGCTTGAGTTGCTTTCTGCAGCTACTTTGATGGCTTCATTCCTTGGAAAAAGAAGAACAGGAGTACTTGTGGCACCTTAGAGACTAACAAATTTATTAGAGCATAAGCTTTCGTGGACTACAGCCCACTTCTTCGGATGCATATAGAATGGAACATATAATGAGGAGATATATATACACACATACAGAGAGCATAAACAGGTGGGAGTTGTCTTACCAACTCTGAGAGGCCAATTAATTAAGAGAAAAAAAAAAAAAAAAACTTTTGAAGTGATAATCAAGCTAGCCGAGTACAGACAGTGTGATAAGAAGTGTGAGAGTACTTACAAGGGGAGATAGAGTCAACGTTTGTAATGGCTCAGCCATTCCCAGTCCTTATTCAAACCAGAGTTGATTGTGTCTAGTTTGCATATCAATTCTAGCTCTGCAGTCTCTCTTTGGAGTCTGTTTTTGAAGTTTTTCTGTTGTAATATAGCCACCCGCAGGCCTGTCACTGAATGACCAGACAGGTTAAAGTGTTCTCCCACTGGTTTTTGAGTATTTTGATTCCTGATGTCAGATTTGTGTCCATTAATTCTTTTGCGTAGAGACTGTCCGGTTTGGCCAATGTACATGGCAGAGGGGCATTGCTGGCACGTGATGGCATATATCACATTGGTAGATGTGCAGGTGAACGAGCCCCTGATGGTATGGCTGATGTGATTAGGTCCTATGATGATGTCACTTGAATAGATATGTGGACAGAGTTGGCATGAAGGTGACAGCTAGTGACAGAGCCAGACGAGTACCCAGAAGTCACCTCCTACAAGACAGGCCCAACAAAGAAAATAACAGAACACCACTAGCTGTCACCTTCAGCCCCCAACTAAAACCTCTCCAGCGCATCATCAGAGATCTACAACCTATCCTGAAAGATGATCCTTTACTCTCACAGATCTTGGGAGACAGACCTGTCCTCGCTTACAGACAACCCCCCAATCTAAAGCAAATACTCACCAGCAACCACACATCACTGAACAAAACCACTAACCCAGGAACCTATCCTTGTAACAAACCCCGATGCCAACTCTGTCCACATATCTATTCAAGTGACATCATCATAGGACCTAATCACATCAGCCATACCATCAGGGGCTCGTTCACCTGCACATCTACCAATGTGATATATGCCATCATGTGCCAGCAATGCCCCTCTGCCATGTACATTGGCCAAACCGGACAGTCTCTACGCAAAAGAATTAATGGACACAAATCTGACATCAGGAATCAAAATACTCAAAAACCAGTGGGAGAACACTTTAACCTGTCTGGTCATTCAGTGACAGGCCTGCGGGTGGCTATATTACAACAGAAAAACTTCAAAAACAGACTCCAAAGAGAGACTGCAGAGCTAGAATTGATATGCAAACTAGACACAATCAACTCCGGTTTGAATAAGGACTGGGAATGGCTGAGCCATTACAAACGTTGACTCTATCTCCCCTTGTAAGTACTCTCACACTTCTTATCACACTGTCTGTACTCGGCTAGCTTGATTATCACTTCAAAAGTTTTTTTTTTTTTTTCTCTTAATTAATTGGCCTCTCAGAGTTGGTAAGACAACTCCCACCTGTTTATGCTCTCTGTATGTGTGTATATATATCTCCTCATTATATGTTCCATTCTATATGCATCCGAAGAAGTGGGCTGTAGTCCACGAAAGCTTATGCTCTAATAAATTTGTTAGTCTCTAAGGTGCCACAAGTACTCCTGTTCTTCTTTTTGCGGATACAGACTAACACGGCTGTTACTCTGAAACTTTTCATTCCTTGGCTGTTTGTTCCCTGCAGTTTCTTTCCAAAAAGGTACCTGACTGGAGGCAGGGATGTGCCGTATGGGTCCTAGTGCCACCACAGTAGACGTCTTCCCTGCACCATTCTGGTTGTGGGGTTTGTGTGTGCGTTCAATTCATCTAATATGGCCCCCATTATTGTAGTTTCTGAATCCCTCACAATCTTTAATATACTTATTCAGACAACACCACTGTGAGATAGGGAAGTACTATTATTACTATTTTACAGATGGGGAACTGAGGAACAGAAAGGCTAAGTGACTTGCCCACATCAGTGAGGAATGGAGAATTGAACCTGGGGAATTACTCCCTGCTGTATAGGCTCCCCCTTTCCCCCAAATTTTTTAATCTACTTCCTAATAAATTTAAACCTTTCTTTATGTTTTTTAAAGCAACAAAAATATGTATTATTCCTATCTTAAATATATTTAAAAAGAACTGCTTTACATATTTTCACTACAATGAATCTTAAGTCATCATTATTAACAAAACATTTCAGATACACAAATGGGTAAGATACATGAGAATGTCAGACTCATTTTTAATAATCAATGTATTTCATGGGCTGGTCAACACTTGTGTAAATTTATTGAAACAACATGTCGGTTTCTTCACATTCCAATCAATTTAAGCGCATTGTCCATTATAAATGAGAAATTCTACAGTTGCTGGATAATACTATACATAAAATTGATTTTTCAAAATTCAATCATATGAGTGAAAGGTCCATTTGTATCCAGTTTTAACACCTGTCTGTTTCCATATGTGCCATACTTGACAACAACACCTGCTTCTGCACATTTCGTATTAGCAGCCAGTTCTTTTTCACACAATGTTACAAAATGGGAATAAAGCTCCATCCCTTTTTCTTTTTCAATGTTGGAATGGTACTGCATATTTCTTCCCTTCAGTCTACCACCTAGCGTAGCTTGGGGTATTATTAATACGTTTCCTGGTAAATCCAGAAGAGAAACATACTTTCCACTTTCAGTTTCACTTAATTTAACATTCAACAGCGTATTAACTGCAAAACAAAAAAAAATCAAATAAAATTAAATTTAAAAATGTACTGTGTGTCTAAAATTAGTTAATCTTAAACCTACTGTAACTGTGAAAAGCAAGATATTAACAAATACTTCAGTCAGGATGGTTAAGAGAATGTATTCAAATAAAACATTTTAAAATGGTTCATTACAATGTCTATATTTGAACTTTAATAATCAAATTACATAGCAGAGCTGTGAAGAGAAATTTATATTCTAAGGTGAAAAAAAATCTGAAGATTAATCAATGCACACCAGGCAAATATTATATCTCCATGCAGTTAATATTAACCACAGATCAGTACTTTCCATACTGAAGAAAGTTTTTATATATTGTGAAGAACATGGGAGATATCTGTATTAACTTGATGTAGTAATACATCTGTGGACTTGATGGTTATTGTGGGGTGGCTAACTCTATGGAACCCTAATGGTTAATTCCAGCTGCAACTTTCCTCAGGACTCCAGGAACATGGCTCTGCCTGGTGTTCAAACGGCCAATACACTGAATCTACTATGGGGAAACGACCCCTGACCCCCTCTGGTGAAGAACTGCATAAAGCAATTTAACCAGGTTCAGGAGCCCTGCTGGAAACCGCAGGAGATCCTCAGGCAGGAACTCTTGAACAAAGGAACTTTGAAATGGATAAAAGACAGCTTAACGGACACTGATTCGGGAGTCAGCCTGTCAGAGATGCAGAAGCTTGTCTCACCGAGCCCCAGTGTTGGGGTTGCCTGGGTTAAGTGGGGCCTACTTAAAACGGCAAGGAAAGGCTAAGTATAGGTAAGAGAATATATGTGTAGGCTTTAGTAATTTTTAACCTTTTTCTCTCTGGTATATACCTGCAGACCAATAAATAATACTTGTTTTGAAGTAGCTGTCCTGAGTCACTATAATTTCACACTAGTCACAAACTTCCAGAGAGAAGTCAACAGTCTGAGCCAAACCCTCTTGGGCCTGCTGAGATAATATGGCTGGTAAACAGAGGGTAGTGTAGAATAGTCAGTCCCATCTGAATTGAGGTGAATGTGGGACTCCATTCTGAGAAAAGCACAGTTGTAGGTCTGTCACAACAGTGTCCACAAAGAGACTGTGGGAGAGGCCAAAAGTAGATTTCATCCTTGAACCATAATATATACAAACAGGCAATCATAATTCTATTTACCTTATACCCCTTTTTCCATAGTATGCTTATTATAGAACATATCATCTCCTCATTTCTTTTCCCTCGGCACTCCCCTGCCCCACACATGGGATACAAGAATGGGAAACCCACATCATCCCTCTCCAAACCCATGTAAATTTCTCTGAGGGCTGATGTTTGAATGAGGTACAGGTGGGATTATGATTCAGAAACCAAATATTCTTTTAAATAACTTTAAAATTCACATAAGGAAAATGTACTACTAACTAGAAAGATTACGTAACTAATAAAATAGACACTGTGGTGACTTAAAAAACTGTTAATGGAAACTCAGCCTTTCTTCTCTAGGTCACTAGTTCAAGTGCAAGTCAGAAGAGCAGAAACTGAAAGCTGTGCCATCTGATAGCAATGCGAACCAAGTTGTTTTTCCCTTCCAGTTGTCAGTGAAGAGGCCTCCATGCCACAAACCCACCATAACAATGGAAAATAATTAGGGACCTACCAAATTCACAGCCATGAAAAACAATCAAGGACCATGAAATCTGGTCTTGTGTATAGTATAGGGTAAAAGCACACAAATTTCATGGGGAAGACCAGGGTTTCTCAAATTGGGGGTCCTGACCCAAAAGGAAGTTGCAGGGGGGTTGCAAGGTTATTTTACGGGGGGTTACACTATTGCCACCCTTACTTCTGCGCTGCCTTCAGAGCTGGATGGCCAGACAGTGATGGCTGCTGACTGAAGGCCCAGCTCTTCACGCAGCAGCGCAGAAGTAAGGGTGGCAATACCATACCAGGCCATCCTTACTTCTGCTCTGCTGTTGGCGGTTGCTCTGCCTTCAGAGCTGGGCTCCTGGCCAGCAGCCACTGCTCTCCAGCTGCCCAGCTCTGAAGGCAGTACCCTGCCAGCAGCAGCACAGAAGTAAGGGTAGAAGTACCACAACCCCCCCTACAATAACCTTGTGACCCCCCCACAACTCCTTTTTGGATCAGGACCCCCTACCAATTACAAAAGCGTGAAATTTCAGATTTAAATAGCTGCAATCATTAAATTTACGATTTTTAAAATCATGAAACTGACCAAAATGGACTGTGAATTTGATAGGGCCCTAGAAATAACTGGTAGTGTCACTGGCATCCCAGTAAGGGCAAGGATTGAATCGCTCACAGAGAATGAGCGATTCCTTAAATCATTGTCAGATTATGTTAGTGGGCAGTATGGCGAAACTTGCACTGCTGCTGCTGCCCTGGATGTATCAGTTTTGCTATGAAAAACTATTTTGTTCTCCAGTGACATCCCCATGGAATTTTCACAAGCACAACATTCCTTCAGCACTTCTGCATCTGTGCTTTTGCACAGTGCGGTCTTTCTGCTAGCACTAGCAAATAGCTTGAAATTTTTTGTGACCACACAGTCTTGTCAAACTGCTACTATATCACCGTTGCCCAAAAAATGCTCCTAAGCAAAGAGATAATTGTAATGCATTCGTAATCCATCTCTACTTCTAAAAAACAAGGAAAGTGAAGAAATGAAACAGAAAATAAAGGATGCATAAGATAGTGACAGAGAAAAAACACCATTAACAACTGACCTTATTCCTAGCATCTCTATCCTGAGGCAAATATTAAGACTTATGCTGTCAAGAAGCAAGGAGCTGCAGACACTGCTATATTTTTTTTTAATCTTGAGAACTACGCCTGAATTTTAATGTCCAACTATATACCTAATATTTCTGATAAGAAAAGGGAAGGAAATAATTTTACCCAACTCCTTCTGCTGGCTCACGGTACATCATTATATCCTGAATATATAGTGAGGTCGGTATTAAAATACTCCTAATTGATTAAAAGAACAGGAGTACTTGTGGCACCTTAGAGACTAACAAATTTATTTCAGCATAAGCATTCATGGGCTACAGTCCACTTCTTCAGATGCACAGAGAGGAACACACAGACAGAAGATATTTATACATACAGAGAACATGAAAAGGTGGAAGTACGCATACCAATTGTAAGAGGCCAATCAATTGAGATGAGCTATCAGTAGCAGCAGAAGAAAAAACTTTTAAGTGATAATTGAGATGACCCATAGAAGGTGTAAGGAGAACTTATTGTGGGGAGAAAAAAATTCGATTAGTGTAATGACCCAACCATTCCCAGTCTCTGTTTAGGCCTAAATTAATTGTGTCTAATTTGCATATTAATTCGAGTTCAGCAGTCTCTCTTTGGAGTCTGATTGATTGATTAGGAACTGAAGGTCATGCCATGTGTCATTTGAAAGGTTATTTTCTCTAGATGTTCAACTGCATCTTGGATCCAAATCATTCCCTTAACATCCATATCAGTTGTATGTCACAAAAGGAACCATATGATCATTTGGATCAGATTTTCTAGCATGTTATTGTGATGGGGTATTCATTCCACACCTCACCTGAAAAGGTTAACGAAGCAGGAAAGGGGCTAGTTAACCTAACAGGCACGCCCTGGGAAAGAATTAGGGTAGGCAGCCAAGCCCTTAGAAGATGAAGCTCAGGTGAACAGGTGTATGCTGGGCTGGTACAAAACCAGCAAGCTGAGAACAAAAGAAGGCTGCAGGGGAAGGAGTCTGCAGTCATTGCCTGGGAAAAGGGGTGTGTGCTTAGAATAGACACTCTGGCAAGAACCTGAAAGAAGTTAAATAGCCACAGGGAGCAGCGGGTGCTCTGCTAGTAACCTCGCGGGGCCAGAGCTAGAAGAGAAAATAGGAAGGAGCACAGGGAAATAGTAATGGGGTCTGGGAGTAAGCAGACTGTGGTTGCTGAACAGAAGGTCCCTGTGTAGGAGCAGGATTTTATAATTGTACTATGAGAATTAATGTATGATTTGATTTCATCCTGCCAGCCACCCTTTTTGAATAGCAGAAAGGAATGACAGACCAGAACAATCCTTATGACTGATTATGTTTTAGGATAAGTTCTAATGTCTACTATGGTTTCCTATATGTATTACAAATTAGGCACTCTAGTTAAATATACATAAGAGACAGGATCTTGTATTGTATCTATGTTAAGGAGATTAGAGGAATGTTGAGGGCTTGAAGCCCCAATGTGAATTGTTTTAGTTATAAGATTTAGCAAGGCTTGATTTACAATGTATTCTGCTGAATATAAAATACTGCTGTCTGTATACCTTTAAAGGTTTCTGTAAGAGATTGTTTGTGTAAATGAGGAATGCTTGCATCAGGAAAAGATAAGGTGTGAAAGTCATCACAAATGTCCAGATGGTCAAGAAAAAGTGAGACTTGGAAAGATCAGGAGACAATCAGAAAACATCCATTGTATCCAACGCTAAACATGTTAGCAGCATTGATGACCTCAGAGGTGAAGCAGGCACCCCCAAAGGCGAGACAACAAATAGGAGATAACGATGAGAAGCCCGACAATAACCATCAAATGATAACAGCAGAAAACCCCAAGATTAACACCACTTAGGGACTAATGATTACAGGAGGACATTGCAAAATGCATAGACTCAAAGGGGAATTTACAACTATAAAGTTGGGGTGTTTTGCCATGGAACTTTGGGTTCAGTCCTGCTAAGCATCGGATCATGACCGACAGAGCCCAGCTCCATTAGATTGACTAGAGTGACAACAGACTGGTAACTATAAACATCTTCACTAAGGATAAGGAGCTGAACAACCAGGGTTTGGCTTACCTTCTACTCATGACTGGGGAGATACAAGGTAGAACTCAGAATAAAATTACCAGCTCAGCATAATTTCAGTATGGAGTGAATTTTGCAATTTACAAGTTCTCATTTACAAAATTTCTTTTGAAAGATATTGTTCTTATTGCCCTCTCCAGTCATACCTCATACTGGGCCTGATTCTGTAGCTTCTCCATGCATTTAGCTGCTGGATAATTAAGCCCATTGTTTTTTGCTTATCCCTTATTGTAAGAATACCAATAATAAAACATACCCATTTTTGGAATGAGTTCCTCACTGGCTCCTTTGAAGAAGCATATGTAGATAACCAGTCCTCTTTGGATCTATGAAAGATTGCACACACAAAAAAAGTATTGTGTATATGTTTATATATCTGCACAGTACTTACTAATATAATTAAGACAATCCATTATCTGTACATTAACCCAAATTTAATTGGAATTTACAATATATTAATACACAGGCTAAAATTAAAAGCAGATATACAATTCTTCCTCAGGCTGGGATCCAATGGCATAGAGACAAATCCACTGTATGGTGAATGGGGAAAACCCAGAAGGGGTTACGGAATAAGATGCTGTGAAACAAGAGTATCTAGGAGATGGAAAACTCATTTAATTTCAGAGCCTCTTCAAGCAAGTCTGTCTAGGAGACGGGAAACCCGATTTCAAAACTGAGCAGTCCAAGATCATTCGCCTTGGAACGCAAGTAAACTAGGGTGGAACTACTGATATCTGTACCTAGCAGGCTATGACAAGACATTCCTATGAACCAGATAGGGTGGACTGGCCTAACAAACCATTATACCTGAAACTCAATTGTTACAGAAACAGAACAACAAACCAAACTGATTTAAACAGATTTCAACCCAGACCTAACAAATGGAAGTGGGTCATGGATTTCGGATAATAGCTACATATATTACACATATTGTGAGCTGGAATATTAGAACTCGATTGACTCCAGACCAGACTGAGCTCATAGTGGAGGAGTTAAGGAAGTTACAAGCTTCCCTTGCTGCCATATGGGAGACACACTGGCTGGGCACAGAAAAGATGACAGTTGGAAACTACACTTTCCTTTATTCTGGACATTCAAGTGGGCAAATGAATCATAGAGATGGTGTTGCGATAGCAGTGAATAAGAGAATAGTCAGCTTCAACAGCAGAAACCAATGTCTGAGCAGATTGTCCTAACAAGGTTTACTACTGCCTACAATAAACTATGCACAATTATGATCTGATGTTATGCACCAACAGAAACACCAAAAGAGGAAGAGGAGGATGTGTTTTATCAACAGCTAGATAGCAATGTAGATGAGATTCCTTTGATAATGGGAGATCTGAATGCAAAAGCTGGTAGCAGAAATGGTAAGCAAATGAACAGTGATGGACAACACGGCATCAAGACAGGAAATGATAATGGGGAAAGATTAAGAACTTGCTATGAAATACACGATTATTGGTGGTACTTGGCTTCCTCACAAAGACATGCATGAGGTTACATGGAACTCACCAGATGGTCAAACCAAAAACCAGATTGATCACATTATCAGTAAAAGGCATAGTCCAGGGGTGGCCAACCTGTGGCTCTGGAGCCACATGCGGCTCTTCAAAAGTTAATATGTGGCTCCTTGCATAGGCACCGACTCCAGGGCTGGAGCTAGAGGCGCCAATTTTCCAATGTGCCAGGTGGTGCTCACTGCTCAACCCCTGGCTCTGCCACAGGCCCTGCCCCCACCCTACCCCTTCCCGCCCCCTCCCCTGAGCCTACCATGACCTCGCTCCTCCCTCTCCCCCAGAGCCTCCTGCACGCCACAAAACAGCTGATCAGGAGGTGCAGGAAGGGAGAAGGAGGCGCTGATTGGCGGGGCTGCCAGTGGGTGGGAGGCTCTGGGAGCTGTGTGTGTGTGGAGCTGATGGGGGACTGCTGAAGTATTACTGTGGCTCTTTGGAAACGTACATTGGTAAATTCTGGCTCCTTCTCAGGCTCAGGTTGGCCACCCCTGGCATAGTCAATCATTGTTGGATGTTAGATTCTATAGAAGTGCCGAGTGTGCCAGTAGCTCTCTGAGGGAAGCACACAAGGTGATGCTTGGAGGATGTTTCAGAACATTAATTTGAATGATGAAGAAATCTCACTGCAGACCAGATGGGAAATATACAAGAAAGCAATACAAAACACAGCAGAAGAGTTGCTGGAAGGCATAAGCAAACAAACAAGCAATGAAACAAGAAAATTACTGGAAAAGTGTAACTAAGCCAAGACTACTGGAAAAGCAGAAGTAAAAGCTTTATACATGGGGGTGAAGAAATCACAAAGATTGGACAAGAAATAGTTTTGGAAAGAAGAGGCTCAATAACTCGAGGAGGCATCAAGAAAACAATATATGAAAACAGTATACAAAAAGGGTAAGTTGCATGGAAACATCAGCTCAACAATGCAAGCAGTAAAATAAGCTACTGGTGGACTGACAACAAATACTCAAGTCGTTCCAGAAGTATGGAAGGAGCATTTTGCTAAAATGCTGAGCACTGCAGATCATTCAGCTTCAAGCATTCTAAATGTGCTAGATGAACAAGGCAGCTGGTAAGGCAGAACGGATATCAGCACTGAACTACCATCAGAAGAAGATACAGAAAGAACAGGGAAACAGTTAAAAATAGGAATAGACAATATAACATCTGAGCTGGTAAAAGTTGGCAGGACAAGTGCTATCACAGCATTAGAAAAAAAGTTACTAGTTATGGGAGCAACAGGAGGTACCAGACGACTAGCTAAAGGTAACAGTAACAATCTTAAAGAAAGGAGATCCAAAGAATTATAGAGGTGCAAGCTTATTGTCAGTATTGGGAAAAATCACAATGAAAGTAATTTTCAACAGATTATGGGTAAATAGCAGGAAAGGAACAGGCCAATGTTGCATTGATCAGCTATCCATGCTCCAATAGTTGATGGGGAAAAGTGAGAAAGGGGATTAAAGATTTTGCTCTTTTCATTGACTGTATGAAGGCATATGATTTGGTTTGGAGGGGAGCATTATGGAAAGTAGCAAAATCATATCAAGTTCCAGATGAGATCACTACAATTATAATAGCTATGTATGAAGACTCCTGCAGTGCCATAAAAATTGGTGGAAAATGAAGCAACTGGTTTAAGTACAAATTTGGTGTAAGACAAAAGGGCTGGAATCACTGTCACTTGTCATCATGTTCTTAAACTGGACATTAAGAATATTAGCCAAATTGGAGGACATGAGATTGGGCAGTCTAGTTAAACTCCTTAACCTATACAGAGGACAACAACTGGCAGACACATCTGAATTAACGATGATACTCTTTGCTAACTTGGAAAACTGGTGTAGTCGACTTGGACTTACAATAAATGCCAAGATGACAAAGTGGTTGCATCTTAGAAAAGGGACAAGGGAATGAGTGTTGAAATGCAGCAGTAGTGGAGTCATGGAACAAACAGAATCTTATATGTTCCTAGGAATCTTGATCAGTGTTGGTGGTTCCATGAAGGATGAGATTAAAAAGAGATGTGCCATACCCACAAGTGCTGCACAGAAACTGATGAATTTATGGACTTATGAAAGCATTATATTTGGTACCAGAGTGAAAATTTATCAAACTTGTGTACTAACAGTAATATTCCACGGTCTGGAGAGTGCAGTAAATGAAACAGACATCAGAAGACTAGGGACGCAACAGAGATGACGGTGTTTTGAAAGAAGCAGTTGTAAAGTGGAATGATTTTAAGACAAATGAAGTTAGGAGAGTAGGGTGTGAAATCAGGTTATAGGACTGACTACAATCAAAAAGATTACAATGACAGGCACACTGCAGAAGCCAAACAGATGGTAGCATGACAAAGAAAATAATGCTAACACAACCAAGGTGAGTTTGACCTAGAGGCCAACCACTCACTAGACACTGGGACATCGTATGCAGGGACATGACCAGGCTGGGCTTAATGGAGGAACAAGCCAGGGACAGGTATGAATAGTGACACTGTGTCTTCAAAGATGCTCTGTAATTAAAATAAGCAGCAGAAATAATTCATACCTAATGGATTCGATTGCTTAATTTCAAGACAGATAATAACCAAAGCTTTTCTCCTATCAAACATGAAAATAAGTCACTTTCAGTTTAAATATGAATTCATCTTCATTTGAAATGTGATAATCATGGTAATGGCTAATTTAGTAGATTATACCTCAGGAAATTAACATAATATTCAATCACATCACAATTTTGTAAAAACATACTCAGATTGTTAAACACTGAGACCAATATCATGACAGAATATTTAAAACTATTGAGAACATAATTTATCACTTTATCCTGGCTGAAGTCATTGATTTCAATGGAACAAGGATTTCACCCTTAATTTTTTTAAATGGATAAATTAATTTGCTTTGCACAACAGAGGAAGAATAACTGATCTTAAGGAAATGTTACAAATATAGGGCCAAACCTCCAAACAATTCCTTATGAGATTAATCCTTATTTAATGGAACTACTTGTTTTGAGTAAGAACTAGTTATGTGCATAAGGGATCATGCCCCAGAGGTGGAAAAAATGTAAGGCAGATACTGTGCTGAATTTTTCCACTCTCATTTAGATCCCTCAACACACACAGGTGGCCCACTGTGATTATATTAAGGGAGAATGACAAACATCGCTGCCCTTAGCCAATGGCATTCCACCCATCAGTATAAGTGAAGTACTCAGTCCCTTATTCCTTTAGTCTTGAAAAAAAAATTAAATATCTTTGCTTTAACTACAGGGTCTGTGTGCAAAAGAGGGATTACTGTGAGCACATGTGCACAGAATACCCAGGGCTCTACCACTGTAGTTTCAAGGAACAAGTACTCTTCTGAGAAACATATTTTTTTCTGTAAGCAAAATAGAGTACAACTTACAGTAACCACTGAAAGTCATCTAACTAGGGCCTGGTCTACACTAGGAGGCGGGGATTAATTTAAGTTACGCAACTTCAGCTATGTGAATAACATAGCTGAAGTCGATGTACTTAGATCTACTCACCCCGGTGTCTTCGCTGCAGTGAGTCGACTGCTGCTGCTCCCCCATTGACTCTGCCTGCGCCTCTCGTGGTGGTGGAGTACAGGAGTTGACGGGAGAGCGCTCGGGGGTCAATTTAGTGCGTCTAGACTACACTAGATGCAATAAATCGACTCCCGCTGGATCGACTGCTGCCCGCCAATCTGGCAGGTAGTATAGACATACCCTAGGAGACGCTGCCCAGTTCAGTGATGGGACTTGAAGTTTATCACCTCAAAATACCGTATCTCAACCAAATTTTTAAAGCATTTTGAAAGATCACTCACAAATATCTTCTGTTTTGTTAAGCTTATGGTAACAGTTACTGTGTTTCCTTAACTATTTTTGTAAAGACTTCTGCTTTGTTCTCTTGTATACGTTAGTATCGGATTCACCAGTATGCTCAAGGCTAAGGGTGAAAAAAGCAACACATTCTAAGTCCCTATTTATTTTTCAGTTGCTGACTTCCTAATAAAGAATTTTCTTTGGGGTTAAAATGTCCCATGCTGATATTTTTTGGAAAGCCAAATAATTCCTTCCAAAAAGTTAATTTTGACCAGTGTGGAATAATATATAGCAGTTTTCTAAATTCCAAATTCCATTAAGTATTTAAGAAGTTACACTCCTCAAAGTTCAAGTGAGCTTTGCTGTGATTCCGTACTATCTGTTCCTAGCAAATGAAGGAGAGATACACATTTGGAAGAGATTTCCAAAACTTGCAATTATTGATACATATGCCTCACCTACATATTAGTTCCAGAATTAGATTAACATTATGATATTGGTAAGGAAAAAATACATATCGTAAAAGGTCCTGGTAAAACAGACCCAATAAATCTGTAATGAAAAATCCAATCAAAATTTTATCACGTCATACTTTTTATACCATTATACCAGAGAAAAATGCCTACAGTATATAGCACACAGTGTAAGAGATAATCAGTTCTGCCACATCTCCCAATATTTGATGTTCTCCTTAAAGTCCTTGCCCTGAGGTCATCTACTGTATGAGAATCTCAGCAAAAAGAGTTTTTAGCCCTTGTTGTTACAAAGACAACCTTGAAAATGTGAACCAAATATAGCCTAAATGTTGAGGCAAAGAAAAGGAATAAATACAAACAAATAAGTAAAAATAAAACCCTAATTAAAAAAAGGAACTCAAGCCAATCTCGTGATTTGAGGTCTGACTTCTCATTTCTGAATCCTTGGAATGGGCAACACTCTAGTTGTTGGAGACAAGTCATGCCTGGCCTTTTATGGCAAAAGGTGATACAGACATTGGGCTCAGTATTCCACAGCACCTTTACAAAGCTAGGGCACAGTGGAGAGAAGAGGGCTGACACAGAGTGGATTGTTTCAGAGTAGCAGCCGTGTTAGTCTGTATCCGCAAAAAGAACAGGAGTACTTGTGGCACCTTAGAGACTAACAAATTTATTAGAGCATAAGCTTTCATGGGCTACTGCCCACTTCTTCGGGCAGTAGCCCACGAAAGCTTATGCTCTAATAAATTTGTTAGTCTCTATGGTGCCACAAGTACTCCTGTTCTTTTTAGAGTGGATTGTATCGCTCTGATTCTTAGCTGCACAGTCCCAGTGTAAGTTAAAGTTGCTGGGGGAAGCTTCAGTTTATGCTGCAGGTGTAAGGCCTTTGAGCCCCTATCTATATTTAACTGTGCACAACTCCAATTCAAAACATTTCATTTTTTTAAAAATGTCTTGAGTATATTAAGTTTTGGCAAGCTGGACATGCTATTAAAGGCTTAAGTAATAATGGTATTGTATCAAATCCTCTAAGAACAGACTCAGTCAGATGGTCTGTTTCCAGTAAGAGGTGCAACTCAGAATGTTTAAGCTTTTTGAACTGAAACAAAAACAACGGTGTTCATAAAGTGCTCTGTAAACAGTCAAGGCCTAATCAATTGGCCGTTCAGTCCAAACTTCAGCACTAGAAAACTCAAGCAAAATAAAATAAATAAGGGGGTTACAAATTCAAAACATTTAGATCTGGACAACCATTACTGTAAACCTGCATAGTGGCCTAAGGGTGCCCAAGAGGATTACATGGGGAAACCACACTGTATATGGATTTGCTATTGTCAGTAAAATGCCTGTGTAAATAGACTAGCACAGCAAGTTCCCTGGCACCCCTAGCTTTTTTACTAAAAATTCTCAGACCTGGCACCAAGCAAACATATTCAAATACACAGCACAATGCATGTACCTAGAGTTACAATATTTAAAAAATAAAAAAAGAGGACACTCCACAGGCCCTGGACCCGCCCCAACTCCGCCCCTTCCCCACGCCAACTCCGCCCATTCTCCGCCCCTTCCCCCCAAAGTCCCCGCCCTAACTCCCCCTCCTCCCTCCCAGCCATGCGAAAAGGGCTGATCAAGCGCTACCAGCTTCACGGTTTGCCGGGCAGCCCCCAGACCCTGCGCCCCCAGCCGGCGCTTCCCCAGCACAGCTGGAGCATGGGAGGGGAAGCGCCCAGCCGGGGGCGCAAGGTCTGGAGGCTGCCCAGCAAACCGTGAAGCCGGTAGCACTCGGGCTTCGGGCAGCCCCTATGTCTCCAGACCCTGCGCCCCCGGCCGGGCACTTCCCCCTCCGAGGCTCTGGCTGCTCTGCTCTGCTCCTCTCCTGACTCTTTGGCTCTGTTTAAGAGCCAAGCTGTCCAAGCGCTACCGGCTTCGGGCAGCCCCCTTGCCTCCGGACCCTGCGCCGCCGGAGCAGAGCAGCTAGTGCCCGGCCAGTGGCTCGGGATCCGGAGGCAAGGGGGCTGCCCGAAGCCGGAGCGCTTGGGCAGCTCAGCTCTTAAACAGAGCCGAAGAGTCAGGGGAGGAGCAGAGCAGCCCAAGCCTGGGAAGGGAAGTGCCCGGCCGGTATTTTTCCCGGACATGTTCGGCTTTTTGGCAATTCCCCCCGGACAGGGGTTTGATTACTAAAAAACCGGACATGTCCGGGAAAAACCGGACGTATGGTAACCCTACATGTACCTGATGCTAATAACAATGCTATAGGGCAGGCATTACCCAAGGTAATGTTAATACCAAAGGATTATTTAGCAGTTGGTCACTAAGCACTCTCATCTGAATCTGCAAGCAGCACACACAGTTAGCTAAAAACGTGCAGGCTTTCAGCAGCTGTAACACATGCATTCTGCAAGAGGTGTATTTTCATCTCCGCTCTACAACTTTTGCAGAAAAATATAATGTTTGGTAATATAGTAGGAACCCTTCCATAATGATTAAGATGTCAGCTTGTGATAAATTGGGTAGTCAAGTAAATTATTCTATGACATTTTATTTTGTTCCAGTTTTCATTGCAGAATAAGTCATTATAAGGGTTTTCTATGTACTTGTAGCATGACCCCCACCTCTACAGAAGCTGAGCACTTCCCATATATTTATATGAAATTTTCTTAACAATAGCCGGGGATAGAATAGTATTATTCCCATTTTACACATGAGCAACTAAAGCTCAGAGAGATTAATGGACATGCCTAAAATCACACAAAAAATCTGTTGCACAACCAAGAACCAAACTCCTGAGTCTCAATCTGGTGCCTTAATCACAGAATGATCCTGCTTCAGTACAAGATCAAATTAGAAGTGGTCCAGATAGTTCCCACTGCATATTTTATATTTATTGTAACAGTATTCACTTTTATTATTGTGAAGAAGAGCATTGGATTTCATCTTATTTTGTTACATGTATAAAAGAGAAGTCCTATGTTTGCACGTACTCTGTTGTAAGACTTTGTTTGTATTAATATATTCCTTCTAATGTATGTTTCCCCATGAATAGGCCATTCCACTGTTGGAATCATTTATTGCTGAGAAACATTATGATATGAAAGTGATTATGGAAGAATGGGTACATAAGTGTGAATGCAATGTACATTCAAACACTTTCTCCATCCAGAGTGAGCCCACAAAGACCTGTTGGCTTCCTTTTTAAGAAAGAACTGTCAAACATACACTCTGGGAATACCTGTAGTGAGTTTATATGGCTTGGAATTGTTCAAGGTTATCTACATCAAGTGCTATTTTATTTTACAATAGATTATAAACTCCTCAGTGCAAGGACACGTTGTTTTTAAATTGCTTGTAAATCACCAAGCCACACAAATTTTGTATCAGTAATAGTTTACTGGGTCTTAGTTTTTTTATTTTTGTGTTGGTGAGCATGTAAGTGGTAACATTATAGTAAGAAAATACAATGGCAGAAATTCATTACTGATCAAACCTTCCACTGCCCTCTAAAGAAAAGTCATGCTAAGGGATTCAGCTCTTTCCATACTTTTTGCTGTGGAGCGACTAGCTTTCGCCTCATCTTGTAATACCAGTGAAATGCCTGGGGAAGATACAAGTGCAGTGATCACTAATAATACACTTTATGGCTGGAAGGGACCTGCTAGCTTATATAGTACAACTCCTCACGCAAATTCCTCTATTGGATGTTGCTCTTTCACAGATTTAGGTTAAATAATTTAAAACATGAAATAAGAGATTTATTTAAACAGCATAGCATTCTTGGAATGGTTTAAATCACAACATACTGTAGTTTATCCCTCTTTTCTGAATACGTAAAGGGACACAGTTGTCAATCATATTTCCCTCTGAAACTTTATCTATTCTTGTTACAACAAATCCCTAAGATTACTATAATGGAATGATAAGAGAAAAATATTTAAGTTAATTTACTTAGTGCCTAGCCAATTTTGCTGTTTTCCTTGTACGCAGATGCTGATTCTGTAATATGATTCATGCAGGTGGACTTCTGCACTCACAGAGCCCCAACGATTTCAATGGTGCTCTACACAAAGGTCAGCTTGCACACATCACATTGCAGTATGAAGGCCTTATTTTCTCTGTTATTTATGTGATTCTTTTGCAACTGGAGAGAAACAGTTTAAAAACAGGTGGAAAATTATTCTAAAGCAACAAAAACTGGTAGCGGGTGGATTCAGAGGCAGGTATAGAACATAAAACTACTTTTAACTCTGTCTTTAAATTTATATGTCTTTTAAACATGTTAGCACATCTACCTCTTTTTTGTCTAAGCCCCTATGCCACACCTTTTTGGACTTTGTGTTTCAGCAATCTTTTCTTATAGGCTACAAAATGATGGGTCCTATATACACCTGAATTAATTTAGCAAAAGTGCTCATCGACAAGAACACATATCACCACAGGGTCTTGCAGTACTTTCACAATGCTACACCTGACCCCTCATTCAAACCTATAGCAATACACAGCTGAAAGGGAACAGTATTATATTTATGTTTAGATTCTTTATTGCTATAGCAGCTAAGTTCTTATTGAAAATACAGTTTTTCAAAGGGCATTATTCAAAACCATCCACCCTGATACAATCTAAAACCACTGTCCTTTTATCTGGAATAAAATCAAATCTAAGGACAAAAACAAACAAAATAAGACATATTTCATTGTGCTCTGAAGCTTGTTAGATTCAGACTTCTATAGTACTGTATATGTCTGTAAGGGTTACTTTTCTTTTAAGCACCAGGTAATGGCCACTGCTGGAGACAGGGTATTCAGGTACTAATGAACCATTTACAGTATCTGGTAGGGAATATCCCATGATACATTTCCAAATGCTGCATGGATGCAGTTTTTTTGACATTCCCAAATTGTATTTTATATCTGAAAAAGCCACTCATAATGGGGAAAACCAACAGTTCTGAATACAACAAATACCACACAGTGGGACTAATTCATCCCTAGTGTACTTCTGCTGGAGTTACAGTAGGAAGGAATCAGATTTTATATATGCTGCAGGGTACAACAGTGGTTCCCAATCCTGTAAATTGGAGTCCCCTTTGTAATGATTAATGCACTGTCCCTTTTCACTATGTCCACTGCAGAAATGTCACGGTCTCTATTTTTCTGTGGATTCTCTCTGTATCTTTTCCAATTGCTACTCTCCACCTCCTAACTCACTCAAGAGGAGGCTGGGGCAATGTGGCATAAACATATGATTTTGTGGAAGCATTACAAAGAAAAAAAACTTGGGCCAACAAATTGTTTCTGGATCCTATAATCCACCACACATGAACTACTCCCACCAACTAGTGCATTAATGACTGCCACAGGAGAACAGAGAGAAGGAAAAGTGGCTATTAGAAACATTCATAGAGTGCCATCATTCTGCCTGGGCACTTCCTAAGAGATTACTAAAACAGACAAGGTTCCTGCCCAAAATGATGTACAGGCCTACCCCAGATGTCTGATTCTCCACGGCCTTACACGGGCACTCAAATCTGTACAACGTGTGCCAGCTGATGGTATTTTACACACAGATTACACAGGTGTAAGTAGATAGACCAGCGGCAAAACGGTGGAGAATTAGGTCCAGAGACTCGGCCGTGGCCGCAGCATGTTCGCAATGGGATTCTTGGGGGTGAAAGGGAGAGCAGTACAAGCCCAATGAGTTTGCCCAATGCTTCCCTGTTCTGTCTTGCACTGCGCCAGGGGAGCCGGTCCCTAAGGAGCAGAACAAGACAAGGTAGGCGCGTGGCTTCCCCAAGAAACACGCTGCGCTGCTAACTGCTCCCAGCTCAGCAGGGCTGGGGCTTGGGGCAAACAGGCCCATTGCAAACAGAGCGGAAACGCCGAGCGGGTAGCGGCAGGAGAGCTCAGCCGGGAGAGAGGCGCTGTCCCTGCCGCGGCGGACAGCAGCAGCCAGGAAGGAGAGGCGCGATGGCTTTGCAAACGCAGCGTCAGAGCCGGCCGGCCCGCTGCGCACGTTACCTCCACCCACTCGGCCTCGGAGCCCGGCTCGGGGGGCTTCACCTGCAGCCGGGAAGCCAAACACTGCTGCAGAAGAGCCCGTGCGCGGGGCGGCGCGCTAGGGGCGGCCATGCTCAGCAGCGTGGGTGGGCGGGCGGGCAGACTGGGGAGCCCGGGCTAGGCCACGCAAAGGCAGGCACCCCCCCAGCAGCACGCGGAGCCGGGAAGGGGTGGGGCATCGGCAAGTGCCAGGGGAAACTCCGCCCCGTTGCACTCCCAGCTGCGGGCTGCAGGAGGTGCGGAACGAAGAGCGTCGTTCGGGCCCCCCAAAGAGGCCAGAGTAACCGGCTGAGATGGGGCAATGGGCTCGTGCCGCAGGTGCTGGGTTGCTGCAGGGTAGGCAGCGTGGTGCAGTTTGTGGAAGCGGGGAGCTGATCCAGGACCAGCCTTTTCAGTCAGGGCTCCAGAGTTTCTGTTAAATTCCTCCCGGGAACTTTGGTTTTATTTTGTTGGGGAGGATGTATGGAGAAGTGAGACACTGTTCTAAGTAAAAAGAACAGGAGTACTTGTGGCACCTTAGAGACTAACAAATTTATTAGAGCATAAGCTTTCGTGGACTACAGCCCACTTCTTCAGATGCATATTATGCTCTAATAAATTTGTTAGTCGCTAAGGTGCCACAAGTACTCCTGTTCTTTTTGCGGATACAGACTAACACGACTGCTACTCTGAAACCTGTCATTGTTCTAAGTGAAATACATGTTTCTGACTGGAATCTTCCTTCCTGGCATGTATGAGGCGCCGTCCGCCCCTAGACTAGTATATGCAAAGCAATACAGAGCTGTCCTGATGCGTTACTCAACAGGTGGCAAGTTCTGGGGGTGAATGAGTTTGGAGGTATTGTATTTTTATGAAATAAATGTGCTGTAGCTCATTTCAGCAGAATGCTTGGGTAAGAATTGCATGACACGCCTCCCCAGTGAAAACATTTTGGAGTAAGAAAAATTTGCCTCTCTGAACTTTGATTCAGGTGAGATTTTTCCTTCAGTAAATAAAAATAATAGCCTATTCTTTTCTGGACTCCCTTTGATTGTCTAATCTGCTTCCCTAGTAGGTGTGTGCGGCCCTCCTCTCTCCTGCTCCACGGCTTGAGTATCCTATCCCCCATCCTGAGGGTTACCACCTAGAAGATGTAGAAAAAAAGCCACTCATCACCCTGCCACACCAACAAAAAGGATCTGAGTGCTGACTGCTGTAGCTAATTTATTACTAAAATGTTTTAGATCGGGGTTTTCAAACTATTGGGCATGCCTCCCAAGGGAGGGGTGGGAATATGTCCAGAGATACCAGCTGTGTACTTTCTTTCTTTCTTTAAGAGCTCCGGCTGTCAGGCCCTGGTGTCTGTGACTTATGCAGAAGGCGGACTGTGCACCCTGGAGGCGGGGATAAAGGGAACAGTTGGAACCCTGCAGCCTCAGGGCTGATAGCTGGAGTCCCACCACTTGGGGTCAGGCTCTCTTCCTCCTGAATCCCTCACCAGGAGGCAGCTCAGGGCTCTCCTTCCCGCATTCCAAATCCCCCACTGGGAGGCAGCTCAGGCTCTCCCCCTTCTCCTCCCAATCAATCCCCTCACCAGGAGGTAACCCAGGCTTGGGCTGTTGAGCTTAAGCTGATGGCTGGACATCCACAAGGAAATGTCAGAAAGAGAGGGTAAGATTTTAATTTGGGCTGAAGGAGACAGATCAGGAGTGAAGAAGTAGATTTGTGAGTCTTAGACATCTTTTTTCGTGCTAGTTAAAACTGAGTTAAATTCACCTGTAATAAATTATTTTGTTCAATCCAAATAAAGGTGAAAACTTAACATTTTCCCCCGAGAATACATTTTTGTACATTATTGCCTCCAGGAGTATGATTAAGTTCCACTAATACTAATATGACCAATATGCATATAGTATAGCCCTAAAATTGAAGCCAGGTAAGAGCTGCCTTTTAATTGGTAAGGAATGGAAAATATGCTCACTTAATATTGTCCTTCAGTGGGAAAATAGTACATGCGAGAGAATAGCCTGCTAGTTGATTTCTGCAAGGAGAAGTGAGACAAGTAATTACTGAGCTAAATATTACTTGTTATGTGTGTCTGCTCTGATTTCCAATAAATAGTGTCCATGATTTATTGTGTTTCATTGGGTTGGAACATTCCTTTTTAATGTTGCAGCTGCTGACAGCATGCAATGAGTGGAAGTGAACAAAAGGAAATGATGTTAAATATAAAGTATGGGAAAGAATTAAGATCAGCAAAGAAAAAATGTATACAATTTTCACATATGTTTCCACTTGCTTCCCGGAAAATTTGGAAGCATTGTAATCATTTCTAGGTCTCTGCCAGGTTCCCACCTATCCTAATAGTCACAGGACAGTCCCTAAAGTAACAGAGCAGTTCTGCATTCCTTGGACCCTTAAAGTGGGATTGTCCAAGTTCTGATCTGTATCAGATTCAAGGCACTTAGGCACCAATCCTCCCTTGAATTCCCTCCCAAAAGTAACTATCTGAGTAGATGGAGCCCCAGAAAAGTCAATGGGGCTCCAGGGGAAAGAATTGTG
This sequence comes from Malaclemys terrapin pileata, assembly GCF_027887155.1. Lineage (NCBI taxonomy): Eukaryota > Metazoa > Chordata > Testudines > Emydidae > Malaclemys > Malaclemys terrapin. The sequence goes on from NC_071508.1 coordinate 104,505,478, forward strand.
CCCAGGCCTGGAAGGTGTCCAGTCTGAGAAAAAACTTACTGAAGCATCTCTGAGGGTGAGATTATCTGTATTCAGTTTGATTAGGCATAGATTTGCGCATTTTATTTTATTTTGCTTGGTGACTTGCTTTGTTCTGTCTGTTACTACTTTGAACCACTTAAATCCTACTGTCTGTATTTAATAAAATCACTTTCTATTTAGTAATTCACTCAGAGTATGTATTAATACCTGGGGGGGCAAACAACTGTGCATATCTCTCTATCAGTGTTATAGAGGGCGAACAATTTATGAGTTTGCCCTGCATAAGCTTTATGCAGGGTAAAACGGATTTATCTGGGTTTAGACCCCATTGGGAGTTGGGCATCTGAGTGCTAAAGACAAGCACACTACTGTGAGCTGTTTTCAGGTAAACTTGCAGCTCTGGGACAAGTGATTCAGACCCTGGATCTGTGTCTGGAGCCAAACAGGAGTGTCTGGCTCAGCAAGACAGGGTGCTGGAGTCCTGAGCTGGCAGGGAAAACAGAAGCAGGGGTAGTCTTTGCACATCGGGTGGCAGCTCCCAAGGGGGTTTCTGTGATCCAACCCGTCACAGCCATTACTGCAAAATGTCCCTATGTAAAAGAGACTGACACCTTTTAAATAATATGAAAGTGAATCCACCCCACAGCTGTATTGTAGACATTAGTTAGTGCATACCGCCCCTTGACATGTGACAGATACGTAACCTTTGGTAAACTTGGCCCATATCATGTGACTGAGGCCAGGTAATAAAGATCTGTCCCTTATAAGCACTCATGCAGGTTACAAATTTATTACACAGTGTTGTAATTACTTTGGGGAAAATGAAGCAAATAAAAATCCTGATCCTGGAATTAGCTCTGCATAGGTGGACCTCTGTGCCCACACAGAGCCCGAGGGCCGCCTTTAGGCCGATTCAGCCGAATTGGGCCCCGCGCCAAGAGGGCCCCGCGCTGCAGCTGTCCGCCCCGCCCCCAGCTCACTTCCCCCTCCTCCCCTCCCCTGCACGCCCCGCCCCCTCCCCTGCTTCCCTGGTACAGCTCTTGTTGCAGCTCAGGTGGTAGCTAGGGGATTCTTCATGATGGCTCCTCTCCCTCTCTGTTCTCTTCCCCCCTTTATATATCTTTTGCATAAGGCGGGAACTCTTTGTCTCTCTGGGTTTCCACCCCCCCTCACTGGAAAAGCACTAGGTTAAAGATGGATTACAGTTCAGGTGACATGATCACATGTCACTGCAAGACTTCATTACTCACTTGCCAGCACACACATATACAGGAAGACTCACAGGTAAATACAGCCATCTGCAGACAATGGGAGTCATCAAGATTCCAAACCATCATTAATGGTCCACACTTTACACAATTACAATAGGCCCTCAGAGTTACATTTTATATTTCTAGTTTTAGATACAAGAGTGGTACATTTATACAAATCAGATGATCATATTCAGTAGATTATAAGCTTTGTAATGATACCTTACAAGAGACCTTTTGCATGAAGCATATCCCAGTTACGTTACATTCACTTATTACCGTATTTTCTCTAAAACTATCCCAGTTACATTATATTGACTTGATAATAAGTTTTTATAAAACCATATAGACTGCACAACGTCACAATGGCATTCTGCAAAAGCAACCCTCTGTGAAAGAAAAGGAAATCAGTCAAGGCAGTTGGTGTTTGTATTAAGGAGAGGGAGGATGAATGAAGTGCTCACTACTGTTAGCTGTAGGACTTTGTTAAGAATCTGCTGTGTTTAAATAAAATACCTTCTGTTAATTTACTGGGAAGCTGTGTCCCTTTACTCATTAAGTAGAACTTGATTAAGTAGAAATCCAATAGAGTTCTTTTCCTTACAGTAATTTATTTGTGATTTAAAGGGATTGTTACAGAGAATATATAGACACATGGTGTAAACAGGATGTAATAAAGGGATAACAGTCCATTGTTGCCTTGGTAGTAGTCAATCAAGGTGGTATTTAATACAGTACATTCATTTATAAACAAGTTGCAAGTAGGTATGCAGGTGAGCCAGTATATATAAAGTGTGGGGTGGCATTATTACTCATAGAGATTTCCGGCACTTGGTGTGGCTATGTTGTATTTCCCTTGAAAGACAGATTTAATTCGTGTTAGTATATTAGTTTGGATTTAATTGTGTGGGCCTGTGTTTGTTTGTTTGTGTGTGTGTGGTTTTTTTTAGCAAGATGCAGATAGCATATAATCTGCTACAGCTCATCTTTCTATGAATTTTCCCTGGGATTATCAGATTTGGGTAGTAATTTGTTCTGCAACTTGTATTTCTTTTATCTTGTCTGGCCACATCTTAAACGAAGGACTTCCTTTTTGTGAGGCATAAAATGGTGATACATTTCTTAGCAGTTTCTGTTAACTTTTTAATAGATATAATTCTCTAGCAATCTGAAGGGCATGTTTCATTATAAAGTAAATTAGATTTTCATCAAATATTGCATTAGAGGTATTTTGCTGCCTATTGTGTATGTAGACTAGTGATTTTGAGTTTGAGAGCAGTACCAGAAAATTTGTGGGGATGGTGTCCTATCTGCTAACAGTCTCTCCAGCAGAGATTTGGATTGTTTAGATCAATTTGATTCATGTAACTAGCATGCAAAAGAAATTTCTGGTTAATTTCTGATTCTTTTTTATTCAAATTCTACCTGAGAAAGGGAGTTTGGTGGTGTTAACCACTCAATTTAGTTGAGTCTTTCTTTAAATGGTTTTAAGTAAACCCTTCCTTTGGTAACCTGTGTGTAATATGCCTTCAGTTGAGACTTAAACACAAAATATTTTTATTTAATTACATTTCATGTAGTAGCTCACAGCCTTTAATATCCTATGATTGGTTCTCCACTCACTCTGCTTGAACCTCTTAATGCAAAAGAGTTAAATGAGTATATTAACAGAGTTTGACTAAGATTCAGAGGATATGACAATAATGGGTCAGTGACTTCAAAGGAGTTACACCAGGGACAAACTGGAGCCAATATTATAAACAATAATAATTAGTAGTAATGATTAGTTCTTGAGCTAATATGCATGCTTATTTTGTGCACACACTGCCTGAAAGTAGATACCTGTCTAGCCATCTGTGCATGCAATTCAGGATTTGCACACACACAACTGAGAATACATGAATGAAATAGGTAAAACTGCACACCTACCTAGTCTGACAGGTTCCCCCCAGGCATGCACCTCCTGGAACTGGGGTACCACTGAGCCCACGACCCACCTTCTCACACTATACTGCTGTGACAAGCTGCAAAGCCCTCCAGCCTGCACTTTCACCAGCATACATTTACATACAAGTAGGGACAAACTCTGCTGCAGTTACATGCAGGCTTTCTGACCAGCCCTTGCATAGAAAGGCTACAGATAAGGCAACTCCCAGATCCCCAGGCATGCACCCCCTCTGGAGTATAAACCCCAAATTATACAGTCTTGCACTGCACAGGGAACTGTACAACGTAAGAAAATAAAATTCGCCCCCTCCCTCAATGTGGAGAGGAATATGCAATAGCCTTTTGCCCCTGAGCTAAGATTCCCATACACTTCATTGTAACTTACAGTTTAGATAAAGCAAAAACAAGTGTATTAACTACAAAAGATAGATTTTAAGTGATTATAAGTGATAGCAAACAGATCAAAGCAGATTGTTTAGCATATAAACAAAAAACGCAAACTAAGCTTAATATACTAGATAGATTGGATATGAGTAGCAGATTCTCACCCTTCAAGATAATACAAGCAGGCTGCAGATTCTTAAGGGGCAAGCTGCACTTGCATTACAGCTTGGAATCCCCAGGTGTCTCATTCACAGGCTAGAAATCCCTTTAGCTTGTATTCAGCACTTCCCCCAGTTCAGTCTTTGTTCCTCAGGTGTTTCCAGAAGTCTTCTTGTGTGGGAAGTGAAGAACCCCAGATGATGTCACTCCCTGTCTTCTAGCTTTTGCATATGGTGGGAACCTTTGTTCCGAAGCTTGGTTCTCAGTCCAGTCTGTGGAAAAATACTGACATCCCAAGATGGAGTCTAGAGATATATGTTCTCATTATATGTCCTTGTAGAGTCATAGCAGCCATTACTAGGAGGCTTTCTGTAGCATTCACAGGAAGGCTCACGGGGAGGGAGATAAGCTTCTCTTAAGGCCTATTGTTTTTTCCTAATGGCTCATTGCCCTGAATAGGCCCTTCCCAGCCAGCTATCTAGACTGAAAGTATCTTGTCCAGTGGGCGTTACCCAGGTGTAGCTACATTTGAAATACAGTTACATAGTCAACATTCATAATTTCAGACACAAAAATGATACATGCATACAAATAGAATAATCATATTCAGCAAATGATAACTTTTCCAGTGACACCTCACATGACTTATCTTGCATAACATACATTATAATTACATCTTAATCATATCATAATAATCTCACTATGAAGAATATGGGGTGCAGTGTCACACCTAGTTTAACAAACTGTGGCCATATAGAGAATGGTTATTTATCTTATAGTATCTGTGGTTCTTTGAGATGTCATCTTTTTGGGTCCTTCTCTAGAAGACTGATAAGCAATGTTCCATCTGGAAGATTGCCACTAACTAAAAAGGTGACTGAAAGAGTGCCCTACCAAATTTGGCTTCTGATGTTGTGGCCAGGTTGAGGGGATAGTGTTTAACAAAAGCAAGGGATTACCCCATGTAGCTGCCTTGGAAATCTCAGATCTGGGGATGTTTCTAAAGCATGCAGAGTAGGCAGCCTGTGCTTTTGTAGAATGTTAATGTTTGGCGGAAGATGTGTAACAGCCATGTGATAGCAGATGGAAATACCCTTTGTAATCCATTTAGAAATTCTTTCAGAGGAGATGGCTTGACCTTTAAAAACACCAGAGATAGCAACAAAAAGACAGGGCATCTGTCTGAAAGGCTTTGTCCTATCAAGATAATATAATGTCCAAGGTGTGGAGTTTCTTTTCCCGTGGAAAGAAATGAGGTTTTAGAAAGAAAATGGGTAAAATAAAAGATTCAGTCCAATTAAAATGACACAATATTGAGAATAAATTTGGAATGAGGTTTCAACACAACCTTGTCTGTGTCGGGGACTTTTTAACCCAGACGGCAAGGTTCGTTGTCTGACCGCAGAGTGAGAGACAGGCAACACCAGCAAGGTCCAATACAAGCTCTTTATTGAAGAGTGCACACAACAATAGAGAGCGGCCCGTCTCCAGAGAGAACCAGCCACGATTACAATAACTAGTGAGATTATATAGACAGTTCCGTCGCGTCATAGTTAAAGCAACCCAATCCCCCTTTATTAGTTAGAAAGCTTCTAATATTCATGCATATCTATCTTCTTTGACACTACAAACAATTCGTGATGCCTCAGCAACTTCTTATGAGCTTTGTTGTCATGCACCAGAAACTAGGAGAAAGGAGGGAGTTAAGAACAGAAACAGGGAGTAGAGACTGCAAGTCTCCATATGTCCAAACAAACCGTTCCTAGTACATTTGGTACAAGAATACGGTCCCCCCCTTTATCTCATTCTTTGAAGCCCAAGCAAGCATGTCCTCATGTTTCACAGAGAGACAGGAATGGCCCAGCAACTACAGTTAGCCTAACTTTGGCTAAGCTGGCCAAACAGCCTGTTCTATACTCCATTTTCCTTGGACCTAACATCTGTGTGGAATATTGTGTATGGGGGTCAGCCATGAGAGCTTGTAGTTCACTGACCCTTCTGGCTAACTTATGGCAACTAAGATGACTATTTTGGGAGTGAGGTGGTGTAGAGAACAGTCAGTGAGAGGCTAGAAGGGAGGTTTGAATAGATGAAGGACATAGTTCAAAGCTATGGCAACTTCCTGAAGAGACCTCCCTTTGATCAATCAATCATCTAGTTATGGGTAGACGTGATGTCCCACCACTAGCTAGGCATTTCATAAAGACCTTTGGTTCTATGGAAAGAGCACATTGTAAAACCTTGTACTGGTAATAATTGGGCCCTACTCTGAATTGCTGGTACACCTCTACCCCGATATAACGCTGTCCTCGGGAGCCAAAAAATCTTACCGCGTTATAGGTGAAACCGTCTTATATCGAACTTGCTTTGATCCACTGGAGTGCACAGTCCTGCCCTCCTGGAGCACTGCTTTACCATGTTATATCCAAATTCGTGTTATATTGGGTCACGTTATATCGGGGTAGAGGTGTATTCAAAGCACTGTGTACACATTAAGGGCAAAATTATGCTTGGCCACACGTTATGAAAAAGGAGGGTGAGGAGAGGGCCCAAGGAACTTCCCTCCCTAAAACCATCAAGCAAAAGCCAGGCAAAATGGCAGTCCTTGAACTCTGGGAGTGTAAGGGCTACTCAAAGCTAGTGCTGCTGCTAGAGCTAGCTTCTCTATAGGAGGTGGCCATACTGATCAACAGAGCTGGGTAAGCACAAATGGTGGTAGAGATTGCACTCTCTTCCAGGGTCATGGCTTAGTGACTACACTCCCTTGTGTGCGCCAGAGCTCTTGGAAAGACTTCAGGCACAATGTTTGAGTTCCCTGTGAGTTGGTGCAACTCTTTAGCTCTCCCCACAATACAGTGCTGAGCTGTAAACTCATGACAAAGCCCTAAACAGGCATATTCACTAGCTAAAAGAAGAACAGGAGTACTTGTGGCACCTTAGAGACTAACAAATTTATTAGAGCATAAGCTTTCGTGGACTACAGCCCACTTCATCCGAAGAAGTGGGCTGTAGTCCACGAAAGCTTATGCTCTAATAAATTTGTTAGTCTCTAAGGTGCCACAAGTACTCCTGTTCTTCTTTTTGCGGATACAGACTAACACGGCTGTTACTCTGAAACTTGTCACTAGCTAAAGGCGACTAGACCCCTTAAAAGAATAAATAGATTTGTAGTACTTATAGGTACTTAGAGGGCAGAAACCTGAATCTGCGGTTCCCTAGCTGTGTGTAGGTTTTTCAATATGTCTTTGCAGTTTGGAAGATTTATCTTAGCCATAAATGGCAAAATACTGTTTACAATAAACAGTCATCTCTATTGTGTGGGAGCATTGCCAGAATTTGAGTAGTTAATTTTAATGCATGTTTACAGTACACAGCAAAAAAACCCCATTACTACGTTACAAATAGATTATGGTTTTGTTTAGTCTTTCATACAATTACAAAAGTGGCACATGTTAAATTAGAGTAATCAGAATTTAATTAAACTTCTGAATAAAATAACACTAAATGTGAAGTCTGTCAGATCCAATTATGCCACTCCTAAGTGAGAAGTAGACATTTGCCTCTGTTGAAAAGGTTGCTAGATAAAGGTATCCACTTACTCACCAGAGTTCCTGAAAGAAAATACGCTATTTTTAGAATGCTAAACTCGAAGCTAAACTCTGGTACGCCTATATCTGCTGCATTCATGCCTCCTGCCAAGAGTGTCAGTGACGACTTGTCACTGGGCTGCATTGGCACTGAAAGTTACTACCCCTTCTAGGGCTGCAGCAAACGCCAGATGTGAGGAGGACATGATGATGATCATCCTGGCATAGGGCTTCCCCTTCAAAACAATTTTCCTGTGAGCAGAGATGTGGCTCTTTTTCTCTCCTTCTCTGAAGAATATTGTGAATAGCCTTTTATTAGCCTTATATTCTCAGGGGGATTCCCCTCTAATCATTGTTGTATGTAGGGATAATCCTTAGGCCATGTGGTATGGGTATGACTACATTGCAATAACTGCCCCTCCTCCCCTGGCACTGAATCGCAGAGCCCAGGTCAGCTGATTCAGGCTCATGAAGCTATAAAATTGCAGTGTAGACATCTGGGCTTGGGCTGGTGCCTGGATGTGGAGATCCCATGAAGGGTGGGGTCTAATGCCCACAGCAAGTGAAAAAACTCTCATGTAACATAAATAAAAGCTCTCTTTAGAAAGTCTAATACCAAATATTTTTTTCCTGTGTATGTTAGGAAACATTTTATATTTGATGTTCTGCCTCTGTGTAGTAGCTATTTAGCATTCATTGTAAAAGACAAAGATCAACCCTTCAGAAGTTTTAAAATCTAAGGTTATGTGGAAAAATGTCCTTTCCAGCCTTGGTGTTCTTCTAGGGTATTGTGATGGGGTGCCCTCCCCACACCAGCCGTGCAAGAGAGGAATTAGGCCAGGTGGACCCAGTCAACCAAGTAAGATGCAAACAGGAGATTTAAGCTGAGTGGAGGGCACTACTTGGGAGTCTCACCTTCGAGGGAACAGGTAGGGCTTTTGTAAAGCCAGGAGTCTGGAAACAGTGGATGAAGGAAACCTGCAATCTCTCTCTGAGTTAAGAGGAAAGGAAAGGTAGATAAGAATCCAGAATAAAGGGTTTACCTAGCAGACCTAAAAGGGGCGGGGCAGGGTGTGTGTGTCTGACTAGGAAGACTGATGAAGAAGGAGCTTAAGGAAGCACAATAGAAAATAGTCTAGGGAAGAGAACAGTAAGATTGGTGAAGTCCCAGACCTTAACTACTTGCTATAAGGCCTTGGACTGGAACCCAGAGTAGAGGGTGGGCCTTGGTTCTGGAGTGGTATTGCTAGGGGCAATGAATAGGGACATAATTGGGACAGTGGGCATGAGGACTCCCTGATGTCCTTGGTTCAGAAGGACTTTGAAAGACTCCCCTATTTGCATCTTAATTGGTTCAGCTCTTTCAGGGCCAATGTAGGGTGTACACCCCATCTCTGGGATCAAATGTTAAATAGGCTATCAAACGTGTTGAAAATCCTGTGCTTGAGGATAGTTTAGAAAAGCAAAATTTTAAAAAGTTCTCAGCAGTGAAGAGTCTATCAAACATTTTAAGCTATATTGAAAGTCTTACAGGAAGCAAAATAACTTGTTGGGACCTGGTCTACTATCTTACATGACTCAATGAATATTCATTAGTGATTTACAGGCGTCTATTTTTTCACTCTTTCCCTTAGCCATTTTACTTTCCACATAAAACCAAAGGAAAATCAAGATCAGCTGGCAGTTACATTTGATTAGAAACTTATGAAAGAAGTGAGACAGTAAAGCAGGTACAGTATTGTCTCAGTTAATACATCTTCTCTACTGAAATTATGGGCTGACACCTGACAAAATAAGCCTCTGCAGTTGTTTAGGTTGCCATTCGTTCTGGATTTCATGTGTTGCTGTATCATGCGAGTAGGAGAGTTTTACCATCATGAAAGTGATTTGGGGCCAGCAAAACATGATCATAAGACAACACTGTGTCGTACAGTGATGACATGTTTATGGATGCCATCATTCTGTGTAGTGGTGTGATGACACTTTATGGAATGTCACCTGTTGCAATAACAATATGAAGATGTTGTACCAAAATGTCATGAGAGAAATCAAACTTCAAAAGATGGCAAACCTACTCAACCCATTACACTTTGACAAGTTTCTTGGACTAGTCAGTTAAAGAGACCGCTGTACTCTGGGCACAAAGTAGCCTGTCTCCAGCAACTGCCAAATAACAGATGAGGCATTCTATTACTGCCTCTTCAGACTTCACTCAGTTCTATCAGGATGCATGGAAAACAGCTCGTGGGAATGAAATCAGGGGTTTTCTATTCAGAGCATTTCCTAATGACCTATATAGACTGTGTTCTTTCTTGGTTGGCTGAACATCAGTATGCCTAGGAAGAGATTTATAGGAGCTGTGACCCAAAGATGTCTTTAAATCTTCTGGATTGACAACTGTATTTCAGCGTTCAACCACATAGAGTATGCCTATACTGAGATAAAGGACCCGTGGTATGGCTCTAGGCCGTTAGAGAGAATATATAAATTGTGATGTAACTTTTGATGTCTCAGAACCATTAAAAGGGATCTGATCTTTTCCTGGTGCACAGAGAAATTACATAAATAGTTCCAAGTAGCATTAATGGGATAAATGTCACTACCCTCTGTTTACCAGAAGCTAGGAGTGGATGATGGGATGGATCACTGTGATTGCCTGTTCTGTTCATTGCCTCGGAAGCACCTGGCATTGGCCAGTTGGAAGACAGAATACTGGGCTAGATGGACCATTGATCTGACCCACTATGGCCATTCTTATATTCTAAATTTAACCCTGCCATACCAGGGAGAAAAATATAAACCTGTAAGTCTGGGGGAAACACAGTGCATTATCACTGTCAGCCCTCAAAATTATGCCAGAGTTGTAGATTAGTGTGGCTTATGTTTTATATCTGAAACATCTAGAATTTTTTGGAACTAGAGGTGCAAGTGCATCCAGGTGAATGCAGCTATTCATCCTGTGCAGCAGAGAAGTCATGGTGTTACCAGCACAGAGTGCCCGAGGCAAAGCAACAGCGGGGTTCGTTGTCCGGTATGCTTCGCGCCAATAAACACACCAGGGGGAGAAGCAAACAAAGTTTATTTGGGATCCCAAAGCGGTGCTAGGAGACAGGCACATCTCAGATCAACCACACTAACAGGAACAGTTTTTCTTCTTTTATACATTTTGCAGTTAAGCCTCACCCCCCCCCCCCTTTCCCCTCTAGCCCTCCCTTTCTCCCCACCCATTCCTTCCTCTACCCCTCCCGTCCCTGGTAATAGTTACTAAGCAAATAACGATTACATTTAAGCAGTTAAATTATTCTTGGCAGCTAGAAGCCTAGCTTGTTAGTAACTTCTTTAAACCGTTATCTTGTCCTTTTTCCCTTCAGCCAGAAACATGCAGGCCTCATTATTACCGCTTGAGCAGGAGGTTGCACACAGATAACTGGTTGCTTACATATTCCAATTGCACCTGGCTTTTGAGGTTGATTAGAGTTTAAACATGGAAGGATAGAGTTTGGTTCACTTAGGCCTAGTGCAGGAAAGCTTCATTGACACTTAGTGACCTTCCACCCTCCCGAGTTACCTAGAGTGAGGCCTAGTGACGTCAACAACGGCCCAGGTAGTGTACTGAGTATGGGTCTTTTGAATTAAACCTTTGAAACCTGAAATTGTATATACACTCTATGGACATCAGATATTCATAACACTTTTTCATAAACAGGGGTGTTCTCTCCAGGAGTGTCAGTCAAAATTTCCTCATTCCCTCACTGCTTTGCAGTGTGCTAGCTGGCTCTCCACCCCCCCAACCCCCGAAAAAAAAAGTGGTTACATATGGAACTATAGTGGCCCAAGTATGGGCAGAAAAACACAAGTAAAAAGTCTTATGGGCCTTGTGAAGGCATGGAGTCACCAGGGCTTAGAGAAGGCCTGACCATGCCTCCAACCTCCCTCAGCCAGCACTAGCCCAGCTGAGAAAGTGATGGGCACTTGCCCACTTGGACTAGGGGAAGGTGTTATGCCTGCTGAATGGGCAAAGGACTATAGGGCAGCAATGAATTGGGTCTCCTGTCTGGTAACTTATGCCCAAACTGTTAAGGATTTGCTTTTATCAAGACAAAAGAGATAACACCCATTGCTTACATCGTATCCCTCAAAGTGAAAGCTAGCTCCTGGGGTGTAGTATTGTAATATGTAGGCTGGGTGTGGCTACAGTAGAACAACACCGACTGTTTTAGTCAGAGCCCAGAATCCTCACTAGATGTAGTCTCTCACCTCAAGAGATCACTGGAACCGAACAGGGACCCTCCATAACGGATTTCAGACACTCTCGCTCATACTGTGCCTATTTCTACACAGTGCTTGTGTGCTTTGTCAAGGAGGGTGCATTAGGGAAGCAATGATGGAACAGATTGACAAGATAATATGCATGTGAGGGAAATGTAACCAACAAGATACCTTTGATACAATGACCTTTAGCATTCAACTTTTCGGTTATTTTTATCTTTTGTATTTAAACTGCAAGCTTTTTGAGGCAGGCACCCTACCTTCCTATGCATTTTTTTTTTAACAGTGTGGATACAGTGAAACCTGAATTCTGACTGTGGTCTTTGGATACTACTACTATATCAATGTCAAATAATGGAAAACCAGGGAGTGATACACATCCTACCCTCATCCTGGGGAAGTAGTAAAAATTCCCTTAACGTCCATTACAGCCACATCTCTTCAGCACTGTGAAGAACACTACATCACATTTGCCATAACAATATATTATTTGTTTTGGAAATGAGTTCTTGTAATATATACATACATATTATCAGTACCATAAGGTTTGTGAACTGCTGCAGCTGGGAAAAAAAACACACATAATGCTATTCATCCATAGTATTTGTACAAACTATGGGCCCAATCCTGCTAAACGTACTTATGTGAGTAAACCTTATTCACACAAGTAGAGTCCTCCTGCTGTTAGCATGAGACAGAACTGCAGGCTCTGGAATTCATGCAATATTCAAAAGTTGCTTTGCCCACAGGTACAACTACCTCTGAAGTGAAAACAATAACTGCACAATACCACACTGAAAATTAAAAAGAGAAGAATACCATAGCCCTATGAAACTGGAGGTAGAATTTCATTATCCATCTTGAATTTGGCCAGGGCACCAGGATAAGCATCTTTACCCATGCAAAATGTGCCACAAATGGTCAGGACTTAGGTTTTATTTCTCATCTGCTACAAAAACATTCTGCTGCAAGACATTCTGTAAAACAGACAACATTCAGTCATCATTTCACACAGGATAGAGACTAATTCCCTGTAATATCCTTGTAGGCTTCGAGTGATGCATTTGCTCTGCTTAATTTCATTTACTCATATTGTATCATATTCAAACTAATTGTTTCTCACTCTTTATTATTAAACAATTGATGAGTGGTCTTCACCTGCAATGAATGTTATTGTTATCCACTAGAGGGAGCACAATGAAAAGCCTTAAATAAAAGGTTTAAAAAACAACAACAAAAACCTGAGAAAGTCTGGGCGTCTTGTGCAGGACAGACCAGAGTGATCACTGAGCCAAAAGTTCAAGAATGGCTTCCTTGTGGAGCTTCGATACTGATGCAAATTCCTTCAGGCAGGTGAATGTGGTGTGTTGCGGAAGTGATATGAGGGGAAGGAAGAACATTCCATTCTACAAGCTCTGTACAAGGGAACAAAATCAACAAATAAAAAAAAAAAAAGACAGTCCCTACCCCCAAAGAGTTTAACACCTTAGAATGGTATTCAAATTGTTCTTGAATTCTATAGTCAGTTGTCAGGACTATGAATCTTCTGAAAGTAAAGATTGGAAGAAAACTTTTGTCACTAAAATAGACACATTGTGTAATGTGACATGATGTAACTGAGTACTACACTTCTTTAAAATATTTAAGAGGCAAAACCACTAACCCTGATTTCAGAAATTGTGACCAAACCCCATTTGACATAGTCAGTCATTCAAAAGCAGAATAACAGAGTCCAACACTATTCTAAGGTGTTAAGCTCTTTGGGGGTAGGGACTGTCTTTTTTTGATCTGTTGATTTTGTTCCCTTGTACAGTGCTTGGCATAAGGTCCTGATCTATGACTGGGCCTCTTTGATGCTGCCTCAATAATAATTGAAATAAAATTTGGTAGAAAGCAGGTAAAATGATTTTCTTAAATTACTCCTCTTCAAATATGGAAATTTTTTTTTTTTTTTAGTCAGTCATTCCTGTTTGAAGAAGATTTTAATATTTTATTTTTGTTTGTAAATTTCTAAGAAGAACGTGTGGCCCTGTGCCTGAAGGGAATATTCAACAAAATAAATCTCTTAGTTTCTGATCCACAGAGACCTGCTCAAGGCTGCAAAAGCTCTGTAAAATCACCCGGGTCTGGATGTATGTTTTTGCTAAATTACAATATATTAACTTGAGAGACTTACTGACTAATTTTTAATAGTTTTCTTTTAACTTTTAAAATTAGGTTTTTCAGCCATTCTTGACTGAGGAGACTTTAATGAGTAGGATGAGCCAAGATCACATGAAGAAGCAATATGCAAACTATATGGGGCTCCTATTACGGAAGCACTGCAAACTTATTTAGCCAAGCATGATTCTAAAGCCTTTAAGGGGAGGACTTTAATTTTTTTTCTTTGTTTAAGGATTGGCAAAGCAACCTAATTATTAAATTGCATGCAAACAACTTCCGTGTTCTTATATTTACTAAGAGTTAGCATGAATGATTATGCAAAACAAATCTGTCATTAGTTGCTCTCTATTTGCATTGTGCCTGTTAATATGCTGCTGTTCAGACTATGGCAGGGTATAATAAGCAATTCTACTTCTGAAATAAAAATTCTATATGTGAAACTACAAAGAAACCTCATTTTGTTCTGCATGGATTTTTGAAATCACACATTGTCTCAAAATACCATGGACCAAATTTGCTGCTGATATTAATGGGCATTTCACCAAGTCATGCTTCTGCCCCAGCTCCAAAGCATGTGGTGCCATGCCCAGTCTCTTTCACAGAGGTTATTTCTTTAACAGAGGTTAGCAAACAAACAAAAGTCTTTTAAAGTTAATCCTTGGCCCCAAGCTTTGAGGCCACCCCTCCCTGGAATCTCTGGCCCTATAGCTCCTGGCAGCTTCCCACTCTCAGTTGATTCTGCTCCCTTCTTGGAGCAACAGCCCAGCACTGCTTCCCGAGTCCCTGGCTCCAGACACCAACCGTAGGCACTAGCTCCACTCCAGTGTAGGCCTTTCCTCACAGGGTGCAGCCTGTCTCAGTTCAATCTCCTGCATCTGCTTACTAGCAGCCTTTTATAAATCCAGGTATAGTCCAGCCCTCTTTAATTGGCTGGATTGGGCTCACCTGCTCTGGTCCAGGGGTACTGGGGGCACAACTCCAATTAAAATCAATGCCAGCTTGATATCTAGACATGTAGGAAAAGGTGCAAAAAAAGATTATAATGAATGTAATAATGATAATGGGTCAGATTTAGTGTCTCTCCCTACATTATGCCCCTACACAGGGGGCACAATTGCAATTCTTGTTTCTGAGTGTAAGAACTGCTCCATCTCAAAGGTGATAGTAAGGGGCAAAGGGAATGTAATGACACTACACGTCCTTCCCCATGGGCCAGCAGCGTTGGCTGGGTTCAGAAGTGATTAGAAGCCACATCCTCCAAGGTATGTCTATTGTATCCACCGGATTGGTGGGCAGCGATCGATCCTGCGGGGGTTGATTTATCGCATCTAGTCTAGACACAATAAATCGACCCCCGAGCACTCTCCCGTTGACTCCTATACTCCACTGCCGTGAGAGGCGCAGGCAGAGTCGACACACCGTAGTGAATACACTGCGGTGAGTAAATCTAAGTACATTGACGTTATTCACGTAGCTGAAGTTTTGTAACTTAGATTGATCCTCCCCGTAGTGTAGAGCAGACCTAAAAGGCTATCATAGTGGCTGCACTTTCTGGGAACTCCAGAAGGTATTGTGCCTGTCTGAAGCACAAATGTCTCCCAGAATTCTTATTCTTCATAATCATTGCAAAATGTTTGTATGGGTAATATTTAGTAAGTTTTGTGTCTATACTGGAAATTAAGTTCTTAAAGTCTTGAAGTTAAAGGCAGGTCACCAGGAGGTGACATGTTTCAAACAAGGTCGGTTCAGGCAGAGTGTAGTAAACAATTAAATCTACCACACTTGCATCCAAGTTTTAAAATCACGGACTGAGGAGCTCACTGGATCATTAATGTTGATTTTCAATAACTCTTGGAACACTGGAATAGTGGGCCTAAGCGATTTGGGGAAGGGATGGCAGTTGTCGGTAAAGCACTTAGCACATTTTGAGTGCTCTATACACGATTAATAATGATGCATTTGAAAAAATTAATAATTCATATCTTCATTTATAAGAATAATTTCAATTGCTCAGTCTGCTGACCTGAACCACAATCAAAGTCCGTCCTGTCCCAGCGGCTCCAAGCACTTTGCTTACACTAGTGCTTCCCAAGTGGAGATGTACCAAATGTCGCAAGGGTCAGAACGTTTTAGGAGGAAAAAACTTACTGTGGCCAAGGCCTACTAGTAGAAAGCCATAAAAAGAGAGACACCATTAACGGAGGTTCATGCTGCCAAGCCCAGGTCTCTCTTTCTTTCACTGTTTTCACTTCAAGAAGAGATTCACCAGGTAAAGTTCCACTTTTGCATTCAGATCCTGAGCACACCAGAGCCTACTGGTACTCTGTTGTCTCAAGACCTAGGATGAGCAATAGTGCCTGTAGAAATTCAGGATGAGAAAGCAGAACTTCTCTAGGATTGTGGTGAGTTAGTCTAAGTCCTACATTTCCGCACCAGGCCTTCAAGATGATATCTCCTCTCACTGTGGAAAAGAAAGTGGCAATTGCCACAGAACTGATATTAATAGGGCATCTATCTCCTCTTTACTTCTCAGTGACCCTGCATATACATTGCTTCCCTGGCTCTTGAAGCCATATCCTGATTATACAAACCCAGATAGAAAATGATTCTTCCACAGACTCAACTGTTGCAGGATAGTGGTGGTGGGTGCATTTAAAGCAAGTTGAAGATGTCTGACTTAAAAAGAGTGCAATCAACAATATGGCCATCAGACTATCTGCCTTTTTTATTCAGCATAGTATTTGTATTTGTGAAGTGTTCAATACGCTGTGAAGTAAAAAGGCAGCATGCTTTGTAACAAATTATGCACAGCCGGACAGACAAGCTGTATAACCTGAGCTTGTCACTTATGTGAACATAATCTGCAATAGGCATGTAACCAAAACAAGAGATGCTGTGTTCTCTTATTTTGCCAATGCAGGGATAGAAGTGGGTATAGATTAAGTTGATGCCTAATGTAGGTAGAATTAAATGTTAGCAATTGCTGCTAGTACATATCTTTTTTTTTCCTGTGGTGGTTTTAACATTCTGTAGTAGGTATGCTTTCTATAACTTTATTGAAGTTATAAGAGTCTGACAAAGAGATGTTGTAAAGTAATTGGTGATATATGGATGGTAAAATAAAATATGTTTGTTAGACTCTTGACACAAAGATAAATAGTGCAAATAAATGTTATTAAACACACAGATGTGCAGACCAGTTTCAATAAGTAATCAGTCCCATAAAAGAAACCTAAAGACAAAAAAAATGTGTTTTACAAACTACAGGGACATGAAATTTATAGCTGGGGATTCCAGTTCTCTTTCTCCTGCTCTTTTAGCACTTACATAGTTGACACACTCTTCACTCAAAGCTCGTTACAGAGATGGGTAAGTACCATTGTTTCACTCTTACAGATGGAAAAACTGAGCCGCTGTAAGGTTTAGTTGATTTGTACAATGTTATATATCACATCAGAGGCAGACAGGCGCAAAGCCCAAATCTCTTGGTTCTCAGGCCTGTGAGTCATAGACTCATAGAAGATTAGGGTTGGAAGAGACCGCCGAAGGTTATCTAGTCCAACCCCTTGCTCAAACAGGACCAACCCCAACTAAATCATCCCAGCCAGGGCGTTATCAAGCCAAGCCTTAAAAACCTCTAAACTTCCGTAGGTAACCCATTCCAGTGCTTCACCACTCTCCTAGTGAAATAGTTTTTCCTAATATCCAACCTAGACCTCCCCCACTGCAACTTGAGACCATTGCTCATTGTTTTGTCATCTGCCACCACTGAGATCAGCCTAGCTCCATCCTCTTTGGAACCACTGCATCATGCTGTTAAATAACCTCCAATCCACATCAGAATCAAAACTTTATAAAGAGACCATTTAAAAAAAATCAGTTATTAAAAAGGTTTTCCCAACAATCTCTCACTCTCTCTTCTGAGATGGCAAATGTGGCCTTTGAAAGCTATCCCAGTGTGACCAAATGTGCTCCATACTAACACCCTACAAACTATTGTAATACTTTTTGTACAAAATATGCCTTGTGAGAAATCATTTGAAAACTAACACTGGTCAATAATATCATGGTGAAATGTATATAGCAACATTATATGTAAAGTTATGAATTCCCCCTCTATATTGTTGTTAACACATGTTCAAACTCACATAGCCCTGACTAGGCAGAAGTTGTTAAACAGGTCTATCCTAAACAAAGAAATGTGTGTTTACCTCAATTTACACACCCCGGAAAGGGTCTGTTTTCCATTTGTTTCACATACAGATTGTGTATGATTTGCCCAGAGGGCTGAGTCACTGAAAAACCTGCCTGAGGTTAACTGCCAGCAGAGGTCACCATAAGCAGCAACGCAGAGGGAATGCAGGTGCGGACACATGGCTGAGCACGGGCGCTCACATAAAGTGTGTGGACCCCATCACAATGGACTACAAAAGCAAGGGGCAAAAACACTCCAGGTTATCTATCTATCTTTCTCTCCTTATTTCACCTAAGAAGACAAAGGAACCAGCCTTTTGACTGTGGGAGGGATACTGACGTGAAAATGTAGTTAGCAATGTTGCTGGGAACATGTGGTGAGGATTTTTCCTTGAACAAAGTCTCGTTTGTTAAATTTTAGCTACTAGAAAAAGTTTTATCTTTATTTCTCTTGGAACCATTTCTGACTTTAATACCTTTTACTTGTACTCACTTAAAAACAGCTCTTTGTTGTTAAATAAACTTGTTTTATTTTTTAATCAAAACTAATCCAGTGTTGTGTTTAAACCGAGCTGTTTGGTAACTCCATTTAAAATAGCAGGCTGTTGGATATTGACCCCTTACAGGGGCAACAGACTTAGAATCATAGAATATCAGGGTTGGAGGGGACCTCAGGAGGTCATCTAGTCCAACCCCCTGCTCAAAGCAGGACCAATTCCCAACTAAATCATCCCAGCCAGGGATTTGTCAAGCCTGACCTTAAAAACCTCTAAGGAAGGAGATTCCACCACCTCCCTAGGTAACCCATTCCAGTGCTTCACCACCCTCCTAGTGAAAAAGTTTTTTCTAATATCCAACCTAAACCTCCCCCATTGCAACTTGAGACCATTACTCCTTGTTCTGTCATCTGGTACCACTGAGAACAGTCTAGATCCGTCTTCTTTGGAACCCCCTTTCAGGTAGTTGAAAGCAGCTATCAAATCCCCCCTCATTCTTCTCTTCTGCAGACTAAACAATCCCAGTTCCCTCAGCCTCTCCTCATAAGTCATGTGCTCCAGCCCCCTAATCATTTTTGTTGCCCTCCGCTGGACTCTTTCCAATTTTTCCACATCCTTCTTGTAGTGTGGGGCCCAAAACTGGACACAGTACTCCAGATGAGGCCTCACCAATGTCAAATAGAGGAGAACGATCATGTCCCTCGATCTGCTAGCAGTGCCCCTACTTATACAACCCAAAATGCCGTTAGCCTTTTTGGCAACAAGGGCACACTGTTGACTCATATCCAGCTTCTCGTCCCCTGTAACCCCTAGGTCCTTTTCTGCAGAACTGCTTCCTAGCCATTCGGTCCCTAGTCTGTAACAGTGAATGGGATTCTTCTGCCCTAAGAGCAGGACTCTGCACTTGTCCTTGTTGAACCTCATCAGGTTTCTTTTGGCCCAATCCTCTAATTTGACTTGACTTATAATGTCTGAACTGTCCATAAGGGGGCTGGGCAATGCAGAATGCATGCTTTGGGTAAAATTTGGGACTGGGAGTGGGTTAGGGTCAATCAGCAAATAGTAAGCCAGAGTTGCAAGGTTGCTGGAAGCCAGAGTGGAGCTGGTGTGTTGCTGACAGGCTGCTGGGATGAGAGTTGCTGGACCAGGACTGCAGCTGTACGCAGGCACTTGGGGAGTGACTTGCATGCTGTTTGGCTGTTTGTGAGCAGCCCAGGTTGGAAGATATAACAGCAAAGCTTTGTGAGGCTACCAAGGTTGCAGGACAGGTGGTGATACATCCCCTCACTGATTGCATCCTGGAATGTGACACCTAGCCACATTAAATTGTTCTCAAAACCAATTTTACTTTGTGCAAGGTTAGACAGGACTTAAAAGGGCAAGAAACTTGCCCAAGCCAGAGTTAAAGCTGAGTGGAAAGTGTGTGGTGCAGCTCTTTGCCATTCTTTTTTTTTTTTTTTTTTTTTTTTTTTACATATTGTTGCCTTTATAGTGATGTATAGCTAAAATGCATGCAAAATATTAATTTTGTAATGCCTGTTTATTTTCTGTGATATGCATAACATTTTGCACTACTTTAACATTGGCTCTAGCTACTCTAGGAAGGTGCTAACACGGCTTCCATGGTCAGTGAAGACAGGGTCTTTGGAATATAACTATGTTGGAGTTCCAAAATTAGTAATTCTCCAGATGAAGTACTGGAAACTTCAGTATTCCTTTGCTCTTTGGTTTGCATTAGAAGTAAGTTTCTGGGGAACTATTTGACATCTGCACATGCCTTTGTCAGTTCTATGCAAAATTTGCTTCTACTGTTAGAACAAAAATGGCAATTTGAGTGAGAGCCATTTATTGTTTAGCAAAAATATTGTATTCTTATCTTTTAATTTTTCTGTGGCTGCCTGAGATCTTTGAAGCCTGAACTAAGTCTTTGAAGTTAGTGTGTTTCAACAAAATGCTTGATTATCTGTGTCTTTTAAAAATATAGGACAAAAAATAAAACATTTAAAAATGATAGTAAAAATTCTCTTGAAAGTAAAACAACTGTAGTCCTTGTTATAATAACATTTTAAATTGATTTTAGAAAATTGGAACCATCACAGACTGCAAGTATCTACAATAGTGGAACACTAGCTACACATTGGGGTTTATATTTGAAAACTAAAGGCGTGAACCTGCAAGGGTCCGAGGTACTTTAGTATTAGCACTAGCATGGAATAAGGACTATTCATGAGAGTAAGGGTTTGCAAAATTAGGTCTTGCATGAGAACTTGGCTTAAACTGAATTCCAAAAAATCCTGGATTAAAATACAGTTTAAATACATTAAAAATGTTGGCTGGCCTCTGTAATCAGGACTTCAACAGTATTTTTGCCACAGGCTTGACTTTCCTCTCACACTAGTTTTACACTAACATAACTCAACCGACTATAGTAGACTCCACAGATTATAGACCATTGATTTACTCCTGCTTTAAACTGGTGTAAACAAAAAGATAGTTGTGTCTTAGGTTTTCAGTCCTTTTCAGGGGACTATCCACAATGCAAAATTTACTATGTGGGGGAATTCTGTATAAATAGGGTTTGGTCTTGCCAGCATGGACAGCAACAAACCATGTTGTGGAATTGCGGGCGCCACATGGGGGTCTCATGAATAAGGCTGTGTGTCTGTCACGGAAGTCATGGTGCCCCAGAAGTGGCCAACATGATCCTGCAGCTCCTGACCTAGGCGTAGGGGCCATGGGGGCTCTGCACGCTGTCCTTGCTAGCAGGCACAGCCCCTGCAGCTCCCCTTGGCTGTGGTTTCTGGTCACTGGGAGCTGTAGAGCTGGAGCTCGTGGCGGGGCAGCGCACAGAGCTCCCCCTAGGAGTTGCAGGGACAGGTGGAGCCGGGTAGGGAGCCTGCCAACCCCACCAAACCCACCCCCAACACCAGCCGGGGTGCTGAGCTGCGCGTCGCTGCCTGGCCCCCCCAGCACCAGTGGGGATCCTGGGCCACCTCCCAGCACCCCCAGAGCTCCTGCGGCCCCCTGGCCCAAGTAGTAGTTAAGGGTATATAGTACAAGTCATGGACAGGTCACAGGCTGTGAATTTTTGTTTACTGCCTGTGACCTGTCCATGACTTTTACTAAAAAGACCTGTGACTAAAACGTAGCCTTACTCATGAAACAGTATAGTGTGATCAGCTCTATTTTAAGGCAATAAATAACAACTCTATTAAATATATGTGTCAAAGCTTATTTTTTAAGGTATGCCACCACTTACCAATGTTTCATTCGTGGTATTGGTAGTTCTGTAAATGTTAATAAGGAACTGTTTTGATTATGCTTCTGTCACAGTTCAGAGCACTTGCGCACGTATTCCCCCTCCATGGTCCAGCATAGGCATCCACTTCTAGGCTCCTGCCTCATCCCTTGAGAAGTGGCCTGAATCTCGATCCCTCTTGACTGGGATTTTTCCAGGCTGCACAGTTTCCTGCTTACACTGTGAGGTCACCAGCAAGTGAGACTGCCTAAGCAGACCAGCTTTACGTTCTTCTCAGAAACTATAAACAATGTAATTGCCCATCGATATAAAGAACGACACAGCTTTTCCTAAGCAAGCACTTTATTCTTAAGGTAAAGCATTACAGAGAAAGCATATAAAAACCTACCTGCATGCTTATAAGCTTAACAGAGATCACCCCAGATCCAGCAAAGACTCGGGTAGGAATCAGTCCTTCAAGCATCACATAGGGGTTTTCCTGGGGTACGGGTTCATAACACTGGTTGCTCAGAACATTTGTGACTCTGGGAATCACTCCTTTATACAGTTTGGGCTTCTGCTCTTGTTCTCTCATAACAGATGAGCAGTAGACTAAGGGCCCCTCCTCAAGGCGTAACTTCAAAAGCCTGAGTTCTTGCACAACCAGAATGGGTCAATTTGCATACACCTCTTCCTGGGAAACCCACTCAACTAAAAGTTTGTTCTTGTCTAGCACATTGTTTAAAAGATTCCTTTGAATCCATAACACTTCCCAGGGTTTACATTAATCATGTCTCACCCACAGATAATCCCACAATAATCCATAAACATTTTTAATACAAAGAACTCCTAATTTACTTCAGTAAGGTTTGTCCACAATATCACAGGAAACTATCCTGTCACAACTTCTTTCCATGGTCACTGCTTGGGAATGCACACCCTATACTGGAGCATAGGAATTGCCATACCACATCAGACCTGTGCTATATTTAGTCCAATATCCTGTCCCCAACAGTGATCAGCATAGATTTCTAAGGCTAGACGAGTCCTTTGGAACGTCTCCAAAATAATTCCTAGAGGAGATCTTTAGAACACTCAATCATGATTTAAAATTTGTCAGTGATGGAGAATTCACCCAAACCCTTGTAAATTGTTCCAGTTGTTAATTACTCGCACTGTTAAAAGTTTCCATCAAGTACTTCAGTGGAAGCTGCAAGAAATTGTTACCCTAATTGCTGCCTTAAACGTTGAAGCAAGAGGTTTTTATATCTTTTTTTAAAAGCATTAACTATAGATTCTTGCTAGCAGTTCCTTCTCATGGCTTGCAAAGCATTAGGCAACAGATGGGGGGAACCCTTAATACATGAAAAGAAGAACAGGAGTACTTGTGGCACCTTAGAGACTAACAAATTTATTAGAGCATAGCGGCCGGGCGAGCCCGGGTTGGTTTTGGTCTGATAAATGCACGCATCCCCGGAGGTCAGCGCTCATTTATCAGACCAAAACCAACCCGGGCTCGCCCGGCCGCTATGCTCTAATAAACTTGTTAGTCTCTAAGGTGCCACAAGTACTCCTGTTTTTCTTTTTGCGGATACAGACTAACACGGCTGTTACTCTGAAACTTAATACATGAAGAGAGACCGTTATCTTCAGCCTGTGTGTAGAGTGACCAGACAGTAAGTGTGAAAAATCAGGACAGGGATCGGGGGTAATAGGAGCCTATATAAGAAAAAGACCCCAAAATCGGGACTGTCCCTATAAAATCAGGACATCTGGTCACCCTAAGCCTGTCCCAACAGAGAATCAGGATGACCCTGTATCCACAGAGGCCCATGGTAGACACAGACCTTGTAGCGTGTCATGATGATAAACTCTGACGAAAAAACAGTCTCTTCTTGTTTGAAAATGTATATTGCACGATGTGTGTCCTTTGCCCATGATATGAACCAGTATAATGCCAGGACCCTGCCTCTGCAGTGCTAAGATGCACGGCAGGCAAGGGTTTTGCCACACACATCCTCCCGTGGAGCCCTTTAAATGTACAAATTACACGGGCCTGCCCTCAGCAGCCACCGCTCCCGGGGGGGTTGATTTCAGCGCTTCCAGCGGACTGCCCCTTTCTGAGGGAGCGGAGCTGAGCGGTTTAGACGGGGCAGGCAGTCCCCACCGGGGAAGGGGGCGGGGTTAAGCGGCGCCATCTCAGCGCGCCCGGCGCAGGGGACGGCGGAGGAGATGGTGTTCCACGCGTGGTGCCGGGTGCTATGCGCCGGCCTCTACCCTGGGGCTCCGCGCCGCCTGCAGGGCTGGGGCAGCGCCGCCTTCCCGTCTCGCTCGTCGGTAAGTGCAGCCCGGGGGAGCCAGGAGGAGCGGAGCCGCCGCGTCCGCTTCCTTTGGCGCTGGCTCCGCCCCGGCTGTGTTTGTACTGGCGGCGGGGCGCGCAAACACCGGGGGTGGGGCAGGTCTGCCTGCGCCCCGCCGAGCTGCCTAGGGAGCTAGGCAGTGGGGGCCCCTAGCAGCCCCCACAGGGACTGTGGGGTGGATCCCGTGGGGAAATAGGCCCCATTTTGGGTCCCTGAAAGGCCCATTCGCAGGACTCTAGCCCCTAGGGTAGGGGGTGCATGTGCCCCACAGGGGGCTAGGTCTCATAATGCTTCTTGCCGGCGGGGAATGGGTCTCCCAGTGGCCCTCACCCTCTCCGTGCTGCTGGGCCCTTCTGGTAGGGTCCCTTGAGGGAGCGGACCCTCCCTTTTCTGCCAGTCCAGCAAGAGCTTTATTTCTCAGGGGCTCGACAGCACAGTCCATAAGGTTATGTTTGCTGCCCATGGTAAGGGGCTTTCTCTCAGGGCTTGTTTACATGGGGGAAATTGCTCGGCATAGCTAGAGCAGAATAACTTTTGTGCTGTAGCTGTTTTGCTGTTGGGGACAGTCTGTTCTGGAATGAAGTAGAGGGGTGGCCGTGTTAGTCTGTATCCATAAAAACAATGAGTAGTCCGGTGGCACCTTAAAGACTAACAGATTTATTTGGGCATAAGCTTTCATGGGAAAAAACCCACTTCTTCAGACCATCAAGCCTAAATTGATGGTGTTAAATTTCTCTTTTAAGTCTGTTTTTCAAGTTTTGTTTGTTTGTTTGTTAAAGAACGGCTACTTTTAAATCTGTTATTGAGTATCAGGGGAGATTGAAGTGCTCTCCTACTGTCTTTTGTATGTTACCATTCCTGATGTCTGATTTGTATCCATTTATCCTTTTTACGTAGAGCCTCTGATGGTATGGCTGGTGTGGTTGGGTCCTATGATGGTGTTGCTAGAGTAGATATGGGGACAGAGAAGGCAACACGGTTTGTTATGGGGATTGGTTCCTGGGTTAAGTGTTTCTGTGGTGTGGGGTGTAGTTGCTGGTGAGTATTTGCTTCAGGTTTTCGGGTGGTCTGTAAGTGAGGATTGGCCTGCCTGTGAGAGTGGGGGATTGTTTTCCAGGATAGGTTGTAGATTGTTGATAAAGTGCTGGAGAGGTTTTTGCTGGGGGCTGTATGTGATGGCCAGTGGAGTCCCTGTAACAAACCCCATTGCCTTCTCCGTCCCCATATCTACTCCAGCGACATCATCATAGGACCTAGCCACACCATCAGAGCTCATTCACCTGCACATCTACTAATGTGATATACGCCATCATGTGCCAGCAATGCCCCTCTGCCATGTACATTGGCCAAACCAGACAGTCTCTATGTAAAAGGATAAATGGACACAAATCACACATCAGGAATGGTAACATACAAAAGCCAGTAGGAGAACATTCAATCTCCCTGGACACTCAATAACAGATTTAAAAGTAGCCGTTCTTCAACAACAACAACAAAAAAACTTGAAAAACAGACTTAAAGTTTTTAAGGTGCCACTGGACTCCTCGTTATTCTAGAATGATTACTCCACTCCTTTGGAGTAATTGTTCAGGAATAAAGTCACATTTATTCTGGAATAGAGTGGCCATACAATACAGGGGAGTTATACCAGAATAGCTTCAGCTCGATAGTTATTCTGCTATTGATATGCTGTCAGTTTCCCCCTGTAGACAAGACATTAATCCAGCCACAGGACCCAGAGGAGGAGCTGCCAATGGTAGAGTGTTTCCTGGGTAGGCCCACAGACAGTTCTTCAGAATTATAGTGTCTATTTGTTATACTTTTGTCTAAGATTGCCACTGGTGACAGGCAAGACATTGACTGGCATGTGTGTGTATATGTGTCAAACTCCTAGCTGAAATTCCTTATATACCATACAGTAGGGAGTCTGCAGGACATAAAAAATTATAGGATCTGATTCTGTTCTTGTGTAAAACCAGTATAAATCAGGAGTAATTCCAGTGACATTATGCATGTAAAACTGGTTTAGTTAGATTCAGATCAGAAGCAGGCCAAAAAAGTCTTATCAGTGTTAAAAATTACCCACTGTTGCTAATAGTGGTTCAGATTCATTGGTGTTAGTAATGTTGGGAACCCTACTGTAGAAGGGCCACTGGCACCCTCTGCCTTTTTAATCAGTGGGTCAGCTTGATTTGCTCTTCTGAGTAGGATTAGATGATATGGTGCTTAAAATGCCAATGGCAGCTGGTGGACCATCTATACCCCACAGGTCCCAGCACCTGGATTCATATAAGTAAGCGAGAATCTCAACTTTCTTTCTTATAAACTGCTAGCTCACATGGTTGTAGAGAAAAGCACAAAATAAAAGAATCTAAAAGTTAGAAATTTCAGAATGTTTAAGTTAAACTCATAATTTTTTGGGTGTGCAGTTTGTGATTTTTGAACATTTTGAGGCTGGCAATACTTTTCCAGTTATGCGCACTTGTAACTTCACTGACATCAGTTGGATCACTCCTGAATTAGGCCCTGATATTGCAAGATATATATGAGTAACTGTATGCTCTAATAAATTTGTTAGTCTCTAAGGTGCCACAAGTACTCCTGTTCATTATGCAAGGCACTGTATACACAAGATAATTCCCACTGAATAAATAGGACTACTCACGTGCAAAAGTGTAGGCAGGGCCATTGAATCTTAATGTGACTGTTACTTTCCTGGAATCCAGCTTCTTTGAAATGTTTTCTTTCAAAGACTATAGGACTTGTACATCTGTAACAAAACAGTATATATTTATTTTTTGTTTTTGTTTTGTTAAGTCATCAAGCACTAATGATGGGTTTCTAAAAGAAAAACGTGCTCAAATCATGTCTCGAGGACTTCCAAAACAAAAGCCAATAGAAGGAGTTAAGCAGGTACTGGTTTTTGCTTCTGGGAAAGGGGGAGTTGGAAAGTCAACAACAGCAGGTAAGTTTTTGTGTCTGCTCTGTCATCCATTTTTATTATTGTGCTGGTATTTATTTCTGTTTTATAACATGCATAAGAGCTTGGTATATTTATACAAATACATTAATAAACAAAAAAATTACACAGGCAGTAAACAGCAAAATAAAAACATGCATATTTATATTTATTAAAGATCTGCAGTACAGCAATATTAGTAAAAACTAAAAGCATTTTAAAAAATCTACTTTACTTTTCAGCTCTTAGGCAATTTTTTGAATTTAATTCAGTCTGAAACTGTGACACCATACAAGTCAGTTTCACTTCTATGTAGTCTGCAAGAGTTTAAAAGGATACTGTCCGTTTGAATGTTTTTCATCTATAATTGTGCAAATAACACCTAAGATTATTTTAACAGTATTGCAGGGGGCGGAGGAGAAAGCGTCTGTCTGTCTTTCTGCATTTGACAATCACAACACTTCGTGTAAGAGTCAGTTTCACTGTGTACCTTGTAGACTTCATATGCCTTGATCCTATAGTCGAGTCATTTTGGATAGGCCCTTATACCTCTGCAGGGTCTCCCTGTGATCGAAGTAGCTCCACATGGATGCAGAGGTCTGCCTATAAATACACCATACTGCAGGATCAGGATCTAAGTTAGACCTCCATTGTGCAAGCTGCTCAGTGCAAGTGGACACACGTGGAGACTCATTTTCTTCAGTGGGAGTCAGGGATCTGCCCACGTAGGGAAGCTGGCAGGATAAGGACCTTTTGTCCATTTTCTCAGTTGTTTGTGTAAACATTACCCAAGGAAAAACAAAACCACAAAAATTGGTACAGGGCCTCACAAGTGTATACAGTACCTGAAATGGCTTTGACTCCTTTTTTTTTCCCATCTAACTTGATTTCAAACTAATGATTAACATTTAACTGTGATTCCTAGGCAATAGAACTATGATGTTACATTTGGGTTGATAACACTGCAGAGGTTTGTTTAATATTACTAATAAAAAAGTCTTGCTGACATTAAAGTTGGGAAATATTTCTCTTTATATTAGCCTTTTGTAAATACATTTAAAAATCTCTCTTCCAGAATCCATATTAAGAAGGTAATATCCCTGTAACTGAATGTTGCCTATTTTTTTTTAATATATATTTCTTGATGAAATCCTCAGATTTTTTGTTCAAAGTCTATATTCTAAATAAGATGGTCATAGCTCTACATACATATATAGTTCATTTTCTGGGTTGCCAGGCACGGAAAGGACAGGCTGTTAAATTAAAGAAACAAAAACAAAACACAGACATGTTTAATTTGGAATTGCCATAGTGATTGTAAACTGAAGTACGGATTGAGTGAATTTCCTTATTTTAGATTTCACCTCTCTACAGACACATCATGAAGAATAATCAATTTGTGC
This sequence comes from Malaclemys terrapin pileata, assembly GCF_027887155.1. Classification (NCBI taxonomy): domain Eukaryota; kingdom Metazoa; phylum Chordata; order Testudines; family Emydidae; genus Malaclemys; species Malaclemys terrapin. The sequence goes on from NC_071508.1 coordinate 104,533,909, forward strand.
ATTTCTTTACAATGTGCTTGCTGGCTGGTGATTGTAATTCACTGTTCTTAGTTAGGTTGGTGATAGTCTGGTTTGTAAAGTTGACTTTCCAACAATAAAAACAACTTACTCCTTTATGTCCACAAATGAACAAGCTGAATCCATGGCTACTTATTGGTGTCTAGATTAAGTTAACTAAATTCTATTTTTTTTAAATATGGGCAGAGATTCCAGTTCTTTGACCATATAAATGGACTGCACTCTCAGACTACATAACAAAGTAATAAATATCAAAGATGTAGCTTAAAGCTAAATTCACTGTCCAAGGATTGGTGTTTTGGAGCTATAGTCTCCTTTCAATGGGTATTGCATATGTGTACTGAGAAGATAAAGCAGTCTCTGGGTGCTCATTTGTCAAAATGAGAATAAATTTCAGTGTTAAGATGAATATCTAAATGTCAGATAATTGCAGAATTTTTATTCAGCCCATTACATCGCTGCTGAAATCTGGGATTAACTTGCCTTTAAAGTTGTGTACCCTGTCCGTTTTGTTAAAGGACGCTTGGGTAGATATTTCTACAGATGTATGTGACTGCTTTGCAGACCTCAGCATCCCATCCTATATCTCTGAGCCTCTGTTTACCTCATTTTTCATTGCTTAAGTATTCTTACATTCCGGTCTCAACCACCCCTCCATTTTAGGACAACTGGATGTGAGTCCCAGGGAAAGCCTATCCAAGACCATTTCTTAATCAGCCATTGCGTTTATTGTTGAATGATGTTTCTCTCTTTTTCTCCCATTGCCCTATAACTTTTTTACCTTTACAAGAAGCTAAATCAACTTCCCAGTTTCTTCTGTCACTTTCACACAACTGATCTGGATCTTCTGGAAACAGCAGTTCTTATCAATGACTGAGAGGGAGGTGCTATTTTGTGTGAAAAAGCTTTTCTTCCTCTTTTTATCCTTTTGGTGTTTCTCCTCTCCTGTACTATTTTCCATTCATCTATTATGTGGTTTATTTTTATTCCTTCCTACCTCTCTCTTCATGCCTCCATTCCACTTCCATTCCAGTTTTCCCTCTTGCCAGACTTTCTTCATGCAAAGATCTTAGCTCTGTTTTTGTAATTTATTTAAACTTTTCCTTGCCCTGCCAACCTTGCAACAAATCTATCTCGTCCTTCTTGTTACTAAAAAGACTGGAGCTGCTTTAGAGAATTGAACTTGGGTTTGTGCCTCCCCCCCCCCCTTTTTTTTTTATTTTTTAATAATGTATAAAGAAGGCCTAAAGAGGCTTTAATTTAAAAATTTTTTTTTAATGCTTGTTTTTAACTTGGAACTATCAGGAAGGTCAAGTAATTTTCTGGTTTTGTTGAAGGACTTCTTGAGGGTCTTGTACCTTAGTTGAAGGTGTTGCGTTGTTGAATCTTTCATAAAAACATCCTTTCTTTCCAAGTACTAGAGTTAAATAAAGGTTGACACAAACAAACAAAAATATAAAAACTGTAAACCATCTGACTAAAAGTCCTTCTCAATTGCTCAGTGTTCAGTCTCTTGTCAAGTTTCACAAGTTCTTAAGTTGCTTCCACACTAGAGTTGGGTGGACAGTGGTTTTCCCATCCTGTGAAAATTTTTTCACTGGTTCAAAAATGTTCCTGTTCTGCATTGTGGCGAACGTGAGACCTTTTGAAGTAAGAGAGTGAGACAGACAGACCTACCCAACAGAGAACAGCAAATAGCCTGGCTATTAGGATGATTCAGATCACCGATTTGAACCTAGGTCTCCATATCCTAGATGAAAGCCCTAGCCACCATGCTGATGTGCTAATGTCTCTGTTTCTCTCTGGTTTTGGCCAGAAATTCCAAACTGGACCTGAGAAACCTTTCTTGAGTAAATTTTGTCAAAACTGGAATGTTCCTGCAAAAGTTTGTTTTGATGAATCTGCTTTTATTGTCTCCCCCATTGTTGAAAATTTCCCAAACAGCACTGCTACAGATGCTTCCAGGGTAGATAAGATTTGAAATTTGAAGTAACAATCAAGCAAAAACCTGGTTTTGTTCCTGTAACAGAAAATGTCAACATCTTTTTTTTTTTTTTAATGTTTTTTGTTTTATTTTTTTTAAATAATCATATGCAAGCAAAAAATGGCACAAGCCTGTTTTTAACGGTGCAGGTCACTGGTCACTAAATTTAAAAGGGTTAGTGGAGAGCATGGTAAGTAAATCTGTGTATTTTTTTTTTTTTTTTTTTTAAGTACAACCTGTTACGCCTTTAAAAAATCAAATTGGTATTAAATTCTCTAACAGAAATCGCAAAGATTTTTCTCAAGCTTTCCTTTTGGTAGAGTACATTTTGAACCCCCCCCCCCTTTTTTTTTTTATTTTGCACGGTCTCTTAGAAATTAAAGGCTTGCCTTCATTGCATTATTAATTCAAGCTATGACTCGAGTTTTGCCCCTAATCTGATTCCATTCACCCACAAATCCCTAGTTTGAGTTAAGTGGTGCTTTAAGATAAAACTAGTTAGCCCTTTAGGGAGTGTGGGGGTGTTGAAGCTCAAGTGCTGCTAATGCTGGAACTGATCATGCAATGGGGATGCAGCATCTTGAGTTACAACAACATGCATCTGACGAAGTGGGCATTCACCCACGAAAGCTTATGCTCCAATACATCTGTTAGTCTTAAAGGTGCCACAGGACTCTGTTGCTTTTAACAACTCATCAGATGCTAATCCAGTCACTATGTGCTGCTGATAAAATCACTGTATAGCTCCTGTGTTGTTTTACGGTGTGGTCATTCTACTCTCACTGGAGCTAGGTGGTTAACTCAAGTGTACTGACTTGAGCTAAGGGCTTGTCTACACTGGCACTTTACAGTGCTGCAACTTTCTTGCTCAGGGGTGTGAAAAAACAACCCCCTGAGCGCTGCACGTTTCAGCGCTGTAAAGTGCCAGTGTAGACAGTGCACCAGCGCTAGTAGCCATTCCCCTCGTGAAGGTGGATTGTTTTTTTTTTTTTTTTCCCTAGTGCTGGGAGAGCTGTCTCCCAGCGCTATGCCGCGACTGCACAGCCATGTTAAAGCACTGGCCGCGGCCAGTGCTTTAACATTGCCAGTGAAGTAATGCCCAAACTATTGCAGTGAAGACAAGCCTTAAGAACTAAACTGGCAATTATAATCACATGTTCAATATTTATATTAGATGTCTCTTCCCTTCTTGTGGAGGTTCATAAAATTGTAAAATATTTGGGAAATAAAATTCTGCTGTTAACTTTTTTTTTTTCCCTTCCTTACAGTAAACATAGCCCTTGCATTAGCAGCACATGATTCGGTAGGTGAACAATTAATTATCAAACATAAAATAAACCTAGTTTGTCATAAGTGTTGTAAATAAAAAGTTACTATTGGGTGCCGCTAGTTAAATGAAATCAAAGTATTTACTCTGAATAAATTCCTTTTATTTTTCATAGCATTTTACATTTTATGTTGATTTGTTTATTATGTTGGCACAGTGAATGAGTCAGTAGTCCTGATCCTTCACTTGGGTTTGGTAGCACTCTCCTCTGCCCCTATCAGTGTCTCAGTGAGTTTGCTGGATTCTGCAAGGGCACGTAGGTCCATACTAGTGACTATTGGCACAGGCTTGAGTCTACGTTTTCATTATACCGATTTGGAAAAAAAGTTGTGTAGGTGATAGATAATGGTAACAGGTTTATTCTTCTACGGGAGAAATTAATATACAAAAATACTTGAAATGAAAGGCTGAAGAAAAAGGAACTAAATGTCTCCCTGAAGCCTTAAAGTCAGTTATTTGTAAAGACTAACACAAGATGATTACTGTAACTAGTGGATGATATCACAAAGCTAAGACTGTAATTTCAGGTCAGAAATGGGCAGCTGGAACCAGTGTACTGTTAAGAATAAGAGGGCTTTATTATGCTCACCAGCCACTGTAAATTGAGAAAAACAACGAGGAGTCCTTGTGGCACCTTAGAGACTAACACATTTATTTGGGCATAAGCTTAAGTGGGCTCTAACCCACAAAAGCTTATGCCCAAATAAATGTGTTAGTCTCTAAGGTACCACAAGGACTCCTTGTTGTTTTTTGCTGACAGACTAATACGGCTACCACTCTGAAACCTGTAAATTTGGAGTAGTTCCACTAGCAGGAGGGTCTCTGCCGATTGAAGTCACTAAAACACAGGATTGGGGACTTCAACAGCAGAGTCCAGGGAAGGGGTAGGGACGGTTTTGTGGCCTGCAGCATGCAGGGGGTCAGACCAGATGATCATAATGGTCCCTTCTGAACTTAAAGTCTATGAGTCTATGAGAAATAAGTCAACTCAGAAGTAGGCCAGGTTCTTTGTGTCTTATGCAAGTCTCCATTATATCTAAGAGCAAAGGAAGATCTATAAAGTACTGTTTGTATGGATAAGGCATTAGCTGCTGTATAGGGCAAATACATATAGGACTAGATTCAGAAAGAAACTTAGGCATGATGATGCCTAAATTGTAAGTACCTGCAAAATCACTGGGATTCATCAAGCCTGAGTTAGGCGCCTAGGGCTCCTTATACAATGAATGGGGAGATGTAGACATCTCCAAATAGGATGCACAAAAGCCAGCACGCTGGGTGACAACCTGCCTAAGCTAGCCAATGGGAGGTGCCAATGTGAAGGTTGTGTTCTAAGCCCTACCCCCTGGCAGTTTGGAGCCCGAGTCCAGGTGGAAGGGAAGCGCTTCCCTCTGTTTGGGATTCTCAGCTGCAAACTCTTTTCGGGGTTAGATGCATATGCTGCTTTTACAAGAAGCTAGGGGAGAACAACAACTTCCCTCATAACCTTTAGCCCAGTGGTTAGGGCTCTCACTTAGGATGTGGGAGATGCCCCAGCTCAAGTTCCTCTTCCATTGGAGATGGGATTTGAACAGGGAGTTGCAGTCTCTGAAGGGAATGCCCTATCCACTGGGTTATGGGATAATCTGGTGTAAGGCTCTGCCGGTCACTTCTGTTGAAGTTGTTCCACAATTGAATAATTTAAAAAAAAAGTCATTGGAGCAGGGAGCTGGATTCTGGATCTCCCATTTCCCTGGTGAGTGCTCTAACTACAAAGCTAGGGAGTCATCCTCATGCTTGTTCTCTTTCTCTCTCTGGCCCAATGAGTTTTTCATTATTTTATGCACAGTGGAACAGTTTTAACAGGAGAGATTGAGGGAGCACTACATCAGAATATCCCGTTGCCCACTGGTTAGGACATTCACCTGAGAGGTGGGAGATACCTGTTCAAATCTCTTCTTCCGCTCAGGAGGATGGGCTACATGAACTGGGGGTCTCACTCATCTAGGTGAGTACTCTAACCACTGGGTTAAAACTTAAGGAGTTGGTCCTCTTCCCCTGTCATGTAGTGGAAGTAGTTTTTTTGTTTTGTTTTTGATTTCTGTAAGGTTCTGCTGTTACTGGGGTTTTGGTGTGGTAATGTTAGCAGACCTGCCTGGCAATGGTGAATGTTGTACTTTTCTAACACATGTTTATACATTTTTTATTTGATCAAGAAAGTTTGTTTCTGTTACTGCTTCACATCATACAATGTATATTCAAAATAATAAGGTGAACACATGAGCAGGGACAATTAGGAATTAGTATGCACAGACTTTCCCTCAATATAGTTATCTATATTAGTTCAAACTTCAATCACTTTTTTACATCAATCTATACAGTCTTAGATTAAATCTCAGGTAAAACTTCCTAACTGTAAGAACAGTAGGACAATGGAACAGACTGCCTAGGGAGGTTGTGGAAGCTTCTTTCCCTGAAGTTTTTAAAAAGGAGGCTGGATAGCCATTTGTCTTGGGTGGTTTAGACAACAAATCCTGCAGTTTGGCAGGGGGTTAGACTAGATGACCCTTGTGGTCCCTTCTAACCCTATGATTCTATACTGTGAATAATATCCCTCCCCCATTTTATAAGTGGTCATGTCATTCATAAGTACATTGTATTGGTACTAAAATTCCACACCTCTCCCCAAACATCCTACCTGCCCCCATACCTCGCCCCCCCAGCACATTCATAAAGGTACTATTCCCTCTCTTCCATTGGGCATACAAGTCCACAATGTGGGAACACAAAGCATCTCTGACCTCTGTGGCCTGGATGCATCCAGCTCCAGATGTGGTAGGTGCACTTTCTGGCTGAATGTACTGATTCAGTGGCCCCTCATTGTCATAGGTCTGTTCAGAGGGAGATGGCTCACCTCTGGCTTCACAAAGATTGTGAGGAGCACAGCAAGCCACGGTAATGTGGACAGCGTCGATGACACTGGCATCCAAATGGTTCTATAAATGTCTCCGATGGGATTCAATCTCCCAAAAGCACATTGAACAACCATTCTGCACCTGCTGAGTGTGTAATTAAATCCTCTTTTGCCAGGGCCTCTGAAATCAGGGTATGGGTTCATAAGCCTAGTAAAAAAGGAGGTATGCAGGGTCCCCTGGAATAACAGTGGGGACAGTAACTCCATTTATGACAATGTCACTTGGTGGGAATTGTCTCAGCTTGTCCATGAGTGTAGACTTGTGATCAGTGGAAAACCAGGGCATCATGACTTTTCCAGTGCAACCCACATTGATGTTCATAAATTGCCCTCTGTGGTTCACAAGAACCTACATAACAATGGAGTTAGTACCCTTTGCAGCTTTCTGTCTTGTACCAGCTTTACAGCTTTGTTCATTTTTTAACCTTTTAGTTCTGTGTCTATCGAACACATCCTCGGTCTTCCTCTATTTCTAGTTCCTTGCATTCTGGTATGTATCACCATGAATGATCTCCAGTCTTCTTCCTTGAATTGTTATTCCCCACAGCCAGGTCATATCTGCAGTCAATATATTTCGTTTATCTGCTTTCTGACTTGTTCAGCAGTATTGGCACAACAGTTGTCTCATATATGCTTCATGATTCTTGAAATGTCTTCAGACTTTCAGATCTTCCAGAATTTTCCAAATGCAGTAGTGGCTAGTCCAATTTTTCTTTATATGTCATCTTGACAGTTCCCATTATCCGTGCTGATCTTCAATCCAAATTTTTTGCCTTTTGCCTACCTTGTGAGTTATTCTCTGTAAATCCTTGTAGATGTATACACCTGCTCTGTGGCATCCCATCCTTGTCTCGGGCAGCTTAGCAGTATCTGCTCTTTGTTTTCCTGTTCCTTAGGGGTCTTTGTCATATGACCAAGACTGGAGTCATGTAATACACCCATTCTCGGAGCTATGTTGTTAGCATGTAATAACTAAAACAGTCTCTTCCCAATCTCTCAGTGGGTCACCGTTTTTCTTTTCTGTGGTCTGGGCGCTTTGCTGTTTCAACTCTTGACTTCCTCCTCCCAGCCTCCTATTGGACAAACTTAGAATTTCTGTCTCCCACGTGGCAAACAGTCTCCCTCTCCCCCTGTCACCTTTGGTCTGACTTCCATTGTCCACAACCAAACAAACCTCAGCCTCCCTGGCTACTTTTCCAGCTTTTTTCCCTGTAGAGCAATGAGGTTTCCCAGGACCCTTTTCCTGGGGTTGCAGCCTTTCTGACTTTGACGGGTCCAGAAAGGTGTACTAGCCTGTTTCTCTTAGGAGCCCAGACCCAACTCAACCAGCTCTCCAACTTGTCCTTGCTGTCTCCAGCAGCATTTCCTTGCTCCTGACTCCTGGCCCTCATTGCTCTCTCTGAGTTTTCAACACTACTTGTATTTTCCTTTTTGATTTCCTCCCCATAGCTGCGTTTATTGTTGTTATAATTAAATTTCCCTTTTTAGGAGGAATTCAGTCCCTTACAAAGCCCAGGCATAGGCAGCTGGTGAAAATATTGATTGGGAGGTGGACGAGAGAGCAGGCCCTACTCTGCCCTGAACTCACCCTACAGTGGTGGCTCTGTCTTGGGGGACTGAGACAATCACCTCCATATCTCCCCCTTCTTATGAGACTCTCCTACCTCTTGCCCTCTCAGTCACCTCAGGATCCACCTCCTTCCCCCAGAACTCTTGCCCCCTTCCAGCAAACCTTCATGGAAGCACGGCTCAGGAGCCATCTCTTCCTGGTGACACTGAGGAATCTAGTTCCACCTGTTGGGAATTCAGTGTGCAGGTGGGGACCTCCCCCTGTAGTGCTCCACTCTGTCACCTTCCTGGCCCTGGAGCCCAGTTCAGACATGGAGCTTCGCCTGCTGAACTGGGCAGGCAGTGGGGTAGCTCAGAAAATAGATATTGAGGGGATGAGACCTCTCTAGCCCAAGCCACCTATGAGTCCAGATTCCCTCCTTTTAATCATTCAGGTAATTAGTCCAGGTGTATTGGCCCCAGATCCCTCTTAAGGGGCCAGTCAGCCTGTGACAATCCTCCTTGGTCAATACTTTGAAATCAACATTGTCTACACGCCTGAAGTTGTGTACTGTCCTTCCACATAATATGACTACTCCTGTTTCATGTCTCAGTGCTACAACCATTGATGCTTCCAGTACCAAGTTGAAAAAAAATCTGGTAGTAACATGCATCCTTGTCTCACTCCTACAGTTGTCCTGAACCATTCCATTATCTTGTTTACTCTCACTGCACTCCTCGACTTGCCATAGATGTTTTCCATCTGCTTGATCAGTTTCTCAGGAATGCAATACATTTTTAAAACTTAACTGACTAAAACCCTATCTGCCACATGGTCTCAGAAGCCGGTTTGAAGTCAATAAAGTTGTTATAGCAGTTTTGGTTGTGTTCTGTGTACTCCTTCGATATGTCTTATCACAAATAGCTGATATTTTGTATTGGTTCTAAATCCAGCCTGTTACACAGAAGCAGTGTTTGCAGAGGATCTCTTCTTTTGCTTCTGCAATGTCTTGGTGAATGCTTTTCCTGGCATTCTCAATAAGCTGATTTCTCTTTGGTTCATGGACTCACTTACCTCCCTTCTTTATAGATTGATACTATTATTGCTTTCCCCTATTAGCTCAGCACATGCTCTTCTTTGTAAATCTTGTGGAACAGCTTGTGCATTGTCTTTCCACTGTGTTTCTCACCTGCTTGCAACAGCTCTGTGGTTATGTTGTCATTTTCCAGCACCTTTTTTCTTTTTCAGACTTTCTATTGAGATCTTTACTACTTTTTTTTCTAAGAATTCTGGTATCTGCTCTCCCTCATTTGTATTGGGAAGCTTCTCTAAGTCCATTTCATCTACTGTGTTCTGCACATTTTACAGCTCTTCAAAATATTCTTTAATTGCTTATTCTTTGCTCGTTCATCCTCAGTTATTTACTTGAGCTTTTCTTTCACTGCCATCTTCAACTGGTATGTCTGACTCAGTTCTCTTATCTTTCTCTTTATGTATTCTTCATATTGTTTGCTTATCTAGTTGTTTCTGTCTCTCCCCGCTTTCTGTTTTTATCTCTCTGGTCAACCTATTGTACTCATCTCTTAGACTAGTGTCTTCCTTTGCACTCTACTTCAGCTTCCTACACTTATCACTCAACTTCAGCATTTCATCCGTTATCCACCCTACTTTCTTTGTTTTGGCCCAATGCATGTTCAGCTGCTCTTGTAATCCCATTTTTTACACTGTTCCATGTCTCTTCAACATTAATTTTTTTCTTTCACCAGAGACGTGATGTTTTTCTTCATGGCTTTTGTTGTATTTTTTGATTTATGTCTGGCTCTTTCAATTTGTCCATGTCATAAATCTTAGTTCTCGGCACTTTTTAGGTGGTTCTCAGTCTCGACTTCATTGATGCCAACACTAATATATGATCTGATACTGGCCACAAATGATCTGCATGACAACACACTTGATTTCTATCTGCGATTCACAAATACAAAGTCTGTCATCTCTTTGTTTGCCCATCAGGTGATATCCAATCCATTTCCTCTGCAGCTTTCTTTGTTGAAATAGCCCTGTTTGTTATTACAAGGTTGTTGATTAGGCAGGAATTTAGTGGCTTTTCTTCTCGTTTGTTTTCTTCACGGAGTCCAAATCTGTCTATTGCTGGAGCCCAGGAATTCCAGTCCAGTCATACTTTTGCATTAAAGCGTCCCATCTCTATTACACTTTTTGCCTTCAGTGTATGAGGTGATATCATGTGAAATGCCTTAAGAGCCTGGCTTGCCTTCTGCTTTAGCACCAGTGCAACTCCATACTAGTGTCTACCATTAGTTCATTGTGATAGAATTGTCCTTTGCCTTCCCATCTCGTTTCGCATAGACCAGTGATTTCCCAATTGTATCTTTTCAATTCGTAGATCATTACTTCAAGTGCTCCAGCATGGTCTAATGTTCTTATATTCCATGTTCCTATACATGTCTTATCCTTCAAGTTCATCATGTAATTCCCTTTTTTGTGTGTTGTTGTATTTGTTCTGATCGCATTCTTTTCACACACACCCCCACCTTGGTTTCTGAGTAATGAACACGTTGGCCCTAGTTTATCTGGGCGATGAGCAAGCTGGCTTGCTTTTGTTTCTCCTTCCATTCTTCGTTTTTGCCAAGTATTCAACCATGACTTCTTGGATTTCTGCTTGATCAGTGTATCGTAATTTGTTTGCAACACTGCTGTAAGCTATCCACTAGCTTGCTATAGCACTTTCTGCCTTGTTATACTTTTGGAAGTTGTTTTGCTGGCTTCACCGTTGGAGACTTTTGTGCACTTGGTGGGCCAGACATGCCCTTTCACTAGTGTTTGTTACTATTAGTTACCCTCAGTAGATTTAGCATTCAAGCCAAGGCAAGGTCCCAAGGTGTGGCCCTGTGATGCACACACAACCACCCAGACCACTGGTGAGAGTTGAGTGAGTTGCCAGGACGAGGTGCAAGCAAACCACCCCTGTGGGTGTGGCTGTTTGTTATGCAGAGATGTTACCTTTTGAACTCACCCCACATAACCCACCCCTGACTAATTAAACAGAAAATAATTTAATTTTAAACAGGATTTCATTTAAGTATCTAATGAAAACCTCATGTCCAATATGAAGTGCTTTTTTAATGCAAGGCCAGAAAGGCTAGGAATGTAGTCTTGACTTAGTGCTGGCTCCTCCAACTTGTAGCACCCGTGGGTTAGCTGTTATATATGGATTAGTTAATTAGTGCTAAGAATTGTGCAAGCTCTTGCAGCTGTGCTGAGATGTATAAATCTATACTTTTAGGGAGGTAACTTAAGTTTTACTCATGTGTCCTATTTTTAATGGCTTGCTTAGTTTTGACAGACAATTCTTCTAGTTCCTTTGATGTAGCAGCAGTTAGTTCTGCTCCCCCAGGAGCACTCAAAAGAATTTTTGGTTTTTATGCCAGATGATTCGTATTCAGAATGGAATGACTATTTATGAAAGCTACATGGCCAGAGACAATTTTATAGTTGAAACAACTTGAATTAATAGATGCCAGCAATAATAGGATTGAGATTGCTTGTTTATGAACAGAGTATTTTAGTGAGCAAACACCAGCTGTGCGTGACTAAGGATGGCACAAATCCAGTTGGGAGACTGTATGTTTATCCTGTCACTATGAGGCAAACTCTCTTGTCAGCCGCCTTTAGAATCTCCTCTTCTTCCCAAGAAAATTTACATTCCGAAGTAAAGAGTGAAACCATTTATTATGGTGTGAGGGGCAGAGGAGCCAGGGGTAAAACAGTATGGAACAAATTAGTGTTTAAGTTTAAGCAAATGGCTTCTGCGTAGAGTAGTTTGATTATGTAATGGGCAAGTATCTGATTTTACATATTCTAACCTGCTCCCTGTAAAGGGAGTGTGTCAAGTAGATTGGCACCAAAATTTGTGCCACTTTAAATTTGTCATTTTTAGGGAATAGACTTTGGTTTCCATAGCAAATCATTTGGTTGCAAAAGAAATATAAAAGCATTTTTAATATAAGGACTTTCAATATTTTGTTGTGTTGTTAAAGAAGCAGCCAACCAGCAGAAGGAGCTCCAGTTAACAACATATGCATCTTAAACAACAACTGTTTTATTATCTTCATTATCGCACAGTGAAATTATAAACATAAACACATTGCCTCATAATGCAGGAGAAATGGGGAAAAGTTAATGATTAGCTAAATGGAGAAGTACAGCAAACACAGTTGGAGAAAAGTGTATTCAGCTATTAAGACAGTATTGTAAACAATGTAAAATGGAAAAACAAAAAGGGAAGAACTTTTAAATGAATACAAAATTCATATATTATGTATAAATATTGTGTGATTAGAGCTAATTCTTGTGAGTTTTGTTTTGTTTCAAAGCTTGTTTCTTGGTTAAAGAAAAATAGGTGTTTGAGAAAAATATAAATGGTTCATAATCCACCTGTGTGTTTTTTTTTTATATATATATATATATAAAAAAAATACTTATATATATACACAAAAGAATACTTTATTAGAAAAAATGTCATTACTTTTGTATATATTTGCTAATATTCATATTGTTTGCCCAGCTCTATAAAATGGGCAAATGATTAGAGAAACAAGGACATAGGTTAATTTAATTGAAAACTATCCCCAAATGCGTTGAATATCTCAGAGGTAGGCAAATAGTCTTGTGACATCAGTCTCTTACAATGGAAATGAATGTCATATCACTTGTCTCTCTCAGAATCCAGTAACTTTCTACTAGGTTCCTCAGAGACGTTTTGTACTTATTTAAATACAGGTATCTGAAATAACTAGCATATGTGTTTTTTAGGGTTGGGGTGGGTGTGTGTGTGTGTGTGTCCCCTAATATGGATCCTATCCTGCAATCTGTTGGTGGGGTCCTGTCCTGCAGTCTCTTACTGGTTAAATATTCATTAAAATAATTTGATGTGTACTTGTCTCAGGATGCCATTATTGATTTTCCATGCTTGAGAGTCCTCCTCTTATAGCCAGGCCATGAACTTACTGTATTTCCTAGGGTATGAGACCTTGTACCCCATTTTTTAATAACAGAATAGAGATTAAATTCCATTTCCTTTTCTATTGAAAGCATACATCAAATTGCCTCACATCCATTAAAAATGGATTAGGTATGGGAAGATATAAGAGTTTATTTATGAGCATGTAAAATTAGAACTGCAGTGTAAAGCTGTTCGTTCAGTTCAGGATCTCTTGAGGTAACACTCCCAATAAGCCAAGAAATTCTGAAGTATTTGGATTTTGCAGATTAATTAATAATGTACAAAATATTTTGTAAATGTTTCTAATCTATAAAAGTCTGTTTTTGGTAGTCTATACATGAGACTCACTTCAGAAAATGGGTGAAGGAAAAGTCTCGTGAAATTCAAGAAAACTGTTTTTTCTTGATATTATCAAAATCAGCTGTTGGAAGTTTAGCAAATAACATGAGTTGAGTGGCTGAATATTTATAATGTGAAGAAAAGTTTATGCCCCATTTCTACCCTTCTTTCCCCAGGGTCTGCAGCATTGCTAACCACAAGGCCTTGCTCTCTATACATTGATGGTTGTTTTTTATTATTTTTGCTTATAGAGTAAGGAGTTTTTTAATTGCTATTGGTGTTAATAATACTAGTATCCTTCTGTAAATTTAGAAGAAACTGTGTACACTGACTAGGAGATGTAAATTATAGTTGATCAAGAGGTTTTGGCAGTGCTGAGAAGGGTAAGGAAATTACAGGTCTTGTGTGGGTCAGCTCCTATTGCAGTTCCTGCTGACCTACAAGTGAGAGACCAAGTTAATTTTCTAATCGATATGTGTTTTTATTAGGGCTGTCGATTAAGCGCAGTTAACTCACATGATTAACTAAAAAAATTAATCGTGATTAATCAGTTTTAATTGCATCATTAAACAATAGAATACCAATTGAAATTTATTAAATATTTTGGATGTTTTTGTACATTTTCCAATATATTGATTTCCGTTACAACACAGAATACAAAATGTGCACTGCTCACTTCATATTATTTTTTATTACAAATATTTGCACTATAAAAAGATAAACAAAAGAAACACTATTTTTCAATTCCTCATACAAGCACTGTAGTGCAATCTCTTTATTGTAAAAGTGCAACTTACAAATGTAGATTTTTTTTTGTTTTGTTACGTAACTACATTCTCAAGCAAAACTTTAGAGCCTACAAGTCCACTCAGTCCTACTTCTCGTTCAGCCGATCGCTAAGACAAACAAGTTTGTCTACATTTACTGGAGATAATGCTGCCCACTTCTTATTTACAATGTCACTTGAAAGTGAGAACAGGCGTTCATGTGGCACTTTTGTAGCTGGCATTGCAGGGTATTTATGTGCCAGATACGCTAAACATTCGTATGTCCCTTCCTGCTTCAGCCACCATTCCAGAGGACATGCTTCCATGCTGAAGACATTCATTTAAAAAAAAACGCATTAATTAAATTTGTAGCTGAACTTCTTAAGGAAGAATTGTATGTCTCCGGTTCTATTTTACCTGCATTTTGCTATATACACCTCTACCCTGATATAACATGAATTCGGATATAACGCGGTAAAGCAGCGCTCTGGGGGGGGGCAGGGCTGCGCACTCCAGCGGATCAAAGTAAGTTCAATATAATGCGGTTTCACCTATAATGCAGTAAGATTTTTTGGCTCCCTAAGACAGCGTTATATCTGGGTAGCGGTGTATTTCATGTTATAGTAGTCTCGGATGGTGACTCAGCACGTTGTTCATTTTGAGAACGCTTTCGCTGCAGATTTGACAAAACACAAAGAAGGTTCTAATGTGAGATTTCTAAAGATAGCTACAGCACTCGACCCAAGGTTTAAGAATCGGAAGTGCTTTCCAAAATCTGAGAGGGATGAGGTCTGAAACATGCTTTCAGAAGTCTTAAAAGAGAAACACTCTGATGTGAAAACTACAGAACGTGAACCACCAAAAAAGAAAATCAACCTTCTGCTGGTGACGTCTAACTCAGATGGTGAAAATGAACATGCATTGGTCCACACTGCTTTGGCTTGTTACCGAGCAGAACCTGTCATCAGCATGGATGCATGTTCTCTGGAATGGTGGTTGAAGCATGATGGGACATACGAATCTTTAGCGCATCTGGCATGTAAATATCTTGCGATGCCGTCTACAACAGTGCTATTACAATACCTGTTCTCACTTTCAGGTGATGTAAATAAGAAGTGGTCAGCAATATCTCCTGCAAATGTAAACAAACTTGTTTGAGTGATTGGCTGAACAAGAAATAGAACAGAGTGGACTTGTAGGCTCTACAGTTGTACGTTATTTTATTTGTGAATGTATTTATTTTTTTGTACATAATTTTACATTTGTGAATTCAACTTTCATGATAGAGATTGCACTACAGTACTTGTATTAGGTGAATTGAAAAATACTATTTATTTTATTTTTTACAGTGCAAATATTTGTAATAAAAATAAAGTGAGCACTGTACTCTTTGTATTCTGTTATAATTGAAATCAATATATTTGAAAATGTAGAAAACATCCAAAAATATTTAAATAAATGGTATTCTATTATTGTTTAACAGAGCAATTAATCTCACTTAATTTTTTTAATCACTTGACAGCCTTAGTTTTTATTATATTAGGACATTTAAATATTTATACCTTCCAAGAAAATCATTGGTAAATGTAGTAGTTTTACTTTTGAAATGCATACTGTTTTAAAAAAGTTTGAGTTCCTTAAATTATCCCTTATTTTTAAATACAGATTTCATATACCTGTATTACATTCTGGTCAGTATCTGAAATAGACTGGATGAATAGCTCTGATACAGCAATGTGATATAAGGATGGTATCCTGGTGAACCCTTAAGATGTGTTCTCTTGGGCCTGTGGGGATTTAGAGCATTGTGAAAATGTTGGAAGAGATACTTCAGTCTGTGCCAATCTTAGAAGATTCCTTGATAGCTGCAGTAAGGTTCTGCCAGTGTAATTAAAATAGAATAAAGGATTGATATTAGTACACCAGGGATACTTGGCTGCCCAAAATGAAAGGTTGGAGGAAAAAGTAAAAGCTCACTTCTGAGGCCAACCTTTTCTGTGCAAGCTGCTGCCTTAGGGAGATGTGAGACCTCTCGGCATATGGGATTGAATAGCTTGGCGAAGAAAAGCCTACACTACGATGTCTACAGTGACATTCTGCCAATGTTTTAGCAGAGGGTTCCCAAGAGACCTTTTTCTATAAACGTGTGACAAATCTCCCATACCAGAGGTTTTTGTGCTTGCAGAAAAGAGAGGTTAAGCAGCTAGAGAATCTGTTGTGGGTTTTTTTTCTGTTATTACAAAAACATTTCATTTTAACTGTAATCCTGGAAAGAGGCAAAATTGCTTGGCAAACAAACATATTACTTTGATTTTTTGAGGAAATGTATTAAGCTATCACTGTGTATTTTGTATACTGATCAGATTTGTAATATGGAATAGTGTTTGAATGTTTGCGGTATGAAAACCAGGAGATATGAAGGTATCATCCCCAGAGTACTTATTTATTTTATACATCTTGGACTTAGTGTAATCTGTTGCACTCCATAGGCACAATATTTGCTGCTCATAAGTATTTTTAATCCCAGGAGGAAATCATCTCTGGTGGGGATGGTTTGGCAGTATAGCGAGAGAGCACGAACTCCATCAGTGGCAGTGAAATTATCTTAAACTTTCACTTCCCTCAATCGGATGTCAAAATTGTAGCAAGGAGTTCCCAAAACTCATTCCATTATCTCTCTGGATGTTCATGGGACTTGTTGCAAAAAACCCACAAAAAGCAGTGGAGGGAAGAATGTCAATCAGTTTTAAATCAGTAGGTAGGTTCTGCTGGTAATATTTACTTCGATTTCAGAAGTAATTCCTAAAATGATGTTTTGATGGGTTCAATTAGCTGCTGACATGGATAAAAGGACTGAGTCAGAAATCATTATAATCTTTTAAAATATGCATTTTGTCAAAGAACAAAAGCGCAAAAACTGTTGTTGGTGCCTTTGAAATCTAACATAAAAATGGGGCTTTCCGATCTTTTAAATTGCAGCTTTCATACATTAGGCATGAAACAGTATAACTTGTCAGAGTAACAACAGTATTTTTTATAGCTTTCACAGGATGTTATAAATTATAAAGAAAAAAGTAAAACAAACAAAAAACAAAAAAACCCACAGAGATGAAAGCTTAAGATTTCATTTAGTGGGGATTACATATACTGTCCAGTCTACCAGTCTTCAGATAAAAAAATATATTCAAGAACAGAGAACAGAATGTTATGTAGCCACATACTAGTTTGAATTTATGGTGACAGTTGATTGTTACTTTTCATTTAAAGATCACAACCATGATTTATAGCAATAAGTTTTCATTTTTCATCACTAATACTTCGTGGCGCACTATGTTTATATGCTGCAAAGATGAAACCTTTTAAATTGATTAAGTATTACTGCTGTCTTTCTGAACTCTGTTATAACAATATAAATCTCTAATTCTCTTGACTGATAACCTAGTAATAAAATAGCGTTAAATAAACCGACAAACTTACCACTCAGTTGCACACATTTTTATGAACTAAATCCTGCTTATTCAAAAATTTAAAATTTTAAAATATATACTTATAATTCAGAATCATTTAACAAGTAGTGAACTAAATATTTATAATTTTGATTAAAGTACATTTCTTTCATGATTTTTTTTTTTAACACATCTGACTTGGAAAACTTGATTAATGAAAGCTATTTTGTGCTGTTATAAAATTCATAGTAACCTGAATGACATTATGGATATCATTTCACATTTGGATATATTGTTCAAAGCTAGAGACATTTCTTTATAAAGTTCTAAGATATTCAGTAGAAACCTCTCTACACTCGAAGTCACAAATATGATTATTTTCAAGAGCTCAACTGTCTCACCCTACTTCTCATCACAGATGTGATAGAAGAATGCTATAGCAGTGAGGTCTCCTATTATTAAGACTTCATTCAAAATAAATACCAAAGTACGTTTTTTGGTGCATGACCATTGACCGCCTGATTCAAAGTGAACTGAAGTCAACTGAAAAGCTCCCATTGACTTTCATAGGCTTTAAAACAGGCCCAAATTTTGTTTGCTTACTGAGGTCCTGAGTCTGCATGGTGTTGAATGCCATCAGCTTTCACTGAAGTTGAAGGTGCTCAAGAACTTACAAGACTGGTTCCTTACTTGATAGTTTGCAAGATGCTGTAACCTGCAGTGCATCTCAGCGGTTGGTGCGAATAACAATTTTTTTGCTAAAATTAAAATGTATGTAACCATTCTTGAAATGGCTTTCGTTGTAAACCTGGAAACAGTAGTTATAATTTTGTATGTAAAGTTCCTTGTCTAAATAATTTCCTATCTACGTATTTGAATAATCTGTATTTTTATTTGTCTTGTCAATGTCAGCAGTTCAAAAATGAGACTATTTTAAGCATTCTTTTATAATAAATATGGATCATGTATAACAGCTTCAGTTGGCTTCATCAGTCTGAATTTTCTTTTAACTATCATGTGGAAATCTGAAGACAAGGATTCTGGTCCCATAAATATATTTTCACCTTTCATTTTAACCTTTTATTATTATTTCATTTTATTTCTTTGTTCACTACCAGTTGATTAAGATAGAAAACATCAAATTTAAGTATGAGGCAGAATATATTTTGCCAGACTGTGACACTTTTGTATATATGTGTAAAGAGAAGGAAGTTCGTGGTGTAGTTTTCCATAAATAATCAACAGCAAACACCATAAATAAGGAATATTTCATTGTGTGAGTGAGGATGCTGGTTACTGAGAAACTAGTTCTTGCAATTGAATCCACTGGCTCAAATCCTAGAGGGACAATATTGTTGTACTTAATGCATAATACTTTTTGCTTCAAATGTATCTTAGAAAGGGCGGGAACAGCGTTAAATTATGGATGAAATCAAGATCATACATTTATTTCTGCAGCCAGCTTTGAAAGTTTGCTTAACTGATAATTTTTCTTGAAGCAGAAAAGATGTGTTGACCTTCATAATTTTTTGGTCCTATAGACAAAAGCAGTTGGTCTGCTTGATGCAGATGTATATGGCCCTTCAATTCCAAAGATGATGAATTTGAAAGGAAATCCAGAATTATCACCAAGTAAGTGTAAAGTTACATAATTTTTTTTTGTTCAATATCTAATGCAGTTTCTGAAGAAAATGGATTTCTTCAAGTTATGAGAGGTATTTTAAAAAGTCTTATTTGCTTTAGTATTTTTTTCTATGTTGCTGGTCAAGCCTCATTTAGTACTTCCTAAAAATCTACCATATTTTAAGTATGATGTTGAATGGCCACTAATATAAGAATGAAGACTTGATGTATCTAGTTTTGTTTTCTTTGATCATTATTTCAGTGTTTCCAAATGAACTTGTTTTCAAAACTAACACTTTGAAATATATCTAGGGAAGAGGAGAAGGGTGATTATGATGGTTAAAGACGTTTGATATAATGCATTTGCCTGTCTTTTCCCTTAATGCTTTGGGACTAGATTCTCCAGTCCACCACTGTGATTTTTGGCAGGAGATTTGTGCTGGAGAGTTTCCCCTTGATAGGGGAAACCTCCCCCAGTGTAAAAATGGGAGAGGAAGTTTTGCTGCCTCTTGCACCTATTCTTTTTGGCATTAGAGGAGAGAAGCGATGTGTTGGGAGAAGGAAGGGTGCGGGAGTATGAAAGGGGAAGAAAGGGATGGGGAGAGAAGGGGGCTTGGAGGGGCCACGGGTATGCTGTGTCTAATGTAGACTAGGGTCAGGCACCTGAGAATCCAAGAGCCACAATCATTTCCTTGTAAGTCTCTCCTCTGCAGAGTGCCAAGGCAGAGCTCAGGTACAGTGGAGAATCTCTTTCTATCCAAATTACGAAAACAGAATGTATTTAATGATTTGTTGTATCCGTCATGACAATAAATGAGCCCATTTACAAAAATTAAAAATATTTGACCACAAACAAAACCATCCTCGTCACTACAATACTCTCTACCCAATGATGATCAAGTATTGTCATTCAGCTGACGAATGGACAAATGGACAGTACTGTCAACATATAAGTTTCTGTAGACAAGTACGAAATGAGGCCATATGTCAATTTTAGCTCAAAGGTGACAAAAATGGGCTGCAACTTTACCAGGAATCATTGGCACCCACAACATTTCTGGACAGGAATTCACTGCTAAGTAAAAGGCAATGTCACACCGTCTAGCTTTTTATCCATACTATTATCTTTGTGGAGTTAATATGATACCTTATTAAATGTCCTTTTTTTAGATTGCGAAGTCAAGCACTCAAAAGTTAGAAAATATGCTAAATTTAAGATTTCCTGTTCAAACTTATTTTGCCCCCTTGAGCTTCCAGCATGTGTATAGAATGTGATCATGTAATTGAATACTGTATCATAAAGAATATACACACGGGGGGGGTCAAATTTAAGACTGTACAGGCATAAATTTGGCATTTCTAACTTTGTGCTTGAGTTTGAAACCTAAATAATAAACTTTTATGTATTTTTTTTGTTTTGTTTTTGTATTTAATTTCCTATTTTTTTTTTTTAAAGGAAATTCCCCCCCCCATATTGTTTATATACAACTATAATAACCCCATGCAGCACAAGCAAAGTTTAATTCCTGAATTTTCAGCACCACAGCACATGCTTCTATTGCATGAGCTACAAGACTTGACTATGTTAGCTGTCAATATGAAAAGGCTGTTATCCTAGAAGTGGTGATGGGCTAATGGTGTCAATTGTTGGGTCCATGAGGCTGACCAGACAGCACATGTGAAAAACCGGAATGGGGTGTGTGTGTGTGGGGGTAATAGGACCCTATATAAGAAAAAGACTTGAAAATCGCGACTGTCCCTATAAAATTGGGACATCTGGTCACCCTAATGAGGATTCTGGCTCCTGCAGAGCCACTGGCAAGGAGGTTGGGCTGCTAAGGTCATGTACTGGTTCCAGAAGACTTACAGGGAGAGCTTGATCTGGCATTCTCCCCATCTCCTGTACTGTGACATACTCCTGGAGGAATTCTGTGCAATGCAGAATTTTGCGGAAATGTGTGTGCAGCATTTCCTTTCCCCCCACAGAAATGGACTGCAGGGCTGCTGGCTGCCACTAGGGGCTGCTGGACCCAGCAGAGTCCAGCATATACATAGAAGACACTGTCAGGGGGAGGGAGCTAGAGGATTGCCAGCAGCTGCAGTTCCCCA
Source organism: Malaclemys terrapin pileata (assembly GCF_027887155.1). Lineage (NCBI taxonomy): Eukaryota > Metazoa > Chordata > Testudines > Emydidae > Malaclemys > Malaclemys terrapin. Next base: position 104,555,044 of record NC_071508.1, read on the forward strand.
CACACCCCGAGGGAAGGAGACCGCAGCGCACAGGAAACTTCACACAAGCCCAAGACCCAGCACAGTGCTGTTTCTCCCTCTGCATCCTTGGGCTCTGAGGGGGTGTGTGTCGGTGCTGGGGTGGCCATGGCTGGCATGTGTATGTGGGTATCTGGGCTGGGGGGACCCCGCTGCTGGGTTCTTGGGGGGAGGGAGGGATTATGGGTGTCTGGCCCCCTGGTTGGGCTCAGGGTGGGGAAGGCGGCGGAGAAACAGGAACTGGGTTGTCATAGGGGTTTCTTTAACACTCTACTCCTGTGTGTGTCTGTATTGTTACAGACATACTTGCTGACAGATATTTTGAAATAAATTACCAAAATAATTGAAACTGTCTTGATTATGTAGTTTTGACAAATAAAATTTGCAGAATTTTGTAGAATTTTAAAATATTGTGCACAGAATTTTTAATTTTTTGGCACAGAATGCCCCCAGGAGTAAATGTGGAGTTTGCTTCTGCTCATGTGGGATGTTGGGGCCTTATGTTGAGTCCAGCTCTCTTCCCCCTTTTCCCACACCACTTCAGCTGCTCCATGCATTCCCAGTTCTGTGTGCGTTGCTGTAACAGTGAACAACTCAATATACTAAACAACAAAGAGAAGGTTAAGGGATGACTTGATTACAGTCTATAAGTGCGTACCTGGGAAACAAATATTTAATAATGGGCTGTTCAATCCAGCAGAGAAAGTTGTAACACAATCCAGTGGCTGGAAGTTGAAGCTAGACAAATTCAGACTGGAAATAAGGCATACATTTATAACAGTGAGAGTAATTAACCATTGCAACAACCCCATCACTGACCATTTTAAAATCAAGATTGGATATCTTTTGGAAAAATATGTTTTAGGACTTATTTTGGGGAAGTTCTATTGCCTGTGTCATGGAGGAGTCAGATTAGATGATCACAATGATTCCTTTTGGTCTTGGAGTCTATGAATAGCATGGTAATTTTCTTGGTTAAGTCTAAAACTTTAAAGTTTGGTTTCAAGTATTCCATATAAAAACATTGTAAATACCATTGTTTCTACCTTCAATTGAATAAAAACACGAAGAATGAACATTAAAGGCATCCACTATTTACCTTATAAGCAGCAATTCCCAGGGTCAGTTCCAAGTTTTAAGGATTACGTGGTAGCCAAAGTTGGGAATTGCTGTCTGTTTTGATTTAACTCTCCCTCTTACTTCAGTTTTAATGTCTTTTTCTTTTAAAGATTTCCTTAAATGTCTTTGTTGTGATTTAATAAGATTGGTAGCTCCAATATCTTACCCTCACTCTTCTGTGTTAGTTTTTTTTAATTAGCTGTGTAGTGCAGTGCACTCTTAGGTCCTGGCTGAGCAAAGCACTTAAGTATGTGCTGAATTCATCCCTATTCAGTAAAGAACTTAATTATGCACGTAAATTCCATAGAAGCCACTGGGTTTGAAGCCTGTGCTTAAAGTTTTTTTCCTGCTGGATTGAGGCCAAAGTGCTCAGCACCTTTCAGCATTGAACCCATATGGACTGATCCTGTGAGGTACAGATTACCCATTGATTTCAATTTTGTCACCCAACCACGCATTCCAGGAGGATTGAGGGTGCTTAGCACTTAGTAGGATAAACCTATCTAGCAGTTACCATATTGAAATGATGAATAAAATGAATCTCTCTGTATATTTCCAGTTTTCAACATGCTTTAGGCTCCCTGGAGATGAGAGATGCTCCATAAATATAAGATATTATTATTATTTTTTTTCTTAAATTACTATGCAAAATCTTGGTAAATGGAAAAGCCTGGAAGTGTCTCATAAGGATATTATGCAGAATCCCAGGAAAAGATAGATGTGTAAAGGTTAGTTTGAAATATACTCTTGAATACTAGATATTGGATAATCTCCCATCTATGTGGAATGGATATGAAAACTAGCTGTTGCACATGCACAGATGCTACTTTACTTTATAACATAAATACAATGACTATTTACTTGCTGCTTCACATCCTTCAAAATAATTTAGCCAAAAACTCAAAAAAAGTATACAATTTATTATGAAGATACTGACAGATATTTTTCTCCAATAAAACTGTTAATTGCTTCTATAGTACTTCAGAACTTTATTGCCACTTAGTGATGCACCAAACTATTTATTTGTCTATAAAGCAACACATTCTAAAGATTAGCAAAAGACTGCAACTACTTCTAAAAAATTGAAGGTTGACTCAATAGATTTCAAGGCCTGAAGGGACTAATGTGACGTCTACTCTGACTTGCTGTATAACACAGACCATAGAACTTCCACAAAATAATTCCTAGAGCGCGCATATATATATATATATATATATATATATATATATATATATATATATATATATATATATATATATATATATATTTTAAAAACACATCCAATATTGATTGAAAAAGTGTCAGTGATGGAGAATCCACCACGACCTTTGGGAAGTTGTTCCAATGATTAATTACTCTCGCAGTTAAAATTTTACACCTTATTTCTAGTCTGAATTTGTCTAGCTTCAGCTTCCAGCCAGTGGATTGTGTTGTGCCTTTTTCTGCTAGATCAAAGAGCCCATTATTAAATATTTGTTTCCCATGTAGATACTTACAGACGAGGGATTTCCAAACTTACTGACCCTCTGAGCTGCATGTGACAGTCTTCAGAAGTTTGAGAACTGGGGCGTGCGTGCCTGCCAGGGCTCGGGGCTTCAGCCCCCTTCCTGCTGAAGCCCTGAGCCCTGGCAGGTGCGCCCCATGGGGCTGGAGCTCCGAGACCCCCGTTCCCCACTGGGCAGAAGCCAGAAGTGATAAATGCGGGGGAGGAGGCATGTGAGGTCACGTGCCCATAGCCCCCCCAGATTTTTGACAGGGTTTGCTGGCCCTGATTGGTTACATCGTGCTGCAGGGCCCCCTCCGTGGCAGCTGCTGGAGCCAGCAAGCTGGGAGCTGTGGCCTTGGGGAGAGGCAGCAGCAAACAGGAGCTGCAGGAAGAGTTGCTTTTGCTGCTGCCTTTGTCTGTGGAGCTAAAGCTTTGGCTCCTTCCTACAGGTCCCAGCTGTTTGCCACTGCCTCTCCACACAGAAACAACAAGGAGTCTGGTGGCACCTTAAAGACTAACAGATTTATTTATTTATTATATACTCCACACAGAGTAACACCTGGGAGCTGCAGGGAGGGGCCGCTGAACAGAAGAAGGGGAGCATACCCTGGGGGTGTGTGTGACTCAAGCTGTTGGGGGGGGGGAGGGTTAAACCTTTAAATTGTGCCCCCTCCTCACTCAGCAGGTACCAGTTGTCTCTGGCAGAAGCCCCTGCAGAGTAGAAGCCCTGAGCTTCTTTCCTCCCAGTCTGCTAAGTGGAGAATGGGCGGGCAGGCGGGGGGGAGAGGGGGAGGCATGACAGGACGACAGGCGCTCCGTGAAACCACTTCAACTGTAAAATAGCCACATGCAGCTTGTTAGCTGTGGTTTGGCCACCCTTGTTATAGACTGTAAACAAGTCACCCTTTAGCCATGGCCCACATGCAATACTCTAGATGTGGCCTCACCAATGCCGAATAGAGGGGAATAATCACTTCCCTTGATCTGCTGGCAACACTCCTACTTATGCAGCCCAATATGCCATTACCCTTCTTTGCAAAAAAGGGCACACTGTTGACCCATATCTGGCTTCTCGTCCACTGTAATCCCCAGATCCCTTTCTGCAGAACTGCCACTGAGCTAGTCAGTCCCCAGCCTGTAGCAGTGCATGGGATTCTTCCGTCCTAAGTTCAGGACTCTGCACTTGTTCTTGTTGAACCTCATCAGATTTCTTTTGGCCCAATCCTCCAATTTGTCTAGGTCACTCGGGACCCTATCCCTACCCTCCAGTGTATGTACCTCTCCCCCCAGCTTAGTGTCATTTGCGAACTTGCTGAGGGTGCAATCCATCCCGTCATCCAGATCATTAATGAAGATGTTGAACAAAAACGTCCCCAGGACCAACCCTTCGGGCACTCCGTTTGATACTGGCTGCCAACTAGACATCGAGCCGTTGATCGCTACCCGTTGAGCCCGACGATCTAGCCAGCTTTCTATCCAACTTATAGTCCATTCATCCACTCCATACTACTTTAACTTGCTGGCAAGAATACTGTGGGAGACAGTATCAGAAGCTTTGCTAAAGTCAAGATATATCATGTCCACCACTTTCCCCATATCCACAGAGCCAGTTATCTCATCATAGAAGGCAATCAGGTTGGTGAGGTATGACTTGCCCTTGGTGAATCCAGGTTGACTGTTCCTGATCACCTTCCTCTCCTCCAAGTGCTTCAAAATGGATTCCTTGAGGCCCTGCTCCATGATTTTTCCAGGGACTGAGGTGAGGCTGTAGTTCCCCGGATTCGCCTTCTTCCCTTTTATAAAGATGGGCACTATATTTGCCTTTTTCCGATCTTCTGGGACTTCCCCTGATTGCCACGAGTTTTCAAAGATAATGGCCAATGGAGCTGCAATCACATCAGCCAACTCCCTCAGCACCCTCAGATGCATTAGATCCGGCCCCATGGAGTTATGCATGTACAGCTTTTCTAAGTAGTCCTTAACCTGTTCTTTCACCACTGAGGGCTGCTCAACTACTCCCTGTACTGCGCTGCCAGTGCAGCAGTCTGGGAGCTGACCTTGTCTGTGAAGACTGAGGCAAAAAAAAAAAAAAAAAAAAAAAGCATGCTCTTGCTTTTGGCTGGCTCAATTCTTCACAAGGGTCACCAATAAAGGAAGAGTACTGAAAATCTGCCACGTGTCAAAAATCATCGGCCTCCCCAAACTTGATAAAGACCTAAACCTGGCATCAGGCGCAATTAGTGTCACTACAAATTTGTGCTGTGAAAATTCCACACTGTACAGATTTAGGCTCTTTCCATGAATTTTCATTTATTTCCTCAATGTAAGATTTCACTTTAAAAAGAAACTGCTAATTTTCTTGGCAGCCAGAGGGGTTAACTTACTGTAGACTGAAAACCTACTTGATGTGAACTGACGCAAACCCAAGTCTGCAGATGAGCTGAAATAATGGCCAGGTTGGAGCTGTACCAGTTCACACCAGCAAAGAATTTTACCTGAAAGCTCTAAAGAGAGGTGTGCTGTTACAGTAATATGTTAATTTTGAAACTTAATGACTGCAATTCATTTCTGCTGCAGTTATTAACTGTATTACTACTGATGGGTTTAGCACAAAAATCCATTTAGTGTGGCTATAGCTTGATATAGTGTGTTTAGATTTACTGGCCAGGACATAATACAACAGGAATCAGTATACATCTTTTAAAGATGTAAATCAGAAATCATATTAGGAAATAAAAATACTTTCCCAACCTCCATTCACAACCCAAACTCTGCCTAGTGACGACACCAAAAATATAAGGTTGCTCATTGTAGATTGTCCCAGTCTGTTTAATTGAATCATCCTTTTCTTTCATATTTTAATCAGAAATGACCTACTAAACAATTTTGACGTTTAAATTGTCCTCATTAGGTTTCAGAATAAATACTTAAATACGTGAAGTTCACGACTGTCTTGAAACTGTTGTTACAAGCTATCTGCAGACTTCGGTAGATAGATATTATTACTTCTGTTTCACATTTGAAGGCTGTTTTTGCAATGATTAAACTTTTTTTTTTAACTGAAGTTTTGATTTTACAAGATACAACCATCAGGAATAAGTAGACACAAGTTTCTTCAAGCTGACCCAATTTCACCTCCAGTACAAATAGAATATTCAGTCAAATGTTTTGATTTTTTTTTTTTTTTTTTTTTTTTTTTTTAGTCTCAAAATAAGGCACTGGGAAGGGACAGAGAGAGAGAGAGAGATCTAGGAAGGGTATGGTGGGCTGGCCTCTGAGCAAATGAGATGAATATCTTTGTTGCTTTCTTCAAACAATCCTAGTTACAAATTTTTTAGCCTGAAATGGCTATTCTAATTCTTGAGTGACGATAGATTTTTACATTGGTTGCAAAACATTTACTTGTTTGTTCAATTTTTAAAAATTGTTTTACTCTGATACTGTTTAATGCAGGATAATAGTTGAGTGTTAACCTTTTAAATTGCTGGCATTTCTTTTAGATAAATCTGTGCATGCTCAACAGTTTAACATTTTTATGCAAGTGCACATTTTTCATATAATCTGATTTTTCTAGCTATTGTAGTATATTGTGTGAAACTAAAGTTCTAATTAATTTTAGATGCATAGCATTTTAGGTAAATGAAGTACTGTATATTTTTCTGATAGGAACATTGTGGTTGTTAAAGGGATATGGTCAACTTGAAAACATACACTTGTATCTGAACATTTTGTACTCCGCTGATGTTATGAATGACATTTAAGATTACTGAAAGAGAAAGATTAGGGGGAAATTATTTTTCCCTGTTAGTTTAATATGTGCATTTGGCAGCACTTTATGTATAGAGGCATTCCTGTCATGCATTGCTCTTGTGGGACTGCAACTGCTTGGACTGCCTTAGGATTTACAAAGGGAAGTATGTCAGGCAGTGGCAGTAGCAAAGCTAAAACTGAAAGGGGTAACAGGTGAATGTGTGCAGGCAGAGACAGTGGGGGTTGAAGATGGGTGGGATTTAACTTCTTGGTCAGTTTAGTTCTCAAACCCTTTTACAAACAGCCCTGGAGCAGAAAAATTAACATTCAATTAAAGTAGAAATTTTAAAAAAATCAGGATATATTATTAAAAGGGTGCCATCATATTGTTTTTTAAAGATTAGTCAATGTAAAAAAAAAAAATCTGTTTGGCAGTGTCACTTTAAATAATATATCAAATTCTATAGCTAGTTGCAAGATTAGCCCTTGCTGCGGTGCTCTGTCTGTGCTTGGCTGAGATCCGGCTTCACGGTTCCTACCTCTACTGCTGATTTGGAAGTTCTCATTCTTGATGTTGCTGACTACATGAAGTAGAAGGCTGAAAAGCTTAATCAAATTATTGTAGCATAACGGAGACGCAATCAGTATTATCCAACACCTTTTGAGATTTAAAGCTGGGTTTTTTCTTTCAGTTAGCACAAGAGACTAAAATGTAATATGATTTTCAGATTTGGGCCGTGTTTGTAACTAAATCTTGGACAGTATATAACAGGGATCGGCAACCTTGGCACGCGGCACGCCAGGGTAAGCACCCTGGCAGGCTGGGCCGGTTTGTTTACCTGCCGCGTTCGCAGGTGCAGCCAATCGTGGCTCCCACTGGCTGCGGTTCACAGTGCCAGGCCAATGGGGTCTGCGGGAAGCGGCGCAGGCCGAGGGATGTGCTGGCCGTGGCTTCCCGCAGCCCCTGTTGGCTTGGAGGGGTGAACCGTGGCCAGTGGGAGCTGCGATCGGCCAAACCTGCAGACACGGCAGGTAAACAAACCGGCCCGGCCCGCCAAGGTGCTTACCCTGGCGAGCCGCATGCCAAAGATTGCCGATCCCTGGTATATAAGGTGATTGGCTTTTGATATCAAAGCAGGATAAACTGTTGTCAGATTGCAGATTAATTTTAACAATTTTGTGCTATTATTAATAATACTTTGCATGTTTTCAACAGCTTCTGATTGAATATCTTGAAATCTTCGCATATATGAATGAGTTAGTTTGGTTCTACTTTGAAAAGAGACAGTATAAAAATAGCAACATGTTAATCAATAAGTCTGTTCTTTCTGTTTACTTTTGTAACAAAAATAAGTGTGTGGTGGGTGGTGATAGTTTTTTTTTTTTTTTTTTTTTTTTTAAACTACTGTTAGTGCCAATGCTTTAATATAGCTCTGGTTATGTGCCTACTCATCTGAGCCTAGCTCCCGAAGTCACAAGGTGTCAGAATATCATCTGTAATTTAAAATAAATACCAGGAAACCAAATTTATTTCTAGCCCTTGTGGTTGTGGAGATACTCTGATCATGTTTTCAAGTTTAACTGTCACAGTGAATTTTTCTTGACTTGCGGATTGCCTGTAATCCTAGATCCGAAAGAGGTGAATTTGTCTGCTCATCTCAGTGATTCGTTAAGGCTGGAAACCCCAACTGTGCTGTCCCCACCAACACCATGCCAGCATAGAACTGTGTGTTACTATCCTGTCATGGATGCCCCCCAGCAGAATCCTCTGCTTAGTTGGGTAGGGCCTAAGTCCTTCCTTCTCCGGGACACTCAGCCTGCTTGAAGACAAGGAGCAGGGGTCCAGAGATGGGGAGCCCACAGTCTGCCCAGAAGATGACTCTTGTGCAGGTGGGATGGGATTATTGGGGGTGAGGGGCATGTCAGGTATGCTAGGGCCCTGGATTCCTTAATCTAGTCTTGGTGTTAGCTGTGTAGTGACAGCAGTTATGAGAGATGAACCTGCATTTTGTTCTTTCTTGTGTATCATCAGGAGAATAAAATAATGGTACAGAGAACGGAAAAGAGACTTTTATTTATACTTTCTCATAATACAAGAACAAGGTGCCATTCAAGCAAATCTGAATAGGAACACATTTACAGTTTACTCAGTTAAATGTAATTAGCTTGTGGAACTCATTACCACAATACCCATGGAGTCCAAGAGCACAGAAAATATTAAGAAGTTATACTCATTATCCAGCATAATGTCTAACATTAAATTACACTGGATAAGAATTAAAAAAGGATATAAACCATTAATCATTAACTGATGGGCTTAAGCAAATTAGTCGATAATTAACTCTTAAAGGGATTCTAACACCCTCCTCAGCAGCATCTGGAATTTGCCACTATCATAAAAAACATAATCTTGGACTTGATGAACCACTAGTTTGAGCCAGTATGTCAGTACCTAGAATTATTTAGTAAATTACACTTTTATAGGGCTGTCAAGGCTGATTCCCCACTCTGGCACTTTGAGTGCAGAAGGTGGGGGCCCGCAGGGATTCTAAAAATTAATACTGGCCACTCCAGGCTGGTATTAAACTCCCAAGCTTACAGCTTCTCTCTGACCTTGGGTGGGTAGATGCTGCCACCACCCAAATGCAAAACTCCTTGGAACCCAGGAAGGCGCACTTGGGAATTACTTCCTGTGGGATATCCTCAAGCCCTTTCACCCCTCCTCCGGGGAAGAATTGAGAAGGAAAACAAAGGAAATTAGCTATTGCCCCCAGCTAATTAAACAAAATATGCACAAACCTCTTAAGACACCAAAAATCTAATCCTGTTCTTAAAAAAGGTAAATTTTATTAAAAACAAAAAGAAAATACATCTAGAACTTAGGCTTTTCTAGATTTAAAATAACCACTTACATGAATTAAACATCAAGAATAACCTTCTTATGGTCCAGCTTCCAGGTTACAAGCAAAACAAAAACATTTGAGGTTAGCACAGAGGAGTCCACAAGCCAATAAGAAGTAAACAGAAATAAACCTAATCGCGTCTTCCTGGACATTCCCTAATTTACTTACATATCTGGGGTTTCAGATAAGTAATCTCTAGGTATGATCTGATGGTTTTTCATACCTGGCTTAAAGCTTCTCACAGCATAATTGCTGCCCTGTTCCCCTCTTCCCCGGAGAACCACAACACACAGACAAATGGAAGCTTTTCCCCAATTTTAAAATGTTCTAGGCCTCCCATTGGCTCTTTTGGTCAGGTGCCCACTCCTTTCCTTTTACCTGTGGGCTTGTTAACCTTTTACAGGTAAAGCAAATAGAGAACAACTACCAAGAGGGATTCTATGGCTGGCTGGCTGGCTGGGTGTCCACAAAAGGGAGCTATCCCACCTCTCATTTATCACAAGGACCAATAAGTTAAATCTGTACAACCTCACTGAAAACAATTAGGTTGCACAAGTGCAAATTGGAGAATAATTTAGTCTGCATAACTTATGCATCATCCACCGTAATAAAGGAAGAAACCAGATTAACTCTGAGCTTTCAGGTAGAGTTTTTAACAATGGCGGTCATAAATATGTTTGCATGTGTACTTGTTTCTGTTTGTAAGCTGAACATATTTGACCTAGAATAAATTGATAGGCAATAAATATGAAAATCCAGAATGCCATTTTTAGAGTCACTTTTCTCAGTAGAATAGAGATATTAAAACATCAGAGACAACTTAAAATCTAGTCAATTTAAAAATTAATTTTAAAATAGTTTTAAATACTACATGTGTTCCTGACTCTTTCTGCTAATTTTTGTCATCTTACAATCACACTTTCCTATTTTTAGCATGATTTTCTTGCCTGGTTCTTTTATGAAACCATCCCACATACAGTAAAACGTACTGATTCCAGGAGAAACAGTGAAGTTTAATAGATCTGAAGTGTTATTGAGTACATAACCCATATTTTCTCTATTTTCCTATTTGTTTTTCTTTAATGATTATAGGGGTTAAAATTAACAATAAAGAAGTAAAAATGACACCTGCCTAAATTTTTTTTTAGGTTGATAGTGTTTCTCTAAACCTCACAGCATCCCTGTGAAGCATGTAATATAGCCACTTTACAATTGGAGAATCTGGGCTATAAAGACTGACTTGCTTAAAGTGGCACAAAAAGAACTAACACATTCAATAAATCTAAAAAAATTATTTTTGGTAGAGTTGGAAACAAAACTCAGGTTACCTACCTTGATTTTCATACCATGCTTATCACCAAGGTATTTCAGGGTATTACAACTTTTAAAATATATTTTTAAAAGGACCTTTATCTCCAGTTTCCTTTTCTTCTATCAGTTTTATCTTTGTGTATTAATGACTTTATTTGCTCTGAGAGAGCTAAGTTAAATAAGTGAGCTTTGCATTTTGTTCTGAAGGTGGAATGTCTGATGTGTTATAGAAGTTAGTTTCAGAATTGCAGTCCAGTTGTAGGTAAGCTCTATCCACTATCCTCACAATTCTCGCTGTTGTTGTTGACCTTTCTAGTGCACTAGCTGACTGGAGCAGCTATAATTGTATAGAGGGAGGTAGTCAGTTCTTCAGGTAACATGGGCTAATCCAGTAAATGGCTTTTGAATATTTGGACAAAAACCTTGAATTTGATTTTGTGCTGCACATAGAGCTATGCAGAGAGCCGAATGTAGGAGTGATCTGCTGTTGAGTAGGTAGGATGCTGCATCTTGAATCAAGTGGAAGTTTTTCAGAGTTGTCAGCTTCATTCCTCTTAGATACAGTGAATTAAATAATAAATCATAGTGGTCCCTAATTTGTGGTTCACTGTAGCCAAATCAGTTTAATGGAATAACACTGTCTTCTGGCCAGCTACAGGTAGAAAAAGGCTTTGGATCCACAAAGACCTCAAGGCTATCTGGTGAATCAATTTGATGATTGGAGGGAAGGCACCCTTGATGGAAGGTAGTGGCTTCAGACAACTCACTCATCTTGTGCTTTTAGTACAAAATCATACATTAACATTACTTTGAAATGTAGTTGACTAATACATGATCAAATTCAGCATATTTTCCCTACTTATGCCAGACCTACTTTTGTATCATAATCTTACAGCAAGCAGCTGTTTTTCTGCTTTTATTTTTAACTCTCTTTAAAACTGAATTGATGCATTCTGAATTAATTTGCTTTTTACCCCCAGAAAATTAATGTAATAGGAGTTGAAGAAGAAACGAGCTGTGTTGTAAAGTGGAAGGGCTGTGGAGGGATTGTAAACTTCTTTTTAAGCTTTTCTGTGCTTTTGGTGATTTGAGTTGATGATTTGTTAATATTTTCTAATGGAAAAAATCATAAAATGAAATGTCAAAATGAGCCTAGTTATTTCAGAAAATTAACATTTCATAATTTCTTTATGAAGTCTGTCTCCTTGCTTACAGACAGCCCCGCAACCTGAAGCAAATACTCACCAGCAACCACACAGCACAGAACAAAAACACTAACCCAGGAACCTATCTTTGGAATAAAGCCTGATACCAACTCTGTCCACAAATCTATTCAAGTGACACCATCATAGGATCTAATCACATTAGCCATGCCATCAGCGGCTCGTTCACTTGCACGTCTACCAGTGTGATATATGCCATCCCTCTGCCATGTACATTAGCAAAACGGACAGTCTCTACGCAAAAGAATAAATGGACACAAATCTGACATTGGGAATCATAACATTCAAAAACCAGTAGGAGAACGTTTCAACCTCTCTGGCCACTCAGTAATAGATTTAAAGGTGGCAATTTTGCAACAGAAAAGCTTCAAAAGCAGACTCCAATGAGACACTGCTGAACTTGAATTAATATGAAAACTAGATACTATCAATTTAGGCTTAAAAGAGACTGGGAATGGCTGCCTCTAGCGAGAGATAGCCTTGCACATATTGGTTGGGTGTTAGCTTTCTAACTCCACCAGACTGTTGGCCACTCAGGCACTCTTCTCTGGGCAATGACAGCCCTGTCTTTGCCTTACAGGTTAACAAGAGATGCACCCTTGTACCTACCTGAGTCACCTTTGAAGCATTACCCTGTGATATCCAGCCTCTGATGCTAATATTCACAGAAATCCCAGATTCTCTGCCCGCAAAGGAGCAGTGTACTTCAGTTTTACCTTAAACCAGCAATCCTGTATAACACACAGCACTTGTAATAAAACAATAGAAAGTTTATTTAAGAAAGAATAGAGATTCAACAAAAAAACGAGAGTGGTAGAAACAAATGGTTACAGTACAAAATAAAATCATAAAATGGGAACTAGGGCCTACATTTATTAATAATTACCTTTCTCTTCTAATAAAGTAGGTTTTCATTCCCAAAGTTCAGTCAGTTGTGAACTGGCTGGCTTCACTTAAACCAGGATCCAAACTTTCATGAAAAACACCTCCTTTCCACCAGGCGTTTCCTCTCCTCACTCTATTACACTGAAACAGTCTTTTGCGTGACTTCATAGACAGGGAGATCCTGTGTGTAATAATGTTCCTTTTTACCTCCAAGAAGTTTTGATTGTTTGCAGTTGTCTCTGATGGTTTACCATTGCTAGTCTTGGGATGGAGCAAGGCTAGACACTTGCGACTTGCATTACATACCCAACTAAGCAGGGAGGAGTGACAACTCCCGCCTGCTCCAGTTGGCCATCACGTATTATTCCACGGTGACTAACTTTTACATCTGAAAGCATACTTTCAATTGTTAAATTGTTCCATAAATATTACTTGTATGCACATATCAGAATGATTGAGTTTTGAAAAGTTATGAGCTTTCTGTAGATACCTTACATGTTACCCTTGTGAATAAATACTCTAAGATACGTTTGGTGTTGTCAGATCTGAGATGAGTTGTTTGCAAAGAACAGGGAGGAACCATTGGCAAGGGGCCTCTGGGTCACCAGGGTGTTGCATTCATCGGTTATATTGATCTTAACTATTCATTTATAAGATAGACCTGCTGTCCTCACCATATACAGCTTGTGATAAATGAGTCCTACGGGTTTTGGTAGAAGGCTAACAAAGGAAATACATAAGGTATAAATGATTGATCACATGGTATGCTGGGCAAACCACTCAAGAAAGCTTGATTTCTCTTTTTGCATAGGATGTCGAAGAAGGCATGGTTGAGTTTGTATTGATGCCCTCTAATAGAGATATATGTGAAGGTTGAAGCCTGAGCTAGTAGAGATTGAGGGCAGATCTACACTTAAAAAGGTGTGCTTCTGTAGTGCTTTAGTGAAGATGCTACCAAGCAGACGGGAGAGTTAATCCACGTCTGCGAGAGGTGGTAGCTATGTCAATGGGACAAGCTCCCCCATCAGTATAGCGCTATCTACGCCGGGAGTTAGGTAGGTTGATCAGAAGTGTGGATTTTTCACACCTGTGAGCGATGCTGTTATACTGATGTAAGTTTTTGTAGTGTAGACCTGGCCTAAGTTCCTAAGAAAGGGATGGGCCTGAAAACTCACCATCATGCAGAATGCTACTTTGAAAATGTGGCTCGATGGATAAAATACAGAAAGCACTGAGGCAACTCCTACTGCTGATTTGGGTGAAAAACTACCTCAGTAAGAATAGGTGAGGATGTATTTATGAATATAAAGAAATTGCTTAGTTTTTAAAAAAATCAATAATTTTGTTTCTATTTTAGAAAACTTAATGAGACCCCTTAAGAACTATGGCATTGCATGGTGAGCATATGTTTTACTTTATAGATTTATTTCAGATAATTTTGTTTTGTATCATGTTTTGAAAGATACATTTTTTGCTTTATTGTTTCAGTATGTCAATGGGTTTCTTGGTAGAAGAGACTGCACCAGTTGTGTGGAGAGGACTCATGGTAATGTCAGCTATAGAGAAATTGTTGAGGCAGGTAAGGCGTTACCTAAAATGTTGTTTGCTTGATAGAAAAAAGCACCTCTATTGAAGGCTGAACTCCAAGTTGAGCAATTATTGAAAGAAATGCTCTTAGTGTGCAATGTTTGAATGTGTTTTGCACATTAACAATGTGTCAAATGTGTGTTTGTTTTGCACTGCCTTTTAGGTACGGTTATTCATAAGCGTCTGAGCAAAAGGGAAAATATGCTTTATAGTAATTTATTTTCTTCTTAATATCAGTCACTTCAGGGGAAATTTCAAAGACTCAAATGGTGCTTAACTCCCATTGAAACTTGGTGGGAGTTGTGCTTAACGGTTAGAAAATCTATTACTTTATGTCCAGTTGAAAGTTGCAGGATTCATACACCAATGACAAGGAATGTGCATAAATAAAATAAGCATATCACTAATGTGGAAATGGACACTTGTGAACAATAGTCCAGTGTAGGAGCAGTGTTCAGCATGACCCTGCTTCAGTCAGATACTTAAACATATGCCTAACTTTAAGCTTGTGAGTAGTCCTAATGACATCAGTGTCGTCAGTGGCACTGCTCATAATTTTCTTGAATGGATGTTAGGAGCTGACACTTTATTTGTGTTAAGAATTAAAATCTCTGGGTATTCCCTTCATTTTGGTTCCTATACATTGAGTTTATTTATTGAAGAATTTAAAAATGGATATCTTCTACTTAACTATGGTGGGCTTTCAACCCCATTGAGGGTTAAAGAATTGAACATAAACATTAGGAAAGATGAAAAGTAAAACTTACTGCATTTCAGTATGCTCCTCAGACAAGGCTGTGCTAGGGGCCATGCATGCTTAAAGTATTCATCTCCACTGTTTATATCTTTCCTTATTCTTTTTGTGATGTTTTCAGATTTGACTAAATCAGATGTAGATATTTGAATATGAATACAAGGAACCATGCATGTCTTTAGGATCTACTTTCTTTACATATTTGTTTATTCACCTACCACCCAGAGTGTTTTGTTAGGGTACTCATGTGTATACTATATGAAAATCATTAGCTCTTGTCTCTGTGTGATGTTAATGTATTCATTTTCTGGTTTTGGCATTCGGAAGCTGGGTGGCTTTTTTGTTTCTTGACAGACCTATTTTCCCTTCTCAGTATGAATAGAACTGTGATGTACTAATGAATTAAAAGAAATGCATTAAGGCTACATGTTTAGACTTTTGCATAGTGGCCCACATTGCTCACTGTTGACATCTATTTCAGGGATTTAAAAAATACAGCTAGGTGACTGCAAGAGTTCTGCTTGACCTCAGCAAGTTCCTCCAAATCATTTCATTCCCAGCCTGTTCCCATCTTAGTGCTGTTGATTTCCCCTCTGTTTCTAGTACAGGCTTCACAATAGGTCTTTGTGGTTAACATCTCACCAATCAGATAAGCCATAATTTAGGGGGAGGATATTTTTCTGCATTAATAATGTGTCAATGACTGGGACCGGCAACTTCATCCCCCTGGCATGCTGTGTTGGTCAAGATCACAAAAGCGACATAACCTAAAACTTTAGAGATGATGCTCAAGTCAGCACCTGCTTTATTCACAAACCAGTCCCTGGGAGACCAAGGATTTTTGGCAGTCAGAGCATTGCTATTATTTCAATCACTGGTATCTCCAAATGGGAAGCAGATGCCAGTTTCCTTTTCCAGGGTGCTGATAATGGCATATAATGAGTTGGTTGTTACTAGCAACTAAAGAAGCAGTTGCACTCCAGCAGATCCTTCAGTAGGAATCAGACATAGTTCCGTGACTATGGGGGCATTAGTGATTTCACTGACAGTGGAATTTCGCTTTTGAATGAAGCAGGTTTAAACTGCTAGTGGTTTTTGTTTTTTGGCAAGAATTTTTGTGTGTGTATGGACTAGGCACCCATTAATCCTCCATAAAAAGAAATTGTTGACTTCCTTTCCAGGAAGTAAGAAACTCATAGATCACAGGAAGCATCAGTAGATTCCAGTGCACAGGTAGTTTTTAGTAAATTATCCACCTTGACACATGCTATTTTAATACATTTAAAGGGTTATACATTTTCCTACTCACATAATTACTAGTCAGTCTTGAGATCAGTTTAACTGTAGGGCTGATAGAGCTGTGGTCAGGGCACCTAAATTAGAGAGGAACCTGACATTCCATATTATTATTAAATATAGTAGTGTTCCATCATACATTGGAAATTATATTGTGATGTTTAGGGGCTCTTAAATCTCTCCCTCTAGGAACTGAATTCTCTTAATCTGTCACTGATCAGTTCCAGCCATTAACTGTTGTTCAACAGGATTATTTTTTAGTCTGAGGTTTGATCCTTTGCAGGAGATCAAAATTCTTCTAGTAGTTTATATTCACAATTAATCTCTTGGTAGTTTAAAGCAGGTCCTCAAGAAATAGCTCATTTCCCCCCTTCAGCTACAGATAAACAATCCAAATTACTCTCTTAATCGAGGTTTATAGTATAATATATTGAGTTTAAGGAGCTCCCAGACATTCAGACAAGGAGCTAAAATATTAAGTAAAGTTTCTGAGATAATTAAGTCAGCCAGCTCTGAGACTGCTAATGCAGTTTATGGCATAAAGTAGAAAAAGTTCATAGGCTTTCCCATTAAAAATAGGTAATACTGTTTAATGTTCTTTATCAGTTTCAGAGTATAAAACCTACTTATGCATTCCGGTGTATAGCTTTGCACCATTAAGTACATTTAACAAACTCTTATTTCTTTTTTTAGATACAAATAAACTTGTTCTTTAGGACCTGTTCAGTGCTTCAGAAATTCCAGTGAGGCATCAAAAGGTCTAGGGTGCAAATTCATCATGTGTTGATGGAGCTGGACAACAGTATCGTTGGTACTTAACCACCTTCTTTCTCTTCTCCCCCCCGCCCCCATTTTTTTGAAATCTCTAAGGTTCACGGATATGCAATTCTTATTTTTGTAAAATAGATTTTGTTATTTGGAGAAACCTAATAATACTTAGCACTTACTGTGTATAGCATCTTACACTCTCACATTCCAAAATTCTTTGTAAACATCAAGCCTCACAACAACCCTTTGAGGTAGGGAAACTAATGTTAAACCCATTTTAAATAGGGGACACACAAATAGGTTGTCCAAGGGTCTCATACATAGTATGTAACAGAACCAAGAACAGAACAATGTGATCTGTGTTACAACCTGGCCCACTATCCCTCTGTAATGTCACCTGTATGTTGCAAGTGGATCTAATTACAGTGCCCCAGGTGCTTCCAAGCCAACTGGGTCTGGGCAGTTTCTAGTCACTATTTTGAGCTCTATGTCTGTAAGGCACATTCCCAGGTGCAGACCTCTTCTCTGAGCCTGTCCTTGGGACCTGGAACTTCACAGTTCAGCCACACCAGACCCTGACTTCCAAAGGTCCACCCCCAAAGCTGTTTAAACACTCTCCCTCATGGCCCCGCCTAGGCTGTGATCACTCAGGGACAACTTGACAGCAAACTAAGGAACACAGGGTTAACAAAGAAATTCCTTAATCACAGTCATTTTCGTCTGAAAATGTACCAGAGACTTACAGCTCTTTGCAAAATAACAGAACCTCTGTAACATCCCCACTCCTGCAGTCTGGTCTCGCCACTTCTGAGAGAGTCCAAGGTTTCTCAGTATTACAGACTATCCATGTCACATTTCTGATGTTTTTCTTTCTAACTGGTCTTGCTTACATATGACGATGGTCTTACACTATGTCTATACTACAGCTGGCTAACCTGAGCTGCTACCTGTACTGCTGGAGCCATGCTACTATTTTTATTATGTCAGCTTGAGCAGCGCTAGCATGTGTGTTTACCTGCTCGTTCTGGGAAGCATGCTCCCAAATGCAGTGTAGATGTACCCTGAAATACAGAGTCTCTCTCCTTTTGCCATATGCCCAGGCTGAGAAGCTGCAGTTCTATCTGTCACAATGGTGCTGCTGTGTAGAAAATCCTTTGTTCTTAGAGTATTGTCTCTATGGGTGTACCACATCAAGAGGTCAAGATGTGTGTGCAACTGTGCACTCAGGGTCAGAGATTTTTCATCAGCAGTGTCTGTGAATCTATGCCTGTGCCCTAGATGCCCTCATACTCTGGCATCTAGGGAGAGATGGACCTGCCACCACCCCAGTTCTGTCTCAGCTGCCGGCAGCTTGAGACAGAGCATTATGGTGTCCTCTAGCTAGCCCATGGCTTGCTACACCTCTCGCTAAAATTTCTGTATTTCAGGGGTTGGCAACCTTTCAGAAGTGGTGTGCCGAGTCTTCATTTGTGCACTCTGATTTATGGGTTCACGTGCCAGTAATACATTTTAATGTTTTGAGAAGGTCTCTGTCTATAAGTCTATAATATATAACTAAACTATTGTTGTATGTAAAGTAAATAAGCTTTTTAAAATGTTTAAGAAGCTTCATTTAAAATTAAATTAAAATGCAGAGCCCCCCAGACCGGAGGCCAGGACCTGGGCAGTGTGAGTGCCACTGAAAATCAGCTCGCGTGCTTCCTTTGGCACATGTGCCATAAGTTACCTACCCCTGCTGTATTTTCTTAGAATTTTCTTTCTTTACTTTTGGTTTAGCACAATTTGTGCTTTTGAAAAGGAGGGTTCTCTCCCCCCCCCCCCCCTTTTTTTTTTTTTTTGCTTGATTCAGAAATTTGAACCGTTGCCTCAAGTGCAGGTTATGCCCGTGATCCTAGGCTTCAAAACCTGCCAGACCTGCCTGTAGGTCTTTCCCCCGCAGTAGTGGACATTCAAGCTGCCTTCGCTTCTCAAGGAGTCTCCCATCCCTTCCAAATGTAAGATCCACTCAGGATTTAAGAGCAAATCTAAGAAATTCAGGTAAGACAGGCTCATACTTCTGTTATTGGAGTGCTTGCTGAGACTCATGGGATCTGAGTCAGGCCCCTGTACATCCAATCCTTGGAGAGCTCCAATGATTGTCTCTCTACAACGATTAGCAAAGAGGAGAAGGCCCCTTCCCCAGAATGGAATAAGGGAAAGTCACTCCCTTGATCTGGGTCTCAGGACTTCCTTATGGGTGCAGCTGAGGCTCCTGTCCTCTCCAGTACTGAGACCACAGTACTGACTAAGAAGACCATGCCACGTACTGAGAAATCATCTGGTAAACTATCTAAAGTGATACGTACATTGGCATCAGATTGCGTCTTCAAGGACTCCAGAGCTAGGCCTAAATCATTGTTGTTACAACCTCCAACAATCTCACATGAAGGACTCACCACTTGTACTTCAGTACTGTCTCTGGTACCACTAGATATTCTGACTCCCAGGGTTTCCTACCCGGAGTCCCTGGTACTGGCCAGTCTTTTGACCCATGTGCCCTCTCTGGAAGAGCCTGAGTCACTGTTACTGAGGGGTACCAAGAGCCACTCCCCACTACTACCCTCTCACCTGCTGGAACCTAGTTACCCTCTGCTACCAACTTCAATGATGTCTTGCTGTCTGGTACCGTCATGGCCTCCAGGCTTTGAGGGTTCACAGATATATTTCTGGACAGTATCAACTCGACACCATCCAGTAGCTTCTTATCAACGGCTTCTGGTACCTATACAATTCCAGTATTTCTTTTGGCTCCCACTACTGACTCTTCCACTGGTACCAGTACCATTTCCCTTCTCTCCCTCCTCCCCCCACCAGTTGACACAGTAGAAGAGTCCTCCTCAGATTCAGATGTGTCCAAACTGGGTACCCCTTTTCAATCTCCTTCACTCAGGGTACATTCTGATGACAAAACATTTAGCAGGACAAGGACAATATTGGGGTCCTGCCCCTTTCCCTTACAACCCACCGAAGTGAGCTTATTGAAACCCCTGGGCCACTTATGGTGACCAGTTCTACAGGGTCCATCTCATAAGAGGGCAGCTCAAGAGTCACAATTGCCGCCCTCTAGTCTTTCTACACAGCAGACATTACAGGGGCAAAAGAGCCACCTGAGTAAAGGAGCCTTCACACAAATCTTCCTCTTCATCAGATGAGGCTGTCATGGCTCCTCCATCTTCTTATGTAGCTGATTCAAGGCCTTTCAGCACCTTATGAGGTGCCTAGGAGAGAGAAACTACATATTGCATTGGAGGAGATACAGGAGACCCAACACTCTTTGTTGGACATCCTTCACACATCTCCTCAGGGCAAAATTTACCTTGACCATCAGTGATCCTCTTCTAGTTCCTGCATATTTGGTGTGACAAACCCCAACTACTGTACCGCTTATATGTAAACAGGTGGACAAAAGTACTGGAGGCAGTCTGTGAATGTAACAGATAACATTGATTCCATTCTACACAATCTGATAAAGAACAAAAATGACTGGGTCTTATGGGATGAAAAAGCTACTGCTCTGCCATGCCACGGTTCAGAGTAGCCAATTACCAAGCATTCCTGTTTGTCTGCATCTTTCTGATGTCTCTTCTTTCTTCATTAGATTGTAAGATTTTTGGGGTAGGGACTGTCTTTCTGGTGTTTGTTTGTACAGTGCCTAGCACAGTGGGATCCTGGACCATGACTGGGGCTCCTAGGTGCTATCATAATAAAATAATAATTATTATTACTAGTGAATTTATGTGTAAAACTCCTGAGTAATGCCAGACTTCTTTTATATAATATATAATTTTATAGAACAGTGATTCCTAGACCCCGAGGGGTCCGCCGTGGGTTATGTGAGGGTCCATCCTTTGAGCCAAGGCCAGAACAGTGTTCCGGCACTTTTGCTGTATGGAGGACTACATTTTGTTCTCAAAATGTTGTCCTCTGCACAGTGTGATCTCTCATGCATGGTGCATGAGAGGTTATGCTGGCGGGGACATTCCCTTGCTGGTGGGAGCATTCTGGTGGTACCGGAAACGAAAGGGGTCCGGGACATTTAGTCAGATGCCAAAGGTGGCGTTGGCAGAAAAAAGTTTAGGAACCACTGTTACAGAACAAATTGTAACAAAGTGCTTGTGACAGGGTGTACCTACCCTCCACCAGCTCTGAAAAGGTTAACTCTGCTTTGCAGGCTGAGGAAGGCCCACCCCTCCAACGCTGCTGGACATGGTCAGCCTGGAGGCAGAGTATAAAAGGAAGCAGCCCAACTCAGTGTGGGCAGGCTGCTGAAAGGGGAGGACGCAGACTGCAGGCTCTCTGGGGAGCTTCCTATGGCACGCAGAGTTCTAAACAGACTTTGGGCTGCCTGATGAGCCCAGAGAAGAGACTGCACCAGCAGGAGCTATGCCACTTGAGGACCTCAGAGACCCGGGGGAACCGTGGAGCATTGCTGAGGGAGAAAGAGTAGGAAGAAGCCCAGGGGAGTGAGCTGAGGAACCAGTCAGTGTGTTTCAGGATCCTCCCTGCTGATTTGGTGGTGAGCACCCTCACCACCACCAGGGCCCTGAGCTGGGACTTGGAGGAGCAGGGAGGGCCCAAGTCCCGCTACCCTGGGCACCACACCCCTGTAAGTGGCACCCCACTTCCCCATCTGACCAATAGGCCACACAATTCCACAGGGTGGACTACTCTATTGACTCCAGCCAGTAGGCCACGCTGTCCCCGTGGAAGGGCCACTTATTAACTCTGGCCATTAGATCACGTTGCCCTGGTGGAAGGGCTGCTTATGGACTCCAGCCACTGGATCACGCTCCCTTGAGTAGAAGGGCTGCTTATTGACTCTGGCCATTGGACCCCGCTGCTCTGGGAGGAAGGGCTGCTTTATTGACACTGGCCACTAGGCTGTACTACCACATTTGATAGGGTCATGAACGAGGGACCTAACCGTCTGCTATACAGTTCTTTCCCTTCTCACCTTTTGTGACCTGTACCTACCCCATGACAGTGCTTTACAAAAATATTGAGAAATAAACAAGTCAACATAACTGTGAAATGTAATAGCTATAGTAGCAATGGTTTCTTAGTGTAGGGGAAAAAATAAAGCAAAGCAAACTCCAGTATAGTAAGCAACAGACCTTTGCCTATCAAATTACTATTCATGTTGACATTCTGCTGTTAGAACATTATTTCAAGTCTGTTTTTACATAAATACCAGTCATTGTTTTGTTGAGAGATGATCAAAACATTGCCGTTACAGTGCATTCCATTAACATAACAGTAGTTATGCAATATTTTTGGTTAGTCATAACTTAGATTCTAGTTACTAAAGCATCCATTGCTTTCAGTGTTGTCATAGCATCAAGTGAAATGCTAAGTTCGTTCCCAACCTTTTCCAGGACAGTACAAGTAATATATATAATAGGCCCTTCAAAATCCTTCAGTGCCATCACACTTGTACAACGTTAAAGTTACTAATAGCTGTGTTACCAAGGCCTTCAATTGTATTATTATGAAAAGAGGAGAAGGGCCAAATGAAATCTGTGACTTCGAAGAAGTTTAAATCCAGATCTGAACTTTGTTGTTTGGGTCCGTCTCTAATGTATCTGTTACATGCAAGAGATGCAAACAGTTGTGTTAACATAAGATGACCTGCTTGGGTGTATGTGTGTGTTTATTTAAAAAATAATAGAGAAGTGAAAAAGATAATATCTGACAGTCAGATGCTTAGTGGGTTGCTAAATTTGAGCCACACAAAAAGTACAGAATTTTAAATTAGTTATATGAGTGTGTGATGTCTCGCAGAAAGACTGCCTGACTTGCTAGACTCATTCTAATGCTATGTTAAAGATAAGAGGGTGGGAAAATATCAGTTTTGTTATATGAATTGTACTTGATGGCAAGATGGACATGAAAAGGTGTGAACTGCTTTCCCAAAACACTGCCAAACTGCAATATAGCATTCTATACATATAAAATGATGGGGTCTAAATTGGCTGTTACCACTCAAGAAAGAGATCTTGGAGTCATTGTATATAGTTCTCTGAAAACATCCACTCAATGTGCAGCGGCAGTCAAAAAAGTGACCAGAATGTTAGGAATCATTAAGAAAGGGATAGATTGCCTTTATTTAAATCCATGGTATGCCCACATCTTGAATACTGCATGCAGATGTGGTTGCCCCATTTCAAAAAAGGTATATTGGAGTTGGAAGAGTTTCAGAAAAGGGGCAACAAAACTGACTAGGGGTTTGGAATGGCTGCCATATGAGGAGAGATTAATAAAACTGGGACTTTTCAGCTTGGAAAAGAGAGAATTAAGCAGGGAGATATGATAGAGGTCTATAAAATCATGACTGGTGTGGAGAAAGTAAATAAGGAAGTGTTATTTACTCCTTCTCATAACACAAGAACTAGGGGTCACGGACTGAAATTAATAGGCAGCAGGTTTAAAACAAACAAAGTGTTTTTTCACACAACGCACAGTCTACCCATGGAACTCTTTGCCAGAGGATGTTGTGAAGGCCAAGGCTATAACAGGGTTCAAAAAAGTCTAGATAAGTTCATGGAGGATAGGGCTATCAATGGTTATAAGCCGGGATGGATAGAGATGGTGTCCCTAGCCTCTGTTTGCCAGAAGCTGGGAATGGATGACAGGGGATGGATCACTTGATGATTACCTGTTCAGTTCATTCCCTCTGGGTCACCTGGCATTGGCCACTGTCGGAAGCAGAATGCTGGGTTAGATGGACCTTTGGTCTGACTCAGTTTGTCTGTTCTTATGTATTCTCTGGAGTCCATAGTATGTTTTGTATTGTAGGGTCCCAGAGCATGTAATGCAAAATATTTTTATAATCTAATGATTCTTATTACTACTACTACTACCACCACCACCCCCTTAATGGTCTCTTACACAGATTAAAAATACAGTCCCTGCCCTGAAAATTTTACAATCTAAATTGGGACAAATAGAGAATATTAAGATGACAGAAAGGAGAAATGAAGGTTAAAATAAATAAAAATGAGTCACCCATGGAGAACAAATCTTACAAATTGTAATATTTTAAAAGAGAGGTTCAAGTAGTGTATAAAGGAATAAGTAAATCTGGAGAGAAAAAGGACAAAGGGCAACAAGCTAAAGCCATATCTACGCTACAGGGGCTATAGTGGTACAGCTGCAGTGGTTCAGCTATGCTGCTGTAGCACTGTAGTGCAGATGCTTCCTACACTGATGGAAGGGTGTCATGCTGTTTGGAATGGCTCACGACAGTGAGTGCCAACCTCAAGGCAGAAACCCCAAACTGTTTGTATGTTCTATAATTAGATTTCACCACCCAGTAACAAGTGAGAACTCCTAAAGCACTATGAGGATATGTCTCCACAGCACATGAAAACCCACAGCTGGCCCGTGCCAACCAACTCGGGTTTGCGGAGCTCGGGCTACAGGGCTGCTTCCTTGCTGTGCAGATTTCTTGGCTCAGCCTGAGCTCTGTGACCCTCCCACCTTGCAGGGTGCTAGCCTGAGCCTAGAAGTCTACACCGCAGTGAAACAGCCCTGCAGCCTGATATCTGTGAGCCCAAGTCGGCTGGCATGGGCCAACTGCAGGTGTCTAGTTGCTGTGTAGACACACTGTAACAGTCTTACAGTGGAGTCACAGACAGTCCCATGGGCGTTCCAGTCTATCTTGCGACACAGGTCTATGTGATAGGTGGTCACTTGACTCCAAAAATCATCCCAGTATTCAGTTACTCCCAGTCCCAAAGAACCAGACACTTACCCCTGGTCACTTGTACTCAGATCTCAACCCAAAGACAACACCTGTAGCCAATTCTGTAATAAACTAACTAAAGAGTTATTAACTAAGAAAGAAATAAGAGCTATTTACAAGGTTAAAACAGGAAACTTACACAAATGAGTTACAGCCTTAGATTTAAAAAGCTAATATAAGCTTCTGTAATAAACATCTCTTTATGTCCTTTAAGGCTGACCCATGCCAAGAAGCATGGGGATCTCTTGCTTATGTTTAGGAATGCTTGCCCCTCAAAGTCCAAACAGCATAAAAGATCGAGGTTATTCTTGTCAGGGATTTTTATCCCCTCTCACCTCAGAATCCAAGCTGATGGGATAAGAGTGCCTGCATATCACCTTTTCATGGTTGGGTGGGGGGAGCAATCAACAAAGTCTTTGTTCCACAATGGCCCATTTGGATTCAGTAGTCCTTCCTGGGCAGGAGATAACACCTCTTGGAGTGAACTAATATTGCACACTTGGTAAGGCTTCTCCCATGACTGGGGGGAATTTACAGTCTTAACAAACATTTTTATAGTTACAGATCAAACATTTAAAGATTACCTTATAACATGGTATACAGCTATTATAAGTAGGATTGATACATGCAGCATCCTACAAGCCTTCCATAAAGTCTAAACAGTAAACACATTGTTATAACTCTAATATCTGTTTCGATAATGCTACCATGCAGGTGAGCCAGACTCGTTTCCAGCTATGCATTTGAGTGTTCAATGAGGCCTAGGGGCCTTGGCATGAGCTGTCACCTAGTCTACCAGTGTCACAAAGAGGTTTTTCCATCAACCTAGTGTGACAAAGTTCCTCCTCTATCTTGGGGGGTCCTGCGCTTATTGGCGGATTTTCTTGCCTCAGAGATTCACCATGTGGGTTGGGGAACAGCCCAGAGACCTTCCCCTCTGGAAGAACCCACAGTCCAGGTCAATTGAGAGGTTTGGGGGGAACCCGGGCCCACCCTCTACTCCGGGTTCCAGCCCAGGGCCCTGTGGACTGCAGCTCTCTATAGTGTGCCTCCTGTAACAGCTGCATGACAGCTACAACTCCCTGGGCTACTTCCCCGTGGCCTCCTCCAAACACCTTCCTCCTGGTGTCTGATAACACTTGTACTCCTCAGTCCTTCAGCAGCATACCCTCTCACTCTCAGTTCCTTGCGCCTCTTGCTCCCAGCTCCTCACACTGGCACTACAAACTGAAGTGAGCTCCTTTTAAAACCCAGGTGCCCTGATCAGCCTGCCTTAATTGATTCTAGCAGCTTCTTCTTAATTGGCTCCAGGTGTCCTAATTAGCCTGCCTGCCTTAACTGGTTCTAGCGGATTCCTGATTACTCTAGTGCAGCCCCTGTTCTGGTCACCCAGGGAACAGAAAACTACTCATCCAGTGACCAGTATATTTGCCCTCTACCAGACTCCTGTACCCCACTGGTCTGGGTCTGTCACACTAGGGTAATCCAATTCCCTGTGTGGCAATGGCTAGGTGGTCAGAGAGACGTAACTAAGTTAATATTTTTCATACTTTTTAAGATATAACTTTTTTTCCATTTTTGATCTTAAGTATATATTGCCAAGTGCTGATTTCTTAATGTTGCATTCTGTTCAGTTCTGCTTCTCATTATAATAGTTTGCGTCTCTGCAGCATCTTCCATTAGTTTTAGAGGATCTCAAAGTGTTTGTTTTGTAAGCTTGACTTCAGCCACATAACGTGCATGTACTTTCTCCATTTTATAGATGGTAAAATTGAGGCAGAGTTGGTGTAATAACAGGACGCAGATCTCCAGACTATTCTTCCTCCACAGCACTGAGTTTCTTTTCCTATCAAATCACATTTTATTTCGGTCAGATTTTATAGAACCACATAGAACTCCCTTTATGTTATAAACTACAGAGACATTTTTACATTTTACTTAGTCCTCATACTTGCTGTGCTATATACAATTCTAAAATATAGTAGTCTCACCAAGTATCATTATAATGAAAGCTCTGCCAGCATTTCCATAATAAACCCTGACTTTTTTATTTTTCCAGAATTTGACTTGCCTGTTTCGAATTCTTGTGCTGAAACTTGATATAGAAATTGTCAGCCCAGATGAAAGTTTTGCTGTCTTAACTTACTTCTTTGTGTCTAAGATGCTACTTTTCTTTAGAACAGTAAAACAGTAGTATCTTTAGTGATGTGAGGTGCCTTTTTATTGGTTTTTATCCAAACTGAAGTATAAAAATGGAACACTACAGACAAGTCTTCGCTGCACATAGGTTTGTTCATTCACATATATTTGTGCTTTTTTAAGAAAAGGTGAGATTGTGTATTAAATATTTCATATAGGTATATCATGTTCAGTACCCCAAGTCAGTCGTGCACAAACTTTGCAGCAGTGAGGGCTGCCATGAGAATTTGCCAAAAGCCTGCAGGCTGCACCTGGTTTTTCGTGCACATGTACAAATGACCCACGGAAAATAAGACATGTATAGCATTGTTTAGAATGCCAAAGTTTTTCGTGAGTCATTAGTAAATCTTTATATAAAGTAGGTGGGGAGGTGGAGGGGAAGCAAACCGGAGTACTTAATTTTATCATTAGGGTCTGTAAGGCCTTTGTCTATCCTGAGGTCAGTAAAAGAGACAATCTGCTCATTACTTAAAGGTACTGTTACAAAGAATTGTTTACTTCATTTATCTGTGGTTCTGCTTCGAGTGCTTGCTCATGTCCATTCCACATTAGGTGTGTGCCTGCCATGTGCACTGTTGCCAGAGATTTTTCCCTTGGTGGTATTTGTGGGGCTGGCTCTTGCACCGGTATAAGGGGCGCCGCTGGCCAGGCACCCTCTCAGATCCTTCTTACCTCTCGTTACGGTTGCTGGAACAACCCTTCTTGCTTCGGCAAGGCTTCTTCTCAGTGGACTCTGATTCATAGTTTGTTAGTTTAAGTACAGTTTTAGTGTATATAGATATTGTAGTTAGAATTAGTGTAAATAGATAGTCTCTATCATTGAGGGACTCTTCACCCCAGGGCCTGGGCTTCAAACCTTGTGCCTCTTGCAGCAGATCTAGGCCTGTGAGTGAAGTGCTTGGGAGTAACTCATGTGAGGCTAAGTGCCAGATTTGTTGGGACTTTAGACCTCACACAAAAAAGATAGAGAAATAAGACTGAAGCCTATCCTAATGGAAGCCAGTCTCAGAGCCAACCCACTCTGATTTTGCACCAAGCACTTTGACCTCAGTGCGAAGCACTCCTCCAGCACTGTGCTCTTCCTAGCACCGTTCACCATGTCCAGTGCCATGGAAGAAGCACAAAAAGTAACGCACCAACACAGGGCACTTGCTGATGCAGAAGAAGGACAAGCATGGGGAAAGCAGCAGAGGGCGAGCTGCGTTGGGCCATTCCTCCAACTCCTCCACCCCCAGTTCTATAGGGGCACTGTTGACTCCACTCAGAGTGAGTCTGCTACGGGACCCCAACACCCATAAGGCACTGTGGCACCAGCAGTCCAGTGGTTCCATCAACCCTGGAGGGCTTTGCAGTGGCTAGAGACTTACTTTCACTCCCGGTTCCCCTGACTCTGATGGGACAGCCACTGGCTATGATGTCCTTGAGTAGGAAGGAGCATGGAGCTTCGAGCTCCTTCCCTGCACCAGGCCCCCCAGACTTTCTAGGGGCAAGCTGCTCCTGTCACAACCATCTCCGGTCCTCCATTGGTTCCTGGACTCCCAGCACCAAATAGAGGCAGAGAAGGCTACTGCTCCACTGTGGTCACTGAGGGAGGACTCTTCTTCTGAGCCCAAAGGGAAACCCTACGTTCAGCCTAAGGGCCACCACTGGTGCGCAGCTTATGCACCATCGGACCTTTGTGAAGATCCCCCGCCAGCACCTGGCCAACAGGTCAGTGGCCTATGCACTGGCTATACTGGAACCCTGGGGTTTTTCCCCTGGTACCGGGTCCTCCCTCTCATCGATCATACTCAGTGGTTTTTGAGAGGCGGGCTACCGTCTTTTCCCACTTGGCACCAGACCATGATTCCTTTAACAATACTGATGTTCAAGTTGTGGTTCCCGCGGATGTCATTGTGGTTGAGGAAGAGGAAGGAGTCCCTCTTCTGGTGCAAGACGCCTCCTCCTTCTCTTCCTCCTCCTGAGATGAGGCCATCTTGGGACTGAGTAGCTCGCTTCCACAGGATGATTTCAGGGCCCATCAGGATGTTCTGAATCGGATAGCAGCTAACCTGGGGCTGGAGATTGAGGAGCTTAAGGAATCATCCCACAGCCTTATTGACATTCTGGCTGCAGCAGTTCCCTCCAAAGTGGCTTTAGCCATTAATGAGGCTGTAATGGTCCAGTCAAGACCCTGTGGCAAACTCCTTGTCTGCCCCCCACCTCAAAGAGGGAAGAAAAGAAATATTCTGTGTCAACAAGTAGGTATGAGTACTTGTATTCCCACCCTCCCCCAGGATCCCTTGTTGTGTCAGCAGCCAACAAGAGGGAAAGGCAGGGCCAGATAAGTACTACCCCCAGGGCCGGTGCTACCATTAAGGCAAACTAGGAGGTTGCGTGGGGTGCCAAAAAGCAGTGCCCCCAATTTTTTTTTTTTTTAACAGCGTTCCTATGCCCCCTCCCCCCCGAGTGCGCGGTCGCCGCTCCACTTCTCCCGCCTCCCAGGCTTGCAGCGCCAATCAGCTGTTTTGCACTGCAAGCCTGGGAGGGGAGGAGAATTAGAGCGGGGGCGGCGTGCTCGGGGAGGAGGCGGAGCAGAGGTGAGCTGGGGTGAGGAGCTGCCCCACGGCTCCCCGGGGGGGGGAAGCTGCTGCGAGGGGGGTGGGGGGGCTGGGAGCTGCCGCAGGGCTAGGGTGGGGGACGACGCAAGGTGGAAGTTTCGCCTAGGGTGTGAAACTTCCTTGCACCAGCCCTGACTACCCCCCCCCAAACAAAAGGATGCAAAAAAACTGCACTGGTTTGGGAGGAAAGCTTATTCAATGGGTAGCCTACAGCTGCGTGTATCTAACCAGAAAGCCTTACTGGGGAGATACGACTACAATCTATGGGACTCCTTAGCAAAATTTAAGGACTCTCTGCCTCAGGACTCAAGGCAGGAATTTTCTGTCCTCTTGGAAGAGGGTAAGAATGTGGCTAGGACCGCTCTTCATGCTGCTCTGGATGCAGCCAATGTGGCAGCCAGGACAATGGCCTTTGCTATCACCATGAGATGATGTTCTTGTCTCCAATCCTTGGGACTTCCTCATGAGGTCCAGCAATCCATCCAGGACCTCCCCTTTGAAGGCTCCTCATTATTCTCAGAGCAGACAGACGCCATCACCCAACAGGCTCGGGATGACGCCAACTTTGGCAGAGCAGTGTTGCAGTCAGCATGTTCATGAACTCCGAAGCCACCTCCTGAGGTACTACTTGTGAGTTACCTAATGTGGAATGGACATGAGCAAGCACTCGAAGAAGAAAAAACAGTTACCAACCTTCCATAACAGTTGTTCTTCGAAATGTGTTGCTCATGTCCATTCCATGACTCACCTCTGTACCCCTCTGTCGGAGTTGAACTGCAAGAAGCAACTGAGGGGGTGTGTGACCAGCGGCACCCCTTATACCAGTGCATGAGCACGTGGCAGAGAGGGTGCTAGAGCCTTAGGTCCACTAAGGGAAAACTCTTCGGCAATGGTGCATGTGGCGTGCTCACACCTAATGTGGAATGGATATGAGCAACACATCTCGAAGAACAGCAGTTACGGAAGGTTAATAACTGTTTTTTATTTATATTGACTATGATATTAAAATTGTTATCCTTAGTCTCAGAAAGATGGATTATGTCTACACAGGGATAAAAAAACAGTTGCTGTCTTGGGTCCGCTGACTTGGGCTCCAGGATGAAAAATCACTGTGCAGGCATTTGGACTCGGGTTGGAGCCCAAGTTCTGGGACCCTGTGAGGGTGGAGGGTAGGTTGCATAGCTTGAGTCCTGGGAGCCCGAGTCAGCTGACCTGGGCCAGCCGCGGGTCTTTTATCCTTGTGTAGAACTACCCCAGAGGACCAACAAGCTTAGTTCCTCTAAAGCAGTGATACTCAATAGGCAACCCGTGAGCCAAATGTGGCCTGCCAAGACTTCCTCTGTGGCCCGCCAGCTCACCTTAAAAAGTGTTTATAATTAAATTCATGAACAGTGATATGCTGCCTATCACTTGCCTATGAATTCCTTACTAAGTAACTTACTGGCAGTGCTTAATTTATAATGAAAGAGGTGCCGGGGCTCAGCTCCAGCAAGCTTCTGAACAAATTAAGCACTACTTACTGGATCTTACATTTTCGTGATAGCATTGGCTAAAATTGAGCTAGGATGCCATCCATTTTTTCATTAGTGATGGAAATGGACCCAAAAATGAATGCGAGTGGGAGTAACCGTCGCAAAGTTGACAGCGAAAACAGAGCTTTTAACCCAAACTGGACAGTGGATTCTCTTTTTATTATGCCATTTCATTTAAATGCAAAACCTCTGTGTCTGTCTGTAAGGTCATCAACGTGAGGTGCCACATTGAAGTTCTTGTGCTTTGATTCAATGTGGCCTATCCTCCTGTCAGTGTTGCATGACATGACAAAATTGAAAACCTGAAATGTTCATATCACACACTTCAAATGTCATTCTCACAACATCAGCGACTGAACAGGAAAAAGCAACAGCTGCTTCTCTTCAAATAATGTTGGTACTAGGGAAAAAGAAAAAGCCTTTCCTGGATCCTGAGCTTGTAAAGGCATGGACGTTGGAAATGCTGGAGGAGCTTTTTGCCAGTGATAAAAACAAAGATGACATTGTGAACCATGTGAAGCAAGTTCCCCTGTCTGATTCCATGGCAGTGCAAAGATTGGAGATATTTTAAGAGGATTGTTTGTCAGCACTGTTTCCAATTTAAAAAAATGCCAAACATGTCTATTGCAGTGGACGAATCAAGTGATTTAAGTAACACTGCCTAGTTAATGTTGTTTGTTAGATTTTATGTTGATGATATTTCCAAAGAAAAGAAAGAAAAGAAAAGAAAATAATGGAGATATCCCATCTCCTAGAACTGGAAGGGACCTTGAAAGGTCATTGAGTCCAGCCCCCTGCCTTCACTAGCAGGACCAAGTACTGATTTTGCCCCAGATTCCCAAGTGGCCCCCTCAAGGATTGAACTCACAACCCTGGGTTTAGCAGGCCAATGCTCAAACCACTGAGCTATCCCTCCCCCCAATATAAGAATTGGTTGTGCTTAATACTATTAGAAACCTACACCATAGGAGACATCATTTGGGTAAAAGGTTTAGATCTGCAGAAAGTAAACTTGCTTGTTACAGACCAAGGTCCCGCTCTGACAGGGAAAGTGAAGGGCTTTGCTTCACGTTTGGCAGCAATACTCTCGTCATTAAATACACTTCACTGCATCATTCACCAGACTGTCCTGTGCAATAAGTTGTCTGGGGATTTGAAAAAAGCAATGGGTATTGTGATGAGATTAGTGAACTACCTACACTCAACTTCTTGCTTGCAACATCATCTTTTTAAAGCCCTTTTACAAGATGTTTTAGTGAATAAGTGACCTGTTGCTGCACAACAATTTTTGCTGGGTAATTTTAATTTATGACATTTATGCTTGATTCAGTTTATGAAGGTGCCTTTCAATTAGAAATTTTAACGCTCCAGAACTCAGATATTTTGAAGGCAAAATTCAGAGAAGTGGGACTTTTGAATTCTGGACTCAATATGCTGACCAGTTTCAAAATAGCCAGAATCTAGCCATCTATCTCTTAACATTCAGATCAATGTACCTCTGCAAATCTGGGTTTTCTACAATGAATATTATAAAAAAACCAACACTGCAATTGCCTGGCAGATTAGCATCTTCACCAGTGCATACGCCTTGCCTTGACCTCTTACAAAGCTTGCCAGAGGTCATCGATGTCACCTCTCCTATTCGAGATTAACACAAACACAGGTAATAACGTTGATTTATATAAACTTTGTTAAAAGATAGAAACACTAATACTTACATTGCAATTAAAGTCTTTATTGGCAACGAACGTTATTTTTTAAAATTTTATTTTGTCAGCCTTCTGTACAAATGGCACACCTCTTGTCATAAAATTCTCAAATTGGCCCATCGGTAGATCTAATTGAGTATCACGTCTCTAGAGTCTTCTCCAAAACCCACTGAAATCAGTAGGAGCCTTGACATTGATTTTACTGGGCTTTGGATCAGGGCCCTGATGTTTATATCTTTAGAAAACTGCCTTTCACTCACATTAAAATGCTAATAATGGCTTTGAAAGGTCTTATCTGCCCACAAAGAACTAGCCAAACCGTTCCTAATCAGTATGTAGGTATGACAAGGGAAATAATTACATTTCTTGCAGTCTAGAACTAAGCATAGCTTTGAGGATGTACTGCTACCTCAAAGGTGGAAGAAAGGAGCCAGGAAGTCAGAATATTCCTACCTTCAGCTGAATTCAGTGACTCCCCTGGCATAAGTGTTCTTGTAGGTTCTTCTTCGGCTGAATATGGATGAATGGACATATGCTTGATTCTTTCTCTGTTTTCTATTCTTTTGTTCCTTACTTAATGCAAGTAGTAGGATTTACATGGATTCTTGTTGTTTTACTGGGTAGCAGAAGCAGCCAATGTGTAAAGAGATTACAGTGGGTGAAAGGAATAAACAATCATAAAAGAAATAGGAAAGCCAGGAGAAAACAAGAACATGAGCCAACACGGCAGCACATATACTAAAATTGAACTGGAAAAATTTGCTGTAAATTTATTTTAGTTATTTTTGAGGTTAAAAAAACCCAACACAGTGAAAACTTATTTACAGCAAACATTTCCTGGCCTGCTTCCTCAGATTCCATACTTGTGCTTGTGCTGCTACTGCTGTTGTGGGAACAGGCTGCAATAGTGTTTCTCTTCTCTTCCTCCAAATGAAACAGGTGTGAATGTGTCAAGCCTTATTTGCATAAAATAAAACAGATGCAAAGTGTACTAGTATTCTGCTAGGTTTACTGGTAGCCAATCAGATTTTTGAAAGAATTCTGGGTTTTGATAAAAGCATGAAATTTAGCAGAATCTTAGGGCATGACCTAATAAAGATTTTCTGCTATGGGACCATAGCCAACTCATGCCATATTGGCTCTGTCAGCCATTTTAAATTCTGAATGCATTATTTTTATTGATGGTTTTTCTGATACTAACTGCTTATGATATTAAACTATTCCGGTGGGTTTTTATTTTTGGATATTTATATATGCCTATTGTCTTATGTGTTCTAAAAACTAAAGTAATGAATTGTGATAGCTTGAGATTTATACAAAAATATTAAGAATTAATACACTCTGTAGCACGTCATCAGGGAGTATTTACTAAAATATTAATTATATAGAAAAATAACACAATAAGCTTACAAGTTTCTGTTCATGAATGGAAAGTTACATTTCTTTTTTTTATAGCGATATTTTAGATTGATCTATACATAGCAGGATATTGCTGTCTCAAAAAGATTGAAAAGACAGCTTACATAAACATGCAGCCTAAAACAAACTAAGAAACAAGAAAGTCTGTCTGTCTTCAATTTATTGAAACATCTCATTCCCCACTGCAGTGGCACAGGGCCGTGCAACCCGGTGCTGCCTTGACACCTTGCCTGGCACCCCCTTTTGCAGCCATATCTTAGGAGATCGTGACAATAATCACTTGCTTCTGGGAGGGTTGTCCATCAGTGCCCTGAACCCATCCTCATTCCTTGAGTGAGTGCGCTCAGGAGCAGGTATCAAGGCATGACCCCAGGAATGTTCTTCTTGGTTTGTAGTTTGCCTAATGTATTGAACTAAAGTAGCTGTGGGAGGGATTCCATAGTGTTATGGATCTCACCAGCACTGTTTGTGCCAATTGTCCTGTCGTACAGAAGCACAAAAAAACACTCTAACAGAGACATTGTTCCACCATCTATAGACTATGCTACATCAGACAAACCCATGAAAGCAGGGATTACATCTTCCAATGCCTTCCAGGGGCTCCCGTGGTCAAGTGCTATTGCAGAGAAAATGTTCTGTGTCTCATAAACAGTGAAGTTCCCATTTAGGAGCTGTTTAGCTGCGTGGATGCACTGTGTGAAGGCTTACCAAGTCTTGGGGTTGAACAGGCACCTAATGAGATTAATTAGTATGAGCTAGTGCGAGGAACCAAGGTGACCGCTTTCCAAGGCAATCAATATAGAGAGCAAAGTTTGCCTGGTGGATTGACAGCACATAGGTCAATACAGGAAGCTCCAGAGGAAGTGTGATTTCCCAGAAGTGGAACAGTGAGTTTTCTAGTTTTCACTTGTCACATCATTGATCATACACTGTGGGGGCCTCCTCTCCCATGAGATTTTGGGTATACTGTGTGTTTGCGTTTCGGAGAAAGATGTACAAACTGCTGGCAGTTATTTGGTGGGCACAACTAGTATGTGTGACATGAGACACTTTCAAGGACTCAGCCTTTCCTGGGGAAATGAAGGGCTTGAATAAGGGCTTCCATCCATCCACTATCTAAGCCAGTCTCCAGTCAACTTTAGACTTGCCATTTCCAGATGAAGACCACCCAGCATGATGACAGATTTGTCCTCTCCGTATCCAGCAGGCCAGATCCACTATGTCTGTTTGTTTGGTTATGGTGACAAGAGGGTGATCCATAGTGATCACTGACAGTTGGCATGGGTTTAGGTGGTGTACAGCATTCCTTTTCACATCCATGGTGTGATGAATTAGTGCCACAGACTTGGAATCCTCTGGGAAGGAGATGGGAAGAAGTGCAGTGAATGTCTGGGATGAAGTCTGCCACTGGCTGCTTGCTGGCCTAGTAATCTGCCCAGGAAATGTCTTGATCTCTGTTGAAGGTATCAAGATTTGTTGATTACCTTACTTGTTCAAGCCACTGGCATTCTTCTTGTAGGGCTTGGGCAATCAGTTGACAGTCAGTCTTGATTTCATTATTTGTGGCAGAAATGAAAGCATTGGTTTTTTTTCAAGATCAGTGGTGGGACAATTGTGTAAGACTCTAGAAGTGAGGATATAGTCTTCTTCAGTGGTGCTGTAGTGTCGCAGTCCAGGGTGGGAATTCCGTGGACAAACCCCTCCACTTGAGTACTGGCATGCTGAAAAATTGATATCCTGGCTCTGTGAAAGGAGTCTGTTGCCGTGGTGGAGCTGGGATTATGGTTTGTGTTGTTTATGGCTGCAGAAGTGAACAGACCATCCCAAAGCTTTAGAGGACAGACTACATTCTCATCCTCCAAGTGTTGGCATGTACTGTTTCCCATGTAGGTAGTGATGGCTAACGCTCTGTAATAGGAAATGGACAATCCAAGTTTAAAGAAGGTATCTACTAGGTCACTTTTCATGTCTGTGCATAAAGCGTCAAACCAACATAGACTGGTAAAGGAGTTTCTCAAGCTTTGTGGAGAAACTATTCCTTCATGGCAACGGACATTGCTGTTGTACTGCAACAATTGTGCCAAAATAAGGGTAGATGGATGAATGGAAACTTGTTCTGGCTGAGTTGTTAATGTTTGGCCCATCCAGTATCATGGACATCAGTGCCACTAGTGAATCAGGCACAGATTTGCTTGGCATCTGGGGTCAAATGATCCAGTAAATTGTGTTTTCATTTGAAACGTCTGTTCAGATAATGTTTTCTGTTTTGGGACTGGTAAGGTGCTGCTGCTTCACCGTCTTCCTTGCGTTCTTTTTGGAGGTCACGTCCAATATCCTGGTTGAAGGCAAGGATCACTTCATGTCTTCCTTTGTGTGCTTGGAGATCTGGAATGTATGAAAGGATACTGGATTTTAGTTCAGTGCTGTGAATGCGCCCAACCAGTGTCCCCCCCCAGCTGTTCTAGTCTAGCTGAACAGAGCCTCATGAGGTCTGCTTGTTCAAAGACTGAAGCCATCTTCATTCAGTCTTGCATCTTCAGTATATGCTCTCAGTTCAATGAGGGCAATTCCATGTGACATTTTCTTTTTGTTGCTTTGCTCAGTTTTCTTCCCCCCTGACTTTTATAGACACACCATACATCTTGCATGATATTTTGCCTCTTGGGTCACTGAGGGTGTGTCTACACAGCAAAGAAAAACCCGTGGCTGGCCTGTGCCAGAGCTCGGGTTACAGAGCTTTTTCATTGCTGTGTAGAATTTCGGGCTCGGGCTGGAGCCTGAGCTCTGGGATGCTCCCACCTTACAGGATCCTAGAGCCCAGGTTCCATCCTTAGCCCCCAAATCTACACAGCAATGAAACAACCCAGCAGCCCGAACCCAAGTCGGTTGGCATAAGCCAGCCGCAGGTTTTTCTTTGCTGTGTAGACATACCGTAAGTCCCCCTGTGCTTAAGTGCTTTGCTGAAGAGAGATGGATTTAAGCATGTGCTTAAATATTTACTAAAGAGGAATACTCATTTTGCTAGCAGAGCTATTGTGAGCACATCAGCTGTTTGCTAAAAAATATTACTGTGATCACACATCAAACCTGTCCTCTGTCTGGCTTCCTATGGAATACTGAGTCAAATTTAAGGTCTCAGTCCTTTCTTCTAGGCCCTCAGTGGCCTATGCCTAGGGACATCTTCCTTAGCAACATTAGAAATTTAGCCTACATCTCTTAAACAAAACCAGACAAAACTCTTAATTCCAACTGGAAGGAGGTGGAGGAAAAAGCACCAATAGAGTTGTGCTTAACGAAAGAAATAAAAAGTCATGGACCATGACCTATAACCCCTTCAGACCCATCCACAATGCGGGGTACATAATTATCAAGAAAATACAAATTATAGATAGATATCCCTAAAGGGCATGGGGCAGAGAATACTATCATTATCATCATCATAGATGAAACAAAACCAAGAAGATTAAATTTACCATGCTTTTTAGAAGTTTGGCATGCACAGACTACAGATACAGCTTTCACGAGTTATTCCCATGAGTGCTATCCATCTGAATATAGTGAGAGAAGTTTTTATGTGTGATTGCCAAATTGTTTGAATATTGGCAAGCCCAGTGTGACAACATGGACTGAGTTTTTCTAGAGCTCTGAGACTGTATTTGAAGCTCACAAAAATGAGGATTGACATGGCGGAGAAGAACAAAAAAAGAAGCAAGTAAATCCAAGCTCATGAAAAGCAGATTTTTCAAAATGAAACCAAAAAATGTTTTTAAAATAAATATCCCAGATCTTTAAAAGATTGTTGAGGTTTCTTCTGAATACAAAAACGGAGGCCAGGCAACCAAATTACCTGGCACTGGCTTTTTCAATTCTTTCATAAAGTTCTCTCTATATTCTTGATCAGAATGACAGTGAAAAATAGCCCAAATATCTGATACACTGATCAAGAATGCAGGCGTCAGATATACATCACGGAATTTTCTTTAAACCTTTAAACAATGTAAAGAGAACGCTATTGTGACGTTTTGTACCTCATGGGAACACCCTGCACCCCCATGTTCATCCTTATAAAATTATTCTGTGGTATCCAATGCAAAGTTTGTCATGTTGGGTGTCTTCGGAAGGCTCATGATGCACTGAGCATTGTTGTTATAGTGATGTTATAGTAATTGTTGTTACAGTAATGTTATAGATTATAATTTCATGTATATATTTATGAGGCTGAAAATGTATCCTCATGGCTTAAAGCAAGCCCAGGCAAAAAAACTCCAAAAACAGAGGGGCAGTTCACACCTCATGAGGGCATGTATGGGACGAACCCAGCCCAGCCTCATAGGAACAAAGGAACTGGCCTAGGCAACAACAAAGGATCTGTGGGACTCTCGAGTGAGTCACCCTCCTTCCTTTGGTCAGTTTGGGACTGTGATGAAGTAATGCTCACCTGACTCTGAAGTGCGGGGGCAAAGCCAAGAGGGAAGAAAGGACATGATAAAAGGGAGAGAAGTTTGCCATGTTCTTCGTCTCTCTTCCACCTACATCTACAGACATCACAGCAAGCGACTGAAGCGCTGATCAAAGGGGAGAGCCTGGCTGAAGAGCAACCAGCCAGCCTGTGGTGAGACGCATCTAAGTTTGTAAAGGCATTGAAAGTGTTAAGATCAGCTTAGAATGCGTTTTGCTTTTCTTTCATTTGACCAAATCTGACTTGTTATGCTTTGACTTATAATCACTTAAAATTTATCTTTGTAGTTAATAAATCTGTTTGTTTGTTCTACCTGAAGCAGTGCATTTGGTATGAAGTGTGCCAGAGACTCCCCCTTGGGATAACAAGCCTGGTACATATCAATTCCTTTGTTAAATTGTCAAACTCATATGAGCTTTCAGCATTCAGCGGGCATAACTGGACACTGCAAGATGGAAGTTCCTAGAGTTGCATCTGGGACTAGAGATATTGGCTAGTGTCATTCAGTTGCACAATCCAAGGAGCAGCTTACGTGCTAGAGGCTGTGTGTGAACAGCCCAGGAGAGGGGGCCCTCACAGAAGAGCAGGGTAAGGCTGGCTCCCAGAGTCAAGGTTTGGAGTGACCTAGCACATCACTGGTCCAGATAATATCAGAGGAGAACGTCACAACTATAGTAAACAGTCAAAGTCTAAAATGGGGAACAGATACCACACACATCTGTTATTTCCTG
Organism: Malaclemys terrapin pileata; assembly: GCF_027887155.1. NCBI lineage: Eukaryota > Metazoa > Chordata > Testudines > Emydidae > Malaclemys > Malaclemys terrapin. The sequence goes on from NC_071508.1 coordinate 104,594,576, forward strand.
ACTGGCTTAATTTTTAAAAATAAGCTAGTCACAAAACAGTTTATTTATAAAGCTAGTTTGCTTTTGAAATGAATAAACTGTTCACTGAGTAGCTGAAACACAGAAAAAGATCAGTCCTTAACCCCCCAAAAAGGCAAACATTCAATAAGAGTATCATGAGCTTATATCTATGGTGTTCTGTTGCACCAGCATCCGTTGGCAAAAATGATTGTCTCTCTCATACCAAATGATTGACTTAACTTTATTGCAATTACTTTATATCTAGTGGAGACTAATGTCTCTGGCTTTGAAAATAAATATCTTCTCTTTGCTGTACTATTTATCTAGCAGCAGGAGACCTTTCTTCTGTGACAATGTTCTCCTCCATCAACATTATCTTTTAGAGTGAAAATTTATTATGCCAGCAGATCAGTGCCTTTGGAATGCATTTATTTTATTAAACTAAATGCGAACTCATTTTGAAATGATTTTTTTCTGTTGAGATATACATAGATTTTCTCTGTAAAAAGGTATAAAAATAATAAAGCAAAAATCTCAGGAGATTAAAGACTAAAGATTAAAGGAAAATATGGAGATGGTTCCTCAGTTTAGCAATGGGCCCTCAGCACACTAATGGTAAATTGAAAAAGCTAATATAGTTTCTAATTTACGGGACCAACTTCATAGCTGTGGGCATGATGCGTCCACAAAAACCTTGTATTTGCAACCATATATCTGTATTGTACTGTATCTGCTTATGAAAGCAATCACCCTATTTGCACATGTAAGTAATCATGGGTTGATACAAATACATAGTTCTACAGGCACAACAGGGAGCTGAGCAATTTTACAGGTAATCTTTCACAGACTGTCTGTCCCATAATACAATGCTCATAGTAGTGAGGCTAATGCAGACATTCAGCACATACTGTGTTGCTTAAGGTGAAGAAATTTTGTATGCAAATTTATAGATGACTTTTAAATATTGCTTTTTCTTGACTTTTTGGTCTGTGCCTTTCCATTGCCCACCCTTTCCTCATTTTGTGCAATTGTTCCTCTCTGAGGACTTGATTCAAAGCATATTAAAGTTAATGGAAAGACTCCTATTGACATTAGTGGGCTGTGGATCAGGTTCTGACTGAGCATCCCTCCTCAGCAAATCAATAACTCAACAGTTAATTCTCTGTCTCTTAATAGCATCTTCTGGAATTGGAATTGGTCTGTAATTTTGTAGGGTAGCTGAGATTTATATTCTGTGGGTGGTATTGATTGCTGTGCTCCAGGACAATTCAAACACACCCAACCATGCTGGCTTGGTAAGGCTGTTTGGGTTCCTGTTTATTCGATGACTGTTTAGGATTTGGTGATGAAATGTAAACATGGAAAACTATAGGGGTGGAGTTGAATCCATATTTTAAATTATTTAAAAAAGGAAACAGAGAACACTGACATCCTATTTGCTATGGATAATCATAGGATGTTTTACACCAGGCAGCTGACTCTCAAGGAATTGATTACTTATTGCCTCTCATTGGATAGTCAGGTATACATTTACTATTTTTGCCCCCAATTTAGCAGTCTATTCTATTCTATTGTATTTATTTATACTGCCGTCACCATAGTAGTATCTGAGTGTCTTCCACGAATGACATGACTAACATCTATCACTTGTGGTTTGATCACTCTCTTATCTTCTCTCCATAGGGAAAATTATTTGTACAATTTGTCCTGGTAGGATATTTTATTACCATACATGCCTTGTGCTGTGTGTCTGTAATAAGGAAAGCAAGATCAAAGAAGCGAGCCTTGCACCTGGAGAGGAAGGTATTATGGCTTGTAATGGTTCATAGTTCCTGCGGGAGTTCATGTCAGTCTTGGACTGGCCCCTGAGAGAACTGCATCTCATGAACAAACCTATTGTGCCTGACATGCAGAATTGTTAGCCATGGACCTTCTTCTGGAATTTTAAGTGATATTTTATACACCATTTCAATTTAAAATCAAGCTGATACTTTATAGGCAACAAATTAAGATTCTCAATATCCCCAAAATAAATGTATTAGTATATTCATTTTACAGGTTAATAAGCTGAAGCTTAGAAAAGTTAAATGACTTGCCCAAGGAACCAGGAATTTTGATTTCTACTGCAAAGCTTTATACTTGTACTGATACTGAAGTTAGTATAGTCTAATAGTATCCTCAAAAATGCATATACTAGGAGGTGAACTTAAAATGTTTCTTCCTTTTTGACTATTTCTGCCATTGTCAACAGTATTACCAATTATATATCTATATGAGAAATATCTCCCAAAATATAAAATGGAAGAAATATTTTGTGTGCCCACTGTATATGTATGCTTAAGCAGGATTCTAATTAGATATCCTTGAACAACTACCTTTGGTAGTAAGGTTGATAATACCCTGTTGCTTTTGGGGCTGATAACTAAACAAGATTGCTGACTTTCTAAATTTTTAGATAAATCTTATAAAGAATTGTTTGTTCATTTAATATGGATTAATAAGTGCATGATTTGATATGACTTTTCTCTCATATGATTTGTTTATATGTATTTTTATTCATTCTTATTTAGTTTAGTTAATAAAATATATAAAATTAGAAACCTGTGGTTTGGATGTTTATATCCCCAATTTGAGGGTTCAGAACCTCAGGAGTTCTGGGGTAGGTAACAGAGACAATTCTATGATTAGGCTTGGAAGGATTAGGTTTTTATTGGTAAATGTTGATTTCACTGTACACTCACACCAACGAGAAAACAATTTCCATTAATGATAATCAAAATGTATCATTAGGCAGACTAAGAAAAATGCTGCTTGAGAACTTATTAGTTTGATTTAAGGATATTTATATTGTATCTGTTGACATGTGATGTTGACCGTTTGTGTTTTAATGATTATAAAGCTTTAACTTTTTGACTCTCAATGGGTACTGTCATTAAATAAATATTATCTGACTCCACTATTATCTGACACCCTCCATAATTTCCCGAAGCTGTAAAAATAGGGAAAAAGCTTATAACTCATCATTTTGCACAACTGTGAACATTTAAATCTATAAAAATCAGAAAAAGTGCTTAAAATAAACCAATATTATCCATCAAAATTGTAAAATAAGTAAATTGAACTCTGTTAAATCTATCTGTAATCCACCTAATAGTGGTCCATAGAATTGCCCCTGTAGTTCTCTCATGATTGGTACAGGGACATTGTTAGCTTCTGAAGGAAATATGTCCTGACAGGGATTTCAATATTTTAATCTCCCTGCATCTGGTTTCTTGGTGGTGGTGTAACCTTTTTGTAAGTCTTCAAGGCTGGAAGTGGCATTGGGAGAATAAGTCCCAAAGGGGGCAGCAATCTCTGTTCAAAGAGTGTCTTAAGTGACTTAGGCTCTGTAGGAAATCTTGCTATGATCAGGTAGGCATTTCCATACCAGATGGACAAAGCATCTTTGGTGGTATGTTTGGGGAATGTCTCCATCCTTTTTTTTTTAAAGAATTTGTAAAATATTTTCAAAGAAATAGAAGAGTGGAAAAATGTATTCAATCATTTCATTTTTATTATATATTAATCCTAAAGTAGACCATTTATTCCTAAAATAATTTTCTTAAATCATGGTATCATAGAAATGTAGGGCTGGAAGGGACCTCAAGAAGTCATGAAGTCCAACTCTGTGCCCTGAGTCAGGATCAAGTACACGTAGACCATCCCTGCCAGGTGATTATCCAATATGTTCTTAAAAACCACCAATGATGAGGATTTCAGAACCTCCCTTGGAAGCCTATTCCAGAGCTTAATTATCCATATAGTTAAAGTTTTTCCTAATATCTAACCTAAATCTCCCTTGTTGCAGGTTAAACCCATACTACACATACTTCTACTTTCAGTGAACATGGAGAATAATTGATCACCATTCTCTTTATAACAGTCCTTAACATATTTGAAGACTGTTATCAGATCCCCCTTTCAGTCTTCTTGTCTCACGACTAAACATGCCCAGTTTTTTTAATCCTTCCTCATAGGTCAGGTTTTCTAAAGGTTTTATAATTTTTTTTTGCTTTCCTCTGGACTCCCTCCAGTTTATTCTCATTTTCCATGAAGTGTGGTGCCCAGAATTGGATATGATGCTCCAACTGAGGCCTCACCAGTGCTGAACAGAACAGGACAATTACCTCTAGTCTTTTTCGCCACTGCATCACACTGTTGACTTGTATTCAATCTGTGTTCCACTATAACCCCCAGATCCTTTTCAGCAGTACTATCACCTAGCCAGTTATTCCCCATTGTGTAGTTGTGCATTTGATTTTTTCTAAGTGGAGTACTTTGCACTTATCTTTATTGAATTTCATCTTGTTGAATTGAGACCAGTTCTCCAATTTGTCATAGTAATTTTGAATTTTAATCCTGTCCTTCAAAGTGCTTGCCACCCTCCCTAGCTTGGTGTCATCTGTAAATTTTAAAATTGTATCTGCGTACTCCCCATTCCATTATCCACATAATTTAATGAAAATATTGAATAGTACTGTACCCAGGACTGACCCCTGTGTGTCCCCACTTGATACGCCCTCCCAATTTGACACTGAACCAGTGATAATTACTCTTTGAGTATGGTCTTTCAACCAGTTGTTTTCACCTTTATAGTAATGTCATCTAGACCGCATTTCCCTAGTTTGTTTAGGAGTATGTCGTGTAGGACTGTCAAAAGCCTTAATTAAATAATAAAATCATTTATGTAATTGTATGCGTAGGCTTAAGTGGGATCCTAAAAAGATTTCCTTGAAAGATTACTTTTTGGTATTGGTTTAATCTTGAAGTAAAAGATGGGGACAGCTGTGTCTATGCAGTCATCAGGAGAATTTCCAGGCTTCCTCATTCTGTCCCCATATTTACCATTTACTTTTACATAATTACAGGTTTCGGAGTAGCAGCCGTGTTGGTCTGTATCCGCAACAAGAACAGGAGTACTTGTGGCACCTTAGAGACTAACAAATTTATTAGAGCATAAGCTTTCGTGGGCTACAGCCCATATGCATCCGAAGAAGTGGGCTGTAGCCCACGAAAGCTTATGCTCTAATAAATTTGTTAGTCTCTAAAGTGCCACAAGTACTCCAATTCTTGTTTTACATAATTGTTTGTACATAGTATCTGCTGAGAGAGAGAGAGATCAGATGGGGAATATACCTTAACCTTATTTAAATGAACCTCTAAGAACTGCTCTAATACTGGTTTTCCAAGCTGTGGTAGCTGCTTGACTGCTGCCAAGTCTGTATCTGAAGTGCTTCTTGACTGGAACTCTGCATGTGCTTCTCTTAATAAGAATAAAGAAAGATTATCTCTGTTATTTACTAAACATCAGGATTATTACAAAACCACAAGTAGCAGTTCTTCTTTGTTAAAACGCTTCCAGTGCTGCCTTATGTACAGTGTCTGACCATATACTTTCCTAGAGATACCACTGAACGTACTTTCCTGCAGATACCACTGACATTTGCATGCTCTGCCCCATATTAAACTTGCTATTTAGAATACTCATTCAGAATGCATATTATGAATACCTGGTATTTTGTTTATGATTTGTCACATAAACAAAGTGATTAAAGCCATTTACGTAGAAACATTCATGATGTTTCTGAGTAAGGGAAAATACATAGATGCACGTGACACTTAATTTGACATTTATTGTTAAAAAATGTAATTAATCTTTTTTTAAAAAAATGAATGCTACACCTATGCAAAGCGCAGTTACATTTCCAAAGTTTGAAATGTTTGATATGCTGTACATATTAACGTGGCAAACATTTCTTCACATGCAAAGATATCAGATGTTACAATGCAGATTTTTGTCATTACCATCCACTTTGCTTGCAAAGGGAGTTCCCGCACTATAATGTGTTGTTTATCTAAGCACATTTAGTTGTCCACAAGTAGTAGTATTTACATATAGGCACATTTCTTAGAAGTGATTGGGAATATGAGAACTAATGGCCATGGTTTGGTAAAATATTGCATTTAAACAGGATTTGAGTACAAATGGCTTTATTATATCATAGCTTGATTGCATATACCTTTTTAATAATGTCTAAGAAATAGCAGTAGTGAATTTCAAAAAGTCTATCATCTGATTTCCTCTTCCAATTTCAAATTTAATTAAACTTTCCCTTAATTTTTTTTTTTTTGAGACTTAGTAATAGTAGTACTGGAAAACTTTCCATTAAATAATATAAATTGTTATAAGAGATCATTACACTTTATATTTAATAAATATTAAATTTTAATACCATCATTTGTTTAATAAGGGGCTGTGTCATATCCACTTGTGGAAAAAGCCTATACAATGGGACAGAGATAAGCTAGGAAACTCCATGAAGTTTCCCTTGTGGAAGTGTAACACTTCCCAAGAGTACCCAGGTCGGAGAGGCATCTTGCTACCGCTTGCCCTTAGCGTGAAGAATCCTTGTCTGTGCCTGCTGGGGGTCACCTCCTCAACTCTACCAGCTACAGGTAACACAAGCACTCCCCTCTAGGCTTCGCAGGCCCTGCTGTCTCTTAAGGGTTAGTGATAGGCACACTCCAGTCTTTGAGCCCTCTGATCATCTCTCTGGAGTGTCCAGCCCATGTTCCGCTAGACACTTGCAGTATTCACAGATTTGCTGCTTCCAAACAAACAGCCCACCCCAGTTTTTACCAGTGTCACCTCAGATCATCGTTCTGCTACACACAAAGCACGTAAAAAGAACAGGAGTACTTGTGGCACCTTAGAGACTAACAAATTTATTAGAGCATAAGCTTTTTGTGCATATGCATCCGAAGAAGTGGGCTGTAGTCCACGAAAGCTTATGCTCTAATAAATTTGTTAGTCTCTAAGGTGCCACAAGTACTCCTGTTCTTTTTGCGGCTACAGACTAACACGGCTGCTACTCTGAAACAAAGCACTTAGATATGTTTATAGTGAAATCAAGTATAAGTTTATTAACTAAGTATAGAGATTCAAGTAATAGCAACTAGAAGTACTGGAAACAAATGGGTATATATAAAACAAAATTGTAATGCATTGCAGAGCCTAGACTTACTTAATATGTCTTGTAGAATATTGCTCACCCAAAATCCTTGCAGCATTTTCATTCAATATGGCTCTGACTCTCCTTTCATAAGACAAACATGCTGTGAGTTTGCTTCCTTGGTGAAGGATGAAATCTTGTCCCCTATCCTATTTTTTTTGTTTTAATGCCGTTAGAGACTATTGTCTTTTACTCCAAGAAGTCCCTTCTTTAGTGACTTATCTTGGGGTTCCTTTATCTTTGTAAATCCTCCGTCCTGAACCCACACAGTAAACATAGCCTGTCTCCATGTATATCCATTGATCTATATACTGATGGCAGGGCCGGCTCCAGGCACCAGCCAAGCAAGCTGGTGCTTGGGGCAGCAGATTGAACGAAGTGGCTTTCCAACCAATCCTAGGGCAGCACCGCCGCTTTTTGTTTTGCTCTGCTCCTGTAGAGGGCGGCGGTGTGGAGGACGGGCGCCCCCTGCAGCAAACCCGGCAGGGCAGTCCTCGTCCTTCCCTCCCCGCTGACTGGAGCGGAGCCCTCCTGGCAGGCGACGCACGCACAGATCACTGTGTTTGTTTTTTTTTGCTTGGGGCGGCCAAAAAGCCAGAGCCGGCCCTGGCTGATGGAGTTAGCCTTGAGGCTCACCTCAAATCAGATGACAAGCTTTACTTTAACAGTTTTGGAACCTAATATTTTACATTTTTACATATCTCTTAAACTATTTCACTAACAAACATCTTGCTATAATTGTGACAACCAGTGAACTATTGGCTCTTGATAGAGACCTCACATGCTATCCTTTGGTAAACTGTTATGTAGATATCAGACCCAGGAGATCCCTGTAAAACCCTTTACACCCCCTGTGTGCTATGTCAGTTGACATCTAGAAGTTCCTTAGGTCACAGGGTCCGGAATCTTCTTGGCATATGTACAACATGCCTCAGGTGGCACGTGACTAGGATTCATCGCTGAATTTGATCTGCTGGTTGAATTATTAAATTCCCTGGCCTGGGCCATGTACTGACGAGGAGCACGATATGAATGCTCATCCATGCCCCCCAAGGGTCCAGAATGGGGGGGAATAGATGTGAGGGTGTGAACCTCCAAACCCTAGGTGCCTAGTTTTATGCTCAGTTATGATACCTATCCCTGCAGTTCTTAGTCCTACAGATTCTAGATCTACCCGAACCCCAAGTTGGAAAAGGAGAGGTTTCTGAGAATTTGAGCAGAATAAAATTCTACAGAACTAAGGTTTCTCATTTCTTCCCCACTTCTCACCATCCATAGCTTTTTGGCATTTGCACCTCATTTTGTTTTGCTTTAATTCCCTTCGAAGCTCTTAGTGGTGAGCATGAAGGGGGACTGACTAGCACTGTCAGTAGCAGCAATAGCATGGCCAGGGCTGTGGCCCTTGCACACGAGGACAGCTCCACTGGAGGGGATACTGGCTGCACCTCTTGAACAGGTGTAATAAGAGGTTGCCCTCCCAATGTCATCCACACACCTGCAGGGCATAATACTGGAACAGTATATCTCCTCCCCTTCCCAGTGTGCTCAGGGCATGGCTACACTTGCAAGTTAGAGCACATTAAAGCAGCCCCAGGCGCCCTAACTCCCGACCCGTCCACACTGGCAAGGCACTTAGAGCACCTGGACTCTGCAGCTGGAGTGCTCCTGGTAATCCATCTCCACGAGAAGCATAATTCTTGTTGCACCTCGGCTGAAATGCTCCAGCGTCAGTTGAATGAGGTGTTACATTACTGTGCTTTCATCGGCCTCCGGAAACGTCCCATAATCCCCCTTAAGTCAAGCGGCCACTCTTGTCATTGTTTTGGAATCGGCTGTAGGAATGCGGATATCCCCTTTCAAAGCTCCGTTTCTGACAGCCGGCATGCTTATCTGCTCTGGGACAAAGCAAGCCATTAGTGTGGAATGCTGCTTGCTGTGAGTGTGTGAGAGAGAGGCGGGGGAGAGGGAGGTCTGAACTTACAAGACAGCATGTTGACACGCTCTCAGCACCCCAAAAACCCACTCTCTCTCCCCCCACATACACACAACACACTCCTTGTCACACTCCACCCACCCCCCACATTTGAAAAGCATGTTGCAGCCACTTGAACGCTTGGATAGCTACCACAATGCACTGCTCTTTATGGTGTTGCAAGAGCTGCTAATTTAGCCACACCAGTGCGCTTCCAGCTGACGGTTTAAACACTCAGCAGTGTTTTCCCTGCTGCAGTTTCCGAAGGCTGGTTTAACTCCCAGCGCACTTCATCTGCAAGTGTAGCCATGCCCTCAGGCTCATGAGAACCATAATTGGGCACTGTTCATATAATGCATGTAATTTGTTTATGTGATTTCAGAAGAAAAATGTGAGAGAAGCTTGTTTAATTGTCAAATTAAATCCAGCATAATAATTTAATTGCAATATGTGTTAACAGTGTATTTTACTGTTGCCTAGCAATGATGTTTGAGAAAGTGTCAGGGATTCCATTATGAGCTTCTGTATGAAAAAAACTTACTTTCACCCAACAGGGAATTACTTCAGGACAATTCAGAAAATGTTGTCAAATGTTCTTTTGGTGATAGAGCTGGTCACTTATTAAGGAAGCTTGAAAAGGAGAGGTTTAGTGTCTAGATTCCCCTCCCCCCCCCCACACTCTTTTTTTTGTAGAGAATTTGTCAATTAGTACTTGTTATGTGTGTTTATATAATAATAATTATCATGTAGAAGTCTTTTTTCATCCTAAGTGATCCAGATACAGTGGCAAAATCTGTATTTATCCATTGCTGGAATGTAGCTGTCTGTGGGTAGAAGGTGTCAGGAATCAGGGCTTGTAGCAGAGCTAGTCCCTGGGCAGCCTTACCAGTACAGCTCCTGATTAACCATGCAACTTGATAGCCTACAGAGGGGCCAGCAGGCTGGCTCTTAAGCCAGCACAGCTCCATGGCTTCTCAATGCTCATGCTCACCACTGTGCCTGCTACCATGTTACCTTGTTTCTGCTGCTCCCGTCTTGCATCCAGCCTGTCTTGTGTCCTGCCTCTGCCTTGAACCTCTCCTTGCCTGATACATTGCTCACTCCAGTTGCTGACCCTCCAGTTTGACATATGACTCTGGTTCTGACTACAGACTCCGGTTTAACCCCCAGCTCAATCTCCCGTTCCTGACCTCTGTTTTTGACCCTTATCTCTGTCTCCTGACTATGGACACCAGCTTGACCCTTGGCTCTGGTACCCAGTTTCTGCCATCTGGTTTTGACTGTTGGCTTTGGCTCCCGATGCAACACCACAGCTCTGACCCTGGCCAGTAGCCCTGCTACCTGCTCTGGCCACTAGACTAGACCGTCCTCATCCCAGTCAGCTGACAGAAGAGCAGCAACCATTTTATGCTATCAACACAACCAACAGTTTTTAAGAGAGTGTAACAGGATGGTCTCTGTTCACTTTAAGGATATTGGGGCCTCGAGACCAGCCAACTCCTGTTTCAAGAATAAGTGTCCCATGGCAGTATCAGCATTCAAGCTGGGAATGGGTTCAGGTGTTCTAGTCAGGTGACTGATGCTCAGAAGGTAGAAAAATTGCATGGAGCTTAGTGAAGGGCACGTAGTCTGGAGTGATTTGGATGGAGGTTCACTGGTGCTGAACCTGAACCCTGATGAGGATGAGAAGAAAAGCTCATTCATACTGCCACACAGACTCAGAAAAATGGGCTATGAAATGCTGTTTCAAGGGAAAGTTGGGGGAAGTGTGCCAGAAGGGAAGCACATCCCCAAGAAGGAGGGCTGTAATCCCCTGTTCCAAGAGTGAAGGAGTTTGATCTCAGGAAGGGGGACAGCAGGTATAGGAAGAGGCCTTGGGGGGAAGGAGAAGCAGAGCAGTTTGTGGCTACCTGGGTCAGACAGCCCAACTATTTAGGGTTCCTAGGGCCAGGAATGCATAGTAGAGAATGTGTGGGTTCCCCCTATGCTACCAACCTGGTAGAGGGTGCAACAACCCCGGCAGTTAAGCAGAAGACGAAGGAACTAATCAGAGCCCAGAAGATATGCAAGTTTTGAGCCAATGAAGAGAAGGACCGAAGACTGTTGTATGCCCAGCACAGGTCTGGGACAGAAGATTGGCATTTTCCTTTGGACTTTGATTACCCCAGAAGGGGTAGACTTTTGTTACTTAGCTGGAGGGCCAAGTTACCTCAGCAATCGAACTAAGCCGAAGGCCAAGAGAATCAGTGTAAAACCAGGAGGAAAGCTAAGGCAGGTTGACTGCAGTTCCATGCCACACCACAAGGGGGAGTGTTTCATCCTGGTGCAGAGAGGAAGTGAAGAATAAATTGGCTAATTTAATCTACAGGAGGAATTTTAAGGAGATAGAAAGAATGATTGCCCAAGTTGGAATATGACCTGATTTACAAACAGCTGCTCTTGCAAAAATTATTAGAATTTTCTTAATGGCCACAAGTTGTAAAGATTTCATTTGCATGTGTCACTTTCAGTAGCAGAGTGGCAACCTGAACCTCTGAGGCACAACTTCAGTAATGCTACAAAGAGAGGTGTACTATCTACTGAATCATTCACTTCAGTTCTGCAGCCCTTGGGTTTTCTATAGAGCTTTAGCATACAAATACATATCAGCCCTGACCCTGGATAGCTTATGAGTCCTGTTAAGGGGCTGTATGGCTGCAAATAACCTCAACTGTGGTTTGATTAAAATATGTATGATAAATAACCTAAGTGTGAATACAAGGTTATTCTCTGCTTGTGTTGTGAACCATGAGAATCAAGAGGTTTACGAAAGGTAGAAAACTTCCCAAAGTGAAGTTGACTGCCAAAACTGTAAGAACATCTCCTTCCTGCTTCTGGTTTCCTGTATCATCTATGATCTGAAGGGGGCATTCAAGAACATTGTATTGGCTGGGGTAGACTTGATATGACTACTATTTGATGCAATGCTACTGCTTCTTTGTTCACCGCATTGTGGCATAATCAGAAGTTTAAGGTGAATTTCCAAAGACTTTTAAATAGTTTGCTTCTCTTAATAGTATAAGGATCTGTGACCCTGCCTCAAAAGTTAATTATCATATTAGGATTCCTACCAATCTACAATAGGTTTGCCTAAGCAAATCAAAAACTTTGTGAAAACCCGTTTTTTCACCCATAATAGTTATATCTGTGTACGAAAATGTATGTGCTTCAGGAATATGCCATTCAAAAGAAATATTTTAGGCATGCAGAATGGTAGTATTAAAAACTGCCCTAAGGTGTCTGTCTAAAGGGTTTGAATCTTTTTACTCATGTTGTGAACTGCTTAATCTCCTTTTCTTTTAACAATGGACCTCCTTTACCTTTCAGTTTATTGTCTTTACAATGACTTAAATATTAATTTAATATGACACAAATTCTGAAAGGCCAACCAATGTGTAGGTGCTTGAGAGTGCTTAATCTTTTCTGGTTTTAAAAGCAAGCAGGATTTAGATGTTAAAAACACAAAATGGGAGACTTCCAAGATAAAAGGTCATCTGTGTACAATGCTTACTTTTGTTCTCCATCTCTAATCTCAGAGGCTCAAATAGTGTTTTTCTATGGGGTTGAGATATCTTAACATTTTATCTAAAATAACTGGAATTCACTAAAATCTTCTACCAAGATTCTACCTACAAAGGCATGTTGCCATCTTTCATTACTATATTTATTTGTACAGTTAAGGTGGAACACATTCTTACTTGGGTGGCATGAAATTTTCTGTTTTTCATGGGGTGCTGGGCAGTGGTAGTGGTTCTTTTCAGAAAGATGTTCCCAAGATGTAGCCCTCTGAAGCCCCCCTCTCCCACCGTTTTACAAAATCATCTGGTTCTTACAACTTTTTTTGTACACAGCTGGGGCTGTGAATCTGCTCAGATCATCCCCCAACTGATCAAAGTCACTCAACATTTATCTCAGTTATGGCGTGACAGGAACCTATGGCCCTTTTGGGGAAGCAGTATTGAAAAAGTTGTTGACCTTAAGAGTTTGGATGTCAAGAATGGCATATGGCAAAACTCATGAGCCAAAAAGGGATTAAAGTGTGCATGGAGGGTTTCCGGGCACAGTAGGTGGATAGTTCAAGGGGACATGCTGTAGTCATTGGGCTTGAGCTACACCCATGCATCCCTAGCAGAAATCTGATGATAATATGTAGGCATGCTGCTACCATCCATCCACCTCTGTTCTGGGAACTTTGCCCTACTAATTTGTACAGCTAATTTAGAAGAGGTTCTAACTATTTTCTGAAAGATAATAAATTATACATCCTTTGTGCAGATATGTGAGAACAATTACTGGGCATGTTGCCACTTTTCCACCTGGGGAAATATTACAGGAGAGTGCCAGCATTGATTAATCAATTAGCATTGATTAACTGGAGGGAAAACGAAAGACAGGATAATGTAATTGTGTTTCCAGAACAATGGAACTGAATATGTGTAAAGTCAAAGGTTTTATGATATACAGTCTCCTAACATGAGGTGCTCAGAACATCTTTAGATTCCTCTGTTGTCCAGAAGCTGGGAATGGGCAACAAGGAATGGATCACTTGATGATTACCTGTTCTGTTCATTCCCTCTGGGGCACCTGGCATTGGCCAATGTCAGAAGACAGGATACTGGGCTAGATGGACCTTTGGTCTGACCCAGTATGGCCGTTCTTATGTTCTTAACATTTTTGGTGCAGAGGTAGGGAGTATAGGAGATTGGAGTGGAAAGGAGGAATGTAGGTGTATGTGGAAACAGTGCTAGAGGTGTGGGGTTTGGAAGATTGCAGGGTGGGGAAAAGGGGTGGGGGACGGAAGTGGGTAGGAATAGGGGAAGGCAGATAAATGGGGGTGGATGATAGAAGAGAGGAGTTGTGGGGGTGCTCAGGCCAGTGGAATTAGGGAGAGTGGATGGACGGAAAATGGGGAAGGTGGCAGGAGGAGTAGGGGAGATTAGGGATGGGGGAGTCTGTCAGGTCCACATTATCCCCTCTCATGTGTGCCCACATCTGGGGGGCTATGCCTCTCTTGGAGGGTCTGAGCCACTCTCCCTGACCCCCACGTGAGCCAGGATTAGGAGGCTTTGTCCTTTGGGGGGGATCTGTGTCCCTCTCCCCACCCCCTGTGTGTGTGCTGGAATCTTTGGGGACAGTATCCGAGCCCCTTGCTCTGCCTTGATGTGTACCAGGAGATACAAAGTTAAGGTACATGCCACTTCTGCAACTCAGTTTTAACCTACCCTCTTTGAGCAATGCCCCAACGTGCCACTAACACCCATACTAGTACTCTGCCCTTACAGGACAGTGGAAACAGAGCACATGAGCATGGTAGGACACAATCTAACATCTTTTCTTTGCTAAGGCAAAACTTGAGTTTAGGTCTCCATTTTGAAGCACTTGGAGGAGAGGAAGATGATCAGGAACAGTCAACATGGATTCACCAAGGGCAAGTCATGCCTGACCAACCTGATTGCCTTCTATGATGAGATAATTGGCTCTGTGGATAAGGAAAAAGTGGTGAACGTGATATACCTTGACTTAAGCAAAGCTTTTGATACGGTCTCCCACAGTATTCTTGCCAGCAAGTTAACAAAGTATGGACTGGATGAATGGGGTGCATCAGTGGTCAGTCCTGGGGCTGGTTTTGTTCAACATCTTCATTAATGATCTGGATGATGGGATGGATTGCACCCTCAGCAAGTTTGCGGATGACACTAAGCTCTCCCGGGGGAGAGGTAGATATGCTGGAGGGTAGGTATAGGGTCCAGAGTGACCTAGACAAATTGGAGGATTGGACCAAAAGAAAACGGATGAGGTTCAACAAAGACAAGTGAAGAGTCCTGCACTTAGGACGGAAGAATCCCATGTACTGCTAAGGCAGTGCTAAACGGCAGTTCTGCAGAAAAGGATCTGGGGATTATAGTGGATTAGAAGCTGGATATGAGTCAACAGTGTGCTCTTGTTGCCAAGAAGGCTAATGGCATATTGGGCTGCATTAGTAGGAGCATTGCCAGCAGATCGAGGGAAGTGATTTATTCCCCTCTATTCGGCACTGGTGAGGCCACATCTGGAGTATTGCATCCAGTTTTGGGCCAGCTGCTGTAGAAAGATGTGGACAAATTGGAGAGAGTCCAGTGGAGGGCAACGTGATTTATGAGGAGAGGCTGAGGGAACTGGGCTTATTTAGTCTGTAGAAGAGAAGAGTGAGGGGTATTTGATAGCAGCCTTCAGCTATCTGAAGGGGGGTTCCAAAGAGCATGGAGCCAGGCTAATCTCAGTGGGGGGCAGATGACAGAAGAAGGAGCAATGGTCTCAATTTGCAGTGGGGAGGTCTAGGTTGGATATTAGGAATAACTTTTTCACTAGGAGGGTGGTGAAGCATTGGAATGGATTACCTAGGGAGGTGGTGGAATCTCCATCCTTAGAGGTTTTTAAATACCAGCTTGACAAAGCCCTGGCTGGGATGATTTCATTGGGGTTGGTTCTGCTTTGAGCAGGGGGTTGGACTAGATGATCTCCTGAAGTCTCTTCTTATCCTAATCTTCTATGATTCTGTAGCAAAACCAGGAGCTACCTACCACTTGGCCTAGTCTCAAACACTGAATCTGTTCCACACAAACCACCCCAGATTTGCTAAATGTTACCACACCTTCACCCTTGTCTAGAGGATTCTGTTTGAGACATTGCCTTCATTTACACCCCTCCCCCACCACACTAAGGTGAGGACTACACTAGGTAGGAGTGATCCCAGTGTGGATCGAGTTTATACTGGCAAAGCTGCACTTTTGCTGGTATAGCTTATTCCAGCCTTTCCGCAAGTAAAATAAACTATACTGGCAAAAACACAGTAATGTTGGTATAACTGTGTCTACGCTAGGAGCCTTTGCCGGCACAGCTATGTCAGCCAGGGGGAGTCACACTTTATCTCAACTCTGGCTAAAATAACTATGCTGGCAAAAGTTTGTAGCATAGACTTGGCCTAAGTCCTGGAGACCACTGTCACATATTCCATCAGACTACTGACACTCGCCATGGGAAGAAGACACGCTCGTGCTCCTCTGCATCAGGGTGGGTTGATTCATATTAAAGCATTTTAAATCACTGATTTCGATCATGGTTTAAATCATGAAGCAGGAAACTTTGATTTAAGTAATTCTAATATTGTTTTGCATTTGTACTTGTTAGGTTTTTTGTAAAGAAAGCTTGATTCTTATTGGTTGGTAACCATTAAAACATGTTAATTTGCAACTAAAGATAGTCTTTACACTAAATTGGTACTTCTTTTTGATAACCAGGATGATACTCTATATCTGTACACTTTTATTTAAGCAATTATATAGCAATTACATATATTCAGATTCTTAATTTTTACATTTTTAATGTATTAGAAAATGGTGAATGATTCAATTCTTATTTACAGAGTACTTTTTTTTATTTGTGATTTGTGTCCAGTTCTATTTAATTGGAAATTGGAATTTAATTAAAATACACAAAACCAGCATTTTATTTTGTATTAGTTTTAAATCCAAAACATGCTGTGATAAACTTTTTTTAAACCGTAACCCCACATTAATGTAGGTTTATTTAACTGCTGATTTATTAAACAAAGGAAGTATTATCTGTAGTTAGGCCTGATCTGCATTTAGTTATGTCAGTTAGGGATATGGTCTTTTTTTAACTGACAAAGCCCCAGTATAGACACAGTTTATATTAGCATAAAGTGCTCTTGCCAGTATAGTTTATATATCTCAGGAAACTGGTGGAAGCTATACCTGCAGAAGCATGTTTAAACAGGTATAATCTATATCTATACTAGGAAGGTTTGTCAATATAGCTATGCCAGAAAACCTCCTTTGTCATATTCCAGTAACAGCTCTGTCAAGCTACATCAACCCATCCCTCCATCATTCAATATAGCTATATCTCATACAGTCAAGACAGTTAGAGTGCACGTAGATAAATGCTGGAATTCAAATCTGTGGAGTGCAACACAAACAATGGAACATTCTCTTAGTCTTTCCTCATGTCTCCTTATTATGCTCCCACACACACATACACTGCTCCTCGAGCAGGTTCAGTCTCTACTGGCTTTGGGGGCTATAGAGGAGGCTCCCCTACAGCATTAGGGACAGGGATTCTACTCCTTGTATTTCTTGGTTCACAAGCCCAAGAGGACAGGTCTCAACCCTCCTGATGTTTGCAACCTCAACAAATACATCAGATAAGTGAGATTTTGTATGGTCACACTTGCAAATATTCTCTTCACATTAAATCACAATGACTGGTTTGCTGCCATGGATAGTTAAGGCGATTATTTCCATGTAGCAATTCTCCCAAGCCACAGGAGGTTTCTCCGGTTTGTTGTGGAAGACCAGCACTATCAGTACCCAATGTTCCCTTTTGGTCTGTTTTTCACTGCCTGGGATTTTATGAAATGCATGATTGTGGTGAGAGTGTAACTCAGGAATAGGGAAATTCATATCTTCCTGTGTCTGGATGATTGGTTACTGATGGGCAAGTCCAGAGAAGAAGTCCTCTCTCATGTTCAATTCACACTACACTTATTTGATAGCCTAGGTCTCATCCTAAACATCAGGAAGTCAGCATTGGTTCCAACTCAAAGCATCAAGTTCATTGGGGCCCTGATAGACTCTGAGTTTGAGAGTGTTTCTGCTGACTGAGAGATTCCACACAATTTGCCACCTATGTCTGGAACTGTCTCTACCCTCAGCCACAGCTGAGCATGCTTGAGGTTGCTAGGTCATATGGCTGCATAGAAACTGGTAGTCCAGTATGCCAGGTTGTACCTTCATCCTCCTTCATATACGGTTAAAGTCAGTCTATCATCTGAACAGTCACCACTTGGACAGAATGGTCCAACTTCCTCTGCTGATCCTAGCTCCTTATGGTAGTGGATGGCTCAGGGCAATATGTGTTTGGGTGTTCTCTTTGCTCGGTTTCCACTGACCAGGACTATTGTCACTGATACCTCTTTAATAGGTTGGATGGCACATCTGGGATTACTGAAAGGTCAAGGCCTGTGATTGGAACACGAAGCTTCTCTGAACATCAATATCCTGAAGCTTTGTGCCATCTACAATGTCTGTCACACCCTTTGAGATCATCAGGGACTCATCAGTGCACATCCTTACTGACAGTACCATTGTGATGTATTATGTGAACCGACCAGGTTAGATGAGGAGGAGCAATAGTGTTTGAAGGCAGTCTGGCAAATCTTGCTTAACAGTAGAAAACCTTCCACCACAGTGGCCTATTTGGCCAAGTGGAAGCAGTTCTCGATGTGATTGTTAGCCCAGGGAATTCTACAGAAGATAGCTTGTATCCAGGACATCTTGGGAGTACCTGCTACACCTTCAGTTGTCTGGTTGTGCATTTAGTTAATTGAGAATGCACCTGGCAGCGATTTTGACATTTCATCCACCCATACATGGGAATTGGGTATTTTTGAGCTCCATGGTAGTGAGGTTCTTGAAAGGAGTCACTTGTCTTCACCCACCGGTTAAAGAACCAGTTTCTTTGTGGGACTTTAATGCTGTCTTAGCAGCCGTTATGGGATCTCCATTAAAGCCTCTGGCAACTTCTTCTTTCTTCCTTTCCTATCTCTCTTTCGCTGATAACATCTTCAAGGAGAGTGTGTTAGTTGCAAGCTTTGATGGCAGATCCTCCTTATATGCAATTTTACGAAGACAAAGTAACCTTGCGGCTGCACCCTAAGTTTTTTTTCTAAAGTGGTTTCTCAGTTTCACTTGAAACAAGTTCTATTTCTACCAGAATGTGGTTTACACTGGTAAACCACATTCAACCTCAGATGAATAGCGTCCTGACACATTGGCTGTCTGGCAGAGTTTAGCTTTTTACCTGGATAGGACTAAACCTTTCTGTTCTTAATCCCATCTGTTTGTTTTATATGCAAGTAGTCTCACCACAGACTATCTCTAGGTAGATAACGTCCTGTATCATGACAGCATACAAAGTAGCTCAGACTGTGCCTCCCAAAAGGTGCAAGTTCATTCCACAAGGACTGAGACAATGCTGATGGCATTTCTAAGTGACATTCCTATATTGGACATTTGCTGCTGTTTTGTCCTATATTCATACGTTTACACACCACTATGCCATTGCAGTGCATCCAGATCAGATACTTTGGGAAGGTAATCCAGCAGTCTTTGTTTAAATAGAGTATGAGCCACACCTCCTGTGAGTAATGATTGTGAGTGACCTATGTGGAATACAAGGCTGCATCTACTTGAAGAAGAAAAGACGGTTACTTACTTGTACTGTAACTGTTCTTGGAGATGTGATGCAAACATATTCCACAACTCAACCTCTGTTACCTCTGCATCAGAGCCTGTACTCTCAACATTCCATGCGAAGGAATTGAGGAGGTTCGGGGTGGCTCAGCCTTTACACAGCCAGAGGAGGGGCTAGGGCTTGTGCAGGGCACAAGCACTGCTCCTATGGGCCCTGTTAGGCAAAGTTCTTTGGCTTTGGTGTGCTGGGAGCTCACACACCATGTGGAATACACATCTACATCACATCTTGAAGAACAACAGTTACAGTACAGGTAAGTAACTGTTTTTTCTTTCCTGTAACTTGATCTGATGATACATACTGAAAACTGTGGTAGGGCAGCAGACGGAGATAAGTTAAAGCAGCACTAAGTGAAGTTAGCTTCAATTTTGTTAATTTGCACCTCAATACTTCACTGCTATTTTTTGCCTAATAAAAAGCCAGTCTTGATAGCTCTCCATTCCTGAGTAACACCGCAATAACAAACTAGAAAAAAAATTTGGTAAGGCAGTTTATACAGTTTCAAGCATCTAAGAAGTTATAAACCAGGGGTCGTCAACCTCTGGCATGCGGCTCGTCAGGGTAAGCACCCTGGCGCGGTGGGCCAGTTTGTTTACCTGCCGCGTCCTCAGGTTCGGCCGATTGCGGCTCCCACTGGCCGCAGTTCACCACTCCAGGCCAGTGGGGGCAGCGGGAAGACGCAGCCAGCACATCCCTTGGCCCGCGCTGCTTCCCGCAGCCCCCATTGGCCTGGAGCGGCAAACCGTGGCCTGTGGGAGCCACGATCGGCCGAACCTGCGGACGCGGCAGGTAAATAAACTGGCCCGGCCCGAGTTGCGTGCCAGAGGTTGCCGATCCCTGTTATAAACAGTGAGCAAAATTGTTTTAAAAATTAATGAAAACAATTGCTAAGGAATACTGTTACAAGAAGTAGTAGTTTGACTTGAGATCTATATAACACTTTCTTATGACCTCTGTTACATGATTCAGCATTTCTGACATAAACAACTTAGAATAATGAGATTGTGATTACATTTTGTGGGGAAAATGTCAAAGACCATCATCCTTCATAAGAAGGGCAAAGCTATGCTTAATTTGCAATGTGTTTAGAAAATCTGTCTTGATTGCTTGCTAAAAGCAAGACTATAAGGGATTTATAATATCAGTCTCCTTAGGTGTGCCAATGGTGCATTTATTATACATGGTACCAAGTTTAATTTCAGGCTGTGTTTCCCAGAAGGTGCAACTCTCTTTTTTTTTTTTAAAATGCATTTAAATCTTTTTTAGGTAGACTGGGGTCAACTGGACTACTTAGTAATTGACATGCCGCCTGGAACAGGAGATGTACAGTTATCAATCTCACAAAATATTCCCGTTACAGGTACACTTTTACTGTGACTCTTTCAAAGATTTCAATATGTTTAATTCTTCATAGCAATAGAAAAATCTTTTAGAAAATGACAGTTGAAAATACTAGAAATGTATAGAAACATAATATGAAAATATTCTCTGAATGCTGATGAAAAGTACAAACAATCTTTAAAATGACAGCAGTGACACAGTATTTTTTTTTTTTTTTTTTTTTTTAAGTTACAGACTTAGAAAGATAGAGAAGTTGAACAAATCAATGTTCTGGGAAAAAGCAATTGCATTGTAAATTGATGGAGGTAGAGTTAAAATTAGAAAATATATTCCCTGTCACTTTTCATTGTGGCTTATGAATGCTAATAGAGTTTTAAAAAGTTTGTCTTGATAATTGTTTTTTATTTTAGTTGTAAGTCAAGCAATCTTCTTAATGCACAAAGCTTAATCAGGCAAACTACACCGTGCTTTAACACACTAATGGATCCTCCTTTCTCTGGTGTTCTGAATAAGAATTTTAGCTGGAGATTCGAACTCGTATGGCTCAACTCTGTGACATACTAAGTGTCCACAAATCTCATTGACCACAGTGGGAGTTAAAGATGCTGCTTTTCAAAAGGCAAAGGCATTCCCTACAGGATCAGGGAGTTGTTGTAGGTTTGTCCATCTAATATGCTTTGACAGAGACCACTGTCAGCAGTGAACAGAATGAATGACAGAAATTTAAAACATAACATAAGAGTGGCCGTACTGAGTCAGACCAATGGTTCAGTTAGTTCAGTATTCTATCTTCAGACAGTGCCGGTGCCAGATGCTTCAGAGGGAATGAACAGAACAGGGCAATTTATCGAGTGATCCATCTGCCATCATCCAGTCTCAGCTTCTGGCAGTTAGCGTTTTAGGGAGACCCAGTGCATGGCATGGCATGGCGTCCCTGATCATCTTGGCTAATAGCCATTGATGAACCTATTCTCCATGAACGTATCTAATTCATTTTTGAACCCAGTTATACTTTTGGCCTTCGAACATCCACTGGTAATGAGATCCATAGGTTGACTCTGCATTGTGTGAATAAATACTTCCTATGTTTGTTTTAAACCTGCTGCCTATTAATGTCATTGGGTAACACCTGGTTCTTCTGTTATATGGAGGGGCTTTCTGAAAGTCAAAGTATACTATATCAACTGGATCATCCTTGTCCACATGCTTGTTGATTCCCTCAAAGAATTCTGATAGATTGGTGAGGCATGAGTTCCCTTTAGAAATGTCGTGTTGACTCTTCCCCAACAAATCATGTTCATCTGGTTCTGACAATTCTGTTTTTTTAGTATAATTTCAACCAATTTGCCTGATATTGAAGTTAAGTTGACTGGCCTGTAATTGCCAGGATTGCCTCTGGAGCCTTCTTTAAAAAGCGGCATTACATTAGCTATCCTCCAGTCATCTGGTACAGAGGCTGATTTCAGTGATAGATTACATATCTCTGTTAGTATTTGGTGGAAGAAAGAGAGAATGGAGTCTTAAATTATGTTTCCAGGAAGATACAGTAACTCTCATGTCAATGGCGATTGTTAGCTTAATTAGATAAGTTGTTCCAATACTTTTGCGGCTATCAGGAAAATATGTTGATATCTAAGGGAAATAATATGGTACTGCCTTGTACAGCTTCCACTCTGTTGACACCAAAGTTACAAACAGACAAGCTCACAAGTGCATACATGTATCCATTTCCTTTGGCACTCCTTCCCTCCTACTTTTCTTTTTAAGCAATAGCAAACTGAAGTAATAGTAAAAGTTTTTGATGGTTATTTCACTTGTGCCTAAGGCTCTTACTTAACAGGTTGCTAATAGAATATAACATTGTATGGTATACTTCTAAAAGCTGTGTATTACATGGCTCTTCTTTCTAACAAACATACTTGTCAACTACTTGCCTAATTTGTGTGTTCCTTCACTGCTTGTCTCCTGTCAGCATTTCCTTTTAAAAGAAATCATTTGAAAAATGTTGTTTGTGCATCTTGCGCTGGGAATTCCTCACTCTATATGGCACATCAAACCTGTTTCCCTTTTGTTTTTAAAACTATATTAGGTTTTTGAAGTAGCTGCCTTACATTTGCTAACTGAAGGCTTGTGCAGAAATATCCCAGTATGTACTTAAGAAACATCTACGGATACCACACTTTTTTAGTACCTTATATCACCACTGAATGTGGTGTGCAATCAGGATATTGTATGCTGAGCATGCGCTGTATGCTTTATCTTTATCTGAAAGGGTATTTGAAGGAGACTGTGAGAATAAATGAGTTATATGAAAGAAAAACTTTAGACAAATCACAAACAAACATTTGCTATATAAAACCTTATGGCTTTGGCTTGCTAACAATAATCAGACAGACACAGGTTTGCCTTTGACAGTAGTGTTTGTAAGACCTGAAAGCTGCTGAAGAGCATAAGTTAGGGTTTGTCTACACTTGGAAATTTACCTAAATAGCTATTCCTAAATAATTATTCAAGAATATTTATTTTGGTATAAACCACCAGATGGCTAATTCTGATTCTGGAATAAGAGTTTTATTACATACTGAAAAGAACTGTATTTCTATTTTTTTCTTTTTCTATTAAGAGCCTTATTTAGAAAAACTTTGATTTTTTTTTTATTGAATTAAGTTATTTTGAAATAGAGCACTTCTATATTCTGAAACAAGTATGTCCACACACAAATGTGAACTAAAATAACTAAAGGTGTGAATTAAAATCTGTTTAGTTATTTTGGTTCCATTACTATGTAGACAATCCCATCCATATGTACTGGAAGCTCTATATGTTATTAATTGACAAAGTGAGGGTATTAACTCTTAAGACTTAAGGTTTTTTCCTAACTGTATTTGCCGGTCCTTTGAATTAAACAGGAGTAAACAAAAATGTGCTTGATTCTTCTGTCTGTTGCAGCCATTTTATGCCACCATAAAGAGTTACACTAGTGTAAAAGTTTGGAGAATTAGGACCACTGTTTAAACAGAATGCAAATTATTTATCTTCTGTTAATTAGATTTCATTTCCAGCGTTTTTGTGATTCTTATAAATCTACTTGTTCTCTATATGTCCATAGAGGTTTTCCAAGAAAAGCAGAGTAGGCAAAATCTTCTTTTCTAACTTGTTAAAAAAAAAAAAAAGCACAATTAAAAAAAATATTCAGGCCTTCTTCAAACTTTCTAAAGAAACAGAATAGTTGACAAATTCATTTGTTTCTCTCTCTGTGTCATCTTTGAAACTGGTGGTTGCTGTTGATAAGATATCCTCCTATGAAACTGAGCTTTCATAACTCCAGGTGACCCTAAATTCTGGGCTGAGTTAAGAATGGCATTTAAACTTAAACGCTAATATGGCGGGGCTTTATTGTAACATAGTGGTGTTGGGGGATGAGAGGGTGTTAATCACAGTATTAATTTAACTCAAGTTTATTTTTTCATTCCTAGTTTTCTCTAGTTAGGTTTGGTAGTACACAGCAGCAGTTCTCATTTGTCATTCCCAATAGTCATTTATGTAGAGTGTTAGTTTGAGGTTGATTCTAGCCTGATTGAAATATAGGGTAATAATAAGTTTATTGTGCTTGTGCTGAAAATGAATACAGCAGACAAGGATTGATTAGATTTATAGTTCCTTGGGTCTTCGTTGGTTAGATGATTATGGTGATTTATAGAGCTTCATCCTGTTCTCCAGAATTTCCTCGCTTTTGTATGTTGTGTATAGTTTGCAGTCTGGCTAGAAGGGCTCCTTATAAGCATTATGATTAAGGTTACGATTTTTTCAGGGAGGTCATGGAAATCTCTGAATCTGTGACTTCCCCCGACCTCCATGAATTCAGCCCCAGTGGCCAGGAACTGCAGGGTCTCCCTGCCGACTCCACAGCTCCGCTGCAGGCAGTGAGGGCCTGCCTGCAGCTCCTACCTGCTGTGGGAGATTTGGGATTGCAGAGCTTGGGCTGTGGAGCTTAAAAACAACAGTGTAGATGTTCCTGCTCAGTCTACAGTATAAGTAGGGGCATTGCCAGCAGATCGAGGGACGTGATCATTCCTCTCTATTCGACATTGGTGAGGCCTCATCTGGAGTACTGTGTCCAGTTTTGGGCCCCACACTACAAGAAGGATGTGGAAAAATTGGAAAGAGTCCAGCGGAGAGCAACAAAAATGATTAGGGGGCTGGAGCACATGATTTATGGGGAGAGGCTGAGGGAACTGGGATTGTTTAGTCTGCAGAAGAGAAGAATGAGGGGGGATTTGATAGCTGCTTTCAACTACCTGAAAGGGGGTTCCAAAGAGGATGGATCTAGACTGTTCTCAGTGGTACCTGATGACAGAACAAGGAGTAATGGTCTCAAGTTGCAGAGAGGGAGGTTTAGGTTGGATATTAGGAAAAACTTCTTCACTAGGAGGGTGGTGAAGCACTGGAATGGGTTACCTAGGGAGGTGGTGGAATCTTCTTCCTTAAAGGTTTTTAAGGTCAGGCTTGACAAAGCCCTGGCTGGGATGATTTAGTTGGGAATTGGTCCTGCTTTGAGCAGGGGGTTGGACTAGATGACCTCCTGAGGTCCCTTCCAACCCTGCTATTCTATGATTCTACTCTGCTTTTGTTTGTTTAGTGCTGCTGCACCAGCCCTGTGAGCCCAAATCACTTGACCTGGGCTCTAAGACTCGTTGCCAGGTTTTTCTTTGCAGTGTAGACATACCCAGTGTCACATGGGTCTAGATGAATTCTAGCAGAGTTGCATACAATATTCTGCTGCTCTCTTCTGTATGCCATCTTATTCTTAGTTGGATGTTCTCTTTCAGTTTTTACAGAAAGAATCTGTTGTTGCCCCATCATCCGTTACTTCTCTAATTTTCTTGTACTTTGTGTTTCTCTTGAGGGCAACATTAGGGTTACCATATGTCCTCTTTTTCCCAGACATGTCCGGCTTTTCGGCAGTCAAACCCCCGTCCGGGGGGAATTGCCAAAAAGCCGAACATGTCCGGGAAAATGGCGGCTCTGCTCCTCCCCGACTCTTCGGCTCTGTTTAAGAGCCGGGCTGCCCGAGCGCTACCGGCTTCGGGCAGCCCCCGTGCCTCCAGACCTTGCACCCCCAGCCGGGCACTTCCCCGCCCGGGCTCCGGCGGCGCAGGGTCCGGAGGCACGGGGGCTGCCCGAAGCCGGTAGCGCTCGGGCAGCCCGGCTCTTAAACAGAGCCGAAGAGTCGGGGAGGAGCAGAGCTGCCGCGGCTGGAGGCTCTGCTCCTCTTCGGCTCTGTTTAAGAGCCGGGCTGCCTGAGCGCTACCGGCTTCGGGCAGCCCCCGTGCCTCCGGACCCTGCGCCGCCGGAGCCCGGGCGGGGAAGTGCCCGGCTGGGGGCGCAGGGTCTGGAGGCACGGGGGCTGCCCGAAGCCGGTAGCGCTCGGGCAGCCCGGCTCTTAAACAGAGCCGAAGAGTCGGGGAGGAGCAGAGCTTCCAGCCAAATCATTGTATGATTTTTCAAGTTCTGTGTCCCTTTGAATCAACTGAAACGGCAAGCTTAATGGTAGGGTTTCTGTTCATTGGTCCATTTGGAAGAGGAATGACCAAAACCCTTTGTAGAAGTCTGTCTCTATAAGAACGGGGGGAGGGATAGCTCAGTGGTTTGAGCATTGGCCTGCTAAACCCAGGGTTGTGAGTTCAATCCTTGAAGGGGCCACTTAGGGATCTGGGGCAAAATCAGTACTTGGTCCTGCTAGTGAAGGCAGGGGGCTGGACTTGATGACCTTTCAAGCTCCCTTCCAGTTCTAGGAGATAGGATATCTTCATTAATTTAAAATTTAATTTAATTAAAAAAAATTTAATTTAAAAATTTAATTTTTCTGACCAAACAGGAGCAAATCACATTTGTTCATACAGTTTAAGTTCAAAGGTGTTTTTGAATTTACCCACTAGTGTAACCACTGGATCTCCCTTACACTTATGCAAATCCAGTTTGGAGTGCATCCAATCAAATACTGTCATTTTCACATCTTTTAGTCTGTTCCTTACGCTTCATTCTATCCTCCAGTCTTTCTCACTGACAAGAGTCGGCAAGGCAGCCTTTTTTGGCAGCTTTTTGTGAGCACTTTTGCAGAAGTTAGCTGGTGGGGTTTTTTTTAAGTCAGGTTTGTTGTGTGAGATTCTTGCATGACACATTGATTTATGTCATATCATGCTGTCCCATACAGGCATTCCAGTTTTTGTATAATTGCACTAAAGAAAATCCTTATAGGTTTAGGTCAATTTAAATAGTGGACATATCTATAATCCTGTGTGACTATATAACTTTTTTTGTTTTATTCATCAAGATACACGCTGTCCTCGGGAGCCAAAAAAATCTTACCGTGTTATAGGTGAAACCGCATTATATCGAACTTGCTTTGATCCGCCGGAGCGCGAAGCCCCGTCCCCCCGAGCACTGCTTTACCGCGTTATATCCGAATTTGTGTTATATCGGGTCACGTTATATTGGGGTAGAGGTGTATAATTCACAGGGCCAGCTCTAGGTTATTTGCTGCCCCAAGCAAAAAAAATTTTGGCTGACCCCCTACCCCTGAGCTCTCTCTCCCCCCCCACCCCAACTGCCCCCTCCTGCCACCCCAGCCCTGGGTCACTGGTAACTCGCTCCCAGGGCGGGTCATTCAGCAGGAATTTTGGATGTGCACAGAACACAGACAGGATCGGTTCCCATATGGTTATAGAACTGCAGTAAAGTGGAACAATTTTCAGCTTGTGTGATTGAAGGATATCAGGATGCATATTATAAGACTGTCCTACATAAATGAGGAAAAGTTGAGGTGCCTTTATTCTTTTGTTCCATTCTTTGTTTCTTTGGGGAATTTGCCAGTGCACTATCACTGTCTTCCTTTTAAACAAATAAAACTAAAAAAAAAAAAAAGGCAATGGCTGTTGAAAATAGCAATTCCAGTCCTAATAACCACTGGGAAGCATTTCTTGCTCAATTTATTCTACTTTTTCTACAGCAAGTTACAGTGGATCAGAATATTTGATTTGGGAGAAATGAAGTAACAGCTGCCCAAATTGAGCTTGAGCACTCCTGAATTTTGAGGGTGTTCAAATCTGGAAGGCAGGTGCTAGATTCCCTTTCTGAATATTAGCTAAATCTGGAAAAGAAAAGTCAATTTCTGCTTCCATGGCTCAGAAGTGGAAATCCTCCTACGTGCCCGGTACTGTATCTAAAGCAGCCCAGGTCCAGTAGAGCCTCCCCTCCCTTACTTTTCATTTTAAATTCTAGTGGGATCCACGTATCTCCCTTGCTAGGCTTCAGATAGAGAGGTGCACTGTCCATTTAGTCCACCCAATTCTTTCTTTGGGGGAGAGCCCAGGACTGAGGTGGCAGGAGGTGCGGGTGCGGGGGGGGGGGGGAGAGAGGGGCAAAGAGCACAGGGCTGGGGCGGCAGGAGGTGGGGGGGGAAGAGCCCAGGGCTGGGGTGGGAGGAGGTGCAGGGGGGGGGGAAGAGCCCATGGTTGGGGCGGCAGGAGGTGCGGGTGGGGGGGAGAGCCCAGGGCTGGGGCGGCAGGAGGTGTGGGTGGAGGCCAGAGCTGGGGCAGCAGAGGGTACGGGGGGGGAGGGAAGAGCCCAGGGCTGGGGTGGCAGGAGGTGCGGGTTGGGGGAGAGCCCAGGGCTGAGGCAGCAGGGGAGTGCAGGTGGGGGCCAGAGCTGCAGCGGCAGGGAGTGTGGGTGGGGGAGAGTCCAGGGCTGCGGCAACACAGGGGTGACGGGGGAGCCCAGGGCTGGGGTGGGGGCGGCAAAAAACCTAAAGCTGGCTCTGTCCCTACCATTCACAGCAAGCTGAAGGTTTCAGTTCCATACTCCTTCCCCCTCCCTTTCCTGTTACTAGCGGCCAAGGGAATGCTGGGAAATGTAGTTCTTTCCCTGCTCCAGGGCTGGCTCTATAGGCAGGGAGCTAACCAAGGAACTACAGCTCCCAGGGCCCCCAGTTGGTTCTCGGCTCCCATGCTGGATTCTTGCGCCCCTGCAAATGTGCCGCCCCAAGCAACTGCTTGCTTTTCTGGTGCCTAGAGCCGGCCCTGATAATTCATATACTAATTTTTTTTTTTCTGTTGTCAGATATAGCGCAGCTGGTGGTTGAAGAATGCAGATAATTACCCAGGGTTATCTAATTTTTGGACACACTTAATATTTCAGTGTGAGTCTTCCGTCCACAGAAGACATTATAAATATAATTTGTAGCTCCAAATATAGTACAGGTTAATGCATGAATGGCTCAGAACTTTTTCAATATAGATTTAAATGTTAGTATCTCTTTGATAGTGCACACAGATTGATTTAACACATATTTCAGGGACTGGTTGAAGTGATTATATATTCAGTCAGACTTCTATGAACTTTTTTAGTCCTGGAAAATAGTATCTAAGTATTGGAAAAAGCAGCACAATATATTGTATTTACTATCCGAGGTTCTCTCTGGGCTTTGCCAACAGAGGCATAAATATGTGATAAGTACTAGATCAGCTATGATGACTACATTTCTAGACCAAGTATTATGATTAGGAAGATAAAACAAGGGGTTGGTCTGACAGTTACAAAAGGTGAGAGACACCCATATGATTAATGGTGCTGTATCCTCTTCTCTAGTTATTTTCTCAGAGGGTGACAAAATAAATGCTTTAAAACATACTGAGTATAGGATGGTGTTTGGAGGTAACTAAAGCTGAATCTTAGTGCTGTGTCGTCTTTTACAAATAAAACATATGCTCTTCTGTGGAAATTAGACCTCCTTCACCACATTTTCATCCCTTGGCTTGAAAGTCTCCCAGAAGTGGTGCTTTTTTTTTTTAAAGGACGATTGTCCATCAAAAGGGAACATTCAGATTTTGATTTAATCTGTAGATAATCAGGCAAGTGAGCATTCAAGGCTGTATGATTGGTGGAGTGTGACAGGGCAGAAAGAGGCAAGAGCTGATAACTCGGTAAAGGGAAAAGTATGCAGAGCCTCCGAGGCAGTGACTATTTTGATTTAGATAATAAAAAAGATGCTTGTATAAAGGCTCTGGATGCCCTAACACTTAATTAATATCACAACATAATCCCCACAGTATAAAAATGGTCATTCAGACAGGAACTCAACCAGTTAGCCTTCTACAGAAAAAAAGCTCCTTTCTTCCACATTATCATTTCAGAAACATACTCTCAGCCATCTCCAAAAATCCTGCCAAACAGATGTCTTTTGTGTTTGTTTGCCCATAATGTCACCAAATTTGGACTATTTTGGACCAAGGGTGAGCAAGTTCCAGAGTCTAGGAGACCTCACAGTAAATGCCCTGCTAGCAGCCCCCTTTCCTTTAACAAGAAGGGATCCACCTTGAGAGCCTCTGCGGATTGTTGCTGTGGCAGTATGGAATGGGGGAGTGGCAGTCTCTCAAGCAGGCAGTTCTGAGGCTGTTAAGGGCTTTATAGATCATAGTTAACACCTTAAACTCTACTTTGAAACCAGTAGGCAACTAGCATGGATCCCACAGTACTGTTGTCCTGTGCTCCCAGCATGTTGTCCCCACTCAGTAAGCAAGCTGCTGTATTCTACATCAGCTTCAGCCTCTGAATGTATTGAGGCTTTGTGCCATGCAGAAGGCATTGCAGTAGTCTAATTTTGAAGTAACAAGGCCTCAGGAAATGTTGTTAAGATCTGCATCCAAAAGGAAAGCTGATGTTAAAAAGTGGACTGGGTTACTGCTGTACCATTATCATCCAGCAGCAGCTTGGGATTTAGAACGGCCCCTAATTTGTAAACCCTGGTAACTAATGGTGAATGCACCCCCTCAATTAAAGGGACTGCTGCTTTCCCCAACCCACTACCTTCACCTCAATCTGGTGTGGGTTGAGCTTCAGACAACTCACTCTCCTCCATGACCCAATCTCAACTAGATATTGGCTGAGGTGTGGAACTGCAGTCAGAATTGGATGAGATGGAGACCTACACCTGGGTGCCATCAACATACAGAAAACACTGCTCCCTATGCCTTCTTCAACAGTTCCATATATATGTTGAACAGGAGGATTGACAGAATTGTACTCTGTGGCACCAGACATCTAAGAGCTCTTCAGGAATAGGAGCAAATGATAGCTATTATCCACAGAGATCTCTCCAAGAGAAAAGCATGAAGATACTGAATGGAAGCCCTGTTCATTCCCACCGGGGGCCTCAGGTGAGTTAAAAACACTTCATGATCAATAGTATCAAAGGCATCTTGTAGACCTAATAATATGGGTATGGACACCTGATCTTCATCCACCACCAGTCGATGCAGTCCCTGTGTCCTGACCAGGTCTATACTCAGCCTGACAAGAGTTAAGGAGACCAAAGGAATCTAGGTACTGTGAGAATTCTTACTACAGACTTCTCTCCACAATCTTACCCAAAAAGGGAATATGTGATTCTGGCCAAGAATTAACTAGAGTGTCAATATCAAACAATGACTTTTTGGGCAAAGTCAAAACTAATAATAAAACACTGGTGCTTCCTTCAAAGCAACAGGCAGACTGCCCTCCAACAGAAGTATCGACAGTCTCCACAAGTCAAGGATCAAGAACTTTTCCATTAGCCTTCAGAAAACAGGAAGGACATGCATCCAAAGTACAGGTTGTGGGACTGAGTTTTCTCCACACCTCCCGTACCTCAGTGAGCATCACCAGCTGAAACTCTAGCACAGAAAATAAGGCCCTTGGTTCCTTCCAGACCTTGCTCTGTCACCACAGAATCAGACAGCTCATCCCTAATCTGATCAAATGTATCTGAAAAATAACAAGACATTTCATCACAATGAGAGGAGCTCAAAGCAGTTAGAGTGGAGACAGTACAGATTCCCCAGTCTATCTACAATCTGGAAATCTTGTCTAAAAGAATCTTGTTCTTTTAGTGGAAAAGAGGGATTCAAAGCTGGAGGAATGTGTGAGACATGGTCAGATCAAGCTGTCCGTCATTGCACTAAGGTCTGCATGTGACTCTGTAATGGGGGCACTCACTTCTTGAGCGCCTCCTGCTGATGCATGCAGTACTGCAGGCCTTTCACACGCTTGGCACCCCTTATAGATTGTTGAGCTCACTTGGCAGGTCTTCAGTGTCCCAGTCACACAGTCAAAATGAACGCTTTCTGGGGTAGCAAAAGAGTTCTTACTAGGGCCTTCAGTCCTTTAAATTATATCCTTCGCTTGGGTTTCCCAATAAACTTTGTCCCACGTCTGGGGTTTATACCACTTTGCTGGTTGGGAGAACCCTGAGTAGTGGGCTGAGATCCTGTAAACAGTAGCCTCATACTGCTTACTTCAATCTTCTGCTGTTATTTCCTTGGCCTCTTCCCACCTGGTCCCTTTATCTTAGGTCCTCTCTCAGCTTAGGCAAATGCAGCCAGAAACAAACTCTGGTTATCCCTTGAGCTCCTTTGGCCAAAGAGGAGCTCTGTGCTTTGCCCCTCTTGTCCTGACTAGAAACTGACCTGCTAAGGCCCTGCAGCTCCTTTTATCTGAGCCTGCTGGGCTCTCATTGGCTGCTTCCATGAACCTCTCTAGCCTCTCCTTTCCTGGGGAAGGGTGTAGTAGGACTGCGGGGCCTCCAGCTGGGGGCCACAAAGGCCTGGTACACCCCATCACAGACTCCTTCCGAGAACACCATGTCACTCTGTATCTGCAGAAGGAGATGCTACAGAGATACCTTGCATTTCATTGTCCAGAGCACTACATTTAAAACACTCCTGGGCAGATAATTACCATTACTCATGTTCCTTTATCATATTAGGTAGTGTTTCTAGGTTGCCAAGAATTTGGCTGTACACAAGCCCCATCCCATAACCTCTTGTGACCTGAATTCCTCCCGATAAATTCTGAGTAGTTCCAATGTATGCAGGTGATACTTTTTTATAAAAAAGTGGAATAGTTCCTTCAATGCTTTTAACTTCCTGTGTTAGATTAGCTCCCTAGTCAGAAGTCAGTGTTAATGTGATGTATATTAACAGTGATCAGACAGCATATCTGGGGTTGAATAAAATGCAAATGTCACTGACACGCTACTGTTAGTTCATTTTATGCATGTTAAATATTAAAATTATAGTAGAATAGTTTGTGTTAGCACAACCCACATCAGTGGTTTGTCAACCAATATATTGCCAAATTACTTACATAAAAACAAGTAGATTAGTCACTTAAATTTATCCAGGCTGAACTTAGAAGTCTGTAGTATACTCAATGCACAGAAATTCTTCTTCTTCTTCGAGTGCTTGCTCATATTGATTCCAATTAGGTGTGCGCGCGCTGCGTGCACGATCGTCGGAGAATTTTCTACCCTAGCAATACCAGATGGGTCGGCTGTGGAGCCCCCTGGATGGCGCCTTCATGGCGCTGGATATATACCCCAGCCGACACAGCGCCCCATCAGTTCCTTCTTACCGCCCATGACAGTCGTTGGAACTTTGGAGCGTGGCATAGCTGTTCTCCACTCTCCCTAGCTTTACTTGTTCATTCTTGTAGATAGTTGTTGGTTATATACTTTTAGACTAGTAGTTTGTTGTTAATAGTTTTGTAGAGTAGTTATAAATAGTTAGCGGGGGTTAAGGGGACTATTATCTCCCCTTCTCCCCCCGGGGCGCAGCCGGGCTCATGCCCAAGGCTCCTGGCTTTAAGCCGTGCGCAACCTATGCTAAGCCTATGCCAACGGGAGACCCTCACGACTCTTGTCTGAAGTGTTTAGGGGAGTTTCACCAGACGGACAAGTGTAAGATCTGCAAGGCTTTCAGGCCCAGGACCAAAAAGGAGCGGGACTTTAGACTTAAGCAGCTCCTTATGGAGGCGGCACTTAGCCCAGATCTCCTTTCGGTGCGCCAAGTTCTGGCACCGAGCGCCTCGGTGCGCAGCGCCCCAGAGGCACCCTCCGGTACTGTACCGCGAGCAGACGCGGATAAGGCCCCACGGCACTGTCATCCCTCGGCACCGCGTCCGCCGCAAGCCCCACGGCGCCATTCCCTGTCTCTGGGACATAAAAGACACCGCAAGACCCAGGATGCTGCCGTCCAACAGGCATCGGCTCCCCCCACACCGGTAGTAGAGCTACATCCGGCTTCGGAGCGCCAGAGGGTGCAGGCATCGTCAACACCGTTGACTCCGGCACCGGGTGTAGGGCCGTTCAGTCCGGTGCGGACTGGCTCACCGCCTCGTCCTGTGGTTAAGCCCTTCTCCCTTCTACGCCGGAGACTTTTGCAACGGCGAAAGACCTTATCGCCCTCACGGAGCCAGCGCCGTCTCAGCCCACGGCACCACATCCCCTTCGCACGGTGCAATCCAGGGGCAAACCTGCCCTGATACGCCCTCCATCTCCAAGCATGGACTCATGGCACTGCTCCCGGTCTCGGAGCAGGTTCCAACGCCGCTCGCAGTCCCGGCACCAATCTTCATCTCGGCGCCGGTCGTACTTGTGGCTCAGATCTTCCAGCACCGGTCTACTTCTCACCATCGACCTGAGCATCGGTACCGGTCGGAGTCTAGACGCAGTTCCTGGCACCGGTATGAGTACCGCTCCTGTTCGCAAGGCCGCTCCCGGCACCGAGTCTACAGACAGTCTTCGTCTTCGCGATCCAGATCGGGATCCCAGTACCGGCACGGTCATCGGCACCATTCTCGATCCCGGTACCGCCCACCGGCACCACACAGAGACTGCTTGCCTGTGGACTGGCACCGCTCGGCACCGTACCAGGACGAGCACCTGCAATCATGCTCGGCACTGCCCTGGCCCTCAAGATCGGCATCTCGCTCATCAGAAGGGGCTTCCTGATTAGCATACCCTGCTCAGGGTCAGGCTGCAGACAACTTGGGTCATTGGCAGGAGGGGGCAGAGGACCCTAGACAGGACCCTGCACATTGGTCTTTCTGGACCCCATGGGCATATCACCAAGCTCAAGGGGCTCCACCAGTGGCCTCTCACTCGACACACTTTGAGCCCAGGGTACCTGAGGCCACCATCTCCCGTCCTCCCCCAGGGGGCATGGAGGCTCCAGTGCTGACACCCACGCAAGCCCCAGACCCTGGTGCACGGGATCCTGCACATCAGGGACCCTTGGAGCCGGACCCTCATCTGGATCCTTTACCCCCTGAGGCGTCCTCATCCTCCCCAGATGAGGCAGTGGCGGATACAACAGCCTCAGGCCCACCTCCAATAGACCTCCGTGCCCACCAAGTCTTATTGCGTAGGGTGGCACGGAACATGGACCTACAGGCTGAGGAGATAGTGGAGGTGGAGGACCCGGTGGTGAGCGTCCTCTCAGCTGATGCCCCATCCCGGGTGACGTTGCCCATTATCCGTACGATCCAGGCTAACACTAATACCATATGGCAAACCCTGGCCTCCATCCCTCCCACTGCCAGAGGTGTAGAGATGAAGTACTTTGTCCTCTCTAAAGACCATGAGTACCTCTATACACACCCTCCGCTGTGTTCCCTAGTAGTCTCCTCAGTGAACGCCAGAGAGCGTCATGGTCAGCAGGCGGCAGCACCAAATTGAAGGACGCCAAACGCTTCGATTTGTTTGGGCATAAGGTTTACTCAGCGGGGGGTCTGCAGCTCAGAGCCGCAAATCAACAGGCGCTCTTGAGTCAGTACAATTACAACTCATGGAATTCCATGGGTAAATTTAAAGAGATGGTCCCCCAGGACTCGAGAGAAGAGTTCGGGGCCCTAGTGGAGGAAGGTAAAAGGGTGGCTAGTACCTCCTTGCAGGCCTCCCAGGACACTAGTGTCTGGGATAGTCATGAGACGCGTCTCCTGGCTCCAGGTATTGGGGTTACCGCCAGAACTGCAGCAGACCCTGCAAGATCTGCAGTTCGAGGGCCAGGGCTTGTTCTCGGACAAGACAGACTCTCGGCTGCAGAGCCTCAAGGACTCCAGAACCATCATGCGCTCCCTGGCGATGCATGTCCCAGGACCCCAGCGCATGCTCTTT
The DNA here is from genome assembly GCF_027887155.1 of Malaclemys terrapin pileata. Lineage (NCBI taxonomy): Eukaryota > Metazoa > Chordata > Testudines > Emydidae > Malaclemys > Malaclemys terrapin. Next base: position 104,630,283 of record NC_071508.1, read on the forward strand.
AGGCCCCAGCCACAAAAGTTCTACTCTCCTCCTCCTCCTCGTCCAAGACAGGACTTCCCCAGAAGGCGGGGACGAGGTGGTAGACGGAAGTCGACTGGCCCCCAACCCGGTCAGAACCAAGGCCCTCCTAGACCACCTTCAGGACCTAGGCAAAATTTTTGAAGGTGTGCTCGAGGACGGCGTGCCAGCCACTACCCAGGATCCATTCCCTTTCTTTCAGGATCACCTTTCCCGTTTCCACCATGCTTGGTCCCTTATAACCTCGGACCGTTGGGTCCTTCGCACGGTGGAGAGGGGATACGCTCTCCAGTTTTCTTCATCCCACCCCTCCTCCCCATCCCTCTTCAGGGACCCTTCTCACGAGCATCTCCTTATACAGGAGGTTTTTTGGCTCCTCTCTATGGGGGCCATAGAGGAGGTTCCGCCAGAGTTAAGGGGCAGGGGGTTTTACTCCCACTACTTCCTAATCCCCAAAGCAAAAGGGGGTCTGCGACCCATTTTAGATTTACGCAGACTCAACAAATTCATAGTAAAGTTGAAGTTCCGCATGGTCTCCTTGGGGACCATCATCCCTTCCCTGGATCCTGGAGACTGGTACGCCGCCCTCGACATGAAGGACGCATATTTTCATATAACAATCTACCCCCCCCCCCACAGGCCCTTCGTTCGATTTGTAGTAGACAATGTGCACTACCAATTTGCCGTCCTTCCCTTCGGCTTGTCCGCGGCTCCGAGAGTGTTCACCAAATGTATGGCTGTCGTGGCAGCATACCTTCGTCGACAAAGGATACAGATGTTCCCATATCTAGACGACTGGCTGGTGCGCGGCTGCACCAGGGAGCAAGTTCAAACTCACGTCCAGATAATACTACAAACATTCGATGAGTTAGGCATTGTACTCAACAAAGAAAAGTCCACTCTGGAGCCAACCCAGAGAATAGAGTTTATCGGGGCAGTCTTAGACTCCAGACTCACCTGAGCTCTTCTGCCAGACACTAGGTTTCACACCATCACAAACATTATCCACGGACTCCAGGTCTTTCCCGAACACCACAATAAGGACGTGGCCTCTTGTACGTACGTAACCAGGCATGCCTGACTTCAGCTTCGCCCACTTCAGGCCTGGGTATCGTCGATGTACCGTCCTTATCGGGGCAACCTGAACATGGTAGTCACGGTTCCGAACTCAGTCTTGACCTCTCTCACCTGGTGGCTGGATCACAAGGCGGTTTGCTCAGGAGTGCCGTTTCACGTCCCACAACCCTCCCTGCACCTGGTCATGGACGCTTCATCTCTAGGTTGGGGCGCTCACCTCGGGGAGCACCATACCCAGGGCCTGTGGACCACATCCCAACTAGCTCTGCACATCAATGTTCGAGAGCTGATGGCGGTGCGCCTAGCCTGTCAGGCATTTCTCGGTCTCCTACATGGCCGTTGCATGTCAGTCCTCACAGACAACACCACAGCCATGTTCTACATCAACAAGCAAGGAGGAGCCCAGTCGTCTCTCCTATGCCAAGAGGCCATTCGCCTATGGGAGTTCTGCATTGCCCACTCGATACATCTCGTGGCATTGTTCCTCCCTGGAGTCCAGAACACTCTAGCAGACTGTCTCAGCAGATCCTTCCAGACGCACGAGTGGTCGATTCGCCCGGATATCATCCATTCCATCTTCCAGAGGTGGGGATTTCCCCAGGTCGACCTGTTTGCCTCACGAGCCAACAGGAAGTGCCACGTGTTCTGCTCCCTCCAAGGGTGATCTCCGGACTCCCAGGCAGACACTTTCCTCCTATCGTGGAGAGACCAGCTGTTCTACGCTTTCCCTCCATTTCCACTGGTCCACAGGGTACTGCTCAAGCTACGCAGAGACAAGGCACGTATGATTCTAGTCTCTCCAGCTTGGCCAAGACAACACTGGTACATCACGCTTCTGGAGCTATCGGTACAAACTCCGATCACGCTTCCCTTGTGCCCAGACTTGATCTCTCAGGACCACGGCCGACTCTGTCACCCCGACCTGCAATCGCTCCACCTTACAGCATGGATGCTCCATAGTTGAATCAGACAGAGCTACGATGCTCACATCCCGTGCAACAGATTCTACTGGGAAGTAGAAAGCCCTATACACGAACCACTTACTTAGCCAAGTGGAAACTTTTCTCCTGTTGGTGCGAGCAGCGGGCCACGCCCCCCTTGCAGGCGTCTATTCCACTTTATACTTGAATATCTCCTATCCCTAAAACATCAGGACTTGGCGATATCTTCAGTCAGGGTTCATCTGGCCGCTATATCAGCGTTCCACCCAGGAGAACACGCTTCCTCGGTCTTCTCTAACCCGATGATTGTCAGATTCCTCAAGGGCTTAGACCGGCTATACCCACAGCAACATCAACCTGTTCCGGCGTGGGATCTTAACCTGGTTCTCTCCAAGCTCACAGGGCCCCCGTTCGAGCCATTGGCTACCTGCTCACTCCTTTACCTATCTTGGAAGACAGCCTTCCTTGTAGCCATCACTTCAGCGAGGTGTGTTTCTGAAATCAGGGCGCTCACGTCTGAGCCTCCATACACAGTCTTCCATAAAGACAAGGTGCAGCTTCGCCCCCACCCTGCCTTTCTTCCCAAGGTGGTATCAGTTTTTCATGTGAACCAAGATATATTTCTCCCGGTCTTCCATCCTAAGCCACACGCCACCCGTCAAGACCAGCGTATGCACTCCTTGGATGTACGCAGGGCCCTTGCTTTCTATATTGAGCGTACGAAACCGTTTAAGAAGACGACGCAACTCTTCGTTGCAGTGGCCGACCGGATGAAAGGTTTACCGGTCTCCTCGCAACGTCTCTCCTCTTGGATCACATCGTGCATTCGTGCTTGCTACGACCTGGCCGGTGCCCCAACGCCACGCCTCACCGCCCACTCCACGAGGGCCCAAGCCTCCTCAACTGCCTTCCTGGCTCACGTCCAGAGACGATGTTGCATTCGGATGAGCGTCTCATGAGATGAGGGTCTCACTCTGACCCCACCGCCTAGGTAAGGCTTGGTAGTCACCTAATAGGAGTCGTTATGAGCAGGCACTCGAAGAAGAAAAAACGGTTACTCACCTTTGTAACTGTTGTTCTTCGAGATGTGTTGCTCATATCCATTCCAAACCCGCCCTCCCCCCCCACCCCCACTGTCGGAGTGGCCGGCAAGAAGGAACTGAGGGGGCGCTGGGTCGGCTGGGGTATATATCCAGCGCCATGAAGGCGCCACTCCAGGAGGCTCCACAGCTGACCCACCGGGTGTTGTTAGGGTAGAAAATTCTCCGACGATCGTGCACGCAGCGCGCGCACACCTAATTGGAATGGATATGAGCAACACATCTCGAAGAACAACAGTTACAAAGGTGAGTAACCGTTTTTTCTGCACAGAAATGTACACATAAAATATAAAGAATATTTCAGGACATGCTGTGATAGCATTATGATCTGTGCAACTTCTTGTTTGTGCAATTAATCAACCTTATAGACTCATAGACTTTAAGGTCAGAAGGGACCATTATGATCATCTGGTCTGACCCCCTGCATGCTGCAGGCCATAAAACCGTCCCTACCCCTTCCCTGGACTCTGCTGTTGAAGTCCCCAATCCTGTTTTTAGTGACTTCAATCGGCAGAGACCCTCCTGCTAGAGATCCCTGCCCCATGCTGCGGAGGAAGGCGAAAAACCTCCAGAGGCTCAGCCAATCTGCCCTGGAGGAAAATTCCTTCCCGACCCCAAATGTGGCGATCAGTAAGACCCCGAGCATATAGGCAAGAGTCTCCAGCCCGACCCCGTTAGCCATTATACTATTTACCCACCATTGCTTGGCTTTCCTTGACTACTATGTTTTACCATTAAACCATTCCCTCCATAAACTTATCTAACTTTATCTTAAAACCAGACAGGTCCGTCGCCCCCACCGTTTCCCTCGGAAGGCCGTTCCAATATTTCACCCCTCTGACGGGGTTCAGATTCTCCTTGAATAAAAAGAAAATAAATACCAAATACTTATTTTTATTGCATGCACTGTTGATATGCAGTACTTGCTGGAGACCTCATTGAATTTACATTTTGATATAAGAAGTTTAAATTAGGAGAAGGTCTGTCTCATTTTAATATGGAAGAGAATGGGATAGAAATACTGAGGACACTGTTAAGTAGTTTGAGCCATAGGGAATCATTTTAGCATCAGATGAGAAAACTCACCAAATTATCATAATTTATATAGATTTTTGAAAAAAAAACTTCTTTTCTCTAAGCCACTGTTTCCAAATTATGTAAGATTTTTGTTCTGTTACTATATCTATATGATCAGTAGAGGGAGCACAAGTTCTCACTCCCTTCCCAAAGGTGTACTATCCTCGGTGATGATGCCAATAGAGGTAGATAAACTAAACAGATTCATATTGCTTTTTGCTCCTGAAGAAACAAGAACAACCCAGTGCTCACAAATGGAAAAGAACAAAACTAGTTGGGAAAGAAATGTTACTGTCAGTGGCCCAGGTCATCTTTTCCGAAGGGTAAAGGGGACGTCGAGGAGGAAATTTCACTTGCCCACCCTCCCACCCTTAACATAAGATCTCCTCCTATGGAAAAGGCCATTTGGATTGAACCCAAACCTATGTTGATCGTGGGATATATGAGCAGCTAGGGCTTTCCATGTGGGGACCCTGTGCTCCCACACCAGCTCTGGCACCATACTTGACCTAAAATTTGACAGTGTGGCTACATTGGCACTGCGCTATCAGAAGCTCCCTGATTGCAGCTCCCATCAAGACTCCTTTGGTCAAAGTTCTGCAGAAAAGACAATATACCCCTGAGCTGCAATATCTTCCCAGGTAAATTATGTGGGACTGTAGGAATAATGCTCTGTTACTTCCCAGTCTCCACCTCTTCCTCCCTTGGACCCACAGAGGGATTAGTAATGGGCCCGGGCCAGGTAGGGAGATAGTGTTGCAGAGGCGAGGGAATACTCACGGTGCTAATATTTTAAGAAAGTAGTGTAGGCAATGGAGAGCAAACAAAAATGTAATGTTAGAAATAAATACTTGATACTTCTATACAGTAACTCCTCACTTAAAGTCATCCCAGTTAACTGTTTCATTGTTACATTGCTGATCAATTAGGGAACATGCTCATTTAAAGTTGCACAATGCTTCCTTATAACGTTGTTTGGCAGCCGTCTGCTTTGTCCACTGCTTGCAGAAAGAGCAGCCCGTTGGAGCTAGCTGGTGGAGGCTTGGAATCAGGGTGGACCAGCAGCCCCCCTATCAGCTCCCCGCTCCCCTAAGTTCCCTGTGCGGCAGCCACCCAGCAGGCTATCAATTGGTAGCAGTTCAGCTGTCCCTCCCCCCACTGCCATGTGCTGCTCCTGTCCTCTGCCTTGGAGCTGCTCCTGGGAGCCTCCTGCTTGCTGTCGGGTGGGAGGGGAAAAGGGGCGCTAATGTCAGGGTGTCCCCCTTCCCCCGGTTCCTGCCCCTTGCTTACCCCATTTCCATAGAGTGGGGGACACGACAGGGCTCAGGACGGAGGGAGCATGCTGGCAGCAGCTGCTGTCTCAACTTGCTGATCTACTTAAAAAGGCATTGTATTTACAGTGGAGTCAGCATACTTAAAGGGGCAATGTGCCTCTCTCTCTCTCACGCACATAGGGTGTGTGTCTCTGTCTCTGTCTGCCATGCTGTCTCCCCTCCCTCCATTTGTGCTGCCTTGTAGAGGCTACATTAACAACGTGTTAACCCTTGAGGGATCAGCTGTTCTAGTTCATCAATTAGCAGTAAGGCCTCCCTGGGAAATATCTGACCCTCTTCCACCCTCTGACTTCACCAACTCCAGAGCCAGCTCCAGGCACCAGCGCAGGAAGTAGGTGCTTGGGGCGGCCAACAGAAAGGGGCGGCGCGTCCGGGTCTTCGGCGGCAATTCGGTGGCGGGTCCCTCAGTCCCTCTCGGACTGAGGGACCCGCTTGCGTCGTCTTCTTTTTTTTTTTTTCTGCCGCTTGGGGTGGCAAAAACGCTGGAGCCGGCCCTGACCAACTCAACCAAGCTTCACAATGATCATTGCTGTGTACTATATTAAATTGTTTGTTCAAAACTTATACTGTGTGTGTGTGCGTTTGTGTGTGTGTGCGTATGTATATATATATATATATATAGTCTTTTGTCTGGTGAAAAAAATCTCCCTGGAACCTAACCCGCCATTTACATTAATTCTTATGGGGAAATTGGATTAGCTTAACATCGTTTCATTTAAAGTCGCATTTTTCAGGAACATAACTACAGAGTTAAGCCAGGAGTTACTGTACTTTGGTCTAAGCATGGCAAGTGAATAACAATTTCTGTGATTTGATGTGGATGAGGAAGTTTTGAAGTACATAGCTACTTGAGAGTCACATCACTCTAAAATATAGGAGACCCTGGAGTACCAAGTCAGACTATTGATATTGGCAATGCTTTGTTTACTCCTCTTATTAATTTTGGGCAAAAAGGTGCAATGGGAAAAATATATAAATTGTATTTGATAACTTCCCATTGATAGGTGTAGGATCTTTCCTTTACCACACATGTGTTAACTAGCTTGTAGAAATGGGAATTTGTGATATTTAACAGATCATTTTTAGGGTTTCCTTGCCCCCCTCAGCTGGACTTCTTCACTTTCTTTGCATTCATTAATTGGAATTGTTAGCTGCGGTTGGCTTAATACTCCATTAAAATGTTCTCACCATGATTCCTTTTGTTTTGTTTACAATCTTCCATCTTTTGCTTTTACGGTGTCACTGTGACTCTGTGAAACCATGATGACAACTGCTTACACACCAGAAACAGTTTCTTAGAGTCAGCTCTTTCTGATGCTTCTTCACCTTCTCTTGCTTTTTTATCCAGCTGTTTTCTCTCATCTTTGACATAACTTTTGTCTCTCTAGATAAGGGGTAGGCAACCTATGACACGTGTGCCAAAGGCAGCACACAAGCTTATTTTCAGTGGCACTCACACTGCCCGGATCCTGGCCACCGGTCCGGGGGGCTCTGCATTTTAATTTAATTTTAAATGAAGCTTCTTAAACATTTTAAAAACCTTATTTACTTTACATACAATAGTTTAGTTATATATTATAGATTTATAGAAAGCGACCTTCTAAAAACATATTACTAGCATGTGAAACCTTAAATTAGAGTGAATAAATGATGACTCGGCACACCACTTCTGAATGGTTGCCGACCCCCGCTCTAGATACTGCCGTTGCACTGTTGGTTGTTTTTTCTTGTTGTGTCACCTACCCTGGCCTTTCTTTTAAGGCTTTTCTTTCCTCAATCAGTTTCTATGTGTGTGGCTGTATCCACACTTCTTGATTCTCTTGATCCAAGTGAATTTGGGGTGGCTTCCAGCAAATATCTCTAAAGCAAGCCTATTGTTCCTCTATATCCTTCAACACTGGAGGATAATTAATTTATCATTATTTGTAACAAAGCATGCTCTTATAATTTGAGTCGACTAATTCCCATTCCACTAGAGTTGGTGTTGTCGAGGATTATTCAACTCCCTCCACGTGAATGTCATCTTGCCTGCTTGAGTAGGGTACTGAATACGGTCTGAATGGAGTTTTCCTCATCCAGTCCAATTTTAGAAGCAGAAATAGAGAAAGCAATTAAGCAGCTACAATATGGCAAACAATAATACGTCCTGCAATGGGAGTATGCAGAAAAAGTTAGAAGTAAAGAAGTTTTATCCGAAAGATGAAAGAATAGCTTGACAAAAAAAAAAGTGAGACAAGCCAAAGAAGCATAAATGAGAGGCAACTCCAAGAAATTGTTCCCGGTGTGTAAGCAGTTACCATCATGATTCCAAAGTCACAGTGGTGTCTTTCACAGTTCAGGGCAGTTGCACCTATATTCCCCCTCCATGGTCCAGCAAGGACACCCACTCTCAGACGTCCAGTTCTCCAGCCATCACCTTTGTTGGGCAGAGACCCACATATCTCTCCCTGCTTACTGAGATTTTTTCCAGGCTGCACAGTTCCCTGACTACACCATGTTATTCCCCAGCAAAGAAGACTCACTAAACAGGATGCCTCTTTGCTTTGCTTACTCTTCAAAGGCTACAAATAGTGTAATTGCCACAGTTCATTTACCACATAGTTCTTTATAAGCAAGCACACTTATTCTTATAGTAAAAACGTTACAGAGAAAACATATTAAAACCAATAAAAGAACCTACACACATACTACTAAGCTTACCTGAGATTGCCCCGTGATTCCAACAAGGGCTGTGGCTGGTGAACAATCCTTTAAACCCTTCCAAGAATCTTTCCTGTGATTACATCATAACCACTTTGGCTCAGAACAAGCACACTTGTGAATCTGAGTCACTTATTTATCCATTTTGGTCTTCGAGGAGACTGTATAATAGGTAATCAGCTAGACAATGGGTTTTCTTCTCAAGGCACACCTTCAAGAGGATGGATCTGGATATTAATTTTTAATACAGTTTGGGAAAAAACTTTGCCTAGAGGATTGGAAGAAAGGTGTGATCAGTAAAATATTATAAGAAGAAGTGGTATACGATAACTTATGAGGAATAACATTATTTTCAGTACCCAGAAAAGTGTTTTGCAGTATGCTATGGAACAGAGTCAAACTGGACATAGATGAAAAACTGTAATGAGCAAGCAGGCTTTAGACCAGAAAAATTGTGTGTAGATCACATCTTTATCCTGAGACGATTGATTGAGAAAGGGCTCTCCTATGATAGAAAGTTAGTCTTGAAATTCATAGATTTCACGAAGGCTTTTGAATGCATTCATAGAGAGTTGCTGAGGAAGATCTTGCAACAAAAGAGTTTCCTAGCAAGTGTTGCTGATCAAGATGCTTTATGAAGGTCAAAATGCTGTGTGAGAGAGAGAAAGACAGAGGCCAATTGGTTTGATATCCTCACTGGAGTGCGGCATTTTAGTACCCTTTCTTTACTGCATTATGATAGAGCAACATCAAAGGAAGATACAGGAGCTATGTGGAGTAGAAGAAAACTTTAAGCTCTTGAATTTGCTTATGACATGTTGGACATGGATTATGATGCCATGAAAATGATAACTACCAATGTTAAAAGTAAGGGTGCTAAAGTAGGATTAAGAATAAGCCAAAAGAAAATGCAAGTCATGATTGTTGAAAGAGGAGTCAGCATTGATGGTGCTTATGTGATTGATAGTGAAGACTACAGGATTAATTGTGATTTTGTATATCTTGGAAGCACAGTTAGTGTTGAGTGCCAACTCTGTAAGGAGGTGTAAGCAAAAATTGTGAAGATAAGTAGAGCTTTTTTGTGACTGGCAAATATTTGGAAAAACAGGGAGACTCACACAAGAACAGGGGTGAAAGTAACTTATAGGACTTAACGGTACGCTGGAGTCCTGAGCGGGGCGTGGCTTCAACCGGAAGAGGCGGGGCCTCAACTGGAAGAGGTGGGGCCTTTCAAGATTTAAAGGCCCTGGGGCTCCGGCTGTGGCTGGGAGCCCCAGAGCCGTTAAATCACCCCGGAGCTACCAGCTGCAGAGGCAGCTGGGAGCTCCAGTGGTGCTTTAAAGGGCCTGGGGATCCCCGCAGCAGCCGGAGCTCCGTGCCCTTTAAATCCCTGTCCGAGCCCAGCTGCCAGAGCTCCAGCAGTGTTTTAAATGGCTCTGGGCTCCCCGCAGCAGCTGGAGCCCTGGGCCCATTAAATCACCGCCGCAGAAGCTGGTCCAGTCCGGCACGGCGCACTGGCTCTTGCCGGTACGCTGTACCGGCTTACTTTCACCTCTGCACAAGAACCAAAATAAAATGGTACAATGTTATTATGATACCAGTATTGTTATATGCTTTTGAAACTGGACAAACAGCAGAAGCCCATAACAGGAAACTTGATGTATTCCAACATAGATGCTTGCTGAGAATACTTGGTGTCCATTGGTGGAATAAATAGTAACTAATGCTGATGTAAAGACAATGATTTGAGAAAGAAGGCTGAAGTGGTTTGGGCATATTGTACAGATGTAAAAAAAACACCTTATTTTTAGACAAACCCATGACACATTATCACTTGGTGGAAGATGAAAAAGAGGAGGAGAACATGACATCATAAAACCATTGAGAAAGATGTCTTTGTCATGGAAGTAGACTACAATGGAGCAAGAAACATGGCACTAGACGGAGATGGAAACACAGGTTGCCTCATGTGTGACAAGGCATGAAAGCATCTAATATAATTTTCCCCATTAGGAATATACTGCTTTTGTTATCTATAACAAGGACAATTTTAGTTTCTTCATTTGATTACACAGTAATTGTTTTTTTCCTTATGTATGCCTTTAAATTAATTTTTATTGGAATATTTGAATATAAAAAGCTTATTATGTAAATTTTCACAAAGAGTGTAAATAAATTACATATGAAGTGTTGATCTGTTTCCACACCACAGAGTTGGAATGAGGAGAGGATCTTTTTAATTTGTTTTTTAATTGAAAACATTTTATTAATATCTGTACATATAAAATATATTTGTGAATATGCAATAATACTTTAGAAGATAAAATTCTGAGAGCTAATAGAAAAAAATGGGAATTATTGGAGAACAGTAGCATCACAGTACAATAGGGAAATTATATTTGTTTAGCAAATTGCATATAGTTTTCAGCACATAGTGTTACTCTGCCTCTCTTAGATCATTTTGTATGTGTAGAATTGTAACTTTTAATTGTTTTAAATGTGAAGTCTGGCATATTTTTCCTGTGGTTGTAGGTCAATATGATTATATAAATGATTGTGGTAAAAAATATTTGAGAGACTTGATGCTATTTATGAAACTAGAGCTAAACAATTCCCCCAAACTGTGATCTTTCACACTACATTCTTTTTTCGGAATAGGAAAATCATGAGGACATTCTTAATCCAGACTTTCATAGTGTAGTGCTTCTTACCCAAAAGCATTTGTGGGATGCAGGAGTTACTGTTAGAAGTGAATGCAAAAGTGTTGTTCACATCATTATTTCAGAATGTATTAATCCAGGAACATTATAGCATAGTAACCAGCAGCCTTGATATCAACTTTTGTAAAATGCTTTAATTTGTACTCAGAGGCAAATCCTATTGCTAGGCTGTAGTGGGTATTTATATATTGAATAGTAATGGAAACACTAGCTATCAGTAGGCAAGTAGCCTGGAGACAGATCTTGAGTAGCCTAAACTCCTGCCTGAGCAGTGAGTCACTCTTTGCCCCTTTCAAACCTAAAAGCCAAAGCATACAAATTCTTACTCATGCAAGTAGTGTTGTACACATAAGAAATCCTAAAGCACTCAAAGGAACTGTTCCTAGTGTAGAGGTTGCAGGCTCATGATCATAGATCACTTGTATTAATTGGCATAACCCTGCCACAAAGACAGTGGGCTGGTCACAGGGTGTCTGCCTTATTACTTGAAGATAGGCTATTGTTACTGTTAATCCAAAGGTTCTCGAATTTTTTCATACAATGGACCACATTTTTATGAACATATTGTCTCATGGAGCATCTCTTTTCCCTTCCGTGATTGCATGGGCCACTCCCTTTCCCTCCCAACAATATAGCAACTACAACAATTGTTTACATAGAAAAATAATATTTGAAAGAATATAATGTTTTTTAACTCTCTGTACCATAATTTGGGAACCTTTCATTCTGGTCACTTTATAATCTAAAACTAAACTCTTCAGGATCATTTTTTTTTTTTTTTTTGGCGTATATTTTAAGTAGATAAAGAAGCAACTTTTTCTTCAGTGAAGTAAAATACTCCAAAATAAGTTTGGTAGTATAATTTAGAGTATAAGTTTTAAACCTAATTTTATGATTTCTGTTCCCAGGGGCAGTGATTGTTTCCACTCCACAAGACATTGCTTTACTGGATGCACGCAAAGGAGCTGAGATGTTTCGAAAAGTCCATGTGCCTGTAAGCATTTAGAAAGAAATATATTGAATTCTTCCAAAAAGTGAAACATTTCTAAATTGTGGAGACAGGTGAATTTTTTAAATGAACTACTGAATTTCACAAATTCTGTTTCGGTAAAACACTTAAAAACTAGTATATTTCTCTAGCCTGTGATATAAAGGCAGAAGCCTGCTTGCTTGCTTTAACAGGATGATGGAAAGAATCTGTTTTAGAATTTAATTGAGATCATGATACCACTTGATGTTCTAAAATAAAATGACCTTATAGTCCCAAATCGACTGGATTATAAATGAGCCTTCTGTCTATGTTACATATCCTGACCAACTTGATTGCCTTCTAAGATGAGATAACTGGCTCTGTGGATATGGGGAAAGCAGTGGACATGACTTTAGCAAAGTTTTTGATACGGTCTCCAACAGTATTCTTGCCAGCAAGTTAAAGAAGTATGGACTGGATGAATGGACTGTAAGGTGGATAGAAAGCTGGCTAGATTGTCAGGCTCAACAGGTAGTGATCAATGGCTTGATGCCTAGTTGGCAGCCGGTATCAAGCAGAGTGCCGCAGGGGTCAATCCTGGGGCTGGTTTTGTTCAACATCTTCATTAATGATCTGGATGACGGGATGGATTGCACCCTCAGCAAGTTCATGGATGACACTAAGCTGGGGGGAGAGGTAGATATGCTGGAGGGTAGGGACTTAGACAAATTAGAGGATTGGGCCAAAAGAAATCTAATGAGGTTCAACAAGGACAAGTGCAGAGTCCTGCACTTAGGATGGAAGAATCCCATGCACTGTTACAGGCTGGGGACTAACTGGCTAAGCGGCAGTTCTGAAGAAAAGGACCTGGGGATTACAGTGACGAGAAGCTGGATATGAGTCAACAATGTGCCCTTGTTGCCAAGAAAGATAATGGCATATTGGGCTGCATAAGTAGGAGCGTTGCCAGCAGATCGAGGGAAGTGATTATTCCCCTCTATTCGGCATTGTTGAGGCCACAACTGGAGTATTGTGTCCCCTTTTGGGCCCCTCACTACAGAAAGGATGTGGACAAATTGGAGAGAGTCCAGTGGAGGGCAACGAAAATGATTAGGGGGCTGGGGCACATGATTTATGAGGAGAGGCTGAGGGAACTGGGCTTATTTAGTCTGAAGAGAAGCGTGGGGGAGGGGTATTTGATAGCAGCCTTCAACTACCTGAAGGGGGTTTCCAAAAAGGATGGAGCTAGGCTGATCTCAGTGGGGGGCAGATGATAGAACAAGGAGCAATGGTCTCAAGTTTCAGTGGGAGAGATCTAGGTTGGATGTTAGGAAACACTATTTCACTAGGAGGGTGGTGAAGCACTGGAATGGGTTACCTAGGGAGGTGGTGGAATCTCCATCCTTACAGATTTTTAAGACCCGGTTTGACGAAGCCCTGGCTGGGATGATTTAGTTGGTGTTGGTCCTGCTTTGAGCAGGGGTTGGACTAGATGACCTCCTGAGGTCTCTTCCAATCCTAATCTTCTATAATTCATGACTCAGCTTTGCAGCAGGTCACTGTATAGTCCTCCCCTTTCCAGACAGTCTTCTGCTCCAAGATCAGATCCTGTGCCACTTCCCCAGTGTCTGGTAGGGTAACCCAGGCCTGCCCACTACTCCAGGTTCCAGTCCAGGTACCTTCTGTTTAGTAACTATGGTTTGCTTGCTCCAAATAGGTTGTCAGTATTTCCCTGGACTCCTTCTTCTCTCTGTGACTTCTTCCCAGAAACTGTACCCCCCAAACATCTGTCCCTTGTTCCAGGGGAGTGACTGTAGCCCTCTTCCCCTGCAGCCTTCCTCTGGTCTTGGTTTGCAAGTTCAGCCTGCCCCTGCCCAGCTGGGCTTCATCATTAATTACCCTTCAGTCCCTGGTTCTCCCCCAAGTGCAGCCTATCAGGTTAATTGTCCTAACAGCTTCCTCTGCCTTGTGTGGGGTGGATACCCCATCACAAGCTTGTTACTGCTTGACATGATGAGGATGTCATTTTTGTGGCATGGAGCAGCCTTCAGTCTGCTGTGATCACCTTCAGGCTGGTCCCAAAGTGAAACATGACAAATTCTAGGTCTCTATTAAAAGTCTGTGTTCCCCCAAACATTAGCTGTTCTAAGATTAATATGATAGTTCAGTGTGTACAGTGTTGTTTATTTAATATTTATTTTGCTATTGTGTCCAGAGTCCTCAGTCAGAATACTGTGAGGGCTGATGTACAAACACACATAGGAGGACATGATCCATGCCTCGATTCGTGCCTCAAGGAGTATATACTCTAAGGGATTTTCCACCCAAATGAAGATTTAATAGTGCTTTTTCTGGCACCCATGCTCCTGAGCCAAAGAACAAGTATATTATGAAAAACTAGCTCACCTATTGAAAATCATGTTTTTCTTCTCACCTCTGAAACTCCTTGTTGCACTTGGTGGCTGTCTTGGATATATAAAGGATGATGAAATTTCTGGTCCTCTTCCTATCGCTCAGCAGAAAATTGCTGAAATCCTGCAGTTTTTTCTAGATGTTTCATTAGGAGATTTTTATGGGTTACTCTGACTTTGTAACTTTCATGGGGAGATGTCTTGTATCCATTAATTAAATAGTTTTTACACTGGATCAAAGATAATCCATCATCAATGTCTTTGTACTGAACTGTTGAAACACAAGTGCCTTGCCTACAAAAAATGGAAAATCCAAGGCATTGGTATTATTTATTTATTATCATTATTTTTACCACTACTGCTTCTCTCACAGTGGCACCCAAGATGTTTTCAAAGGGACACTATTAAGGGCCCAAAAGCAAGCTATTCCGCTGGGTAGGAAAGATAGAAAATGTGGCGAAAGACTGCCTTGGCTTAACCACGAGATCTTGCATGATCTAAAAAATAAAAAGGAGTTATATAAAAAATGGAAACTAGGACAAATTACAAAGGATGAATATAGGCAAACAGCACAGGAATGCAGGGGCAAGATTAGAAAGGCAAAGGCACAAAATGAGCTCAAACTTGCTACGGGAATAAAGGGAAACAAGAAGACTTTTTATCAATACATTAGAAGCAAGAGGAAGACCAAAGACAGGGTAGGCCCACTGCTCAGTGAAGAGGGAGAAACAGTAACAGGAAACTTGGAAATGGCAGAGATGCTTAATGACTTCTTTGTTTCGGTCTTCACCGAGAAGGCTGAAGGAATGCCTAACATAGTGAATACTAATGGGAAGGGGGTAGGTTTAGAAGAGAAAATAAAAAAAGAACAAGTTAAAAATCTCTTAGAAAGGTTAGATGCCTGCAAGTTACCAGGGCCTGATGAAATGCATCTTAGAATACTCAAGGAGCTAACAGAGGAGATATCTGAGCCTCTAGCTATTATCTTTGGAAAATCATGGGAGACGGGAGAGATTCCAGAAGACTGGAAAAGGGCAAACATAGTGCCCATCTACAAAAAGGGAAATAAAAACAACCCAGGAAACTACAGACCAGTTAGTTTCACTTCTGTGCCAGGGAAGATAATGGAGCAAGTAATTAAGGAAATCATCTGCAAACACTTGGAAGGTGGTAAGGTGATAGGGAATAGCCAGCATGGATTTGTAAAGGACAAATCATGTCAAACTAATCTGATAGCTTTCTTTGGTAGGATAATGAGTCTTGTGGATGTGGTATACCTAGGCCTTGGCTACACTTGCAAGTTACAGCGCTGTAAAGCCTCCCCCAGCGCTGTAACTCACTCCCCATCCACACTGGCAGGGCACTTACAGTGCTGTATTTCCCTGGGTACACCGCTGCAGGTACTCAACATCTCTGAGAGGAATAACAGCTGCAGCAGAGTGGCTACGACTCACAGGTGTGAGTGTAAACGCTTACAGCGCTGTACTAATCACCTTGTCAAGTGGCCAATCCTCTCCATTGTTGTGACCGGCTGCAGGAATGCGGAAGTGCCAGTTTCAAAGTTCGTACCACAGAGAAAAGCAAACAATTTGCAGCTTGCTTTGAGTGAGTAAATGAATGAGCAGGGGGCTCGCAGTTCGGAACTTGCAAAATAGAGAGCTGACATGCTCCAAAAAGCACTCTCTCTCCCCCAACACTCCCTGTCACAATCCATCCCCCCTCCCCCATTTTGAAAAGCATGTTGCAGCCACATGAATGCTGGGATAGCTGCCCATAATGCACTGCTCCCAACACAGCTGCAAATAGTGCAGTGGTGTGGCCACACTTGCAACGGCAGCTGTCAGTGTGGACAGACTGCAGCTTTTCCCTACTCAGCTGTACGAAGACAGGTTTACCTCACAGCGCTGTACAGCTGCAAGTGTAGCCAAGGCCCTAGACTTTAGTAAGGCATTTGATATGGTCTCTCATGATATTCTTATTGATAAACTAGGCAAATACAACTTAGATGGGACTACTATAAGGTGGGTGCATAACTGGCTGGATAACCATACTCAGAGAGTAGTTATTAATGGTTCCCAATCCTGCTGGAAAGGTATAACGAGTGGGGTTCTGCAGGGGTCTGTTTTGGGACCGGCTCTGTTCAATATCTTCATCAACGACTTAGATATTGGCATAGAAAGTACACTTATTAAATTTGCAGATGATACCAAACTGGGAGGGATTGCAACTGCTTTGGAGGATAGGGTCATAATTCAAAATGATCTGGAGAAATTGGAGAAATGGTCTGAGGTAAACAGGATGAAGTTTATTAAAGACAAATGCAAAGTGCTCCACTTAAGAAGGAACAATCAGTTCTTCTTCAAGTGATTGTTCATGTCCATTCCAAGCAGGTGTGTGCGCGCCGCGTGCACGCCAGCCGGAAGATTTTACCATAGCAGCGTCCGTAGGGTCGGCTCCGGCGCCCCCTGGAGTGGCGCCTTCATGGTGCTGTATATAGGGGCCAGCCGACCCCCCACTGCCTCAGTTCCTTCTTACCGCCGGTGACGGCTAGCTGGAACTTCTCTTGCTCTCTAGCAATCGTGGCAGTGTTCTATAGTTCTTGTACATAGTTATTAGTTAGTGGTTAGTGTTAGATAGGTATCAGTTGGCGGGGTTTCCCCAACATTTCGTCGCCCCGCTGGGGCATGCCCGGGTCCCCAAGGTTCAAACTCTGTCGGGACTGCGGGAAGTTTATGCCGAAAAGTGATCCGCACTCTTCGTGCTTACGGTGCCTCAGCGAGGCCCATCAAAGGGACAGGTGCCCTATCTGCAGGGCTTTTCGCCCTAGGACTCTCAAGGATAGAGACCAGAGACTTAAAGTCCTCCTAATGGAGGTGGCTCTGCGGCCGCAATTGGATCCCGGGCCTTCAGAGCCGGCACCCAGCACTTCATCCTTGGTGCGTAGTACCCCGGCACCGGAGATATGTCGGGAGGCCAAGGGCCCAAAACCCCGGCACCGGAGAGAGTCGGTGCATAAGAAATCGTCTTCGACAAGAGGCCGCTCCCCGTCGCCGGTGCCTGCTAAAAAGAACAGGCCGCGGACCGAACGGTCTCCGCACCGGGACTCTAATGGTCGGGTGCAGTCCATGACTGTTACGGGACAACCCGCGCCGCAGACCCATCCCGCCATTCCGTTGACTCCCGCCCCGGAGAGGGCAGGGTCGAGTCCGGAACGGCATAGGTCCCCGGACATGATGGAGGAGGTCCGCCTCCCATTGACACCTGAGGCGTTTGGGGCCGCCTCAGACCTCTTGAACCTTCCAGTGCCGGCGTTGCCGCACCGGTGCAGACAACCTCCGGCTGCCGCCGGGCCCCAGTATCACTCTAAGGGTAAACCAGCGATGCGCTCACCTCACTCCCCACGCAGCGCCAAGGTAGCAGCACCGGCGCGGGCACCCCCGCCGGCGATTGTGGGTACTGCTCCTCCGATGTCCTCTTATTCGGAGACTTCTGACTCGGAGGCGGACTCCTACCGTTCTAACAGATCGAGGAGCAGATCGTCCTCGCGTAGCAGTGCCCAACCGTATCCGCGACAGTGGCATCAGCAGCAGGACTGGCAACCGCCACAGTAGCCATTCTGGACGCCACGGGCCTACCATCAGTCGGTGGGTCAGGCGTACGGGCCCCGCTCATGAACCGCTTCCATCTCCTCAGCATCTGCTGCACCGCCGTTGATGCCGCCGCCACCGGCACCGCCGTCTGATAGGAGTGTGCCACAAGGCATTACGGCACCCCCAGGTCAAACAACGGCACCGACGGGGGCTTTGCTTCCTTCAGCGCAGGCACCGCCCAGCACTCCTCGGCGCTCGGTGGCGACCCCGGTACCGGCCGCGGTGCCGCATCTTGAGCCCACACCAGCCACGCAGCAGGAGTACCGTGTGCTGCAGGCCCTTACAGAGGGAGACGACGTAGATGAAGGGCAGCTACATGGGACGTCTTCCTCCTCCTCTCCGGACGAGGCAGTAGCGGGAACTTCTGCTGCTCCGGCTTTAGAGGATAATAGGCTCCTCCAACAGTTCCTTACTCGAGCGGCCCAGAGCGCCTCGATACAGATGGAACAGATCGAGGTGGACACCGATCCCGTCATTGATATCCTGACCCCGCCAGGTCCATCGAGGGTAGCCCTACCCCTCATAAAATCCATTGCGGACACAACCCGTACCTTGTGGCAAACCCCAGCCTCATTGGCCCCTACAGCCAAAAGGACTGAGAGGCAGTATTTTGTCCCTACCAAGGGCTATGAACATCTTTACACGCACCCCCCGCCTGACTCCCTAGTGGTGGATGCGGCCAACCAGAGGGAGCGTCAAGGATTTCAGGGATCCACACCTAAAAGTAGAGAGGCTAAGAAGCTGGATCTCTTTGGACGCAAGGTCTATTCAACGGGGGGCCTACAGTTGCGTATTGCCAATCAGCAGGCAATAGTGAGCCGGTATGGACACAATACGTGCTCGGCTTTGTTTAGGTTTACGAACCTCCTCCCGCAGGATTCAAGAACCAAGTTCTCGGCCCTTGTCGAGGAGGGCAGATTAATTACTCGTGCCTCACTTCAGGCAGCCTTGGACGCAGCCGATTCGGCCTCACGCACGTTGGCTACTGGCCTCGTCATGAGGCGCGGAGCCTGGCTTCAAGTTTCCGGCCTTCCTCATGAAGTCCAACAGACTGTACAGGACTTACCCTTTGAAGGGCCCACGCTTTTCTCAGAAAAGACGGACAAACGGCTCCATAGCCTAAAGGATTCATGGACCACCCTCCGTTCTTTAGGCTTACACACCCCGGTTACTCAGCGTAGGCAGTTTAGGCCTCTGCAGGCCCCGCGTCCGTATCAACCTCAAAATGAGGTGATGCCGGGCGCAGAAGACCGCAGACGGGCAGGAGGAGGCAACAACAACAGCCCTTCGGCCAGTCTTCTACCCAACCAAGGCCTCCGCAGGGGCCTAGGCCACCGTTTTGAGGGTTTGCTCGAGGACGGCCTACCGGACACATCTCTGGATCCTCCCAACCTCACCTTTTCATCACGTCTGTCCCCCTTCTATCGTGCGTGGGCCCGGATCACGTCAGACGCTTGGGTGCTTCGCACTGTAGAGGAGGGATATTCTATCCAGTTTTCCTCCCTCCCGCCCCACCAGCCCCCCTCCCCGTCCCTCTTCAGGGACCCCTCTCACGAGCAACTTCTCCGTCAAGAAGTTCAGTCCCTCCTTACAGCAGGGGCAGTGGAGGTGGTGCCTCGAAATCTTCGGGGCAAGGGCTTATTCTTGCTATTTCCTAATACCGAAAGTGAAAGAGGGCCTCAGACCTATTCTGGACTTGTGACGCCTCAACAAGTTTGTCAAGAAGCTCAAGTTCCGCATGGTCTCCCTCTCGTCCATCATTCCCTCCCTGGATCCAGGAGACTGGTATGCCGCCCTCGACTTACAGGATGCATACTTCCATATCGCAATAATCCCTCGCCACAGGCGTTACCTCAGGTTTCTCGCCGGCAACGTTCATCTACAGTTCACGGTTCTACCCTTCGGCCTATCAGCAGCCCCAAGGGTCTTTACAAAGTGCATGGCAGTCGTGGCAGCCTTCCTCCGCAGGCAAGGGATCCAGGTATTCCCTTACCTGGACGATTGGCTCATCAAGGGCAGGACCAAGGCACTCGTGGAGGTTCAGGTGGTCTTCATCAGGCACACCTTCAGCTCCCTCGGCCTCTTAATCAACGAGGCCAAGTCCACTCTTTCTCCAACACAAAGAATCGAGTTCATAGGAGCACTTCTGGACTCGACACAATCCAGAGCATATCTCCCAGAGGCCAGGTTCCAAACTTTGTCCAACATCATTCTCGGCTTCCAAAGTTACCCTACCACCACAGTAAGAAGCTGCCTCAAACTGCTATGGCAGCATGTACCTATATCGTCAGACACGCCAGGCTCAGACTGCGCCCTCTCCAATCTTGGTTGGCAGGAGTTTATCGGCTAGTCAGGGACTCCCTAGACTCAGTGGTGACGTTACCTCGTCCGGTGTTGGACTCCCTCCAATGGTGGCTCGACCCACGGGTGGTCTGCGCGGGGGTCCCTTTCCTCGAACCAGAGCCCTCCCTGACCCTGGTAACGGACGCGTCGGATCAGGGATGGGGAGCACATCTGGGCCATCTCCGGACTCAAGGTCTTTGGTCGAGGGAGGATCTCTCATTGCACATCAATGTCAGGGAATTACGTGCGGTTCGCCTCGCATGCATGGCATTCAAGTCCCAGCTTGCGGGCAAGTGTGTTTCTGTCCTCACAGACAATACTCCAACGATGTTTTATATCAACAAACAGGGTGTTGCTCGCTCCACTCCCCTTTGCCAGGAGGCAATGTAATTCACCTGATAGCATCCTACCTCCCCGGCACGCACAACGCGCTTGCGGACACTCTCAGTCGCTCGTTCCAAAGTCACGAGTGGTCTATCCGCTGGGATGTAGTTCTCTCAATTTTCCGACTTTGGGGTCATCCCCATGTGGACCTGTTTGCTTCCAACGAGAACAGGAAGTGTCAATTCTGCTCCCTCATGGGACGCAGTCAGGGCTCTCTATGAGACGCATTCCTCCTCTCTTGGGCAGACGGGCTTCTCTACGCCTTCCCCCCGATTCCCTTGATTCACAAAGTGATCCTCAAGGTCCGCAGAGATCACGCTCGACTCATCCTCATAGCTCCTGCGTGGCCACGCCAGCATTGGTACACGTCTCTCTTACTCATGTCTACAAGGGTTCCACACACGTTACCGCTACTACCGGACTTGATCATGCAGGATCGCAGTCGCCTCCTTCACCCGAACCTGGAGTCGCTCCACCTTACAGCTTGGATGCTCCGTGGCTAAACCCACGGGAATTACAATGTTCTTATCAGGTCAGACAGGTCCTGTTGGGCAGCAGGAAGCCCTTGACAAGGTCTGCGTATTTGGTCAAATGGAAGCGCTTCTCCCTCTGGGTTACACAACGCGGTCAAGCCCCCTTGCTCGCCCAGATCCCTCTTATCTTGAACTACTTGCTACATCTAAGACACCTGGGACTAACCCTCTCATCGATTCGAGTACACCTCGCTGCAGTCTCCGCATTCCACCCGGGAGAGGGGGGTACCTCAGTCTTTGCAAACCCACTTGTTGGACGTTTCCTTAAAGGTCTTGACAGATTGTTCCCACATATCCGTCAACCTGTCCCTGTTTGGGACCTCAATTTGGTCCTGTCTGTCCTCATGGGGCCTCCATTCGAGCTGCTGGCTACATGCTCGCTGTTATACCTTTCATATAAGGTCGCGTTCTTGGTGGCTATCACATCAGCACGGCAAGTATCGGAACTCAGAGCTCTGACATCCGAGCCTCTCTACACCGTCTTCCACAAGGACAAGGTCCAACTCAGACTGCACCCTGCGTTCTTACCTAAGGTGGTTTCCCCGTTTCACATGGGTCAAGACATTTTTCTCCATGTGTTTTATCCCAAACCGCACTCCACCGCGAAGGAGCGCAGGCTGCATTCTCTGGATGTTCGCAGGGCTCTCGCGTTCTATATAGAAAGGACGAGACCCTTCAGGAAGTCGACCCAACTTTTCATCGCTGTGGCTGACCGTAAGAAGGGGCTCCCGGTCACGTCACAGAGGATCTCATCCTGGATCAGAACCTGCATCCAGGAGTGCTACAGTCGGGCCAATGTGCCAGCCCCTCCTATCATGGCCCACTCCACAAGAACGCAGGCCTCTTCAGCTGCGTTCCTGGCCCACATCCCAACACAGGAGATTTGTAGAGTGGCCACCTGGTCCTCAATACATACCTTTACGGCTCACTACGCCATTACGCACAGGCTAGGCAGGATGCTGCATTTGGCCGCGCAGTCCTCCAGACTGCAGTGACCTCCGACCCCACCACCTAGACTTGGGCTTGTGAGTCACCTGCTTGGAATGGACATGAACAATCACTCAAAGAAGAAAAAACGGTTACTCACCTTCTCGTAACTGTTGTTCTTCGAGATGTGTTGTTCATGTCCATTCCAATACCCACCCTCCTTCCCCTCTGTCGGAGTATCGGCAAGAAGGAACTGAGGCAGTCGGAGGTTGGCTGGCCCCTATATACAGCGCCATGAAGGCGCCACTCCAGGGGGCACCGGAGCCGACCCTACGGACGCTGCTATGGTAAAATCTTCTGGCTGGCGTGCACGCGGCGCGCACACACCTGCTTGGAATGGACATGAACAACACATCTCGAAGAACAACAGTTACAAGAAGGTGAGTAACCGTTTTTTCCACACATACAGAATGGGAAGAGACTGTCTAGGAAGGAATATGGCAGAAAGGGATCTAGGGGTTATAGTGGACCACAAGCTAAATATGAGTCAACAGTGTGATGCTGTTGCAAAAAAAAAGCAAACGTGATTCTGGGATGCATTAACAGGTGTGTTGTGAGCAAGACAAGAGAAGTAATTCTTCCGCTCTACTCTGCGTTGGTTAGGCCTCACCTGGAGTATTGTGTCCAGTTCTGGGCACCGCATTTCAAGAAGGATGTGGAGAAATTGGAGAGGGTCCAGAGAAGAGCAACAAGAATGATTAAAGGTCTAGAGAACATGACCTATGAAGGAAGGCTGAAAGAACTGGGTTTGTTTAGTTTGGAAAAGAGAAGACTGAGAGGGGACATGATAGCAGTTTTCAGGTATCTAAAAGGGTGTCATAAGGAGGTGGGAGAAAACTTGTTCATCTTAACCTCTAAGGGTATGTCCAGACTACCCGCCATATCGTCGGGTAGCGATTGATTTATCGGGGATCGATATATCGCGTCTCTTTAAGACGCGATATATCGATCCCCAAATGCGCTCCCCGTCGACTCTGGAACTCCACCGAGTGAGTGGCGGTAGTGGAGTCGACGGGGGAGTCGCGGCCGTCTATCCCGCGCCGTGGGGACGGGAGGTAAGTCGGAATAAGATATGTCGACTTCAGCTACGGTATTCCTGTAGCTGAAGTTGCGTATCCCCCCCATCCCAGTGTAGACCAGGCCTAAGGATGGATCAAGAAGCAATGGGCTTAAACTGCAGCAAGGGAGGTTTAGGTTGGACATTAGGAAAAAGTTCCTAACTGTTAGGGTGGTTAAACATTGGAATAAACTGCCTAGGGAGGTTGTGGAATCTCCATCTCTGGAGCTATTTAAGAGTAGGTTAGATAAATGTCTATCGGGGATGGTCTAGACAGTATTTGGTCCAGCCATGCGGGCAGGGGACTGGACTCGATGACCTCTCGAGGTCCCTTCCAGCCCTAGAATCTATGTTCTAAGAACTGTACATGCACATAGGAATACAGTCCCTGCTAAGAAAAACTTACAATCTAAAAGAACTAAAAACAGACAGAGAGAGTTGGCAGGAGATCATATAAGATTGACTGTGTGGTTTTGTAGAACTCTAATATTCAGGAAACCAAATGCCAGGTGACCATGCCAGGCATACTCTTACTCTCCACAAAAGCAATAAATGCAAATCATCAGAAACCTCAAAAGTCTTTTCCTGGTTCCACTCATCTTCCTCCTCTACAAAAGAAGAGGAGCTATTAGATACTGAAGTGGACACTGGAAGAAGAATCTCGGGAGAAAGTATTTCAATCTGATGGATTGGACCAGATACTTCTCAGGGTTATTATTTCTCTTTATATTAAATCATATAAATCATATAACCAACCATACAAACTCAAGAAAATCAGGAACAAAAACCAGTGAAATAAAAAAAAAAAATCGGAGGCAAAGGCCTTGACCAGTTCTTCTCCAGTTCCAGTGATCTTAAATTTCCTTTTCATGTTTCATGCTGGTTTTAGAAAAGCAGTGGTTCAATCATAGTTTTAATTATCTGGCCTCCCGAAAGAGGTCACTGCTAGCTTGCCATCTACAGAGTGGTCCTTTAGAGGCTGTGTCATAGAGGCAAAAAAGAGGTTACTTACCACAGTAACTCTTGTTCTTCAATAGATCCACAGTGAGCCTCTCCCCAGCCTTCTGTTTTGGCGCTTAAGTTCTAAGACTTCTGGAAACGGAGAGGGATTGTAAGAATGTATATGTGGCAAGTATGTATGTATGCACACCTTATTCATCGTATGTTCACCTGTGTTTGGTATGTGTATCTTAACATGATGATCAGGCATGATGTTGATTTGATTTCCCATGTTATCTCTCTTCCCCACACCTCCTCAGCATTTGTGGATGTCGTGAATTACTTTAATCTTTAAGGAAAAAGAACAGTCCAGCATCTTGAAATGTTTGCCTCATTTACTACAAGAAACAATTACTCATTAGATGTATCATTAAATTTCATTACTGCTAATATCAATCATTCTTCTTCTCTGTGGGGATCTATCCTGGTGCAAATCTATCTTGCTAAGACTTGTTGCTGATTGCTGCAATGGAGCAAATTTTACAAGGTGCTGAGCTCTTTCAACTCCCACTGAGTTCAATACCATGAGAGGCAGCATGATCTAGTGTGTTAGGATCAGGCCTATGAAATGTAAATTAATGTTAAGAGAGAGAACCTAGGAAAGAAGTACAAAAAAAGCATTAAATACAGTAAAACATTACAGTAAATTAAGAAGCTGATTTTAATACAGATCAGTGAAACCAGCTGAGGTCTGTGTCTATTTTTAATTTACCTTATTCTAGCTAGTTACTGTAGCATAAGTGGTGGCACCAATATTTGAGATCACACAAAGTTTGGAGACCTCAGTAATATCTGTAGGGAATGTGGGAAAATTAGACAGGGTATCAGCTTTAACTCTGAATTTCCTGTGTGTCAGTATTCTATGAACCTTTTAATTATAGTCTTATAATGTTTTTCATTGAATTAATTTTTAAATTTAACATTTAAAATGTAAAATCAAAAGCTTAATAAGTTCACAGTGAAAGGACTTGATACTGAATTCTAATGTCTGGACAAAAAAGATAAGCATTATTTAAATATTAACTAGGTAAATAATCAAATAGTGTTTTTCAGAAAACATATGATTAAATTGTGTTTTGGACTTGACACCATAATATGAGTTTCTAAACAACAAAGTATTGCATTCTGGAATATGACCACAAAGAAACATATTTTTCATAAGGAATAAAAGTATGGAAAGAAACACCTGCTAATTTTAAGCATTAATTAAAAAGGAAAGCATCCTGTACACCTCGGTTTTTTTTTGTTTTCTTTTCAATCTTCTCCTTAAAAAGTTTCCTCTGGTGATACACATTTTCTCCATTACCTATTTAGATAACATTCTGTTTTAAAAAGTAGAAATTTCTTTAGTGCCTAATTACTTTTAATAGAAACTGAGACATAAATGTTGACATTACTGCCTTTACTTGATTTTTAATTCACAGGATATCTTAACAAAGAAAATACATGAATGGGTTCAATAAATGTGAATGTCGTTTGTTGACTGCCGAAATATGTACATCTACA
Source organism: Malaclemys terrapin pileata (assembly GCF_027887155.1). Taxonomy (NCBI): domain Eukaryota; kingdom Metazoa; phylum Chordata; order Testudines; family Emydidae; genus Malaclemys; species Malaclemys terrapin. The sequence continues at coordinate 104,656,090 of NC_071508.1, forward strand.
TCAACTTTTTAGTAACCAAAATTTCAAAGTATAAAATATCTGTTGCAATTTGTGCTAGAGATGTGTGATGGGGTGTACAAACCCCACACTGTGCAACAAGGGGTTAGGGGATCATTTTGGGCTCAGCCAGCCCTGCCCTGCCACACCTGCAGCAAATGCTCCATTTGCAGGAGGAATAAGCTATTTGGGTGGCTTATTTGACCTGCAGCCCATAGCTCTAGCAGAGCAGAGGGAAGCCTAAAGGCTCTGATACTGCTGCCCAAAGGGGCCCTCCTTGAGGGAAGGGACGACCCACCCCAGAGACAACCAGAGAGGGAAGTATCCTGTGACCTTGGACATTGGTAACTCCCTCTTACTACTTTTGGTTTGGATTTCCCCGCTAGGAGAAGGCCTTGGACTGAGCTGACCCCAGAGCGGGAGATGAGAGGAAGACGTGCAGGGAGGACAGCCTTAAGCAGTCTTGGTTGCCAGATTACTGGTAGCCCAAAGAGCCATGTGTAGGAACCCGGTGGAGTTGGAGGGCCCAGGCTCCCCTCCCCACAACCCCTTTGGCAGTCTGGGGTTGTGGCCATGACCACTAGGCCAGGCTCCCCAATCAGACCCTAAGTGAGGACCATTACAAGATGTAATAAAAACATATGGCAGAAATTTAGTATATAACATCTGTTTTTCATCTTAAATTGTCATTTACCATTAAGTCTGATGAAAGAAGCATATGTTAAGATCATGAAGATTTTTTTTTCTGATGGTGCTTGCAATACATAGGTGTAACGTGTTATGCTAAACATGTTTTTCATTTAATTTTTTTATATTTGTAGGTTTATGACAAATTATTTTAAAGAAAGCTGACCAAATTTACTTAGTTCTTATAGTGTGAGTAGCTTTTTCTAAGAGGAATGAATATTAAGATTGGCTCAGCTCCTTCAGTCTGATCTTGGTATGAGTTTTGGTACATGAGACAATCTGTATGCCATGGTTCTACCACTCAGACTAGTTTGTTGGCCTTTGCATATCTGATCATAAATGGAAGTCTGATGGAAACCAATCCTGCAAGATGCTGGGTAACCTCAGTGCCCACCAGATTCAATGGAAGTTGAGGGTACTTAGTAGGATGAGTTCTGCAAAGAACAACCAGGTCTTCCATGTTTTGTGGCCTTGTCTATTCTCTCTTCTCACCTTGCTTTTTCCTTTTTTCAGAAACCATAAACTTTTCCATCCACATCTGAACACAGGCATCACATTTACTTCTGTTTTAAAGCTAACTCCTGTCCATATTTGTAGTGCAGTGGGTGGAGCAAGTGTGAGGATTTTAGGGGGACTAGATCATTTTTTGACATGCAGCCCAAACATGAGACTTAATTTACATAAAGTTTGTGTGAAGAGGTCAGGCCTGCCGACGGGGCGGGAGAGAGAATTGTCCGGGCAGGCCACAGGGCAGGGCTCCTAGGTGTGCACGGGGTGGTACCGGCGGCAGTGAAGGCAGCCAGGAGGGCATGTGGAAGCCATGGCTGTGCCAGAAGTGCTCCCCCAGCAGCACAGCCAGCAGCTCGCTGGGCATCAGCCAGTACCGGCGCAACACCGCCCAAATGTCAGGCGGATGGCGTCTGCACAGGCTGGGGGCCCATTGACTGTTCTGCCCTGGGGCCCGGAATTGCTGGAAGAGGTGGAATCTTTGAAACTGTAGTGGCCTGCTGCAGAAATGGAGGTCATCTGCTTGCACTGGAATCCATGCATAGTTACCACCATCTAAAAGAATTTGTTAAGGGACAGCTTTCCAGATAAGTAGATGGCCTGTGGGCTGCTAAACCCAAAGCCATTGAAGGATTTTGCATGCATTCTGGTGAATTTTATCACATGTACACAGCTTTTTACAAACATTAACTGATTAACCCCCAAGTATTTAGGTCCGAAGTTTTTACAGATTGGACACTAAAACAAAGATTAAATGATTTTAATAGAGGTGTATCCATGTTGGAGACAGAATTACAATGCAAGAGTCTCTTGTTTTAAGTTCTACGACTTCTCCATTAGAAGATCATGTGCTCTCTCATTGTCTTGAACTCTACCTGCTGTGGGCAGCAGTCACACTTGCTGTGAGCAGAGGAGCCAGTTCAACTGCTGGCGTCCACTTGGCAGGGAGTGTGCTTGCCTCTGTTGCACTGGAACTGCTGCAGTGTGACACTGCCTACCATAGCTGTGAATTTTTGGAATCTACCCTAAATCTAAGAATCTATGGCTGTGGTTTTCATGAACCCTAAAGGCCAGCACAGGGCAGCTGGTGGGGAAATCCATGAATAATTTGTACTATTTAGGAAAAATCAGTGAAGTACTTTCAACTTTAGAGATCAGTTTCTATTGGTTTATGCTTTCAAGACTGTCTCTGAAAGGAAAAGGACTAATGCGTTTAGTTTTAATAAAACTGAGATCCTCCTTCCAGGATGTTCAGATTGGTGGGAGATGTGGATTTCACAAGTTCCAAAGGCCAGCTGTATATACAATTGGCTGTTGTACTGGAGAAAGAATCTGAGGTGTATTTTCTTTTAAAGATGCTTTATCTGTACCGTGGATTTAAAAACTTTGAGGATAATAGTGAAGTCTCACTGTGAAGTCTCACTATCTTTCTTTCTGTACATATGCAACAAAAATGCATATTAACAAATACATCTGAGTGATAAAAACGTTTACATAAGTTATAATAGTTTTTTAAAATAGTCATTTTGACTAATGCATAATGTGAACTAATGAACTGACAAATTTGATCTCGGGGAAAAACATCAAACTTTAAAGTTTATAATTGTTGTGTACAAAAGCCCCACAAAATCATAAAATCTATCTTTTGAGCTGCTGCTGTTCAAATTTATTAAATCATTTTATTTCCAATTTTACTATATTGGTTCCTCTTACACCAGTACTTTGAAGAACAAATTTCAACCAGAAGGAATTGTAAACCCACAGTAATATCCATGTGAAAATTGTGTTTGACACACTTGTTTGTTAAATTTGAAACAAACATCTTTGTGCTTTCTCCCATGCTGCCCCTCATGCTTGGGAAGAGCTTCCCATGACCATCCACAAAACTAACGCATTAACCTCCTTAAAATGCTGCTTTTCAGTGATGCTTACAAAAAACATGACAAGTTAGGCCACTGGTGTGCTGAGACGACAACCTGTCTCCTGACCAATATTATCTAATTATTTCCTTGTACTCCCCCAACTGACTGTATCCATCTCTTGTCTCTTCTCTTATACTTAGATTGTAAGCTTTGTGGGGCAAACTGTGTTAGTTCAGCACCTAGCACAAGGGGGTCCTGGTCTGTGATTAGGGCTCCTAGGCGTTACAATAACCCAAATAATAAAAATAACAACTTAGTTAATAATTATATAAATAAATAATGGAATCCTAAATGAGAAAAAAAGGAGCCTAGTGGACTCTGCATAATATTGCACACCAAGAGTGAACAGTCCAGTATTCCAAAGCTCTGCTGATATTCAGAAGGAGCCATTTATACATTAAAATATACTACTAGGTAGATGCTAGACAAGAATAATGCAGAAGGAATGTAAAAATGGGCATGTGGCGCAGGCATTAAGGGACCGTGTGTCTGTCATGCCATCTGGAGTGACGCATGATCGAGAGTGCCAATCTCAGGGCAGACTGTCAAAAGGAGGGCAGACCCCCCTAGCTGGTGCTATATTCTACAGTTAGATTTCACCAACTCAGAAACAAACATGAACCCTCTAGATCACTTTAATAGTCTTACCATGGAATCACAGACAGTCCCCTTGGGTTCTCCAGTCTATCTTGCCATGCAGGCAAGCTGGGCTTAGTGATAAATGGTCACATACACCAAAAATCACAAAACAATCAGGTTGCTCCCAGTCTCAAGATACCAGTCACTTACCCCAGATCAATTTGTACTTTCAATCTCACACCAAAGACAAAGCCTGTAGCCAATACTGTAATAAACTAACCAAAGGTTTATTAACTAAGAAAGAAGAAATAAAAGTTATTTACAGGTTCAAGCAAGCAAGCATATATACACAAATGAGTTTCAGTCTGATTCAAAAAGTGACAGAGATGTAGTAATCTGTCACAAATGAATGTCTTTTTAGGGCTTAACCATGTTGACCCTGGGGATCTCTGCTTTTTGTTTCTTAGCTCTAGCCCTTGTTAGAGTCCAAACTTGCAAAGAGTTGAAAAATCTTCATGTTAGCTATTTTTATTTCCCTCTTCCAGCATTCAAACCAATGAGACAAGGCCTTCTGCATGTACTTCTCCATGGGTGGATGGAGCAATTAACAAAGCTTTTGTTTTGTGATTGCCCATTGAATTTTGGTAGTCCTCCTGTATAGGTGTGGGGAGCCCCTCTTCCATCTGAGTTCACAAGTTCAGAGCAGGCATTTTTACAGTTATAAAACAGACTTATATTTTTCCTTCTAGCATGGAATAGAGACACTACAAATAAGATTAATGCGTGCAGCAACTTACGCATTTTATAGAGTCTAAACACATCCTTACAAGTCTAACACCTACCTTGAACAATATTAACATGTAGGTGAGCTGGACTGGTTTCCAGCTATGAATTTGTCAGTGCTCAGCTTATGCCTAGAGACCTGGCAAGAGCTGGCACCTGATTTACCCGTGTCACAGAGTCATTTACTTTCAGTATGACTAGCTGAAGAAAAAAGATCATGAATGAGACATTAACAAATGATTTAGCATGGAGCATACAGCTACAGTAGCATTCTCTTAATAAAGCTCTGGCACAGTTACTTTTTCTGGCGGTGTGTTGCTATCATCAAAGGATTAATGAAACAGTTATACAACCAGCTATAAAACATTTAAACAAAACACTGTAAGGCAACATCACTTTTTTTGTGACCATGTTTTTTTTTTTTTATACTTCAGTGCTACGTCTACACTACACACCACTGCTGATGTTGTGTAGTGTACATGTAGCTACTCACCGTAGTGAAAAGTAGGCTGCATCCAAGTGTACAGCTGTACTTGGCAGTGAAAAGGGTCTGGCAGAGAGGAGGGTCCCTGCTGCCAGTCTTTCCCCGCTGTGGGGAAAGGCTCCAGCAGTAGGAGGTGTCCGTGCCTTTCCCCCCTGAAGTCTTTTCCTTCAGCAGGGAAAGGCTTCTTCAGTGGGGAGGCAGTGGGACACAATACTGCTAAAAGTATCAGTGTAGATGGGGAGGCATGGGTTGGGTGAGTAGAGAGCATGTTGGGGATGTACTCGCATACATACCCACACCCTTCAGGCGTGTCTTTGTTTGCCTAAGCCATGCCTCACTCACTACACTGCAATTTAATATCCATCCTTTGAGGGCTATGCAGGTAGGTACTCTAAATGTCACCAAAAGCAGTGTGCAGTGTTCATGTACTCTGAGGACTACAAAAATTTAAAAAGCTAGGTGCCTGAAAATGGGTGAGTACGTTTGTACGACAAATGCAAGTTTTCTTTTGCATGGTGTGAGGAATAGACGTACTTAATTGGGTAAATCATCTTATTCTCCCTCCTCCTTTGGGAGATGTCTCTCAAATCTCAAAGGATCATTCTACTTCGCTATCTTTCAGTTTCTAGTTTACACACACATTTAAATTCCCATGTTATGATATCACTCGTTTAGGAGTCCATCAACAGAGCACTTACATTGGCTACAGAGAGCTCTATAAAACATTCTTTCTTCCTCCCTCCCTGTGCCTCCCATTAGAAATTGAATGTGCTGCCCCTGCAACAGCTGTAATCCTGCCCAGCCAAAGAACTGAGAATAAAAATGCCCTGATTTAAATCTGCTGAAAGCTCTAAATAGTAAACCTATTCTACCATGTGAAAAATTTAGAACACCAAATGCAGGCATAGAAAAGCCAGTTCACCAAAGCTGACTCACTTTTAATTTTTTTTTATGTTGTATTTGATTGCACATTGAGCTCTAAATAGTAAACCTATTCTACCATGTGAAAAATTTAGAACACCAAATGCAGGCATAGAAAAGCCAGTTCACCAAAGCTGACTCACTTTTAATTTTTTTTTATGTTGTATTTGATTGCACATTGAGCACAGTTATGTGCTATAAGGTAAAAATAATGTGTTTACCTGCATATATTCCTCTCTCTGTATTCTTTACATTGGCCAGTATTTTCAAACTTGGGTACTTATTGTAAATAGCGACCTAAGTAATGTGATTGATTTTTTTTTTTAGTGGTGTTGAACCCCTGCAGCTCCCATTAACTTCAGTGGAAACTGTGGATGATCAGCACTTCTGAAAACCAGGCCACTTTATTCAGGTGCCGAAGTTTAGGAATTCAAGGTGAAATTTTCAAAGGCCCTCTGTATCTTGAAACTTTCACTCTGAAATTTGGAAATTTTGGCTATAGTATCTAGGTGATCTATTTATCGTCTGTTTATAGAATTTTAATATATAATAACACTGCTCTACAGCCAAAATGCTTCTGAAATAAATGTAGTCAAACTTTACTAATTCTGGGTCACTGAGAACGAAAATGATGCTTAAAATTATTGATTGGCTCTAGTTTTCAAGATATGCTATTGGGTCAGTATATACGACCCTTGACTTGGCAATGGAGGAGGATAAGTGAGTTATAAAGGGAAGGGATCTCAGTTTAAACCAGAAATGACTAAAATACATCTTTGACTGGATCTATGAATAAATCTATGACTGGGTTTGGACAGTACTTGCTTTTTAGGCAAAACAATGAATGATGCAATCTGAAGCTGGTATTGCGTCATACATATGAATTGCATCATGTTATTCCTATTAGTCATGGATGATGCAATCATAAAGAAGCTTACATCACTCTGCTGAACAAATTGCCCTATATCAGCTCTAGAAATCATACAGTGTCATGCTCTCTTATTTGTCAGTGTTTGATTTTGCAAAGGGACACATTTCTGTTTAGCCAAAGTGAGCAGAGATGCCTCGTACTTGTGTGAACAGTGCAGATAACTTCTGCTATGTTTGTGGTGAAGTGACTTTTGCATCACAAAAGCACAGTATAACCACTATGGTTAAGAAAGCCTATCACCTTTATTTTGGCTGCAAAATTGGAGATCAGGACAAGAGGTGGGCCCCACACATATGCTGCAACACTTATGCAACAAATCTTCGCCAGTGGTTGAACAGGAAAAGGAAATCTATGCCTTTTGCAGTGCCAATGATTTGGAGAGAGCCAACAGATCATACCAGCAATTGTTACTTCTGCATGGTGCCTCAAGTTGAGAAAGGTGTGTCAAAGAAGAAAAAGTGGACTGTGCATTATCCAAACATTCCATCAGCTATACGCCCAGTACCCCACGAAGGAGGACTGCCGGTTCCTGATGCACCAGAATCATTCTCACTTGAGTCAGATGAGGACGAGGAAGAGTATGAAACTTCTGGTCCTGAACTATCAGTGTCACAGGACCCATATTTTCTCCCATCCTCCTCCTCTGAACCACACCGCATAACACAAGGTGAACTGAATGACCTTGTCAGGGATTTGGAACTACCCAAGAGTAAGGCAGAGCTGTTGGGCTCCAGACTACAGCAGTGGAATCTCCTGGCAGGTGATGTTAGGGTTTCCATGTTCCGTGACCGTCAGAAGGATCTTGTCCCATTCTTCTTCATGGAAGGTGATCTTGTAGCCTGCAACAACATCGATGGTGTGATGGCAGCCCTCAACATCGTTCACGATCCAGATGAGTGGAGACTGTCCATTGATTCATCGAAGACGAGTCTTAAAGCTGTTTTACTGCATAGTGGCAATGTTTTGCCATCAATTCCAGTTGGTCATGCAGTCCATATGAAGGAAACCTATGACAACATGAAACAACTTTTGAGGTGCATAAACTATGACCAACATCAGTGGCAGCTTTGTGCGATTTGAAGGTTGTTGCTCTCTTGCTTGGTCTGCAGACTGGATGCACAAAGTACTACTGTTTTCTCTGCGAATGGGATAGTTGTGCAAGAGATTCCCACTACATCAAGAAAGATTGGCCACTCCAACAGTCATTGGAGCCCGGGAGGAAAAGTGTTCAGCATCCACCACTTGTTGAATCAAGGAAGATTTTGTTACCACCCTTACACATCAAGCTGGGTCTGATGAAGAACTTTGTCAAGGCCATTGACAAAACACAAGCAGCTTTCAAGTACCTCCGTGGAAAATTTCCAAGGTTAAGTGAAGCTAAGATAAAGGAAGGTGTCTTTTGTTGGTCCTCAGATTCGTAAACTTCTTCGAGATGATGTTTTTGACCATGCACTATGTGGCAAGGAAACGACGGCATGGAAAGCCTTCCAGTTAGTGGCAATAAATTTTCTTGGAAACAACAAGGCAGACAACTACAGGTTGTTGGTGGAAAACCTCCTCAAGGCATACAAAAGCCTTGGTTGCAACATGTCACTAAAGATACATTTTTTGCACTCTCGTCTAGATTTTTTTCCACCGAACTGCGGAGCAGTGAGCGACGAGCACGGCGAGCGATTTCACCAGCACATTGCAACAATGGAGAAACGCTATCAGGGCAAATGGAGCCCATCAATGCTTACAGACTATTGCTGGACAGTGACAAGAGATGCTCCATTTAATGAATACAAGAGACAAGCCAAGAAGTGCCGAGTAGACACTGAATAGGACTAAACTATGTACATAATCGTTTTTTGCCTTTTGTTTCATAATAAATTTTATTTATATAACCCTTTCGCTGATTTTTAAAGTGTTACATAAACAGGACAGATGAAATATTGTCATGTAAAGCAACCATAAACATATGAAAAGACCTAGGTTTACAATTTATGATTAAAACTCTATCTACACAATATGCATAGACATAAAATGTAAAAATTTAAATATCTTAGAAACAGTAGCCAATCAGTTGTTTTAATTGTCATATTTGAATTCAGCACATCAAAATACATAATAAATAGCACATTTTATCTCTGAAGCAGATGACTTCTCAAAAATTGTAGACCAGTGAATAATTGACTCTGCAACATGAAGCTAAGATTGTGCAGGTTTTCTGTTGATTATTAAACCCCAAGAGCCTTATAACATGTCAAATTTGGGTGTAAGTTATTCCTGGCGGGTTTTCAAAATTCTGGTCATCCCTAGTGCTTAACTTTGTTTGACAGATAAACAGAATGTGATTAGTGTTATCATCAGCATCATTCTAAAATATGGAAGAGTAGATTTTGTGTCCAGGTTGGCAAACTTTCTTCATATTTTTGCAAGGAAGACGTTGGGAATTGAACATCAACAAAAATGTGTATATTAGATTTTTGTCCCACGGTTTTTGTCAGTTTCTGCCTTGCATAATTATTTCTATTGTTTTGATCTTTAAACATCTCTCTGCTCCTCAGAGAGAATAGCAAATCTGGGTTCCTTTTTGAAGATATTTTCCTGCTAATAGCCAAAAAAAGGCTTTTTAAAAAAATAGGTCCAATTGTGACACTTCTTGTAATGCAGTGTAGTGGTAGCCGTGTTGGTCCCATGATATTAGAGAGACAGGATGGGTGAAGTAATGTCTTTTATTGGACCAACTTTATAAAGTTAACTTATAAAGTTGGTCCAATAAAAGATATTACCTCCCACAGCTTGTCTCACTTCTTGTAATATGTCACAGTTCATGAAATGAAACTTTAAACTACAAGACTGTAAAACACAGCACATAAAACCTCCATGGTTCAAAGTTATATGATACAACAATTGTTTACTGAGATGTCATAAAGTGATGTTTATAAGTTAAGTACTGTAGATTAGGTAGCATAAGAGATGTTTTGTAACAAATGTGCTTGATAATCTTGACTTGAAAGGCAGCAATCTTGCAATGAATATGAAGTATATGATATATAAATATTTATAAAATGAAGATCAAATAAAAATATAATAAAATTACTTTGTTGCTGAGCCAGGAATCTAGGGGCTGTGGAGACACTGTCAAAACAGTCTATTCATTTTAAACTAATACTTTTAAGATACCTTGTTTGAGATCTATTCTCTGATGACATATGTGGGTAGATATAATATACCAGCATTGATACTACGACTCCAGATTTGAACATTCTTTTTTAACTTAACAGGTTTTGGGGCTTATCCAAAATATGAGTGTTTTCCAGTGCCCAAAATGTAAACATGAGACCCATATTTTTGGAGCTGATGGTGTGAGAGATCTAGCAAAAACCCTTGGACTAGATGTTTTAGGTAAGAATACTGATATGATTTTTATTGTTGATGGACAAATTCATGAAATGCATAAGGAAAACTCTGCTTGAAAAAAGTATGGGACTGCATTACCGTGATACTATATGTTCAAATAATGGTAAAGCAGAAAAAAATGGTACAGTAATAATTTTAAATTGCTGAGTTTCATTACAATTTTTATGCTGTTTATTATCATTGTCTCAGAATTTTTCCTTTTAATGAAATGCTGGCTAGATTTGGAAGTTTGTGACAAATATGACTAATACTCACATATATAAGGCCACAAGTGGGATAGTGTCTAAGGTAACTCCATCCACTGGATCTCAGTGATCTTGACTATCGTTTAAATTGTAAACTCTTCAGAACATGGACTGTTCTGATATCTATGAATTATACAGCATACAACATTTAGTAACATGTATGCAGTGACATTTAGGACCTAAACTCTTCCCATTGGAGTCAGTGGGAGTTGGCCCATTGACTCCATTGGGAACAGGAATGCGCTTTTTATGTGGAAAACTTTGTAATCTGAACAGCAATGCATTAGACCCATTATTTTTGTACCTACATATAGAATACTGAATTGTTGCGTTTTGCATGGTGAGTAAGTAGTTTACATCTTGTTTTGAATCACACACACTGGTTGTCCAAGATCAGTTATGTTTACACTAAAGATAATTTAATTATGATTAGACCACCTTAATTATTGTTAGTTGGGATTTCAGGAATATACTGGATTGCAAAATGTGGTTTCAAAAGAAAATTTATCTTAACTCATGAGGCATTCAAAACAAGAATTGTTCACATATTGATTTAATGTGGAATTATGTATAATTTTAAAATGTGGATTAATTGCTTACCTTTTTTAAAAATAGCATGTTTAAACCTGAGTGATCAGGAAGAGGTTATAAAACATAAACGCATATTTAAGTTGTTAATGAGATAATTGTGCATGCTAATGATGTATCTCCATGTATTACTGTAATTATGTCAATGATATTCCACAGTTTATCATTAAAATGAACCAGGAAGTTCATTTAAAATCTTCATAAAGACATAAAAGTCTGATACTGCCATCCGCAGTGGTACAAGGTGCTTGGTCAGCCATTGATCTCCATAAGTGGCTTTTGCTGCTCCCAAAATGGGTAAAGTTGGCCAGGGATGGGAAGTCAGGGTGGAGCCAAGGGATTTGCTGATTCGGCAGGAGGGAGGAAGAGGTTTGAAGAGGAGTGGTTACAAACATACTGTTCTTCAGCCACTGATTAAAGAGCATGAATGTAGTGCTGGAAGGGTTAAAGTTAGTTTATATTGTACATAGAAGCATAGGAATTACCATACTGGATCAGACCAGTATCTGTCCTGTCTACAAGAGTGGCCAGTATCAGATACTTCAAAGGAAGAAAACCTGCAAGAGTCAATTTATCCACCCCCTCTGAGGGCTCCGATACAACCAGTAGCTCTAGTACCTCCACACTAGGGTGTCCCCCAAAACCAATCTGAGCTGCCAACCTCCTCAGGACCCACGAGGAGGAAGCTGATGAGGAGACCTGCGATTATGGAACCTACTTCTGATCCTCCCTCAAGCCACGTCTCTGGGCAGAGTTCCTCTGGGCCATGCTCCTTGGATGCCTTTGAGGAGCAGTGGGCACTGTCTGGGGTCTTCTGCTTGGTGTCCCCATCTGGATTCCTGATTTTGAACCTGTGACCCCCCATTTCCATCCCTGTCTTTTCGTTGGTTGTCTCCTATAATCATTTGATATCTGGGTCTGGTGGCTCCTCCCCTTAGACTGTGAGCCGGGGCCTTTAGATGTGGGCAGGCTTCTGTCCGCCCATCCCCAGTGCTTCAGTAGGTGCACTGACTTACCCTTTGCACAGAGCCTGCCGTGACTCAGCCTTCAGGCATGCAGCTGCAGCCTATCCCCCAGGTTCAAGTATTTCCTCAACCGCACCAGAGCTGCAGATCACTCTGTGCAACTACCCAGCCAGAAACCCTTGTGCTGCCTCACAGTCACAAACTCTTGAGACTCCCAGCCTGCTCTTGACCCTGTTCCTGTTTCTGCTCCAGCCTTGCCCAAGCCCTGTTCCAATCTTGTCCTTGCCCTACCCTGCTCTTGCTCCAGCCCTGTTACTGACCCGCTCCAGGCTTACCTCTGCCTCGTGGCCTTCCCTGGACCCCCAGACTCTGATTACCTGGCTTTGATCTTTGGTCTGTATCTGGACTCTGGCTAAGACTGTGACTTGGCTTGTCCCTGGATTCTGACTACCTTGCTTCAACCCCTGGCTTCCATCTGGACTCCAGCTATGGTACAAATTCTGGCTTCACTATGGACCCTGATCTTGGTTCTGACTCTGGCCTGTCCCCAGATCTCGATTCCAATGCCACACTTGGCTCAGTCCCGACTCGAAGTCTGGCTTTGACCTCTGGTCCAGCCACTAAGCCTGACTACTGAGAGGTAGCGCCTGACACTTAGCTTGGAAGAGTCTGATGTTCCCGAGTCTTCTCCAGTTTTGACTAACCAAATAATTTTGTGTCACCTGCAAATTTTGCAACCTCACTGCTCACCCCCTTCATTATATCATTGATGAATATGTTAAACAACACTGGTCCTAGTATAGAACATTGTGACACTCTACTATTTAAATTTTATCATGAGGAAGATTGGCCATTTCTTTTCTGTGTCTCAGCCAGTTTCTGATCCATTACTTTGACCAACACAACATGAGTACTTAGTTTCTCTAGTAGCTTCTTGTAAGAAGCTTTGTTAAGGGCCTTCAAAAGTTCAAATAAAGTACATCAACCAGTTCCCCTTTATTGATTTCTGTATTAAGACATTCAGTTAATTCTAACAGATTTGTAGAGACATTTTCCTATGCAGAAGCTATGCTGGTTAGACCCTAATAAATTTGTGATCTCCTAGATCTCTTATAATTCTATTTTTAATTGTTTTTCGATACATTTATCAGATATATAAGTAAGGCTTACTTGTCTGTAATATCCCAGATCACGTCTATCATCTTTTTAAAACACACAACAATTGCTACCCTTCAATCCCCTGGTATAGTAACTTTTTTAAAAAAATAAGAGTTTGCATGTTTTTGCTAGCAGCTCAGCAACTTCATTCTTAGATATATTGTGAACTCTTGGGCATATACCATCTGGACTCAATGGATTTGTTGCTTTTTAATTTATCGATTTGTTCCATCCCTTCTTTTTTGTTACCTCACTCTCTGATAGCGCGTCATTGTTTACCAGAAAGGTAATTTATTACCATTTATTACCAGAAAGGAGTAGGTCCCAGGCAGGTGTGCTCTGTGGTGAAGAATCGTGCAAAGAAATCATTTAGTTTCTCAGCAATATCCTTATCTTCCTTAATTGCTTGCTTTACCATAATGGTCCAGCAGACCCACTGATTCTCTTGCAGGTTTTCTGCTTCTAATATACTTACAGAATTATTTGTTTCTTTTTATACCTTTAGCTACTGTTTTTAACTCCATTAGATGCTTTTGTAAATCACCCTGGGCACCTGTATGCATCTTTAAGCACCTAAATACCTTCGTAAATGTGGCCCTCAATCCTTTTGAGAGCAGTAGGAGATGGCAGCCATTTTGAAAAAGGGAAGTTCTTTGTGTAATTCTATTGCTGCTGAAGCAGTAAATTTTAGTTGTGAAGACTGAATGCAAAAAATTACTCTGAATCCTAAAAATAATAGTCTTCAAAATGTGGCCTATGCACAAGATAACAGTAATTTTAACTATGTGGGACTTTGATGAGTCCGTATTATTCCATTACTAAGAACATTTGGGACAAAGAAAAGATCTGACCTGCAATGGTAAATTTCTTAAAGGACCAATTTTTAACTATATTTAACTAAAAAAAAAAAAATTTATGGATTTACTTTAATTCTCAGAAAATTCATTCTGTGCCAAAAGCGTAAGTATTGAGTAATTTTGGGGAGGATAGATTGTAGTCTTCATATATAACAGAAGTTGCATGTCTTCTTTAAGTGCAGAATTCAATTCAGCCTTAATTATGGAGTCAATACCTGCAACTCCATACTTTTTTATTTTTATTTTTATTTTTATTTTTTTCTTTTAGGGTCTTTTTTACTAGCATCCTTCACTTTTTTTTTAAATCCTCTTTTAAAGTTCAGTGCAAGATTTTGATACCTTTCCTCCTCTAATGATATTGAACTTAAAATTTATTTTGGTCACCATTACCTAGGGGCTCAAATACAGATACTTCTTGGACCAACGCTTGTATGTTACTTACATCTAAGGGTTTGACAGTACCAGGCTGGCTCCAGGCACCAGCGAAGGAAGCATGTGCCTGGGGCGGCACATGCTAAGGGGCGGCACAGTCTGGGCGGCTTTTTTTTTTTTTTTTTTTTTGGCTTCGGCAGCCCGGGCGGCTTTTTCGCTTGGGGTGGCAAAAAATGTAGAGCCGGCCTTGGACAATACCCATGCTTGCATCTGTTTAACTAGAGTTTTGTTTTGAAACTGCTTTAGTTAAACCACTGCAAGTTTATATACGAACACTTATTTCAGTTTAGCTATTTTTTCATTTATCTTAATCTGGTGTTAAAAATAAATTATATTAAGTAAAATAACACACTTACTAGCCAAACTAAGAGTACCTACACAGGATTTTGCACCAGTTTAATTAAACTGATTTAAAAGCACACTTTTAGTTAAATCAGTGAAACTTCTGAGTATAGACAAGGCCTGCGTGAAGAGTAGTCAGGCCTCCAGCATGCTGTAAACATAATACTGGCAGAAGATCGGTTTTTAACTGTGCATTTTATCTCATAGGCAGTATCTGTGTTGTGATATAGTAATTATGGGAACTTTAAAATTTTACTATATTTAGTGCTGGAAAAATATTTCAGCATTAAGTGAAAATATCCAATGGGTCGAGGAATGATTTTTCCTTCAGTACATTTTTCTTCTATAACAGTTCCCTGCTGATTACACAAGCAAATCACACAGTAGTTAGCCCTTGTAAAAGAGAATGAGTTGAATATACAGCTAGCACTTAATTAAATCAATGGCCTACTAAGGACTATAGTACATTTTGTTGTTTGGCAACAAAATGTGCTATAGTTGAGATATTGATTAATATCTCAAAACACTGTTGAAAATACAAAAGTAAGAAATACGTTGAATAATATGTTATCCTGACACTCAAAGAAGTGTTTTTATTTTGTACCTATCCAAAATGTCTAGACCATAGAAATGTCTCAGTTTGAGCTTTTCTGCTTCTCCAGAAAGCAATAAAGCAAACTTCCTGTCATTACAAATTACTGCAAAGCAATCTGCTCTTTTTCCAGAAAATGAATAAATTTGAAATATATTTGGTACTAATGATTGTGGACATGTGGAACTCTGCTGCAGCTAATTTTAATTTTAAATGCTAATTTTAGAGATTAAGTAATTCAAAGGATAGCCTGCACTGGAATTTGATTTCAAGTAGCTTCAGGGCTAGTTTAATGAAATGCACTTCTGAAATATTAAGTCTTTATGTAAATACATTTTGGTGTTTTTAATGCAGGAGACATTCCATTGCATGTTAATATAAGAGAGACCTGTGATACCGGCCAGCCTATTGTCATCTCACAGCCTCAAAGTGACATGGTAAGTTTAGTGCTATGCACTTGAAAAACCAACCAAACAAAAACAACAAACAAATAAAAATACCCTGAAGACTGGGGAGAGAGGAGGGAAAAGTCTCTGTTATTTTAAGAAGGGAAACCTTTTTGTTAACATAAGAAATAAATCCTGAAAATTGAATTAATCTATGTACTTGCTCCAAAACGGAGGTACACAGGTATATAGGTTGTCCTTGCTGTCTTTTTCTCTTCGTGCACATATTTTTGTTTAATAGTCTGAACCATAGGCTCAGTAGCAAAAGACTCAGTCCAGATGCTTGCATGCCAAGAAGAGGAAGAGTCAGTGACAGGCCACATGAGATCTAACTAATAACATAGATCTTCTAAAGCTGTCTGTTGATCCTTTGGTAGTTGAGCCATGAGAGGATCAAAGGGGAAGGTTAATTCTGTCAAAAGATCTGTGTAACAAGAACCTGCACATTGTCAATACCTAGAATATTGTTAGTACCCTGTTTCCCCGAAAATAAGACATCCTCCGAAAATAAGGCCTACTTACAGTTTTGCCTCTCGTTGTAATATAAGGCATCCCCCCGATAATAAGACCTCCCCGATAATAAGGCATCCACCGATAATAAGGCATTTTTCATTTCTGAAAAATAAGACATCCCCTGAAAATAAGACCTAGCGCATCTTTGGGAGCAAAAATTAATATAAGACACTGTCTTATTTTCGGGGAAACAGGGTAGGAAGTGGAGGAATTTCTATGCAATAGGACATAGGATTTTTCTGTGAATTCACCATAGCATTTTATTGCCAAATGAAAGCATGGGTGTATTGAGAAAGTGGGAATAAAACAGACTTATCTTTCCAGAAAAGTAGTTTTGTGCATAAGATATTGTCGTACTTGTTGACAGTACAGTACTTTTCTGCCTAGTACATCTTTCTCTACCCTGTTCCTGTCTCCTCTGTTTGGATTCTAAGCTCTTCAAAGCAGGGACTGTCTACTACCTCGTTTGTACAATGCCTATCACAATAGGGCTCTATTTTTATACAGTGATCGACATTCTGGAGACTAGTGGCAAAACCTAAACATCGTTATACTTATTAATTTTGTTTTAAGAGAGAAGTTGGAACAAAGTACCTTATAAGACTACTAATAGAATGCAACACATTCACTAGTCTGGGATAAGGCCTGTATCACTATTGATCACAGATCACTATTGATCTGTGAAATGATTGTGTGATATTCTGGTATATCTATTCTCTGGATAGATGAAGAGTCTTCAGTCTCCATTCATCAGGCTGGCACCTTTTACAAGCACTACTTTCCTATTAAAAGAGAAATACAGTAAAATTCTGTAGGTCTGCCATGTGAGTTTGTTTCTAATCTGGCGTCTCACTCCTGCCCATCCTTGTACTGGTAATTGCATGAGGGTGAAATCAGGGGGATATAGGTTATCGATATCAAGTTAAATATGAAATAAGTAGATTTTTAACACATACTGTGCCTCAGTAGAGGAAACTTTTTTTTACTCTTTCTCATTGTCTTTAAGATAATCACTTCCCCTCACAAAGAAAAAGTAAAAAGTCACGAATCTCTGTGCAATTTAAAATTGCCTGTCGCGCCCCCCTCTCATTTAATGAGAGAGAACTTTAATGTCTCTCTCTTATTTCTTACTAAAATTCACAGCACATAAACGATGGTTAGAGAGGTTCGATGAGGTCAGATTCTAATCTTCTAATCTTTAATATATGACATCCATCATCATGTTTCTCAAATAAACTAAAATTGTAGCTGTTCATGCATGAAAAACCACATATTTTTCAGATAGAGGACAATATGCATTGCACTGTTGAAATTAGCTCCACTCTTGTCCTTAAATTTAGAAATATTAAAAAAATCTGTTCTGCTTTCCTTAGTGAATATTTATAAATGAAATAGTGTTATAGGGCTGAAATAATACATAGCTGAATAAAACAGTGAGCTATAGGGAGAATGACTGAGTCCTCAGAAACCAATGTGCTGAGTTTAACTGTCACCTTTTAGGTTCTGTTAAGACTAGAATAAAAGGTACATAATCCCCACACCAGTGACGAAGAGGTTAAAGAGAGGCTGTGGGCAAGGCTGGCCCTCCCCTTCAGCCCTGCCAATCACGTTAAGGATGGAATAAGGTCTTAAAAAGAGGAAGTTCTCAGCTGTTGGTAGGCAGTTCTGGGAGAGAGCAGACAGGAGGGAGGGCTCTGTAGCTCCTAAAGGAGACTCCTAGAAGCCTTCAGGGGAGCTACCCTAAGGAAGGCCATTTACCAACTCCCCAGCTCCTGGTGTATTGGATGGGTAAGACAAGTTCGGCAAGCTGATTAGGTGGTTGCTGTCACTACCCTCGATCCCTTTCAGACCAATCTCCAGTTAAATTAGAGGTGCTAAGGACCCTACTATGGGATTATCCTAACAAGACAGATGGGGCATATATATGCAAGGGGCATATATATGCAAGGGACATCTGGTAGGGTTTCAGATCCCATGTGAGTAGGCTTGGAAGGATTAGATTTGTATCGATAAATGTTAATAAACGTCTATTACACAGTACACACACAAACCGATTAAAAAGTATTTCTATCAAAAATTGACATTTACAGATAGACAAAGTGAGAAAAATACTGCTTTGGAACATATTAGAGTTTGATTTAAGAATATTTACTTTGTATATTTTGATATATGATGTTGACAGTTTGTGTTTTAAAGCTTCAACTTTTTGAATCTCAACATTTACTGTAATTAAACAATTATTGTTTAACAGTCTCCCCCTTTCCCCCCCCCCTAATTTCCCACAACTGTGAAAATTTAAATAGATAAGAATTGGAAAAAACTTCTTAAAAATAAATATCAATATCATCCATCAAAATTATAAAAAATTCTGCTAAGCCTACATATGAGGGGGCAAGGCTGCATGTGTGGCCTGAACATTTATAATCTATTAAAGAACTAGAACAAATAGTTTGGGAAAACATCAGGTAGAAAGAATAATTGTTCCTTTTTTGAAATTACCTGTGGAGATCTGCAGCTCTCCTCCTGGGTGTGGTGCCTAAAAAAACTAATGGATAATACAGGATTATCAACCATTTATCTTACCTTCAAAGCTTCCCTTAAAGACAGTATTAACCCTCAGTTATGTTCACTTTGATAGTCCTCATCTGAGGCAGCAGTAGCCATGGTTAAAGAATGCAGCATAAGGACACAGGTTGCAAAATGCAACATTACTCCCTGTTCATTGCAAAAATAGTAACTTGTTCAGTCTTCAGTTTGAGGAATATTACTGTTTTGACACGGCCATGCCAATGCTCCACACCATGTTCAGCCTTTGAAAGGTTTAGCATAACATTGGAGTGGTCAGATGTGCGGGAAACGAGCTTGCACGTGAGGCAGTTCACTATTTCAATTACTTCCTCTTGGCAGGAAATATGATCAGTAGAGCACAGCTGCCTGCTGAGAGCATTTCTGGAGATGACGGAGTGCTTGGGGTCCCACTGGCTTCAGAAAAGGCAGAAGGCCCAGCACAGTTAACATACTTGAGAACTGAATCGGATTCAAGACAGGGTGTATCATGGATACCCAGAGACAGCTTAGGTAATGTAAAGGTGTTGATAAGGACAATCAAAAATTCTACGAAAGCCTCTCTAAAACAAGTATAAGTAACTATTGGGGCATTTAAATTTTGCATGTAAGGCAGTGGCCTTGGCTAGGGTCTTTTGTGCCCACGTGGTGGCTTTCACTTCTGGATTCAAGAAGCCTCATCGCTTTGTCAGGATGACCAAAAGAATGAAGGGCAGATTTGGATTAGGGGAAGCATTCTTATAGCAGTTTAATGGGTTATCAGTTAAATGATCCAATTGGATGCTAGGATCGGAGTTACGGGGACTGTCTGACACCTCTGGGAAAATTGTTTTTGGAGTTCATTACCAAGGGAATTGATGTGCATGGAGGTGGCCTGCGGAGTGGGCAGAGCATAGTATAATAAGAGATTACTTCTATTAAGTTTTTTCTGATATTGGTGGCTGTCACTATTTGAACTGAGGAATTTAGAAATAAATGGTTTTGTTTTTGGTGTGACAAACAGGCAGAGATTCACATTAATTCAGAGTCAACGAAGTAATGTGGCTGGTATGGGCATATGTATTGCACTGCCGTTTGTTTAACATATTTTCTGTGTAGTTGATAATGGGATTGTCCATGCTCTGTCTCGGTTTCAGGCTGACAGATTACAAAACCTAGTGCTGTTAGCCAGCCAAGACCCACAGGTGATGTCTCACAGTTTGTGGAACCATGGCTCCTGACAGCTTTAAGATTGGTGGAAAATTCCATTGCCCCAAGGACATTAAGGGTTAACAAGGCTAGTTTCGTTGAGTTTGTAGATTAGCATTAAGGAAGCCTTCCATATGTTTAGTCCATCCCTGAGTTTCAGGTGGTGAATTATGCGGTGTCTTTGGCGCATTGTAGATTGGCATTATCTGCTATATTGAGTCACCTTTAGAGCTGGGCATATAACTGATTTTTTTGGCTTGGCCAGCAAACCGAAAAATCAAGAAATATTCAGAAGATTCTGAAAATGACAAAACTCTTTTTCCACATAACAAAGTAGGAAAGGGAGTGTGTGTCCATCCATCCATCCATGTCCCTTTATAACTGTAGGCCCACTGTTAGGGCACTTGCCTGGGATGTGGTAGTCCTAGGTTTGAATCCCCACTAGATATTGCCCCCTCATAGGTGAGCATCCTAACCACCAGACTATAGACTATTTTGGGAAATTGGCCATCCTGATTATCACTACAAAAGTTGTTTTTCTCCTGCTGATAATAGCCCACCTTAATTGATTACTCTCATTATAGTTAGTATGGCAACACCCATATTTTCATGTTCTCTATGTATATATATCTTCCTACTGTATTTTCCACTGCATGCATCCGATGAAGTGGGTTTTAGCTTATGCGCAAATAAATTTGTTAGTCTCTAAGGTACCACAAGGACTCCTCGTTTATTTTGGGGTGTGTCACTCTCAGTCTGTCTTGTTGAAGCTGTTCCACTGTGTGTAAATAAATATTCATTGAGCCAAAGAGAGAGTGAGTGAGAACAACTCTATAGCCTGGTGATTAAGGCACTCACCTGGAACGTAGGAGATGTGGATTCAAATCTTCTCTGCCTGATTCATTGGAGGGATTTGAATCCAGATCTACCTCCCAGGCTATGGAGTTCTCACTCACTCACTCTTTGGACCAATGAATATTTCTATTTATATGTAGTGGAACAGCTTCAACACAAGAGATTGAGAGCAACCCACCCCAGATCAGCTGATAGCTTGGTGGCTAGGGATGCTCACCTGGATGGAGGGATATCTAGTGGGGATTCAAACCTGGGTCTGCCACATCCCCGGCAAGTACCCTAACCACTGGACGAAAAGTTATAAAGGGGCAGGTGGATATGGACTCACAGTTTTGCTGATATGGATAAAGGTTTTCCCAATCAAAACTAATTAGATCAAATTCGCAAATAGATCAAAACTTTATTTTTTAATGAATAAACTATTCATTCAAAAATTTCCGCCAACTCTCAGTAGCATTGCTGGCCTGTCGTTTTGTTGCACGCTGGCAGAATTTACTAACACTTAGAAAATTCTTACTAAAGAAGCTTTTGGAGGGATGGTCCAGAGGAGAGGGATGCAGCGTATGTTTCAGGCACCCCATAGCCATACAGAATTTGTTTTGGTGATTGGAAGTTTTACCTACATTAGGGTGCATGTGGTTCTGTTTAAAGCTGCATTTGTCATTACTGTTTTCAGTGCTTTCACGGCTAGTGAGGGTGTGCTCAGGGCCGGTGCAAGGAAGTTTCACGACCTAGGCAAAACTTCCACCTTGTATCCCCCCTCCCCCCCCCTCCGTGGCAGCTAACCCAACCCCCCACCCAGGGAGCCCGCCGCCACCCTCCCCCCCCTCCAGGGAGCTACCCCCCCCTGCAGCTAACCCCACCCGGTGAGACCCGCCTCTGCGGAAGCTAACCCCGCCCAGGGAGCCCACCTCCACTGCAGCTAACCCCACCTGGGGAGACTCCCCCCCGCGGTAGCTAACCCTAACTGGGGAGCCCGCCCCAGCTCACCTCGGCTCCGCCTCCTCCGCTGAGCATGCCGGCGCCGCTCTAATTCTCCTCCCCTCCCAGGCTTGCGGCGCTGTTGGAGGAGACTTAGAGCCGGGCTGTGTGCTCAGCGGAGGAGGCAGAGTGCACCCCCTCCCCGTTACTGTGGGCAGCCCTCCCCAGGTCCCCCGCCCCAGCTCACCTCCACTCCACCTCCTCGCCTGAGCGGGCTTTTAGGCACCCCCAACTACTAGGCGCCCTAGGCGGCCACCTACATTGCCTAAATGGTTGCACCGGTCCTGGGTGTGCTGGTGTCAAGGGGACAGCTCCAGGAGTGCGCTAGAATTGGTAGATGTGCAACTTAAACAAGGAGCAGTGCCCTTGAAAATTAAGGTATTTACAACCCTATCAATCCAGAAAAGGGGCCATAGAAGAGCTAAGAGATTGCTTGTATGAACAGGTATGTCCAGTAAAAGAGTTTGTGATAGTCATGTGGATTCAGGAGCAAGGCCCTCTATACATGGCGTTGGTATCTACTGACTAGATACCATTTGCTGCGGTAATTGGGGGTGGGGGGCATTAGCCCATTTGGATCCCAATCTGACAAATTTTGGCATTCATTCCTTTAGGATGGGTGCAGTGCTCTCTACAGCATTGGAGGGTTTTCGACTCTCAGAGAGTGCAGGCAAGTAAATCGGACTGAAATATGACCTACAAGCAGGCAGTCAGGTTGGCATGTGTTGCAGCTGAGCTTAAGGTGTGAGGCTATCCACCTGCAATGGTTTGGGAGAAGGGGCATGTTGTCAGGTCAGCTCATGTCTCTTCTACACTTGTAGATGGGTGAACTACATCCATCTAATATCCTGATTGCTCAGCTGGGGGAAATGATCTGGGGACCTGCCCTGGGGTAAATTTGTGAATTAGGATTCAGAGGGGCATGGGATGGAGTAGACTGACAGAGCATGAGATCAATTTGCTCAGAAATGTTTGCAAGGTGAGTATGGCAAGGAGTGGTCAAACCAGCCCATGGGGATAGGGCTTGGAAGAGCATGAACTGTGATGTTGCCAGTCATATTTGGACATGGGGTGGCTCAGTGATCACACACAGGGACATCTGGTATCATGTGCCTGAACTTCTTAGATAGGATGGAGTGCCCTTGTTGGACAGAGGGTCTGGCATTTGGCTTGGAGATTTTAGGAATTGGATTAGGCATGAAATACATAAGAGTGGGATGAAGGTGTGACCACACTAATTACTGGCACCCCTAATGTGCCTGTGCAGATACAGGCTAAAAAAAAAAAAAAAAAGACAGCTCCCAGAGGTAAATGAGACCTTGGACCTTTTGCCTGTAAGGAGAAGGTGAGACCTGAAGTCTTTGCAGACCAAGGTCTCCTTTGGCATTCTCTTCCCTTCTTGTATGAGGGAGGGCTTGAGGATTGGAAGTGAATTGAGTCCTATGGGCAAATAAATAAAGATATCCTATCTCCTAGAACTGGAAGGGACCTTGAAAGGTCATTGAGTCCAGCCCCCTGCCTTCACTAGCAGGACCAAGTACTGATTTTGCCCCAGATCCCTAAGTGGCCCCCTCAAGGATTGAACTCACAACCCTGGGTTTAGTAGGCCAATGCTCAAACCACTGACCTATCTCTCCCCCCCCAACTGAAGAGGGTCTACCCTGAGTATATGGTGGGAGCCCAGTAACTCTGCACTGGACCCAATTAAATGCCTAATATGTGAGAGAGGATGGGTCGATAGTGCCCCTCTCCATTGTTAAGTTACTAGAGTTGCAGCCTGCTGTTTAAATCGATCCTTGTGTGTGTCTTTCATTTGCACACAACTCAAAGATATGCAGGAAATTTCACTTCTTTTCCTGAAGGAAACTCTCCACACTTTTCCATACACTCTGCTTCTGCTGATTGAGGAACTTTGTTGCCATTTATCTGTACCCCTCTCCACAAAGAGGGGTAGTCGTTATATACGCAGTGTGCAGAGGCGGTCAAAAAAGCAAACAGGATGTTGGGGATCATTAAAAAGGGGATAGAGAATAAGACTGAGAATATATTATTGCCCTTATATAAATCGATGGTATGCCCACATCTCAAATACTGCTTACAGATGTGGTCTCCTCATCTAAAAAAAGATATCCTGGCACTAGAAAAGGTTCAGAAAAGGGCAACTAAAATGATTAGGGGTTTGGAACGGGTCCCATATGAGGAGAGATTAAAGAGGCTTCAGCTTGGAAAAGAGGAGACTAAGGGGGGATATGATAGAGGTATATAAAATCATGAGTGATGTGGAGAAAGTGGATAAGGAAAAGTTATTTACTTATTCCCATAATACAAGAACTAGGGGTCACCAAATGAAATTAATAGGCAGCAGGTTTAAAACAAATAAAAGGAAGTTCTTCTTCACGCAGCGCACAGTCAACTTGTGGAACTCCTTACCTGAGGAGGTTGTGAAGGCTAGGACTATAACAGCATTTAAAAGAGAACTGGATAAATTCATGGTGGTGAAGTCCATTAATGGCTATTAGCCAGGATGGGTAAGGAATGGTGTCCCTAGCCTCTGTTTGTCAGAGGATGGAGATGGATGGCAGGAGAGAGATCACTTGATCATTGCCTGTTGTTCCACTCTCTCTGGGGCACCTGGCATTGGCCACTGTCGGTAGACAGGATACTGGGCTAAATGGACCTTTGGTCTGGCCCGGTACAGCCGTTCTTATGTTCTTATAACACAATCTAAAGCTGGAATTCCACTTTTTTGGTCTGGCAGTATTTTATGCCAATTTTCGAGGTGTGTGTGTGTAGTGGTAGAGTGACAACTCCTCAACGCTTCTTCCTTGCAATATACCTCCTCCTTCCCTTTAAATAAATACCCACAGAGCCCATGCCGCGCAGCATTGCTGAAGAAGGGACTGTGCTAATTAAGCTCTACTTACACACACCCTCTTTCTGTTTTCAAAGCATTTCTGCCCTTTTTTGTGCCCTTTTGCTCCCGTCAGCCCCACAAAGCAACAGGAGGGAGTTTTTGACCTACAGATAACTGTCCAGAAAGTTATTGATAAATTTGAAATTGTCTATTTTTTTTAAAATTTCCACAGATGAAGTGCTTGCTTCCAGAATGATGGACTATAAACTAATTCCTATTAGAGAGCCTCCAAATAACAAAGGAAAAACTATAATCTCTAAAGATGAATCATTTTGTATTAATAGGAAAGTGGCTGTGAGTATGGATACGAACTCAAAATCCTCTTCCTCTCTCCATGCCCTTTCCACCCAGAAAGAAAAAAAAAGTCTATTTTGGTTGCAAGCCATATTCTGTTGCTTAGTAATGAGAGAATAAACAACTGAACTCAGCAGTATTATTCAAGTCTACAGATGGCACATTAAAAAGATCATGAATAGGAGAAAAAGTTCAATATATGTAGAGTTGAGTTTGTGTAATGAAGGGAGCATTGATAATTTGAGATCCTGTTTAAATCTTTCACATATGTTGTTTGTGTTACTGCCATTTTATTAGCTTTGGATAAACAACTGAATTTCTCACCAAGATAAAGATTTCACTTTTTAATCACTTTGGAGGAAACAAGTCTAGGCCAAATCACCTAATTAAATTATTCTGTAACCTTGAGGTAGAAAATTTAATATTGCATTTCTGAGATCTTTTAAAACTGAAATGTGTTGTTAAAAAGTGACCTACAGTTTTACGTTCCATTCATTGGTATGTGTATATTGATGTTTACTGCCCAAATCCTGGTTCAGTCCACAGGAAATAAGTTGTGTGTATGGTGAAGTGTTATCTTCTCATAAGACCTGGACACACACGGCCAAGCAATGGCTGCTACATCTAGGGATGGGGAAGCATAGTATTCCACGCTATCCCTAGACAGGGTTATGAGCTCTAGATCTGTGTTCTGCACAACTCTCTGGCCACTGTGCAAATCGGTGGGCAGATTGCATCAGCTGGGGCAGCTCAAATAAAGCCGAAATGTTTGAGTTTAATAAACTGAAGATGGAAAAAAAGCTCAAAATAAAACAAAACACTAGGTACCAGACCTTTCCTGCTTTGCCCAGGTGGGAAGTAAGGCGGGCACATACTTCTCCTAATAGCCCTTTACTGACTGCTATGAAGAGTTCCACACTGGAGCTTCCTTAATCTTGAATCTCTCCTATCTGCTGCCTGCCCCTGTGTAAGAGGCAGGAAGCCTTATGTCTGGCTTCCTGTAGGTCACATGCTTATTGTCATGTGCCATGTGTCTATCATTCCCAGTTTTAAAGGGGCCAAAGGCACACTGGGATGTGTACATACACTTCAAAGTCTAGTGCCTTTTTACACACATCACACATTATTCACAGTGATAAAATGTATATACCCTGTCCTTTGAGTCATAGGCTACATCTACACTACAGGGGGGGTCGATTTAAGATATGCAAATTCAGCTACGCGAATAGCGTAGCTGAATTCGATGTATCGCAGCCGACTTACCCCGCTGTAGGGACGGTGGCAAAATCGACCTCTGCGGCTTCCCGTCGACGGCGCTTACTCCCACCTCCGCTGGTGGAGTAAGAGCGTCGATTCGGGGATTGATTGTCGCGTCCCATTGGGACGCGATAAATCGATCCCCGAGAGGTCGATTTCTACCCGCCGATTCAGGCAGGTAGTGTAGACCCAGCCATAGATTTGTGTAGTTTAAGGTCAGAAGGAACCATTAAGTCATCTAGTCTGACCTTCTTTATATCACAGGACATTACATTTCACCCACTTACCGCAGTAATTTAGTCCAATACCTTTTGTTTGACTTAAAGATAATTTGAGTTTGGCTAAAGCATATCTTTCAGAAAGGCATGCAGGCTTGATTTGAAGACATCAAGGGATACAGAATAGACTGCTTCCATTGGAAGTTTTTTCCAGTGCTTAATCCCTCTCACTGTGCAGAACGTGGACTTGATTTGTAATTTGAATTTGTCTGGTGTCAGCTTCCAACCACTTGTTCTTGTTGTGCCCTTCTCTGCTAGATTAAAGAGCCCTTCAGCACCTGGTATTTTCTCCCTATGAAGGTACTTATAAACTGTAATCAAGTCACCTCTCATGCTGCTTTTTGAGAAGTTGAACAGTTTAATCTCTTTAAGTCTCTCAAAAACTAAACCAATTGAGCTCGTTGAGTCACTGTAATCCATTTTCTTTAGCCTTCGAATCATTGTTGTGGCCCTTCTCTTCGCCCTCTCCAGTTTTCCAGCATCCTTTTAAAAATGCGGAGCCCAGAATTGGATGCAGTATTCCACCAGTGGTGTACGTAGAGATAAAATCACCTGCCTGCTCTTACTCACTTCTCTCTTGTTTATACATCTAAGCATCACATTAACCCTTTTTGGCACAGCATCACACTGGAAGCTCATGTTGAGTAGCTTATTCATTATGACCCCTAAATATTTTTCAGAGTTGCTGCTTTTCAATGTACAGTCTACCATTCTGAGGGTATGGCCTGCATTCCTGGTTCCTAGATATATACATTTGCATTTGGCTGTATTTTGTTTGAATGGGCCCCATTTATACTATATGGCTGCCATGTCCTCATCATTATTTACCACACTTCCAATCTGTGTCATCCACAAATTTTATCAGCAGTAATTTTATATTTACTTCCAGATCATTGATGAAAATGTTGAATAGCACCAATCCTGTGAGACTCCACTAGAAACACCTCCATTCAATATTGATTCCCCACTGACAACTAATTTTTAAGATCTGTTAGCCAGTTCTTAATCCATTCAGTGTGTGTTCTGTGGATATTGTATAGCGCCAATTTTTTAATCAGAATGTTATGTGGTTAACATAACATTAACAGAGTTAATCGCATGAGGTAACTGCGATTAATAGACAGCCCTAGACTCAATTAATAAAGAATTAAAGGTGGATAATAGAATTAATGCCAATAACATGGATTTATGGAAAACAGACCCTGTCAAACTATCTTGTTTTGATGAGCTTACAAGTTTGGTTAATAAAGGTAACTGTGAAGATGTAGTAGATGTAGCCTTTTTGTAAGGCATTATCTTCTGCAAATGTAAACAAACTTATTTGTCTGAGCAATTGACTGAACAAGAAGTAGGACTGAGTGGACTTGTAGGCTGTAAAGTTTTACATTTTTATTTTTGAATGCAGGTTTTTTTGTACATAATTCTACTTTTGTATGTTCAACTTTCATGATAGAGATTGTACTACAGTACTTGTATTTAGGTGGATTGAAAAAGACTATTTCTTTTTTACAGTGCAAATATTTGTAATAAAAAATAAATATAAAATGAGCACTGTACACTGTATTCTGTGTTGTAATTGAAATCAATATATTTGAAAATGTAGAAAACATCCAAAAATATTTAAATAAATACTGGCGGGAGTAACTTATTTGAAAATGTAGAAAACATCCAAAAATATTTAAATAAATACTATTCTATTATTGTTTAACATTGCGATTAATTGCGATTAATTTTTTTTAAATCGCACATTTAATCGTGATTAATTTTTTTTAATTGCTTGAAAGCCCTAGTTGAGTCCCATATCAATTTCTTTATTTATCAGTCAATGTCGGACTGACAGACCTATAATTGTTAGAAGCTGGTAGCTAAATACTTCAAACATCCTCCTCAGTTACTATGGACTGGAAAGTATTTCATTATCTTCATCTGATATGAGTACATCATCCTGCTTCTTTCAGATACAAAAATGAAATATTTATTGAATGCTCCTGTCATTTCTGCATAATTATTATCATTTTTACCATCTCCATTTAGGAATGGGTCTGCACCATTGCTAGGATTTCTGTTGTTGTTATTGTTATTATAGGTAAAAAACTCTCTCTTGTCCCTGGTGCCACCAGTCATGGACTTTTCCCTCATGTCTTTAGCTTCCCTTATCAGTATTCTGCACTTCATATCTTCTGATTTATATCAGTTCCTATTTATTTCTCCCATTTTCCATTTGTTAGGTATTGCTTTTTTATTTCTAATTGCTGCCTTCACTTAACCACTGTATCAGGTTGGGCTTTTGGCCAAAGTTTTCTTGAATGTGGAATCATGACTGTTTGGCCATCTAATGTCTTTTTAAAGAACTCCCAGTTTTCATCACTTTTCTGTCTAAATTTGTGCTCCCAAGCATTTTCACTCATAATTTTTATTAGCTTTCAGAAATTAACCCCTTTGAAGCACCAAATAAGTCTACTACTAGTTGGGTTTACCCCCATTTTGCCCATATTTAATGTAATCAGATCATGATCTCTGGTCCCAAGCCAACCACCAACCACCAGCTTCCAGTTCAGTGATTAATTTATCTTTATTCATCATAATGAGGCCCAAAATAGAATTATCTTGTGTTGGGTGCAATATCTTTTGTGTTAGAAAATTATCATATCATTTTTAGAAACTCAGAGACCTCTAGCATGTATCTCCTAAATTGAAGACTTTCATCACAACACAATTTTATTTTCTACACGTTGCAGGCATGTGTTTAAGGAATAACTCATCCTGTTCTCTGATTTGATTCAGTGATCGGTAACAGGCCTCCAACCATACACCTCTTGGGCTTTATTAGTTTGCACATTGATCTGTATGCATTAACAATCCTATGGCTCTGAGTTATCACTAACTCTAAAACAGGTAATGGTGTTAATGTAGAGTGCCAAACCCCCACCCCCACACACCCTTCTTGCTTACTCTGTCCTTCCTGAACAGTTATAACCTGTGATTTTAACATTCCAATCACAGCAGTCATCCCACCGAATTTCAGTAATGCCAGATATATCAAATTTCTTCTCATCAGTAAGAATTCCCAGTTCTTCTTGCTTGTTACCCAGACTCCTATTAATTGTATATAGGAATTGAAAAAGTGTCTTCTCTTCACAGTCTCATTCACATGGTTAGCAGGGAGAGGGTTGATATACTCTCCCTTAGCAGAGGGAAGACCATTGCTGCACATAATAAGTGTAGAGGCTGCACAGAAATATGGTTGGGCCAGATGATTGGATTAGGCCAGGGGTGGGCAAACTATGGCCCGTGGGCCACTTTAAGTTGGCCCGCGAGCCACACCACGTGGCTCGGCTCCACTCTGGCTGGGGCGCAGGGTTGAGCCGGACCACGTGGCTCGGCCCCGCTCTGGCACTCCAGCTGGGGCGCTGGGTCGGGGCCACACCACGTGGCTCTCGCCACGCCCCTACCCCGTGCCCCAGCCCTGATCCCCCTTCTGCTCTCCAAACCCCTTGATCCCAGCACGGAGCACCCTCCTGCACTCCAAACCTCTCATCCCCAGCCCCACCCCAGAGCCTGCACCCCCAGCCGGAACCTGCACCCCTCCTGCACTCCTGCCCCAGCCCTGATCCCCCTCCCAGCCCAGAGCACCCTCCTACACCCCAAGTTCCTCATCCCCAGCCCCACCCCAGAGCCCTCACTTCCTCCCGCACCCCAACCCCAATTTTGTGAGCATTCATGGCATACAATTTCTATTCCCCGATGTGGACCTCAGACCAAAAAGTTTGCCCACCCCTGGATTAGGCACTTCTCCCCATCAGAAAGTTGTGTTCAGACAAGTCAAAGATAGCTGCCTCTATGAGCCAGCCCCTCCTTGTGGAAAAAGAGGAAAATGCTCTCTAGAAAAATTCCCGCTCTGGGACACATTCATGCTTTGGTTGCATAAACTATCTGGGTAGCTGTTTTTGTTTTTTAAAAAAATGGCAAGTGAAAATCTCGAGTGTGGGAAGATCTTTTCCTTTTTTACCTTGACCAGGGTCTGAAAAACTCAGTTTCAAAAATGAATTGGGTTTCAAGGCCTTGAAATTTTAGTCACCACAGCCTGCAAAGGGATGTATAGTCTACCTCTATTGGGACGCCGTGGCCTGTCTCCTCACTCCTCCTGCTCTGGAAGTAGAAACATCGTTTCTGCAGTGCATTGGGTTTTATATGCATATTGTGGGTAAGGGAGAGCAGGATTGCCCC
Source organism: Malaclemys terrapin pileata (assembly GCF_027887155.1). NCBI lineage: Eukaryota > Metazoa > Chordata > Testudines > Emydidae > Malaclemys > Malaclemys terrapin. The sequence goes on from NC_071508.1 coordinate 104,687,003, forward strand.
TTATCTTTGATGGGAATTTTATTGAAAAGTGAAGGCTTGACTGTTGTGGTATAGGAATGGGACTTTATAATTCTGATGGCTTATGTCTAATTTAAAGAACTAACTCCAAGACATACCTCCTGTTTGTACTTCTTAATGAATTGTGAACAGAAGTTTTTTATACATTTTCATTTCATTCTGTTTCACTCAGTGATGTCAGACTTGCTTGTAACGACATTGTGGAAAATTATTTCTTAAAACATTTTTTGTTGGGTTACATCAGAATTATATGCAAAACAATGCTTCATAACTGTGCTGTCTCCATACTTTTCTTCTGTACTATATTTTGGGGACTATAAAAGTAAGTTGTGGTGGCTGGTTTTGCTGATAATGAAATTACCCTAAATCATTCTCTTATTAAACAACTTAACACTTTATATAGAAAAATAAGAATTTTTGAAGCATGTATAGTACTAAATGTTAAACAGAATTGTATCTAATAATTTGGGATTCTGTTTTTAAAAATAGCTTGCCTTTTTCAAAACGACATAACTGTACAAATAAGACAAGCTTATCCCACTGGAGTAGAATTGTATTCTACAAATATGTTGAAGAATGTTAAGTAACTCCTAGCACAAGACTTATTTCCTATATGGTAGGAATGATTAAACAGAACTAAATTCTTTAGAATCTCTTGTAGAGTTTCTTCAGTTAGCTATTTGTCACCTTGATTTGGCACTGCTTTATAAGTGCACAAATTGGTAGATTAATGGTTGTAGAGAAGTCTGCTACTGTTTCATTTAGTTACATTATCCAGTACCCACAGAAACTATCATTATAGAATAGGCATATGGCGGAAATATGAGACACACATTAATGGTGCTAGTCTTCTGAAAAAATGCTAACTATAATTATATGATTAGAATTGTATTTTTGGACCTCTCTCATAGGCAGTATTAATGTTCTAAATTGCTTTCAAAATTAAAAAAAAAGCTGCTTCCAAGCTAAACTGCAGAATAGGAAATACTGTTGTTCATCCTGGGAGTTCTTATTTTAAACAAGTCTTAGCAGTGTCAGCATACTGCTACTGCACTTGAGGCTGACCACGCAAAGACTTAGGAAAGTGAGTCACTTTCCTCTCATAAGTAGTCCTATTGACTTCAGTGGGATTGCTCACATAAATAAAAGTTTCAGAGTAACAGCCGTGTTAGTCTGTATCCGCAAAAAGAAGAACAGGAGTACTTGTGGCACCTTAGAGACTAACAAATTTATTAGAGCATAAGCTTTCAGAAGTGGGCTGTAGTCCACGAAAGCTTATGCTCTAATAAATTTGTTAGTCTCTAAGGTGCCACAAGTACTCCTGTTCTTCTTTTTGCACATAAATAAAGTTAATCATGTGCCTTTGTCTTTGTAACACTGGGGCCCTTCATTTGGTCAATTGTGATTATATTATACATGCCTTGTGTACTATTTATAAAGGCCTTGATCCCACATTCCTTATGTACCCAAAACTTGAGGGCCAGTTCTATGGATATATGAATACTTAGGTGACAAGAGGTGCACCTGATATCACAGTGTTGGGGCTGGGAATGACAGAAAGAAGGATGGAGGGGTGAGAGTAGCTTCCAGGTACGGAAAGCATGTTGCAGGTTTAACAGTGAAGGTAAAATCACTGGAACAATTTACCAAGGCCTCTGGTAGGTTCTCCATTGTTTGAAATCTTTAAACCAAGACTGAATGCTTTTCTAAAAGATATGCTGTAGTTCAGACACCAATTATTGAGCTTTACTTGGATTACTGGGTCCAACTCTATGGTCTGTCAGAGTACTGGTCCTTTCTGGACTTAGTCTATGAATCTATGATCAGTTTGATAATAAACCTGGCTCTGTTGGCTTTTAAAGTTGTTAATGGAAAAGGACCTTGGTATATATAATAAGACCGTCTCCTTGAATGTTATTTTGGTGAGCGTCCATGTTCTGACAGCATCTACCTTGTTAGGGACTCCACCGTCATACCATAGGTTGGTGTGTGATTGACCTTTACTGGGGTGGTCCTTAATCACTTGGAATTTGATCCTTTTGGACATCCACATGAATCTCTTGGGAAAATGGTCTTTTAAAAAGTATTTTCATTTTTAATCCCTGTTGACTCTATGTAATATTCTCCTTAGTGCACCCCAGTGTGTAATGATGTAATTCACTTGGCTTTTTAGTATTTTATTTGTGTTTTGTCTGAAGTTTGAAATTGTGTATGCAGCACCTCAACCAACTTGGCAGGACAGTAGAACTTGAGGAATAACATTTTCTGTCAGGGACGAAAGGGTCCTTCACAATAAACTAAATTTTTCCTGGACGAACACAAGCACTGCCTGCTGGACAGGGCCGATTGCTCAGCTGAGTTTTGGATTGGAATTTAAAAAATAACTGACCATATTTGGAGTTGATTTTTCCTTGATACTTACTAACACTTTAAATAAAATAATAATAATTAAAACTTAACAACAAAAAGGCAACATTGAAATTGAAATACTTCTCTGAATGTGTGTGCAAGAACATAGAATTAACAGAAGTTTTTATATTTCTTATGCTTTCATATAGAAAACAAAAGGTGATCGATATGTTTTTGTTTTTACAGGCCAAAGCCTATCTAAGGATAACTACTGAAATAGTAAAGAGATTGCCAACTCCTCCAGCATGACGTGCTCATCTCGGGTACCTGTGATCAGAACTTAACAATAAAGTGACTTGATGGTGTAAGCAGTGGTGGAACAAGCAGAAATACATAAGTTTATGGATTATATATTGTATTTGTAAGAAAATTGTTTTGAAGTTTAGGAAACAAAGTTTGAAAGTATTGTTATTTTTTTATTTGTCGTGACATCATTTGGTTACATTCAAAGGTATTGAAGGATTCAGAAGGAAAATGCGTGGTACCTGACATTTATATATGGTCGGCCGCTGCTGATTTTTAATATCCTTGAACAACAAGGACAAAGTGCATCATTCAGCAATGGAGTTTCCCTCAGTTTTAACATGAAGGTTCAGCCTGTGGAAACTCCAGTCCCAGAATACAATGTGCCATCTTCGTCCAAGCCGAAAGACTCAAAAGTGGACCATGGCATGTTGAGGATTATAGGCACACAACTGTATAAAAGATGAGGGCATCTGCAATTTCCCCAATTTATGTACATTTTTATTCAGACCTTGGTGCTCTTGTTAAATTGCCAACATGGCCTTAAATTGGGCAAAGCATCAAGGACTTAATTAGCAAACTGAAAACTATGTCATTACCACATGTTTGTGTACATTTACACTTAAGCCTCAAAAACAATATGATAGATCTGCATATTCTGAAATGATTTTTCCTAATGGTTCAAGAACAAATTTCTTCCCTATTGGATTATATTGTGTTATGAGGTAATTTCCTACTTATGGGATAATGGACTATATGACCTGTAGGCAAATTACTTGCCTGCTTTGTGTTATGTTGAACCCATGGAAAACTAGATAACAGCCAGGTCTTCATTGTAAACCACATATCATATCTGAGTTCAATTTGGCAAGGGAAATAAATGACAAAAATAAATTAATTTCATGACTGCATATAGGCATGTGTTCCCAAATTAAAGTAACAATGCAGGATCTGAATGTATAAACTAAAGATGTAACTAAAGAAGCAAACTAAGATACGATCTTCAAACTGCAAGACTTCTTTTTGTTTTTTATTGTCTTGTCCTATGATCCTTATTTTTCTGTTGGTATAATTTCTATGGACGTAAAAAACATGATTCTGTGGCACAGGCTTCCATTTACAATTAGAAGTTTGAATTTATATTCAGACTATTTCACACCTTCAAATATGTATCCTTATGGGAGTTTTGCCATTGACTTCACTAAGGCCAGGATTTCACCCTTTGTGTATACCATTGTTCCTGTCGCTTTTCTCCTCTTGAAATAATATGACATAAAATAGAATTTGGCATTCTTTGAGCCTGGGAACACTTAAAACACATGCACTGAAAGTCAAATTTAAAACTTTCCTTCAAATTATCAGTTGAATCTCAGACTTTAGTGGAGTTTTGTAAATATGAAAAATAATGTATTTTAAGATGACTGATTTTTTTTTAACTTAGCTTTCATTTATGTACTTGAAAAAAGTGCAGAGAAGTAAAAGTGCACTTCAACTGCTTCAGTAGTCATGTTATTTCAAGCTTTTGGATTGTACCTTTATTCAAACATAAGTATCCAATCATTTGCAATTGTCTAGTGATATATTTTACAAAAATTAAACACTTAATGGTGTGCTTCCTCTTCTCACTTCATTGATAACTATTTGCCTTGTTGGTTTGGTAAGAAGTTTTATCTCTATTTAGGCATTTCTTATGCGCCAACCATAGTAATATTAATTTTTCTGCATATGTGTATTTCTGTAAACATTTGTAGGGCTCTCCTCACCATAGTATTGTAGGACACGTTAACTCTCAGTGCGAAGCTCGGATTTCCAAAGTTGTTTTTAAAGTTTAAAAAAGTCTGTCAGGCTTGCCAAATTTAGTATTCATTATCTTCACTCTTGATGTTAGCAAGTTTGTGAGAGGCTACTGACATTTCCAGTTCAGGATTAGGACTATCAGAATTCAATTAGAGGGCTGTTTGTTTATCTTTCTTGTTTCTCCACATCCTGGGTTGCTCTGAGGGATCAAGTTATTTTTTTTGTTTGTTTGTTTTTTTAAAAGGACATTATACAAACCTAAGCACTAGATTTTACTCTTTCTAGTCTTGCTGCTATTAAGCTACCTTTAATACCTTTCGGTTAACTACCAGTGTCCTGGGAAAACTTGTAAACGTAGTTTCCAAAAGAATATGCAAAATGCTTTTTAATTAAATGCCTTCATGGAAGGATTGCCCTGTGCATATTTGTAAATAATGTTTAATGCTCATGGGGCTGCCGGTGGGTGTTGAGCACCCACTATATTTTTTCCGTGGGTGCTCCAGACCTGGCGTGTCCACTGAGTCAGCACCTATGGTTGAAGGTTAATTGGATTGCGGTAAAATTTGGTGAGTTTGCTTTGCAAGATGCTCCATTGGCTCAGCATGTATGATTACCTGCCTTGTGGACAGGTGGTGCATGGGTGCATTTGGTGCAAGGAGCTCATAGCCTCAGAGACCTATCGAGACTGGGAGTGGCTGGCTCACTACAAAAGCAATTTTCCGTCTCTTGGTATTGACACCTCCTCATCCATTATTGGGTGTGGACCACATCCACCCTGACTGAATTGGCCTTCAACATTGGTTCTCCACTTGTAAGGTAACTCCCTTCTCTTCATGTATATATATTTATACCTGTATCTGTAATTTTCACTCCATGCATCTGAAGTGGGTTTTTTACCCACAAAAGCTTATGCCCAAATACATCTGTTAGTCTTTAAGGTGCCACCGGACTCCGCGTTGTTTTTGTGGATACAGATTAACACAGCCACTTCTCTGATACTTGGTATGAAATGAGGATATTGATATAATAGGCATCACAGAAACTTAGTGAAATGATGAATCAACTGGGACACCGATATCAGGCACAAAATATATCAGAATGATAGACCAGGTCATGCATACGGGGGAGTGGCACTATATGTGAAAGAAAGCATAGAGTCAAATGTAGTAAAAATCTTAAAATGAATTAAACATGACTGTAGACTCTGTGCATAGAAATTGCAGGCTTGAATAATAAGAATATAGCAATAGGAATATAGTACCGACCACCTGACCAGGATGGTGATGATGACTGTGAAATGCTTAGGCAGATTAGAGAGGCTTTAAAAATAGAAAACAATATAATAATGGAGGATTTCAAATATCCCCATATTGACTAGATACATGTCACTTCAGGACAGGATGCAGAGATAAAATTTCTAGACACCATTAATGGCTGCTTCTTGGAGTGTGTAGGTCTGGAACCCACAAGAGGAGAGGCGATTCTTGATTTAGTCCTAAATGGAGCATGGGATCTGGTCCAATAGGTGAATATAGCTGAACCACTCAGTAATAAGTGACTGCAATATAAATAAATGGAACATCTTTGTAGTGGGGAAAGCCCACCATGGCAGCATTTCACTTCAGAAAGGGAAACTACACAAAAAGGAGGAAGCTGGTTAAATGGAAATGTCACAAGAGTGAACTGTCTGCTAGCTGCATGGAAACTTTTTAAAAACACCATTTTAATGTTCTTATGTATGTTATGTTGTTCTAGTGTGTGTATTTTAATAATTACCTGTTAAATACTGCCAAATAGATTCATAGATTCTAGGACTGGAAGGGACTTCGAGAGGTCATCGAGTCCAGTCCCCGGCCCGCATGGCAGGACCAAATACTGTCTAGACCATCCCTGATAGACATTTATCTAACCTACTCTTAAATAACTCCAGAGATGGAGATTCCACAACCTCCCTAGGCAATTTATTCCAGTGTTTAACCACCCTGACAGTTAGGAACTTTTTCCTAATGTCCAACCTAGACCACCCTTGCTGCAGTTTAAGCCCATTGCTTCTTGCTCTATCCTTAGAGGCTAAGGTGAACAAGTTTTCTCCCTCCTCCTTATGACACCCTTTTAGATACCTGAAAACTGCTATCATGTCCCCTCTCAGTCTTCTCTTTTCCAAACTAAACAAACCCAATTCTTTCAGCCTTCCTTCATAGGTCATGTTCGCAAGACCTTTAATCATTCTTGTTGCTCTTCTCTGGACGCCTCTCCAATTTCTCCACATCTTTCTTGAAATGCGGTGCCCAGAACTGGACACAATACTCCAGCTGAGGCCTAACCAGTGCAGAGTAGAGCGGAAGAATGACTTCTTGTGTCTTGCTCACAACACACCTGTTAACACGTCCCAGAATCTTGTTTGCTTTTTTTGCAACAGCATCACACTGTTGACTCATATTTAGCTTGTGGTCCACTATAACCCCTAGATCCCTTTCTGCTGTACTCCTTCCTAGACAGTCACTTCCCATTCTGTATGTGTGAAACTGATTTTTCCTTCCTAAGTGGAGCACTTTCCATTTGTCTTTGTTAAACCTCATCCTGTTTACCTCAGACCATTTCTCCAATTTGTTCAGATCATTTTGAATTATGACCCTGTCCTCCAAAGCAGTTGCAATCCCTCCCAGTTTGGTATCATCCGCAAATTTAATAAGCGTACTTTCTATGCCAATTGCTAAGTCGTTAATGAAGATATTGACAGAGCCGGTCCCAAAACCGATACCTGCGGAACCCCACTTGTTATGCCTTTCCAGCAGGATTGGGAACCATTAATAACAACTCTCTGAGTACGGTGATCCAGCCAGTTATGCACCCACCTTATAGTAGCCCCATCTAAATTGTATTTGCCTAGTTTATCGATAAGAATATGATGCAAGACTGTATCAAATACCTTACTAAAGTCTAGGTACACCACATCCTCGCTTCTCCCTTATCCACAAGACTCGTTATCCTATCAAAGAAAGCTATCAGATTGGTTTGACACGATTTGTTCTTTACAAATCCATGCTGGCTATTCCCTATCACCTTACCACCTTCCAAGTGTTTGCAGATGATTTCCTTAATTACTTCTCCATTATCTTCCCTGGCACAGAAGTTAAACTAACTGGTCTGTTAGTTTCCTGAGTTGTTTTTATTTCCCTTTTTATAGATGGGCACTATATTTGCCCTTTTCCAGTCTTCTGGAATCTCTCCCGTCTCCCATGATTTTCCAAAGATAATAGCTAGAGGCTCAGATACCTCCTCTATTAGCTCCTTGAGTATTCTAGAATGCATTTCATCAGGCCCTGGTGACTTGCAGGCATCTATCTTTTCTAAGTGATTTTTAACTTGTTCTTTTTTTATTTTATTTGCTAAACCTACCCCCTTCCCATTAGCATTCACTATGTTAGGCAGTCCTTCAGACTTCTCGGTGAAGACCAAAACAAAGAAGTCATTAAGCATCTCTGCCATTTCCAAGTTTCCAGTTACTGTTTCTCCCTCTTCACTGAGCAGTGGGCCTACCCTGTCTTTGGTCTTCCTCTTGCTTCTAATGTATTGATAAAAAGTCTTCTTGTTTCCCTTTATTCCTGTAGCCAGTTGGAGCTCATTTTGTGCCTTTGCCTTTCTAATCTTGCCCCTGCATTCCTGTGTTGTTTGCCTATATTCATCCTTTGTAATCTGTCCTAGTTTCCATTTTTTATATGACTCCTTTTTATTTTTTAGATCATGTAAGATCTCATGGTTAAGCCAACGTGATCTTTTGCCACATTTTCTATCTTTCCTACCCAGCGGAATAGCTGGCTTTTGGACCCTTAATAGTGTCCCTTTGAAAAACTGCCAACTCTCCTCAGTTGTTTTTCCCCTCAGTCTTGATTCCCATGGGACCTTACCTATCAGCTCTCTGAGCTTACCAAAATCCGCCTTCCTGAAATCCATTGTCTCTATTTTGCTGTTCTCCCTTCTACCCTTCCTTAGAATTGTAAACTCTATGATTTCATGATCACTTTCACCCAAGCTGCCTTCTACTTTCAAATTCTCAACGAGTTCCTCCCTATTTGTTAAAATCAAGTCTAGAACAGCTTCCCCCCTAGTAGATTTTTCAACCTTCTGAAATAAAAAGTTGTCTGCAATGCAGTCCAAGAATTTGTTGGATAGTCTGTGCCCCGCTGTGCTATTTTACCAACATATATTTGGATAGTTGAAGTCCCCCATCACCACCAAATCTTGGGCTTTGGATGATTTTGTTAGTTGTTTAAAAAAAGCCTCATCCACCTCTTCCACCTGGTTAGGTGGCCTGTAGTAGACTCCTAGCATGACATCACCCTTGTTTTTTACCCCTTTTAGCCTAATCCAGAGAGACTCAACACTTCCATCTCCTATGTCCATCTCTACCTCAGTCCAAGTGTGTACATTTTTAATATATAAGGCAACACCTCCTCCCTTTTTCCCCTGTCTATCCTTCCTGAGCAAGCTGTACCCATCCACACCAACATTCCAATCATGTGTATTATCCCACCAAGTTTCAGTGATGCCAACAATGTCATAGTTGTATTTATTTATTAGCACTTCCAGTTCTTCCTGCTTATTACCCATACTTCTCACATTTGTATATAGGCATCTAAGATACTGGTTTGATCTTGCCTCCCAGTTTTGTCCTGACCCTCCTTTCTCTCTGCCAATATAGCCCACACTCCCTCTTGTTTCCGACCCATCTCCCAGGTCTCCATGTTCCCCACTTACCTGTGGGCTTTGCTCACCTGTCCCCATTGAACCTAGTTTAAAGCCCTCTCACTAGGTTAGCCAGTCTATATCCAAATAGGGTCTTTCCCCTCCTCGAATGGTGAACGCCATCTCTGCCTAGCAGTCCTTCCTCGAATAGCATCCTGTGGTCGAGGAAGCCAAAGCCCTCCTGGCGACACCATCTTCGCAGTCAGGCATTCACCTCCATGATGCATCTGTCTCTGCCTGGGCCCCTACCTTTGACAGGAAGAATCGAAGAGAATACCACCTGCGCTCCAAACTCCTTCACCCGCACTCCCAGATCCCTGTAGTCACTCTTGATCCGCTCAGTGTCACACCTCACAGTATCATTTGTGCCCACATGGATGAGTAGCATGGGGTAGTAGTCAGAGGGCTGGATAATCCTCGACAATGCCTCCGTAACATTCAGATACGGGCTCCCAGCAGGCAGCATACCTCCCGAGATGAAATGTCAGGGCGACAGATGGGCGCCTCCGTCCCCCTCAGCAGAGAGTCTCCGACCACCACTACCCTACATTTCCTATTTGCAGTGGTGGCAGCAGACCTCCCACCCTTAGGGGTATGAGGCTTCTCCTCCTTTACTGTAGGGGGTGATTCCTTCTCTCCTGTATCAAGAAGAGCATAACAGTTACCTATTACCACAGCAGGAGGGTTCAGAGCAGGGGTGGAGCACTGCCTGCTGCCAGAAGTAACCAGCTGCCAGTGTCCATCCTGAGCCATCTCCTCCTCCACTAGTGGTGTATCAGCAGTCATGTGTACTGGGACAGCTACCTCAGCTGTCTCCACATGAAGACTGTCGAGGAATTGCTCGTGGATTCGGATGCTCCTCAACCTAGCCACATCCTCCTGTAGCTCTCCCACCTGCTGCCTGAGAGATTCCACCAGCAAGCACCTTTCACATTGGATGGTCCCCCCAGCCTGGATATCAGTGAGTGGAAATTGCAAGTTACAGTCTCTGCAAAACCACACCAGGATCTGGGTAGAAGCATCCATGCTCAGGCGCTCTGTCTGGCTACAGGCGCAGGTGGAGGAGACAGAAGCAGTGCTGGCACAGGTGTTGCGGGTCTTCCTAACCATCGTAAGCCTCCCTCTGTCAAACTCCCCTGTCTGCAGCCCCCTGTCCGCTGAAAGGGTTGTTTAAGCAAGAAGTTTTGAATGTAGTTGGTTTATAGGTTTTAAGGGGAATAAAGGGAAAACAGATAGAACCGGCAAGGGACCCTCGCCCCCTTCCTGCTCCTCCTTCACCTGGAGAACTCCCTTGCAAAACTCCCTGTTAGCAGCCCCTGGTCGCAAAAGCTCCCTGGTCGCTTGTGCGCTGCTTTATAAAGCCCTGGCCTGTATGAATGCCCTGCCCACTGATTAAGGCTCAGCCAGTTACCAGAGGCTTCTAGCTTTCAGACCTTCCTTTGAAGCTCACAGCTTCCAACTGCCAGCCACAGCACACGGTCCTTCAAACAAACAGACTGACAAACACAAGCTCAGCACACAGCAAGTAACCCCCAAACACAAACAAACACACACTTCAAACAGTCACTTACCCCAAGGGTGCTGTATTGCTCCTCCTTCACCTGGAAAACTCCCTTGCGAAACTCCCTGTTAGCAGCGCCTGAAATGACAGCACAGAAGTTAGCAACAGACTGAAACACGTTTCTGGATCAGGGTAGATCTGAAAGCAAAAATAAAATTTAGAATTACTTCAAAAACTTGACCCACCTAACTTTTTACTAGATCAGTATCTGGTATTCCTTGGAATTAATTGAACAAAGCTATCAGGTTCCTTCACTAATTGGTGCATCTAAGGCTTTATTTTCTTTTGTAACAGATTTGAAGAGAGAGATAAAATCAAGCTTTAAATGGAAAAAAGGGTCTAGTTCAAGGTAAACTAGATAGAAACTTATGCACTGTAATAAAAGTACATATAAATTTTCTGTGATAAGTTTATTTAAATGTTTAGAAAATTGGAATAAATACCTCTTTATTTCCTTAAGTGTGAGTGTATACACACATACATACATATATATATATAAAACACTTCTACGGCACTTCAAAGCTTTAAACAATCTTTGAAAAACAAAGCTTCAAACAAAGCTTTTTAAACAGTCATTAGCAGTTGATTGACATTTTTCAACTGCTTTTATTATTTTTCTCAAAGATTTTGTACCTCTGTCAAGATCTTCAGATAGTTTGTTTCCTTTATACAGCCACATTCATGGTGCTACATTTACCTTGCATCCATTGAAGTTAATGGCAAAGCTCCATTATTTCAAAGGGCTGGATCAAGAATCAAGTTACCATCCTTCTGACCAAGTAGGGCAAGATTCCCATGGAAACACTCAGTATTTCTCAATAAGGATCTTAGTGACATTAGGCATTAAGGTGCAATATGGAGTCTGTGATTTAGTGTCAGAATTAATTAATAATGAACTGGGTTTTTATTATTAAAAATATTTTGATAATTTAGCAGTACCTACAGGCCAGGGCCCCATTCTACTAGATCAGTGGTTTTCAACCTTTTTTCATTTGCAGACCCCTAAAAAATTTTGAATGGAGGTGTGGATCCCTTTGGAAATCTTAAGCATAGTCTGAAACCCCTGGGGATCCACGAACTACAGGTTGAAAACCACTGTTCTGTGGTAACAACAACCTTTTGCGGACCCCTTAAACATAGTTTGCTGGCCCCCAACTGTCTGGAGACCACAGGTTGAAAGTCACTGTGCTATGCACTGTACAACATACAACAAAGAAACAGTCCCTGCCACAAAGAACTTTACAATCCAAGTATCAGACTATATTTTCTGATTCTGTTTTACATCCTAAGACAGAGAGAAAAACAAAAAACATTTTTTGTACCCAAAGAGCTTTACTTTTCCATTATCTTCACATATACAGTGGGGGGGTTCTGCTCTCTTTTCAGCAGGTAGAGGGCAGATGCAGCCTACCTTTCCTTATGTATCTATTACCCTCAGTATCTCTGTTTATATGAGTATTGAACCAAGAATTCTCAAATAAAACGTCTTTTGGAGTACGTGAGTCTTGAGAGTAAGCTTGGGGGGATGAACATCTGTTGTCCTTTAACATCGTTTAGAAGGCTCACAGACCCTTCTAAAGTATTTGCACTCAGACCACTGGGATTTTCTAATACTTGTGTTATTTCCTGTGGACCAAAGATTGTTTAATTTTTCCTGGAATGGGGGGCGGGGGGAACCCAAACCCTGTGAATGTTGTCTGTGACTGCACAGGGTTTAATTTAAGAATAAAAACCTAGGGTCGCTTTTTCTGTAAAACATTTAATAGATTTTCTTTAGTATGTGAGGGATTTTTCTTTCCCCTTTTTTCCCCTTCCCTGCAAGGGGAAATGTTTTTTTCAGACTAATGTTGGAGAAAATGTGAGGATGTAATTTTAAGCCCACTTTAGGTGTATAATTGAGAAGAATAAATGGTTGGTAAAACTGGTATTTTTAAACTTACTATGTGCTATAATTGGTAGATAGATCTGTGCTTCTAGTAGAATGTTATCGTTGGTTTTTTTTAGATGCTATTAAAAAAGACTTAAGTTAAAACAGATAAGGGCTCAAAGAGCCTAACCATTTCATTGTTCCACAAAGTTGTGCATTTTTGTGTGTGAGTTGATTGGGGAAAGGGAAGACAGGCTATGATGAGTTTATATATAATTGTATCTACTGAATCAGGCAGTTCCTATGTTTCTTTCTACAGGAAAATATTCCATGTAAACAAGCTTTTGTCTCTGATACCTTGATGCTGCTAATTAATTACATTTTAGTTTGAAACAGTCAGAGTTCAGCTTTACTTTAACCACTTCCTTTTGGTGAATAATACGATCTAATAGCTATTTTGGAGAGTTACTTTTTGAAACAAGTGTTAAAAGGCTGGGAAAATGTGCCTCATAAGCAGCTAAGCTTTGAAAACTTAGTATAATAAACCCACTTATTTGTGAATGCAAGCACTATTGACATCTCTTTTGTAATCCCTTAATATCTCAGCTTTTAGAAATCCTGTGAATATGTGGTGTTTGCACATTTTATAAATGCACATTTTACAAATGCCCCTTCAGTTTTGACTTCATTTATCTACAGTGTAAATAAACCCCTTATTCTAACATGGTTTTCTATGATTATGGTTAACTAAACTAGAAAGTTATTACTTAGAGAAAAAAATGATAGGATTGTTTGAAGCAGAATACCCCATTCCCTGAGTGGGGTTTACACAGGAAATTGTAATCACAGTCTCTATGAATGTTGTTGCCTTTATATCCTGATGGGAAATGGAAACCTTATTAATATGAAATGAAAGGTGCTAATAAAATACCTTTTTAATTAACAGATGTGTTATCTAATGAAAATTGTCAACATTACAAACTTCCAGAATACTTTATTTCATGTAAAATATTCTTGAGTTTCCATTTTCCAAACACAACATTTTTCACAAAACAAGGATTATAATAAAGACATGGGGCCAAATTCTCTGCTGGTGCAATGGATGCTTCTCAATTGACGTCAGTGAAATTTTTCCCACTTAGACCAGCATAGAATTTGACCCGTACAATTGATATATAATTCAATGTAACATGCATGTAAATAGTTATATGTGTAAATGCACAGTAACAGGTGGAGGAGTGCCAAGGAGGGACATGGGGGCTCTAGATAGGCATTGGCAGATATCGACATTGGGGTGCAGAGAAGCTTTCATGTCACTGGTAGGGAAGGTAGAAATACAAATTATGTAAAATTATGCCTCTAGTAGAGGAAGATGGGCCATGGTAAAGGAGAGCATATCCGGTTGATAAATATTGTTGGCATAAAAAAGGAGCAAAAAATAGTCATGCTTTCAGAAATACAATCACACATGCTTAGATTCCAATATTATAGCTGTCCACTAGTATAGGTTTGAGCTGGACTACTTCGCACTGGGGGACAACATTGTCTCAATTGGCATGTTACAGAGATGGTGGGGCAGAATAGTTAATTAGATGCCATCCATTTCTGGCCAACGTCTGACAGAATTTGTCCATATGTAGGAAAGATACAAAAATCTGCACTTAAAAGTCAACACTTGCAAAACATTGTCACACAGGGTGAGCCCAAATACTAAAATTATTTCCCATTCAAGTCTAGGGAAATCGTTCCACATCTTGGGTAGTGTCCACTGGGTGGTAACTAAGGGTATGTCTACACTTGCAGAGTTTTTGCGCTGTAAGTTTCACCGGTGATAGGGAACCGGTGAAAGTAAAGTGCTGGTTTGTGTACTCACTTAATTCCTCAGGCATCAGAGTGTTTACATTAGCAGCACTTCCATTGCCAATGAGAGCAGCGCTCTAGGGCAGCTATCCGACAGTGCAGCTCTCTCAATAGGCCTTGTGGAAAAGGGGGCGTGAGCGGAAGGAATTCTGGGTCCCTGCTCGGTGCCCCGTGCTGCACTGCTTCATGTCCTAGCAGCCCCATTACTTCCTTGTTTCTTTTGTCGCATTTTTTAACCGCCCCCTGCTGTCTGGCTGCTTTCCCCACCACATCTACTAGCAGCAATGGATCCTGCACTGCTGTCCACTACTCTGATAGCTGTCACTTGCATGTCATGCGTGGCAGTGCAGCTGTTCTTAAATTTGCAAAGAGAGCTGCAGTCAGAGATGCCTGATGAGCAGCCCGAAATGGAAATAAGTAGCATTCATTGCTTTTGGCATTAACTGAGGAGCTGAGCACTGTGGAATAGCGTTTTTGGACTAGGGAAATTAGCTCAGAGTGCTGGGATCGTATCGTTATGCATGTCTGGGATAACGACCAGTGGCTTCAAAACTGTCGGATGCAGAGAGCCACATTCATGGAACTGTGTGCTGAGCTTTCCCCAGACCTGCGTCACAAGGACCCAGACTGAGAGCTGCACTCACTGTAGAGAAGTGAGGGGCAATCACGTTGTGGAAGTTGGCGACTCCAGACAGCTACCAATCAGTTGCAAACCAATTTGGAGTGGGGAGATCGACCAAGGCCATTAATCGCATCCTACTGCGCAAGACTGTGACTTTTGGTAATGTGTGTGACATTTTGGATGGCTTTGCAGAAATGGGCTTTCCTAACTGTGGTGGGGCGATAGATGGAACGCACATCCCTATTGTTGCCCCGGCCCACCTTGGCACCGAGTACATAAATCGCAAGGGGACTTCTCCATGGTCTTGCAGGCACTAGTGGATCACCCTGGGCGTTTCACTGATATTAATGCTGGATGGTCCGGAAAGGTGCATGGCGCACATATCTTTTAAAACACTGGCCTGTACAGAAAGCTGCAAGCAGGGACTTCCTTTCCAGACCAGGGATCACCGTCGGGGAAGTGGAAATGCCCATTGTGATCCTGGAAGACCCAGCTTACCCACTGATGCCATGGCTCATGAAGCCATACATACATAGATGTCGGTAAGGAACGTTTCAACAACAGACTGAGTAGGTGCAGAATGGCTGTCGAATGTGCATTTGGCAGTTTGAAAGCGCGCTGGAGATATTTGTACAGTAGACTGGAAATGAGTGAGGAAAATATTCTCCTGGTCATTGTGATGTGCTGTACTTTACATGACATTTGTGAGGGGACGGGTGAAAGGTTTACTAATATGTGGAGTGTGGAGGCCGAACGCCTGGTTGCTGAGTTTCAGCAGCCAGATAACAGGGCTATTAGAGGGGCACAATGTATGGCAGTTAGGATCCGGGATGCCTTGAACGAAAAGTTTGAAAATGAAAATAATTAAACTTTGCTGCTGTGCTTGGGAAAGGAAGTGTTAACAGTATGTGCTGTGCTACATGGCGGTTCTGTATGTAATTTCAGTGAAGATGAAGTGCTAGTTGACTTGTAGCTGTGATGACATGTACAGAAATGTGAACACACAAATAAAGCTTGCTTCTTTTTGAAAAATTTGTGCTTTTATTTTAAAAACAGAGAAAACACCACATGCACATGTATCAATCCTGAGTGATGGTGGAGAACAGGGTGGGGGGCCCATAAACCTCACAGCTGTGTATAACTCCAGCTGTTGTTTGACAAGCTGTCTGGGGGTGAGGATTGTTGAGGAATGGAAAAATTTGCAGCGAGCTTATCAGAATGTGCAGTGGGAGTTTGGGGAGTGCATGGGAAAGAATTCTGCACTTGCTGCAATGGGGGACGGGCACGAATCAGGTCACTCTGCAGTGTAATGAGAGAATGCAACTGTCTGATGCTCCAGAATGTTGATTAGCCTCTACATGGCTTCCCTATGGAAAGTGTTGTTCTCTTTTCGGTCTCGGTTCTCTCCCTCTTTCCACTTTGTCATGCTTTCTCTCCATTTATTTTTATCACGTGTCTCCGTTTGGGAGTGCAGAATCACTTCACGAAACATGTCTGCCTTAGTGCATCTTGGCCACTTTCTTTTGCGTCGCAGACGGTCTGCTACAGTGGGGCGGGGGTGTCTTCCACAGTAATTTCTGGGGAGATAAAAGCAACACATTGCTGTGAAACATACATACAGGAATCAGTGTATACACTGAAATACACCACTGGTAAGAAATCACTATCTTGGTGACAAAAGTCTAGCACCCATGGTGCACGTGAACGCAGCAATGGTAACGGAATGCAGGATTATAGGGTTTATTTCATACACCCATTCTGAAAAGAGCAAGCACCCAGCACACAAACACAGCTACCTTAGTACTTTTCTGTGCCTTCAACCTGCTTTATGCATTGACAAAGCAAAGCAACTTACCAGAGCTCTGCTCTCCTGCCTCTACCTCAGCAGACAGTGGCTGCTCACAGTGGCTGGACACCTCCAGAGCGGAGAAGGGGTCCTGAGTATACTCAGCAACAGGCTCCACAGCTTCCTCAGCCGCCTCCTCTTCATCTATGACTTCCTCCTCCTGGCTAGGGCCACTTTCCACAGCCTCCGGACATGCAGAAGTATCTTCTGGGCTCTTTGCAATGGAGGTGGGGGTCACCACTTAGGATTGCATCCAACTCACTGTAAAAATGGCAGCTTTGGGGCACAGCACCAGACCGACGGTTTGCCTCCCTCGCCTTGTGGTATGTATTCCTCAGCTCCTTCACCTTTGCTCTGCACTGCAGTGTGTCCCTGTTATGCCCCTTCTCCTGCAAGCTGCCTGCAATCTGCTCGTAGGTATTGAAATTCCTACAGCTGGAACGCAGCTGGCACTGCACAGCCTCCTCTCCCCAAACACTGATCAGGTCCAGTAGCTCAACATTGCTCCAAGTAGGAGATTGTTTGCTACATGGAGCAGCCATGGTCATCTGGGCAGATAAGCACTCACAACAGGAAAGGGAGTTTCAAAACTTCCTGGAGCTTTACAGGGGGAGGGGCAGACATCCGTTTACCTGGTGTCAGAGCAGCAGAGATGCTGGCCAGCATGGTCACTTTTGGAACTGTGGGACATCCTCTGGAGGCCAAAAGGTGTTTACACAGGAAGAAAGTGTCTTCACTTTCACAACAACGCAAAAAGAACAGCAGAGAGAACTGTATGCCTCTCGTGCAGGTGGTTTTCTTTCTTCATTAACAAGTGTAGACGCTCCCACGGTTTTAGCGCAAAAAAGGGACATTTTTCACTTTAAATGGCAAGTGTAGACATGCCCTGACAGTTGGTAAGTGTTGTAGCATATCAGTGGTGACCACTGTAGGGAAGACGTTGCAGAGGTGGAAGACTATATGGATACAGACTATACCAACCATTCCACAGCCTGTATTAAAATAACTTCTTGGTAGAGAAGATACTGATGAATTGGATACAAAAATCAGGATATACAATCATTGCAGAGTAGGGTGTATTTTTTCTGGATTGATACCTCTTAAAAAATGAAGGAGTCATTTGGACAGCTCACTGAATTCTTGAAGAGCACAAAATTACTGAATCAATCCCAATCAATTTTGCAACCAGCTTTGCAAAAATATTTCACATTTCTCATTTCTGGACTTTCCTGTTATGGTTCCTTGATCAGATGCAGATTTCTAATATAGTTGCATGTTGGGAGTTTTCTGGGAAATTTTAGTTTGGCTATCAGATTATGTAACATCTAAAAAACTAACTGAATGCCACTTTACCTTATTCAATAGAATCAAAAGAATGTTTGGGGGTTTTTTTACAGGAGGAGTTTTGTCATCTTCCCCTTAATGAGTGTACACTTAGTAATGTCCCCATTGAATGGTTTGATGGAGTTATTTTGATTAGTTATGAGAAAACCTGAGTCTTGAGACTATTGGTATTTACCTAATACTAAACTCTGCTTTTATATTGTTTAAATATCTCTTTATGTTTCCTTTATCCTCATTGGCATATGAGTAATCATTAACTATTAGGCTTCAGCACATAAAGTGGAAAGGGCATTTGAGAAGCAAGTGAATTATATAGAGTTAAATATAGTACAAACACCCTCTCTCCTGAGCCCAGATTTTCAGTACAGAGTATCTGCACATTGGCATGATAAAAGCTGGCCATATTAAGTAATGCCATAGCAACTCTGATTTTTAACATTTCAACAGCCAAGATGCAACAGGTCATGCTCTGAACTAAGACGGAGATAAGAAGCCGCACCCTGAATTGTAATAGTGCTAAACTTTTAGACTGTGCACTCATATTTCCTTAACATAGGAAATGACTCATTTAAATATTTACTCTTCATGTTGGCTTTCTCTCCCTGAAGAGTAAGAATCTGTTTGACTTTATTATGTATCACTGTTCTTTATCTGTCTTTATGATGCTTGTACTTGGTGTTTGTATTCCTCTATATTAATTGTATTGATTTTAAAGATTGATAGTACTTTCTTTTGTTGAAGGATAATAATGTGCAATGCCCTGGCTCTAGAGGGTATATAAAATGGGGAACATGCTTTCTAACAATGACAGCATAGCCAGACATAACTTAACACTGGGCACGTAACTTTAATCTGCTCTTTAGTTTAAATAATACTGCATGTATTATTATGGATGGTCTGTGTGTCCCTCTCTTGCACAAGTGTTTCCAGTTGCTGTGTAATGTGAGTAAAATGTTGTATGATGACTGGCCTTTTAATAAGGATGCTGGGTCCTGTAACTCCAAGACCTTAGGCAGAGTGGGGAGAGGCAGGCACTGTAAGGAACAGCACTCCCAATGGAAATACAGAGTGACCCCCTCCCGCCTTTCCTTGAAAGGCCTGAATGGCTGGGATTCCAAATCACCTAGATAAGTATGACCAATAACACAGAGAGATATAGCATGTAGTAAGCAGCTGGCAGCATTCTCGTCGGACTGTGAAACTCAATAAAAGGTATGTTGGTGGAACCTGGAACTGCTCTTCTGTTTTTCTTATTCAAAGAAATTTAATAATTAACCTTTCACCCCAAAGACCATGCTCTGGATTTTGAGCTGCTTTTGTTCCCTTTTGTGCAACGTTGTAAAGTAGTAATTTGATAACCCCCTATCATTAATAGTTGTATGCTGTACCCATAAAAGGGTAAGTAGGTTTACTAGAGGTTTCATATATACAAATGTTTCATATTGCGCTTCAGTCTGGTGGAAAGTGTTCTGATACTTACAGAAGTATAAATGTCAATATACTTTGGGTGGCCATTACACACACTGTTAACATTCAAGTGTAAATTACATAATTTACTCTAATGGGCTGTTTATCCCACTTTGTAGAAGAAATAAATGTATCCAGTAAATCTAACAAACCAATACCCTATCTCAGTGCAGCAAATCTAATAACCCCCTTCCAAGCCCCCTGCCCTGCCCTTATCCAAAAATTTGAATGGAAAATAGGCTTGGGATTGGTTTATTGTCTGTTAATTGCCATATCATTTGTAAATAAACCCTGATTTTCCCTATCCAAGTAGTGAGCAATATCCATATAGTAAGATGAGGACATTTTTGCCTTGCGTATCTTTTATTATTCTCCTAAAGTGTCTGTTTGAGAGTGTTGTCTATATCCTTTTACAAGAAGTGGCTGCTTCTGTAGGATGTGACAAAATTGAATTAATTTAACTAAGAAGCAAATACTTGGAGAAGATTGCACAACCGTCACTCATAATCAACATACTCTTTATTTATTTACATAAGAATCTTTCTCTCCAATATCCTTCATACTGTTTCTGGCTCATATTTTCATACAGTATTCCACAGTACAAATGCCACTAAAATGACCTACCACCAAGAAGGATGATGTTTCATGTTAATGAATCAGTGTGTGTTTGTGTGTTTTGCGGGGGGGGGGAGGGGCAGTTGCTATTGTAATACCAAAAAAAGGGGGGCACTTTGATATTTGCATTGTAGCAGAGGCAAAGGCAAGAAGGTGCTTTTCTCTTCCATCTGAGCTGTAACTGCAGTGATCTCACTGGCATCCTCTGGTCACAGCTTTGCTTATACAAGCACATTTAAAGTAAAATTTACAACTTCTGCTTCCTTGATAGTAAATGGGAATTCATTTCACTGAAGCGATGTATTGTGGAGGACCACGTTAACTGTCTCTGTGGGTGGTCAGTTTCCACTTGATGATAGTGGCAGCTTTAAAACTGAAGTTTGTTAGCAGCAAATGTATTACTCTTAGCTAACTTTACTGCATTTTGATTTAAGATAAAAACTCTTAAGTTCTGGTAATATGATACCTATAAAGCTTCATTCACCCCTGGGATACATTAATATAGCCCAGAGTGCTGGTTCTCTGATGGTGAAATGTTTGCCTGCTTGAAATGCTGCAAAGCACCTGCAATTCATATTTGGCTGGGGGGCCCAGAGCCATACAGTGCAGCCCTAAAAGTGAATGGCTTTGGGTAGAGGCTGGGGAAAGAAGCATGGCCCAGCTGTTCAGAGATTGCACCAATTCAGTGAATTATTCAGGCAGCCTCTGCCAGCAGCGTTTCTATAGGGCCCTAGTCACATTTTAAACCTCCCCTCCCCTGATGGATCCTCTTGGGGATGGCGACATTTTAACCACCAAAAGAGAAAGACAGGCCCGGTCCCTGCAGGGGTGTGACTTGAATTAAAACTAATCTGTCCTGTATCAGGGGGTAGCCGTGTTAGTCTGTATCTACAAAAACAACAAGGAGTCTGGTGGCACCTTAAAGACTAACAGATTTATTTGGGCATAAGCTTTCGTGAGTAAAAACCTCACTTCAAGAAGTGAGGTTTTTACTCACGAAAGCTTATGCCCAAATAAATCTGTTAGTCTTTAAGGTGCCACCAGACTCCTTGTAATCTGTCCTGGAGCCTGTATTGATCATTCATTACTAATGTTCTTCTTTATCTGTTGTGAGGAATTTGGGAGTAAGTATTGTCAGAAGATTCAACAATGGTAGTAAACTGTACTGTTTTCTAGGGTTTAGATGCAAGATAGTAATAATACTTTAGTTTTTGCTCTGTAAATTAGCACATCTCTTTGAGGAATGTTCATTTTCATTCAGCAGCAAACTGAATTGCATAACGGCATAGTCACATTGTTTCTTGTGGTAAAGTCTCACACTACTGAAACTGATACTTCTGTTTTTCAATGTACTTTGCTTGCTCAGTTTTATGAATGGCAAATCTACCACCTCGTTTCTCAACTTTATCCCAACAGCTATGTAGCTTAATGTAACTTGACACAGTATTTAGCACTACAGTAGAAATTGATCATGTGTTAGCTTTCTGCAGAGCAACTGAGTCATATTCAGACGGTTTAGAGTCCAGTCACCAGCTGTGATCTCCTTCTATGATTGCATCCGAAGAAGTGGGCTGTAGTCCACGAAAGCTTATGCTCTAATAAATTTGTTAGTCTCTAAGGTGCCACAAGTACTCCTGTTCTTCTATGATTGCTATGTTTGGGGAAAGACAGAGGGAGGAGACTGACCCAAGGCAAAGTGGTGGTGATAATGATGATCTTGCTATAGGTGCTTCTATTTAAAATAGATTGCAAAGCACTTTGCAAATTGTACAAACCATGGGACAAATTCTGATCCTTGTGTTGCATAGGCACAGAGCATTAAATGGTTTTTGAGGGAGAATATATCTCCTTAACTGGTGCCAGAGGGAGCTTCAGGGAGTGATGTCAAGGGGAGGAGATATCTTCCCTAACATCTCTAGAGGGGCAGTTTCCCCAGCTGAATGACCCCTGGGGAAACAGAATTAGCTGAGGGAAATGGCTTGCCAGCTCTGTGACAGAGCTCTCAACTGAACAGATTGGGCCTATTAGCAATAAATATCTCCCCTCAACCTGTTCAGTCTGGGAATAAGGATTGTAGTGAGGCAGACTTGAGAGTGAGGGACCACTACACTCCCTCTGGTGGATGGAGCCAAATCTGCCCCGTTTTCCTTGCTGGAAATACTGGGGTGGGGCAGGAAGTATAAAGAGAGGGACCTGAAGATCAGTTGAGCCATTTGCCTTTAGCCCATTGCAGAACTCTGGAGTCAAACCTGCGCTGTACAGCACCTGCCCCCGGAGGAGACTGACCCTGAAGAGGAGTTGCTGGGATTGCTGTCCATAGTGTACCCCAAGGAGACAGAGGACCTTTGGATTACAGAACACCCCACCCAGACTGTGTTAGTCAGTAGCCCAGGGAAACCAGACTTTAGTCCGGTTTTGTTGCCGGAGCATGAGTCAGTGTGTTTCAGTAGGATGTCTGACCCAGTGGAGTAGGGTGGGCCCAGGTCCCTCTACCCCCTGCTGTCAACCCCACCCCTGGGGTATTGGCCTATTCACGCCTAGACCAGAAGACCTGTATACTGCTTGTGGCTTGCCCTCGCCAGGAGACTGGACTCCAGACTGATTGTTTGCAGGCTGCCTCAACGGAGGGCCGGAGCTTCCTTTATAGACTCTTAATTGCTGTCTGTCCCAGCCAGGAGGCCATGAGCTAAAGATCACTTGTGCTTTGCCCTACCTAGAGGGCCAGAGCCCTAGACTCTTGATTGGTGGCAACCCTAGCTGGGAGACTCTGGAATAAAGACTGCTTACTGTTCTGCCTCTTCGGAGGGGGATAGAGCTCCAGACTGCTAACAGTTGTTCGCCCCTTCTAGGCTACGAGCTATAGATTGCTTACTACTCGGCCCTGGCAGTGGGACCTGAGCCTGAATGTTGCTGCCTAGTGCAGTGAGGCAGAGTGGCCTTCCTCCTGACTTGAGAGCCAGGGACCACTACAGGCATAAATTCTTCATGGTGAGAGAAATTAACCTTTGTAACAACTTGCCAAGGGTAAGGGGGATTCTCCATCACTGACCATTCTTAAGTCAAGATTGGATGTTTTCTGAAAGATCTGCTCTGAGATTTGTTGTGAGGAAGTTCTATGGCCTGTGTCATACAGGAGGTTAGGCTAGAGGATCACAATGGTCTCGTCTGGCCTTTGAATCTATGAGAACTGGGGAGACGAGGGAATTGCACAGATCCCATCTTCCCACCCTCAAGAACCAACCACCAGGGCCAAGTCTGTTCCTACTGCTCCTCAGTTGCCTGGGTTTCCTTTCCCCATCAACTGCTCTGTGGGACCCTAAAATTAAAGCTGCACCCTGTTCTGCACTGACCTAACTGTCCTGGGATTGATTTAAACCATTGCATGGCAGGCAATCTATGTGGGAGCAGTGGCCTGTGCACTTGTCAGTATTTAGCCATATGCAATCAATCACTTTCCACTCAAATCTAGCCAGCCATGGGAGTGAAAGATGACTGCTGTTTTAATAACACTTGAAGCAATAGAGTACAAAGTGAGGAAAAATACCATAGCCAGTTGAAACTACTGGGAAGATTGTGTTAGGCAAAAGCTAATTTTCCAAGCTGGAAATTTGACCAGCATCCCAACATCCTCTTCCTCGCATAAAGTGCCATGATATTTTTTTTTTCATGACCACATGGTTCAGAATCTCAGATTTGCATGTACTCTGCAAGACATCATTTCCAAAGTAAAAATAGTGGAGTGTTTCATCCCAAAATTGCATGGGGGTGGGGGGAAGGGAAGGAAAACTACAATGGAAAGAAACAAAAAGTCAGCAGCCTGGTCTAATGTAAAAGAAGTAGCTCAAGGGCAGTTTTTGCCCTGGCTCTCAATTCACACAGTAAAGCTCACAGGTCACAAATATTTAGCCCCTATTATTTTGTCATGTGGATTCAACTTTTTAAGTCCTAGGAAAAATGACTGAGCTAAATTCTTTGACACTTCTGCATTGACAAATTTGCCCCATTATGACTGCAATTTTCATAATCCTTATGCTGCATTGACCAGATTGTTTCTTTAAATGTTTGCAACAGAGTGAAATAAGATATCCTTGTTTATCTTATCATTATATTTTATTTAATAGGATTACAAGTTTCGATTATATTGTTAGAAATGTTGCGTACGTCTTCTTTATGACTAATTACACAGGATCTAAGTAAATTGTAACATCAGAAAAGCAGCAGAGAGAAATGTGAACAGCAGTACCGCGAATAATTTGTCTTATGGGCCAAAATTTTTCTAGAACATAATCAAGACATTTCTTTTTATTTATGTATTTAGATTCTGCTTTGATTTTTCACTTTCTTTAAAGGAAGAAAATTATTTGACAGATAATCTTCTGAGGCAAAGTCTCATTTACAAATTCCTGATACTAGTGGTCTTTGGAGCCTACAGTACAGTTTAGGTGGAGTTCTTCTGAATCCACTAATCCAAAAAAGTGTGGTAATTGCCAATGTCATTACTTAGTTCTTTTTTGGGCAAATCTTTTGGCCGTCTATTTTCATAACACAAACAATGAAACATATGTGCATGGTTAATCTAAGTGCTACACTCCTGCCTCAAGAATATGTTAAATAACAACAGAAGCTTTTTTTCACTTATTGAACCTTCTCTGTCTAAAATAAGTACATTGTTGTTCACTTGATCACAACAGAATTGGAAATTTCAAGGCTTTAATTTCCAATATTGAATGAACTGGGACTCCAATCCCTTTCCAAATTTTAATAAGTCACTTACCAGATCACAGCTCTTTCTTTAAAACTGTATTTCTGTAACTACTATTATTTACATGAATTTAAAATGGTAAAAAAATTTTTAAACTGCTTCAGCAGTCTTGCTAACAATAAAGCGATAGAATCACTTGGAGTAAAGCCGTGACTGATTTTGGATAAGTCATATCTCTGTAATGCCTTGTTCTGAAAAAATACAACTCCCATTTGAAGATCTGCGGTTGCAAACAACTTAGTCTTTATGCAGTCACAAGATATTTTCCATCTGTTATTTCACCAGCATTGTAGCAGATACTTGGACTGCTTTTAATTTTAAGAAGTTAAGATGAGGCCATGAGTATGATTTTATTTACAGTAGGACCCAATAAAAAAGCTAAAAAATAAAACTATTTTAAAGGAACACCAATCTGACAAGGTATAACCACATAACTGCTTATTAAATACAAATGTCCTACAAATGCTTCCTGCATAGTATTGTGATTCTTGTGTTGGGTCCCACTGTCATCTTCCAAAAAATCTACAAAACAGATTTATTCGGAACACTGACAGCAGGGGCAAAGAAATGCATCACCACACCATGGCTCACAGGAGAAATACGACACATGTAATGTGGTTAAACAAAATACAAGAAATGAGAGATGGCCCAGATCACAGTTTGGATTAGAACAGCTCCACGACCAGATGGAGGAAAACTGGGCTTTAGCCAATGAGCTTTAAGGAACACAGCTGCAACTAACACGCAGGAAACAAAGACAAACAATGACCTCAAGCACCAACTTGAATATCTTAAACTGCAGTATTTAGAAATATATCATTTATAAATTGAATAACTGACACCTGCTTACCCTAAGGGTATAGCAATTCTGTACCAAATACCCATGCACCTGCCTCAGTGTATACATATTGAAAAAGCTGCTCCAGTGAACAAATGGGCCTGAATTATGAATGCCTGCCCATTATTTATATAAAATTCTTAAACCATAATATTCAATCTTGAGACAGTCCCTTCCCTGAACATTGTGGAAGTTTGTCACTTAGGCTCATCTCTCACTCTACTTTCAATATACAACAGTGCAGGACTAAGTATTTGTGTAAAATGATACTCTACCAGCTACAGCTATTCCTACCTTGCCTTACCTCATAATACCGTGTATATGCCAGAAGATCTATGCCAACCTGTGTATTTTGCATGTAGATTTAACTGTAAACTGCAACCTGTTAAGTATCTGTCACTATTTCACTGTGTCCGTAAGTGTGAATAGCTACTCAGCGGAAGTTGCCACTGTATCTGTACCTAACACTTCTCAGTAGGGGCTCTGGTTTGATGTTTTTGGAGCAGTGAGTCTGAACAGTGGAGCTTCTACTTGAATTAATGGAAAATTAACAGTGCTCAAAATTGTTGTAAGATAAACTCTGTATTTCTTAGTTGTTGGGTTAAAATAGCCAAATAAAGGCCCTACCTCAACAGGTGTGAGAAACCCTGCTTTCCCATGCATTCCAATCGGAGATAACCTTTCTGTCCCAGTCTCCATGATCAGATTCTTAAAATGGCAACTTCCTATTTGATGTTCAGTTATTCTCTCTGTTTTATGAAAGACAATTTAAAACTATTTGTTAATGATTTACTCTTTGTTTTCATATACTAATTAAAACACTCTCTATTAAACTAGACTTTTTTTCCATACCTGACTGAAATGCCCAGATGTGAATCTTACTTGTTAATAGAAGCATCAGGCATTTTTGCTCTCTTTTTGGAGTACACCCATAATGAGCTTAAAAAATAATGAGTGGAAATTGCTTCTAAAGAGGAAGGTCATCTTCTGTGTATATATAGACAAATACTGCCGGATATTCTTTAAGAACAATAGGTAACTATTTATTTCAAAGCTGACTCTTGGCACAGCAATATTCTGGTATTTTCCCTATGCAAACAAACTTCTAATCTTGAGCATTAACATAAACAACTTTATAACACATTGTAAGTGACTTTTGCATCTGTTTGTTTTGCAATTTATTAATCAGGACACATGCTGCTTAATAAATTATTCTTTTGGTAGAAAGCATTAAGAATTTTTTTTTTTTTTATTCTTTTAGAGAGAGAAATACTTTTGGGGAATGAATTTTGCTTCCTTTGTGCCTGTTGTAAACATATCTATTTTCTATGGATTGAGGCAGCATGTCCAGCACAAGAGAGGAAACTTTCCAAAGGCTGAGGAAAACATTCTCTAAACACAATGAGGTAAGTAGATTGTTGAACAGAGAGCCCAGGCCTGGAAGGTCATTTGACTTTGAATAGTTTAAAATAAACCAAAATAATATCTAGGTTTGCCTTGTGCTTCCATTTTAAAATCGGGTTCCTTAATCTTGTCTCTTCCTTAATCTGAGAAAGTCAACTCATCCTATTTCTTATAGATGTTATTAAACCTGTTCCCCACTAAGTGGTGGTTAATTACAGCTCACGTTTATCATTAAAGTCTGTGTTTCAATGTTGCTGCAGTGTATAATGAAGCAGTTATAACACTCTCCCACCCCTTTTCCAATGTGCTTTCATATACAAATTACTGTGCTAGCACATCTTATAGGGAAATTGCAATAATTATCAGGTTGGTGTTTTCTGCATGTGGCCTTTCAAGCCTTCTGGATGTTCACTAAGCATTGATTTTTTTTTTCTGCACCATATGAATTAATGGAAAATTTTACTTCTTTATATGGCAGTACGAAGTAGGAATTATCAAAAGAGGTTCTATCTGGCTGACACAGGGTCCAACTGTGTGAAACTTGTTAGACAAACTGCCCTCTAAAATAATAATGATAATAATAATTAATAATTAAAGCTGACCAAAAAATAAGAAATAAAACATGAGTGAAAATACACTTTTCTCCAATTTGAAATTTAGTAACTTCAGGAATCAAAGATTCCTCAAGTGAATTACTGTTTTTTTTGTTGTTGTTTTTTTAAATCAGATTTCAATAGGTAACAGCTGAGATGTGAGAATTCTGTCATCGTGACCTCTCCACCTCTCTTTCCAGAGGAAAAAGAGGTTAGAGTGGCAAAAATAAAGTGAGGCGAATTTTGGATTCATATTTTAAAATACTTCCTAGATGCTGATCTGCCCTTCAGCTAAATGGAAACAACAGTTAAGGTGAGAACTGAAAGCCAACAGCTAACATGGACTTAACAGTATATCCAAATTCAGTACAGTCAAACCCAAGAGTTTAAAAAACATGACTCAGACCCTGCCTCCTAAATCATGACCGGCTTAAAAGATATTTTAAAACAATAATTGTTGGGGTTTTTTTTATTTGCCTTCTGGTTTTTGAGCCATTAGGATTCACGTTTTCACACTTCGCTGTGCAACCAAAACAGCTAGAAACTTTTATTTTAATGAGAGCCACCATAGCCTGCTGAGTTTGTTGAGTGCTATTGTTGAGAGAATGAGGAACTTACTCAATACAC
Organism: Malaclemys terrapin pileata; assembly: GCF_027887155.1. Lineage (NCBI taxonomy): Eukaryota > Metazoa > Chordata > Testudines > Emydidae > Malaclemys > Malaclemys terrapin. Next base: position 104,715,622 of record NC_071508.1, read on the forward strand.
ACACTTCTGTTTGCTCTAAGATCTGAGGACAGGCCTATACCTTTGGAAATTGGCATATTGGAAAAGATAGTCCATCTAGTTCAGTATGTTGTCTTTATACTATACTAGTTATTTCAAAGGGAGACATAAACCTGCTATAATGCACCTAGGTGCTGGTGCAATGATCTACCATGGGCAAAATGCGTGAAGTGAGGTAATATGTATGCAGTGTGACAAAGTTCCTCCTCTATCTTGGTGGGTCCTGTGCTTATTGGCGGATTTTCTTGCCTCAGAGATTCACCATGTGGGTTGGGGAACAGCCCAGAGACCTTCCCCTCTGGAAGAACCCACAGTCCAGGTCAATTGGGAGTTTTGGGGGGGAACCCGGGCCCGCCCTCTACCCCGGGTTCCAGCCCAGGGCTCTGTGAACTGCAGCTGTCTATAGTGCCTCCTGTAACAGCTGCATGACAGCTACAACTCCCTGGGCTACTTCCCCATGGCCTCCTCCAAACACCTTCCTTATTCTCACCACAGGACCTTCCTCCTGGTGTCTGATAACGCTTGTGCTCCTCAGTCCTCCAGCAGCTCACCCTCACCCTCTCACTCTCACTCTCAGCTCCTTGTGCTTCTTGCTCCCAGCTTCTCACACTTGCACCCCAAGCTGAAGTGAGCTCCTTTTAAAACCCAGGTTCCTTAATTAGCCTGCCTTAATTGATTCTAGCAGCTTCTTAATTGGCTCCAGGTGTCCTAATTAGCCTGCCTGCCTTAACTGGTTCTAGCAGGTTCCTGATTACTCTAGTGCAGCCCCTTCTCTGGTCATTCAGGGAACAGAAAACTACTCATCCAGTGACCAGTATATTTACCCTCTACCAGACTCCTGTACCCCACTGGTCTGGGTCTGTCACAGCAGTGAGTATAATGTATCAGGTGATAATAGTAAAGAATTGCAGAAAGAGAGTCTCTTATAACACCGTACATGGACCTTTATTAGAATAAGACAAACATTATTACCCCTGATGCTGCTCCGCTAACCTCTCTGCCTCTCCTTCATTGTAGAATTTTATAGCACATTTCCCAGCCCCACACCTGCTTGTTTTCCTACTAAAGTTTTAAAGAAACAGTACAGAATCCTCACACAATGTCTTAGCTATATTTCTAATTATTTTATTCCCCAGCTCTGCTCTGGCCCAGTAACCTGGTCACTATGTATGATAATCAAATTGAAGCATACATCGTTGCAAATATCTGAACCACCCAATTCAGATAGCTGACTCCTGTGGGTTTCTGCTGCACAGTGGTCAAGCTTAATGGAAAGGAGCAGCCAAGGCCAGCCCACAACATTTTGGAACCGGAGGCAGGGAGCTCAAATGACACCTCCATGCCCCCTCGCTTGGGCCAAAACTTTGAAAGGTCTCAATTCTGCCTTCTTCCTATTCTACTTCTCTTATGGTACTGCTCTGCTCCCAATAAAGGAGAACTAACAACTTAAATGCCTTGTTCAAAAATTTTAAGTAACACTTAACTTTCAAATGCCTGAACAGCAAATGTAACTTTTCTTGTCTGCATAGTAAACACTGTATTTTTATCTGTTTGAATACTCAAAGTGGTGCTTTCCATGCCTTCTTGGTTGCAAAGATTTGAACTGCTTCCTGAAGGTCCACAGTCTGGGCCAGCTCATGCTCTATTGAGATGGTTGCAAGGCCGACCAGCCTCTCCTGTGTCGTTGTAGAGCGTAGATGTGTTTTTATTAACTTCAGCTTGGAGAAGCTGCATTCTCCACTGGCAACTGTTACAGGAAGTGTTAGAAGTATGCACAGAGCAACAAAAGCATTTGGAAAGAGGGTGGTCATCTTATTTGTCCACATATATTCCAGAACAGCCTTTGGAGTTGATACTGCTGAAATGTATCTTGAAAGGGCTTTCAGTTCATCACCTAAATCACTCACATCAATATCGCGCATATCATCATGTGTCAACACTGTCTCTAATGCCCTGCATTGCTGGTGTAGGTCTTCTTCAGGTATAGTGAGGGGTTTTGGAATATCATACAACGTCCCAAATATACTGCTGTATTCCTTAAGCTGCATGAAATGTTCTTCAACTGACTGTATTGTGACAATCTAGCACCTGGTTAAAGAATTCAACTTTGAATTGTTGTTTGGGGTCTCTTAGGGGATTATCCCGTGCCTCGTAATCAAAATGTCTTCTTCGGTGACTCTTGTATTCTTGAATGGGTGGGGAAATCGCTTCACTGTGAAGTTCCTCTGCCAACTTCTGTGCGCTCTTCAGAATGTTTTGAAATCCCTCATCTGACTGGTAAGACTGTAAGTATGACTTTGCTTTGTCCAGTTGTTCCATTTCCCTCTGCCACTGTTCTCCCACAAACAGTTCCTGTCATAGTATTATCCTCCATAATGGCAACTATGGCATCATCTATCTTCCCAATTTGGTGGTTGATTACCTTCACTCAACTTTCCCATCATGTGGCACTTGGTGGTTTCAGTGTCAGAGAGGATGTTCCCAGATGTTGCTTCAAAATTTGCTATCGATGAGTTGGTGCAGAGAAAAATACATAAATGCTTTGAATTACATTAAAAAATTCAGCAACCTCACTAGAAGCTGAAGCTGCATCAGAGACCACCAAGTTCAATGAATGAGAACTGCATGGGACAAAAAAAGCTTGATGGTTTAACTCTCGGATCCGTGTCTGAACTCCTCTGTTCTTTCCTCCCATGTTGGCACCGTTATCGTAGCCCTGACCGCTCACTTCAGCTATCACAATTCTCGTATCTTCCAGCTTTTTAAGAAGCACATTTGTCATACTAGCTCCTGTAGTATCATCAATGTCAATACATTCTAGAAAATGCTCTCTGACAGTCACCATTGCAGGAACATTTTCACTAGGTTCCGTTGTTGTTACAAAAAGCACCATTAAAGTCATTTGTTCCGTATGGCTGATGTCAGGTGTGCAGTCCAGAATAACAGAGTAATATTTTGCTGACTTCACATCTGCCACAATCTTTTGTTGCCAGTAACTGTATGATTTCATTTTGAATTGTTTTTCCAAGGTAGTCGTGTGTGTACATTTCTTGGGTGGTGACTCTTCTTAGATGCTCCTGGAGTACAGCATCAAATTCAGCCATCAGCTCCACAATTTTAAGGAAGTTTCCATTGTTTGGCACATACAGCTGATCTGAAGTGCCACGCAGTGCTAGGTTTCGGGTAGCAAGCATTCTTACAATGGCAATGAGCCTTTTCAGAACATTTTGCCAGTAAAGAGACTCTGATGCAATCTTCTCTTGATGCTGATCATCTATGGTGGCCTTTAACCTTAGTCTTATCTCAAGCTCTTTCCACCTATGGAATGCTCTCTGGTGATTTGCTGCCTTCTTATGGCATCAGGGGCGGCTCTAACTTTTTTGCCACCCCAAGCACGACAGGCAGGCTGCCTTCCAGCGGCATCCCGAGCACGACAGGCAGGCTGCCTTCCAGCGGCATGCCTGTGGGAGGTCCCCGGTCCTGCAGATTCGGCGGCATGCCTGCGGGAGGTCCGCTGGTCCCGCGGCTTCGGCATATCCGCCACCAAATTGCTGCCGAATCCGCGGGACCGGCGGACCTCCTGCAGGCATGCCGCCAAAGGCTGCCTGACTGCCGCCCTCGAAGGGACCGGCAGGGTGCCCCCCGTGGCTTGCCACCCCAGGCACACACTTGGAGCGCTGGTGCCTGGAGCCGCCGCTGCATGGTATGCCAGATTTCTAGCCAGATTTTTCCAGTCCTTTGTTCCTGTAGAACTCAATGGGCTGTTTCTTGCGCCTCCACCACACTTTCCTCTGATCTACTCTTTTCTTCAGGAATGTGCAGGGATACATCCATTTGATGTGGAGATATGGATGCTACAGTAGCTGCTAGGTCACCTGCACTCTGACTAACTGGAATATCAGGCATCTCCTCACCACTCACATCCTCACTGGGGCTGGAAGGCTCACAGTGAACATTTGTGTCTATGTATCTCAGGAGAGCTCCTTCCTGCTTAGATAGAAAAGCTTCCTTTGCTTTCTTTCTTTTTCTCAATGCTGCCCCAGAGGGGCGTTTTCTTCTTTCACTCATGACTGCTGTTCTGTGCCAGCTATAGTGGCTCTCAACACGCAATTGAAGGGGACAAATAAGCAGGCTGGTAGCAGGGCCTGAGTGAGGGAAGATATCAGTGTCTTAAGGGCCTAACTGGCTCCTACTACTTCAGTTGACTGCCTGTTCTCCTCAAGTGGGGTCAGGGAAGCAGCAGGAAACAGGAAGCTCCCTGAGAAGCTGGTGTTAATCAGTCCAGGCTCCTGGGGGTGCTAGAGAGGTACATAAGAAGCTCCTCCTCCTCCTCTCTCCTTGAAGCTCCTGCTGCTTTCTGTTATTCCCTCTCACCTTTTCTCCTGCCTGCCTGCCTGTTATGTATCTTGTGCGCTCCATCCTCCAGCACAGCACTCCACCATCTCTGTGCATCCAGAGCAGAGAGAATACATATGCACCAGCAGCAGACACAATTTTCCACACTCTGGATCCTAGTGGCGCCCCCTCCCCCCGCCCCGGTGCCTGAGGCGGCCACCTCAGTTCACCTCATGGTAAGGCCAGCCCTGGGAGCAGCAGGTAGAGATGGTGAATCTTCTGATCAGGCTACCCGTTCTGTTGTGTGGAGTCAGGGAAGGGAGAATCTTTGGCCCATTTGGCTTATCCTTTTGAAAAGAGAAATCTGACTAATTGGCTCCTCAGCTCTTTCTGTTTGAGGAGGAAGAGAAAGAGTAGACAGACATATTGCAAAAGGAGGAAAAGGAGAAGAGAGGCATTTTTGCCTAGTGGGTAGAGCACTGGGATTTCCGAGGTCTGGGCTGTATTCCCAGCTCTGCAAGTTGGTAAGCTTTGGCTTGTCACTGCTCTGTGCCACAGTTTCTCTCTCTGTAAAATGGGGATATTGATACTGACCTCTCTTATGCAGCACTTTGAGATCTGCTCATCAAAAACACTTTATAAAGAGCTAGGAATTATTATTTATTATTTCTTCTATTTATTAACTAGAGGGGCACACACTTCATATCTTGTGTTGGCTGAATGCATTGCACCTACCAGAAGCATCTTGTATTGCTCCATTCTCTCCCTGTGTGCAACCCTCCCAACTGCCTCTATTTCAGGGACTCCCTCAAAGTCCCCTAACCACCTCCCCCCCCATACCAGGGTCTTTGTCTCCCATTGCTCCGTCCCCTAGTATGGTATTGATGTTCCCCACTTCCCTGTCTCCATACCCTTCCCCCCTGCTCCTTTTCCCACTTTCCCCTCATCATCGCTGTTCCCCCCACCCCAGTCCATGCACACATGCTCAGTACCCCTCCGCTTGAGTCCTTGTTTCCCTTCACCATCACCACTTCCCTCCAGGCCTTCTTGTTTCCTTCCCGCTTCAACTCAATTCCACCCCAGTCCCTGGGTCCCTGGTTTCCCCAGTGCCAACTGCCCCATCCTTCTGGTCCCTACTGCTTCCCCCAACCCAGCCCCTCCGGGTCCCTGCTTCCCTCCTAACAAAGCATCCCTATAAGGCTCTGATAGCTGCCAGACTATAGACACTGTCCCCAAGCAGCAAGTTAAGTTGCTGCCTCTGATACGTGTAGGCAGCAGCAGAAGGTGGCAGAGAGATTCTGCTGCTTGCAGCACTGGGCAATGTGGGGGACCCTGATTTTCCTGTGAATCAGGCTTTTCTGGTGTTCCGCTTGGCATCACAAACAACAGGCTTGTGCCCACTGGTGCCTAGACCATTCCCTGAAATTGTGGAATGGCTTGGATGTAGCATTCTAAAATGATCATGTTACAGACAAACAGAAAAGCCATTGAGTTGAGTGTTGGACCTCGCTGTGCTTGGCCAATAAATTGGGGCGAGACAAGCACAGAGATAAAGCACTCTTCAGGGGCAGGGATAGCTCAGAGGTTTGAGCATTGGCCTGCTAAACTCAGGGTTGTGAGTTTAATCCTTGAGGGGGCCACTTAGGGATCTTGGTCCTGCTAGTGAAGGCAGGGGGCTGGACTTGATGACCTTTCAAGGTCCCTTCCGGTTCTAGGAGATGGGATATCTCCATTAATTTATTATTATTTTATTTTTTATTTTACTCTAGAGGAAAGGGGATTTCTGTAGCTTTACTAACTACTGGTCGTGTACCACCCTTTCTAATGTGTGCTTCCTCTCCCCATCCTCATTGTCTCCTTCCTTACCTTAGATGAGCAATTCTAGCACAGTGGCCTCCCTGATGGCATGCTACCTTTGGCAGTGTGTGGGGGAGTGCTCGGGACTAAGGCAGCCCCGGAACTGGAATGGAAGGAATAGGATGAAAGAAACACTGTAAAATATTCCCTCCAGAAGCATTTGTGACAACATTACAGACCGAAGAGTATTCTTACTATGAATATTAGTAATTGATGCCGACTAGATGCTTTCTGACTGGTGTTCCTGGCCATCCAAAAGTCATGAATACAGCTGTCAGGGTCTCCTCAGTATGTTTTCTCCATAAATGTGTTGGTCTGACCAAAATAATGCCTGTGGGAGTTGACTATGCTTAAAGTTTACTAGCACACCCTTATAACACATTTCCTGCATACACAGTGGTGCAGCCACTCAGCTCTTTAAGCTACAGTATGACTATTCACACACAATGGGTTTAAGAATATTCCAGCCTGTTCTAAAAGATCAGCCAAGTCATATTTTCATAATGCTTCTTAGGTCCTATTTTTGACCACACATGTTATTCATCAGTAATCCCAGGATATCCCTCACTTACTATTTTCTCAGTGTTTCAGAGCATTTCTTTATTTAACATTTGAAAATGTGAGGTAATGGACATTTGAAATGTAGTGGAGGGCTTGTTTTAGGGCTGGCAGAGGGCTAGTTGCTATGTATGTGTTGTATGTCACTTCTCCCAGTTCAGTGACCCACACCTCAGTTCTGGGTCAGGGTTGCTCTAAGACAGCTCCACAGCCTCTTCCCCTGACCCAGAGCTGAGTGCTGTGCAGGGAGGGGTGGAGAAAGGAGGGAGTGAGCACCACTGTGATTGCCTTTGGGGGAGAGATGGGCAGCACAGAAGTGGGGCAACCGAAGGAGGAAGAAGGAAAGGAGGCAATTACCCCTCCCCTGCCTTGGCTTCTGCTGGGCCTTAGCAAATGCAGAATTGTGCTGATATTTCTCCTCAGCTGGCAGACAATCCAATGAGTGCCTCCTGGTGAAACACCTGAGAGAGGTTCCCCAGAGGCTGGAAGTGGTTAAATTAGATCCAGGTTCTGGATTTGTTTGTTGCAGAGCAAAAATTAATGGGGACAAAGTGGTCTCTTTGCACTACTCTCATATAATAGGCCATAAATTGCTTGGAAGCATATGCCTGCATACTAATAAAATGTAACTGAATTTCTGGAAAGACCCAGTTTTGCTGTGCCTATAGAGAAATCATAATCTTTTACTGTAGTAGCCTTTGCTGTTAATTAATAACAGCCTTTGTTATCTCTAAGTTGAAGTAATAGTGTGAGATGCTTGTACTTGTTGCTTAGCATTACTTAATTGTCCAGTCATTTGAGTCAGCAGTGGCTAACCTGGATGCCAAGTCCTTATGCAAATATAGTCTTCAGCCCTTAGGGGAGCGTTCATTAGAAGACTGCCCATTTAATTCTGAACACGTGTAAGCTGCTCTGTAGTGTGAATGTACTGGCCCTGTAGACTTGTTCCAGAGCCAACAAGTTTTGCAATCAGACTTAATTGTTCAGTGTGACATCCCCTTTCAGTGGACCTTCCTGACATGGTGCAGACTTTTGTTTTCTTCTGTCTGAGCCATCAGCCTGTGGTCAGTGATCCAGGAAGTGAAATTTACTCTCAGACTTGAAGGTTACTGTATACAGCTTCTCTTCCCTTCTCCCCCATCCGCTTCCTGCACTCTGGTTTGATGTGGAATTGCATTAGAAAGCATGTTGAAAAAATACACACTTCTTTTTATCCAACCTATTTTCTCAGTGGCCATAGAACCTGGATTTCATAGACTTATATTGGGAGCTGTGAGAGAAACGGAAGGGGGCAAATCTTGAAAGATGAAATAAAATGAAAGATGAGATTTTTTTAAAAATAGAAACTTCTCCTTTATTTAGGGCTTAAGCCAACAATTGGAGAGGCAAATACTAACAGTGCTGCGCCCCTGTAGTTGTTGTTTATATTATGTTAGCATCAAGTGGCCTCAGCCAGGTTACGGCCCCACTGTGCCAGGCTCATTATAAACATATAGGCCTAAATTTTCCAAACTGACTAGTGATTTTCGACACCCAACTTGAGAAACCATCAAGTGGCCTGATTTTCATAAGACATGAACATTTGCCCTCAGCAAATCAGGCCCATTTACAGTATGTCAAGTTAGGCATCAAAATCACTAGTCAGACTATTCTGTTCCAAAGGCTTCTCTAAAAGACAAAAATAGAATCAATGGATAAAGCAAACAAGCAGCAATAATAGGCTATTACAGCATAGACTAGCTGTGTGCGCTGACGAACTAGCTATTGTGCACTAGACTAAAAATAGTGGATTCTTACTGCACTTCTGTCCAGTTTCTGCTTTTCTGATATTTGAAAAAAAATTGTCCTGCTGCCTCAGTACCATGGAGTGAGGTCATATGGGGAATAGCAGAATGTGATGCTGCCTCTACTTAAAGGCATAGTAATGCCCCTATGGGCTCTCTTGGCACCAAATTCAATCCAGGGACAAGCAGATGGTGTTACCTCCATGCTCTTTTAGGTTCCCTCTAGGCAGAGAAGGGAAGCAGCTGTAATTCCCACCAATGCTTTATAGGAGCCAATCAGGCTGAAAGCAATAACTCAGTGCATTCTCCAGCCACCCTGTCTGTGTGCCCTCCCTGACCAGCACAACTCACTTTTTGGGCTTTGCTAACCTTCTACCAGACAACTCAAAAGCTACTGCAGCCTCCCCAGTGTCAGAGCCCACTGCCTGGATTGATCCCAGAGGAATCTTGTGCTGTGTCTTTAAAAGCAGTGGAGGGTGAAGGGATGTGAAATAATAGAGCAAAAGGAGAAGAGAGCAGAGCAGGGCATTGCATTGTCATCACTGGTATTGAACTGTGCTATTAATCACCGCCTCCACTCTGTCTTTTCTCTGTCTAGTACATTTTTATGGATAATACTAACTCAGTATATAGACAGTACTATAGGGTGCACTAACCAACAACTTCACTTATTTTTATGAGACTTTTACCACACTGGAGCCTTGAGGAATCTCCATTTACTTTCCCTGTTTAACACCCATCCAACCCCTCATCTCTGTTTTCTTACTTGCAGAACATGGAATAGTACCCTCTATGGTCTTTCAACACTGCTCCCCAGCCAGCCAGAGAGGGCGCTATTGAGTAATGCAAGGCACTTCCTGCCCCAGGGGACTCAGGAGCAGCTCCAGGTCTTTTATTGGTCCAGGAGGCAAAGGACAAAGAGCAGGAATTTTACCTGAATCCCCACCATGGCAGTGCACAGCACTTTGCTCTCTGCATAGCTCCAAAGTACTAAGCCCTCTCCTACTTCTGGAAGACTACCAATGGATTGTAGTTTCCTCAGGAAGTTAGGGATGTCTTGAAGATAGCTGGAAGCTACCAGCACTCCCAACAAAGAAAGTAACAGAATGCCAGGCACCTACACACCACACAACCAAAAACACTAACCCAGGAACCTATCCCTGCAACAAACCCCATTGCTAACTCTGTCCGCATATCTATTCGAGGGATATCATCATAGGACCTAACCACATGAGCCACACCATCAGGGGCTCGTTCACCTGCACATCTACCAATGTGATATATGCCATCATGTGCCAGCATTGCCCCTCTGCCATGTACATTGGCCAAAACGGACAATCTCTACGCAAAAGAATAAGTGGACACAAATCAGATGTCAAGAATTATAACGTTCAAAAACCAGTCGGAGAACACCTCAATCTCCATGGACACTCAATAACAGACTAAAAGTGGCAATTCTTCAACAAAAAAAACTTCAAAAACAGACTCCAAAGAGAAACTGCGGAACTGGAATTAATTTGCAAACTGGACACCATCAAATTAGGCCTAAATAAAGACTGGGAGTGGATGGGTCACCAGAAAAACTAATTTCCCCATACTAATTTCCCCCTACTGTTACTCACGCCTTCTTATCAATGGTTTGAAATGGGCCACCTTGTTTACATTTGCCTCATTACCACTACAAAAGTGATTTTTCTTCCCTTGGTATTCTACTGTTGAGAACAGCCCACTTCCACTTTAATTGAATTGTCTCGTTAGCACTGAACCCCCACTTGGTAAGGCAACTCCCATCTTTTCATGTACTGTGTATATATATCTGCCTACTGTTTTTTTCTACTCCGTGCATCTGATGAAGTGGGTTTTAGCCCACGAAAGCTTATGCCCAAATAAATTTGTTAATCTCTAAAGTGCCATAAGTACTCCTCGTTGTTTTTACTATAAACTATGTGCACTATAAACGTTTGTTAATTTTAACTTTACAAGGCAGGAATATCATGCAACCACTCTTTAATTACATAGTAATAAGGCTTACTAATAAATACCATGTAACTACATGCAGATTACTGTGTAATTACCTTTAGTAAATCCAAAATTAGTTAGCATGTAACCTTAATTCTTGCATTGTGGTTTAGAAGGCTATAATTCTGTAATGATATGGTACTTACTGTGCTGTTGCAACGCCACTACATAGTAATTTTTAAGTAGTTAAATGGTCAGTAGTTTCCACATAAGCAATATATGTATCTTGTGACTTAAACTGCTACTAATTTGTCCTCTAAACTGGTGTCCTGTTGGTTTCAACAGTGTCTTAAACTAATTACATTTTAAATTGGCTTTGTGAAATGTTTCTGTTATATCTCTCACTTACTTTTACACTGTATACTCAGCTGGGTGTAAGCATAAGAGCAATAATAAAATAGGCAGCTTAATTAGCTCCATTCATTTGCTTTAGGGGTCCAACTTGAGTGCAAATGTGCACACCCACAGTACTAATGTTTACTGCTCATTTGTGGAAAGTAGAAGAGTTCCAGGCATTAACTGCTGAGAATAACGTGGTGGTTCAATAATTATAATAAAATGATGCACAGATTAAGGATAAGGGTAAGTATCTCTCTCCCAAATAAGGAAATTTAGCTGTGGTAAATTCTCAGTTGCCTGTGTAGTAAGAGTTTGAGTGATCCTTCCCTTTTAAGGTTTGTCTAAAAGGTCAGTAAACAAAGCTGATTCTGTCATTATGCAGAGTCTATTAATTTAACTACACTAGTTAAGTAAAAATGCTTTTTAATATATTTATTTTTACAGTATGTTTGCAATGTACAAGACTCTTATTGAATAGTGTGTGTTTGTGTAGTATATTCTTTAGTGATCAGAGGGAAAGGCACCCATGGAATAGTCTGCGAGTTTCTAGAGAAGGGTACTATCCTACTTCTCAAGACACTGAGTGGGAACTAGGCAGCAAATGTTCACCATTGAAATTCAGTGATATTGTTTTTGACAGTTTTATCCACTAGGTCTGATTTTCCTCCCAGTTACACTGGTGGGTTGAAGTCAATGAAATTACATCTCACATACACTGCGGTGAGAGGTGAGTCAAACCTAAATTATGTGTAGTATGACCTGGTCTATAGACAGTGTCAAGCCCTGTGGTCAGGCCTAGTGGTCTGAGCCCAAATGCTAGAGCCAGAGGTTAAGACAGGACCAGACAGGAATCAGAGCTGAGGGTCAAGACAAGAATACCAGGAGTTAGGGAAGGCAGGAGCAGGGCTCGTTCTGAGGCAGGAACAAGGCTGGGTGCAGGGTAGGATCTGGGCTGGAGAAGTGGAGGAGCGGAGCAGGAGCAGTGCTTGGAGAGATGTGCACAAGGAGGCAGAGAGTCTGTGGGCATGTGCATTGAGCAGTCAGTGAGCTGCTGCTGCTGGGCTTAAGAACCAGTCTGGCTTCCTTAGCCAGTCTGGGTGGTCTGCAGACAGTTTAGCTGCCCTATTAGGGTGTCAGGAATACTGAGCAGGTGCTGCTGCAGGGCCTTACTCCTGACAAACCCCCAAACTCTCCTAGTTATTATCTGTGGACTTTTCTCCTCCCAAAAATAAGAACAGTCTGAACTACAGGTCGTCCCCCTCCTGTTTCCCTGAATTTTACTCTGTGTCAGAGCTAGAGTCATGCCTAGTGGTCAGAGCAGAGTCAGAGTCCAAAGCCAAAGGTCAGAGTCGGAGCTGAAGTTGGAATCAGAGAACAAGGACAGGAATGAGGACCAGGAACAAGGCAGGAGCCAGGGACGAGGCAGGGAAGTCAGGAACTGGGAATGAGACTGGAAGTCAAGTAGCAGTTAGCAGAGCCTGTAGAAGCAACAAGCCAGGTTCACTTTGTTGCACAGACAACTTCCTATGTCTCTGACTCAAATACTGTACTTGGTCCAATCATGGGCTCCGGGACTCCTCTAAACAGGTCTCTTTCATGGAGTGTAAGGCCCTCGGGATCCCAATTGTCCAGAGCTGTTGGGTGGTGGTATGCAGGGCCAGCTCCAGGGTTTTTGCCGCCCCAAGCAGCAAAAAAAAAGAGCTGTGATCGGGATCTGCGGCGGCAATTCGGCGGGAGATCCTTCGCTCCGAGCGGGAGTGAGGGACCGTCCGCTGAATTGCCGCCGAATAGCTGGACGTGCCGCCCCTCTCCAGAGTGGCCGCCCCAAGAACCTGCTTGACAAGCTGGTGCCTGGAGCCGGTCCTGGTGGTGTGGACATGCCAGCAGCCTGGGTTCAGGATCCAGGGATCCTCACACTCTGCTGCAGTAATCTGCCATGCTTCTCAGGAACTGCCTGATAGCTGCTGTAATAATTTTATTGTGTGATTTCAGAAGTTAATCCAGGTGATAAGGCTATCATCCTGTGTCTGCTTGAGAGGGGGCATCAATAGTTATCACAACAATCTCTCTGCTCCCTCACTATTTACCACTCTGTGAATATAATGATTGAATTGGCCAGTAGCATTTTTATTGGATTATTTAAAATACTAAATAGAAAAGGAAAAGGTTAAAATAACCAGGCTTTGCGGATCCTTGTTATGCTATACAAAGCACATGGGATCTTTATAGCGGAGAAGACAAAAAACACTGCATTTATTGAAAATACAGCAGTTAGCATATGCTTTTTGTCACACACACACATACACACACACTCTCTCTCTCTCTCTCTCTCTCTCTCTCCTGCCAGTTGATGTTTATAGTTACCAGTCTGTTGTAGCGCAAGTCAATCTAATGGCCAGTTAGATTGAGCATGAGTGATGAGCTGGGCTCTTGTCCATCGCGATCCGATGCTCTGAGGCTTTGCAGGACTGAACTCAGAATTCCATGGCCAAACACCTCAGCTTTATAGTTGTAAATTTCCATTTGAGTCCATGCATTTTGCAATGTCATCCTGTAATCATTAGTCCTTAAGTGGTGTTAATCTTGGGGTTTTCTGCTGTTATCATTTGATGGTTATTGTCGGGCTTCCCATCGTTATCTCCTATTTGTTGTCTCGCCTTTGGGGGTGCCTGCCTCACCTCTGAGGTCGTCAGTGCTGCTAACATGTTTAGCATCAGATACAATGGATGTTTTCTGATTGTCTCCTGGTCTTTCCAAGTCTCTCACTTTTTCTTGACCATCTGGACATTTGTGATGGCTTTCACACCTTATCTTTTCCTGATGCATGTATTCCTCATTCACACAAACAATCTCTTACAGAAACCTTCAAAGGTATACAGACAGCATTTTATGTTCAGTAGAATACATTGTAAATCAAGCCTTGCTAAATCTTATAACTAAAACAATTCACATTGGGGCTTCAGGCCCTCAACACTCCTCTAATTTCCTTAACATAGATACAATACAAGATCCTGTCTCTTACTTAGTAAAACCTTAAAACAAAGAAATGTATATTTAACTAGAGTGCCTAATTTGTAATACATATAGGAAACCAGAGTAGACATTATAACTTATCCTAAAACAAAAGGGTGACCATAATCATATATGGTGACCATAATCAGTCATAAGGATTGTTCTGGTCTGTCATTCCTTTCTGCTATTCAAAAAGGGTGGCTGGCAGGATGAAATCAAATCATACATTATATCAAATCATATAAAATCCTGCTCCTACATCCTGGCTAGTTCTTCTTTTATAACCCAACAGTAAGCAAGATTCTGGATGTAACTGAAAGAACAAGCAACGAATGGCCCCAAATCTGAGTCTTGAACGGAAAATCCTGATCATGGGACTTCACTGGGAACTGAGGGTACTCAACACTTCCCAGATTGGATCTCTTCTTAGCCCTTAAACATATGTAATAAATAGATACTCACACGGGCACTGATCCTGCACATGTTACATTCCCGAAGCAGGGTGCTGTTTAAAGTGGAACATCTATTAAAACTTTTGTCGGAATCAAACAAACATACACATTTTCCACAAGCCCCAGTGCTGGAGTGTGTCCCAGGAGGGGCAAACTCTTCTGTTACCATACCCTGCTCACCATAGCTGTGTCCCTCTGATCTTTCCAGCACATTTCCAAAACTTAAGGGAAAGGGAGCTGAAAAATATAGCCCTGGTCTTCCAGCCAGCTGTTACGCCTAAAAATCATCTCCATTTATGCTAACATACATGTTCTAATTTACAAGTGCTACGCAAGCACAGATATACGTGAAGTTACATGCATAAAGTTACTTGTGCGCATAAATATTAGAGTGATAGAGCTGTATATTATTCTCTGATAGCGCTCACTTTTTAATTTCTTTGCTTTAGAGTTTTGTCTACAATGTATTTCCAAGATTCAGATACTCTCTTAATTTTCTTGAGTCTCATTTGTGACACGTATATAACCACCATCCTTTAATCTCAAATGAGGAACTAGACAGGGATACTTACTGCTACTCTCTGGTTTGCAACGGCCATTGAATCTCTGGCAACAGAAGTATGTGCAGATCCAAATGATTTAGAAATTAATGTTTGGCTTTATGAACGTATATCTTTTTTCAGTCACTAACAAGACACAATCATCCAGTATCTCTCACCCACAACGACATGGTCTGTTCAAATAATATGGTGATCTCACCAGACTCAATGTAGACATTCAGAAATCAGTAGCCACCACTGTTAGCCATCTTTTCAAAAAGTTTTACTTAAAGACTTTCAATTGAAATGGTTGCCCTATGCTTTGCTTCCCCCTTCTTTACTACAGAAAATACAATCGGACCTTGCAAGATATGGTTAAACTTATATATCCACATAATTAAAATGAGCAAAAGCCCCAGGACTTTTATATCCCTTTCAAATATTACTTCTTTACTTCTTCGCTCAGCATAAGAAACTCCTAGGTAAAGTCATAAGGCAATTTTAAGGAAGAATAAAAAGCTTAAACTAAATATATTAAAAGTGATCTGTAGCCTTTCAAAACTGGAATGATATGATTCGGTTGTGAAATGTCATTCTGAACCATATGTGGATGTCGACATTTCCCTGTGCAGAACCCATTTGACAGAAAAATAGACAATGCATCCTTATAAGCTATCCCTATTACTTTCACACATAACCTCCCCCTAGTCCCATATCATACAAACACATTGCTAGATCAAATCATCACTACAACAAAACACTGCAAACCTGGGATAACATTTGAAAATGTATGAGTAAGTTCATTGTACCTTTCTCATATATATATTCCTTACCAGACTTTGAAACAGACATTTCACTAGCTAGATATTCAATGGCCACAGCAGTATCTCAGACTGATTTCAAGACAACCAGTGTCTCTCATATTATTAGGTTAAACGTAATTTTCATTTAACTAGCAAATTGCATATTGTCCATCTCCAACTTTTTGTTTGTAAATCTACTTACAGTTTTGCCCTCAGCCTGAAGCCAGCATTATAAAGCAGAACTTAAAGTTCATCATTAATCTCCAAATTCTATTTGTTCCTCCAATGTGCACTCGATAAAATGTATGACACTGTTCCCCTTAAAAGTTTAGATACTGAAATGCAAAAGGAGGTTTGGAATGTCACTCTTAGGAAAGTCTGCAAGCTTCAATTTACACTGAGTATGTGCCAGTGCAGCATTGTTTTGAATGACTGTATCACTCACCTAACACAGCTAACAAAATCTGGCCAGAATTGGCTTCACTGTCCCAAGTGTCTTCTACCAAAAGTCACATTGTTTCATTACAAATGAGACTGCCTATTTACATAAGAGCAAGGGAATATGCAATGAAGTCAAAAAGTGGCAAACTCAAAACTTATCCAAGGAAATACTTTCTCACACAAGGTGTAATTAGATTGTGGAAGTCATTGCCACAGGAAGTCATTTTGACCAAGAATTTATCAAGATTCAAAAAGGGATTGGACATTTATCCAGAGAGCTCATAATTTAATGATAACAAAACATTTGGAACGGACATTCGACCTCAGGCATTAAGGTTTAAACCAGTCTGTAATTCCTAGAGACCAGGATGAGAGCCTTATAATGAGACACAGTATATTTGCTGTTACTAGACCAGATCCTGTATGGTGCTGAGTGCTCTGGCGCTAATTCAGCAAGTACTTGAAGCAGATAAATAGCACCACTGAGTTCAATAAGACTACTCACATGCTTAAAGTTAAGCATGTCTTTAAATCGTTGGCTGGTTCAGCGCCCAGGTGTACAGTGCCTTCAGGATTGAACTCTCTTAGGCATACTGGCATTGTTAAAATGGAGAGTAGTGAGGGTTGTGGTGGTGATTTTTATTTTTTTTCAGTTTCGGTTGTTGAATTAGTTATGCTGTTTTGTTTTAAATCTTTTAAACCATTTTAAACCATAAAAATACCCTTTTCTAAGAACATCTGGATTGTGTAACATCAGTCCTTTATTCTTTCCTCTGCATTTTAAGGCCCTGATCCTGCAATGAGCACTGCACAGAGCCACGTTGAGCCAGGTCCTCAGTTAGTATAGCTCTGCTGACCAAAGTGGAGCTCTCTGTAGGATTGGGGCATAAATTATTAGGGATGTGGTCTACTGAAGATTCATTTTTTAATATCATCTGTGCCTAGTCAAAAGAATGAGTTCTCATTACCCGATGAGTTGTGTTAATGGCACTGTTGGAATGCTCTTCCGAGAATCAGTTTACTTCATTGGAAAACCCATTTACAATGTTCTAATAAAAGCTGTGTGCGCTTCAATAGATGTTGAAAAGTCCCTGACTGTTTTCCCTTAGACTAGATGTTTTATTTTAAATAAAATGTCATTTACAAGAATTCCAAAGACAGATAGCTTTCCCCCGGCAAGACTGCAATCACGCTGCAATTATATAGAACAGACACGGAAATGATGATGGTGGCATCTCACTTCTGTACTTTACTGCTGCTATGATCAATGTATTTCAGCAACAAGCAATTTCCTCTGTGTTTTGTATTCATCAGAGGTGTACATTAACATGCTGTCACTTCTATCAAATGTAGTCAATTATTTGTTTTTCACACTGAAGAATGTATTTTAACCTGCAAAACAATTACCACTATATCGGCGTATTTGTAAGGGTGAAAGTTACCCCTGTGCAAATGGCTCCAGGAGGCTTTATTTGCCTCTTAAGTCCTTAGCCTGAGCCTTAAACTGTGCATACAAGTCTTTCTGGAGGCCATTTGTGCAGGAGCAAATTTAATCCAATGTGAATTTGACCCAGCAATATCCTCCATAGACACTTTGCTGACACAAGGTACCCATCCAGTTCCGGTCGGTTGGTGTATGTGTATGTATATATTTATTTATTTAGATTTGTGCCAGTACAAAAGAGCACCCATTGCAAGCTCTTGGTGCCTTTGATAAGATAAAGAATTCTATTAATACTTAGACAGATTGGCATTTACCCATTGATAGCACCACGTTGGTAGTGACATGAGTATAATAAAGACTTAATAAACCACAGTGAAAAGAAATCACAATGGCATCTTCAACCTCTTCCCAAATGTGGTATGTGCCCCCCGTGGACCTGTGTGTGTTTCCTAAGTAGAGATAGTGGTTGCCCCTGGAAATCAAAGCATATGGTTCATAATGCATTCTATATCTCCTTTTCTTTCTCAGATATAAAATTCTATTATGTTTGTTATTAGAATAGAACATGGGGCTAAGTTCTAGAATGGAAAGAAAGGGTAATATTTTTTTTTCTAGTCATAACATCGTGAGAACAAAAAAATACTGAAACAGCTGCTTTAGTAAAGGGGAGAAGAATGTATAGAGAAGTTTCAAAGTATCCAACAGAGATTTGGATAATAATGAACATAGAATTATAAAACTGTAGGGATGAAAGGGGTTATTTAGTCCATTCTACTATGCTGAGGGAGGATTATGGGAGGCACCTTAAAAACTATGAATATGTTACCTTCCCTATTTTTTGCATGTATTTGGTTTGCAAACATCAATAGCATACTGTAGCTTGGAATGTAATTTTTACACTTCCTGCTGGTAGAAGATTTCACTCCTTGTACATCTCTAAAAATGTACCGTATGACAAAAAGAGAACAATCTGGATGCAGCAATTTACTGCTCACTGGGACTTCCTTCTGCATATCCTCAGTGTTTTAAAGCTACACATCAGCAATGGAAAACTGTGCACATGGCATTTATTGACCTACAGTAACTCTTCAGTCACTGAACAAAACTAACCACTGGTCTTTTTTCTCTGTCTAGTTTGTATTGAGCCTGCACCTTTCTGCACAGTATATAGTTGAACAGTCCATAAGATCAAAGACTCATGCCTGAACACAATCTTGTTCCTGGCATGTCCTCCCATGCCCTTTTCTGTGTGAGTGCTTTGATGCAACAGAAGCAGGAAGAAAAAAAAGATTGGAGAACTGAAAACTGAGAAAGAGCAAGCAAGAAATCCAATGATCAGGCTCCACAAAACAAGCAATTTCTTCTTTCTAGGCTTCTGCATTAAAACTAATATACAAATTCTGCATCTCTTCATTACCATTGGTGTTTAAGTTAATGTCTCTGTTGTATACATTACTGGAGACCTCACTCACACTTTTCTTTGGAAACCCCATTAAAAGCAGAAGTAACCCAGTCTGAGACCAAGACACAGACTCTAGACAATTCTTCTGGCAATGAGGACAACATATGCACCAACTCATCCAAACCAGTACTAGCCCATTGGCATAATGGGAGCATTCTGTAACACCATGTAGGAGACCTGGTTTCAGGTACTAGCCTCTTACTCCCTTGATTGGCAAAGGGGACATGAAGGCATCATGTTTGTCCAGCTGAAGAAGGGCATGCCCTGCTTTACTCAGTAATAACTGTTCTGGGTAATTGAAGCTCAGCTCTGATGGGCTCCAAAGGCAGTCCCATCCAATCCTCTTATGCCAGAAGAATGGTGGCCATGTGAGAGTGGGGATGACAGATGAGAGAATGTAAGGGAATCCACAGGACTCTGTTAGAGACAGATATGGGGGACTCTGAAAAGAAAATCAATATATGCCTGCACCAGAAATTCAGTAATCCCAAGGAGCACTGAAAATGGAGTCACCACTGAGATCAGTGGGACGAGATAATGGAAAGTAAAGTGAGGATCTTTCAAATTTGAGTAGCAGCTCCTGTGTGTGACAAGCTTCCATTATTGTTTTTTGTCTGTTTGAGAATTCAGTTGTTCTTCAGTGATCACTAGTACTGTGACTACTAGGGTTGTGACTTGTTATAGTTAGATGCCAAAGTCTCACAGTGAATATTCTTTGATTTTGGGTGTTGAGCCAATTGAATTGATATGGCAATGACTGTAGTATCCTTAGGTTACCATCATTAGAATAATAGAGTAATTTATTATGTACACCCTGAGGATAGAGATAAGTGTTTATAAACTGTTGCAAAAATAATCTTATATACATTGAAAAGCCAGGGGAATAGTCCTTATTGTCAATTGTAAGTATCTGCTTGTGGGGCTGGGGCTGCAGCAATAGCAGCTGACCTGGTTGCACAGTGGGCTACAATGTATGAACTCCACGTTTTATGGTAATTATGAGATTTTATTCTCTAGCCAAGAAGGCATTGAGTGTTGAAAAGGATAATGATTTCAGCTGGAGGGGAGTGGCCCCCAAATATGATAAATAATGGATTACATGACAGGAGTCTCAGAAGAGACCGTCTATCTGGTTACATGGTTGTTTTTTTTTTTACCTAGCTATTAGAGGTGAGCAGGAGTTGACAATATAAGGAGCAAATAAAAAAATCTTAAAATTAAGTGGATTTGTCAGCACCGCATTATCTTCTGCCTTAGGACGTGGTTTTAGGCTACAGCTACACTATATCCTAGGTTGATATAACTTATGTCACTCAGGGGTGTGAATAAGCTACCCCCTGAGTGATGTAAGTTACACTGACCTAAGCGCCGGTGTGAACGGTGCTATGTTGGTGGGACAGCTTCTCCCACTGACATCGTTACTGCTGCTTGTGGGGGTGGATTAATTCGAGCTCTCTCCTTAGAGTGTCTGCACTCGCAGCGCAGCTGCACTACTGTAAGCTCTCTAGTGTAGCCATAGCCTGAGTCTTTACTCAGGGGAAATTCCCATTAAAGTCAATGGAAATTTTGCATAAGAATGTCAGCACTGGGTGTCCATAATAACTTCATAGGATTATTATTAGTCCATAGAACTTCATTGGATTATTATTAGTTATTTGTGGTAGCACCCTCTATGTGCTAAGCGATTTGCATACACATAAGAAGGAGAGTCGCTGCTGCGAGGCAATCCAAAAACAGACAACAGATTGGATGCAGGGGGACGTATAATCTGAAAGATGAAACAAATGTAGTATCATTTTACACAGCAAAGAACACTCCTCAAGCCTCTCCTCCTTCAAAATCCTCCTCAAGATCCACTTCTAGTAGAATGTCAACAGCGACCTCCCAACTGGTAACAGCTAGATAGATGGCCTGTAGGGACTTCCAATACTTCTCTTGCTGATCTGTGTAGGAACTCCATATCTTACAATTTATTACAATAAATACCTGATTTGAAATAATCTAGCTGTGCTCACCTCTATTGTAACAAAAAAAAAAAAAAAAAAAAAAAAAAGAAGAAGCTCTTATTACTGCTTCCTTCATTCTCTCTCTCATGTTCTTTCAGATTGTTTGTTACAGCCATCTGTTGCACCTGGTCTTAATCAGCTTGCATGCTGTTTGGGGCATGGATCATCTTTTACTCTCTTTGTACAATATGTGAAACAATCAGGTTCTCTTACTGACAGGGGTCTGTGGCAGTGGTGCCCACCTCCATATTGTGTGGTGAAGACACTGCCTTAGTTTCTACCTGCTGGAAATAGTTTTGGTTTAGCCCGTCCACCAAAGCAGAAAAAGTTCCCCCTTTCTGAAGCAACTAAAGGACTCTTGCGTCAAATCCTGCAGTTCTTCTTCCCTCTCAGGGGTATGATTTAGTTTTGCAAATGATAAGCTTCAGCTTCTGCTTTTCTGCTACACTACAATGTTGTACAACATCTAATTTTGGTAAAAGCTAATTTTGGAATCTGTTATTTTGAATTCTCGGTATGAACATTTGCACTTTTCTTGCTGTTAACTGTAGTAATGTTGCTCAAACCTCATATCCATCTTCAAATTTGGCTTGCCCCATTATTTGCTCCTCAGCTGAAGGCCTAACAGTGAAATGCGCTCCACAGCAGAAGGACCCTGCACATGACTCTATCCCCTACATGAGATAATTTAAAAGACATAAGTTGGGAAATAAAACTGCTTATAGAACCAGTGTTCTGTGGTGAATATCACAGTTATTAAGAGTTTATTATACACATTCTCTGTATGGGATGGGAGTGAAGTCTGAGGTCCAGCAGTCCATACAAATTATACAGAATAGGGCCAAACACCAGTAGAAATAACTCATGCAGTGGCTGTTGTGCCAGCAGACCTCCCTACATTGGTACAGAAATTCTCCCAACACTGGCTGCAGAGCAAAGCTAGGCTGATTTCCTTTTTGTATCAGCATTTAAAAAAAGGAATCTACAATGATGTCTATTCAGCCCAAATGACACAACTTCTTACCATTAAAAGATGTAAACCAAAAACCTGCCTATCTATCGTCCCTTGTAGGCCGAGTGATCATAGAGGGTTTCTGCAATGTAAAGTGAGAGTGGGTAATTCTGAAAACACTAAGGTTGTTGGAAAGAACACATATTTTTTGTCTACTTAGATAGTTAAATGCCTCTGAATAGAGACTACTCTAATAGATTAATCTATAAAGTGGGCACAGTCCAAATGTTGGGAAACACCTCAGCAAAAGTCTAATCACAAGCCCACTGAAGTCAACAGAAGTCATTTAGTGGGCTCTGGCTCATGCTCAAAGGTCTTGATCCTGCCCCATTAAAGTTAAGGTAAGTTTTTCCATTGACTTGAATGGGAGCAGGATAAAGTGTGTTATCCTGCCCACAATGAAGTCAATGTCAAAACTGGCAGACCTAACGCTCACTCCAAAGAGTTATTGCTAGCAGTTTAAGAACAGAGAAAGCTGAACACAGAGAGGGTCCGCTCTCCATTGTTTAAAAAATAAAGGGAATAAAAGGAAATAAGATTTTTTTCCCTTAGGTTAGCTGAAATAATAAACCTTCATGCTAAAAAGTGAAAGAGAGCAAATGTACTTTTACTTTAGGAGAAATGAAAGAAACAACAGAAAAATCTCATATATTCATCTTGTCTCCAGATTAGAAATATGTAATATAATATTTTTTTTAAAGTCTATTACTTATGCAGTATTTGTTCAGTATATGTTATTATGTTACTAGCTTTGACAATACAGGTGTAACTCGACATGTCAATAAAGTTAGCTGTATAAAAGCAAGAGTTCTTTGACCTAGGTGCTGTGGCAATGAATGCGTTATAAATATCTAAATAGTTTAGACTTTTGTAGTTCTGTAGATTTTCTTTACATAGAATCATAAAAACGTAGGACAGTACTGGACCTGAGAGGTCATCTAGTCTATTTCCTAATGCTTAGGGAGGACCAAGTAAACCTAAACCATCCCTGACAAGTGTTTGTCTACATGACCTTGCTTCTAAGTATACTTTGTATTGAATATTTTTAAAGTAGCAAGAAGTATGAATTTAATTGAAGGATAATATATGACAGTGTCCTCATCAAGAATAAATTATTGTAGTGAAGTAATGGAGCCACTAGAGACTTCCCAATCTCCTCAAAATCCATTGACAGGCAGAATTTTACTTTGATTTAAGGGGCAGGGATGAGGAGGGTAGAGCCAAAAGCCGTAACCTAGACTAGCAATAGGGACCCTGTTGTGTATGCCTATCTTGCCTTTGTGCTCTTCCACATCAGGCAAAGGATAGAATGTGTAGTAGATGAACATTCTGAGTCTGGTAACATTTATATTACATCAGAGTTTCTCATCACGGTATAACAGCAATGATGCCAGACTGCTGAACATATGCCTCACTGCTAGATTATGTTGTCTAGCTGGAGTTGAATTGCTGAGGTGGGTTAATGGGCTACGTTTCTCGATCTCTATTGCCCAGATGTGACAAGGAAAGCGAAAGAGGAGTTAGTGATGATAGAAAGTATTTCCCCTAAAAAGGAATCCCCACTTCAGTGAGTAAGTGAATAGTGTCATTGGGAACTTTACTTTGTCTCTCATGAAATGGAGAATTTCTGCTTGATGATCCAATAATACCAGTTAACATAATAGGAATTCTCTTGTTCAGAGTTACGGCAATAAGAAAAATGATGAGCTACAGTGGCCACACTTAAAAAGTTGTTCATTTCCATAACAATTTTTTTCTATCTCACTGTCAGCACTATAAAATGTTCCTTGCATAAGCTGTGATATAAACAAAGGCAACATCTTTTCCAGTGGTGTGCACCAGATGGCAGCTTTATCACCATGTCATACACATTTCCCATTCTCCATTGAGCTGTGTTTATCCTGGACACATGAGCTTTCTCATAATTGAAAAGTATATTCTACACTGCACTAATGCATTACTCAGCTTTTTCCCTTTTGTTGGAGTCTTGTTGCTTGTTGTTTGCAGCTTGTGCACTGGGGATGTTGGGGCTCTTCCAGTTGCTGATTGAATTTCTCAGGCTTTCACTGTTCCTAATGGTAGTTACTTATTAATATTCTTGCTAAGCACATAAATTATACATAA
This sequence comes from Malaclemys terrapin pileata, assembly GCF_027887155.1. Taxonomy (NCBI): domain Eukaryota; kingdom Metazoa; phylum Chordata; order Testudines; family Emydidae; genus Malaclemys; species Malaclemys terrapin. The sequence continues at coordinate 104,739,827 of NC_071508.1, forward strand.
CAACACTCTACTGCAGGGAGAAACACAACATGCCTTAGGTTTCCCTGGTCATTGTTCTTCCTCAAAGCCAAACATTCACAGAAAAAGAGCCCAAACTTCCATTCTTCAATCACACCTTTCCCCTCCATGCTGTATTAAACTGTATTTGTCTCCTGTAACTTTTTTTGCATGGTGTAGCCCAGTGGGCCAGCTTACCTGTATTATATTCATTGCTTTGTTATCCTGCTTTATTATATTTAGTAGTAATGCAAGGAACCCACAGGCTTTTATCCTGTAAGATTTGGCTTTATTAAATAGTGTGAGGCTTGAGGCCTATAACCTTTGGTACAGATAAACTTAAGTAACTCATAAGTTATAGGGAATTTAAAGTAGTATGCAAGAGGGGGAATTTTGTCCAGAATACTGACATCAGCCACCCACAGAACATAGCTGACATCAGCACAGAACATCGCTGACACCAGCATCCGGAAGGTTCCGGACAGAACCTCCAACCGCAAAGGTGCCATGACAGCAAATTGACGTGTATGCTAATAGGGTAACATCATACATATACGAACCTATAAAAAAGGGACACCTTAAGGGGAAGAAATACAAATAAGGACCTCTATTGAATATGCATTGGTCATGGCAGCGTCAGCGTAACCTACTATAAAAGTAACATCCCAGGGGCAGCAGATAGGCTGGAGAGATGTAGACCTTGGGAGGGGCCAGAATGATGGCCACTGGGGAAGATGAGGACGATGACGGTGATGAGAAAGATAATGGTTAACATTCCAGGGTGTAAGTATGGCCGTCCAAATGTACTTTCTGTATTATCTCTATTTCCTTGTTGAGTTTAAGTGTGTGTATAACTTTGCTAAATTATTAATAAATTAATAAAGAGTTCCTATGATGTGAGTGTTGCACCTGTGCACATCGAGGTTCCCAAATTATATGTTAATTACTGGGCCTGATCTTGGGACAAGAACCTCTTAATCCTCAAGTTACAATTATATATACCCAACTTTGGGTCAGGCTACAACGGTGATTAGCACCTTTGACTCTCCCTTCCCCTGAGCTATATTCATGTTTCAGCCTCCCTTCCTTCCTTCTTCCAGCACATCTAAAAGCAGTTCAGAATATAGTGTGCAGCTATTCTTAGCTACAGGTTACATGTTTATATTCAACCACACATACATCCACACATAGTGGTGCTGGAAGTAGAGGTATTGGGGGTGCAGCAGCATCTTCTGTCTTGAAGTGGATTCCCTTATATACAGGGTTTATAGTTTTGTTCAATGGCTCCCAGCACCGCTACTATATAAATTGTTCCAATGCCACTGTGTACACAATGCAGATTTTAAATCTTTATTTTAAAACAAAAATGGAAATTATGTTAATACAAATTTCCCTTGTGTTTGGCCTGTGGCAGGATGAGCCTGCTTTGTATTTGGGGTGTATAATGGATCACATGATGAAGTCTGTCTTCCTATAACATTGCCAGAAGGCCTGCTATGCAATAATACAGGTAGGTCTATTGTATTTTTATGATTTGCCTGGGACTTTCCTCTTCACCTTTCTCTTTTGCTTTCTGTTCTTAATAGCCATCTGGTTATTTCCTGGGACAAGTATAGCAAGTCCTGTCTCTTCTGGGCAGGCTTGTACAGCCCAGGCTGCCACAGCTTTACTGCTGTTGTTATTTGAGCTAGCTGGATCAAAGCTAGCTTGGGTACATCTACATGGGCTGCAATCGCAGCTCTGATTGCAGTACAGATGTTCCCCTCAGTAGTGCACACATGAGGGTTATGTCCGTAAAGCCCATTTGTATGATAGCGCCAAAATTTTGACTGTGACATTTGACTTCGATTATTTTCTCTGGGATATTTGTGTCTCAGCATCAGCATGGTATCCTCTTCAATCTTATTCACCTTTGTGACTGACATCCACCAGAAATCTTCCAAAGCCAAAAAAGGCACCATAGCGCTGCAGTGGTCTTGCTTAATGTTCCCATGTTGTTCACACTCTGTTCTTTGAAGAAAGGCTCCTGGAGGTCTCCTTTCAGGAATAATCTCACATACAAAGTCACTGTGCAAAGTAGCAGGGTGGATATGAGGCAACATCAGTCACCTTTTTATTTTGGCCTGGATTTTCAAATGAGCCTCAGGGAGTTAGGTGCTCAGTTTTATGGGATTTGACGTTGGAAATTCAATAGGATTTGTGTGTCTAACTCCCTTAGGCTTCTTTGAAAATCCCAGCCTTTATTTGTGACGCACTAACTTGTATGCTGATTGGCCACCTGTCTTTAAAAGGCATTGTCCTTGCAGACCTCAGAGTCAATCCTGGCTGAAATTGCTTGACATTATCCTCTCTATCACATCATTATCACTAAAATCAACAGCATTCTTATCCATCTCTGGAAACAGTGCAGAGACTGTGAAAGTACCAATGAAATGGCGATCTCTAGAATGGATGTAACCATCACCATATCTGGACAGCTGCTACAGTGGCCTATGGAGAGGTCTGCTCAGAAATGCACATAACTGACACCAGCTGATTATTTGGCTTAAAATATTTGAGCCTTATTATCCCGCCCTCTTCCTAGGATAGATTTTACAGCTGAACTTGTCTCCCGAGGGTCCCAATTTCTCCATATGAACACCACTAATAAGTCTGGGGAGTGGCATGACAGTCAGACAGTTCGCTTTGTAAACCAGCAAAGTATTCTGAAGCTGCCTCTAGCTTTTCATGTGAATGTTCAGCTCCCTCTGTCTCCACTTGTATTCCAAGAGGGGCAAAGCAAACAACAGGAGATTGATACAGTACACGTTTATTGAATATAATAGTGTCGGCTAATAAGTACACAAACTTATACTGTCAAATAGCATAACCAAATAAAATTGTCCTGGCATGGTGTTCAGTGCCTAAAAGAGGACCATATGAAAGTATTAACATAGACTTCAATTTTTTTTGCAAGCTAAGGTAATGCATGGTTAACAAACTCATTAAGTGTAGCACAGATATTACTAAGAAGCGCAAATTATGCAGAATAATTAAAATGTGAATGCCATTAATTTAAAATATTGTCAGGAATAATTTCTTTAAGCCAAAGCAAATAATAAACACTTGATCTAGCCATACTGCACCTCACGAAATAACTCACCTTCATAGACAGGACTTGCAGATAATAAGCCAACATCAAGCCCTAGCTCTGTGGAGGTCACCTCACAGCACTTCTCATGACAATTAATATTGACATTAACGGCAAATTACCCATTCAGTCATCCTAGGACTTGGGCAAGATCCCTAGGGTCAATACTGTGTCCCGAAAGAGAGACCTGTGCAAAAATATAGCAAGTTCTGTACAGTAATGCACCTCGCACAGGTTTCTATAGTAAGGCCATGTAAAACACTGCAAAAGAAACTACAGGGACTTCAGACCTCAGGGGTGTAAAATGCATGATGCTTTGTCCTTGGGCAGCAGCTGAATGGGCAGTGTGACCTCTCAGCAGGACACCTTATAGTGTAACAGAGAGACTGTGGACACTTTTACTTCCCATGGCCCGGCAAATACACAGCAGGGGAAAAAATAGTTTGGGGCTAATTAAAAGCTTAAAGCAGCACTTACCAGTATAGGAAATTCCATCGCCACACAAGAATGGGATGGGGCACTCCACGATAGGGAAGGCAGTATTAAAAAACCCAAAGCTGATAACAATTCCTTGGGCTCTTTGTGAATCAAAATATATCTTTGGAGATGTACCATTTTATAAGGTTGTTCCAACAGCCTGGGCATGAGAAGATGGACAAACATGGCTGCTCTCTGCCACCCTATGCAACTGGTTGCCTTAGTAACCAAGAGATAGTTCCGCTGAAGAGGACCTGTGTGGGTCAGTTAATATCTTTCGTGGGAGGCCTCCAGCTAGCAGTGGGCGCATGATTGCCACCTGCAGCTCACGGCAGCATATGGGGCTGCACTGATCAGTGCATATGGGGCTGCACTGATCAGTGCCCAAGTACTGAAAGCACAAGTATCTATTTGTGATCGTTATAACGCTTCTGTGTACAAAACTAAAGGAAAAGTAGATAAGTGTTGCTTTTCTGCAGCAGCAAGTATTCTGTCAATAGTGGTTGCTGTAGCTAGCTTATGTGGGGTCTGTGGAATAGATGCTTTAGAAATAGCTTCATTGTTATAGTTAGCATTCATTTTGAATATTTATTTATTATTGTATCTATTTTTGTTTGCCTCTTTGAGAATAAGAAAAGGGAAAACTGACTGAGCTACTTACTGCAAGGGCTAGAGAGTGGGAGTTTGGGAGTGCAGCTCCAGCAAGAGGAGGCTGGACTGTAGCTAGGCCCTGAGGAGGTCTCTGTCTGCAAGAAGCTTCTAAAGCAAAACGTTTGAATAAACAGGATTTTATTTAAATAAATAGCGTTCTCTTTAAAAAGCCGAGTCTTGTGATTCAGGGGGTTCATCTTAAAACAGGATTTCGATGCCATACTATAGCATGTTACTAAATTTTAGCACTGTAAATGCATCTATCTCAAGGGCTTACTTTTTCCCAGCCTCATAAAAGCTACTGTGAAAGAGCCTGTGGAGGTGGTAAACTAGTTGTAGTGACTCAGGCATTTTCTCTACAGTACATTGTTTGCAATCCACCAAGTGCAATTAACTCATGTTTTAAGGTCTGTGGATAAATAATCCTTTTCATTTAATCTGCTTGAATATCACTACAAGGGTTTTCCTGTCTCAGAACCAGTCAATAGGACTGGGTGGTTGAGTACTGAACGTTTCTCAGTCTTTTATTATTCACTTACAAAGACCAGTTGAATATCTGTGGTATAATGAATATACAGTATGAAGAGCACTAACAAATAGTCGCATCTGTAGGGCTTTCAGTTTTAACCATTTATTTTTCAAATCATTTAAAAAAAACAAATCTTTTGTTTTCCAGTGATGTATTTGCAATGTCTGCAGAGCCTAAAAACTGATTGAAAAAAGTATCTGTTTTATATTTTTGGGTATCAATGATTTTTTAATTACAAATTAATTTTGTAATTAATTTAGCATCCATCACTTATTTGATATTACTTTTACTTGTATAATAGCTCTTAGCTCATTCATTCAGTTTTTCATTCATAGATCTCAGTTTGCTTTACAGAGGCATTGTTATCCCCATTTAGCACACTAGAAAACTGAGGCACAGATTTCAAGTGACTGTTTTTTGTCATGTCAGACGATGGCACAACTGTGAATAGAACTCAGGTCACCCAATTTTCAGTCATGTACCTTGGCCACTGGACTACACTGCTCAATAGCAGTGAAATTTGTATATTGTTTCAACTCTAAGTCAATGAAATAAAACATTTATTGATATGTCTGCTATTTTGGCACATTCTTGTTGGTAAGTATCAATTAATTATTAAAATTAAAAGCCCATGGTATAAATACATCTGCATATAAGAATAATCTAACTTATTTAAAAACAAAACAATACTAGTAGGTCCTGATTTTCAAAAGTGGCTAGTGATTTTCAGTGTTTTAGTTTTTGGATACCCAACTCTTTAAAAGGATCTGATTTTCAGTCAGTGCTGAGCACCTGCCCCATGAAAATCAGGCTCCTCTAGGCTGGCTCAAATTGGGCACTAAAAACTTGGGGCATCCCAAAGACATTTACCAATTTTGAAAATCATAGCAAATCAACTATAATCTGCAGTGATGGTCCAGAACACAATAGTGTTACTACATGATTTTTGGATTATTTTTCTAAATACTGTAGTGTTTTGTACAAGAATGTTTAGACAGATGTTCTTTCCTTTTTTTGTGTAAGAATCATTTGCTCTTTTGAGGCTCAAGAGATTGCCTTTTTGATGTTGAACTGACATCTGGTCTCTGTGTGACTGGTTGTAGGTAGAATTGCTGTGGAAATGCATCCGTAATGTATGTTAGATACAGTTTTGTCTCATAAAGTTATAGAGTTATTATAGATAAAATGTTTATGCAGACACAACCCCTGATTGATATAAAATGCACCCTCTGCATTTTCAAATTGGACTGTGGGGATTTAGGGACTCCAATCCCATTGACTTTAATATAAGATGTACCCCTTAATACCACTACCCAGCTTTGAAAGTGCAGGGGCAATCTCATCCCAAATTATTTTATAGCACCCAATTCTTGAGAGCTTGCAATGTGAAAGAGTGATTTTCTGTGAGAAATGCATGCCATAGACATACTATTTGGGACAGGTAAGGGACTGGCTCTTAAGAGAAGTTAGTGCACTAGAAATATTGAGATCTACATTCCCAAGATTTATGATTATGGAATTGTACATTCCAGTACTGGTTAACCACTGTGTAGGGACAGATGATGAGCATGAGAGAGGTCACAGTGGTGTTATCCTCACTGTCCTTCTACTTCTGGGAAACCTCAGTGGGATAGCAAGGGTGGGCTTTTAACAGTTCAAAGAAGAACATCCTTGTATTCAAACAAAGATTAGTAGCAACAAATACATTCATTATTGAATGGAACTGGGTTGACTTGGTATCTATTTCCCATTGTTCTGTTTTCATAGAATCACAGAAGTGTAAGGCTGGAAGGGACCTCGAGAGGTCATCTTTTCTTCTCCAAACACTCCCCAGGGTCAAAGCATTGCCAGTACCTAACCCCTCTATTTCCAGAGGGTTAGATCAGACCACACTGAAGGTGTAGTATCTTATTACTTAAAATCATATAATAGTCATTATAATAGAAATTATCATAATGAACCATTTACATATCATTTGGATTTCCATGAGTGCTTCATTAAAAGGTAGAACTTCAGTTATGATATATTTAAAATTGAGTATCAACATTTACAGCCAACGCAGCTCAAGGACGCAAAATCCTTTGTTCAAGTGGCCTGCTAGTCAACCAGCTAAAAGCATCCAACTCTTTGTAATCCAATAGTGCTTTCAAAGTGATAACTACATTCCTTGGGAACTATGCCCTGGAGACAAATTAGCTTTCAAAGCAGAAATTGGTTCACTATATAGTTTTCTCAGGTGAGGCACTCTTGTTAATGCTGATTTTATCAAGTAATGACGCTAAACCTGTCAGAAAATACTGAGCTGTTACGTTTTTTAAAAATAGCATGTCCTTGGCTGGATTGTGAAATCCTCACTCATGCTGGTGAACGCTTGCACGAATAATCCCATTGACTTCACAATGAAAGTGATTCGTTATGATCATTTCTGTTGCAATGAACATTGTATGCTTTGAAATAATAAGGTACTACAGTCTTTGGCTTAGGTATATATAAATATATATAGGAAATAATAAGGTACTACATTGGCTTCAGTGGCACTATGTGGGTTACTAAGTGCTCACCAGCATGAGTGAGGGTTGCACAATGTAGTCCAGTGAATCTTAATATCAAATTACAAGCACGCACACGCACACACCTTCAGTTTTTCTTTTGGAACAAAACCAGCAGTAACTAGAGGTTTAATTTTTCACACTGAAAAGAACTTGTAGCAAAAAGAACAGTATGCCAGTGTGCAGATGCCACCCTGCAAAGAATGTTGGCAGGAGACCAACACTGGGCCTTCCACTGCTGCAACTTTAAACTATTGTTTGTCAAGTTGATGTCTTTGTAATAAGTACGGAAATGAGAACACAAGGGACACAGAAGGCTTGAGACCTTTCAGAGGCTAGAACATTTAGCATTTTTATGTAGCCTTGCAAAGCAGAAGAAATCTTCACTGATTGATAAAAGTGCACCCTTGCACAGCTTACCCTTGTGCTAGTGTGAATGGGATGTGGCAGAATCTACAGACCACTCACTTTTGTGCTCAAGAAATGAGACCAGCAGAGTAAAAATGTGGTGTAGTGCAAATCCAAAGTGCAGTCAAATATAGTATTGTCCCACCAGTTGTAGAAGGAATTGATGCCTCCTCAGAGCATGCACTATTTAGCTACCACAGAAAGCGTTGTCATTTGGCTTTGGAAGACAGTAGTATATTCTCTTAAGCGTGAAACCCTGGAGTTTAAGCCTTTTGTACCCATTAAGAGGAAATCACAGTTAAGAGAGGACACCATTTTAATAGCACTGCTGCTGTCTGTACAGGGAGCTGCAGAACCCATCATTTGACTGGACAGGCCTACGGAATTGGGGTGAGACCAGAACAGCCACTTTCCATCTGAGAATCTCAAGGCATTTCACAAGTATTAATTAATTAAACCTGGAAATAACCCAATGGGATAGACTGTTATCCCATTAGACAGAAGAAGCAACTGAAGTACAGGAAGACCTTGACAAAGCCAGGAACAGAACCTAAATTTCCTAACTCTTCATCCTAAACCTTAACCAGAAAAACATTCTTGCTTTCCAAGAACCACTTAGTTACCAGAAAGGTGTCCCCATTACATTGAATTTCCATTCCATTACACAGCAACTTTTAGCTCTTAAATGGCTGGGGTGAAATCATGCCTGCATTGAAGTCAAAGTTTTCTTCATTGACTTCAATGGAGCCAGGATTTCACCCAGTCTTAAAATGGTTCCCTGAGAGATATTCCAGTTAAACAGATTTTCCAATTAACATCCCAATTGAATAGTGTATATTGTAATAAAAATATTGGACAGCCACAGACTCCCTGTGATTTATCAACAGATGTCAGTTTTTAAACTTAAGGATACAGTCCAATAAGAGAATCAGAATCTTTTTAAAGTAGTAATGCTGTCGGGTGGCAAAAGTCAGTCCACTCCAAGGGTTAAAACCAAGCTTCTTCTCTAAAGTTTCTATGGCAACTAGATGCAATCTATAGTGATATTGTAGTTAATGAAATGTTTCTTCCAGACCAAGAGGGCAACGTGTAGCTTTCAGTAATGAGGGGTGTCTTCAGGGGAAAGAACAGTGGCATCAAAGCTGCCTCCTAGCAAACTATATTGCATGCTAAAAGCTGGGGTACATGCAGTGTATCTTGAAGTCTAAATCTCCTTTTGTTTATTCACAGTGCCTCTTTCATGTTTGCTCCACTGAAAAGAAACTCTGGGAATACGGAAATTTTCTAAGCTGTATTAGAAAATGTATTACTTGCGGGAAACAATATTTTTGTTTGCTTATTTCCAGCAACACCGTTGAAACTCCAAGTAATATTTTAACAGACTCTCAATTCCTCTGTCAAAATGCTGTATAGTTCTACGCGAAGAAAGCTTCTTTGTGTCTGCGAAACAGGTTTGGTTTTCAGATGTTTGGAAAGGATCGGTGCACCTGAAAGCTGTTGATGTCACTGTACTGTATCTAATATGTATAAAACCATGTCTCACTGTATTCCTTTTGCCTTCTGAGAAGCTGCCTTCCCGAAATGCAAAAAACAAAACCTGTATTTCCCATCTTGATGATTCATTTCAGACACAGAAAAACATGAAAGAAAGAACAAATGGAAAGTCCCTGTATGTATGTGAGGGAGGTCAGCAACTTACTCCGGAACATGCTGCAACTGAACTGGAACACAAAAACCACCTGCTTCTCCCCTTGCAACCTCAGAGGTGAGGGGACTTTGTCTAGACCTGAAAGGGAAAGAAGACCCTTGGCTCTTTTAAGGACTGCACCTTCCTCATGGACTTGAGAAGAGGAGATGGGGCTCTGTGACTGATTGGTTGGAAGGAGAGTTGTAACATAAGCATGTTGGCTTCCACACCAAAGGGGAGGGATTTTAAGCCTTTCCTGTAGCTCTGAGTGCCAGTCTATCCTGGGACGTAAAGCTCTCTCCTTCTTGGAATTAGAGTAGGACTGAGTTCTGGGTCCTTGCTGTGGGCATCATAGTTTTGATGGTCCTGGAAGCAGGTTAATGGGGTGTGGAGCTGATGGCAGCCCTCCCCCAGGTGGGACAAATTATAAAGGAAGGATGAGGAGGACTGGATGGGTTATAGCTGGGTAGTTCACAGACATGTGTTACTTAATAAAGTTGTTGCCTCGTTAAACTACATTCCTGATGTTGTCTTTCTTCCAGTGGTGTGTGGGACAAGAGTATCTGCCTCTGCCACAAGGAAGTGGACTCCTCTACTTTTAAAGATGCAGTACTCCAAAACCAAAATGACAATCACTCCTTTCAGTTATATACTTACTGTACCACAAAGATCATTCTTATCCACGAAGGACCCTCTTTAGCACTCTGTTCTTTGGCCAGACTCCCACTGACTTCAAGTCAAGTCAGTGGGAGTTTGGCTGAGGTAAAGTGTGAGTAAGGGCTGCTGAATAGAGCTTGCTTTCTTTTGACTAAATAGCACCATGAATACTATTTACATACAAACGCTAAACGTCCATATTTGTGCCAACGGTTAATGAATATTCCCTAGCATTTCATAAACTGTCTGAAAATGCAATTTAGATCCAAAATATTTGGTACGTTAATATGTTTTTTTCTACTGAAATTTAATTATAGGGCCAAATCTTGAAGTACTTACTCCCATTGAAAGCATCCAGATTACTGCTCCTGTCACTGTAGGATGAGCTACGGTATGTACTCGTACACTGCATTTTTACATATGTAATATATATTTCTCTATAGAAGTACAGTATATATATGTAGAGTATGTGCTCTAACGTACCAACACCTACTGCATTTCTAGTATTTGGTTTAGGGTCAAAGGTAATATATAAAAATCAAGAGCCAAAATGTTCAAACTTTATCATTTGGAGCTGCAGTGCTCAGTACCTCTGTAAATCAGGTCACAGATTTAAGTGCTTAAATACTGATTTAGACACCTGACTTTAGGCATCAAAGTTTGAAAACTTTGGCCCCTGGCTTTATATAATGCTTTTCCTACCTGTGAGTCCCAAAGCATGGCATTTATTAGTAAGATACTAGTCATGCAATAAGTGTATAGCAAGTAAAGAAAGATATATAAGATATACTATGGTATGAATCATAATATATACTGCAGAAATACAGTATGTCTTATGATACATGGCATAGACAATCTTATACTGGAAGGGGAGGTAGATTGGATGATTTCAGTGGGCGTTTTGCCTGAATAAGTACTGAGCAGACACTGAGTAAGGACTTCACAATTTGGCCCTATGATTCTAAGACAATGATTCCTGCACTGGCTCACCATCTCTGAAAATCAAATAACTGATTTAGGTGCATACACATAGAATTAGGTGCTTACATTTAGGCATCCAAGTTTGAAAATGTTGGTTGAACCCATTTTTATTTGCTATTGATTTAACAGCCATGTGTAAAGAGCCCAACTTTAAACTGAAACATTCCATTTCTGTTTTATCCATATGTTGCTGATAATAAAACGAGGGCCAAATTCGGTACTCATTTACATTGGAGTTAATGTATTGTATGGATGTAAGTGAGAGCAGAATTTGGCCCAGATTTACTCTGTTAAATGTTTCATTATGACAATAACAATGGTCTTCATTAGAGTTAAATGATATACAGACTGAGGAGATGAAACTCTTTTCTACATTTGAAAAGGAAAAGCAAATTTATATGCCAGATTCTCGCACATGCTATGGGCTTTTTGTGCCTCTCTAGTGGTGCAATGGGCCACAAAGTTGCCCTCAATGGGCAGTTAGGGGGTCTGCTGACATGTGGAAATTCCAAGCTGTCATACAGGGCATGTTGGAGGCATGATAGAGTGCACTATCCCATGGTGTCCCGTGGCTGGCAAAATGGTCGCTGGTGACTTATATAAACTCAAATGATTCAATGTAGTCCTCCGGCCTGTAGGAGTATATCTACCCTGCAATGCAAGCCCAGGGCTCGTGGGACTTGAGTCAGCTGACCGTGCTAGAGAGCCTGGGGCTTGAGTGTCTATGCTGATGCGTAACCCTATGTTAAGAATTTTCTCATCTGGGCTGAAACCTGGGGCTTTGATGTCCACAACTGCAGCACGCAGACCTGAGTCAAACAAACTGTATCCCAGACTCCCTAGTGCCTTCCTGAAATGTGGTCACTCTAGCTCTTTGACCGTGGGAAAACATTACTGCCACATTGCACATTGTAGGAAGGTTGAACAGCCTGCCAACACATCCTGGAAGAACCCCTTTGGAAGAACTTCTCTTGCTTTCGCTTTTACTTCTGTGTCAGGAAATGGGCAGAGCTGCCTTGAGGTGCTGGTGGATATTTCAGCAATGTTTTCTAACCCACCGAAGGCAGTTGACAGAGCTTAGGCTGGAGTAGGAGGAGGCAGAGGAGCAGTACCCAGGCATGGCAGACTCACAGTGGCTGATGCTGCTCATTACACTCAGTACAGCTGCCCCCTACATAGACTGGTGCTTCTGGAACAGAGCCACAAGCACAGACTGGTGGGATCACATTATCATGCAGACCTGGGATGACCAGCATGAAGAAAGTTGCATTTCTGGAGCTTTGTAAGCAGCTTGCCCTGATCCTCCAGCATAAAGAGACACACATGAGGCCACCCTTGCCAGTCCAGAAATGGGTTGCTATAGCTGTCTGGAAGCTGGCTACACCAGGCTGCTACAGATCCGTTGCCAACCAGTATGGTGTTGGAAAGTCAACTGTGGGTAACTGTGGTGGCAGAGGTTTCTGAAGCAATCAGGCCTGTGGTTTATCCGAGGGCGATGGGTATAAAAGATATTCCTGAGGTAATTGCTGGCTTTGAGAGAACAGGCTTTCCAAACTGTGCTGGAGCCATTGATTGGACTGATGTGCCCACAGTTTGCCCTCCTGCAGGAGCACATGAGTACATAAACAGCAATGGGCATTACCCTATTGTTCTGCAGGCCCTTGTCTACCACAGGGGTCAATTTCTGAATGTCAACATGGACTGCACTGGGAAAGTTCATGATGCCAGGGTTTTTCACCAATTGAGAGTCTACACTGATGGACAGGCTGGGACACAAGTCCCACCAAATGACATTTTCATAAACAGAGTTACTGTCCCACCTATACACACATACACCCTTTTACCGAGGCTTGTGAAACCATAGACTGATTTCAGAGACCCTGGGAAAAGATGGTTTAATCACACTCTTAGCAGGTATAGAATGGTTGCTGAATGTGCTTTTGGCAGGCTGAAATCCCATTCAAGATGTTTACAGACCCATTTGGATGCCAGTGTCATCAGTGCTGTCTGAATTACCATGGCTTACTGTGTTCTTCACAATCTCTGTGAAGCCAGAGGCAAGCCATTTTCCCCTGAATGGACCCATGACAGTGAGGGGCCGCTGAACTGGTACACTCAGCCAGAAAGTGCACCTACCACAGCTGGAGCTGGATGCACTCAGGCAACAGAAGCCAGGGATGCTTTGTGCTCCCACATTATGGACTTGCATAGGCCAATGGAAGAGGGAAAATAGTACCTCTATTAATGTACTTGTCAGGAGGATGGGTCTAATTGGTTTGGGTGGTCAGTGCTTGAGAATGGGTGGGGGCTTGATTGCCATGCAATGTACTTATGAATGACATGATCACTTATGAAATAGGGGTGGAGATGGGGGATGATTCACAGTATGGAGTCATATAAGGAATGATTGAAGTGTGGATTGTTGGGCCTAATTGCATAGCGGAATAGAGTTTGCTTACTAATTCCTAATTGTTCCTGACCATGTATTTAGCTTTATATTTCATATCCTGATTGTATGACGAGATGCAGTGAGAGAAATAAACTTCCTTGATGACATAAAAAGCTTTATTTATAAAAATGTGTTAAAACAGTACAACATTCACGTATGGCCAGGCAGGCAAGCTGCTGTTACAGCACCAAAACACCAGTTACAACAGAACCTTTCCAAAACAAACACCTGCATACAAAGTGCAGGAACGAGTTCAAACACAACAGAAACCCCTTACTGCTGCATGTCCCCAGGCCCTGTTCTCCTTTCCTGTCTTTCCTCGTTTTCCATGCACTTGGCACTGAGGGAGGGGGAGTGGAGGTATCCACAGGAGAGGGGGTCAAAACAGAGGACTGCATGGGGCTAAATTGCCCTGCCCAGCTGTTCATGGAGCCCGATTGCATAGGCCACAATTGAGTTTTCCAAGCTGTGTCTGAGCTGAGGGTACATCTCAGGGGAATCAGGCCTTGCTGTGGGAGAGGCAGCAGGAGCTAGTACTCTTTCAGCCATGATTGAGATGAGCCACTCAAACAGTCCTCTTGACTGAGCTCTGTTCTCCTCCCTTCGTTGCCTTTCCTGTTCCAGGAACGGCATAAAAAATGCCTGCTCCTGCACTGAAACCCTGTCCTCAAGCTGGGCCTCCTGGCATGCCTTTTCTCTAGTTGTAAATCCCTCTGTTTCTGGTACTGGATCTGCTTGTTGGTCTTCTGTTGTTGGCCCAAAACTTCAATTAATTTGCTGGTACTCTTACTAAAGTCCACAGTTTTGTTGGCCTCATACCAGAGATTCACCAAAATCTGGCTGTGCTCCCATGACCATGAAGCAGCGTGCTGTGCAATAGGCTTGGTCTGGTCAGTCTCCACTGCAAACACTGAAGGCTCTCTGATGGTATGTTTGCAGCTTGGTGGTCAGAAGACAACGGAAGGGTTAACACTGACTCACATGCTGCTGTATGCTAAGGGGGGTTGCTTCCGTTTTCACTTGAGTTGACTGGAGGGTCTTGGGAGAAAGAGGACAAAGGAAATTGGCCCATGGGGGTTGTGGGATACTTTTGAAAGACTCCCAGGACCTGAGTCAAATGGGGCTGGATTACAAAGCAATAGGGCTCAAACCTGTGTCCTGGCTTGACTTGGGCTCAGACCTTCTACCCCAGTACCCTAGGTCTGAGCCCAAGTCTGAGAGATGTGTGTGTAGATGGAAGTGGGGCGTGGGTTCAAGCCTGAGTCCGAGCCCAGGCTTACACTGCAGTGTAGTCATACCCTAGCAGCCTTGGGGATTGTAGGAGCAAAACATTGTTATACACCCACATTCCCCTGCCTGTCAGCTGTGCCAAATAAAGCATCCGACTCTAGATCTCGAGCTACAGAAGATGTTTTTATTTCTAAGGTTTCATTTCTTTAAAATAAAACTCACCAAAGCCACTTCCTATTCGTGTTCAAAACCTGTGTCGTTATAATTTCAATGTACAGTTCAGACAGGATACCAGTAAACACCGCTTTTTAGTAGAGATGCATTTTCTTTTTTTAGTGGGATACACAGTGATGTTTGATGCAATTGTATCGCATGTGTCAGCACAAACAACTGCTTTGCTGTGAAAAGATTACTGTGCAGGGCAGAAGCACAAATAATGCTGGACTGAAATAATGTTAAATTTAATATGGCCAATGAAATGAGGCCTTCATGAGTGAGTTGGTATGTGGAGTCTGCATTTGAATTTACAGTTGTAGAGATTTCATAAAAGCTTCAGTAGATGACAGGATTCTGAAATTAGAAGGTACATTTTTTGTCTACTAAATTGCATAAATAGTGAAATAGCTATGGTTATTTTACTTTTAAAAACATTCTTTTTATTTAATTTTTCCATTTTCTGTAGCCCAACTTCATAATACAATATAACCAACAGCTTGGCTTTCTGGCTAAGACTAAGTGTCATAGATGCTCATAGACCACTGTGATGAACCTGCTATAAGTACCTAAATTAGACAGTAACAGTTCAGTATCTCTTGCTCTCTTGAAGGCAAACATACCCTGCCCTGGCAGTGTGGTAGACTTATTGATCTTTCCTTCTCTTGTTAGTATAGACCAGATCCTCAGCTGGTACAAATAGGCATGTATCTGTTGGTGTTATGAACTGGAACACTGCTATCACCAAGGTGCTAACTGCAATACTCATTCCACCAATGCGTGTTTGAGCTAAACAAAAAAGGAAGGATGCAAGTGGTCACCAGTTGTCAGGTGGACTATGTATTGCAACAACAGAGAGAATGGTCTCTGGAATAGATTACTACTGGGCTTTGTTTTATAGGGACAGGCATGGGGGCAGTTTGAGCTACAGAACACATGTGGCAGAACACATGGAAAGAGGCTGAAGGAACAAGAAAACACCACAAAGCTCTCCTTGTGGAATGTTCTGTGAAGTATGTATCCTCTCAAGAGGAAGGGACTTGGAGGCCTACGGAATTTGGAATGGGTGAGTCTTCCTCACCCTTAGATACTCCTGTCCCCCAAATGCATGCCAGAAGGACCCAGCCACATGGATTCTCCAGTCATCCTGGCTCCTGCAGGAACCCTGCTGTCATTGCTCAGTCTCAGCAGCAGACAAGACCTGGATGGAGTTTATACTGTGCTAAACTGTATTCCTTCTTGGATTTCCATGCGGTAAGGGTGGAACAAGAGAGAATAGTCAGTCCCTTGCTTGATGTTAGTCTATCCTGCCTACACCCCACAAAGCTCTTTTGTGTGGAGTCTCAATGAAGGTTGTTCCCTGGAACACAGGAAGTCAGGGATAATGTTACACAGGTGGCAGAAATAGCGTAAACATAATTTCCCTAGCACCTTCCATGCAGCACTAGTGAGAAACTTCAGCCCTGCATACTGATTGCAGTTTCTGATGTTTCACTGTTAGAATGGCTAGTGCTTGCTCTTTTGTTATTGACCTATTTCGTTTCAGAGTTTAAAAGTGCTTGGCCTATGGAATTTTGCAGCTCATATATCTCATCTGATCTTAGGGTATGTCTACATTACGAGAGTAGTTCGATTGTACTTAAATTGAATATGTGGAATCGATATTACAAAGTCGAACGTGTGTATCCACACTAAGGACAGTAATTCGACTTTGTGAGTCCACACTAACGGGGCAAGCGTCGACATTGGAAGCGGTGCACTGTGGGCAGCTATCCCACAGTTCCCGCAGTCCCCGCTGCCCATTGGAATTCTGGGTCGAGCCCCCAATGCCTGCTGGAGAAAAAAATGTGTCGAGGGTGGTTTTGGGTAACTGTCGTCATCCAACCGTCACTCCCACCCTCCCTCCCTGAAAGCGCCGGCGGGCAATCAGTTCGCGCACTTTCCTGGTGAGTGACAGTGCGGACGCCACAGCACTGCGAGCATGGAGCCCACTGCGACCATCGCTGCAGTTATGGCCGTTGTCAACACTTCGCACCTTATCATCCACCTTTTCCAGAGGCAGATGCTGAGAAATTGGGCAAGGAGGCTACGGCAGCACGGTGAGGACATGAAGTCTGAGAGTGGCACAGACCTCTCACAAAGCACGGGACCCCGCGCTGTGAACATCATGGTGGCAATGGGTCATGTTGATGCTGTGGAACGGTGATTCTGGGCCCGGGAAACAAGCACGGACTGGTGGGACCGCATAGTGCTGCAGGTCTGGGATGAATCACAGTGGCTGCGAAACTTTTGTATGTGGAAGGGAACTTTCCTGCAACTTTGTGAGTTGCTGTCCCTTGCCCTGAAGCACAAGGACACCCAGATGTGAGCAGCCCTGACTGTCCAGAAGTGAGTGGCCATAGCCCTCTGGAAGCTTGCAACGCCAGACAGCTACCGGTCAGTCGCGAATCACTTTGGCGTCGGCAAATCTACCGTGGGGGTTGCTGTGATGCAAGTAGCCAACGCAATCATTGAGCTACTGCTGTCAAAGGTAGTGACCCTTGGAAACGTCCAGGTCATCATAGATGGCTTCACCGCGATGGGATTCCCAAACTGCGGTGGGGCTATAGATGGAACTCACATTCCTATCCTGGGACCGGACCACCAGGCCAGCCAATACATTAACCGAAAGGGCTACTTTTCAATGGTGCTGCAAGCACTGGTGGACCATAGGGGACGTTTTACAAACAACAACGTAGGATGGCCGGGCAAGGTTCATGACGCTCGTGTTTTCAGGAACTCTGGTCTGTTTAGACGGCTGCAGGAAGGTATTTACTTCCTGGACCAGAAAATAACTCTTGGGGATGTGGAGATACCTATAGTGATCCTCGGGGACCCAGCCTACCCGCTAATGCCCTGGCTCATGAAGCCCTATACAGGCGCCCTGGACACTGAAAAAGAACTCTTCAACTACCGTCTGAGCAAGTGCAGAATGGTGGTGGAGTGTGCTTTTGGACGTCTCAAGGGGAGATGGAGAAGCTTCCTGACTCGCTCTGATACTCAGCGAAACCAATATCCCCATTGTTATTGCAGCTTGCTGTGTGCTCCACAATCTCTGTGAGAGCAAGGGGGAGACCTTTATGGCGGGGTGGAAGGTTGAGGCGAATAGCCTGGCTGCTGATTACGCCCAGCCAGACAGCCGTGCGATTAGAAGAGCCCAGCGGGACGCGCTGTGCATCCGGGAGGCTTTGAAAGCTAGGTTCCTCAGTGAGCAGGGTAACCTGTGACTATTAAGTTTGTTTAAAGAGAAGCAGAACCTGCCCCCGTTTCTTTACCCACTTACTGTTGACTATCCTCTCCAGCTACATACCCCGTTCACCCCGTCTCCCCCCTTCCAACACACGTTTAAAAATAAAATAAATGGAACTTTGTTAATGAACACCGTTTTCTTTATTACAGATTTCACGGTAAAGTTTTGAAACTGGGATGCAGACTGTGGTGGGGAGCGGGTGTAGTGATGGAAAGAATGCTTCTAAACTCGAGGAATGACAGGCTCCTGCTCCTAGAGAGGTCTGCAGTGGTGGACTGGTTGTTTCAACGGAGCCTGCCACCCCTCCTTTTCGGGACTCTGTGTGGGGGGGTTATGTGACTTTGTGGCGGGGGAGGACGGTTACAGATCACCTGCTGCATAGCTCTGTGATCCAGGATAAGGACCGCAGCATAAGATCTCTATCCGCCCTCCCCCGCCACACAGAACGTGAAAACCACCTCCCAGACTGACCAGGATGCCTAGTGACTGCAATGTGTGTGTGACCTTCTGCTGAACCTGCCCCCCTGTCTGTACCCCGGTAAAGGTGACTGTCCTCTCCAATTACCAACCCCCTTCCCCCCCTTCAAATACACTCTCCTCTAAAAGAACATGATGGAAACAGTAATTAACAGAAACGTATCTTTTATAAGCAACTACACAGTTAGGGGATGAAACTGGGACGGGGGCTTGGGTGAGGCGGGAAGGAAAGGACTTATCAAATTTTTGGGAATGAGAGCCTTCTGGTACTTGAGCAGTCTGCAGGGGTGGAGTGACAGTTTTCACAGCCCCTGCCGCCCCTCCTTCTTGGGACTTTGGGTGAGGGGGGTATGGGAGTTTGTGGCGGGGGAGGGCGGTTAGAGATAGACTGCAGCAGGGCTCTGTCCTCTTGCCTCCGGTCCTGCAGAACATCCACAAGGCACCGGAGTGTGTCCGTTTGCTCCCTCATTAGTCCAAGCAGCGTTTGAGTCGCCTGCTGGTCTTCCTGCCGCCACCTCTCCTCCCGTTCGCTGTGTGCTCGCTGGTATTGTGACATGTTCTCCCTCCACTGGGTCTGCTGGGCCGCATCAGCTAGGGAAAAAGAAGAACAGGAGTACGTGTGGCATCCGAAGAAGTGGGCTGTAGTCCACGAAAGCTTATGCTCTAATAAATTTGTTAGTCTCTAAGGTGCCACACGTACTCCTGTTCTTCTTTTTGCGGATACAGACTAACACGGCTGTTACTCTGAAACCTGTCAGCTAGGGAGAAGCCCATAAATTCTGAGAACATGTCGTCCCATGTCCTTTTCTTTCTCTGCCTAATCTGCGCCAGCCTCTGTGAGGGGAATGCCAGGGTAGGTAGGGAGACAGTCGCAGCTGTGGGATGGGAAAAAGGGAGTGAATTCCTCACAAAGATAATTTTTTGTGAACAATGAACATAGTCTTTCTCTGTGAACAAGACCATACACAGCACCTATCACATGCGCACTCCGGACAAGGTTGAATTTTCGGCCTTCGCATTCAGTGCCTGGGGTCTTGCAGTGGAGATCAGACAAGTGGAGCAGGACAGCGGAATTCGGGTAGCAGGCTGACATGGTAAGCTGTAGACTTTTGGCTGCTTAAAACTTAAATTATTGCAGTGCCCTCCTTTCACGTTCAAAGCAGTGCTCCTATTGTTGGGCAGTTCCTGCTGCCGGCAATCCGGCAAGCATGAACTCTGCCCCTGTCCCACCCCCTCGCGGCTGTCTCCAGGAAAGATCCCTGTATGCTGCCCCTCTCCCGCCTCCACCGCGTGGCGGTAAACCGCCGGTGACAGTTCTGTAATGGAACAGGCAAGCAGTCCCAATAGTAACATTCCCCTAATTCTAAGCAGGTCACCATAAGCGACATCACTCTGATGAGAATTTCTGAGACCGAGAAAGAATGCATGCTGGGTGAAAGCCAGCAAAAACCAGGGCCGTATGCCGCCATGCTCTGCAAGGCAATCATCCCAGAGTACTTGATGATAGCCTGGCGAGGAAAAGTTTCCTACCACGGAGGACACAATAAGGCCGCTCTCCCCAGGAACCTCATGCAAAGGCTTTCCAATTACCTCCAGGAGAGCTTCGTGGAGATGTCCCATGAGGATTTCGGCTCTATCCCCGGACATATAGACCTTCTTTTCCAGTAGCTGCACTGGCAAGGACTAAAAAGTAGAGCGCCTAGGGCAAACTAATCATGAAAAACCCATTGTTAATATTCCTGTTCTGTTCAAAATAAATGTTTACATGTTTAAAACAGTTACCGACTGATCCTTCCCCTGATTCAGGGTCCGGGTTAACGCCTGGGGTCGGTTGGTAGGGGATCTCTGTGAGGGTGATGAAGAGATCCTGGCTGTCTGGGAAATCAGCGTTGTAAGCGCTGTCGACTGCCTCGTCTTCCTCCTTACCTTCCTCATCTTCCCCATCCGCTAACATCTCCAAGGAAGCGGCCGTCGACAACATCCCATCCTCAGAGTCCACAGTCAGTGGTGGGGTAGTGGTGGCGGCCGCACCTAGAATGGAATGCAGTGCCTCGCAGAAATGGCATGTCTGGGGCTGGGATCCGGAGCGTCCGTTTGACTCTTTGGTCTTCTGGTACGCTTGTCTCGGCTCCTTGATTTTCACACGGCACTGCGTTGCATCCCGGCTGTATCCTCTCTCAGTCATGGCTTTTGAGATCTTCTTGTAGAGCTTTGCATTCCGTCTTTTCGATTGCAGCTCTGAAAGCACGGACTCATCGCCCCACACAGCGATCAGATCCAAGACTTCCCGATCAGTCCATGCTGGGGCCCTCTTTCTATTCTGAGATTGCATGGTCACCTCTGCTGGAGAACTCTGCATCGTTGCCAGTGCTGCTGAGCTCGCCACGATGTCCAAACAGGAAATGAGATTCAAATTGCCTAGACAGGAAAAGGAATTCAAATTTTCCCGGGGCTTTTCCTGTGTGGCTGGTCAGAGCATCCAAGCTCGGCCTGCTGTCCAGAGTGTCAACAGAGTGGTGCACTGTGGGATAGCTCCCGGAACTATTAGCTTTGATTTCCATCCACACCTACCCTAATTCGACATGGCCATGTCGAATTTAGCGCTACTCCCCTCGTTGGGGAGGAATACAGAAATCGAATTTAAGAGACCTCTATGTCGAACTAAATAGCTTCGTTGTGTGGATGGGTGCAGGGTTAATTCGATTTAACGCTGCTAAATTCGACATAACCTCCTAGTGTAGACTCAGTGAAACAAACTCTGTAATATCTGTAAAGCTCCTGATTTATCAAAAACTCCCAGGTCCTAATTCAGACCTTGTATAAAGGTGCATAAAGGGTGCCTTAGATATTGTTTTTCTGGGACACTTTGGTAGTCCTTTGGCTGTATAGTGTGTCATACAGGCTGGGCCTAATTTAGCCCTGCAGTTCCACGAATGGTGGTAAAGGTAAGCTACTGGTGTACACCATGCAAAGGCATTTTTACCACAGCATCTCCTACCCCAGCTCAAAGCATCACTAAAAGATGTTGTTATATAAACCCCAGTGATTTTTGAAGAAGTGTAGACAGACTCCAAAGGGAATTGCATCCAATGCTCTTCAGACACTGGCCAACTTACCATGGTACCAGGGCATTTGATGAAGGGGGAGAGAGAATTAAAAGGAGTGGATTGCATCAGGGAGGAAGGCCTCCTCCTTCCTTTAAATACTGTTCAGTCATTGTAGGTTGGAAGGTCAAGATGCCCTGCCATTCTTCTATTTGTGATCAGCCAGTGCAGTAGCTAGAGGGTTGTTGTTTTTAAATTATGACTATTTTGCTTTCCCAAACAAATAAAACTGGTATTTGACTTGTCTATCGAAGAGTATATGCCCAGATTTGTATAGATGTTGAATTAACAAAAAGTTGCAGACTTTTTCTTTATATCTCTGCCACGACCACTGAATGAAAAAGGAGTGTTCAGATAAACCGCAACCTTCATATCTTCAGTCTAACAATGACATTTATTTATTTGTTTTATTTATTTATTAAATTACACTGCACGGAAGGTGTGCAGCAGACTGTACAGCTAAAACAGGGCAAAGGTCTTGGCCCACAGAGCCTACAACCGAAAGCCCTCATTAACATATGGGGATGATGGAGGAACCCTTGGGATAGCATTGGGTGAGTTTTGAACTCACTCTGGGTTATCATGTTTTATTAGCTTATTTGTTATTTTTGGCAGGGGTTATATATTATGCTGTATAATCCTGTTCAGGAATTTGGCTGGGATGGCTCACCTGAGATTAGTGACAGAAAGCTACTCAGTTTATCAGCTACTCCCACCTCCAGAGGGTGAAATGATGATGCATACTTGAGCAGGTCTGATCCTCTAAAGGAGAGGGCAGTGATGCACAAGCACTTTACCTAGTATATTACAATACCGGAAAGAAAAAACATATACAGAGTAAGTTGTTTATTTATCTATTTATATTACAGTGAATAGTGCCTAGAGTCCCCATAGTGCTGGGCAGACATATAGCAAGAGGCAGTCCCTGTGCCAAAGAGCTTAGTGAGGTGTTGGAGTCTGTGAGCATCTCTTAGCACACTCTCTTGGGGTCTAGCATATGAGCTGTCAAGGATGGGGGCAGTAGACCAATGTGCTGTGGAGATTCTGAAAAACACTATTGCTGGAGGTCGCTGGAGATTGGTTGCTATAAATTAGGCAGCCCTCCATGACGTGTCTGAATTATGGTAGGGGCCATTCCAGCACCAGAGCAGCCCAGAATCAGGAGGGAGCACTGGAGGCTTTCACCCCTAGTATATTGTATTTTCTCGTTAATAGTGAAGAGTGTTGAATATAGTAACAGTGGCATTCCTCTTTCTCTGCTCCAGCACTGGAACCAATTATTGTGGTCACCCTGTCATTTCCTTGTATGAAACTCTGCAAGTCTGAGTGCACACACATATAAACTTACTTCTCCTGAATATTCTTCTACTACCAGTAATGTCCCTAGGTGACCTAATTCCTTCTTTCACATACATTTATTTTTAGTGAAATGTCAGATAAAATAAGAGCATCATTGTGCAGCAAAGAACAAATCAACTGTCTGAACTTCATTGCTAGATATGCACAGTCTATGAGGAAATTAATGTTGATTTCTAATTACAGCATCACTGATAATATTTGACTCCCACTAAAAATGGTGGCATTCCAAACCCAGGGGAAAAAAATCACATTCCCCTCTTAAATGTATCAAACTGAAATATATATAATAAAATGATATTAGTAATGTATATTTTAAATACATATGAATTAAAATGCTGCTCATTATTCACCTATAGAGAGGAGAAATTCTAATTACTATAATTTGGTGATTAGTTGTGATAAATGGAACATGCTAATTAAATGTCCTTATCTATCTATCTTATTCATTGTAGGTATACAAATGCTAAACAGTCATGTGTAGTTACTCACTAAAATTGAATTTAAGCCCTTCATTACCAGATACTTCACTGTTATATCATTCAAACAGCTGATTATTGGTAGGCAGTATCTAATAAATAAAGCCATGGTTTTTAGTATTCACTTTTACAAAAAGAGATGGTTGATTCTGAATAGGAAGACTTGCCTCTACCTGTCATTGGAAATTTCCAGTTTCCAGCTCTTTGGCATTTCATTTATATAAGGTAACTGAATCGGGAACTTTGCTGAACAATCAGCATTGCATCCAAACAAATCATTTAAAATTAAAAATACATGAAGTCTGTGTTCATGAAAAGAAACAGAATACAATTAATCATCATTAGAAATAGATATAGGCAATGTGTGTGTATATATGTGTGTGTATATATAAATATATATATAGAACAGTATTCATATTGGCTTGCATAATTAGAAAATATTTTTGAAGATTGGAGAAAAGATTGAAACTATTTGTAAGTTTAAAGTTAGTCTTACATATTCTTTTTGCCACTAGGATTTAATCAAAGTAAATATTTTTATTTTGAATAAAATAGGATGAGAAAAGGTAACTATTATAGTAGGTAATGGAGTAGAAAGATAATTTAATTTAACACAATAGATTAGATTATTTAGTGATGAAAACAGGTTTCTTCAGTTAGGAATATAAACTCATTCAGCTTTAGTCCTATTTGACAATAATCACTATTTGCAGCTTTTAGAGTATACCTGTACTTATCAATTTCAAGTTACTAATCAGTCCAGTGCTATGGTAAGCCACTTCTGATCAGGATGTAGACTGTAAGTATTTGGCTTTGATTTACAGTGAAAAATATCCAATGTTTTCTAGTTAAAAGGTAAAAGCCTGAACCAGAACCTTCCCTGCATCTGAACTCTCCTGAACTGGCGAAAGTTCAAATCAAGATCAGGCCCATATGTAAGAGTGACTTTGGAGCCTACTTTCACCACCAAAATAATAGGTGCTTCCGATCTTCACTGCATCTGATGCAGGTTTTCCATAGATACGAGACAGTGGAGCTGTCAGTGAAAGCAGAATGGCAATATTAACAGTGAAATAGATGGATGGTCAGCTAGCAAGTACACAAATTACAGATGCATTCATTCTACTTACAAGGAGGATGTTTTGCATTGAGTTGACAGTGGAAGGAGGATCTAACTGTGTGGCATCTGCTCTTTCCTGATAGACATTTCCCTTGGTCTGTATTAAAAGCTTGTCCTGCCTGATTTTCACGTCATTCTTGGGGAAAACAGACAAACATACCCTCTGAAATGCAACCATGGATAAAGCTGGATTCAGAATAGTTATTTTGTGGTGCCTGCTTGGACCCAGTTGAGTGAGGTTACTTCTGTCTGCCTTATTCTAATCCCTTAGCGTAATCTATTGAGAACTGGATTAGGCAACTCTCCCCATGATGGTGGGCATTTACTCACACAATTAATTCCACTGAAGTCAATGGAACTACTTGTGTGGATAATTATTCACAAATGCAAATAGAGGTTACACAATCTAGCTATCCTCAGGCAGCACAAAGAGGACAGATTCTGGCTAATAACATCCAATGGAGAATTTCCCTTGCAGAGGGCAATTCCCCCCCGGTATTAAGTCAGTGGAGATGGCAGAGCTGGCTCCTGCACCAACTGACTCCCTCCCAGGCCAGCTTGGGGGCATGCCAGGGTGTTAGTGGGTCAGGAAAGAGATGGCATGGACCTTATGCCGGTGGTGAATTTTAGAGCCTCTCCTCAGTTACTTTAATGGCAGAGCTTATGCTCTAATAAATTTGTTAGTCTCTAAGGTGCCACAAGTACTCCTGTTCTTCTTTTTGCGGATACAGACTAACACGGCTGTTACTCTGAAACTTTAATGGCAGGGTTTGCCCAGTCCCAGATAAAGGCGCCACAACCAGCTCCCAACTGGCCCCAACTCTTTGCTTCACTGAGCAAAGTGTGGACACAAGGGAGAATTGAGCCCCTTCTCTCTGTGAGCGAGTGTGCTCTTAAAATCCTGTTAGAAATCTTGGTAAGAAGCGTTCCTTTGCACAACCTCTTCTCACCAGTGGATGCCTCTGGCCTGAAGAACTGGTAGCCACTGTGGATGGAGGGCTGCTTCTGGAGATTTGTTACTAGTTGGAGGGATGTCCTTCTGAAGCTTTGATAATCTGATTCTCTTATGGTTTCCTTTCAAAACCAGGACAATCTTCTTGAAGTAGCACCCAAGAAATTCTTTGTGCTGGCATAATTTCTTAATATGATTTTAAATTATGAACAGCATGTAACCAAGTAAGGCTTAAATGAATATAATATTAACTCTGGCCATATGTCTAAACTCTGCAAAGAGAACTTTTCATTTTCCTAACCTTTGGAATGTTTTTCACTGTAGCTGATAATACAGTGACAGCTGGACAGCTGACAATGAAACTGGTATGGTTAGGATAATACAGAGCTGCCAATGGGAAATAACTATGCACACCAGATCTTCTGGCACCTTTGTTCAACAGTCTATGGTCACGTGCACCTTTGTGTATAAATAAGAATAATTATTACTATGAATATCTAAAGAATTTCTGGAAACAAATCAATCTTTATCAACATAGGGGAGCACGCCTCAGTCACACAAAAGAAAAGACACATGGGAATCATAAGTCTGGCCAGCCCAGTAGTCTGTGTAGTACATCATGTTATCATTCAGGAGCTCAGAGCCTGAGTCATTAGTGAGGCTGGCTGTCGTGTCACGTACAGAAACCTTTATAGTAGCACATGAGTCATTATAAAGTTTCTGTGTGAAAGTGGTTGAAAAATGTTACTTTTTAAAAGGGGGAAAATGCACTGTCTCTGCAGGGAAAACACTTTATGGAGATTCAGGTGGGCCCTGATTACATTGTATAACCACATTAGTGCTGCCGGTCTTGCATAGCTTACAGTTACACTTAAATTATAAAACCACTCACCAGAAGGATATACACATTTGACTCGGAGGTAATGGAAGCTTTGCTTGCATGCATGATGACAAACCAACCAAACAAAATAAATTGTATGCAGCAACAAAAATGGCTTTTTGCACTCATGAAAAGTAGTACAGAAAATAACAAGAGGAAAGTCTGAAAGCAGAACACATCCAAACTGGCTGCCACATAAAAGGAAAATCCCCCCTGAAAATCAACTTCTCATTCAAACTAACCCCAAACTCAGAAGTAAAGCACACTGTGATGTTGTACCCCATAATGCTTTATGGAAATATGCTTATGAATGTAAATATGACATAACTGGAATATGTTTTATGCTACATATGCCATGTAACATATTTCTGCAAAGGTTATGATGTACTGAATATATTCATCCTATTTGTATGCATGTATCATTTTTGTATTTGAAGTTATGAATATTGGCTGCGAACTGGTTTGATTTTAAGTAGCCTTAGTAAGGCATTTGATCAGCTTCTTAAGAAAGGAATTTGCAAGTTAAGTGCCCAATCAAGAAACACTTAACAGACAATGGGATCTTGGAAGACTCCAATTCACATAAGAAGTCTACCTGGGGACTTTCAAGGTAGCATGTGAGCAATGGCTGCCACCTGTAAAGTTCTGAGTCATGCATGGACATGTGACTTGCCCATGTGACTCCAAACGTCCACCTTGCAGCTGGATTCTGCATAGGAGAGAGGAAGGGGTCTCCACCCACAAAAGAGAGTCTATTTAAAGCCCCTGGGAGACCCCTTCATTTTGTCTTCAGCTGGCTCAAGAGATAGCCTCTCCACTTCCAAAGGATACCTGAAAGAAACTGGAACAAAGGACAATAACCACAGGGTGTGAGTGATGCTGGACCCAGACTAGAAGGAGGCTAGTCTGCAAAAGAAGCTTACTAGAACATATCTAAGGGTGAGATTTAATCTGTAATCACTTTCTTACTGTATTAGGTTTAGACTTGCGTGTTTTGTTTTATTTTGTTTGGTAATTCACTTTTTTCTGTCTGTTATTACTTGGAACCACTTAAATCCTACTTTTTGTATTTAGTAAAATCACTTTTTACTTATTGATTAACCCAGAGTATGTATTAATACCTGTGCGGGGGGAGGGGGAACGACAAACAGCTGTGCATATCTCTCTATCAGTGTTATAGAGGGCGAACAATTTATGAGTTTATCCTGCATAAGCTTTATACAGGGTAAAACCGATTTATCTGGGGTTTGGACTCCATTGGGAGCTGGGCATCTCAGTGCTGGAGACAGGAGCACTTCTTAAGCTGTTTTCAGTTAAGCCTGCAGCTTTTGGGGGACGTTGTTTGTAGCAGGCTAGGGTGTCTGGCTCAAACCAGGCAGGGCACTGAAGTCCCAAGCTGGCAGGGGAAACGGGCTCAGAGGTAGTCTCAGCACATCAGTTGGCAGTTCCCAAGGGGTGTTCTGTGATCCAACCCGTCACACCCACAAAAAGGGAAATTGAAATAAAAAGTGAGGTAAAATAGAAGCCCTCAAAGATACATTGTCAAAGAAACTCATGAGGTTTAAAGTCAATGGAAGGTGACTGTGAAATTGAAACTCAATGTAACTCTGAAAATATACCCTAAGGAGCAGAGCAAAGAAACCAACAGCCATTTTCCACACACAAACCCTATTCAAGATGAGTCTTGTATACAGGGCTATTCAAGGGAGTCACAGAGGAGAGAATTCTCCCCTTACCCCCTGGGTCACAAAATACTAGGAATTAAATCCAAATCTTTGCAGAGGGACAGCACAAAGCCTATGCACCACCCAAGCCCTGTTCTGAAGGTTTAAGTGACATTTAAGTTGGGTGTGTGCCTTGCACTGGCCAATCGCACAGAGCTGAATTTCTGCCTAGCAGAGGAGTTATTGCCACTGCAGCAGGACAACTTTTAGCCCTTGCTTACCACCTATGCATGTATTTTTTGCACCATGAATCCATGTAGTCACAGATTTATTTGCTGCTTCTCTAGCCTGTCCTCCATCCAGTGGTGCAGAGACAGCTGCAGTGAGCTGTTGCTCAGGTGAACAGAATTCTGTTATATGTCCTTTTCGTTGCTAGAATACCCCTGTGCAGTCGAACTGCTCCAGCTCCATTGCCTTTGAAGTCTTCCGTGGCCCTTCTACAGGATTTGGCACTAGAGAATATAACTGACTACCCAGCAGAATGTTTGCAGCGTTGTTGTAGCCATGCTGGTCGTAGGACCTTAGCGAGACTAGGTGGGTGAGGTAGTATCTTTTATTGGCCCAGCTTCTGTTGGTGAGAGAGACAATCAATCTGTTCAAACCTTGTACTTAACAGTGACACTTTGATTTAGTTTCCTAGACCTGAAGAAGAGCTTTATATAAGCTCAAAAGCTTGTCTCTCTCTCACCAACAGAAGTTGGTCCAATAAAAGATATTACCTCATCTACCTTGTCGCTCTAATACCCAGTAGAATGTTAGAGAAGAGGTACAATTCCATTGTTGTGTGTGTGTATACATTTTATATATATATATATATATATATATATATATATGGTAGGGGAGTCCAGTTTTTCAAAATGATATCTGTATCTGAGATGTCTTGGGAATAAATACACTATATTTAAGATGCTGTTAAACACAGACAAAATGTTATTGCTTTTCCTGTTATGTTTTTAAGAATTTATTTTACTCCACATGGTCCAAGCAATTACCTGAATAAAACATCAAATTTTAAAAAAGCCAAAACCAAATCTGCATGCCAGGGTTTAACAAAGGCTCTTCAGTTGTTTATTTTTCTGAGTCATGCTACAGTCTAGAAAGAGGAGGAGGAGATGAGAGGAGGAGGATGACCTTTTGGTACATTTTAACTTATCCTTGTTGATGCTTCATGGAAAAGTTCGATGAATACCTGTTTTATAACAATTCTGCCTATTTTACCAATCTAGGAGAGCAACAGAGGTGTGTCAAATAAAGCTGTGACTACATGGATCCACTGTGTAAAAAACCACATGCATAGGAGGTGAGAAAGAGCTGCAGGTATCATATTTTCTGTATTCTATTCCCCTCACTTTTAGTTTAGCATGGACGGTGGTATGAAAGTGGGATCTGTGTTCATCTGCTTCTGTTCAAATGTCCCATCTGAAATCTTACGCTTTGGTATGTGACACTATATTAATTGACACAGGCATCAAGGAAGAAAGGATCTAAAGATCAAATCCTTGGGTGAAGCCATGCTTTGCTTAGCACAGGACCGAGGGCTGTAGGGGAAATTGGTACTATAGAACCTTCATATGCCTCCCTCCCTCTGGATCCTGAATGTAGCTAAGGCTAATTCAGTCCCTGGCCCAAGTTAGAGTAGCTTTACAGCTGCTTTAATACTCTAATTTGTGCTGGCTGGTAACGGCCATGCTCCTGCACCAGTAGGGCTAAATTGGGTTGATGTAGAGCCAGAGTTTCCCCATTGCTAGAGAAATCCCCATTTGGCTGTATTTGCCAGCTGTCTATCATCCTTGGTCCCATCAGAGTGTCTCAAAGGGGCTGGAGTGGGGGCCAAGATGTATCCCTGGGCTTTAGGTATGAAATAAACAGCAGGAGCAGCTGAAAGAAAGTCCTTGTTTCCATAGTAATATATCCCTGGTGGTAATGCACAGAGGAAGAAAAAACAGGAAATGTCAGATCTAATAGGTACAAGGACCTTTTCTCCTGTCATGGGCTTTGTGCAATCATTTACACCTGTGCACCATTCTGCTTTGGTAGCACTTGGCATACCTTTGCATAGGTATAAACGGATACACCAGCGGTAAGGCAACATAGATTCAGGATGAGAATTGTTACCCAACAGTATCTTTTTTTTTCAGTTTCTCATGAATCATCGGCTAATCTTTCAGAGGTTATGCCTATTTCGAGTGACTGAATAAATGCTCAATAGTGAGCAACCACATTACAACATAAAAACTAAAATGATGAAAACAATAGTAATAGAACTCTCATTGCAACTGGACAGGGAAATTATCCATTCAACTTTTCTTCAGGTGCTGAAAAGTCTTTATCCTACACAGGCTGTAAAGGACAAGGAGAGAGGTTTGGGGAGACTTGAGAAAGGATAATAGGGTAGTTCTGAATGCTGCACGATGCTGTTGTGCCTGATCTTTGTATGTCATTATGCTTCTTATACCTGTATTAGCTAACAAAAATAGGGACCGATTCTACGCCTTTTGAGCTCAATAGCAAAATTCCTATTGACTTTACTGAGAGTAAGATCAGACCCATTGTGGGCTAGATGATAGATGGTCTCTCCACTCTGGGGGGGGAGGGAGGTGGGGGAGGAAGGAGTGTGCGAAGCTTTATTGTGCTCTTCTGGATGCAGAGATTATTCTCTGCTTATGCCTTGTAGGGCATAAGCCACTCCAAAGGGTCAGGAAATGGGGCTATGGCCCTGACTCCAAAACATATAGGCTAATGGATCAGGCCTGCAGTGCAGGCCAGCATAAGCTTCACCCCTGCATGGAATATGACAGCAGGGCTAGTTCCTCCCTGCAGGGCTGGGAATTGCAGAAGGTTTGAATGGCAAAATACAAATCTTAATGGAATTTAATCTACTTTAAAACATTTAATAAAAGTAATATATGTACAGAACACATAATATATTTCCACATGATGTAATAACAATAATATATTTCCACATGATGGGAAAATTACACGACACCTTCCTCTTCCTGAAGAAAACAGTCAAAGACTATTTCTCTGGTGGATCTTCTGGCCCAGTGCTGGCCTTCCCTTAATGGTTTTGTAAGTCTGACAAGATAATTGCCTAACAGAGTCCTTTAAGTTGGTAAAGATCATTTCAAATTAAACAAAATGTTGCAGGGATACTAGCTGTTATGGTGGCAGCTGGTTGTTGTGGGATAATTGTTTTTAACTTGTGCTAGAGATGTACCTCAGAGACACCCATTTACTTCTCATCAAGCTGAGGTGTGACAAAGCAAGTCAGGCTAGTCCCATCCCAGGGTCTCAAATAAAACTCTCCTGCTTCCCTCATGTTTCTCAGAAAAGGATGATTTTTTCAAAATTCTTTTGCTCATTGAACTCCCTTTAAAAAAATCAGAAGAGGAAAGGGATATTTTCAGTCAAGAAAAGCAGGTTTAGGTGTGGAAACTGTTTTTTTACCCCAGTCACAAAAAATTATCTGAAATACTGGAAATTTTATACCCAAAAGGAGAACTAAAGAAAAACTAAAAATGAGAATTTTTAAGCTTTGGTTAAAAAATATTTGTGCACAGATGTATTTTTGGTTCAAACCCATGAAGAGTATGTATTCCACTTTTTGCCATTGTGTACAGGATATTTTTTTGTATAAACTCCATAGACTTTTTCAGTATAATTTTTTGCAAAGGAAGCAATCCAGCTACAGATACACCAACCACTTCAACACTTTAAAGAAATGTCATACTATTCAGATAATACTGATAACATTAAGCATACAACTTAGGGGCCTAAATGTTCCATATTTATTCTTTAAACACATATTAACATTTTGTGAGAACTAGATCTAGTCACTTTTTATCACTCTGACTAAAAGACATCTGTAACAAACCATTTATATCCCAGATGTGAAGGGGTAATGAACTCCATCAATTAAAAACTTTCTTAATAGAATCTGCTTAGGGTGGGACAATGAGCATATCCCTAATTTGGGGTGTATTTTAACTTGTAGGCATCTGAGGCCCCGGTCTTTCAATTTAAACCACAATTCAATCTGGGGCCTAATGCATTTTTCATTTAAGGATACAGTCTGATTAAAGAACATTGACAGGAAGATGAGACCATGCCCTGAATTCCTGGATACTTCATTCATTTTTTCCCTCCAGTTTATTAGGATTTCTCAGAGTTCCTCAAGCCTATTTTGTGTAGGCTGGCATTTAACTACATATCCCTCAAATTTGATTCCTTCTACTTCTGTTGATTCTACAATTGCTGTGCAAGAGGTCCCACCACCAACAGCAAGAGTAGTGGGAGATAACAGCACCCTCTGCTTTGTACCTGGCCTAGGAAAAAGTTTTCTGAAGTAGTGTCACTGGTGATAACTGCTGTTGAGGATGCCTTGTGTTAAAGTTTAATCCACATAATAAATAAGTTTCTTATCCTGTAATGCTCCATAATCACAGAGAAAACCCCATTCAGCTTTGCTGACTGCTTTGTGTGGGTCTATTACAAAAACTGCAGCTGCCTCTTTAATGCATTTTGTCTGATTTATCACATTATTCAGTTTCCTCATTTTGTCAGACAGCAGCCACTCCTTCATAAACCCCACCTAATTGGCGTGTATTATTTTGGGGTGTTTTATCTTGCAGCTGGGAAGCCAGAATTTCTGCCAGTAATTTGCAGTCATGATTTAAAAGTGAAACAAGTTTGTAGCTTCCTCAATATGTTGGGTCTCTCCCAGGTTTTGTAAAGAGAATTGTAGAAGCATTACTCATAGTTCCAAGCAAGAAGCCTTAATTCAATGCATTCACTAATTAACCAGTGGAATTAGGTGATCGCTCTTCTTCTTTTTTTTAAATCACCAAGATAGTCTCCCTCTAGGAATTTCCCCTTTGTTTAAATCTCTTTTAGGACACATCTCCAATCTCCTTTTTGTATAGGACCTCCTAGATTCTCTGTATTCTCTCTGGGAAGTTTAAAGCTACAGACATATATTTCTCTAGTCTTTCCTTCTCTCTAACCCATTGTGAAGAATGTAACTTTGTAATAGAAATTCCGAAGAATTTTATTGGTCTTCTCCAAGTTCTTGATTTTCTCAAAATTTTATCATTCTGTTTGTTATTGCTGTTTTAAGGCTCAGATATATATTCTGTGCCCGCCATTTCCTGGCTGTATCCCCATTATAACAGCACTCTCTGGCAGACCAAAATTTCTGTGTGTTGGAGAGATTTAAAAAATATTGACATGCTCTTTCCTCTCTCACTAACAAACCATCTGAGACAGATTTTCTCAGGCCTATTCTGTTTCCCCTTTAGTCAAACCACCACGCTGCATCAACCATCCTCTCTCTCACAGAAGGACCATTTAAAGTGGCTACTGTATTTGTTCATTAGCCTCTCTGCTTCCTTTCCCTACAGGCGAAGCACAGTTCCAGAGAAGCACTGCTTCAAGGGGCTGCAGAATTAGCTGCACTATATCTCCAAGCAGCAGTTCTTCACCATAGCTGAATTCTGTGCATGGGAGAGGGAGGTGGACAGGCAGTCTGACTATGTCAGAGTTAGGAGAGGTGGAGTAGTGGTGGGGGAAGCAGACAAGGAGCATGCCATTCCTTTCGTTCTCTTCACAGGCTCCCTCTGGGCCTTAGTGCCAGGCGATGTTTACTGATTGTATTTGCTTTTCAACCAGTAGGGTGAGACCCTTTGGGATACCTCTTCATAACTCATGTGTTGATCACCACCCGCTGCTTGAGAAGCCCTCGGCTATCAGAGCACAGAGGATGTGGCAGTAGGACTCAGGGCAACTAAAGGCTAGAGAGGGTAGTTGTAGTGTGGAGATGCTGTGGTAGGGGGCCAGCAGTGCATGCAAACAGCAGCTACCTGCGACTGCTAGGCTATGCAGGGAGGTGGTATTGAGAGCCTGGGAAAGGGAAGCCGCTGAACCACAGAGAGTCAAAAACACGCATAAGCTCAGCTGTGACAGAGGGGATGCAAAGGCCTGAACAGAACCAGAAGATCCTGCTTGCTGATCCTGCTTGCTGCCTAAGGGGTCGGAAATGGAGTCATGATTGGAACTGCCTTGGAGTTGCTGTGGTAACTGTCAGGGAGCCAGGCAGGGACAAGACAAAGCCAGCAGGAGCAGCCCTGAGGCTGCTCTGGGATCTAGGATCTGGGGATTGTAGAAGCAGCACACTGACTGCTGTGGAAGGAAGGAGGAAACAGCCAATCTGTGGGGAAGGCTGATAAGCACATGCTGAGCAACTGGGTCTCTGAGCAAGGAAGCAATTATATACAGAGCCAGAGGGACCCAGGCATCGGAAGTCCCAGGGGGTAGTTTTAGCTGGGCGTCAGTACAGCGGGGAGAGAGCAGATAATTCTATTTTGACCACTTCCAGTTATTTCAGGGAGTTTATAGTCTGTCACCCACTGAAAGAAGCTATTACATGAAGGATGTGGCTAGTGAGTCGAACCCACTGTCAAGATGCCCACTGACAACAGCAGGGCCTGAGGGAACTGAGGGTCAGACATGAAAGGTTATCCCAGAGGCATTTTTTAAGAAGCAAGGTGAGTATCCATGTGCCTGCCTATTAGTCTGCCTCCGATGTTCTTACCTTCTAGACCAAGATGATGATCTGTGTGTGTGTAGTGGGGAGTGTAGTTTGGAGCCTTCTCTTTCTACCAGCCATAATTATACACGCCTTTCCTACAAAAAGTGCATGTGGATACAGAGAGAGAGGGTAATTTCAGGTTCTTCCCTTCAGCAAAGGGACCCTTTGCCCAGGAGACAATCTAATCTTTTAAATTTCCTTCCCATTAATCTGTATTTCTAGATAATCCATCTTTGCCTGATGGCATACTACTCCTGATAATGAGCCTGTCATCATATCAAGTTAAAATGTACCACTACAATTAATTTTTAGAAAATATATTGTTCACAGGATAATGGGAACTAAGTCCTATTTTAAAGTTGATCAGGCGACACACGACAAGAATCTAATTCTTTTCATGAAATCTGACAGATTTTACTTCAAAACCAACTACACTTCATTAAAACTGTGATAAAAAACTGCAACGCAGAGCTGAAATATTGCAGCTGTGAGTTCTCCAAAGTAGGGAAAGAATCCTTATATTGTCCCAGTACGACACAATGAACTTATAATGGATTAACTCTATTTCCAGATACATTTGGACTCGATGTATTGATTTTTCTTCCTATTCATATAACTAAGGAGGATTAGTGACATGATTCCTCTTACTCTGTAACTTTGAACAAAATAGCAGAGAGCTGCAAATGATGAAGAATAGAAAATTGCTACAAATAATAAGTCGAGTACGGAGTTACAGTCATTGCTGCAAAACTGAACTGAGGGAAATCTGTTGTTTTAATGATTTAAGTAAGAATAGAAAGCACATGAGGCTTTTGTGTGGTTTCATTATATGTAAGCTCTATTTTTTCTTAAACCTTTTAAAGACATCAGTACCAAGAATCGTTAAACCACAACACATTTATTATTCTGTATTCAGGAGAATCTCTGTTGAAGAAACTGACTCAAGACAATATAAACTTAAATATTGAAGGACTAGTGTGAGAAGTGGTAGTACTTAGTGTTTGTTAAAGGTAACATAAACAAATTAAAAAATCCACTGATACATGCATGGTATAATGTACCTCCGAGGCAATACTTGCCAGACTACTTACAGGGATCCTTTATGCTAGTTTTTCTCTTTTGCTTTATGTTGGTGGTATTCTCTATATAGTTGAAATTCATATATATATTTCTATAATATATGGACCACAGAGAGAGAGAGAGAGTAGAGTTTTGCAATTTTTACAGTGCTTCACCTTATATATTTTAATACGTAATTGGACCCCAGAAATCTGCAAAGGTTGTTTTCCAGTTATATCAAGATCTCACCTGTATAGCTTGGTGAAGATGGTATGTGAAATCATAGTATAGTGATAGAAAATCAGTCACTGTATTATTAATATTATCAGTAGCCTGTAGTAGTGTAACAAGTTGTGGTGACCCTTTAGGAGTAGGCACAGGCCAGCACAGCCTGTTCCTGACTTCAGTCCAAAATGGGGGTTGGCGTAGCAAGGGAGGATGGAAAATGCAGAACTATGTAAGACAAGTTTCTTGTCCAGTCTGGCAAAACTGCAGCTGAGGTAAGACCTGTGAGGGGGAGGGATAGCTCAGTGGTTTGAGCATTGGCCTGCTAAACCCAGGGTTGTGAGTTCAATCCTTGAGAGAGCCATTTAGAGATTTGGGGCAAAAATCTGTCTGGGGATTGGTCCTGCTTTGAGCAGGGGGTTGGACTAGATGACCTCTTGAGGTCCCTTCCAACCCTGGTATTCTAGGTGTAAGGGTCTCCACCAAAAGAGGCAGGCAGGATGTAGAAAGACCATGGGAAGTGTGAAGAGGCTGCATCTGTCCTTTAAGAACCAGCACAACCTGTTAGAAATAGTAAATTATGGAAAGGCCCAGTGTGCTGGCTGCTGTACAAACCAACATGGATGTGAGACAACCCCGGCCCCAGAGCACTTACAGTCCAACCAACCAAAAACAGACAAAGAGTAGGGGATAAGGGCATAACCTACAAGTAAATGAGTACGGTGAAGAATTGGCACAACTTTCTTAGTTATGTGTTATGGTGTTGCTTGTTTTCATTTTGCTCCCAATTTTTAAAATCGGGGGTAAGGGTAGAAAGAAGGGGAATGTCAGGAATGAATGAAAGGGGAGCAGGGAAAGAAAGGAAGGCCAAGAGAGACAGCCACAGCTCGTCACCTGCCTAGCCAAGGTCAGCAGGTGGAATTTTATTAGCATCGTGGTAGAAGGATTTATAAGAAGACAGGCTAGTGGCTGTATGGTTCACATCAGGAAGTTTTCCCCATCCATAAGGGGTGGTGTGAGAGAAAGCACAAAGGTGTTTAGTGCAGAAGCTGACAGGTGGGCATTAAAGGTTGGAAATGTTATCAGAGAGTGAAGGTTGAGGGTCAGTGTTATGATATGTTACTAGATCAGCTTGGTAGGGTGGGGCTAAGATGTGAAGGGCCTTAATGATGAAGGCAAGAAGCTTGTGTGTAATGTGGAGATGATGTTTATGCACAATATACTATATATGGTGTGTGTCCAGAGAACCCAAGAATTGACATGATCATGGTCACCTGGGATAAAGTGAAGGAAGCAGGGAGGGGATACTAAATATCAGGGAGAGCTCTAGTGTGCGTAAATGATATGATGCACTTTTATAGTTGGTAAAGCAAAAGCAAAGAAATGGTGACTGTTAATATTTATGAATAGAACAGGACACAAAATGTTTTGGTGAAAATTGTGAAAGTGAAAATAGTGACATCTACAACCTTCCATCCCAGCCTAGTGGAAAAATTATGTGAAATAAGGACCTTCTAAGTCCTTGGCATGAAGGAAAGTGAAACTTTAGTCAGGACACAAGACTTGTCTATCTCCTAAGATGGAGGCTTGCCTTCCTTGTTTAAACCCTGATTCCTATATGGCCTAGTGCAGTGTTTTGTGGATGTCACCAGATACTGCACTAGTTAAGCAATTGTAGCCCTTTGGTAGAAAATAAGCAAGAAAGGACTGGGGTGAGGAACTTTCGTCTCCCCTTTGCACCTACATTGAGAAGTTTTAAAATATCCTTTGGACTAGTTTAAAAGTCAGAATGCTGCAATTTTTTCCCTAGGTTTGAGAGAAAATCAGTCAATCTTAAAAAAAAAAAAAAAAAAAAAAAAAGAAACTTTTTGCTACTGCAAAACTTGAGAAAGAATCATTAGAAATTTCAAATCCAAAAAGAATAGCTGCTGAAAAGCCCAAAATATACCAGTTTCCCTTTGGGTAGAAGCATTTACATAGAGCTCTAATCAGGAACAGGACACCCGGTGAGAATATGAATTAAACGATCGGTTCATGGAAGGACATAAAAAAGCCTGCTTCCAAATGACTGAATTCATTGCCCCATCTGCCAGTAGGTAGCACTTTAACAAAAGGGTTATTTCCCTTTATGAATCATGGGTACTATTGATTGTCTTCCCAGTATATGCGTAAAACTGTAGAAAGAACAGTACAACCTGGCTCTATAAGTCATTTTCTGAATGAATTAGGCTTTTAGATGTAAACGATTTGGAGCTTTAGATTTCCATCGACACCGTGACTTTCAGGAGAAAGTCAGTTAAAACCTAACCATGACAGTTTCTGAATGACTTATTAAATGTTTTAAAAGTCAGAGGAATTGGAACAGTTAAGGTTCCCACAGAGAATGAATGCAGCCCCTTTACTTGCTCTTTTTGTGGCTCTCTCCCCTATATCTAGGGCAAAGCATGCAGCTTCCTTATTGGGAAACAAGGTAGAATTAGAGTCAACTGGCCTTTTGTGCCTTTACAAATCTCCCCTCTAGTCTCTTTTCAGGATCACCATCTTTCTGCTGTAGCTGGGCCAAATGCAATCCTCATTAACACCTGAGCAGCTCTTCCATTGAGTTCTATGGGTGAAAATCAACTGTTGTGTCTATCTCATTTCCAACTACGGTGAGAAAAGGTATTTTTATTTCATTAGGGCCTGATCCTGCGAGATGCTGAATCCCCTTCACTCCCAATGAGTTTAATGAGAGCCACTCAGCATCTTCTTTTAGGTACCTCTTACCTTGTAAATTTGAACCCTTGATGTGTTTTTGAGCTTTTCACAATAGGAGGCTCTTAAGCGTGTGTATTCAGAAATATGTACAAAATTTTTATGACTTTCAATAATTATTTAAATTAAATATTGCTTGTAAAATATGCTGAATTGACTGTTTTGGCAATTAATGTCCTCTATGTAGTTAGAGAGGGTGAAATCCTGGCCCTACTGAAGTCAATGGGAATTTTTCTATTGACTTCAATGAGGCAAGGATTTCACCCAGTGGGTAAAGCATGGAAAGTCAGTGTCAGTATAAGCTTCCCCATGCTGCCTCATCAATTTGCCTCAGCCTCAGTGCTCCTGACTTGGAGAGAATATTTTTAGATGTCTTTAAGGTAGAGGGTAGTTTATTCTCCAGGCTGATTGAATTTAGAATGAGAATCTAGTCCGTGGGCTCTATTTCCAGCTTTGAGCCTGACTCTTGTGTGAGGGACATGGCCTACAGCCTACCTGTTCCTCAGATACTCCATCTGCAAAACGGGGAGGGTAATTGGGTTTGTAAAGTGTTTTGTGATCTCTAGCTGAAAAGTGCAAAATATTGTTTATTTTTAGTTGCAGCAGTAATTAGACAGATGCTGATTATGATCATTTTATTTGGCAATGTTTTGTGAGATTGTGTTGGGATGTTCTATTATGAAATTAATTAACAGCACTAATTAACTTTATATAGGCCATTGAAAAATTTCCTCAGATGCTCACAATTTTTCATCACTACTGAACTAACCTAGATCTGAACCAGTGATATAGAGGTGATGCAAGATCACTGGTTTTAAAACAAATAAACCCTGTTTTCAGTAGCCGATTGGAGACAAGACAGCTTAGTCTATAAAGTCCCATGAAAATATTTGCATGAGCTGTAGCTCAGAATATTGAGAGGAAGCCACACTGCAGTACTTAAGATTATTTAAATATGGACATATGAATGTTAAGTATTATTATTTATTTATATTCTGGTTGCCTCTATGAGTCCCAGTCATGGACCAGCACCCCATTGTGATAGGCACTGTTCTGACACTTGGCAAAAAGACAAGTGCCTGCTCCAAAGAGCTTATAATCTAGTATCTGTCACATTTCAGACCATCTACACCTGTATTCCCCCTCTATGACCTGTCAAGGGCACCCACTCTAGGATCCAGGCTCCTCAGCTGTTACCTCTCTTTGTTGTTTCTCTCTCTTCTGACTGGGGAATTTCCAGGCTGCACCGTTTCCCAACTACACTCTGATATCCTTAGCAAACCAGGCCTGCTTTGCTTCTCTCCTCAGAGACAGTACACAATGTAACTGCCACTGTTGGGTGACCACACAGCTCTGGCTAAGCAAACACATTTATTCTGAAGATACAAACGTTACAGAAAAAGCATCTTAAAAGAACTTACATGAATGATAATAAGGTTAGCAGAGATCACCCTCAACTGCAACAAGGGCTCTGGCTGGTGAACAGTTCTCCAAACCCCACACAGCAGTTTTTCCTGTGGCCCCAAGTTCATCACAACTTCAGCTCAGAACAAGTCCCCTCAGTCTTATGGGGCCTCAGTAGGCCAAAGTCCTGACAACCTTTTCCTAAGGATTGGGGCTTCCCTTGAACCAAGGTCCTGTCCACTTGCTGAATCAGAAAAAAGTCAATTTTAACTCAGGCTATGTAACCAAAAATCCTTTTGTTTTCTGTAGTTCCCTGGAAAATTCAGTTTGAACCAGTATCTGTGAGCCTTTCCACACCCAAGTGGTGGAAGCTCTCTAGATATGTTACAACCTGCATGAATTTGTCTAGCCAGTTCTCACTGTTCTTAGTTCCTGGAGAGGTGTGGTTCCCATCCCCCATGGAAATATATACAATTCCTCAATAGTACATAAACATTTGCATTTTTAATACAGTGAACTCCTAAAATACTTAAACTTAAGTCCTTAAGGTTTGTCCAGCTTATTGCAGGATATTGTCATTTCCGTCACCTCTCCCTCCTAAAAAAGTGGGTATAACTAAGGTGCTTGGCAGGCATCCTAGGGGCACCCATTGATTTATTTCCTGGACAGGTTTATTCCCTGCCATTTCTGCCATTACTTTTCATAAATTCATATTTCAATTATGTACATAATAAACAGTCTGCTTGTAAGCCAGCATACATCTTTCAAAAATCCATACTGTTTGTCAATCATCCTGTATAATGTCTCTCTTTAGGAACCTCTGGGGCTAAGTTCTCATATGCCCCTTGTTATCCCAAACTTTTGGGTGTAAACTTGAGACCTGCTCCTCCCATTCCCACCTCCCAGGCAGTTTCTAGGGAGGGTGCATGGTGTCCCTTTGTTCTCCTGGAGCAGTTACAGAAAAAACAAACAAACAAACAAACAAACCCTGCATCTGGAGAGGAATTGAATACATCTGGATATCCAGAAGCTCACAGACGGGAACACCAGCATCAGGATAAGAGAGAAGAGGAGAACCAGCATCACTTTGAGAAAGAAGAGAAGAAGAACCAGCACCAGACAGAACAGGAGAAGCAGCACCATTATAATAAGAAAGAGAAGGAAAAGGAACGTAAATATCAGCTTGAGATGGAGGAAACTGTTCCTTCAACACTTTAAGCTGGTAGGTGAAGCCAGGGCTCCTGCACCTGTCCTTGTGGGTGGCATAGACTCCAAATTATTCCTCACTTTAGGGATGGGGGTGACATGGATGTGTTTCTAAATGCCTTTGAAATTGGGTGTGAATTGAATAAGGTAGGGGAAGGAGGACATGATACGGAATCTGGCTCCATTATGGTCTGGGCAAAGGCCTTGGGCATTTTCACCTTTATGGACAGAGAATTACAAAGATCATGAATGAAAACAAGATTTTTTTTTTTGCAAAAGTTAAACTGATTTTTCAAGCATATAAGAGAAGGTTTTAGGGAGTCCAGAAAAGAGAGGACGTGACCTATGCTGAGGCATCAGTTCAAATTAGGGGGTACATAAGGAAATGGGGAACTGGTTGGGGGTTTTAAACAGTCACTGAGGCCTACATATTAATGGGTCTGACTCTATCTCAGGGTGCCCAGGATTGTGAGCCACCTTGTTACCCCTGCCTCACTGAGAGACTTGGATCAGCTCCCTGACACCACCAATCTATTAGCAACTCATACAGTCTTCTCAGAGCTCTGTCAGCCCTTACTTTGCCTTGCAGGTTAACACTAGTCGCACCCCAAGCCCTCAGAAAGCCTCCCACTTTAGTATCCAGCCCCACTCACAGTAATTATCATGTGTGCTATTCCCAAGGAAACAGTATACACACAGCTTGACCGATACAACTCAGGATCAGGTCCTTTATAGTACCACAGCACTAAGATTTAATTATTGTGAAAACAATCATATCTTTATTAACAAAGATTAAGATTTAAGAGATATCGAGTAAGGATAATGGAAACTGAAATGGTTCCACAAATAAAACAAAATATAAAACATAATCTTAGGTCTGCACTTATCAATAGTTACCTTTCCTATTTGATAAAGTAGATTGTCTCCCAAGGATTCAGTCTTTGACAGAGTTGCTGGTTTTCAATCAAAACCAGAAGGCAAGCTTTCATGAACATCCCACGCCTTTCCATGAGTTTACTCCATGAATAGATGACAAAATGTTTGTCTCCCAGTTATAGGCCAGTAAACCTTTGAAGATAAGATTCTTCCCTTTCATTGCTTGTTTTTTCTGTTGACTTCACATATCTCTGTTCTTAATTAGCATTCAGTTCAAAGCAGTGAGGGCAGGCCCATTGTGAAACAATACAATGCTTAATTTACATGTCAATTAACTAGATGGACAAATAGTCTTGGTCTGAGGGAAAACCTATCTTTGCTAGTGACTCACACCTTGTTACAGACTCTCAGGATATATTTTCATACATACCCACAACTTCTTAAATATCATCCGTACATAGAATCATGCTGGTCATTGCATGATGTGGCTTTCATTTAAGATCTGACATGATATTTTTTATGGATAAATACTATGAAAGTAGTGTGTTAGTTGTAGTGAGTTTGTCAGGTCTGTTAGGAGTTGCTGACACAGAGTAGTGAATCCATTGCCAGCTAGCACCAATGGGCCTCTTCGCAATGGGAATAGAACAATTCTATAAACTCTGCCCCTCTAATCTGAAATCATGGTTAATAGACAAAAAC
Source organism: Malaclemys terrapin pileata (assembly GCF_027887155.1). NCBI lineage: Eukaryota > Metazoa > Chordata > Testudines > Emydidae > Malaclemys > Malaclemys terrapin. Next base: position 104,782,978 of record NC_071508.1, read on the forward strand.
CCTAAGAATGTAAATGGGAAGACCAATATCCAGATAGTCAGCCTGGGGTTAATAGAAAACCTGGTAGGGATGGAATGGGCTCAGAGGATAGGTATCAGGCCTATGCTGAGATCCTGGCCCAGGAGAAAAGGAAACCACCTCTGAGAAGCCCTGGGTCCAGTGGGGAAAAGCAGTGTTCCCTATGTGACCAGCAGGGTCACTTTGACCAGAATACTCATGTCGCCCATTGAGTACCAGTGCTGGAAAGACCAGCTGCACCCCAACCTCAGAGAGTTAACTCTGTCACTGAATCTCTGGGGGGAGGGAATCACACAGCCAGTCTGCAGATGGCATATAATGTTCATGCTGAATCATTCATCCCCAATCCACCACCTACATACCATGCTACACTCTCCCAGATGCAGGTCCATTGGATCATCAGTAGGAGAGGAAGATGGTAATTAATGGGGAGACATTTACTGCTTGGGGATTAATGAGACTGCTAAGACTATATTTAAGCCTCATGTCATGAAACTCTATCAGATGCTCCCAGGGTGTGAAATGTGGGTTAAAGTTGTGATAAAGCCTTCACTCTACCTACAGCACAGGTTTTTATACAGACCTAGGAAAGGTCACAGGTGGTTATTGTAAGTGTATTGTTAGATAGTCCATAATCTTTGCTTTCAGACAATGATGATATAGCTTTGAAAGCAGGAGTAAATCAGGTCCCCTCAGTAAGCTCCAGACAGATAAGACGTTCTGAGCCAAAATACAAATCGAAAAGCTGGGGGTGGGGATGGAGTGAAGGGTGGCATTCCCCTGCCAGAGGTGAAGAGGAATCCAGTTACTTTCTCTGTGTAGGCAAACAAATACCTGAGAAGAGGGGAGTGATGAGACCTACGGATTTCAAGGAGAATTCTCTAGGCTCAGGGAAATAAGTTCTCTGCCTACCCTCACTAGGGACCCAGAGGCCATTCAAAGCGTGGTGATGGCAATGGCTCTAGCCAGAAGTAGGGACTGAGGCAGCTGCGTGCACTGCCAAGTCTATGACACACACACACGCCAGGGTGGGAAATGCCCACGTAGAGTGTAAGACAGCTGTTTGGGAGATGACAATGATAACTACAGTCATGAAGGAGGAGGGACTCCTTCCCGCAGTCTCTGACTGCTTGAGGATCTGTGAAAATGCAAAGGCCCCAGAGCCAGGTAGGAGAAGGAATTCTGCTCACCTTGATTCAATGTGGGGGGAATGAGAGGCCACCTCAGGAGGGTGGGGGATCAATACTCCTCTCCCTCCCCTGAGAGTAGTTGAGGTTAGGCCACCGGAATCTCTAGTCCCTAACCTCTGAGTAGGTGAAATGACAGTCCTTGCCCCAAAGAGCTTCTAATCTAGGTAGTAGTAACGTTTAGCTTTGCAAAAACACCAGGATGCAGTAAGGATCCAATCCAACTCCCTTTGGAGATAATAGAAAGACTCCCATTGACTTCAGTGGAGTTGGATCAGATCCTATGGGTCAAATCTTGGTCCAGCGGAAGTAAATGGGACCTTTGCCATTGACTTCAGAGACACTAGGATTTGGTTTTAAGAAAAATAGAGATGGAAGTAGGGCCTTCATCCTGAGAGAACACTGTGTCTTCTAGGAGGAGCAACAACTTTTTAGGGCCTAAATACAGTAAAATTCAGACCCAGACTTTCCCAGAATTTTTTTTTTGGGGGGGGGGGGGGTTGATTTGGCCCCCTACATACCTAAGTGCCAGCCCAGCCACTGTTCAAATTGGAGTTTTAGGTTTGGGCCCATCTCCGTGTGAGATAAAATTAAACACAGAAGATGCAGAATTTAGCTTAAAAGCACAATACTACAGTTATTTTCTCTTTCAGTCAATGGCTGAAAGAAAACGAAGCCACAATAGAATGCCTCCAAGATGTGAGGAAGTGGAGGGGAGTGACAGGACAGAAACTTATTGGGTTGACTTGACCCCGTCTTTCTTCAGCCTCATACATACTCTTGAGAAGCTGGTGGCAAGACAACAATGCTGCTGTTTAAATATTCATGCTGAATTATTCATTGCATTTTAATAGGCCATAATCATATGCAACAGGTGTTTTTCCTCTGGCTTATTGAATTGAAGTATAACTAGCTCCCAGTTATTGGCCTCAGGGAAAGAAGCAGTAGAACAAATCAACCTTATTTTAAATTAATTACTGCAATGCTACAGTGCCTATATGTTGTTGTTTTGCTTTTTGTTGTTAGCATATAGTACACATAAAATTGCACTCTGAAACTCAGAGAAGAAATACAACATATACAATTAGCTTTGCAAAAACAACTCATGGATTTGTAAAGTATAATTCTAATGGTGGTAGCGTGCCCATTTTAAAATATTGTATTATAAAATCTTTTTTGAACAAAAAGCTAATGAATTGCTAGCACGGTGGTAAAAGGGATACAGGTTATTTTAATTTTACCCCAAAGAATAATTTCAACATGAATATGCATTTTGGGCCTCATTTTGTGGCTTTTATATTAAAGCATTTTAATGAGTTGTATGCTTTACACAGCTTCTTAATGTTACTTTTCTTTCAACTACAAAATATAGGAACTGCAAACATTTTTCTTTACCCCCTTTAATGCTTGTGTATTTCAAATGTAAAATAAGAGATGTTAGTAATTGATTAATGCAATACTCCAATGATAAATTGTTCACATATATAAAATTAATAAATACAGCTACAATTGCCCTTTTGTGGCTATATTGGGTATAAGTTTTGTGGATATGATTTTAGGTATTCAGTTCTGAAAGTTTGGCCCAATATAGGTAATATTTACTTTAATTTATGTAGCATCTTTCTTCCAGAATGATCCCCAAAAGCTTTATAAACTGATTTACAAACTATGGGCCAAATTATGGGTGCCCAGTACATGGAGAGAGACACCATGAAACCCAGAGGCAAAAGGGAATCATAAAGCAGCCATGTCCCCCAGGTATGGCTACTGCAAAATCTATGGAAAAGCTGATCTGTAGACCCTTCATGACATGAGTTACTAAAGGTCATTTAGGGATAAGAGCTAATGATCAAGGGATATGGTCTACATACCTGCGCATGCCCACTTCTTGACCTGGCAATTTCAGTTACACACTCCTTCCTCCTGCACACATTGTTTATTCTCTTAGCAAGAATAATAATCTATTTTGGAGGCTATGCATGAGAATTCTGCCTGCTGTTATAAAGATGGATGTTAATGCTACTTTTGCAGCATATAGGGACACATTTTGAAGGGGCATTTCTGAGGTGAGCCAGAATTTGACTGTCATATAGAGAGGTCACTCATCCTTAAATGTAACCATCTCTGGGGTGGAACGTGACAACTCTTTAACAGCACACAGCAACTCTCCACAATAGCTTATGTCAGGAAGTTAAGATGCATGTTCTTTCTAATTACAGATAAGGAGATTACTCCAGAGAAGGGATATAATGAATGGCAGTTAGAAGTTACATATTTCATTGTATTGCTTCTGCTTCTCCCATGACAGCATATTAGCTATAGTGAAAGGCACTAGGGACTTCTTTGTAGCTGCAGCATGCTGAATTACCCTGTAGCAAGATGTTGCACTGGTATGCAGTTTTTCCTGAACTGCTGCAGTAAAGGCTGGACCTGCCCTTTGTATTGAGTAGGAAAAAGGATTCAGATGCTATGGAATTATTTCCCACTTCCTCAATTTCTCTCATTGAAATTTAAAGGGAAGTCAACAAATGGTTTAAGCTAAAACTTTAGGCTAAATGAAGCTAAATGTAGAATTTAAAGAAGGACTTTAAAAACCTAAAGCTAATAGAACTGTGTGGGTTTCTGAATAATTAATTTTTGTTAATTTCACATAGCGCATATCATTTTTAGAATTAAACATTCCTTTGCACAGTAAGAAACCCAAATAGAATAAGTTTATGCTAGTGCATGAGAATGGGAAATTGAAACTAAAGAAGAAAAAAATCCATTTAATAATTTAAGGTGCTATTAGTTATACAGATATGGATCATTTGTTTACTGTTTGCCACTGTGCCCTTAAAGAAATTGAATCTCCAGAGCTTACAGTATTGCCATTCAAAGTAGAAACATGAGAGAAAGAAAAGATTTTAAGATTTGGGTCTGTTCTGTTGAATGATAAAAGATTTGTTGAGTAGTGAAAATAGAGAGACATAGTTCTGAAATATATATTGTGTATATTATAGATGGGGAAACATTATTGTAAATACTTGTTCTGATAGTGTAAAAGGCTTGCAATAACACTTTTTATTTATTGTATATAATGTATGTGTAATTCTGAGCTGCTCTACACATAAACTTGCACTGAAATAACTAAATTGGTTTTAATTCACATCATTTGTTATTTTGGTAAGTCTGCATTTGGATCATCTTATTTCAGAGTAAGTGTCATACTTAGTTTTATTATCCACTTATGGAAAATCAAAATAGAGAACCTTTATTCTGAAATAATGCTGTTGACATACTGATTTGTTCCGAAATAACAACAAGTGTGAATTAAACCTGATCTAGTTATTTCAGTCCAAGTTTGTGTGCAGACCAGAATTAATATTGTATAATTATGTTTGAAATTATTTGTTAGTGTTTGTCCTGGTGACACTTACATAGACCTACACAGTGGAAACTAGAAAATAAAACTCATGATTGAATTTGGAACAGAATAAGTTGTAAATCACTTTTAAGCTTTTATTGCCTATTCTTGGACTGGCACTTGTGCCCTTCTTTGCTCCAGTTGGGACATGAGATTTCTCTTGCTGTGCCTACCTCTAACAAAAAGACTCTCCAAATGTGCATCCTCTGGTTCCTTTGCTTCAGTTAAGGTAAATAATGTATCCCCATTTCCCTTAGCCACACTGGGTCACAGGTTATGGGCCAGATTTTGATCTCAATCCAGAGTTGCACAACAAATTTCAGTTGAGTTAATTTGAATTAACAAATTGTATTTGAAGTCAGAATCCAGTCCTGTATCTTTGCCTATGAGAAGTGCTAATTGAGAGTAAGGATGCAGAAATATTGCACTATTAACACCCTCTCCTTTTTTTCACCTTTCCCCTCTGTTGGAGTCTTAACATGCCTGTCTGTTAGTCAGTCTGTACCATGGAACCACCGGAAGTGAGAAGCCTAAATTCACTCCAAAACTGGATATTCTACATAGCAGAATAATGCTCCTTCCAAATTTACCAGGACAGCAGCTTTGTTCTTAATGCCTTCTTATGCTGAGTTAGAGTAAAATATCTAATGATATAATGTTCTCAGTTAAATCAATTTAGGAGCAATATAATTTAATAATTCCAGGAAAGTCCTACATCATTTTAGCAGTAATTTTGCTCTGAATTAGCTGGAAAAATAAAAAAACGCCACCCCCATCCTTTTAGCTTTTTGTTAACATCTCTTATTGCCCTAATCATTAATGGCTGAAATACCAGTCTCTGTTAAATGAACTATTACAAATCCTTTAGGGTTTGTTTGTTTGTTTGACAGCTATAATCTGATAATTTTCATTACACATTTTATAGACTTCTATCGCCAACCCTTGCATTCTAGTTCTAATAATATTTATTTATATGGGTTCTGACCCTACAAGTGTTTAGCACCACCTTCAAGGTGCTGATCACCTTTCAGGTTTTTAACCCAGAGTTTATTTACAGGGTTGTACTTTTATATATAGGAACAATATGGATCTTTTTCAAACAAAAGAATGTGCTTTGTAAGGAAAAAAATTGAGTTGTTCACATTTGCCAAAACCTGCCTCATGCCTGGGTACATTCTTTCTGGGCTCACTAAGAGGTGAGCTTTTTTTGCTTGCTCAGCACTATTCTATTCTATTCTGTTCTATTCTATTCTATTCATCATTCCTTACACTATGTTCATAGCCATAATATCTAAGTGTCTTTCAGTAGTGCATTAAGCAACATCTGCCATGTATTGTTTGTTCTCTCACCCTCGTCCCAGGGGGAGAAGAGTGTTGAGTGGAGTGTCTTGTTTTGAAAGCGTTTTAATTATTATTTTTTTTAAATATACATGTTGCTATGCATTTTAGAGAAGGTGAAAGAAATGTGCCTTGACCTTGGCGTGGAAGGTGGTGAAGTTTACAATGGTCCTTAGTTAAGTGCCTATCAGCATCTTTAGAGGTCTAAATATCATCAAAAATCTAGCACAAAATCACTTTTGAAAATGGGACATAGGCTCCTATATCACTTGTAGGCTTTTGAAATTTTTACCCTGTGTCCTTTTTCAAAACCTTTGAGCTGTCAAGTCCATCAATAGGTAATGAGTTTAATTAAAGTTTAGCATAGGAATCCTTTTAAATACAAAATCTAAACGCTATGATATCATTCCACAAGCTATGGTTCTCTCCTAATAAACTTGTCCCTTTCCTTTACAAGCTGCATTTCTAAATAGAAGAGGAACACACACACACACACACACACTGTACCATTGTCATATAGCCATGACCTGCTTGTAATTGCTGATGGCTAGAATAATGTTATGAGCACGGTGAAAACTTTTTATGGGTTGAGTTAAAACCGCATTTGAAAAAAATGTGTGAATGCATCCCCCATTTAAGACAATTGTAAGAGACAGTTAAGGGGCAACACCTAAAACAAAGTCTAATAGTCTGCCCAGAAATTGGCACCAAGTGGGCAGAAGAGTCATCTGGGTGTTGTTACTAGTTAGGTGTGTGGGGCAGAGCGAACACACAGAATACTGAAAGACTGAGCTCTGGTCTATGCCTAAAACTCAGGTGGACTTAGCTATGTCACTCAAGGATGTAAAAAAGTCACACCCCTGAAAGATGTAGTTAAGCAGACCCAAGTCCCAGTGTACACACCGTTAGGTCAATAGAAGAATTCTGTCGACCTAACTACCACCTCTGGAGGGAGTGGGGATTTACTAGAGCAAAGGAAAAACCCCTTCTGTTGCTCTAGTAAGCATCTACACTACAGTAGTGTAGCTGCAGCTGTGCTGCTGTAGGACTTGTAGGATAGACATACTATATGAGAGAGAGAAAGTGCCTGAGTGAGCAGCTGAAAACACTGACTCGGGAAGAAACCTAGGAAGAGGTTTTTGGGTCAGGGCACAGGCTGATGAGAATGCTCTTGGTGCTGTGAGCAAAAGAAGCTGTTTCCTGATATTTGATCCCTTCTTCTGTCAGAGACAAAAGCCTTTGTACACTGTTTGTGTTATAGGGTACACAAACTCCACACTGGGCCCAAAAGAGTTAAAAGGCAATACTAGACCCAGATAGCCCCACCTCTCCAGGCTTGCAGAGCATGCTCTTGTAACTCACACACCTCTTGGGTGTGGTGCTTTGTCCCCCTCTAGTGACATCAAGACCACTTAGAGATTAAGGAGTCTGCTACAACCTTAGCTAAGAGGCATGTGGCTTTTAGTTCATATAGGAGAGGCTTATGCATTTAGCTCTAGAGGTCCCAGGTTCGATCCCACCTGCCGATGACCGGAGTCTGTTGGTATTACATTCTGACTGAAGAATGGGCTAAAAGGAGCTTAGAAGGCCATGCAAAAGTGAGTGGACAGGTTGTAGGAAAGAAGAATTCTCCTTTAGGAACTCAAACAAAGGGTTGAGACTGAGAGGGGACTACAGAGTGGGTAAGACCCTCAGACAGATCCAATCCCCACCCCCCTTGAGAATGAACAAGTCCTCTGGAGCCCTACTCATTTGGCCTTTTTTTTTTTTTTTTTTTAAGTGATTGGTTGAGTTATTGGGGCCATGCTCCAGACTGAAGGGACATATAGGTAGCAAGTAGTCCAGGGCTGTGAACTTAGACTCTGCAGGGAGGAACCTGCTGGTGTTGCTTCCCACAGGGCCCTGGGCTGGAAACCAGTGGAGAGGGAGAGCCTGGGTTCCCCTACCACATCCCCTTAAGGGCTGTTATCCAGATGTGGGTGGAGGCAGATGATTCCCAGCTTAGGGTCAGGAATCAGGCACATCTACTGACCTGACAGAGAGGCAAGGGGCCAAAGGGCAGGTGCACTAACTGTTCGGCTGAGCACTTTGTCACATTTGTAAAAAAACAAAACTGCATCAAAGAAAATACCAGACTTCATCAGTTTCTACTTCCAACAGCAACATCTCCAGGGCTCTGAAATTTGACTAGTCACTTGGGTTGAAAAAAGGTGACAACAATAATAATTAATAACTGATCATCCAAAGGTGTTCAGAGTCAAGAAGATGTATCTGCTGGAGTTTCTTTTTCTTTCTGATCCTTCAATTAGCCAGGGGCACAGTATTTCAACTGCATGCTTCACTGGAGAGGAAGATGCTTTGGCTGATATGAGTGTGTCTATCACTTTCATTGCTTGCAGTAATTAACAAAATGCTGAGAGCTGTAGGCAACCTGGGAAACTTGATTTCACAATGTTACTAAGGGATGAGTAGTTCTGGCAAGTGTGAGTTTTATTTAAAAAACAACTTTTGATTCAGACACCTCAAAGATTTCAATTTTAACATTCTGTGCTCTGAAGACTGACCAGGGAAACAGTCTATAGCAAAAACATATAGGCTAGATGATCATGCAGTAAAGGGCAGAGGAGAAAAGACAAGAATTTCTATGATAGCATAAACATTACAAGAAATGAAAATGGATCCCTGAACAAGTCAATTTACACTTACAGAAGCCAGAATTTCTTGATCCTACTTGGTGTTTCTGGCTCATTAGGATCATAAGGCCTGATTCACCACTGCTTTACGCCGGAGTAACTCCACAGGTGTTAGGTCTTCTGTTTCTAACTTAATCCCAAACTCATTCCAAATTATAGATTGGATCACATTTTTTAAGAATAAAAATTAAGAACCACTAAACTTCTGTTCCATAAAAGTAAGCTTGTGTGTGAGGCTGGCTGGCCAAGTCTTTAAGAGAAGCTGTTTCTGATGCTGGGGAGTAATACATTACACTGCTGTCCCTACTCCCTTTGTTTTTAATTTGCAACTGTTTGCCAGAGATTAGTATCATGCTATTTCTCATCAGAGCTGGAATTCTAGTTTATCTAAGTGTCAGCATAAGGACTAACACTAGGGCAAACTTGCTGCAATATGGCTAGTCTGTAAATTCCCATTATGTTAGTAAATTCACTAGAATTAAACTTTTTTATGTAGCTAAAAGCATTTTTTTGTTAAATAATTGGGAATGAAGGGCCAGATTTTTAAAGGATTTAGGCTCCTAAAGCTGCAGATAGGGGTCTAATAGGATTTTCAAAAGCATCCAGATGCATAACTCTTATTGATTTCAGTAGGAGTTGGGCACCTAGGGGTTTTCTGGGATTTTCAAAACCCCCATTTGTATTTTTAGAGGCCTTAATCCTTTAAATATCGGGTCCCATAGGGTAATACAAGGCATTTTGCACCCTTCATTCCTGTTGACTTCAGTGGGACTGGGGTTTTCAAAACCTCACAGGACCTAGCCCTACCTAGCAGGTGCAGGGAGAACTCCATTTGGATACCTTGTGAACCTCAGTCTTTTTCTGTTTTTTTTCTGTTCTAATTTTCAAGGCACTTATTTACAAATATTATAGATTATGCAATTATAATGCACACAGTAAAAGAGAACATGAATGCTCGTTCATTTTGCTAATTTAGCTCATTTAAATATAACTGAAAGTAATGCAAAAATGTTCTTTGGTAATCACTCAGCCTTCCCCCTTTGCACATTTTGAATGTTAATGACGATGCACCTATAAATAAATGTATTCCTTCCCCAATCCCTCATTGTATCTGGGTTAAGGAAATAAACTCTTCTATATGGGGGGGAGGGAGGGATAGCTCAGTGGTTTGGGCCTTGGCCTGCTAAACCCAGCATTATGAGTTTAATCCTTGAGGGGGGCACTTAGGGATCTGGGGCAAAATCAGTATTTGGTCCTGCTAGTGAAGGCAGGGGGCTGGACTCAATGACCTTTCAAGGTCCCTTCCAGTTCTAGGAGATAGGATATCTCCATTAATTTAAATTTATATATGGTTAGTATAGTCATAAACAGAGAAATGCAAAGTTTCATGACTCAAACTGAGTGGAGAACAAAAGGGAGGCAGTAAGAGGAGGGGTGAAAATACCACTGAGCTGACATTCGTCATTATATCAATGGTAGCACATAACTGTGTGGACACCTGCAGTGAATTACTTGGCAGCCTTATACCAAAGGCCATCACAGCAAGAGTTTTTATAGTGCTATTTTACAAAACTTCAGTCTGATCCTGAAGCCCTGAATCACACTAATAGTCCTGCTTATGTCAATAGGTCTCCTTGCTTAAGTAAACTGAGCAGTATTTGGACTCTAATTACCAGGAAGTGGGGAGCACTTACTTACTTATGCAAGTAATCTCATGGACTACTCATGTGAGTAAGTTCCACTGCTGGGCCCAGTGTTTATATATATTTCTGCCTCTGTCAACTCATTGTTCACTGTATACACTTCTTTTCTTATCATTCTGTTTGGACAGTGAAACTAAACTTTAAGTTTTATATGATGACAAATATAAAACTGTATAGCTAACATACCTCCCTATTGGTTTTGTATTTGGTGCCTAGATATCATGATGAAAAGCAAACTATAAATCTGTAGATAGATTAGATTAAATACTACTATCTGAAAAGTTGTGTATTGTTACTAATAGCCCCATTCCTCCGTTGTTTATGCAGATAAAACTCCATCCCCTCTGAAGTCAATGAGATTTTTGTCTGCATAAAAACCATAGGCTTGGGCCCAACATGACACATCTACAGTACAGCTTGTTTGCTGAACTGGGTTAGGCTCATTGTTTTTTGTGGGGGCTGGGGCCAGGCATTTCTTCTGTCAGGCGTTCTTACCAACATATAGTGGCTCAGATTGTGTACGTACTGGGGTTGCTTAAGATCAATGTGTGTGGTTGTAGTGATAGGAAAAGTTCAAGCACACCTTAGAAATGATGTAATTATTTTCCAGGCAGTGATCTTAAAATTTCTGTTTAGATTTAAAAAGCAAACTATATAGGTTTAAAAGAGATGTTTTCCAGCCAACTGGAGAAATGTAACCTTAAACTGAAGTATTTTTTTTCAGTTTCTCCCTCATAGCTTTAGAGTCTGTTAAACCTCTACTGTTACTTTCAGAGCTAGAGAAAAAACAATTATCAATAAAACTTTGTGTTCAATAAATATCTTTCTTCAGAACTGGAGCTGTTCTATAGGATATATGTTAAAATATCCTTGAGCTGTGTGTCTCTAAAATCTTTAGTTTTAAAAGCAAAGCATTTTCTTCCTTTTGAATAGTTTTTGAAATATTATAAGCTTTCAAAAATCACCCCACAGAAAGACTCTAAAACATTCCTTATTTTACGTGGATTTTTTTCTCAAGCCATTCAGGCTCTTTCAAATGTTAATGTTAATATTCTGTATTTCCCTTTCAAAAGCAAGTAGAAGACAGTAAGGAGTTGCGTGTACATCCATAACTCCCAGTTACCCCATTGACTCAGCGAGACTATATATATTCCTCTCAATACAAACTCTTTGATTGTTTTCAAGAAACCTCCCCCCCCCCAAAAGGAAAGTAGAAAAGCTAGTTACAGAATGAAATTCCTTACAAATGGGGCGATACAAAGCAAACACTAAAAATATCGCCATCTCCATACCAGTTTATTAAAATAGGGATTTGCCTATCTGGTCTAGGGCTGTATCAAGATGCTTATTGCCAAAGTGATATGTTTTATCCACAATTTAATATAGCAGGTCACTTGATTCCTAGATCATGCTGCAACAAAAATTTATATTAAGGATCAAAGTCATATGCACATGAACAAGAGCTGAAGAGCTCAGACAACTTTGCTGGTCAGGGGCTATGTTAAGGAGATGCCACGTAGGGGGAGACTGCATCTGTATATGCCACTGATTGCTGCTTAGGTGCAGCTGCCTCCACAAGAGGGCAGTGTAGTGTGTTGATGGTGGGGAGATGGAGGGGTAAGGAGTACAATCACTGGATCTATGACTGAGGATTAACTGGTCAGACTCACCCATGTAGTGGTGGTTTGTGACAGCAGCTTTGCTGGTGCTCCTCGGCTTTGGAGAAATACTGCATTTACCTGGTTTTTGCAAAATCCCCCTGTGAAAGGACTGTTTATCTGGGGTTTGCACAAGGGACCAGGATTCAGCTTTAAGTATATTTTTATAGCCTTAAAAGAAGCACACGCTAAATAATTCTTGTGCCAGGATTAAAATCTCAGCATGCTGGAAAAGTCTTCATGTCTCCTGTATTGTGATTGGTTTTAGAGTTGTGTGAAATGGTGAAAAAGATCTGCAAAATGTTTTACTAACATTCTACTATTTTATTTCAGATTGCAAATGTAGAATTTTACTTCTTGGAAGTGAAATTTTGCAAAACGTGTAGTTTTTTTTTCCCATTAGAAGACTGTCCTGATCCCGTAAACACTTACTCATCCTGAAGTAACTTTACTCATGTGAGCTGTCCCATTGAACTCAATGAGACGACTCATCCCTTTCAAGTTACTCTTGTTTGTTTGGAGGATCAAACCCTACGTTTACAGCATCACACTATAAAGGTCTGGTCCAACAAACATTATTGTGTGTAGCACTTACAATCATAATTCCAAAGGGGCTAATCACAGCAGTAAAGTAGAAAGTGTTTCTAGGATTGGGTTTGATATTTGATATAGTTATAATGATAAAGAAAAACAAACAAAAAAATTATTAGCCAACATAGTTAAAATTTATCCTGGTGCTGTAGGCAGCAATATGGAATTTAAATTGTGGAGACAATCTTGCATGAATCCTCTACACTGGGATGAATTTAATCCTACATGGATATATTTTATTCAAATGAGATATTAGTGAAAATATTTTTGTTTAATTAGAATCCAAATAAACACCTTAAGAATCTTTTAATAAGCTTAATTACATTTTTCTTAAGATGAAGATTCCATTTGAAATATTTGCAATCACTAGTCTTGCAAACGATAACTTTTGTTTTAAGAAGGCAGATAGAAAGTTGTTGCTGTGATTAATACCAGAGTTGGTGTTTTTAAAAAAGTGCAGATGATGAGAAATGTATACTGAATTATGTAACTGCAAATACAATGTTATCTTTTCAACTACTGGAAAAGGTCCTTGGTGGAAGTTATGGGTATGATTATTGTATTATGATTGTTGGTTACTGGTATAATTTGTCTAATTATTACCAAAAAAAGGAAAGTTGGCTAGAAATCAAATTGCAGCAAATGTTCATTGTGTGAACAGAGCAAGCAATAGTACATGTGTTTCTTTATCATTCATAATATGGGAATGCATATTAATCATAAACACTCTACTGGAAGAGTAGATGCTTTGAAAAAGGTTTTGTCCTTTTCAGAAACATCCTGAATGAGGGTAGAGAGAAACCCCTAGAGAAAAATAAAGGATCATCTTTATAAGAACATTATATTGATTGACTAATTGGAAGGATACTGAAATATTCCCAGAGGAAATGATCTAGAGCTCTGACTTCCTCAGTCAATGCCCTTCTTAGCCACAGCAAATATTTCTTTTAATGGCATATAAATCCATTTAAATTGAAAGTACCATCTGTCAAACTCCCTAATCTGACCATAGGTTCAAAAACAAACCAGTCACAGAGAAGCAAATGATGAATTTGTTCTCTACTGCATGATCCATTTTATGTATAGACAGATGAGGCGATGAGCTAAATCTTGTATCCACTTAAGCTTGTAGGAATTTTGCCATTTATTTCAATGGGAGAAGGATCAAACAATATGTATAAAATAAAATGATTGCATTTGAAGAGGGAAAATTGTCATCTTTTTAAAAGACCCTATTAAGATCGCTCTTCTGTATTTTCTGTCACACCATTTCTGATAACTGCTATATTAATGTATTCTGAAGTTGCAAATGCAACTGGATTGTGACATCACAGAATGCAGGCTTCTGTTTTCATATTAATTAGTAATGTTGGGGAAGGAAATATAGAAAAAAGCAGAAGCCATACTGCCAAGAAAGCGGTAGGAGGCAGGCAGAGAAAAATTGTATCTGGTCACTACTATATGGGGGGATTTGCCTTCCCCTCCAATCCCTGGGTTCTTCAGGACTGGGTGGCCACACTCTCTACTTCCATCCCGTCCCTTGTCCCCCCACAAACCTCTGCCTCCTGTGAGAAGAACTTGAAGAAAGCTTTGAGGTCAATTTCTGGAGTTTGCTGGGCCAACCTCTTTGTGCTATTTCTACAGAAAGGCACAATTTGGCCTTGGATTTTTAAAGTTTCCGTAAGTATAGAAGTAGCTTTATAAACAAAATCAAATTGCTACTAATTGAAAATTGATACTGCTTCTATTTAATATGACGTGTATTTTATTGACGTGTGTTAAAATATTAATGAAAAGTGAAGATTAAGTTGAAAAAAGTTTTGAAAAATTAAAAATCGTTTCACGGCAAATTTGTAATACAAGTGAATGGAGGAACATTACATTTCTTTACTGTAGAAAAATATATCTCAGACAAATACTGTGAACTTATAAACTGGAAAAGGGAAATTCAATTTATGAATTCACTAATATGAACCTAAAGAAACTGCTAGAAAACAAATATGAAAAGAATATTCAATCCTGCAAAATGTTATACATACCACATAATCTTTCTGCTCTTCTTGGGTAGCCTATACCTGCTGTGGAAAATTCAAAAGGAATTAGTTTTACATAACATAATGCTTATCTGGGTTTAATGTATTTATTTGATAGGCATGTATACATCTAGCATCAAGATGGCTTAGAAGTTCGTTTTCATGTAAGAGCTCTGCTAAGGTTCTGCCCCACTATGCAAAACATGAAATTAACATGTCACTCTCCAAACACAATATACTGATTTTAAAAGTATTACATCTTAATTTAAACCATAACTGAATATGCATTGTGCCATAATTTCCTGATACTTCACCCTGACATTTTCTTGTGGCTTGCATGTCCCTGTTGACACAGTCCAGGCAGGGGGGAACTCCCTGGTGTGAGAGGTGTCTGTTGGTGGAGTCCCTCAGGAAGCAGGTAAGAGAACTTCAGGTGGAGGTGGCTCATCTGTGTAGCATCTGGGAGCACAAGGACTTCATCGGTAGAATGCACATGAAAACACCTGGGACACAGGATGCTAGCAGACTCAGATGATTACAGAAGCACTAGGTCCCCTGTGTAGCAAAGTGAAGAACTGGCCGGCCCACAACATTTTGGCACCTGAGGCGGGGAGCTCAAATGACACCCCCTTACTTGGGCCAAAACTTTGAAAGGTCTCAATTCTGCCTTCTTCATGTTCTACTCCTCTCATGGCACTGCTCTGGTACCTATCCCAATAAAGGAGAACTAACAACTTAAAATACCTTGTTCAAAAATTTTAAGTAACACTTAACTTTCAAATGCCTGAACAACAAATGTAACTTTTCTTGTCTGCATAGTAAACATTGGCATTTTTATCTTTTTGAATAATCAAAGTGGTGCTTTCCGTGCCTTCTTGGTTGTAAAGATTTGAACTGCTTCCTGAAGGTCCACAGTCTGGGCCAGCTAATGCTCTATTGAGATGGTTGCAAGGCTGACCAGCCTCTCCTGTATCATTGTGGAGCGTAGATGTGTTTTTATTAACTTCAGCTTGGAGAAGCTGCATTCTCCACTGGCAACTGTTACAGGAAGTGTTAGAAGTATGCCCAGAACAACAAAAGGGAGGGATAGCTCAGTTGTTTGGGCATTGGCCTACTAAACCTAAGGTTGTGAGCTCAATCCTTGAGGGGGCCACTTAGGGATCTGGGGCAAAATCAGTACTTGGTCCTGCTAGTGAAGGCAGGGGGCTGGACTCAATGACCTTTCAGGGTTCCTTCCAGCTTTATGAGATAGGTAAATTTCCATATATTATTATTAAAGCATTTGGAAAGAGGGTGGTCATCTTATTTGTGCACATATATTCCAGAACAGCCTTTGGAGTTGATCCTGCTGAAATATATCTTGAAAGGGCTTTCAGTTCATCACCTAAATCACTCGCATCAATATAGCGCATGTCAACACTGTCTCTAGTGCCCTGCATTGCTGGTGTAGGTCTTCTTCAGATATAGTGAGGAGTTTTGGAATATCATACAACATCCCAAATATACTGCTGTGTTCCTTGAGCTGCATGAAACATTCTTTAACTGACTGTATTGTACAATCTAGCACCTGGTTAAAGAATTCAACTTTGAATTGTTGTTTGGGGTCTCTTATGGGATTATCCCATGCCTCGTAATCAAAATGTCTTCTTCTTGGGTGACTCTTGTATTCTTGAATGGGAGGGAAAATAGCATCAGTGTGAAGTTCCTCTGCCAACTTCTGTGCACTCTTCAGAATGTTTTGAAATCCCTCATCTGACCGGTAAGACTGTAAGTATGACTTTGCTTTGTCCAGTTGTTCCATTGCTCCAGATATATCAAGGTCAACACCTTGGAGTCTCTTGCTTACAACATTTATTTCAAACAGTATGTCATGCCACAACACTAAGCCACACAGAAATTTGAAGTTATGTATTGTTCTGGTGATTCCATTTCCCTCTGCCACTGTTCTCCCATGAACACTTCCTGTCATAGCATTATCCTCCATAATGCCAACTATGGCATCATCTATCTTCCCAATTTGGTGTTTGATAGGCTTTATCACCTCCAATCGACTTTCCCATTGTGTGGCACTCAGTGGTTTCAGTGTCAGAGAGGATGTTCCCAGAAGTTGCCATCGATGAGCTGATGCAGAGAAGAATACATAGATGCTTTGAATTACATTAAAAAATTCAGCAGCCTCACTAGAAGCTGATGCTGCATCAGAGACCACCAAGTTCAATGAATGAGAACTGCATGGGACAAAAAAAGCTCAAGGGTTTAACTCTTGGATCCTTGTCTGCACTCCTCTGTTCTTTCCTCTCATGTTGGCACCATTATTGTAGCCCTGACCTCTTATGTCAGCTATCACAACTCCCATATCTTCCAGCTTTTTAAGAAGCACATTTGTCATACCAGCTCCTGTAGTATCATCAGTGTCAATAAATTCTAGAAAATGCTCTCTGATAGTCACCATCACAGGGACATTTTCACTAGGTTCTGTTGTTGTTACAAAATGCACCATTAAAGTCATTTGTTCTGTATGGCTGATGTCAGGTGTGCAGTCCAGAATAACAGAGTAATATCTTGCTGACTTCAGATCTGCCACAATCTTCTGTTTGACTTTTGTTGCCAGTAACTGTATGATCTCATTTTGAATTGTTTTTCCAAAGTAGTCATGTGTGTACATTTCTTGGGTGGTGACTCTTCTTAGCTGCTCCTGGAGTACAGCATCAAACTCAGCCATCAGCTCCACAGTTTTAAGGAAGTTTCCATTGTTTGGCACATACAGCTGATCTGAAGTGCCACGCAGTGCTAGGTTTTGGGTAGCAAGCATTCTCACAATGGCAATGAGCCTTTTCAGAACATTTTGCCAGTAAAGAGACTCTGATGCAATCTTCTCTTGATGCTCACATCCTCACTGAGGCCGGAAGGCTCATCGTGAACATTTGTGTCTATGTATCTCAGGAGAGCTCCTTCCTGCTTAGATAGAAAAGCTTCCTTTGCTTTCTTTCTTTTTCTGAATGCTGCCCCAGAGGGGCGTTTTCTTCTTTCACTCATGACTGCTGTTCTGTGCCAGCTATAGTGGCTCTCAACACTCAATATTGAAGGGGACAAATAAGCAGGTTGGTAGCTGGGCCAGAGTGAGGGAAGATATCAGCATCTTAAGGGCCTAACTTGCTCCTACTACTTCAGTTGACTGCTTGTTCTCCTCAAGTGGGTTCAGGGAAGCAGCAGGAAACAGGAAGCTCCCTGAGAAGCTGGTGTTAATCAGTCCAGGCTCCTGGGGGTGCTACAGAGGTACATAAGAGGCTTCTCCTCCTCTCTCTCCTTGAAGGTCCTGCTGCTTTCTGTTATTCCCTCTCACCTTTTCTCCTGCCTGCCTGCCTGTTATGTCTCTTGTGCCCTCCTTCCTCCAGCACAGCACTCCACCATCTCTGTGCATCTAGAGCAGAGAGAATACATATGCACGAGCAGCAGACACAATTTTCTACACTCTGGGTCCTACTGGTGCCCCCCACCCCCAGTCTGGCACCTGAGGTGGCCGCCTCAGTTCACCTCATGGTAAGGCCAACCCTGAGAACTGGTATGATGTACTGGCAACAGGAAGTGAGGAGCAGACCCATGGCTAAGGAGGAGAAGCTACCTGCCACCAAGAATGGGAGGTTCTTGACCACCACAGCCAAGATATAGGGTACTGGCAGTCACGAGTCCCTTCTGAGGGTGATGGAGACATTCCTTTGCCAACCTACATGATGGCCTGTGACGAGTGCTGCCTGCCTGGAGCCTGCATCTAATAATTATGGGAAGGTTGCCAAGGCTCATTTGTCCACAACCCCATGCTGCTCTTTCTCTGTCCTTGAAAGACAGAGGCATCTTGTTCAGGAAGGACAGGCAGGATAAAAAGGGAGGAGGTGTTGCACTATACATCAAGAATATATACACTTGAGGTCCAAAAGGAGGTGAGAGGCAGATCAGTTGAGGGTCTCTGGGGTAAGATAAAGATAAAAGGGGTAAAAAATAGGGGTGATGTCATGGTATGGGTCTACTATATTCACTCAAATCAGGAAATGGAGGTGGATGAGGCATTTCTAGAATAAATAACTTAAATATACAAAACACAAGACCTGATAGTAAGGGAGTCTTTAACTACCCAGACATCTCCTGGAAAAGTAATTTGCAAAATACAAAAGGTTCAATAAGTTCTTAAAATGTATTGGAGAAACCATTTTGTGCCAGAAAGTGGAGGAAATAACCAGGGAGGCAGACATTTTAGACTTGATTCTGACCACCAGAGAAAAACTGGTAGTGAATCTGAAGGTGGAAGGCAATTTGGGGTGAAAGTAATCATGAAATGATAGACTTCATGATTCTAAGAAAAGGAAGGAGTGAGAGCAACAGAATAAGGATTACGGACTTCAAAAAAGCCAGTTTTAACAATCTCTGAGAACTGATAGGTAAGGTTCCACGGGAAGAAATTCTAAGCGAAAAAAGGAGTTTAGGAGAGCTGACAGTTCCACCAGGAGACAATTTTAAAGGCCCAACTGCAAACTATCTTGATCCAAAGGAAAGATAGGAAGAATAGTAAGCAGCCAATATGGCTCCTTATCCTTATTAAAAAGCAATCAGGAGCTTTTTAATGACCTGGAAGTCAAAAAGAAATCCTACAAAAAGTGGAAACATGGACAAATTGTTAAGGAGGACTACAAAAGGATAGCACAAGAAGGTAGGGATAAAATCAGAAAGGCTAAGGCACAGAATAAGTTACACCTAGCAAGGGACATAAAGGCAATAAGAAGTGGTTCTTTAAATACATTGGGAGCCTGAGAAAGATGAAGGACAGTGTAGGCCCTCTACTTAGCAGGGAAAAAGAACTAATAACTAATGACATCAAGGAGGCTGAGGTGTGTGTTGTTTTGCTTCAGTCTTCACTTAAAAGGTTAATGATGACCAGATATTCCACACAATTAATATTAACAACAAGGGGAAGGAATGCAAGCCACAGCAGGGAAAGAACAAATCAAAGAATATTTAGATAAATTAAATGTGTTGAAGTCATGGGGCCTGATTGCTTCAGCTAGTTCCTTAAGTACCCTGGGATGAATTTTAATCTTGAAACTGCTAGCAATCATCAATGGGACGGGTGTAGTTCCAGAGGACTGGAGAAGGGTAAGCCTAGTATCTATCTTTAAAAAGGGGAACAAAGAGAATCCTCAGAATTATAGACCAGTCAGCCTAACTTCAGTATGTGGCAGAAGACTGCAACAAATTGTCAGTTTGTAAGCACCTAGAGGATAATAGTGTTATAAGGAATAGCCAGTGCGGATGTGTGAAGTACAAATCATGCCAAACCATCTTCTCTTCTTTCCTTGACAGGGTTACTAGTCTAGTGGATAGAGGGGAAGTTGTACGCATGATGTATTTTAATTTTAGTAAGGCTTTGATACAGTCCTGCACGACATTCTCATAAACCAATGAGAGAAATGTGTTCTATATGAAATTACTATAAGGTGGGTGCACAACTGGTTAAAGGACCATACTCAAAGAGTTGTTGGTTATCAATGGTTCTCTGTCAAACTGGGAGGGTGTATCTAGTGGGGTCCTGCAGGGGTCAGGCCTGGGTCTGATATTAGTCAATGTTTTCATTAATGGCTTGGATAATGGAGTGGAGAGTATGCTTACCAAATTTGCAGATGACACCAAGCTTGGAAGCATTGCAAGCACTTTGGAGGACAGGATTAGAATTCAAAATGATATTGATAAACTGGAGAATTGATCTGAAATCAACATGATGAAATTCAATAAAGACAAATGCAAAGTACTTCATTTAGGAGGGACTAATCAAGTGTACAACTAAAAAAATACTTTAACTGGCTTTGGTAGTACTGCTGAAAAGGATTTGTGGGTTATTGTTGACTCATACTCAACAGTTGATCTACTATGTGAAGTAAATGTAAGAAAGGCTAGTATCATTCTAGAGTGTATTAACAAGAGTGTTGTATGTAAGACACAGGAGCTAACTGTCTGGCTCTACTCAGCATGGGGAATGCCTTAGCTGGAGTATTGTGTCCAGTTCTGGGCACCACGCTTTGGGAAAGATGTGGACAAATTGGAGAGAGTCCAGAGGAGAGCAACAAATGTGATAAAAGGTTTAGAAAACCTGACCTATGAGGAAAGGTTTAAATAAAAACTGGGCATGTTTAGTTTTGAGAAAAGAAGACTGAGTGGGGACCTGATAAGTCTTCAGATATTTTAAGGGTTGTTTTAAAGAGGATTGTAATCAATGGTTCTCCATGTCCAGTGAAGGTAGGACAAGAAGTAAAGGGCTTAATCTGAAGGGAGGGAGATTTATTTTTAGATATTAGGAAAAACTTTCTAATTATAACAGCAGTTAAGCACTGGAATAGGCTTCCAAGGGAGGCTGTGGAATCCCCATCATTGGAGGTTTTAAATATCCGGTTGGACAAATGCTGTCAGGGACGGTCTAGGTTTACTTGTTCCTGCCTCAGTGCAGTGGACTTGACTTGCTGGCTTCTCGAGGCTCTTTCCAGCCCTACATTTCTTAGATTCTATGATCAGGGGCTTGCAGGATTGGGTCCAGAGTTAGTAAATGACAACAATGTATGGTTAAGTGATTTAATGTTGACACATAGAGAAAGTTCTACTGAAAAACTTCACTTCCATGCTCCTAAATGCTCTTTTATCGATCTTTCTTCTAGGTTCATTTATCAGTACCTATTACTGCAGGTAGGCTGTGGTGGTGTTCAGACTGGGGTCTGAAAACAGAAAAGAGTAGGGCTCTCTCTAATCTTTTCCAGAGAGTGTTTCACAGCCCAGAGCCAAGCACTGGGAGTCATGTAAGTTTCACCCTTCCACATAGAAAGTTATTGGTCAGATCCATTGTTGTCTTGTTTTTTTTTATTTTTGTTCTAAGGACAGAGGCAACAATTATGATAATTTAGTCTAAGTTCCTGCATACTATATCCCAGAGAATCTCACCCTGTAACTTCTGTATTCATCCCTTACCCTCTGAGCCAAAACATATCTTTTAGAAAGCATCCAGTCTTGACTGGAGAATTCACCACATCCTTTGGTAAAATGTTCCAATAGTTAATTACCTTTACTGATAAAAAAAATTGCACCTTATTTCTTTTCTGAATTTGTCTTACATGAGCTTCCAGCTATTGGATCTCATTACCCTTTTGACTGCTAGATTAAAGAGCCCTCCACTATCAACTCTTCTCCCTGTCAAGGTACTTGTAGAATATAATCAAGTCATCTCTTAACCTTCTCTTGGATAAACTAAATAGATTGAGTGTGTAAGCGGGTTTTCCAGACTTTTAGCCATTCTTGTAGTTGTTGTCTGAAACCTTCAGCATCCTTTTTTAAAGTATGTACACAGTACAGTACATACAAATATTACATTACCCCTCTGAGCCACTGCATTGCACTGGGAGCTCTCAGATGGTTATCCACTGTGACCCCCCTAAGTCCTTTTCAGAGTCACTGCTTGCCAGGAAAGAGCTGACAACTAACAATGGATGGTTTCATCCCATTGATGTCTGGGTTATGGGCCCAGCACGCTCCTGCTGTGCCAATCTGCTGACAGACTCATAGCCCTTGCTAAGGTGACACAAAGGACCCTTAAATTATCCCTAAAAGTCTAATGGGGTTCCTCATTATGAAGGAATCATGGGGTGACATAAAGACAACTTTACACTTCCCTCTCCTTGTCATCCCTGGCACAGGGACTTGTCAGGGCTGGTTAGGGAAGGAAGGGTGAAGCCAGGGTGTGAGTCATTCCACCAATCCTTGGCAGAAGCAATAGTCCCTAGGAGGTGTGAGATGTGTTCTACATGGTGTGTTCCAATTTGTGCCAGGGCCCAGTTTGGCACCTGACTGCTTCTGGAATTAGGGGAGGCATAGGGTTTCTTAGCAACACCTTTGCTTCCCCTCTCTTCAGCAACGCCAAGCCTAAGATCAGCACAGTTTGAGGATTGCATCCTTAAGGGGTGTGGCTCGTGGAAGAGGCAGCCCCCATGGGCATTGTTCCTTTACATAGGAGGAATTCTTTACTGGTCATCTGCATCTGCTTGAAGTCCACTTTGCCCCATGTAAGTGGACTTCACAGATTGGAGAATTCTGTGTAATATTTACACAATGAGTACGGTTGTCTTGGTGAGACACAGATGGAGAGGTTGCTTCCTTCCACCGTGAGCCTTAAGGCAGAACTTTAAATTGGACCTGGAAGAGAAGGGGGAATTAATGGAAGTTGTAGACCTCTGCTGTAAAGTGCTCCGAGAGGCAAGCTCTGCTCCTGAGACAGGCTGCTGTGTGTTGTACGAGCTTGAATTTTTACTTGTCCTTGACCAAAATGCCTAGGTATAGGGATATATAGTAGTCAAGTGCTGAAGTGATGAATTTGTGAATCACCGTTGAAAAGTGTCATCTGAGAAGAACAAGAACAACCTTCTAGCAATCTGGAGACAAGAGAAAACATTTCTTGCTACTGTCACTCATAAGAACAAATGAATGTGAATATTATAACTATTCAATGAGAGAGAGAGAGAGAGAGAGAGCATACTATGGCATACCTACATGCAAAGGAATCCAAAGTTTCCTATAGGGTCATAGTTAATCTGAGATGTAGTTAGGACAAGGAAAACACCAACAAATGAAGACATGTTAATGGCCTATGCTTCTATTAGTGTTATATCTACTTATTTATTCTGTAGGCAGAAGCTGCCTTAGGCTATGATCCTGTACCCACTTAACTTTACATACATACATGAATAGGTGCATTGAATTTATGTACAGAAAGTTAAGCACAGTTTTGAACAATGAAAATAATACTTTGCACTCGTCTAATGAGCTCGAAGCATTTTACAGATGAATTAATTAAGCCTCACAACATCCTTGTAAAGTTTTAGACACATTGTACAGAGTGGGAAACTGAGGCATAAACGTTAAGGGACTCAAGGCGTATCTCGCTGGTGGATTGGCACAGACCCTCTGGGGCATGCGCCACCTGACAAGAACTCGGGAAAAGCTAGAAATAGAACTCCTAGTTCACACTCCTGTGTGCTAACCAACAGCTATACTAACCTCTGCAACACCCTATGTAAAGGAAAATTCATGAGGCTCAGACAGATTACACTAACTCATGCAACATATAAGGATCAGAAGGTAGGGTTTGGCAAATGGCAGGAAATCAGCTGGCTTGCCCTCAGGAAGCAAGGCTGTGGACAGCTGGTAGGGAAGTGTACTTTTCATTGTTTGGCCATAAAAAGCTGAGTATCCAAATTTAATGGGGGAACCATATTTATATCTGGGAAAGGATGCACAGTAGGTACCCACAAAACAGGACTTTGTATGGCCACACACCTGACATATGCCTACATCAGCCCTGTTAGGGATGATTTGGCCTTCAGTACTCACACCCAATTCATATTAATGAATGATATACATGAATGATGGGCCAAATTCTAGTCCCAGTGAAGTTAATGACACATCTCCCATTGACTTAACTTAGGATAGGATTTGAACTCAGTACAGAATGGGTTTGTGAAGAATTACCAACTTGCTGTGCCATATTTACCAGCAAAAATGATGTCCTTACTGAGCCTACTCCTTAAAGCAGTGAGTCTCAACCGTTTGGGGCTCAGGATTCATTTGTAAACCTTGATGGCCTGTTGCAATCCAGTAAATAGTTCTAGTGCAAAAACCATTTGGCTTACTAAATATTTCTCACCCATGATATATAATATACACATTAACGTAAAAAGTACTAAATAAGTATACAGTGTGTAAGCACTGGCTCCTGTGGCTCCTGTCCTGAGGGGCTGGCTGGGCTCAGTTCTCCGCTCTGGGCATTGCAGATTCCAGGGTGTAGTGCTGCTTGGGTTTGGCCTGGCTTCCCTGACCTGCGGGCCAGCTGGGCCAAATTTGTGTGAGTGGTGTTGCAACCTAGTGCATGGGGCTGCAGTGCCACTCACTCAAATTGGGCCTGGCTGGTCCCCATCCTCAAGCTGGAGGGACAGCTGAGCCAAACTGGAGAGGTTCTGAAACCCTGTGTACCAGGTTGCAATGCCCAGAGCAGGGAGCTGAGCGGAGCTGCCGCTGAAGGATGAATACAGGGTGTGCTCAAGACACATTTCAGCTGTCATATTAATGTGTCTGTTGAGATGCAGTCACTACTATAAAATGTTGATTAGTTCAGTATTGGATAGTTCTAAATTATACTTTACCAATGTTGAAATATCTTCGAAATATTTTTATTAATGAATAAATGTTCTTTGTTTTTCTGATCTTGGACAACCACTTTCTGTGTAACTTCACCTTTGCACCAAACTGGCCATTCTGACCTTAAGACACAAAGGAATGCAAAAAGGCTGCACAGGGGGAGAGACATATTTTGTAAACAGGAATTTGTGGAATGGACTCATTTTTTGGTTGTAGTTGTAGTATCCAGAATTCCACAAAAACCCAAATAAACGTTGCTATACGATATATTTGCTAAAATTAATATAATAATGTTGCATCATTACTAAGCATCGTCTAATGTAGAGCAGTTACTCTAGTTTACTTTGGCAAAAACGCAAATATTTTTGAAAATTATAATGTAAAATAGATCCAAAGCTTGATTTATTTCATAAGTCCCTTAATTATTGGAATGATTCATTTTGGCTTTTGTAGTAGAGGGAAAGTCCCCTAATTGCAAAATAATTTGGTGATGAATTTGTCAAGTTGTTTGATGAAACAGGATTTATAGTACATGCATACTTGTTCCACTTGCAAAGACTATTTTATGTTCCCGTTTCAACATTGTTATGGATGAGGTATTGTACATAAGGAATTTATAAGATAACAGAAAAGTTAATGCTTATATTTACTGTTCACCAAACACTTCCTCCCCATTATTTCAGTGGCCAAAGATACAGGGTGTCACACCTCCATGTATTCAAAACAGATTCATAGTCAGAAGTTGGCAGATTCATGAGGGGTACTCAAGGAGGAGAACAGATGTCTAGCAGCAAAACAATTTTAGCTGATCTTTTCAGCCACTTGCTGTACAATTGCTGTGTGTGTGTGTGTGTGTGTGTTTTCGTTCTGGAAAGAGCAGACTCTCTGGGAGAAATCCTGGCCCTAGTGACGTCCAGGGGAATTTTGCCGTTGACTCCAGTGGGGCCACGATGTCACCCTGTGATTCTTGCCAGCCAGACCTACATATATGCCAATGTACAATAGAAAATGACATTGCAGGAATCACTGAGAAAGAATTAATAGAAAACAAAAAATCATCAAGAGAAGAATAGGTCTGTAAAACTGTGACAAAGCAGAACTATTCACATAATTTTTGCCAAGAATTACTATGTTAAGGGGTACTTATTAAACTGATTCTGCAAACACATTCACGCAACAAGTCCTTACTCAAGTGAGTAATACTCTTGGCTGCAATAGGTGTACTCACATTTATAAAATATACCCACGTACATACAGGTTTGCAAGAATAGGCTCATTGTCCTGAACTCATATCACTGGATAAAGAAGAAAGCTGCATGAGATGTTAGGATCTATATTTGAAAATTTTAGGGACCTTTTTCATCTAAGAGCCATTAGAGTCTATTATGAAAATCAGGTTGTTCTGCAATTTTTATATGCTAAAGATCTGCATAAGTTTTCAATGGGGGGAAAAATACATGCAGAAACAATACACTTGTAAAGAATACATTTAATAGTTATATTTACTTGTTTTAAATGAAAATACCTAAAGGTATTATTTACACTGTAGGCTGAAAGGACCAAATCCTGTTGTCTTTGCTCAAGGTCTGCTCCTGCTTCCACTGAAGTCAATGAGAATCCTGCCTGGGTAAAGACAGGTATTTGGCTGCCAAAAAATATTTTAAATTTTTTCCTGTTAAAATTTGGCAGGAAGATTTCACTGCAAAGAATAAATCTTTTAGTTAAAGATGCAGAAGGAATTAAACCAGACCCCAAACACTTTTCTTTTCTCCTTTTGTCTTGAGTCATAGGTGTGTTTTTCAAATTTGCATTTGGGTGTATGGTAGAAAAATTATTTATATCAAGATATAAAGCCCTTGAACACAGTGATCACAGTAGTTTACAATGCAGTGACAAAATCCTATACCTGCAGTGGCATGAATGGCAATGCTAATGATAAGAATGTACTTACTGCTTAAACCATACTATGCCCTGATCTATCTCCCAATGACTTAAATATGTGCAGGTTTGCCTTTAAATATGTTCATATAAAGTCCCATTAAACCATTTACAAAGACAAAAAACAAAAGAAAGTCCAAAACATGTTCTATTTATTATATATGTGCAAATAACTTTTGTGTTTTGACAACATTTTTTAAGGTTTGTTTTTGCCAAGCTGACCATTTATTTTATATTTGTTTTAAAATTATGATTTAGAAAGTAAAAAGTTGGCAAGTTCTAGGAATCAGCATAGGCATACAAAACTTTTCTGCTGAGTCACCTTGGCGTCAGAGCCCAGAACTCTAGATATAAAGATTTTTGTCAGATCAGCTGAAACCTGCCAGTATACTATGGCGCTTATCCTGCAAAGAGAGCAATGGGTATGGACCCCTGTGGGCTGCAGGAAGCCCCATTGAAATCAGCCGGGCTCCATGCAAGTGTAGGGCACACAGCTCTCTTTCCAGGATCAGAGCATATGTTGGTAGTTCTGCACTGCTCCTGTCTCTTTACATATGATTTAACAAATGATTGGTGTGATCACTACCCAACATTTTAATACTACCATGACTCCAATGGGAGGTTTGACTAAGTAAGGCTGCAGGATCGGGAGGTAAGTTTATTTAATAATTAACCAGGAAATACTAGTTAGTGTGTGTGTGTGTATATATATATATATATAAATAACAAATATCATAACATATATGTTTCCTATTTCATCTCAGTTTACTCTCTTCCAAAGCAATTACTTTTAGAACAGTCTTATGATGCATCAGAGTTACAGTACTATGATACATTAAAGGTTAACTCTAAGTGGATGCTCAAAAAGTATCTAGTTTTTTTATACTTGCATACTATCAAAAAGATATTTTAGAAACCCAAGACCTTTTCCATCTATCCCTTGCAAACATAAAAATGCAATTCCTTTCTTAATAGTTAACCTCTTCTAGCATGCTTTTCTCAGAGCTTGCCCTTTAAACTTCGGAGAGACAAACAACAGCAGCCCTGGAGTTGCCATTTTGTGTCTGACTGTTGTAGCTATACCTTCCTTTCTGCTAGTGGATAAGTATTTTTTGTTCCAATCGGTTTTCAGTTTTTCTTAGGACATGGGATATCCTTACAATTAGTGCTTTAATATTAGAAATCTGTATAAAATGTATTATTTTCAAATTGTAAAATGAACCCCATAAATTCAAATTATAGCCCTTAAAACTCACCAAATGGGTTTAATTTTGAGGCAATAGTTCTTTTTCTGATACTAAAATACCAAAGTATTTGGACTAACTATTCTTATTGTGGAGGGGAAGAAAGTACTTTCCCTATTAAAAATAAAAGACTTTTGAAAATAATGATTTTAGTAATTACATATGTTGTAAGAGCAAAGGGGCTAATATCTGATAGTTCAATAATTTGGCCATCCAAATCATTTTGGTGTTTTGGTTAGGATTTGACCAACAATACTACAGTAAAATGAGGATTTCGAGTATATATGCGTAGTTAGGTCATCTGCATGCATTGCAGCCTTACAGTGTTTGCAATCATCTTGAATGGGGTCTAAATATTTTCCACCACCTCTCCTAAGGCATATTTAGCATCTTTTTATTTCATACAGAGAAATCCTCAATTATAGCTTTAAAACATTAGGCAAATAAAATCCACCCATTTCCTAGACTGTTGTGTCCCTGAGGCATCAGAAGCTGCAATATATTGGTACTATCCAATTATCTAACAGAAAGAGCTAAAGGAAACCATCTTATCCCCAACCCTCCTTCCTCCCCAAAAAGAGCAATGTGCCACTAAATAGAAACGCTTGAGTTGTCTGAAAGCAGAGGGAGGGGATGGTAACAGCAAACCACCTTCATACCCCTGTCCCCAGGAGTCTTCTTTGGTATCTGCCTCTCACAGCCCTCTTCTTGTTCACCTGTGATAAGTGTAATCTCTCACCAGCAGCTGCCAAAGCTTCACTCATTGATTTCTTCCCTAAGCATGCAGGCAACAGAAAAAGCGTGTTTGTTCACAAAGATCCTTCCTCCCTCTCCTGCACCAGACTGGTACCTGTATTGAAATAATTCATAATTATTAAGAAGACTATGGGAATGGGTATCCAACTCAGTACAGGCTACAACAATTGGTTGTGTTGGCTGAGAAGGATGCTAAGGCAGTGACTACCCTGAGCCTCCTACAGAGGGTGCAGGGTGTGTGTGGTGGGGTAGGGGAGTGCCACTGATGCATTGCATTCCATTGTATTGGACTCAAGATTTCTCTGATGCTGGATTACAGCAGTCAGGGCCTTTGAGTTGAAGCTAAGATTGGTTTATTATAAAATAAACAAACAAATAATTGGCTAACCTACTCTTTCCTTACCCACACACAAAATTGAAAATTTACCTCTTGTAGAGGTCTTAAAACACCATGAAAGTTTAGGTTCTATTGGCATATTGCAAAGTGCTAAACTTTCCCTGTAAAATCTCTAAATCAAAAATATGCAAGATCCCTGGCTAAACCTTTGTTGGGTTAATTTTGCCAAATAAAATGAAGAACAGATATTATGTGAAGTGAAACCTCTGGTGATGTTTTAAGTGTCCGGCATTGTGCAATTTAAAAAAATATATATTTCTAAGGCAAGAGCAGATGACCTTTGGGACAGTCAAGCTTTACAGACAATATTTTTAATTGTTTTGCATTTAAGTTTTACAATTTTTTCTTCTATTTTCTTTATTTTGAACTCTTAGGTATGTATTTAATCTCTCAGACTTATTGGTCTTTTCTTTAGAAGAACACCTCTACCCTGATATAACGCTGTCCTCGGGAGCCAAAAAATCTTACCGCGTTATAGGTGAAACTGTGATATATGGAACTTGCTTTGATCCGCCGGCGTGTGCAGGCCTCCCCCCCCCCCCCCCTGGAGCACTGCTTTACCACGTTATATCCGAATTCGTGTTATATCGGGTCGCGTTATATCAGGGTAGAGGTGAATTTGGTTTCTGCATTTTATTTTGTTCTTTGGATTCTCCCTATGTTGTCTTTTCTTTTCACACAAAAGGAAGTATGCAACCTTCTTTAGGATGATGAAATTCATCTATCGTAGCAGAGGCTATGAAAAGCTCTCAGAATAGTGAAACCAGTACAGTTCTGGTTCTCATTGGCCAGCAATAATAATAAATACATAATATTTACATACCATTTTAAATCTTCAAAGTGCCCTATAAATTTAAATAATTAATCCTCTCAAAACCCAATGAGGTAGGCAGATAAGTATTATACCCATTTTATAGAGGGGAAACTGAGGCTGAGAGAGTAAGTGACCTGCCTAAGTAGGACTAGAATATAGGTCTGTGAACCCCCAGTCTCGTGTTCTAACCATTAGGCTATTTGGACACCACACTTTCGGTGTGCAGTGGAGCTGGGCTCCATATTGCCCATTAATGGTGTGGATTTAGGATAGGGGGGGAGTAAGGGAAAGGGTGATGGCAGGACAACTGCATTCAGGGTTACATGGATCCAGCAGCCACAGTTCACAGAATGCATACAGGGGTTGTAGTCACTGTTTCAGCCCAGGAGAATACTGAAAGGAACTTTCCTCCCATTGCATGCTCATGGAAAGCAAGGTTATTTGCAGTTCCTATCCTAAGGGGCTCCCAAGAACTGCTTCTTCTGTACACCCCTGGGGAGAACACATTTCCCTAATGGTGCATGGCAAAGATGGGTCTATGGCTCCTCCTCATTGGCCCACAGAGTTATCTGGGAGTACAAGGGAGAAAATGCTTCGCTATTTTGAAGTGTGGGAACACACAGGGAGGGGAGGAAGGGATTTATACTCACCTAACAGAAGCACAACAATCCCTTTTCGTAGTCTTGTCCCCTCCCCAGTAAAGGATGGATTAACATATACAAATTATCACATATTCAAGAAGCCTACAATCTCCAAGCAATTTTTGATTAATCCTATGACTGTCTATGGATGCACATATCAATGTTTACATAACAGAGCATTTCTTGTGTTATTTTACTGGTCCTCTTTGCTCAATAATTCTTATAGCATGGGACAATTCATTTCCGATATAATAATAAGATTGGGAAAACACCACAGTTATTTTACAAGACAGCCCTACTAATTTCTCTCCAAAAGAATTTATTTCTGCAAATCTAAACACTGAACTATGGTAACCTAATGGTTTACTAAATGGCACTTTTTGTTTACATACAACATGTCAAGAACTCTTAGGGAAGACGCATCATAGTAAAAGTGTACTTGATTTTGCATAACCTGGCTTCTGAGCAATGATTTACACTAGTTATGAAATTCCTTTGGGAATGGCAAATCATGCAAATATCTCAAAGATGCAGATAAATGTAATAGCATATTTAACAAATGATAATTCAAGCCACGTGAAAGCAAAAGGGGGATGTGGGGAATGCCTGCCCTGGGACTGGAAAGGTATTTTATGTTTTATAACTAAGAAACCAATAGGTTTTTGAGGGTGGGGAATTTCTGTGTCTTTCCACTACAGCTAAATCCCTGGTTGTGAGTGTATGTGATGTGTTGGGCCTATTAAGTAATTAAAAATATCTAAGTGATTCCTATCAGAAATTAAATAACATTTCTGTAATATATAAATGCAAACGTATAAATACTTTGTGCTTCCAGGTTGACTTGTTTTCCCTTACAAAAATACTACCTAGTATGCTACAATAATTAATCAAACCATGTAGTAACAATGTTGTAAGCATTTTGTCTGTTATATAATACAGTATTTTATAACCAAGAGACTAAATGCTTACAACATTATTGAAAGAAAGCAGTGATAGAAAAGTAAAGGCAATTAAGAAAATACTATGCCAGTGGGAGGAGTGTGTATGATGCTGGTCTGGTCTATGATTTGTGAGTCACCAAGCAAGACTGCATTTCTAACCTTCCAGAAGTGTTGGGGGAGAGCGGATGGATAAAGACATGAATTGCCTTCTCCTCTCCTCCTGCTGCCAGTGAAGGAAAAGTGTGTGCATGTGTGAAAGAGAGAGAGAGAGGCTGGCAATGAGTTGTTGCTTCCCCTTCAGGTCATCTTGCCTTAGCGGGAGATAGAACTAGCCTATGTTACAGAGCTTTCATGGAATGCCAGGCACCCAAGAGTGAGGTACTTGAGGTATTGTGGTGTTTCCAAGGGGGATTTGTGTCGCAAAGAAGGCACAAAAGATAATTAGCAATAAACAGTTTAACAATTTAGCATTACTGTAATAGAGTGTGACCCCTAAGTTTATAGATTCATTAAAAGTCCTTGCTATTAGGCTTGCAATGTCATCTGCCAGTTCCTTTAATATTCTTGGATGGAGATTATCCAGGCCCCTTGATTTGGCCCCCTTAAGCTGTTTGAGTTTGACTTCCACCTCGGATGAGGTAATTTCTACTTCCATGTTCTCATTTCCCATTAGCCCCCCCTTTCTATTACTTCTAAGCTCATTACCTTTATTTAAAAACTGAGGCAAAATATTCATTTAGGAGTTGGGCCATGCCAAGATTATCTTTAATCTCTACCCTATATTCAGTGTTTAGTGGTCCCACTTCTTTCATTTTTTTCTTTTTATTTCTATGGCTATAGAAACTTTTACTATTGGTTTTAATTCCCTTTGCAAGGTCTAGCTCTACTTGGCTTTTGGCAGTTCTCACTTTTCCCTGTTCATGCTCTCTGTATGTGTGTATATATATCTCCTCAATATTTATTCCACTCTATATGCATCCGAAGAAGTGGGCTGTAGTCCATGAAAGCTTATGCTCTAATAAATTTGTTAGTCTCTAAATTCGGGGTGCCACAAATACTCCTGTTCTTTTTGCGGATACAGACTAACACGGCTGCTACTCTGAAACCTGTCACTTTTCCCGTACACTTTCTTGACTTTCAAGAGGTAGCTTTCTTTGTAGATCGTTCCCATCTTCCATTCCTTGTAGGCTTTCTGCTTTCTCTTATTAATAACCTGTTTGAGATACCATGAAGTCAGAAGAGGAAGAATGAGCATTCACCCCGACTCTACCCACTCCTGCAAAGAGACTTTACAATCTCTGCCCCTTTCTCTAGTGGAGCATTCTTGTGGGACTGAGGGAGGGGGAACAAGGAAATGGTGCTGCAGAGGCAGTTAACTCACTCTGCTTTCATACGTGAGTGAGGAGATTCCCCAAAGACCTGAAAGCAGAAGGGACAATCCTACTCAAGCTCTGAAGGAGTGCAGTTTCTAATGATGATTTGTATGCTCCTAATTCAGGCAGCCTGACTCATCTTCATACTCTTAAGGTTTGGGCTTGCTGGACAGGTTATCCTGATATTTCCTGGTCCCATTTAGTACTATTGTTTATATAAAAATATAAGCCTACTCTGTGTTAATTTTACTCCCTGAATGACTTTAACATTCAGATTGCAGGCAAAATGGGTGGTTCATATCTGAGTTGCCTTATACACAAGTATATGGGATAAAACATTTTTTAATTCATTACTTTAAAATGTTCAGGTAATCAATATTTCAATGCTTTTAGAAAGCTACACAAATAACAATTTTCTTAAGATACGAGGCAAAAACTTTCAGATAGAATTTAAACTGTAACTTGATATGCAGTAATGTAAAAGGTAATTACAATGGTCTAAGTTGTAAACTTTAAACAAAACAGAAAAAGAAAAATCCCCAAGCACTTGAAAGTCATGCAATTTAGAGTTAAGATTAAAAATTCAAAAGTTGGAAAAGTAGGATGTTGTTAAAAACCCTAAATTAGTTCAGGCCTCTTGTGTGGACACTCTTTATTTCAGTTTTAAAGTGGACCATATTGATTTAACTTAAACCAGTGAGGAATTTATGTAAGCTAAATTGATATGGGTATTCTTATACTGAAAGTGTTCACACAAGTAGTTTTTACCAATTTACAAAATTGGTTTCTAAACCAATGATGTTAAATTGGTGTAACTTTCTCATGTAGACAAGATCTCAGAAGAAGCGGGTCTTCAGAAGGGATTAGAAGATTGTTGAACTAGCCGTCTAATTTCCTATTTTCTTTCCAGAATTTGATAATACGTATATATAATTATGCACAAAAGAACATTATTAAGTCTGCCAAGTTAAGGACTCAAAAGTTAAGAAATACTAGAATTAGGGAATGCCTGATTTTGCAGGCTTAATGTTTGGTGGTTTTTGTTTTTGTTAATTTCCTATGATTTTAAAAAAGCAAATTGAAAAAAACCAAACAAATTTAATTTTTTAGCATTGTATGGACACCCACATGGATCATCAACAGGGCTGGAACACATACACTTCACACATACACTTCTGCTGCTTGAGCTAATAGAGTGACTGATAGAAGTAGAAAGATGGTTCTTTATGCAGACCAGCATTAAAAGGGGATGATACACTTTGTCAGTGCGTTTCAAAGAAGTTTGCTGGCAGCAGAGATATGGTGAGACTCAGGAATTCTGGGTTCCATTGCAGGATCTAAAGGAGACTGGCTCTTCTGTCTATGTGTGCAGGTGGTGGAATCTCCCTTGATGCACTGGAGGTCTCAGTCTGGCTGCTACCACCAGACTGAGACCTCCAAGATTATAATTGGAGGGTCTGAGAGGATCCCATGGTGCTTAACCAGTGCATGAGGCTGTCCACCCTGGCCCTCTGGAACCAGAGGGCCCCTGTCCTGTGAGCCTCCCTGGCTGACCCCAACATGCAACCTGAGCCGAATGCACAACATTCAGCTGGTTTGCCTTTGAATTGCGCCCAGGAAACTTCTGTATTACTTGTGCTTCACACCATCCACTACCTTGCCCTTGTGTCCTGCCCCAACACTGAGTGGTGGGACTTGTTGCCAATGAAGGAGGGCGAGGAGCCCCGGTGGGGCAGTCTGTACTCCATTCTGGTCCCACAGCCCGCCAGGGATATTAGTTGATGTCATAGACGACTTGTGCCTCCTGATGGGGGCGGGGCACAATCTAAAGGGGAGGACACGTTACCACCCCACGTCTTCTCTGCCCAGTGACCCCCCTACTCTGCCCCCGGTCCGGGCCCACCGTGCTTGTGCTGCCCCACCAGAATTATCTGCAGGGGAAAGGGGGGTTCTGTCCTTCTCCCACTGCCCCCTGGCACATTTGGAGCAGTGGATGTGAAAAGTGGCTGGTCCCCAACCAAGCCCGGTTGCCAGTGACAGGGGCTGAGTGTGCCAGAGGGCAGGTGCAGTGAGACAAGGACAGACCCCTTTTCCCTCCTCCTGGCAGGCCAAGCAGAAATCTGGGAGTGCGAGGTGTACTTGACCCTGCATGCCCAATCCCCATGCATTGCCTATGGTTGGCAGTTCCTTCATAGAACTCTGAGCACAGCTGTGTACTTGGTGTGGTTCACAAACACAAACTCCCCCAACAACTGTCCCTTTTGTGCACCTGGTGCACATCTGCACAGAACGTGTCAGGTTGCAGCCCTTCTTCCAGCACCTCCAGAACCTCCTACTGAAGTTCTGGCTACACTTCTTCCCGCACCTCCTGATTCACTCACACACCATCTGTGGCCTCAGAAAGTTGCGAGACTTCCTTGTCAACCTGCTCCTGGTGCTGGCTAAGACAGCCATCCAGCACAGCAGGAGAAGGAAAGTGGAGAACAGGGCAGGGAGGAGAATGTTCTACAACTGTTCTACAAGGGTGGGTCCTTTTCCGTCCTGGTCCGATCATGCCTCTGGGGAGAGTGTGTCTACTGACTCCTTAGATGACTTTGAGGAGCAGTGGGTGTTTGCTGGAATTCTCAGCCCAAACAGTTATAGTTTGGCAAAATTATAAGCACTTGAAAACAGTCTTAGAATGGGGAGTGTTAAGCAAATTTCATAGGCTGTATTATTGATCGTTGTGTCCTTACACTTCTAATTCTTGCTTTTTTTCCTGTGGGAATTAAATTTCGCAAACTATGATCTTAGGTAGGCAAGTGTCACTACCCCACTTTATAGAGGGGAGAAGGGGTGTGTGTGTGCAAAGGTTACGTTGCCCCTGTTTTAAAAGACCATCTTCATCTGCCCAATGTTTTGGACAGCTGCTTTCAAAAAGCTTGGCTTAAGTGTCTCTTGTCCAGGGCCGCACACGTAGCCCTTAATCACCGCCTGAGGTGGGATTAGAACCGGAGTCTCACCCTCTGCCAGTTCCTTGGACTAGCCATTTAGCCAAGAGGGAATAAATCAGCCTTGTCAGCCCGCGCCCGTACGGATACGCGCACTGGGAGTGCGGGAAGGCGCGCTTCCGCCCAGCTTCCCAGGGAATTCGCGGGAGCAGAAGAGGTTCTTCCCGCGCACGCGCAGCCGGCCGGGCCTCGGGAGCGCGGAGTCGCGCGGCGGCAGGGAAGCTGCTGAGGTAAAGTTAGGGGGAGAGAGAGACTCCGTCAGCGAAGCGAGAGCCGGGGAGGCTCAGCGGCCGCCATTACTGAGCCGAGAGCGTCGGGGAGGCGGGACGGGGCCGCGGCGGCCACGAGCGCTGAGGGCCGGCGAGTCTAGGAAGCCCGGCGGGGAGGAGAAGCCGCTGGCGAGGAGAGACCGTCCCGGGAATGCTACTACCCCCGCCGCCGCGGAGGAGCCGGATCCCGACCGCGCGAGGTAGGGGAAAGAATCCGTTCCCCTGGGATCCCACCCGGCTCCCCACCCGGGCGGCCGGGGCCGGCCAGCCGGCCGGCGGAGAAAGGGGAGCTGCTGCCGTCGTTGGGTGTAACCAGTTCGGAGGGCTGGGAGTGCTGCCCGCCGGGAGCGGCGGAACCGGGGAGCCGGCTGCCCCAGCACCGCCCGGCACCTACGCGCGGGGGAGGGCGGGAGAGGAGTGCGCTGCCTGGTCCCAGACAGGTGAAGGGCAAGGCCTGAGCAATGGGAGGGTCTGAGCTTGCCGTACGAGGCTGCCAGCTGGTCACGGTTGTGGGGGGAGCTATCCTAGTCCTCTCGCCTTCCTTCCTTCCTCCTAATTCTTCCTTTCTCTTCTCTTCCCTTCCCTTCTCTAATGGATTTCAACTGTTCTCAGTTCTCCCACCCTAGTCCCCTTCCCCTACGCCTCAAAAATTCCTTGAAATTAAATCTCAGCAAACTTCGCTCCCTTAATGATCTGTGTGCGTTTCTATTTTTCCACCAGGTGGGTTTTTGAAATAGGGGATCCAGGATGAGATGTTGCAATTTACAGCATTTAATATCTCTTCAACCGGTGTAACCTTTAGACTTTCTCCACCCAAGGAAAGCCCCAGAGATACATATAGAAATAACAATATGGTGTTGCAGATGCATGATATAGGGAGGACACTGGATCTGTTTAAAAATTTAAGATCAGTAACAGAGAAAATGGGAAGCCACCCCCCTTTTTTGCCCCCTCTGTATATGAGGCTTTTGGTATCCTCAGTGCTAAGGATTTGCCTAATAAGTGGGAGTCAAACATTTTAAATCTAAAACAAAATAGTGTAGAGGTGTGTGTATGTGTATCCTTAAGTTGAGATTCACACAGATGATTAATTTTTTTTGCTTAGGTAGTAGAGATTGGCAGAATTTTTTTAAAAAGTGTGCACTGCAGAATAAAACTGAAATGGATCACTGCATTTGCTGATCAATCGCACGTCCATTTTAACTGTGTGTCTTTGGAAGGCTTTCACTACTATTGAAATGAATTACAGCACTGATACTGGTATACCCATTTCATATATGAATGAGGAGTTTAATAGGTGGTATTTTTCTATTGTGTTGATGTCACTGTGTCCTACCTTATAAGGTTCTGTGGTATGAAAACTGTTTTCAGCTGTGACAACAGTTACTGTAATCCCAGAATTACGCTTTTAAAAAAAAAAGAATTAACAGTGCATATTTAAAACTGGCAGGTTTATAAGTGAGCATCCAGGTACATTTTTGACATGGGGGCTTATATTTTTTCCCTGTGACTATTGTTTTTGTTTATGGTAATATGCTACAACTTAAATATACTAATTTTACTATAATGTAGTAAATGTGCAGTTAATACAATGGTGATATTTTTAGAGGCCATATAGTACATCATACAGTGTCAGAACACTACTTTAAGAGTTTGTTACATTATCACTAGCTTGTTGCTTTTAATCTGGAAAAATAACATTCTAAACACTGAATATACAAATTACTAAAACATATCTTTTATAAGCTTGATTGGAATGTAAATAGGTTTAATGGTGCAATTGTGAACAACTCAATAAAATGAAAGACTTACAGCCAAGTTTCTTCTTTTGGTGGTGTTAGGCTTTATTTTTGCTAAGGTGCGGCATGGGTAACATAATCCAATTAAATATTTTATGCTCAGAGCAAATTGTCTTAAAATCCTATTGTTAGCACAGGTATAAACAAACAGAGTTTGTTTTTTGAGGTTAAAGCTAAAAAGTTTTCTTTGTCCGGTAGGTCTTTATTTTCACAGAAATTTTCTCTATGAAGTTTACATAACCATATTAGTGTATTCAAGTTTTCGGAGCATCTTTATTAATAATGCTACTAAAAATAATTCCATTCCATTTAATAAAGGTATTAAAGGATGCCGGCAATCTTATCAGACCCCCAAGTGTACTTCCTTAACTAAAAGTAAATCGAGGTAAAACTAAAGGTAAATATAGTGGCACTCCTGGAGGATGCCTTACATATAGTTTTAAAACATTTATTTGGGATGAGACTTTGGGATATTTTTAAAATTTTCTATAAAGCAGCCTCCAGAGTTGATTCTATATGTGAATTTACCTTTATTGAAGGAATAAAAGTTTTGTCTAAGTGGATGTCTGGAGTGAATGAGTAATTTGTGACTTCAAAATTTAGTCACCATGCATAGAGATGTTCTACTGTAAATGGGCAGTTACTAGAGAAAACATTGAGTAAATCCCAGATAATTTGATACCCCTACTGCAGTGAGCAATTATTTTAGCACTGGAAGATATTTGCAAAATGTTTTCAAAGGTAAAACTTGGCCTAAAGTATCAGAGTATCTCTTTCTTTATAATAGTTAATAATATTTGCTACTTGGAGTGTGCTTTTTATGCATTGATCTCTAAACACTTTGTAAAATGAAAATAATGCTTACTCACATTTGTAGAGAGGGAAACTGAGACAAAGATGTTTGATTTGCCCAAGGTCACACAAGTCAGTGGCAGAACTAGAAATAGAACCCAGATCTCCTGACTTCTAGTACTGTGGCCTAGGCCATATATCACAATTCCTCCTTAAAAGGGACATTTGATTTACATGACACAACACATATGGGTTGCTGAGTTCTGCTCCACTATTTTCTCTATCCTTTTAGTGATTGGATTTATTCTCTTTTCTTCCACATGCCAGACAGGTTTTAGTTTAGTTTCACAGTTTCTTCCTCTAATTTATGACTTTTTTTTTTCTTCCCCTCTCCCCCCCTTCATCACTTCCTTTATCCCATTATCTTGCAGGTTCTGTCTTGAATTCCCCATAATTCCTCTTGGTAATCTTCCTTCCAGCAACACTTTTGTGGTCTTTGAGTAACTATAATGTTATCTGTAAATGGAGAGCCTGATCCTGCAGTCTTTGCACTGAGAAACTTTTGTTGAACAGCATGAATATCTTTAGTGGGAGTTGCTCCTGCACAATGACTACAAGATCAGGCCTAGTCTGATTTTGTGTTACAGTTTTACTTTTTGCTTCTGTTTAAATAATGGTATTGTATCTAAATTTAACAGTTGTCTTTCAGATATTTGAAAATCCTCTGTAGAAGACCAATAGCCTAATTTAGAGAAAAAAAGTTCAGACTTGAATAATGATGGTAATTTGAACCATTACTGTTTGCCAACATGTGTGTCTTCATAAAACAGTTGTTTGAGATTTCAAGAAAACACATGTTGTGGGAGGTTCCTGATTGTAACCTCTACTTGTAGTTAACTTTTTATCTGAATACAGTAATGTAATAGTCATAAAAATTCTTCCTAGGATTTTTAGAGAGAAATTTCAAAATAGCAAATGGTAAACTTAGTTGGTGAGCACCATGTGAAATTACCAATAGTCAAAATATAGTTACTCTTGGAATTGGAATACAAGATCCCATCCTGAGAGCTCTGTGGGGTGTTTTGTTTTTAAAAGTGGAAATAATTTTTAGATTATGTTAAATCATAAAAGAGAATTGGGGATTTTCAAACTGAATGTAATATTAGTCAGTCAGAGATAAAATGGAAAATCTAGTGGGTTGAGAAAGGGACTGAGAACTTGGAACACTTGCTTTTAACCCGAGTTTTGCCATTGTATTTTTTTTTTTGGTTCCACTTTGGGCAAAGCACTTAATTTTTCTGGCCGTCCCAGTTTGTAAAATGAGGATAGCAGTTTCTTTATAGCTTTGGAATGAGGATTAATTGCTCTTTAAAAATGTAATGTGATATATTTAGAATTCATATAATAAAGAAAAACAAACAAAAATTTGGATCACCCAGTCTCCTCCTCCATCTATTTTGCATTACTACTTACTGTACCATTTAAACTAATGTCTTCTCTGATCTTGAAATACCTGCAGTGTTAGTGCTCAAGCCCTCTCTTGGTACAGGTCTGTTGCATCTTACACGCATTTAACATGAGCGATTTCAGCTTTACGCGGTCGGCAAAAACAAAACAAACAAAAAAAAAGAGAAAAAGAACAATTTTAATACTGACCCGTAGTGTGGCTGATTCCGCCCGCCATTACACTCAATGTAATTTTGACTATACGCGATTTTCGCTTTACGCGCTGACTGTGGAACGTAACCCCAGCGTAAGATGCGACAGGCCTGTAGATTGTTCCCATATTTATTCTTATTAGTTATTCCTGTGTTGCACTTATTTCCTGACATATAGCCTGAATAATTTCTTCCTTGCTTTAGTGTTTGTGAGTTTTTAACCCTTTAAAATAATTTTTGAAAGTTATTTACACATTTTCAATCACTTTTTATAAATAATTCAGTTTGGTTATAGTCACTCTTACTAAAATTATTAATGCTTATGAAAGGTGTCCAGTTGACAGTCTTGGATACTTAAGAGTAAAATATGTTCAGAGGCAGTGCAAGCATTCCTAAACTGCTTTGTTTAATGTGCATGAGTATTGATTTGAAGTGAGGTGCGTCCACTCTTGTC
Source organism: Malaclemys terrapin pileata (assembly GCF_027887155.1). Lineage (NCBI taxonomy): Eukaryota > Metazoa > Chordata > Testudines > Emydidae > Malaclemys > Malaclemys terrapin. The sequence goes on from NC_071508.1 coordinate 104,823,889, forward strand.
CACTAGGCGATGGACTGAGACTACCAACTCACTTTACAAAGGCCCTCACAAGTAACATCTAAGGGTAACTCTTGGTAACTAACATCCTGGAACATCTTGAGATGTCTGAAAGTAATGAAATGAATACTGGTGGTTCAATGGCTCTGGTGTATGCATCATCAATATAGTTCATACCCAGCCTTGAACACTAAAACCTAGTGAATGTTTCCCGGTACTCAAGGTTTAATTGTACATCTTCCTCCGCCCCCAAAATAAAATCAAATCAGTCTAATATTTAATTAAGAACTGAACCACCACCAGAGACAGGAAAAAATGAACCTTTGTTCATGTGCTTTTTCAAAGGGCAGCACCGTAAAAGTCTAATTCCCTTTCCTCTCTTACTACTTTATTGCAGCATCCCTTGGTATAAACTCAATTTTTGGGGAGGGCTAAAATCAAAAAACGTATATCCAAAAGCTGAGGATTTGTCATTTTGAGCCATAGCGATGCTTTTATTTTTCTGCTCCAATTGTTGTAACCCACTGTAACTTCCTAATTACAAACCTATCCAGTAGCTTGTAAAGTTATGTATAACTGTATTTTAAAAATATATTTCTTGTAAGTATTTTTAAGATACATATATGCAGAAACAAATGTAATTCACCTATGTTATATTTTAATATTAAGGAGTCAGACTTACAAAAATAAATTCATCCTAGTGATTTTGGTTGTATCAGTTTTTGGATGTCCAAAATGAGGCGCCATTAAGGGGCCTGATGTTCAGAAAAGACTGAGCACATCCACCATCTAAAAATCAGGACTCGATGTCAAGTTGGGTTCTCAAAATCACAAGTGATTTAGAAAATCTTGGCCTAAGTTTCTATCTCAGCTGTATGTGATGGTGGTGAGGATTTTTGCACAACAGCATAAGTTAAGGATGGAGTTCTGACTTGGATTTTGCCTCTGAAATTACATGTATTTGTAGATTTAAACTAAAGTAAATCTTTCTGATGAACAAAATAAAATGTTTTGTTCCTTAGCCCAATGCTGGTTTTCTTATGCCTTTATAATTTTGAAAGTATTAATGGATCATGTGTTCATTTTCAGATCCCTCAAGGAAGGACTCATTGAAGGAGATAGTTTAAATGTGTGACATCACTGCAGGGAAATCCCTGCAAGTTAACCATCTTCTTGCTTGGTACCTTGCTTCTATCAGGGTAAGTTTAAGTTTTCGATCTTCATAATGTTCTAAAAAATTAATAGAAGTGAATGGATACTGATCGCTACATATTATGTTTTTTTATAACAACAACATTCTGAAATTTAAAAACCCGTCCAGACAAAGTCCTATGGCAAGACATAAGCAATTCAAAGCAACTCTTTTTGCAATGATGTCTTGCATTTTTTCAATATGCTTTAATTCAGAAAGCCCTTCTTTTAGGGACCCAAACATAGAAATTGTGTGATCCTTTAGTAACCCCAAAATCTTGGAAGGTAGGGGATTTTAGAAATGAAACAAAACAAAGCTCTGAACTCACAGCAATCAAAAACACTAGGGAAAGTGTCTAGAAATTAATCTTTTAATTGTATCTTTAATGATACTTCAGTGTAATTATTTTATGTTGAATAGAATAAGACTTTAAAGCTCATGTCTTATCATGAATTTCTAGAAAATGCACATTTGTAAGTTTACAAAACTTTGTAAACATGGAACATTTAGAGGTAGGGTTATACAGGTGTACTTAGAAGAAAGTCTTGCTTCCCTTTAGGGAACAATATAGTAGTAATGTTAAATGCCTACTCATAGCTTATTTCTTTAACAGGTTTATTACTTTCTCGTGTATTTATTTAAAAGGCATTTCATTGTCTATTTGTGTGTGATTTTCTAGTTCGATATCTGTATATCTACCTATATATAGCTATCTCTATATATGAATGAGATGGAAAGAGAACTGCTGGGTCATGTAGTTCATGTTCCTGCTAATGCCAACCCTCCTTTCAATTTTTTCCTTTGTCCGTCTTGTTAATGCTCCAACTGATGCAACATCTACCACTTTCCATGAAAGATCTTCATCAGTCTAATACACCTGTCAGGAACTTTTCACTGCTACTCAGCAAAACTGTTTTTCTTTCTTTAATTTCATTCTGTTATTCCTAGTTGAAATTGCTCTTAATTCCTCTTGTTCTTAAGTGTTTAGTCTTTTAGAATAACTTCCTTACTGTCTTCTCAGTTGTACAACTTGAAAGTTGATACTGATTTCTGAACCCAGATTTCTTTCCTTCTCCTCTCCTCTGCTTTTAAGAATTGGTGTGCAGTTTATATATTAAAGGGGATACATCAAATGAAAGATCAGTTATGTCTGAAAACATTTATATGCTAGAGTTATGAGTAACTCCAAGTTGGTTATAACCAAAAGCATAGAAGATTTTTTTTTCCTGTTATGTTTGTTTACCTCTCATTTGACAGTATTCTGTCTGCAGCTGGTATCAGTCTTTGGTATTGCCATTCATTTTGTCCTGTTTATGCCATCTTACAGCCACAAAGAAAATAAAACTTTTAAAAATCAAAAAGGAGAATGTGAAAGTAAAACCTTAAATTTGTAGTCATAGTACCTGAAATTACTGTTTACTATTTTTTTTCAACTAACTGGATTTCAAATTGATGGTGTATTTTGAAATAAATCAGTGAATCGGACCTTCTTGGCCAAGACTTTACATTCCAACTTTAAGTTCACAGCAAATTTTTACTGGACTGTGATGAACAGAAAATAGTTTATAATGAAAATGTTGACTCACCGTCTAATTGTCATCTTGTGAATGATGCCACTATAATGTGTTTTACTTTAAAAAACAAACAAATAAACCTAGTATTATCTATAGTAATATAAACAATGTTCCCAAAGGATTTATTTTTGCTAAAATGGTTTTGCTGAGAGAGCCATTTTGTTTTAGCCCTGCATTCTCCGGGTTGTAAGAGCAGGGATAAAAACCTAGGAAGAAGGAACTTGCAATATCTTACATTTGTTTTATTCTCTTTGAACATGTTTCTGACTGAGACTGTTGGCAAATAATATCAAGCATAATAAAATGCATAATAGTAGTTTTGCCTCTTGTGACCAAAAAACTCATTGTGATGTAGAAATCAAGCTGAGTTTAAATTCCTTGTTTTTAATGAAATGTATTTGGTTTTAAAATTACCCATTTTAGTAATAGCAGTATAGCTGAGATAACGTAGGTGAAAGCTGTTAAATTTTAAGTGAGTATCATGACAACGGATGGTACATGTAAGCATTTTGCTTCTGATCAATTTGAAGCTCAGTTTTAGTTCTTTCTAATGTAGATGTCAAATGAAAAGCCGTGTTTAAGTGTTACATTTGTTTTACAAGATAATTTCTTGAATATTTGACATCAGTTTAGTCTATTTACAATACATTCTTGTTTACCTTATCTTAATTTAGGATTTCAAATGCAGATACATTTTAATATTTGCCTATCCGTTTTAAAAGTCTTGACCTAAACTTTGACAGGTTTTGGAAATATATTATGCCAACCTTTTTAAAAAACAAACAAACAAACCTAAGAGCTTGTCTGTATGAGACAGTGTGTGGTAAGCCACGGTGCAAATCTACAGCACATTAGTGTGCAGTGTATTAACATCCTGTGTAAACAAGCCCTAAAGAAGCTTTCTGGGAATCACATCATTCATATCCACTGTTGTCTATGGATTTCTTGGGATAATAAAAATGAAGACTAAATTTATAATTTGTCTGGTTACAAAATTGAGATACAAAATTGGAATTTCAGTCTATATAACCCACCTAAATTTTTTTCTTTGCGTTTTGGTTGCTTATAGATGCACAATTGGATGTTTATTTTATGAGTCATTACATCTGTACAAATGTATGGTTGGTACTCTAATCTAGCAGTAGTCCTACCAAGTCTTCAGTGTCATCTGATACTTCTTGTTTTCCCAGAAGTCTGTCAAAACAGATCATAACTAGAATAGACTACCTATCAAAATGTACACCCCTCTTCCCCCTCTCCCCATAATTTCATAGTTTCTAAATTAAATAGATGATCTGTTAAGAAAGCTAAAAGTTAGAGGTAGTCTTTGTGCCATATTATTGTTTCAGGGACACCATTGTGAACCTGGAGTAATTCCATTATATTTGGTGTTTGTTTAAAAAAAAATTTTTTTTTTGTTTACGACAAATTCTAAAACTTTATTTTTCTTGGAAGCAATGTGAGTGGTACCAATTAAAAAATTTGCGATTGTGTGTATTTCAGTATTAAGGTTATTTTGTAATTGCCCATTCTGGATGTTAACATTTTGTTTTCTTCTATGCTTTGTTAGTGACTTGTTTTGCTTAAATGGGTTGCTGTCAACTATGAAATCTAGCCCAAAAAAAAAAAAAAAAGCAAATATTAGTTTTTGGGTTGTGTGTATGCTCCTGAGTTACTCTACCAAGTTTTTGTTTTTATACTCTGTTTTTAAGCATTTCTTTACTGAAATAAGTATTCATGGAATATCATGCAGATTCCTGCTATGTTTAGTAGGACTTGGATTTTACAAACATAAGACCCAAACCCATCCGTGTAACTTTATTCATATGAATAGTCCCATTAACTTCAGTTGAACTACTCACATGATTAGAGAGATGCATAAGTGTGTACAGCATTAGTTCCATAGATAATATATTTTGTATTGTTTTTATCTAGGTGAGAATTCAGTGTTCTTTTTTTTAGTTGCCTTGTGGTATGTGTGAGACCAAAACAGACAAGGGAAACAATGGAACACTGATTATGTGTAAAGTGCTCCCAAATGTACAAAGCCAACAACCTGGAAAAAAAACAACAGAATTTATTTTTCTCTCACCTTTTAGAGTAGTTTAAAGTGTTAATTTAACAACACAGTAGTTGAAATTTTTTCAGACACAAGTTTAAGTTTTGGTGCTTTAAATAATATAAAAGGGGAGAAGTCTGAACTACAAATGTTTTAATTTAAAGTATTTATAAAATTTCCTCCTAACTTGAAAAGGGCATTTGTAATATGATATTTATAAGTTAAAATGGAAATAGATTCACTTTTGCTTATTGATTTTGTATCTGAAATATTAAATGAAATCATAGTCAACCTTTTAAAAAATGACTTTTTTCTCTTATAGGACGATGATTCACCTAATCCTGAATATGTAAGCTCTCATGGTGATGGAGGAAACAAGAAAAACTGAAAATTAATCCTGGAGACGAGGATATACAATTTTAATTTGAAGAGTTTTCTTCAGAATGAAAACCACATTCAGTTATCTTGATGAGTGCAGAAGGACGAGAAGAAAGTTATGATGGCTAAAAACAAAGAGCCTCGTCCCCCATCCTATGCTGTTAGTGTGGTTGGACTATCTGGAACTGAAAAAGACAAAGGTAATTGTGGAGTTGGAAAGTCATGTTTGTGCAATAGGTTTGTGCGTTCGAAAGCAGATGAATATTATCCTGAGCATACCTCTGTGCTTAGCACAATTGACTTTGGAGGACGAGTTGTTAATAATGATCATTTTTTGTACTGGGGTGACGTAACACAAAGCAGTGAGGACGGAATAGAATGCAAAATTCATGTAATTGAACAGACTGAGTTCATTGATGATCAGACTTTCTTGCCTCATCGGAGTACGAATTTACAACCATATATAAAACGGGCAGCTGCCTCCAAATTGCAGTCAGCAGAAAAATTAATGTACATTTGCACAGATCAGCTAGGCTTGGAGCAAGACTTTGAGCAAAAACAAATGCCTGAAGGGAAACTGAACATAGATGGCTTTTTATTATGCATTGATGTTAGCCAAGGATGCAATAGAAAATTCGATGATCAACTTAAATTTGTGAATAATCTCTATATCCAGCTCTCAAAATCTAAAAAACCTATAATAATAGCAGCAACTAAATGTGATGAATGTGTGGATCATTATCTACGAGAGGTGCAGGCATTTGCTTCAAATAAAAAGAACCTTGTGGTAGTGGAAACATCAGCAAGATTCAATATCAACGTTGAGACATGTTTTACTGCACTGGTACAAATGATGGATAAAACTCGTGGCAAACCTAAAATAATTCCATATTTGGATGCCTATAAGACACAGAGACAACTTGTTGTTACTGCAACAGATAAATTTGAAAAACTTGTGCAAACTGTGAGAGACTATCATGCAACTTGGAAAATTGTTAGTAATAAACTGAAAAATCATCCTGATTATGAGGAGTACATACATTTGGAAGGAACAAAAAAGGCCAAAAATACATTTTCAAAACACATAGAGCAGCTTAAACAGGAACATATAAGAAAAAGAAGAGAAGAATATATTAATACACTACCAAGAGCTTTTAACACATTGCTGTCAAACCTTGATGAGATTGAACACCTGAACTGGTCAGAAGCCCTGAAGTTAATGGAGAAAAGACCAGACTTCCAACTTTGTTTTATTGTGTTAGAAAAAACACCGTGGGATGAAACTGACCATATAGACAAAGTGAATGATAGGAGGATACCATTTGACCTTCTCAGTACATTAGAAGCTGAAAAAGTCTATCAAAACCATGTACAGCATCTTAAATCTGAGAAGAGGAGGGTTGAAATGAAGGAGAAGTTCAAAAAAACTCTTGAGAAAATACAGTTCATTTCACCTGGGCAGCCATGGGAAGAAGTTATGTGCTTTGTAATGGAGGATGAAGCATTCAAATATATCACTGATGCGGACAGCAAAGAAGTATATAGTAGGCATCAGAGGGAAATAGTTGAAAAAGCCAAAGAGGAGTTTCAGGAAATGCTTTTTGAACATTCGGAACTGTTCTATGACCTAGATCTTAATGCAACACCCAGCTCAGATAAAATGAGTGAAATTCATGCAGTTCTGAGTGAAGAGCCTAGATACAAAGCTTTACAGAAACTTGCACCTGATAGAGAATCTCTTCTTCTTAAACACATAGGATTTGTTTATCATCCCACTAAAGAAACTTGTCTCAGTGGCCAAAATTGCATGGACATTAAAGTAGAACAGTTACTTGCCAATAGTCTTTTGCAGCTTGACCATGGTCGCTTAAATTTGTACCATGATAGAGCCAATATTGATAAAGTTAATCTTTTCATTTTGGGTAAAGATGGTCTTGCGCAAGAGTTGGCAAATGAGATTCGGACACAATCCACTGATGATGAATATGCCTTAGATGGAAAAATATATGAACTAGATCTTAGGCCAGTTGATGCAAAGTCACCTTACCTTTTAAGTCAGTTATGGACCTCTGCCTTTAAACCACATGGATTTTTCTGTGTGTTTAACTCTATTGAATCCCTCAATTTTATTGGAGAATGCATTGGAAAAATAAGGGCTGAAGCATCTCAGATAAGGAGAGACAAGTATATGGCTAGTCTTCCATTTACATTAATATTGGCTAATCAGAGAGACAGCATTAGCAAAAACCTACCTATTCTGAGACACCAAGGTCAGCAATTAGCCAATAAGTTGCAGTGTCCTTTTGTAGATGTGCCTGCTGGTACATATCCACGTAAATTTAATGAAGCTCAAATAAAGCAAGCTCTAAGGGGAGTGCTAGAAGCAGTTAAACACAATTTGGATGTTGTAAGCCCAGTTCCCACCATTAAAGATCTGTCAGAAGCTGACTTGCGAATTGTGATGTGTGCCATGTGTGGGGATCCATTTAGTGTGGATCTTATTCTTTCACCCTTCCTTGACTCTCACTCCTGTAGTGCTGCTCAGGCTGGCCAGAATAACTCATTAATGCTTGATAAAATTATAGGTGAAAAAAGGAGGCGAATACAGATAACAATATTATCATACCATTCTTCAATTGGTGTAAGGAAAGATGAACTAGTTCATGGGTATATACTAGTTTATTCTGCTAAAAGGAAGGCATCCATGGGAATGCTTCGGGCCTTTCTTTCAGAAGTACAGGACACTATTCCTGTCCAGTTGGTGGCTGTAACTGATAGCCAGGCAGATTTTTTTGAGAATGAAGCTATCAAGGAATTAATGACTGAAGGAGAACATATAGCAACAGAGATTACTGCTAAATTTACAGCTTTATATTCTTTATCTCAGTATCATCGTCAGACTGAGGTTTTCACATTGTTCTTCAGTGATGTATTAGAGAAGAAAAACATGATTGAAAATTCCTATATGTCTGATAGCACCAGAGAATCAACACATACAAGTGAAGATGTTTTCCTGCAGTCTCCCAGAGGAAATTCTCTTGCATATAATTACTACCCAGATTCAGAAGATGATACGGAAGCACCGCCTCCCTACAGCCCAATTGGAGATGATGTGCAGTTGCTCCCGACACCTAGCGATCGTTCAAAAAATCGATTAGACATGGAAGGAAATGAGTATCCTGTTCATAGCACACCACTCAACTGTCATGACCATGAGCGCAACCACAAAGTACCTCCTCCTATAAAACCCAAGCCGCTTGTACCTAAGGGAAATGTGAAAAAACTGGATCCAAACCTTCTAAAAACAATTGAGGCTGGCATTGGTAAAAACCCAAGGAAACAATCCTCTCGAGTGCCTTTGGCACCACCAGAAGATTCAGACCAATCCGATAATTATGCAGAACCTATTGACACTATTTTTAAACACAGAGGTTTCACTGATGAGATCTATGCAGTTCCAGATGATAGTCAGAATCGTATTATTAAAATTCGAAACTCATTTGTTATAAATGCCCCAGGAGATGAAGAAAATGGATTTTCTGATAGAATATCAAAGAGTCATGGGGAAAGAAGGCCATCAAAATACAAATATAAATCCAAGACACTATTTAGCAAAGCAAAATCTTACTACAGGAGAACACATTCAGATGCAAGTGATGATGAGCCTTTTACCACATCGAAAACAAAAAGAAAAGGAAGACATCGTGGAAGTGAAGAAGATCCACTTCTGTCTCCAGTTGAAACCTGGAAAGGTGGCATTGATAACCCCGCTATCACTTCAGATCAAGAGTTAGATGACAAAAAAATGAAGAAGAAAACCCACAAAGTAAAAGAAGATAAGAAGGTAAGTTAGTTCAATCCATTTTGTTAAATGGTGTATAGATGAGTTCTGTTAAGCTAAGACTCCCTTTTTATTTTTTAATTTTTTAAACTGTTCTTTGGCTGTCCTAACTTACAAAGCATTAACATTAATTTCTGTGATTAGAAAGTGGCACTTTATTTATGAATAGATCTGCTCTTTGTGTATATTCAGACTTGTATTTGTTTTCTTTTGTGCAAGTTTTTACATATTTTAATCTTGTTAGCACTGCACAGCCAGTTTAATATGAGGGAATGAGCTGGGTTTTTTTCCCTTATGAATCAGTTGTTTACAAAGTTCTAGACAGGTTCACCTTCACAAACACATGGAAAATTAAAATCCGCATTTTATAAATGGACTACTGTATATACTCATTCATAAGCTGAATTTTTTTAGTAAAAAAGGGAAGCACCAGAGAAGGGGGTCGGCTTATGAACGGGTATAGAGAGGGAGAGCTGGGACACAGCCTCTCCCCCCAACAGAGGGAGCAAGGAGAGGCAGCACAGCCAGAAGGGAAGAGGCGGGGCCAGAGTCTCTCCGCTTCTGGCCACGCTGTTCTCCCACAGCTTCCAAAGCAGTTGCAGCCCTGCCGCTCGGCCCTGCCCTCCAGAGCAGGCTGCGGCCATGCCACCGGAGCATGCTGCAACCGTTCCACCTGGCCCAGTCTGCTGGAACATGCTGTGGCCGCGCCTCCTAGTCTGGCCCGCCGGAGCAGGCTGCGGCCGCTTTGCCCAGCCTGCTGGAGTAGCTCCAGCCAGGTCAGAGACATCCTTCCCAGGCCCTCCCCAGATAAGGTGGGAAGGGATGGGATGGGATGGGGAGAGTGTGGGGGTTCCGGGCTAGGGGTGGGGTCATGTGGGGGGTGGTCACGGGTTACACCCCTGACTCCCAGCTTCTCAAACTCCCTCCCCCCCCCCGCCCCCAAAATTTCCCCAGCCGTTGCTGTCTCAACCCGTCAGGGTAAGCAGCTGGTGCGCCGAGACACTTTGTTTACTTAGATTTACCTCTGTGCCTGCGGACGCTCGAGGTAAACAAACCATCTCGGCCCGCCAACAGCTTATCCTGATGGCCTGGGAGCCAAAGTTTGCTGATCCCTGAATTATAGGATCGGCTTATGAACGGGTTATAAACAATTTCCATTTTTACTTATCCATCTTGGGTGGGGTGGGGGGTCAGCTTATAAACGAACCGGCTTATGATCGAGTATATACAGTACTTTCTGAAATATAGTATTCAATATGAAGTCACTGCCAATTTCTTGAGGCTCCCAAACTAACATGAACGAAACCTTCATGTTCATGAAATATCTTCGACAAAGTTGTTACAAAAACACTCACTTGGAAGTTATGCTTTTTAACGAAGTTTAGTAACTTTTAAATAATTTTGTAATAAACCTAATTGAGGGGTGTCTATTACTTTGGGTGCAAACAGTCTTGCTGTGTAGAGTTGAAAATGTCCTTTGCTGTACTGCGTTACTGGCACAAAGTTGCTCTGAAGCTGGCATATATACCTCCAGCAGGATCATCAAAGTCAGGGGTTTTCAAACTGGGGGTAGGGGTCATGAGGTTATTACGTGGGGAGTCATGAGCTGTCAGCCTCCACCCCAAACCCCACTTCACCTCCAGCATTTATAATAGTGCTAAATATAAAAAAGTGTTTTTAATTTATTGGGGGGTTGCTGTGTGAAAGGGGTCACAAATACAAAAGTTTGAGAGCCACTGATCTAAGTGCAAGAGGATTCTCTGGCAGAGTGGAAGTTCAGTTTGGAAGGGTGTAGTCCTTTCTTCTTTTCCTACACCTCTTAGATGTCCTGACTCCTGGGGGAATTCTGCATCACTGCACATGTGCAGATTTCTTTGCTTCCCTGCAGAAAAATGACTTTCTGACAGGGAAGCAAAGGGAAGCCACAAGAGCAGTTATGCAACCCTCCCCAGCTGTATGTTTTGGGTGCCCAGGGCAGCCGGCAGAGAAGTAAAATCACTGTGAGGCAGGGGGTAGGACTGGGGAAGATCCGGCTGGTGGTTCCTACCCTGCACGGGCTCAGCTACTAGTCCCGGCTAGGCTGGGGAGGAATCTTTGCAAACTTCCTGCCCTCTGCCCGCCCTCCCCCTCCCCCCACTTCTTGCACCCATGGCTCCTCAGCTGCAGGAGGAGGGATCCCTGTACAGGGAGCTGGTCCCTCATCGCCTTAACCCCGTGTATCCAGATCCCCTCATATCCAGTCCCTCCCACTGAGCCGAACCCCCCTGCTCTCAGAACCCCCTTGATGTGCCCCATTCCCCCTGGACCACCACAATGAGCCACCCGCACCTGGATCCCTACCCCAACGAGCCCCAACCAGCTACACCTGGATCCCCACCCCACAGAGCCCCACTCCTCCAGTATCTGGATCCACCACTGAGTCCTGCACACCCAGGCCCCTGTGCTGAGCTCCCGCCCCTCACACTGACCCCCCTGCTGATCCCCAATCATCTTCACCTGAACCCCCCTGCAGAGTCTCATTACTGTTGCACCTAGAACTCCCCCAACAGGCACCTGTGCAGCCAGATGTCCCTTGCACCTGGGTTCCCCACTGAGCTTCCCACACCCAGATTGCCTCACACAGAACCCTCTCAACCCACACCTGGATCCCCCCACACAAAGCCCCTACACACTTGGATCCTGCCTTTCTGAGCCTGCCTGCCCACACCTGGTGCACCTGGAATGGAGGGACAGGGTCCTGGGGTGTTTCTGGGGCAGGCCCGGTCCTTGTGACATGAGGGTTGGGTGCAGCCTCACCACTGAGTCTGTCACAGGAGGGGGAAGCTGCACAGTGATCTCCCACCTCTGTGCAGCCAGTGGCCTGTGCCCCCTAATGCCATGCTGGAGCTTCCACATTTATTTGACAAATAAAATTTGCAGAATTTTAAAATATTGTGCGCAGAATTTTAAAATGTTTGGTGCATAATGTCCTCAGGAGTAAGACGTAGTCTTTTAGCACTTTGTGAATTTTATAATTGCAGAATGTAAAAAGCAACAGAGGGTCCTGTGGCACCTTTGAGACTAACAGAAGTACTGGGAGCATAAGCTTTCGTGGGTAAGAACCTCACTTCTTCAGATGCAAGTAATGGAAATCTCTAGAGGCAGGTATATATCAGTGTGGAGATAACGAGACACTGATATATACCTGCCTCTAGAGATTTCCATTACTTGCATCTGAAGAAGTGAGGTTTTTACCCACGAAAGCTTATGCTCCCAATACTTCTGTTAGTCTCAAAGGTGCCACAGGACCCTCTGTTGCTTTTTACAGATTCAGACTAACACGGCTACCCCTCTGATAATTGCAGAATGTGACTCTTACACTACATCCACTCTTCACTGAATAGAAAAGATATGTTGCACATACGACAAACATCCAGATTCTCCTAGTACCACCAATATAAAACTGTTGTTGCATTTTTGTTTAGAGGCTTTTAAACTTTTTTCCCCTTCAACCATGAAAGGACTGCTGTTACAGATTACGGTTAGAAGGGTGTATATACAGGCTTCTTAAATTTCTTAATCAGTCTCAATTGTTCAGCTGTAGGAGGTGCTACAGGACAGTTGGCTACCTTTCTCAGCAAGTGACTATTTCATCTATGACATGGTACAATATTATTATTTTTGTTATTAGGCTAGAAATACATTGTGGAATGTACTGTTATGTTTCAGATAGATTTGTGGCCCATGCATTCATAAAACTTTTTGGAAACTTCCGGCTTGATTGCTGTAAATATGTAAAGAAAATGAACGTTAAAAAAACAAACAAAAAAACTATGCATGGACTGGTGTCCTCTCCTTCTCTGTTGGTGTCACGAACACCTACCATTCTATAGTGACTGAGAAATTCCACGTAAGATGCCCTTAGAAGCTTCTGACTACTCAGTTTAAATAGTAGCTGTTGAAACACACTCTCTTTCTTTTCTGGCTAAGGGAGTGAAAGACTTGGTATTTAATCTGGGTCTCTTGTATAGCACTGCAGAGGACTCTTTGCATAGAAGGTTGTGGAAAGTCTTTAGGTTTTTTATCTTCTGTCTGCTATGAAGCAAAGTAGTTATGTACCTGAAGGCAGAATTTTCCAGTACAGATGCCCCCCTACTTACGCAATCGTTCCATTCCAGATAGTCTCTAACCAAGACAATGTATACACACCTTTTCTTTTGTCTAATGTAAAAAGCTTGATATACTATTGGAAGTAAAAGTATTTAAAACAAAATACCCACACAGTAAACAAAATTTATAGAAACTAATTTTTTCTTGTGCTGTGCCAAAAATAAAAATATTTTCTGTAGAATATACAAATTGGATGAGAGGATAAAAGTATATTACGTCAGCGTTTGTGTGGCTGCTGTTTCTCTATTTAGAAATGTCTTCAGCAAAGGAAAATCTTGCTCTAGTTATTTGCCAGTAAGATATTTTTTATATATATATCAGAAAACATTTGAATACAAAAAGCCACATCTACAACTTACCCTGCTGCCATGTAATTGCTTTAAAGTTAGGATTATTGGTGTATAATGTAAGTATTTTGATCTTCTCTAATAGCTGAAACTAGCTATATAGCTGAGTTTTGTTGAGAAAATAAAAGTCCAATAAACTGGGCAGCTTGACGGGCTTTTATATTTAATTCGTGCTAGGAGATGGATGCTTTTTTGCCTAGAATGAGACCAGAACAGCTTGTTTTGATTAAAGGAAGCACTTTTCAGGCCTTACCTTGGTACTGTGTATGTTTGTCCTAATAGAAGAGTCTTTGTAAATTGCTGATGTCTTTGATTAAGATGATCTTGGTCAGCATGTCATGGAACGGTGTAAATAGTTGATGAGTCCAGATTTGTACATGACTAATGATTATAGATTAAAACTCTATTTTTTTATTTTTTCCATATTTGAGTTACCAGGTTTTTGGTTTCTTTTCTGTCAAGTATTGCCATTGCAGATCCCCACTCTCAAGAGTGCCTACTAGTCACAGAACCATCTGGAAATCACGATGTGGGGCTGGTATATATGCCTTCACATGTGTCTGAAAGGGGCTGTGGTTTCTGTTCTATGTTCATTTCCTATTATTGAAGGGAACAGGTCTCTGAACCATCATTTCTCTTTAAGTGCTCAGTACTATTTAACATTTCTAACTTAGGAAGAAGTAAAATTATATAAATATTTTCTTGTTTAGTGCAAGTTTATCATTGCTCCTTTTGTTTGCTCAAATGCAACAACTCTGCATAGAAATCTGGATTCAAGTGATCTCAGATGTTGTATTCGGACAAAGTGTCCAAGAGAAAACAGTACTCCAAATGCTGAAAGTTCTTCAGTTCTTTTGCTAAAGGATTCTGCAGTCAGTGTATTATTGGCTTTGTGGATTAAGTTAAGCAGGAGCATTGGCTGGAGCTACTATTAACACAGAGAACCTAGAGTGCTGAGCTTAATAGGACTGTTTCCGTTTCTTTCATTCCTGTTGTTTCAGAGACTCTTAAATCCCTCAGGATGCAGGGCTGCTTCAGAGTGAAAGAGTCCACAAGATCCAAATATTCTGGCTTTAGACTGAAGGCTGTGTTTAAGTAGTTCTCCCCCCCCTGCCCTTCTCCCCTAAACCCTATGTACTCAGATCTGGAGTTGAGTGACTAAGAGCATGTCTACACTCAGGGCCGGCTTTAGAAAGTGCGGGGCCCAATTTGAACATTTTCAGCAGGGCCCCAGCAGGGATGAGTAAAAAAAAAAAAAAATGTAAAAAAAACTTTTCATTTCTTCCATGTATTTACTTTCCATAACTCTATAAATAATAACAAAATTATATATTGTGTACCTTGCTGGCTGGAGGCAGGGCAGGGGCTGACTGGAGGTAGGGTCTGGCTGGAGGCAGGGCAGGGGATGCGGGGCTGGCTGCAGGCAGGGGGTGTGAGGCTGGTTGCAGGCAGGGCAGGGGTTGCAGCAGGGGCTGGCTGCAGGCAGAGGGTGCGGGGCTGGCTGGAGACGGGCTGGCTGTGGGCAGGGCGAGGGGTGCAGGGCTGGCTGCGGGCAAGGGGTGCGGGGCTGGCTGGAGACAGACTGGCTGCGGGTAGGGTGGGGGTGCAGGGTGCGGGCCGGGGGTGCAGCAGGGACTGGCTGCGGGCTGGGCAGGGGCTCCCCTGCTTCTACCACCCCGGCCCTTTAAATAGCTGCCAGAGCCCTGGGGAAACAGCGGGGCTCCCGTGGCTATTTAAAGGGCCGGGGCGGTAGAAACAATGGGAGCCCTGGACTTTTCAAATAGCCTTCAGAGCCCCACAGCCCTACCCCAGGACTCCAGAAGTGGGGCTCTGGTGGCAATTTAAAGGGCCTGGGGCTCCAGACCCTGCTGGGAGCCCCAGGCCCTTTAAATTGCCCCCTGGGGAAGCTGCGCCGCCCCGGTACGGAGTACCGGCGATGGCAAAGGCGCGGGCCCCTCTTAGGCGCAGGGCCTGAATCAGGGGAATCGGCTGAATCGGCCTAAAGCCGGCCCTGTCTATACTATGCACCTTTTAGCGATGCAGGTGTGCTGCTACAGCTGTGCTGCTCAGAGGTGCACAGGGTAGAAGCTCTCCCGCCATCAAAAAACAAAACAAAAACCCCAACAATGAGCGATGGTAGCTTTGTCGGTGGGTGAGCTCTCCTGCCAACAAAGTGCTGTTCACACCGGTGTTTTTTGTCGGTAAAACTTTTGTCGTTCGGGGTGTTTGGTTTTTCTCACACCCCTCAACGACAAAAGTTTCACCGATGAAAATCCAGTGTAGACAAAGCCTGAGAGAATTCTTAATCCTTTTTTTTTTTTTTTTTCTGACTGCCAGAGACAAAGGCAAGAATCTGAGCACTGTCTTTGAGCCCAGTATGAAGAGCCAGTGATAAGAGTGTAGTGTATAGGCGGTAGCATCCATTGGGTTTGGAAGGGTCTTGGAGTCAGAAGGAGTGTGGAATCCTGACTTTCTGAATTCTGGGCCCCTCAAATGTGATTCTTGACAGTCTGCTCTCTTTCCTTTGGAGTCCTTTGGATCAGAGTGCTGTGTCCGTTCTAAAAGGGAGCTTGGAGTGACAGTAATTTGTGCTCCATTCTCTTCCGAGCAATGGAAGATTATCCTTTTCTCCCTACAGTCTGACTAATTCATGATCTCTCAGGCCTGTCACATCCTTTCCTGGGACAATGTATGACTCGACTTCAGAGGCTTGAATCCAAAAGGCTCCAGGAATTACCTTGGAAATTAGACCTAACCCCTAGACCCAAGGTATAATTTCAAGATCGGATAGATGTACATGCACTAGTGTTTAATTGAGCTAGTTCACTAAAAATAGTAGTGAGGTGGCAGCAGTGGTGTGGGCTAGCTGCCCGAGTACTTAACTAGATTTCAGATGGGATTGAACTCAGGAGGATAGTCTATGCTGCTGCTTACACTGCCATTTCTGCAGAGGTATTTTTTAGTACACCTCTACCCTGATATAATGCGACACGATATAAGATGAATTTGGATATAACGCAGTAAAGCAGTGCTTTGTGGGGCGGGGCTGAGCACTCCGGTGGATCAAAGCAAGTTCGATATAATGCCGTTTCACCTATAACGAGGTAAGATTTTTTTGGCTCCCCAGGACCGCATTATATCGAGGTAGAGGTGTACATGTAGTCTATCTGAATTGGAAATTATACCTATAGCTGCAGTGTAGATGTATCCTTAGTTATATCTGGAATGGGACTGGGGTTCAGTATGAAGTTGTTGGATCTTTGAATTTCTCTGTACCTGGAATTAGCCCCATTTTCAACCACTAGTGTAGCTGCACTGATGTAGACCCTTACTATAGACAGAGTCACAATTTCCAATGGTGAAGCTTACACCTGCTTGAAATTCAGGTAAACTTCACAAGTGCAAACTGAAGTTTTCCTCATCTGTACTAAGGGTTTGCATTGGTGCAGCTACGCTCATTCCTGAAATGGAAATTAACTCCAGACAAGGTCTTTAGATTCTGCTCGTAAATTGTAATACTGACTTCAGAAATAAGATGTTGAAGATGGTTTGTTTTTCTTCACCTGGTTCTTGATCCAGGCACTATTAATCATCTCGAGATGCTCAGTGTATTCCCCTTAGACTTGACACTAGTACCACAGCCTTTTACCTTTATAGGCTAAATACACTATGGTTCATGTAGCAGCAGTCAGCCTGTTCTACAAGGATTCTTGCTAAGAAGTCATAATCAAAGTAGACTAGGAAACCTTCTCTAAAGCTTATTACCTAATATTTGAGAAGAATTGCACTGTAATACATAAATCAAGAAAATCTTCGGTTAAAGACTTAGAAATGTATTAGCTATTATGTTTTTTTATAAAATTATGGTCTTTTTAACTCCAGGCCACATACAAATAGGTTGGTGATCCTAAGTAAAGTGAGTTTAGGATATAATAGCAATGTGCTCCTTTAGCAGTGTATTTTATAAATGGGGAAAAGTGGTTTTTGCTTTTCTGTGAGCTTTAGAGAACCTATCCTGGTCAAGAAATTGGAGAAGCCGTATTGTGACGGCGCATACACTGGACATGTGGAGGAATTTGGTGGAGATGCGAAGTATGAAAATAAAGAATCTGCACAATTTAACTTTAAATTAAGCTATTAAACAGCTATACAGTGAATTTCTTGGAAATGAAAGAGAAGATGACCCAAAAATTACATGATGCATGTCTAGCCTGATTATATATTGACACTTTCCAATAACTGCATGTGTGGGAATGTTGAATAGGATAATTTGGAGACCCTGAGCTAAAGGACAAGCAATGACTTATTTGTCTACAGAAGTTAAAATCGTGGCAAATGGAAAAACACCTAATAGTGCTGCCAGGACCATCATAGATGTTGGAGTTTGACTATCCCTATTAGTTCAGCTTTTATGAATCTGCAAGAATTTAATTGTTTTATAATCGTGCTTCAGTCTTCACGGCTGAGGATGCTAGGGAGATTCCCAAACCTGAGCCGGCTTTCATAGGTGACAAATCTGAGGAATTGTTACAGATTGAGGTGTCACTAGAGGAGGTTTTGGAATTAATTGATAAACTTAACAGTAACAAGTCACTGGGACCAGATGGCATTCACCCAAGAATTCTGAAAGAAGTCAAATGTGAAATTGTGGAACTACTAACTATGGTTTGTAACGTGTCCTTTAAATCAGCTTCTGTACCCAGTGACTGGAAGATAGTTAATATAACACCAATATTTGAAAAGGACTCTAGAGGCAATTACAGACTGATAAGTCTAACATCAGTACCCAGCAAATTAGTTGAAACAATAGTAATGAATAAAATTGTCATACACATAGAAGAACATAAATTGTTGGACAAAAGTCAACATGGTTTCTGTAAAGGGAAATCATGTCTTACTAATCTATTAGAGTTCTTTGAAGAGGTCAACAAACATGTGAACAAGGGGGGATCCAGTGGACATAGTGTACTTAGATTTCCAGAAAGCTCACCAAGGTCCCTCACCAAAGGCTCTTACGTAAATTAAGTTGTCATGGGGTAAGAGGGAAGATCCTTTCATGGATTGAGAACTGGTTAAAAGACAGCGAATAAAGGGTAGGAATAAATGGTAAATTTTCAGAATGGAGAGGGGTAACTAGTGGTGTTCCCCAAGGGTCAGTCCTAGGACCAGTCCTATTCAACTTATTCATAAATAATCTGGAGAAAGGGGTAAAAAGTGAGGTGGCAAAGTTTGCAGACGATACTAAACTGCTCAAGATAGTTAAGACCAAAGCAGACTATGAAGAACTTCAAAAAGATCTTACAAAACTAAGTGATTGGTTAACAAAATGGCAAATTAAATTTAATGTGGATAAATGTAAAGTACTGGATAAATTCATGGAGGTTAAGTCCATTAATGGCTATTAGCCAGGATGGGTAAGGAATGGTGTCCCTAGCCTCTGTTTGTCAGAGGGTGGTGATGAACGACAGGAGAGAGATCACTTGATCATTATTTGTTAGGTTCACTCCCTCTGGGGCACCTGGCATTGGCCACTGTTGGTAGACATGATACTGGGCTGGATGAACCTTTGATGTGACCCAGTATGGCCACTCTTATTTTCTTAAGCATATATAACAATTGTCCAAAGGCTAAAAAGTTTGAAAGAGGTTTTTTTTTCAGCTGACAGTGAGTTGTGGATGACAATATTTATAAACCAGGCTGCTACAGGAGGATATTCATGCATGTCTGACTCCTCCCACTCAACAAAATCTGTGTAAACCTACTGTAAGTGATGTTGAAGTTAAATTGTAGTAAGCAGAAGGGCAGATCTCTCTTTTGGGCATATGTTTCAGGAAAACATTTACATTCAAATACTTGTTTAAAATGTATTGTTTGTAATTCACTTAAATTTCCCTTTTTTCAATCATGATTAAAACATAATAGAATTATTATTAAATGTTTCTATAAATGTGGCTGAAGATTTTTGCCCTTTTTGAAAATAAATATTAAATGGACCCTGTTGGGATTTAAGGTGGGAAACTGAGTCCACCCAATTTAGGCGTAATGAATTTCTGCCTTTATTTATACAATTTCAGACAGAATACGGACTTATACTGTCTGAACATATATTTATATGGGTATGGGTCCCAATTTACCACATTTCAGGGCACCTGGAAGTTCTCCTATACTCTGTGATGGTTGTCACCTCCTCTGATCCCTCAGTCTGTTCCTTCAGTCCTGTTCCTTCAGTTTCTGGTCTGCTGTTTCTCCAATTTGGGCCTTGTTTACTTCAGTACTTTTATACATTTCCTCATTACATATTTGTTAACCTTTCTCCAATCAGTTTTAAGCACATTAAGCAAGCGTTTTAGGTCACGCACAAGCTTCAATTCACACAACTTTTGCTGTTTAATTTCCATGTCGTCATGGTTCATTGTCATCCTTCCCCTGGATTTTCCCATGAAAAAGGGGCTTCTTATCATTGTAGGTTTGTGTATTTTTTACCCCAGAACTTCCAGCACAACATGATACCTTTGTCCTGTCAATAATAACATCATTTTAAGCAAATCTGTATGAGAGGAGGAGAATTGGCAAATCCACAATCATGCTAGTAAGGCCTTGACTTAAGTGTTACCTTATCTAAATTCATTCACTATTCATAATTATAAATTATTAAAATATAACTCTTAATCTTACCATTTAGCTATTTCATATTTATATTTCAATATAAGTCACAAACAGTATATTGTGTCATTGTACTCCTACCCGTGAATCTACTTGGTGGGGGGGACCTTTTAATATCACCACCAGTTTTTTGTCTTCTGCAGACGTATTTTTCAGGGGACTTTGAGAGAAAAGTCCAAAACCTTACATTTGTGAATACAAGAAAAATGGATTTGATCCCCTCTACTCCTTCAACTTCCCCTCCCCCTTTCGTGTGTGGGTGGGTGGAAAAATTGATGGAGCTGGACCCCCCAAGCCTGGGGAGGAAGGGTGAAAAACCTCAGGAGGAGCAGAGGTACATTGATGAGCAAGAGAAAGATGCAAGGCTGGGAGGTGAATACATTGATAGGCTGGGGGACAGATAGATACGATGCTGGGGACAGCACAGAATTCATTAAAATTTTGGGATTTGGAGAGAAGTTGGAAGATCCAAATCATTAGGCAGCCAGCGAGAGCTCCTGCAGCAGGGGCCAAAATCACCTTTCTCTATGCATTGAGAGAGCTGGCCACACTGGTTTGCCACACGCATTCAGGGTGGCATGGGAGAGTTCAGAAATGAAAAAATTGTCTTGTATTTTTTGGTGTATTAAAAATTCGGTTTTTGGGCCAGTCGTGATTATTTTGCGGTTTGACTCATGATTTTAGAACTTTTGTGGGTTGGCAAAACTGAGGACTTTTCCTGCAATAGCTCCTTCTGGCTACCAAGGGCTGGCTGTGTACTGCTGAGCACAAAAATGGGGAGCAGGAAAACTTTCCTGTGTACTGAATGCCCCTCTCTCCCACCTCGAAAAAAAACATTTTACCCAGGCACCATGCAGTAGAGGAGGAAATAGTTCAACTTGCTTGATGAATGCAGAGGGAGGGCAGGGACAAGATGGAATAGACAGGAACAGGCTAAAAACAGGTGGTAAGAGGGCAGGAGGCATGTGCATGTGGATAGGAGGGGAAGGGACAGGAGTAGTGCTCATGTGGATAAGAGCTTGGAAGGTGGAGGGGATGGAGCAGGAGTCTGACAGGGGAAATAGGGGCCGATGAAGGCAGGGAGTATCTGTGAAGGGGAAGTGCAGAAGTGTGTTTAACTCCTAGAAAACATTCTCCTCCAGAACTTTGAATTTAATCCAGGGTCTTGGAGTCTCAATAGTCCTCTGCTGTCTTCCAAATAGTTGTGAAACGCACTGGCAAAATGTCTTTTCCCTTTATCGTTTCTATTCTGCATAGAGGCTAACTGCTATCAGTTACTCATTTAACTCAAGTAGTTTGCATGATCTGTGCTCTGGCTCTCACGGTTCCAACTCTTCTAATGAGCTGTCTGGTAGTCATAATGGTTCCACATGTAATTCCTGTGGGTTTTTTTTTTCAATAGGCTTTTTAAAAAAAGTAGGAAATTGCCTTAAAAATACCTTAAGAGAATATTACAGTTACAAAGTCAAGTACTCAAAAACAAGGACATTTCAGTGTTGAGGTTCACACTGAACCTCACACTGCTGTGCCTCCAGCTTTTAAACTTATTGGCAGTGGGTCAGCTTTCATGTGAGTGCAGCATGGGGTCTTTCTCCTGCAGGAGCTTCAGGATCAGGAAGTACCCACACTGCCAAGTCCTCTCAAAGCCAAACATCCCAAGTCCCTTATGCCTGAACTATAAGTGAAGCATATACTTAGAGGGATCTCTGAGGAAAGGAGTTGATGAGGGTGACCATTGACCCTGAGAAAAACACACTTTTTTAATCCCTCTTAGCTTTTTGTTCTCTTGCCCTATCCCACTGCCAACAGGCCTCTGGAGTGGCTGTGCACAGAATATGGCACTCGTGCTGGCATGGCTTTGCATCAGTTGCCTCACCTGTCTTGCTCAAATTGCTCTAATGGTAAAGTGCACCAGCACCGCTTCATTTCTTCTCCTTGCCTCCTCAGGGAAAACACCAAGAGAAGAACTTAACACATTTAGCCATCCTCACTGTAGTGTGTGAGTGCTTCACCACCATTAAAGAATTTTAACCCTCATAACACTCATGTGAGGTAGGGAGGGTATGATTCTTGTGTACATTGATCTAATCCAGTCTCCTCAGAAGGAGCAGCCCTGTAGTAGGCAAAGGGGTAATAACTTAAAAATACTCAGCTTTGGGGGGAAGCAGTTACTTTTAATAATCTGTTATATGCAACCCAGTTTAGAAGGTAGACATTTCTATTAGTCTGTTTTTTTTCCCCATTATTGGGGAGGATGCTGCAGTGTTTTATCCTGTGCAACAGATACGTTTTTATTTACTTTCACACCAAGGAAAATACCCTCCTGTAAACACGAGATTGAAGAAACTGTGTGAAGTTTCAGAAGAAATAACATCTAAAGAAATTCTGTCTTTAAATATCCTAATAGGTCCTTGTGTCTTGCAAGATGATGATTTAGTAGGGAGTTTTTTCCTAATAAAAAATCTTGGATTATATGATGTACTCTAAATATTAATTCAGGTGATAATCTTTTGGACATATCAGCAGAACTGTAATTATGGTCAGTAGTTTGAATAACATTTTATTGAAAAGTTGCTTAACACATTTAAAAGCTTGCTTTTGTAGTTTTTAGATAGCCTCCAACTCACTACTCTTGTACTATTTTCTAAGTGTTGACTGATGATTGCATCTTTGTGTTGACACATACGTGATTCTGATCTTCGTTCAGTTTGACATTTTTGTATGTGTATAACTTGTAAATGAAATGTAATATATTTTATTTCTGGTTGCTAGTTTAATTTCCACATTTAGGTGCTGATTATACAAGTGAAATGGAAAAAATAAGTGGCTATGTAGCTGCAAACAGTCCAGTAGTACTACATTTTTGACAGATAAAATGTTTGATTTCAGGATTATTTTCATCAGTTGTTTAGTAGCCTGGAACATGAATTTCATTATGGAAAGCTCCTGCACATGCTAATAATAAAAGACTTGGACATGAAATTCAGCTATTTTCTCTTTAGTTTTCACCCAGTGTAAACCTTTTAAGCCAAAATCACAAGCCTAATGGCAAAACTTTTAATAAGCCCCAATGAATGGGTCCTAGATGCCAAGCTGATGCTACACTATATTTTTATTTTACATTTGTTGTGGGATATTCTGTGTGTATGTAAGTAAACTAACTAATGTGCAGAATGCAGTATCCTTAATATAAAACATACTGAAGCAACTTGGTTCTCAAAAGATGCAGAAATATTCTTACCTCTTTTGTTGTCAATGTGAATCTTTATTACATCTGTTTTTGTGTATACATAATGATAACTGACTTCTGTAGATTTGTTGTGAAAGATGGCATCATTATAATTTCACTTTAATGGTGTTTCATGTTAACATGTTAATTAGTTTAAATACAGAAGAAAAAGCATCACTGTAACTCTAGACAAATAGTATATTATATTCCTGAGGCTGCATATTTGTTCTTGTGATTATTTTATTTATTTATTTATTTATTTATTGATCATCCTGTTTGCTTTCTGGTGCAGATATGACCAATCATTTCCATTATGTCAGAATGCTTTTTACTTAAAGCACACTATTTTAAATATCTTTTTACTTAAGTTTTGCCATTAAGGAAAACTCACATACTGTAGATGTGATCTTAATTGAAGGTTTGTATTGTGAATGTTTTATTACACTGCTTAATAACAATATTTTTGGAGTAACTGTGGTATGTTTTGTTGTAGCAGAAAAAGAAAACTAAGGCATTCAATCCTCCAACCCGTAGAAACTGGGAAAGTAATTACTTTGGGATGCCCCTACAGGATCTGGTTACACCTGAGAAGCCCATACCACTGTTTGTTGAAAAATGTGTGGAATTTATTGAAGATACAGGTAGGATAGAAATATTGTTGGAAGAAAGATTTTTACCCTTTTCTTCAGTGAGGAATGTATGTCTTTTCTTTAGTTGTGAAATTGATTTGATAATTTTATTTTGACATACAAGTACATATTTGTACAATTTTAAGGTTTTGTTTACTGTAAGATAAAAATGCATTTCAGGAAGATCGAGTATGTTTAGACCATATGCTTAAAGTGATTGGTTTTATGGGTATTTACACACACAATTTTTAAATATAGCCACTGCAGCTCTTTAAATAAGCGGCTAGCTTCATTTTTAACGTAAGTAGAATTATTTAGAACTTTAACACAATGACACCATGATTGTCACTAATATATTTTGCATAATCATATATCTTGATTTTAACGTGAGTGCAATTTGTTCAATAAAATCCTTTCTACCAACTTATATTTTCTTTTTAAATTGACATAATGCTTTTCTTAGTGGTTCTCTTATGATATTTAACATTTTTCAAGTAAAAATTACTGTTCATGCAGTACATTGTGTAGTCCAGTTGAACTCTTCTGAGGATTCTCTAATAGTAAAAAATATTTGAAAACAGTATATGCATGCACACTCTCTAATACAGCATAACACACATTCTTAATCTGTTTTGTATTTTTTTTACACCAGCGAAAGCATCATACTAAGATGTTACTGATTCATGTTGGCCAGCATTCTTACCCCCTGTAGCATTCCAGTGATCTCAATGGTTGTAGGGAGACGCAGTATATCTATTGCTAGTAAAATAAAACTGTATATTTTTATCAGTAATACAAATGCTGTTTAGTATGTGCTATTGTAATGTTTCCAAGAGAGCTACTGCAGGTGATATGACCAGTAGTCATTGCCATGGAGAAGTTCCAGCTGTCGTATGTGGCATTGATATGATGTCCATACATTAGATGAACTGATCTGGCATTGACCTTTTGTAGGATCAGAGAATTAAGAAAATGAATAGTCTGTCTCTAACACTTTTCTTTCATGACTTCCCTGCCTAAAGGCAAGAGCTGGTGTTTGACCCTCCCCAACCCCTCCAAAAAAAAAAGAGAGAGAGAAGGCACTGTATAAAGTAGTCTACTTGATAATGGCTTGCAAATGTTACCAGAATATGGCAGATGAATATGTTCATTGGTGGTGAATCCATTGCCCAAATCAAAAATGTTCTCTTAAAAATGGGAATAAAATGTTCTAAGTTAAAATATCTGTTGATAA
Organism: Malaclemys terrapin pileata; assembly: GCF_027887155.1. Lineage (NCBI taxonomy): Eukaryota > Metazoa > Chordata > Testudines > Emydidae > Malaclemys > Malaclemys terrapin. The sequence goes on from NC_071508.1 coordinate 104,849,181, forward strand.
AAGTTATTTTGGAAGAATAAATTTAATTTTTAGAAAGTCTACAGATAGGTAATATACAATATTATCTAAATAAACTCTTGCATATTCATAGGTCTTTTAGCTGTCAAATGATAAATTGGACATTTAATTTTGTGAGAGCACTTTCAATTCTCTGAGAAAAGTTAATTTTGAATCCTATATTAACCGGGGAATTTTACAGGCGATTGCTTGTTGAATACCACACATGGAGGCACAGAGCATCCACCAATCACTTAGGATATAAGGTTAGCCGCAAGAAATACTGTCTTGTGCTGTCTTTCTGCATTTTTCAGAGATACTATTGTCGTATCTTTCAAAGACTTTGATTACAGAATTAGCTTTGTCAAATCCTTTTAGGACCCGCATCAAATGCTCAGCAGTCAATTCATCAAAGGTGTGGAGTTTGTCTCCAGCCATCATTGGTATGATGGCCATGGCATCGCTGATGTACACTGTGGATTTTTTGCTTGTGGGTTTTTAGCTCATGGATTCTTTCAGCTTGAGCTCCTACTTGATGCCCTCATTCAGCTTTGTCTGACATGCACATAGTCCTGTTGGGTGATTAAGAACAGTTCCCATTGAAACATCTTTGTCTTGCTAAGGACAGGGCTCTGCGGAAGCAATATCTGGACTGATAGTTACTGTGATTCTTCTTCCCTTGCCAAATTTGGTGGTCTTGGCCATGTCAGCAAACGTTTTGATGACAGTTTTCTTGACTGCGCTGAAGGAGCTAGATGTCCCATCAGAATCAAGTGTACTTCTCACCAATCTCTCCATTTTTTCTTCACCAACATCTGCTATTGTCAGTAGAGTCTCTTGTCTATCTGATGTCACATGCAGTCTGGTAGATTTGCTGATATTCACCTCTAGATGTGATTCAGGATCAGTGGGTTTGTCAGATTATTAATGACATGGTTGGTAGGAGCTGTTAGATGCTTTACATCCCTCTTCAGTTCAGAGGCAAGGACTTGTTTGTGAACTTTGTCTTCACTACTATTTTTGGGCCACTTCTTTCTCTATTATGAATAGCTTTTGCAAATATATACTATGAAGCTGTGTATTGTCATGCATAACACTAATACTGACCTGTGCATAAGTGACACAGAATTAAAAAGCTAGTCTCTAGAGTATTTCAAAAGCTAGTGGTGCATGCACAGGCTATTACAAATTAAAACCTTCTACTAAGGCTATGTCTACACTACCATGGTAAGTCAACCTACGCTATGCAACTCCAGTTACGTGAATAACATAGCTGCAGTCGACGTACCGTAAGGTCGAGTTACTGCGGAGTCTACACTGCGGGGGGTTGACGGGAGAAAATGTCTTGTCGACTTACCTTACTCTTCTCGTCGGGGGTAGAGTACAGGGGTCAACTGGAGAGTGATCTGCAGTCAATTTGGTGGGTCTTTACTAGTCTTTACTACTGCTATATCGACCGCCGGTGGATCAATCTCAGAGTGTCGATCCCTGCCATAGTGTAGACCTGCCCTAAGAAGACTAGAGGCTGCATTTATGAACAAAAGCTTGCAAATGGAGAAGCATTACGATAGGAATTCACATACATTATATCTACCCGCTATGCTGCTCGAGCCATGAGAACACATGCTCCTGGTGCATAATCTTTAGTTTGAGACTGATATGGTCAGCAGTGTTCAGTTGAAAGTATAGAAAACTGTTATCACTTGTGAAATACTTCAACAATTAAGAATATGCAATGTGAAAATATTTCATGTTAGTATGTTGCAAAATGTTATTTGCTATTTTTGACATATGCTAAACAGTTTAATCATTTCGGGGTGGGGGGCAGGGAGGGAAATCTTTGACCATTCAAAACCACTAAAAATCTCTTAATACGTTGTCATTTGGTAGCTTTGACCAATAAATAACACATTAAGGTTCTGAGTTAATGTAATCAGTAATAACTGTAGTCAGTAGTCATGTTGCAGTGTTTCTGGAACTGTGCAAAAAAAAAAGGACACTTTTTTTATTTTGCATACCATTGTTTTACCTCGTCTACAGACTTATGCCACCACTTGGCAGCTCAACATCAGATCTCATCTAAATATATTAAAATAAACTTTCAAATCCTATATGATGTGATTGTGTATACGGTGGGTATATTAAACTCCAAAAATATGGCCCTTTTTGGAGAATTGCCACACTTCTCCTGAGGTAAGGAAGGGACTTGGCATGTTAGGGTCCTGCAGTTTTATCTACATAGGCTAAAAATTCAAGGACATCCCACTGTCTCAAAGTTCTGGAAAGTGGGCATGTTAGCTTAACTGAAGCTGCATTTAGCAGAAAAGTATAGTCTACTGTACTATCTCTGTAAGGTGGAAACAGATATGTAAATTGTATGTATAGTTCTCAACATTTTTATCTCGCACACTGACTGCGCAGTGTTCTAAAATTATGCTCTACTTATTAACCTTCCTTTGTCCTTCCCTTATCTGTGTTTATCTGAGAATCTCATCAGATCTAATTTATCCTGGGCTAAAAAGTTGTATTATAAGAAATGGTAGCTGTTAAAGTGGAGGAGAAAATTATTAAGATCTTCATTAGAGAACTGCAAATTCATAGTTTCTCTGTTAGAGTTCACTGTTACAAATGTTCACTTTGACATCTAGTTATAATTACGGTATTCTTAGATGTGAAAGTTTTCAAACTAGTGGCCTCTCCAGGAAAAGGACCACTTCTTTACTGCCAGTGGTTGACAAGTCTGATTCTTTCCTCAAATCTGCACGTAGGCTGAAGATTGAGTGCAAGGATTAGTAGACCTTCCTACTTAACGGAAGCTTTTACATAAAAATGGATTCATTTTCGTAACGTTTATAGTTGCCAAAAGTTGAGGGTACTATTGTGGGAAAGCTTGGATTAAGTGAGTTTTTTGCATTTAGCTCTGAATTCTGCTAATGCTGGTCATTCTTATTTCATCTGGCAGGGAGTTCCATTGTCTTTGTTTGGCTCCCGTGAAAGTTCTGTTTCTTGCAGTCATAAATTTGCCATATTGATCAACAGTTTCATTGTTCCAGTGTAGATGTCATGAGAGGTGGTCATGGACAGAGAAGCATTCTGTTACGTAGGACTCTGAAAATCTTGACAATAGCCTTGAACTAGTCTGTGTCACTGGGGAGTTAGTGCAAAAATTGGCAAGTTGAAGTAATGTATTCCTGGCAATCTGTGTTTCTGAGCTGGCTGGGTGCTCTGTTCTGAATCAGTGGGAGCTTTCTCAGGGCATGGTACTTCATTCCTAATATAGAATTACAAGAATTGGTTAGATTTTCCCCCATATAAATTCTGCAGAGCAGTTTTATATTGTCAATACAAAAGTAGGTAGAATATTGAACAATTTAGGAAAAACATATTAAACTTAATATAACACAATAAAAACAAGTACTATTTGGATTATACTCCTTTGTGTATTCAGTTAAAAAATCTTTATTTTAAATTTATTTGAGGCTGATCCAGAATTTCCAATGTACTGCTCCAAATGTGCCACAAAGCAGGTGATTTTGCTTCATGGTACCTTGCGTGTTGCGTAAGAGTCCTGCTTGCCACACATCTGGGGCAGGAAGTTTTTCAGTTGGGGTATCCGGATGCACTAGTCTTCCTGTGTGGATCATGACAATATTGAATATTCTTTGTATTACAGCAGTGCCTAGCAGCCCTAACTGGCATTGTCACACTAGATGTAATCTCTGGACCAAGAAACTTATTGTTTATATAGACAAGACAGAGAGTGGGAGAAAAGTATGATTACCCCATTTTACAGATTGGGAGCTGAGGTGCAGAGAGATTGACATGTTAAAGGTCACAGGAAAACTGCAGTGGACATGGAAAATTAACTCAGAATTTTCTGAGTTAACAGTCCAGTGCTTTTAATCACAAGGCTGTATTATTTCTCTCATTGTTGAGGAAGGAGAAGATTTGTCTGATTCAGCAGGTGTTATACAATTGTTGGGTTTGATAGCTGTAACAGTATTTGGAGTTATGGGCATATCTACCTATGAGGCAGTCTCAGTGGTCCCATGCTGTATGGCTTTCATGTTGCAGTTATGTAATTGAACTAAAATAATATAAATACATACAACTGAAGGCTAAGATACTAAAAGCCATTTGGCCATATGTGAATCTAATTGGCATTAGTAGAAAAACTGACTTTCTTTCATTTTCAGAGGTGTGGGAGCATGTCCTCTTCCTCCCCCCACCCCCACTGTGCATCATACCACTAACAGATATATTTGTCAGTTATTTATATGTTGTGCTTGTTTTAATTCTGTTTTCCTCCTTAGTCTCTTTAGGTTCAGACTTCCAAGTACAGAACATATTTAGTATCAGTGTTGAGGAGTCCTAGTTTTGCACTGAGCTTTTGAAATGACTGAAGAGAGATTGAAAATAGCCAGGGTGGATTTGATTTAAATCACTAGTCAGGAAGACTCGATTTAATCATGGATTTCTACATAAAAGTGCATTCTTGTTGGTTGTTATAAACTTAATACATATTCTTCACAACTCAGAGATAGATGTAGGTTTCATTTTTAGAAGGTACACACTATACATTTTTAAAGTGATTTATTTTGAAAACTTTTCAGTTAGTTTTACAGCTATATCAGAAAATGAACGATTGGTTCTTCTTCGAGTGCTTGCTCATATCGATTCCAATTAAGTGTGCGCGCGCCGCATGCACGATCGTCGGAGAAATTTTCTACCATAACAACACCCGGTGGGTCGGCTGTGGAGCCCCCTGGAGTGGCGCCTTCATGGCGCTGGATATATACCCCAGCCGACCCAGCGCCCCCTCAGTTCCTTCTTACCGCCTGTGACGGTCGTTGGAACTGTGGAGCGCGGCATAGCTGTTCTCCACTCTCCCTAGCTTTACTCGTTCGTTCTTGTAGATAGTTGTTGGTTATATACTTGAGATTAGTAGTAGTTTTTGTAGAGTAGTTATAAATAGTTAGCGGGGGTTAAGGGGGCTATTATTCCCCCTTTTTCCCCCCAGCGCGTAGCCGGGCTCATGCCCAAGGCTCCTGGCTTTAAGCCTTGCGCGACCTGTGCTAAGCCTATGCCAACGGGAGACCCCCACGACTCTTGTCTGAAGTTCTTAGGGGGGTCTCACCAGACAGACAAGTGTAAGATCTGCAAGGCTTTCAGACCAAGGACCAAAAAGGAGCGGGACTTTAGGCTTAAGCAGCTCCTCGTGGAGGTGGTACTTAGCCCAGATCCTCCTTCGGCGCGCTAAGTTCTGGCAATGAGCGCCTCGGTACCGAGTGCCTCGGTGCGCAGCGCCCCAGCGGCACCCTCCGGTACTGCGCCGCAAGCAGACACGGATAAGGCCCCACGGCACCGTCCTCCCTTGGCACCGCGTCCGCCGCAAGCCCCTCGGTGCTGGTCCCTGTCTCCGGGACATAAAAGGCCCCGCAAGGCCCAGGACGCTGCCGTCCAACAGGCATCGGCTCCCCCGGCACCGGTGGTAGAGCTGCATCCAGCTTCGGAACGCCAGAGGGTGCAAGTGTCATCAGCACCGTTGACTCCGGCAGCAGGGGTAGGGCCGTTGAGTCCGGTGCGGACTGGCTCACCGCCTCGTCCGGTGGTGGAGCCCTGTCTCCCTTCTACACCGGAGTCGTTTGCCACGGCGAAAGACCTTATCGCCCTCACGGAGCCGGCGCTGTCTCAACCCGCGGCACCGCATGCCCTTCGTACGGTGCAATCCAGGGGCAAGCCTACCCTGATACGCCCGCCATCTCCGAGCGTGGACTCGCAGCACCGCTCCTGGTCTAGGAGCAGGTCCCAACGCCCATCTTGGCGCCGGTCGTACTCGCAGCCCAGATCTTCCTCCCAGCACCGCTTTACTTCTTGGCACCAACCTGAGCATCGGTACCGGTCGGAGTCCAGACACAGTTCTTGGCACCGGTATGAGCGCCGCTCCCATTCGCGAGGCTGCTCCCGGCACCGAGTCCACAGAGGGTCTTCGTCTTCCCGATCCAGATCCGGATCCTAGTACTGACATGGCCATCGGCACCGTTCTCGATCCCGGTACCGTTCACCGGCACCGTACAGAGACCGTTCGCCGGTGGACCGGCACCGCTCGGCACCGTACCAGGATGAGTCCCTGCAACCACGCTCGGCACCGCCCTGGCCCTCGAGATCGGCATCTTGCTTGTCTGAAGGGGGCTTCCCATTCAGCGTACCCTGCTCAGGGTCAGGCTGCAGACAACTTGGGTCATTGCAGGAGGGGGCAGAGGACCTTGGACAGGACCCTGCACATTGGTCTTTCTGGACCCCATGGGCATATCACCAAGCTCAAGGGGCTCTACCAGCGGCCTCTCGCTCGGCACGCTCTGAGCCCAGGGTTCCTGAGGCCATTGTCTCCCATCCTCCCCCAGGGGGCATGGAGGCTCCGGTGCCGACACCCACGCAGGCACCAGACCCTGGTCCAGGGGATCCTGCACATCAGGGTCCCTTGGAGTCGACCCGCACATGGATCCTTTACCCCCGAGGCATCCTCCTCATCTTCCCCAGACGAGGCAGTGGCGGGTACAACAGCCTCAGGCCCACCTCCAATAGACCTCCGTGCCCACCAAGACTTGTTTCGTAGGGTGGTGCGAAATATGGACCTACAGGCTTAAGAGATAGTGGAGGTGGATGACCTGGTGGTGAGCATCCTTTCAGCTGATGCCCCATCCTGGGTGGCGTTACCCATTATCCATACGATCCAGGCTAATGCTAATGCCATATGGCAAACCCCGGCCTCCATCCCTCCCACTGCCAGAGGTGTAGAGATGAAGTACTTTGTCCTCTCTAAAGACCATGAGTACCTCTATACACACAATCCGCCGTGTTCACTGGTAGTCTCCTCAGTGAACGCCAGAGAGCGCCATGGCCAGCAGGCGGCAGCGCCCAAATCGAAGGATGCTAAACGCTTTGATTTGTTTGGATGCAAGGTTTACTTAGCGGGGGGTTTGCAGCTCAGGGCCTCAAACCAACAGGCGCTCCTGAGTCGGTACAATTATAGCTCATGGAATTCCATGGGTAAATTTAAGGAGTTGGTCCCCCAGGACTCGAGGGAGGAGTTCGGGGCCCTTGTGGAGGAAGGGAAAAAGGTGGCTAGGACCTCCTTACAAGCCTCCTTGGACATTGCAGACTCTGCCGTCAGGACACTAGCGTCTGGGATAGCCATGCGACGCGTCTCCTGGCTCCAGGTTTCGGGGTTATCGCCAGAACTGCAGCAGATCCTGCAAGATCTGCCGTTCGAGGGCCACGGGTTGTTCTCGGACAAGACAGACTCTCGGTTGCAGAGCCTCAAGGACTCGAACCATCATGCGCTCCCTGGGATGCATGTCCCAGGACCCCAACACAGGCCCTTTAGGCCCCAGCCACAAAGGTTCTACACTCCTCCTCCTCGTCAGGACTTCCCCAGAAGGCGGGGATGAGGTGGTAGACGGAGGTCGACCGGCCCCCAACCCGGTCAGAACCAGGGCCCGCCTAGGCCACCTTCAGGACCTAGGCAAAACTTTTGAAGCTACGCCCAAGGACAGCGCACCAGCCACTACCCAGGATCCATCTCCTTTATTTTGGGATCGCCTCTCCCGTTTCCACCGTGCTTGGTCCCTTATAACCTCGGACTGCTGGGTCCTTCGCACGGTGGAGAGGGGATACGCTCTCCAGTTTTCTTCATTCTCCCCCTCCAACCCCCCGTCCCCGTCCCTCTTCAGGGACCCTTCTCACGAGCATCTCCTTACACACGAGGTTTTTGGGCTCCTCTCTATGGGGGCCATAGAGGAGGTTCCCCCAGAGTTAAGGGGCAGGGGGTTTTACTCCCGCTACTTCCTCATCCCCAAAGCAAAAGGGGGTCTACGTCCCATTTTAGACTTACGCGGACTCAACAAATACATAGTAAAGTTGAAGTTCCTCATGGTCTCCTTGGGGACCATCATCCCTTCCCTGGAGACTGGTTCGCCGCCCTCGACATGAAGGACGCATATTTTCATATAGCAATTTACCCCCCACACAGGCGCTTCCTTTGCTTTGTAGTAAACAAGGTACACTATCAATTTGCTGTCCTTCCCTTCAGCTTGTCTGCGGCTCCAAGAGTGTTCACCAAATGTATGGCTGTCATGGCAGCATACCTTCGTCGACAAAGGATACAGGTGTTCCCGTATCTAGACGACTGGCTGGTGCGCGGCCACACCAGGAAGCAAGTTCAAGCTCACATCCAGATAATAGCGCAAACATTCCACGAGTTAGGCATTCTACTCAACAAAGAAAAGTCCACTCTGGAGCCAACCCAGAGAATAGAGTTTATCGGGGCAGTCTTAGACTCCAGACTCACCCGATTTCACAATCGGTTTCACACCATCACAGGCATCATCTGAGGGCTCCAGGTCTTCCCAATTACCACAATAAGGACGTGCCTCGGCCTTTTGGGACACATGGCCTCTTGCACTTACGTAACCAGGCATGCCAGACTTCGGCTTCCCCCACTTCAGGCCTGGGTATCGTCAGTGTACCGTCCTTATCAGGACAACCTGAACATGGTGGTCACGGTACCGAACTCGGTCCTGACCTCTCACCTGGTGGCTGGATCACAAGGCGGTTGGCGCAGGAACGCTGTTTCACGCCCCACAACCCTCCCTGCACCTGGTCATGGACGCTTCATCTCTCGGTTGGGGCGCTCACCTCGGAGATCACCACACCCAGGGCTTGTGGACCGCAACCCAACTAGCTCTGCACATCAATGTTCGAGAGCTGATGGCCGTACGTCTAGCTTGTCAGGCATTTCTCGGTCTCCTGCACGGCCGTTGCATGTCAGTCCACACAGACAACACCAAGGCCATGTTCTACATCAACAAGCAAGGAGGAGCCCGGTCGTCTCTCCTATGCTAAGAAGCCATTCGCCTGTGGGATTTCTGCATTGCCCACTCGATACATCTCATGGCATCGTTCCTTCTTGGAGTCCAGAACACGCTAGTGGACCGTCTTAGCAGATCCTTCCAGACGCATGAGTGGTCGATTCACCCAGACATCATCTATTCCATCTTTCAGAGGTGGGGATTTCCCCAGGTCGACCTGTTCTCATCTCAAGCCAACAGGAAGTGCCACGTGTTCTGCTCCCTACAAGGGCGATCTCCGGGCTCCCTTTCGGACACTTTCCTTCTGACGTGGAAAGACCAGCTGTTCTAAGCTTTTCCTCCATTCCTACTGGTCCACAGGGTACTGCTCAAGCTACGCAGAGACGAGACACGTCTCATTCTAGTCGCTCCAGCTTGGCCAAGACAACACTGGTACACCACGCTTCTGGAGCTATCGGTTCAAACTCCGATCACGCTTCCCTTGTGCCCAGACCTGATCTCTCAGGACCACGGCCGACTCTGTCACCCCGACCTGCAATCGCTCCACCTCACAGTGTGGATGCTCCATGGCTAAAACGGACAGAGCTACAATGCTCACATCCCGTGCAACAGATTCTGCTGGGAAGTAGGAAGCCCTCTACACGCACCACTTACTTAGCCAAGTGGAAACTGTTTTCCTGTTGGTGCGCGCGGCGGGCTACGCCCCCCTTGCAGGCGTCAATTCCCTTTATACTTGAATATCTCCTATCCCTGAAACAGCAGGGCTTGGCGATATCTTCAGTCAGGGTTCACCTGGCCGCTATATCAGCGTTCCACCCAGGAGAACTTGCTTCCTCGGTCTTCTCTAACCCGGTGGTCGTTAGATTTCTCAAGGGCTTAGACCGGACTTACCCACAGCAACGCCAACCCGTTCCGGCGTGGCATCTTAACCTGGTTCTCTCCAAGCTCACAGGGCCCCCGTTCAAGCCATTGGCTACCTGCTCACTTCTGCACCTGTCTTGGAAGACAGCCTTCCTGGTAGCCATCACTTCAGCAAGGCGTGTTTCTGAAATCAGGGCGCTTATGTCTGAGCCTACATACACAGTGTTCCATAAAGACAAGGTGCAGCTTCGCCCCCACCCTGCCTTTCTTCCCAAGGTAGTTTCACCTTTTCATGTGAACCAGGATATATTTCTCCCGGTCTTCCATCCTAAGCTGCACGCCACCCGTCAAGACCAGCGTATGCATTCCTTGGACGTACGCAGGGCCCTGGCTTTCTATATTGAGCGTACAAAGCTGTTTAGGAAGACGACACAACTCTTCGTTGCAGTGGCCGACCGGATGAAAGGCTTACCAGTCTCCTCACAACGTCTCTCCTCTTGGATCACGTCCTGCATTTGTGCTTGCTACGACCTGGCCGGTGCCCCGACGCCGCGCCTCACCGCCCACTCCACGAGGGCTCAAGCCTCCTCGACTGCCTTCCTGGCTCGAGTCCCGATCCAGGACATTTGTAGAGCTGCGGTTTGGTCATCAATCCACACCTTCGCCGCTCATTATGCACTGGTACAGCAGTCCAGAGACTATGCTGCATTCGGATCAGCGGTTTTGCACACAGCGATGTCTCACTCCGACCCTACCGCCTAGGTAAGGCTTGGTAGTCACCTAATTGGAATCGGTATGAGCACTTGAAGAAGAAAAAACGGTTACTCACCTTTGTAACTGTTGTTCTTCAAGATGTGTTGCTCATATCCATTCCAAACCCGCCCCCCATCCCCACTGTCGGAGTAGCTGGCAAGAAGGAACTGAGGGGGCGCTGGGTCGGCTGGGGTATATATCCAACGCCATGAAAGCGCCACTCCAGGGGGCTCCACAGCCGACCCACTGGGTGTTGCTAGGGTAGAAAATTTCTCTGACGATCGTGCACGTGGCGCGCACGCACCTAATTGGAATGGATATGAGCAACACATCTCGAAGAACAACAGTTACAAAGGTGAGTAACCGTTTTTTATTTCATTTACCAAAGGTAATTGAAGCAGATATTTATGAAGTCATTGGGAGGTGATCTATCTCCAATTCAACAGGTTAATCATTAATATTTGGAGGATTTTCTTGCCATGCTGTATTAGGAGGAGAACATCACCAGACAGACATTTAAATGGTTTTATTTAACTAAAACAACAATGTTAAGTATTCTGGATTTTTTTCTTCAACAGCAAACATATAATATTTTAACAAAACAAGCATGAATTTTTTAATTTAAACGTTCAAGTTTTTTAAAATCAGATTTGTTTTTGTTAAAATTGTTTTTAACTAAAATAGTTAAATGAAATATGTAAAAAAACAAACAAATTAAATCAACTGTTAGCCAGGTCAACATGAGAAACTTAAAATATTGGCTTCTGCAGCTAACTCAGTCGTCTTCACCTTCATTTTCCTGTTTGTTCATAATCTGGAAAAGGAAAAACAAGTTTTCCTGCTTTTTCAGGTCCCAAGCTATTTCTCCATTTGGAATGAATTAGTCCAAAGGAAGAAAATATTTTTTCTATACCAGCAGAAGAAGCTACTGCCATTAAAAATGAGATTATCACTTCAACAGTCTCTGAATCCAAGTGCTTAAGTGATTTCCACCAGTTCACTGGTGTGACTTTCTTTAGAACATCATCAGCAAACATATATTTCTTGAATGGTTCACCCTTAGCTCTGAAGTTTTATAGTTGGCATAATGGAGGGATGATTGCTGGATGTCCATGTCATAGCCAACTCCTCTTCTTCAGCAGTTAAGATTTGACCCTGGTACTGAGTATTGAGAATATTTGCAAGAAAATGAGCTGGAGATAGTGCTTGTCCCATTTGTTTTTTAATGCTTGTAATTTAACTTTGTCATTGCATATTTCTCTTTTTAAGATCTTACTCAGTTCCTTCCTAATTTCAACAGCGTCAGCAATAAAACAGCTATTTCCCTGCATTTTGTTCAAGGCTACAGAAATAGGTTTCAGGATACTCGGCATGTGTTCAACATTTCTCTTAAGCCCAATGTTGAGAACTTTGGCTGTGACAGTGCCATCTATTTTTTCATGATTTTGTTCACAAACTCTCATTAGATTAGGACAGTTCTTGATGTAGTGCTTAAAACAGTCCACTACTGAGTTCCACTGCAAGTCTTGTGGGAGCGTTAGCTTGGTTTTTTCAGAGCAGCTGCTGCAAAGTGGTTGTTACGGAAGTATTTTGCAATTTCAACAACATTTCAGCAAGTCTTTGGCTAGGAGGTGCATCAAATGAGCACTGCAACTGTATGTTACTAGTTTGGGACTCTCTTCTAAAGAATTTCTTCTCATCTTGGATACGTTTGCAGCATTGTCTGTGACTAAGCTGCATACTAGACATTTAAATTTTTTTCACAGTTATAGCTGTAACTGCTGCTACTTGTAAGTATTCTGCTGTGTGTTGTGCATTTCCTGATGTATCAGTTGTTTCTGTGAGGAAGACATTCCCTTCTTCTGTTGTCACACAAGCAAATACGACAGGATCATTGTGGACATTGCTCCCCCCATCAAGACTCAGGTTAACAATTTTACCCTTTAGACCTTTTGCACACTGCTCAGTTTCTCTTTCATACACTTTATCCAGCAATTTGCCTGCAACATCTGCTCTGTTGGGTGGACTGTATCCTGGTCTTAATGACTGAAACATGTTAATGAAGTGTTGGTTCTCAATCATATGGAAAGGAGAGTTTGTTGCATAAGCAAACTGGGTGATTTTTTTAATCAATTACCTCTTTTGTAATCTGCTAGTTCTTATCACAAACTGGTTGTTTCTGGATGATGGAGATGATTTTTCTCTTTTTGCTACAGGTGATATACTGTGGCTATGTGACATACATGATGTGACTGAAAAACTATCATTGGCAGATAACTCTGAAACTATAGAAGATGATGGTGATCTTGAAGGTGGATAGTCTTCAGAATCCTGTATGTTGAGGATGGATTCTCCTAAACAAAATAAGTCAATGCAGTTATTTAATTATTATTACCATTACTGCTCATTTAGTATTACTCACTGCATTCACTGACACTCAGTACTACGTTAAAGGTGAAATTGTAAAAGGAAGATCTGCCTATTTCAGCTATTTATTTGTTATCAAAACTGCATCTAAAATGATAGTATCATAGAGAAACAACTATTATTTTTTTTGCTCAAACATGAGAATTTAAGAGTAGTCCAAAAGGAAGACAGGCAGTCCTTAAGAAAGAAGTATGAAATAAAAAAGTTTACCAACCTGAAGATCCTGCATGTTCAGACATGTTCCTTTCATCATCTTCAACACAGCTTCCTCCTAAGAAGGAACACTTCTCGTGATGTTGTTTTATTTGGGCAACCAGGCCTTGCATTTTTTTGTTGCACTGTTTGCATTTTGCATGCATGCCTGTCTTACCCACAGATAGAGGAACTTCATTAAAATATTCCCAAACTGGGTCTCTTTTATGGCCTGCAGCAATTATAGGTTTTACCCGCTAGTGAGAGAAAGGTATGGTAGATCTCAAATCAGTGAAGGCTACACTCAGACCTCAAGACTTCTGGAATATGCTGCTCAACAGTTCCACTTTTGTTTCTACTGCCTATCCCTCCCTTCTCACATTTATCTCCAGACTTCTCCTTATCCAGATTTATTCTGCCCCCAACAATCTTCTATTCATTGAACTTTTTGAAACTTTGCACTTTTAGAGAGAGGTAAGGGATTGACTCTGTGTACACAAATTTGCAGAGGGACAATAGGGTTAAGGTCTGTTATTTCTCATCTCTGTATATTTATTTAAAAACATTTTTGCTATTAACAAGCATGTTATCTCTGGAGACACAAATCCACAGTTTGAGAACTGTAAAACTAAGCATCTCTGATAGTATCTTCTAGACTGAGCACTGAGTCCCATTGGGTAGATAGAAAGATTAACCTAAATAATCTATACTGAAGCCCCTGGAACCCCATAAGATTGGGTCCCTAATCCAAGAACTATTGGAACTCATTTAGAAAACTTTTCTTAAACATTACATAAATATATTGTCATACCCTAGAATTAGAATTTATAATCCCTATTCCATGATCAGATATCTTTGAGCTATAATGTATCTTAATTAAAACTATCTTTAGATAGATTCCCCCCCTCAAAAAGCATTTTATCAAAAAAATAAGATTTAAAAAAAAAATTGATTTTTACCCACCCTGAAAATAGCCTCACCACCCCTCTTTCCATTTGTACTGCCTCCATAAGGTTGTATATTCAGTGAATAATTAATGTAAGAAGAAAGAACTGGAACTTCTACAAATATACTGATGTTTAAAACCTGCCATAAAACAAGTATTTACTCCATTTACTCAAGCTTCTGTTTTATGACAGATGAAGCAAAAATAAATGTTAAAGAAAGCAAATCTGTTTTCAGAGCAGTGTAATATCTTGAGTTTTTAAAGAGTAGACTTGTTGGATTTTGCCAGTTTCTATTTTAATATAGCCTTCCCTCATCCCCCAAGCAAGATTTTACTTTTGATGATTGGCACCAGCATTACATGAAGCTTTCCTTAGAGTTCCAAACTGCTAACTGATTTTTCCAGTGACTTAGTATAGTGGTTCTTAGCATTCCTTCCAGGTCCTTTCCTAATTTGTAAGGAACACTTGCTGTCCCAGTATGCCAAGGTCTGGCAATTTTCTTTTCTGTTGCAGATGTTGCCACATTGTACAGAAATCAAGTGGAATGCTCTGAAATGGCAATTTTGATGGCAGAAATAGAAAAAGGAGAAAATTACAAAATAATTCAAGATTATGTAATTATATACATTCAGACTTATTTTGCTTTCAGCGCCAGTTTTCTTACCAATCGTTGCAAAGAACAAGACAAGTAAGCCTCAAATGTGAGGCTTAGTCTTTCACCTTTCTCATTCCTCAGTTGTAAGACTCCCATTTTGTTTTTTTATTCAGGACTTTGCTTTGTGACTAATATCCTCCCAGTAGTGATTGAGGGCTAAATACCCCTTGTGTAGTGTTTAGTTTTCTCTCCTTCTCTGTGAGATGCTCAGATGGGAAAACACTTAGTCCACACACTGATTTATTCTGCTTAATTCTCTGACGTTATTATTCAGGAATACGTGTCTACACATGGAGTTAATCAAGAAAAGTTAATCAGGAGCAATTCAACATGTAGCCAAGCCTTCCCTTAGTCCGGAGTGATCTTGAAGATTCTTGTTTCAGCATAAGATGAGGTCATTTGGAAAGTCCAATAAAATCATCCTTCCAAGAATGCTGTTAGAAGTTCTGCTTATAGAAAGCAACAACCACACCACCATTGTTCACATCAGTAGGAAAGGAGGCACTAGAAACAAACAGATCCAGAAACTCAGAAATCCTGCCAATGTCTGTAACCTCTAGATCTCCATTTTGGACCACTTACATCTAGAGGAAGCAGCCCACATGAGGCTGAGAGATCTCTTTGCAGAAATAAAGGAAAATGAGCTAGGATATTCTTGTGTTTCTAGCCCCAAATAGTTAATTCTAAAAGATAACCTTGTTTGCAAATTACCTATACAGAAGTTTCATTATGGAGTCTTGGAAGATGGACACTTTTTTTTTTCCTTCTAGTTGAGGAGTGCTTGACTTATTGCCTTCTATTTGTTGGTAAAAGTAGCTTGGAAGTTATAGGGATTATGCCTTTTTGATTCTAACTTTCCAATTTTGGCCTCGCAGACCATGGTTCTCTTATCTACATCAGACTAATAGCTATTTTTGCTCATGAGATACTTAACTCATCAAGGTCCTTTTCATTATTCAGACCTGCTGAGACTTCAGTTGTTGTGTCTTATATAGCACAAATACTTCAGACAGCTATTGGATTTCCTCCTTAAATTAATAATGAGGAAGAATAAAAGAACATGCAAGAGAATGGGTTTTTCTAGTGTGCCAAAGGCAATAAATCTCTTGCAGGCCACTATTAAAAAAATTTACTGGGTTCCTGTTACCTGTTTTTCCCAAGGCCTGAGCCTCCATTACATTGTACAGTAGATACCTGGCCTTTAATCAACCAATTCTTTTCACTTAGTCTCAAAACAAGTTCTTCTTTCTTGTTTTTTGAGTTTTTTGGCTAGGAGACCGTGATAATCTGCCTGCTCCTACTGAATGGAAACTCCACAACGACAGCAAGAAGGGAACCAAACTTAACAGTGCAAAGTTTCTGAGCTACTTCCTGAGCAAAGGCAAGAAACAAAATACCATCTCCAGAGAACTCGCCTTTTACAACCTTCTGACCACCACATATGCCGTATAAAACTCCACATATGCTGAACAGCTCTGCAGACGTACTTTGGAAAAACCGAGGAACCATCTTCTGCATCTCACATACTCCAGAAGGGACCATGTCAAAACAAAAAATCCATTACATTATCACACACACTGGAAGAAAAAATAATCACAAAACTTACTGGAAATCATGCAGGAACCCCAAAACAACTATCAGAAAACATGGTGACAGCCTGTTTCCCTGGAATTCAACATTCCTGCACCCCAGAATTTGATAGTACCGCTGTCAGTTATTTTGCATGTTCAGCCATTGCCAGCTGAAAACCAAATGCCACATATCGAGGAATAATTTTAGGCTTTTGTGAGGCAAGGTCAGATGACTGCATACTTGCAGTTTGCTAATCAGAATGGGAGGATGGGACACAAAAATTATGTAAGAGAGTGAGTCGCGAGAGATCTTGGTTTTAGGTGCCTCTGACATTGTTTTTATAGCTACAAATGTTTTGAGATAGTGAGTAGTTTGTTGAAATTAGGAGAATTGGTGATCCAGTAGAGATTATTATGCTGACCCGCTAGGAGCCACTATATAGGTTTTATGCTTTGTTAGAATTAGCTATAAAAGATTAGGTAAAAGTAAATACCTCAAAGCAGTTTGCGGGAGCTTTTCATAGGGCAAGGAGCTGACCTCTAAACTCCCCATCAACTCGATGGAAGGAGGGTCCCTGGAAGCCCAGCTGGAGATCACTCGAAACCATCTCAGACTATGGGTAACTATACCTGTGATGTCCTCAACCTATTGCAGGTGTGTGCTTAATATCTAATAAATAGTAGTTTTAGATAAGAGCACACTTGCTTGTATCAATCATTTATGAGATGGAAGCATGGTGTTCCCATTGATTTATTTTTGCTACCCCTTGGAGAGAAACAGTTAAATTACCACTGCTTAGGGTTCTGAAAACCCCGGGTAACAAGCTATCCAACACAAAAACAAAAAGTGGAACCAACTATAACTCCACAACCAACAGAACAACACCTCCAGAGCAGTGGTGCTCAAACTTTTTCAGTTGTGCCTCCCTTTTCCCAGTAACTGAATCAGTCTGCGTCTCCCCTTCATTACTGCATAGCTAAGGCGTCCTCGGCAGTGGAACTTGGGCTGAAGGTAGAGCTGGGGGCAGAACTGGGGATGGGGGAGGAGCTGGGGATAGAGACGGAGCTGGTCTGGGAATGGAGAGAGAATGAGGGCAGAGCTGAGCTGGGGGTGGAGTAGAGCTGCAGCTGGGGTTGGAGCTGGTCTTGGATGGAGAGGGAATGAGGGTGGAGCTGGGTCTGGAGGTGGAACAGGACTGGGGGCTGATTGGGGTTGGAGGTGGAGCTGGTCTGGGGGTGGAGCGGGGATGGAAGTGTGGCACACCCTCCCTGCCCCCTGTGGGGGCTGGTCCCATCCCCCTGGGGGGGGGGATGCACCCCACAGTTTGAGAACCACTGCTCTAGAGTAACCATGACAAGGGACTGAACTTTTGCACCACTGCAGAAATTGGTATCCTACTAACATGGTGAACAAAAATAATTCTTTCACTGACTCTGCCTCAGAGAATTCTTTCGCAACAAAGATGATACCCCTCCGAACTACCGCATCCCGGACAATCATAAGCAAAAGGAATCATCTGACTGGACCCCCCCCCCCCCCCCGAGAAGTAGATCACATCATGGAATGGGCCACCCAAATACCTCAGGAGAACCTGCTTCAAATACCTCAGGAGAACCCCCCCAAAACAGACTGCACATCCTGGCTGTCACCTACCACCCCACATTGGAATCTATATGGGGTATCATCAAAAATTACAACCCATACTTGATGGAGACTACATCCTGAAGGAAGAAATCTTTTCCAACTCTTCCCCACTTTTGGACTTCAGATAACCCTTAACCTTGGCAAGCTCCCCGCAGACCAGGACACACTAACTCAAAGCGGCACCAGACCCTGCCAGAATAACAGATGTAAAACCTGAAGACGTATCTCCACTGCTACAATGTGCCACACAACACACTTTTCAAGATGTATGGGTCCCACATACCTATCACAACATGTGGTGTACCTCATCCAGCGCATCAAATGCCCCAACACATTTTCTTGAATGAACTGTTTCAT
The DNA here is from genome assembly GCF_027887155.1 of Malaclemys terrapin pileata. Lineage (NCBI taxonomy): Eukaryota > Metazoa > Chordata > Testudines > Emydidae > Malaclemys > Malaclemys terrapin. The sequence continues at coordinate 104,867,456 of NC_071508.1, forward strand.
AAAAATAAGACAAAAACACCCTAACCCTGTGGGTGAACACTTTGCACAAGGAGATCACTCTGAGAGCTGAGAGGTCAGATACATCCTCAATGGAAAACTGCACAACATCACCAAAAAATGAGCCTGGGAGCTTAAATTCATAACTCTTCTGGACATTAAAAACCATGGACTTAATAGACACACTGGTTTTGTGGCCTATTACAGCAACTAGTAGCACACCCTGCAGTCTACTATCCCTTCATTGTCCTAGGACTACAGAAACGTTAATTGCCAACTTCATTTTAAGCGGTCTCCTACAAAATATGTGAACCCCTTATACTTAACAATCTGTCCCACCTTGTGTTTAGCGTGGATACTCTAGTTTCCTTCTCCAGACATAAAGAAAAGTTCTTTGAAGCTTGAAAGCCTGTCTTCTCCACCAGCATAAGTTGGTCCAATAAAAGAGATGACCTCACTCACCTTGTTTTTCTCTACTCCTATTGACTCATTTAGTAATGGAAAATTATCGTGTTTGTGACATCACAATCTATACCATGAAAATGAACTGTAATGTCCCAAACTAAAGATACTGACTTCACTGATGGGGGAATTATTTGAAACTTGTGTTCAGTGCGTGTACGTTATAGGTTTTTTCCCCATCTGCTGTTTTCTAAAAATCAGAGTAAGGCGTTTCGGAAGGATGCACACTTAAACAGTGTATGCAATATTAGAGACACAAGGTGGGTGAAATATCTTTTATTGGACAAATTGAAGTTGGTGAGAGAGACAAGTGTTTGAGCTACACAGAGGTCTTCTCTCAGCAACAGAAGTTGGTCCAGTAAAAGAGATCACCTCGCCCACCTTGTTTCTCTAATATCCTGATATCAACACAGGGAGCTTTGAGAGCACAGGAAGATATGCCTGGTCAACACTAGGAAATTAGGTCGATATTACTGTGTTACTTAGGGGTGTGAAAAATCTACACCCCTGAATGATGCAGTTAAATCACCCTAACTCCTGGTATAGACTGTGCTAGGTTGACTAGAGAATTCTCCCATCAACCTAGCTATTGCCTCTTAGGGAGGTGGATTAACTATGCTGATGGGAGAAGCCCACTTTGACATATATAGTGTCGTCAGTGAATCATTATGCCACTACAGCATTTTTAGTGTCAACGAGCCCACAGCCTCTCTGCTTTCTGGAGCTCAACAAGCCCACAGGCTCTCTGCTTTCTGGAGCCTGGACCTGATGGAGCCTACAGCAGCCCAGAGCAGCAATTGCAGGAAAGTCCTGCTGAGCCGTGAGCATACCCAGTGTGGGCAAAATCTTCAGAGATCTTAGTTGTTAATCCTAATAAGTATCTACTGAGCACATGCAAACTGCATTTCCCCCCTCCCCCCCAAAGGCTTATAACTTAGCCAAATTTAAGTGGATTTTCACAAGGCTGGCAAAAGACATATCTGTGATACAAGGGACGCTTTCCTGCCAAATTTGAAGTCCCTGCTCCAAAGCATGGGGATGCCAGAACTATTCAAAGTAAAGGTTACCATGAGTTAACATGGGCAAAATGTTTTTTTCCTAGCCTCTCTTGGCAACAGCTGAACTGCTTTGACTGGAATTTTCCAAAAAAACTCAGCTTAGGGCAGACACCTGGCACGGAAGACTTCAACCTAAATGGTTAAAGTTTGGTAAAGTTATAAGAGCTGAATATAGGGGTTTATAATGAGAAGTATCAGGTAAGTTTAATACTATGCAGTGCTACCAGCCCCATCTACAATGTGCAATATAGCTAACAGCTAGGATTCAAAGTGGTGAAACTCCCACTTGAGCATAATTTTTCATATCTTCATTTTCTCACTTGCTATAGCTACCTTGTTCTATTTCTCTCATAGAAATAATATAATATAATGGAGATATCCCATCTCCTAGAACTGGAAGGGACCTTGAAAGGTCATCGAGTCCAGCCCCCTGCCTTCACTAGCAGGACCAAGTACTGATTTTGCCCCAGATCCCCAAGTGGCCCCCTCAAGGATTGAACTCACAACCCTGGGTTTAGCAGGCCAATGCTCAAACCACTGAGCTATCCCTCCCCCCCAGGGTGACTCTAGATCAGTAGTTCTCAACCTGCCCAATCAGCACACAGCTGAGTCCGTGTGATATTCTCAGGGCTATACAGGGTACATATAGTGTGTGGATGCAGCCAAGGGTGAAAGTGAGCTGGGCCGGGCCGGTACTCTGTACCGGTAAGAACCCGCACCGGCCCATACCCAGCCCACATTAAAGAGCTGCTGCAGCAGTGCTTTAATGTCCCTGCCCCTTTTGCCTCCCCTGCCGGTAGGGTCTGTACTGGCAAGGCCGCAGATGGGGGAGGGGGAATGGGCAGTGACCTTAAAGCGCTGCTGTGGCGCTTTAAGGATCCTCAAAGCGCTGCAGCAGCAAAGGACCGTCCTTAAAGTGCTGCCGTGGCAGCACTTTAACTTCGCTGCCTCTTCCCCCCATCGGCGGCCCTGCTGGTAGGGTCCATACCGACAGGGGAGGCAAAAGGGGCAGGGACATTAAAGCACTGCCATGACGGTCCTTTGCCATGGCAGCGCTTTAACATTCGTGTGCTGCCCCTTCCGGGTCAGCGGGGGAAGCAGCAACGGTAAAGCGCTGCTGTGGCAAAGGGCCCTGCAGCACTTTAATGTCCCTGCCCCATTGCGCCCCCCCCCCCTCCGCAGCCTCTGATGGGCGGGGGGGCCAAAGGGAGCAGTTACCCTGCGGCCGGCGATTTAAAAGGGCCTGGGGCTCCAGACGCTGCTGCCGCTAGCGGACCCTTTAAATAAACACCGAAGCCCCGGGCGGCGCAGGTCAGGCGGCCTGAAAGGGCAGGTTGGGGGATGCTGACCCCCTCCCAGCTCCGCCCCTTCCGCCTGAAGCCCTGCCCCTTCCAGGGGCCAGAGGCCCCCCCTCCCTCCCCTCGGCCCATACCCGTAAGTGGCCTAACTTACTTTCATCCCTGGATGCGGCCTATATAACATAAGGAGAGCTGCATATGTGGCCCACAATGGTAAATAGGTTGAAAACCACTGCTTTAGATAATATAGCTTTTCAAAAGCTGTTAGTATAATTGTCCATATTGACAGCTACAATTGCAGAAATCTCCTATGCTGCTGTAGAAACATGGAGATAATCTTTTTTTTCCTCACTGCACCTAATTTCTCAAAAAAAAATCAAGTAATTGACAGGCTCTCCCACAGGCCGAGGGGTGTTTAGACCCACCTCAGTCTTGAAGATGGAAAAAACAGGAAAGGAGAGGATCCCAAGTAGGAAGTACAAGCACTTGCCTCTGTTATTCAAATTTTCATCCCTTTAATGCATTCCCCACTGTTACAGATCCCTCAGGCCTTTGCAGGCTGCCACTGGTGTGACCTGGAGCAAGGTCAAATTTGGGTTCTCCTGTAATATTTCCGGCCTCCTCCTCCCCCTTGACTGGAAGAAAAGGAGAACTATTTTCAAGGAAGAGGACCTACCCTCAGAGATCCTTTTCCCTGGCCCTACCCAGTAGAGTTCCCTACCCATTGTTTTCCCCCCCTCTTCTCCTGACGTTGCATCCCAGGACCATTGCCTAGGTAAACCAACCATACTCTGCTTCCCTCCTTTCCAGTCTGTGGGGGTTAGGTCTTTTCTCCTCAGATAACAAGCTTCTTAAATGGCTCCCTCTCATCTTGCTTTCTGACTTTCCTTCTCAGGCCTATTCTTGGACTTGTCTGCCCTGAGAGGTGGAAGGGTCCTGTGTGTGGCTCTCCATTGCTCTGGAGATGAAGCATAAGATTGAAGTGAAAGTAGGCTCTTACTCCAAAGATCCAGTTTTGTCTCCCTCTCTCAAATCTAGTCTTTTCACTGGGGAATTCCCAGATAATTTTACCAGAGATGTGGGCCTCTCTAATGTCTCATTTGGCATTGACTTTCTATCTTTGCTGTTGAGCAAAAGATCACCAAGAATGAGGTTGAGCTTTTCAGTATTCCTTCAAGGGCTAACTCACGAAAAAGTCCTCGCTGTGCATCCCTCTATCAAAATGTTAGAGGTGGGTTATTCCACTCTGGACAAGGCCTTTTCTTTTCCTATGAATCAGCACAAGGTTTACAAACTCTGTTTCAGGATCTCTGGCTGCCCCACCCCAATTTGGAGTCAGCAGTGGCCTCTTACTTCAGGATTTCTAGTCTTTGACTGGAGGCAGTAATTGCATGAATGAAGGACTGATCAGACAGATATTCATCCTAGGGTGTAAGCCTGTTGCCACAGCTGTGCATGTCCCTTGTACATCTACAGCTGCCATCTGAAGTCTAATGGAGGTCCATTTAGACAAAAGTACTCTGTTCCTGGCTTCACAAACTAGATTGCAGAAATCTAACTAGGTGTCTGCTAGCTCTGAAGAGTCTCAACATCAAGGCTCAGGTCTATAATTATCTTGAGGTTGTTGTTTTTTGGGGAGGCTTTCATCTTAGCAAGCAGAGCCCCAGAAGTTTGGCACGGGGGAAGTTTCTATTTTCAAAGCTCAGATCTTCTAATTTCTCAAAATTCTTTTGTGAAGTCCAGTACTCAGCTCTCCAAGAGACCTGGTAGGAGAAAAACCTCCCTGCTTTATACATGTCTTCTCCATCTTGGAATCTAAGGTCATGGAGACATTTTTTCCCCCCCTTTATTCTAGGAGGGGCTGACCCAGATCTCTCTATCTGCAAGTCTCCAATTGAGTACTGACCATACCAGCCCAAGATCCAGCCATACTGGACTCATTCCTCTCAGAAATCTGACACAAAAACTCAGTTTTTTCCCAAATGGGAAAAACCCAGTAGAAGGCAGCCTTCATTATTCCTTTGCTTCCTTGGTTTCCAAGGCTTTGTGCAGGGGAAAAGAGAGCTGTGGAGGAGGAGGATTGGCACTATTCCTAGACATGTAGGCTAAGCTTATAAAGAGAACCCAGGCTTATGATGACAAGGAGAGCATCCCAAACCATTGAGGAGACTGGGGAAGCCAGGAGTAGAGATCTACTGAGAGTCTTCTCTCTTCTGTTAATGGTCAGAGAAGCACTTGGAGTCTCTTTAAAATTGCTCCATATTCCTTGCCCTCTTGAACACCCAGTCTGACTGGTTTGACAGAATATTGATCCATCCAAGGAAGGGAATGGTTGCTGTGCAAGGAACTGTTGTTAATAGCCAACATTGAGAGGTCATTGAGTTAATCTTCAACTGGATACCACAGTGCTATAGTCAGTATGCAGAATCCAAGGTGTGGGCCAAGAAGTATTTTCTGTGTTTGTGTACACATGCACGCGTGGGAATTTTTTACTTTACTCCTATGTCTAATTTGGAAGTTTCTCAAAAAGGAAAGTAACAGCATAGGCCCACTGATCTAGGGGCTCTGGATTGGCCAAGAATGTGATTTGCAGATGTGCTGTAGTTGTCTCAAGGTCTCAATCTTCCATTTCACAGAAGACCCATCCTTGCTTGATTAATCTGTTCTGCATCACAGTCCTTCAGCTTAAAGGCTAATGGCCCACCTTGTAAACAAAGCCTTCTAAATAAATCAAGCATGGCAGATCCTAATCATTCTTCGGTCCTACTGCAAGAACAGCCCTTGTTTGCCTACTACAGGATTTGAGCCAGGCACTTAATGCAAATTTCTCAAATTCTCCAACAGAAAACAGTACTGTTCGTAATTTTAGGTTTCATATAGGCCAGTGTTGGTAACAGTCTGCAGTTAGCTTCTTCCAGGTCCAGGTCTCTGCCCCCCCCCCCCCCTTTTTTTTTTTTCCAGGGTCAGGTAGATAGGATTCATAATGCATCTTATCTGGCCATGTGTAGATTTCTCAGTGACTTATTTTACCTAAGATATCCCCGTCCCGTTTAAGTTTTCAGACCCTCTGAAATCTCAAATTAGTGTGAAAACACCTATTTTTAGATACCTCTGAATACTTGGAGTGCCTCTCTCTCTTCTGTCTTGGATAGTTTACATTTAGGTGGCTAGCCCCTTTGTCTGCAGAGCCTACCAAGTTTTTGATAAAGAAAAATGATTACTCCTATCTGTCTCATTTTCCCCCAAAATAGTGTCAATTTTTTCTTTAAGCAGACTTCTTTCTCTGCTTTTCTTCCAAAGCACACATAGAAATTTGGTCACATTCCTTAGATGTGTGGTGTGGTATGTAAGATTTATCTTGATTTCATCAAGGAATTTAGGCAATTCCAATCCTTTTCTTATATGAGGATTTTAAGAAGGGAAACAACAAAGCCTCTAAATTAGTACTCGGTGGATTAGAGCCCTAACTCCAGGCTCACTCGGCTGGGATAGTTCCCACCTCCTGGGGAAAAAGAGGGAGAAACCTCAGTAGACGAATTGTATCAGACTGCTGTTTGGTACTCCATGCACTTTCTCCAATTCTGCCTCCATTTGATCCTTTTCGGCTATGGCAAAGACAGTAAGTGCTGTGAGCTGTAGTCTCTTGTTGGACCTAAGCTACTGTTCACTGGGGAGTGGACCAATATTTCACTCCTTTATCCCCTTCTGACTTCGTCACCTTACCTCAGCCTGCCCTTTAGCTTTCCCTCCATAGCTTAGGGGTATTGCTAGTAACATTCTTACCCGTTAATTGTTTGTCATGGAGTGACCATGCATTTATAAATGCCCACCTCATCGTACTTGGGGCCTGGGCTGATTGACAAGGTTAGGAAAGACATCACAGATTAACTTGTATTATGCAAGTTTGGAAATAATAAAGTGAGAAGTCTGCCTACACAAATACAGAAGGTGGCAGAGGCCAGCATGAAAAATCATGTATCCTGACTGGACACCACATGTGCTACAGAGGACAGAAACATATCACTAGTTTGTACTGGTGTGGGGCTTCAAAGAATACAAGTAAGAAAGAAATTAGTTTTTATGTATCATACAAGATCTTGAAATGTCACGGTTTGAAATATACAATAATGTTGTACATTTCAGCTATCTACTAATTAAGATATCTCTTCAAAGCCAACACAATGGAAATTATGTAAAGAAGATATAAACCATATGAGCATAAATCTAAATATGGGTGTCAATGTCTGCTTTCACTGTAGTTACTGATAAACTATCCTCCCGCGCCCCCCAGAAGCACCCAAACACCTGATACAGTTGGGTACAGTCAAATTAAATAATCTTCACATTTGAGTTACTCATTCTTTAATAAAATAAATGCATAGGCACCTCCTCTAGGACATCTGCAGGGAAAGTGAGTTGCTGCTTGTCATGTCATATTAGTAGAAATCTTATTCTGTTGTCAGCAGGTTGAACACACTGCAGGACACAAGACTGTGAATAGCCATGCTTGCTGTAGTGCCAGAGGGCTTGTTAGAGATTGGTTAATGTAAAAAGTTTTAGTATTTGCAGATGTAGAACTGTTAATTCAACATTAGATGAGGCTCTCCCTGTTTTTTACCTTTCAAAAGTTTCAACTTTAAATGATCACACTACTGCGTACTGAAAGTTCTTAATGTTCACTATAAATTTTCATTAGCTCAGTTAGATCACTTTAACATTGAAGTTGTCTGGTTCTGGTTTTTTGAGCTTATGAATGGTACCTCATTTTAGTAGTTTGTAAATCCCACCCTTTCTACAAATTAAAAAGCTTAGATTAAGAATATCTGCTCTTCTAAATTTATCGTTTATAGAGGTTAATTTTATGTAAAATTTTAACATATCTTGAATAAGTGATTTGCTTTATTCTTTTTCCCCTTCAAAAATAAAATGAGTTAGTCTTTCCCCACAAATTATTTAATTTACATAGGAATTGCCATACAAGATCAGATCAATGGTTCATTTAGTTCAGTATAGTCTGACAATATATCTGATGCTTCAGGGGAAGACCTAAGAAAACCTGTAGTCTGCAATTATAGAACAACCTTAGATTACTAATAATTACTGGTACTTGCATAATGAACTCTTTGGAGCAGAGGATACCTTTTTGTTATATGTTTGTACAGCACTAAAATAGTCTGGAAAATACTGGAAAAACTCTGATCATAATTAAGGATTGTATCATGCATACACACTGGAATGCCAAATTAATCTAATTCTTTTCCTAACACTTGAAAGCTTGACTTTGCAATCATTAACATACTTTTAACATAGCATTTTGTGTGTAATTTCTTAACTTTTTAAAAACAAATTTCATCCTGTGAAACTCATATTGACCATTACCTGAGTCATCAGCAGGGCTGGAACTTTCATGTCCACAGCACAGGCCTCTGTCACTTGAGCTAACTGTATAACTGTTAGTACTAGTTAGTCGACCCTCCTCCATATGGGCCATCCACTAGAAGGGCAGAAAACATTAACTTTGCCAGTGGTTTTTGCAAATATTTGCTGACAGTAGACGAAGGGGGTGACTCAAGACTGCTGGGTCCCATTCCATGTCCTGGAACAGTGTACTCTACTGGGCACAGGCTTTTCTGTTTGTCTCTTGCAGCCTGCAAAGGGTTCTCTCTATCCCACCCCTGCTTTGTATCCCAGTCCATCTCCTTGTATAATCAAACCCATTCTCCATCCTCAGTCCTTGGCCGGCCTCTTCATTACGGATCCTGTCTCTGCCACCCCGCTTTCCCACCTTGTCCAAGTGTCTTCCTCCAGTTTTCTCATCTAAGTCCCAGTCCCCAGACTCCTCATCCTAGTCACTCCCCTTTTCACTTCAAGATGGCCTAACACTTTTCTTTATCAGGTCCTGTTTTTATTTGCTTTGCCAAACTTTAATTGTTTGTTCTGAAATTTTCCATGCCAGGTGGCTGCTTTGAGCCATATTTTGTTTTTAAAGTTTCAACAGAAACTGTAGAGCCATTTCTTGGAAGAAGTTTAGGGAAAAAATAGGTTGTTTTGCCAATGTTAAATTCTTAATGAAAAGCTTCAGTGCCTTTGTGTGAGATTTTCAAAAACAAAAGTCAAAATGTAGCTGTGCTTCTAACGCACGTAGGTGCTTTTGAAAATCCCATCCTCCATGTTTTGAAGTAGGAACTTGAAATTTGGTGGGACTAGTCCTGACATAGGTGCTGACTCTGTGGGTGCTCCGGGGCTGGAGCACCCACGGGGAAAAAATGGTGGCTGCTGAGAATCCACCAGCAGTCCCGTCAGCTCTCCCCATAACCCCCCAATGTTTCCCACCCGCCCTGCGGATCAGCGCTTCCCTCCCTGTACCTTCTGCCCACCACAGTCAGCTGTTTCATGGTGTGCTGGAGGCTGGGAGGAAGGGGGGAGGAGTGAGGACACAGCGGGCTCAAGGGAGGGGGTGGAACTGGGTGGGAAGGGGGTGGGGGTAGGGCTTTGGGAGAAGGGGTGAAGTGGGGAAGGACCTGGGGCAGAGCCAGGATTTGAGCACCCCCTCCCCCGGCGCTTTGGAAAGTCAGAACCTATGAGCCTTGACATCAGATATGTTTCATGCTGTCTCTATGAAAATCTACTCAGATTTGTCCAAACTATAAATCTATGAAAATCGCTGTAACACATGTTCTTTAGAGATTTATAAACAGCAAAAATCTCAAAATATTGTCTCACTGGGCTGAGATGAACTTCTCTTTCAGTTGTTTCTCTTGACAGCTGGGGATTGATGTGGTGCCAGTGACCAGAACTGAGGGTACGTCCAGACTACCCGCCGAATTGGCGGCTAGTAATCGATCTATCGGGGATCGATATATCGCGTCTCATCTAGATGCGATATATCAATCCCCGAACATGCTCCCATCGACTCCAGAACTCCACCAGGGCGAGCGGCGGTAGCGGAGTCGATGGGGGAGCTGCGGCCGTTGATCCCGCTCTGTGAGGACCCAAGATAAGTCGAAATAAGATATGTTGACTCCAGATATGCTATTCCCATAGCTGAAGTTGTGTATCTTACATCGACCCTCCCCCCTCCCCCAGTGTAGACCAGCCCTAAGAACACTCCTGTACTCTCAGCACTCCCCCTGCTGGTGTTCAGGCAGCGTGGAGGAGGAACAACAAGATGACTCAAATGCAGAGGCTTGAGGATCAGAGATGGGGTACAAGAAATTGGTGAAGGTGCAGACTGAGAAGGATGGGATCAGATGGGGTGCATGTTTGGAGGAGGAATGGAATAGAAGCAGGGGAGAACAGATTAGAGGGGAAGGGCAGGCTAGGAGATGCAGAGTTGGGGGAGCCAGAAACAGATGTAGACTGAGTGATAGGAGCAGAATGAAAAAGAGAGAGGTGCTAGGGAACAGGAACAGAAGGGGACAGGCTGGAGTAGGGAAGGGAAATAAGGGATGTGTGGGAGGAAGAAGAGGGGAGCCTGGCTGCCTTAGGATCCCATGCCTCTTCCACTCCTCACACCCCACTCCCTGCCCCAAGCCTTTAGGCTCTTTACGTCATAGGCTGCTCCTCACTGCCTCTGATTCCCCCTAGGTTATAATAAAGGCCAAGTTACACTATTCAGTGTAAGATTTCAGTATACAGAAAATATCTAATTTTGGTATGGAAGAGAGAATGGATTTAGAGATGTCAGTGGTAACTAACTAGAATAATGTTAATCATATTAAGAAGATTCAGTTTTACATTACTGATCTATAAATATCTTGCTGACTTTATTTTTTTTAAAGAGGCTCTCACATACAGCAACTCTTCAAACTGTATAACCATCACTAGTCCTGGTATATGCTTAAAAATTATATCAATCTATGTTGCTCAGGGTTGTGAAAAACTTTGCTCCCTGAGTGCTGTATTGAGATGGATTTAGTGTATACACAGCTAGGTTGACAGAAGAATTCTTCTGTCAGTCTAGCTAACACCTCTCAGAGAGGTAGAAAAACTCCTTTCCTCAATGTATGAAGTGTCTACGCTATGGTGCTTCAGCAGCAGTGTTGTAGCTGTACCGCTCTCGCATCTGTAGTGTAGACATCCCCCTAGACTTTTTGAGTTAGGCATTGTACTAAGTTCTTTAATGCCAGCGTCAGGACACTAATCATCACTAATCAAGTGGGTGGTAGGAGTTGAGGCCGTTGGTCTTTGTTTGGGATAGCTTTATCTACAGAGCTAGGCTGAGAGAGGCTTGTCTCCAATGAGGAGAAGCTCCAGACTCAGAAGGTGAAATGAGCACAGGAGAGTTTGGTACATAAAATAAATAATATGTTGGAGGAATGTTTAAACTTATAAATGGGGAAAGCCGACAGTAGCTGAGCAGCACACAAGTCAGCGTCATCTGATAAAGATGGTAATACAGTGGTATCTGTGTATCCAGTAAAGGATAAAGTGCAAATTACAACTGAATTAGAGAAGAGACAGAATAAGAACACAGAGGTAAATTCTGCAAACTCAGCAAGGTGTTAGATTAAGGTGTTAAATAAAAACAGGCACTTAATCCAGAATAAAAACTGTAAATGTCTGTATACAACTTCAAGAAGATTAAATGCTAAAATAAGCAAACCGGAATGCCTTGCAGTGGATGAGGACCTTGATATACCATGCATTACAGAGCTGTGGTGGGATAATATAAGCCATATGGGATATTCCTGTACAGGAAAGACAGACTATTGAAGTGTTGGGAGAGTACGGTTGAATATAAGGGATTTCAGAGAATCCAACAAGATAAAAATTCTGAGTGGCCACACAGTTGAATTTTATATGACTACAAATCTCAACCTCAAAAAATTATAAATATATTATATAAAATGAGCAGTACCACTGGTCTCCAGATGAAGAAAAGGAAATTAAATGCATAATGTTGAAAGATCAATGAGGCAGTGAAATCTAACGATAACATACAAATTGGTCAAATGGCACAACGGAACAGTCTTCAGTGAAACAATTTCTCAGTGCTTAAGTGATTGCTTCTTGAGACAACTTGTTGTAGATCACACAGGAGCAGAGGTTATTTGTGGCTTAGTCTTGAGCAACATAGAGGCTAATTCAAGAGGTGACCATAACTGACCCACTAAATAAGTGACCGTAATCTAATTAGGTCCAGTATCTGAAGAGCAGGTAACATACCAAAAAGTGACAGTGACACTACACTATAGAGAAAGAGGTTTCAATAAAATGAGATGGGTAGCCAAAAAGGCCCTAAACTGAAAAGTAAAGAAAGTTAAAACCTTGGATGTGGCTTGGGTGCTACTAAGAAAAACAATAATAGTCAAGGAGGCATGCATACTGCTAAACAAAAAGGAAACCAGGAAAGCAAGGATGAAACCATTCTGGCTAACTGGCAAAGTTTGAGAGGCTATTTGAGCCAAATAGAAATTACTCAAAATGTATTTATCTGACCATAGTGAAGCCAATAAACAGTAGCATAAGTTACAGCAGGCATTAAGAAAGAAGAAAATGAGAGAGGCTGAAGTGGAGTTTGAAGAGCAAATAGCTAAAGGTGCAAAAACAAGCAGGAGGCTTTTTTAAATGTATCAAAAGTAGGAAGCCTGTGAAAGAATCTGTGCATCTGCTGGATCACAACTGATTAAAGGGAGTAATTAAGGGAGATGAGGATGTTGCTGAGAAGCCAAGTGCCTTCTTTTTATCAGTATTCACTACTCACAATGTTGGGAAGATTCCTAGCCCGAGCATGCTTTTTCATGATAAAGATTATATACTCTTAGAGAGGTGCTGGAGCAAAATGGTAATTTAAAATAGAATCAGGCTCCAAGCCCAGTTGGTACATCCAGAAATTCTAAAGGCACTCAAGTAGGAAGTAGCTGAGCTGCTAACAATACATTTTTATTCAAAACATTTACTGTTCCAGTGGATTGGAAGGTAGCAAATGTTGCATCCATAAAAAGGCTATTGGAGAGATCTGAGGAATTGTAGAACTGTCAACCTTACATCTATACATGGCAAGTTGGTGATTTGACAATTAAAAATAAAATGTCTGGAAGATCTTGAGCTGCTACGGTCTAATCAGTATGGATTCTGCAAAGGAAAATCATATCTCACTCTTTGAATGCATCAGTAAAGCAGTGGATGAAGGAGAACAAGATGACATAATATACACCTCTACCTCGATATAACGCTGTCCTCGGGAGCCAAAAAATCTTACTGCGTGATAAGTGAAACCGCGTTATATTGAACTTGCTTTGATCCACTGGAGTGCGCAGCCCCGCCCCCCCGGAGCACTGCTTTACCGCGTTATATCCGAATTCGTGTTATATCGGGTCACGTTATATCGAGGTAGCGTGTATGTAGAATTCCAAAAAGTCTTTGACAAAGTCCTGTGCAAGAGGCTACTAAAGAAGCTAAGTAGGCGCAGGTTGAAAGTCAAAGTACTGTCTTGGATCAAAAATTGGCTAGGAGACAAAGCAGAATAGGATTAAATGGTCAGTTTTCAACATGGCAAAAGGTTAACAGCTAGATCTCTCCATACAAGGCCTAATGTTAGTTTAATATATTTATTAATGGTCTGGGAATGTGGGTTGGGGAAGTGAGTAGTGAGGTAGAAAAACTTGCATATGACACAAAGTTATTTAGATTAGTCAGGACCAGAGCAGAATGTAAGGAACTACAGACAGACCTAAGGCTAGGTGAATAGGCATTATGATGGCAAACAAAATATGACATCAAGTAATGCACAGTAGAGGAAAAAAAATTAAACTACTTTTACATCTCACAGGATTCTAAATTAAGTTTATCAACCCAAGAAACTTTGGTATCACTGGTGACAGCTCAATGAAAATGTGCCAAAAACCAACAAGATATTAGGCTACCCAAGGAATGGAGGATAATATTGAAAACATAATCCTTTTTATACAATCAATGCTTCGGCCTCAGCTAGAATACTTTTGTAGTACTTGTCACCCCAACTCAAAAGGGTCTGGCAGACCTGGAAGAGTTTCAGAGAAGATTGATGAGAATGATCAGAGGCCTGGAAAATTCTCAAAAGATTGGGATTATTTGCCTTAGAAAGGAGATGAATAAGAGGGGGCATGATAAAAGTATATAAAATAATTAATGATATAAAGAAGGTAGATCTCAGAGGCATCTGTTCTCCTTTTTTAACTAAGAACAAGGTAGAATGAAATTAAAAGGTAGAAAATTCAAAACCAATAAAAGGGAATACCGTATATACTCGATCATAAGCCGGTTCGTTTATAAGCCGACCTGTCCCCCCCCCCCCCCCCAAGATGGATAAGTAAAAATGGAAAAAAAAAAAATAACCTGTTCATATGCTGACCCTATAATTCAGGGGTCAGCAAGCTTTGGCTCCCAGGCCATCAGGATAAGCCGCTGGTGGGCCAAGATGTTTTTTTACATCGAGCGTCCGCAGGCACGGAGGTAAGCCTACATAAACAAAGTGTCCTGGCACGCCAGCTGCTTACCGTAACGGGCCGGGACAGCAACTGGTGGGGAAACTTTTTGTGGGGGGAGAAGCTGGGAGTCAGGGGAGTAACCTCTGTGACCACCCCGCACATGACACCACTCCTAGCCTGGGACCCCCACACTCTCCCCATCCCCTCCCTTCCTATCTTATCTGGGAAGGGCCAGGGGAGGATGTCTCTGGCCTGGTTGGAGCTCCTCCGGCAGGCTGGGCAGTGTGGCCGCAGCCTGCTCCGGCAGGCCAGAGTGAGCGGTGCGGCCGCAGCATGTTCCAGCGGGCTGGGCTGGGCACGGCGGCGTGGCCACAGCCTGGGCTCAGGGGCGGGGCTGAGGGGCACGGCTGCAGCCTGCCAGCCCGGAGCTGCAGCTGCTTTGGAGGTTGGGGGGAGAGCAGCATGTCCAGAAGTGGAGACTTTGTCCCCGCCTCTTCCCTCTGGCTCTGCTCGCCATGCAGCCTCTCCTTGCTCCCTCTGTTGGTGGGAGGCGCTGTGTCCCACCTCTCCCTCTCTATACCTGTTCATAAGCCGACTCCCTTCTCTGGTGCTTCCCTTTTTTACTAAAAAAATTCGGCTTATGAACGAGTATGTACAGTAATTTTTTCATTCAGCATGTGATTAAACTGTGGAACTAATTGTCACAGGAAGTTGTTGATCCAGAGAATTTATTAAGATTCAAAAAAGGATTATATATTTACATAGATATCAATATCCAAAGTTGTTGTTAATGACAGTGTATTTAGAAATTATATTAAACCTTGGACTTCATGATTTAAGCAAATATCTGATGACTAGATCTAATCCTTATCTCTTTGGTGGCGGGGAGTTTATTCCACATATGGCTAATGCAGGCATGTATTATGGCTAAGGCTGCAAGTCTGTTACAGAGATCAAGGATTCTGTGACCTCCGTGACTTCTGCTGGTGCAGTTGGTCCAGGGGCTGCCAGAGCTGCTCAGGCAGCCCTTGGGCCAGCGGCACTGGCCGCTGCTGGGGCAGTCTCTGGCCACTACACCCCCTCCCCCTAACAGCAGCAGGACTTTGGGTGTGGGAGGGGGCTTAGGGCTGAGTCGGGGTTGGAGTGCGGGTGGCACTTACTTAGGGGTGGCTCCCCAGAAGCGGCAACAGGAAGCCAGCCCCTTCAACCTCCCCTGAACCCCAGCACCAGCAGAGGTCCCGGGTCACACCCCTCCCCCAAACACGCACGGTGCCCCCGGGCCACCCCGCTCCAGAGCACCCAGGTTTTAGTTATGGGTGTATAGTAAAAGTCATGGACAGGTCACGGGCTGTGAATTTTTGTTTACTGCCCATGACCTGTCCATGACTTTTACTAACAATACCTGTGACTAAAATGTAGCCTTAATTATGGCCATTGTCAGAGACAAGATACTGGACTAGACTGAAACAATATGGTAATTCCTACATAAATGTAATACCCAGCAAATTATTTTGAATGAATTTATGTGCAGGACACATTAATTGCTACTTTCATGTATGAATGAATAATTATGTACAGTATGTCCATCTCATTGTTATTCTGTAAAATATAATTTTGTGTTTAAAAAATGTTTTTTCTTTCCCCAATCAGGGCTATGCACTGAAGGCCTCTACCGTGTTAGTGGGAATAAAACTGATCAAGACAACATTCAGAAGCAGTTTGATCAAGGTAGCTGGTTTTCCTGGTACTGCAATAAGTCTCTTCTCCAGAATTATTCTTAATAGCTATTTTTGGAAGGGAATTGAGGTTCACTATTGGTCACACTTTAGCATTCTGCAGTTATAAATTAAATATTATTCATAAGAGCTCAGGTATTTTGTTTTCTAATTCCTTTTAGATTGCTCAAATGAATGTCATTAGTGCTTGAGTTCTTCTACTTCTAACAGTGTATTTTAACATATCCCCTCTACTACTCCTAAAGCGGAACACTGACTTTTGAAGTGAATTAAGATAAAGTGAATTAAACCCACTTCAATTCTGAATGTTTGTCCACATGGGTTTAATGCAGTTTAACTAATCCACTGTAAATTGATATCTTTAATTAATTTGGATTAATTTTCCTGAGTGTTCCCATTTAGACAAGCCTTTAGTGTTAGTGAAGAATCCAAGAGCACTCCTGTCTCTTACTGGTCACTCTGAGACAGGATGTTGGTTAGATGAACCACTCATCTGATCTTGTATGGCAGTTCTTATGTTCTGACTGACATTTCTCAACTGTAATTTCCCAAAATACCTCTACTTTTTTTCTAGCTTAAGTGTTACATTTTTGGATAAATATTTATATTTATTAGTATTTGGCATTCATGTTCTAATTAAAAAGCAAGATGTATGACTAATGAGGATTCTGTTGTTAGTGAATTATATTTTGAATAATCTTGTTAAAATGTTAAATTTAGGTAGTCCACTTCCAGTACAATGTAGAGCCTTTATTCATCTTGTTAGTATGTACATGAATGCAAATAGTGTATTGTGGTTATAATCTGGCTCTCCAAGGGAAGATGTCCTGTATTATTATTATTATTTTATTATTTATTTATTATTCCTCTCTGAATATCACCCTGAATATACTGCCCCAGTCTTTCAGTCATTTATATAGAAACATCCACTCTGACCTTGATTCCCACAGTTGGATTGATGCAATATACACCCCTACCTTGATATAACGTGACCCAATATAACACGAATTCGGATATAATGCAGTAAAGCAGTGCTCCGGGGAGGCGGGACTGCACACTCCGGTGGATCAAAGCAAGTTCAATATAACGCGGTATGTGCAGTGATAGCTGTTGGTTTTGCTTACACTAATAAATTGCTGTTTCATTGTGTCTCACAGATCATAATATCAACCTAGAATCTATGGAAGTGACAGTAAATGCTGTGGCAGGGGCTCTTAAAGCTTTCTTTGCAGATCTGCCAGATCCTTTAATACCTTATTCTCTACATCCAGAATTGGTAGAAGCATCAAGTAAGTAGTAAATCTTGTCTCTGTTGATTACGTTCTGTGGGTTATCTTATTATAGGTTTTAAATTCATTATATTTTGAAATGATTAGCTCTCGTGAAACTGAAATTTTTAGAATAAATTGCTGCCCTCTGCTGTGTCTGTGCAGTTTTAAAATAACACACTTTAAAATGAATGAACACTGTTACGTAAAGAAGTAAATCTTTAATGAACATCTCAGACCAAATTGTGATTTTATTATTTGTCTTATTTGGATAACACATTTAATTTAAAGAATTAGCTTTGTGCCAGTTTATAGTAAAGTTGAAGATGAAATTTATATAATAGTAATAAGGAAGCATGCATGAGTTAAATATTTTGTTCAAAAAGGTTTATAAGTTAAAAATATTTAATATTCTTTTTACTAGGGAATTTTCCCAAATTTCTTTATTTAAAAAAAACAAAAACTATACAATGTTAAATCTGTTTACCTTTCATGTATGTTTCATACACTTACAGCTGTAAAGCATACCTTTTATGGATCTCACCCATTTAAAGGCCTTCTTTCTTTGAATCAGATTAGGTCAGGGAATTGGATTGCAGTAAACTATTCCATAAATGTAAGCCAGTGTTACATATTTTTGCAGGGTGGAACTATGACATAAATAGTATTGTTTTCTTATCCAAAGCATGACAATATATTCATCACACTAAATCTGGAAATTTGGTACAGAAGACCAGCTAGATTAACCTACATTTTAACACATGTATCTTTGTATGTTTTGGTTTTATCTAGTTGATATCCATAAATACTTTATTTATAGGAAAAGGTGTTAGTAGTCTTAATTCTCAATCAGTATTTTTAGTTAGATTACTTGATTAATAGAGCTACAGGCAAATTTTACTGATTTTTTTTTTTTTTATTAGATGTGTCAAAACCCATGAAAACTTTTAATTTCTATAGAAGCAATGGTTTAAAAAGGAATATAAATATATTTAAATGTTATTGTTGCAGAATGATAATCCCAATTTGGGAACAGATTTAATGCTGTGTTGTATGGCCCTGCATTTCAAATTTGTTTTTAGTGATAAAATCATGCAGATAACATTTTAATGAACGAGATGCCAAATGGCGCTAACGGCATAGAAAGTGTTTGCATGTTCAGGGCAGAGTGGAAACTCCCTGATGCCTACATATTGTTTAATTGTAGCATTATTGTGAGGTTGGGTAAGAGAGATTTGTTCCTTTTTTTAATTAAGCATTACCAGTCAGAAGGATAAGGTAACAGTAAAATTGATGGATCAAAAGAACTGTTTTGTTTTGTTTTTTTAAAGAAAGTAATAATCCTAACACCATCTAAATAGGAAAACACACTAGAAGTCTCCTCCTCTGTATGACAAACACGGAGTTCCTGGCCCTAGACACAATTCCATTTCAGTCCTTTTTAAGCTGTAAAACAGCATCACTCCCTTTAGCAATATCATTTGGACAGTTGACCCCCACCTCTCTCTCCATTTTTAAAACTCAAAAATTTTTCACATATGCATCTTGGTGGGCTACCCAGAGAAATGCATGATGGCATCCTTTATGTTTCAGTTCTTTAGACGTTCATTCAGTCAGCCTTTGAAGAAATTATGACTGTCTTCCGGAGAACCAAGAGGGAGCTTCAGTCCTTTTGCTGCAATTGTAACTGCAATTGTAACTTTCAGCAGTACTAAACTGCCAGTCCTGTTGCTCTACTGGGAGCCACAAAATATTTCCCAAATATCAGCTAAAGAGGGTATCTTGATCATATCCCTTCCGAGAGGGACGAAGCCCATTCCAATGGCTCTCTCTGTTATTGCTACGTTAAACTTCTTTTCTTTTATATTGAATGACCTTTCCTTATATGCCAGCCCTTTTATCTAAATACTAAGAACTCACCCTGAAATTGCAAACAGCAGTTGCAGAGATTATTTGAAATAAATTTGTAAAGGTTTGGATAAACTTGTGATTGCTATCCATACAGAAAAATTAGCCTATGTACATTGCACTTTTAATAGTCTGTGGAAGGCTTCTCTGTTAATTTACTCTCTAGACTGTTGTCCATACTTACTCTTTAAAATGTGAATGTTTGCCTGATTCTGCTAGATTCTACCTTTTCCTCTTCTAAACGGAGTGGTTTTTAAATCATTTCTCCCAGGCTCAATCATGTTATTTCATCAATTGGACTAGTTGACAGGCTTAACATATTTTCAATTCATGGGCATAAATCAAGTATTAGAACAACTCCTCCCCCAAATTTTGGGCATCTTCTGTCTCTGAATAAAAGACTTATAAAATATTTTGAGTAGTAATAGTGTGAAAGAGAGAAATCTGACTCGTAAGTGAGTTAATGATCATCTCACAAGCCAACAATGAGCTATTTTAATGATTTTCCAACGTTAAACACAGATAAATAATTTTATCAGGCACAGACTGCATGTTCTACCTATGATAGAGAAGTAAAACTATATAATAGTTCGTCTATATACAATTCTTCATGTAACTATCAAATACTGTTTCTCACGTTGGCGTTCCTTTCCAGTATGGATGCTTTATCTGTCCCTACATACTAATGAGACGAATTAGCAGCACCATTTGTAAATGTTTCCTTTTAAGTATATAAGGAAAATTGGTGTTTTGCTATTATCTCTACAGAGATCTTGGATAAGACAGAACGACTGCATGAGTTAAAAGAAATTGTGAAGAAATTCCATCCTGTGAACTACGATGTCTTCAAATTTGTAATAACTCATCTAAACAGGTTTAGTATTGTTTTCACTACTAAAAATCTATTTAATAATTACTGAAAAAATTGTATGCTGATATCACTCATCTGTCAATAAAAATATTGACTGCATGACCAAACTAATACTAAGGGCCAAAAAGAAAAAAAAGGGAATGCAGGAAAGGGGATTTGAAATGTAAGTTAATTTGTAATTAAAAGAGTTCATGGTTTGTGTAATAGGTTTGCCTTACTATAGCTTATTAATACTGTGATTTGTTAAAGTAGGATAATCTGACACTATCACTATTTTGTGGGATAGAGCAAAATTTCTTATATCTTGAGTAAATGTCTCTGTTGAAGAGACAGTTGCGTGCAACAGTTGTAGATTTGGGAGTTCTTTAATTAAAATTCAGCACAAAACCATACAATGAACTAAATAACATTAGAATGCAATAAGTATTTAATCTACTGTCATGTTCTGTAGGCTAGATCAGTAAGAGGTTGTGTCACTGCCTTTCCTGTAACCCTGGTGCCTTAAATGCTCTGTTGCTGTGGTTCACAGTCTGCAGACAAGCATGCAGTATTGTGAGTGTCTGTGTGCTGTGGAGCCCTGGTTCTTCTTTGAGTAGATGCAGCTGTGTAATCTACTTAGATGTGTGCGTACCCAGCTCACAGGAGCTGGAGAACTTTGCCTAGCACTACCCATAGGAGCACACTCATATTCTGTGGCCCTAGCCCCCCCCCGGCCATGAAAGGGCAATGCTGTCCCGACCTCCTTAGTTCCTTCTGACCACTTGTGGCTAATGTTGGAGTTCCATGTGGTGTTTTTTACCTTATGCCAGGGGTCGGCAACGTTCAGCACGTAGCTCGCCAGGGTAAGCACCCTGGCGGGCCGGGTCAGTTTTATTTACCTGCTGACGCGGCAGGTTCGGCCGATTGCGGCCCCCACTGGCCGCGGTTCGCCGTCCCGGGCCAATGGGGGCCGCGAGAAGCCGCAGCCGCCCGCGCCGCTTCTCACCGCCCCCATTGGCCCGGGATGGTGAACCGCGGCCAGTGGGGGCCACGAGCGGCCGAACCTGCCGCGTCAGCAGGTAAATAAACTGTCCCAGCCCGCCAGGGTGCTTACCCTGGCGAGCCGCATGCCGAACGTTGCCGACCCCTGCCTTATGCTTTCGGTCTCAGTTTCTAAGAAATTTTTCTTGAATATACACCTCTACCCCGATATAACGCTGTCCTTGGGAGCCAAAAAATCTTACTGTGTTATTGGTGAAACTGCGTTATATCCAACTTACTTTGATCCGCCGGAGTGCGCAGCCCCACCCCCCCCCGGAGCGCTGTTTTACTGTGTTATATCCGAATTCATGTTATATTGGGTCACTTTATATCGGGGTAGAGATGTAGTAACACTTAGGTTAAGTTTAGTGTTAGTATTGCTTCTCGGCTCCTTGGAGCTAAGATCAAAGTTTAGTTAGAATACAGTAACTCCTCACTTAACGTTGTAGTTATGTTCCTGAAAAATGCAACTTTAAGTGAAAGGATGTGAAATGAATCCAATTTTCCCATAAGAAATTTTTTGGGGGCAGACAAAAGGCATTATACACTGTACAGTACTATACTGTACTGTGATTGGGAAGTGCCCCTGGCTTACCCCGCTGTAGGCAAAGACGCTACGAAGCACCTTCGCAACAGCTGCGGCAGCTTCCCCGGAGAAGAACAGGCCCGCCTCTTCCCATCCCTGCTCCACTCCAGGCCCACCTCTTTCCACCCCCACTTAGCTCCTTTCCGCGCTTCCCTGCCACCAAACAGCTGTTTGGCAGTGCTTAGGACTTTCTGGGAGGGAGGGGGAGGAGTGGAGACGCAGCGCTTCCCCACTCCTCCCCCTCCCTCCCAGAAAGTCCTAAGCGTTGCCAAACAGCTGTTTGGCGGTGGGGGAAGCGCTAGGAGAGAGGAGGAGGAGGCGGAGAAGAGGAACTTGTGCAATGCTCCCTTATAAAGTCGCTGCTCTTCCACAGAATCTTACAAGCAGAGAACAGAGCAGGCAGCCAAACAACGTTATAAGGGAGCATTGCACAACTTTAAACGAGCGTGTTCCCTAATTGAGCAGCGACGTAAGTTTGAAACAACGTTAAGCGGGAGGATGTTAAGTGAGGACGAGTTACTGTAGTTGGCTGCCCTGTGTGTTTAAGCATTGTCTGTCATGCGGGCGGGGCGGAGCATCCCCAACAGTAATCCCCACACAAGGTGCTTGTGTCTTAGTGAAGGACACATTAAAGTGTGGTGCACCATCTGCAAGTCATTCACAGTGAGGACTCAGGTGGTGAGAGACAAGCACCTGAAGGAGGCTCATTTAGATGAGGGCTTCATTGCCAGATCGGCAGTCACCTTCAGATCTGGCAAGTGGTTCTGCTCCATGCTTGGGCTCTGTCATTTCCCCAAGAGGAAAAAGGGGTTGTTGTTTTCCCTCCTCTGGTATGGTGAGGAAGAGATCCCATAAAATGAATCTGGACCCTTCCAGGACTTGGGGAGGCTTCTCCTGATCTTCTAAGAGGAGCAATGTATTTCCTCCAGCACACAGGATGGAGCAGTGTCATCTAACTGCTCCCTGATACCACTCAGAGAGCCTGTACTGTTGACTCCAATTGGGAATTGGTCCTGCTTTGAGCAGGGGGTTGGACTAGATGACCTCTTGAGGTCCCTTCCAACTCTGATATTCTATGATTCTATGACTCTGGTTCTGGCCATGGGGCATTCATTGAGTTTGGTACCAATGATGTCGGCACCACGCAACTGTCTCCATGCTCACAACGTAACAAGCAGCATCGACTTGCTTTGCCTCTCAGTCCCAGCCTCTCCACTGGTTCAAGAGTTGGTTGGTGATATGGCTTCTACAGCCTTGTCCTTTGTTCTGCCCTTAGCCATCTTGTGGCCATGTTGCAGAGCTCCTGGGCTCGTCGTCACCAGAGCACCATCTGGGCCTCAGACTGTGGAATTGAGGCCAACATTGGGCCCGGCACTGAATGGCCCCTGGTGGTGGTGCATCCTTCAGCACCGTCATCTTGGCAGCAGATTTCTTTGTCAACTTCAGTGCTGCCCTTAGTCTTGATACTGGTGCCTCTCCTAGTACCAGATGGGACTCTCTCTCTCATTTGGTACTGCCATTGCTTATCGCCCATTCCGCTTCAGCACCAATGCCGCTCCCATATTGGACTTTAGATGAGTCTGTTTGTTTGCCCCATTGTCAGCAGAGAAGCTCCAGGACTCCTGAAGCTCCAGGTCTGGGTCATCCTACCCTTCATCATCAGATAGGCATCACAAGATACCCTTTGGATTACCATCAGTACGGAGATCGGCATCTGCTCTGCAGTTGGGACAGGGGCTCTTGACCCAGTACATACTGGCCAACAATGCCTCATCTCTAAGCCCAGTGGCCTCCTTGGAAGCCTTCGGATGCTTCTTTGCTCCTGAGGTCCCACTCCTTGACCGACAACAGAGCGAGATACCCGGACCCAGTGGTGGCTCCCACTCCCAGACCATCTCAGCTGCAAGCAACTGCTGAGCTTGTTTCCTCCTGGACCTCCGGGGTTATTCCGATCAGATCCTATGGTGCAAAAACAGGACCCGTTGCGATGCAGCAAATCTCCTCCCTAGATGACTGTTTTGTACCAGAATCTTTCTCTCCCTCAGTGACTGAGGATTTTAAGTTTTATCAGGACCTCCGAAGGCATATGGCCACTATCTTGGGTATCAAGGTGGAATGCCCACAGGAAAATACACGTAAGTTGTTGGATATTCTCTGATCATTCGCCTTAGGGAGAGTGTCCCTCCTGATGAATGAGGCTCTTTTAGAGCCTGTAGAAGCCCTCTGGAATACTGCAGCTTCATTGTCTCCCATGGCAAAGCATTCAGAAAAGTGGTACTTCATTCCTATGCCTGGTTTTGAAGGTTTTTACACCCATCTGGCCCCTATCTCTCTGGTGGAAACTGCAGCAAATGACAGGGCATGGCAGGGAAGGGTAAGTCCACCCCTAAGGACAAAGAGTCCAAAAGGATGGACTTAATGGGGAGGAAGACTTATACCTTCTCTTCCATGCAAATGTCCATTGGGAACAATCGGGCTTTGGTTTCTAAATATGACTTGTCAATTGGACAGCCATGTATATTATATAGTTTGTGGATAAGTTGCCAGAACCCTCTCAGGAAATAGTTTATAGCATTCATTGCAGAAGGTCGTATGGTGGCTAAGACTGTTGCAGTTAGCTCTGGACATAGTAGATGCCACAACCAGAGTTACAGCATTGGCTGTGACCATGAGGAGGGCCTCATGGCTGCAGAATTTGGGCATTGCATGTGAGGTGTAGCAGACCATTACCGTTTGATGGCTGGGATTTATTTTCAGAAAAAAATTATGAAACCCTGCACTCTTAAAGACTCCATAGCTAAGTCCCGTTCTTTGGGAGTATATATTCCGTCCATAAAGAGATGTCACTGTTGCGGTCAACACAGCAGTGTTTTTTTCGGACAGTTTTCCCTTCTTGTAAGAAAGAGAGACTACTCCTGGAAGGGCCACAGATCCCGGTTTAGGCTCAAGATAACCTCTTCAGGTTTAGCTTGATAGCTTTGTTTATGGCTCATATGTAAATTGAGTTAAAATCACATTCCTTTGTCTAGTAACATTATACAGAGGGAATTCATTACAAGGTATATTTTGTACAAACATTGCAGTAGCTTGTAAGGTGTAAATACAGGGGTACTTAAGGTCATGTCTATTTTGCACCTGGCTTTTCATAACATCTTTAAGTGTTATTTAATAAAACTGCTTGAAAACAAATATTTCTTATGGAGTGAAAGTCTTATATTTGTCTCCTCAAATCTGTTCTTCTACATGAGCATTTGATGATGTCAAGGTTTTTCCTTGATTTTAACAAATAAGGAATTGTTTTTAATCTTGAGACTAGCAGATGGGCACCACCCATACCATGACTTGGTGTATCTATACAAGAATGTAATGTTCGGAATCATGGAAAGAAGAGTGAAAAGACCAGTTTGGTCATCTGATTTCTCACCCCACCAATGCAAGAGTATGCCCTGAAAAGCCTTGGGTCTGATTGTGATAACAGTTACACTGGTACAAATTCAATTAACTCAACTGAAGCCAAACTGGTGTGACTAGAGTAGAGTGCATTATAGTGACTTTTTATCCAATTTTTAAAAATCTGTGCAATGGATGAGGCTGTTTCAAGTGATTATTAAGAAACTCCCTGATTCTTAGATTATTGTATACATTCTTCTGCTTAACTTCATCTAGAGCAGAAAAATATCTCATAATGACTTAATATTTCTTAAATAGCACAATATAGTATAAAAATTTTATAATACATAGGCTCAAGGTGACATAGTTACAGTTGAATATTCAACCATAGTTGCATTTCTGGACTAGCTATACAATTTTAATGTTGTATTCTCGTGGACTTTTAATGTAGTTATATAATGTATGATTTGATTGGGAGTGTGTATTATAGTAAAATACATTACAGGGTAGTATTATGTTTAGTTTGCTGTAATAGTAACATGTTGAAAAATAAAATAAGAGGTCACATGTTGCAGCTCCCAGCTGAATCCTTTAAAGATATTCATTCAAAAAACTATTTGGCTCCACAACTAATTAAACCACAAAAATAGCTTTCTGTATCTCCCTACAGAAACCTTTCTGAGCGCTAGGAAAGAAAGTCCTGCTAAGTTGGTTATTAAAGTTAACAGCTCTAAAAGAGTGGAACCAGATCAAAATGAGGAAGTTGTGCAGTTATACAGAACAAAACTCATGCAAGAGATTGCCTTAAATTTGACCACAGTAATGGATGGTAAAAGGATTTGAAAATCATAGACATGTAAGACTGGAAGGGACCTTGATGGGTCATCTAGTCATCTGAAACCAGTGGAATAGACAGGCAGCATAAGATCTTTAAAGAAACAAACGTTCTGTTTAAAAACTCTGAAGAAGATTTGAAATTTGCAAAGGCTCCTGAGTAGAAAATTAGACTACCTTGTGTTTAAACTAATGTGGGTATGTAATTAAAATGGCAATTACTGTTTGTTAAAAGAGGATATTTTAAAAATTTTCCTTTTGAGTTCCATGGTATGTGCTTAGCTTCAGTAATTGTGTTAAATGGACTATATCCTATGATTTATCACAATCTAACCTGTCATGATCTTACTGTGGAGCAGTCTACACTTTCCATATCAATTACAGAGAGTACTAATTAAGGGGGTCTATATGAAATATCACTTATCTTTTTCATGGAGATAGACTCCATGCCCCTGAAAATTCTTTTTCCTTATTGTCCTTATTTCTAGCTATTGATATCTTATACCTAGACTGGGCCGGGTAATTAAAGGTACACTCAAGTTCTTAGGGAAGAGTGCAAGTTTTGTCATGGTGACTGAGAAAGGAAGGGATGAGGAGGATTTAGAAGCGATGATTAAAAGCGCATGTTGAGTTTAAGATGGCCAGTGGATATCAAAAAGACAGGCTGAGATTTTAGCTGGGACCAGGAGCAGAACAAGTTCAGAGTGGAGAAGTAGATCTGGGTGTTGTCACCACAGAGAAGGTAGATGATAGGTTTGTTCTATCTGTGTATAATCACCTTTGCATACAGAGAGGAGTTGAGGGCTAAGGAAGAAGCCCAGTAGAACTCCCATTGGTTGGAATGAGAAGAATTCCAAACCAAACACTGAAGTAGCAATTGGAGAGGTAGAAGAGCCAAGAGAGAATAGTCATGGAAGCTGAGGGAGACAAGATTTCAGGGAGAGCAGCATGGTCAACAGGGTAAAAGGCAGCCTGACAGGAGGTGGGGATAGAATACTGATAGATAGAATTTCTGACACTTAGCACTGAAGAAGTTATTAGCAATGTAAGTGAGAGCAGCTTCAGAGCAGTACAGAGAGCTGGAGTCTCACTGGAGAGGGTCAAGGATGGAGTTTAAGACCGAGCTCCAGAGAGCATCTCTAGGCAACATGTTGAATTACTTCAAGGAGAAAAGGAAGAAGGTTCTGTGATAACTTTAAAGACTGAACATTTGTTCTATCTTTAAACATGACCTTTTGATAACTAGTCTACTCCCTTTGCTGTCAGCAGGGTATTGTGTACCATTTTATCCTGTTTACATTTAACAATGTTCTTAAAAGTTTAATTAAATTATTCAGTTGTCAACAGACTGACTCATTAATTTTCCTCTGAGGGGTACCCTAAGAAACAATTATATGTAGAAGAGCCAATTTCTTTTGTTTTAAATTCTTGGATACAAGCATTAAACAAAATGCAACCTCTTCCCTATTGTCCTTTGAATTCCTTAAAATTCTGTACATGGAATATTGACAGCATTAACTACTCATTGAAATGTAAGAAGTTCTCAAGAAAGAGAATGTATATATTGCCCTAATTCAGGATGAGTATGTAAATATCTCTGGACATGATACATTCAAAACAGACAATATTTGATGCATCCTATACTAGTTGATAACTAGTTTAATCATTAATTACATTTAATAACACAAAATATTACCTGTTGCAGTTACTTCTGCCACTGCAAATGAGAAAATATTTTCTTGTACAATTATCTGAATATTTGGTGTATACATTCAGTCCAGATTAATGTCCCAGTTGTCTATCAGATTTATTAACCAATTATTTTCACACTACAAATAATGAACTTGGTGAACCTTAATCATGTATTAAAAACCAAAATAGATAAAACTCTGCCCAATTTCCAGATAAACAACAAATCTAAAACCTTAAAATCTGTAATTGCGGAACAAGATGTAATCTTATGTCTGTAGTCTTATGTATGTTTTTTTTTCCATTTTAAAGGTAAAGATTCCTTATCTAAAACCAGTTTGATTTTCAGTAAAGCTGAAACAGTAGTGAAATATTTAGCCTAGTAAATAGGTGTTATACCTATTCAGATCACACACCTGGCAGGAGTGCAGGATATCAAAGATCAGTCCCCAAGATGGAAATTCTCGTTTTATATGTTGAAAACAATTGTTCTTCTTGTTAATAAATATACGCAGCAGTATTTCAAAGTAGGACAGAATCCCACATTTTGTCAGGAACATTTAAACTGAAGAAACAAAGTCACAACAGAAATTCAGTTGCAACTTGAGAACTTCAAAGAAGCAAGAGCTCTCTTATGGTCACATCTAAATCAAAAGGAACTCTCATTTCAATCCGTGTGTGTGTGTGTGTGTGTGTGTGTGTGTGTGTGTGTGTGTTGGTCACAAAGCCAGCTGTTACTTTAAAAATGTCATTTAATTACAGGAGTTGATGATAAAGCATTAAAATCATTTAAAATTTTATATAATGCTTAATTCATTCTCAGGAACTTCTGCTATAAAACAAATATATCATTTTCTGAAGAACCTAAAAATCCAACATACTGCTGCTGGGTAAAGTACAGGATTTAAAGACAAGCTTGCCAGTGAGTTTCATAGATTGTAAGGCCAGAAAGGACCATTATGATCACCTAATCTGACCTCCTGCATAACAGAGGCCATAGAATTTCATCAGTAGTTCTGGCATCAAGCACATAACCTCTGGTTGAGCTAGAACATATCTTGTAGAAAGAGAGCAAAACTGAATTGAAAGAATTCTAGTGACAGAGAACCCAGCATGTTCCTAGGTAAATTGTTTCAATGGTTTATTACCCTCACTGTTAAAATTTTGCACCACATTTCTAGTCTGAATATCTAGTTTCAGTTTCTAGTAATTGGAAATTCTGTCTTTGTTAAATTAAAGAACCCTCTACTGTAAGAGATACTCTTTCCATGTAGATACATGCAAACCATGAAGAAGTCATCCCTTAACTTTCTCACAGGAAGACAGGTTTCCCAGACCTCGAATAATTCTTGTAACTCTTTCCTGAACTCCTTCCAATTTGTCAACATTCTTTTAAAATTGTGGACACCAGAACTGGACACCAGTATTTGTCTTATCAATGCTTTATACAGAGATAATACTTTCTCCCTAGTCCTATTTGATATTCCCCTGCTTATACATCCAATAATGGCATTAGCTTTCTTATGCATAGCATTGCACTCCTTTCCAAAATTCAGGGCTCCCCTCCCCATTCTGTAAGTATGACCTGTGTTCATTGTTCTTAGATGTATAACCTTGTATTTCTGAGTATATTAAAATGGTTCAAATGAGTCCAGCTTACCAAGCAATTCTGATTACTCAGTAGAACTGACGTCTCCTTAAAATTTACCACTCCATCTATGTTGTCATGTGAAAACTTGACTAGCAATGTTATATTTTCTTCCAGATCATTAATAAAGATATTGAATATCATTGGGCCAAGAACAGATCCGTGCAAGACCTTAGAAAATATGTTGTGTGATGATTCCCCATTTGCAGTTCTTTTTTGGGATGTACCAGTGTTTAGTCCACTTAATGTGTACTATGTTGATTTTTGTACAGTGCTGATTGTTTAATCCGAATATCATGTGATATTAAGTCAGATGCCTTACAGAAGTCTATTATGTCAACACAGTTGCCTTTGTCAACCAAATGTATAATCTCTTAAAAACAAACAAACAAAAAACCACACATTTATTTAACTAGATAGATTTTTAATAAAACCATATTGATTGGCATTAGTTATGGTACTGTTCCTTTGATACTTTACTGTTTGAATACCTATACATCTTTTTAGGAGTTTTATATACCTTGAATACTTTAAAATTCTGTCACTTCCTCGAAAGGGCAAAATCCCATATTTCTGTTTGGAAGCGTGTATAACCATATGTTTTGGGGAAAAAATGTATGAAGATCCAAAAGACAGTAGGACAGGGGTTCTCAAACTGGGGGTCGGGACCCCTTAGGGGATCACAAGGTTATTACATGGGGGGTTGCGAGCTGTCAGCCTCCACCCCAAACCCCGCTTTGCTTCCAGTATTTATAATGGTGTTAAATATATAAAAAGTGTTTTTAATTTTTAAGGGGAAGTTGCACTCTGAGGTTTTCTATGTGAAAGGGGTCACTAGTATAAAAGTTTGAGACCCACTGCAGTAGGACATACAGAGCAATATCAATAGTTAACCTAATCGAAAAATACTGACAAAAATTGTTAAAAACTGCCTATCTCTTGCCCTATCACTACAAATTCATGTTGGTTATATATGCACAGAGGCTCCAACCAGGGATCTGGCCTGTATTGTGCCAGGTGCTATATGTATATAATTTAATAACTGTCCCAAAGAGCTTAAATATGGCGAAAGACAACAGGTGAATGAAACAGACAAGTGAGGAAGGGGAGGACAAGTTAACAGTGAAATAATCATGCTTTATTAAAATAAGCAACAGATATAGGAGAGGGGCTGAGCCGTGGCTTGTGCTTGATTAGGCAAACCTTGCAATGGGAGAGAGTCAAAGGAGTCAAGGGAAGTGTAGTGTTGTCTACTGAGATAACAGAGGAGAGGATGAGGACTTAAAACAGAGAAGTCACTGATGTGGGTAGACTGGAAATCTCAGAAGGGTTGGATAGGGCAGGGACTAGGAGGAGGCAGGAGACCTATGTTGAAGAGGAAAAGGTGATGGTCAGGGAAATCAGCAATGGAAAGTGAGGGAGAGAGCTGTTCCAAAGTTGCAGATTAAACAAGGCCCTTCATAGCACAGAAAGTCTTCATTTTTGCCCCCCTATATAGAAGGTTTGTTTGTCAACAGGGACAAACAGTCTGTTAACATAGACCTGCTTTGGGGAGATAGTCTTGATTCTTGTTTTCAGGATAATGATTCTACAGTGTACAACAGTGGTCACCAACTTGTTAATTGCAATGGATTGGGTCTCGGCACGCTGCTCCTGCCTGCAAGCACCGCTCCCGCAGCTCCCGTTGGCTGGGAAAGGGGAACTGTGGCCCATGGGAGCTTTGGGGGTGGTACCTGCAGAGAGGGGCAGTGCACAGAGCCACGTGGCCCCTCCACCTCTGCAAGGGCATGTTTGCCCCTTCTGGGAGTGGCGTGGGGCTGGGGCAGGCAGGGAGCCTGCCTTGGCCCCACTGTGCCGCTGACTGGGAGCTGCCCGAGGTAAGTGCCGCCCGGCGGGAGACCACATCTCAGCCTTGAGTCCGCTCCCAGAGCCAGCACCCCATATCCCCTCCTGTATCCCAATCCCCAGCTCTGAGCCCTCTCCCAGAGCCAGCACCCCAGACTCCCTCCTGCACTCCAAAACCCTGCCCCAGCCCTGACCCCATATCCCCTCCTGCATGCTAACCCCCTGCTCCAGCCCTGAGCCTTCTCCCAGAGCCAGCGCCCCACACCCCCTCCTGCACCCCAATACTCTGCCACAGAGCTTGCATCCCTCCTGCACCCCAACACCCTCCCAGAGCTTGCATCCCTCACCCCTTCCTGCACCCCAACCCTCTGCCCCAGGCTCAGCCCAGAGCCCCCTCCCACACTGCAAACCCCTCGGCCCCAGCCCAGAGCCCGCACCACCTCCTGAGCCCCAGCTCCCTGCTCCAGCCTGATAAAAGTGAGTGAGGGTGGAGGAGAGCGAGTGACAGAGAGAGTGGGGTGGAGTGGGCGGGGCTTTGGGGAAGGGGCGGGGTTAGGTGACCAGACAGCAAATGTGACAAATCGGAGGGGGGGGGGGGGTAATAGGAGCCTATATAAGAAAAAGACTCCAAAATCGGGACTGTCAGTATAAAATCGGGACATCTGGTCACCCTAGGCAGAGTAGATCCTGGGTTGCCCTTAAATTCAAAAAGTGATCTTGGGTGTAAAAAGGTTGGAGGACACTGATGTACAATAACTATCAATCTATACAAATATCTGAAATGTACAATATAGTTAATTTTTTCCCTCCGTTTGGAGGATTTCTCTGAGTCTCAGGATAATCACTGAAGCAGCATATTGGTACCTTTTTTATTCTTTTCAGCTTAATTTATGATGCTTCATTCAACAGCTTCCATCTTGCAAAACAAAAAGCAAAGTGCATGACCTGGCCTAAACTGTTTGTATTATAGATTTGCCCCATTACCCACCCAAGTTAAAAACATCTTTTTAGCATCTTGAACTTGAGTATCAGAACTAAAAAATGAAATCAGCTGGAACTCAAGCTACTGTGGTGCTTTTGCGCAAGCTGTCAAAGATATAAAACTGAAACGTCAGGTTGGGAGTAGATTTCTCAAGAGAAACTTTAAAAAAATGGGACTTCGAAATTTTGTGAAAAATAAAATTGGGAGGGCTCAAACCATTCAAAATGAATGGGTGAAAACTTTTCCATTGAATTTCGCAAAAAATTTTTGCCAGCTTTGCCCAGCTATATTAAATTTAAACATTTTAAAAAATAAAAGTCAATCTTACTCCTATTTATACTCTCCATTTTTCACATTAGCTAATGATGACATGGCAGAATCATCTTGCTTTCAACAGTGTATGTTCCTCAAAGTAACTGTGAAGGGCAACATGTTGCACTTCAACCTGTGCATCTTGATGTATGCAAAACACCTACTGATAACAGTGGGAATTTGCTTAATAGCACGGCTTAATTTCAGACACTATTTTATCACTGGCTAATATGAAAAGCCTATAATGAAGTGAAATATTTCAATCTTCACTTGCTTTTTTCTTTTGATATATAGATATTATTAAATATAGGTTCCGCTTTGTATAGGCATGCTGTCTTCTTTTTCTTCTAGAATAGGGGTCCTCAAACTGGAGGTCGCAAAGTTCTTATGTGAGGCTCGTGAGTTGAAGCCCCCATGCATGGCGGGGCTCTGCCTGTAAGCCCTAGTCCCGTACATGCTGGGGCTGACAGCCTGACCCCATTCAGCCCCACTCTGCCTCCAAAGAAGGGGCACCAAAATAGAAGTTTGCTCGGGGGTGCCATTTTCCCTAATGCTGCCCCTGGGGCTGAGACAACATTAGAGGGCTTGATTGTTCAGCAGCTATAGAGCTGCATTAAACCGAAGACCAATCAGAACACTGAGATCGGCAAAAAAAAGTAATTTATAATTTAAAAGTCAGACACATAGGCAGGGGCAGTGCTATGGGAGGTCTTGTTTGGGCTATAGCCACTCCAAAATTTACCTTAGCTCCCCCGTAGCCAGCCCTCTCAGCACAAAGGTCAAACGTTATACAGAGCTAATGGATTTTACCTTGCAGGGCAGGAAATCCCCTGTGAGTTGCTGGACTCTAACATATACATTCATACTCACTTCTTTAAAGTGTTGTATAACTTGTTGCATTTTAGTTTTCACAATGATTCAAATTTGAATAGTAAAACACTGAGTCGAAGTCTTATCTGTTAGCTGTTAAATCTGAAATAATGTATTCATTTCTGGATTTGCATCAGTGTAACATCTAAGAATATGGGCTATTGTTTTAATAGATATTTGTAAAATATATTCTTTTGCATTAACGTTCATGTTTATGAAAATATTTGAAATCAGACCTGTTCATATATCTTTTTTAATTGTTCTTTGTGAATGTGTTCTGAAAATTTATTCTCATTTCAGGGTTAGCCAGCAAAATAGAACCAATCTTATGACTGCTGATAACTTATCAATTTGTTTCTGGCCAACTTTGATGAGACCTGATTTTGAAAACCGAGAGTTCCTGTCTACCACTAAGATTCACCAGTCGGTTATAGAGACCTTCATTCAACAGTGCCAGTTTTTCTTTTACAATGGAGAGATTATAGAAACCTCCAACTCTGTGGCATGTCAGCCACCACCATCCAACACAGTGCAGATGGTGGAACCAATGGTACCACTTCAGTTACCACCACCATTGCAACCTCAGCTGATACAACCACAATTACAAGCAGATCCTCTTGGTATTATATAAATAGAAGAAGATGCAGGCAGCCTGGCATTGGACAGAAAATAAAGCTAGACATGCATGTTTCAGGATTCAGTAATGTACTTCATATTTATGAAAAATCACATCCAAACTGATGGGACATTTTTGTTATAACCCATACTGTATTTCTTCATTCATACACACTGCAGATCAAAACCATGGGATAAGCATGACTGGAGAGGTTTAATTTTTAAAAACAAAAATAGCTATAAAGTACAAAGCTGCTGCTGCTGCATGAAACCTTATTGCAATCACTATATCATTCCTGTGGCAGTTTGTCACAATATATTGTGAATAAAATTTTTCTATAGAAATTTAATGATTTAAAAGATCACATTTATGATACATTCAGTGCTTACAGCCTGCTTTATGGCTGTTTTTGTTATTTAATGTGCTATTTTTGTCAGCGTTATTCACATTCAGGCATTCTGTGTAGAGAACTGAAGCCCAGCTGTAGTTTATTTTGTAACCTCCTGGCTACTTATGCTATAGTATGCTTGGGATGGTTTTTGAAAAAATGCAAAATGCACTGTTGAAAATATTACAATCCTGCACCTTCCATCTTTACTTCTAAGTAAACCTGTGGACAATTTGTTGAACTTGCTTATTATTTCTTACAGCACAATACCAAGGACATGCTTGTTGTAAAAGTGAGTTTCAAATATTGTGCAAAAATTTTGATGTCTCCTAGTTATTTCCTTATGTTCCATTACTGAATTAAACATTTTGTAATACTGTTAATTCTGTAAACAGCTGCATGTTTAAAAGATCATTGATGGTCTTGTAAACTTAATCTAATATATTTTAGATATTTTAATTTTTCCCACTTGGGAACACATCTAGCGTGTAGAAAATAGTTCATGACATTTTCATATAAGGTTATATAACTTTTCATACATAAACATGAACTTTGTTGTAGTAAAATTCTGTAAACCAAACAATGTTTTAATCTAGGACTTCAATTTAATCTATTCTTTAAATCTATTTTTATGCGGCCCTTTAAAGATATACAAAAATGCATTGCTAATATATAGCAATAAATACTTTGGGTACTGACAATTAACCTCTTTGGAGTGTATATATAAAATCACATATTTGTATTCATATTTTTTCTGTGGTATGTTGTACTAAAAATTCAAAATTACTGACTTTTTGCACCATTTTTAATTATTACTTTTTTCTTTTACATTGGTACCAATTTTGCTTTAAAAGAGTGCTGCTTTTAAAAAAAAATTTTAAACATTTAATTGGTGGTAATTGTTTTAGAAGACTACACATTGTCGCAGAATTGAGGGGAGGACATAGGTAAAAAATATTTGTGAGACTTTTAGCAGTTTTTTTCTTTCATACTCAAATTATAGCTTTTTGTTTTTGGGTCTGGAAAGGAAAAAAATAAATGTGGTTCACTCAGCTGCTAGGATATGTTATGTGTAGTTTAAAAAAGCTTTATCATGGTCACCGTTGTAATCTTCATTCATAATGAGATTTTAAGATCGTCTTCTATGTATTATAGTAAATAGATGATTTTGAGGATTAAGGCTCTTAAGAGTTTTTGATTTACTCCATTTTCCTAAAATAAAAATTGCCTTTCCCAATTATGTCCTAGGTATTGTACTTCTAATTATGACTTGGATTATCATTCTAGATTAAGATGATACCATAAACAAGGCTGCTGTTGAAGTACATGTATATGATAAATTATCTTGATATTTGTGTTATATTCTTGCAAGTAATTATCTTTTCTAAGAAAACAAGAACAAAAAGCCCTATTCCTGTCGCAAAGCACACAGGAATTGATAAAGTACAATAATAAAGTCTGTCCTGTAAATTGTAGTATTCTTAACTTGTTTTACATCACATCTGTTGTCTACATAGCTTTTATTTATAGGTGTCAGTCTAACATTGGCATGTTTAGCAAAGAAAAATTAAACTTCAAGAGTTTTATAAACTGTTTCTAGGTTGCTAAAGAATTTATTTTTCTACTATATATGGTATAGACAAAGCATCAAACTGTACAGGAAACAAACCAAACTATTTCTATTGGAAGTAGGCTAAAAAGAAAACTATATTTAAAAGTTCTAGCTGGTAAAACAATTTTCAGTCTTCGTGTTTTGAATTTCATTTTTAACTTTCTGCTTCCTGTGTGGAAGTATACGTTTAGTTGGCCATGATGTTAAATTCATCTTTGATTATAAAATTATCTATTTTTATGTTACAAATACATTTCCACAACTCCATTTCAAGTTAAGCTTATTATAGATCCAAAAATATTTGCAATATCATCTGTTTTTATGTATTCTATTACAACTGCATCCCTTATTCCATAATGAGTTGTTAAAATGCTGCTCTTGTATTTGGCCTGGTTAGAAATTGTCTTTAACTCTTACTAAAAGGTTCAATTAAAAAAAAAAAAAGCTTGGCATGACACACTTACTTGGTGACATTGTCAGTATTTCTTGTGTAGTCTTTAGATCGGGGTAGGCAACCTATGGCACGTGTGCCGAAGGTGGCACACGAGCTGATTTTCAGTGGCACTCACACTGCCCGGGTCCTGGACACCTGTCTAGGGGCTCTGCATTTTAATTTCATTTTACATGAAGCTTCTTAAACATTTTAAGAATTTATTTACTTTACATACAACAATAGTTTAGTTATAATAGAAAGAGACCTTCTAAAAACGTTAAATGTATTACTGGCACGCAAAACCTTAAATTAGAGTGAATAAATGAAGACTAGGCACACCACTTCTGAAAGGTTGCTGACCCCTGCTTTAGATTAATATTAAAATACTATATGGCTATATATATAGTAACAGAAAATAAAGATACTAGAAAATTATACCATTGCTATTTTAAAATGAAGTTTATAGGTAATCTTTAGTACTGCTATAAAGCAAGGAAGAATGTCATTCCATACAGATTCTCCATAGTTTAGCTAATGGAATTGTCTCTTATAATTGTTCTAATTAAAGTTCAAACCACGAAAAGCATTGCTTTAAATTTTTTAAATTAGCATTTTTACAATAATCGTAAGAGCAATATCTTAATAAACATGTGACGTTGTCTTGAACATCTCACACTGACACGGTAACTCCAATTAGTAATTTATGTTTTTTGTTATAGGCAATTTTGCTACTAAAATGTATTGTTTTTAAATGTGTTCTTTCAGTAGATTCTTCTTTGAATATTTTTAAAATCCCACACATTGAGTTTGAAAAGTGGCATTTTGTTAAGTAATGTTTTACGGATTATTTTAAAATTCATTATATACACAACTTTATGGATTTTGAACATACATAGTGTGAATAGGTGACAGATTTCTGACTTCAGTGAAGAGAAACATTTTTATCTTGTATGTTTTCTTCATTTCTTGATAGTGGTTGCTAGAAATTACAATAGACTTGTTTATTTTCAAGGTACTGGAATTTTGTTCCTAATATCTCTGGTAAATATATACAGAGAGAAATTTAATTGGAGATTTAAAAAACTGTAGGCCTTAGCTTCCATGGTGATTTCAGTTTTTATACTGTAATTGTGATGCTATTTGTCAACTGAGAAAAAAAAATATATATATATGTATATGTATATATGTGTGTGTATGTATGTATATGTGTGTGTGTGTGTATGTGTGTGTATATGTGTATATATATACGTATATATGTATATAATTTTAAAAAGTCAGATCTTTGTTCTTTGTTTATAATTAATGTAATCCTGTGTTGCACCACCAACAGAATACTGCAGTGAATTAAATATCAGTGAAACTTATTCTGTATAAAGAATTCAATGAATAAAACATTAAGATGCTTACTGTGTACAATGTTCAGTTTAGTTGCCTATTGAAATTTTAAAGGCAAAATCACCCAATATCTTTCAATAAAATGCCAAGGTGAAATTTAGCAGTAAGTCTTTACAAACTGACTACACCAAATATTTTATAATTCGGTAGTTTTCTTTAATCTCTTTAACATTTCTTATAAAACTTGAAAAGCTGTTTGGTTTCTTGAATATTTAAGTATAAAAGCATGCCAATAAGGGATAACTTCTCCCCTTGTATTGATGCATGCAATAATTGAGTCATCTTTAGGAATATATTGGTCCATGAAGATGTATACACACATACACTGAAGAAGCATAGAGCCCATGAAAATGACAAAAACCTCTAAAATATTTTTATCCTTTACAAACTGAGGACTTTGTTCAAGAGAAGTTAAATTCTGTGTCTTCAGAGTGTCTTGACTTTTTTTAACCTGATTTGAGCTGTTCAACATGGAATTGGTTATGATTATGGAAACATTTTTCTTGATATTGGTTTGCCGAAAAACAGTTTAAGAATGAAGAATAATATTTTTTTTATCCTTGCTTGGAACACTAATCCTGAACTAAAAATTATCTGTGCATATTTTGAGGCTATTTTTAGATTCTCTAATTTATATAATATTGGTCAGTTTTCCATGGATTGCTGTTCTGCTATTCCTAGATAGGAATATGTCCTCTAATTTCACTGCTCTACAGCCAAAATGCTTCTGAAATAAATGTAGTTAAACTTTACTAATTCTGGGTCAATGAGAACAAAAATGATGCTTAAAACTCTTGATTGGCTCTAGTTTTCAAGATACGCTATTGGGTCAGTATATACGACCCTTGACTTAGGAATGGTGGAGGATAAGTGAGTTCTAAAGGGAAGGGATCTCAATTTAAACCAGAAATGACTAAAATACATCTTTGACTGGATCTATGAATAAATCTATGACTGGGTTTGGACAGAACTTGCTTTTTAGGCAAAACAATGAATGATGCAATATGAAGCTGGTATTGCATCATACATGATATGAATTGCATCATGTTGTTGCTAGAAGTCATGGATGATGCAATCATAACAAAGCTTACATCACTCTGCTG
Organism: Malaclemys terrapin pileata; assembly: GCF_027887155.1. Classification (NCBI taxonomy): domain Eukaryota; kingdom Metazoa; phylum Chordata; order Testudines; family Emydidae; genus Malaclemys; species Malaclemys terrapin. The sequence goes on from NC_071508.1 coordinate 104,906,188, forward strand.
AACAAATTGCCCTATATGAGCTCTAGAAATCATACAGTGTCATGCTCTCTTATTTGTCAGTGTTTGATTTTGCAAAGGGACACATTTCTGTTTAGCCAGAGTGAGCAGAGATGCCTCGTACTTGTGTGAACATTGCAGATAACTTCTGCTGTTTGTGGTGAAGTGACTTTTGCATCACAAAAGCGCAGTATAACCACTATGGTTAAGAAAGCCTATCACCTTTATTTTGGCTGCAAAATTGGAGATCAGGACAAGAGGTGGGCCCCAAACATATGCTGCAACACTTGTGCAACAAATCTTCGTCAGTGGTTGAACAGGAAAAGGAAATCTATGCCTTTTGCAGTGCCAATGATTTGGAGAGAGCCAACAGATCATACCAGCAATTGTTACTTCTGCATGGTGCCTCCAGCTGGGAAAGGTGTGTCAAAGAAGAAAAAGTGGACTGTGCGTTATCCAAACATTCCATCAGCTATACGCCCAGTACCCCATGGAGAAGGACTGCCGGTTCCTGGTGCACCAGAATCATTCTCACTTGAGTCAGACAAGGAAGAGGATGAAACTTCTGGTCCTGAACCATCAATGTCCAGGACCCACATTTTCTCCCATATTCCTCCTCTGAAGCACACCTCATAACACAAGGTGAACTGAATGACCTTGTCAGGGATTTGGAACTACCCAAGAGTAAGGCAGAGCTGTTGGGCTCCAGACTACAGCAGTGGAATCTCCTGGCACGTGATGTTAGGGTTTCCATGTTCCGTGACCGTCAAAAGGATCTTGTCCCATTCTTCTTCATGGAAGGTGATCTTGTAGCCTGCAACAACATCGATGGTGTGATGGCAGCCCTCAACATCATTCATGATCCAGATGAGTGGAGACTGTTCATTGATTCATCCAAGACGAGTCTTAAAGCTGTTTTACTGCATAATGGCAATGTTTTGCCATCAATTCCAGTTGGTCATGCTGTCCATATGAAGGAAACCTATGACAACATGAAACAACTTTTGAGGTGCATAAACTATGACCAACATCAGTGGCAGCTCTGTGGCGATTTGAAGGTTGTTGCTCTCTTGCTTGGTCTGCAGACTGGATACACAAAGTACTGCTGTTTTCTCTGCGAATGGGATAATCATGCAAGAGATTCCCACTACATCAAGAAAGATTAGCCACTCCGACAGTCATTGGAGCCCGGGAGGAAAAGTGTTCAGCATCCACCACTTGTTGAATCAAGGAAGATTTTGTTACCACCCTTACACATCAAGGTGGGTCTGATGAAGAACTTTGTCAAGGCCATTGACAAAACACAAGCAGCTTTCAAGTACCTCCGTGGAAAATTTCCAAGGTTAAGTGAAGCTAAGATAAAGGAGGGTGTCTTTGTTGGTCCTCAGATTTGTGAACTTCTTCGAGATGATGCATTTGACCATGCACCGCGTGGCAAGGAAAGGACGGCATGGAAAGCCTTGCAGTTAGTGGCAATACATTTTCTCGGAAACAACAAGGCAGACAACTACAGGTTGTTGGTGGAAAACCTCCTCAAGGCATACAAAAGCCTTGGTTGCAACATGTCACTAAAGATACATTTTTTGCACTCTCATCTAGATTTTTTTCCACCAAACTGCGGAGCAGTGAGCGACGAGCACGGCGAACGATTTCACCAGGACATTGCAACAATGGAGAAACGCTATCAGGGCAAATGGAGCCCATCAGTGCTTGCAGACCATTGCTGGACAGTGACAAGAGATGCTCCATTTAATGAATACAAGAGACAAGCCAAGAAGCGCCGAGTAGACACTGAATAGGACTAAACTATGTACATAATCGTTTTTTGCCTTTTGTTTCATAATAAATTTTATTTATATAACCCTTTCGCTGATTTTTAAAGTGTTACATAAACAGGACAGGTGAAATATTATCATATAAAGCAACCATAAATACATTAAAAGACCTAGGTTTAAAATTTATGATTTAAACTCTACTATCTACACAATATACAGAGACATAAAATGTAAAAACTTAAATACCTTAGAAACAGTAGCCAATCCGTTGTTTTAATTGTCATATTTGAATTCAGCACATCAAAATACATAATAAATAGCACATTTTATCTCTGAAGCAGACGACTTCTCAAAAATTGTGGACCGGTGTTATCAGTGACACCACTGTATTAACTTTTAGTAAATCTTTAAAAGGCAGAAACATTTTATGCATAAAAATATCATGTAAGCCATCTTTTTGCAGTTGTTGCTTATTTAGATTATTTGTATAAAACATTGAATGTATAAAATGTGCGTGTGTATATATACAGCTCAAAATATAATATAGATATAACTATATTATGCATTACGCAATATTGAGTGAAGTAACATTAAGGGTTTTATTAACATGAGTTTGCATTAGCCACACTACTCCTGAGTGGTAAAGCCGCTGTATGTATATACTGTGAGGTCTATATAAAAACTGTGTTAGGAGTTGCTACACACTTCCTCTATAATACACGAATACATTTATAATTCTAGTATCATGCCATCTCCCTCTGTAATGAAATAGGCTTACACAATACAACACAGTATCTTTCTTATTAAAAACTCTCCTTATACAAATGATATACTATACATTTTATGTCTTGGAAATATGAGCTAAGACCAGATTTGTTTTCCCCATTCTTGTATACTTAGGTATATTGTTTTTTTGTTTTGTTTTTTTTTAAACGCACCTATTAGAAAGAAAATGTTTAACTAAAATATATCATGAATATTAAGATGAACCCATAATTCATTGGTGCAGGGCTGGGTACTGATTGTTCAAAGCCACATTCTGATTGGCTGATGGTGCCTTTCAACTGTCATCAGTAACTCTCAATGATTCCCAGTTTGAATTCTTTCACTACATTGCACACACAGAAGTCTCCATACCCATCATGTTGGATAGAGAAGCAATGCTGAGGGGAGGATACAGATAAGGCACCGTGTGCTGCTTTCACAAAAGGATTTTGGTGCCTATCTGCCATTTTAGGTGCCTCAATCCAAAATTTAGCTCCTCAAACACCCACTGAGCTGCTGCCTAATCCTATTGATACTAGGTCCCTAAATTCTGCTGCTGGGCATGTACTCAGCTACCTAGCTCAAGCCTGAACCCCAGTGAGATCCTCAAACTATGTGTTATCCTGCTTAGCTCACCTGTGGGGCCTGATCTGCTAGGCATGCCTAATCTCACATACAGAGCTAGTGGTGGTGCTGTTGCCACCCCATCCTTATAAGCTAGTGGTTAGAGCACTAACTCAGCATGTGAGAGTTCTGGGTTTAAATCCCCTCTCTGATTTGAACCTAGGTCTCCTACCTCTTAGTTCTCTGCCCTGACCACTGAGCTGTAGGATATTTAGGGGTGCGTCTTTCTCAATCTCTGCTGTTGAAGCAGTTCCACTTTCTAAAAATAATTAAATAGTCACAGACAGAATGAAATTGACTTCATAGCCCAGGGGTTAAGGTGCTCACGTTGGAAGTGGGATGCCCAAGTTCCTGTTTCAGTGATTATACAAGGTGTAGCAGCTTCAACAGGGAAGACTGAGGTACATACTTCCCTAGAGTACTTAAGGGCCAGGGCACAAACCTGAAGAGCTGAAAGAGCTAGGTTCAAGTCTCTGCTCCATATTAGGCAGAGTGGGGATTATGAAAGTAGGTCTCCCATGTCCTGGGGGAATGCTCTAACCCCTGAGCTACAGGTTACAATGGGGAAGGGGCACCACCATCACCAGGTGTTTGTGGAGGTTAGGTGTGTCCTGACTCTGAGCACCACAGGTGAGATAGGTGATGACATGCCTAGTTGAGGAACTTGCAGGGGCTTGGGCTTGAGCTAGGTGACTGTGGTTTTCTCTGAATTCACTGCAAAGTGCCAAATTCCTTTGGGTATTGATGTGTGCAGAATGTCCTAAGTGTTCAGCCTCACCTTTGGTGTGTAGAGGGGGATTATTACTTTCCTGGTTTATGATGATGGCTTTTGTGTATGCAGCTCAAAACAACATTAGCTTTTGTCTTGTTCTGTGCAAAAGAACAGCCATGAAGCCATTTGTACATATGGTGAGTTTATTGTATTTGCAAACTTCTGGGCCTGGTCACAACAGGTTTGCGGAGCCACTCAACAAATCTTGGAGGACTTTCACTTCATACGTTTGATCTATTTGTATACCAGATCTGCCTTGTTTTCTCTCCCCACCCACTTCATCATGGGTCTAGGTGTGAGTGTCAGGTATATGTATGTACTCTTACTTTTTTCTTCCTCCTCGCTAACTCTTCTGAGGGCTGGACTACTATCATCAGTCCATAAAGGGCTTGCTGGTGGACAGGATGTGTCTGTCCTTTCTCCACTGCAATAAATGTGCAGTGAGTTAGCAAACACTCACTTTAGTCAGCTGAGGGCCAGCCAGGTCACATAACCTCGAGTGTAAGTGTTGTGTAGGGAGGATAATGAGATATTCCCCCTAGGAGGTTCAAGTTCATCATTTAGATCTCCCAGTGACTATCTGGGAGTTGGCTTGCTGCCAATGCCTGTGAGCAAACCTGGAGAGTTCAGAGTAAGAACCTCTGAGAACCAAACCCTGCAGGGTTCACATGTCGCATCTTTTCATGTTCCCCAAAATCTCCCTTGGTTATAAGAGTTTACTAAATATCTCACTCATACTAAAGCTCTCTGTTTTGGATTACTTTCCCCCAGATGCATTAGCTTATGTTTCTCCAGGCTAAAAATCCCCTTTCTGCCAATATTTCTAATATCTCTAAATCCCCTTTCTCGGTTTTCAATGGTGTTCATGAGATTTAGCACCACCTATGAATTTGACCAGCATTCTGCTCTCTTCCTGCATCATCCTTTCAGTTAATTAATAAAGCTGTTAAATAAAACTGAGCTAACACACATCCCTATGATACCTCACCAGAGCCCTTATTGCAGTTTGGTGCTCTGCCATTTATCATTATCCTTTGTTTACGGTTAGGCAGACAGTTTTCAACCAATGTGATATGCATACTTAAGCCAGTTTAAATACATTTCTCAAGTATGGATTCTTGAAAGATTACTGAATGCGATAGATAGATATGTAATAAGCAACAGAGGGTCCTGTGGCACCTTTAAGACTAACAGAAGTATTGGGAGCATAAGCTTTCGTGGGTAAGAACCTCACTTCTTCAGATGCAAGTAATGGAAATTTTCAGAGGCAGGTATAAATTAGTATGGAGATAACGAGGTTAGTTCAATCAGGGAGGGTGAGGTGCTCTGCTAGCAGTTGAGGTGTGAACACCAAGGGAGGAGAAACTGCTTCTGTAACCGGATAGCCATTCACATTCTTTGTTTAATCCTGATCTGATGGTGTCAAATTTGCAAATGAACTGGAGCTCAGCAGTTTCTCTTTGGAGTCTGGTCCTGAAGTTTTTTTGCTGTAAGATGGCTACCTTTACATCTGCTATTGTGTGGCCAGGGAGGTTGAAGTGTTCTCCTACAGGTTTTTGTATATTGCCATTCCTGATATCTGACTTGTGTCCATTTATCCTCTTGCGTAGTGACTGTCCAGTTTGGCCAATGTACATAGCAGAGGGCATGCAGGTGAATGAGCCGGTGATGTTGTAGCTGATCTGGTTAGGTCCTGTGATGGTGTTGCTGGTGTAGATATGTGGGCAGAGTTGGCATCGAGGTTTGTTGCATGGGTTGGTTCCTGAGTTAGAGTTGTTATGGTGCGGTGCATGGTTGCTGGTGAGAATATGCTTAAGGTTGGCAGGTTGTCTGTGGGTGAGGACTGGCCTGCCTCCCAAGGTCTGTGAAAGTGAGGGATCATTGTCCAGGATGGGTTGTAGTTCATTGATGATGCTTGGAGAGGTTTAAACTGAGGACAGTAGGTGATGGCCAGTGCAGTTCTGTTGGTTTCTTTTTTGGGCCTGTCTTGTAGCAGGAGGTTTCTGGGTACACGTCTGGCTCTGTTGATTTGTTTCCTTATTTCCTTGTGTGGGTACTGTAGTTTTGAGAATGCTTGGTGAAGATCTTGTAGGTGTTGGTCTCTGTCTGAGGGTTTGGAGCAGATGCGGTTGTACCTCAGTGCTTGGCTGTAGACGATGGATCGTGTGGTGTGTCTGGGGTGGAAGCTGGAGGCATGAAGGTAGGCGTAGCGGTCGGTGGGTTTTCGGTATAGGGTGATGTTAACGTGGCCATCGCTTATTTGTACTGTGGTGTCTAGGAAGTGGACCTCCCGTGTAGATTGGTCCAGGCTGAGGTTGATGGTGGGGTGGAAGCTGTTGAAATCATGGTGGAACTCTTCCAGGGTCTCCTTCCCATGGGTCCAGATGATGATGATGTCATCAATGTAGCGTAGGTAGAGAAGCGGCGTCAGTGGACGAGAGCTGAGGAAGCGTTGTTCCAGGTCAGCCAGATATGTAATATGTACTATTATATACCCTGCATTCTCTTCATCCACTTTGATACTTAGACCAAAAAAAGATTGTTTTATGTGGCATAATTTATGTGATTTATTCATTACTGGTCAGATTCCCCCTCCCATTGCATTCAGTGGGCGTCTTTTCATTAACTTTAACTGGAGTTGGATCCAGGGTCGGCTCTGGCTTTTTGGCCACCCCAAGCAAAAAAAAAAAAAAAACTGCAGCGCGGCCAGAACGGCAAAGCAAAAAAAAACCTGCGGCGCGGCCGGAACGCGGGTGCAGGGGGACTGGCTGGGGGGGGAAGAGCGGGGGAGGGAGCGGGCAGGAGAGAGAGAGAAGGGGGCAGCCAGGGCTACAGCAGGGGCGCTGCCACGCTGCCCCTCCCGCTGCGCCACCACCTGCCGCGAGGGCTGCGCTCCGGTCGGTGGGGAGGGAAGGAAGAGGACTGCCCTGCAGGGCGCTCTGGTTCTCCGCGCCGCCACTCCCTACAGGGCGACCGGAGCGGAACAAGAACAAAAAAAAGAGTGACCATGCCGTCCTAGGATTGGGCAGAATGCCGCCTCGAACAGTCTGCCGCTCCAAGCACCAGCTTGCTCAGCTAGTGCCTGGAGCCGGCCCTGGTTGGATCTGGCCCTAGAGAGCCACATAACGTTTTGATGTTTTTTTTCCCACCAAAAAATATTTTCTTTGACTTTTGGAGGGATTATTTTTAAATACTGACACTTCATTCATTTTTTAGAGTAAATATTTAGTATTCAATCAGATTTTTATGTTCTTGTGAAGTCGCCTTTAGCTGTTTAAGATTAATAGTCCCATCTAGGCTTTAAAATTAACTCATTCAAATTAATGAGATGATCAGTGGTAGGGTTCAGTCATCAGTACTCAATCCTGCTCCCATTGTAATAAACTGTAGAAATAAATAGGACAAGATCAAGCCCTTAAATGAATAGGGTAAGAGCTTTTGGTATGGTTCATTCACTTATCTATTTGTAAACTGGCCGGGTGGGGAGGAGGGGGAAAGAGAGCACACACATCCCAAACTCCAAATTTATCACCTCCCTAGGTTTGCCTTATTGTTAATATTATTAGCAAACATAAATCTCAGCCTGAGATTCCTGGCAAGTATTATTCTTTTAATCTGCATTTTTTTTTTGTTTATTTGTGGGGTTTTGCCTCTGATTGGGGACTTTCCTCCCCCCAAAAATGCTACTTTTTTTTTTAAATGATGGTACATTCATAGTCATGGAGAGAGCATGTCTAATAGATAGAACCTAGAAGCCAGAACTCCTAGCATCCAAATCTATTCCAATATTTGACATTAGCTCCTCCAGATAATTTACATAACCTTTTCATGCCAATTTCCCCTATATAAATGGGAATAAAGCTACTTTATCCTCTATTATCAACTCTCAGACATTTTGGGAGGCTTGATATTTGTAATTAAAGTTAATTGTTCCTGTGAAATAGAATGTTCAGTTGCAGTGTTTATAGCTGCTGTTTTATTTGGCTACTATTTAGGGAGCAAGGCACCCAGCTGACCAAAATATCTCTAAAAAAAGAAGAACAGGAGTACTTGTGGCACCTTAGAGACTAACAAATTTATTAGAGCATAAGCTTGTTATAAATTTGTTAGTCTCTAAGGTGCCACAAGTACTCCTGTTCTTCTTTTTGCGGATACAGACTAACACGGCTGTTACTCTGAAACTTGTCAAAATATCTCTGGCTTTTTATATCTGTTTACAGTGGTGACTAGGTGAGTCTCTGGGAATGCTGTTAGATGTTGCTCATGACAAACTAACAGTCCTCATAATTAAATGTTATTCTTCATGGTAAGGAGATTTTTCTCTCTAGGTTTTGTATATAATATTTTGATCCCTCAGTTAAAGATACAATAAGCCTTCCTAAAGCGTCTGAGTTTATCTCAAACTCTAGAGCATAGCAAATCGATAGTAAGCAGATAAATATAGACTTCAATGCACCAAGACTGTATGATAGACACAATATCTCAACACATTAAATCTTCCTTTAACTAGAGGAGTTGTATTATGACAAAAATAATGGCTGTATATGCTTGGGGCTAATCTTGTGAATTACAAATCCATTTGTTTTATTTCTTTGGTAAAGTTCTTACGTTTCAGGAACCTGCGGTGATTCAAAAGTATAAGTAGACAAGCTGAGGATGAAAGTAAATATTACAGAAAATTCATTTTAAGAAAAGCGTTACTAATAGTTCTGAGTATCGAATATCTCTTTAGAACAAGATTTTCGGTACTACCAAAATACAATGGATGACAGATAATTGAAATTCATAGTGATTCATGTTTTTGATGATGTTCTCACAGTCTTTGACTTGGTGCTGATTTGTGTTTATATATCAACCTTTATTAAATGTTTACATGTTTAGAACATTTTGTCTTCCAACATGCTAAAATATTTAATTGTACAAACTACTGAGCTATGACTATCATTTGATTTCCCCTCCCACCCTCACCCCCAAGAGAGCATAGAGCAATCTATGGTGGTTGTGGGTGAGAGGGTCCCACCCAGTATGCTAGCTCATTGCAAGATCCCCCCACCCCCCCCCAACAGCTGTGCCAGCTCCTCTGCTGGACAACCAATGGCCACAAGGAGTATAGCCAAATAGTGAGAGCCAACCTGACTGAGCGAACTAAGCATCAGACTGAGAACAAGGGACTCTTAAATTCTAATCCTAGCTCTAAAACTGACTCTCCCTGTAACCTTATTCAAGTCACCTTTCTGCTGAGGGATAATACTTAACTCACCTCAAGAGGATAGTGATTAATTGATGTCGCTAAAGACTTAACAGAAAGCAAATACAAAGCTTCGGTAGATGGGGGATAGTGACTCATTTGCCCCTGGCTTATTTGAAGAATTGTCCATTGAAAAACTGGTAAAGCAACTGGGCTCCACTTCATCTGCTACTGGAGGCTGGGTACAGACCTCCTTTTTATATAACAAGAAACGGATAAGTGTTGAATTGTCCTGGGGGAATTCTGCATCATTGCGCATGTGCAGAATTCATGTCCCCCCCCCAGGTTTCTTTGCTTCCCCACCGAAAAATTACTTCTGTTTGGGACGCAAAGGGAAGCCACAAGAGCGGTCATGCGGTCCTCCCCGGCAGGTCGGTTCAGGTGCTGGGAGCAGCTGGTAGAGATGTAAATCACCGCAGCAGGGGGCTGGGCTGTTGTGCATGTATGTGTGTGAGAGAGAGATATTCTGTCCCTTTTGTTCAGCATGGAGGGACAGGGCTTTGGGGTGTTTCTGAGGAGGTAGGTGTGGGGCAGGCTCTGTATCCTCAGGCAGAGCAGAATGTAGCAGCCTGTCTGCTTAGTGAATTGTTCCTGTTGTCTTTGTGAATTCCCCCAGAAGTATAAAACAGGTGTAAAAGTTTTAAGGCTCCTTTATATTGCCAGAGTGGTGTAAAGGACAGGATGGCCTAATAAATGCTTATAGTGACTAGAACTGGTCTAAATTTTTGGACTGAAAACATTTCTTATCAAAATGTGCTCCATGAACTGTTTGTTACCTTTCTGGAGATAGTCAATAACCAATATAAATTGTGAGTTTGATTTCCCCAACCCTCACTTGCGCTCCAGTTGCCTATGCTGTAACACTGAGCATATGGCTGCATATATTTGTTGACTAATAACTAGAAATAAAGGGTCAAACCTAGCTAAATTACTATTAGACAAAGGGGGTTTGGGGATTTCCTCCAATGCTCTCCACTCCCATTCTCCATCCATTGTATTGTAGTTTAAATAAATTACCAAAATAATTGATATCAGTGTGATTATATTGCTTTATTTTGACAAATAAAATATGCAGAATTTTAAAATATTGTGCTCCAAATTTTTAATTTTTAGGTGCAGAATTCCCCCATGAGTAGTATTGGAGGTGCCCCATACAATCCTCTTTTACTCTCTAGAAAATCTGAAAAACAAACTCTGTGCATAGTGTTATGATTCTAATGGACAGGAGCGAGATAGGGCTGGCTGGGACCTGAAAAATTATTTTGTAGGCCCATCCAAAATGCTTAAGCTAATCTCTAGAGAGTCAAGGTGGGAGAGGTAATATCTTTTTTTGGCCCAACTTCTGTTTGTGAGAGAGAGGCAAGCTTTCAAGCCACATAGACCTAAAGAAGAGTTCTGTGTGGCTCAAAAGCTTGTCTCTTTTACCAACAGAAGTTGGTCCCATAACAGATATTACCTCACCCATCCTGTCTCTCTAATATCCTGATACCAACACGGCTACTATTACACTGCATAAACTAATCTCTGGAAATACTGTACCAAACAACTCCTCCCAATTTGATGCATTGTGATTTATCCACCTTTTTAAAGTTTCTTTGATACTTCTGGCAAGAAAAACAAAAATTCACGTTTGCTTTCAGGTTACGGTAAAACTGAAAAGCAATCAAATTTGCAAGTTTTGACCTTACTTAGAGCTGGTCAAGGTTGTCAGCTCTTTGGAGCAGGGTCTATATTTTTGTTCTGTGTTTGTGTGGTGACAAGCACAATGGGGTCCTGATCCATGAATGGGGCTCCTAGGTTCTGTAATAATAGAGATGATGATGACTATTAATAATATTAAGCCAGTTTTATAGAAAAGTCTCCTTGAAAAAGTCATAAGACAATATGCAACTTGCACATAGGCTTGGTTGATTTCAGTATGGTTGTCAAACAAAAAGTTACTTATTGTCTATCAATTATCTGAGAAACTCTGTTTTATCCCAGTACTGGCCGTACAGGCCATTTCACTATAAAATAAACCTGATGACGTTTAGACTGATACAGCTGAGCCAGGAATAGAATTTCAGGAAAAAAGTATAAATACCTAAGATATAACTTCCCACTTTAAAAACTGCCTGATTTACTTAAGAAAAAATAAACATCCCCAAAAAACCCAAACAAAATTTATATTTAAAAATATGGGTCAATCTAATGCCAAGAAAGAAAGAAAGCTCTGCATGTTTTATGGAAGTTTGTCTAGTTAACTTAAGTTTCTGAGCTGGGTGTGTGTTAGTAAGATGGGTTTAGAGGATTTTTATCAGATAAGCTCTTGTTAAGAGCTAGTTGATGTGATGCAAACCAATTCTGAAGCAAGCTGTCGAGTTCTGTGCAATTATAATGTTAGGAGAGATGGACTGCAGGGAAAACTCCTATTTACTGTACACTGAATTGTGAGCTAGTAAAAAGTAGTATATTGGAATTTTGTTAACTCTGTAGTGTTTATCTTATAGTTTATCAAAAGTTAATTTAATTTTATTGCCCTGGTCTTGATTTTGTGACTTGGACCTGGCAGTAGAAAATAAAACATTGTGGTTGAGGTATGGAAAATTTGTCCAATTGGCTTGCTGTCTGCATGCAGATCCAATGGGCTTCAGTTATTATTTATATTAGATAACTTACTATATTGCATTTACGTCCATGTGTATCTTACTCTGCTGTTTGCACCTCTGTCCGGTTCTCTTTTTAAGGCAATTACTCTCTTTTATAGTTATTTTGTGCAAGATTCTATTGCATTTATATTTATAGTACTGAGTTTAGGCAAGCATACTGGTAGACTTAATTTGTATTCTGTATGGGGTTCATTAAAGTTCTTATTCTTAATATTTATGTTAATGCTTTAATGTTTAATTACTTTCATGTACAGATAATACAGGGTTTTCTGGACTCCAGTAGCTTTACTCGCAATATTGTGAACACAACAATACATTCACTTTAATTTGTTTTCATGTACAATTCTTTATTATAAGATTTTTAAATAGGAACAAATCCTTCAGTCATTGCTTGGTTGAATTTTCCATTAAAGTCAGTGGTAGTGTTGTCTGTGTGAGATCTAACTAGTGCAGGATTTGACCCATATTTGTTAGCTATTAATAGACGCACACATCTGCTCCTTGTACCGTCATATCACTGCTTTTACGAAAGATAAATGTTGTTGCCCTTATGAGTCATACAGTTCTTTATTGCATATTCCAAAAGATTGAGCATTGATAGATCAGAATGAGCAAAACTGAACAGACGCATTCATACAGGATATGTGGCACAAAAGGGTATACAACAATCAAGACCCAGACAAGATCTCATTCAACCAAAAAAGTGGCAAAGGTGATTTCTCATTGTGTAAAGAGAATAGCATAGATGTGTCAGTATGAGAGGAACACAATTTCTACCCAAATAATTTGGAAGATTAAATCACCAGCAGAGATTGATTCAAAGAGTCAACTGAACTAGTTTAAACTTTATGAAGCCTAGTTTTCCGGTTCCACAGATAGTGTGGCTAAGGACTGCCAGTCAATTCATATACCTGGAGTTTATCCAGTTTAATGAATGACATTTATATCTAGCAATTTCCATAAAGTCTACATTAGAGAACAATATAATTGTTTACAGTGCTTTTCCACATGGAAAGAAAAAGCTTCTTGGCAGTTAAGATGTTGCTAAGAAATCATACAGTAGTTTCTTACCACCAAAAGCATACTGGGTTGACTAAATAATTATATATATTAAATAAACCACAAAAGCATTTAGTTCTTTGTTTCAACTGGTTAAAATGCTGTTATGAGTGTGGATTAGGAAGAATTTTATAATGGTCAGAACACACAATCCCATAGGGAAAATTTATGAAGGAATAAGTTGGTATCTTTGTTTTTTTGGGCTTTTGGGGCTTTTTTTGGTGGCGGGGGGGGTTGGGGTTTGTTTTTTTGAGGTAACCTCACATAAGAGAATTTATCATGCATCTCCGTAAAGGATTGTTAGACACAGTGGAGTTGTGTTTTCAAGAACATAACATAAGAACATAAGAATGGCCATACTGGGTCAGATCAAAGGTCCATCCAGCCCAGTCTGACGACAGTGGCCAATGCCAGGTGCCCCAGAGGTAATGAACATAACAGGTAATGATCAAGTGATCTCTCTCCTACCATCCATCTCCACCCTCTGACAAACAGAGACTAGAGACACCATTCCTTACCCATCCTGGCTAATAGCCATTAATGGACTTCACCTCCATGAATTTATCCAGTGCTCTTTTAAACCCTGTTATAGTCCTAGCCTTCACAACCTCCTCATGCAAGGAGTTCCACAGGTTGACTGTGCACTATGTGAAGAAGAACTTCCTTTTATTTGTTTTAAACTTGCTGACCATCAATTTTAATTGGTGGCCCCTAGTTCTTATATTATGGGAACAAGTAAATAACTTTTCCTTATTCACTTTCTCCACACCACTCATGATTTTCTATACCTCTATCATACCCCCCCTTAGTCTCCTCTTTTCCAAGCTGAAAAATCCTAGCCTCTTTAAACTCTCTTCGTATGGGACATGTTCCAAACCTCTAATCATTTTAGTTGCCCTTCTCTGAACCTTTTCTAATGCCTGTTTGCTTTTTTGACTGCTGCTGCACACTGCATGGACGCCTTCAGAGAACTATCCACGATGACTCCAAGATCTCTTTCCTGATTAGTTGTAGCTAAATTAGCTCCCATCATATTGTATGTATAGTTGGGATTATTTTTCCCAATGTGCATTACTTTACATTTATCCGCATTAAATTTCATTTGCCATTTTGTTGCCCAATCACTTAGTTTTGTGAGTTCTTCACAGTCTGCTTTGGTCTTAACTATCTTGAGTAGTTTAGTATCATCTGCGAACTTTGCCACCTCACTTTTTACCCCTTTCTTCAGATCATTTATGAATAAGTTGAATAGGATTGGTCCTAGGACTGACCCTTGGGGAACACCATTAGTTACCCCTCTCCATTCTGAAAATTTATCATTTATTCCTACTCTTTGTTCCCTGTTGTTTAACCAGTTCTCAATCCATGAACGGATCTTCCCTCTTATCCCACGACAACTTAATTTACGTAAGAGCCTTTGGTGAGGGACCTTGGTGAGCTTTCTGGAAATCTAAGTACACTATGTCCACTGGATTTCCCTGGTCCACATGTTTATTGACCCTTTCAAAGAACTCTAATAGATTAGTAAGACACGATTTCCCTTTACAGAAACCATGTTGACTTTTGCCCAACAATTTATGTTCTTCTGTGTCTGACAGTTTTATTCATTACTATTGTTTCAGCTAATTTGCTCGGTACTGACGTTACATTTACCGGTCTGTAATTGCTGGGATCACCTCTAGAGCCCTTTTCAAATATTGGCATTACATTAGCTATCTTCCAGTCATTGGGTACAGAAGCTGATTTAAAGGACAGGTTACAAACCATAGTTAATAGTTCTGCAATTTCACATTTGAGTTCTTTCAGAACTCTTGGGTGAATGCCATCTGGTCCCGGTGACTTGTTACTGTTAAGTTTATCAATTAATTCCAAAACCTCCTCTAATGAGACTTCAATCTGTGACAATTCCTCAGATTTGTCACCTACAAAGGATGGCTCAGATTTGGGAATCTCCCTAACATCCTCAGCTGTGAAGACTGAAGCAAAGAATTCATTTACTTTCTCCGCAATGACTTTAACATCTTTAAGTGCTCCTTTTTTATCTCGATTGTCCAGGGGCCCCACTGGTTGTTTAGCAGGCTTCCTAGTTCTGATGTACTTAAAAAACATTTTATTACCTTTTGAGTTTTTGGCTAGCTGTTCTTCAAACTCCTTTTTGGCTTTTCTTCTTACACTTTTTTACACTTAATTTGGCAGTGTTTATGCGCCTTTCTATTTACCTCACTAGGATTTGACTTCCACTTTTTAAAAAATGCCTTTTTATCTCTCACTGCTTCTTTTGCATGGTTGTTAAGCCACCGTGGCTCTTTTTTAGTTCTTTTACTGTGTTTTTTCATTTGGGGGTATACATTTAAGTTGGGTCTCTATTATGGTGTCTTCGAAAAGTGTGCATGCAACTTGCAGGGATTTCACTCTACTCACTGTACCTTTTAATTTCTGTTTAACTAACATCCTCGTTTTTGCATAGTTCCCGTTTCTGAAATAAAATGCCACAGTGTTGGGCTGTTGAGGTGTTCTTCCCATCACAGAAATGTTGTTATATTATGGTCACTATTTCCAAGAGGTCCTGTTACAGTTACTTCTTGGACCAGATCCTGCGCCCCACTGAGGACTAAATTGAGAATTACCTCTCCCTTTGTGGGTTCTTGTACCAGCTGCTCCAAGAAACAGTAATTTAAAGTATTGAGAAATTTTGTTTCTGCATTTTGTCCTGAGGTGACATATACCCAGTCAATATGGGGATAGTTGAAATCCCCCATTATTATTGAGTTTTTTATTTTTATAGCCTCTCTAATCTCCGTGAGCATTTCACAGTCACTATCACCATCCTGGTCAGGTGGTTAGTAATATATCCCTGCTGCTTTATTCTTCTTCTTAGAGCATGGAATTACTACCCATAGACCATTCTATGGTACAGTGTGGTTCATTTAAGATTTTTACTTTTGGCATTTAGCCATCTTTGTACCGTCTCAATCCTGGATTGTCCTGGCCTATCTAAATTATGGCAGTCTCCCCAGAACTGCTCATTGGGCTTCTGCAGTGCCTGGAATCTCTCTAGACCCACCCCTGACACATTGCCTCCTGTCTGCAACATGTCCCCTGCACCAGGTCTTGCAAGAGGGCATTCAGGAGGCAGCCTATAGTGCCTATTCCAGGGGAAATCCTGCCCCAGCCACAGCCAGATCTCCTAGGACACCTTTACACCATTCTAGCCCTTTTGTATGTGTGAAGGGGCCAGACTGGGGTGAGGTACTCACCCTTAGTATCCAAAATATGGGGATTGCTTTGCAGCACCTTACAAGGTGAAGCAGAGATGCAGCCTTTATTATTAAGATGGTGCATGGGCCCGACTTTGTGCAAATGTAACACGGACGGACCCCAATCATTGGCAGGCAGGACTGAACTTGAGACCTTTGGAGCTAAATGCATGAGTCGTTATTACATGAGCTAAAAGCCACATACCACTTAGCTAAGGCTGTAGAACAGACTCATTAATCTTTGTCGTCTTGGTGCCACTAAAGGGGACAGAGCACCACACTCAGGAGGTGTGTGGATTACCCAGATACCCTTTTATATTGACTAGGCTGACAGACTTTTAATTCTGGAAGAGTTTGAAGGTTTTTTTTAATTGATGTTACTCATACCTACAGCTCGCTGTACTTACTGAGAACCTCAACCTAATTCATACAAAACACTTCCTCTTCCGCTGGCATTCTCCTCTATTGATCCTTTGTTCAAGGAAGAACATCTGGCTACTCTATAAGATTATAACCATTGTAAAAAGGGCTGAGACTTATTGCAAGAATAGAGGAAGTTAGGCAACTTTGGTTTGGGTGCTTGTTGCAACTTCACCATCTTAATCCATTGTGAGGTGTATCCTTGCTCTAGCCAATGTCTCATTTACTGTGTATCATTACTGAATCCACATTTCCTTACACATTAGATTGAACATTAGTTCTTCAGAATGGTTTTCTAGCACAGATGGCGACTAACTGAGCTTAATGAGGGAAATAAGTTGGATGCTGGTGGCAGTGTCAAAGGGGAGATTACTGGAGGTCTGTCTCCTACAGGCTGAGAATGAAACAAATATCAATTATAGCCAAAACATATTGTTCCATTTATTTGTTTGTTTCACGTTGCCTCCTCATTTACAGCTGTCTTTGGTATTTAATAGTAACTCAGAGCCTTGCGTTATTTATACTTAGTTATGTGACTCCCAACAGTGAATGGCTGCTAAATCCTGCATTTCTAGATCACTTTTTCTTAGCTCGGGCCAGACTTAGGTGTTATCCTCTCACCTTATCTTCTCCTCTGGATCTCAAACTTTTGCTTTCTCCTAGGGAATAAGCAACAGAAGGTCCTGTGGCACCTTTGAGACTAACAGAACTACTGGGAGCATAAGCTTTCGTGGGTAAGAACCTCACTTCTTCAGATGCAAATAATGGAAATCTCCAGAGGCAGGTATATATCAGTGTGGAGATAACGAGGTTAGTTCAATCAGGGAGGGTGAGGTGCTCTGCTAGCAGTTGAGGTGTGAACACCAAGGGAGGAGAAACTGTTTCTGTAGTTGGATAGCCATTGAATGTGTGAGGTTCTTACCCATGAAAGCTTATGCTCCCAGTACTTCTGTTAGTCTCAAAGGTGCCACAGGACCCTCTGTTGCTTTTTACAGATTCAGACTAACATGGCTACCCCTCTGATCCTAGGGAATAGAAATTGAATCAAATATTGTATTCAAATAGTCCTGCTAGTTCTGGTGTCTGGGAGAAATGTTTGAGAAGTGCTGCTGTGCCTGAGGATTGCTCTGGCTGACTAGAGACCAAGGAATACTTAATTACATTCTGCTCTCTGTGGCTGGTCTTAGAAGATTAAGATTGTCCATGGGTCTCCAAGTCTGGCAATTGGCCTAATTTGGGTTTAGGACCCATTGTATCTGAAGGTATTTATGTTTGGCATTTGGCCAGGTGTATTTTAATTGCAGCTTGTCTCAAGCTCCTTCCTAAAGGTTTAGTTCCTCCTCCCCTTCTCCCCAGTTGTGTGGTTGGAGGGGCATAAAATAGTTACAGCAAGCTCTTCACAAATAGCCTAATATTGGAACATGTGCACACTCCAACTATCCTTCACTTCTGGCTAGCCACCCATGAAAGATCTCTTATTGTCCAATTGGCCAGTGCCCATTCCACTCCATGGATTAAACATCCCTGGGGATGGGACAGCATGAGAAAAATCCAAGTAAGGTACAGTTGTCCCCATCAGTCTTACAAGGATTTGAATGCAGAACATGAAGGTGCAACTATTGCCTTTCAAAGAGACTTTCTGTGTGCTAACCTGGGAGAGTAAATTCATGTCCTGATGGACAGATATCAGGTTTATAAAGATAAACGTGATTCAGTTTGTAGTGTTTTCTTCATGCTGCGCCTCTTAATTAAACCACCTTTTCTTAGTGAGAAGGTGATACTTGAAGCTGAGACCTCATTACCATATTTTATTTACTATGGGCAAAAATTGCAGCATGCAATTCTAATATAGTCAGCACTTTCTGGTTATTTGTGACTTAAGAGACAGGTGCCTAGAACTAAAACGAAAGCCATTGTTCTTCTCTATACTTTCATATTAGTCTTCTGAATTTGCCTGCTCATCTAGTCCTCTTGTTTCCTTCCCTTTTTGTCCCTTGCTGCAAAATGAGACCATGTCGGGAGGGGAGAGTTTTCAGTAAGAGCTTTCTATGGCCCTACAGATAGAATTTTTTGCTATTTGTCCCACTGCTTGTACATTGGTCGGTATGGAAACATTTACCTCATTGTGATAATTGACTATACCTAGCCTTCATTTCAGATCTTAAATTTGCCCTCATTCCATTCACACCTGGCAGTGTTTCATGTATTCCCTTCTAGAGGACCCCTCCACTCCATTCTATTCAAATGCCAAGTTCTTAAACTAAAAGTGCTATAGAGAGAATGAACCATACCATAGCACCATAGAATCTCCATGGATAGAAATTTCATGCTTGAATAATAAGAGTATAGCAGTAGGACTATAGCACCACTGACCACCTGACAAGGATGGTCACAGGAATTGTGAAATGCTCAGGGAGATGTGAAAGGCTACAAAGACAGAAACCATAATAATAGAGGATTTCAATGATCCTCATATTGAGTGGGTATATGTCACCTCAGGAAGGGATGCAGAGATTAAATGACTGCTTCTTGGAGCAGCTTCTCCTGGAACCCACAAAGGGAGAAGCAATTGTTGATTTAGTCCTAAGGATCTGGTCCAAGAGGTGAACACAGCTGAACCACTCCGTAATAGTGACCATAATGTAATTAAATGTAACAGCCTTGTAGTGGGAAAAATACCAAAGAAACCCACCACAGTAGCATTTAACTTCAAAAAGAGGACCCACTCAAAAATGGGGTAGCTAGTTAAACAGAAATTAAAATAAACAGTTACAAGGGTGAAATGCCTGCAAACTGCATGGAGGCTCAAGCTAAATGTGTACCCCAAATAAAAAGAAAACAGTAAGAGGATAAAAAAATGCCACTATGGCTAAACATCAGAGTAAAAGAGGCAGTTAAAGGCAAAAAGTATCCCTTAAAATTTGGAAGTCAAAGCCAGGAAAATAGAAAGGAACAAAAATTCTGGTAAGTCAAGTGTAAAAGTATAAGAAGGCAGGCCAAGAAAGAATTTGAAGAGCAACTAGCTACGGCCACAAAAAGAACAGCAATTTTTTAAAGTATCTCAGAAGCAGAGAGTCAGCCGAACAGTCAGTGGGGCTACTGGATGACCAAGGTGCTAAAGGAGCACTCAAAGAAGACAAGGCTGTTGTGGAGAAACTACATTAATTATCTGCATCGGTGTCTTGACTGCAGAGATCTCCACACCCAAGCCATTGTTTTTAGGTGACAGAGTGGAGGAATTGTCCCAGATTGAAATGTCTGTAGAGGAGGTTTTGGAACACATTCTAATTTATCAGTAAGTCTCCGGGACCAGATGGTGTTCATCCAAGGGCAAAGTAATGCAAATTGGGATAAATAATCGCTACAAAATGATGATCAGTTTTTACAGTGGAGATAGGTCTAAATTAGGTGTTACCACTCAAGAAAGAGACCTTGCAATAATCCTGGATAGTTCCCTGAAAGCATCTGCTCAATGTGCAGTGGGAGTCAAAAAAGATAAAGTTAGGAATTATTTGGAAAGCCATAATAAAAGAGAAAATATCATACCACCATTATATATTTTTGTGTGTGTGTGTGTATATATCATATATAAATAGATCCATGGTATGCCCACATCTTGAATATTGTGCGCAGTTCCAGTTGCCTCATCTCAAAAAAGACATTAGAATTGGAAAAGGTACAGAGAAGAGCAACTAAAATGATTAGGGATATGGAAAAGCTTTCATATGAGGAGAAGTTAAAATAACGGGGACTGTTCAGTTTAGAAAAGAGACAACTAAGGGAGTATATGATCGAGGTCTATAAAATCATGAATGATATAAAGAAAGTGCATAGGGAAGTGTTATTTACCCCTTCACATAAACGCAAGAACTAGGGGTCACACAATGAAATGAATAGGCAGCGGGTTTAAAACACAACTCACAAGCAGCCTGTGGAACTCGTTGCCTTGAGATGTTGTGAAGGCCAAAAGTAAAAGTGAGTTTAGAAAAGAATTAAATAAATTCATGGAGTATAGGTCCATCAATAATTAGCCAAGATGGTCAGTAAGGCAACCCCTTCCTTCAGGTGTCCCTAAACCTCCACTTGCCAGAAGCTGGAACTGGATGACAGGGTACGGATTACTCAAGTTTGGCCCGTTCTGTTTATTCTCCCAGAAACATCTGGCATTGGTCACTGTCTGAGACAGGACACTGGGCTAGCTGGACCATTGGTCTGACCCAGTATGGCCATTCTTATTTGATAAAATGAGACCGTGCAAGTGAGATCTAGAGGACTCTGGAATAGTCTTCCAAGGAAAGTGATGGAACCTCATTCATTCGAGACACTGGATGAAAAACTAGTTAACATATTGCAGAGACCACTGGCAGGATCAGGGACTGGATGATCTAATATGTTTCTTCTTTCTAGTAATGCGTATAATCTGAAAGCAATTAATCTTGCATCCTTCTGCTGTTTTATTTGCATGCCTTGGTCCCACATAAGGACCATGGCTCAGTAAAGGTATGTTTCCTGAAGAGCATATCTTAGAAGTCATTACATAAAGGGATTAGCTGCATTTTACCACTTCCCCTTTCTGCTGTCCAGATCAGACTTATTCTGCAGCATTAAGTGAATTCTCCCAGCTACTACTACTTTTCTTTAAGCACCGCGGTGTAGTATTTCTGGAAAAGAAGCATTTGGAAATGCATTTGGAAATGCTCCTTTAAAATATTTTTAGTTGCTGATACTGATAGTAGACAGGGCCGGCTCTGGCTTTTTTGCCACCCCAGGCAAAAAAGCCTCCCGCCGCCCCCCTGGGGAGGGCGGTGAGCCCCGCCGGGGAGAGCGCCAGGGGGAGGGCGGGGAGCCCCGCCATGGCTCCGCTCTCCCCGGGGGCCAGAGGCTGCGCCGGGGGAAGGGCGGAGAGCCCAGCCGGGGCTCCGCTCTCCGGGGCGGCCAGAGCGCCGGGGGGAGGGCGGAGAGCCCCGCCGGGGCTCCGCTCTCCGGGGTGGCCAAAGGCTGCGCCGGGGGGAGGGCGGAGAGCCCCACCGAGGCTCCGCTCGCCGGGGGGAGGGTGGCGAGTCCGGCCGGGTCTCCGCTCTCCGCGGCGGCCAGAGGCTGCGCCCGGGGGAGGGCGGCAAGCCTGGTCGCAGCCCCGCTCTCGAGCCGGAGCGCCGCGCCGCCCCCCTCCAGGTGCCACCCCAAGCACCAGCTTAGTGGGCTGGTGCCTGGAGCCAGCCCTGATAGTAGATGAAGTTTGTGGGTATTTTAACTGCTTATCCTGGAAAAGAAGTTGCAATCAGACCTGCTGTGTGAGGAGCAGAGCCTTTTTCATCCTTGGAAATCAATGGGATTTCTTACAGAAGAAAATACTACTCAATCTGAGTAGAGGTGGGAGAGTCTAGTCCTGGAAGTCTGCTGTGGTGGTATTGGTCAGTTTGGGAGAATATTTGGTTAGTTTTTAATTCTTTAGGCAAGTTGCGTAATTGATTTCTATATGACCAACCTGAGTTGTCTGATTCAGTTTTTCAAATTGTATTGAACAGCCAAAGACAGGTGGGTCTTTGATTTGAGATGTGTGTGAAGTGGATTTATGGTGCTCATGGTAGAAATTCAACTGGACCCCATGTTGCCAGTTTAAGTTTTAAATTTTATTAAACAATAGAAAAACTGAATCAACAAACAGTAAATTTAGATCCTCATACCTGATTGGGGTAAGAACGTGGTCAGAAGAAACCACCTTGAATTCTTTCTTCAGAAGAACCTCTCTGCTTGAGGATTTCGGACATATTGTTTAACATACCAGACATTTCCAGCTGATCCTTGGTTTCCAGGATATTACCTTTAAAGCAATATCACACTTCTCTGTATTTTCATCATAAACAATCCAATTTTGGTGTGTATTCATTAAAGCAGAATATAGATAATATCTTGCATTTCTGTATGGAACTTTGCAGCCAAGGAACTTAAGATGCTTAAAAACACTAACAAAATAAGTCTTGCAGCATCACTCGGAGGTTTGGCACTACTGACATTCCCATTTTACAGATACTGAATCAGGGGCACAGAGAATTTGTATTATCTGCTGAAGGTAATAAAAGAAATGTATAGGAATGCTAGAAATAGAACCCAAATCTCCTGACTCTCATCCTATACTTTAATCTTTCCACATATTAACATGGCTTTATAACCTTTTAACATCACTCTCTTTTTCTGAATATGTGTTAATTTCTCTCTCTCTCGCCCCCAACCCCTCTACCTTTCTTCTGGGACAGTTGTGTTTTACACAGGATTTCTCTCAGCTTAATCCTGCTTCAACCATTTTCCCCTGTCCCTTTTTATTTTTAAAGAGCTTTAAAGCTCCTTAGGGCTTAATTTGTTTTGAAGCAGACAGGGCTATTTCAGAGTCTTGCCAATAACAATGCAAAACAGTAAACAGAGAATGTGAAACAGTGAAAACTAAATTAAACTCCCATCTTCTGAAAAACTAAATGCCTCCAGTTTTCATAAGTGCAAACAGGAACGGTCATACTGGAACAGAACAATGGTTTAATCCAGTCTTTACTCTCCAATTTTGCTAGACTCTGAAAATCCCCACTATGCACTTAGTCAATTGTGCAATACTCTACCTCGATAGAAACATGTTCCTAATCTGAGCACACAGTTGTTTATGTCCCAAAGCATTTATATTTCTTGTATTTTTCTTAATGATATTACTTTATATAGCTCCTTTCATCACAAGATCTCAAAGCACCATAGAAACATTACCATTTATCCTAGTAGTGTAAATACAGCTGCTGTTCATAGTCATAAGGATCTTTGCTTCTGAATTCTGTTGCAGAGGTTAATTATAAATTGCCCAGATTAAAGGTTTCCTTTTAATTACATAGTGTCCCTTGGTTTCTTTATTTAGGACAAGTAGGATCATTCACTTAGAACTTTTTGTACCTTTTATTATTTTATGTATTTCTATTGTGTCATATTGCCCATTTCCTTTCCAAATTAAAAAATCCGTGTTTTTAATTCCTCCTCATATAGAAGCTCCATTCCCATTCATACTTGCATTTATTCTTGAACTTTCTTTGAACCTTTTCTGTTTCTGTATTTCTTTGTCAAACTGTGACCAAAATTGAATTCAGGATCCAGTCAATAGCATCAATTTATATACTAGCACTGTAAGAAGTTGTATATTATTTGCTCTCTCTTCTTAATAAAGCCAAGCTAGCCAAGCTTGGAATTGATTAGACAAAGCACAAACAGCAGGACAGGAAAGAGAAAGGGAAGAATGTGATATATGAGGGAAGGGGGCTGCTGAGGATTCAGCTGATCAATGATGATGGCTTGGTACGAAGGTCAGAAACAAAAACATATCTGAAAAATCCTGAGTCTGCACACAAAGAAATGGGTTTTCCCTTTGATGAGAGGAGATCTCACCCTTCCCACACATACACGGGGAAGAGGGTGAAAGGGGTAAAGAGATGGCTGGGCATGCCCAGGGAAAGAACTGAGACTCAAATGCAGTGATTCTACATTCACACTAGATGCCAAGTGATCCTCCATCACCCCTATTGCCAAATACCCAGGGAGATCATTTCCATAAGTAGGATTTAACAGGATTCATATGATTTCTCAGCTTTCCTTTAGATCCAGTGTGCAATGAGATATTCATGCTACAGTTGATCTGCAGACTCCAAAATACAAATATGGGCTTATGCACCTCAAACAAGGACAGGGAAATGATGTTCCTGCATGCTCTTCTCTTGCAGCTCTACTTTCAAAGACCCTCTAAAACAGATTGTCCAAAGTAGGCCAACGCCAAACAGCCCTTAACTATCTTATAATGTAAAACAGATGTTATTAGAGAACATTTACTCCCCTTCCTTGGTTGTGTTTTTTTTCCTCCAGAGAAAGTATTATCTTAACCAAAGGAATGGGTGCCTGGTGCAATAAATGATAATACTTAATAACTTAGCTCTTTTAATTCACTTACGAATTGACCCTCACAAAAATCCTATAAGGGAGACAAGTATTACTATCTACATTATAACCAGCCTCAGTTTTGCTAAGTAACTTTCCCCAGGCCACACAGCACATTAGCATCAAAGTTTAGAACTCCTGAGTAAAAGCTGTCTAGAAAATTGAAATCCTTTTTCATGGAAAAAAAATCACATTTAATTTTTGTCCCAAATCAGGACTTGAAGTCAAAAACACGAAATTTTTCACAGAAAGAGATTCCAGAAAAATTCCCCTTAGCCTGGCAGCAACTCCCCGGATCCCTGCATGGAAAGCATTTGTCAATTTTGCTTTCTCCCTGGAGGCAGAAATTGAAATTGACAAGAGCCTGCCAGGCATGCAGCTGGGAAGCCCTCATTTTGATTTTCCTGATTGGGAGGTGGTGGGAGAAAGAAAGTGGTTTTTTTTTTTTTTTTGCCAAACCTGAAATTTTCTTGTGGAAAATTCTGATTGTGTAGAAAGAAAATGCTGTTCTTTATACAAGCTCCACTCCTGAATTCTAATCCCACCCCTAAAATCTGTGCCTAGGCTACCAGAGCATCTTGAATAATACCCAATGATCAGTGATCAGGGTAGGGATTGTTTACAAGCAAGTGTTGCATGTTTCATTTTAGTCAGACGAATGTGTAGCACTTTCCTCATCACCTTGGCTCAGTCTCTGCCTGTTATTAATTAGATTCCTATACATTCTGTTCAGCCCAGGATTATCATGTTTTATTAATATTGCTGAGACTGAACGCCATGAAATCATTTGGTCAATGAATTGTAATATTTGTATTGTATTTTTAGAAACATTTGAATGTGCTTGTTTACGAAAGGGATCAGGACTGTATCTTATTAAGAGATGGCTAAAGTTCAAGCTATTTACGGATTTCAGTTGCTTTTCCTGTGAGGACAGAACAAGATTTGATCTAAGCTACTTTTGTATAATAAACTTTGTTTCTTTCAAGGTTAGTACATTTTATATATATATATATATATCTATACACAGTGTTAGTAGTCATCAGTCAGCCAGCAACATGTATTAGCTAGTGTTTTACTTTAAATAGAAATAATTACAAATTAGAGCACATTAGGCAACATTTATCAGTTGTTCAGACTCCCCTAATTATTGTATGACTAATTAATATCACTATAGGGCCAGGAATTGACTGTTGTCCACTGCTAGAGTGATGTAGTAAATATAATGGTCCAGATTCTCCTCTGGAATGAATTTGACCCAAAACCTTATGGAAGGTGACAATCTTGTATGTCAGCGAGAGAACCTTCTGAGAAGGTTATTCAATTAAGACCAATTCTTGAACCAATGTGCAGCATTTCAGTTTATCCTCAAATCAAAGGACACAGAGAACCAATCTGGATGTGTCCCAAAAATGTCCTCCAACTCTGGGTTGTTGACTATCTGCTTTGTTTAGCTGCAAAGAAAATGGAGAGGCTTATAGGAACAGTGACTGTATAAGATTCTATATGCTAGCACTTAACACAAAATAGCATACAGCAGACCATAATTTCTATGTGGTAGCTACATGGTAAATCGAACAGAAACAGTACTAACTTGTGGCCTTATCCACTATTTTATCTTAAGATACATATTTGATTTCTCTTTTGAAGACATGGTCAAGCAAAATATTTGAGTATTAAAGGAAGGAGGATGCTCCCGTCCACACTTTACTCTCACTCCCATTCCCACCTTTTGTTTCTATTGTTAAATGGTGGCCTGTGATTACACCTGGAATGCCTATCCACCTGGCAGAGCATTAGCTCAGCTTTCCTCACGCACCTGGTGCTTGTGGCTGCAGTCCTTACTCAGGTGAAATTCCAACAGACATCAATGAGATTTGCTTAAGTGAGGAGGATCAAAACACTTAAGTAGTGAATTTGTCTAAGGATCAAAGTCCAAACTCAGCAAGCAAGAGGCAATTAGACAGTCAACAGCAAATGGCATTTGCAGGAGCCATTTGCTCATTGTACATTCAGGTAGAATTGCTGAGTGGACAACGATTAGGGCTAATTTCTGCTAGGCACTAGGTACCGTTGACTCCTATGCTCAGCACCTTGCAGGAAGTGACATTTAAGGTATCATGATACTTGACAGATTATGTATTCAATGCCATATCCTACAAATATTCAGGGTAAAAATCCTTTTCAGTCTTTGTCCTACAAAACCACTTTAGAGAATTTCACTATAGAAGTGCAAAGGTTTGACAAACACAGTAGCTAAAATCTGCAAAAGTTCCTAAGTGAATTAGGAGCCTAAGTACCAGATTGACTTTCAATGAAACATAGGCTCCTAAGTGCCTAAGTCACTTCTGAAAATGGGACATAAGGCCAGATTTACAAAGGTGTTTAGGCACCTAAAAGTGCAGATAAAGCACTTAATGAGAGAGATAAAATGTGCCTTAGCAGGTTAAGCGCCTAACTCCCACTGAAGTCAATGAGAGTTACGCATCTAAACTGCTCAGATTGTTAAATCTCACTAGGTGTCTATCTATAGCTTTAGGCAAATACTTTTGTACATCTGGCTTTGAGTCCCATTTTCAGAAGTGACTTAGGAGCCTATATTTAATTGAAAGTCAAAATTGTACATAGGTTCCTAATTTAGGTAGCAGCTTTTGCAAATTTTACCCAACATTTCAATAGTACAGATGGGCAAACCAGATATATGTCATTGGCTAAGACAGGTGGGTGGAAGTTAAATTAAGCCTTGTGAATAAATAATGATGTTTGATGAACCCAGAACAAAACCCTGACCAATGGATGGCCCTGTGGACATGAATATTAATAGGATTTACTCTTATCAAAGAAAGAATAGACTTCAATGCTCTTTTTGTTTTTAAAATAAATTTAGTGTTTATTAAAGTCTCAGGCCTGCAAGATCCTGAGCACCTTACACTCTTGTTTGCTTGACTTGACAGTTTTTATCATCTTATGAGATTGGGCCCTATAGCTCTGGTACTCTAGACAGAAGTCAGCTATGTGCAGAACAGTCACTGTATGATATTAGTAATGAAAATTTTCTTCATCACCTTTCCATTATACCTCAGGTCCGCTCTGGCCTGATGTAGTAGTCAGAGAGAGGGTGAATGCCAGTTCCTGGCACTTCACTTCCTTGCTTATTCTGTCCTTGGTATCTCTTCTCAGACAGTCAACAAGGGTACTTGTAGTAATGGTAGCTTTTGGGATGTGAACACTAGGGACTGGACTGAGTTCACCCATTCATTTAACTTAGGACACTGAAAAGTCAAAAAATGGGGTGGGGAGGGGAAATTTTGTTGCAATCAATCTGAGCAGCACTCAAACTAGTGACTGTGACAAAGTTCCTCCTCTATCTTTGGTGGGTCCTGTGCTTATTGGCAGATTTTCTTGCCTCAGAGATTCACCATGTGGGTTGGGGAACAGCCCAGAGACCTTCCCCTCTGGAAGAACCCACAGTCCAGGTCAGTTGGGAGGTTTGGGGGGAACCCAGGCCTGCCCTCCACTCTGGGCTCCAGCCCAGGGCCCTGTGGACTGCAGCTGTCTATAGTGCCTCCTGTAACAGCTGCATTACAGCTACAACTCCCTGGGCTACTTCCCCATGGCCTCCTCCAAACACCATCCTCATTCTCATCACAGGACCT
This sequence comes from Malaclemys terrapin pileata, assembly GCF_027887155.1. Classification (NCBI taxonomy): domain Eukaryota; kingdom Metazoa; phylum Chordata; order Testudines; family Emydidae; genus Malaclemys; species Malaclemys terrapin. Next base: position 104,934,362 of record NC_071508.1, read on the forward strand.
TCCTCCTGGTGTCTGATAACATTTGTGCTCCTCCATAAGTATACCCACTCACTCTCAGTTCCTTGCTCCCAGCTCCTCACACTACAAACTGAAGTGAGCTCCTTTTAAAACCCAGGTGCCCTGATTAGCCTGCCTTAATTGATTCTAGCAGGTTCTTCTTAATTGGCTCCAGGTGTCCTAATTAGCCTGCCTGCCTTAACTGGTTCTAGCAGGTTCCTGATTACTCTAGCGCAGCCCCTTCTCTGGTCACTCAGGGAACAGAAAACTACTCATCCAGTGACCAGTATATTTGCCCTCTACCAGACTCCTGTACCCCACTAGTCTGGGTCTGTCACATGACTTAGAGGGAAAAGGCTTCTTATCCCATCAACAACCCCTTGAGCATATCTGCACCTTTAGGTGCCTAAATACCCTTGAAAATCTGACCCTTAGTCTCTTTGATTACTTTGTCACACCTACGCCAGTCTGATCCCTGCAGTAGTAGCAAAAAATATCTCACAGTATTGTATGTAACAAAATTCAGAATCAAAATAAAATGAATAAACCAACATGTACTATTTTATTTGTAAATATTAGATGTTTCTAAAATATGTTTTGAGTGCTTTATTCTTTGCTAACTCAAACTAAAATTTCTGTAGCTGACATGCATTCAGTTTTCTCTCCACTCTACTAAAAGTAGCCTACAGCTAAATGGCCTAAAAATGTTCAAACACAGTAAAGACATTAAGGTAATGGTAAGTGGATTTTCTTCTTTTATAGGTATATCTTTTGGTCAGTGCCTTAATGCAATGATTGATGAAAATGTTGTTGGTGGCTGACATTTGGGATATTAATGGATGTGGAATCAAATTTCTTTGGCATTAGAGAAAAAAGGGGTCTGTATCTTCCTAGACGAAATGTTCAAATGGGAAAGGGCCTTGGATTTAATTTTAGACATTGCCTTTTAAAACTCTCTTACCTTGTTACTTTCATAACCAGTGTTTATTTGCAGTTCTGTTGCTCTAGTGTATTATCTTATGCAAGGAAATCTGTAACTGTACAGAGAAATCATCTTGAATTCTATGGGCCAAATCCTGCAGTCTTTTTTAGGCAAAATTCTCATGGAAGCCAAAGGACTTTTATCTGATAAAAAGTGAATTAAAGAGTTTAGGACCTTTCTCTGCATCATTGCTGCCTTTTGCAGAGCACCATGAGCATTGCACAAGGCTGCTATTGTGAGGTGCCAACTCAGGGATTTTTAATGCTGTAAGACAAAGGGTTCCCTCAGCTAAAAATAATCTTTTCTTTCCTCTTTTTCCTAAGCTTCTCCCTCTATAGAACAGATTCATTATGCTGTGTATATGTTCAGTGCATTGAAGGAGTTATTGAGGTTTTATGACATCACAGCTATAAACCTTCCTCTTTTACCACGAGGCCTGTGCTCTACGCTGTGCTGTTTTGTTTTTCTAAAATACTACGTTAATGTAGTAACACATATTCCATATGTGTGCAATATATCATCCTGACTCTAGGCGTGTAATAAAGTGTACTGATAAATAAGGTTATGTGAAACATACCAAAAGTTTCCATATATCGTAGGGCTTATAAAAATAAACAAAAAACTACACACACATCCTAACACCCCTTTCACCTTCACAAACCACCCTCCCCCCACATCATCTATAAGATTTTACATGGTTCACTTGTCAGACAAGTGTGTGCCTGGAATCCATTTCCAGTGGAGGTCAAAGATCAGAAGTATTGAGGCAGCCTAGGGAATGATTCCCCTCTGAGATTTTTGCTGTGTATTGATGAAAGTGAAAGCAGTGTGGTGCATGGATGAAAAAGCAAACCAATATTATTTTTTCATGGCAGCATTGGATTATGAAGCTAACTACTGCAGGTAGGAAGAGTCTACACAGATTTGAAAAGACCTAGCCTATACATACACTCAAGTACTTCTCAAGTACTTTTAACCCCTAATACCTTTCTGAGGGTATGTCTACACGACGAGAGTAGTTCGATTTTACTTAAAGCAAATTTGTGGAACCGATATTACAAAGTCGAATGTGTGTATCCACACTAAGGACAGTAATTCGACTTTGTGAGTCCACACTAACGGGGCAAGCGTCGACATTGGAAGTGGTGAACTGTGGGCAGCTATCCCATAGTTCCCGCAGTCCCCGCTGCCCATTGGAATTCTGTGTCGAACCCCCAATGCCTGCTGGGGCAAAAAATGTGTCGAGGGTGGTTTTGGGTAACTGTCATCATTCAACCGTCATTCCCGCCCTCCCTCAGTGAAAGCGCCGGCAGGCAATCAGTTCGCGCACTGTTCTGGTGATTGACAGCGCGGACGCCACAGCACCACGAGCATGGAGCCCGCTGCGATCATCGCTGCAGTTATGGCCGTTGTCAACACCTCACGCCTTATCATCCACCTTTTTCAGAGGCAGATGCTGAGAAATCGGGTGAGGAGGCAGCGCGGTGAGGACATTAAGTCTGAGAGGGGCACAGACCTCTCACAAAGCACAGGACCCTACGCCGTGAACATCATGGTGGCAATGGGTCATGTTGATGCTGTGGAATGGCAATTCTGGGCCTGGGAAACAAGCACAGACTGGTGGGACTGCATAGTGCTGCAGGTCTGGGATTTATCACAGTGTCTGCGAAACTGTCGGATGCGGAAGGGAACTTTCCTGGAACTTTGTGAGTTGCTGTCCCCTGCCCTGAAGCACAAGGACACCCGGATGCGAGCAGTCCTGACTGTCCAGAAGCGAGTGGCCATAGCCCTCTGGAAGCTTGCAACGCCAGACAGCTACTGGTCAGTCACAAACCAATTTGGAGTGGGCAAATCTACCATGGGGGTTGCTGTGATGCAAGTAGCCAACGCAATCGTTGAGCTACTGCTCTCAAAGGAAGTGACCCTGGGAAAAGTGCAGGTGATCATAGATGACTTTGCTGCGATGGGATTCCCAAACTGCGGTGGGGCTATAGATGGAACTCACATCCCTATCCTGGGACCGGCCCACCAGGCCAGCCAGTACATTAACCGAAAGGGCTACTTTTCAATGGTGCTGCAAGCACTGGTGGACCATAGGGGATGTTTTACCAACATCAACGTCGGATGGCTGGGTAAGGTTCATGATGCTCGCATTTTCAGGAACTCTGGTCTGTTTAGACGGCTGCAGGAAGGTATTTACTTCCCGGACCACAAAATAACTGTTGGGGATGTGGAGATGCCTATAGTGATCCTCGGGGTCCCAGCCTACCTGCTAATGCACTGGCTCATGAAGCCCTATACAGGCACCCTGGACAGTGAAAAAGAACTCTTCGACTATCGGCTGAGCAAGTGCAGAATGGTGGTGGAGTGTGCTTTTGGACATCTGAAGGGGAGATGGAGAGGCTTACTGACTCGCTCTGATCTCAGCAAAACCAATATCCCCATTGTTATTGCAGCTTGCTGTGTGCTCCACAATCTCTGTGAGAGCAAAGGGGAGACGTTTATGGTGGAGTAGGAGGTTGAGGCAAATCACCTGGCTGCTGATTACGCCCAGCCAGACAGCCGGGCGATTAGAAGAGCCCAGCGGGACACGCTGTGCATCCGGGAAGCTTTGAAAGCTAGGTTCCAGAGTGAGCAGGGTAACCTGTGACTATTAAGTTTGTTTAAACAGAAGCTGAACCTGCCCCCCTTTCTTTACCCAGTTAATGTTGACTATCCTCTCCAGTTACCAACACCCTTCCCCCCCTTCCAACACACCTTTAAAAATAAAATAAATGAAACTTTGTTCATTAACACCGTTTTCTTTATTAAGGATTTCGTGGTAAAGTGTTGAAACTGGGATGCAGACTGTGGTGGGGAGCGGGTGTAGTGATGGAAAGAACGCTTCTAAACTCGAGGAATGACAGGCTCCTGCTCCTAGAGCAGTCCACACTGGTGGACTGGTACCTATCACATGCGCACTCAGTACAAGGTTGAATTTTCGGCCTTCCCATTGAGTGCCTGGGGTCTTGCTGTACAGATCACCTAAGCGGGGCTGGACAACGGAATTCGTCTAGCAGGCGGACATGGTAAGCCGTAGACTTTTGGCTGCTTAAAGCTTAATTTATAGCAGTGCCCTCCTTTCACATTCCAAGCAATGCTCCTAGTGTTGGCCAGTTCCTGCTGCCGGCAATCCGACCAGCATGAACTCTGCCCCTGTCCCACCCCCCTCGCGGCTGTCCCCGGGAAAGATCCCTGCATGCTGCCCCTGTCCTGCCTCCACCGCGTGGCTGTAAACCGCTGGTTACAGTTATGTAAAGGAACAGGCAATCAGTCCCAATACTAACATTCCCCTAATTCAAAGCAGGTCACCATGAGTGATATCACTCTGATGAGGATTTTGGAGACAGAGAAAGACCGCATGCTGCATGAATACCAGCAAACACCAGGGCCGTACGCCACCATGCTTTGTGAGGCAATGATCCTGGAGTACTTGCTGCTAGCCTGGCGCGGAAAAGTTTCCTACCATGGAGGACGCAATAAGGCCGCTCTCCCCAGGAACCTGATGCAAAGGCTTTCACAATACCTCCAGGAGAGCTTCGTGGAGATGTCCCAGGAGGATTTCTGCTCTATCCCCGGACATATTGACAGAATTTTCCAGTAGCTGCACTAGCAAGGACTAAAAACTAAAGCACGTAGGGCAAACTAATCATGAAAAACCCATTGTTAAGATACCATTCCTATTCTGTTCAAAATAAATGTTTAAAACACTTACCTACTGATCCTTCCCCTGATTCACGGTCCGGGTTACCGCCTTGGGAGGGTTGGTAGGGGATCTCCGTGAGAGTGATGAAGAGATCCTGGCTGTCGGGGAAATCAGCGTTGAAAGTGCTGTCGACTGCCTCGTCCTCCTCATCTCCTTCCTCATCTTCCCCGTCCGCTAACATCTCCGAGGAAGCGGCCGTCGACAATACCCCATCGTCAGAGTTCACGGACAGTGGTGGGGTAGTGGTGGTGGCCGCACCTAGAATGGAATGCAGTGCCTTGTAGAAACGGCATGTCTAGGGCTGGGATTCAGAGCGTCCATTTGACTCTTTGGTTTTCTGGTACCCTTGTCTCAGCTCCTTGATTTTCACACGGCACTGCGTTGCATCCCGGCTTTATCCTCTCTCCGTCATGGCTTTTGAGATCTTCTCGTAGATCTTCACATTCCGTCTTTTCGATCGCAGCTCCGAAAGCACGGACTCATCACACCACACGGCGATCAGATCTAAGACTTCCCGAGCACTGCATGCTGGGGCCCTCTTTCTATTCTGAGATTGCATGGTCACCTCTGCTGGAGAGCTCTGCATCGTTGCCAGTGCTGCTGAGCTTGCCACGATGTCCAAAGAGGAAATGAGATTCAAACTGGCCAGACAGGAAAAGGAATTCAAATTTTCCCGGGGCTTTTCCTGTGTGGCTGGTGGCTGTTCAGAGCATCCGAGCTCAGACTGCTGTCCAGAGCGTCAGAGTGGTGCACTGTGGGATAGCTCCCGGAGCTATTAGCGTCGAATTCCATTCACACCTACCCTAATTCGACATGGCCATGTCGAATTTAGCGCTACTCCCCTGGTCGGGGAGGAGTACAGAAATCGATTTAAAGAGACCTCTATGTCGAAATCAATAGCTTCATTGTGTGGACGGGTGCAGGGTTAATTCGAGTTAATGCTGCTAAATTCGACATAACCTCCTAGTGTAGACCAGGCCTCAGACAAATCCTAAAATGCACCTACTGTATCCTTTCATAAGAGAGTGGGTACTCTTCTTAACTGACCACTCGCTGGTGTGTGTGTGTGACACTGATGCGAACTCATAATGTGTCAGGTATCACGTACAAGACCTCAGCAGAAGAAGCAGATTTCCTTGACAGAACTGCATTAGCAGTTGAATGTTTTTTATTTTTAAACTGGAACATTATCTAATTATGATATTTATAACTAAGGTCTTTATCCAATCTGTTATTAAAGGTCCCACGGCATTTTTCACAGCAGTAGAAATGTCTATACATGTCATGGTACTTTAAGAGCAATTATATTGTGCTGACCTAAATACTCTGTTTTAATGGGATAATGTACATTTCCCTTCCTGCCTCTAAATAGTTGTGTAGTGTTGTTGCTATCCTACTGCTGCATTTTGGTGGTTAGTTAACGGATGCTTGCAAAGTATGCTATTTTTATGTCAATAAATAATGGTATTGGGTATGCCACCTAGAAAAAAATTGTCAGGGGATTGTATGACTCAGGGGATTAGTAATGGAATATAGAATTTTCACCTCTTGGGCACTGATTCAAACACAACCTAGGTCATTAGTGAGCAAAAATCATTAGTAGCAGCTGCTCGGTGACCTACAGTATGTGAAATGAGTCTGTGGTTTCAGTGCAGTTTCTAGTAGAGCCATATCCACATCACAAAAATCATAATCAAATCTGGCATCCTTGTTGGCATTCTCGCTGGAGGAGCCAAAAACTAAACGGAGGTGTAGAGTGACTAAACTACTCACACTCCTAAGTATGAAAAACTTTTGAGTCATATATGAAGCCACGAGAAATCACACTGACACCATGGTTAAGAAAATGTACAGCTGACCTTTATTGATTGAAAATAGTGTCTTTCCTAATATGGATGGATTCTCTTTCAATTGACTTGTGCTTTGGACATCTGGAGGCCTTGAATTAGATGCATGGTTGTTTTATTGTAGTTAACATTTTATGCCACCAACAAAGAAAAGTATAGTGGGTGAAATAATAAAACCTTAGATTTGCCAAGCTGAGAGTTTCAGTTTCTTAAAGTTTAGGTAGGGATATAGCGGTAGCACAAATAATGTAGGTGGACAGATGTAGTGGGTTGTGGGAGGGATTTCACTGCAGATTTTTCTACTGACTTAGTTACTGCTTTAAGAAGAACAGGAGTACTTGTGGCACCTTAGAGACTAACAAATTTATTAGAGCATAAGCTTTCGTGGACTACAGCCCACTTCTTCGTTAGTCTCTAAGGTGCCACAAGTACTCCTGTTCTTCTTTTTGCGGATACAGACTAACACGGCTGTTACTCTGAAATTAGTTACTGCTTTATCTTTTTACACCAGTTATATGTTAATGCTTCTGTAGATGGATGTAGGAAGAAGATAATTTTTTCTTGGTCTTTTGGCTAAGAAAATATGTACCATCAGCTTAATATCTGATGCATCTTCTATGGGAGTCCTTGCAGTGACATGGACTTAATAGGTCTTTTCCATCTCTGACAGTGATCTGAGGGCAACTAGAGCTCAACTGAGTCAGGACATCAGGATTTGACCCTGGGTGGATTTCTTTCCTGTCTCTGTGGGCGATGACATAAATTTCTTTAGAGGAGTTTAATTTTCCCCTTTTCTTACAATATTCCCAGCAAATGAGTATATAGTGGAATAACTGCTCTAGGGTTTTAAAAGACTCTTCAGTATTTCAGACAGAAAACTATTTTCCCCTTTGAGGTAGGCACACTTTATTTAGACAATGGCAATATACTTGAGAGAGGTTTTTATGATAAGGAAAAGAGGAGGCTGCCCTGCCCCTACCTCAGTGAAGCTGCAAGCAGCACACGGCACCAAAGGTTACCTGGGATGTATCTTTTGATCAGAGGACTCAGAAAAACATACATGAAAAAGGCAAGTGAGGTCTCAGACTCTTGACCATATCACTAATTGCCTTCAATAGTGCTAGGTATGACTCTGAATGACAGTTCTCTTGTTAAGGGATATGGGGCAGCATAAATAGTCTTATCTTTGCAGAGAGTAAGCAAATTATTTAAGACGACATTTATATGCTGTGTAGGACTGTGCCAGCCTTCCCTTGAGGTTTAGTTAGCACTGCAGTAAAGTGAGTCCCCTTGAGTTCCACATGCTGTAGTAATTTATCCTCATAATTATGTTAGTTAGCTACAATTCTCTCTGTAACATGCTGACACAGTAACCCTCCCTTGCAAACAAGGTTCAAGTAAATTTGTTTTAATGGCCCAGATTACTCCTTTCATAGTGAAAAAGCCCTGTTTGGGGGACTGGAAACGCCACAAGGTGAACCTGTCTGAGTTCCTGATGGACCATTCCTTCAGGGGGGGCAGGGTTTCTCCACCATTGGAACAAACTGGTCAATCAGCAGAACCTGCAGCTTGCTCCAGAGCAGTCTGGAGTTCAGAGGAAAGATTTAAGGCTGGGGCCAACCAAGTGGAGTCCCAGTGCTTCTGCACTCCCTCCCAGCTCTGTCCATCCCCATCCCGGCTCGTGGCAGCATCAGTGCATAAGAACTATGCTTCTGTGGCTTTCCTCACTGCTCCTGGACCAACCTTTGGGGTGTAGCACTAGGATATTAAATGAAGGGAGGGTCTCCACCCAAAAGTGAATATTGACTCCATCTGTGTGAACTTTTGCCTACCATCCTAAAATGGGGTGGAGGGAAGTTCATGAGCAGAGAACACCTGACTCTGCTCTGATCCACTCCTTCCCTAGCCATGGGTGTACATTTCCTTGGGAGCAGAGAAAATGGGGGAGGAGGATGCCACACAAGTAGCACTCCCCATTCTGCAGCCTGGACTGAGCCTACCTGACTTTTATTTTCTCCCTCCTTGGTGGCAGAGGGAACAATTTTGTCCATAATTTGCATTTTATTTATTGTTTGCATAATTGTAGCACCAAGAGATTCCAACCAAGATTGGGGCCCTGTTGTGCTGAACGCTGTTCATGCAAACAGTAAACATCAGTCCTTGCACTGAAGAAACTACAGTCTAACCAGATGAGATGAATGAAACATTATCATCCAGTGTTACCAGAAATGTTTTGTTTTTTTCACAAAAACATGGAAATTTTCCACAAAAACGTTTTTTTCCCCTTTTTTTCCTGAAAATTTTCATTGTGTCAAAAAGCTGTTGTTTGCTAGAAAACATTTCAGTGAAAAATTGTAAACTGCCTCTACTGTGAAGTCTTTTCTCTTATTCACCATCCCATTCAAAGCAGAAGATGAGAAGTTTTGAGGGCTGGTCTAAAGAATGGCTTCACAAGTTGGAGGGATGTATGACAAGATGATTATTATAGGAGCCTCAATTATTTCATGTTGTTCACTACTGTGATTGTGTCCGTGGTCCTGTAATAATTTTTTATAGTGAGGGTGCTGAAGGTGGAAACCATGTAGCTGGGTTATTACTACTTCAAGCCAGGGGGTATGGCAGCACCCCTAGTTCCAGCACCTATGGCCTGTACATCAGGGGTTTTAAATTCTATATTCTCATTTTTTTCCTGAATTCTGCTTGAGTCTTTTTCTTTTTCTTACTGAGTAGTTACAAGTTCGAGGTTGACAGGGGTCAGGGAGAGAAAGCCCTTGCTGAGGTGCAGTGAAAAGGGCTAATTGTTAGGGGCACAGCTGGCTCTCAGCCTGGTTGCTAGGCAACCCAGCAAGCTCAGCTGGGCCCAATGAGTCCCCTTCCAAATGGTTGTGCTCCCTGTTTGCTCTGGGGAGCCAGCTGGCTGCTACTTGAGCCTTGCAGCAGCAGTAGAGTAGCAGCTCAATATGTATCATGCTTGCAGATATGCTTACCCTGCTCTCATTTCTGCTTCCACTTGCCCCTGCCCTAGCCTGTACCTGGTCTGTTCTGGTTCCCACTCTTGGCTATGTCACTGACTACAACTTTGGCTTCTGACTCCTGACTACATCTCTGACATACCCTTCAGGTTAGGCTTGGCTTCTGACTCTGGTTCTAACCCTTGGCTTGGCCCCTAGATCCTAACTCTGGCTTCGCCAGTGGATCCCTGGATCTATACTTGTTATTACCCAAACTGCTACCATAGTCACTGGGCAAGGTTCTACTCCACCCACTAGATAGGCTGCCTTTGTCCCCTGGCTTAAACTGATTAGCACAAGAGTGGAGTGTGTAGCCTCTGGCTTGCTGCATATGGGAACATGTGGGAATTACTCCTCCCTCAGATCCTAAAAGAGGCATTTGCCAGGAGCTGATGTACACACTTGGCTGAACAGGTCTTTTGGTATAAAAGCAGAGAGGACTACTTACATGTGGGGATTCACAAGCAGTTAGGCATAGTATCTACTACAATGTAATTGCACCCAGTGGTCTCAGATTTATAGGTAGGGAGGAAGGGTTTACAGCAGGTCTCATCCCAGACTCAGTTAACTTGCAGGAGCGATCTTCCCTCAGGGATCTGTTGACAGCTGGAGGTAGCTAGATAAAGATATGGTCAATCCTGGCGAAATTTGTGAAGGAATGTAACCTTCATATTTAATTTATACATGACTATGAAATAGTTCATTTTATATATTATCAAAGCCTGATTATCTGAAAAACTTATCTTATCCAAAGTGAGATTATGGCCCCTCAGACCTATTTTATTTACATAAAACTTTGATGTCCTTCCAAGTTCCTTTCATATCCCTGTATCCCTTCAAATAGTCAAGGTATTACTGGTCTGTATTTATGCAAAGGAATACATTTGAATAAACTGCAAATGGAAGAAGACTGTGTGACTAGGCCCCAAATGACTAAGTAGTTTAATCTCACGCTGTTTGTGATCTTTTTTGCCTTTGTTAAATCACTGGGCTAGATTGCATTTGTCAATTAATATTGAATTAATAGTTTGAAGATTTTATTTCTAAAGTTTTTAAATACATGGCTAGTTCGACTTTTAACATAACTATTCCAGGGACAGTCAGAGGTTGATTGTAACCATTATTGGTTGATTGTGTGGTCTTTCTGCCACCTTGTGGAGAAAGATCACTAACCTCTTAAGAAAAAGGAAAAGCAGACAATTTAAACTTGCCCTGTTGCCAAATGGATACAATGACTGCCATAACGGAGCAAAGATTAATTATCTATATTAATGGGATTTTTATTTGTTTTGTTATGATCAAATGAGCTGAGATCACCTCTATAATTTGTCACCTGAACTAACAACTGTCATAACTATCTCCATAGTTGTCCCAACATCTCAGTTTTCTTTGTCTCTTCCCTTATGTTCATCATAGGAATCCTTCTGGCTTCCCCTGCCAGTCTACCTTTGCTATTATAGTGATGCCTTTTCCTCATATGGACTTGCTACCTTCATGTGTTTGGTTTAATGACTTATTTTCCCTTTCTCGTCACTTAATTACTTCAGGTAATTAAACTAAATGACATGGATACAGACTATTACAAACAGGAATAAGTACCATACACCCCTCATTTCCCCCTCCCCCTTTTAATTCCGGGTTGGTCTTTCAGCACTCTGATTTGTATGTAAGCACTGAAATAATACTGCTGTTAAATTAGGGTAATTTCTGCCAAAGATAACCAGGTCACCATTTCATGATGAAATTCAATCCATTTGAAGCAGAATTTGCTTGATCCAGGCATGTCCGTAGCTGGCTAAATGACCTCTTTATGTATAGACAAACATTGAACTTGTTAGGTCTGTACAGAGTAGGTGTGATGCCGGGCAATGTTACATGTCAGTCCAGTTTCCCTTTGTAGTGCTAATAAAAAGACATTGGGTTGGATTGTGATATTAAGCCATTGAGGCAGCATGGAGTCTCACTGCAGCAGAAGCAACTCCAGGAAACGCAATATCTCCCAGAACACATAGGGGGAGCATGCTCACTGCACCACAGCTTAAAGGACATCCACAGTACGGGCTCTATTCTACACTCAGCCAGCCCAGCATCCTCCCACCCTTTTTGGGAAGCCAGGGACTCCAGCTGGGAGCACATTAGCACAAGGAAATGGGGGGACGTCTTGCACTCTGTCTTTCAACACTTCTGCATGTTGAAAGACAGAGTGATATATTGATCGTGAGACTGGAGAGTAGAGCCCCTTTGATTTCCTCTCTGAAAGTTTTACAAAGTTGGACAGTTGAAGGGTCTCAGAGAAAATTCAAATATTTATTTTGTATAACTAGTGGACCAAGAGACCCCAACCAAAATGGGATCCCCCTTGTGCTGAGTGCTGTACATATACATAGTAAGAGACAGTCCCCAAGCAATTTAGAGTCTAAACAGACAAGAGAGACAAAGTGTGGGTAAAAGGAAGTACTGTTATCCCCATCTGACAGAATTGGGACTGAGGCACAGAGTGATTCAGGGCCCAATCTTGCAAATCCTTAGTCACACTAACATCAGTGGGATTACTTGCATGAGTAAGGTTACTCCCATGGGGAAGTATTCGTAGAATTGGGCCCTAGGTGACTTGATCAAATTCAAGAGGTCTCTGGTAGAGCTGAGAACTGACCCCAGATCTCTTTTATCTCAGTTGAGCACCTTAACCTTCCATACCCCTCAGGGAGGGAAAGAAGATGGTCTTGTGGTTAAGGTCCTGGAAATTATATTTTAATATAATTGTACTTGAATTATATTTTAATATTAGTGTGTAGGCATTTCTATATTACTCATTACAATAGCTTTTCAATTCTTTCAAATTCAGACTAATGCATTTTGTATTTTTAAAAATTACATCATGCACTTCAATTACCAAAACAAAAATAAATCCAAAACCCATTTAGCTTACTCAGATCCTGTAGTTCTGAGGAGAAGGGACTTATTCTTGGATTTCCCTTTGGCTGAAAAGAACACATGATATAGTTGTATGCAGCATAGTTGTAGCTGTGTTGGTCCCAGGACACTAGAGAGACAATGTGGGTGAGATAATATATTTTATTGGACCAGCTTCTGTTGGTGAGAGACACAAGTTTTTGAGCTTACACAAAGCTCTTCTTCAGGTCTGGAAAATGTACTCAGTTTCACTGCTAAATACAAGGTGGAACAGATTGTTTAGCATAAGGAGTTAACATATTTCAAGGGACCATTCAAACTGTGAGTCAAAACAGGAGGAGGTCTCCAAAACTATACACTGCCCTGTGGAGACTGCAAACAGAGCAGAGCCTAGTTTCAGCATTCTGCCTGCCAGCTATCATTTTTCTTTCTTTGCATGGCAGAGTAGATGGACTTTCTATGTTACAAAAGCAACTTCCAGTTTTGAAACCTTCACTGTCATGTTGTTAACCTTGGCAATCAGTCAGAAGAAATCTGCTAGATTTCACCTTTACTACTAATTATTACCACTGTACTAGTAATTGCTACTGCTTTCAGTAATAACTTATCTACCTCATAGCACTGTTGAGGACTAGTTTTGTGTAAGGGTCTGTGAAACTTGTGATGTTTCTTGCATAGAGGTGTTGAGGAGTCTGCACAGAGGAAACAGGTAGAGTAACTTTCCAGTCCTGGTATTGGGAACAATGAGGAAGGGAGTCCCAGTCCCACAGAGAGGCTTCGGTTTCCTGATGATGCTATATACTATCACTCCCCCTTAGCTCCTCTGGGCAGCCCCATCCCTGTGCCTAGGGAGGGGGAAATTCTGCAGAGAATGGCTCCTCCTATTCCCAAACCTACCCACAAAACTTTGCAGAGCCCCCTCTCCGTGGAACTCCATGCAGAATGACTTCCATATCATTATATGGGGGCAGAGGATTGATGCTACAGCAGTGGCAAGTCTCTTCTTCTATGCCTTCCTCCTCAGGAGAGAGACACTGTTAGTGTCCTGTCCATGTAAAAGCAGAGGGACTGACTGGGGAGAATGAGTCCCATATGCTCTGTTAAAGTTAACAGAAACTAAGCATGTTCAGTACCATACAAGACTGGGCCCAGTGTTTGTAAAATATTTTCAAAAATCAGAAGCACTTATGTAAGTGCTATAATTAAATTATTTATTATTACACATCTTTCTTTCCCTCTCCCCTCATGTTATTATAGGAAACTAAGTTTACACTGGAACATAACCAGAACACCAAAACAGCCCAGCTAGGTTTAAAATCCTTATTGAAACAAAGGAGTATATTTTATGACAAGAAGTCCAGTCTGTGGACATTGTCATGATGTGCAGTCATGGATTCCCATATGTACCCATGTACTCAGTGGCTCTCTATCTGTGCACTTATGGACAGGGTGGGGATATTACTTGGTTTTTGTGTACATCGAATATGTTTCCTATGTTGATAAATAATCCATGTGGTAGGGAAATTGTTTAGTTTTCCTACATACTGATTGTCACATCTCTGACTAAACTACTAAGGTGAGAACCTGCTAAAGGTCCCTCCCAATGTAAATGTTTGATCCTTGTACATTATTTTTTATTTAAAGGAATTTGCCTTGGAGCATGTGACCTTTTATCATGAATGAGAAATTCTGTGTTGCACTTAAACTCATGCAAATGCTAGAAGTCATGTTTAATACATCAGCTAGTGACAATAAATCACGTATCACTTTGACTTTGCATGCAATGTCCTATAAAGCAGGAGAATTGTAATATGTGTCCTGTGTAGAACAATAAGAAATAAAGTAGAATGATCTTTTAAGTGGCCTTTTGTATCATCTACTTTTTTCATATGGCTTCACATACTGTACTGTCTTTTTTTGGTTTTCTCCATCCAACTTTTATAAAGCGGTTGAGTGCCAGACTGTGACTAGGCTCAGTAAAAACAGGAGACACAGTAGAAGGGGAGCAGTACCTTAGCACTTGATAAGCATGTAAAAACAAAACAATTTTCCACTGTTCACCCAACTACTAGTCTGATGTGTTGGACAAGTTGCTTTGCATTGTTATATAAAATAGCCTAGGCTAAGGATGAAATTTTCAGAACCATCTAAGTATCTTAAGACCCTAAGGCCCAGATTTTTAAAGGTATTTAGGCATTAGAAAGCCTAAGTGATTCAGAAGATAAAGTCTCATTTTCAAAAATGACTTAGGCATATTGACTTTCAATAAGACTTAAGCTCCTAAGTTACTTCTGAAAATGAAACTTAGGTTCCTAAGTCACTTAGGTGCTTTTGAAAATGTTACCCAAAGTCAATCTCTCTCTAATAAGTACACAGTATACAATTGAATATATGTATAATTCAAATGTCTATTTTCAGAGTAACAGCCGTGTTAGTCTGTATCCGCAAAAAGAAGAACAGGAGTACTTGTGGCACCTTAGAGACTAACAAATTTATTAGAGCATAAGCTTTCGTGGACTACAGCCCACTTCTTCGGATATGCCCACGAAAGCTTATGCTCTAATAAATTTGTTAGTCTCTAAGGTGCCACAAGTACTCCTGTTCTTCAAATGTCTATGCTGCTTTTGATAGCATAGGCTATAGGCAGAGTCTAAGCACTCACTTCTACCCAATACCTATGTGGTTAGCACCCTCATCCAGGCTGTGGGAGACCCAGATTCAAATCCCCCTTCTGCTGGAGAGAAGCAGGGACTTGGACACAGCTGTCTCCAGTGAGTTCCTTACCCACAGTATCATATAGCAGTGGTTGAAACTCTTCCACTCTGAGCAAAATACTTAATTATTCATTGCATGAGAGACAGAAAGCACAAGCAAGAAATACTCTATAATCCAATGGGTACAGCACTTACCTGGGAGGTAGGAAACCTGGATTCAAGTTGCTGCTTTTCTCAGGTAGAGGAGATATTTGAACCTAGATTTTCTACATTCTGGGTGAGTGCTTTAACCACTGGGCTATTGCATCTAAAACATAGTCTTCTTCCAAATGCGTTTTGGAGACATGCTCCAAGGCAGCCTCTGAGCACGTCTACCAGATTGGGCTTGGCAGGTTAGATTAGCAAGGGAATGCCTAGTTTGTGAATCCCGCTGGCGCTTAGATGCTGAGCAGCTGAGTTGCTTAGTGGTACGAGGACTGAGGCAGCTTAATACATGCACATTGGCAGAAATGTTCGCATCTAGGTGATTTCGCCAATGGAAACTTAAGTGCTTTCAGGGTTAGGCAGCAGCTGAGTGGGGGTTTTGAGAATCTAAATTTTGGATTTAGGCACCTAAAGTGGAAGTTAGGCAGCTAAAAATCTCTAGTGAATCCCACCCTGGGTGGGAGAGGGAGTAGAAATAGTGGGGTAATGGGCCTGCCAGTCTCTGGGTCTGGTCTGATATGAAGAGGATGGTGCTGTGGGGAGAGACTTGAAGCAGCAAAATCTCCTTACAATATCCTTTTCTGTCCCACGTACTGACATAACAGGTCATGAGGAAGTGGGGCAAAAGTGGTTAAACCAGGCATGTCATAGCTACCATGGGAGAGTGAGCAGTGCCTGCTCCTCATTTGGCATTAAACTAGCTATCAGTAATGTGTTCAAGGGGGTTCCAGGGATCCCCGTGGTAAAATTCAGACACCAAATTTAAGGGAAAGCTGCCTGGTACAATTTGCTTTTCTTTAATGGATCTTCCCTGATCCTCTGTGGTTACTGCTTAATTATCCCTGGATCTCATAAAATACATCTGGAAAAACAATTTTTTAAAAATGGAATGGTTTAATTTGCACTGAATAACAGGGGTTTTCAAGAACTCCAGGGCAGAAAACATGTGGACTCCCATTCTTCTCCCTGACTTGCAAGATCTTGGGTCTTGTTCCCCTTTTAAATTTTATATGTTGATCAATGTGTTATACAGTCCTCTATATATTTTCAAGAACAAATACAAATTTTCCAGCAAAGTGCAGAGTAGCAGGGTGGCCTGCCCCTTTAAGGGCCAGAGGCCTAGGCCAGACAGCCCTGGTTATTAATCAGATGCTGCTGAGAAGTGGGGTTGGGGAACAGGTGTTCCCTATAAGGAGCTTCAGGAAAGGGTTGGGAGGAAGACTACAGAAAGGGAGAATTGTTTGTGGTAGTTCTCAGGGAAGGGGGAAGCCCTGGGAGTTATGGCTGGGCAGAAAGCTGGAAATTTTGTTTTCCTTCGTGAGTTTGGACAGCAAATGGATCTCAGGGGCAAAGGCTAAAGCCTGATTGAGGATGATGCTGATAATTCCCCAGACTGGTGAGTAAGGCTGCCAGTTTAAAACAAGACTGTTTGCCAAGTATTGCTATCTCTCTGAGCTGACATGGAGTTTGTTACAGGAACAGAGTTTTGGTTGGGATTATAAGCAAACATTTTTGTTTAGAAGGGAAAAAATGAATGGATTCCTCATCACTTGGTCATGCACTCTTGGGACACAGCATTTACCTCAGGCTAAGAGAGAGATGCTTTATGAGAGACTCATGTTGCAATACAGACAATGATGTCACTAACAGATATTTGAAAAACTACTCTGCTGCACAGCAGACTCTGTTTTACTATAATTTGATTGGATTAGGGTTACCATATTTCAGCAAGAAAAAAAGAGGACAGGAGGAGCCCCGCCCTAGCCCCGCCCCTGCCCCTCCCACTTCCCGCCCCCCCAGAACCCCCAACCCTCCCCCCGTTCCTTGTCCCCTGACTGCCCCCTCCTGGGACCCCTGCCCCTAACTGCCCTCCAGAACCCCACCCCCTACTTAAGACTCCCTGTTCCTTGTCCCCTAACTGCCCCCTCCTAAGACCCCCCCCCAACTGCCCCCCAGGACCCTACCCCTTACCTGTACCCTGACTGCCCAAAACTTTCTCCACTCCCCCCAAAAAGCCCCCCCCCCCTGTTTCTTGACTGCCACCTCCAGAACCTTCCTGCCCCCGGTCCCCCTTACCCTGCTGCTCAGAACAGGGTGTTGGGCTCTGTGCAGCCGAGCCGGACACGTGGCTGCGCTCCCCAGCACAACAAAACCCGGTCCCTGGCCCTGCACAACAAAACCCGGTCTGGCCCTGCACAGTGCTGCCGGACCGGGTTGCAGGAGAGGCCAACTCAGAATGCAGGGCGGCTCCGGCTCCTCTACAGCTGCTCCTGAGTCCAGCCCGGGACTTCCCTGCAGCCCTCCCAGCCGCTCGCTCTGCTCTGCGGGGGGAAATCCCGGACATTGTGAGTGCTTTACAAATTCCCCCCGGACGCTATTTTTAGCACAAAAAGGAGGACATGTCCGGGTAAATCCGGACGAATGGTAACCCTAGATTGGATAAAGTCAAATTTTGTTACAGCTCTACTATAAAGTGATTGGGGGGGTGAAGGGAGAACTTGGGCAGGTAGGTGTACTGTACTTTGGTTACCTTTTACTTTAATTGCATTGAACAGAAAGCAAAGACCTAGATCCATGTAAAGAGAAGAGTTTCTGAACATGCTGGAACACTGCAGAATATTTGAGGCATGACTTTACTTAACTACTCTACATCTCAATAGCTACCAACCCTTGACATTCACCTGGGGGTATGACCACATTCACAAATTTCCTTTAGCACAAAAGCGAAGTTACACCATGCAACAATTATGGTAGCAACTAATCTTGAAAGTTCTCACTCCTCCCAGTTACAAAAGGCCACCAGGCAATGCATACATATAACTCTTGTACATAGTAACAAAGTTACTATTCTGGTAGACTGGTTTTTCTTGGCTTGCAAACAGGTAGCTTCCCAAAGGGCATGTGGCCGCTCTGATAGCGGAAGGATCCTTGGCTTGAAGTAATACACAGTTCAGAAGTGTATTTGTTCTTTCCTCTTGAAGAAAGGAAAAAGTGTTATTGCAACACCACCAGCACAAGGTGAGGTGTCTGTGTGCTCTTTTCAAGCAATAAACAGACCAGGACCTTGGGTTTAATGTGATTTCATTATTCCAGGAGGACTGCCTGTTGATGTTAGCCAACCAAGAATCAGACCATAAGGCCATGTAACAATAGTCTTACTTCTGCTAAGTTTCTCTCATTAGGCTAGTGTTATGTGCCAAAGCTCCCCCAGGGAAATTCAGATACTGGAAAAAGTGGAAGCAAGAGTTATATGTATGTATTGCCTGGTGGCCTTTTGTAACTGGGAGGAGTGAGAACTTTCAAGATTAGTTGCTACCATAATTGTTGCATTGTGAAACTTTGCTTTTGTACTAAAGGAATTTCATGGAGAGTGGCATTAGTTGCTTGTCAACTTGATTCTATGCAGTGTTGTTGCAGCTGCATTGGTCCCAGGATATTAGAGTAAGCTTGTTTCTCTCTCACAAACAAAAGTTGCCCTGATTAAAAGAGATTACCTCACCCACCTAGTCTCTTAAAATAGATGATTGGTCAGATTGTAGAATGCCACCAATTCTCTCATTGAACCCTCTTCTTTTTGTGTAAGTGCTCCTGCATATTGAGAATGTTAAGCTGCTAATACAACTTACTAGAGTGTGTGTTTCAGTGAATAGGACTAGACTGGATGGAACGTGACATGGGTTCTATTTCTCTGACTCACTCTGTGGTCTTGGAAAAGTCACTTAACCTTTCTGGGCTTCCATTTTTCTAGCTATTGTGGCAAAGTACCTCTTTCTCCTCAGCAGGCTCAGTCCTTTTTAGCCTTGGAGACACAGGCTTGGGCAAAGCAAATCCTTGTAGGTAGCACAGGGTCTGGCTATTCCTTCCCTCAATCACTCCCTTGTGCTTGTTTATCTTCCCTTCTGGGGACAGAGTGCGGCCTTCCTTGCAGGAAGGGTTCAGAGCCTTGCTGCTCCTAGCTTACTGGCAACTTCTCTCACTCTCTCCTCCCCCTCCCTTCCATGCTGGGGAGGGTTTAAAAAGGTCCCAAGCAGTTGGAGCCAGCTGAACCTAATTAGTTCCCTGGTAACCCCTTGCCCAGCTGAACCTTATTTCCCCATGGTTCTCCCTCCTCAGTGGCTTGTGAGAGGCCTTTTTAACCCCCCTGGGACTGGTTACTACCCTCCCCTTTTTGTAGCTGTTTGTCTTGGGTTTGCCACACTATAACATAGAAATAGTGATATTTCTTCTTTACAGTGTGCTCTCTGAGAAATAGAGGTGTGTGTGTGAGAGAGAGATGTGGTCAGTTTAGCATCAGACTTTGCTAGCCAGTTGTAGAGAAGGTAGAAGAACTGGAGCCCAATTCCCTTTGCATATGCAGCTGCTAGTGGCAATTTCACATCACTGGATCATTGAGCCATGAGAGAATTATCTAGAATCAAAGAAAAGAAAGTGCAGGGCTGCCCAGAGGGGCAAGTGGGGCAATTTGCCCCAGGCCCCACAGCCACAGGGGCCCCCAGGAGAATATAATATTCTATAGTATTGCGGAAGGGGCCCCTGAAATTGCTCTTTTTGTGGAAGGGGCCCCTGAAATTGCTTTGCCCCAGGTCCCCTAAAGCCTCTGGGTGGCCCTGGGAAAGTGAGGAGCAAGGCAACTGCCTGAAGTCCCAAATCTGTTTGCAAGTAAAAGTGACTAATACTAATGCAGCCAAATCTCTCCTCCACCCCCACATCCCCCTCAAAAACCAAACCCCAAACCAAAAAACAACCTGGGTGACTTTGAAAGCTAAGTAAAATGCTACTTGGTTTTTAATTTTTATCAAGGTAAAGGTTGTGCATGAGCAGACATTGTGTGTGGGCTGATTAAATTTTTATGTTGCAAAATTCCCATTTCTTTGAGGCTTTTTCTGGGATTTTAAAATCCTCTTATGCTGTGTTGAAGTACTGCAAAACTCCAGGTATATGAATAAACTGGGATTCTTGTGTGTTGCTCTTATATCTTCTCTTTTAGATCTATATACTAGTATTAACTGAAACTTTAACTTGTATAGAGTATATTGAACTTTTTTTATAGAGAAATTAGTTTTATTGTACAGAGACTTATCCCCTAGAAACTTATAAGTTCTAAAAACATCCCAATATAAGATTCCAGATTTTTTTTTTTTAACTGAAGCTGAAAATTGTCTTTGGGTTCAGGCTTTTCAGTTTTAAGTGAAATTACAAACCTTACACAGCATTTAAATTTTCAAGCCAAAGTTTATCTAGGACTGACTGTACAGTATATTCATTTAAAAAAGGAATGATCAGAAAATTAACTCTTCAATCTATGATCCCTTGAGTCCATCACTAAACGAATACATATTATGCCTCTTCTGATTTGTTGCACAAACCATTATTTGTATAGGCTTTAAACTACCCCACTAGTAAAATTTAATCCTACACTGTAAATATTGAAGACAAATAATTGTACCAAAATACTACACACCTAACCTCATATTTGGTGTCCATAACCATATTGTTTGCTCTTTGGCTTCCTCTTGTGATGCCTATGTACTAGATGCCTCAATTAAATTGCCATGTGGCTGTATGTGTTTAAGCAGAACCCTGATTTTACAATTAGATCCACCTGGGTGTCCAGCCTAGACCCAACCCCATGCAGGATCTGGGTCATAGAAATGTAAGATTTATATGTATATTAAATATAAAAACTAAAGTTAAAAGAATGTGAGCGATTGACTTTGCAAACTTAACAAGTTAAGAAATGCCAGAAGTGTTGCATGTGGCCTGCTTGTGAATGTGCTATATGGTTTTAAATTAGGTGATCACATACTTTTATCCACAGGACTTCTGTATCATTCAGAGCATAAAATGGACCTGGGGATGAATCAGGCTCTTATCCATAAGACTTCTACCTCATTTGGTGCAGAAGCTGGGAAGTGTGCTGTGAATGAGGGAGGAGATTGCTGGAAGAGAAAAGATGGTCTCATGGTTAAGGCAGTTGAATGCTACTCTAGAGAACTAGATTCTATCCCTGCTTCTACAACAGAGCTCTCTGTGGTGCCAGTCAAGTGGCTTCAACAAAACTTTTCCCTAATTGTATTCCTCATTTTCTGGGTGGGTGAATTGAGACTCTGGGGCAGAGAGGGGCAAACTACGGCCTACAGGACCCTCCTGCCCGGCCCCTGAGCTCCTGGCCCAGGAGGCTGGCCGCTGGCCACTCCCCCGCAGCCACTCCCCCTCACTGAGTAGCCGGCCCAATGCTCTGGGTGGCAGGGCTACGAGCTCCTGGGGTAGCGCAGCTGCGGAACCTGGCCTGACCCGGTGCTCTGTGCTGCGCGATGGCGTGGCTGACTCCAGCTGGGCGGCGCGGCTGTAGTGCTGCCAGCCACACGGTGCTCCAGGCAGTGTGTTAAGGGGGAAGCGAGTGGGGGGGGTGGGGTGGATAGAGGGCAGAGGAGGTGGGGGTAGGTGGGGTGGTCAGAGGGCAGGGAAAGGGGGGTTGGATGGGGCAGGGTCCTGGGGGGGGGGCAGTCAGGAATGAGAGGGGGGGTTGGATGGGGCAGCAGGAGGCAGTTGGGGGCAGGGGTTCTGGGGGTGTTTGGGGACAGGGAGCAGGGGGGGGGTGGGAGTGTTGGGGCAAGAAGTGGGGGTGGGGAGGCAGGGCCATGCCTGGATGTTTGGGAAGGCACAGCCTCCCCTAACTGGCCCTCCATACAATTTTCGAAACCCGATGCAGCCCTCAGGCCGAAAAATTTGCCCGCCTCTGCTCTGGGGTCTGATTTGCAGAAGTTCTGAGCACTCTCAGCTGCTACTGAAGTTAATAGGAGCTGTGCTTTGAACATATAAAATGCCATATAATGCTATCTACTCTGAAAAAGCAGGTCCAAGTTTTCTGAAATTAGCAGATATTTATAATTTTAATCTTTCAGTTCCCTGTCTGTACAATGGGTCTAGCACAGTGGCTCTCAAACTTTTGTACTGGTGACCCCTTTAACATAGTAAGTTTGAGTGTGACCTGCCCCCCCTCCCCCTTATAAATTAAAAACACTTTTTTACATATGGATCACCACTATGAATGCTGGAGGCAAAGCAGGGTTTGGGGTGGAGGTTGACAGTAATAACCTCGTGACCCCCTGAGGGGTCCTGACTCCCAGTTTGAGAACCCCTTGTCTAGCACCCCCACTTGTTACTGGGGTGCTGTGAAAATAAATTCATGAGTGTTTGTGAAACACTCATTATAGTGAGGACTATAGAAATGCCTATAAGGAAATTAATAATCCTGTCTTCAGAGTAGGGTTTGAATTGTGGGCAGTAAATAAGACCTATGGCCACACATGAGATAATGATAAAATAAATATTAAATAGCTGCTTACTGACTGAGACTATCCATCTTGTATAGTGAATGAGATGGGGTTCTGTAGAAAAATAGTGTGTGATCATGTAATTAAAGAATATTATAATGCATATACCCTAAAGGGTCAAAATTAAGGTTACACAGCAACAGCTTTCTACCCTGTCCCTGGTCCAGTCCTCTCTCTGCCCCACCCCAGGCAACTTGTACCAGTTCCATTCTTCTAGCCTACCCAGTCCCTGTCTCCACTCCTCAGGCTTCTTATCCCAGGCCTAGTACCCATTCAGGTTAGTTGTCTGAGTTCCAATCTTGCCCCAGCAGTCTTTCCTCTCCCCTCCCACAGCCTTCCAATTATAGTTTCTCATCTCCCCCCAATCCTCTTATGTTCCTAGTTAAATTAAAAAGCATAAAATACTCTTTAAGGTTTTAACATGACAATACTTTTGTCTTAGAATCCAAAGTCCTAACACACACGAACCCAGAACCAGAGAGAGGCAAAGCAGGCTGCTCCCCAAGGCAGCGAAGCATAATGAAACTTGCTCTAGGCTCGTTCTCTGCAGATTGACTACACAAGATCCAGATCACTTGCTTCATACTCCCCTGCCTCCCACCCTTAGTCTGCCAGCAGAACCAGGAAACTCTTAAACTTTGTGATAGCTTGTAATTTTACACTTTTTAAATACATCTCGCATACCTCCAGTCCCAGATTGAGACAAGCAGTCTGATGCATCTACTCCTTTGTCTACATTTGAATCAGTCAGCTGCTTCCTCCATGCTGCCTGGGTGCCAGTAGGCAGGCCACTGAGATCACAAGAGACACAGATTCCCTGCTGTAGGTTCCACTACCTGGCCCCACCCCAAATCACTGTAGCTAGGAGCAGCCCTTAGCATCCAAGTCATTTTTGAGCTTCCATAGTCCTGGATTGGATGGAAGAGGCTCAGTTGCTGAAAGGGGACTGTGCATGTACAGTCTGGCTAATACCAGAAACTATGAGATACTTAAATATGCTCTGAGGATGGACTCTTTGCAGATTTTAGCTGGTGATCCCCAGGAAGTCTCTACTGAGCATACGTGAACTGCAGTTTTTCAAAGGCTTATAACAAGGTCAGACTTGCAGCTTTATAGGGCGATAGTAAAAGATGTATATTTCTGACAGAAATACCACTCCTATGGCCAAATAAAGGGCATATCCGATATTAAACTGATAAGAACAGATAATGTTTTCCTTAAGTCCCTTCTCTGAAGCATGGGGTCACAAGAGCATTTCAAAGAAAGATCTCAAGAAAGCAAAGAAAACAATTATCAAAGTAGCATAACAGAATCCTGAGCAGATGGACAGCAAAGGGGATGTGTTTAGCAGCTGGACATTCTTTAGGGAACAATAGGAAAACTACAAAATTGCAAAGGGACTGGATAAAAAGGAAGCAAGCAGCCATACTACTAGCTATAATGGGCAAAGGTTGCCATATGCTCCAACAGCATCTGGAAATGTCAGGAGCAGACCAGGAAGACCCATGTAAAATCCTAGATGCACTCCTAAAGCATTTTCAACTCTCAAAAAATGTCATGGTGAAAGGTCTTTTCCAAAAGTGTAATCAAGAATCTGGTTAACAATAGATCAGTATATTAACAAAATGTGAAATGGCTGACTCTTAAGATTTGCCATGACTTGCATAAGATGAACTAATTTGTGATATTAGTAATAGAGATGAAGGAGCTCAAATGAGTGCTCAGAGAACCCATGCTAACCCTACCAAGGCTTACAGGCATTTACAAAGCTAGTGAACAAGTTCACATCCAAATGCAAAACATGAGGGGGCAAATGCAGATGATTTGCCAAGTAGCACAGTAAAAGCACGAACATTATAGAATCCTAGAAATACAGGGCTCACAGTCAACAAATCCAGCCCCTTGCACTGAGGCAGGACCAACTAAACCTAGACCATCCCTGGTCCAACTGTTCTTAAAAACCTCCAGTGACAGGGATTCCATAACCTCTCATGGTAGCCTATTCCAGTGCTTTACTGTTAGAATTTTTTTTCTTAATATCTAACCTAAATCTCCCTTGTTTGTAGATTAAGCTCATTACTATTTCTCTACCTTCTGCTGACATAGAGAACAATTGATCACAGTCCTCTTTATAACAGCCCCGAACATATTTGAAGACTATCAGGTCCACCATCCATCGTCTTTTCGCAAGACTAAAGATTCCCACTTTTAAACCTTTTTCCCGTTGGTCAGGTTTTCTAAAGCTTTTATAACTTTTGTTGCTCTCTTCTGGACTCTCTCTCCAATTTGCCCCATCTTTTCTAATGTGTGGTGCCCAGAATTGGACACAGTACTCCAGCTGAGGCCTTAGCTGTGCAGAATAGAGCAGGAGAACTACCCCTCGCCCCCATGTCTTACAAGTGACACTGCTGTTCATACACGCCAGAACATTAGCTTTTTTTTTTTTTTTTTTTTTTTTTTTTTTTGCATCTGTATCCCATTGTAGATGCACACATGTTCAATTTGTGATCCGCTATAACCCCTGGATCCTTTTAAGCAATACTATCACCTAGCCAGTCACTTTGTTTGTAGCTATGCATTTGATGTTATTTCCTTCCTAAAGTAAAGTATTTTGAACTTTACTTTCTTGAATTTCATCTGGCTGATTTCAGACCAATTCTCCAATTTTTCAAGGTCGGTTTGAATTCTAATTCTGTCCTCCAAAGTACTTGCAATCTCTCCCAGTTTGGTGCCATCCACTAATTTTAGAAGCATGCTCTCTATTCGTTATCCAAGTCAATAATGAAAATATTGCATAGTACTGGATCTAGGTGGCACCTACGGTGAGGACTCTCAAAATGATTTATACTGTGAGCTTCATGAGAATGTATGTTGTAGTTTTAGGAATAATATGTACATCTCATTATGATGATTTTCAAATTTGTACACTTAAGTGTATTTCCCTGAATGTCACATGGGCAATAAGGGCCATTAAGGACTGCCTTTGTCTAAGACACATGTTCAATTTTCATCTACAGAATTAATTTGCAGAGGAATGTCTCTCACAAAGGGAAAATAATTTTCCATCTGGAAGACGTAAGGTTTTTTTATGCCAGTATATTAGAGCTCTCCAGTTTGCCAAACTGCCTAATAGAATAATAATGTTACATTTACTCCACTCGTTTCATCATGTACAAACCATAGTTCTACAGACTGTATCCATATCTGGGTTAGAGGGTGGTAGTCAATCAATGTGTAGCCCAACTGCAATGGGGAGAAGAGATTTATCCAAGTCCTGTAAGATACTGCCCATGCAGGTGGAAGAGAACCTTGGTTATAAGATCTCATTTTAAAGTAATTCAGGAAAGAAATAGCCTCTGTCAATGTATAAATGGAACTCTGTAATATGGTATACTGGGTTTTCAGTTTAGCAACCTTTATAAAGGAGTATTTCAATTGCTTTAATGTGATTTTTGGATACATGGAGGGAATGGGGCAATTCCTAAGTGTTGCCATGTGTCTTTTGGGTGTATGGTTCAGATGGCCATGTGTCACACTCCACAACAGCGCCTCTCTGTTATAGGACGTTACTCCACACAATGATCTGAACAATTTTCAGTGTGCAAAGCTTCTCTCTCTCTCATTTCATTAAAACTATTTGGGAACCTTTGTTTAAATAACAAAGATGAGATGAACTTATTAGTAGAGCTAAACACATGGTTGGTGTGTGTGCTTCCCCCCCCCCCCTTCCCCTGCCCCCCCAATGTTTGGTGGCCAAACCAAACAATTTTTTTTCCATTTCAGCATCAAAATATTTCATTTGGGTTGAAATGAAAACATTTCAAATGTTAGTTTGAATTTATATTTAGAATAACGTCAACTTCTCATTTTGAATATGTAGTTTTGATTCAACACTTTTTTTTTTAAATTCTTTTCAGATTTCGTTAACCTGAAACTATCCACCAAATTTGCAAATAGTCTTGGTTCACTAAAAATGCACTGTTCTGTGAATTTACTACAGAAATTACTTGCCGAACTCTTAGCCACCTTGTCTTGGTTACTTAAAATGTTGTTGTACTCAGAAATGTGACTGCAAAAATGATATCGAAGTTCCACTTTTGTGTCAGATTTCCAGGCTACATTTGGTTTGATTTTAAATGTCTTTTTAATGGTCAGCACCACAAATTCAACCTGGGACCTGAAAGACAAGCTGGTTCTTTTGGGCTCGTGCATCATCACCCCTAATTAAAGATTGATTGGTGCAAACCCGCTGTCTTCAAATCATGCTTTGTCTTTGCAACCCTGCAGTCTTCGATGGGATTGCTCAAGTGTAAATGACAGCAGATTTTGGCCCTACAGTTCAAAATAATTGCGAACAATATTCTGTTTCACAAATCCAGCTCATTCATCCATAACTGTTAGATCTGCAGCCCCAAACAAAAATATCTGATTAGTTATTTTATTAACAAAACAAATCAATACGTTGTGGGATACCACAGAAGGGGCAGATCTGTTGAATTTGACCGACGCTTTTATGTACTGTAGTTCATTCTTCAGAATAGAAGTGTACTTTAACTGAGATCATTGTACCTATTCTACTATAGTATGTTTGCGGTATGGGGAAGAAAATTAATTAAAAAAAAAAAAAAAAAACACTGAAAATGGTATGTAAAACCTTTTTATGTCCTAGCTGATTATTACTATCTGACATCATTGAAGTCTTATCAGAGAGGCCAAGAACTTGCAATGGAGCTGCTCTCCTTGTAAAAGTGCCTTCTTCAGAACACAATGGAGGCACTGCAGTGAGGTCCTGTGTGTGTGTGTGTGGGGGGGGGGGGGGTGTTTCCACTACCATGAGGCCTGTTCTGTAATTTTATAGCCATGGATGGGAAATTGTTCGCTGAGAAACTATCTGGTACATGCCATTAATTAAAGTGTAACAATATTTTTCTACCTGTTAATGATTCTTTCCTATACTAACGTGTTAACACCCTGTGGCTACCTAGAATCTAAGGTTTATTTAAGTTATTCAGATATTCCTTGCTGTGTCCCCTTTCCATTCTCTTCCTAGCTGCAGCTTTCAGTTGACTTTCACCCCCAATAGCCAGACTAATTTTGCTATCCCATTTTATTAAAAATGCTAACTTGGGAGCTATTGAATGCCCATAGGGTGACTGGACAGCAAGTATGAAAAATTGGGACGGGGTGGGAGGTAATAGGAGCCTATATAAGAGCGAGACCCAAAAATCGGGACTGTCCCTTGTTAGGATATAGATATTCAAGCCTGTTTGGCCTATAAGATATTCAAGCCTATACTTTAAGAATTTAGGTGTATTCTTATCACTTAGACAATGTTTTCGATTCTTTTATACCTCTATAACTAGCTATCTGTGTCTATCACTGTGACCGTCTGAGGCCCTTTTTAGTCAAACTGAAATAAGGCAATCTGGGACTGTTAGGAAGGTGATACGATCTCTCACCTCCAGATAAAGGGAAGAGCCTAGAACATGTAAAAGGAAATTTAGTGTGATAGTTTTCTGTCTGGTAAGAACTCCCTTATCAATAGACACAGCTGGAAAACCCTTATGTCTGTATAGATGTAGTTGTGAAATCCTCACTTCTGTTTTGTTTTACATGTTTGTTTGCATGGTCTCTGTCTGGTTCTGTAATGGTTTCGGTCTGCTGTATAATTAATTTTGTTGGGTGTAAACTAATTAAGGTGGTGGGGATATAATTGCTTAGCTAATCATGTTACAATATGTTAGGATTGGTTGGTTAAATTTCAGTAAAATGATTGGTTAAGGTATAGCTAAGCAGAACTCAAGTTTTACTATATAGTCTGCAGTCAATCAGGAAGTAAGGGGAGGGAATTGGGATCATGTTTTGCTATGTGGGGGAATGGGAATAGGGACACAGGCAAGGCTCTGTGGTGTCAGAGCTGGGAAGGGGGACACTGAGGAAGGAAACTGGAGTCATGCTTGCTGGAAGTTCACCCTAATAAACATCAAATTGTTTGTACCTTTTGGCCTTTGGGTATTGTTGCTCTCTGTTCATGTGAGAAGGACCAGAGAAGTGAGAGGGTGAAGGAATAAGTCCCCTAACATCCCTATAAAATTGGGACATCTGGTCTAAATGCCCCTGAGTTAGCTGCCCTTTAAGAGGAAAGGGAAGCAAAAGCAGTCCAGCTGCAAATTAAGTGCTCTTGAAAGCACCAGCTTTATTAAAAGAAGATAAAACTGACACTTGCTCTTGGATGCAGATAACCGAGCCTAATGAGTATTCCCAATTTTGTTACAAAAGTGAACCAACCACAATTTCAATTTTTTTAAAGGAAAATCGAAGTTGGGCAAGTCACAATGTTACTGATGTTCATTAAGTGTATTGTGGCAGCACTATGAAGCTCTTATTCAGTGATCCTGGTCCCCCTGACCTTGTGCTCTTCACATATGTTATAAAGATGGTATCTGCTCCAAAGACCTTATAATCTACATATATGATGAAAGACATCAGAAGGATACAAGAAAGATACTGGCAGGAGAGTAGAGGTAAGTGTGAGACCATCACTTATTATGCATGATGTAGTTCAATTTGTACACTGAGTATGAAAGTGCTTGAGGGAGAAGTGGGTGATCAAGGATGGTTTGAGTCCATTTCACTTTGACAACCATCTTGTGATAATAAGAAAGATAAATAGCAGAGGGCTTTGGAGTTTGTTTTGAGGTGCAAGTAGGAGAGCCACTGATGAGAGACTTAAAGATGACGAGGAGTCTCAGTGAGCAACAAGCCAGAAGATGAATTTAGCAGTAGAATTTTTAATGGATGTGAGGAGGGGGTGAGCTTGGATGCATCCAGACCATAGAGAAAGATACTGTAGTAGTCAAAGCAAGAGATGATCAGGGCTTGGACAAGTATTGTGGTGGGGTGGGTGGGTGTGTGTGTTTTAGCAGAGAATGAAAGTTAGATGGTACAGGAAGAAACAGCAACAGTCTGGATGTCTGGGTCAAAATAGATGGCCAAGTCGAAGGTGAAACCAATATTAGGACTTGAATGATAGGGAAGACTGTGGTGCTCTCCACTGTGATCGAGACAGAGAGGGGAAACCTTCAGAGGAAAGATCATGAATGCCATTTTAAGTTTCATTTCTAATTTTTTTATTTAGTGAAGGGGGAGGGGAGGAACTTAACTAGTCTAATTTTCTCTCTTAATAAGAATGCTATTGTAATTTTTTAAGGCCTCCCTGAGACTCTTCTGAAGGACTAATAACATAAATCTTGGGTGGTTTAAGGCACGAGACCAAAGGTTACTGTTAATATCACTGCAAAACGTGCCCTGGAGTAAGTACTATACTTAAAGTGTGTATTTCTCCATATGAAGACTACTAGCCGCTTATTAGTGGGCAGCAGAATGTTCCATTACTCACAACCCTGTTTACCTTTCTCATGTGATGGGAAGGAGGGTATTGTCTTGCTTTGACACTGTACATTGAATCTTGACAAAATATGATGCTAGGTCACAAAAAATTGCAAGGACAACACTTCTGCAGTGTATATTGAGTCTACTTATTTGTCTCAATTCTGCCTGGTTTGTAGATTTACTTTGTCAATTTAATCACTTATAAATGTTTATTAGCAGTATTCATTTTTAATTCAAGAGGATTTGTTTAATTGAGGAAAATGAGGTATTGGACCCGGGTGTGTGTTTGTGCTGGAGGGAAGAGGCAAACTACAACATCAGCCTTTGGAAAGTGAGTCAGGGCAGATCCTTGTAGAAAGTGACAAACTGTGTGTTTCTGTTCTTTTTAACCTTGTTACCTCAGGGAGACCCAGACAGATGGAAAAGAAACAACCTCTTTTCCCTTCAAGGTGTTGTAACAGGTGTGAACATAACCATTACATAAGCAGCTACTTCAGTGGTTAAATACTTGGTATGATTGATCCAATATTCTAGAGATGAACTGGCAACCATATGGTTCTAATGGCTAACTGACTGTGTAATTATGGGAATACTGCTGTTTTTTTCCTAGCTGAGGCTGTTCATAAAGCAATGTGGAGGACTAGTGCAGCAGAACTATCATTCCACCCTCTCCTACTTTAGTCTAAAAGAACAGATTCAGATTGGTTCTAGAACAGAGTCTCTAATATTCAACATCACCACAAAGGAATATTCTGAGGCTTTGTAGGGCTGGGTAGAAGGGACAGCATAGAATTATTGTCAGAGCATGAAGTGGGTGGTCTTACTCTTCCCCCGCCCTCCCCCCGTTCATCAAAAGCAGATTTCTGGATAAAACAGTCTTCGGTAGCATTGATTTAAAGCGATACACAAAGTCTCTGGGAGTGATGGTTTAGAGAAGTTTTTCCCCTGGGTTAGATTGCAAAATCCTTGAAAGCAACAATTGTATTTTTCCTCTGTACCATACCATGCACACACATACCATACTAGCTGTGTAGGTACGGAGCACTGAGGAGATGTTGTTTTTGTTCTCTGTGTACTTCATCTTTAAATAAAAGGATTCTTCTTCTGTGTCTGGGGCAATTCAAGATGGAAGAATTTATAGAATATGGCACTTAAGCTATGCTTTCTCCCCCATTTCTGTTGGCTATTTGTATATGGAAAACATAACAGTTGGTAGCTAATGACTACTAGATAATTCCTTGAAAAGTGTGTTTAAACAAAGATTTTTTTTTTTCCCCTGAGAAAGGGTTGGCTTTGGAATTTTTGAGTTGGTAAGTTGTGATCTACTGAAATTGAATTTTCCTTTTAATTGTAAGCAATTTATTAAAAGGGTCTAGCCCTTGGTTACTACAGATCTCACGGAGTACACTCTAGTATAAGCCTGAGCTCAGACTCTGGCTCAATCCCTAACTCCCCATCTGCATGCATACAGTTCTCTTGGACTCTGGTTTGGACCCAGGGTCATAAGAAACCATTAGGGGAGAAGGGTCTGAGCCAGAGTCCAGCTGGGACCTAGGATTCAAGCCTTATTATTGTCCATTGGGGACATAACAGGGAGTTTCAAGAGGGAGTTCTCCAGGTGAAGGAGGAGCAAATACGGGACTCTTGGGGTAAGTGGCTGTCTGTAGTGTGTGTTTTCGTTTTAGGGGGTTACTTGCTGTGTGCTGAGCTTGTCTCTGTTTGAAGGACCTTGTGCTGTGTGGCTGGCAGTTAGAAGCTCACAGCTTCCAAACAAGGGTTGAAATCTAGAAGCCTCTGTTCATTGGCTGAGCTTTAGTCATGGGGTGGGGCTGTCCGGAAGGCCAGGTCTTTATAAAGCAGTGAGGGAGCGACCAGGGGCTGCTAACAGGGAGTTTCAAGAGGGAGGTGGGAAGGGGGCGATGTACACTTGCCATTCTTTAAAACCTTTAAACTAAACTATAATAACTTTTTGATTTTTTTTTTTTTAAACAAAAACCCTCTCATTAACCTAGGTAGCTGTAGGAGAGAATGCAGGCAGAAGTCCAGCAGCAGAGTGGGGGCTATCCTGTTTATTGCACTCAGTGTAGCATGTATGATTACCTGTCCTGTGGGTGGGTGGCGTATGTGTGCATTCGGTGCAAGGACCTCCTGGCCCTCAGAGACCATGTACGGGCTTTGGAGGCCAGGTTGGCGGAACTGGAGGAGCTAAGGGAGGCAGAGAAGTATGTTGATGAGGCTTTCTGGGACACTGTAGATTTGTCCCACCTCCGGTCAGACAGCTCCTGCGCTATTAAGGAGGAGGGAAGAAGAGCAGTCAACAGGAGCAGAGGCAAACCTTCCCATAGTTGGGACCCTCCTTCCAGGTGATGATGGGGGTATCCTCTCGCACTGAGGTCACCTCTCTGGGGGAGGGAACTCCAGTCATTAGGAAAAGGCAGGTGTTAGTAATGGGAGATTCGATCATTAGAAACATGAATAGCTGGGTTTGTGATAACCGGGAAAACCGTATGGTGACTTGCCTGCCTGGTGCGAAGGCTGCGGATCTCTCGAGGCATCTAGACAGACTTGTGTAGTGCTGGGGAGGAGCTGCTGGTCATGGTACATGTAGGTACCAATGATATAGGGAAGGGTAGGAGAGATGTCCTGGAGGCCAAATTTAGGCTGCTAGGGAAGAGACTGAAATCCAGGACCTCTATGGTGGCATTCTCAGAAATGCTCCCAGTTCCACGCACAGGGCCAGATAGGCAGGCAGAGCTTCAGCGTCTCAATGCGTGGATGAGACAATGGTGTAGAGAGGAAGGGTTTATATTCATTAGGAACTGGGGAAACTTCTGGAATGGGGGGAGCCTGTACAGGAAGGATGGGCTCCACCTAAACCAAAGTGGATCCAGACTACTGGCACTAAACATTAAAAAGGTTTGCAGTTTTTAAACTAGGAGATGGGGGGGGGGGGGGGGGCGACCGCTGCAGAGGAGTATGTGGATTGGACAGAGACTTCTCTTAGGGGAGAGTCTAATGATAGAGAATCTCTAGGTTATAGTCAGGAGCAGAGGATGGAAGAGGATAAAGTAGAGGCCAGATCAGATGATAAACATTCACATAAAGAATCTGACGCATCAGAAAAGGGCAGACAAATATACAGTGACAAGTTTTTAAAGTGCTTGTACACAAATGCTAGAAGTCTAAATAATAAGCTGGGTGAACTAGAGTGCCTTATGATAAAGGAGGATATTGATATAATAGGCATCACAGAAACCTGGTGGACTGAGAGAAATCAATGGGACACAATCATTCCGGGGTACAAAATATATCGGAAGGACAGAACAGGTCGGGGGGGGGGGAGGAGAGTGGCACTATACGTGAAAGAAAATGTACGATCAAATGAAGTAAAAATCTTAAGCAAATCCGCATGTTCCATAGAATCTCTATGGATAGAAATTTCATGCTCTAATAAGACTATAACATTGGGGATCTATTATCGACCACCTGACCAGGACGGTGATAGTGATGATGAAATGCTAAGGGAAATTAGAGAGGCTATCAAAATTAAGAACTCAATAATAGTGAGGGATTTCAATTATCCCCATATTGACTGGGAACATTTCACTTCAGGACGAAATGCAGAGATAAAATTTCTCGATACTTTAAATGACTGCTTCATGGAGCAGCTGGTATGGGAACCCACGAGGGGAGAGGCAACTCTAGATTTAGTCCTGAGTGGAGCGCAGGACCTCTTGGAAATAGTGACCATAATACAATCACATTCAACATCCCTGTGGTGGGAAGAACATCTCAACAGCCCAACACTGTGGCATTTAATTTCAAAAGGGGGAACTATACAAAAATGAGGGGGTTAGTTAAACAGAAGTTAAAAGGTACAGTGACTAAAGTGAAATCCCTGCAAGCTGTATGGGCGCTTTTTAAATACACCATAATAGAGGCCCAACTTCAATGTATCCCCCAAATTAAGAAACCTAGTAAAAGAACTAAAAAAGAGCCACCGTGGCTTAACAACCACGTAAAAGAAGCAGTGAGAGATAAAGACTTCCTTTAAAAAGTGGAAGTCAAATCCTAGTGAGGCAAATAGAAAGGAGCATAAACGCTGCCAAATTAAGTGCAAGAATGTAATAAGAAAAGCCAAAGAGGAGTTTAAGGAACAGCTAGCCAAAAACTCCAAAGGTAATAGCAAAATGTTTTTTTTTAAGTACATCAGAAGCAGGAAGCCTCCTAACCAACCAGTGGAGCCCCTTGATGATCGAGATACAAAAGGAGCGCTTAAAGACGATAGTCATTGTGGAGAAACTAAATGGATTCTTTGCTTCAGTCTTCACAGCTGAGGATGTTAGGGAGATTCCCAAACGTGAGCTGGCTTTTGTAGGTGACAAATCTGAGGAACTGTCATGGATTGAAGTGTCATGAGAGGAGGCTTTGGAATTAATTGGTGAACTTAACATTAACAAGTTACGGGGACCAGATGGCATTCACCCGAGAGTTCTGAAAGAACTCAAATGTGAGGTTGCGGAACTGTTAACTAAGGTTTGTAACCTGTCCTTTAAATCGGCTTCCGTACCCAATGACTGGAAGTTAGCTAATGTAACACCAATATTTAAAAAGGGCTCTAGAGGTGATCCCGGCAATTACAGACCGGTAAGTCTAACATAAGTACCGGGCAAATTAGTCGAAACAATAATTAAGAATAAAATTGTCCGACACATAGAAAAACATAAACTGTTGAGCAATAGTCAACATGGTTTCTGTAAAGGGAAATCATGTCTTACTAATCTATTAGAATTCTTTGAAGGGGTCAACAAACATGTGGACAAGGGGGATCCAGTGGACATAGTGTACTTAGATTTCCAGAAAGCCTTTGACAAGGTCCCTCACCAAAGGCTCTTATGTAAATTAAGCTGCCATGGGATTAAAGGGAAGGTCCTTTCATGGATTGAGAACTGGTTAAAAGACTGGAACAAAGGGTAGGAATTAATGGTAAATTCTCAGAATGGAGAGGGGTAACTAGTGGTGTTCCCCAAGGGTCAGTCCTTGGACCGATCCTATTCAACTTATTCATAAATGATCTGGAAAAAGGGGTAAACAGTGAGGTGGCAAAGTTTGCAGATGATACTAAACTGCTCACGATAGTTAAGTCCAAAGCAGACTGTGAAGAACTTCAAAAAGATCTCCCAAAACTGAGTGATTGGGCAACAAAATGGCAAATGAAATTTAATGTGGATAAATGTAAAGTAATGCACATTGGAAAAAATAACCCCAACTATACATACAATATGATGGGGGCTAATTTAGCTACAACAAGTCAGGAAAAAGATCTTGGAGTCATCGTGGATAGTTCTCTGAAAATGTCCACGCAGTGTGCAGAGGCAGTCAAAAAAGCAAACAGGATGTTAGTAATCATTTAAAAAGGGGATAGAGAATAAGACTGAATATATTATTGCACTTATATAAATCAATGGTACGCCCTCATCTCGAATACTGCGTACAGATGTGGTCTCCTCATCTCAAAAAAGATATACTGGCACTAGAAAAGGTTCAGAAAAAGGCAACTAAAATGATTAGGGGTTTGGAACGGGTCCCATATGAGGAGAGATTAAAGAGGCTAGGACTCTTCAGCTTGGAAAAGAGGAGACTAAGGGGGGATATGATAGAGGTGTGTGTGTGTGTGTGTATATATAAAATCATGAGTGATGTGGAGAAAGTGGATAAGGAAAAGTTATTTACTTATTCCCATAATACAAGAACTAGGGGTCATCAAACGAAATTAATAGGCAGCAGATTTAAAACAAATAAAAGGAAGTTCTTCTTATGGAACTCCTTACCTGAGGAGGTTGTGAAGGCTAGGACTATAACAGAGTTTAAACCACCATGAATTTATCCAGTTCTCTTTAAGTCCGTTAATGGCTATTAGCCAGGACGGGTAAGGAATGGTGTCCCTAGCCTCTGTCTGTCAGAGGGTGGAGATGGATGGCAGGAGAGCGATCACTTGATCATTGCCTGTTAGGTTCACTCCCTCTGGGGCACCTGGCATTGGCCACTGTCAGTAGACAGGATACTGGGCTAGATGGACCTTTGGTCTGACCCGGTACAGCCTTTCTTATGTTCTTATGTAACTTGTTGAGCTGGGGCTTCACCACGCCCCTCCCCACTATATACCCAAGGTACTTGGCCTCAGCTAACCCGATTGAACATTTGGAGGGATTGTCAGTCAGCCCTACCTTCCTCAGGGTGTCCAGGACCGCTTCCACCTTCTCCACGTGCGTCTCCCAGTCAGGGCTATATATGATGTCATCGAGAGAGGCTGCCGCGTACTTTCCATGGGGTCGCAACAGTTTGTCCATTAGCCGTTGGAAAGTAGTGGGGGCTCCATGCAACCCAAAGGGGAGAACACTCCTTCTGGAGTTGCAAAGGCTGTCTTCTCCTTGTTGGCCTTGGCCAGGGGGATCTGCCAATAGCCCTTGGTAAGGTCAAGGGTAGACATAAACTATGCCTTTCCCAGTCTGTCAATCAGCTCATCTATCCTGGGTATAAGGTAGGCATCAAATTGGGACACCTCATTGAGTTTGCGGAAGTCATTGCAGAACCTCATACTGCTGTCTGGCTTAGGCACTAAAACCACGGGACTAGACCATTGGCTATGAGATTCTTCAATGACTCCTAAGGCCAGCATTTTCCTGACCTCTGTCCTAATCTCTTCTCTCTTGGTCTCTGGGATCCAGTATGGCTTAACGTTCACCTTCACTCCAGGCTCCGTGAGGATGTGATGGTGAACCTCCGTAGTCCTGCCCGGCTTTTCGGAGAACACATCCTGGTTGCATTTGATCAGGCTGAGCACTTCTGATCATTGTTCCAGAATCAACTCCGGGGATATCCCCACCAGATCGGGCTGGTTGCTTTTAGGGGATGGTGTCCCCAGCACAGTCACCAGAGCTTCTCTATTCTGCCAAGGTTTCAGCAGACTTATATGGTAGATCTACTCCAGCTTCCGGCGGCCCGGCTGTCAGACCTCATAATCGACTTCTCCTACCGCTTCTATTCCCTCATACGGCCCCTGCCACCTGGCCAGGAGTTTGCTCTCTGCCGTGGGTATGAGCACCATCACCCGGTCCCCAACCTGGAACTTCCGGGTCGTTGCTTGGCGATTGTAGTTTGTCCGTTCTGCCCCTTGGGTCTTCTCCATGTGTTCGCGCACAAGGGGGGGCGACTTGTGCTGCAGATGAAAGACCGAATAGCCCATGTTCAACAACGTTTCTCCCAGGGTTTGGTAGCAGAGATGTCCTGGAGGCCAAATTTAAGCTGCTAGGGAAGAGACTGAAATCCAGGACCTCTATGGTGGCATTCTCAGAAATGCTTCCAGTTCCATGCGCAGGGCCAGGTAGGCAGGCAGAGCTTCAGAGTCTCAATGCGTGGATGAGACGATGGTGTAGAGAGGAGGGGTTTAGATTTATTAGGAACTGGGGAAACTCTTGGGATGGGGGAGCCTGTACAGGAAGGATGGGCTCCACCTAAACCAAAGTGGATCCGGACTGCTGGCACTAAACATTAAAAAGGTTGCAGAGCAGTTTTTAAACTAAGAGATGGGGGGGGGGGGAGAGGAGGAAAGCCTATTGCTGCAGAGCAGCACATGGATTGGACAGAGACTTCTCTTAGAGGAGAGTCTATTGATAAAGATTCTCTAGGTTTTCCTCAAGAGGAGAGGATGGAAGAGGATAAAGTATGGGCCAGATCAGACAAGAAACATTCACATAAAAAAGAATCTGACATCAGAAAAGGGCAGACAAATAAACAGTGACAAGTTTTTAAAGTGCTTGTACACAAATGCTAGAAGTCTAAATAATAAGATGCGTGAACTAGACTGCCTCGTGTTAAAGGAGGATATTGATATAATAGGCATCACAGAAACCTGGTGGAGTGAGGACAATCAATGGGACACAATCATTCCAGGGTAGAAATATATATATCAGAAGGACAGAACAGGTTGAACGGCGGAGGTGGCACTATATATGTGAGAAAATGT
The DNA here is from genome assembly GCF_027887155.1 of Malaclemys terrapin pileata. NCBI lineage: Eukaryota > Metazoa > Chordata > Testudines > Emydidae > Malaclemys > Malaclemys terrapin. The sequence goes on from NC_071508.1 coordinate 104,972,530, forward strand.
AGAATCAACTGAAGTAAAAATCTTAAATGAATCCACATTATTCCATAGAATCTCTATGGATAGTAATTCCATGCTCTATTAAGAATATAACAGTAGGGATCTATTATCGACCACCTGACCAGGACAGTAATAGTGACTATGAAATGCTAAGGGAGATTAGAGAGGTTATCAAAATAAAGAACTCAGTAATAGTGGGGGATTTCAATTATCCCCATATTGACTGGGAACATGTCACTTCGGGACAAAATGCAGAGACAAAATTTCTCAATACTTTAAATGACTGCTTCTTGGATCAGTTGGTACAAGAACCCACAAGGGGAGAGGCAATTCTTGATTTAGTCCTCAGTGGAGCGCAGGATCTGGTCCAAGAGGTAACGATAACAGGACCGTTTGGAAATAGGGACCCTAATATAATTAACATTCCTGTGGTGGGAAGAACACCTCAACAGCCCAACACTGTGGCATTTAATTTCAGAAAGGGGAACTATGCAAAAATGAGGATGTTAGTTAAACAGAAATTAAAAGGTACAGTGACTAGAGTGAAATCCCTGCAAGCTGCATGCACACTTTTATGGAGTCATTGAATAGAGGCCCAACATAAACACTGCCAAGTTAAGTGTAAAAATGTAAGAAAAGCCAAAAAGGAGTTTGAAGAATAGCTAGCCAAAAACTCAAAAGGTAATAACAAAATGTTTAAGTACATCAGAAGCAGGAAGCCTGCTAAACAACCAGTGGGGCTTCTGGACAATCGAGATACAAAAGGAGCACCTAAAGACGCTAAAGTCATTGTGGAGAAACTACATGAATTCTTTGCTTCAGTCTTCACGGCTGAGGATGTTAGGGAGATTCCCAAACCTGAGCCGTCCTTTGTAGGTGACAAATTTTGAGGAATTGTCACAGATTGAAGGCTCATTAGAGGAGGTTTTGGAATTAATTGATAAACTTAACAGTAACAAGTCACTGGGACCAGATGGCATTCACCCAAGAGTTCTGCAATTTCACATTTGAGTTCTTTCAGAACTATTAACTATGGTTTGTAACCTGTTCTTTAAATCAGCTTCTGTACCCAATGACAGGAAGATAGCTAATGTAACATTAATATTTAAAAAGGGCCCTAGAGGTGATCCCAGCATTTACAGACTGGTAAGTCTAACATCTGTACCGGGCAAGTTAGTTGAAACAATAGTAAAGAATAAAATTGTCAGACACATAGAAGAACATAAATTGTTGGGCAAAAGTCAACATGGTTTCTGTAAAGGGAAATATGTCTTACTAAGCTATTAGAGTTCTTTGAAGGGGTCAACAAACATGTGGACAAGGGGGATCCAGTAGACATAGGCTTTCTGGAAATCTATGGTAACGTTTTAAAAATATATATTACATAGGGCTGTCAATTAATCGTAGTTAACTCACATGATTAACTCAAAAATTAATTGTGATTAATCGCAGTTTTAATTGCACTGTTAAACAATAGACTATCAATGGAAATTCATTAAATATTTTGATTTTCTACATTTTCATATATATTACATTCTGTGTTGTAATTGAAATCAAATTGTATACTCTTTATTATAAATATTTGCACTGTGTAAATGATAAAAGAAATAGTATTTTTCAATTCAGCAGTTACAAGTACTGTAGTGCAATCTTTGTTGTGAAAGTGCAATTTACAAATATAGGGTTTTTTGTTACATAACTACACTCAAACAAAACAATGTACAACTTCAGAGCCTACAAGTCCACTCAGTCCCACTTCTTGTTCAGCCAATCACTAAGACAAACAAGTTTGTTTACATTTACTGGAGATAATGCTGCCGGCTTCTTATTCATAATGTTGACAAAGTGAGAACAGGCATTTGCATGGCACTTTTGTAGCCAGCATCGCAAAGCATTTATGTGCCAGATACAAACATTTAGCGTATGCCCCTTTATGCTTCAGCCACCATTCCAGAGGACATGCTTTCATGCTGATGCTTGTTTTAAACAAACGAAAAAAAAACATTAATTTAAACTTGTGACTGAACTTCTTGGGGGAGAATTGTATGTCTCCTGTTCCGTGTCTTACCAGCATTCTGCCATATATTTCATGTTATAGCAGTCTCAGATGATGATCCAGCACATGTTGTTCATTTTAAGAACACTTTCTCTGTAGATCTGACAAAATGCAAAGAAGGTACCAATGTGAGATTTCTAAAGATAGCTACTGCACTCAACCCAAGGTTTAAGAATCTGAAGTGTCTTCCAAAAAATCTGAGAGGAATGGGGTGTGGAGCATGCTTTCAGAAGTCTTAAGAGCAACACTCTAATGCACAAACTACAGAACTCAAACCACCAAAAAAGAAAATCAACTTTCTGCTGGTAGTATCTGACTCAGATAAGGAAAAATCAACATGCATCAGTCCGCACTGCTTTGGATTATCGAGCAAAACCCATCTTCAGCATGGACACATGTCTTCTGGAATGGTGGTTGAAGCATGAAGGGGCATATGAATGTTTATCATATCTGGCACGTAAATATCTTGCAACACTGGCTACAACAATGCCATGAGACTGCCTGTTCTCACTTTCAGGTGACGTTGTAAACAAGAAGTAGGCAGCATTCTCTTCTGCAAATGTAAACATACTTGTTTGTCTGAATGATTGGCTGAACAAGAAGTTGGACTGAGTGGGCTTGCAGACTCTAAAATTTTACATTTTTTATTTTTGAATGCAGATTTTTTTTTCCCCCCGAACTATATGGTTATAAGTTCAATTTTCATGATAGAGATTGCACTACAGTACTTGTATCAGCTGAATTGAAAAATACTATTTCTTTTCTTTACAGTGCAAATACTTGTAATCAAAAATATAAAGTTAGCTCTGTGCACTTTGTATTCTGTGTTGTAATTGAAATAAATAATTTGAAAATGTAGAAAACATCCAAAATATTTAAATAAAGGGTTTTCTATTGTTAACAGTGCAATTAATCGTGATTACTTTTTTTTTAAAATTACTTGACAGCCCTAATATTGTAGTTAGGCTTTTGGTTTCTACTGGTGGCACACATCTGCACGTTACCTCAATATGGTGCACATAACAAAATCCAGAAGGATGGAAAAAAATTAGGGGGGATACTGCTCCATTGTACAATGTGCTGTAGACCAGACACAATTTGGACAATTCCTTCCATGGCTGGGTGGGCCATGCAATTGGGACTGATCAGCAGATGGCTAGGCCAAATGTCCCCCATGGATGTCACTGTTCTGGTGCTCATTTATATGGCAAACAGGAGAGGAGAGCAGGGAGCCTGGGGCCACACCAGTCGGGGTTTTCTTGTCTTGGAAATTTTCACTATTTGCACTAGTTTGTGGTTTTGTTAAAGGTTTTGGTGTTACTGGTATTTTTGGTGTGCTAATGGCAGCTGGCTTATCTCACAGTTGTTTAATGTTGTGCTTTTCTAATGTTCAAAAATAAAGTTTTTATTTCATTGAGGCAATTGTATTGTCATCACTGCATCACATCATGTAACATGTATTTTAAATATAAACACATAAGGGACAACTTTGAATTTGCGTGCAAACACTGTTTTTCAGTATAGCTATCTACATTAATCCATACTATAAATCCACAGTTCTCCCTATCCCTCTATCTCACAAGTTGCCGTGCATTGTGCTTATGAATCACATGACCACAAGCCTCCCCCCACCGCTTAAATAATGCATTATGAGTGTGCTTGTGCAATGCTGACAAAGGTATTCTCCTCCCTCTTCTCTTGGCCCATGCAAGTGCATGATGTGGAAGCATAGAGCATCTTTAATTTCTGTTGCCCAGATGTGTGCAGCTCCAGCTGTGGTAGCTGCACTTTCTGGCAGAGTGTACTGGTTCACTAGTCTGTCACTGTCCTAGACCTGTTCTGGGGCAACTGGCTCACCTTTTGGCTTCACAAAGATGAAGAGCACAGTAATGCAGACAGCATTGATGAAACTGGAATCCGAACAGGTCTGTAGGAGGAGAATACTTTTGTCAACATTGCACAAGCATACTCACCGCATTATTTAAGCGGTAGGGGGAGGCTTGTGGTCATGTATGAGCAGCATTATTCTATGACTCAGTGACTATCAGGGTTGGAAGGGACCTCAGGAGGTCATCTAGTCAAACCCCCTGCTCAAAGCAGGACCAATCCCCAACTAAATCATCCCAGACCTCTAAGGAAGGAGAGTCCACCACCCCCCTAGGTAACCCATTCCAGTGCTTCACCAAACTCCTAGTGAAATTTTTTTCCTAATATCCAACCTAAACCTCCCCCACTGCAACTTGAGACCATTACTCCTTGTTCTGTCATCTGGTACCACTGAGAACAGTCTAAATCCATCCTCTTTGGAACCCTCTTTCACATAGTTGAAAGCAGCTATAAAATCCCCCCCCCCCATTCTTCTCTTCTGCAGACTAAATAATCCCAGTTCCCTCAGCCTCTCCTCATAAGTCATGTGCTCCAGACCCCTAATCATTTTTGTTGCCCTCCACTGGACTCTTCCCAATTTTTCCACATCCTCCTTGTAGTGTGGGGCCCAAAACTGGACACAGTACTCCAGATGAGGCCTCACCAATGCCGACTAGAGCGGAATGATCACATCCCTTGATCTGGCAATGCTCCTACTTATACAGCCCAAAATGCGGTCAGCCTTCTTGGCAACAAGGACACACTGCTGACTCATATCCAGCTTCTTGTTCACTGTAACCCCTAGGTCCTTTTCTGCAGAACTGCTGCTTAGCCACTCAGTCCCTAGTGTGTAGCAGTGCATGGGATTCTTCCATCCTAAGTGCAGGACTCTGCACTTGTCCTTGTTGAATATAATCTGATTTCTTTTGACCCAATCCTCTAATTTGTCTAGGTCCCTCTGTATCCTATCCCTATCCTCCACTGTATCTACCACTCCTCCCAGTTTAGTGTCATCTGCAAATTTGCTAAGGGTGCAGTCCATTCTATCCTCCAGATTGTCACCGAAATATCGGGTCCACCTAGCTTAGAGCCAATAACAGCCAGACAGGGATAAGGAAGAGTTGCTTTATTTTGCAGAAGAAAGGAGAGCTTTGCATCTTGGTACAAAAACTCTGTCTTACACACATTTTACAGATCCTTTATACATATTCAGACAAAGGCCCTTGCCGTGTTAACACTTGATTAGGGGTTGTCAGACCCGTGCTTTTGCTATCTGGTCAGTGAAAACTGGCTTGGGACTAGCTTCAACTATCTTTTAAGGCCCTGAAAGGGGGACAGTTGAAAAGTTCAGGCTACTGTGTCCTTTAAGTGTCTACTTCCCCCTAATGGTCGTTGGCTGACATAACGACTACTAGCTGTTAAGGGGGGTCACTAGTAACTTTCACAGTCCCCCCCCCTTTGGACCTGACAAACCCAAATTGTCAGGCCCCTTACGCAATTTGCGATCAAGCTGGAGGGACAGATGCTGGGTTTTCTTATGGACAGCCGAGCTTTTGGTCATAGCAATACAAAGGCATTTGGCACATTGTATCATTATCCAAATAACACATAGAAAGAAAAGAATCCTTTTAACAATTGTTTGAAAGAGCCCCGTAAACCATGACCCAAGGTCTGGAAGGAGGTTCTCAAACCTAAAGGTGTGATTAAGAGATACAGCATGGAAAACAACAGCAGCATTCTTTAATGGCTTGTAAATCCTGCTCAATTAAGCCGGAATGATTAACATAGAAACAACATTTTTTTTTTTTTCCCCGATGCGAGCGCAAGCCCCCCCTAATTCAGCATTCATAGCATCTAATACATGCCTATTTTGCAAAGCTATTTCTGCTACCTCATCATTTCAACTTCTGGAAAGTGTCTATTGATGCATTAGCTATTTTTTCTAGTTCTGCAGAAATATTTACCACTGCTTTCTCTAGCTCGGCTACCCCCAACCCAGGAATGAGCGCACGAACAAAGGAGTGAAATCCAGTTTGCTTGACTACTAGGGGAGTGTTGGTGCGTTTTGCTCGAGTCCTTATGTGGGTGGGGGGTGGTGGTGGTGAAAAACTTATGGGAATAGCTGCCCAGGTTGAGGATCTGGCTGGAATCCAATGTGTCGTTTATTTGGACATCTGGTACCACCCGGGCCACACCACACCGACCTTGCCAACCTGGAGGGAGAGCTTTGTAGACACTGTGGCTACAGATAAAATACAAGCCAGGGGTCTCTAAATAGAGGGTAAGGGTATTACCTGCAACTCGATGGCACCAGGCCACCCATTCATCCCAGTGCCAGAAGTTACCCACTAGGCGGTCCTGGCACCTCCAATGGGAAACATTTAAGTCTTCTACGGCATGGGTATTATTTAAAATGGCCGCACAATAGGTAACCCCAAATATATTAGCTGTGAAACTTGCAAGTGATCCTATGGACTCCGGGCATCCAGACATCCTTTCAAGGGATGTGTAGGGCAACAGCCTGCCAGAATAAATATCCATATAATACATATGTGTTTTATTTATGGGGCCTAATGGGAGGAATGAGGGAAACCATTGCCCTTGATAACGAATGCCTGTTGGTTTCACAGTAAAGACCATGTGCAGGAGATGGGAGGGGGGGCTTTGGGTGTTCTCAGGGGTATTTAAAGGGTAAAGGGTTCCATTTCTGACCTCAACTCGAAGGATTTGGTCACAGGCCTCCAGGGGAAGGTAGCCCACTTCCTTCAGCATTCTCCAAACAAAGGGGCAGGTTATACCCGATCCCAAGAACTTCAAAAATAAATAAATGGAGATATCCCATCTCCTAGATCTGGAAGGGACCTTGAAAGGTCATCAAGTCCAGCCCCCTGCCTTCACTAGCAGGACCAAGTACTGATTTTGCCCCAGATCCCTAAATGGCCCCCTCAAGGATTGAACTCACAACGCTGGGTTTAGCAGGCCAATGCTCAAACCACTGAGCTATCCCTCCCCCAAGAGGGACCCCCTTAGCTGCCCAGTAATAATGCCAAACTTCAGACCTCCTCCTATATTTGTCATATTGATATTCCCCCGCCCATGCCTATTTAGTTTTCCATACTATCTGTAAGGAGAGTACTTCAGAGAGATTTGCAGGTACAGCCCACAACCCTATTCCTCCCTCAGAGCGGGTTTTGTGACACAGCCAACAATCAGATAAGTGTCCCAATGTGGCTATTCGCTGAAGAGGTTTAGCGCCTGGGTGTGGGTTAGCTTGTACAAGGGGCAGACCCAAAGTAATTAGCCACTGCAGCACCATCTGAGAACCCATAGTTATAAAGTCTTAGGATTTTGTTCGCCAGAACAGAAGCTTTAGTCCCTCAAGACGTTCAGCTTTCCAGGTATCATCTGCTTCTGGTTCTTCTGGGTCGCGGTGGGAAGAGCTGGCAGTGCTCCCTCGAGGTCCGAAGTCATTTGCTTCTGGCCCCATCTTAGGGGCTAGCTTGACTCGGGTGTGGTGTATCCAAGTGTCTCGCTCTTTCACTCGAATGGCAGTGTGAGAGGTAAAAAGGACTTGGAAAGGGCCCGCCCACCGGGGTTGGAGAGGCTTGTGTTTTCACTTTTTCACATAGAACCAGTCTCCTGGAGCGATCCGGTGGGCAGGGACATCAGCGGGTAGGGACTGAAATTGAGCCACGTACCTGTAAAGAGATTTGAGAGTGGTTTGGAGGGAAACAACATATCTGGTTAGCTCCTCGTCACCCCAAGTGGCTAAATCAGTTACAAATCCTGGATCAGTAAATCTGGTATATGGCCTGCCAAATAAAAGTTCAAAGGGTGAGAGATGGAGCCAGCCCCTTGGGGCAGTTCGAATTGCCAGAAGGGCCAAAGGCAGAGCCTGAAGCCATTTTAACCCGGTTTGAGCACACGGCTTAGAGAGTTTAAGTTTTTAAAGTCTGGTTCATCCTTTCCACTTGTCCTGAAGATGGTGGTCTCCAAGGGGTGTGTAGAAGCCAGCCAATAAGTCACATGTCAGGATAGAGGAAAAAATAGTCGGGGACTCATCATATCCTTGCAGGAGTCGAGTCCAGGTCGGTTGTTCTGCCCTCCCAGTTTCTGGGTCCGTCCATGTAAATGCAAAGATATCCCAGCTGTCCTTATCTAGAGGAATACTCCTGTCTGAGTTGCTCGCATAGGATCGGGTCCACAGGCAGGATCGGATCCTTTGAAACTTGGGTCAGAACAGCACGCAGCTGGGGAAATTGGGTTTGAGGCAACCGAAGAATGATTTTGTCATCTGAAAAGAAAATCTGAGCACGTAGTTTACACAACAGATCTCTGCCTAAGAGGTTAACTGGGGAATCAGGAGCTAGCAGAAAGGCACGGGAGGCGGAGACACCAGAGATTTCTACAGCAGCCTCCTGTAATACAGAACAGTCAAATGGCTTTCCGCCTATACCCATTACCGGAATGCTCTTATCCGTGAGGCTTCCTCTCTCCGGCTTGGCAGTAACAGTAGAAAGGGCAGCCCCTGAATCCAAAAGACAAGAATAGGCAGTTCCTCCCAATGTTAGGCGAACCTGGGGGTCTGGGGAGGAACAAACATAAGTGGTAAAATCATTTGAATAGGTGACAAGGACCCCCTGGTTGCCGTCATTCCTCATTATCAACAGCGTCTGTTCTTGTCACAGCCATCTGTTGTTGAGGTCGGTCTGGGCGACAGGGTTGTCGTCCGGTAGGTTGGTTCGGACACTCTCTCTTCCAGTGGCCAAGCTGCTTACAGTAGTTACATATGTCATTGGCATGTCTCGGGGGTCCCCCCATAATCCGATTTTGGTTGCCACTTGGGGGGTCCCTGCCGCCCTCCCTGTTTTTCACTTCCAGTGTTTACAAGGGCTGCTAGCATCCTCACCTGTTCAGTCTCTTAAACTTTTTCCCTTGTGTGATATACCCAGGTGGCCACATTTACCAGTTCCTCCAGGGATTTTCCTTCAGCGCCCTCGAGCTGCTTCAACTGCTTCTTGATGTCCGGGGCTGACTGGGAAATAAAAATAAGCCTGACCGTGGACTGTGTGTCCGTGGCCTTGGGGTCTATATTAGTATGGATACAAAATGCTTTACAAAGTCTCTCATAAAAGTCAGAAGGGTGTTCTTCTTTCCCTTGCACAGTATTATGGACCTTTGTCCAATCTAAAGTTCTTTCTCCCACTTGTTTTATGCCTGTCAAAATATAGTCTAGGAATTTCTTCAGATCTGCTTGTTGGGTCAAATCATTCGGGTTCCAATGGGGCGGATTGGCGAGCCTTATAAAATTGCGTCCGTCGTTGGCAGCCTCTGCAGCCTCCCGGGCCCCCCTCAGTACCCGCTCTTTCTCTTTCGTGCGCAATAGGCAATCTAAAAGTTGGCCCATGTTTTGCCAATCAGGATTATGAGACTGGAAAATGGCACGGAATCACCTGTGAACGACGTCCGGGTCGTCCCTAAGGTGAGGCGTAGTGGTTTGCCAGTTCATAAGGTCAGCAGTGGTAAAGGGGACATGAACATAACGGTCTACAACATTCCCATCCGTTGTAGGGACTGGGATGGTCCGGAGGGGTGCTTGGATATTAACTACCTCGTCCCCATAGAGTGCCCCCTTCCTTGTATGGGATGGACTAAGGATGGGAACAGGCAGGGAAGTAGTGTACCCACTGCTGGTGGCTCCATTAGTTGATTCGCTGACCTGCATTGTAGCATCCTCAATCTTTGTTGGCGGGATGTGTCTCAGTAGATCTGCTGCCCCGGGCTACGTTGAGGAGGGTACCGGGTCCGCCGCAATTGGTAATGCTGCCGCCAGGGGTGGCCGTGGTCTAGGGCAATACATGGGGGAATATCCTCCCAATAATCAGCCTCGTGAGGAGCAGAAGCTTTCGAGAATAAAGGGGCCTGAATCTATACCTTCTTCAAGCGACGATGAGCCTCATCGTCCCACAAAAACCAATAGTCCATTTGCCCTGGCACTTGGTTTTCCAATGTCAGGCGCAAGGGAGTTAAATGGGTAGGAATATCAAAGAAGCCATACTCGGGCCGTGCAGTCCCCAGGGCTGGCCAATCCTGGATGCAAAGTTTTAAAAAACACTTCCTTGACATCCCTTTTTGAACACCGGGTAAGGGCCATTTGCTTAATATATAAGCCAAAGGACTATCCTTAGAGGGTTTAGAGACCCACCCATCTGCCTGCTGACACTCTAACAGAGAATTACACAGAGAACAGAGGGAATTATGGCCTAATAGGATCCTATTACAGGAATTCCTACTAATACTGACCGCTACAGGGGACGGGACAGAAGGATCCCAATTCGACCTCAGAGCTTCATCGCACTCAATGGCTTCCACTCTGAGGAATTACGAATGAGAGGCTCAGTTCCATCCACACACCTAACGCCCAAAGTTCTTCAAAGGCAACTCCTCCATGTTGCTGGGAGTGCACAGACCAAATGATGGCTTGGCAGGATATGTTGTTCGAATGTCCTGTATCTCCCAGGGTTAGACAGTCAGTGTTTCTCATGCTGCACCGCAGACAAAGAGCTAGAACGGCCATGTTTCAGGGGGCAGTAGGAAGTCTGGTTGGCTGAACTTGGGCCTGTGTACTGCAATGTGCATGTTGGCTCCTGGGTTCAAATATTCCCAACCTAGGGTCAGTAATCAGTGCAGGCATTCAAGTCCTTGGTTCTCAAACCCAAGATTTGCTGACTCGAGTTCCACTAACCCTGGGCTTACATTGCAGTGTAGACATACCTGCTGAGGGAAAGGGGAGTTGCTATTTATTTTCCTGTTTAATTTTTTTAACTGAAATACAACTGCAAATCATGTTTTGCTTATAGACAGGAAATGTATAACTGCAAAGAGATATTGTGTTTAACTTGCATAATGACAGGTTTCAGAGTAGCAGCCGTGTTAGTCTGTATCCGCAAAAAGAAGAACAGGAGTACTTGTGGCACCTTAGAGACTAACAAATTTATTAGAGCATAAGCTTTCGTGGACTATGCATCCGAAGAAGTGGGCTGTAGTCCACGAAAGCTTATGCTCTAATAAATTTGTTAGTCTCTAAGGTGCCACAAGCACTCCTGTTCTTCTTTTTGTGTTTAACTTGTGATTGGTCCATATGTCCCGCCAATCCAGAACTAGATAGTAAAGAAAAACAATGGCTACTAATAGCTGGAGTGAATCATTTTAGTTACTACTTTAAGATAATTTGAGTCAAAAGCTATATTAATTTTTATCAGGTATTTAAGGCAATTCTTTGGGGGAAAATACATGTTGCAACCTTACGTTAAAGGGAAGTGAAGAGGCTGTACTGAAAGTGGGAATGGGAACGTCTATGCATTTCCCATCAAGTATATTGAACTGAAATTATGTCTACCAATAGAACTAACTGTACCTACATTATTACACAGTGATGTGTTAAGGTTGAGTGTAGGGTTTAATACTGCTATTTAGGGAGGAAAAGCAGCAACTGGAAAACTTTGAGATGCCCCCTTCAGATCAGATCCACACATCCTTTCAGTCATGTGGTACCAGTTTTGCTATGAAGGGTTTGAGTGTATGGTCCTACGTGTGCACCTTCTCAAGATTGTGCTACTGAACAATTATGCTTTGCTTTAATATGGTGGTTTAAAATGATTTGGATTTCGTTGTCTTCCCTCCCTATCCCCAGTCTGGTTACAAACTTGTATACCATACTATGTATGGTAGATGACCTTTCCCCCTCCCCCAAAATGAAGAGCAATTTTTAAGACTTAGCTTTGAATACACAGGTCAGTCCTGCCTGGGGTGCGTTATTCCAGGCTTCTAAAGTGGTGGTTTGTTTTACTGTGACAGAATATTGTGCAGTTTACAAGTGTACAGTCCTTGTCACTCTCCTTCTTTTCTATATTGGTAGACTCTACTGGGAGAACAATAGTTGTGGGAACTGGTAGAGCTTGTAAGTCCTGCCTGCTCTACTGATAAGGGGGAGCTTCTTTTCATCTATTTGGGAATTGGGCACTTCTCATAGGACCAGTATCTCCCTGGTAAGGGCTCCATACCATACGTATTTGTATAAAATGAGACTCTTATATACCTAGGTAAGGATTTTCCCCTTAAGTAGATGTGGTTTTTTTTGTTAATCTCCTACTCAAGCAGGTGTATACACACTGGTATGGAGTAAATCTTACAGTCAGGAAAAAGACATTAAATTTTAAGGCCGTCTACACTGGCACACTTATTGGTAAAACTTTTGTTGGTCAGGGGTGAAAAGAACACCCTCCCCTGCCCCGACGGACGTAAGTTTCACAAACAGTGCAGTTCACACCGGTGCTATTATGTCGGCAGAGATGTTGTCCTGATGACATAGCTACTGCCACTCATTAAGGGTGGTTTAATTAGGCTGGTGGGAGAGCTCTCTCCCACCAGCATAGAGTGGCTACAGGGAGACCTTACAGCAGCGTAACTGCAGCGATACAGCTGTGCCACTGTAAGGTCTGCAGTGTAGATATAGCCTAAGATTACAAAGTCAAGCACTCCAACTTCTGGAAATGCCAGAGTTACAGCTGCCTGTGCAAACCTTAATTTGGCCCCCATGTGAGCACAGTGTAATTGTAGCTGTGTTGGTCCCAGTGGATATAGTGTATTTAGATTATCAGAAAGCCTTTGACGAGGTCCCCCACCGAAGGCTCTTAAGCAAAGTAAGCTGTCATGGGATAAGAGGGAAGGTTCTCTCATGGATTAGTAACTGGTTAAAAGATAGGAAACAAAGGGTGGGAATAAATGGTCAATTTCAGAATGGAGAGAGGCAAATAGTGATGTCCCCAAGGGGTCTGTACTGGGCCCAGTCCTATTTAACTTTCATAAACAATCTGGAAAAAGGGGTAAACAGTGAGGTTGCAAAATTTGCAGATGGACAAAACTACTCAAGATAGTTAAGTCCCAGGCAGACTGAAGAGGTACAAAAGGATCTCTCAAAACTGGGTGACTGGGCAACAAAATGGCAGATGAAATTCAATGTTGATAAATGCAAAGTAATGCATTTTGGAAAACATAATCCCATATAAAATGTTGGGGTCTAAATTAGCTGTTACTAGTCAAGAAAGGGATCTGGGAGTCATTGTGGGTAGTTCTCTGAAAACATCCACTCAATGTGCAGCGGCACTCAAAAAAGTGAACAGAATGTTGGGAATCATTAAGAAAGGGATAGATAAGACAGAAAATATCACATTGCCTCTATATAAATCCATGGTACGCTCACATCTTGGATACTGCGTACAGATGTGGTCGTCCCATCTCAAAAAAGATGTATTGGAATTGGAAAAGGTTCATAAAAGGGCAACAAAAATGATTAAGGGTATGGAATGGCTGCTATATGAGGAGAGATTAATAAAACTGGGACTTTTCAGCTTGGAAAAGAGACAACTAAGGGGGCATATGATAGAGGTCTATAAAATCATGACTGGTGTGGAGAAAGTAAATAAGGGTGTGTTGTTTACTCCTTCTCAGCACAAGAACTAGGGGTCACCAAATGAAATTAATAGGCAGCAGGTTTAAAACAAACAAAAGGAAGTATTTTTTCACACAACACACAGTCAACCTGTGGAACTCCTTGCCAGAGGATGTTGTGAAGGCCAAGACTACAACAGGGTTCAAAAAAGAACTAGTGAAGTTCATGGAGGATAGGTCCATCAATGGCTATTAGCCAGGATGGGCAGAGATGGTGTCCCTAGCCTCTGTTTGTTTGCCAGAAGCTGGGAATGGGCGACAGGCGATGGATCACTTGATGATTACCTGTTCTATTCATTCCCTCTGGGGCACCTGGCATTGGCCACTGTTGGAGGACAGGATACTGGGCTAGATGGACCTTTGGTCTGATCTAGTATGGGTGTTTGTATGATACGAGAGACACAAGGTAGGTGAGGTAGTATCTTTTATTGGACCAACCCTTATTGGTGAGAGAGAGAGAAGCTTTCGAGCTTACATGGAGCTGTTTTTCAGGTCTCAGAAAGGAACTCCCACCTTGCATTTTGCTGCAATGCTGGAACAGATTGTTTAGCATATTCTAAGGGCCCATTCAAGGCAGAGTGGCCCATTAACACCTCTGCAATCATAGCATAAAAAGGGGGGCCGGTGCAGGTTAATGGGTTACAGATTGTTGCGATAAGCCATAAATCCAGTCTCTCTGTTCAAAGAACAGGAGTACTTGTGGCACCTTTGAGACGTTCTTTTTGCGGATACAGACTAACATGGCTGCTACTCTGAAATCTCTCTGTTCAGTGCATGATTTTTAGTGTCTAGCAGAGGAATAAATCTTAAGCTCCCAGGCTTGTCTTTTGAAAGCGTCCCTGGGGGACATTCCTTTGAGGATGAGAATTGATAGGTCAGATGTAGAGTGTTTGCTTTGTGAAAAGTGTTTACTCATAGGTGATAGGGTTCCCCCCCCCCTCCATGCAAGTTCATTTGAGAGCGTAATGATTGTCTGGTTTCATTGTTGGGGCATTTAGTGCACTGGATGAGGTATACTGTATGTTGTGAAAAGCATGTGTAGGATCTATGAATCTTGAAAGGTGGGGTTGGTGGGGGAAAGTGTTTATCATTGTAGCAGTGGAGATATATCTGCAGATTTTGTATCTATTGTTGTGGCAGAATTGGATGTTGCTTTGAGTTGATGTGTCCTGGTATGTGCGGAGCTTACTTCTGATGATGGGCTTGGAGAGGCTGGGAATTGATTGAAGGCCAGAAGGGGGGTTCAGAAAAGATTTCTTTCAGGATGGGGTTCCCAGCAAATATGGGTTGAGGTTGTTTGATGTCCTATATGGGTTCAAGTGTGGGATGGCAGATGAGAACTAGGAGTGTGTGGTCAGAAGGGGTTTTATTTCTGTACTCAAGCGGTTCTCTTGGGGGAATTTGGCCCATTCTGTGATGTGATCTACTTCTCTGGAGTGTCCTTGTTTGGTGAAGGCAGTTTTGAGTGTGCTAAGGTGTATATCTCAGACTTTCTCCTCAGAGCATATCAGAATGTTAACTGAGTGCCTGGCTGTAGATAACCCATTTCTTGGTGCATTTGAGGTGGTTTATTGGATCTATGAAAGTAGGGATGGTGATCCATGGGTTTCTTGTACATGGTTGACTGTAGGATTCCATTGCTGAAGCTCATTGAGGGGTTCAGGAAGTTGATGCTAGTATGGAAGTCTTCCAGAGACAGGTTAATGGACAGGTGGTGGTTGTTGAAGTTGTGATAGAAATCCCAAAGGGAGTTTAAACCATCTGTCCAGAGGATGAAAATATCACTGATGTATCTCAGGTATATCATTGGTTTCATAGTGCATTTTTCCAGAAATTCTTCTTCACGGTGGCACATGAAGAGGTTGGCATACTAGGAAGCTATCCTAGTACCTATGACTGATCCAGTGGTTTGGACAAAGTGTGTGTTGTTGAATGTAAAATTGTTATAGGTGAGGATGGAATGGATGAGTTTGGTGATGTGTTTGGAGTGAATATCTGAGGGTTGTCCATTTTCTTGTAAATATATGAGGCAGACAGCTATGCTGTCATTGTGAGGCATGTTGGTGAATAGGGAAGTGACGACATCCGTGGTGGCAAGGATGGTGTTCTGAGGGAGGTTGTTAATGTTGCGTAGTTTGTGGAGGAAGTCAGTCGTGTCCTGGAGGAAGCTGACCCTTTGTGTGGTGAGTGACTTGAGGATGGTTTCTAGAAGTCTTGGTATTTCTTTAGTAAAAGTGATGTGGCCAGATATGATGGGTCTACTGTTCCCTTGTTTGTGTATCTTGGGAAGCATGTAGATAGTCCATGGGGTGGATTCCTGGGGGGATGAGTTGTTTGGAGAAGGTGTTGATGATATTTTTAAGTTCTTGGGTAAATTGTAGTGTGGGGCCTTTGAGTTCTTTATAGTAGGTGGTGTTGGAGAGTTGTTGACTGGCCTTTATAATGTAGTAATCCTGGTTGAGGACTACAGTGGCACCCCCTTTGTCTGTTGGTTTGATCACTATCTGGTAATGATCAGAACCACTAGTTGAGACCGTCACATTCAAAGATGGTAAAACTTCCAAAGTTTGGGGATAAGGAATTTTAGGATTTTGAAGATTTTGGACACGGATCCAAATGTGATAGTACGCCTCATAATAATGGCCCCCAGATCCAGAGCTAATCCAATTGTGAGCAGGTACCAGCAGACATAATATACCATAGACGTACACCTTCTCCAGAGAACTGAGCTGGACATTGTGAAATATGTGTAACAGTGCACAAGTCCTGCAACACTTGCAGACAGTGCTCCGTGGACACAATGCACCATGTGCACCTGAAACGGGATGGCTCTGCAATCCCATTTGCTCAAGTTGCAATACTGCACTTGTCCAGCTTCTGTGATTTTGACCTCCCACAGTAATTACATTATTCAAGAACAATGCAGTTTGCAACCCAAAGGCCAGGCTTATGGAGACACAAGATGTTCTTAGCAGCCAGCTTATTATTCATTCCCACTCAGCCATTTGTATGAATTTGAATTGAATCCCATCACCTTCATAAGAAAATATAAAATTCACTTTTTCCACGTAGTAGCAATAGTAATAAAAAAAAATTCTACCAATTGGAAGGAAAGAAATAGAGATCCTTTTACTTAAACTTTTAGAATATTAAGTTATTTTGATAACATGGTGATCCGCACATTATAAATACTTGGAGAAGACTCAATCAATTTCCTAGACTAAATGTACCAAACCAATATAAATCCTATTTTTATGTGGTTAATGTCTGTTTATTTTGTAGAAGTAATTAAAAAATTCTCTGTGGATAAACACCCAAAAATAAAAATGAGCTGAAAATATCTTGTGAGCATGAACTTGTATCTTGAGTCTTTTTTGTGTTTAGGGCTCACAGTTTCTATTTTTTCAATATAATCATTCTTTCTCTGGTCACTCTATGCCCATAGATTTCAGATCTGAACCACTTGTTTGTTCTGTCCACAGTGAGAGAATACTTATCTTCCAAGTTGTTCTGACTGGATCAGATAGAACAATCTTTACAGGTTTTCTGTCCAAACTTTTATTCTGAACACCAGTCTCACTCAGTGTGAGAGTACCTTGGGGCTGGGGTTCTTTGTTTGCAGTAGTATGGGGTTAAGTTAGAACTTAATGGTCTAGATAATACTTAGTCCTGCCATGACTGCAGGGGACTGGACCAGATGATACCTCAAAGTCCCTTCCAGTTCTGATTCTATAAGCATGACTGGAGCACTGAAAGTACTTGGGGCCATCAAGGGTCCAGTACAGGTCACAAGGGCCATGAGTATTCCTAATTGTAGGAAGTGGCTTTGTATTTTACAAGCAGTTGATGCTCTAAGCAAACAATCTAAGGCCCTATTTTTTCCTTTCTGACTAAGTTTTAGTAATTGCCTATGGCACAGTATCTAAAATCAGGAGTAAAGGAACTTCTTATGTGTAGTTTGAGATCTAGTGGGTCATACAGCTCTGGTCTCAACACTGGTTCCAGAGTTTATTGGACACCTTTAGGGTCTAAATTCTCTTTAGATCTCTGGCCTCTGTTTCCCCTTGGGAAAGCCTACAGTTTACAAGGTCCAGATCTTTTGTCCTTTTCTACCATGTAAAAAGGGATTTTCATGAAAGGAAAAAGGAGTTTTGCCAGATTTTTTCTCATCCAATAGAATTGGCAAAAAGCCAAAAATGTGCTGGTTTTCCTTCAGTTGTGAATTCTCATTTTCACACCATTCTAGTTAATACTTGTGTCAGACATCCCTACTTCAGCTATTGCAAGGAAGGGGGGATGAATTCCAGGTGCTGAAGGTAATTTCTAACAGTCTGGTCTACCAATCCAAAGCCCTATGCAAATTAGGAGGAGGTTCTTTTGTTTTCAATATGTTTCCCTTCAACTGCTGTGAGTAGGGGGCTCACGGTAGAGTGGACCAGGAAGCATGCAGATTGCCGGCAAGCTTTCTAAATCTTCATTTGTGTGTCTGCCTGATGGGCAGAAGAAAGCCAGGCTACTCAGCATGCAGATGGTACTGCAGGTTGGCCTACAGCTGAAAAATTATAAGGAGGTTTTTACTTGGCTGACTAGAAACTTCTCTTGTGAATAGAAATAGTGTTTTTTTTTTTTTTTGCTTTAAAAACAAAGCACAGTAACTTATTTAACAGCATAAAATGTTGAGAACGTAAAAGTTTTTAATCCAGTTTTCTTTTTAGTACCGGCAAGGAAAATTTTCTCAAGAATCTCACATCTGATGTGGGGCAGAGTGGCACCTTTTATTCCTTAAATAGCTCATGTTACAACAGGCTTAATATTAAAATGGCAGAAATTCTTCTAAAACAAGCATCTTTGTGTATTAGCCACAATATTAGTTTATTAAATTGTTTGTCACTAATGAATTTATAGTTAATTTTTAAGTGCCCTATATGGAAATAATTTTAAACTCCTGTGTCTAAATTTGTTACCATAGAGGGGGAATAATTTCTTCCTGTCTAAATTTGAACTCAATGAGAAAACATGTATTGTTACATGGACACTATAATCTTATGGCGTGGCACTTTAAGAGTCCTTTTGCATTTCGTCTATTTCTTTAAAGGGCTTCCTTATTGTCTCAGGCTCCCCTGGAAATGCAGTAAGGATTCCTATCACATCTCAGTTGCCATGGCAACAGCAGTCTTTCCCATAATGAGCTGCATCATCTGAACTGATGTCACAGCATCATGCAGCAGGTCACACAAGGCACCTCCTAGTATTGCATCCCACAGATGTGCCGTAAACATCAAAAGAGAATGGTTTGAACAGGAGATGGTAAGTGCTAAATGTAGTCTTGTTTTTAATTGCACCACTGCTTTCCTGATTTCATATGAGTCTCTTCTAAAATTAGAATGTGTGGGATTTGCCTTGTGAAAATGGGTTTTGAAGAAAGACGTTGCATGCCTAAATATCTTTTTCAGACAGTTAGGCTAAGACAAAGGCCTACAGGAGGCACAGCCAGGCAGAAATATTTATTATAATCTTTGCTGTATGTGTGTATGATATCCTGAGGACCTCTACAGAATATATCTGAATTTCACCTCTAAATTATTGTAATAACAATATGATTTTTCTCTGAAATAGAACATACAGCTGTTCACAATTATAGTGTTGCAAAGGTCAGATAATCCTTTCCCTCCTTATATTGAAGGATTAATATTTTTTGTAGCACTCTTCTTTTAACTTATGAACTCTTCTGGGGTGTGCGTGTGAATATTATTATTTAATTCCACTGAGTTTTCAATAATATGGTAGTACACAAAATGCTACACAATGCTGAATAAGCAGTTGGCACTGTATTGCTTTGACAAGTGGTTCTGTTCTATACTATACAGTTGGTATTTTAAAAACAAAACAGCTAGACAAAATTTGTTTTGAATTCTATCATCCCTTTATATCAAGTATTTATTTCGAAAGCTTCCAGCTGTATTACTGAATTCCTTCCTTTCCATCTCTTTTTTGTTACTAAACCATAATATGTATTTAGTGGATCTAAGATATACTCTTCATTAGATATAAAACACGTCTCTCTTCTCTGCTGCAATTGCAGTAAAAGATGTAGTCAAAGATTCAGGCTTTTCAAGTGTTGCTGATCTTTACATGAATAAAATAGAGTATGAAAAATTGTAATGGCTCCCTCTGCAAGTATGGGGAAAATATACATACATTTTAGGACCACCGTCGACTGAATTATAACCCAACGCCTGCAAAATTTAAACTCTTTATTGTGTCTAATGGCTTCTATTTTATATCATGGTCTTGTTTCTGGCAACCACGTTCATTTTACTTAACTTCCAAGTTAATCTGACTGGCTTGGATAGAACAATGTTAATTCTTTGTTTTGTTTTGTTTTTTTGAATGTGTACATGATTACAAGCAAAGAAAAGACCAGACACATGTCAGTTTAATTGATCAATATAATATGTCCACTAGGAATTAGGGAGTGGTCTCTGGCTCTGTGTTGCTCAGCTTTAGTTTGTATTTTAAAAGTATAGCAGGAAGGAATAGCAACCACTAATCTTTTAGTAATGTTAATCAGATATAAAGGACCAAAAAGCATTAAATATGAAGCATAAAACCAGTACATGTAATCAGATCTGATCCCTTTTCATAGGGACAGGCATGATGGTCTCATCTGGCACTAGCTGAAATGGAGCTCCTAGATTTTAATTAGACAGTCTGCACTGCATCATATACACTATTTCCAGTGTGGTCTGAGCATAATATATTTTGCGTTAAACTGCAAAACACAAAAAGGTAGATAATTATCATAGTGCTATTGCTTTGCTTACTGTGATTGTTAAAATGAATTGTGATGGTTTATGGTGCAAAAGGTGTAATCTCTAATCACTGGGTGTTCAATATGTTCACTCAGAAGGTATGAGTTAGCAAAAGGAAGAGGGAGGAAGTCTGGCTGGTGGCTGAATTATGGAAATTCTAGTGAAGAATGCATTTTTGCTAACAACTTTTGGGGATCAATTCATGTGATAGCCTTAACGTGCATCATCAGCATGGATGTAACTAAAGGTTGTCAGAGAGAGAAAACAGCATAGGATTGGATGGAGTACATGACATTATTAGTACATATAAGATGTGTTCTTCCGACTTTGCATATAATTTGCACTGTCACTAGAATTTTTCAGGACTAGACTTTCCTATGAATGATAGGAAATAGTTTAGGGAAACAAAGTCCTGTGAAATTGTAAAGGAATGGATGATGTACAGTGCAAATGATTTTAGGATTTTTCTAATAATTTGAAAGAATTACATTTTTTCAAAGCTTTTTTTCTCTACCCTCCCCCCCCCGCCCCCCCCCCACACACACATTGTTTGCTTTGGAAACACCCACTGACATAGGAGCTGGTATGACAATGCTGGCTTCTTGGAGCAACACAGACAGTGCTGATCTCAGGTCCAGCTGAATATCTTAATTAGCGAGGTTTTATTGTTTATTTAATATATGCCCTAGAGGGTGTGGGAGGGCAGAGGGGTGTGTGTGTGTGTGAGGGGGGGGGGAGAGGGAGAGGAAGAGAGGGGGCATCAGTTGGGGAGAATGGTACTAAAGAAATAGAAATTTTCCTTCCCAACAATCTTGGCCGCTTGTGCTGTTGAATCTTACTAGAAATAATGCAATTCTGGTTGTTGTTAAGGTATAATGACACGATCAGAACAATAAAACCTGTTTCCAGCAGGGATCAAAAGCAGCAAACCTACAGGGTGTTTTCAATTTTGTTTCCATTGTTTCCTTTTGTTCATAATTCCTGAAACTAGGGCTGGCTCCAGACACCAGCTTGCCAAGCAGGTGCTTGGAGCGGCCACTCCGGAGAGGGGCGGCACTGTCCAACTATTCGGAGGCAATTCGTCGAACGGTCCCTCACTCCCGCTCGGAGCCAAGGACCTCCCGCCGAATTGCCGCCACAGATCGGGATCGGGATTGCAGCTTTTTTTTTTTTTTTTTTTTTTTGCGCCACTTGGGGCGGCAAAAACCCTGGAGTTGGCCCTGCCTGAAATCTGGGAGATTCTTAATGGAATCTGTTTAAGTGCCTGAATTTGGACTGTTCTGGAAATGAAAAATCCTGCCTATATCTGCACATGGGCGGGGGGGGAAGACTCTCCTGTATTAATGATAGAGTTCTACATGCACACTTGCACAGTGAGGTGTGGTGAGAAACAGAGGTATCCCATAAAGCACTTGCAGAATTACTAACTTCTCAAGCTTTGTCTTGGTAAGAATGTGATTATAGAACATTAATTTTAACCATTGCTGTGCAACATGGAGCTGAGTGCTGGGGGTCAAGCAAAAATCTGTCTCCTCCCAACCCAGCAGTCATACAGTCTGACAGACCAACTGCAGCATCAATATTCACAAGATTGACACTAGTCAGATGTTTGGGTCAGTAAGTTGTAATGCAATTATCATGCCTCCTATGTAGAACAGACTTCTCCCTCCCCCTGCCCCGCCCCAGAATCAACATGGAAGATGCATGTGCTCCAAAGCTCCCATCCCTGGATTTTTTATTTTATTTTTAGTTTTGCAGAGGGCTGTCTTCTGATTGGCCCAGGAGTCCATCCCTAGAGTGTAAACTAGAAAAGGAGGTTGGCAGTGAATTGGTCAAATGTTATGTTCAACCGCAGAACCCAAAGCTGAGTCAGAATTGGTGGCCTTTTCAAAAGTGCATAAGTGTTTTATGAGCACAAGTTCTATTAAAGTCAATAAGATTTGTGCTCCTAACTCACATAGGCACTTTTGAAAATCCCTCCCAATGTCTCTTTATTTATTCACCCCTAATATAAAATTAATTACTGAGCCATGTAAAAACTACTGACAGGCTTTGAGGCCTGACTTTTGTAGGTACCGAGTGCCATTGACTTCACTGGGAGCTGCAGATGGTCAATAGTGTTGGTATTCAGGTATCCTGTATTTAAGAAAATCATTGCTCCATTTGAATTCATACAGGAGTCTTGTATGCTTCCCTTCTACATTAGACACTGAATTGATATTGCATTGTACTATATGCCCCATGTGTTATACTGAGGTGAGTGTACACTCATGAGACATACTGATATTAGCCATTTATTTAGAATATCATGTTTCAGGACAAAATATACGTTTACCAATACAGGGATGCAAAGCTGACTGTAAGGGTTCATCCTAAAGCTAATTATCTCTGGGATTTGAGAAAAATCTTTTAAGAGCAGAATTCTCCTCTCAGTTGAAGAGGAAGAATATGGAAGCTGAGGTCCAGTGAGGGGAGTTTCACCCTTATATGAAGGTCTGTGTTCATACACTTTTAAATGGACATATTTAATGACAGAGACTTTGGGATGCTTTCCTCTTTCCAGGAGAGCCAGTACAGGCAGCCACCTCCCTTATTAAACAGGCACACATGCTCTTAATCAGTTAATGTGTAGGGAGGAGGTGTGGGCTGGTCTTCAGCATTCCTGAAGGATGGCTAAATCGGCTGCATATCTAGAAAGACAGGCAACGAGAGAACACGTGGAATTTCTCTTAAGCTAGGGTCAGATCATTACTTGTGTTAATTCATTAGCCCTTTTTATAGAATTTTCAATTTTATTATATGTAATGGGTTCAATTCTCATCTTAAAATAAAGGAGATGTTATTTGTTTACCTATTTAACCAAATCTCTGTGTGTGTCTTATAAATTAATTTAACCGGAATTGTATTATTAATTTTGAAAATTAGATAAATAACATCCGTTCTGGTGTATTGGGCACACAGGGAGATGTTAGGTGCTGATAGAGCCTTGTTTACCAGGATAAAATTATGGCTTGTTGCTAAAAAGCCTTAGGAAAAGCTGTGGCTTCTGGGCATGGGTTGCCATTAAGCCTCTAGGGAAAGGAAAGAATCCGGTAGTGCAGAAACTATACCTTTTTTCCTGCCCTGTATAATCGTCTAACTGTTGGGTTTGAAATTCTTTGACTCCTGGGAAGTTTGAATCCCAGCAAGGCTGACTCAGCTCTTTATTCTTCTAGGTCAAAAAATTAAGTACTCTGCAGTTTACTATGTCTGGGGCTCTCAGACAAGACATTTGAAAAAATGAGCTCTCTCTGATCTGCATGGACACTGAAGTTCTCAAGGCACATGTCACATAAAAGATTTGCCTTGACAGCCTTGGCCAAAATTTCTTCTCCTTCTGCCACTTATTACACAATGTGTGGTCCATCTGCCACCCTAGAAGTGGCTGCATTTCAGTGGCTGAGTGTATGAATATAGATGTGATGTTCTCTTAGAGACCTTGAGATAAAAGGTACTTTACATTTGTAAACTACTTGTTACCAATTCATGGAATAAGCACAGCATCCCAAAGGCAATATGGGTCTTTAGAAAATTGAGGATGGGTCTTATGAACCTGGCTATGCTAATGTTTTAGGGCCTGTTCCTATAAAATGCTACATGTCTCCTGGAATTGTGATGAGCACCTTCTGTTCAAGAGACATTCAACACCCCCTATCTTGCCCCTCTCCTCTCCTCCCCTGCCCGCCAGACTGGGCTCTGAAGTAGGGGTAAATGCTAAAGAATGCAGCATAGTTTGAACTGTAGCACCTTCACTGTTAATTTTTTTTCTTTTTTTAAAAACAGCCTCTTTTGTGAAGCAGAATGCAGATACAGAAATGCCTGACTTTTTAAAAGCAAAGGTGCAGCAATTCAAACGATTGCCTCATAGACTTCAAGAATATTCAGCCTGTATTTAAAATAGCTTCCATTTTAAAATGTCATGTTTTACTTGGACAAAGGCATATTTCAGCAGGAGAAGCTGCAACCATCCTTTTAGAAATCGTGGTGTAATAGACTTCCCAGCCCCATGATGCAGAGTCCTGTGAGAGCTGACACACTTTAGAGAGAGAGGCTCTGTAGCATTAGTCTGTACTAGTAGAAGTGTTAACGTTCTGTTGGGGGAGTGTCCGACCAAGAGCACAAGCCCAGGCTCCTCTAATGCTGCTTCCAGTTTGTAACTACACCGCTACCTCGATATAACAGGACCTGATATATCACGAATTCTGATATAACACGGTAAAGCAGTGCTCCGGGGGGGCTGGGCTGCATACTCCGGTGGATCAAAGCAAGTTCAATATAATGCGGTTTCACCTATAACGCGGTAAGATTTTTTTGGCTCCTGAGGACAGTGTAATATCGAGGTAGAGGTGTATAAAAGTTCTCTTAAGAGATGCCCTTTGCTGGTTATGTTGTAAGCTGGACATGGTCATAGTTTCAGGGGTAGGATGCAGACATGAAGTCTCTTGGGGAGCTGTCAGTTGATGATGTTGATTGTGTACTAGCTCATTGTGGGGTAAAATAAAGCAGGCCTGTAACTGGCTATTAAGCAGATTGTTTATCTTATCTTACCCTTGACCCTTTTTGTATTTCTCCCTTTGCTATGAGAAATTATAGGATGGTCAGGGATGCAACCCCATGCTCTGGGTGTCCCTAGCCTCTGACTGCCGGAAGCTGGGAGTAGACGATAGAGGATGGATCACTCAATGATTGCCTGTTCTGTTCATTCCCTCTGAAGCACCTGGCACTAGCCACTGTCGGAAGACAGGAGACCGGGCTAGATGCGTCATTGGTCTGACCTAGGACAGCCGTTCTTCAATTCTTAGGAGGAAATAGCTCTCTAGCTGATGTCAGACAATCCTGTAGTCAAGTCTGAATCCTTAGCCTTAGACTGGACCCCCTATGGGGTCTACCTTGCACGCTGCACCAGATTCATACTACTTGTGCTCACCTTCAAGGCCCTGTTACCGGTACTCCCTAGCCTACGTGTCAGGCTAGTCACGTAGGCTTCCTCTGTGTCTCTTCTGTTCTGCCATGCTCAGTACCCTCATTCTGCTGCTCCTGTGTTTGAGAATTTTTCCATGTGTGAAATGAAATCCCTGTCCTACTTCACTAAGCCACTATCCTCTCCTCATTTAAATCCCTCATGAAAACACACTTCTGTGAAGTCCACAAGCAGTGAGTTTACAACAGTAGTTCTGGGTGGGAATACTGGCGATGCTGGGGTTACTGCTAGTTGTATTCCGTTAGTGCCTAGACGCAACAACTGAGGCTGAAATCTGTTGTGCTAGGTGCTGTATATACACTTAATAAAAGATGATCCCTGTTCTGAACAGATTATAGTCTCAACTGGCAAGATAAGAATTATTATCAGGGCCGCCCACAGGGGGGGCAAGTGGGGCAATTTGAGTTTTCGGTGGGTCTTCGGCGGCAGGTCCTTCAGTGCCGCCAAACACACCCAGAGTGAGTGAAGGACCCGCTGCTGAAGACCCAGAGCTTCTTCCGATCCGGGTCTTCGGCAGCAGTTCGGCGGTGAGGGCTTCTTCCGCTCCGGGTGTTCGGTGGTGGGTCCTTCACTCACTCCGGGACCCGCCGCCGAAGTGCCCCAAAGACCTGGAGCAGAAGGACCCCTGCTGCCGAAGACCCCAGGCCCCCTGAATCCTAGTACAGTACTTAAACCATAAGACCAACTTTCATCTCAGCTTTCCTTCCTCTGCTCCCCAATCTGTATTTCTCAGTGTGTCCTTTCTTTGATGTTAGTCTTGTGGAGTGTAAACTGTTTGGGGGCAGGTGTTGTGTTTAGTTTTGTGTTTTGTACAGGACCAAGCTCGTTGTTTAAGTACTAAATAAATGATGATAATATATCCCCCTGACTGGCTGAAAATGGCCATTTCATATATTTAGTTTTGAAACACAAAGTAGAGAAATAGTGTTTTTTCTTGCTAACCTGTTACAAAACTAACATCTTTGATTTACTGTTTCATAATCAGATATAAAGCACTTCCCTTTTGATATCTGACTGTGATAATAGTGATAGAATATTCACTGCCAGGAGAATTGAAAGGTTTGTAGGAGAGATGGCTAAAAAAAGGTAGATGTAAAAACATTGTATATTGAAATGTTATATTGATTAGAAAGGAAAAAAATGATTAATATGTATTGCAAAGGGCAACCTTGGATGTTTAGAACTCCTATTGAGAAAGGAAGTGTTGAATAGAAGAAGCATTGCGTCCATGTCTCTGCAGAAAACATCCTGAGATTTTGGACAGCCCCTGGAGATGGGCTGAACGAACCTCAATAACTAGAATTTCATCTAAAGAATGGATTTTTATTATTATTAGATCAACATTCCCATTTTCTTCGACTTCTGGAGTAAATACAGGTCAAGAGTAGATGTACCAGTTACTTTCATAGTTAAAATAACCCTCTCTTCTTTTCTAAAACTTTTCAATCTGAGATTGAAAGACCTACTTTAGAGATGCCTCAATAGAAATATTAGCTAACAATGGTGGTAGTAATAAAATAGTGCCCACAACACTTTGATAAAATGTCTGCCAAGAAGCAAAACAACTGAGATTAGATTGGGTTGACAAATTTATAATCTTATAATGTATTTTACTGAGTAAGGTATTCATCGGGGGAGGGCATCTTAAAAATTGGCTAGCTAAAGTAGCTATTCTTGCAGCTACTCCTACCTACAATCTGAGCTACAATAAGATCTACTCTGTCTGCAGCTGTCACCCATGAGAAGGTAAGGTCCAAATCACTTTTGCCCATGTTTTTTATCAACCAGCAAGTGTTTGGTACATTCTTCTTACACTAAGTCATGCTGACTTTCTTTTAAAAATATAACAAGATTCTGTTAAAACAACAAATCACATTAATATTGCAACAGGAATCGAAATGCAGCTTCTGAGAAACTAGGCTGTTACATAGCAGTTTTCAGCATGTCTGCTATACTGTTACCAAAGCAGTGACACAGCAGATATGAGAGAGAGCCGTTGTAAAGGTCAGATTGTTAAAATAATCATGGTACACTTCTGTACATTCTTAATCTAGTTACAGACTAGTTCTCTTCCAAAAATTCACTTTGTGGTTTGTTAGAGATTTTATGGTCAAAGTCCTATCTGGATTTTAGTTTATTTTTGCTAAATTTACAAGTTGTCAATTTTGAGAATGAACTGGAGCATTTCCAGTGTCAGCAGAGGCTTTGCCAGTGAGGGTCAGACAGTGTTTCTGCAATTGCTATGAATGTCCATTCGTATTTGAAGATAAAAGGAAACAAGTTTGGTTCTCCAAATGCAAATGCATGTGTTAACAATGAAATAGGTTCCCAGAGTGAACCTTTAAGTACCTTGACAGGTTTCAGAGTAGCAGGCCTGTTAGTCTGTATTTGCAAAAAAACAGGAGTACTTGTGGCACCTTAGAGACTAACAAATTTATTTGAGCATAAGCTTTCGTGGGCTACAGCCCACTTCATCGGATGCATGTAGTGGAAAATACAGTAGGAAGATTACACACACACACACACGGAACATGAAACAATGGGTGTTACCATACACACTATAAGGAGAGTAATCAGTTAAGGTGAGCTTTTATCAGCAGGAGAGAAAAAGAACTGTTTGTAGTGGTAATGAAAATGGCCCATTTCCGGCAATTGACAAGGAGATATGAGGGACTGTGTATGTGTGGGTGGATGGGTGGGTGGGGGGAGATAAGCATGGGGAAATAGTTTTACTTTGTGTAATGGCCCATCCACTCCCAGTCTTTATTCAAGCATAATTTAATGGTGTCCAATTTGCAAATTAATTCCAATTCAGCAGTCTCTCGTTGGAGTCTGTTTTTGAAGTTTTTGTTGTTGTAATACTGCGACTTTTAGGTCTGTAATCGAGTGGCCAGGGAGACTGAAGTGTTCGCCAACTGGTTTTTGAATATTGTAATTCTTGACGTCTGATTTGTGTCCATTTAATCTTTTACGTAGAGACTGTCCTGTTTGGCCAATGTACATGGCAGAGGGGCATTGCTGTAGCCCACGAAAGCTTATGCTCAAATAAATTTGTTAGTCTCTAAGGTGCCACAAGTACTGTTCTTTTTAAGTACCTTGTAAACCTTGGTTTCTGATTGCTAAGTCTAGGAAGCAGGTGATATTCAGTGTAACTTCAGACCTGTCCTAAATGATGTTCTTCAATTTTATACCATTGCTCCTTCCATATTAACTTCAATTTCATTCCTAGGTCCCATCTAGGTGATTTATTTCTCTTCTTTGTAACTCGGAAACCCCTTCTAGGAATGGAGCGAAGTGTGGGCCTGTCCTCTGCGGGTCTCTCTTCTACTTCTCCCTCCTTCTGTTTGCCAGCGTGCTGGGGGACTGAGCCTAGAGCATTTGTCATGAAAGCTGGGGGATGGGTGGGTCACAGAACAAGCAGAAACTAGATGGATATTTAATCTATGGGCCCATCCTCCCCAGTGGAGATTTGGTAGAAGACACACTGCTGGCACCACAATATTGAAATAGGAGAAGTAATAGGCAATTTAAGGCTACATGAAACTCCCTTCCCTGCCATGACTTCCTGTTTGATGACAGAAAATTTTGACTTGGATTTGCCACAACAATCAGTTATAGGGCCCAGGTGGGAAGTGGCAAGCTGGAGCTAAACAGGCTTGAACAAGATAATGTCAACAATAATTTTACTTTACACATAAATAAATGTTAAGGTGCTGCAGTCGGACCAAGAGAAGTGGCCCAGTGGAATGCTGGCTGGAGAAGAGGCAGCCACACCGTGTGAAATATAAATGCAACCTCTGCAGAAAGGGATTATTTCCAGGATATTACTCTCGGGACATTGGAGTAGCATGGGGAAAATCCATGTCAAATTAGTGGGTTTGGCATACCTGAAACTTCCACTAGTGAGGCCTGTCTGCCAATGTAGTCAAGCCTGATTAACTGTTAATGCTGGTATATGCATAGATATGCAACATTTGGCAGACACTTTCACTAGCCTGCGTCTAGCCATTACACTTTTGTACAGCCAAGATTAATCCATTGAGTGTCACTTTTCAGAGTTTGAGAGGCAATACCCTAATATGAGCCTGTTGTCAGGAGCAGTTTTTCTTTTAGGAAAGGAGGCTCCTCATACTCTCATGGAGATGCATTACAATTTCTCTCTCTCTCCAGCTACAATGGCTGCATGCAGCTCATCAGTGCTGCCTTTGAACTTGTCTCAACAGGAGACACTATGTGCCTGGAAATAAAGGCCCCAACCTAGAACCTTTGTACCATATTTCAGTGGTATACTTCATAAGGCGCTGTCCTTATTGTCTGACAGTATATGTGCAAGTGGTACATAACAAATGTCTCATTTAAACCAAAACCTTTTAGTGTCCTCCATTTTCTGATGGCTTTAGTGGCCTTTGGATTAGGCCCTCCATGGCAAATCGTGTTGTCTTCTCGTTGTAATATAGGTTTCTGCTGATGCTGTCCTTGCTTAGGTGCTTATGCAATGTGCCTGGTAGTCCTTTTATCTAGGTCTTCTAGTTGAGTTAGCTTGGTGGAGGATACTTTCAAGAGCAGAAGGAAAGGACCAGACTCAGTGGTGGTGTGTAAGGGGATGTAAATGCAACATTGGTAAGTGGGCAGAAGGAAGTCAGATGGTAGTGTATGTACCAATGGTCATAAAAAAAGAAGAGAGGATAACTCAGGAAAGCTTATATTGAAGTAACTGCTCATATTGGACTTGCATCTTGTGGCCTAACTTACACCAATCTAGACTCACTTAAATTTGGACTCTCTTATGCCCACTTAATCAAAATATTTTACACACCTCACTGAATAGGCCCTATGATTCTAGTTCTGATGGCAACTTTTCCTAGTACGTGTCTCTACCATGGCTATTAAAGTAAAAGGGGTGTTCTGTAAGGATTGATTAATCGTTGATGGTATAAAGATGGTTGCCTTGCTTCAGTTTCATAAAATTGGTAATGTGTAGTAGTAATAGTAATTAATGATTAATAACTTGACACTAGAACTAAACTGCCTAATCAAATGAATAAACGTAAAAGATCAGAGTTTATCTGCAATTTCCCTTGATGGATAAAAAACCTGGGGGGAAGATAGAAAAATCCCCTGCTAGAGGTTTTTAGGGGGGGATTATATTTTCTTGTGTGCACAAAATGCTGTTCCCCCACCTTGCTCCCACTATCCAGCCTGAAAATAAGTGTGCTGTAAATGCAGATTTCATAGATTAGTTCATCTAGAGCCAGGGAAAACTACTAGTATTGCAGGGCCCAGAGAAGTTTTTAAAACAATTCTTTAAAAAAAACTATAGAGGCCTTGAGAAAGTATAATTATCTTGCCTCAGACTGCTTAATTTTAGGCACTCAAAGATCCTTGAAGCAGCAAAACAGCAAATAGTAATGTTTTGGTGGAGAGAAATACAGCATGTGGAACTAGAAAAGATTCATTCTAAAGGATGAAGTATTTTTATGAAAAGAAAAAAAAAGTGGGTTCATAGAATCCTGAAAGTAGTGAGACCCACAGGCCAGAAACCTCCCAAGAGTCAACACGTCTGTGTATCACAGCTGTTGTACTGGTGACCACAGCATAGAAGCATCCATGAAAAAGCATGGGACAAGGAGAGAGTCCAGACTGAGCTGAATAGCAAACAAAAAAGGAAAGCAGAAATCAGCATAAAGGCTATAGCATGATTGAGAGAAGAGAGCCACTTAGTCCCCAGAAAGGCTGGTGACTGATGGAAGAGTGGGTAGTATTATAGAGACTCTCTCTGTCTCTCAGCAGACCAAGTTGCTGGAGCAGAATATGGTCCCTGGACAGCTCAGATAACAGAACTTCCTTGTTAGAAAGAACCCACAGCGGGGAGAGACTAAACAAGCCTGCAGGAAGAGGTTGATGAGAAACTGAAGGTATTAATTTCTTTTTACTAATATTTTATCATTTCCTGTTGCAGCTCTCAATAAAAGAGTGTTGAGTAATGACAAACAGTAAAGTGAAATTAGAACAGGAATTGACTGTGCTGGGGGAGTGGAAGAATCTCTATTTGTCAAGTATTAGTTCTCAAATCATTTAAAACTCTATATTAGAAAAGCATACAGCTTCCAAAAATTCTTGAGAATAGTAAGAAAATAAAAAGAAATACATTAGTTCATAAGCAAGCTATAAAAGGTATTCATGTTAATATGACATCCCCCCAAATATTTTACTGAGAATTAGAAAAGATAGTACTCTGCTACATGATTCTTCATCCAGACCCTCATTGCTCTGCCCTTTGTTCACATTATTTAGATATGATCTAAGAAAAATGTTATTGTCTTCTTAAAATCAGTGACAAACTTCTTCTTAGCTACATTCAGTTTAAATGTCACAAGAAAAAGTACTACTGATAGTTTTAAAAAACTCAGATTTATAACTTCTTTATACTCAGCCATGTAACTCTACTTAGGTCAGGAAATTGTAATTTTTTTCTTTCTTTGGACTTGAGTCAATATAACTTACTAAACAAAAAGTATAATTCTCATATTCATCAAAAGCTGGTGGAGGAACATTTAAATGGATAGAAAATGCTTTAATAATCTTCAAAAATGGCTCAACTTTTCTTTCCAAAATTGTTTCAAACAACAATGGAACTTTTTTTTACCAACATGTGAGCAGTCAACCTGGACAGAAATATCCCGATATCCTACCACTACATGATTTAATATTTTCACAGTTTTTTTTTCTACGAAGAACAGCATAATCCTTAATCAAAACACTTTCAAAGGTTTTGGCGCTGTCAGGTATAATTTGTAATTCATTATGTTTCTTCTCCACCTTTTAAAGATGCTTTTCTGAGGAGGTAGTTTTAGAGACTACAGAATCTAGTTAGATTCAAGTTGATTTGAAATGTGATTGCAGTGCTTCAAGAGCAAACAAAATATATCAAGCAATATATGAAAAGACAAGGGAATGGCACGGAAATGGGACAATTTATTAGCAGCTTGAAGAGCATCTAATGCTATTGAGGTCAAAGGATACCTCAATGATGATGAGAGGTGATTGAGTTTTTGACTTTTCTGCATGGTTTTTGTGCATCACAGAGCCTGACACTATAGCCTGTGGGCACTAGTGCAATATAAACGATGAATAATTATAATTTTTCTACACCTATACTTTCTTGTCTTGAAAGAAACATTCAAATAGAAATCAGTTTACAAACAGAAGAGATTCTCAGCCACCACGCAATGAAGGAATGCTTTGAGAAATATCTATATAACCAGGTTCCAGGATTGTCACCAGTCTGTGTGTCACTCTGAAGCCTAGAAAATCTAAGTCAGTGTGAAGTGATGGAAACAGCTACAGGCATGGTTGAGAGCCCTTTTTGTTCAGAATATCACCAGTTACTGTCCAGTTTTTAAGTTCCATTTTGATTTTATGAATTAGAGCAAGGCAAGTCATGGCAAGCGTCTGTCTGCTATCACAATAGTCACCATCCTCACTCTAAAGCTAATTTGCAAGATGGAGGATTATTTGGCTCAGCTGCCACAATACTTCAAAACCACCCCTCACCACAGCGCACACCCATCATTCACCACCCACACAAATTAATGCACAATCACCGCAGACACAAATCAACACAATCAGCACACACAACAGCCCCAAACATACACAGCCCCTCACCACAGCACATCCTCCTCATTCACCGCCCACATAAATCAGCACAACAATTAACACACACAATAACCCCAGCATAACTCCCAGACACAAATCCGTACAACTGGCATTCACAATAATCCTAAATACACATAGTTCCACACTGCAACACATACAAATCAACACAAAATCTCCTAGGACAACGCACCCACCCTCACTCTAACTTACCATAAACTTGAGCAGCAAATCCACAGGTCATCATTGGCATCAAATAAGACATACAAAGTCAGGTCAGTTACCACTTTGATCCACAAAATTATTAAAATTAATATATAGAAGCTCAGTCATTAACTTTGACTCCAAGAAGCAAATAATGTAAGACTCATAAAAGCACAATATGAAAAAGTTAACTCAATTTAAAGCTTCACAAATCCAGATATAAGATTTGAAGGGTTCTCACCCCCTGCTCTGGCCCATCTTCTGGGCAAAGGACCTGGAGAGGCATAAAGAGGCTCTTAAGGCCCTGGATTTGGCTGGGGAAGAATTCTTCCAATACTGGAATTTAGGATGACAACTGCAGCCAGTCCTCCGAGAATCTCTTTACAAGCCCTGTTATAGTGAGCATGGCTGGAGTTGAAGCAGGGACCACAGCGCACAGTACTGCAGAGATTCTTGGCAGCCCTGCTGTCTGCAGGACAGTCCAAGGAGGCTATTTTAACTCAGATAGCTATCCTGGGCTATCTAAATTAGCTGGAGGCTGCTCTCACTCCTGGAGCAGCCCGGAATTGGGAGGGCACCAGGGTGGCTTAAACCCACCTGGGAACTCCCTCCACTGGGTTGCTTGTTCTGGGTGTGCCTATTAGAGATGTAACCCACAGGGTGGGCTTTCCTAAAGTTCAGTGTTGACCTAATTCCACTCCCCCTGGAGTCTCATGTTTCATCTTTAATGAAAACAAAATGCAATGAGTCTGAACTCCCCTAGATCCTGCAAAAGCATTACAATGGGGTTTGGGGAGGGGTTATTGTGGCTTAACAGGGCTAGAAAACAGTAACTCTGCCTAGCATCAAACTCTGTCAAACTCATGGAAATTCCACAAAAATCTCCCACAAAGTTCATGCTGCTTTTTGTATGGTGGAAGGCTGTCAGGGCCTTAGTAGCAACCATAGACATCTAGGTCAAGCAGATTTAAATTTGAAGGGTTTCAATGACTTTGTAAATTTTGTGTCTGTCCTTTTTTTGTCTCTACATTTACTTTTCTTGTAAGAGTCTGAAGATTTCAAACACTGAATCTCAGGAGGAAGGATTCTTGTTCCAGAGAATATTGAAGATTTCTTTGTATGCTCATGGTTTCTTTGAACCAACAGCAAGATAGCCAACTTCTCTTTAAAATGTGTACAACAATTATTTGTAAAAGCCGTGAGACTTAAGTTCTATTTAGTGACAAACAAGGTAGACACAAACTAGGTAGACAACATGGGCAGTAGCAATGCAAGCTTCCTGACACCATCTTCTGGTAATTCAACCCTACTCTGGAGGGACCGCCATCGAGGCATGGCATTTTTGTTGTTGGATTCTTTTAGTCAAAAGCCAAACAAACTGAACAAAATACAATTTGGCATATTCCATGTATCACCCATAGGAATATTTTTATAGATCACTCCCACATGTGTGGTGTGCCCTGGCATTATTGCTTTTAGTTATTTCTGATTATGGTTGCATCTAAATGCTCCTATCAGAATTTGGGCCATATGTTAAGCGTTGTATAAATACACAGGTCTGGTTTACACTACAGAGTTAGTTCAACGCAAAGCAGCTTGCGTCGACCTAACTGTGGAAGTGTCTTTACTTAAATTTGGCTCCTGCTGGCGTATGCGCCTCCCTACTCTGATTAAGTAACATCACCTCCCCGAGGGGTGTAGAGTCACAGGTGATGTAATTAGGTCGATGCAGTGTCCACATAGACACTGTATTGCTTACGTAGGTTGTTACTGGCTGTTCCACAGTGCCCCAAACTGACAATAGAATTGCACTCCTGACGAGGATGCGCACTGCCAACACAAAGAGCCAGATGTGTGCGCACACATGATTTAATAACCGCGGTAGCTGTATGCCGACATAAGTTAGGTCAGCATAATTTTGTAGTGTAGATGTGGCCTACGTCAATTAAAGGATTCTTCCATTGACCTAGTGCTGTCTACCTGGGGATTTAGGTCAGTTTAACTACTCCGCTCAGCGGTGTGGATTTTTCACACCCCTGATCAACGTAGTTAAGCTGATGTAATTTTCTAGAGTACACCGGGCCTCACTTACAAGTAATGTCAGAGGCAGCTCTGTAGAGAAGTGTACTGTATTGGCGGTTCATGTGGCAGATTGTGGGTATTACAAGGGCCTGCATTCCAGAGATCATATAGTGATACTGCCTTGTCCATTATAGGAAGTGTTCATAGAGCCACTTCAAAAGTGGGGGGAACCCAAAAGCTTCAAATTTGGGTACCTGGAATTAGTACTTAAAATAAAGGTATCCTTTGCCCCCACCACAGGTGTTGAGCAGCTGTGCCTCCCATTTGGGTCAATTGACTCCTTCCATATTATGAACCTCAAGCAGCATGTGGGCTGATTAAGGTTGTGTGCACAAAAATCTGGACTCTCGGTGGCCTCCAAGTTTGCATTAGTCTGAGCACCATGAGTTTATTGCTTCCACCAGCCCAGCATCCACTAGTGTAATGATAAGGAGGTAGGGTTGCAAGACTTTGACACCCCTCCCGATTAGGGCCCAAAACAGCTTCAGGTAACTGCACAGCAAACAAACGTAGAACTATTTCAAAAATGTTTACTTGAACCAGGATTTGAAGCTCCCTCCCTCATCCTGATATAAGAATAGCTGATCTTCAAACAAACAAACAAACAAAAACCACTATCAAGACTTATTTTGGTTCATATCATTTTAACCTCCCTGTTATGAATTTATTGTGAGTTGTTCCCTAATTTAAAGATGATACATAACTGTTATGTCTGTATATAGTCTTTAATTTCATTTTTTCTCTTGTAAATAAGATCTGTAAGTGACTCATGATTCGTCAGCTGTGGTTGTATGATATTAATGGGAATGCATAATACTTTCGTTAAATTTCCTGCCTTGATGAGGTCAATTTTGAGAGTTTTTTAAGAATATTTCTTTTAAGAGGAGATGTATGAAATCATAAACAGTAAGAATTGTGATGTAAAAGATTCACTTTCATTGTTGACTAAGGCAATAGGAAAATGGACTACCATTTGATTCTGAGTTTAACTATATCTTTAACTAAATCTTAACTAGTTAACTTATTCACATCCATTAGATGTATAATTGTATTTATATATTTATCACTTTCTATATTTATTGGAATACACTAATAAATCTTCACAGCATACTTCTTTAAATGTTCCAGATTGCTTCACAAATTTACAACCTTCTAGAAACTGATGTAAATAATATTTTCCATCTTGATATCAAAACTAAATCTATTTAATCTTTCAGAATTTTGGCAGGAATCTGATTCCAGACCTGAGAGATATTTACTCAACAGTCTTGCTCCTAAATATTCATGATTTATATTTAAGATGTATTTATAGAAACAGGCACTGACTTAAAAAAAACTAGTGTGTGAACTAAAGACAAGTCAGAAAGATATTCTGTGTAAGTAAAAGGAAATATTCTGAATTCGTGTGAGGATATACTAGTAGCTAAAGAAGAAATTTAAACATTTATCAAGTGAGTCGGGGATGAATGTTGAGATGTTTACACTGTACTACTTTCTGACTCACTTCACAAATTCTTGCTATTCTCTCTCTCTCTCAATATCTTCTAGTAACTAGATTAGTTTCAGAATTGTAATTTGTGCCAGGCACTTTTATCTTATTCCTTCTGCATGTAAAATGTGATGATTATAAAATAATTTAATGAAGTTTAAGAAAACAGCATATCAAGTAAATGCAAAACGAACAACCCTCCTGTCCTCTAATTCCTCCTTTTTTTGTTTTTTGTTTTTTAAAGGAAAATAACAAGCATGTGATCTAGCCTCTCCAGGAACAATAGGGAAAACTGGTCATTATCTCATTTTCTCTTTAAGTGTTTTATTACACTCTATGTTCAAACATTGATTTAAAATTAGGTAAATGCTGGTCCTAATATGACTATCTTATTTGTCCTGATATTATAATAGGAAGTGTCAGTAAAAATGGGCGATGCTTTGAAATTTACACCTTTATAGCCACTAACTAATGCAAAAAGGCATTTCATATGTAAAATATGACCCTCTTTAAAGGGAAGAGATACTGAACAAATGAAGTGCTTTATATAAAATATTTACTAACCCAAACCTTAGCCCCAACTCATTCCTCATTTACAGCTGTTTCTGCACTTTGTGATTTTATTTGGGAAAGGAAAGGTACTTTCTAAAGTACTATAAGAGGCTGTTCTTTCACCATTTCTGCTCTGATCCAAAAAAGTAAAATTAAATCCTGCAAATCTCAAAGGAGAAACTTCAAGATTTTTCATGTTTTGGGGTCTGCTTCTACAAGCACATACTACCTATATAGTACTTGTTACCATGAGTAGTCTATTAAACCAATGAGGATAGCCATCCTAGCACACACTGAGCTGGGTATTCAGTGTGGGCAGGAGGGATCTTAATGTTGCACGCTCATGAAGCTTGGAGAACGATTAGCATCCGAACTTTGATTCTGCTAAGACAACCAGCAGCCATAGCTTCTGAACATTCTGAAATTTAACTTATTGCTGTTTGAATTATTACAATTCACCTTCCATTTTTACAACTAGCTTCCAATCACACAGAGGACAG
This sequence comes from Malaclemys terrapin pileata, assembly GCF_027887155.1. Taxonomy (NCBI): domain Eukaryota; kingdom Metazoa; phylum Chordata; order Testudines; family Emydidae; genus Malaclemys; species Malaclemys terrapin. Next base: position 105,010,271 of record NC_071508.1, read on the forward strand.
ATATGATTTCATGAACTGTGGATGAGGGGGGCTGTTTGCTACATTCCTCCCTATCTAGGTTGAAATCACTGAATCATTTCAAGTTCCGACCTAGGCTAGAATTAAAGATTTCAGTCATCTGGCTGGCAGTCCGGAACTGAAAACTCCCAATGCCAGATCAATTTCATTATCTTCAGTGGAACTAATACAGGTTTCTGATGCATTGATTGACGATCACTAGTGAAGTAATCATAGACAACAAAGAGGAAGAGATGCAGATTGGGATAAGTAAAGAACACATCAGAGATCTTCTGACTAATCTGAATGAATTCAAGTCAGCAGGGCCTGATGTTATTCATCCCAGAGTGCTGAAGGAATTAGGTGAAGAAATCTCGGAGCCACTGGCAATAATAAGTGCAAACTCCTGGATGACAGGAGAGGTCCTGGAACTCTGGAGAAGGGCTAATCAAACAGCATATGCACAAACCTCTTAGTACACAAAAATCCAAATCCTTCTTAAAAAAGGTAAATTTTATGAAAACAAAAAGAAAATACATCTAAAACTTAAGCATTTGCTAGATTTTAAAAGAGCAATTCCAAAAATTAAGCACCCAAATTAGCTTTCTTGGGGGCTCATCTTAAAGGTTACAAGCAAACAAAAGCATCGGGTTAGCACAGAGGAGATCCACAAGCCAAAATAAGAAATAAACCTGATAGTGTCTGTCTAAGCATTCCCTATCCAAATTATTTCTTCTAGGTCTGGAAGATGCTTTCTCTAGGGTGACCAGATGAGACAACTGAAATATTGGGATGCGGGGGAAGGAGGAAAAAAACAGCGGCGGACCCCGCACGCCTGGTCTCCACCTCCCCCCATGCAATTCCGTCAGAGTGTCGGCCCCGGAGTTGGGGGAGCAGATGCTTTCACAGTCAGGGTCTGAGGCAAGACTTTCACAGCCCCGCTCACACCTGACCTGTCCCTCCACGTGGGTTCAAGCTCCGGCCATGCACTGAGGAATGGAGCGCAGCAGAGGCTCTGCGCGATTTTACAGCACATGCTGCGCAGGGCCCGAGCCCCTGCGTGCACCGAGCTGGCTTATGCCCGCTCGGGTCCTGGCTGCTTCCGCCCCAGGGCCAGGGCGCACATGGCGGAGGTGAAGCCCTGAGGAACTGGAGTCCCCACGCGGGCAGCTGCTGCACCCTCACCCATGGGTGCGTAGGGACCCGGTTCCCCAGGCTGGACCTGTTGCTGCCCCCCTGCAGGTACTGCCCCGCCCTCCTGCCTGCGTTCGGGCCGGGGCCAGGCCAGACTCACCCCGCTGTCCCCGGGCCTCCTCCCTCCAGTGCTTGCCTGGGAGGGAGGAGAAATGCGGCGTGCTTGGGAAAGAGGCGGGGATTTGGGGAGGGATCCAATGGGGCAGTGAGGGGGTGGGGGCCAGGGCAGGGATTTGGGGAGCTATCCAAGGGGGTGGGGGGGAGAAGGGGACGGAGTGGGGGTGAGGGGTGGGGCGCGAGCCGGAGCGGAGGGCAAAAATTGCTTGTTTGTCCAGTGTCCCGACCAAACATCAGTCGGGACACTGGACAAACAAGCAAATATCGGGACAGTCCCGATAAAATTGGGACATCTGGTCACCCTAACTTTTTCACACCTGGTTCAAACCTTACATAGCAATGCTATAAAAAGAAATGCTGCGCCTTGTTCCTGCAGCCCAGAAAACAACAGAGAGAGGGAAAGTTTCTTTCCCCATTCTAAAAAGTTCTAGCCTTCCCATTGGCTCTTTTGGTCAGGTGCCCACTTTTTTTTTTTTTTTTTTTAACCTGGGGGACTTTTTAACCCTTTACAGGTAAAGCAAGTAAAGAACAGCTACCAAGAGGGATTTTACAGCTAAATGGCTGGCTGGGTGTCCATCAAAGGAAGCTATCTCCCCACTTTATTTATCACAGAGCTTCTACAGGGATCTGGTCTGGGTCTGGTGTTAAACATCTTATTAATGAGCTACATCTAGGACGAGAGAGCATACTGATCAAATTTGCAGATGATACAAAGCTGGGGTGGGTTGCGAACACTTTGGAGGATAGAGTTAAAATTCAGAGGGATCTTGATAAATGGGAGAACTGGGTTATAGACAACAAAATGAAATTTAATAAACACAAATATTAGTTGCTACACTTAGGGAAGAAAAACCAAATGCACAAATACAGAATGAGGAAAACTGGCTTGGCAGCAGCACTGCTGAGAAGGATCTGGGAGTTGTGGTGGATCACAGCCTCAACATGAGTCAACAATGTGATGCTGTTGAAAAACAGGGGGTGGGGGGAAGCAAATGCAATTATGGGTTGCATTAACAGAGGCATAGCATGTAGGCAATGGGAGGTGATAGTACTGCTCTACTTGGTGCTGGTTAGGCCTCAGCTGGAGCACTGTGTCCAGTTTTTGGTCACTGCGGTATAGAAAGGATGTAAAGAAACTGGAAAGGATCCAGAGGCAAGTGAAAAAGGGGTGGAATGCAAACCAGATCAGCGAATGCTGAAGAAATTGGGTATGTTTAGTTTGGAAAAAAGGAGATTAAAGGGAGGGGGTGGAATGATAGTGGTCTTCAAATACTTGAAAGGCTGCCATAAAAAAGATGGAGAAAAATTGTTCTCTTGCCACAGAGCGTGGGACAAGGGATTATGGGTTCAAACTACAGCATAGCAGATTTAGATTAAATCTCAGGAAAAACTTCCTAACTGTAAGAACAGTAGGACAATGGACAAGGGAAGTCATGGAAGTTCCTTCACTGGAGGTTTTCAAAAAGAGACTGGATAGCTATTTGTCTTGGATGGTTTAGACACAACAAATCCTGCATCTTGGCAGGGGGTTAGACTAAATGACCCTTGCAGTCCCTTCTAATCCTATGGTTCTATGATTAATATCAAATATTTATTTTTGTGGGAAGAGAGCCATCTGACTTCTAGCTGATCTCCTTTTGCTTTTGCTTTCCTTGTCATAATTCTGTTAGAACATTTCCTGTCTACTTTAAAGGAATCCTTTAAATCCTGTAGACTACTGGCAAAGGTATTCTTTGTAAGTCCTCTTACCAGAAATCCCTCTTTCTTCTTCTTCTTCCATTATCTTGCTATATAGGGTAATCTTCCTCATCTTGTAGCTATTTTGAATGTTAAAGAACAGGAATAGATAGGTCAGATCAGGATATTTGTAAGGCAGAAAGTATTAGCTGAAAAGTGAATTGTGCTGTCAGGCAAAAATAAAAGCCATCTACTGGAAAAGTTAAGAAACCAATCTGTTTAATAGTCTGAATTTTTGCTTGGATGGCTACAGTAACAAAAAATTATAGGTTTGTATGTGTACACATTTTATATAGAAACTTACGTACACACACACACACACACACACACACACACATGGTGTGTGCATATTATAGATTGATTCCAGCACTATTTATAGTTTCCTGACACATCTCATAATAAGACCTTATTTTCAGTTGCTTATGACACTGTCAAACTTAAACTATTTGGAATGAAATTTTCCATGCTGGGTATCAACCTCGGGTTGAATTTTTTTTGAAAATTTCAGCAAAAATGGCAGCACACTCAGCCACACTTTGACTTTCACTGCACTGTAGCCATGTTTACACCGGACATTACTGTGCTGTATATTCATATCCTGGCTTGCTGTGCAGTAACTTACCATATAGACAAGCCATTAAACTACACTTTTCACAGTTGGCTACTAATTGTGCATTCCTCATTTTGTGGGTGCGCAACCTCATACCGAGCGGGGGGTGGTCTAATTTTATAGAAGTGCTGAGCACTCAGAACTGCAATTTAAGACAATGGGCGATTTGCTTAGCATTATATAGCATTTTATATATTCAAAGTAAGCTAAACAATTGGGGACCTAGGCATCTCAATCTGGGCACCCAATCTTTGACCTTAATTTCTTTGTGCCTCAGTTCCCCAACTGTAAAATGGGGATAGTGTAGTAATGCTAGCTCATTGGGGTGTTGTGAAAATAAATTCATTAGGGTTTGTGAAGTACTCAGCTTCTATAGTGATGAATGCCATAGAAGAGTCCTGGGTGGAGGAGGGATAGCTCAGTGGTTTGAGCATTGGCCTGCTAAACCTGGGGTTGTGAGTTCTAATCCTTGAGGGGGGGGCCACTTAGGGATCTGGGGCAAAAATCATTGCTTAATCCTGCTAGTGAAGGCAGGGGGCTGGACTCAATGACCTTTCAAGGTCCCTTCCAGTTCTAGGAGATAGGATATCTCCATTATAAATAAACAAATAAAAAAACCTAACAGTTCTGTATTCAGAGTAGGATATGACTATTGTTCAGTAAATAGCATGGGGCCACACAGCAAGCAATGAGTATAAAACAAAATATTGAATAATGGCTCATTAAGTGAGCACCATTCATTCTGTGCATGAATGAGGCAGGGTTCCTGTGGAAAAAATAGTATATGATCATTATAATACAGTGTTTAATTGCATGAATACACACATGAGGGATAAAAGAAGATTTCACATGCAACCTTATTTCTGGCATTTCTGAACTTTTCAGTGCTTGATTTAGAAACCTGAATGTTCTTTTGATGTCAAATTTTTCTGTGCTCTGCGTGTGTGTGTGTGTATATATATATAGTGGAGAAGTCCCAGGGGGTTAAAAAGGCCTCTCCCAAGCCACTGAGGAGAGAGAACCATGGGGAAATAAGGTTCAGCTGGGCAAGGGGTTACCAGGGAACTAATTAGGTTCAGCTGGCTCCAACTGCTTGGGACCTTGTTAAACCCTCCCCAGCATGGAGGTGGGGGAGGGACAGAGAGAAAAAGAAAGAAAGAGGAAAAAAAAAGAAAAAGAAGCTGCCAGTAAGCTAGGAGCAGCAAGGCTCTGAACCCTTCCTGCAAGGAAGGCCGCATTCTGTCCCCAGAAGGGAAGATAAACAAGCACAAGGGACTGACTGAGGGAAGGAATAGCCAGACCCTGTGCTACCTACAAGGATTTGCTTTGCCCAAGCCTGTGTCTCCAAGGCTAAAAAGGACTGAGCCTGCTGAGGAGAAGAAGGTACTTTGCCACTATATATAAATAATTTACTTACATTGGTTGGTTGTATACTTTCATTGTGTTTTACTGTGTGGCTGGACATATAATATGGTGATTGGAAAGTGTGTGACGATGTGTATGTATACTGTGTATTATCAGTTGGACTTTTATGGTGTTGTATTTTACAGTTGTGATGACACAGCCATATAAAATAATTTGTAACATACACAATGCTACACTAGAGCAGTGGTCTCCAAAATTGGGTGGGCAAGAGGATCCTTCGGGGTGCGTGGCATGAGGAGTGCCGCCGGAGCAGTGCTGCTTCGGCAGTTTGGGTGGGAGTCCGAGCGCCCTTTTTTTTTTTTTTTTGCGTGGGGTGGCAAAAAATGGTAGAGCTGGCCCTGCAGTGTGGCAGGGGGTGCGTGCTCAATTTTTTTTACTGCTAGGGGTGCGCGATCAAAAAAGTTTGGAGACCACTGCACTGGAGATCACAAATAAATATAATTTATGTACTCGGTATTGGAAATCATGTTGGTTAGTGTAAGAAACAAGAAAAACATCATCAAAGGCAGTTATCTTTTATCGAAAAATTTGGTGAAGATCAAGCTAGCTCAAATATACTCTTTTAAAGAGACCAAGTGCCAGAAAAACCTTTCATGTAATTCTGTGTATTAGAGAAACTTCCCAAGTGCACAGGGTACAAATAGCAAAATTAGCACTCCATCTAGCACTCTGGCAATCCAGGTAATAGTCACTTTTCAGGGATACGAAACATTTCAGAAGACCCATATGATGCAGACTGAAGTGTAAGTACACTCAAACTTTTTTTTTTTTTTAAGAAGGAGAGCTGTACTCCTTTCCCCCAGGTAATGATGTGCCCCCCTCCTATGTCCTTTGGGACCTTCAGTTTCCCTGGTGGGCAGTGTACTGAACAGCATCCTCCTACTGATTTAATGCTTTACTTGGGATGTGGTTATAGGACTTGATTTTAGTCACTGAAATCAATGGTAAAGCTCCCATTGACTTCAGTGGCATGGGATTTTAGGGCAGAGGTGGGCAAACTACGGCCCGTGGGACCTTCCTGCCCAGCCCCTGAGCTCCTGGCTGGGAGGCTAGCCCCCGGCCCCTCCCCCACAGCCTCTGCTCACTCTACCGCTGGTGCAATGCTCTGGGCAGCAGGGCTGGAGCTTCTGGGGCAGCGCAGCTGCAGAGTCCAGCCTGACCCGGTGCTCTGTGCTGCGCAGTGGTGACGGTGTGGCTGGCTCCAGCCAAGCAGCGTGGCTGTAGTGCTGCCAGCCACCGGCGCTCCAGGCAGTGCGGTAAGGGGGCAGAGAGCGGGGGGTTGGATTGAGGGCAGGGGAGTTAGGGGGGGTGGGCAGGGGTCAGGGTGGTCAGAGGGTGGGGAACAGGGGGGTTGAATGGGGGTAGGGGTCCTGGGGGGGCAGTCAGGGGACAGGGAGAAGGGATGGTTGGATGGGGCAGGAGTCCCGGGAGGGGGGGCAGTTTGGAATGGGTGGGGGTTGGATGGGCTGGCAGGGGGCAGTCAGGGGACAGAGAGAAGGGGTGGTTGGATGGGGCAGGAGTTTGGGGGGGCAGTCTGGAATGGGGGGATGGATGGGCTGGCAGGGGTTCTGGGGACAGGAGTGGGGGGATGGTGCAGTGGTCATCAGGGAACGGGGGGTTGGATGGGGCAGGAGTCCTGGGGGGGGCCAGATGGGGGGGACCGGGCCACGATTTCCCCCCCCCCCCCCCCGAACCGGCCCTCCATACAATTTCCAAAACCCGATGCTGCCCTCAGGCCAAAAAGTTTGCCTGCCCCTGGATTAGGACCATACTTGATTAAACGGTTTCCCAGCAGCCTCTTTATGCTTCCTTTAAACATGAGCACAAAGGCCTTTATGTTTGCAATGGCAAAAATGTATTAAATTAATTCAGTGTTGTTGTTCTGTAAATTTTGTTTTTCTTGGGAGAATGCTTGCATGAAAATTTGCTAAGTAAAATTCAGGATACTTGAACTCCTTTGGTCCTGGTTGTACAATGCAATGATGACTTAATTTCTATCACCGCTATTTCATCTAGAGAAGAAAATATAGAATTAAGGCCAAATTCTGTCTTTGAATACACGCACAAGTGGTAACTACATACATAAACTTGAGAACCCAGTTCGTTCTCCAAAATGTGTTTTCATTCTCCCATTATTTGAATATTTAACAAGCAAGATAAACTCAATTGTATGTTTATATAGAGAATCATGCATCTCAGGTGACATATGCTATATAGTACTAGTAAACCATTTGAAATTTTTCCTAATTGTTTAAATTTGTCCAGCAGAAACTTAGATAGAAAGTATAACAATGTTCTCTTTCCTGTATTGTAGTTTGTATATGTATCAAGCTTCCAAATTTCTGATCCAATATGAATGGGTGAGAAATCAGATGACTCTAGTATATTTATGCAGATGTGTATGTCCCAGAGCTCTCTAACAGCCCGAAAATCAACAGCAGCAATGGAGCCTGTAATGAAGAGTTAATGGAACTATTGGGGAGGGACAGCAGCTACTCATATCTGGCCTGTGAATTGGGGGGTTGAACTTTCTTTCTGTGGGTCTTAGCACACCCACTGTCCCTTATTCACCTAAAGCAGCCGTGCCCAAGGGCATGAAAAAGGCACATCTTTGGTGACACACAGGCTACAGAGGTCCTCCCTTTCCACATATTTTCCTGTGAATTTTCAATCTATCACCAGCAGTGAAGGCAGCTCTTACATTAAGCTCTGAGTGGTCTTCACCACTGCTTGTCTTGCCGATATGAACATTTCACCATGTAAAGAAGAGTGGACCTCTTTGTAACACACACATACAACTCAAATTCTATTCTGTGCTTGCTGTCTATTTAAGATTATGTTGGTTTTTCACTATATGTCCCACCATTTCTTCATGTTAACGTGATGCTGTATCTTTTTTGCTTTTCTGACTGGACATAAATGTCAATGGATGAGCAGTCTGTGTGTATATAGGGTGGAAGAATCACTTAACATCTGTTTACTAGAGCTCCTAGATATTGTTAGAGGCACATGCATCTAATATTTCAAGAAGGGTTTTATAGTGAGGTATGGGGGGAGAGGGTGATTTTGATTTTTTTATTTAATTGCGTTAATGATTTATACACAGTTAATGACTTGAAATTTGAAAATATTTTAATACAGAAATGGCAACATTTAAGACTTCATGTCACTGATATTTTCTATGAAGATACAGTAGTAAGTAGCAATGCAATTATGCATATTCATATAGGAGTTGGAGGTTTATTTTCTAGGTGATTAAGAGGTAGGTGCACTAATACCATTATGTATTACCAGATTTGTGTGTCTCGCTGCTTAAAAATTTCCCCTTTGCACCTAGCATCAGTTACACCCTGGGTCCACATATACATCTTTAGGATCGATTAAAAATAGGGTTCAAAGAGATTGGAGAAGATTATGGAAATCATTGCCTCTGGCATACTACTGTGAGTTTTCAATTTACATTTATTTTTTTAAAGATGGCTTCAAATGAAAAATCTCAAACTGAATGGCCAGTGGGTAATGTTATGATCTGTCAGAGTCTTTATTTCTGTATTTTCCCTAAATCCTGGTTCAATGGGATTGCTAAAAATACAACTTAGTTTCTTTCTTTTTAAATATTTTCTATCCTCCGGAGTGCTATACATTGAAATTGAAGGCACGAGTGTGTCATGCGAGGAACATCTTGTGTCCTTCCTCAGGTTAAGTATATGCAGGAGTGCCGCCAGCTTTTCTGCTGCCCTAGGCGGCGGAAGGTCCCGCCCCGAAATGCCGCCCCCCACAGAGGTGGCGGAAGGTCCCACTGCCGAAATACTGCTGCGGTTGCCGCCCCCCAAATTGTATTGCCCTAGGCGACCGCCTAGGTCACCTAATGGGTTGTGCCGGCCCTGAGTATATGCACAGGGAAATCTGACTTGTATCTCTTAAAAAATTAAAAATATATTGGCTGCTAAAGCTATAGTATAATTGCAGATTCAAAAATATTTATTAAGAAAACATGTTTCTAAAAAATATAAATTTCTAAAGCCTTTTGAAGATGAGAAATTACACTAAGCATTTTCATTTTTTTTATGATGATCATTCTCCTATAAATGCACTTCCCTTCTGACCTCACAAATACCAGGCCTTATTCCAGAATGTCCCCTGTTCCCAGAAGGTAGGAGGTGTTTAGAATGGACAACTTGTAAGAGAGGAAAGGATCTGGTTGATAGTGGTAATAATAATAACTAATAGTCTATAATTTCAGCATGGGGTGAAAGAAAAAAGGAAGAAAAGTTTAATGCTTAAGGACTTGATTCTGCACACAAATTGCATGTGTGTAGACCCTTATTCCTGCTGGGTGAAATCCTGCCCCTATTGAAGTCAATGGGAGTTTTGCCATTGACTTCAAAGGGTACAGAATTTCATGTATTGACTTTAGTGGCTGCCTGCATGTGAATGAGGATCCATACAGGTATCTGTTGGCAGGGTGAAGCCCTGTGCTAGTTTTTGTCAAGCTGCCTAACAAATTTTAAAAATAAAGCCAACTGGTTTTAAAGATTCCCTTGTGTCTACTCTCTCCTCAGAGATGAACAAAGATGTTTCTTACCTAGTATTGAACTGCACTTCTAGCTGGGCGGAGTAGTATAGGACTCTCATTAATATAAACATATGGAAATGAAAATAGATTTAAATTATTTTATTTTTTTGCATCTTCAGAATCCGTTTTCCCAGTGTCGTTTGGGAATGTCAGGATATTTTAAGCTTTGATGTAACTTCAAATAGTTCTTGTAATGTAAGAAAGTTGTTGCTGTGGGAATTGCATGCTGTAATGCATCATCCATATCAGTAACCTAACTGAAAGTTAGAGCTCCTGCTGACAGCTTAAATTTCTACTGCCTGTAAAATAAAGGCTATATTTTTATTAACCAGATTCATGTTTTATAAATTACTCGTACAACTGCTAATACCCTTTTTTCCTAGTCTTTATTAGGATTATGGTTTTGGTGAATTATCCCCTTTAAAAGTAACAGGCCTGGATTTTTAAAAGTGTTTAGGCATTGCTGTGCTCAGCGTTGCAATGCCTAACTGATTTAGGTGCCTAAATCTCATTTTCAGAAGTGATTTAGGCAGGTTGGCGCCTAAATCCCATCAACTGGCAATTGGATTTTAGCTCCTTAGTGCCTAAATCCCTTTTGAAAATGAGGTTTAGGCTCTTGAATCAGTTAGGCATTGTAACGCTGAGCACAGCAATGCCTAAATGCCTTTTAAAAATCTAGACTTGAGGGCCTGATCCAGAGCCCCTTGAAGCCATTGGGAGCTTTGTGTTGGCTTCAATGAGCTTTGCATCAGGCCTTGGTATATAAGATAACTTTAGACGCCCACCATTTATGTTCATAAAGATCAAAAAGAAGAAATGTGAAAAAGTGACTCAATCACACTGGTTAACTTTTATGAATTATGAAATCCTATTTCTGTAAATCGTGCAAATAATTGTGTAATAATGCACATCTTAAAATGTCAACGCATAATTGTAAGAAAAGTTTAAAAAATTGCATGAAGTCAACTATTTGCCAAATTAAATAATTCTCTACAGTGAAATTTTCTGCAGTGAAATCCTGCTCACCTTGCTCCTATGAATAGTCCCATTAATTTCAATAGGATTATTATTTGCTTGAGTAAAACTAGCGTGGTTTTACCCCTTCTTTGTAATATAAAGAACATCAAAGAATTTCTTGGTCTATCAGCTGTTTTATGTCTAGTTTTATAAATTAATAGATTCCAAGGCCAGAAGGGACTGTTGTGATCATCTAGTCTGACTTCCTGTGTAAGATGGGCCATAGATCTTGCCCAAACTAATTCCTAGAGCATCTCTTTTAGGGGGGGAAAAAAAATTCAATCTTGATCTAAAAATTTACCAAGGATCACAGTGGATTCTCCATCACTGACAAATTTTAAATAAAGATGTATCCTCAAACAGCTTGTTTGTTAACATAACATTATTATATTTGTTTTCAATAACCTGAATTTATGCACAGATTAAGGTAGTTTATTTACAATGCAAGAGTGAACAAGTCACTTATAACACAAGTTATGCTTTTGTTCTGATTTTCCCCAATGCTTTAGCACAAATATATCTGTTTTAGATGCTTTTTCAGTTTTTGCACAGACATTCATTTTTACTGCAACATGTACATTACTAGTTTTTTTCCATAATAAATATAGTGCTTGCCTGCTAAAATAGATGCTTGCAATCTTCTGTGAGAAGATATATTGTGCTCCTTCTGCTGAGCACTCTGTTTCAGCAAGAGTTAGCAAAGAATTTTTACCCAAGCTTTTTAGAGTTAATTTGCTTCTGATAGCAATTTAACTTCTGTTAAATATTTGAAAGCACAAACTTTAATAACCAATACCGCTTTGTTTAACAGAACACAAAAATAGTGTAAAAATTTAAAGTAAAATTAAGTTTAAATGCAGACTTATGCAATCACTTTGAGGGTATTAAACTTTCGTGACACTTGGTTGTGCTTGGGAGCCAAATGTAGAACCCTTTTGAAATTGTTTGGTTACCTTTAACATTTTGCAACATAACCAAACATAATATAGATATTGTTATATTTTTAGACATTTTCACTATAACATTCTTAGAACAATATTTTAATATTTAATAACCCAAAATCGAAATTGACAGTCTGTCAATATTATCTTTTCATTAATGTTGAGGATTTTCCCCTGTAGTTTTTTCTTTGAATATTTATTATGGGAAAAAAACTAGTAATGCACATGTGAAGGAAGTAAAAATGAAGGTCTATGCGCAAAAAAAAAAAAGCAAAAGCATCTATAACAAATTTGGGCTATAACAGTATATTTGGGCTAAAGTATTGGGAAAATCAGAACAGAAGCATAGCTTGTGTTATAAATAATTTGGTCCCTGTTACATACATAAACTTAGTTTATTTACAATGTATAAATTTGGATTACTGAAAAGAGAAATGTAAAACAAGCAAATCTTTTATCATGTTAACCAACTTCAGCTATTTGAGGGTATATCCCGAAGACACCAGACAACAAGAGTGCACAGTGAAGAAAGCCCTAGGCATCAGGAAAAAAAATGCTTTATATATGTATTTGAGCATTGCTTGTGTTACTTGGCGCATTCGTTTTAGCTATGTTAAATATGTATTGCCACTTATGTAGTTTGTTAGAACACTTTAAGTCGCATCTAAAGGCTCTCACCACTAATTCAGACATTACTTTGGCAAAGGTGTTGCTTTGACTATTAACAACCATCCAGGTGACAAGGAGGGCCTATTGACTAGTATATGCTGGTAGTGTATAAATATGTCATATTAATAGTATGTATTATCCACAATATTTATATATATTAATGTTGTTGGTGCTTAATGCATACTATGCACAAATACTGTAACAGTGATATTGCCTAAACTGGCCTATATCATAATTCCGTATTCACTTCCGTATTATGTTGGTGAAAAGGCTAATATGGGCATGGAGGACTGATCATGGGCAAATGATGCTCAGGCCCTATGATAGGGTAGTCACCATGTGCTGTTCTTTCCTGGGCCTCTTCCATGCCTGTCTGCTTCTCTACCATTCAACTTGTTGAGAAACATGGATCATTGGATGCTGTGGCATGCCAGAGACGGGGCTGGGCTTTTGTCTCCTACCACCAGGCCCTCAACTAAGGGTGTGAATATGCAATTCAAAGAGCTTATGCATAGAACGATACCACACATAACCCCAATCCTGTATTATCTCTCTCTTGTGTGGCTTGGATCTTTTCTAGCTTTATCCATTATTTCAACAAAGGTATCTAAGGTTTTACTTTGTCATCAGTGTGAGTGTCCTTGTTATCCAACCTGAGATTCCCTACAAGATATTGAACTCTATAGTGTAAATTCTGTGTACCTTGATTCTGGAGGAAGAACCTTATCATATAACAATTTGCTGTCAATGCAAACATCATTAACCTTCAAAAATGTACACCTCATTTCTAGTTTGAATTTATCTAGCTTCAGCTTCCAGCCATTGGATTGTTTTATACCTTTCTCTGCTCTACTGAAGAGAACTATTATTAAATATTTGTTCCCTACATAGGTACTTCTAGACTGTAATAAAGTCATCCTTTAATGTTGTCTTTGTTAAGCCAAATAGATTGAGCTCCTTGAGTCTGTCACTGTAAGATGTGTTTTCTAACTCTTTAATCATTCTCATAACTCTTCTCTGAACCCTCTCCAATTGATCAACATCCTTCTTGAATTGAGGACATTAGAACTGAACATGGTATTCCAGCAGTGGTCACACCAGTGCCAAACACACAGGTAAAATAACCTCTCAATGCCTACTCTAGATTCGCCTGTTTATACATCCAAGGACAGCATTAGGCCTTTTGGCCACAGCATAGCACTGGGAGCACATGTTCAGCTGATTATCCACCATGACCCCCAAATCTTTTTCAGAGTCACTGCTTTCCAGGATAGAGTCCCCCATCCTGTAAGTATGGCCTACATTCTTTGTTCCTAGATGTATACGCTTACATTTAGCCATATTAAAACACGGATTGTTTGCTTGCATCTAGTTCGCAATCCAGATCACTTTGAATCAGTGACTTGTCCTCTTCATTATTTAACATTTCCCCCAATTTTTATATAGTCTGCAAACTTTACCATTGCAATGTAATGTTTTGGTTGAAATATACATTACAGAAGTCTTTCACTGAGAACCCAGTATATTCAAACTAGTTCACTGTCAGTCTTTTATTTTGTTATTCCTTGTTACAAAACTGAGTCAGGTTTAATATGGATTTGCATTTAAATTGGATGCAACATGCATGTCTTGTCTTTATTTGACTGTAACTCCTTTGTTTGAACTCCTTGGGCACAAAAAGGGGGTGTAAGATATGATTCCATAGAACTTGATTCCAGTTATCCAACTGAAGTCAAATATTACCAGTCTCCCTTTGTTTTTTCCTAGCTTCTTAGGCATGTTCATCATGAGTAATGTTAAGTGGCAGAATATCAGCCCTTTTATTCATATAGAGTCCATTTCAAAGAAAGAAAGCTGACTCAACTTGTTTTTGCAAAAGCAAGGAGCGTCATTTCTTTTTAAAAGTATATTCTAGGCCAAATTTACAAATGCTGAGTAATGTCTGACAATTTGATTATTTTCAGATTATTATCTTAAACCGTAAGCCTGTGTGATTCAGTTTGTGTCTGTATGTAGCTATGTCTTTTGCCAAAAGTTACTATAGACAGTTTTTGATTAGTCTAAACACACAGCACTGTTGTCTAAATTTGTGTGTGTGTGTGTGTGTGTGTGTGTGTGTGTGTGTAAATGAAGCACCTGGGCATCTGTTACCCAGTTTGCACAGACAAATGTGGGGTTTGTGCTTGCAAAATGTGTGCATAAATAGCTCCTTTTCCTTTGCTCTGCTATATTTACAAGTAATTATGGGTAGCTTCTGATAACCTTACTTACAATGGGCAGTGGCTTACTCCAGAGTCCTGTTGACTTCACTGGGACAACTTGTACAGTAAGAGGCTACCTAATGTGAGTTAAAATATCAGGGGATGGCCCTATAGATTGTTCCCATGTTGTTTAACTCTGGCTTATCGAAGAAGTATAATCTGTTGTTTTTCTTAACTTTTTTTATATTATTATAATCATGTATACCAGGGGTCTCAAACTCAATTTACCTTAGGGCCAGTGCCAGTCCTCAAATCCTCCCAGCTGGCCAATAATGTCTCTGAAGATGGTGGTCAGAAAAGAAAACATTTATATTGTATTTTTTATTTCGAATTTCTTGGAAACAATAAAACTGTCATACAACTTTATACAATTCTTTGCCTGCCAGAGAGTTTTTAGTGTTTGCCAGACACCTGGCAATGCTTCAGTTCTGTCAGTTTGTTGATGTTTGGCCTCAGTGACTGAGAAGTTGAAACCTTCAGGATTGCAGCCAGGTGTGCATCAGATAGTTGTTGTGTTTGGTATTTTGACTTGTTTATATTCATTATGGGGGGAAAAAGTGACGCTGCCTGTATCTCTGTTCCTCTCCCCCAGCCAATGGGAGCCGCGGCAGGCGGCACCTGCAGCAGACATTGGGCAGCGTGTCTATGCGTCTCTCCTCCGTGGGCCACAGTGGGGAGGTTCTCGGGCCGCAGATGGCCCCCAGGCCGGGACTTTGAGACCCCTGATATATTCAGACCATAAATTTCAACGGCGCTTTACAAAGTAAGGCATGTTCCCTTCTCTGAAGAGCTTATAATCCTATTTTAAACTGTACTTAAGGTTCTCTTTTTGACCATTGCATTAGCAAATTTTATAAAATAGAAAATGCCTAAAAATAATAATCGTGAAAATATTAGTCAGAAAGTCCTCTCGTCGAATGGTTTGAGAGAAGCTTTTCACGATACGGAAACAGGACAGTGAACTAAAAACAAACAAAACTTTTACCAACTGGACACATACAAGTATGCAAACATCAGAGTTTAAAAGAAAGTGAGAACTAAATGTAGCATAAAAATGGTTGGAGTAGCATGGGCCCTAGGAGCCCCATATCTAACCAAAGGAGGATTCCCCTGGTGAAGGCACTGAGGATGACACACTGTCTCCTGAGCTATAACTGTCTCCTACTCTTGCAAGCCCCAGAGTAGGGGGGTATACCATTGCCAAGGACACTGTGTGGGTGGAGCTGGGGGTGGGACGGGTGTGTTGCAGCCCATAAGGTAGTCTAGGGAGGTTGCTGTAACTTAGGTCCTGCAAAGCTGTGAGATTATGCTGGGGGTGTCTCCAACCCCTGGAGCAGCCCAGGCCCTGGAGGACACAAAAGTGGCATGAAGTCACCTAAGCCCCTTATGCCTCCCATGTTGTGAGTTCTTTGCTTGTGCCTCTTACTCACCCCAAGCTTTTAAGAAAAGAGAAGATGCCGTTTGAGCCAGTGTTTCCCTGAAGTGGTGTCCTTGAAGAGCTGGTTGGTCTCATGGTTCTGGTTCTCTGAGTTCAGTGGTTCTCAACCTATTTACCATTATGGGACACACATGCTGCTCTCTATGTATTATGCATCCACACAATATATATACTAGCTGTATGGCCCTGAGGCTGTCACGTGGGCTGCAGCTGTGTGCTGATTGGGTCACAAATGGCCCACGGTTTGAGAACCACTGTCCTAGTGTTAAATCAAACTAAAATAATGCATTGTTTTATTAATGTTAATTTTATGTGTAAGCACTTTCTGTAGCTGCTATAGGGATGTCTTTGATTGCCAATAGTGATCCATGGAATTCTGACTGGAATAGGAGGCTGTCCATAGGACAATCTCTCTTAGTAATGGAGAAAAGAGGAGGGAGAAGAGGTACAGTGTGATTGTGATGAATGGCTTACATGTTCTGTCTCTAGAATGCAGCAAGCAGGAAGGTGTTCGGAAGCTGGGTAAAGGGAGATGTTATTGATTTGTTGACCTTCTATGTGGATACTTGGAAAGGAAGCCGGAGAAAGGGGAAAGTTGTCCATTCATTGATTCATCTTTGATATTAGTCTTGCCCTGAACTTGTTCCCTCTGCTACTGCTTTGTGACATGGGAGAGTAGAAAGTATAAAGAGGAAGGAGCAGAGCAGTATTGCTTGTTTCAGTTATAGGACTAGTTATCAAAAAAAAGTATGCAAATAACCTATATGATTTAAAGTAACTTATCAGGAAAATGAAATGCTGTTGACTAAAATTAACTACATATGAGTTCTCTATGGCTTTGCAATCTTCCCCCTCCCCCCCCCCCGCCCTTTCCCCTCAATCACAAACTGTTCATTGAGCAATTCTGGCAGTTCACTGTTTGGCGGTTAGAAACTTGTTTGATTTTAAAAGTTTGTTATGCTTATTATTTGACATTTCTATGCTTTTGTTATTTTTTGGGATCTAATTCTCCTCTCATTTCTGGCCATGAAGAGAGAAAAAGTACTTGGCTCAAAGTTAGTTTACAATCAAGAGCAAGAATAGGTTGTGATGATATTGCAACTGGAAGTACGTTGTCTAACAGACTAGAATTTATTAAATTCTCTGAGCCTACTGCAGGTTCTTATGTTCTGAGTGTATGATACATTCACTGGATTAAATATATGGATATTCAAATATGCTTGTAGGATACTGATTACATTCACCAGTCTAGTGTGGTGGAGTAATAAAAAGTTAATAGTAAATTAGGCTGAATTAGCACAGGACTAGACTACAAAACAAAAATAGTGTTACTATATAAGGAACTTTAGGTTTCACTGTCAAGCTGTCTGGTGTGGCTTGGAAGCATTAGTACCAACCTCAGGGCAGAGTGTTAAGAAGAGGGACACAAACCTCAAACTGGGTGTGAGTTCTATACTTAAATTTCACTGACCAAGTATCAAGTGTGAACTCCTCAAGCACGATATATATCCACAAAATAACATGGAATCACATGTCTTAACATGGAATCACAGACAGTCGCTCTGGGTATTCCAATCTATCTTGCCACCCTGGTAAGCTTGCCTTTGTGGTAGATGGACATTTATACCAAAAACAATAATATTCAGATTACTCCTAGTCTCAAAAGGACCAGTCACTTATTCCAGGTTAATTGCGCCTTAGAGCCTACACAAAAGACAAAGCTTGTAGCCAATCTTATCACAAATTAACTACAGATTTATTAACTAAGGACAAGTCTACATTTAAAATGCAGCTGCAGCTCTTAAGTGAAGACACTATATGCTGATAGGAGAGAGCTCTCCAGTCAGCATAGTTAATCCACCTCCCCAAGAGGCGGTAGCTATGCTGTCAAGAGAAGCTCTCCTGTTGACGTAGCGCTGGCGGGGCGGGGGGGCGGGGCAGGGGAGGAGGGGGGTTAAGGTCAGTATAACTGTCGCTCACGGGTGTGAATTTTTCACACCCCTGAGTGATGTAGTTATACCAACATAGGTCTATAGTGTAGACCAGACCTAAGAAAAAGGAATGAGTGTTATTTACAAGGAAAGCAAGTAAATACACTCACACAAATGAGTTACAGCCTGAGGTTCCAAAAAGTAATAGAGGCTGCTGTAATATGCAAGCTCTGTATGTCCACTAGGGCTAACCCAGGCTAAGCAGCTGGGGTTCCCTTGTTTAAGCTTAAATCTTGCCCTCCCAAAGACAAGTGTCATAGAGATTTGGTTTCTTCTTGTCAGGGATTTTTATTCCCTTTCCCCAGAGTTCAGGCCGATGGGACAAGTCCACTTGCTTTTCTCCTCTCATTGAGTGTGTGTGGGGGAATTCACAAAGTCTTTGTTTTGTGATGTTTCACAGTGGCTCATTTGATTTCATTGGGCTGCCTTGGTGGGCAGGGCCTAACATCGTCTGTAGGAAGCCAGCATTTTACATTAATTTATTACTTCTTTCCTGTTTGATTACTTCCACAATTACAGAGGTTTACAATGCAAACAGTCAATGTAACTTTATAATATGGGGTATGGATGTTATAAATGAGATTACTGCAGCATCCTAAAAGCATTTCATAAAGTCTAAACATTAAACACAGACAAGGTATGGTGGAATAAAAGAGGATCTGTTATTTATGTGGCTATAAACTGTAATTTCATAAAGTGATGCAGGTGACAACATAAACCACAAGAGCAAACTTTGATTGGTTTGTGTAATTAGCAGAACAAGTATGGAATTATAGCACCCTAATTCTAAATTTGCCCCTTTAAAATATAATACAAATATATGGAAACTAATTGGTAAAGAAATGCATACTCTTACTCTTCCTTCTCACTTTCGTATTGGCTTCCACTACGACGGTACAAAAGCAACTTTAGACAAAGAGGGTTAAACTTTTACATGACTGCCCCCTATTTGCTTCACAGAAATACCTAAAAGCAACCTGGGTTTTCTATTTAATATTTTTTTCTAGTCTGCCTTAGATAATTCTACCATAAACTGTCATATACCATCTCATTTGTGCAGCATCATCCTGATAACCAGTAACATGTTGTTTGTAAAGATGCCATGTTCTACCTCATGTCCGCAGCAGCTGATAATTAATCCAGTCTCCCTTTCCCTTCTCCTTCTCCTGCTTAGGGCTGGTTGGTTTCTATATTGCCAACATTTTAATTTCAGTGATATTAGGAAAAGGTTGGCCACCTTAATGCTGTATGGGCCAGATCTTTAAAGGTATCTAGGTATCTAGCTCTCACAATCTTTAGGTCCTATAGGCTTGGAATAGGGATGTGTTCAAACCACAACACTCGTATCCAGATTTTGAACACATTACATTTTGGAGTCAAGGGGTTTTGGCTTGTCCCATTATAAAGATAGGAGCCATCTTCAAAATTCAGATCTCGCCTATGATTTCAAATGCACCATAACCCCTTGTTCTTTCTTGCCACTCCTATAATAAACAAAATGATAAAAATTGTGGTGTTCAGATCTCAGATTTTTGGTTTGGCCCATATCCATGTCCAGTATGATAATTCAGATAATTGTCCATTCTTTAGGGCTCATTTGAAAATCAATCTCACTAGTAAAAACACTTGGGAAGGAGAGTAGCAAATTGATGATGATGTAGGAGATTGGAATGGAAAATGTAAGCAGGTGAAGTAATTGCACTTTTTAGACACTCTGGTTTTCTGTGAAATTGGAGCCTGTTTCACCATCATCAGGAAAGTCTGTCACAAACACAGAATTAGGCTGAACCCCTTTTAAAAGTGATCTGGCCCATTTTGGTTTATGCCTCTGAAATTGGGACTGTCAAAGTGGATATTTTGCCTAAATGTGGGTTTGGCATCACATCATACAGAGGGGAAAATACTTCCAAAATTGACAGGTTTCAGAGTAGCAGCCGTGTTGGTCTGTATCCGCAAAAAGAACAAGAGTACTTGTGGCATCTTAGAGACTAACAAATTTATTAGAGCATAAGCTTTCGTGGACTACAGCCCACTTCTTCGGATGCGTATAGAATGGAACATATATATACACACATACAGAGAGGGAGTTGTCTTACCAACTCTGTGAGGCCAATTAAGTAAGAGAGGAGAAAAAAAAAAACTTTGAAGTGATAATCAAGCTAGCCCAGTACAGACAGTTTGATAAGAAGTGTGAGAATACTTACAAGGGGAGATAGATTCAATGTTTGTAATGGCTCAGCCATTCCCAGTCCTTATTCAATCCTAAATTGATTGTATCTAATTTGCATATCAATTCCAGCTTAGCAGTCTCTGGTTGGAGTCTGTTTTTGAAGTTTTTCTGTTGTAATATAGCCACCCGCAGGTCTGTCACTGAATGACCAGACAGGTTAAAGTGTTCTCCCACTGGTTTTTGAGTATTTTGATTCCTGATGTCAGATTTGTGTCCATTAATTCTTTTGCGTAGAGACTGTCCGGTTTGGCCAATGTACATGGCAGAGGGGCATTGCTGGCACATGATGGCATAGATCACATTGGTAGATGTGCAGGTGAACGAGCCCCTGATGGTATGGCTGATGTGATTAGGTCCTATGATGATGTCACTTGAATAGATATGTGGACAGAGTTGGCATCGAGCTTTGTTACAAGGATAGGTTCCTGGGTCAGTGTTTTTGTTCAGTGATGTGTGTGCTGTGACATTATCAGGGATACTGTTCCTGATAGTTTGTAGTCCATCTTTGTGTGAAATATTGGTGTAGGGGGCTTCTACGTCCATAGTGGCCAGGATGGTGTTTTCTGGAAGACCACCGATGGATTGTAGTTTCCTCAGGAAGTCAGTGGTGTTTCGAAGATAGCTGGGAGTGCTGGTAGCGTAGAGCCTGAGGAGAGAGTCCACGTAAACAGACACGCCTGATGTTAGGGTGCCAATGCCTGAGATGATGGGGCATCCAGGTTTTTGGATCTTGGGTAGCAAATAGAATACCCCTGGTCGGGGTTCTAGGCATGTGTTTGTACAGATTTGTTCCTGTGCTTTGTCAGGGATTTTTTTTTTAGCAGATGGTGTAGTTTCTTTAGGTAATCCTCGGTGGGATCAGAGGATAATGGCCTGTAGAATGTGGTGTTAGAGAGCTGTCTAGCAGCCTCTTGGTTGAGTCATTTAAAGCTAATTAGCTGATTCTGGAATATCCCTCCTGGACAATCTGCTCTCTGGTTATAACATTATAGGTTCATGGTTTGGTAAAGTATATGTAGGTAAGTAGCAGGTATTTGCCTGCCCAGCTTTTATGGTTATACATGAAAAACAAACTTGTCATAAAAATGTCAATTTTCAAGGTTATTAGTAACATCTGTTTTCTTAAGGTAGACACATTTCTTTTACCGTTACTTTAGCAACAAGCCATGCATCCAGAATGAGAAATTTTACTAGGATTTTCACTAAAGTGTTCTGCCATTTTAAGTGTATCCTTCATCTAACAGTAAAAAGGTAGCATGATGCTAACAAGATGTAATATGCCATAGATCTTAAGATGTGGAAATGAGATGAGAAACAATTGGCAAATTCCAGTGGCAAGCAACATCAAGATGTGATAGAAGCAGCAGATGAACAACTGATACTTGTAGTAGTTTGGAAAGGTGGAAGAAAGAATAACATTGCAAAAATTCAGTCAAATGGCAAATCTATCTTGATTTTTCAAAGACATTTCAGGTTTGTTGATAAGGTTAACTTTTTAATAAATTCAGCACTGTGTATTGCATACAGGTTGAGTTCTCCCTTAACTGCCAAATGTTTGCACCTTCCTATAGCCAAGGATCTTAGGCCTATACCAAACAAAAGGCTTTACATTGTAAGCTCTTTGAACCCAAACATTCTCTTACTATATGTTTGTATGTTGCCCGGCACAGTGATGCCTGCTCTTCTTTGGGGTCTCTAAGCACCACTATAATACTAACTAAAAGTAATAATAATAATGATGGTTTTGACTGGAAGTTGACCTATCAAAATATCATGAACAGCTGAGAGGTATTTTTGTTTCGGTCAGATCCAGGACTGTCTTTGAGGAGCACTTGTAAGATCTTGTGTCTCTTAAGATACCAGCTAGACTTCCAGATTAGAGAGGCTGAGATAAATTTCAGCTAGGAATTTGTGTTCCTACCTGAAACAAAACAAATGTTTTTCTAATTAAAACATAAGACTATATTATGTCCCCCAAGATCTGCGTGCCAAGAGGTTCTCCATGAATAGGTCTCTCCTTCTGTGCATGCCAGGTGGGCTCTCATGCATCAGAGGCACACACTCTCACTGTAAGGACCTCCTGGGCTCTCTTATTTTTTTTGTGTATGTCCCTCAGGGTTCCTCGGAGTCACCATGGCTGTGGGGTAGTCATTGGTAGTGCAGCTCTAATGGAGTTGCACTGCTAGGCTAGTGGGGACCAGAGCCCCTGCAGGGCTTAGGATCTTTGTGTAGGTGGCCAGTGCCAACCAAGGATTTGAGGTGTCACGCCATGTTTGGGGCAGGTGTTTTTCCCCTGGGGCGCAAGCAAGCCTTGCCCCTCTTTAATGACCTAATGGGTTTGGGGAAATTTTCATCAGGATTTTCTTGCAGAAGTTTCGTTGCCAAAAGTTCCTTTCATGGCTTCTACTAAGGGGAGGGACAATATGGGCCAATGTTTGATTTTAAATCATTTGCAGTTCTGAGGTTCCTTAGATACAGGGCTATATCATCTTCATAGAAATGTAGGGCTGGAAGGAACCTCAAGAAGCCATCTAGTCCACCCCCCCCCCCATTCCCCGTGCTGTGCCAGGGCGAGTCGAGGTCAGAGGTAGAATCAAGCCTCAAAGTTCATTATTGGGCCTATGGGTGAAAAAAAGGTTCAAGACCCAAGAGGCAGTGTTCTGGGCAATGTTCACCTTCCTCAAAGGGAAAACTAAACTCTGGCATTTCAAGAGCGCAAGCCCTGATTTAGAAAACTGAAAGGGATCATGTGTTCTGTGACTTTCATCTCTCCTCACGGGTAATTACTTAACAAGGTAAATGAATAATAGAGACTAAAATTTTCTAAGGGATTCTGAAAGGGATGAAAAACCATTAAAAAACCTCAAGTATCAGAGGGGTAGCCATGTTAGTCTGGATCTGTAAAAAGCAACAGAAAGTCCTGTGGCACCTTTAAGACTAACAGATGTATTGGAGCATAAGCTTTCGTGGGTGAAGACCCACTTCGTCAGATGCATGAGAAATGGGTATTCACCCATGAAAGCTTATGCTCCAATACATCTGTTAGTCTTAAAGGTGCCACAGGACCCTCTGTTGCATTAAAAAACTGTGCATCAGAGTAATATGCTCAGACAGACAAATGAGGAGACAAGCTGACTGATGCTGGATAGATTGAAGAAGCAGGGAGGGTAGGTTCTTTTGGTGACCATGCAGAGCGATATACAAAACAAGAGGAGAGATGAAGGCAGGATTTCAACAGAGTGTTTATAATCGAATGACTATTCCAACCAGGTTTTGACACTTAAGAAAATATAGCACACTTATATTGTTCTTTTAGACCACCGCAGATTCCACTACAGGCTTTGAGATTTTGAAAACAAAATGTACATTTATGTATATTAAACTTCATTAACAATTGACAGCCCCAAATCCAATGTTTTTCAAACTAAAGGTATGGTGATGACTTTTTACTAAAATACTGTACATTTCTTTTTTTCCCGAGGCAGGGTCAGAGACTTTGACTACTGAGTCACACTTTGCTGTTGTTTTTTTTTTATTGGGATGCTAAGTGAAACAAATCTGATGTATCATTCATGTAGTGTAGAAACAAGAAATAGAAGTGCCTCATCCTGAAGTGGATTACATTGAGGCTATCATGTATGATAGTGGTAGACCGACAACAATCACATGGAGGATTATAGTAGTTTCACAGTTACTATTTGCAGACTTGCTGCTCTCAGATCCTTACACACACATACAAGCTTGCATCTCTTTTGTATCTGAAATTAGCAGCAGCAGAGGTGGAACAACTTCTAGGAGTCAGTGGATTTACAACTAGTTCTTTGTCAAATGGAAAATCTTCACAAAGTCCTACCAGAGATAAATCCAGCGCTAAGTGATCTCTCCCTATATGCAAATAGTTGCTGTAACTACAGAATATGTTGCAATACTTATTCAAATCATTATCAATGTTCATTTGAAACTTTTCAGTTTTGTGGAAACATTTCAGAAATTGTAGACTAATTTTTTTTAAAAAAAGTGAGTCTGTGATGGGGTGGACTAGGCCCAGAGACCCTCAGCTGGAGGCCTCAAAGTCCAACCATGCCCACCTCAGGTAAAAAGCAGTGGAGAGGGTTCTCCAAGCTGCCTATAGAGGTTGCATGTGATGCATCCAATCAGGAAAGAGGCTGCAGGGAGCAGCTAATCCAGGCCCAGCAGGCTCATAAAAAAAGAATAAGTTCAGTTTGCTGGCAGGGACCAAGGGAGCCCAAAAATAGATGCTGGGATCCATTCTAAGACTAGAATGGCTGCTGGGAATAAGCAGGTAGTTACTGGCAGGGACTGAGGAAGTGAGGAAGGAGCTTCTGGCTGGTTGCAGGTAAGTGGCCCAGGGAAACATCAATTAGTAAAGGGACGCAGCACGAGGCTGCTATACTTAAAGGGATCCTGGGTTGGGACCCAGACTAATGGCCGGGACCAGGTCCCCCTCACCAGCCACCGGGGAAGTGGCTATGCCCTAAGGAAGGGAATTAGAACTGTGGTACACCAGGGAATGGGGCTGCAGTGGGACTGACTTAGCGGGGCGCTGTGGTCAGAGAACTGAGTCAAAGAGGGGTGCCTCAACAGGAAGGCTGAGATCACTGAGGACTCAAGTAAAGGCAAGGAGTCCCCAAAGAAGAAGCCATCTGAGCACTGCTCCATACCAGAGTAGGAACCTTGCAACCTAGCCAGACCAGCTTAGGGTACCGTGATGGGCCCTGCTGGGCTGGTTAAAGACTGGGTCTAGGGAGGGCTACAATCAGATGCACCAACTGAGGGGATACTGTGATAGGCCCCTGTTGGACTAGTTAGGAGACTGAGCCCAGGGAGGGCTGCAGGTTGATGGCAATGAAGAGGGTACCATGATGGGCCTTTTTGGACTCTTAGACGACACTGCCCAGGGAGGGCTCTTGGACTGTGTACCCCAGAATGGGTTTTTTTGTTTTGCATATGGACTGTGTGTAACTTGGCTGGAGGGCTGAGTCACCAAAGACCCACCTGCCAAGCACAGTGGCCAACAGGAGGCATTGTGAGCGGAGAAAAAACTGCAGGCATGTCCACAGTTGACCAGGGGGCTCTCACAAGAGATGGGTGCCACTCTGTTACAGTCTTTTTCAGGTGTAGATATCTGCAGCCATATAGTAACTTTTCAGCAACTGCAGAATTAGCTGTGGGATTATTGCTAATGTTACTTATGTCTTTGCATTTGTTATGTTCACGAAAGCTTATGCGCTAATAAATTTGTTAGTCTCTAAGGTGCCACAAGTACTCCTGTTCTCCTTCTTTGTCATCCTCTTACTGCTTCCCTTCTATACCTTTCCTTTTCCACCTTTTTATATAGCTCTTGTACCTATTGATTTTCTGTATTTTCCTTCCTCTGTCAGAATGCATGTCTTTGCAAAAAATGTGCCAAGGGAATTACCAGTTCCTGTCACATTGAATAAATAGAGCCTATTCCCAGTGATTTACAATAGGCACCTTCTCTTGAAGCAAAAAGAAGAACAGGAGTACTTGTGGCACCTTAGAGACTAACAAATTTATTAGAGCATAAGCTTTCGTGGACTACAGCCCACTTCTTCGGATGCATATAGAATGGAACATATATTGAGGAGATATACATACACACATACAGAGAGCATAAACAGGTGGGAGTTGTCTTACCAACTCTGAGAGGCCAATTAACTAAGAGAAAAAAAAAAAAACTTTTGAAGTGATAATCAAGCTAGGCCAGTACAGACAGTTTGATAATAGGTGTGAGAATACTTACAAGGGGAGATAGTCAATGTTTGTAATGGCTCAGCCATTCCCAGTCCTTATTCAAACCGGAGTTGATTGTGTCTAGTTTGCATATCAATTCTAGCTCTGCAGTCTCTCTTTGGAGTCTGTTTTTGAAGTTTTTCTGTTGTAATATAGCCACCCGCAGGTCTGTCACTGAATGACCAGACAGGTTAAAGTGTTCTCCCACTGGTTTTTGAGTATTTTGATTCCTGATGTCAGATTTGTGGTTCTCTCTGGCAGGAACCAAGTTCCCCAGTAGGCCACAGTAAACCAGTGTAAGATGGAGTACCTTGTTTAATTGATGGCACTTGGAATAGAGTACCCACTGCACATTTGACCACACTGCTCAAACTGATTCTGAAGTCTGTTTGCATAAACAGTGGGTTTTGAAGTATACATTATTTTGCTGTGAATGCAACCATCATCTATATTCTGCAATGGTTGGAAGCTATTGAACTACTGTCTTTTAAAGGGGTTCTACTATTGTATGGCAAACTGTGTGCAGAGAATAAGTAACTTTTCTGAACAACTTTATTGAACCCTCTAGATTCCCTGATCTGCCCAACCCTATTTTTAACTCCTCTGGGAATTCCGATTCATCCTGTTTATGCAGATGTGTATTTACCAATGACCTACTTCTGCCTCTTTGCCATTCATTTAGATATAAACAAAAACAAAGAGCTGGGAGTGAAATGGTGTTACATGCTTAGCACAGCAGTGAAAAGAATATTTAAAAAGAATTCTCTAGAGGATGATCAGACACATTTCAAACCTGTTAGCACAAAAGGCTGTGCTGCTGAGAAAATGAATGTGTCCTGGTAGAGTGAATGGCTCCAAGGTTCTGAAGATCAGGTACAGAGCCTTTTGACCTCTAGTTCAGCAGCTGAAAACCAGTTCAACTTGCATTTAGTGAGAGTGGTGTGATGCCTGTTTTGTGGCCAAAGTGATTCATAAAGTTTAAGGACATTAGATCAGCTAGTCTGACCTAGTGCGTATCACAGACCATTTCGTTTACCCTAATATTGAGCCCAACAACTCGTTTTTGACTAAAGCATAACTTTTTATGTTTGACGGAGCATATCTTCCAAAAGGCCTCCAGTTGGGTCCCAAATGACAGGGGTTCCAGGCACCGCTCTGCCTCGAGGAACCGTAGACCTCACAAAGGGAGCGGGCCCCGTTGAGACCGAGATAGACGGCACCGGAGGTCCTCGTCTTCGAGAGGCTACCGTACCCATCGCAACACGGGCATTGATGCCGTTCCCAATCCTTGTCTCGCTCCAGGACCCTGCTGCTGCACCGCTCCTGCAGTCCTGGGCATCAATCGCCAGCACTTCACCATTGCGGATCCGCTGGCCGGAGCCAATCGTGGAGCAGCTACTACTGGCGGTACCGTTCCTCCACGTCAGGATCATGGTCTTGTGGTCGGCACTGTTCCTGACGCCACTGCTCCTCCCAGTCCAGGGACAGCGGCAGGCCGTACGCCAGCCCGGCCTCCCTTCGTAATTTTCAGTTGATGGGACAGGCTAGTCAGGCTGACCAGCCTGCTCCGCTGGTGCCACAGCAGATGCAGTGGCACCAGGCTCCTTGGCCAGCACCATGGTACCAATGGGCCCCGTGGCCCATGACGCAGGCTCCGGTGGGGGCTTGCTTGTTGGCCAGTGCCTCAGAATGACTGTCGGCCTCCCTTTCCCGGCCTCCCAGAAAGGAGTCAGTGGGGCATGCGTCTTCGGTTCCATG
Organism: Malaclemys terrapin pileata; assembly: GCF_027887155.1. Taxonomy (NCBI): domain Eukaryota; kingdom Metazoa; phylum Chordata; order Testudines; family Emydidae; genus Malaclemys; species Malaclemys terrapin. Next base: position 105,038,007 of record NC_071508.1, read on the forward strand.
CCCGGCGGGCGACCAAGTGGTGGGACCTCTGGTACCGGTGGGTACGCAGAGTACTGCGCCCACATCCTCACCCTCCCCTGATGAGGCGATTATGGCCCCTCCTCCCTCTGTTCCTCAGGAGGACTCTAAAGCCCACCAGGAGCTATTGAAAAGGGTGGCATCAAGCCTCAACCTTCAGGCCCAGGAGGTGGAAGAACCCTTGGACTCCCTGTTTAACATCCTGTCCGCCTCGGTACTGGGCACGGTGGCCCTCCCACTCCATGAGGGGGTGGCAAAAATTTCAAATGCCTTGTGGCAAACCCTGGCTTCCTTGCCCCCCATCTCTAAGAGGGCGGAACGGAAGTACTTTGTGCCCGCCAAAGGGCATGAATACCTGTACACCCACCCTGTCCCCAACTCACAGACAACATGGCCTCGATGTTTTACATCAACAGGCAAGGCGGGGCCTGCTCCTCTGCCCTCTGCCAGGAAGCCCTCAGGGTCTTCTGTATAGCCCACAACATTTGCCTACAGGCCTACCCCCCACTGGGTGCCCAGAACTCGCGGGTGGATCACCTGAGCTGAGACTTCTCCTCTCAGCACAAGTGGTCTGTACGCCCAGAGGTGGCGCTCAGACTTTTCCAAGAGTGGGGAACTCCCCAGGTGGACCTGTTTGTGACGCGGCAGAACTGCTGGTGTCCCTGGTTCTGCTCTAGGGGCAGTGAAGGGCGTGGGCTCTATCTCCAATGCCTTCCTCCTATTCTGGTCAGGCCAGCTTCTCTATGCCTTCCCCCCAATCCTGCTGATTGGCAAAGTCCTGGAAAAGATAAAGACGGACAGGGCCCGGGTCCTTTTGATTGCCCTGGCGTGGCCCAGGCAACATTGGTACGGGACCCTCACAAGCCTGGCAGTCACCCCGCCGTGGTCGTTGCTGTCCTACCCGGACCTGCTCTCCCAGGACCAGGGCCACCTTCTTCACCCTAACCTAGCGGCACTCCGCCTCATGGCGTGGCTGCTCAATGGTTAGGCTGGGAGGAAAGGACATGCTCGGAAGGGGTTCAGCGCATCCTCTTGGAAAGCAGGCGACCCTCCACACGTCGAGCCTACTGCCCTGATCAAGCTCATTTTAGACTACCTCCTTCACCTTAAAACCCAGGGACTGGCGCCCTCGTCCATCAAGGTGCACTTGTGCAGGGCCACACGGTATTCTCCCATGTTATGGCGGGCTGATTTCTTAAGGGGCTGGATCGTCTCTTCCCGTACGTTAGGCCCCCAATCCTGCAGTGGGACCTGAACTTGGTGCTGGCCCGGTTGATGGGTCCCCCCTTTGAGATGCTACATGCTCCTGGTCGCGCCTCTCATGGCAGATAGCCTTCTTGGCAGTGATCATGTCAGCTAGACCGGTCTCGGAACTCAGGGCCCTGACCATACACGGTGTGCCATAAGGATAAGTTCCAGCTCTGCCCACATCTTCGTTCTTCCTGAAGGTGGTCTCCGCCTACCACATGCGTCAGGACATTTTCCTGCCAGTCCTCTGCCCCAAGCCCCATGCATCCAGTGAGGAGCGCTGCCTCCACGTGCTGGATGTGAGATGGGCTCTGGACTTTTACCTGGAATGGACTAAGCCATTCAGAAAGTCTTCGCAGCTGTTCATCACCTTGGCCGAACGCTTGAGGGGTCGGGCGATCTCCATTCAGTGGCTCTCCAACTGGATCACCTCATGCATCTGTACCTGTTACGACCTGGCAGGAATCCCTCCATCATCAATTGTGAGGGCACACTCGACTAGAGTGCAAGCCGCCTCGGCTGCCTTTTTAGCCCATGTCCCCATTCAGGACATTTGCAGGGCTGCCACATGGTCTTCAGTGCACACGTTCACCTCGCATTATGCCATCATCTCCCAGACCAGGGAAGACACCGGGTTCGGCAGGGCTGTGCTCCGTCCTGAGAATTTTTGAACTCCTTCCTACCTCCAACAGATATAGCTTGGAATCACCTATTGTGGAATACACATGAGCAATCACTCGAAGAAGAAAAGACAGTTACCTTTTCGTAACTGGTGTTCTTCGAGATATTGCTCATGTCTATTCCACATCCCACCCTCCTTCCCCTCTGTCGGAGTTGTCTGGCAAGAAGGAACTGAGGGTGGGGGGAGCATGCACCCCTTATAAGGGAGCCCCTTATACCGCGCCATAAAGCGCCCCTCCAGGAGTTGCTTCCCTACGGGTACTGCTGGGGGAAAACTTCTGGCACCGGTGCATGTGGCGAGCACGCACACCTATTGTGGAATAGACATGAGCAACACATCTCGAAGAACACCAGTTACGGAAAAGGTAACTGTCTTTTCTATATTCCAAATGTTGATTTATTTTTCTGTAGGACATGTCAGTGCCATATATTTTAGGGTAAAAAAAATGTTTGTCACCATTGTTCCTGCCCACCCCCCATTTCCATATCAGTGCGATAGATACAGGACCATCACAATGTGCTTTCTCTGACTTCTTCTATGACTCAGGAAAATTTGCAAGTTCTTACAGCAGTTTTTCTTTAGATGTTCCTAAAATTAATTTATGATAAAAGTCCCTAGTACCAAAAGAGGTTTGTAATGAAATCCACCTACAATTGTCTACATCTAATCCATGTACATATATCTTTAATTAATCCAAATCTTAGTATTTATAATGCATCTACCACTGTTGTATTTGGATGCTAATCGTTTGGTAATCTGTAGTATTTAACTAGGAAAAATATGAAAATGTGATGTTTGTTAGTGGCTTAATGAGATTACTGCTTGGAATATTTCCATTATTTTTAAGATAAATGTATTTATAATGACTAAAAGTTTTGATTAACCCAGGTAGTTATAAATTTACAATGTGATATAGGTAAAATTGTTTGAAGGAGTCCAGTTTCTAATCTTAGAAAAAGGAGAAAATATAGAAGTGATTTTTTTTTTTCCTTTTTGCTGAATGAAGCAACTGTTTGTCAAGTCTTACTTGTTAAAGGATTTGTGGATTCCCATTTCAAAAAGTGAGGATCATTAATACAATACCTTGCATGGTGTCAATTATCAGGGGGTAGCCATGTTAGTCTGTATCCACAAAAACACCAACGAGTCCAGTGGCACCTTAAAGACTAACAGATTTATTTGGGCATAAGCTTTCGTGGGCAAAAAAACCCCAACATCTTGCATCTGAAGTTGTTTTTTTACCCACAAAAGCTTATGCCCAAATAAATCTGTTAATTAATACAATAGAATGTTCTGCAGCAAAGCAGTTTTGGCACGAGGGGTAGTGTAGAAGGGTGGGGGGGAACCGTCCTCCTGTAAAGAATGAAGCTACAGTCCTATAGTTACTAGAAAATACTAGTTCAGGTCTCCATGATCATATGAGAGTACAGAATCTTAATAGAACTATTGTTATCCTCTTTCCTAAGAGAAAATTCCTACAAGTTTTGAGTTCTGGAAATTGAAATCCAGACCAGAAATGAAGTCAATAAATGAAGTAGGAGTCATGGGAATGGTGCCCCAAACTTTAAAAAAAAAAAAAAAAAATCTAGCTTATTACAATGAGCCGGGTGACACTTTGTTATGGGTTGAGTTAAAAACTTGTTCCTAATGATGTGTGAATATGCTTTTAATTTAAAATAGTTGTAAGAGACCATTAAGGGGCCACACCTAAAACAAGATCTAATAGAGTCTGCACAGAAATTAGCACCATGTGGGTGGGGAGTTCCACTGGGTATTGTGACCATATGTGTGTGTGGGTGTCTGAGAGAACACACAGAAAGTGAGAACAATGGAGAATAGAGGGAGAGGCAGAGGCAAAAAAGCAAGAAAGCCAAGCAGTATCCTGTCAGCACAGTGTGACCCTGGGAAAAGCTAGAGAGAACTTCAGGGTCTGTTGGCTAAAGAGGATTGGAGCTGCAAGACAGGAAACAGCTACTTTTCTTTTTCTTGTTTTTTTCTGTGGTCAGAGAAGCAAGACTCTGAATATTCCTTGTAAATATGGTTGCACCAAAGAAATGCCTGACTATTACCAGTTTCTACTCTCCACTGGAACATTCCCAGGTCTCCAAAATGTGACTAACTACTTGAGTCAAAAAGGGACGGTTATATGAAGTCACTAAGAGTTTAGGATGCTCAGCACAGAAGTACTCAACACCTTGCATGTTCAAGTGTAGGAGCTGGATTTTATAATGTACTCTGAGAATTAATGTATGATTTGATTTCATCTTGTCAGCCACCCTTTTTGAATAGCAGAAAGGAATGACAGACCAGAACAATCCTTATGACTAGTTATCCCATCCCATCTCCTAGAACTGGAAGGGACCTTGAAAGGTCATCGAGTCCAGCCCCCTGCCTTCACTAGCAGGACCAAGTACTGATTTTGCCCCAGATCCCCCAAGTGGCCCCCTCAAGGATTGAACTCACAACCCTGGGTTTAGCAGGCCAATGCTCAAACCACTGAGCTATCCCTCCCCCCATGGTCATTATGGTCATCCTTTTGTTTTAGAATAAGTAATAAAGCTACTATGGTTTCCTATATGTATTATAAATTAGGAAGTAAGAGACAGGATTCTCTATTATGTCTATATTAAGTAGATTAGAGGAACATTGAAGGCCTGGGTCTCAATGTAAATTGTCTTGGTTATTGATTGTAAAACTTAGCAAGGTTTAATTTGCAATGCCCTTTTGCTCAATATAAAATACTACTGTTTGTATTCTCAATCTGTTTGTGTGAATGAGGAATGTATGCATTAGAAAAAGATAAGGTGTAAAGGCCATTGTTATAGCCAGAGTCAAGGAAGAAGAGTGAAGAAACTTAAAAGACCTCAAAGAATCATCAACACGCATCCATAATGAAGGGCAGATTGACGACTCTGAGGTAAAGGTTGGCACCCCTAAAGACAATTGATTAAATCGGAACAAAGGACAGGATGACCCTCTTGGAGGTGTATTGGAATGTTTACACCAATTAAGAAGTAACGGGTCACAAAGTGACACAGCAAAATCTGTAGGCTTCAACAAAGAAAAAAACCTATAAGAACAGGGTGCTTTGCCATAGGACTTTGGGTTCGTCTTGCCATGCTCCAGGATCATCGGATCGCGACCGATAGAACCCCACTCCCCTCTGCAACCAATCTGGCTGGCCACTAGATTGATCCAGACTCTGGACTGGTAACTATAAACATCACTGCAGGACTGTGTGTGTGTGTGTGTGTGTGTCTAAAAGGCATATGCTAACTGTGGTATTCTTAATAAACGCTGTGTGTATTTACCTTCCTCTATAAAGATCCCATGTGCTTTGTATGAGCATAACACAAGTTTCAAGTGCCTAATAATAAAGTTCTGACTTGTAGCCATACTTTGGCAATGGTTTCATTTACATGGGAGGAAAAATATAAAGGGCATTTCTTTCCTTCAGAACTGTCAAGTTCTTTTGCTGCTTGGTCTACATGACAGAGTTAGGTCGACGTATGGCAGCGTACACCCTACAGCTTTGCTCCCTCCGATGTAAGTGCCCTACTACATCGACATAACTCCACCTTCATGAGAGGCATAGGGCTTATGTCATTGCAGTTAGGGCAACACAGTGTCCGTGTAGACACTGCAGATTAGTTACGTCAGCTGTTGGCAGTCATTCTTGTCAATTTTATGGTTCCATGCTGGAGTTGTGAAATTAAACAGAAAGCTGCTCACAGCTAATGATGTCACCCCAGGGTGGGTGGTGGCCTCCAGCTAGAGCCCGGCTGCCCTCCCAGTTCCCTGCTCCCAGCTGGGCTACTGCTCAGACTACCTGCTTGGAGCTGGGCTGCCCTCACGGTCCCGGCTCCCCACTCCCTGCTGGAAGCTCTGCTGCCACCCAGGCTCAAGGTAGGAAACTGCACAGAGCCGAGAGCCTGGGGGGCTGCCAGGCTCTGGGCAGGGCACTGTGTGAAGCTGAGAGCCCAGGCTCTCAGCCCCCTCCACACGCTACCCTTCTTAGGTTGATGGATGAACTCCTGGTGAGGATGCACACCACCAACAGAAGGAGGGTAGTGTGGACATGAACCATCTCAGTAAATTGACCTAACATAGGTCGACTTAAGTTTGTAATGTAGACGTACCTTTAGTAGGGATACATAACGCGTAGCAAGAGTGCGGGAATGTGAATTTTTTTACCTTTGTTACAAGAACATTGCTGAATTCCAAATATATGGCTTAGTTCCTTTATTATTAAGATAGTGGATTTTGCATGGACTTAATGGGAGTCTCTCAATCTATGTCCTCGGTGGACTGTCTGCCTGCTCCTGCTCCTATTGAAGACATGGAACAGGACTGAGCCCTTTCAGAGGCGCTTAAACACCCTGGGTGAAATCTTGATTCCATTGAATAGGATGGGAATTTTGTCATCGACTTCAGTTGAGCCAGCATTTCACCCCATATTCTGACAGATTATAGGTTTTTTTGAGTTTATACTACTTTAATCCTTTCAATTGTTCCAATCTGATACATCGGCCAGGCTGTTTCTTTTGGTAGCCTTCTGTCAACTATTAGGGCTGTCTGGAAAGCAAGAATTCTGTTTTATGAAAATATTTGAGATTTCAAAATTGGTTTAAAATGAAGCCTTCTAAAATTTTTCACAAAATAACACAAGAAGAGAAATTCTAGAAAAGCCAGTAAATTGGTGGTTAGAACACTTACCTGGGATGTGGGAGAGACACAGTCGAGTCCTTGCTCTGAATCAAGAAGACTCCCTTGTGAGGGCCCTAACCACCAGGTTCTCGATGATTCTGGAATGTGTCTCTCTCAGCCCAGAAACTGCATTCTGGACCTGAGACACCTTCTGAAAGAAAGTTGAATTGAAACTGCTGTTTCCATGAAAAGTTTCCGTTGCATGAATTGGCATTTTCCAATGAAAAAACATTTTGTTGGAAGATTCCCAACCAGATAAACTAACTATGGAAGTTGAAAGCATAACATTAAGACATTTAAAATAACCTTTAAAAAAATTTGTAGTTCGTGTATGGCGGTTCATCATAGTGGTAGCTTTAATGGGGATAGATCTGCAGGTGGGCAGAGGATTGTCTGTTGTTTTGGCTATTTAATTTTCTTTTGTTGTGTGCTATATGGGAAGGCATGTAGACCCTCGGCTAGACAGCCTCTTTTTTTAATTTTTGTACCAAATAAAATAAACTTGAAAATAAACTAAAATAAATCAGAAACGGATATTTAAATAAAATTTGATATTTGTCCTAACATCATATAATTTTATTCAAATAGTTTTGCTGAATAATACCCCTAAAACCTGCCCAGATGTCTAACTTTTTGCACTTGACTAAATCATTCAAACATTCATGACTATTTAACAAAAATACCTAAATATTTGAGACTGTGATCTGTAAAATAAGTGTGTTAAATATATGTGATTTAATTTAATTCAAATAAGTCATATGCAGCTGTATATCCGACACAAAATACATTATATAGTACAAAAATGATGAAAAGTTACCTAAATCATTTTTAGGTTTGTTGCCAGACCATTCAGAAGATCCCATCGTCCAGTAGTCTCCCTCCTTTCTGGTTTATTTATTGCTATAGCATTGTTTTGTTGATTTCCACTCACTATTCCTCCTTTCCACTGACTACTCACTTTTCCCCAGGACTGGCCTAGGAACTTTTTGAGATTTATGAAAAAGATATCAAAGTGACTATGAAAAATGGTCTTGACAGACCATTCAGCAGTTTTTTAACACGAAGTAAATGTTCCCAGCTTTATGTTCAAAGATGATATACAAAACTTAACAAAAATCTGCATATTCTACTGTTCCCATCATCTTTCCTGAATAATATTTCAAACTGAATTAAGTTGAAGGGCTCTTACGTGTATTCAGTTTGCCCTTCTTTAATGCTGCATGTTAAGCAATCAGTTCTGCAGGAGGTTGAGCAGAAAAACAACTCTACTTTGAAGAGGCAGCAAATCCCCAACCAAAGGAAATGTAGGGAATTGAGAGGCAGGGGCAAAGTTAGGAAGTTGCTAGCAGAAGAAAGAGATCTCCATAATGCAGTATATTTTTGTTACTAATTTATAGGCAGAATGATAAGTGTAGCAAGAATCACTGGAAAAGTAATCCTTTTAAGATCAGGGACTGGAAGTTTCTAGCTGGATAAAGAGTCTCTATATAAGGTCTCACTTTGTGCTGAGTGAAACCTAAATGGAGACTTGGGCCAACAGTACTTTCATGAAGCTGTCTGGGCTCTGCAGGGAGAGTCAATTGACCATATGTCTTCGGAGAGATTCAGGGCCAAGGGTGATGGAGCAGAAAGTAGCATATGGTAAAAGCAGTTTGCGGTACAATATGCATGATGTATGCCTAACAGATTGTTACCACTGGGAGAATAAAAGAAGCCACTCACAATTTAAAAAAACCACTTGGTATTTTGATTTTGCAGCTAGACTTTGGAAGAACTTTGTCCTGAGCTGTAATTTTAGTGGCAAGCAGCCAGCTCAATTCAAATGGAAATGAGTGGGGCAAGAGAGGAAGGGAGAAGAGAGCTTTTATAAAAAAATTAATGAGACTTCAAGCACTGTGTGCTCTAGACAAATGTAATGTTACTGTTGCAATCTAAACACAGAAATGACTGACCTTGAAGAGAATTACATGGAGAATCTTCAAAACAATTACAAACAAAATCACAGATTAGGCTATTTGGGTTAAAGCTGTACTGTATTTGGAAAGAGTAACACAAATCTATATGATTTATTGCAACTAAAGTTAAATATTTTATTACTGATTTAAAAAATCCTTCTGGAGTGTATACAGGAGAATCCTTCAAGAATCCACTGTTCTCTTAATTCTCATTCTTCCACTCTTAGCTATTTTTCATTATTAAAGCTACTAATTGGTCTTGCTACTTATAGTTCTCTTTACAGCATGTAATAGCCTGGAAAAGAGCTATTTTTCACTCTGTCACAATTACTGTACCTTTTGATAAAATGAAATGCAAAAAGAAACCCCACCCAATTGCTTCCCTAGATCAAATATTGGGTAATTACTATATTCCTGTACACAGGAATCACTAGTTAATTGAATCCTCCTCCTAATTTGATCAAAACCTCCCTCAGGAGCCAAATAATTTGTATAATAAATCACCAATAATTAAGTTTTGAACTCCATACCCAGGAATTGAATCATTCTGTATTTGTCTATAGCAAACTTCAGGTGGTGTTTTCAAAAGCGCTCTGCATTGCCCTAACTCCGCTCTCTCTGATGTCAATGGTAAAGCCTCCACTGAATTCCCTGGCAGCCGAGTTAGGCCAGTGCTGAGTGCTTTTGAGAATCTCTCCCTTAACTAACTCAAACTATCTGACTAGGCAGTTAAGTGCACGTGTAACTTTCACATTCATGACTTCAATTGAACAACTCATGTCCTTAAAGTTACACAAAGGTTTAAATACTTCACTGGATTGGAGCCTGAAGTAGGTTAAAAATCTAAATGAGACAGACATAAGGAATTAAAATGTTTAAAATAAAATAACTGCAACTCTGAACTGCAGTAAATGATAACCTCTTCTGTATACTATCTGCTACATAGATTTGATCAAAGCAAGAGGAAGGCACTCTGTATTCCTGAAGTTTTCAGTAGTTACACCTGCTGTAACGTAGTAAATTTGGGAATACAAAGCACATTCATTTCACTTAAAGTATATCAGAAATGTTTTCAATTCACCATCTAGATTTAGTGGTTGTTAATTTGATATTTACAGGACACTTGCTGTTTCCTCAATATTTTCTCATAATGGAAACTTTAAAATAAAATCCAATTCAGCATTGTGGGAAAAGAGGCAATACAAATAACTGCAAACCAATGAGGGCTTATACAACCACCATGTCTCTGGAGGCAGCTTGGCTTCACTCTCTTTGGAAACAGTGGGAGAGGATGGCCGATTTGAAACAGTTGGGGGTGGGGGGGGGGGAGTAATCATCTTTGCTAAGGGCAACCTAATCTCACTCCTATTGAGAACAATATGAGATGGCAGCCATTTGAAAGTGGGAAATTGTTTTGTTGAGTTCTCTGTAGAAGAAAATTATTCTATAGCCTTTGCTGAAGAAGTAACTTTCACTTATGAAGAAAACAGCAAAAAGTGACTATAATGCTATACATCTATTCTGTCAGCCTTATGTTGATAACACTTAAGTGCACTCTGGCCAGAGCTGCTGGCCACCACTAGCCCAGCTCCCCAGCTTGCAAATACAGTAGAACCTCAGTTACGAACACCAGAGTTACAAACTGACCAGTCAATCACACACCTCATTTGGAACCGGAAGCTTGGAACAATCCAGCAGCAACAGAGATCAAAAACCCAAACCAAATACAGTACAGTACTGTGTTAAACATAAATGTTGCTTTCCCTTTATTTTTAAAGTCGTTTTTCTTCTGTATAGTAAAGTTTCAAAGCTGTATTAAGTCAGTGTTCAGTTATAAACTTTTGAAAGAATAACCGTAATGTTTCATTCTGAGTTATGAACAACCTCCATTCCCAAGGTGTTCATAACTCTGAGGTTCTACTGTAGAAGACACTGCTGGGGAGATGGGGAGGGAGAAGAGAAGCTGACGGGTTCCTGGCAGCTGCAGTTCCTGGAACACCCTGGAAGAAAGAGGCAGTGTGCAGGAAACTCCATACAAACCCGGGACCCAGCATCAGGCTGTTTTCCCCTCTGGATCCCTGGGATCTAGGGGATGGGGGTGGGGAGTGAGTGTCTAGGCTTAGGAATGCCACATGGCTGAGCTTGGGATGCAAGTGTCTGTGCTAGAGGGTGCCCTGCAGTTGGGTTCTGGGGGAAGGAGGTGTGGGTGTCTGGTCCCCTGGCTGGGCTCAGTGGGGGAGGGGGCAGAGAAACAAGAACTGGGTTGTCATAGGGGTTTCTTTAACCCTCTACTCCTGGGGGGAATTTTTTGTGTATCTGTATTGTTACAGACATAGCTGCTGACAGGGATTTTGAAATACAACAACAAAACGGGCATTTTATACTGTTGTTTTGACAAAATATGCAGAATTTTAAAATAGTGTGCAGAATTTTTAATTTTTGGCACAGAATTCCCCCAGGAGTAAGCATTGCTAGTTTTTACATATTACTGAGGAAATCCACATAAGTAGGAAAGGATTTCTCTAAATACAGTACATTTTAGATATTATACAATGTTTCTAAAGGACAGTCTTATACTTATCCACTTTGCAAGGAAATTGTGATGCTTCAGAGTTGATAAGGCACCTAGATATTTTCAGATTAAAAGTACGGTTTGCCGTGGTGCGTGGTGGAGGTGGTGGTGGTATTTTTGCCTGGAAACTATTACAAACAAAATAAAGAAAATACTGATATTTATTTATTTTTTAACATTTCAAGCCCAATTACAAAAAAACCCTGAACACATTATGCTCCATCACTTCTTGCAGGGATGAGAAACTTTGCACGCTGATCTGCCCCCAGCTGCATGGGAAAGGGTGGCTCTGTCTTGCTGTTCTATAACCCATAGGGCTCTCAAGAGATCCAAAAGATGGTGAATGAAAAGGGGTTGGGGTAGGTGAATCCCTAGAAACCTACAGGTTTTCTGAAGGAAAGTTGTTAATATTTGTTTTACATTAGTGCCTAGGGCCCCTATTCTGGATTGGGACCTCCCAAGTGGGCTAAGTGCTGTACAAACATAGAAAAGAGACTCTCCCTGCCCTGATGAGCTTAGTTTTATAAGGAAAAAATAGATAGTGAGACTGTCTAACACTGTACTGCCTTTTCCCCTTCATGCTAGTGAACCTTCTTGAAAAGAGAATTCAGTGCTCTGATGCAGGTGCATGAAGCACTGCCAACATAACTCCAGGGCATCAGGGTTGATAGGTAGCTAGGAAAGAAGACAGAAACTCGTCAGCGGCGATTGTGGGTGTGAGAGTCCATAAGAGTGCGTGCTGTTTGACCAGGGAGATCACAGCAATTGAGGAGAGAACAAACTGATAATTGAGAAGCAAGGTAAGTAACTTTGGGGTGACAAAGGATGAGGGGGAAGGAGTCAAGAAAGAAGGAGTGAGTGTGAAGTGAAGGAAATTAATGGCTGAGTTAGTGAAGTTGAGGAGGGAAAGATTGAGAAAGAGGGGACTGAAAATAGTGGGCACTGATGAACTGGGGGTCACGGAAGGACTGGAAGTATGGATGCAAAATATGGGGTGAACAGGAGTGTGATCAAAGACAGGCAAAATGGATAGTGAGAGATTGGAGAGGGAGCAATGTTTACTGAAGACAGTGGGAGAGTATAAATCAGAGGAGGGAGGAAGAGCTGATGAGAGGAGTGGATGGGGAAGAGAAGGAAAATAATAAGTGTAAAAGAGAAGGGGAAGAAATGACTCCAAATAATGTTCCTATAAACAGCAGAACTTGCCTGAATCATTTGCTTTCAGTGAAATTCCCATTAAGTTTAATAGGAAAGCAGAATCTTACATTTGCCAAGTCCAAAACTTCCCCTCCCCAATGACCTTTTTTTGCATTTATCAAGGTGATTTTTGTTATGTCTTCCTTCTCAGTCTGATTAGGAGCATTCGTGATTACTGTTACTCTAAAGAGTGCTGCCATGCATCCTTCGTTATGAATATTTTTCTATCAAAATTTGGTGTACATTAAATCTGAGATGGGAGGGGAAACAGTCACAGAAAGGTGAATTGACTTCTTTAAAATCAGTGGCAGAACAAGGAATAGAATAGAACCCAGGTCTTCTAGTAGTGTAGTCTTATATCATCTGAGCACAATGCCTCTTTGTTCTTCCTCTCCTCCTTCAGCCTGAGACTGAATGACAGCGCCATGATCAGCTAGAGGTGTTGCAACATTGTCATGCTTCTGACAACTGAGACTGACACATGTGAAATATAGTAAATTTCACTCTTTGTGGAAAATTTTGATCATTGGTGAAAGACCAAGCTGGGAAATGTTGTTGTTAACTTATCACATTGTCTATCAGAAATGATTTATTCCAGGCTTAAGCAATTTCTGAAACTGTCATAGGACAGCACCATTTCTGATCCACACAATGAAGTGTCTGTATTGTTGTTCTCTACCTAATGGACAGAAAACCCCCATTCAGCCATGATGCAGTCTGCCTTTTGCTTTGAGTGAGGAACTTATTTAAGACAGAAATTTCTGTTCCTTTTAAAAGTATTATTAGCTTGTGCAGGTACCCATTAGAAGAAGAGGGATATTAAGAAGGGTCATGGCTTCAACATCATATCAGACTTCGGTAACTCCAAAGAAAATTACCTTTCCTACAGCCTGTGCCAGGAATAGAAAATTTATCCTTCACCTACTAGACAGGATGAAATCCCTGTGCTGTCATGTCCCCCTTCCTTATGAATTATAGGAATAAGACAGTTATGGGCAGTTTACTGTGTAGTTTATTCACTTGTAAAATACATTGTCGATCTACTCACTATTTAATTCATTTTTATGTTTTAATAAATATAACCGGGCACATGGACTAGCAGGAGAAAACTGACAAATAGCATAGTAATTCAATAGTTTTTGACCAGCTGTAGAACTCACTGAAATGTGTGTATGTTCTCTGGCCTACATATCGTATCTCTTGCTTTGTTTTACTTTCTGTCTTCTCCTGTCTTTACTCCACTTTTTCCTCTTTCTTCCTTATAATAGATCAAGGTCTCTGTTTTTCCTGAGTTGACTTCAGTGATTCTTTTCTTTCCCTTCACCACCATATCTCTCTCTTTTCTGAATTATCCTGTTCATTTCTCCCTCTCTTAGTTTTTTAATTCTTTCAGATTTTCCATGAAAAATCTGAACCATTTTCTAACCAGCTCTATAAAAAATGTTTCACCCCACACTTTCTGGCAAAGGGGGAAAGTGCTGGGATTGCCATCTGTATCTGCTTATATTCATGGCATATGCCGAGCGCGGTTGGATAAATATATATATATATATGCTTTTGCTGGAAGGTTGCTATGTAACACTACTTTATTTCTTAGAATTCAGAAGAATAACATATAAGCACCCCAAACCAGAGAGAGACTAAGCAGGCTGCTCCCTTAGAGAGGAACAGCTCAACCTATCTTATTCTAGGCTGACTCTTAGCAAACTGACTGCTGAAAACCACCCAGATCACATGCTTCCCTACAGCACTTCCCCACCTCCAAGCAGCACTGGGAAATCTCTTGTAACTTAACATGAGAGCTTGTAATTTTAACACAATTTTCAATATCACATCTTTAGACTCTGGTTGGAGCCTGTTTTTCTTATTCGCTTCCTGCTAGTGGAAGTCTAGAAAATCTGAAGTTTTCTGGCTGCTGAAAGGGAGAAGGAGCATTTTTTTTTCTTTGTTCCCTCCATTCCAGACCCTACTTGATTGATCCTAAAGGGGTGGGTCTCTGCAAAGAGTTGTTTCTGCAAAGTGAATGTCTACACTGTTGTTCTCCTCCCCCAGACTCTGGTTTTGTCCCCCCACTTACAAATAGCTCAGTTCCCTGCTTCTGCTGCTGTTCGTGGCTTTACCAAGCAGCAAAGTGAAATTGTGGATGCTGCAGGAAGAAACCATATTCCTGGTGTCTGGTCTTTAATTAGGCTGGAACTTTATTAAGTAACATTTGGGAACTATCTGGCAGTAACTCGTATGGTGCAGGTCATTCTTCCTATTGCCCCTTTGCCCGAGCAGTTAGCCAATATTTGGGGCCTTGCAAGGTTGTTTCCATTATGAGGATAAATTAATTATGGGGAGTCAGGTATTTCTTTGGTGCAATCCTGTTTGTTCGCAAAGAATGTAAAGTTCTGTGTCCCTGAACATAGTAGGAGCAAACAGGAGACAGTTTCTTATTCACCATTTCCAAGCCTAGCTTTCCAATGAGTATTGTGCCTTGAAAGAGCTCTGATTCTCCGCTTCCTCTTTGGCTTCATCCTCGCTTTCTCTTAATTTTTCTGATCACTTTGTCGGTCACACACAGCTGCAACTAATCAATGTCCCACCCCCGGCATTTGCAGTCAGTCCCCAGAGAAACTGATCATCCCAGAATGACTCCATGGGCTGGGAGAAGGGCTCATAAAACTTCCCACTAAGTGCATGGGAGCCAATAGGCTTTGCTCTATGTTGAGTCCCACTAATCAGCCCAGAGGGCCCCCTGCCTCCTCAAGACTATGAAGGGACTGCATGCCCACAAGCAGAGCAGGAGGTATACACCTTAAAAGCAGTTGAGGGTTTTCTTTCCCCTCCTGGCCCAGAAAAAGTCACACCCACTTCTGAGGCTGGGGTGGGGGCATTGACCTGTTGCTTGTCACTTTCACTGCAGTCCACAGGGTTCTGAATTGCAGCAAATTAAAATGGCAAGACTACAGTCAGTTTTCACTCTGCTGCATCTTGGCAAAGCTCTGACCAAGAGCAGAGGCGGTGGAACTGTGGGGACTTAGGAGGAAATCATTGCATTGGTTTGTATTTGGTTCATTTTTAGAAGGCTATTTTATCAACCATAAGGATTATAAACATAAATTCTTTTGAATGGAAGATTATATTTTCAGGCGTTCATGGCAATTGAGTGAAATAATTTGCCCTTTGCTTTGGATGAGTGAATTTTTCTGGTCCCGACACATGGCATGATTTTAACTTCCAATAGTCCAGGAGGCATTTCTGTCTAACAGTACACACATTCAATGTTGCATACATCTTAGATTATTTTGGAATAATAATATTTTGTCTAGATTGTATCACATTTATTTCCTGGCAAATATTTTGAATGCATTGGTAAATCATTTAGTAGTTTAAAATGGACCTTGCTTTAAGTTGCCGAGCTAAAGCTACTCTTTTGGGCATTTCTTTTGAGACTTGTTTTGGCTCTCAGGGCTGGCATCCATTATGATATTTGACTAAATGCCCAGAAATGAAGTGAAAAAACAAATCTGAATCAATTTCACACCTCATAGATTGGCTAAATGATGAGACTGACTGAAGAAAACTCCAGAGTTGTACAAATCTCTATGATTTATCTCCACATCATGTGCTGTACTGCAGTGAATGCAGATCAGTTCAACCCACCTTGTGTTATTCTTGTTTAAGCAATTATCATAATTATATCTGATAGAGAAGTATCACTTTGGTTCTGAACCAGAAGGAGCAGGAATATAGATATCTAACTAGAAATTAGTATCTGCCTTAATATCCCACATATAGTGATGGACCTTAATGTGTCAGTTTTCCCTAAGATAAATGCCTCAATGTGTTTAGTATTTCCTTGAACTTACCTAGAATTACTATAGGAACTATTATGAATAATGGAAAGATTGATGTCAAGTGCACATATTTTGTTACTTAAGACAGTTGGTAAGTTTAAGGGCCTTCATGGCATCTGTGATGGTAGCCATGTGACAAATTACATTTATCATGTATGTATGACTGCTTCACCTGCACTCTGCCTACTGATCTATCTCCACAAATACTACTTTCCACATCTCTGAGTAGCTTCAAACGGTCATAATTTTAAAAACTCTATAAATTGTTGCTTTTCCACAAATGTAGTTATTGGAAGTACAGAATGACAGATACTAAACCTTGGGCCTAAGATGGATTTAGGATATGATTTTCAAAGATACTCTGTTAGCCGATTTCTACTCCCGTTGAAATCAATGGGAGATTTACTGTTGACTCCAGTGGGAGCAGAGTTAGACCAACGTTGAGTGCTTTTAGAAAATTCCACCCTTAAAATCTGCCATCTCAGAACCCTAGAAATGGGAGGTTTATGCTAATGCAGTAGAGATTCCTAGCTTTCCAGGGGATACACAGAACTTGCTTCCAGTTGTGAAAGGTCCTGAGATATCAAACCTTCAGACCACAACATTAAACTATCCAAGGAAATGCTATTTTAGATAACTTTTTAGAGGTATCTGAAATTATTTACTCCTGGGGGAATTCTGCATCACTGCACATGTGTAGAATTCTTGTCCCCCACAGATTTCTTCCCCGCAGAAAAATGACTTCTGATGGGGAAGCAAAGGGAAGCCACAAGAGAAGTCATGCCCTCCTCCCCAGCAGCTCAAGCACGTCAGTTCAGGTGCCCGGAGCATCTAGTAGAGATGTAAAAAGCAACAGAGGGTCCTGTGGCACCTTTAAGACTAACAGAAGTATTGGGAGCATAAGCTTTCGTGGGTAAGAACCTCACTTCTTTAGATGCAAGTAATGGAAATTTCCAGAGGCAGGTGCCACAGGACCCTCTGTTGCTTTTTACAGATTCCGACTAACACGGCTACCCCTCTGATAGTAGAGATGTAAATCACCATGGCAGGGACTGGGCTATGGTACATTTGTGAGAGAGAGATACTCTGTCCGTATTCGCTATTATGGCACAATTGGCATAGAGGTGCAGAGCTTTGGGGTATTTCTGAGGAGGTAGGTGTGGGGCAGGCTCTGTCTCCTCAGGCAGAGCAGAATGTAGCAGCCTGTCTGCTTAGTGAATTGTTCCCATTGTCATTGTGAATTCCCCAAGGAGTATAAAACAGGTGTAAAAGTTTTAAAGCTCCTTTACATTGCTAGAGTGGTGTAAAGGACAGGATGGTCTTATAAATGCTTATGGTGCTTTAGTGATTAGAACTGGCCTAATTTTTTGGACTGAAAAAAATTCCAATCAAAATGTGCTCCATGAACTCTTTGTTACCTTCCTGGAGATGGTCACTAGCCAATATAAATTGTGAGTTTGATGCCTGAGCCCTCACTTGATCTTCGGTTGCCTATGAGGTAACACTGAGCATATGACTGCATATATTTGTTGACTAAGAACTAGAAATAAGGTTCAAACCTAGCTACATTACTGTTAGACAAAGGAAGTTTGGGGATTTCCTCCACTGCTTCCCATTCCGATTCTCCATCCACTGTATTGTAGTTTCAATAAATTACCAAAATAATTGAAACCAGTGTGATTATATTGCTTTATTTTGACAAATAAAATATGCAGAATTTTGCAATATTGTGCACAGATTTTATTTTTTTTGGTGCAAAATTTTTAATATTTTGGTGCAGAATTCCCTCAGGAGTAGAAATTGTATTTGGTGCATATATTCTCTCCTCGGAACTCTTTTAGAGAACTCCCAGTACTATGAATACCTGGTTTTGTAGGTAAAGAGATAATAAAATTATTAGTAATGAAGACTTAAAAATTCTTCAAAAAGTGTTGCTGTAAAATGTGACATACAAAGTCCATAGGTAGTTTGATGCAATCTGAAGCTAAATTCTGCACCATACTCCTAAGTATGCTGTAGAATTTCACTGAAAAAGGCATTTTGCAGCAGCTTTAGGTAAATTAAAATATTTAAATTTTATCGAATTAAAGATAAAAATGAATAAGATCACTACAGTATCTTCTGTTTAATATATTTTATTTAATTAAATTCATACTGCATCTAAATTTTTAACTATAATCCATGCAGAATTTTGAATAGAAAGCACATGTCTGTTTTATAGAGGTTATTGGAGGAAGAAGGATATTTTGGCTGTTGTGAGGAGTGTAGATAGTTGGGGCTTTTTGTCAACTGAGGAGATTTAGAAGGCCGATTGGCTTTAAGATAAACACAGTGGATCTGATTCCATTTTTATTGAAATGAATGTAATTACAGAAGCGTTACACTGTTGGGAGAGCAGAATGAAGCCTGGTAACTGGATGTTAAATGATCAGCAGTGAAAGAGTGTTAACTATGCTAATTTCAGTGTCCGCATCATTAGATTTTTAAGTTAATATCTACTTGAGATGAATAGGGCAGGTCAAAGCTCTTGGAGCTATTTTTTCAGCTTGTTTGCATACTCAGGCATACATCATTGTATCAGTTTACACTCACTAGGCATTTGGAAGGTTTTCTTAGTAACCATAAGAACAAGATTTTTTTTTTTTTAATTTGAGAGCTTGGATTCTGGAGGAAAATTCTCCAAGGACAGATCTTGTCTTAGAATCACAGAGCATATGGGGCCTGCATACATAAAAAACATGAGGGTGTGATATAAATGTTTTTTTTTTTTTTTTTTCCAACACTTGTTTGGGATGACCTGCATGACTCACTTATGGCTACACTATTTAGGAGTAATGTTACCATCCCAAACACAGGCTAATAAAGCTGTTATACTACAGCTAATCAGAAAATGTGTATGGGGGAGG
This sequence comes from Malaclemys terrapin pileata, assembly GCF_027887155.1. Taxonomy (NCBI): domain Eukaryota; kingdom Metazoa; phylum Chordata; order Testudines; family Emydidae; genus Malaclemys; species Malaclemys terrapin. Next base: position 105,057,134 of record NC_071508.1, read on the forward strand.
GGTTCCTTGGAAAACTTTGAAAATTAAACATCCATGGGAAATTGAGTTTTACACAACAAATCCAAATCCTAAATATGTCAGCTGAAACCCAGTATATTTGGATTCTAAAATGCTACCATAGTGTATTGTGGGAGTTGTATTTGTTTCCTCATGCCCCTATTCTACTCTATAGACCAGGCTTCCTGGTAAAATTACATCTCCCATGATGCACCCACTGCCTCTCCTCTTGGTGAGGAGAGGTATTACATCATGGGAGGTAGTCTGTCCAACAGAGGAGAATGAAAGTATGAAACAATTGAACTACAACTCCCATGAGTCTAGTGGCAGCATTTCAGAATCAAAATATTTTATTTTGGGGGGGAGCATTCAGGCTTTTGATGAAAATTTGAAAATTTCCCCAGAAAGCGGACACTTTTTTTGACGGGGGTGGGGGGTTCTATTGGAAAAACAGTTTTGATGGAAAAAAATTGACCAGTCCTACTTGATATCCCATCCCACCATTCTGTGTTTTCTTTTGATAATTTTAGTTTCTATGACTTTTCCAATATGAAGCTTAATTAGCACCCATTAGCCATTTGGAAAATATATACTTACGAATGTTATAATTTAATTTAATGAATTATCAGTCTGCCTAAGAGATTTTCTTTTTGCACCCTGAGTGTATGATTATTCCCAGCTTCAAGCATGTCAATTTGTTGGAATATGGAAAAAATGAGAACCTATAAATATTATTTTAACATATGTTGTCTCTTCAGAATGGTCATGTTTATGTAATTCAACCCTACATATAATCAGTATGTTAATTTGTAAAATTATTAAAGGCTTGATCCGGGGAGCCACTCCTATGGAAGCTATAGGCACTCTTGGAAACAAGCCCAACATCATTAAGTTTTAAAGTTGGGCACTTAAAACAAAATGACATCATTTGATATTGGTTTGTAATATTATACATAAGGAGAGAAGGAATTAACAAAAACAAACCCCACAACCCACGTCTGAACCTTTATTTGGTCTTTTGGAAACGTTTGTCTGTATCATTTTGATGTTCCTCTGAATTTTTTTACTTTGGTTGGAAAAGAAAGTAAATAGAAGGATAGAAATGCTCTTTCATGACCTAGAAAGAACTGGAAATGAGGTGAGAGAGTGTTTTGGAATTTCTTGCCTAATTTCCAGACCAAGCAGAGTGCTATATATACATAATATGTTTAATAATCTGCATTTCAAATGCAATATTTTTGTCATAATGGCCATTGAGGCATATATATGAAGCACAAGACAATTTCAAATGAATTCAGTGGGACTACTTACATGACCAAAGTTATTGTCTGGCTATACCGAAAGAAGGGCAGGAGACATTTGACATTGAGGGGAGGGATAGCTCAGTGGTTTGAGCATTGGCCTGCTAAACCCAGGGTTGTGAGTTCAATCCTTGAGGGGGGCATTTAGAGATCTGGGGCAAAAATCCATCTGGGGATTGATTCTGCTTTGAGCAGGGGGTTGGACTAGATGACCTCCCGTGGTCTCTTCTAACCCTGATATTCTATGATCAAGCCATAACTTTATTATTAGATGTCTGGGACTACCCAGCAGATAAAAGTGTACAGTGCATGTAACCCCATGTTTATTCTGTAATTACCTGAGGGGGGCTTTTACCAGCTCCTCCTCTTTTACCATCCAGGTCCCTTCAGCAAATCCATTGCCGGGACCTTACCATCCACCCCTCCTCATATTGGAAAAGTGAGGAGGGAGCACCATGGGTTGTCTCTTCTCTCGTTGTCTGCTCCAGTCCAGAGACATTCACTTCCCCCCCCAGGTCTTACTCCAATGTGCAACTGTCTGGTTCACTTCTGTGATATCTATTCTGCTGCTGGCGGTCTGGTAGAGCCCCATGGTGAAGCTCAGCTTTGTCCCACTGCCGGTTGGAGTACTGTGAAGTCAGCTCAGCATGATCCCCACTTGCCAAGTAAGATCTGTGCTACTACTGCTGGTCTGGTCCAGTCCTGCAGAATTCAGAATCTCCAGGTGGGAGCCAATAGCAGAACAGGACTTTGGACAGAGCACCTGTGTGATGGCCACACTCATGGTCAGTACCCTGAGGCCCTCCAGAGCTAAAAGTATGAGCTGATAGTTTGAGCCAAGGTCCTGTAGCTGGGGGCTGTGACCACTCCCTATCCTTTGTGGACTGGCACAGAGAGGATCTTGTAGCACATACTCACCAGTGGGTTATACCTGCTCTCTGGGATAAAGCTCGTGGTCTCTAGTGCAGAGCCCACTCCTTATTGAAATTGAATCCTATTCCCAAACCAAAGTCCAACACCTGTTAAGCCAGGGTAACCCACCTACTTCAGGGCATGTCTTACACAATTCCTGTGTCCTGGTATGAGTACAGTAACAATCTGTTATCACTTACACAATCAGAATGTAGACAAATTCCAGCTAAAACAACAAAACATTTTAAGTGAAACTTGCTGGAATGTTTTGCTTCCCTAAAGCAAAGAGGGAAACCTAGCTCTAGCAAGCATCATTTGCATATTTGCCAAGCGAATGTTGCTGGCCAGTGCTAACTTTTCCATTCTTTTCTTTAGTGGGATTTAAGTTTTCCATCCCTCTAAGACTTCTAGCTCTAGAGCTTACACATGCATCACAAATCTTGTCATTACAGATGTAGCTGGTGCTGCACCAGAACACATGCATTCTTCCAATTGCGTGTGCATGTAGGGGAGGAAATGCATGCAAAAGCATATATATTCATACACACACATATCTTGTGTAGATCACCTTGTTATGTGAGTCTTTGAAAACTAGGTCTTGCATGATTAAAGGTAGGCGGAATATTTTAAAGCTGTTAGCTGTATTTTTCTCAAAAGGAAGTTCTGATTGATAGCAACTGTGAACAAATTGCTTTTACAGACAGTTGCAAATAGCTAATTGTTTCCTTGTTCTGCAGCAGGAATGCGTTATTCTTGATAGCAAAGAAAAGATATTAAGAAAATGTCTCATCTGTGACTGTGGAGCCTCCAGCTTTCTGACTTATTGTCTGACATTCACTTTTTTAGATGGTAAATTATGAAGTCTGGACTTTCTGTGGTGTGGATGAGACAATAAAACAGGAAATCAAAGGTGTGAGTCTGTGAAGCCATCATCCCAGTTTTACCCTTATGGTGTTTTTTTTTTCTTTTTTTTCTTACAAAGCTGCTGCCACAGCTTTTCCCCTTAGTCTTTCTGTTGATAGGCTGGTGATAATGAGCTCAGGCCCCTTCAAATTGGTGACAGATATCCACCAGAGCCCTACGCTGGATTGGGGGTGATCTCTGGTAAGCTTTTTAGCATATGTTCTTGTATTGTTTTAATAGGTTTTCTCTGTAATGCTTTTACCTTAAAATAAATATGCTTGCTTAGAAAGAGCTGAGTGGTAACTTATAACTGTGGGTGATACACTAGTCATAGCTTTCATAGAGAGAGAAAAGCACAGCCCTGGTCTTTTAAGGCAGTATGGCTTGCTAGGGATAGCATAGTATAAGGAAAGGAGCTGAGCAGCTTTAAAATCCCCTATCTGGAGGAATGAGACTCAAGTCTCTGTGCCAAAGAGATGACGGCCTGGAGCTGGAAGCAGGTGGCCTTGGGGGTCCACAGGTGTAAGTGCCCTGAAACTATGACGAATGGCTTGTTTAAAGTTAGTGCACAGCGCTCCAGCACACTGTGAACTAACTGTTTCAATGGACCTAGCTGCTGTACCGTAAAAGTTCCCTAGTGCACAGTGTAGGGAAATTTTAGTGACCAGCAGCAGGGACCACATGGACAGTTAGTGTTTGGCAGCCTGGAACACTGTAGATTTACACACCAGCTTGCTGTGCACTAACCGCTCATTTAGATATGACCTAACGTACAACTAAAATAGCTGTAAAACGTTCTAGAACCTTTTGTATACTTATCTTCATCATTAATGCATCCCAGAAAACGATCAAGGAGCAATATTACTTTTTCTTTCTGAAGCACCTTTCATCTGAGGATCTCAAAGCACTCTATAAACATTACTTAAGTTTCACAACACCCCTGTAAAGTAGACATCTTTTATTGTTCCCACTTTAAAGATAAGAAAACAGGCACAGGCGGCGTATGGCTTGCTTGATATGACATTGCTGCTGACAGGCTAAAGTGGGAGAGAACCAAGAAGACCATATGCCCACTCCCTGACTATAACCATTATAGAACATTATCTGCTCATCTTTATATCATGAGCACAGGTTACTTTGAAGGAGGGATCTGAGGGCATAGTATGATCTTAGCATCACAGATGTTGAAAATGTCTCTTGCATCTCCTCGGTTTATTTTGGCCCTGTGTTATGTTGGTGGGAATTACATTTCTTGGAAGTCCTGTGCAGGATTCCCATTAATCTCGTACAGTTTATAATTTGACTTTTTAAAACCCCCTCATATTATGAACCAATTTTTGCTGCATCTGTACAAATTACAGATTTGCAAATCTAGTTTGAAATATAACTACAGGTGTCTGTGATACCTCTGAACTGAAACCTGATTTTATCACCTTCCAAACTGAAAAGCTTTTTATCCTTTTCCATTGGAGAAGGTTTTGGAACCCAGGAGGCCACCTTCTGCCAGTAGGACAATCTTTATTTTGGAATTTCCACCACCTGATTATTTGTTTCTGTACTTGGTAGCTGGCAAGTGGAAATCAAGCTGTGATTGCAGTTTATATACTGATACCGGCCACTTGTGCAAGAAGATCCTATATGGCTTAGACCGGGGGTGAGGGGGGAACAAATGCAACATGCCACTATACATTTAAGTATTGCCAACACTTGGGAGTGGAAATTAGGACAACAAATGCCTCAAGGTAGATGTTAAAGGATGCTGATGTACTGCTGGGATAATGTGAAGCCACTAATTTTTGTAAGCCCATTTTAAAATTAATCTCTTCTCTCCATGTTGTCTTTCACTCACTCTTCTCTATAGAGCAAGGTGAGCAGGAGGAGTCTCCATTGAGAGAAACATGGGTAGGAAAAATAGTTACTAAAATCAACCGGTCCAGCTTCCTGTGAACACTGTTATTTCAAATCTTTCTTCAATGTGAATATATACTTTAGAGTAGAAATTATTCTTAAATCTGTTGAGAGCTAATTAATGGTCTCAATTTCTGGTTTTTCTCCTTGCCTTTCCCCAAGTGGGAGTGTAAAATGATATGAATTTGAGTGTATATATTTAATGTACTATTTCATGCACGGCTGCATTGTACCACATAGTATTTAGGTCCCACATAAAGAAGAGTTGAGATTTCTTGAGCTGGTGGCAACATGAGGAGTTGCATATTCCCTTCCCCACATGGGTTTGATAGGCACTGGCAAAATCTGATACTGTGCAAACTTTTCTCATCGGGGGTGGAGGGGAAATAAATGTTACCTCTTCCTGAGTTACTCTTTTCTAGGATTATTCCAGTTAATATAAGACAAAAACTATTTTTTTTTCTTTTTAATTTTAAGTGAACTTGGTGCTGGTGAAAGATGCTGGTTTGAGACCCCCGGGAGGTTTGAATGCCTATTGATCTGTGGAACTACCAATACAATTTGGGCTCTGGAAGTGCAAGCATGGCTCATACTGCCCTGCTTACGTTCATCAATACTTGTCTAGGAGCAAATGGTCTGTTCAATCCTTGGCCCCTGCTGAAATTGCCAATAAGGGTGCTAACTGTTGAAATGATGACTTTAGTGAGGTGGGCCAATACTTAGATCACCAACCTTATTTCAACCAGACCACTGTGACCATAGTGATTTTGGGATAGAATGAAGGGGGGTGGATTTGCACTGGTAAGTTTAAGACTCCACTTTGCACTATAAATGTCCTGCAGTATTCAGTTCCCATTCCCTATGTAGGTCCTCAACCATGGAGCAGATCACCCAGTCCTAGAAGCAAGGGAGTGAGTGAGCAGGGCCTAGGAAGATGGGAAGGATGGCAGGGAAATGCCTGTGTGGAAAGGAAATGACAGGATAAAGTAGGTCTATGTGAACAGTGTGACCAATAGGGTCTAGCCAGGGCAAACTGTGAACTACATCTTGTTTTGTGAAGGCAATTTTGTTTCAAGGCTCCCAGCTTCTACTGTAACCTCCATTTTGGAGAGTAACACTTGCATTGTGCTGTAACCTCCATTATGAATTAGAGCAGGGGTAGGCAACCTATGGCATGCGAGCTGATTTTCAGTGGCACTCACACTGCCTGGGTCCTGGCCACCGGTCCGGGAGGCTCTGCATTTTAATTTAATTTTAAATGGAGCTTCTTAAACATTTTAAAAACCTTATTTACTTTGCATACAACAATAGTTTAGTTAATATATTATAGACTTATAGAAAGAGACCTTCTAAAAACATTAAAATGTATTACTGGCACACGAAACCTTAAATTAGGTTGCCGACCCCGGATTAGAGCATTTGTAGTGGGAGCTTGTCACCTTCTTGAATGAGTGTGTCTGAGAAGCTGGCACAGAGCAATCTAGAGCTATCAACATTGAACAACTATTTCCTACGTGAACAATGGGTCTTCTACCAATAGGGCCATTGAGTTTGAATGACACACTGCAAAGAAGCTGACTGGGAGAGCTGAAGCCTGGAACTTCCTCACCTGAAAGCACATAGGCAAAAAGGGAACAGATACAGTTCTAAGAGATGGATGCTTCTGTAAGCAAAGGGCCAAATCACGGCAACATTTAAGAACTCCAGGCTTAGGGTGGCCTAGCCTAAGGATGCTGTCCAAACCCAGAGCTGACAGGGTTGTGGGAAGGTGAGATCAGACTCTGGGTGCTGCATTCAGGACTGTGTGTTATTTTTCAAAGATCCGTAACTCTTGAGTGTGCGTTCTTTAAGAGTAAAATGACTGTTGTAAAGAAACTTTTGTTCGAAGCCTGTGGTCTTTGCTTCCCTGCCAACTTGTCCCTGAAAGAGTTAATCAAGAAACCACAACTTTCACAGGCAGGTGAACTCTGGGGCAACTTGTCTAAGCAGTTGAGAGCTTGAGAAGGCTGAGGCTGCCGGTTTCAGGGTATTGGATATGGGGCTCTACAGTCTGGATGCCCTAAGGAAGGGTGCAGACATGAGATCTGTACCTGGAAGTGGGCCTCAGAGACCCAGAGATAGGAACATGACCAGTCACTTCCCAGATCCAGGGGTGTTTAGAAGCATGTGGGATCCAGGAATTAAGATCACTCATAACAGGTTGATGACCATGCAGAGAGGGGGACTGGCCCAAGTTGTGACAAAGAGTAACAGTGGAAGTCTGTGGATATCATGGCCCTAAACTGATGTTTTCTGATTGCACTAGAACCTGGACTTACCCAGATTTACTCAATTAATTTCTTGTTTCGTCCTAGTGAGAATAAGCGATTATTTGCTTTGTGAGTATAAACTTTTCATGTTCCACAAGCAACAACAGGAGATTGCAGATGTCAAAATACATGGCAGGTCATTTCAGGTTTCTTAATACCTGATTTGCAGGCATAATCCGGTACTTAACATCTAGAGTGAGATTTTCACAACATTGTACTCAACATTGGCTTGACTTTGCTCCCCTTAAAGTCCTGGGGGATTTAATGGAAGCCAAGTGAGGCCAATTTTTAGTGGTTTTGAAAATTCCAAGTGTAATTAACATCATTGTTCCTGCTTGATACTGGAATTACTGGATGTAATTCTTTGGCCTATGTTATGCAGGAGGTCAGACTAGATAATTGTATTAGTTCCTTCTGGCATTAAAATCTGTTTAAAATCAACAAATCTATTAAATTGCAGGCACAAAATGGAGTGACCGAAATTAAATTAAGGCCGAATTTAAAATTTTGGCCCCTCTCTTCAGTTCAGTTATTCTGTCTAATCTGTTTTTTAAAAAGAAAAAATTCAATTTATTTCACACTGCTTCTAAATTTTTAATTTTATGTGTGCTGCAGAATTTGGTATTGAAACATATCTACTGTAGAGTTTGTCAGGGGAAAGGTGGCGGTTTTAACATTTGCATAGAGGCTAGTTGGGGCTTTTGATGCTAGGAAGGTGTAGGAGACAGTTTGGTGTGGGATAAACACATTGGCTGGATATTAAAACAAACAGCACTGAACTAGTTAATTCTGTTTGTTGCTGAAATTTGCATCATTAGATTTCAAAGTCAGCAACCAGGCATAGTTATTTAATGAATTACTTTCAGCCTTTTTTTTGACCACTGTGGAGAAGAAAATGAATTGTTTTCCTGACAGATAGGTGGCTGTATAATGCTTGCAGCTGATTTTAACAATGTGACAGTGAGAAAAAAATTAGAGCTCATTAACATTCACTCAACCCAGTGTCTGCACCATTGATCAATGCTTGGACCACTGTATGACTTAAAATACTTAAATAATCTTTGTTTGACAGGAGCCAGCTGTGTTGCAGGAAAACATGGATGATCTGATGGCTGGCTGAGTGAATTTGGGTTGCATCTTATAAACAAGGAGAATCTGAATAATCGGAGGGCAGAATGAGTGACAGAAGACTTTTGATGATTGATTGAACTATATTATGGCTGACACGCAAATTCTATGCTTTGCATGAAAGCGTCAGTGTCTGAGTGGAAAACCAGGAGAAAGGGGGATTGCCTATGTGATTGTGGAAGGTAATCAGCCATCTGTTAGACTTAATGCACTTAGTAAAGGGATATGTGTGCATGTGTGTGCGCGCACACACACACACACACACACAAAAGAGTAATCATAGTGCAGAATGATTCTTTCAAAATCATTTAATCTGTTGCTGCATTTTTTCCCCCACTAGAAATAATTCTAGCCAATAGCTACATGTGGCTTATAATTATTGCATCCTTTTAATGGACTCAGGAAGTTTAGCTCTGAAATCAAAAGCGACACTAGTGCTTTGACTTGTATTTGTTGTGGGTTTTTTTGTACAAACATATTAGCCAAAAATCATACTTAAGATGCTGACTCATCTGTCTTGGGCATAGTAAGACTCAGTTCAGGGGGGGTACCATGACATTGTTTAGAACCCAGTCCTGGATTGCTTGCACACCTAGAACTATCACTGAGTGCATTGTGTTATGGGTGCACAAGAAACGCAACACTGGGCTCTCAATGTTTATAATGAGCTCTGAAATTCTTGGATGCTATAGATGTGTGATTGACAGATTCCCTGTTTAGGAAGAAATATATATCTTCTTCTCACCTTCTTGCACAAGGAAATTTTGTATGATAGGAGATCTTGGTATAAACTAGAGAATGCATTTCATTTTCATATTGTACTTATTATTTTCCCTTCAGTCTCCATTTGTGCCTGCCACAGTAAAGTCAGTAAGCAACAAAATAAAGTCTAAGGCCAACATTTGAAAATCTGGTTAGCACCCAGTGACAGCAACTCTGAAAATCATATTGCATATCTAGGTTCCCACCCTCAGGCATCAAGGTTTGAAAATTTTGGTCTAAACTCCCACAGCTGTAAATTACTCTAATTGGTAAACTGGCCAACTTATATTTCAAAAGTATGGAGTTCAAAAGATAAAGTTGAATTTATAACAAGTTTTCTCTCAACTTCTTTCATGCAATTTTAGATTAATTCTTACTGTTTTCCTGTGGCTAAAAAGAAAATGTTTTAAGTCCCAGGTTTTAAACTAAAAAGTTGAATTGGGAAAAGAACAGTTCAGCCATTTAATGCTTTGATATCTCTGAAAATAACCATTAGGAAAGATTGTCATTTAAAGTTAACCAAGACACACTGCTTACTTCAGTTCAGGAGTTCCTGTTAATCGGATTCTGTGCCCTATCAAGGGAGTCAGAGTGAAAAAAGGGAAAACGACAAATTTAGCCCCAAATGTATTGTTTAGCATAATCATTTAAATCTTCCCCCCCCCCACAAATGGTTTTATACAGTAGCTATCACAGCTTTATATGGTGCACTCTTCGTTTTTCTAGCTGGGCCTTTTTCCAGCATGTGAAATATTTTGGATCAGATGTAATGTATATTGACTACAACATTAGCAGGATATTGGAACTAAAACTATCACCAAATAGAACTCAGAACTGGAAAAGGCAACTTCCCAGCTGAGAAACAAGAATGCTTTTATTTAGCTTTGATTGGCTTCAATCATTCATGATATCCTGTTAATGCACTACTGTGCCAACTATCCAGTTATGAAGTTGCTTAGGAACACAAACTTCCTGACCTTGACGGTAAGTGCTTAGCATACCAAAAAATGGAACTACTTTTGATAGCAATTCTGATTCTGGCAGGTGTTCTTGTTCTCAAATTGCTTAAAACATCTTGATTTGCAAAGTTTTTTTTTTTACTGTGACTGGAGACACTTCGGTGGTTATTATTTGGTATGACGCCAATAGAGCTAAGTAACAACACTGTTCTTCAGCAAGAACTTCAAGAGTTTCTTTTCAAATCAAATACACACATGTGAATCAAGGTCATACTTGCAGTGGAGTTTACTGGTCCTAGATTGATATTAAGGATAACAGTGCAGTGAGTACATTATTTTGATGCCAATTCTCTGAGAGAGAGTAAGAGATCCTTTCAGCTTTCTTTTGTGGCTGTATAGATGGATTGTGATGCATTTTGATCTGCCAAGAAACAATATAATGAATCACGTGTACTAGTGTTCAGCTTCAGTAATTTCTGTCTGCAACAGTGTCTCCTTTCAAGCATTGTGAGCTTTTAGAAAGAGAGAGCATCCCCAGGCCTTGTTAATGAGAATCCATGGTATGTGTTATGTTTGTAAGAAATCTGTAAAATATGTACTTGTAAAAATTTGTGGAAAGAAAAGGATTTGATGGACTTTAACACCACTAGAATAATGGTGCTGTCTGCTATAATGCTGGAGAAACCAGACTGCAGGGTCAAGTGTATGGGGACAAAAAGCAGGTCAGTGAGTTCCTAAAGGCTGCTGATTACAAACTCTCTCCCTGCAGCTGGAGGTGCACTCTGCATGCAGCATGGTTTAGCTTTTGTTTGCTTCAGTGGAATCATGCTTTAATTTTTTGATTGTTGCTCTAGTGCCGTTACTGGAGATGAACCACAATAATAATAATAATTAATAAAAAGCCTTCCAGAGTCTGCATGGAGAACTAGTTGTATGTGGAACAGCCATTAGGCCTGTGCTGAATTTCCTGTGCACCTGCATCATTTAATGAAGGAGGAGTAACTAATTTGGCTAGAAGGCATGCTTATTTGGTAATGGTAAACTTAGAGAAATGGATACTGTAGGCACCATCAAAATTTCACTGGTCAGGAGGAAATAACATTGAGAGAGTGCTTAAAATAACAAAGTTGTGTTGTCTATTAAAAACAGTCTATTCTGATACAGTATACATTAGAGTTAGAACTTTACAAATGGAAAGATTTGTCTAACAAAATGCACTTTGAATGTTTAATCTGAAAATTGTGTAAAGAACAGAGATGGATTTGAAAAGTAATCAGCATTTTGAGGATATATTTGTAACTATTTTCATACAATCTTGCTGCAATGCTGCTAAAATACGTATGATTTAATTTCTGAATGGGTGAAAGGGAATTTGAATTAAAAGTTGTACTGTAACTCAGAGCTCTGAGAATCTTCTTTTGGTTCTCTCTCTCTCCCTGATTTTATCATCTGTTTTAAAATCAACCTAATTAAACATTTACAAAGCTAGAGGCAGCTGCAAATTCAGATGTATGCATGGCTGATGATTACACAGAATGTGGCTTAGTAAAATAGTGGTAGAGTGGGAGATAGAAGCAAAATAGCATAGATGTTATGTTTTCTGGCCTGACTGCCTACCAAAACTCTACCACATCATTAGGGTTGTAGAGGAAATGGACTGGACGATTGTTATAGATGGTACTTTGGTACTCCGTCTGCATGTCATGGGAATGTCTTGATGCCGGGAGCTCCACATTAAATACTCAAACATCACAATTCAGTGTTTGAAGCGTGGTAAAACTGCTTACCCTTTCTAAACTAATGACAGGTTTCAGAGTAACAGCCGTGTTAGTCTGTATCCGCAAAAAGAAGAACAGGAGTACTTGTGGCACCTTAGAGACTAACAAATTTGTTAGTCTCTAAGGTGCCACAAGTACTCCTGTTCTTCCTTTCTAAACTGAAGACCTATGCGCTGAACTGCAGTCCTCACTCAGGAAAAATTCCAGCTGGAGAAACTGGAATATTGCCCAAGTAAGCACTGTGGCATTGAGCCCCATTATCCTGCAGCTAGTGACTACTTCTATAATTTCTATAAAGCAAGAAAGAGTTACAAAAAAGTAGTTTTAAGCCCTGTAGCATCCGATGGATAGACAAAATGGCTGCGAGACATCTCCAGATACAACCAATCTCGTTAAACTGTTTTATAAAAATATATTGAATGTGGCTTTGTTGTGCTGCAGAACACCATAAATGTTTTGCGGAGGGGACAATGCTTTGTATTAGAACCACCTCTACCATGGCACTGTATTAAAGCTATCTCATAAGATTCGGATCTAATTTTGAAGAAGTTCAGGAATCACACAACTAATGAAGATTTTCAGAATGCTAAGGTATTTTGCTTTATGCAGGGCCTCCTGCTGACATCCTGGCTCGTATTTTCTTGTATAATGCTTTACTGCAGCATCCACTTTTCTTTGAAAATAAAAGAGTAAGATCAAAGCAAAAATGCTTTAAAAGAAAATTTTCAGTGAAACTGTATTTTCCTTTAAAAATACAAAAAGATACACAGTGTAACCCCAGTGAAACTGTTCCATAGTCAAGCCAGAAGGAAATTTGCTATAAAAGGATTCAATGTTTCCTGTGCTTAACCGTTTAAAGAGGGACTCCCACATGTGGTTAACATGAGATAAGTACCAATATATTTTGCCATTTTTCAATGTATCTTCCTGATGCTCTGGGTAACTGTGATTTATGAATAACCTCATCTGTCACAATCTACCTTTGCCTTCTACTTGATGCTACATTAATCCAGTTTTGATAACATCAGAGTTTGTATCCATGGAGAAGACTGTGATACCAAAAACTCACCATTCACTTTCTCCCTGGATTAATTAGGTGGAAGAACTGAGCTATGAGAGTGGAACCTTTAATTTAAACCCAAATATACAATACTTTGACAACAAACAAGAATTGCAAGGGATTATTCACAATATCTTAATTTTGATGTATTCTACTTTAATATAAATACAGTAAAGTTCCCTCCAGTATGAAAATCAAAAATTGATTTTTAGAGTGCTGATTTTCTAGAAATAAGGAAATGTGACAATTGCTATTCTTCCCAATTAAGGAGGTTAAACTCCATAGGTAAAATAGTAACTAATAATTCAGTTTATTCCTGAAGATGTTAATGAGAGAGGATGTGTATAGTGAAGAAGCCACTCAGAATGCCATGGTATATTTTATCTCTAGTGATCAAGCTTATTTCTTATCTTATGAATACTTTAATCTAAGATTTTGTCCTGTAACTGTAATCTTCTTCCTTTCTTTTTGTCTTTGCAGCTGTTTTGGAAAGAATTATGATTTAGATTTTCCCATTTTAGCCATGGATGTTGCATTTAGCCCCATGAGGTCACAAGAACTGGATCCCCTGGCTACTGATGCATCCCCCATGATCATAAACATGACTCCCACTGTAGAGCAAGATGGTGAAGAAGATGCAATGAAGGAGCTTGATTCTGACCAACAGTATGAAAAGCCTCCCCCACTCCACACAGGGGCAGATTGGAAGATTGTTCTCCATCTGCCTGAAATTGAAACATGGCTCCGGATGACATCTGAAAGAGTCAGGGATCTGACCTACTCCGTCCAGCAGGACTCAGACAGCAAACATGTGGATGTACATCTAGTGCAGCTAAAGGTAAGATACAATTCATATTTCATACCAGCCACATTTCAACTTTATAAATATAAGAAACCCCCTACAGTCAGCTACTGGCATGTGCTGAGGAAAGAGCGTCAAAAATTGCCCAATTGCATGTGACAACTCCTCTCCAAAAAAACCCAACATCCTTTTCTAGGGGAAATGGAAGGTGTGTAGCACTCAGTATATTTATAGATTCTTTATTTAACGCAATAAACCTATCAGATGTATTCAACATGTCCAAACTATATGGGTACCTAACCTAGCACTAACTGAGGACTGGTCCCAAAGCCCACTGGAGTTAATGAAAAGATTCCTAGTGACTTCAATGGGCCTTGAATCAGGCCCTAAAACTCTCAAGATTGTGTACCAGCATGCATTCTATCTCATGTAGTGCCCCCAGTGACCACTTCTATCGTGGTTCTGAAGTCCTGGCCCCCGGTCCTGCAGAAACTTACATCCATGTTTGATTTGAAATGGGACTATTCATGTGCGTCATATTAGGCATGTGTAAAACTTTGCAGGTTCTGGGCCTTGGTAAGGAATATGTAATGATCAGATTTATAAGCAGCACAACCAGTAAAACAACAAGTTTATTTTTGAGAACAAAATTGCATTTACATACATGGACATACAAAAACAATTCTATAATAGGTCTTCTTTAAATAAATCATTTACAGTGTGTCACATTGTTAGTTTTAAATTTCAGCAGTCAATTTTTAAGATATTTTAAAGAAATACAGGGTAAAGTATAAGAGAGCATTCTGTATGGATGGAAGTGCTTGTGTGCATGGCTTGGTCTGCCGCAGCAGATTAAGCATGTCTTTGAAGACACAAAACAACTTCCAAAAATAGCAAACGAACGTTATCTCTTCAGACTGAGCTGTCTTCAGAGTTCTGCATTCTGAGGCCTGTGATAATACATTATGCAAACCTAGGATTCTTTGGCACTCACTCTGCATTATGGTTTTCAGTACACGTTTAGTATAAGACTAGGACGTTAGGAAACCTTGAAAAAATTATACCATGGCTCTAGTCCATTGCCTCTGTGGTTAATGCAGAGCACAGCACTAACACCACAGAGGGAACTGGTCTTCATTTTTTGCCTCTGGCATCTCAGGCAAGCAAACGTAGGCATCACTGAAAAGGAAACATGCTTAGCCCCTGAAGAGGTAGAGTGCCTCACAACTCACTGCAGTGGCCCTTGTGAATAGTCTTAGGAGAAGCCCAGCTGCCTCAGCCAGAGTTGTTTTGAATTGAATGAGGAAAGGGGTAAAGTTCAAACTGTGGCTTAAAAGTGGGATGCTCTTGTATAGAAAATCTCTCTCTCTCTACCCCGCAAAATGTATTATTCCTTAAATAATGACAGGTTTCAGAGTAGCAGCCGTGTTAGTCTGTATCCGCAATAAGAAGAACAGGAGTACTTGTGGCACCTTAGAGACTAACAAATATATTAGAGTATAAGCTTTCGTGGACTACAGCCCACTTCTTCGGATGCATATAGAATGGAACATATATTGAGGAGATATATATACACACATACAGAGAGCATAAACAGGTGGGAGTTGTCTTACCAACTCTGAGAGGCCAATTAATTAAGAGAAAAAAAAAAACTTTTGAAGTGATAATCAAGCTAGCCCAGTACAGACAGTTTGATAAGAAGTGTGAGAATACTTACAAGGGGAGATAGATTCAATGTTTGTAATGGCTCAGCCATTCCCAGTCCTTATTCAAACCGGAGTTGATTGTGTCTAGTTTGCATATCAATTCTAGCTCAGCAGTCTCTTGTTGGAGTCTGTTTTTGAAGTTTTTCTGTTGTAATATAGCCACCCGCAGGTCTGTCACTGAATGACCAGACAGGTTAAAGTGTTCTCCCACTGGTTTTTGAGTATTTTGATTCCTGATGTCAGATTTGTGTCCATTAATTCTTTTGCGTAGAGACTGTCCGGTTTGGCCAATGTACATGGCAGAGGGGCATTGCTGGCACATGATGGCATATATCACATTGGTAGATGTGCAGGTGAACGAGCCCCTGATGGTATGGCTGATGTGATTAGGTCCTATGATGATGTCACTTGAATAGATATGTGGACAGAGTTGGCATCGGGGTTTGTTACAAGGATAGGTTCCTGGGTTAGTGGTTTTGTTCAGTGATGTGTGGTTGCTGGTGAGTATTTGCTTTAGGTTGGGGGGTTGTCTGTAAGCGAGGACAGGTCTGTCTCCCAAGATCTGTGAGAGTAAAGGATCATCTTTCAGGATAGGTTGTAGATCTCTGATGATGCGCTGGAGAGGTTTTAGTTGGGGGCTGAAGGTGACAGCTAGTGGTGGTCTGTTATTTTCTTTGTTGGGCCTGTCTTGTAGAAGGTGACTTCTGGGTACTCGTCTGGCTCTGTCAATCTGTTTTTTCACTTCAGCAGGTGGGTATTGTAGTTTTAAGAATGCTTGATAGAGATCTTGTAGGTGCTTGTCTCTATCCGAGGGATTGGAGCAAATGCGGTTATATCTTAGAGCTTGGCTGTAGACAATGGATCGTGTGGTGTGTCCTGGATGGAAGCTGGAGGCATGTAGGTAAGTGTAGCGGTCAGTAGGTTTCCGGTATAGGGTGGTATTTATGTGACCATCGCTTATTAGCACAGTAGTGTCCAGGAAATGGACCGCTTGTGTGGATTGATCTAGGCTGAGGTTGATGGTGGGATGGAAATTATTGAAATCATGGTGAAATTCCTCAAGGGCTTCTTTTCCATGGGTCCAGATGATGAAGATGTCATCAATGTAGCGCAAGTAGAGTAGGGGCGTTAGGGGACGAGAGCTAAGGAAGCGTTGTTCTAAGTCAGCCATAAAAATGTTGGCATATTGTGGGGCCATGCGGGTACCCATAGCAGTGCCGCTGACTTGAAGGTATATATTGTCCCCAAATGTGAAATAGTTGTGGGTGAGGACAAAATCTGACATCAGGAATCAAAATACTCAAAAACCAGTGGGAGAACACTTTAACCTGCCTGGTCATTCAGTGACAGACCTGCGGTTGGCTATATTACAACAGAAAAACTTAATTAATTGGCCTCTCAGAGTTGGTAAGACAACTCCCACCTGTTTATGCTCTCTGTATGTGTGTATATATATCTCCTCAATATATGTTCCATTCTATATGCATCCGAAAGAAGTGGGCTGTAGTCCACGAAAGCTTATGCTCTAATATATTTGTTAGTCTCTAAGGTGCCACAAGTACTCCTGTTCTTCTTATTCCTTAAAGTAAATGTTCCCAAATTGTAGTCTGTGGACCAATGGTATACCCTCAGAGTGGGATGGTGACATGTTGTTAGTTCTTCACCTTTCTAAATGCAAAAGAATGGCAAAAATTCATTAGGTATCTTATTACTTTCCATCTAAGTAGTTGCTATATTTGTCACCGGGATCGTACGTGATCAGCAAGAGGGGTGTTCCATACAATCACCAGTGTGGAGGCAACATGTTCCATGAGACAATCTCTTTATTAATATGAGGTCCATACTATTTAAAAAAAAAAAAAGTGAGAACTCCTGCTGTAATGATTCCCATATACAAAGCTATGTATACATTATATAGATGACCTTAAACGTATCTTACAAAAGGGAAAGAAAGATTGCATTCCTTTTTTTACTACTTTTATGTATTAAGAAGGCCAGGAAAAGGTAGGTGGTGTGTGTGTGTGTGTTTTTAAATATTAGAAATTCAGGTGTTGTATAGCTTGTTTTCCTTGAAAACTATGCTCAACTGTAAGACTAATCAGATTCTGATATCATAGATGCCAAGGAAGCAACAAGTCACTTTTATTCAGACTTGATTTTTTTATTTTGTTTATTTTTGTTAATGTCTGATATCTACCATCTAACAACAAACAGTTGGGAGAAAAGTTATTATTTGTATTATTGTAGCACCTAGGATCCAGAGACCTAGACCAGGACCCCATTATGCTAGGCGCTGTACAAACACAGAACAAAGAGAATTCCAGCAACAAAGAGTTTACACTCAAACTATCAAACAGGAGAGAACGAATGGATACAGATGGGGGAGTACAAGGAAACAATATTAGTCAGAAGGCGAGGCAGTGGTCTCAGCCTTGACCAGTGGTCAAGTTTTTTGTAGGAATCATGGAAAAAGAGTTTGGAGGAGGGAGTTGAAGGACAACAATGAGGTACCTTTGGAGATATTTACAGGAAGCTCATCTCAGTGTGAGGTGCGGCATGGGAGAAAGCATGAATGTGCATTTTTGGTAAGTTAACGAGGGTCAATGGAGGCTGGCATTGTGGGCTGATAGCAATTAGGAGTCAACATGTCGATAGTGAATGAAAGACAACTGGTAGAGCGGGGATAGGCCATGGACAGCCTTGAAAGCAAAGAGAAGTGTCTTATGTTTGATGTAATACAGAAAGAGGGGCCAGTGGAGGGATTCAAGAAGAGGGGTGGGTAATGTGGTCAAAGTGATGGGCTGGGAAAATTTATCTAATGCAAGACTGCTTTTGTCAAGGCCAGGGAAAAGGATATTGCAGTAATCAAGACCTGAGATGATGAGAGCCTGGACAAGAGGTTTTTAGCTGTGTGTATGTATAGCAAAGGCCTTATTTTAGAGTTGTTGGCAAGATTTAGACATAGCTTGGATGTTAGGTGAGAGATGGAAGTCCAAGTCAATAATGATGCCCAGATTACTGTCTGGATGACAGGCAGGATCTTGGTGTTGTCCAGAGTGATCAAGAAAGGAGGTTGCAGGGTTGGCTTGAGAAGTGGGGGAGATCAAGAGCTGTATTTTAGCCATGATAGCTTGAGGTGATGACTGGGTATCCACGAGATGTCAGAGATACAGGTCAAGGCCTTAGTTTGCACAGAAGGAGACATGTCTGGAGCAGAGAGGTAGATGTGAGAGGTGTTTTTTTGGTTAAGAACTCAGCATTTTCGAAAAAGCACAGCATTCAATATCCTGAGCTCTTTAAGAAATTTGGCCACTGAAGTGGGAGTTGAGCCCTTCTAAAAATTCCAGCCTCTGCGCCTCAGTTTCCCCATAGAAAATAAATAAACAGTTGGACACGTAACTCTCATGATGAGTGTGTGCAGATACAATGGGGTGTACAAATGGGAGGATGTTTGAAAATGTGGATCTTTATGTTGTTGAGTGGTGGCAAGTAGATTTATTTTAAAGGAGATATGTGAAACTACTACAAAAAACATATCCAGAGGTGGAGCAGTAATCTCCAGTACTGAGCAGGTTCATTTAGTATGTAGTCAATCACTGAAGTGCGGTGTAGTTTAAGGTTGCATATACTGAGCAATGTTAGTAATGCTAGTTGTATTACCATATATTATGACAGGTTATGCATCCGAAGAAGTGGGCTGTAGTCCACGAAAGCTTATGCTCTAATAAATTTGTTAGTCTCTAAGGTGCCACAAGTACTCCTGTTCTTCCATATATTATGGTTTTTCTTTGATTTAAGAACCAGGTTCCTTTTGAAGGGTTTCATAGGCCTAGAGCAGGGGTGGCAAACCTGAGCCTGGGAAGGAGCCAGAGTTTACCAATGTACATTGCCAAAGAGCAACAGTAATACATCAGCAGCCCCCCATGAGCTTCTTCTCCCCCCCTCCACCCCCCGCGCCTCCCACCCACCGGCAGTCCCGCTGATCAGCGCCTCCCTCCCCGCATCTCCGGATCAGCTGTTTCATGGCATGCAGGAGGCTCTGGGGGGGAGGAGGGGGAAGGAGTGAGGGCACAGCAGGCTCAGGGAAGGGGGCAGGAATGGGTGGAGTGGGGGAAGGGCCTGTAGCAGAGCCAGAGGTTGAGCAGTGAGCACCCCCCTGGCATATTGGAAAGTTTGCGCCTGTAATTCCAGCCCCAGAGTCGGTGCCTATACAAGGAGCCGCATATTAACTTCTGAAGAGCCACATGTGGCTCCGGAGCCACAGGTTGGCCACTCCTGGCCTATAGTCACAGATGAAATGGGGCTATGGGGTATGTGAAGTACTTGGCCAGGGCGTCATCACCCCGTTCCAGACCCATGTCTTTTGGGGTTATGTAACTATAAAGGCTAGATTCAGACTTTATTTTAAAAAAATAAAAATCTTCAGCCAATTTTACTATGAAAATTGCCTTGAAAATGTAATCATGGTAGAAAGTTTGTGACTATTCCTAACAATTATGGAATAATCACTCCCTGCACCCCATGCACTGTGGCAGGCCTGAGAAACGGGCACACCATCCACTTTCGTGACCACACAGCAGGAGATTCAAGTGTCCTTCAGAGTACAAAGCACTATGAGGAAGAATTTTTTTAAAGCATTGGCATAATTCTACTTCTGTTGGAGTCCATATGATTTCTATGTTTGCTCCCACTGAAGTCAAAATTAGGCTAATGCTGACTAGGTTTTGAAATCCTACCTTACATCTGACATTACTAATAACGCAGTGTTGTAAGCTATTTACTGTGGAATATCCAAATGTGTTATAGACCATCTGGGGGCATTCTGATTTAGAACACCAGATCAGAATTTATCTTCAAGCTTTTGTGTCCAGCTCGATCCATAACATCATAAATATCAGTTTTTGCTTACAGTATTTGAAAGTGAAAATTGGATCCTGCTTCACCCTGACCAGGCATCTTCCCTAACTCCTATGCTCCAGAGTCTTCAGAAGATGCAAACTGGCTGCTTCCTTACTGCCTCTTCCAGGAGGTGGCCAGGTCTATTTGTCACCCTGTTATCTCCAGGCATCTTCCAGAGGAGGTAGTGGGCCTGCACCTCCCCTCCTCAAAAAATACACAGAGCACAATAGGCTAGTAGCCATGCATGTGCTTCTGAGCTTCATAGTTCCAGTCAAGAGTAGACTGTATACTTGCTCTGTATATGTGGTGGGCTGAGCATGCTACCATCCCCAAAGAACCCTGGTAGACTAGAGGATAGCAGCAGCCTGACCTGGCAGTCCTCCTGAAATTATCCTGGCATGTAACCTCCATGTCCTACCCACCTACAACCTCCCTACGCATACACACACCAGTGTTTAATAAATAATTCTCTCCAGAAATTAAGAGGCTACAACATGGCTCCCCAGAGCTGTCATCCCTCCCTAATCCAACCCTATTCAAGACAAAAAACTCGTGATAATCTGGAATGTTCTCTTCCAATCTCCTGATGATGCTTCTGACAACTGTGCTGTCTGTATAATGTATACGTAACTGGGTATATATTTTCTTTGGAAATAATTCTTAAATAGAGCTGGTCAAGAAACCCCCAAAATTGGTTTTTCCCACAGCAAAATCAAATTTTAAGTCCAGTGTGTAAACTCCTTGGTATAGAAACTGTCCTTGTGCAGAACTTTGCAAGCACTTAATCAGTAATTTAATAATAATAATAATAACACAATTGATAGCATGTAAGGGGGACGTGACTCACCACTGTGGCACCTCCTGCCAGCTGTCCTGGGATTTAGCTTTCAGCCCTTCTAGTCCCCCTTCAGTTAGTGGTGTCACGCCTGCCGTCACGGCTGTCTCCACTCTTTGGACCTGCGTCACTCCCCAGACAGCAGCGTTCTCTTCTGGGCATAGTCCTCCAGCTGTGCCCCCACTCCGGTATCTCCCCCTATTCCAGGGGGCCAGCAGTCCTTAGTTCCACCACTTGCCTCAGCAGCCAGGATACCAGCCACTCTCCTCATTAGCAAGTGAGGTGCAAGGAGGAGGGACCCAGGCCCACCTGCTACTCTGGGTCCCGACCCAGGACCTTTAGCCAGCAGCCACCTTCTGTCCTCCTTCAACCTGCTGCCTATTTTCCCTGGGCCATCTCCCGCATAGCCCAAGCACCCTCTCATCCCTTGTAGCAAGGCCCCAGCCTGGCAGTGGTCAGCCAGCAGCTCACCCTTGCATTTTGCTGCCCCTGCTTACCTATGGCACTTCTTCAGGCAGCCAGTCATCCTCCCTTGCCTTCCAGGGAGAGACTCCCCCTTTGCTCTGCTGAGCAGTCCTTTACATATAGCCCTCGCTGGCCCTGATTGGCTACTCCAGCAAGCCTTCCCCCTAATGGTGGGCTCTATAAGCCCTTTCCTGATCAGTGGGTTCTGTGCAGCCTCAATGGTGCTGCTTTTAACTCCTTCTCCCCCTGTGGGGCAGCTGCCCCACCCCAGTCATGTGTGGTTTTTTTGTTTGTTTGTTTGTTTTAATGGAGATATCCTATCTCCTAGAACTGGAAGGGACCTTGAAAGGTCATTGAGTCCAGCCCCCTGCCTTCACTAGTAGGACCAAGTACTGATTTTGCCCCAGATCCCTAAGTGGCCCCCTCAAGGATTAAACTCACAACCCTGGGTTTAGCAGGCCAATGCTCAAACCACTGAGCTATCCCTCTTTGTGTCATGTGCATCTTCATGGAAAACTTGTGAAAATTGGTAAGGCTACATAATCTGAAGCAACAGAACCATTATGAACTATAATTTCATTCAGAGCTATTCAGTTCAGTGTTTAGTTAACTGGACAACTCAATGTATTGTAAAAAACTTAATTGGGACTATGATTTGCAGCCAAGCATGGTAATAAACATAATAATGTTCTTGTGGAAGCATGTTGGAGAAGAAAAAATGTAACAATACTGAACATCACGCTATAGCTTATGTAATGTATTTATGTACTGTTTCTTTTTCTTTGCATAAGAAGGGCACATTCCAGCTAAGCATTTAACCAAGTGCATGAGAGCATTTCCATTAACTTCAATTGCATTACTGCGTGCTGGAAGTACTGCTTAAGTGCTTGGCCGGACAGGATCTATGTGGACAAAATTTGATCCAGTTTGGATTTTCTCCTACCCTATTTGCAATGTCCGTAGTTTTGTATATGTTTGATTCAAATCAAATGATTCATGCTCTTCAAAAATAAATATACCAGGAACTCATGAGCAACTCTATAGTACAAATCAGCACAAGGTTCTGTGTTTTGGGATTAAGGTACACTGGCAGAGTTAAATTTAGAAGCTGAACCTGCTGTTTTTGTTAGCCCCACACTTTTAGAAACACTAACATTCACATAACATTTCAGAGGAAGTAATTGGCCTCTTTGTCAGTGTTGTGACTGACCTCCGTTCTTTGCAACTCTAAATGATGTGACGACAAACCTTTTTAAAAATAACATCTGGAAAAGGATAAAATGGAGAAGCAGAGTGCTGGGGAACACAATGGCTGCCTACATTATGGTCCAAAAATATATTTTTACAAAGTTGCTCAACATGTAAAGCCTTTGGCTTTTCATTGTGTTTGTATAGTCTTGCTCAGTGTGATATATTTGGTGTGGAAAGATGTGATTTTGTAACTAAATTTTAACATGTTGTACTACAGCAGCATCAGACAGCAAACAAGTATGTACACATATTTTCTTGACATTCTTATGAAGTTCAGACCTCTAACTTATTAACAATGCACATGGTAATAGATAATGGTTACAGTAACTACAGGTAACTACAATAATAGTTTCCTTGGCCCCAGCTCAAGCTGTTCATTTGGTAAATATTTCCACAGAAAAATAAACCTTAGGTCTGTAGCTAAGGTTGGCAGAATTTGATTTTTTTTTTTTTAAATTCCAATGGATAATATGGATGTTTATTTGTAAGTATTTTTTAGATTATCGATTTAAAAAAAATCAGTTGCAGGAAATTATGGGGGCATCAGACAATTATGGAGATTCAAAAAGTTAAAGTTTATACCCATTAAAACACAAATTGTCAACATCATATGCCAAAATATACAAAGTAAGTATCCTTAAATAAAACTCTAATAAGATTTCAAGTAGCATTTTTCTTACTTTGCCTAGCTGTAAAATTCGATTATTATCAATGGAATATTTTTGGCTGTTTGTGTGTGTATGGTGAAATTGATGTTTACCAACCTTTACTGATTAAAAATTGAATCCTTCCAAGTCTACGTATAAATATATACACATTAAAGATGTATAGAATATTTTAAAAAAATATCTTCCAAGAATAGTGTCAGTGTCCATCAGTGATCATTGTTCAGTGTTGTAAAAGTATCTTCATAGCTTTATTTAGTAAGGAGGTAGATTCTTCATGAACTAATTATGACATCCACAATCACCATCATTTGCCTACTGCAAGTTTGGTCAGAGCAGATAAAACTCTTAATTCACCTTCAATTTTCATTGACTTTCCATGAGTCTTCGTAGCCCCTCAAAGGATCTTGGCTTTCTGTGGCTTAATAAAGTTTAAAGCACTTTTCCTTTTTAAGTTAGTGCTGCTGAGACTATCGCTAATGGTTGCATTGCTGCAAGCTTACTACAAGCCAGCTGCCTAAAGTGTCAGCTCCTTCACTGAGCAGCCAGTGACCTCTGGTCCCAAAGAAAATCAACTCAATAGCAGGAGAAAAGCAGTGTGGTCTGGTGGACTGAGAGCAAGAGGCTAATTCATTCTTTTACACTGTCTCCCCCTTCCACTTTGGATACCTAAAGTGAGGCATCTAAATCCACAGGTGCTGAGCATCCACTGACTTCTGTGGACTGGGGCATCATAGGAATAGCACTTATTAGAACCTATAAAGAAATCTGACTATTTATGCCCAAAGACTTAACTGTCACCTCCAAGTGAGAAATCCTATTAAAAAAAATCATAGTGTGTGTATCTGTAACTTCCTTAGATTTATTACTAATAACACACATTATTGAACCTGTAAGAATTGAAAAAAAAACTTTTTACCATTTATTTTTTGCATGCCATTCTCTTTGGGCAATATAGTTAAAGTGGTTAATTTCATTTTTGTTTATAGTAAGTTTTTAATCCCTTTCAATTTCTGGTTTTCATACATTGACAGATGGCAATATTTAGTGATCAATGGCTCCATGTCTAGTTGGCAGCCGATTTCAAGTGGAGTGCCCCAAGGGTCGGTCCTGGGGCCGGTTTTGTTTAATATCTTTATTAATGATCTGGAGGATGGTGTGGACTGCACTCTCAGCAAGTTTGCAGATGACACTAAACTGGGAGGCGTAGTAGATACACTGGAGGGTAGGGATCGGATACAGAGGGACCTAGACAAATTAGAGGGTTGGGCCAAAAAAAACCTGATGAGGTTCAACAACGACGGAAGAATCCTATGCACTGCTACAGACTACAGGGACCGAATGGCTAGGTAGCAGTTCTGCAGAAAAGGACCTGGGGGTCACAGTGGACAAGAAGCTGGATATGAGTCAACAGTGTGCCCTTGTTGCCAAGAAGGCTAACGGCATTTTGGGCTGTATAAGTAGGGGCATTGCCAGCAGATCGAGGAACGTGATCGTTCCCCTTTATTCGACATTAGTGAGGCCTCATCTGGAGTACGGTGTCCAGTTTTGGCCCCCACACTACAAGAAGGATGTGGAAAAATTGGAAAGAGTCCAGCGGAGGGCAACAAAAATGATTAGGGGTCTGGAGCACATGACTTATGAGGAGAGGCTGAGGGAACTGGGATTGTTTAGTCTCCAGAAGGGAAGAATGAGCAGGGATTTGATAGCTGCTTTCAACTACCTGAAGGGAAGTTCCAAAGAGGATGGAGCTCGACTGTTCTCAGTGGTGGCAGATGACAGAACAAGGAACAATAGTCTCAAGTTGCAGTGGGGGAGGTCTAGGTTGGATATTAGGAAACACTATTTCACTAGGAGGGTGAAGCACTGGAATGCGTTACCTAGGGAGGTGGTGGAATCTCCTTCCTTGGAGGTTTTTAAGGCCCGGCTTGAGAGAGCCCTGGCTGGGATGATTTAGTTGGGAATTGGTCCTGCTTTGAGCAGGGTGTTGGACTAGATGACCTCCTGAGGTCCCTTCCAACCCTGATATTCTATGATTTGGGCTGCAAATAATGCAGGGGATTATTATGCCTTTAAAATAAACTGTATCCATGTATATTAATAATACAAATATGGAAATATTCCCATTGATATTAGATTATGGAAAAGGCTAGATTTTTTTTTAACAATCTAAATTTTGAGCCTAAAATTGACATGACAGTACCTCTTTAAGGACATTATTTGCATTACTTGAGTGGTCAATATTGGAACTCATATGGGATATTTTCAGTATTAAAACTAGAAGGTATAAATTCAAACTCAGTCAGACTTGCTGGCAAGGCTAAACTGGAAGGCTAGCGCACACACAGTTAACTACAAATTGGCAGAGAGCATGTATCAGGATGAAATTCAATATTAATAAATGTAAACTCGTGATTATAGGGAGAGAACATCAATAGCACAGATATAAACTGTATGGGAGACTGCTGTTTAGAAAGCCTCAGTTTCTAGGGAGATGTAGTAAATAAATATGAGCTCACAGTCCATTACCATTGTGAAACTTGAATCTAATCCCATTCTCAAATGCATATCTACTGGAAGATCACTATAAAATGAAGGTGATAATACTGCTCTGTTTAGATCTGGTGTGCCCACACCAGGAATATTTTGTGCATTTGTAGTCCTGCAGTTTAGAAAAGATATTTAAAAAATAACTAGAGGACACAGAAGAGCAACAAGAATGATCTGAACCTTGGAGGATAATATATACCAGTAAAAGAGGAGACTGAGGTAGCTGTTTTCACATAGAATAAAAAATGATAACTTGAGAAGACAGGATCAGTATATAAATACCTTCAAGACAACAGTACAAATGAGAGAATGTAAAGCTTGAACGAAGAGCAGTGGCAAGGAAAGAAAAGTTGTAGGTTAGGTATAAAGAGAGCAATTAGGCAATACAGCTGGGCCCTATCCTGCCCTCTGCCACATGGAGCAGAAAAGGGCAAATGTGCCTGGTTATTGGTCAGATCCTCCATGGTCCCATCATTACAGGTATTCATAAACAGGTTAAATACGATGCTAGTGGGAATGATGCACTGAGTAGTCCTGAAAAATGTAAAACTATCATTTTGTATGGGATTACAAAGAGATGAGGCATGAGGGAATAAGGTGAAGAAACCTGTAAGATCAAGTATCGTTTTTAATGTAGTAGAATCAGGTAATGGTTGGATTGCATCATTCATATGTAGTGAGATGAGAGACTGGAGCGAAAAAAGAAGCTTGGAATCAAAACCCTGAAGGAGAGAAACTAACTTCTTTCTCAGACTGCTTTGTTCTTCCTAGGGTTCTATATGAAGAAGCCTCACCAATGTTGTTAATATATACCAGGGTAGGCAACCTAGGCCACTCATGTTAATTTTCAGTGGCACTCACACTGCCCGGGTCCTGGCCCCCAGTCCGGGAGGCTCTGCATTTTAATTTAATTTTAAATGAAGCTTCTTAAACATTTTAAAAACCTTATTTACTTTACTTACAACAATAGTTTAGTTATATATTATAGACTTGTAGAAAGAGACCTTCTAAAAACGTTAAAATGTATTACTGGTACGCGAAACCTTTAAATTACAGTGAACAAATGAAGACTCGGTACACCACTTCTGAAAGGTTGCTGACGCTGATACATACTTTACCTGTACAGATGTAGCAGTCTTGATCTGAAAACCTTAAAGCATTTTGCATACATTACTGCATTTAATTACACCTAGCAAAACCTCAGGTAGCTAAGGCTAGGTCTACACTACCCGCCTGAATCGGCGGGTAGAAATCGACCTCTCGGGGATCGATTTATCGTGTCCCGTCGGGACACAACAATCGATCCCCGAATCGACGCTCTTACTCCACCAGCGGAGGTGGGAGTAAGCGCCGTCGACAGAAAGCCGCAGAAGTCAATTTTGCCGCCGTCCTCACAGCGGGGTAAGTCGGCTGCGATACGTCGAATTCAGCTACGCTATTCACGTAGCTGAATTTGCGTATCTTAAATCAACTCCCCCCTGTAGTGTAGATGTACCCTAAGTATTGATTTTACAGAAAGAGCGATTAAGTGATTTACTCTGGATTGCATGTAAAGTAAGTGGCAGAGCTAAGATTAGAACCCAAAATTCCTGTCTACCAATTCCATATGCTAACTATTAGAACTGCTTCCTCAAATATACCTATAGGACCTAATCCTGGTGAGCCCCAGTATACATGGAGTTAATTGCAGGATCAGGGCTTTACTGTTTTAAGGACAAAAATACTTAAATTTGTTTTTGAAAAGAAACTTGATGTAGTCTAATGTTATAATGTAACAATGAATTCATGTACATATTACTCCAAATTTTTGACACACCATTTGATAATTTGGTCCAAAGTATGAAACAGCTTCCTTCAACTAGAAACCTAATAGTTATGTTTTCCTTTTTGACCTTAATTCACTGAGAAAATGCACATTGTGACTTTGTGTGGATTGTACTGTTTCTTATCCAATTAGCTGCTGTAGCAGAGCCATCTTTATAGTAGAGTTGGCCACATGATTCGAAGGGAATGTAATTAAATTACTAAATACAATCTCATATTTTGGTGCAGCAGTAATCTGGCTGTGTTCTGATGAGCATGTTTGTACTGGATCACAAATTAGGTAACAGTTCAACAATACATGTGAGGAAACACACATCCTTTCTGCAGTAAAGGTAGCCTAAAAGCCACTATTGCTAATCCTACTGGATGCTGCATAATGCCAGATTACAATGTGTGTAGGGTAATGCACATACAATTGATGATTTTAAGCCTAGATTCCCACTGATGTAGTGTTTTGGCATTCTTAAAACACAAAAGTTGAAAACCGCTTTCTATCCACCATCAC
This sequence comes from Malaclemys terrapin pileata, assembly GCF_027887155.1. Lineage (NCBI taxonomy): Eukaryota > Metazoa > Chordata > Testudines > Emydidae > Malaclemys > Malaclemys terrapin. The sequence goes on from NC_071508.1 coordinate 105,085,653, forward strand.
ACTATGTATTTGCCCGTATAATTTACAGTGCTTTAAAATAAATAAATAAATTCATTGCTGCTGTCAATGAAAAGTTTCCACTTATTCCTCATCTCTGTTCATCATTATCCCTTCTTATCGATGGTTAGTCTGCATTGCCATCTGTGACATACTGGGGTGCAATCCACATCAGTGAGAGGCTGTCACTCCTGACCTCCAACCATGAGAGTCTTACAATACCTTGCTAGTGGTAGCTCCCACCAGGGCTGCTAACAAACAGTTTTCCAGCTTGCGAATCACACTCTGAGTATCTGTGTGTAACTGGAGCCTGCCAGCACACTTGGGTTACACTCTAGCTCCCACCAACCTTGGTTATGCTTTAGGGTGATCCCACACACTCACATTTCTGGGGGGAAATCTGGGACTGGATGTCCCTCTCCTGGACAGTCCAAATATATTAAGTCCATTATTCCTTTAAGAGAACAATATACACCAGCTTACTATCTTAAGTGAAGTTATCCAGGCACTTTAATTTATACACACTGGCTTACGTAAAGCAATAAAATAAATTTATTAGCGACAAAGAAATTTTACGTGAGTACAAACAATGTGGTGTAAAAATCAGAAATGGTTACACGAAAATAAAAAGAATGCTTTCTAGTGCCTAGCTTAACAAACTATATTAGATTCAAAACAAAATTTCTCACCACATGCTTCCAACAGCATTACTGATCAAACTTTCAGATTGGGACCCCCTCCCGCAGAGTTGAACAGCTGTTTCCTTTGTTTTGTCAGGTGTGGAGAATGAGATAGGTAGGGAAAGAGGAGGGGTATCCATGGGTGTTTGCTCCTCCTTTTTGTTATCAGTTTTCAAATGATACTTCACAAAGCATCCCTTGTACAAAGATTATTACAATAGTGTGTAGGGTGTGACTACAGAGAAGTATTATAACCTCAAGTTTATCTATAATTCAGTAATTGGCTCTGACCCTACAAAGATATTGGGGGCTGCTGTATGTTTAAAACTTCAGAACATTCACTAAATAAACAGGCTCCTCACTTGACAAAGTGTATTTTGAACCCTACAGGTATTGAGTGTAACCTCAAAGGACAAACAAAACTACACTGCTCAATTTATATTTACTATAATAGCCAGGAGTTAAAGTACAGTAAAACAGAAAGGGGAGCTCACCAATTTTTGTGGCTCTATGTTGGCAGGGGTAGGGTTGTCAGGTAGTGAAGTGATTGATATCTTATGTGAGGAGATAAGGAAATAAATGTATTTGTAAATAGTTCATGTCCTCAAGTAGGTTCTATAGGCAGCCAGCACAAAGTGTATGTGCTCACACTGTAGATCTGATTGTGGTAGTGAAAGTTGGCTGGAGGACTGGGGCACTAGGAGGTGGCAGAGTGGATGAACCAGGGCAGTAGGTGTGGAGGGGATTGGGACAGTAGGAAGGATGGAATGGAGGAGCTGAGAGAGCCAAGGCAACACGTGTGGAGGGTTGAGACAGAAAGGAGTCAGTATTTGTATGGTGGTGGGGAAGTGAGGTGGGGTGGAAGGGAGGATATTGATCAACTCTTACTGTGGCCAAGATACAGGAGAACATATTTCATCCAACTCCTGTACCCCTTCTCTGCTACACAGCTGTCCCAGGTTTTCTTTCTGGAAATCATCACGTTGCTCAGCATGCCTCTCTTTCTGGGCTGGCACGAAAGCAGAGGTCTCTCTGAGGTTAGTTGATGAGCATAGGCCCTGGAAGATAAGAATTACAAAATGAGCAAACTTTTATATGATAGAAGGTGTTAGTCATAATGGAGGCACCAGAAATGACTCCCAAGGTAAGAAAGAGACAAGTGAAAGGTAAGGGTTCCTCATTTGTGTTGAGCAAGCATAATAGCTCCTATAGAACTCCCCGCAGTCCCTACTTCAAGTATTGCCAGCCCCAATCGTTCAGAAATCATGAGCCAGCTATGCCCTAAAAATCATAAGATTGCCTTAAAAATCATGAGACTTAAATAATAAATTTGGGGTTCTTTTTATGTCTTCTGGGATTGGAGCCTTTAGGGTTCATATTTTTAAGCTATTCTCTGCAACCCTGAGGGCTAGAAACTTAAAAAATAAAACAAAAGCTTAGATTCTCCGCTAATAAGACAACTTTCAGCAGCTGCAGCTCTAAGAGAAACACCAACTATCATTGGACTCATGCTAACTCCATGAGAATTGGGAACATTGAGAAGAGTCCCTTGGGGCTATAGATAGCTGAGTGTAAAATACAGTGAATATTGCAAAGACCAAGTCAGGAATATTGATGTAGTATTCACTGGACGTGGACACACATGATACTGTTTAAATTAGCTTGTGTTTTGAAATCCCTAAAATGAGGTGATGACTGCAAACTGTTAAGCCACAGAAAACAAGATCACTTGAAGTATAAGAATTATCTGCGCTTTGGAGAAGAAATAGATTAGAAAATGAAAGAATAGTTAAAGTAGCTGAGATGATATTGCAGACAGATAAAGAGCATCAATTGTTCAGCAGTGCACTGGGGCACGCATAAATATAGAAATTTAGGGATTAGAGCAGCACTGAAGTCCTTGAACAGGATGCGCAAACAAGCTAAGAACAGAATGGGGCTGAATGACTCCCTGCTGAGCATGCAGGTGTTTGCTTTCCCCCCAAATCAAGAAGTGTTGATGACTGAGTTCGTTATGCCCATGAAATGTAAATATGGTTGTGTTTAGAAATGAAATGAAATCTAGGGGGAAAATGTTTCCTTGGTGATGTCATTGGGAATACTTTAGTACAGTGTTTGTAGGACCTTCCTGGTAAAGTGTGGGCACCTGGTGAAGCCACCCAGACAGAATAGTCTTGCACACATTCTTTTCCTTGTACAATAAGATATCGGTCAGTACTGGTATACTATTTCTGTGCCAAGTCCTGATACGAATGATAAACCACCACCAAAAGCTATACAAACTATTCTCAGATATGTCAATCCTCTAGCCTGGGTATTCTCAGACATGCCAGTCACCTCTGTGGTTTGCTTCCTTTTAGTCACTAGCAACAAATCAAGTTGGTACCTATTTCAGGAAAGGGCTAAAGACCATAGTTAACTGATCTGCTAGCAGGAGGGACCAAAATAAGGTGAGTTACCTTCAACTGTGCTGGTCTCCACTTTAACCCCTCGCCCTTGTTACTCTAAGCGTGGATACCCTGGGGAGGGCCAACAGGGCTTGGCCAAAGCTGCCCCCAAACCATAGCAACCTCACTCCCGAGACTGCCTGTGGGCCCCGAGCAGACCGGAGCGAGCAGTTGAGGTTACCGGCCGGCGCTGATCAGTTACCAGACAGCCTTGCTGGGTACACCCGCGGAGAGGCTGATAGTAGTAGTTATATACGTAGACCTCTTGCGGCACTCTCTTGCCTGCCCAGCACAATTTACTTGTATAGTGTGTTTTTTTTCATGTCGGAACATTGCATCTCTTTTTGCAGTTGTTAATTTTGTTAAGTAGTAAGTAAAATTTGTGAATGTTGTGGCGTGTTTCATTTAAAAATGTGCCTGTATATATGGATTCATACAGCAATGCACACGTATGCATAAACATGCACCCAAACATAATTTTTTTTACAAAGCCTAGTTTAGGCATCTAAACTGTTACTGAATCTTAGCCAGCTGTTCATCTTGAGGTTTTAATACAAAGTTAAATTGGGAAAGCAGATGTGAGTAGACGAGATAATCCCTTTTCAGAATAAAAAAAAAAAACCCTGTGTCTGAGATTATGAATAGTGTACCATCATTTTCATTGAAAGAAACACTGATTAAAATGATACACAGGTAGGGATTTTTTTCACATTTCTTATGGAGGGAATGAAGAATACTCCCGATTTTTTCTTTTCTGCCCCTTTTCTACTATCACAGCTTTTGATGTTTGCCAGACAGGCCTTTTGGGATGGCCTCCTATTTTCTATTGTCCTGGTTATAACTGAGTGCATTGACTTTAAGATTCCCTCTTGTCTCTGCCCTGTTTCTGGTTATACAGTAGAGTTATGAATAGGTAGTGTCATACTGTCCCCTTTGGATGCACAGACTTCCAAGTGGGCTCACTGCCCTTCAAAGCACTATTATCCTAGTATTGCGTGGCTTCTGTATACTAGTATCTGTATGTGAAATAATGTTGTATTCATAATTACTCAGTATCTAGCTGGGTTCTCTTTGCTGCCATGATTTTGGTATAGAAAAGTCAAGCAAGTTATCAAATGAGAATGATAGAGCAATAGTTAATATTTGGTGATAGTACAGGCTGCCTGAAGATTTGTTTATTATAGGAATAATATTTGGGTATGTCTTAAAATTGCTGACTAAGAGCTTTGTTTTCACATATGAGGGGTATGTGGGCTTATGTAGGGATTCTATGGACTCAGGCTGTACATCAGACTCTTTCCATTTCTTTTTCTCCTCTTTATTTCTTAATCCCTCCCTTTATGTCTAACTGCCTTTCTCTTCCCCCTTCATTTTTCTGCCCCAATCATTTTCTTTTCTTTTCTCTCATAACTGTCTCCGTTTTCTCCTTGACCTCTCCTGGTTTGCTTCTGACTCTTCTCCCACTTCCCCATCCGCTGACTGTCTTCGCTTCACCCTTTCCTGTTTGTGCCCATTAACCATGCTGCCAAGTTCCCTTCCCCCACCAAGCTGAGTTGCCACTTTAGAAAGCAGCCCCGTCCCTCTTTGGACCAATGGCACATTCTGAGGAGAGGGCAGCAGCATGGCAGAGCACACATTTAAGAAATACTTACTGCATTAGAAATAGATAATTAGGGAAACAGCAGAGCATGATAAAAGTTGCAGAACAAGTACACCTCTACCCTGATATAACATGACCCAATATAACACGAATTTGGATATAACGCGGTCAAGCAGCGCTCCGGGGGGCGGGGCTGCATGCTCCAGCGGATCAAAGCAAGTTCAATATAATGTGGTTTCACCTATAACGCGGTAAGATTTTTTTGGCTCCCGAGGACAGCGTTATATCGGGGTAGAGGTGTAGTTGCATCATGCTCTGCCTTTCTCCACTGATTGACTGGTCTTGCATTTGCTAGAACTATAAAAGAATTAAAATAAGGTGTGATAAAAGACTTCATTTTAATATGCTCTTCAGTTTAAAAAATGATATAAAATATTTGGGCTGACTGCGTAGATTTCTTTCGTTTATGTAGCCTGATCTTCCAAGACATGCAGATATATACATTTGTGCATTTACATTGCATTTGTACTGCTCGGGTTCCGTGCAGACATGGATGTAGGCAAGATCCCTGCCCCAAAGAATTTACAGCATGATTGCTCCAGGCTGTTCCAGGAAATGAGCTTGCCGGTGACCAAACATATGGATACTTGAGCTAGCTTTGATCTAGCTAGTTTGAATAACAACAGCAGTGAAGCTGCAGCAGCAAATGTGGTAGCACAGGTAGTTACTCAAGCAACTGCCACCCATGCTGCTGTGGCGTCACTGCAATTGTTATGCAAACTGGTTTTAATTTAGCAATATCAAAGCTAGCTCGGGTAAAACTATACATGCTGCAGTCATACCTTCCTACTGCAGTGTAGACACAAACTGGGTATTTATGCCGATCCTACTAGGTGCTAAGCACCTTCCACTCTCATTGACTTCCATGTGGTTGAAGCCACTCAGAACCGTGCAGGGCTGGGACCATTATTACAAATTGACAAGCAATCTTTGTAAATCCATGTGCACATTAGGCTCATGATTGGCTCCCTACATTTGTATGTATATTTGTGCCTATGCTATTTGGAAAATCTGGCCCTGAGTAAAAGAATTACAATTGTTTCTGTTGACAAAAAAGGAGTTGATCATTTTTTTAATAGAGAAAATGAATCGGGAGACAAGTGTATAAGAAGTCTGCACGGACCTTTCACCACCCTCCATTAAGCTGAAATGTTAGAAAAAGTTCCAAGTTTACTGTGCTAGGACCCAATCCAGCAAGCAATTCCCTGGGGCGGCCCCTTCTGCCTGCACAGAGCCTCACTGAAGTCAGTGGAGTTCCATGAGGGTCCAGGGGCCTTAGGGTAACTAGACAGCAAGTGTGAAAAATAGGGATGGGGGTGGGGGGTAATAGGATCCTATAGAAGAAAAAGATCCAAAAATCGGGACTGTCCCTATAAAATCGGGACATCTGGTCACCCTAAGGGGCTGTCGATACTGAGCAGCATGTAGAATCAGGGCCTGAGTGAGCAAGTATGAAACCACTACTACATTAGTGCAGGAATTCTGAGTTAAACAACATTTACAGAGAAATAATGGTGCAAAATCCTGCAAAAATGCACATGTGTAACTTTGTGCAGGGGAAGTAGCCCCATTGAACTCAATGAGACTACTCGTGTGCCAAGTTGAACCCATATTTACGAGATTGCACAATCAAGACTATAATGAGGCACAAATCTTATTTTAAAAATATTTTTTTACTGTTTAGATATATATTACAAAGCAAAACAATGGTTAAAAATTGTAACACGTGTATTTCTATGAGAAAAATATTTTTGCTGTCTTCAGGTTTTGCACTTTAGAATATAGGGAATCTGTGCAGAGTCTGATTCACCAAATTGGTTCACTGTTGTAAGATTTTCTTTCAGGAGACAGATTTTATGTTTAAACCACGTTATCAGTTCCCAAATATTCTTTGTTGTTTACATCATTAAGTAAGTGTATCTCATTGTGTACGCTGACTACAGTATCTTCCTTGGTTTCTTAGAAGTGAAATAAAACCTTCTATTAATAAACAAACTGTAAGAAAACTTCAGTAAATGCAAATACAGTGCTGTTCCCTCAGTACTTAGAATTGTTGTAAAAATCATACCCTGTTACATAAATATTTATTTAATTTCAAATTTAAAAAGGCAGAGACACATTTTAACTTTGGCTTCTTATAAAACCAAGTAGATTTGGACTGTAATTGTAGCACAGCACCATCTAGTGTTTCGAGAAAAGCAGAAGGAATTTCCTGTCCGCTTCTCCTTATGCTAAAATAATACCACAAATGCTGAGCTATTATCACACCTACACATTTTTGTAGCAGCGACAGTAAAGTAATTTTTTTGTTTTTTTTTAAATGTCAGTTCTGTCTGAAAGCAATTTATCACTGATACGTCACATCTAATATAATAAGGCTTACAAACTTAAATTTTGATCCTGAAGTGCTTCAAGCAGTTTCAGCCCTGATAAGGAAGGTGTATGCCTTTGTATATAATGTATATTTATACAATGTCTGTATATATAATAATTCTCATTTTTATAGTACTTTATATGAGAAAAATGGTGGCACAGCTACGCTGAACTGGCCATACTGTCGATGGGTAAAAGGAGACTCTGCCTAGGGAGCGTCCCAAAGAGAAAGTGCCTATACATCGATGACACATAATCTGAGGAGTTTCTCTTGGGATAGCAAATCACAGATCTTCCAGTTCTGCACAAATTTACTAGCTAAACTAGTTATCATCGTGTTGTGAATTTTTAGTACTTTTCATCCATAGAGCTCAAGCCCTTTACAAAGGCTAGGTATGCAGTATACCCATTGCACTGCTGATGTAACTGGAGAGCGGACAGAAGGAAGCTATGTGACTTTACCTAAAACACACAGCAAAAAGGGGTAGTAAAGTCAGGAAGGTCTCCTAATTCCTTCAAGGCACAGCTGTTTTCTGCTACCTCAGTCCTCCATGTCCTTCCAAAGGCATAATTTGCCTGGTTATTGGCATAGTTTTTGAATTCTAGAGTTAGATTTACAGTACTATAAAACAATTTTGCTAGGAAAGGGTCTGATGTTGAAATTAGAACCTACTGGTAGCATATTGCATTTAACATGCTAAAGTTGAGTATCTGAAATACCATTATGAATTAAATAGTCATCATGGATTTTGTTAACTTCCTTTAATAAGTTAATGACCCTCTAAATATAGAAGCATGGAAAATTGATCCTTTGTAGATATTCAGTGTTTTCTTCACTGCAAACTATTAAGCAGTGAAATGCTCATAAGGTGGACCCAATTTGCTCAATTTTCTTTAACAATGGAGTTTAATAAGGAATTGATGAGATAGAACAGGCTTATATACTTTCAGTTGTGCATATTAAGTGCTAGTGAGAAGCAATGTAAAGAATAGAACCAAAGTGACTTTGGTTGGTGATGAGAGGTCCTTAAACAGTCTTCTGCACCTCTGATAAGATCCAGGACTTTGCTGCCAAACATTTTGTATATCATGTTTCTCCTGCACTTATTGGTTCATAGAAAAGTAGAAGAAACAAGGTACTTTCAGTTAAACACGAGTAAAACTGTTTGTTTTGTGTGGCTCCATTTCATAGCAACTCAGATGAACTGAAAGAACAGCTGAATAATTTGATATTGAAAGCTTAAAGGTCATGAATATTGGATGTAACAGCTGTTTCCATTAAAAAAATATTTAGAATGATGTAATTCCATTGCCTAGAAATGTCTGGAATGTGATGATCAGTCTCTTGGAATAGAACTAGTGAAAACCAGTTTTAACCAGTTTTTCATTTCCTAGGGAAGACCATATTTAGAGTGTTTCTTGATTAAATCCATAAGGGCATAAGCTAAAACTGTCATGTGTGTCTGGATAGTTAATCAATATGAAATATTAGAAATGCAATTTGGAAAAGAATTTTACTGCAGTACTTTACTTAACTTTTGCTTTTAAAAAAGAATGATGAAATGGTACCACACACACGTCTGGCTCCAGTTAGTAACATGCTATTATAATGTATATCTCTTAAAAAGTCAGCTCAGATTTTATTTAGTGGTAACAGGTTTGAAGATTTTTTTTTTTTAACATAATACCATGTTTGAAAAGTGTAGGTGAAATCTGCATCTTCATCAGTTTTCCATGAGCTCCTCACTAAAGTAGAAAACTATGCATTTTGAACAGTCCTGTTTAAAGTAAAAATATTAAACCTCCCAGTTTTCATCTGTTCCTCTCTACATTTTCAGTCTGTGTAAATGGAAGATATACAGTGACAAGGGGATACATAACAGACCCAAACTAAAAAGATCAATTTAGTTCATGAAAAGATCTGTTTCAGTGTCAGTAATGAAAACTCCAAGGTATTTCATTTACTGAAAGAATGTCTAAATGCCTATGAAATTTCTCTGTGCATCCAGACGGATACATTTTCTCACTCCGTGTTTCTCAAAGAAATAAAAAATTAGCAGGTGCCATCTCTAAGTAGGATTTGGGTGATAGACCATCTTGGTTTTGGATCAAATAAATTGATTTCTATGTGTTGCTATCCTTTATATAGGAACATAAGAACTGCCAGACTGGATCAGGTCAGCGGTCCATCTAACCCCCTGTCTAGCTCCTTTAGTGGCTAATACCAGATACTGCAGAGGACAGTGTAAGAAACCTTGTAAGAAAAAGTATGTCAGTTAGTTGACATACCCTCTGAAGCATGAAACTTTATCCCTTATAAAAATTTGATAATTTATTAACATTGATTCAGAGTTGATCCCAACAGCACATACTGAGAACCAGTTGGTTCCTGTCCAGAGTTGGGGTGAATTGGTCATGCCGGTGAACCAGCTGAACCAACTGCTTTCTTACCATGAATTGAATGAGTTGACTCTGTAGAGTCTGGTGGTGGGGATTGATTGTGTCATCTCACATGCAATAAAATCAGCTATACTGCTGTTTGAACTTGTGAACTTTCAAAAACAAAGAAAAGCTATTTTCATCTTCAGAAAGCAAATCGGTACCAGATCACCTGTCTGACACTTGCTATATGCTACTGCAGTCTTGAAGAGGCATCATGCAAAATCTAATTAAATGATGTATGTTAAACACAAAACAAGACTTTCAAACAAAATAGAACATGTATGTAAAAACTGTACTTATCAGACACGGTAGTAAAAATACACCCTCACAATATCCAACTCAATGTTTGCTAAAATATAAGGATCAGATTCATTGCACGTGACTGATTAATTTCACCCAAGGTGTCAGTGACTTTGTTCAATAATGTGAATTTGTAATAATACAGTGTACTGTGCTCTATTGTCAAGAAACAGCACAAGAATAACATGGAACTCAAGCCTAAGCAAAGGGTGTATTGTTTGCCTTGCACACTGATTACAAAAAAAAATAAAAATCAACCAATGGGGAAAAAGATTGAAAAGAAATTTGTCTGATTTCAGAAACCTTACAGTGTCAATAAACTGGAGACGTCTCTGACAAGCATTTCATATTAATAAATCTAATACTAAAGTAACCTATTAAATCTATTTAAAACCCATTAATCAACCCATAATTATGCAAATTAGTCATGCCTGCCATCTCACTGAACTTCTGTACCTTAATCACATTCTGAAAGTATAGATGTTTTAAGAAAAACACATGACTCATCCACCATGCTTATTAATTCGTTTCCAAGTCATTTTCCTCAATGTCAGTCCACTTTTCAATTTTCAGGATGCCTCACTGAAAATGTACCCCCTCTTGTGTGCCAAGAACTGTTTGCCTGGCCCAAAACATTAGTTATGGAATCCACCTAGTGCTATGAAATCATCTAGTTTCCCTAATGTACAGTATTTATTGTATGGATGGTAGGCACAGCATGTACATAAACTGCATAAGTTTCTTTCATCACACAACTCAATTTCAAGACAAAGGTAGCTTAAAATTAGCATAACATTTTGTCTTTTTCTTCACATTTATTTGGACAACCTTATTTTCAACTGAATGCATTAATGTACACATTTTTATAGCTTTTACATGCGTGCATGCGTGTGTGTGTGTGAGAGAGCGAGAGAGAGAGAAAAAACTTCAATAGACTACCAGCCCTCCTCACTTCACTCTCACCTATAGCTCCCTGCTCCCCAGGAACAGCAAGCACATCATCAGGAAATAAAGTACTAAATAATAGTACATACAGGATATGTGCAATAGGTTTTTAGGGCACACCACTAGTGGTGGCGCATAGGATGGGTGTAGCCACACACCACAGTGAAAAGCAAGCTGCATCCACACTGTGATGTGTAGCTACACATCAGTGAAAGGCTCTGGCAGGCAGGAGGCCATAAGCGTTGACTCCATGGGTGCCGTGGGGGAAGAGGGAGCTTGGTTGCTGGTGGGTTGGGGCCTTGGGGGCAGGGGTGAAGTGGGGGTGGGCAGGGGTGGAGTGGGGGCAGGGGCGGGAAGAGGTGGAGCAGGGATGAGGCTTTGAGGGCAGGGGTGAAGTGGGTTCAGGAAGGGGTGGGGTGGGGCCTTCAGTGAAGGGGTGGAGAGGGGGCAGGGCCAGGGGCAGAAAGAGGCGGGGTGGGGTGGGAGCTTGGAGGAAAGGGGGGGAGTTGTGGAGGGCCTGGGGTTGAGAGGAAGTTGGAGCCTAAGCAGGATGCAGTGAGGAAAGGCTCTGCAGCAGGGAGTTTCTGGAGCCTTTCCTCTGGCTCCCTCCTGCCAGAGCTTTTCTTTGCTGCTGGAGCCTTTCCCTGTGGTGGAGAGAAAGATGCTCTTATGGCAGGGAGGCAGCAGGACACTACACTGCTATAAACGGTACTGTAGACAGGGGAGGCATTGCTTGGGCCTGTAGAGAGCCATGTACACACCCACAGGGTTCAAGTATGTCTGTATTTCCCTAAGCAGTGCCTTACTGTCTACACTGCTATTTATACCTGTGCTAAGGGTGCATGGAGTGTATGTACTCTAAATGCCAACATAAGGAGTGTGCAGTGCATACTGTTAGTGTCACGTCTTAATACTAGACCGAGATTAATCAAATTTCAAGGCAGAGTTTGAGGCCTTGTCCTGAGTGATGTAGATTTGCAGTTGCTCAGCACTTCTCAGGCCTGGCCCTGAGAAAGGAGAGGCTACTGGATCCTGTTGCTATCCTATTGCATAGTGCCACTATTGTACGTGAAAAAAATTAATGCTCATTCTTCCTTTATTTGTTTTGTTGTATATCTTAGAAGGGACTTCATGTACACCACTTGCATTTTGTTTGTTTATTTATGTTCTGCTTAGAGGTCCAGGAATGGCTCTGTCAGAACAGGAGTATAACATGTGTAGGACAGGAATTTTTTCTGACAGATCAGTATTCATTTATTCTCCAAAACCTAGATTATTTTTTATCAATTAACTACTGTTTAAAGTCACAACACTGACTGAGTATTAGATGAAAGTAGAGTTTTTTTCCACTCAAGATATAATAGTTATTCATTTAAAACTTTGCCCTCTGGTGTAAGTTAGAGATGCATGCATCATTTTTGTGAAGGGTCCAGGGGCAAGGCCAGATGGCTATAGTAAAGTAATGGGAGATAGATATATTAGCCTAAACAAATCCCTGTTACCAGGATAAGCAAATGGCAGCTGCTCCAGGTCAATTAAGATACCTGGGGCCAATTAAGATCTTTCCAGAAGACAGGGAGGACAGCGAGGTAGGACATCTGAAGCCAATCAGAGGCTGGCTGAAACTAGGTAAGCCTCCCAGGTAGTCAGGTGGGAGTGTGTGTCAGGAGCTGTAGGAGGAAGCCGTGTTGTTGGAGAGACTGAGCAGTATAAACCATATCAGGCACAAGGTAGGAGGCCCTGGGGTAAGGATGAAGTGGATCTTGAGGAAGTGGGGGCTGCTGTGGGGAAGTGGCTCAGGGAATTGTATGTGTCCTGTTTCTAAAAAAGTCAGCTACCATAGCTAATACTATTAAGGTCCCTGGGCTGGAGCCCAGAGTAGAGGGCAGGCCTCGGCTCCCCCCTTTTCCCCCTGATTAATCACTGAGACTGGGAGACAACAGAGACTGTGCAAGGGAGGGTAGATTCTCCTCACCTCACTTGCTGGTTTATGATGAAAATGGCTCAGTAGGCTGTGACCCTTGCCTCTAGATAGAAGGGCTACGTGGAGCGTTACAGTGAGTCTCTGAGGCTAGCGAAATCTGCCAGGAAACGTGGGACCCCCAGAGACAAGGACAGAGCTTTGTCACAGAAGAGAGGAAATCATATGATTTTTTTCCCTCTAGTATCAGTGAGAACAACACAAACAATACACTGCAGGACATAATCTCTGAACCCAAACTTGGGAACACTACCATGGTCAAGGATGAGGGGGGAGAGAAGGGTTCCTTGCCCCCACTTCCAAAGTCAGTAGTCCTAGTTTGGCCATTTATAAAGCATTTTGATTCCATGTCTCTCAGTTACTTTAAGGTCCAATAATGTTACCCTTATTTTAACGAAGTACAACCTGTAGTGCTTAAATACTAATGTGCTGTTTTATATATTTTAGAATTTAACTGCAATGCAATGAAGACACATTCACATATGAAATTTTAGTTTATTTGGAGAAAAATAATTCAGAAAGAATAAACATTCATTTTTTAAATTAAATTCCTTCTTAGAGGGCTTTAATGGCTGTGTGTGTGTTAGGGTGACGAGATAGCAACTGTGAAAAAACAGGATGGGGTGGGGGGCAATAGGCGCCTATATAAGAAAAAGTCCCCAAAACTAGGACTGTCCCTATAAAAACGGGACATCTGGTCACCCGTGTGTGTGTGTAGTCATAGCATCCAGCTGTAGCAAGCCAGTTGATTCATGATGTCTACAAATAATTTTTGTTTGGGTGTTACATAAGAAATCTTCTATTATGAAGATGTTATTCTGAAAGTATGCAGCACAGTATTTATTACAGTAATATATCTGCCCTCAAGCTTGGATTTCAGAGGAAGTATGTGTATGCTGAGGTACTGTACTTGTTGCAATGCCTGTCATATTGCTTATGACCACTGTTTACTGTCTCAGGCAATGGTATGTGAGTGGCCTTTTCATTCAAAAACTCCAACTATTGACCTTGGGATCCTTTTTTGAGATCTAAATCCGGTCATCATATTTTACTTTAAATTGTACCATGTGGTAAAACTTTAACTGTCAGCTTGTAGCCAATTGCTTTAATTACTTACACTGAGGCATTTAATACCTTTTAAGTTTGTGTGCGATGCATTCCCAGCATTTTTAGGTGGAAACAAAATAAGTTTACAGTTCCTGTAATTACCAGTATTCTTCTATACATTCATCTGAAGTTTTCTTTGCCTAAGTTAAGCTTCTCCAAGGGATTTGGAGGGAGATGTTATCGGGATTTGACAGGTGAAGAGCCTTTCAAACAGTTTTTGGGAAAAATATGAATGTTTTCTATGTATCTCTCACATTCAGTGCCTCATTGGTTAAACAGTGGTATATTATTTTAATAGAATTTTTCATAAACATATATATTTTTTTCTTTTGGTGCTTTGTGTGTTTATATATACACCTCTACCCCTATATAACGCTGTCCTCGGGAGCCAAAAAATCTTACCGTGTTATAGGTGAAACCGCATTATATTGAACTTGCTTTGATCCGCCGGAGCGCACAGTTCCCCCCCCCCCCCGCCTTTTTCCCGAGCGCTGCTTTACTGCGTTATATCCGAATTTGTGTTATATCGGGTCATGTTATATCGGGGAAGAGGTGTAATAGAAGCAGTGCCTCAGAAAATGATTTAAAAATGAAGATGGTTAAAGAAACAATTCGTTCAATTTCTTACTGTGCACACACAGATTTGTCTCTGGATAGGCAAAGAAAAGTCTAAAAAGGAACTTTTGAAACATAATAAGGGAAAAGTGAACAGTTTCTAAGCAGAGTTCTATTTTTATTTTGCAGTTGGATGACTTTGATTACTGGGTTTTGATGATTTTATTACAGAAATTAAGTAAATTATATTGCTGCAAAATAGTCCTGAACTGACTGAAGATTTGATATTTTGCTCTTTAGTATCCACTGTGGAGGAGGAGGGGGAGAAAAAGCAGGCTCCTCTGCTTCTTGGTACACACCACCCAGGGATAATGATACTCAGATGGTACAGTGATAGGTGGGGTGTAGTAGAAATCTACATAAATAGACAGGTTTGTTGGATTTACTTAGTGAGAACTCAATGGAGATTAGCAACAGTCTAGATGAAATTCAAGCTGCTATGACTGCAATAGATACATTTGAAACCCTTGGTTTACAATTACAGTAGACCCTCTGGGTTATGAACACCTCGGGAATGAAGGTTGTTCGTAACTCCGAACAAAACCTTATAGTTCTTTCAAAACTTTACAACTGAACATTGACTTAATACAGCTTTGAAACTTTACTATGCAGAAGAAAAATACTGCTTTTAACCATCTTAATTTAAATGAAACAAGCACAGAAACAGTTTCCTTACTTTATCAATTTTTTTTTAACTTTCCCTTTTATTTTTTAGTAGTTTATGTTTTAAAACAGTACTGTATTTGCTTTTGTGTGTCTGTGTGTGTCTCTGGTGCTGCCTGATTGCAAATGAGGAGTGTGGTTGACCAGTCAGTTTGTAACTCTGGTGTTTGTAACTCTGAGATTCTATTGTACGGGAAAATAAGAAATGATTTTATAAATGTTGTTCTGAGAATACTAACATGACAAAGTGTCAATAAAATCAAATCAATGACATGGAAAACAAGCTGAGTTCAAAATGTTCAGTTCAGCTTTCTGAAGACTTGAAAATCAGGATAAATGGAGCTGTTTCTTGCACTGAGATGTTAAGTAGTAGGGAAGAATGTTCAGTACTTTGAACTCCACAATTACCGCATTGTGGAATGTGCAACTCATTGAATGAAGAGTGACATTTTTAAATTACATTTGATTTTGAGTCTAGTTTCATCTTAATAATGTTGTCCTCCAGCACTGGAAGGAGTTTAAAACTATTTAGGGAAGAAGTAAAAATGGGAACCTGTGTATTACTGTGTGTATTGCTTTATTGTTGCAGGATGCGGTTTAACTACAGAGATACAGTTTTTGCTTTCTCTTCTAACTGAGACATTGCTATTGAGTACTTAAGTGAGCAGCAAGCAGTCTGTATCCTGCTATTCCCAATATACGGTGAATTTTGATGCTCTTCCCTTTCCCCTTAAAAGTTATTCACCCCGAGTGTGAAGATTAAGTGTGGAAAGCTATGTGTGAGTGCTGTTTAATTGGAGAAGTGTGTCTTACCACTTCTGTTTTATTCATATGCAGGGCTGGCTCCAGGTTTTCTGCCGCCCCAAGCGGAGAAGGGGGAAAAAAATAAGCTGCGGCAGCGCAATCGCACCACTCCACTCTTCGGCGACAGTTCGGCGGTGGCTTCACTCCCTCTCTTCCTCTTCGGCGGCACTTCGGCGGCAGCTCAAAGAGGAAGAGAGGGACTGAGGGACTCGCCGCCGAATTCCTGCCGAAGACCCGGACATGCCATCCCAATAGCGGGCGGAGTGCCACCCCTTTGTATTGGCCGCCCCGAGCACCTGCTTCTTTAGCTGGTGCTTGGAGCCGGCCCTGTTCATATGCCATGGAAGTTGACAAGTTTTGAATTAGGGGAGAGTCAGATCAGCATTGTTCAATGGGAGACATAGGATTATTTGAAGATGTTTTGATGATAATGAACCTGCACTGATCTTTGGACATGTCTTGTTCTAACTAATAGGACTTAAGGGTACAAGCTTCTCCATCCTACTTTGCTAAAATGACTCAACAAAAATCTGGAGGGACCACCTGCAGGGTTGTAAAGGAAGTTCTGCTACTATGGCCAATTCATCTTTGGCCTCTGCTAAGATTGCCAATACAGGTGCCAGGAGTATGAAATGTAATGGTATTTTTCTGATGTAGGCACGTGACCACTAGGAACTGATATGAGACTACCAAAATCACTTTACGGCGGTCACCAGGCCATCATTCAGTCCTAAGACTTTGGGTTACCATTGTGCTAGGCCAGGTTCAGATCTGTGGCTTAGAAGTGAATGGCTCTGAATTATAAAGTACGTGTTTCTTTCAAGTGATTTCTCCCCTCTCCCCACCCATAGCTTTTTGTACCACTAAATCTGTCAATACTGCTCATCAGAAGTAGCTTTCTTTTTAAAAGGTTTATTTAGTGCAAATTTAAATGACATATTTGAGTACGCTATGTTTATGCATATCCTGCAGTTTACATGTCACAACTCTCACATCCATTCAGTTCTGGAATTTGAAGTCCAGGTGAAGCTGATGTTGGAGTAGGGTGCCAGGGATTGTCTTGCATTTAGAGGTGGCTTTGGGATGCTAGGATTAAATATCGGTATGGTCTATGGAAGAATCGGGCTATGTTTTCAGTACTGATATTTGTTTATGCTGAGTATAGTGATACTCATCATGTATGAGATGTATGTTTAAAACTATTTAATAAATTGAGAGTTTTGTTCAAAGGGGAAAGATTGGAACTACAGCTTTCATTTTAATCTGGACCAGTGACAGTTCTGTTTGGTGTGGCTCCTCCTGGGAGACCAGCAACCCCACTCTACCCTATGAGCAAGGGTTTGAGGAGGAAAGCTGATCTGGGAAGAAAAATGGGTGAATCATAAGCAGTGATCAGTGAGCTGTGGGGCATGACTGAGCCTTTAAATGTTGACTGTCAAACTGTTTAAAGTTAAGAAGTTCAATCCAAAAGGAGTTCAGGAGAAAGCAAGGTTTGGTAGAGCAGTGTACAGAAAGGAGAGCCCTGCCCAGGGAAGTTAAGGAGTAACCAGGAGAAATTGTAATAAAGTTCAGCTTTTCAAGTGATTCCTCATTCCCGTTCAGACTACAATATAGTGTAGTACAAATAAAAACACTAGAAAGGCAGCTGCTAATGTCTGTTTCATATTGTTTTGTACCATCTGAGTCACTCCATTAGGGAAGTCGCAACTTCTCCTATTAATATACTTGTTCCAAGCATATGATCAGTTATGTCCTAAAATAAATTCTAAACTGCCTCATTTTAAGTCAACAATATTTTTTCTGGAAGTTAAAATATTAAAATCAAATCAAACCAGGGTTGAAATATTTACTTTGATATTCATGAACTACAGATTCAATACTGTCCTACATCAGCTTTACAGGGTAACCAAGTGACTGACTTAGATTAAATTCTCTCTTGCTATCTTGGTGGATACAGCTAACATTCTACTGGAACTTAGGTCAGTGCCTAAAATAACCTTGCTTAATTGCAAGCTGCAAGTGTCTCAGGAAATTCCAGTTAGGAGTCAGAGAACTGCATGACTGGGAAACTACTACTGTAATTTGGAACACATCGAGGACGAGTAGACTGGCCTAAACTTGATCTGCACAATAGCACAGGTACTGGCAGCAGATCATTTGATATATTTGAAATTTCTTCCATGTTAAGCGTAAGCATTTGACTCAGCACTGAAAATGGCTTGGGTTACACATAGTCTGTGGCTTAATTGTCTGACTTTTAAATGTTTGCTGATTGGGAGTAACTGCTTTAGCTGAAGAAAGAAAATGGAACAGTTAAATTTTTGCAAAGCTGATGACTGAAAATCCCTTCTTCCAGTACAATTCAGGTAGGACACTGTTAATGTGAAATATTTTACAAAATGTTGGTACTGTCTTAAAGCTATTTAATAGCAGGTTTTGCAAACCTTTCCCACTGCAAGACCTAAATGCTTTCTTGTTCTGCAAATCCTTGTTTACTTTTAAAGTAGAATTTGATGCCCTACATTTATTTGTTCAGAATGATGCATTTTATTCCTTTATGCACTGTAATTTTAACTTGCAAAACCAATTGATCTTTTCCCCTGTAGATGAATCTTTTCTTCATCTTGAGAGAATTGTCAAAATTTCTTTCATTCTCTGATATTTTGCATAATATCAAGTTTTTGCAATCACTGCAATAATTTGAGTAGGAAAGAAATGGGCACAAAAAGTTTTATACATTTCAGCAAGAGACTATCGCTCTTTACTAGTATTTTTTCCCCCCAGGTGAAATTTAAATGCTCACCCTTCTGAAAGCTCTATGACATCACTCAGCTTACTGTTTAGAGGTCACAGTATAATTAGAAATAGACGTTGCAGTATTATTATTATTATTACATTGCTCTGGTTAAAACTTCAACCTATAAAGAGTGTTTGCAGTGTTGTTGTAGCCTTGTTGGTCCTAGGATACATGAGAGACAAGATAGCTGAGGTAATATCTTGTATTTGATCAACTTCTGTTGGTGAAAGAGACCAGTTTTCAAGCTCCACAGAGCTCTTCAGGTCATCCCAGAAAGCTCGAAAGTTTGTCTTTTTTGCCAACAGAAGTTGGTCCAACAAAAGATATTACCTCACCCACCTACATTTGCAGAGAGAACAGACACTGCTGAATGAGCTATCTCAAACCTTAAGGTCTCCAAGGACCAGGTACTCATGCAACATCTTGAGCTGAGTTATATTTAGTTATGAGTCGTATTTAGTTAAGATTTAAGAAACCGATAGGCTAAAAATAGTCAACTCTACCAACAATTATAGATCTTATCACCTTAACAGCCAACTCACTAAATTATATGGCTGTTCAATATAGAGATTAAACGTAACATGTCATTGATGGACAATAAATAGCAATTCAGATAGCTCTTTTCAAACTATTCTCCAAACTTTTATGCCTTTGGAAGGACGTGATATGTTTTATTTCAGTTCTCAGTGTCCTCGTGTCTTGAACCCAACAACTCAGTTCAAGATGTTGCATCAGTACCTGGTCCTTGGAGACCTTAAGGTTTGAGATAGACCATTCAGCAGTGTCTGCCCTCTCTGCAAATGTATTCATCCACAAAGAGAGTGCAGGAACTTTCAGTTTGCTACGAGAATGTTCTTGATTTTAAAGGTTTGCGTTGGACTAAGATCTTTTTTCTTTCCTGCAGTTTAGCAGCAGTTAGGTTTGAATGAGAGCTAGCTGGCTGATGATCAATTTGTATAAGGTAGGGGTGATGCCAGTGAAATAGGAAAACATTCAGAGCAGATAGAAGAAGTGATAACCCCTCAGCTGAGTAAGCAGATGTCACTGACTTTTCATAAGCTTTACAGTTTAGAGATCCATTTGGATCCTCAGTAGTCCAGGCACTATAAACAGGAGTTTTCCTTTCATCTTTGCTTGTTAAGAAAGTTGTGACCTTTCGTATATGATGATGATGAGATCAATTCATGCTTTTTGTCCATAAGGGCTTCACTAAAAGTCTGTTCAAAAATTTCTACTAGTACAAAATTCAGCTTCCCGCTTCCTTACAGTTGTTTCTCTCAAGGTGCCTATTACATCAGTGTTCTGTAATCTGCACTGATTTCTTGTTTGTTTTCCCCATGATATTAAAGGTGTTGATTTTGATCAATAAATTCCTATAAGTGTCCTGTCTGTTTTAAAGAGCATTTTTCTCTTGATGCTCCATCCTGATACGGGAGATCAGCTAGGTGGCTCTCAGTGGCAGTCTCCACGGAGACTGGAGACAGTGTGCTCACTAAAAATTGTTTACCTTATTGAACATAAGAACAGCCATACTGGGTCAGACCAAAGGTCCATCTAGCCCAGTATCCAGTCTTCCAACAGTGGCCAATGCCAGGTGCCCCAGAGTGAAAGAACAGAACAGGTAATCAAGTGATCCATCCCCCTGTTGCCCATTCTCAGCTTCTAGCCATCAGAGGGTAGGGGGACACCATCTCTGCCCCCATACTGACTAACAACCATTGATGGACCTATCCTGCATTAACTTATCTAGTCTTTTTTTAACCCTGTCATAGTCTTGGACTTCACAACATCCTCTGGCAAGGAGTTCCACGGGTTGACTGTGTGTTATGTGAAAAAATACTTCCTTTTGTTTGTTTTAAACCTGCTGCCTATTAATTTCATTTGGTGACTCCTAGTTCTTGTGTTATGAGAAGGAGTAAATAACACTTCCTTATTTACTTTCTCCACACCAGTCTTGATTTTATAGACCTCTATTATATCCCCCACCCCTTGTCATCTCTTTTCCAAGCTGAAAAGTCCCAGTTTTATTAATCTCTCTTCATACAGAAGCCCTTACAGACCCCTAATCAATTTTGTTGCCCTTTTCTGAACCTTTTCCAATTCCAATATATCTTTTTTGAGATGGGGCAACCACATCTGCACACAGTATTCAAGATGTGGGTGTAGCATGGATTTATATAGAAGCAATCTGATATTTTCTGTTTTATATCTATCTTTTTCTTAATGATTCCCAACACTGTTAGCTTTTTTGATTGCTGCTGCATATTGAGTGGATATTTTCAGAGAACTATCCACAAGGATTCCAAGATCTCATTCTTGACTGGTAACAGCTAATTTAGATGCCATCATTTTATATGTATAGTTGGGATTATGTTTTCCAATGTGCATGAATTTGCATTTATCAATGTTGAATTTCATCTGCCATTTTGTTGTCCATCACCCAGTTTTGTGAGATCCTTTTGTAGCTCTTCGCAGTCTGCTTAGTACATAACTATCTTGAGTAGTTTTGTATCACCTGCAAATTTTTCCACCTCACTATTTACCATTTTTTCCAGATCATTTATGAATATGTTGAATAGGACTGCTCCCAGTACAGACCCCGGGGGGACACAAATATTTATCTCTCTCCATTCTGAAAACTGACCATTTATTCTTACTCTTTGTTTTCTATCATTTAACCAGTTACCAATCCATGAGAGAACCTTCTCTCTTATCCCATGACAGCTCACTTTGCTCAAGAGCCTTTGGTGAGAGACCTTATCAAAGGCTTCCTGAAAATCTAAGTACACTATATCCACTGGATCCCCCTTGTCCACATGCTTGTTGACCCCCTCAAAGAATTCTAGTAGGTTGAGGCATGATTTCCCTTTACAAAAAACATGTTGACTTTTCCTCAGCAAATTATGTTCATCCAGGTGTCTGAAAACTTTGTTCTTTACTATAGTTTCTGAAGTTAGGCTTACTGGCCTGTAATTGCTGGGATCACCTCAGAGCTCTTTTTAAAAATTAGTGTCACGTTAGCTATCCTCTAGTCATCTGGTATAGAAGCTGATTTAAGTGATAGGTTACAGACCACAGTTAATAGTTGTGCAATTTCACATTTGAGTTCCTTCAGAACTCTTGGGTGAATACCATCTGGTCCTGATGATTTATTACTGTTTAATTTATCAATTTGTTCCAAAATCTCCTGTAATGATACCTCAATCTGGGACAGTTCCTGAGATTTGCCACCTAGAAAGAATGGCTCAGGTTTGGGAATCTCCCTCACATCCTCAGCCGTGAAGACTGATGTAAAGAATTAATTTAGTTTCTTCGCAATGGCCTTGTCATCCTTGAGTGCTTCTTTAGCATCTCGATCGTCCAGTGGTCCCACTGGTTGTTTAGCAGGCTTCCTGCTTCTGATGTACTTAAAAAAAATTTGGCTATTATTTTTTGAGTCTTTGGCTAGCTGTTCTTCAGATTTTTCTTGGTCTTCCTAACTATATTTTTACACTTCACTTGCCAGAGTTTATGCTCCTTTCTATTTACCTCACTTTTAACTTCCACTTTTTTTATATTGATTGAAGAGTCCTACTTTTTTTTTTTTAAACCTTCAGGGCATTTTGCTAGGCCTACCTAATCACTTAGGCTCCTCTTTCCTCTGGGGGAGTTTTGAGTTGTTGCTGTGGTTTGTGGAGGTGCTTTCTTTTGCAGTTCTTTTGAGTTAACACTGTCACTTACTGAAATTTCTCTTTATTTGTTTTACAATTAAGGAGGTGAGAGGTGCACTTTATATATATATATATATATATATATATATATATATATATAAATTTCCTACTGCTTTGCTCCCATTAGCAGCATTCATGCTTACTGTGCCACCTCCTTTTCCCGGACTCCTCTCTGAGATTCGGGCCATTTAATCAGGATTCTGCTTCAGCTATCCATGTTGAAGGGCCAGGAATCTTCCAGAAAGACTCTTTAAATATTTTTGAAGGATTTGATTTAGTTTTGCCCGAATTAGGGACAAATTTCACAGTTCAGAGTTGAGTTCAGTTTCGATTTTTCAGTCTGCAAAAGTGGGCTTAAAATCTAGTAAAAATGGGCTTTCTTGTGAGATTTCCTGGAAATTCTGTCCTTAATCAAGCTATAACGGTGTCATAAGGAGGATGGAGAAAACTTGTTCACCTTAGCCTCTAAGGATAAAACAAGAAGCAATGGGCTTAAACTGCAGCAAGGGAGGTCTAGGTTGGACATTAGGAAACATTCCTAACTGTCAGGGTGGTTAAACACTGGAATAAATTGCCTAGGGAGGTTGTGGAATCTCCATCTCTGGAGATATTTAAGAGTAGGTTAGATAAATGTCTATCAGGGATGGTCTAGACAGTATTTGGTCCTGCCATGCGGGCAGGGGACTGGACTCGATGACCTCTCGAGGTCCCTTCCAGTTCTTGAATCTATGAATAAATAGAAGTCAAAACAGGTTTTCTTGAAGTATTTTGGCACTCCCTTTCTATCTAGAACCTGGAATTGCGAAGGCTCACAATTAAAGATGAAAAATAATAGGAATTTGGAGAAATTCATCCCATTTTCTAACCTAAAAAAGGAGGTTTGGTTCAAGTTTTGATGCATGGTTGAGGGGTAGAAACTGGTTTTGCCTTCCTTACCTTTGATGTTCCAGGTTATGATATGAGAGAGTCACACATCTGCTCAATCACAACATTGTATCCCCATCATCCTATGTTAATATGGTGAAGCAATTGTTTGTACAGGCTTTTGGATCTTTTCTAATATAGTTGTGGCTGACAGGAGTTTGCCTATGGGCCATTTTGATTATCATTTGAATTGCTAGTTATAAGGGAAAGGACTGTGACACGGTGTGCCTAGGGCAGCCCTCAATGGAAATCTCAAGGTCAGGGCAGGCTACAAAAGGGAGAGCAGATATTCCCAAGACTGTTTATAGCCTTTTGCCATGCAGCTTGATTTCCTTTGTTCCAAACACAAGCTGCGGAGCACATGGCCTGGAAGCCAGAGAGTTCTGTCCATAGGCGTGCCCCTGCATGCCTTGCTGAGTCATAAGATATATCCCTTGCCTTCTCTCAATGAGTCAGTTATATAGCTGATATCCCTTGATGGGCTGTCAAGCAGACTAGGCATTGATAACGCCAATCTGTTTGGGGGTGTCACCCAGATGCACAGCACAAGTTTGGAACTACAGACATACCATACATATAACTTATAATACAAAGATGATACAAATGCATAAATTAGATTATCATAGTTAGTAAATTATAATTTTTTGCAGATACCTTACATGGCATATCTGGCACAAACCATTGCAATTTTACATTATTGATATTGATAATATCCTCAAGTGTCCCCCAGATTCCATACAGCGTCACCCCATGCAAAATTGATGCTGAAAGGGGTGTTCCTGGACACTGCTGAATGCATCACAGGAATTTTCCATTCTAGGTCCTATATTACATTTTCAGTTTACATCACAAGTATTAATGTACAGCTGAAATAGGTCATCAAAATCATGTCTGACTAAATCAGGCTGTTTATATACAGCTAGCTTCATTTTATGAAAGTCTTTCTCATCTGATGATACTCTAGACCTTACTGCTTTCAAGGATGTAATTACCTTGGCATTTAGCCATGACAGCCATGTGGTAGTGTGCCTCAGTTTTCCTTTCTATACAGCAGACTAGATTTGTAAAGGTTTCTGTGCTGTGCCAAGTTTCAAGCTTGCTTACAGGTATCAGCTGTAACATTTCATTACTCCTAAGGCTTTCTAGCATACAGTGTGTTCTTTCCAATCTGTTTACAGGCTTTTCTCAACTCCTTCTGAGTTTCACTTACATCCAGAATCACCTCTGGCACATCAAGAGTCTTTTCATATAACCATGGAGTTTAGCATCTTGCCTGAAAGGGGGTTAAAGGGTTAGAGGCACTCTCCCTCTGCAGCTTTCCTCACTGGCAATATGCAGGTTCTTTCTTGGGGTTCAGTTAAGTCCAGAACCACCTCTGGGTCAACTGAAATATCCCTCAACCATCATAGGCTGAGAGGTACCCTCTGTCTGCTCCACAGACAGAGGACTGGAAGTCAGTAGCGTAGCTAGCTGGCTGAGGGGAAGCTGCCGCTTCCCTGCAGCACAATTTCCCAAAGCGTCGCCTTTCCAAAAGCTGCCGGAGGAGCGAGGGGGGGTGGTGCGGGCAGCATGTGACCCGCAGCGCAGCTGGCAGCCATGGGAGAGTGCCGGGCGCGTGGCCGGAGGAGTGGGGGGGGAGGGCACGGGCAGAATGCGGCCTGCAGCACAGCCGGCAGCCGCTGCCGGAGGAGTGAGGAGGGGCACAGGCTGGCGGCCCGGCGGGCGTGTGGCCGGAGGAACGGAGGGGTGCAGCGCAGCTTGCAGCAGCTACATTCACCTCCTGTGAGATTCTCTGTCTCTCTCTCCAGCTTGCTTGGTTCTTTCCTCAGCTTGCCTGGCTCCCTCCTCAGCTTCTTTTTCCAGCTGGGCCAAGGCTTGCTTCTCTTGCATCCAAAGTTCTGCCATTTCTCTCTCATGCTGACGATGTTGGCTATCTCTCGGGGCTTGCGGTTTTGATTGTGGATCATGCATTGTGACTATCTTCAACCTTTAACACTCTGTTTTAAATTTCAAATTTGGAATAGCATGGGTTCCTGGTCCAAAACCCAAATGATCTGGTTCTGTGGATCCTGCCAACTAGACCAATGTGACTCGGTGGTGCCTAGGGCAGCCCTCACTGGAAATGCCAAGGTCAGGGCAGGCTGCAAAAGGGAGAGCAGATACCCACCAGTCTTGGGAGTAACACTGAAGTTAAACTCCCCAACCAGTCACCAACTGTGCTTCTGATCCCCACCCTGGTTATCAAGAAGCAAAAAAAGAAATCACACAGCCCCCTTTATTGCGTTCCAGTTCCCTGGCTCCCAGTCAGCACCTAGGTCCAGTACAGTGAGGAGGTGTTTTTGTTTGTTTGTTTGTTTTTTTTTAAACTTTGCTCACATATACCAAATGGTCAGCCACATTACCAGGTCAGTGTAGGTCTGGATCTTACCCAAAATACCATGCTGCCAGCCAATCCTTTAGTGTCTAAAATTAAAAGTTTATTATACAGAAAAAAGACAAGGAGAGAGCTGTTAAATGGTAAGACAGACACATACATACAAAGACTTCAAAGTACATCAGGTTCCTAGCAGTATTGGGGAGTTTGCTGGTTTGAAAGTCCCTCTGGAACATATCCATAGCTTGGATGGGTCATTCAGTCATTTGTTCAGAGCTTCGTTGGTAGAAAGGTTACTCCAGAGGTAAGAAGCGGGAATGATGACAAAATGAAGAAGGTGCAGGTGCCTTTTGCCATTCAGCTTGATTTCCTTTGTTCCAAACACAAGCTGCCCAGCACCTGGCCTGGAAGCCAGAGAGTTCCACCCATAGGCGTGCTCCTGCATGCCTTGCTGTCATAACGTGTATCCCTTGCCTTTCCCCAATGAGTCAATATAGCTGATGTTCCTGAATGAGTTGTCAAGCAGGCTAGCCAGTGCTAATGCCAATCTGTCTGGGGGTGTCACCCAGATGCACAGCACAAGTTTGGAACTACAGACATACCATATATGTAACTTATAATACAAAGGTGATACAAACACATAAATTAGATTATCATATTTGGCAAATTATAACATTTTTGTAGATACCTTACATGGCATATCTGGCACAACTCATTGCAATTTTACATTATTGATATTGATAATATCCTCAAGTGTCCCCCAGATTCCATACAGCATCACAAGGACAAAGAAAGAAATGTACTATAGTTAGGTATAGTATATACCTGATCTATGTTCAGTGCTGCTTCAAGAAGCTCTTGCTTTAATGCTTCATCCTAGCATGAGCCTCTTGAAGAGGCATCAAAATGATACCCTGCTGAGAGAGGATCCATGCAAAGCATTTGAAATCTGTGTATTTATCTTTGGAAATTCAATAAAAAGTTTTATTTTTAAAACCTTCCTCCTTTCAGTCTCCCCCGAATTTTCCACTTGCTGCTGGAGCGCACAGACCATAAAAAATGAAGGAGCATATAGTATTCAAAATGCTGCATCTCAGGAGAGAAGAGAACTATTCAAACCCCTTTCTTTTTCTGCAGACCATTAAAATTGCTATTTAGTTAGAAAATGTCCTGAATAATAAGTCTTTTAAAATGTAAAATACATTGAATAAATGGAGTGGGGGAAAAAAGTACAAAATTCCCCGAGGATGTAATTCTTCGCCTCCTGACCTAGATTTCATGGTCGTATAGCCAGGGTTGCTACAATTGGCTTTCCTCAGAAAAGCTGTGTGTTAGAACTATTGGTCTTACTTTCAATTTGATAGCATATGGCCAATCATGCTGGAGTTGAAGTTAATGGCAAAACTCCCACTAACTTCAGCTGGAAGACTAAATGTTCGTTAGGGTTCACTGAATGATACCAGTATCCATGACTCTCGTTAGCATGTTATGCAATCGTACCTAAATATTAGGGATGATATTTGAAGTGAAATAAGAAACATCAGAAAATAAAAATGTTTAATAATCAAAATAAGTATAATTATTGACTTATTTTAATAGTTGTTTAAAATTGTTAAACTCAAGTACTCCTTACTCAGTGCTAAATTCAGGCAGAACTGGAATACAGTTTCCTTTGAGCTAAGTTAGTCTCACTGTACACTATTTGCACATTTTCAATGCTTTTTTACTCTGCTCTTCCAACAGTTTTCCAACTGGACAGAAATATAATGTAAAATCACTTTCTCCAGGAAATGTCTCTTTATTTGAAAACAAAAACCTTAACTCATTTCTCCCACACTCTCACTTTTTTCTTTTAAATAACACTGCTCTACAGCCAAAATGCTTCTGAAATAAATGTAGTCAAACTTTACTAATTCTGGGTCACTGAGAACGAAAATGATGCTTAAAATTGTTGATTGGCTCTAGTTTTCAAGATATGCTACTGGGTCAGTATATACGACCCTTGACTTGGGAATGGCGGAGGATAAGTGAGTTATAAAGGGAAGGGATCTCAATTTAAACCAGAAATGACTCAAATACATCTTTGACTGGATCTATGAATAAATCTATGACTGGGTTTGGACAGTACTTGCTTTTTAGGCAAAACAATGAATGATGCAATCTGAAGCTGGTATTGCGTCATACGTGATATGAATTGCATCATGTTATTACTAGAAGTCATGGATGATGCAATCATAACGAAGCTTACATCACTCTGCTGAACAAATTGCCCTATATCAGCTCTAGAAATCATACAGTGTCGTGCTCTCTTATCTGTCAGTGTTTGATTTTGCAAAAAGGGACACATTTCTGTTTAGCCAAAGTGAGCAGAGATGCCTCGTACTTGTGTGAACAGTGCAGATAACTTCTGCTATGTTTGTGGTGAAGTGACTTTTGCATCACAAAAGCGCAGTATAACCACTATGGTTAAGAAAGCCTATCACCTTTATTTTGGCTGCAAAATTGGAGATCAGAACAAGAGGTGGGCCCCACACATATGCTGCAACACTTATGCAACAAATCTTCACCAGTGGTTGAACAGGAAAAGGAAATCTATGCCTTTTGCAGTGCCAATGATTTGGAGAGCGCCAACAGATCATACCAGCAATTGTTACTTCTGCATGGTGCCTTCAGTTGGGAAAGGTGTGTCAAAGAAGAAAAAGTGGACTGTGCATTATCCAAACATTCCATCAGCTATATGCCCAGTACCCCACGGAGAAGGACTGCTGGTTCCTGATGCACCAGAATCATTCTCACTTGAGTCAGACGAGGAAGAGGATGAAACTTCTGGTCCTGAACCATCAATGTCACAGGACCCACATTTTGTCCCATATTCCTCCTCTGGACCACACCTCATAACACAAGGTGAACTGAATGACCATGTCAGGGATTTGGAACTACCCAAGAGTAATGCAGAACTGTTGGGCTCCAGACTACAGCAGTGGAATCTCCTGGCACGTGATGTTAAGGTTTCCATGTTCCGTGATCGTCAAAAGGATCTTGTCCCATTCTTCTTCATGGAAGGTGATCTTGTAGCCTGCAACAACATCGATGGTGTGATGGCAGCCCTCAACATCGTTCACGATCCAGATGAGTGGAGACTGTTCATTGATTCATTGAAGACGAGTCTTAAAGCTGTTTTACTGCATAATGGCAATGTTTTGCCATCAATACCAGTTGGTCATGCAGTCCATATGAAGGAAACCTATGACAACATGAAACAACTTTTGAGGTGCATAAACTATGACCAACATCAGTGGCAGCTTTGTGGCGATTTGAAGGTTGTTGCTCTCTTGCTTGGTCTGCAGACTGGATACACAAAGTACTGCTGTTTTTTCTGCGAATGGGATAGTCGTGCAAGAGATTCCCACTACATCAAGAAAGATTGGCCACTCCGACAGTCATTGGAGCCTGGGAGGAAAAGTGTTCAGCATCCACCACTTGTTGAATCAAGGAAGATTTTGTTACCACCCTTACACATCAAGTGGGGTCTGATGAAGAACTTTGTCAAGGCCATTGATAAAACACAAGCAGCTTTCAAGTACCTCCGTGGAAAATTTCCAAGGTTAAGTGAAGCTAAGATAAAGGAAGGTGTCTTTGTTGGTCCTCAGATTTGTGAACTTCTTTGAGATGATGCATTTGACCATGCACTGCGTGGCAAGGAAAAGACGGCATGGAAAGCCTTGCAGTTAGTGGCAATAAATTTTCTCGGAAACAACAAGGCAGACAACTACAGGTTGTTGGTGGAAAACCTCCTCAAGGCATACAAAAGCCTTGGTTGCAACATGTCAGTAAAGATACATTTTTTGTACTCTCATCTGGATTTTTTTCCACCGAACTGCGGAGCAGTGAGCGACGAGCACGGCGAGTGATTTCACCAGGACATTGCAACAATGGAGAAATGCTATCAGGGCAAATGGAGCCCATCAATGCTTGCAGACTATTGCTGGACAGTGACAAGAGATGCTCCATTTAATGAATACAAGAGACAAGCCAAGAAGTGCCAAGTAGACACTGAATAGGACTAAACTATGTACATAATAGTTTTTTGCCTTTTGTTTCATAATAAATTTTATTTATATAACCCTTTTGCTGATTTTTAAAGTGTTACATAAACAGGACAGGTGAAATATTATCACGGAAAGCAACCATAAACACATGAAAAGACCTAGGTTTACAATTTATGATTAAAACTCTACTATCTACACAATATACATAGACATAAAATGTAAAAACTTAAATATCTTAGAAAGAGTAGCCAATCAGTTGTTTTAATTGTCATATTTGAATTCAGCACATCAAAATACATAATAAATAGCACATTTTATCTCTGAAGCAGACGACGTCTCAAAAATTGTAGACCAGTGTAATTACACGCAATAGAATCACACTCAGACATCACTAAACTTCCCACTGTACAAGTGTCAGCTCTGCAATAATAGATAGTTGAGACATGTAGATCAGAGATGTCCCAAGTCATCTTAGTCCACCACTGAGATGTGGAAGTCTAATTTTGGGCGCAGTAGAATCTTTTTTTTAAATTACTCCATTTTAGCTTATCATTATCTATGAACCCATAGAGTAAATAAACCATTATATACTTTTAATCTACACTGGGATTTCCTTTTGTCAGGAGCTCTTTGGCACATTTATCCTTTTGTTCTTTCTTGGACACAAAGTTCCCTTCATGAACCTCAGCAGGACTGCTTGGAACAGCTGAAACTTTTGACTGACTAGTTTACAGCCTTCCCCAGGGCATCTGAATTAGATGACTATTTCTGGGGAAGCACAGGTAGATGGAGGATGTAGTCACTGTAGTTTTCAGTTGAAGCTTAAAGTAGCTTAATTTTAGAGCATTTAAACATGAGTTTATAAGGCCAAACTATAAAGTGATTTCCTTTAATCCCCATCACTTCTGCGAAGAGGCTTGCAGTGTTGCCATATTTCAAAATCATGGCTTAGATAAAGGTACTTTATATCTGAGTTATGTAGAGTTAGAAAATTAATATAAAAAGTCAGTGCAAAGCTCTTATTGTCTAAATGTTTTCTGATTGTCGCCTAAAAACTAATATCATTAGTCATTACAAAAACACTGGTCACAGTGGCTTTCAGTTTTGCAATCTCAGACTGCCATAACTGGGACATGGGCAATCTGACTGAGTGGTTAGAGCGGGGGTTGGGAGTCAGGGCCGTTAGATGCCAGAAGGTCAGAGTCTGAGGCAGGCCAGAAGGCAAACCAGGTGTCAGGAGACATGGAGGGTCAAGTTCCCAGGAGACCAGTAGCAAACGGTTGGAGCAGATATTGTGGGGGAAGCAGTCCTAAGCAGGGTAAACCCAGCTGCATGGACAGCTTCCTGTTCCTGTGCTGCGTTTCTGTAGGAGCTGTGAACCAATCAGGGCTCCAGGTATTCCACAAGTCAGTTCCCAGGGCTGTGATTCTCAGTCAGAGTTCAGTTAGCAGGTCACTGGGTGACAGATTGAAACTTATTAGATCCAAAGAGCTCTGTGCAGTACCGGGCTTACAATGAGGCCGGGCCCACACTCAGAAGGAGCCCTGGCACCTGGACCGTGGCCCCGTCCCCCAGCTCTGCCTGCGCTCCGCCTCAAGGCCCTGCCTACTGCTCGCTCCTCTCCCCCTCTCCCCCAGTCTTGCTGCTGTCTGCCCCCTCCCCTCTGTGCAAGTAGCAGGCGGGGCCTCAGGGGAAAGAGGCCAAGTGGGGGTGGATGGAGCGTGGGTGGAGAAGGGACAATGGAGCCACAGTCTGGGTGCTAGAGCCCACAAAAGCCCTGTGGATCTTGGTTCAAGACCCACAGGCTCTGATATAACTCCCTCCCAAAGGGGTGCCCTCAGGGCAACGTGGCTGACTTTTCAGGGTGATATTTATGGAACCCTTGCACAAGTGTAGGGGCATGTATATTTCCCACAAGTTCCCAGGTGCACTTCTCAAGGCCGTATCCCTAAGAGTCAACAAGATACCATAGCCCACCACACTTACATTTAGAATCCAGGATTTTGTGAATCACATATTCCTCGTGGCCCTGTACCAGTAGAGGAGATGGCTGAGTCCTGTGAAGAAAAAGGTTTTCTGTGTAGCGTTTCAAAATTGATACATGAAACACTGGGTGAATCTTCAGAGACTAAGATAGTTGTAGTTCAAAGGTGACTGGATTAACCTGCTGCAGGATCTTAAAAGGGCCAAGGAATTGAAAGTCCAGTTTGTGATTAGGTCTGTTTGTGTGGAGATATGGTCTGGCTCTCCACAAAGTTTGTCCCACTGAGTAGGTTGGGCCTTGCTGTTGATGCTGGCTTGCATGCCATTTATAGTCTGCTCTTGGATTTTCCAGGTGTCCTGTCATTTCTTCTTGGGCCCAGTGAATCAACTCTTTCACATCTGAGGCTGCTGGGTTGGGAGAGGACACAAGTAATTGTAGGTGGAATTGGGGTTTGTTCCCATTGTTGATTTAAAAAGGGAGTGGGGGGCGGGCTTTGACCTGTAGACACATTGTCTGTGTTGTTGTAGGCAAATTCTGCATAAGGCAGAAATGAAGACCAATCATCCTGGTAGTGATTGAAGTACCGTCACAGATACTGCTCAAGAATTTGATTGGCTGTTTTTCTTTGGCCATTGGACTACGGATGGTAAGCAGAGAAGAGACATGTGGACTCCCAGCCGGCGAGAACAACTTGCAGATAAATCCTTGGGCCAGGTCCTCCTGGAGGTACTCTTGGTTCTGACAAGGATATTATTGCTCCTGGCTGCCGCTCTATGGGGCAGTCATAGTCCTGGTGTGGAGGGAGAATTTCCACATTCTTATTTTCAAAAACATCAATTGCTATTTGCTATTTTTGAAGGAAGTTCAGATGCTGCGTCAGTGGAAGGTTCTGCCTGGATAGCTGATACCATCTGAACCTCTTGAAGTACAGATGCGATCCCCAACAGTGCTGTCTACGAAACTCTGGTGGAAAACAGACTTCCTGTGCTTGCCACCAAATGAGCGGATTGTCAGTTGTGCCTGAGTCAATGAGGGTTGGTAGGATGAGATTTTTCAGGGATGCCCCAGGTATGTGGAAATGGATTGGCACCTGCAAGTGGGGAGCCCTTGGGTGGGGCTCCAGCTGTGTTCCAGTCAAGACTGAAATGTGGGGGAGCTTTCCCTAGAGATCATATCGGGCATGTAGAAATGGAGCAACCTGACTCACTGCAGCAGAAACAGAGATGGTATTGGCATCATCCTTCCTTTTCTATGGGGGGGGTGAACCCTTTACTGCCCACATCCACCTACATTGGCTCTGCAGGAGGCACTGGTGAAAGGGTCACAGTACCTGGATTGGAGAGTTGCAAGACCCCCATTTTTTCTTCTTTGTTCCCATAGCCATTTATCTAAATGGACAGCAAGATCCATGAGGATATCCAGACTCATGGGCATCTCTCCCTGGCTAACTTGTCTTTAATATCTTCTTGCAGGCCCCACTGAAACCATTACATTTGTGCTGCCTTGTTCCAGTCTGTGTCATACGTAAGGTGGCAGAATGTGCAGCATAGGAGGCAACAGTTCTCTGCCCCTGATGGTCCTTCTTTAGGACAGCCTCCGCTTTTTGAGCTGAGTGCAGATCATCAAAGAGTACTGACATGCCTTGGAGAAAGACAGTACTGGGCTGTCACACTCCAAGAAGGGGAAGCCCAGTCTAAGGCTTCCCAGGACAGCAGGCTGATGACCAGGCTTAACTTTGCACAATCAGTAATATTGAACTGAGGGCGCCTCATGAACAGGAGGCGACACTGGTTTATAAACCCCCGGAATTTCTGGCAATTACCATCAAATGGTTCTGGCAGCTGTATCAGGGAACAGGGCTGCCTGAACCATGCCTGGAGTCTGGCATTTTTGGCATGCAACTCTGACTTGGTCCTGGAATAGCTGGTTCTCCAGGCTGGATGACATGGGCCTGCAGGGGTCAGTTGTCCCCTGAAGGCAGGTGGCCAACTCAAGTGTGTCTGGCGCTTCTGAAGGGTTAGCCAGGTCCATTTTGCTGGTCCCGGGACCACTTCTGTGGCCTATGCGGTCCATGCAAATTGTCATGACTGGGACATGGGCGGTCTGACCTAGCAGTTAGAGCAGGGGTTGGGAGTCAGGCCGGGTCCAATACCAGGAGGCCAGAGGGCAAACTGGATGTCAGGAGGCAATCAGGGTCAGGTTGCCAGAAGATCAGCAGCATGATTAGATATTGCTGGAGAAGCAGCTCTAAGCGAGTTAACCCAGTTCTGCCTGGATAGGCACCAGCTACAGACAGCTTCCTGTTCCTGCGCTGCGTTTCAATAGGAGCTGTGAACCAATCAGGACCCCCAGTATTCTACCAATCAGCTCCCAGGACTCATTTGTCAGAGTTCAGGTCCTAATTCTGATGACCGTTAGCCAGTTAGTGAGTGGCAGTTCCCCGAGGCCTGTGGACATTGGTTCAAGACCTGGTGTCCCTAACAGAAAATGATGATAATCTGTTCCCCTTTCCAGAGGCACCAACTTTCTACTGTGCTGGCAGGTTATAATTGGACCCTGTTTAGGTTTGTTTTTTTAATCTGCAAGAAGCAGCAGAAATTAGAGAGAAGAAGAAGTTAGATAAACAAACCCTACCACAGATCTGAGATTAAAAATGGAAATAGAGGGGAATATGGAAGACTAAACAGATCTTTTTAAAATGTCTCTTTTCCTGTCAATCCACTCATCAGAAACACTCTCAGCTATGCTCTTAAGTATGCTGAAGTGCAAGAGAGATTTGGAATCATTATTATTCATATGGCACAATAAATAGACAATGTCGTTTACATGACACACGACAGAGGTCCCTGCCATAAGAACTAAATTCACATTGATTTGAAACGTGTGTGTATGTTGACGACTAATGCAACATTCTGCTGTTTAACTAGGCTTATTTATTTTTTCTTTGTTACTTGAAACCTCATATTTCAAAGCTGAAGCTGCCTCTCCCAGAAATCTCTCTCATTCCATCAGACTGGAACTCTTCCACTTGGGGCAGCTGACCACCAGTTAAAACCCTATTGGATTCTACTGAATTTAGTAGTAAAGCGTGTCTTCCTGAAGAGTCTCTGCCAGACTGGAAAAGCATCAGCATAACTACATGTACAGCTCTACTTGTATAAGCAATGGTGAGAGACATATTACACCAGTAATGTTGCTTCTGAAGAGTCCTTATAGTTATTCCACAGACTAGGTCAACCTTGTCACCTATCCCCTGAGCATACTTTTAAAATTCTTCAGATTAAATCTGATTGGGGGGGGGGGAGGGAAGAGAGGTGTCTGCCTATTGGTAGCCAGACACAGCAGTAGACCTAATCCATTGCTGCAGAGTTCCCCATATAATAGCTGGGAGTACCTCTGTGTGTGTCCTGCATGTCAAGGTAGTTAGGACTTGAATCGGGACCCTCATGGACAATTGACAACTCTACATGCTGACACCAAAAGGAGCCTTGTTCTGGCCAAACCAGTAGCAGATGTACTAAACTTTTCTTAGATGCAAGTCATATTTTATATCTCTTATAGGTTTGTCATGTTTTTCAGGGTTGTTCCATTTGCTCACTCACAAAATTTCTTTCTTTCAATGTATTGAAGGCTTGAATGTATAGAGAATGCTGTTTGCTACTATTATCAAATGTTTGGAGTGCAGTGAGCAAGGAAAAGTTAGGCAGGGTTACACAAATTAAAAGGTATTTGTAGTGATTCAGGAAGTACTTGCATTTTTACAGGAAGAGTAAAGTGTTGTGTGAAGGCATCTATAAAATATTTTAAGACTGTTTGAACTGGTCCTTGCTCTTGCATTTCAGTGTGGTAGATAAATAATGTATGATGACTTTAAAGTCACATCATCATTATCAGTTCTCATTTTCCAAGTGATCACACTAAATTAGTAGTGCAAGACAATAAAATTGCTATCAGAGTCCAAGGATGAATGCAAGTCTTGAAATATACTTGTCTTGTTTATTTGGTACTTGTAACATGGCTGTATGCAAAACATTCCAATATTGCCTGTTTTGAATGATTTTCAGACAAGCAGAATGCTAGGAAGATGGATGTTCTTGACCCAGACATATTGTGACAGATTGCTGACACCATGACAAGGTGTTAAAAGCAGGCACACAATTTCCATGGTTCTCATCTTGCCCTTTTCCAAAAACTTAAGTTCAGTGTATTTGTGCCATACAGTGGTATATAAAGCAAATTTTTGGAAAGCATTGAACATTTGTTTTCTCTTTTTCTATACAGCTTGTAATATTTTGTATACAAGTACCATTTTCAAATATTTAGAAAACTATAGCATTTAAATGAATGTGGGTACATGTTGAGGTACACAAAGTAAAATTACTTAACACGTTTCATTGTTAATTCCTGGGCATGTGTTGTGTCCTGAAACCTTCAATGAGAGAAATGTCTGAACATTTTTGGGCCTGGCTGCATATGGGGCATTCTGAAGCCAAACATTCCATCTTGTTGAAATTCAAATGATCTTCTTTGCCATCTTTTCAGCTTTGAAACAATGAGTTTTCAAGTGATAAATATAAACCCATTTAAATAGCAGAATGCCACATTAGACATCAATAAACTGCTCAAATGTAGTCCATTTAAAAAAAAATAAAAACAAAAAAAAAAAAACCCCAAAACCACGGAGTTTCAGATCAATGTGAATTTTGTTCTTATGGCAGGGACTATTGTGTTTGGCTTCATAATACTGTATTTCTTTAAGCTCTGTGCAGCAGCAAGTTTGCATAAGATAAAAGGAATTATCTGTTCTTGCCAGCCTCCCAGCACAACTAACCTTCTAATTAGGGTGACCAGACAGCAAATGTGAAATACCAGGACAGGGGCTGGGGGGTAATAGGAGCCTATATAAGAAAAAGACCCAAAAATCGAAACTGTCCCTATAAAATCTGGACATCTGGTCACCCTACTTCTAACATATCTGACAATTTCTACTGAAGTAATTCATCCAAAATCAAGGCAGTTTATAAAGAGAGGTACACTTTTCTACAGGGAAAACACACATCTGTCAAATAAATAGCCTTGCCAGCTTCTATGAAAGTTTTTGAGAATCCTAGCAATAATCAAAATTATTAATACAATAGTCAAATTCATAGTATGTATACTGGAAGGGTCAAACTTTGCAATGATGTAAACGGTGGTCTCAGAGTTACGTGTTGGCTGTAAGTTTGTCGCGCAAGTGTGATAAAGTAGCATAATGTGCAGATGTAGCTGTCATTGTTGTGCAAAAAAGTGTAATTTACACACAAAGTGTGTAGCACAGACATAGTGGGCAGAGGTCATTTTTTGGCCCAATCTTCCTCCCAGATAAGTTATTGTCAAAGTTCTCAGTATTTTCAATGAAAGACCCATATTCTTACAACCTCCTGGTGGTTGCTTTCCTGCCACACCTACACTTGCACACCTCAAACTGTAAATTGCACTCATTTTCCATGGCCTCTACGTGCGACATTGGTACAAGTTACAATACTTTACCAATTACCCTCATTTTCTGACTAACTTGTGCCTGATGTGTAATTTGCATTTCAATTTACGTCACAGCAGAATTTGGCCCAGAGACTTCCATGGGAGTTACACTTGCTTAATCAAGCTCTGTACTTTGCTCTGTGTGATTATTTCCTTTGGCTACAATTACTGTGTCTATTAAAAGAAAAACATATCATCCAATGAGTAATCTTTTCTCAGTTTTAGCATTTTTCAAGGACTTTACCAAACATAATCCACACTACAAGAAAAAGATTATCTTCAATATAATACAATAGAGTATGCACATGCTCACTTGAGACAGGAAGAGATGGTAAACAGTTTTTCTTAAGGATACAAAATATATCTTGGAGGAACAGTCCCATACAAATAGCTATTAAGCCCATTGAAGAAACACTTTTTTGTATTATACTCTGGACACACATGACTCTGTAGTATAGGGAGTGAGTTTCACCCCTACTTTCCAAGTAACATAAAAAAAATCTATTTCTTTGACAGATATGCATTTTTTTTCTAAATGGAATTTGATGTGCAAGTTGGAATCTCTATCATCTAAGGAATTTAAAATATTTGTATAAGTAAAGATCAGATTGTTAGTTTCTTAAATCATGAATTTGTTTTGCATGTAAGCTAAGCTAGTCATGCTAAATGAAGAATATCTGATTTCTCTCACTGAGGTTTTACTGTAAGATCAAAGCACATAAAACCACACTTCAGTTGCTTCTGTCACTGTTGTTAACGCTAGAACCTTTAATCTTTCACTAGATATCACATGCATCTTAACAACCCCATGTCTGACTGTAGGCAGAAGAATGCTACAGTGAAAAAATGTTTGTTTAAAACTTCTTATCAAACCCTAGATTCTAATAAACCTGAAGGTTTGTTTGTGCACAATTTCTCTGTTGGCAGCAGTGTTTGCATTGCAAGCTATTTTAGTTAACATGGAGGGCTGTGGCCTAGCTGATAGATGGTAACAACTGTGAATTACAAGGTCAACTGTCTGCAAGACTGAGTGAAGTGGGCAGCTGGCAGTCTAATGGATACAACCCTTGTACCCTGAGAAATACCATTGAAAATGATTCTATGGTATAGTTTGTGAATTGAAAATAAAAGCCTTACCTTAACACTGACTTATGAATACATCAATAACTTTTAATTGGATAAAGTCCTTTTTAAAATTGTGCATTGAGAAATCAGAGTTATAACAGCTCTTGATATGAAATTGTGTTTGTGTTTGGTTCTGTGTTTTCATTTGGAGGTTGTGTATCATTGCAATCTATATGGAAATGTGGAAATTGTGGGGTAGAAGTCAGCAGACAAATCAAAAGTATTGTTATAAAAGAATATACATTTTAATCTAATCTACCTATCAATTTTTAGTGTGCCATTCACTGTGGCCATTAGATACTCTCTCCTGTTCCCAAAGAACATTAGTAATAACATACATAACACCATGCTCTGTATTTGTCTAACTCTTAATATTTTGGGCTAGATTGTGGCCTAGTATAATGTGGCTACACAAGTGGGTAGGAAGAGTAAGAATGCTTGTGAGGCCACATTAGATGCACCAAATTTTGGCTTTGGGCAGAGAGCAAGAGCAGCGGCTCTGTGCCTTACATCTCCACATACACAAGAAGGGGTGAAGCTATGGCTCTGTCCCCAACATGCTAGCCAGTGGAGCTGTCTGGATGCAAAGTAGTATGTGTTTGAGGAGCATATTGTGCTGTGTAAAGGGTCCCCCCCTCCCCCCCCCGATATTCACCACTGTCACATACACACTACAACATGGGAGCACTACTGTTGTTGTGGCTCAGAGAGGTGTCCTCTCAACCATAATAGTTATATACAAATAAGTTGTCTGAGACATGGAGAAATTGTAATGGTTTAAATATTTGAAGTCCTGTTGTTGCTGTGACTTCTAAAAAGTTCCTTTTTTATAGCAGTTTACTTGCAATAGTCAGAATTTCCTCTTAACCTTCATGTCTCCCCGGCAGAATTTGTAAATTGTATCTGAAAATTTAGTAAGCAGAATTCTTATTCTTGTGGATCCATACAGTATCCATTCACTGTGCAAATGGGGGGAGGGATAGCTCAGTGGTTTGAGCATTGGCCTGCTAAACCCAGGGTTGTGAGTTCAATCCTTGAGGGGGCCACTTAGGGATCTGGGGCAAAATCAGTACTTGGTCCTGCTAGTGAAGGCAGGGGGCTGGACTCGATGACCTTTCAAGGTCCCTTCCAGTTCTAGGAGATGGGATATCTCCATTGCCCTGGCTGGGATGATTTAGCTGGGAATTGGTCCTGCTTTGAGCAGGGGGTTGGACTAGATGACCTCTTGAGGTCCCTTTCAACTCTGATATTCTATGATTCTATGATTCTAAGTGCCACTAGAACTTGAATAATCTTTGTAAATTCTCATCTTATCTCCTGTTGCCTTAGCAGGGCAAGACAACAGACCTTGATTGTCTCCTGAAAATGAAGGACCTGTTCACATTCTTAATGTATAATTTATTGGTGACATTTCAGTGTCTTCTTGAATTTGCATAAGGCACTGCAGAAGGTGCTTAATACAATTCTTGAGTTTCCTCAAATTACTGCTGCATCTAGATATCGGCTGTTGTAAAGAAATTGTTGCCACTACTTGGATCATTTTGGAATTGCTACTATTCTAGACACTACTTTTTAACCTGAACACTCTGCTATTAAGTATTTCATTATAGTAAAATTGTCACACAGGCTTTTGGATCCCTGTTCCTTTGTCATATTTACAATGACAATGAGCAATCAGGATAGATGATGCTCCAGATTCTCTCTCTCTCTCTCTCTCTCCTTGAAACAGGTGTTTGTTGGTACACCGGGGGAAGGAAGTAGACAGAGTTAGTTATCTCGTTCGTACGTGTATCATTTGGCTGTGGCCAGGGCCGGATTAACTTTTTGTGGGCCCGGCACCAAACATATTTGTGTGCCCCCCAGGGAATGATTGTAAAAGGGGCCGGGGGCAAAAGCACAGTGGGGCGGGAGCTAGGGTTGGTCCCTGGAACAAAGGAGGGGCCAGGGATAAACTGCAAGTGCAGCAGGGATGGGGAGGGGTAAACAGGATTTCCCCCTCCCCGCCCCTGCCCAAGTAGAGTGGGTACTTACCTTCTCTCTGGTTCTAGCCCATTCTCTTTGTCTCTCTCTCTGCACTGAGCTGCCCCTCCTCCAGTGTGGCAAAGTGGGAATGTTCTTAATGTTTTCTCTGAATACTGTGTGGGTGCCTCAGTTTCCCCTATGCATTTCTTAAGTATCTAGGTGGTGGGATAAGGCTGTGTGATTGTTGCAGAGCCCTAGAGGGCAGGTGTGATGCTAGTCTGCACAGAGAATGGCTGATACACTGTCTCCTGGCAACTGATGGCCTGGGCCCCTCCCCTGCAAGGTGACAACTGAAGGTGTTGGAGAACAAAGAGATCAGGTGCCTCCTGGCCTGGGAAAAGAGACAAAGGACAGAGGAGGGGCTGGCGGGGGTTGCAGTTTGGAGCTGGCTGGGGAAACAGAGGGAGGCCCAGCACTGGTGTCTGGGCTCCCTGCCGGACCTGATTGAGGGGTCCTGTTTTCCATACCTACAAGCTCTGCTTTGACTGTGTTCCTGTCATCTAATAAACCTTCTGTTTTTCTGGCTGGCTGAGAGTCATGGTGAATCGCAGGAAGTGGGGGATGCAGGACCCTGACTCCCCCACACTCCGTGACATCCAGCAGCAGCAGGACAGGTTCTCTTCCAGCCCTCTGGGGTGGGTGTTGGGAGTGGGAGGAGTGGAGGCTAATGTGGTTACTCCTATAACGGGACTTTTAGTTTCCAGTCAGCACTGCTAACCAGACACCCAGGTCCCGTTTTCTACTGGAGTTTCCAGTCTAAAACTGGATACCTGGCAACAGGGGTGCCAGAAAAGCCTGAGGAGGGGAGAAGGGGCAAGCAATCATTTTTAAAAGTGAGAGGGCTAAGCTGGGGCCCCCACGAGAATATAGTATTGCAACTTTTTTTATGGAAGGGGCCCTGAAATTGCTTTGCCCCAGACCCCCTGAATCCTCTGGGCAGCCCTGCTTAGACCAGCCCTTATTAGGGTTTAACTGAGAAACTTGCACCCCTTAATTTAAGGTACAATTGGAAACCAGTTTAGTTAAACTGGTGCAAAGATTGTGTGGACACTCATTTTGGTTTAAAAGTAGCTTACTTTGGTTTAGCATAAATCAGTTCCTAATTGACCTGAACTTAACCAAACAAGCATGATATATAATGGAATAAAAGTATCTATACAAGATTTTGCATAAGTTTAACCAGGGTGCTGGAACAATTTGTATAGTGGGGGTGCTGAGAGCCATTGGACCAAACTGTAAACCCTGTATATAATGGAAACCACTTCAAGCCAGAGGGTGTGGCAGCACCGCTAGTTCCAGCACCGATGAGTTTAACTACATCAATTTAAACCACACCTTAAGTTAAAACCAATATGCCCTATCTGCATGAGAAAGTTCAGAGTATATACCTTCAAACTTGCACCAATTTAATGAAATTGGTTTGAAAACATACCTTGAGTTAAAGTGATGCAAATGTATATGTAGACAAGACCTAAAACAGAAGGTTTGGATTAGCCTATTAATTCACTGGGAGTCTTGGTTTTGGATCAGCCTTTAAGTTTTTAGTGATTTTTGGCCTGGCAGTGGTACAGTAGCAAGGGCATTTGTTTTGCCAAACTGGAAATTTTCAACCCAGTTTTCAGAGATTCTGAGCACTTGCAACTCCCAGTATAGTCGATCAATCTATTTGTTTTGTACTGTTGTGAATATGGTTGCCAGATGATAGAACAATATAGCTGAGTACAAAGTAGAACAGATATTATCCCCACCCCAAGGCAGCCGAGAAACCATGCTCCTTGAAACTCCAGGAGGCCTTATGCTAATCTCTGGCCTTTCTGTGGGTGTTTCCCATAGGAGGTTTTATTTAGGCCCAAGCCAGCTATTACAATAACATAGTCCAAGTTGCTGTTGGCAGTATTCTAACCTTAATTGTTTCTCAAGTGCTAATACTGAGCTATTGATTGCTACTTAAAGCAATTTTTAATACAGTTCAAGGAAATTTGGTTTCATTTATTAATATTAAGTTACTAAAAATTGTTTTAAATAGTGCCCACAGTATTTCCCTGTGCACCAAACACCATTGTGAAGTTAGCTTTACTTTAAATTATAAACATCAGATCTAAACTGATACAGAAGATTTTACATACTGTCAATGCAGAAAAGCTTTGCTTTGCCTCTTACATCACTATGCTTCTATTAAAACAAAAATATTAATGAAGACCAAAATAAATACCAGGTTTCCAGACAACTGTTTTGATTAGTTGCAAGTCTGACATGTTTCTTAATCTAATTTGCTTAGAACACACAGTTGAATGAAAGACAGACGGTGGAATGGATTTTAAGCAGCAGACTAACTTAATTAATACTGGGTAAGGGCAGTATATACCCACCATCTCACATACCAGGTGTTTAACTGGGTCCAGTGCAGGGTTACAGGACTCCCATTATTTGGGATACACCCTTCTGCCTACCCCTCAAGACTCCAGCTCACTACCGAGTCCTCTAACCTTACACTCATGCACGTGGGTGTGGGTGGTATCAAGAGGGACCCTTAGTCTATGAAGATTTCAGGTCTCCCCTTACAGGTACAAGATCCACAAACTAAAATCCCAGGTCTCATTTACCTTTGGGAGCTAGTTCTTTTAGCCTTTATCTGCATAAGATACTGACCCCTGGGCGTCTCAGCAATCACCTCCACCCACACAACCTGGTATCTATTTCCTCCCCCATCCAATCCTTAAGGTCCCTTAGCCAAGTGTCAGCCTCCGCATCCAGCAAGTACACTCCATCCCTAAAAAGCTCCAGTAAATTTTACCAGATATCACTGTGTGTGATTACCAAACCGCCTGCATCTGAAAACACTGGCAGTCTCCTGGGTCGCATACTTTTGGCCCTATCCATGTGGGCTGGTTTGACAGCTCCCCACCACTTTCACCTTGCAAGCATTTCAGACCAAACCAATCCAGTGTTTGATTGTGATTGCTTAATTTTATCCACATCCCTCTGAATCCTAACTCTGAAATTTGAATTTATCTTGACCGGATTTAAAGGCATGGTGTTAGAACAGGGGTGGACAAACTATGGCCCAGGGGCCACATCCAGCCCTTCAGACGTTTTAATCTGGTGCTCAAGCTCTCGCCAGGGAGTGGAGTCTGGGGCTTGCCCCGCTCTGGTGCTCCAGCCGGGGAGCAGTGTCAAGGGCTTGGCCCGCTCCATGTGGCTCCTGCAAGCGACAGCTCCCCACCTCCAGCTCCTACGTGTAGGGGCAGCCAGGGGGCTTTGCACGCTGCCTCTGCTCCAAGCACCACCCCCGCAGCTCCCATTGGCCAGGGGCGGCACCTGCAGATGGGACAGCGCGCAGAGCTGCCTGGCCATGCCTCCATGTAGGAGCCAGAGGGGGGACATGCTGCTGCTTCCGGGAGCTGCTTGAGGTAAGCGCCACCCGGAGGCTGCCCCCCTGCCCCAGCCCTGATCCCCCTCCAGCCCTCCGAACCCCTCGGTCCCAGCCTGAAGCACCCTCCTGCATCCCAACCTCTCATGCCCAGTCCCACCCCAGAGCCCACACCCCCAGCCGGAGCCCTTACCCCCTCCCACATCCCAACCCCCAATTTCGTGAGCATTCATGGTCCATCATACAATTTCCATACCTAGATGTGGACCTCAGGCCAAAAAGTTTGCCCACCCCTGTGTTAGAAGCTAATTAACCTGTTCTAAAAGTCTAGACAAGGCAATGCATACTCGTAACTCCTGTTAGTGAAGGAGTTCAACATTGCTTATGTTAAAAGTACTCACTGATTTGTCTACATTAGCCTTTTTGCTTGCCACATTCTGACAATACACTTTTAAAT
The DNA here is from genome assembly GCF_027887155.1 of Malaclemys terrapin pileata. NCBI lineage: Eukaryota > Metazoa > Chordata > Testudines > Emydidae > Malaclemys > Malaclemys terrapin. The sequence goes on from NC_071508.1 coordinate 105,129,999, forward strand.
CCTAGTCCAGATAAACTCTAAATGGGTCTTTCACAATGAATGTGCCATTAATCTGTAGTTTAGAGTCAGTGAAATCCATTGTGCTGTATAATTTACTGGAAGTTGTTCCAGTAAGCAAAAGGGTAAATCTTTAATTGGACATCACAGGATGTCTTCTACCCACATTAATATACCTGATCAGCTTGCTGATGACTTAACCCTTTCTTTGCTACATAAAACACTGTATATATCTAGATTCTTACTGATTTAAAATGGCAATTCTGTTTATACCTATTTGTTGGGAATGGCACAAATCAAATTCTTTACATTCTGACTTTTTTTTTTTAAATCAAGAATAGAGATCAGTTGGGTCAATCTTAATACTTTCATTGTAATCGCTATGGTCTAGGATGACATCTTCATAGTGCTGTTTTTCTATCTATGATTCATATGATCTTGTTGTGCCATCCTTACTTATTGTATGCTATCTCTGTACTCAGTGAACACTCCTGCCAAATAGGACAGCTGCTTGTTCAGTTGTTGTAGCATTGCTATAAATAAAAAATAAATAGAGAACCCTGTATGTATTAATTACTTTATTCTCCCTATCTAAAATCGCATTTTCTGCATTAGCCAAAAAGTAGAGATGATCCTTAAAGTAGAGATGATCCTTATAGAGCCTATACCTGTAGCTAAAGATATATTTTTCTTTTCTCTTACAGGATATATGTGAAGATATATCTGATCATGTTGAACAAATTCATGCTCTGTTAGAGACAGAGTTTTCCCTGAAGCTTCTGTCTTATTCCGTCAATGTGATAGTCGATATACATACAGTGCAGCTACTCTGGCACCAGCTACGTGTTTCTGTTCTGGTTCTGAGGGAACGCATCCTACAGGGACTACAGGATGCCAATGGAAACTACACCAGGCAGACTGATATTCTGCAAGCGTTTTCTGAGGAGACAAAAGAGGTATGAGAACTAAATGCAGTCATTTACTTTTGGAACATTAATCCCTAGTCATATTAGAGAATTTAAACTCATCTACCCAGCTACTAGTTTAAAAATTGCTAGGGTGGTTTGCACTTCATACAAACAATTGCCAGTGCAGCCAAATATATTGAGGCTAATTGAATAGATATTCTCATCTTAAATTTCTTCAGATGACATCGATTGTGGTTGAACCAAATAAGTGTAGGATCATAGGACCAACTTTTCAAAAACATCCTTTAAAATAGCAGGCAATATTTCCCACGAGCCTAACATTTTCCCCACAGATACACTCAGATTGGTGCATAGGTGCTTTCGACCCCAAACATCTGATCTAGTCACCCTGTAATTTAGAAGTTCGTATCCAAATCAAAACTTTGAGCTCAGGCTCAACTCTAGATCTGTGTGTGAAAAGTTCATTTGCATGTGTAAATCAAAACATGGAATTTGTCTTTGTAGTCACAAACCTTAGGCATGGAAAATTTTTATCCACAGTTTCACGGGCCACGTTAAAGTTTCTTTTTGAAAGTGTAGTCTACAAACTGCCATTTGTGTTAGCAACATCCATGCAGACCAACTCCAATCACACTTTCTTCTAATGCATGTAAAGTTTGTACCAATTTAATAGGCTTATTAATATAGATGCATTTAACTGGATTGCCTTTTGCTCAGTAAGTATGGTTACTAAATTGATTTAAAGAGACCTTGTCAACTCAAATGTTTTTGAAATAGAAATAAGGTGCACAGTTTTAATAGTGAGGGTAATTAACCATGTGAACAACTTAGCAAGGGATGTGACGGACTCTCCATCACTTGAAGCCCTAAAATCAGGATTAGATGTTTTTCTAAAAGATATACTGTAGCTCAAAAAAAAAAAGTTTATGGGCTTTATACAATGAAATTCTATGGCCTGTGTTATGCAGGAGGTCAAACTAGTTGATCATAATGGTCCCTTTTGGACTTATAATGTATTAAATGGATTAATTTAAGATAACACAAGTTTCTGATAGAGTATGAAGATATTTCTTAAAAATTGAAAAGTTTCTCTACTCTGTGGCTGATGTATATAAAAGTCTTTGAAACAGAGGAGGGGGTTCCTGAAATCAATACCATCAAACATGTCCAGGGCCACCTTCTTCCTCCCGCTATTCCTGCCTGTACACATACCTGCTGCTACTTCAGATTCAGTTTCAGCTTTTGAACACTTTCTTGCAAGTTCTAAGGAAAGGCATGCCCATGAGCACATTCAGAGGAGTGAATGGGAGTGAAGCCATGATGCTCGAGTGTGGTAAGGGTTTCTGTAACTAGGATCTCAAGGCCTAAGGAAGGATTTAATTCAGGCACTGAGAAGCAGGAAGTGCCCCAACTGGATCTGATTACATCTGCTATAGCAACTGCCCCCTCAGAAAGAAAGGGCCTGGCTGAGGGGAAGATTTTCCTCCTTAGAGAAGAGGCTGCAACCTGAGTAGCCAGAAGGGGCCTTTGGGATGCTTTGGACTCTTCCCACCTACCCAAGGAGAGATGATCCAGGACTGTAAATAGAGCCACCAAGGGTTTGGTTGTAGCAGACCAGCTCTGTGATCTTACTACATACATTTAGGCTTCACAAAAGCCACCTATTGTGTTTGCCTAGACTGAGCTTGAGGGAGGCCTGAATGAAACTTTTAAAGGGGCAGTGGCCTCTACCTGGGCAGTGGCCATCCTAGTTGGTACTTCCATAATGAGACAGGAAGTGCAACTAACCATCAACAAAACAGTGACCCTACTATACCTAAAATGCTATCAAATCCATAAGACAAGTAAATAAATAAGATAATAGAGATGAATAAATTATTTCTGTGATTTCTGTCAGTATGATAAGGATTGCATGTAACAATAGTAGGTACTAATTTTACAGAGTGGAATGGGATTTCCAGGTTAATGGTATCCCATTAAGAGATTATTTTTTCTATATTGCTAGATTGTTATTGCTGATTGGTTGTAAAGAAAGGCAAAATGTTTTAAATTGCAGTGATTTGTTGTTTTTTAAAACTAAAAATTAAAATTTGCTTAATAAAATGGATGACTAATGATTAGAGCCCTGTGCGGATAGAAAATTTGTATCCTCATCCGATCCACGATCTGCAAACATGGTCCGCAGATATCCGCATCCCTGGATATCAAGTGGATATCCACATCCACAGATATAAAGCACATATCCGCAGATTTGCAGGGCTCTGCTAATGATAGCATGGAGCCACACAAGCATGATGCCTATTTCCCGCCCTAATAATTTGAGTATGTTTCCAGCAGTTACTTTATACATTTTAAGCTAGTTAATATTGCTCTTTGGCCTCCTCATCATACATATTTTAATGACTTTATACAACATTGTTCATAAATAATGCAGGCACACCTGTTTCATGACTTACCATTCATTGAATTGGCCCTTCACATGACAGGAATGCACACAATAAAAATTTTTAAGAAAAGTCCACAGATTTAGGTTACAGATAAAAATCTTCCAAACCAATTTTCTACAAAAAAACATTTTAACTTAAAGGTTTTTAAGTGTTTATTATTATTTTAGGTTTGTTTGGGTTTTTTCGGCTAACACAAGCGTTATTTGTTGTGGACCTAACAATTTAATGATTGAATTGCTGTGTCCTTATTGATTAAGGGACTCCAAATCTAGTATTGTACAGTATTCAGGGTAGGAGGCAAACCACAAGGCTACTCTTTTGTTGAGACTGCAGCTGTTTTGACTATTAGTGGGGGTCATTTGTTGAAATAGCTTTTACTGTGAGGCGGAGACATGATCTATTTTAAATAGTAGGTTGCACTTTAATGCCAGCACTTGAGCAAATGTTTGCTTTCATGGCTTTTTTAGTTTCTTTTTGTAATTTTACCTAGCTGGAGTGATTTATCATCTTTACTAATCTAAATAGTGGACTTCAATGGAGTTACACCCGATATAGAGTAGGGTAAATAAGAACAGAATTTGGACCTATGATTTTGAGATATTTATTCAAATATTCAAATTTGAATATATATATTGAAATTGGGAGATAGCTGACTCCTGCTTAGATGCTGGAACCCTAAATTAGCTATAAAACAATGTTTAAATAACAAACTGTAAACCAAATGTAATTTTGCTGTGACTGCTAGTATGTCAGGCTGCTTCTAGATCCTAAAATCTTTCCTTTTTCTGCCTGCTCCACTTAAGTCTCAGAACCCTCTTAAATATTTTTTTATACACATTTGTCTGGACGCTTAAAATCTTAGTGCTCCATTAGGATTGTTCCCTCAGCTTCTGAGAATGGGAGGACTGATATTTAGGGGATTGTGATAGAGGGTGTGGAAGGAGGGTATTATAGACACAGCCACAGCATCTGGTCACAGTACTGTCCTCCGCTAACCCTGTGGCTATCCCAGTGGATACGTCAACAGGAGTTAATGCTGCATGAAGCTAGGTGCAGTCAGCAGTGCTACTGTGCAAATGTGGGCAAACTCTGCCAATGGCAAGTTGGCATCTGAAAGATCCATGCTGACAATCAGTAGGAGGCCTGTGGAGTGACTTGGAGGAGCAGCACTCTTCTGTGGATATTTCTGTGTCCATGGGTTTCAGAAATCACAGATTTTACCAGGTTTGGACACAGATGCTTTCCACCCCTTGCCCACTCTGACCCCACAAATCCCCTCCCGTTCAAGGTGACTAGCACTGGGACATTCAATGAGGTCCATTTTGTGGAGTTTTGGGGTTCCTCTTGCATTGGTTTCTCTGTGGATGAGTATGGCAGAGACTTTGATATTTAGTTGCAAACACAATAACAATCATACCCATGCCATGACAATGGTGAGCAGTATCTCTTCAGGATAGTTACAATTTGCAGTACTCTTCAAGGTGATATCATATAGGAGTTAAACATTCCTACGTGCAGATTAACACTTGGCCATTCTGCTGTGCTTTTATTCCCAAATGTTGTAGAACAGTTCACTCAAAATGTACTGTACAAAGCTCTGTGGCAGTTCAGTAACAACTGCTTTTCTAGATTGTAGCTAAGAATACATTGCCACTGGTTGGATTTGTGACCTTTAGTATACTGGATTTAAGAATTCATCTAATGAATAGTTACTAATACACCTCTACCTTGTTATAACACTGTCTCAGGAGCCAAAAAATCTTACCACATTATATTGAACTTGCTTTGATCCACTGGAGAGCGCAGCCCTGCTCTCCCCCCCACCCCCCCCAGAGCACTGCTTTACTGTGTTATATCCGAATTCATGTTATATCGGCAGGGCCAGCTCCAGGGTTTTGGCCGCCCCAAGCAGCCAAAAAAAAGCCGTGATCGCGATCTGCAGCGGCAATTCGGCGGGAGGTCCTTCGCTCCGAACCGGAGTGAGGGACTGTCCACCAAATTGCCGCCGAATAGCTGGACGTGCCGCCCCTCTCTGGAGTGGTCGCCCAAAGCACCTGCTTGACAAGCTGGTGCCTGGAGCCGGCCCTGTATATTGGGTGGAGTTTTATCAAGGTAGCAGTGTAGTACTAAAACTGAAATCCCTTTTTAAAAGGTCTTTATTTTTTATTTTGTTTCAGGACCGTCTTGACTCTTTAACTGAAGTGGATGACTCAGGACAGTTAACTATCAAGTGCTCTCAAAATTACTTATCCCTGGATTGTGGTATTACTGCATTTGAACTGTCTGACTACAGCCCAAGTGAGGATTTGCTTGGTGCCCTGGGTGACATGACCTCCAGTCAAGCTAATGCAAAACCACTTGAATCTTGGAACTACAGTGAGATGGAAAAAGACTTTCCAGAGCTTATCAAAAGTGTAGGATTACTTGCAGTTGCAACTGATTCCATTGTTTCCAAGTGCAATGAAGCCATTAATGTGAAAGAAACCCATTTACCTCTTTCAACAGAAGATAAGGGAGAAAGCAAAGACAGCAACACATCACCTGAGCTTTCACTGTTTTCTCCTTCTGGGAAGTCATCTCTCTGTACAGCATCGTGCTCTGAAGATGGCATCTTATCAGATGACAGAAAACCAGTTTCCAGTTTAGAGAAACACGAATACAATCCATTGCACCATCTTGGTGCAAAAAGCAAACAGCATCCACACTGTGAAAACTCAACTCCCAAAAGGTCAATAAGAGACTGCTTTAACTACAATGAGGATTCTCCCACACAGCCTACATTGCCAAAAAGAGGTCTGTTTTTAAAAGAAGAAGTGATTAAAGATGATATGGAAGCCAGTGATGTAAAAAAATCCACCTCTCTTAGTTTAAAGACTGAAATGAGCAGAAGTACACCCTCATTATTAGATCCACCAGACAGATCCAAGCTTTGCTTGGCTTTACAATCATCTTACAATAACAGTCCATCTGCTGTCAGTCAGTCATATGATTGCTTACATAAAATTGGTGATAGAAGCCTTGAGTACATGATAAACAATCACTTTAAGGAAAGTTCCATAAGTTTAGGTAAGTCTAATTGTTACATTTGGAAAGAAAAGCCAAGGCACAAAAAATCACATGATACTCCTGAGAAGGTGACATCATGCAGGACACCTGTGGGTATATCTAACACAGCTTCAGCAATGCAGGTGTATAAAAAAGGGAGCTCAGCTCTACAAAATGGAATTCCTTCCTGTAACTCTCAGTCCATGGGAGGTACAAAATCAGATTCTGTTTCCACATCAGCTGATACCTGTAATCAGAGAGAACTGAATGGTCAGTCCCAAAGTAAAAATGAACAATCTAGTTCACCAACTCATAGCCAAGAAAGTGCATCTTCAACTGACTCAGGACCTGTTATCTCCTCCTCACCTGTTCTTCCAAGAAATAGGAGCAAGAAGAGTTACCTGTCATCACCAAGTTATGATAATACAAATGGTAAAGTTGTTGAGGCCTGGTATGGTTCCGATGAATATTTAGCACTTCCATCACACCTCAAACAGACTGAAGTATTGGCTTTGAAGTTAGAAAATTTAACAAAACTGCTGCCTCAGAAACCCAGAGGAGAAACCATTCAAAACATTGATGACTGGGAGCTGTCAGAAATAAACTCAGATTCTGAGATGTATCCAACATATCAGATTAAAAAGAAGCACAAAAAATTGGGTAGGGTTTCACCAAGCTCCTCAAGTGACATAGTATCCTCTTTGGGTGATAGCATTGAATCTGGGCCTCTGAGTGACATTCTTTCAGATGAAGAGCTTTGTGTGCCTGCCTCTTGCTTTAAAAAATACATAGAAGACAAGTCAGGAAAACCTGTAGTGACTGAGTCCTCTGAGAAAAATGAGACCTCTGCCTCAAATAAATCAGATTTAATTCACCAATTGATGCAAGATATACAACACCAAGACAATTATGAAACTATATGGGAGAAAATTGAGGTAAGGCAGATGCTATCCTTAATTGTGTTCTCGTGTGTCAGTTCTTCACAAGTGGTATGACCGTATATAAATGAAGGGGCTTTATTTTATTTAGATTGACTCAAAATCAATTGCATACCCTCCCAAAATTGTTGAGTCAACTGGAAACATTTCAGTTGATACAAAATATTTTTTTAAACTTTTTTGATTCACCTAATTTTTTTTAAATTTCAGTTTGAATTGTTCAAGATTCCTCCTCTCTCCCCCACCCCCAGTTTGGCCCCTGAACTGAAAAAATCCATTATTTGCTCAGCTCTAGTAATGAGTCATATTGTGGACGTATCCATCTGGTCACCAATACTAGAAAACACTAATTACCTGAGGTGGTGCTTTCATGTTTGGCATAGAATCATCCTGTCAATACTGTTTTTAACACTTCTAAGATTCAGGTACATTTACATGCTGCTTTTGGATGTAGCGCAAAATAAACTAGACATTAGGAAAGCAAGTTGGATTGTAATTAATTGCATACGCACACATTTCAGTGATGTTTGAATGAAGTGGCACTTAGTGTACTCTGCCAATTTTTAATTCAGTGGCTTTGGTTCAAAGATAGTGGGGGGGGGGGCAGGAAGGGGAGTTCCTGATTTTTGCTATAACCCTTTTAGTAACATGTTCTGTTTTATCCTGTAGTATATTATCTCCCCTGAAGTGATTTTTCTTCCCACCTATGTTGTCCCTGCTCTGCTTAACACAGAGATAACATTATGATTTCCGCTGCTCCAAACAAGTTTTCCCAAGCATCATCACCTTACTGTCCCCAAGCCAATTTTATAGTCACTCTCTAACGCTCAGATCTGAAGGAGATAGGATTTCCTTCCAGACTGCTGGTGGTCTCAGAGTTCAGAGCAGCTGCATTCCCCTGCTGTGGTTCAGCAAGGGCATCCACTGTAGGCTCCCACCTCCTCAGTCATTACCTCACGTTTCCGTGTTCTCTCTCTCTCTCCCTCTCTCTCACCTCCCCTCCCGGGTTTTTCCAGGCTGCACAGTTCCCTGTCTACATTGTGAATTCTCCAGCAAGCCAGACTGCCTAAGCATGCCTGTTTTGCTGAGAGGCTAAAATAGTGTAATTGTCATTAGGTATAAGTTACCACACATCTTTTTGTAAGCAGGCACACGTATTCTTAAAGTGAAAGCATTACAGAGAAAACATACTAACAACAATAGAAGAACCTCCTTGCATGCAAATAAGCTTAGCAGACATCACTCCAGTTCCAACAAGGACTCTGGCAGTTGATCAGTCCTTCAAGCCCCATCAAGCGTTTCTTCCATGGTCACAAGTTCATAACAGCTGCTAGCTCAGAACAAGCACCTCCATCAATCTGTGAGTCCTTCCTTTATACAGCTAGGGGCTCTGGTCTGATCCTCAGCTGATCAGCAGGCAAAAGTCCCCTCCTCGGGGCGAACGGTCAAAAGTCTGAGTTCTTGCAGAACCGGAGGTGTACATTGTTTCAAATAGTCCTTTGAAGCTCATAATGCTTCCCAACTTTTTTACATTAGTTATGTTTCCCCTCCCCCCCCCCCCCCGCGAGACATCCTACAATAATACGTAAAAATCTGCATTTTTAATACAACAAATTCCTAAAATACTTAAACTTAATTCAATGAGATTTGTCCAGGATACTGCAGGAAATTGCCATGGAGGTAACTCATTTTAAGAAAGGAAACAAAGAAGAGAACCTGACAGCTGAGGAAGAAAAGGACCATACAGAAGAAAAAGATGAACCTTGTAAATAGATGGGTTGGATGGAATCTGCAAATAAGGACTTGTCCACAGTACTACTGAAATAATATAGCGATCACTGTGTTTAAACATGGTGATTGCTTCCAAGGTTCTAGTATGGTATCCTTGGACATTGGAGAGGGATAGAAGGATATTATTCAAGTCATGCTAACCAAATCATCCAATATATAATCTTCTGCTTGATTTTGTAGCATGCCTGTCAGGAAAAAAGACAGACCAAACTGTTTAGAGAATACGTGTTAGAAATGTTCTAGCACCAGGGCCGGCTCTGGCTTTTTTGCCACCCCAGGCCGCCTCCCTCCCGCCCCCCCCAGCGCGGCAGGGGAGGGCACCGAGTCCGGCCGCAGGCTGCTCTCCCCGACCGGCCAGAGTCCCGGGGGGAGGGCGGCGAGCCTGCCGCGGCTCCGCTGGCGGCCGGAGCCCCAGGAGGAGAGCAGAGAGCCCGGCCGGGGCTCCGCTCTCCCCGGCAGCCAGAGCGCCGGGAAGAGGCCGGAGAGCCCAGCCGGGGCTCCGCTCTCCCCGGCGGCCGGAGCCGGAGCACCGCGCCGCCCCCCTCCAGGTGCCGCCCCAAGCACAAGCTTGGTGGGCTGGTGCCTGGAGCCGGCCCTGTCTAGCACAGGCTCAATTGTGAGAGAGGGCCAGAGTAAGAGTGGGACTTTAGATAGAGAAAGTCCAGTTCCAAAGTGTATAATCTGCCCAGCCTAAGAAGAGATATGTAAGAAAGAATCATGTTTGTATTTCATCCCAGACGATGTAAACTGATCCATTTGGCTTGAAAAAAACATGTTTTGGGGATTCTGAATAAAAATGAATTTGAGATACACTCTACCCTGATATAACATCACCCGATATAACATGAATTTGGATATAACGCAGTAAAGCAGCGCTCTGGGGGGCGGGACTGCGCGCTCCGGCAGATCAGCGCGTCAGCATGTCTGGCTCCGACATGCTGCTCTGAGCAGCGTGTTAAGGGTGCCAGGCTGGGGCAGAGGGTCTTGGGGGGTGGTCAGGGGACAGGGAGCAGGGGGGATCCACAGCCCGAGGAGGGGAGCTGCAGTCCAGGGGAACGTCACACGCGCTCCAGCCGGCTCCGAGAAGTTGGGGAGGACTGGTCCACGTGGGGATGTTGTGGATCCAGGGCAGGGAGAGGTGCCTGTCATTGACAGAACCATGCAGGTGCCCCTGTCCCGGTGCTGGAGGGTTCGGCACACAGTGGGCCCGGCTGGCAGGCTGTGTCCCACCCACAGCAGAGCCGAGCGGGCTCTCCGGGTCCATAGTGCGCCACACTACCTGCCCGCAGTCAGGGGCTCCGTGCGCCCCGGCAGACAGCTGGCCGCGATGTCCTCACTGGAGATGGGCAGCACGGGGCTCTACGCAGGAGGAGAGATGGGCTGAGTGCAGGCACGCATGGCAGGAGCCGCCTGCCAATGGCTCACCCTCCCCTGGCACCACATGGGCACGGGGCAGGGACTAGGCGCACGCGGGCACCTCGGGTGAGGCTGCCCACCCTGCTCCCCCTCGCAGGCTCAGCCGCTGCGCCGGGCTGGGCACACTTTGTGAACAGGGCAGCGGCCGCCAGGCCAGTTCCCCTGCCCCACCCCCACGGGGCTCACCCCAGCTGATGTGGTCGAGCAGGTGTGAGCACTTCCATGCACCGGCTCCCCGGGTCCTAGCACAAGTCCCGGTGTGGCGCGTGGCTCATCGTGGGAGTCCTGGGGGTGATTAGGGATGTGGGGGTTGGATGGATCAGCGGTTCTGAGGGGTCAGTTGGGGGCAAGAAGTAGGTGAGGGTCAGATGGGGGCGGGGCTATTTGCTGACTATTAATAACGGAGACGCTCGAGGCCAAAGCAAGTTCAATATACCACGGTTTCACCTATAACATGGTAAGATTTTTTGGCTCCCGAGGACCACGTTAAATCAGGGTAGAGGTGTACATTCTCAAATGTTCCACCAAACAGAGTATTTTTAAAGAATTCTAAGATCTTGCCAAATCCTGCAGTTGCCTGAGTTCTCCCATCCATAACTAGCAATTCTGCCCTGCCTCTTCCCTTAACTCTGGAAAAAATCATGCTTTATTTGCAATTATTCACTTTCAGATTTATTTGTATCCATATATTGAGCCAGATTTTGATCTCAGTTACACCAATTTGAACTGCTTTGGTGAGTTCCTCTATTCTGGTATGATTGAGATCAGAATCTGGCCCAGTATATTTAAATGACTGAGCAATGTGAACAACAATTATTGTTCTTAATTGATCTATGTTGCATATGTATGGCTGAATAACAGGGAATAGAAGCCTCCTCCTTTTTGTGAGATTATGAACCATAATAAACAAAAACTACCTCAGATACCACAATATCTATCTCACTCACAATCAAGTTCTTTCTTACAGTTATCTCACCTCACAATTACTAATCTAAACACAAAAGCAGATGTGCACCATTTCATTTTTATGCTCATTAGTCTGCATTTTGTTGCACAGCAAATGTGATTTAACAAAACAAGCCAAAGAACAGGAAGCTCTTTTCAGTGTACGGGTATAAATGTCTTACTGCCACATTTCAACAATAATTCAGTAATTCCTCTGTGAGTGGCATTTTTGTTCTGGAGAGTCAAATCTGAATGTAAAGCTTCATTAAGGACAGCCAAAGACTGGTGGAACCAGTTCTAGTGATGAAGCTTTCCAGCCTAATACTCTTTATTTATGGCTGTTGTAAAATAAAATTATAATGAAGTTAGTCCTTCTTTTTGAAGGAACCGCAGCCTAAAAATGAATAGAAGCAATATTTTAGCCAGTGTGACTAAAAGAAATTCAAGGATATATCATTATAATGGGAGATATTTTGAACTGGTATGAACCTAGCACTGACCTCACAGTAAGGAATTTGTTGAACCTATGTTAAATAATTTATTTGACGCCACCTTCTCTGTCCCAGTCATGCCAAGGCTGTTCAGTCCTTCTAGAAATCTGGAAAACATGTTTCTGCATACGTCCAAATTATTCAGATAAATTTTGCCCTGATACTGACATGGTGTAAATATTTCTTTCCACCCCCACACAACATCTGCTTGATTTGAACTGGCCAAATTACTAGTTAATTGAGCAGCAGAAATATTTTTTAGTTTATTAATAATGAATATTATTAAAAATTTGAAGTACATAGGGAAAACTCTCCTCACATCATCATTTGCTACATGTACATTCTTTATTTTCCTCACCCATATCTCTAGCATCCAAGATAAGGTCAGTTGTTGTACCAAGGTTTGCTGTTAGCCGTGTCCTCTGTGGCATGCTGAACCAAAATTCTGTGGTTGGACCCTTTGATGTCTGCAGCACGGGACCCTTGAATTCTGTGGTGCACTGGAATTTCTGCATCAATTCCAAGTACATTCAGAAATAACTTTTTGAAATCAAATATGAAAAGTAATTGTACAAAATGCTCTATATTCCTTTTATTGTGGCGGTACAAAACTTTTTATTAGTTTTTTTTCCCACAACCTCTACTCAGCAGTAATCAGAATTCTGAGTATTCTGATACTGTCATTCATACTAAATGAGAATGCTGTGAAATGGTCACTAATTTTCTATGATTTTGGGGGGGGGTGACGGCTGCTGCTAAGGTCACTTGTATTGTTTTGGACAAGAGATAAATTGTGATGGTTAGATATTGCAGACAATATAGTCATACTGGATACCAGCTTGGATGGAATGAAAAGACGGTCTGTGAGCATGAAAGCAGAAATGGCCAAAGTGGGACTTGGTATCAGTATGCAGAAGACCAAAATCATGGAGTTATAAGAAAGTGCTGTCTACGCTGGCAGATGAGTGATTGATGAAGAAAAGTATGAAAGAGTTCATAACTTCGTCTATCGTGAAAGTACAATATCTGCTAATGGCCGGTTCACTAAGGAAGTGAAGACAAGAATCAGCAAAGCTAGTCGGTCACTTTCCTGTTTGTCAAACATGTGGAAGAGTAAGAAGATGCACCTACCTCCAATATGCAGGCTACTGAATGGTTATGATTTATGCAGCTAGCTGTTAGGAATCATGGGACATTCCAGAAAAATACAGTGCTGTGACAATCATCAGACTCTCTTAAAAATATGTATTAAAAATACATTGCTACTAACTTCGGACTAAATTAAACACCAGTCTGTTCAACCTTCGTAACATAATACTGCCTAAATAGGTCTACAAGTTGCAGAGGAGTCTGAGAAGAGCAATACAAATGTTCAAGGGTTTAGAAGGGTTTGTGAGGAAAGGATTAAAGGTGTGTGGTTAGAAGCTGTTGGCCAGTATGTTCCAACATAATCTAAAAGTCTAATATAGACAAGACGGGATATACTCCAGTAATGTGCACTAAACTGGTCAAGTTGAAGCCTACAGAGGAGCCTAGGCTTTAACTCAACCAGTTTATACACTGCTTTGGTTACACTAGTCTTGTAGAATGCGTGAGTTAGAATTTGTTTATCATCTTCTAACAATACACCTTTAAATTCTAGTCTAGACAAAGATTTAAACAGATGCAAAATGATGAGATAACTGGCTCTGTGGATGAGGGGAAAGCAGTGGATGTGTTATTCCTTGACTTTAGCAAAGCTTTCGATACGGTCTCCCACACTATTCTTGCCAGCAAGCTAAAGAAGTATGGGCTGGATGAGTGGACTGTAAGGTGGATAGAAAGCTGGCTAGATCGTCGGGCTCAACGGGTAGTGATCAATGGCTCCATGTCTAGTTGGCAGCCAATATCAAGCGGAGTGCCCCAAGGGTCGGTCCTGGGGCCGGTTTTGTTTAATATCTTTATTAATGATCTGGAGGATGGTGTGGACTGCACTCTCAGCAAGTTTGCAGATGACACTAAACTGGGAGGCGTGGTAGATACACTAGAGAGTAGGGATCGGATACAGAGGGACCTAGACAAATTAGAGGATTGGGCCAAAAAAAACCTGATGAGGTTCAACAAGGACAAGTGCAGAGTCCTGCACTTAGGACGGAAGAATCCCATGCACTGCTACAGACTAGGGACCGAATGGCTAGGTAGCAGTTCTGCAGAAAAGAACCTAGTGGACGAGAAGCGGGATATGAGTCAACAGTGTGCTCTTGTTGCCAAGAAGGCTAATGGCATTTTGGGCTGTATAAGTAGGGGCATTGCCAGCAGATCGAAGAACTTGATCGTTCCCCTTTATTCGACATTGGTGAGGCCTCATCTGGAATACTGTGTCCAGTTTTGGGCCCCACACTACAAGAAAGATGTGGAAAAATTGGAAAGAGTACAGCGGAGGGCAACAAAAATTATTAGGGGTCTGGAGCACATGACTTATGAGCAGAGGCTGAGGGAACTGGGATTGTTTAGTCTCCAGAAGAGAAGAATGAGGGGGGATTTGATAGCAGCCTTCAACTACTTGAAGGGGGGTTCCAAAGAGGATGGAGCTCGGCTGTTCTCAGTGGTGGCAGATGACAGAACAAGGAGCAATGGTCTCAAGTTGCAGTGGGGGAGGTCCAGGTTGGATATTAGGAAACACCATTTCACTAGGAGGGTGGTGAAGCACTGGAATGTGTTACCTAGGGAGGTGGTGGAGTCTCCTTCTTTGGAGGTTTTTAAGGCCCCGCTTGACAAAGCCCTGGCTGGGATGATTTAGTTGGGAATTGGTCATGCTTTGAGCAGGGGATTGGAGTAGATGACCTCTTGAGGTCCCTTCCAACCCTGATATTCTATGATTCTATGAAAATAGAGTTTTGGGAAACTTCAGTTGTGTTTTGGCAGGTGGAAATTGGTAGAGTCATCATCCAAGTCCAAACACAAGCTATTCACTTGCTGTGGTCAAAATGTCACCTCTTCTAATCTCTAGTTTCATTAACGAAAAACTGGCTAATTCCAAAATAAAAATACATGAACTGCAGTCTAAGCCTTCTCACTATTCAGTTCCTGTGATTCCTTCTCTCAGGACCTGTCTCTCCCAGAGCCTTTCTCCTTCAGCCAGCAATAGTGTCTAATAAGCCTCAGTTGCTCCTTTGAATCAGCACTAATTAATATGCAGATCCTGCCAGGCAGAAGATGAATTGGGGAGGTGAGGATGGAAGCAGCAGTATTCTCCAAACTCTCCCCTCCCCAAGACTTGAGATGCATAAATCTTCAAAATATTTTCAGCCCTCTTCTGTTTTGTACACAGTGACTTTAGCTGATCTTCATCCCTTATTTTTCAGGAGACTTGATCAGCAGTGAAACATTAACAGGGCTGACCTTTAAATTGTCAACATTAGACACCATTCCGGTAATGGTGAATCAGGACAGTTCCCAGCAGTATTGTTTCAGGCTCTCTGTAGACTCCGGCAGATACTGGAAATGTAACTTTCCAACTAAAGGTCTAGAAACTTAATTTTTAGCTGCTTTCTTTTTTATTTAAGATTTTGGAACACAAGGTGCCGTCTTAAGCCAGTCCTATCTGTTGGGCTCCAATATGTACTAGCGTGAGAATCTTGCCTTTCTACTGCAAAAGTATTAATGTGAACATTACATCTGATTTTGATTCATTTGCGTTCACACCTCCTGAGTCTTGCATCATGTTTCAGGTTCAAACAACCCACCCAGACTGGGGACGATAGGGTAGTAAAGAATGAATAGAAGAGATGGTGGTGATTGAACAGTGGTTTCTGCAACTGTTTAAAGAGAGTTACCTATCACCAGTCTGCCAGTTTCTGGTTTTAAACACACACAAAACTTACCTGAAAAACAAGTTCATGGGTCAGATCATTTAAATTCCTCTTATGAGATGACACACTTAACCTTTACTAACCAATTAGCCCTATTTCAGTAGGAAATGCTGAATTAAGAGTTCTAATTTCTTTTGTGACTCATGGTCATCATATAATTCATGTCAAGGATGTAGTAGAAGGTCAATATATTCACTAATTACCCAGAAGCAAACATGTTCCATTCTAATTCAGTGCAAAAGCTTTTTTCCCTCCTAGCCCTTTCTGCTGCATTTCAAAATCCTTTAAGAAATGGTAATGTAGCACCCTCATGAGGCCAGATCTCACTACTGCAGCTGCTTGACAGATTTTTAGTATACTTTCTTGTTTAAATGAACAAAACACATGAAAATGTACAGAACTGTTAAAAATGTAATAGCAAAAGATAAATTGTAAACCAGAATCCTGTATTCTCTAATGAAAAGAATATTTTTTTCTTTAATGAAGCCTCTACTGGTAATACATGTTCTGTGCAATTTATTTTATTGCAACAAAATTAATGTTGAAATTTATGTTCTGAATTAAGAAGCAATAGCATAAATATGCAACTGTTCTTAGGTTTACAAAAGAGAACTTCCACTTCTATAGATTTTGTGAAATCTATTGTAAAAGCAAACTCAATCCACTGCAAACAGTTTGTAGTGATAGCATCTGGCTACAAATATTATTTTATTTGTTGGTAATATTTAAGAACCTACGGTCATATTCTTTTCAAAATCAGGGCTTAATCCTACCTGTGGCTGCCAGAAAAAATGCTTTCTTGCTTTAAAGTTTCACTTTAAAGTTATTGACAAAGCTACTTAAAAAAGTAAAGTATAAAGTATAACTAGGTGAGGGTGTGTATTTTGTCTGTAGATCACTCTCCAAATGTCATGAGCCATTTGTCAGCTTCAGCTCTTAGACTATGGCCAAGCATAGAGAGAAGGCACAAAGCCCTTTGTACAATTTACTGGGGAGGGGTGAGTGGAGTGTGTTTTGGACACCCAGGTGAAGAGAAGGGCACAGCGGTCAACCAATCACCACTTGGCGGTGAGTCAGATCTGATGCATGGGGTGCTAGCTGGATAGACATAGGAGGCCCAAATCATCACTGCGAAGAGAGAGCCCGGGCTTGGGAGGAGTTTGGAAAGACCATGGAGAATGACTACCGGATCGCCTCAAAGGTGTTCTGGCAAACCATTCATCACCTTAGGAGGGGTTGGTGGGACATTGCCCAGGCTGTTCTCAGCAAGAGTGGTGAAACGCTGACTCAGCTGAGAAGATTAAGAGATGGAAGGAGCACTTTGAGGAACTCCACAACCCGGTGGACATGCCCTACTTTCAGGAGCCAGTGCCGGAAACCCCCAGTGAGATCAGATCTATTTCTGATGCTGAGATTACTACAGCGGTAAAGTGCCTTCATAGTGGTAACCAAGGTAGCGGGGTGGATGAGATTCTCCCGGAGATGTTGAAAGCACTGGGAAATGTTGGGGTGTTGTGGTTAATGCGCCTCTTCAATGTTGCGTGAAAGGCGGGTGCAGTATCTCTGGACTAGCAAACCGTGATGGTGGTTCCAATCTTTAAGAAAAGAGACCAAAGGGTGTGTTCCAACTACAGAGGGATAACTTTCCTTAGCCTCCCTGGCAAAGTCTGTGCCAGAGTGTTGAAGAGGAGGCTATACCCGTTAGTTGAACCTTGGATTCAGGAGGAACAATGTGGATTCCATCCTGGCCGTGGAAAAATGGACCAGCTCTGTTGCAGATATTTGAGGGATTGTGGGAGTTTGCTAATCTGATCTACCTTTGTTTTGTAGACCTGGAGAAGGCATATAATCGCGTTCCCTGAGATCTCTTGTGGGAAGTGTTGCAGGAGCATGAGGTGCCAGTGCCACTTTTGTGTGCTAGCCGGTCCCTCTGTTCTCAGAGTGAGAGTTCTGTTCATATTCTTGATATTAAGTCAAGTTCATTTTAAGATGGGCTTTAGATTCCACCAACCTCAACAGGGACTTGTAGGTGGTATCTTTGCCGTTTGCAGATGATGTCCTTCTTGCTTCTTCAGACTGTGATCTCTGAGGCACACTCGAACATTTCACTGCTGAGTGTGAAGCAGCTGGGATGAAAATCGGCATCTCCAAATCAGAGGTCATGGTCCTTCCCCAGAAGAAAATAGCCTGCTGTCTGTAAGTGAAGGGGGAGCAGCTGTCCTCAGTGGAAGAGTTCAAGTATCTAGGGGTCTTATTCATGAGGAATAGTAAGCGGGAACGTGAGATTGACTGGCGGATTGGTATGGCGGTGGCAATGATGCAAGCATTGTACCGATCTGTGGTGGTGAAGCAGGAGCTGGGTTCTCAGACGAAGCTCTTGGTTTACAGGTCAGTCTACATCCCATGCTTACCTATGGTCATGAACTTTGGGTAATGACCAGAAGGATGAAATCATGGGTACAAGCAGTGGAAATGAGGTTTCTCCGCAGGATGGCTGGGCTTACTCTCAGAGACTGAGTGAGGGGCTCGGCTATTCGGGAGAACCTCGGAATAGAGCCACTGGATTGAGAGGAGCCAGCTGAGGTAGTTCAGGCACCTGATAAGGATTCACCATGGGAGCCTTTCTTTGGAACTCTACTGGGAACGTCCCACTCAGAGAAGGCCCCGAGGACACGCTGGAGGGATTATGTCTCCCAGCTAGCCTGGGAATGCTGGGGAATCCCCAGGAGGAGCTGGAACCTGTTATGGAAGAAAAGGGAGATCCAGTCCTCTCTACTCTCCATACTGCCGCCATGACCCTTGTTGACAACAGGGGGCGCTACTACCCCTGAAATGGATCTTTACTGGCTCCCGGTGAGCAGATTACTGTCATACCAGTGAAAAAGTTCTACAGTAATTATCTGCAATACACAGCAGTTTATTGAGAAGGAACTACATAAGTGGTAAAGGGTTATATTAAGCCCATAATTCTTACGTTAGACATTAAGAACTATACATTAAGAGCTATACAATCCTCTTAATGAGGCTCTCTTTCACAAACATGCACAAACAGGCCCTGTGCTAGCCTCACGCAGTTCCTGCTTGGCAAACAGAGAAGGTGGTTACCAATTTTATAGATGGCTTCTTCCCCTCAGTCTGTTCTTCTTAGCCCTCTGGTCTGTCTCAGATTCCCTCAAGGCAAAGGCAAGACCTTGGTTGCCTTGAGACCCCTCTGGTTCACAGTCCTACTCAAGCCCATGGAGCAGAGTTTTGGCTATTCTGTCTAGCAGTGTTGCTTCTTCAAGCGTCAATTAAGAAATCCCAACCAACAGCAATTTACTTTGCTTGATTCTTATACTCTTTTTCCTCGAAGGAGTCACATGTCTTAAAAGCATGCCCAGTGGGTGTGTGGTTACTAATTTTACCTAATTAGTGTTTTAGAAGGGGCTCAGGGGGGTGGTACTGAAGAAAGATCACCCCACATTTACTCACTCATCAATCATTCACTCTGGATCTCTGCATGGTGTTCTTGCTGTAAAGTCACTATAACCAGGTTGATCTGTGCTCCATGCTGGAACTTTATACATGTGATATTTACTTTTGCATGGGCCCATATTTGCCAACCAATAGGTTCAGTATCGATCGTACATGCAGACTTTGCCAGTTCTGTATCAAATTTGTTTCTGCTTAAAGGGAACCTGCGCCCAGGATCCGTTGCAGCCATTCAGCCATGTTTAAATCATGTCAAGTTATGCTCACACCATTCATTCAGTATGGCCACACCAATTTGGCACCATCCCAACAAGCCTCATCTGGAAAAGTGGCATAAAGGAGCCTATACAAGAAAAAGCCCTGAATATTGGGACTGTCCCTCTAAAATCGGGACATCTGGTCACCCTATTGACCTGGAATGATGGTAACAAAACACTATTTGTTTTCTGGACATGGAACAAAACCAAATATACAAGTACAGTACATATAATATGGAAAATTGGCAAGTGATGATTAGCTAGTCTTTGGGTGCACTTAGGCTAATAACCAATACATAAATTACCCATGAAATAGTCTGAAAAAGGTAAGTTGCCAACACAACATTTAAAATAATTATTAGAAGGGAATGATTTAATATCGCCAAGTATCCTTGTATTAGCATAAATAGTTTCAACATCAATCAGTATTTATATTGGCAGCATTTTAAGAAAAAAGTAACCAGTTGCTTTATTAAAAATTTAAAAATACAGATTAGAGATGGGCCTGAGCCACACCCTTTGATCAGGATCCATACTGTATAAATAGCTGATGGGTAGAGAGGGGCATTGTTCAAATCTGTGGATTTGGGTTTTGTGCAGGGTTTAGGGACCACTGAATCCATGTAAGAGATCTCTGAATAAAAGCAGTTTTCATGTGTGTGAACTATTGGTGCTGAAAGACCTGCTATATTTTCTACTAAGGTTCAGTATTCTGTAAAATTGCCCATAGAAGACAAAAGAAGAGTTTAGGAATGTGTAATAAGTGGGTATGTGTTACAACTTAGTGGTGTGATCCTGCAAACACTTACTACCATGGGTAGCCCCATTAGCTTCCCATGTGTAGTCCTATTTACATGGTGGCAAATGTTAGCAAGATTGGGTCCCAGGACTGACAGTTGAGTCAGACAAGATTGTGTGACCTAAAAAAGATTTGCATTACTTCTCTCTTAGCTGGTCAGTACAGTCTGGCTAGTTTTTGGCTGAGACAGGGACATGAGAGTATAAAACTTAGAAAAGACTTAGCTCTGGATATTTGATGCTCTGACAGCAAAACGGTGTTGCACAACAGGAATTTAAGTGTATCCCATACTAGTACAGCATTTTGGGCACACTTGATTATTCCCTGGCAGCTGTTGAGACCTGTCAGATACACTGGTAGGAAAAATAGCATGAAAGGAAAATGACACAACAGTACAAAAAATATTTTCAAGATAACCAGAGACCCCAGGAGACATACCCAATTATAATCTGTTTCGGAATGAAAACATTTTCAGATAAATATGAGAAACAAAAATGATAAAATGTGGTGAGAGGATGAAGTTCAAATGGGTTAGAGTTCAGGTTTCATTTGGATTAAGCATCCAAAAGTTTAGATCCTTATCTGTACTGTCCAGCCATTTGAGTCTGCAAAACTGACCTCTTTTCTTCTTCCCGAATATCTGAGAAACACAGATTTCCTTAATTGTGACATTCACAATGGCATATGAGGCATCATTCACTGTGTCTGGTTCTACTGTCCTCCAGTCCCACCTTACCTTTCTTTACATTCTGAGTTGGATCCTAGTTTTTATCAAGCTAAAAAAAGAACTGAGACCCACCGTGTCCTTTTCCCCAGACATCGGCCTTCTCCTCCTTTTACTGATTCCTCGCCCGTGCCATGCCTCTTTTCCCTTATCATTTCCTGCTCTTACTTCCTGTCCCTGGTTCCTCCTATTACTTATTTCTCATGTCCTGTAAATCCTTATGTGATCTCCTGCTACTAAGTCTGCTTAGGTCCACCCATCCAGTATCTTCTTTTCATGGCCATCTTCCCACTATGCCTCATAAACAATAAAGAACACAAACCAGAAATGCTGAATGAACAGGTCAGTGGTGTGGAAATAACATGAGTAGAGCTCTCACCCTGCTGCAGGTGATCCAGCATTTTGATCTAATGTGAAACTTAAACAGAAGTCAGACATTTAAAAATGCTTTGAAATCCTTGAAGGAAAGGTGTTATATAGGTGCAAAGCATAACCTAACTAAATGATCACACAATTACAGGTAGAAAAGCAAATTTAAGATCAGGAGCTGATAGATCAAGAACAAATAGTAATCTTCTCCTCATCTGAAATGAGAAAAATGGTGCCCCAAAGTAACATATCCCTTTTTTAAAACTAGGAAGCTGTTTGACCTCTGGACTGTTTCTCCAGTCTCTATGGGACTAATTTTCTGAGGTGTTAAGCACCCACAGTTCCCTCTAGCAGTGGCGCTGGAGCAGTTTTGGGAGTGGGGGTGCTGAGCTGCACCCCTCTTACCCCTGTCCACACCTCTCACTGCCCCCTAGAGCTCTGGGAGGAGGGGACCACGGACAGGGGTAAGGCGGCGGAGGCTGGGGCCACAGCTAGGCCCTGGGCATGGGGCTGGTGGCCGGGTGGGATCTGGGGCCGACAGCGGAGCCCCCAGAGCCCCAGCAACCGGATGGGATCCCAGGCTGGTGACTGGGTCCCCATATGTGGGTCCAGCATCCAGGACCGTGGGACTGGCAGTGGAGCCCCCAGGCACGGGGCCAATGGCCAGGCGGGCCCCTGGGGCCATGGGCCGGCAGCAGAGCCCCTGGGCTCCAGCAGGGGCTCGGGGCCGGTGGCCGGGACACCGGGCAGAAAACCTGGGAGTGCTGCTGCACCCCCCACTCTCCTACTTCCCATGCCTATGCCCTCTAGCATCTGGCAGAGGGGGTGGAGTGATTGTGGCATCCAAAAATTTGTCTCTTGGGAGCCAGAGACTGACTGGACTATTCTCTCATTCTACCCATGCTCTTGTCCCGCTGCCACAAGTCTCCCTATTTAGACCTTTATTTTACAAGTTGGTTGTGCTCCAGTACAAGTGTAAGTAGAGCCCACACGTGGGTTTGGATAAATGTCAGCACTAGCATAGACTTCCATACTGAGCGGAAGCAAGTCCCAAGCCTCTTAGGCACCTGCTCCTTTATTCTCAAGAGCTCAGGGGAAGGAAGGAGTGGGGTGTGTAGAATAAGCATACCAAGGAGACAAGTTGAACAAGGTTCTCAGTATACAGCTATATTCTCCTCACTTCAAACTTATTTCTGCTAGGAGGCAAGAGTAACTTGGCAGCAGTGCAGTCCTTAATACAGGGTCAGGTTCTGCTGTGCTGTCTATCCTACTCATCATATTTACCTGTGTTTATACAAGTAACATTTTACATTAGTTTTTCTAATGTTTAATTAAATAAGAATTATCTTGGTTTAAGTACGTCTATGGAAGTTACCACTATGCTATATCCTGTATTGCCTACGACAGAGGTGAGACACAACAGCAATGCCAGTAATTGACAGTGGACTGTCAATGGTAGGGGGTGTTTCCTGAAGCAAAATTAAGTGTGCTTTATGCTCTATAGCCAAATGTAGGAGGATGCCCCTCTTGGCTGCTGAGATTCCCTAGATATGGAGGAGCAGCACTTTGAGAGCTGACTCCAGCACTAGGGTTTGTGACCCTGGCCTGAAGAGGACCCCATAGGGGACAACTCCTTCAGGCTGTGTTTGTTTTTGTCTTTCACTTTTTATGCCGAGGACTTGAGCTCCGATTTTTGCACTTTATCTACTTTAGCTTTTTCATACAGATGGTGGGTGCCATGTGATGGCAGTAGACTTGTCCCCTTATATGATCTCCCTGAAACACAGGCTGAGAAATATGTGTATTCTGATGACATCTGTAGTGCTGACACTGGAAAACGATTGCCATAGGATAGAAAGGGAATCTCAGCTAACATGGCTACCCTCTGATACTTGGCAGCCAAAACATGGTTACTTGGACCACCTGCTTCTATCAGTGAGACTACTCAGTGAAACCAAGACAGTGACAACTAACTTCCATCTAAACAATCATCTTGCCAATCAACCCATCATGATCCATGTCCAAGGATGGCCATTGCCATTCTGACCAGTTGGGAGTAAAACTTGATCGTAGCCTGACACATTGGCTTCAGGAACACTGGAACACCTGAAAATGAAGATCTCTTCTCACACCACCTTGATATGAAAATGATCAGGAACCTCCTAGGGAGCAGACCCTTCAGTCTTTGTACATCTGCATTGGCCCTGGTGTTTGCTTTAGCTGAATACTGCTTTGTGATCTGGGGCAGCAGCTGGCGCACTTAGTTTGTCAAGATGGTGCTGACTTTGGACACTTGTATTATTAGTTTTCACTATACACCAATGTCCGGTCTGTATGTGCTAGCATACATAACTCCACCAGACCTTCATGAGATGCCCTTAAGTCTGCTTGGAGAGATGTGGCAGATGAAACCAACCTATTACGTCTCTGGTTGATTGATTGCCCCATTCTTAGGGAACAACACATTGTGCCAATGTAAAAGTCTGATCATATTCAGGGGAGGAATCCACTCCTGTGGTCTAGGGTATGACACCCCAGCTGATTTCTTAACACTCCTTTGCTACAGCAGCTCCCACACTCTTGGACAATACTGGCCCTTTACCTGTTGCTAGCTATACAGCAATCCTGTAGCTCTAGTAGCAACTGTGGGAAATATTAAGAAAAATAGTCTAGTGTACACAAGGCCCACATTAGAAGCATTACACTCTTGGATCTGACTCTCCTTGGCTGAACATACCCTGTAGGCATGACGCTTTCTAACAACTTTTGAAAGCTGCCTTTTAAAAAGTAACATGTACTTGGGTGTTACATACACTGTGCTATGAATGCTAAGTGTGAAGTAGGAAAGTAAATATTTTTATCACTCCATGAATTCATTTTAGCTTGGTTCCATCACATTTCCAATTGCCTTGAGTTGTCATATCCTGGATTAAGTAGGATTGTTAAGAAAAGCATAGAAGAATTCTGTTGATGTTATGCTTGGTCAGCATTATGTTCCTCCTATGAGGTCAGTGGACTTATTGGCCATCACAAAGTCTGGAGGACACTACAGAGGAATTTTTTTCCTTAGTGCCATCTGTCTCCTTAGGGAGTTCTATAATCTGTACTGCTGATGATTGCACTGTTGCCTCTGCGTCTAGCTCCAATTAAACTGACCATGGCTGTTTGTACAGTCTCATCTTCCTGAGTACCTGGATTCCTTTGACTTACCTTTCCCTATGAAGAAAGTGCACTTTTATCCTTTTGAAAATAAAGTCCAGTGGGCTGGACTGAGTCCCTCCTGAGACTCATATGCAAGTCCTTTTGTGGTTAGACAAAGGGGTTTCTTAATGCCATTCTGTGATAGAAGTGCCCTTGGAGGCAGCACAGGCCAGTATGTAGCCCCTTTGTGAGCTCAGTCTTTTTTTGTAAATTGGGAGCAAACTTTACAACATTCTCTGTTTGCAATAAAATTGAACATTCATTTTTTAACACACATCCTCATAACCAATTCTTTTACGGACAAAACTTCCTTTGTGTGCCCAAAACTAAAGGGGAGGAGGGGGAGATCTAGTGTAGTAAGTTCACTAGTAGTGCTCTCTTGTGTTTCTATGCTGAGATTTGTGGTATAAAGGGCAGGTTCTGTGTCTCTGTAAAACTCGTATGACTGTCATCCTTAAAACGTGATAATTTTGTCAATAGGTAAATAGACATTTTTAGTACTTGCTTATATATCTGGGACCTACCTGTTTGGAACCCCTTTTTTCAAATCTTGGTTCTAGTCACTCCAAAGATTTTGTGTCTTGATAAGAGTTGTGTCCAAAAGAACTCTATTAAGTGTTTGTGATGCAATCCATAATAATTCAATGTGCATATTAAATGCAAATTAATAATATTAATAAATTGTTAAGCAATGTCAACATTGCACAGCTTAAAATTTCAAGAAGCAAGATGGTCAAATACCGTTTCCAGCTGCACATGCAACCCAAGTGAATTCTGCGTAGTTTCAAAGAGCAGAATTTGGCTCAGGAACTGCATACATTAAAGTTTCCACATCAATGTTAACTTGCCACATTACATCCTGTATTATTTTATAGTGTATATTTTACGACATTACAAGTGTCTCTCTGAAACATACATAGCCAAATTCAGGTTCAAGAGGGCCAGTACCCTCCCTGAACATCCTCTCAATTCCACAAACACTACAGGCAGCTAGGGAGTGTTCCCTGGTCTGACTGTAGTTTTCCCTGTTGTACCATGTGAGCTGCAGGTAGAGGCAGCTAGTGCCTGCAGTACTGACGTGCTCTGAGCAGTGCAAAACACTGGAGCAGAAAGCACAGCAGAGCCACCCTGCCACCTCTGGGGCTAGTAGGAGCAGCCTTGGCCCATCTCCCACAATCCTGGAAGGGGGTGTTAATGGAGGTCCAAGCCCAGGGCAGGCCTTCTCTAGGCTGGAGACATGGCAGGCAGCTTCTGGAGCCTGCAAAGAAGGAGGAATTGGGGGCTGACCAGCTTCTGGAGTCTGCCTGGCAGCAGTTAGAAGGGCTGCAAGAATCTGCCAAGGGGAGTCAGATATGGGGGAGGGGCGTGAGGGAGCAGGTGTGCCTGGCAGGGCTCTCAGCAGTGGTAGGGATTTGGGAAGCAGGTGTAAAGGGCGTCAGAAAAGACTCTAAACAGTGGGAAAGGGGTGTGGGGAGAGGCAGGGCCTGCCTATTTCTCTGCACAATTCAAATGTTTGACTTGTTGTTTTTACACACACTCTCTTGAGATAGGCAGGGGCATTAGAGGGCATTGAAAAAAGACTAGTTCTTGAAAAAGAAGTTCAGGATTTTTGTCTAATCTCATGATTTGGGAGTTTTTGAACCATTGGGGTTGGCAATACTGTTACTAGGCTCTGCTAGAAGCCTACCAGATACCTTGAACACACTTAGATTTTTTTCAATACTTACAACTCTCTTATTTTGAATCCTTATCCACCCAGATGAAATAGCTATAGATCCCCAGAGAAGACTATGTCCATGCCAAGTTTTAAATTTAAACAATTTTCCTGTAGCTTTGTTTTTAAAAAGTGTGAATAAAACATTGTGGGGTTTTTTTACACAAAGGAAAATGTATGTTCCATAGTCGCACAACCTCTAATCATGTGAAAAACCCAATAGGTGCACATTTCAGAAATGTATCACTGCATTCAAACAGAAGTTCATCATGGAAACTGTGTTGTATCCTTAGCTATGGAGGTTGCTACCAAATATCCATTATGTAGCATTTGACTTTTCCAAACATAGCATAGTAACAATATTACCAGGTGGGGTCTGGAATAAAATCAGTGGCTAGCTTACGAGGACAATACGGAGCAGTTACATCACAGAACTGATGCAGCTGGTCTCAAAGAGAGAGATCCGTTTACACTGGAATTCCCTCCTGGTCTCCTTTTTTCTCTCTCCTGAGAAGTTCTTGTTTTTATAGCAATTTTTTTGCTATAATTCAGGTAACTTTGGGATTTTCAGATTCTAAAACATTGTGATATATCATAGTTTAATTATAGGCATCATAGTGTCTGGATTAGATACATAGTTATTATAGGTCAGCCTTGCTCCACTGAAGCAACTGAAGCTGATTTACACCAGCTGAGGCTCTCTCTATCTTAAAATTGTCTAAGAAAGCTGTGTAGACAAAGAAACAGGTAAACCACAAATACAAAAGAGAGAGAGTGGTAAAAATTATTAATGATAGGGATGTACAGCCATTTCTGTTAGAGGCATGAAGTGAGAAGAAACCATGGCAAAATATTATTGTGTATATTTTGCTTTCCTATAATATTTATTTGTTTCCTTGATCAGTCCTGAGTCTGGGTTCATGATTGCACACTAAATTCCATTCTTTTGCATGGTGTAATTAGTCCTGTATTTCATTTTCTGACTGGGTTGCATTACGTTTTTTTTCTAGTGTTGCAGAATACTTTTTTTTTTATCAAGAGGCAAATCTTTCTCCATATTAGAACTTCCTAGACCCAAATTTGTCTAAAACATTTCTTAAAATATATATGTATTTTAGGAAATATCCAAAACAAACTGCATGAAGATAGCCCCTTTTTGTTTTTTACTGTACATCTTCAAAATTCATTAGGTATTCATCATTCTACATAGGATGTTTTGTTACTTCTAGCCAGTCAATAGAGTGGTAATCACATCTTCAGTAAGGTCTAGGTTGTGACTTGGAGTGTCTTGCAGGGTAACTATTGACTGGTGTTAAGTTTATGCACTAGCCTTTGCTCAAGGCTGTGCCTAAAAGTATGCTTTAGCCCTAAAGTAGCAACACCTATTGCTTATCAGATGGAATAATCAAGACCCAAATGTGTGCATCAGTGCTTAAAGTGATAAAGGAGCAGCATATTGTTTGAAAATACTGATTTTGGTTTTAAAGTTTGTATGTAGCCAGGCCTTGGAATAATGCCAAAGAGAAGACCTGAAGAAGAGCTCTGTGTAAGCTCGAAAGCTTGTCTCTCACCGATAAGATATTTCCTCACCCACCTTGTCTCTCTGAAAAGAAGTAGAAGTTCAGCTTCGAGAGCAGGGTTGTAGTCTAGTCTTTTGCAACAGACCTGATCCAGTTGACTGTATTTGCATAGGTTTCAATTTCCACTGGAGCTGCCTTCTAGGCAGACATGAGTCATGAGGCTGGCATTGGGATGATAAAGGTGTCTCTTTGCCCACTAGCATCAGGCTATTAAAATAAATAAGTTGGAGTCCTAGGCACTACTGTGAAAAATTTTTGAAAAACTTTTTGATCATTAGTTTGTGACAAATGAAGTAGGGATTATGGTGCCTCAACATAATCTTGAATTTAGTTTGAGATAAACACATGGAAAATATGAAAAAGAAATCTCCTGTCTGATCTAGGCTCGCATGTATTGTCTTCATTTCCATTGTCATGTGTTTAACATATAACATGTTATATGGGTTTTCCTTTTAATTTTACCAGAACTCAAATGACAAGTCAAGTAAAATTGTGGTCTTAATTTAGTTGTGGGACATCCAAATCTTCATTTTGATGTTCCCTAGCACTTATTTGCAAAAAAAAGGCACATATTTGAATGTGCAGATGTAAGATTTAAAAATCCAATTTAGATGCTTACAATTCAGCATTGGGCTCCCTCCTTAAGATTTTGTAGGACTGACAATGCTCCATTAGGCCTCCAGATGGTGGTGTTTACCCAGACATTGAGATTCAGGAGCTGGACAATGTTATCTATCCTCTGACAGTCATTTTCAGTGTCAGGCTTTTAGTTTTTTAAATTATTTTCAGTTTCTACAGATGTGTTCTTTGAATGGTTTCAATAAAATTTTATAGCCATCGTTTGAAAAATAGTAGGATTATTGTGATTTGTGTTTTGTAGCAGAAAATATTTCTCTGACAGAGACGTAGCCTGGGTTAGATCTCCCCATTCTGTCATCATGCCTCTCCTTTCCTTTAGCTGTCTCCTCAGTGCTCATCACCGACCCATTTATTTTTAGTGGGGATTTTAATGTCCATAATGAAACTGTTTGAATATTTATATTTTTTTAAACAAAAAGATTCTGGCTCCTCATAGCTTTACATGATATTATCTATATATTTATTCAGGCCCAAAACACCCTTCAAACATTCCCTACCCCACAACACAAATGATTCAGGTCATATACCTGTTGTGGATTGTCTCCCCCCATGTGGTAAATACAGGCATATTAGATGTGGCACATTTCATAGCAGTATGTGCAGAAAAATAGCATAGCAGAAAAAGTATTTGACATCTAGAAGGCTAGTACTGGAGGGTTCCCATACATAATATCAAAAAATACAAATATTCTGAGGGACAAGCATAGTCACTATTGAGAGCTGCCTTTTGTACTAGTGAGTATTGGCATCACATGCTTGAAATCTTGAAATATTTTTTGAAAAATTCTTCTAAAACACAATACTCTGTTATGGGGGGTGTAATATATTACTTTATTAGTAAAATACATGAAGCCTGTATAAGAGAGCACCTTTATTTTGTGTGTGTATGTATATCTGTCTGCCTATGTGTATGTATATATTAAATCACCTTGTTTGTGAGATAACATCACTAGGATGTGACAAGCAATCAGTAATGTGATTTGTAGTATTCTTCTCCCTGTTCAGTGGTAGTTCTGAATTTTTTTTGTTAAAATTTAAAACTTTTGGCAAATAAAAAAATCTGTTTGGGGGTGAACTAATTGTTTTACTTGACCTGAAAGATTTTTTTCCAAGCATTTTTAAAGGGCTAGAGGAGTGCCCCTCTGCCCCTTATAACCTTTAGCCCAGTGGTTAGGGCATTCACCTGGAATAGGCATTTGAACCCAGGCATTCACATGGGAGCAGAGTGACCTTGGTTCTAGTCCCCTGCTCCACTGAATATTGAATTATTTATACAAAAGGGGAACAAATGAGAATGATACTTTGGTTACCTCACAGATCTGTTGAGGGCATAATTTAATTAATTTATGGGAGGTGCTCAGATAGCAGAGTCCTGAGTATCCTAAACAAACCTATGAATGAATAAAAATAAAACTAATACACCAGTGGTAGCATTATCTTAAGCAATTCTGGGATGGTCATATTAGATGAACATACTCTTAAGATCTATTTTAAGTTGATAAAAACATCATGGCCACGCTACCCTCTCGACCTTCCCTTGATTCATGCTGAACAGAAGACTCTGGTGGAGTTATCTGCACTCAGAATGGGCCTTAGAGCATCATCCAGTCATGTAAAGTTAGGGGCATCATTTAATAGTGCCTGTGATAAAAGACCAGCAGCCCTTGCATTAAATGCTGCACATTCTGCCTTGTATATCACTAGAAGTGATGCAGCTGCCACATTTGGTTGCCTGAATAGGGGCTTCCAACCCATCTTTTATCATAACCCAGGCCTCTCACCCAGCCACTCATACAAATCCCCCTCACTTTTAAAACCCCATTGTTTTTCCATCTCGCCACACTAGGGTGACCAGATGTCCTGATTTTATAGGGACAGTCCCAATTTTGGGGTCTTTTTCTTGTATAGGCTCCTATTACCCCCCACTCCCTGTCCCGATTTTTCACACTTGCTGTCTGGTCACCCTACCACAATCTAATGAATTTTTTACACTGGTCTGTCCCAGGAGACCACCTTAGATTATCCCAAAACACATTGAGCACAGTCTTGCTCCTCCTTTATCAGAAGACCACCAACCAATTTTTAGCATTCTTTGCATGGTTGTTGAGGACAAGATTTCACTGTCCAGTGCTCTGCTGGTTTAAAAAAAAATAAAGAGCATGCTTTTTCCAGATTGTCATTGTACTAACAAATATGTTTTTCTTGTTCTTTCTTTTTTCTTATCTGGTAAGGGGTTTGTAAGCAAGCTGGATGAATTCATTCACTGGTTAAATGAAGCCATGGAAACGACAGAGAATTGGACTCCTCCTAAAGCAGAGACAGACAGCCTTAAATTGTACCTTGAGACACACTTGGTAGGACAAGATTATATTGTGATTGCTATAAGTAATTGAAGTGTTCTGCTGTGCTTTTTGTTAGTAGATTATTTTTTCTAATTTTTAGTCAACACCTATATTTTAATGCTGTATTTACAGTGTTGCAAATTGTATTATTATTCAAAATTCCAACAAATTCACCTTCTA
The DNA here is from genome assembly GCF_027887155.1 of Malaclemys terrapin pileata. Lineage (NCBI taxonomy): Eukaryota > Metazoa > Chordata > Testudines > Emydidae > Malaclemys > Malaclemys terrapin. The sequence goes on from NC_071508.1 coordinate 105,161,125, forward strand.
AAAGAAAAAAAAATTTCCTACATTCATTAGTAACCATAGTGTAGCAAAAATCTCTTCAAAAATGAATTAGAAAAAATTATATTGCAATTCAGAAATTATCCTCAGACTGAAAGAAAAGGAAATAATAAAAGGTAAAAGTAAAATTATATTTCTTCTGGCCAGTATTAATGAAGCTCTAATTTATTTTTACTATCTGCCACATTTTTAATCATAGTACAGAATGATTTAAATAAAATATTTGAAATTATCATTTCAATAATTTTAGCGGATGTGCATTTTTATCCTGTAACTGTCACTATTCTTGCTTTTGTGCAAACAAACAAACAAACAAAAAAACCTTTGTGTGGAAGTAGAAAACACTTGGCAAAATAAGATGTGTATATATTACAGGCAAGAATTATAGATTGAGGGGCATTGGATAAGCCTCTTGAGGTTTTTACTGAATACTTCTAACAGCTGGTACTGGTTACCAGCAGGTGAAAACCAACTACAGTTGTTGAATTGTAGTAAAATATGAAAAGCAACCATGTTAGATGAAATGAGATTTTAGATGCTGAAAACCTCATGCTTAGATTTTTCACACTATTATCAAATATATGGGGCAGAGACCATCTCTTCCTATCTGTTTGTATAGAGTAATGGAGTCCCATTCCTGATTCAGACCTTTGTTACTAACCCAATATAAATAATAATGAAAATGCCTCCTTAAAGGAAAACTCTTGTGATTTAAGGGGCATATCAGAGCTCTCCAGGATAAATACTAAATACAATATGTGTATGTGTGTTGCAGAATTAATTTTCAAGATAGTTTTTAAACATTTTAATGAGTCTTCTTATGCGGCCCAATTGGATAATGCAAAGTAGGAGCAAAAATAAATAAATAAATAAGCTTCTTCCATTTCAAAGCATTGGAAATCAGTGAGTTTCAATACGTTGATACAGTAAATTCTGTTGTTCGTTTATTTCTGTTAATTTAATGGTCGGCCTGACCACCATTAAATTAAGCAGTTAAAAAAAATTTAACTGACCCTACCACAACTTTAAAACTCTCTGATCTCCAGCTTTCAAGCATGAATTGATATTTTTCATGCTCTTTATTGATGTTAATCATTTACATCATAATAGTGCCTACAGACATTGTACTAGGCACTGTGTATGTATGCAGTAAATGTCCCTGCACCAAAGAGTGTTTGGTCCTGCTGTGTATTTTACAAAGGTTCCCTTGAGCTAACATGAAGCCCCATAGACTTTGGCCCCATGCAAGCGCAGGGATCTGACCATGCACCACACATTGCAGGATCGGCGCCTAAAAGTCCTGGGTCATTTCAGTGTGTTCACTCCTACTCTACTGCATTAAACTCTCTGGAAGATGGCTTTCTCTGGGCTAGATGGAAATAGCTGCAGTGTCCCAAGAGCAGGGCAGAAAGGAGGTGGTGACTTTCAGTTCCTATTTCCCTCTTGCTCAATGGGGGGAGTCTTCCGTACCAGCCCTCTTACTAGCACAGATTACTTGAAAGACTGCCCCAGCTCCAGTGCACTGTGGGAGCTGGAACCAAAATTACTCTCTCCCTATCCCTGCCTGTACATACGCTACCCACCACTGTGGGATGGACAGGAGCAGCTGCATGGTGGCTGCTCTTCTCCTTCAGGATTCACCAATATGTATAGCCCCCACAGGAGAGTGGGAACCTTACACCCCCTCACTTCTCTGTGAAGGTGCACAGGAGAGATCACAACTGAGCCTTATACCTTTGTCTATCATTTCATTTGATTATTTTAAAGCCATTAAAAATCTGTCACCGGAGTGTTCCTGAGGCATAGAGTATGTTACACCTTTCGGGGGTGGGGGTGGGGGGTCATTTTCATGAAGTAAGAGTGGTTTTTTTCAAAATCCTACCATGAAGTACTAGAGTATATAATACACTACAATTTCAGTCTGTGAATATACCTTGATGGCATGTACACTGTCAGTCTATGTAAACAATGTGTTGGACAGCACGGAAAAGCAGTAGTGATCCTACAGCCTCATTTCTCCTGGGATTTTAAAAAAAACATATGCTATTATATTCCTTTCTTTGCAGTAGATGATTGAATTATTAAAATAAGGGATATTTTTGTAATAGGAAGATAGAGTTATTCGTATTAATTAGAATGTCAACTTTTCACTGGTAGTGGTCTGACAGAAATTCCAATCTGTGTTTAAACAGATGTATATGAACTTCAATTCACATTAAGTTCAGTGTTAAAATTCCTCTCGATTTAGCATTTTAAATCAATGCTGATTAAGGGCTTGAAGAGAGAGGGAGCTTACCTCCCTCAAAGTTTCTTGTTTTACAAGACAGGTTTGGCAAATTTGAATGCCATCAGTTTTTCTTGATGTCTTCTGAACAGAAGGCACTCAGTACCTTGCAGGTTCACTCCTAAGTGAGGTTCCACAGCACTACCTCAGGGTTTCTGCACTGACATCCAGTTGTGAGTTGATCCTCTTTCAAATACATTAATACAATGAATTTGCCTCTCTCCTATAGGCTGCATCTACACTAGCTATCTTTGTATTCACAATCAGCAGTAGAAGCTGCAATGTAAACATGACTCAGGCATTTTTACCACAATCCTACCAGATTGTGTATTATGGCGACAAAGTGTGCTAGTGGAGAGAAGGCTCTGCCTCAGATTATCATTAATGCCTGTGGCCCTGCTCTGCCTAAAACACATGGCCACAATTAGGGTTGCCAATTTTGGTTGGACATATTCCTGGAGGTTTCATCACATGACATAATCTTTAATGAAAGATTAATTGTTAATTCCTGGAGACTCCAGGGCAATCCTAACCTTAGCCACAATAGGGAGCTGGGTATCAAAGAAAGAGGATATTTTATACTTGCTACTTAACTCCCCACTGCTGCCACAAGAAAATAAAAAGAAACTCAGATGAGGGAAAGGTTTATTTGTTCCCTTTTTGTCTATTGGCTGAGGATGCTCTAGCAAAGATAGTACTGGTAACAGGATTCAAGAGATCTCTCAAATTTTCTGTCATGTCACCTGGATCATCATTTCAGGACCTCAGCATGTGACTATTGAATATAAATTATTTGCATATTAAAGCTGAATTTTAACTCTCCCCTTGCTAAAATAAATAAAGTTAGCACCATTGAATGGAACACACACATTTAGCTTTCTGGGGAAATGGAGAACCATAACAATCTGTAAGGGATAAGAAACCTTTGATACATAGGCGACTAGTCTAAATCCAAGCTAAAATGCTAGTGAACAAAAGTCAGCCAGGTTTACGTGAAATTAATTAACAATTAATTTCAGTGCAGTTACTAGAGGGGAAAAAAAGTCCATATCCCGAGAAAAAAACATTAAAAATGTACACTTCTGTTCACATTCTCAGAATGTATTGGATTGGCCTGACGAATAACAGTTTTCATAAGCGTTGGTCTTTCAGGTAAAGTTTGAGACAAATTGGTGGAATAAGGAATTTTGCGCTGCTGCTGCTGTGTTCTGCAACTACGCGAGATATCTGTCCAGTCTTGTCAATCTAGCACCTTGTAGGAGCTCAGCATCCATTTCTAAAAATTCAAATGGTGAAAAAAATCAGTTCTGTGCCCACTCCTGTGACAATACTCATTAAATTCATACACACCTAGATATAAAAGAATACCGGCAATAACTACCAAAAAGTATCTAGAACCACTTGAAGACACCACCTAAAGTGCACATACTTTAAAGTTATAGAAAGGCTTAATGGAAAACCTGTTGAAACTCTACAAAGTAGACCTCAGTCCCACTGTTTACACTGCCCCTCCCCTCTAAAAAGATACAAACATGATCTAGAACAGGGATTCTCAACCTGGGCTTGTGACCACCCATTTTGCTACATAGGAGGAGAGTTCTAGTTATATGAGGTAGTTGGGAGGAACGTCCAAGTGACGTAAAACCCGAGAACCACTTTTCTGGTTGGCAAGGTATTTGTCAAAAATTAGTCCTTCTCTGAAGGGACATAAAAAAGACTGGTTTCATAGCTTTCTCACAGACAATTCAGAAGCTCTAAGATATGCTCAACTCTAAGAAAATGGGTGATGGCAGCAGTGATAGCATCCAAATACACAATTACCAGATATTAGGAAGGATGGAAAATACCTTCATAAACCCAACAGATGAAAAAGATGACCAACAATATATAAACTGCAAAGCAAATCAGAAAAATATATATAAAAATCTGGATACTTTCTTAGAGAGTGATTCAGATGAGGGTAACATTGTGCTTATGGTACACTGTTGCCACCATCATTTTCCCTGCCTTTTTCTCTGTCCTTTTTCTGTTCCTTCTTTTTCCCTCTATTGTATTTTCCCTTCTAATTCTTTTATTTAAGTGCTGTCCTATTTTGTGGCTCTGGATTCCTGTTCCTCATGCAGCTGTAGACTACCTACTGCTTGAGGTGGAGGCATCAACGGGTGACTCCATGGGGATGGGTAACACATGCTCTTGCAGCTTAGTTGGATGCTACTGGAGCAGAGGATTGAAGCTTGGTTCTGTGACCTACTGCCTGAGCCTGTAGTCTTGTACATGTGAGCTGCTCTTTTTGGCCAGCAGCTTTAGGGGCCATTGAGGGAGCCAAATCACATGGAGAGTGATTTTTCAAGGAGCCAGCTACTGCTTTATCCAAAACCATAGGAACACATTTACACTGGGGAAGAAATACAGATATGGGATCATGCTTTAACCTTCCCTCCAATTCACTGGCTTGAGGCTTCCAAGCAGGGACAACCCCCTAGGTTGGAAAACTGCTTTAGACCTTTAAGTAGTAGACTTAGAAACTTACCATTTAGGACATAAAACCATGCAACTGGTGTGGAATAAGATATTTCACTCAGAAATAAAGTTGATGAGTTAGATAATAGGGCTCGTATAATAAAACCTTGAAGATTGCTGCATTTATAGTAACTCCTTACTTAAAGTCGTCCCGGTTAATGTTGTTTCGTTGTTACATTGCTGATCGATTAGGGAACATGCTCATTTAAAGTTGTGTAATGCTCCCTTCTAACGCCGTTTGGCAGCTGCCTGTTTTGTCTACTGCTTGCAAGAAGAGCAGCCCGTTGCAGCTAGCTGGTGGGGGCCTGGAACCAGGGTGGATCGGCAGCCCCCATATCAGCTCCCCCTAAGTTCCCTGTGCAGCAGCTGCCTGCAGTTCAGCTGTGTCCCTCCCCACACTGCTAGGTGCTGCTCCTTCCCTCTGCCTTGGAGCTGCTCCCAAAGGCTCCTGCTTGTTGTGCGGGGTGGGGGGCAGGAGGAAGAGGGGACTAATGTCAGGGAGGGAGAGAGGGCATGAGCGGGCGGGGAAGCTGCTCCCCCCTAACCCCCCCCCCCCCGACAGGCAGGGCCACACGGAAATCAGGGGCTTTAGGGGCTATAGGGCCCTGGGCTAAGGGGGCCCCGGGGCCCTGGCCTGCAGGTCTAAAGCCCCTTTCAGAATGCGGCCCTGCGAGCGTGGGCCAGAGGACTCGGGAGGAGCAGGGGCAGCCGCACAGCCGGAGAGAAGCGGCGCTTTCCCCTTCAAAGCCGGCTGGAGAGAAGCGGCGCTTTGAAGGGGAAAGCGCCGCTTCTCTCCGGCCGCTGGCTGCGTGGCTGCCCCTGCTCTTCCTGAGTCCTCTGGCCTGTGCTCGCAGGGCCACATTCTGAAAGGGGCTTTAGAGCTGCAGGCCAGGGCCCCAGGGTCCCCTTAGCCCAGGGCCTTGCAGCCCCTAAGGCTCCTGTGTTCCGGGTGGCCCTGCCTGCCGGGGGGGGGGGGGCGCAGCTCCTAGAATCGCGGCTCCCAGAATCGCCGCCCATGGGGGTGGTGCCACGCTGCGCAGAGCCACTTGCACACCCCCTGCACCAAACAGGAACTGCCCCAGGTAAGTGCTCTGTACCTCCTGCCTGCCCCAGCCCTGAGCCTCCTCCCACACCCCCACCTGAGCGCCCTCCTGCACCCTAACTCCCTCCCAGACCCTGCACCCCCAGCCCTGAGCCCCAGGGGTAAGCCGGGGCACCTCCCCACCACAGTGCAGTACAGTACTGTACAGTATATAATGCCTTTTGTCTGCCCCAAAAAATTTTCCTTGGAACCTAACCCCCCGCATTTACATTAAATCTTATGGGGAAATTGGATTTGTTTAACATCGTTTGTTTCACTTAAAGTTGCATTTTTCAGGAACATAACTACAATGTTAAGTGAGGAGTTACTGTATTGAGCACATAGAAAGACCTTACCAAGAAAGAACCTTTGAAAAATGGTTTCTGATTTGCTTTACCTTTCATAACTCTTCTGTTTCAGTTATGCTGATTTCTGCCCATTGGCTCCCTGATCAAAATCAGTTTCTAAACAGACTTCATGCACAGTTTTGGGTGGTTTGCAAATCAGTTTTAATCAAAAATAGCATCCCGAAGGCAGCTCATGAAATGGAAGCATCTATCCAGATTATACTACCTCGCTTCTTAAACCAAATGAATTTCTTACCAGCCCAACAAATAAGAATTCAAACTGATGTTCTTTACCCTGCCCATTTAAGAGGTTGTTGAAGTGGACACATTATCACTTTTATTCCTCAGCAGAAACCATTGCTTTTATTAGAGCACAGAAAAAAGTAAGTGAGGATATAAGAGTGACTATTGAGAAGGACTCAGACAAAATGTATTTCTAACGTGTGAAATTCACAGGGGCCCATTTTATTTTATTTTATTTTATTTATTTTTGATATTGTAATCTTTACTTTTACCTTTTGTTACTAGCATGACTTTGCTTTACGTGATTTGCTCATGCCAGCTTCCTAATTATAGGGCTTCCTTTGATGTGCTCTTGGGTCTTTAGTCCATTAGTGGCTCTGTGTCCTGTATCAAACTTAGCACTAGATAACCAGTGAGGGACTTTATAATGAAAATCCCCAAAGAGTGCAGCATCACCTTTTTTAAAATAATTTGTTGCAATGCTTCTTAAATTTAAGAAGAATGTATGTTCCAGGTTATCAGTGAAAAGGTCCAGTGTACATCTTTAGTGACAGATCTCTTCTACTGAATATTTATTTTTCTCTCTTCATCTATATGTTCCCCTCCTTCCCTTGAGGTATTTGTTCATCTCATACCTCCTAAAGGGATTGGTCCAATTATCTGACAATTTCTGTAACTTATAATACTTATATTTCTAACTACTTCACATATTCAGACTTTCTTATTCTTGTGTCAAGAATTATTGGAAGTGTTCTCTTTCTTTTTAAAATTTTATTTTATATAGACAGATATGAATGATAATTTGTTGCAATAATAAAAGTGTACTAAAGTTTAAGGAAAAATAGTGAGCTAATTAAAGTAATTATAATTAAGGCAATTGCTGATCTCACAGCTTTCCCTGATCATATTAGGAAATGCTCTATCAAAACAGTTAATATTCAGGTGCCAACATTTAGATTGTCATATTTTAAGTGTTATGTATTTTGTTGAAGGAGACCAGCGAACATTTATTTTCAGTCGTGTAGAGTATCCTGAGTCATTTTCTTTTGTGTTTTGATAGTCATTGTTGCAAAAGGCAATACTGGATGGTGATTCGAGCAGGGCACTAGAAGTGTGGACTCCAAGATTGTTCCTGTATCCATCTCTGATTCATTTTGTAACTTTGGACAAATCGCTTAGGTCAATATTTTCAAACTTGGTGCCTAAAAGTAGACTCCTGAATCCATATTTGTATCCACCTAAATCAGAAATATGATTTTTAGAGCAGCTTCAGCTTCTGCTGACTTTAATAGGAGTTGTGCGTGTGCAGCACCTCTGAATACCAGGCCACTTATTAGGTGCCTAAATGTGGATTTAGGTGCATAACTTTAGGCACTGAAGATGTGACATTGTGGCCTTAATCTCTCCATGTCTCAGTTTACCCATCTTTGTGTGGCCAAATTTATATTCTTATAAATATAACTGAGTTCAAAAAAGAACTTGAGAAGTTCATGGAGTATAGGTCCACTAATGGCTGTCAGCCAAGATGGTCAGGGACACAACCCCATACTCTGGATGTCCCTATACCTCTTATTGCCAGAAGCTGGGATTGGACAACAAGGGATAAATCACATAATTGCCCTTTTCTCTTCATTCCCTTTGAAGCATCTGGCACTGGTTGATGTCGGAGGACAGGATACTGGGCTGGATGGATCATTGATCTAACCTAGTATGGTTATTCTTGTGTTCTTAAGTTTTTCTAATACTTGGTTGCCTCACAGAGATTTATGAAGCTTAATTTATGTGTATAAGACACTTTGAGATCCTCAGGTGAAAGGTGGTATAGAAATGCAAAGTGTTTTTTATTATTAAGACTAAGGCCACGTCTTCACTACCCGCCGGATTGGCGGGTAGCGATTGATCCCCGATCGCTTTGCCATCGACTCTGGAACTCCACCGCAGCGAGAGGCGGAAGCGGAGTTGACGGGGGAGCGGCAGCAGTCGACTCGCCACCGTCCTCACAGCCAGGTAAGTCGACCTAAAATACGCTACTTCAGTTGCGTATCTTAGGTCGACCCCCCCCCTCCACCCGCCCCCAGTGTAGACCTATCCTAAGTTTGTTTAGTCCGTGTATATGCAGGGCTGGCCTTTAGGGGTGGGTGGGCTGGGAGATGGCCCAGGGCTTCCATTCTAAGGGGGGCTCCTCCGGAGCCAGGGTGTCCCTCCTCCCACCGCTGCTCTGCCCCTCCAACCCACTCGTGTACTCAGTCTCTGCTGAGCTGAGGTGCAGGGACAGAGTTCAGGAATGGGGACTGCTGGCAGCTGCTGCTGCTGTATGAACAAGCCTTGAGATTAGTGAGTGCTGCTCTGCTTAAAGTGACAGCGTGGTGTTTCGCACACTCCCCCAACACACACACTCACACTCACACTCCCCCAATATACACACTCTCCCCCCCAACACACACTTATATTATTATTGTTGTTGTTATTACTTCTTGGTACTTCCTGTCGAAATGTGCAATGCACATATGTTCTCTGTAATTTCATTCTTTCGAAGTTGTTAAGGATTACAGTGCTGCTGTTTTAGTTTTTTGAATTTCATAATTTTATTTCTCTTATGCTTAAATTTAATTCATTAAGTAGGGAGTTCTAAAATACCTACCCTGTCCTAGCTGGAGTAATTATCATTATTACTTTTATTACCATATTGTGCTTTGTCATTCATTATTTAAAATGGTACAATCAAATAATAGTATCCTTCTAGAATGTAAATTTAGCTTGTACTCACCTTAGCAGTGCCAGTTTAAAAAAAAGTAGCCAAACACATAACTTTAGACACTGTGCAGATTAAGGTTGCTTATTTTCAAATTGTATTTTTAGTTTTATCTGTAAAATAACTTAAAGTTCATATGAAAATAAGCAGTTCCAAGTATGATACTAATAGCAATGATGGAGTCAAATGTTAGTGAGTCACATACATGATTGTGATCAGTAAACATAACAGCAAAAATCATTAGAAAAATAAATTATTGTTCTTAATAAAAGAAGAAAAAAACCTTAATCACATATGTTAAAATTAAGTAAATACGTTTGTAATGGCGTGAAAAACAATTGACTAAAATAGAGTAGATAATGGCAGTAACAGTGTATGTCTGTTAGAGAAAGTAAGCAGATTTTATTTCTTTCTATTTATCTTATGAAATATAGGGTACAAACTATCAAACTTTTGTTTCTGATATCTGTGTTAAAGCTCCAGAATTTATACCGCTAGTTTTAGGATTGGGAATATCTTGATGTATTCTCTCCTGATTGTTCTATATTTACATATATACTTAAAATATGGCTTTAATTGGTGTTTGTGTATATTTTTCTTTCTTTATATAACAATTAGATGTTGTGCTCCTGTCAGCTAATTCCTAAATTATTACCTGCTCTCCTTCCCCCTCCCCTCCAAAAACCTAGAGTTTTCAGGTGTCTGAGTAGTCCCTGGAATCATGGTTAAAATTTGCCCTCCACTCCTCCCAAAACTTGAAATGGCACCGCTGTTGAGCCAGGAGTGGCCAGAGGGCTGTCGGAGGGCCGTGGGCTAGGGCAAGATGCTGCCCCCGTGTGAGAGCACAAAGCCTGCCTTGAGCCGCAAGCAGAGTGCCAGGCACCACACACCACAGCAGCAGCGCAGAAGTAAGGGTGGCAACACACCATATACTATGCCACCCTTACTTCTGGGCTGCTGCTGGCAGTGGCATTGCCTGCAGAGCTGGGCAGCTGGCTAGCAGCTGCTATCAGGCTGTCCAGACAGTGCTTAATTTGTGCCAGGGCTGAGCTGTGGCACCTCTTTCAATACAAATTAAACACTGAGGGAGGCAGTAGGGCCCAGAAGTGATGGGAGTGTGGGTAGCCCATGGGGGCCAGGGCTGATGGGGAAGGCTCCAAAAGACAAGTTCACCCAGAGTGCCATTTTCCCTAAGGGAGGCCCTGTATACGGCTTTGTAAACTTTTCCAAAGTTGCAGGAATGACCATTAGCAGAGGTTCCCAAACTTGTTTCGTGGCTTGTTCAGAGTAAGCCCCTGGCGGGCCGTGAAACACTTTGTTTATCTGAGCATCCACAAGTATGGCCACTCGCAGCTCCCAGTTGACGCAGTTTGCCGTTACTGGCCAATGGGAGCTGCGGGAAGTGGCGCGGGCCAGCCACTGCTCCCCACAGCTCCCATTGACTGGGAACGGTGAACAGCGGCCCCTGAGAGCTGCGAGTGGCCGTACCTGCAGATGCTCAGGTAAACAAAGGTGTCTTGCGGCCCGCTAAGGGCTCACTCTGAACAAGCCACCAACCAAGTTTGGGAACCCTTGCCATTAGTGACCTAATAGTTTTAACAGTAATTAAGTACTGGATTGCAATAAACCCTTCTGCTGATGCGAAAGGATAGGAAGCATAAAAAGATCCTCCCCGCACCCTATTGTATAGCTTACAGATCCATAGTTGAAATTGAGTTTATTGTACTTATAGAAGGATTCAACCTCTGTTATGAATGTAAAATACAGTGTATCCTCCCCAAAATTAGAGCACTTACTCTTTGAGTATAGAGTTAATTTTCTGAGAATTTACAAGTAAATCTGTTAATTCGTTTTAATTAAATTAATTAAAAATGGACGCTTTAAGAATTTGGAATTGGGTAGCATGCATTTTTGTCCTAATTAATTGTAACAAAAGAATAATATTACTAGCATTTACAAATAAATTGTATAAAAGTTCACACACCAGTTTGTCCACACCTGCAATTTTTTTTTTTTTTTTGTTCTCTATGGAAGAGAGTTTAGATGTGCTCTCCATACCTCATAAAAATCTTCCTCCTTTTTTTCAAAAGCCACCTGTATTGTCAGAGACCGGAGTTTTGACAATATAGATCTCTAGAGAGATGGAGGAAGGATTGTCCTTTGTCCAAAATAAAGTACATTTTTTGACCATATAAAGGCCGATATTCATATTCTTTCTTACTGAGCGAGACCGCTCAGGAGTTTTAGATGGGTTACAAATAGCTCTGGAAGAGCACTAAAGCAATTAGATAGCATAAAAAGAGAGGGCTAAAAGGGCATTACATTAATCTACGGACAGTTCCACCAGCTTCCAGTTGGTGATTTCCTCCAGGCCTTTTGTGCTGGATTGAGTGACAAGCACAACAAAGGACAATGCATGTGTATATTTAACAAAATTTTAGTCACCAACCCATCTGCCTTTTTGGCTCTATTGTTCATGATAGAAATATTATTCTAATTGTTCTATAGCCCTGAAGTGATAGAACATGGTTTTCCACACAAAAGAAGTTCACATGTATGCAGCAAAGGACTTGAAGCATATGCAAGTGAATTGCCAAAAGTGTAGCTTTTTTCCAGACCTGCCAGGCTATTTCTACTGGCCTGAATGGGAACCAAGAACAAAATATATTTGTGGACACGCTCACACCGAGCAGGTAACAATAATGGAAGATCTAGACCTTTATGATCAGATCTAGATTTCAAGGCAGGTGGAAATTATTCATCATATAATTTAGAGATTAAAATTAATACTTGAATTTGAAATGTATTATGCCATTGTCTCAGTTTTGACTCTCAGTCTGAGACTAGTGAAAGCAGTGGCATTTAAATTCCTAACAAAGACAAAACTAAACATATAAGACCAAATGAAATCAGATGTACTAAAGGCATAAGAATAAAGGGGGGGAGGGGCAGTGGAAAACAGAATGAGCATAATCCAGAGAAAGGTCTTTAGACAATCACAGAGGTTCATTAATTTTCATAAGAGAATGAGCCCAAGGCTGCAAAATTGGACAGTCATGTTTTCTTGTTGAACAACCAGATCTGAAATCTTAGCTGTCTGGTATCAGAATTCCACCCTCTTCCCCCTGTCACTCCCATCAATAACATGAGTACCTTTCTTAGCTGTAAAAAGTGAACAATTTTGTTCACTGTGAATGGGCTGTATTTTACCTCTCAGAATTTGTGTGAAACTGCAATGATATCTTAATGATTTTGATGATAATTAATCATCAATTTGCAACCTGTCTTCTATTTTTGAAAAAAAAATCTTCCTTCAAAATTGTGATTTTCAGGGAAATGCAGATTACAGAAGTATTAAACATTTGTACACTTTGAAAACAAACTGAAATACAAATGCCCTTGGCTAATCTGCTGCTTTTTTTGTTTGGTGGTTTTGTTTTGGGTTTTTTGTTTTGTTCGTGTTTTTTTTTTTTTTTTGGAGGGGGTGGGGGTTATTTTTTGTTTTTTATTGTGGTGGGCGTTTGTTTTTTCAATACATTTTTATTTTTTGTTAAAGATGCTAAAGCCTCCAAAATCTTAACACAGTAGAAGCATCGTAAATAATTTCACCACTTTCATTGCTCATGGCAGCATGTTTAGATTTTTTTTCTTTGATATATTGTACTATCTTCAGAATGATGGTGCTTAAGAGTTAGAACAGTCTAGTGGACTATTATCTCTCCCCTCAGTAGAATTCACTGTAAATCATTTAACCTGTTGATAATTTGGCTTTTCTGAACTTATTGCCCTGATCTGGAAAGATAATTTTATGCGTCCCTAAACATGTGTCATTTTATACAGAAGACAATCCACAGAGTATACTAATCAGTTATATAAACTACAAATCTAGGATTCTAAATAATGCTGTCAACCACGAGGGACTTACTGTGGTAAAAGTAAAGAAAAAGAAAGAAAACATGATTGAAACACCAGGGGGATGCAGATGTAGTGGTGTTTGTGTCTATTGCGTACCTTATGAAACCTGTTAATTATCTCTGTGTGAGTTTCTGTATTCCTTGGCCAGAAGTGCCTGAGAACAGAAAAAATGCTACATTGTCTCTGGACTATAACTTAGGTGCAGGCTAATAGACCAGTTGGAATAGAGCTTTGTAGAATGGCTGCTAGTGAGAAAAGTAGTGATTTCTAAGATGGTTACACTGTTGTTTTGGTATCTAGCTCCTTTGAATCTTATTTCTGTAATTAAAAGTTTAAGTATTTCATAAGGAAATCCGGGTGGGTACTTTGTGATTCACAGCTGATGGTAACTTTATTGACCAGTGTAGAACTATTACACTTGAAGGACAGGTTTGTAAAAGATCTAAAATAGCTTCCAGTGTGCATTATATGTGTGTAGAGAACAGGAATTGGCACAAGTTTTTCATACGTTCTGGTGGGAGAATTTGCTCTCCCAGTCCTATGGACGCAGCCTCCCCTCCCCTCTGCCCCCAACTAAACCAATTGATGCTATAGAAACTGCAAGTCTTGTGAGCTCTGTGAAGGAAAATGGTCTCTTCACTGTTCTGGCTTCCAGTGCTTACCTCAGGGTATTTTACATTGTGAAAGGGAACAGCATCACATGAACTTCTTCGCTAAATTCCCACTAGGTTCAGGAGTTACAAAGCTCCCAAGAGCAACCATTTTTTTTCTAGACCTGCTCCTTCCAGAGCTGTAGATACCAAGCCTCCTGTAAGGTGGCTTTGACATTGACTGTTACTGCCTAATACACTACAAGGAGAATTATTATACCACACTAGAGCTGGGGCTGTTTTTGGAGGATCCAGCATGCATCAGACCTGCCTGGAAGGGAGGAGCTGGACCAGAGAACAGACTGATTAGACCAGTTGGGTAATCTAAATTTCAGACGAGACCTTTCCATAGATCAACCTCTTTTTAAACCCCCTGCTCTGACTGAAGAAAAGAGGAGAATCCATTATAAAGTGCAAACTCTACTTTTGAGGTTTCTGAAGTATTCTAGGTTCTGACTATAGATATTTGCAAGTACTGAAAAAGTTGTGCCTCCCAACTGGGGTTAAGAGAAGGCACCGAGACCATTTTATTTCCAATCTGAATTTGTCAAGTTTCAACTTTCAGCCACTGGATCACGTTATATCTATCTCTGCTAGATTGAAGAGCCCGTTATTAAATATTTGTTCCCCATGTAGATACTTATAGACTGTAATCAACTCGCCCCCAACCTCCTCTTTGTTAAGATAAGTAGATTGCATTCATAGATTCTAGGACTGGAAGGGATCTCGAGAGGTCATCGAGTCCAGTCCCCTGCCCGCATGGCAGGACCAAATACTGTCTAGACCATCCCTGATAGACATTTATCTAACCTACTCTTAAATATCTCCAGAGATGGAGATTCCACAACCTCCCTAGGCAATTTATTCCAGTGTTTAACCACCCTGACAGTTAGGAACTTTTTCCTAATATCCAACCTAGACCTCCCTTGCTGCAGTTTAAACCCATTGCTTCTGGTTCTATCCATAGAGGCTAAGGTGAACAGGTTTTCTCCCTCCTCCTTATGACACCCTTTTAGATACCTGAAAACTGCTATCATGTCCCCTCTCAGTCTTCTCTTTTCCAAACTAAACAAACCCAATTCTTTCAGCCTTCCTTCATAGGTCATGTTCTCTAGACCTTTAATCATTCTTGTTGCTCTTCTCTGGACCCTTTCCAATTTCTCCACATCTTTCTTAAAATGCGGCGCCCAGAACCGGACACAATACTCCAGCTGAGGCCTAACCAGAGCAGAGTAGAGCGGAAGAATGACTTCTCGTGTCTTGCTCACAACACACCTGTTAATACATCCCAGAATCATGTTTGCTTTTTTTGCAACAGCATCACACTGTTGACTCATATTTAGCTTGTGGTCCACTATAACCCCTAGATCCCTTTCTGCCGTACTCCTTCCTAGACAGTCTCTTCCCATTCTGTATGTGTGAAACTGATTTTTCCTTCCTAAGTGGAGCACTTTGCATTTGTCTTTGTTAAACTTCATCCTGTTTAACTCAGACCATTTCTCCAATTTGTCCAGATCATTTTGAATTATGACCCTGTCCTCCAAAGCAGTTGCAATCCCTCCCAGTTTGGTATCATCCACAAACTTAATAAGCGTACTTTCTATGCCAATATCTAAGTCGTTGATGAAGATATTGAACAGAGTT
The DNA here is from genome assembly GCF_027887155.1 of Malaclemys terrapin pileata. Taxonomy (NCBI): domain Eukaryota; kingdom Metazoa; phylum Chordata; order Testudines; family Emydidae; genus Malaclemys; species Malaclemys terrapin. Next base: position 105,176,576 of record NC_071508.1, read on the forward strand.
GGTCCCAAAACAGACCCCTGCGGTACCCCACTCGTTACGCCTTTCCAGCAGGATTGGGAACCATTAATAACAACTCTCTGAGTATGGTTATCCAGCCAGTTATGCACCCACCTTATAGTAGCCCCATCTAAATTGTATTTGCGCAGTTTATCGATAAGAATATCATGCGAGACTGTATCAAATGCCTTACTAAAGTCTAGGTATACCACATCCACAGCTTCTCCCTTATCCACAAGACTCGTTATCCTATCGAAGAAAGCTATCAGATTGGTTTGACATGATTTGTTCTTCACAAATCCATGCTGGCTGTTCCCTATCACCTTACCACCTTCCAAGTGTTTGCAGATGATTTCCTTAATTACTTGCTCCATTATCTTCCCTGGCACAGAAGTTAAACTAACTGGTCTGTAGTTTCCTGGGTTGTTTTTATTTCCCTTTTTATAGATGGGCACTATATTTGCCCTTTTCCAGTCTTCTGGAATCTCTCCCGTCTCCCATGATTTTCCAAAGATAATAGCTAGAGGCTCAGATACCTCCTCTATTAGCTCCTTGAGTATTCTAGGATGCATTTCATCAGGCCCGGGTGACTTGCAGGCATCTAACTTTTCTAAGTGATTTTTAACTTGTTCTTTTTTTATTTTATCCGCTAAACCTACCCCCTTCCCATTAGCATTCACTATGTTAGGCATTCCTTCAGACTTCACGGTGAAGACCGAAACAAAGAAGTCATTAAGCATCTCCGCCATTTCCAAGTTTCCTGTTACTGTTTCTCCCTCTTCACTAAGCAGTGGGCCTACCCTGTCTTTGGTCTTCCTCTTGCTTCTAATGTATTGATAAAAAGTCTTCTTGTTTCCTTTTATTCCTGTAGCTAGTTTGAGCTCATTTTGTGCCTTTGCCTTTCTAATCTTGCCCCTGCATTCCTGTGTTGTTTGCCTATATTCATCCTTTGTAATCTGTCCTAGTTTCCATTTTTTATATGACTCCTTTTTATTTTTTAGATCGTGCAAGATCTCGTGGTTAAGCCAAGGTGGTCTTTTGCCACATTTTCTATCTTTCCTAACCAGCGGAATAGCTTGCTTTTGGGCCCTTAATAGTGTCCCTTTGAAAAACTGCCAACTCTCCTCAGTAGTTTTTCCCCTCAGTCTTGATTCCCATGGGACCTTACCTATCAGCTCTCTGAGCTTACCAAAATCTGCCTTCCTGAAATCCATTGTCTCTATTTTGCTGTTCTCCCTTCTACCCTTCCTTAGAATTGCAAACTCTATGATTTCATGATCACTTTCACCCAGGCTGCCTTCTACTTTCAAATTCTCAACGAGTTCCTCCCTATTTGTTAAAATCAAGTCTAGAACAGCTTCCCCCCTAGTAGATTTTTCAACCTTCTGAAATAAAAAGTTGTCTCCAATGCAGTCCAAGAATTTGTTGGATAGTCTGTGCCCTGCTGTGTTATTTTCCCAACATATATCCGGATAGTTGAAGTCCCCCATCACCACCAAATCTTGGGCTTTGGATGATTTTGTTAGTTGCTTGAAAAAAGCCTCATCCACCTCTTCCACCTGGTTAGGTGGCCTGTAGTAGACTCCTAGCATGACATCTCCCTTGTTTTTTGCCCCTTTTAGCCTAACCCAGAGACTCTCAATACTTCCATCTCCTATGTCCATCTCTACCTCAGTCCAAGTGTGTGCATTTTTAATATATAAGGCAACACCTCCTCCCTTTTTCCCCTGTCTATCCTTCCTGAGCAAGCTGTACCCATCCACACCAACATTCCAAACATGTGTATTATCCCACCAAGTTTCAGTGATGCCAACAATGTCATAGTTGTATTTATTTATTAGCACTTCCAGTTCTTCCTGCTTATTGCCCATACTTCTCGCATTTGTATATAGGCATCTAAGATACTGGTTTGATCTTTCCTCCCAGTTTTGTCCTGACCCTCCTTTCTCTCTGCCAATATAGCCCACACTCCCTCTCGTTTCCGACCCATCTCCCCGGTCTCCATGTTCCCCACTTACCTGTGGGCTTTGCTCACCTGTCCCTGTCGAACCTAGTTTAAAGCCCTCCTCACTAGGTTAGCCAGTCTATGTCCGAATAGGGTCTTTCCTCTCCTCGAAAGGTGAACGCCATCTCTGCCTAGCAGTCCTTCCTCGAATAGCACCCCGTGGTCTAGGAAGCCAAAACCCTCCTGGCGACACCATCTTCGCAGCCAGGCATTCACCTCCATGATGCATCTGTCTCTGCCCGGGCCCCTATCTTTGACAGGAAGAATTGAAGAGAATACCACCTGCGCTCCAAACTCCTTCACCCATACTCCCAGAGCCCTGTAGTCACTCTTGATCCGCTCAGTGTCACACCGCGCAGTATCATTTGTGCCCACATGGATGAGTAGCATGGGGTAGTAGTCAGAGGGCTGGATAATCCTCGACAATGCCTCCGTAACGTCTCGGATATGGGCCCCCGGCAGGCAGCATACCTCCCGAGATGAAATGTCAGGGCGACAGATGGGCGCCTCCATCCCCCTCAGCAGAGAGTCTCCAACCACCACTACCCTATGTTTCCTATTCGCAGTGGTGGCAGCAGACCTCCCACCCTTAGAGGTACGAGACTTCTCCTCCTTTACTGTAGGGAGTGATTCCTTCTTTCCTGTATCAAGAAGAGCATAACGGTTACCTATAACCACGGCAGGAGGGTTCGGAGCAGGGATGGAGCACTGCCTGCTGCCAGAAGTAACCAGCTGCCAGTGTCCACCCTGATCCATCTCCTCCTCCACCAGTGGTGTATCAGCAGTCCTGTGTACTCGGACAGCTACCTCAGCTGTCTCCACATGGACACTGTCGAGGAATTGCTCGTGGATTCGGATGCTCCTCAACCTAGCCACCTCCTCCTGTAGCTCTTCCACCTGCTGCCTGAGAGATTCCACCAGCAGGCACCTCTCACATTGGATGGTCCCCCCAGCCTGGATATCAGTAAGTGGAAATTGCAAGTTACAGTCTCTGCAAAACCACACCAGGATCTGGGTAGAGGCATCCATGCTCAGGCGCTCTGTCTGGCTACAGGCACAGGTGGAGGAGACAGAAGCAGTGCTGGCACAGGTGTTGCGGGTCTTCCTAACCATCGTAAGCCTCCCTCTGTCAAACTCCTGTCTGCAGCCTCCTGTCGGCTGAAAGGGTTGTTTAAGCAAGAAGTTTTGGATGTAGTTGGTTTATAGGTATTAAGGGGAATCAAGAGAAAACAGATGGAACCGGCAAGGGACCCTCGCCCCTTCCTGCTCCCCTTCCAAACTCCCTTGCGAAACTCCCTGTTAGCAGCCCCTGGTCGCTTGTGCGCTGCTTTATAAAGCCCTGGCCTGTATGAATGCCCCGCCCACTGATGAAGGCTCAGCCACTTACCAGAGGCTTCTAGCTTTCAAACCTTCCTTTGAAGCTCACAGCTTCCAACTGCCAGCCACAGCACACGGTCCTTCAAACAACCAAAGATTCATTCCAAAGAAACATTCCTAGAGTCTATCCCTATAATGCATACTTTCTAATTCTTTTATCATTATCATGGTTCTTCTCTGAACCCTCTCCAATTTATCAACTTCTTTCTTGGAATATTCTAGCAGTTGTTGCACCAGTGTCAAATATAGAAGTAAAATAACTTCTCTACTCCTGCTTAAGATTACCCTGTTTATACATCCCAGGATTGTATTAGCTGTTTGGTCACTGAGTCACATTGGGAGCACATTTACAGCTGATTATTCATCACAACCCCCAAATCTTTTTCAGAATAACTTCTTCCCAGGGTAGAGTCCCTCCCCATACTCTTTGTTCTGGATGTATACATTTACATTTAGCTGTATTAAAACACATATTGTTTGCTTGCACCCAGTTTACCAAGTGATCAGAGACATGTCCTCTTCATTATTTATACTCCCTTGATTTTTTTATGTCATCTATAAACTTTATTAGTGATGATTTTATGGTTTCTTCCAGGTCATTGATAAAAATAGCATATGGCCAAAACCTGATCTCTGAGGGACCACACTGGAAACAACCCACTTCCCCATTTACAGTTATGTTTTGAGACCGATCAGTTAGCCAGCCTTTAATCCATTTCATGTGTGCCATGTTAATTTTATATTGTTTTAGTTTTTTAATCAAAATGTTGTGCGGTACAAGTCAAACACCTTACAGAGGTCTAAATATATTATGTCAACATTATGACCAATATCGACCAATTCAAAATCGTTGCTATTCAGGATTAAAATAAAAAAATTCAGTCTGTGAATGCAGATAGCATCCCAGTGCTTGGCAGATGGAGGAAGCTACAGACAGGGCAGCTGAAACCCCAAACTGGAAGCCCAGTCAGGCATAGGTGCTGAAACTGGTGGTGTGGCAACACTCCCTGGCTTGAAGTGGTTTCCATCATATACAGGGTTTATGGTTTGGTTCACTGGCTCTCAGCACCCCAACTATACACATTGTTCCAACACCCCTGTAGTCAGGTAAGGTAACAGAGAACCCAGCAGGTTTCTGATAAAACGCTGCCCAGTTTCATTGAAATTGAAGAGTCTCCACAAAATGGTTTGATTTTTTCCATATCAGTGGATTCTGACAAAAATATGTTTTATCCAGTTTTTTCCAGTCAGCTCTATTCAGAGGCTTGATACAAATTTTAACATAGTCGTTCCCACACTGCTAACTTTATACTTCTCTTTATATTCCTTGCTTCTCAGTATGAGCTAGTGACTTTGACATGTCTGAAAAACACTGGTTTTGAAAAAAATATTATTTTCTCAATAAACTGCAAAATGCTTTGTTGTCGGTAATGATTTGTAATATTTAATGTATATTTCTAAATGTATTTATTCTAATAGTCTTTTGAAATTTCAGCATATTGATATGAACATTGTAGATATTAGCTGTCTTGTAAAGTGAACCAAAATGCAATTTAAAAAAGCAGTCTCTTTGAGATCCCAAAACATTAACAGAATAGATGTATAGGGACACAGATTACAAATAATTAAATTTTAAAAACATTTAAAATCTGTTCTTCTGTCCCATACCTGCCAAGACTTGAGGTCAATCCCTTTAGCATTCAGTGTTTTTTCTCTTACAGGAGATGGATGACATCATTCACACCTAAAACAGTTTAAGCAAGGCAGCTCCTGCCCTGTTTTTGGTGTGAGTAATGTCACTGCTGTTGCAGCAGAAATATGGAAACTTTGGGGCATGAACTGAGGTCTTGGCTGGTAAAAACATTTCTGTTCACGTTTTATTATGTGTTTATTTGTCATTTCTAATTCCACACATGCATTCAGTTAATAATTTGGGATCTCAAATAGTTTATTACATTTATTTTGTTAAGGAGGCATTTCAGTTCACCTTTTAATTGCACAAGACATGTGGAAGCAGATTATATCCACCCTCCAAGCTCTCAAATAATTTTAATAGAACTAACATCCTTCAGGGATTGTTCTAAAACCACATAGTATTATTAAGTGCTAATGTGTGTATTGGGATCTGTACATTAGCAAATGTATATGTGAGTAATATACATATGGCTGTTTATCACCTTAGAGACTCCACATCTACAGAGCCTGTTGTGCATCATATATTTGTCTCTGGGATAGAAAAATCTTTTCACATGAACTGGCCTTTTCTGCAGCTGTCAGGACAATACAAACTGGGAATCAGCAGTGGTTAAAATGGCCCTTTCGGAATACCATTTCTCCACATGAATGGGGTGCACCTGCAAACATGTTGTGTGACATAAGACAGTCTGGAGAAATATTGTGATAGCACAGCCTGACAGGTCTTCATTTCTACAACTTACCTCAAATTTTCTGAGCAGATCTGAAGGGAGGTAAATTGCAGGTTAAGCACAATCACTCTTGAACATGTCTCCAGAAAACAGTGGGTACTGGCAGAGTGAAGATAATCCAATGTGGAAATCATAAAGTTTCTTTTCCTGAATGAAACCCAGGGGACCGTGCAGGAGCTTTAGCAGCTTTTGACATCGCTGGGAGATGGAAGGGAAAAAATATTGGGTATAGGATGAAGGAAGATCATCAGAATAAATTGAAACAATACATGACATAGATAGTTATAGAGATGCAAAAAAAGTGATAAGAGAATGTGTCATCATTGGAATGTTTCATCCTTGTTGCTAGCAATAGATATTCTGCCCTTGGAGAGAGGACAGAGGAGTATCATCAGAAGACCAAGAATAGTCCTAGGGCAGACAGTAGCCAGCCAATGATGTCGGGGTCATTTTCAAAGGCAGAAAGGACAGTTAGGCATCCAATTCCATTGAAAGTCACTGGGAATTGGGCACCTAAACCTGCCTTATGGGCCTTTGAAAATCTTCTCCTCAGAGCGAAAGAGATGGTAGCAAGAAAGAGGCAGCAAATGATACTGAATGGTAACTACATAATGAGGTGCTCAAAGGAACAATACCTGAATCCACTGTCTTTTCTAGGGAAATGCATAAGCCAGTTTGGACCGGTGTGGGTCCCAAGTCAGACACAGGAACTTTGAAAAAAGGATATTTGGAAGGTATAAGCTGGGAACTATGGGGAGAGACACTGCCCAGAGAATCAGACTGAGAGATAAAGATTGCAGGGAGGCTTCACTGCAATGATGTGAGCCTCCCTAAAAGAGGTAAAGAAAGGCCTAGGTTTAGGTAAGTTAGTATGCATTTAAATGGTATTTTAACACTTGTCTCCGTATTTGTGATGTTCCTTTGGATAAACAGATCACACATGTTTTGAAAAAATCTGTCCTTCGTTACTGCAATTTCATACTGGGTCACAGGCTCCTGGAGAGAAATATATAGCAGGGGCCAAACCCAGTTGGATGTGCTGGAGGTAATATTATTCTGGGAAACAGGGAGGGCTGTACTCTGGTGATCCAGTCCAAAAGTGAGGTAACTGTGGGGCTGATAGAAGTGCAGGTATGGGCCTGTGGCTTGAAAGGCTCCTCATGGAAGAGACAGAGTGGGGTCAAAGTACAGCACAACCCTTGAACTGTATTAGTTGGTAAAAGGATTTAAATCTAGATAAAGCAGTTTGATGCTGTGTCTCATGAAATCGTACTTGAAAAATGAAATGCAAATTGGCTTGGATAGAAACATTGTCATGCGGATGAAAACTGGCTAAAAGACCATAAACAGAGTGGAATAATAAACAACAACGTATAGATTTCAGGCAAAGTGTCCAGTTGAGGATCTGATGAGATCAGTGTTAATCTTTAACATCTTCACTAATTATCTGGAAAAGGAACTAAGCAACAAGTTTTTGAAATTTGCAGGTGATGCTAAATTGGGAGGAGTTGTGAACACCAGTCAGTACAAAGAAATAACACCTTTGAACCTAGAGAGATTAGAATCACAAGCAGAAAATAAACTGAGAATAAGTTTAGGAAACTGTAAACCAATACTTGTGATGGGCAATCTAAAATGCACATACTCAATAGCAAAAAGAAATATTGTAAGGTGTAAAACTGGAAGAGATTAGAGATGATAGCAGCAAATTTGACACGAGTTTACAATATGAAATGTTTGCAGAAAAAAAGCCATTATGATTTTGACCTGCATATGCAATGGCATTCCATGACAGAGTAGAGACATAATCATCCCTCTCCATATACAGCTTGAAATTATGCATTCAAATCTTGGTACCACATTGCCAAAAAGATACTGGTAAACTGGAGAGAATATTTTTGTTTCTCCTCTCTGTAATCAGGAGACATGAAAGATTTAACTTATGAGGAAAGTTCAAAATAGCTATCTGGGTAAAACTAAGAGGTGACCAAGGGAAAACATAACAGCTTACTAATAGTGGAAGTATTTAAACAAAGTTTGAGAGACATTAGGTGTAGAGGTCAGGTAATGCAATGAAATTGAGAAAGGGTAAAAGTCGGCAGAATTCAAGAAAATATGACAATGAGTCATATTAGGTTGTATAATAGTTTTCCAAAAGGAAGAGGTTGAAATTACATCATGTGGGACTTTTAGAATGGAGATAGACTATAAAATATGCTGTAGGGATCTCTTCTGAATTGGGAAAGGGAGGCTGGATGATCTAATGATATTTTTTCATGTCTAACATCCATAAATATAAAATTAGAATTCTGTATCCTAAGATTTTGAGGCTAGTAATCTCAATTTGCTTGATGGGGCATGCATAAGATAGACTCATTGAAATAAGAGATGAAAACTACCTATAAGATCATCTAGTCCATTCCCCCCTGGCTTCAGTGTAGGATTGTTCCAAATAGTATATTCTCCAGTGCTTTCTCCAGTCTAGTTTTTAATGTCTCCAGGGATGGAGCTTTCACTGTTTCCATTAGAAGATTATTACACAATCTAATAGATCTCACTGTCAGAGAAACTTCCCTGATGTTTAGCTTAAATTTTCTTAATTTAATTCCATTAGTCCTAGCTATTATACCCTCTTATACTTACCCATGCTAAATAAGTTTTCTCTCTCCTTGATGTTCTTACTTGTGAAATACAAATAGACATTTATATTCCTTCTTCCCCTTAATCATCATTTAGCTAATCTTGTTTAGTTCTTGGAATCTTTCCTCTGCCCCTTTAACCTTTTAATCATATTTTTTTGTTCTTCATTAAACTCCCACCAGTTTGTCTGTAACTTTCCAGGTGTGCTAGGTGCAATATCAATTCCCAGACAAAAACCATGTTAAAATGGAGTTATGGTTGAGAGTATGTGTGAGTAATGTAAGATAAAACATTTCAAGGATGTTGTAATTATCTCATAACAAAGAATTATGAACCCAGATTATTCAGAATTAATATTAAATTTAAAAGAAATCCAGACATGTTAAAACACAGAATGCATTGTTAGGGCACCCAAACAACCTTATTTCTGTCCTGTAGTAACACTATGCAATAACCATGTAATTATTATTATGAAGCTTGAGAGCTTCTCTCTCTCATCAACAGAAGTTGGTCCAATAAAAGATATTTCCTCATCCACCTGGCCTCACTAATATTCTGGGACCAATGTGGGTACAACAACACTGCATATTTGATGAAAGCATTCTAGTGCTTGGGGGTCTCAAATTAGCTTAAACTAATTTTAAAGACACATTACATTGTAATTCCTTTTTATTATGGTATTACGGAACAAAGAAATATTCAGGATTATATTTATTTTTCCCATTGTTTATCTTTCAGCAGAGGCGGGTGCATGAACTCTTCTCCAAAGAAACTCTAAAAGAACTGTCTTATCTCAAAATGGCTACCATTTCCCATTGTTCTCAACAGGCTTATGGCCAGAGGTTGCCCTCAGTTAAGTGTGCCCTCTGGCAAAATGTTCACTTCTTCCTATTGTTCTCAGTAACCATAAAACCAAGCTGCTATTGGGGAAAATGATAGCCCGATACTGTTAGGAGGTAGAGAGAAACACTGAGGAACTGGTGGATGCAGAGGCCACCTGTGCTAAAAGCAATATATGGCTTCAGTCTCATTGAGTACAAAAGATAATGGCAGCTGATTTGAAAGACGGTGATTCTTCTGGGGATTCTGTGAAAGAAAAATTATTGTTGAGCAGCTGTTGAAGGAGAAACTTTCATTTATGAAAAACTATGGCAAAATTACCATTATCCTAACATTTCTTCATAGGTAGCCTATGCGCAAGATTTCAGTATTCCATATAGCCCAGTTTTCAAATAATGGCACCTAAACAGGATGTCCAAATCCTGAACTAATCCTAAAACAAGCAAAGATATAGTAGATTAAAAGAGAAAAAAGCCTAGAGATACAAACTGGTGAGCCAAGAGAAGTTTTTTAAAAAAAAACTATTACTTTATGCCCAGCCCTTTCTTAAATCTAGACTTTTATAAAACCCATTCTAGAAGTTCCTTCATAAGAGCAAGTTTGAACAAGCACTGACAATATTTAATTTACTGTTTACTTAAAACAGGCTTGTGCTGAATAGTTTGTAATCATGCACTTCACAAGAGATGCACCATGCATGTGCCTCACATAGCAAAAGAGCACCTAAAGGACCTAAGAGTAGGTTGGATAATTTCATGTAATTGAAGCTCAGTATAGATGCAGCTGGATGTGGCACTGTTTCAAGATGATGTGGATGCATTTGATAGGAAAATTGGAAAAGATGAGGTATTCTTCATTAGGAAGGGGAAAAAAAGACTTGCTGCCCTAGAAAAGATTCATTTAACATAACGCACCAGATATTACAATACAGCTTGATTTTCAGGTGCACCTATTAACCAGTAATAATGTTAAACTGAAGATGTAAAATATGATGAATAAAGATGGGCCAAAACTTCTGGGGTTTGATTTGCAATTTTGTAGTTGTGCAAAATTCAGATTTTACTGATATATTTTGCAAGGCGAAAATGCATGAAATTCAGCAAAAATCAAACGTATACTAGCATACATAGCCTCAAGTAGAAGAGGCCACACACTCACAGGTAGGTATAAATACAAAGAACAGCAAAGAAAATTGTCAGTTTGATGTAGTGGGTTGCCAGTTTTGGAACTTCAACTATGTAAAATAATTATTTGTTACAAATGTTAATTACTATAACTACAGCACAGAAATAAACAAGAAAGATTGGTAACAGTAATCGATAATCCCTACAACAGCAAGTCCACAGCTGTTTTTATATATGTCAGTGGCTCTCAACCTTTCCAGACTACTGTACCCCTTGCTGGAGGCTGATATGTCTTGCGTATTCCCCAAGTTTTACCTCACTTAGAAACTACTTGCTTACAAAATCAGAAATAAAAATACAAAAGTGTCACAGCACTATTACTGAAAAATGGCTTACTTTCTCATTTTTACCACGTAATTATAAAATAAATAAATTGTAATATTAATATTGTACTTATATTTCGGCGTGTAGTATATAGAGCAGTATAAACAAATCATTGTATGAAACTTTAGTTTGCACTGACTTCGCTAGTGCTTTTTATGCAGCCTGTTGTAAAACTAGGCAAATAGCTAGCTAGACCCCCTTGAAGACCTCTGTGTACCTCCAGGAGTATGTGTAGCTCTGGTTGAGAACCACAGATATACACGACTTATGAAAAATATGATTGTGATACAGCTGAAGGTGAGATCAGCAATACATACATTACATGTATTTAACTGTGTAGACTAGCATTTCACCATTATAAAGACAAAATTGGACCAGACATTTGGAAAGATGGGGAAAGTTCAAAAAATGAGATTCTCTCACTTCTTGGATATTTTCCAGTTTTATTGTGTTATATTTGAAAAATATAACTTCCGAACAGTTTGACCTAGGAACTCCAAATTTGTTTTACTCTTCTCTGGTAAGGGGTGATGCACTGGAGGGCAGAAGAGATAAATAATTGTTAATCAAAGCAATTTTCATGTGACTTTTAAACAATGTAGTGTTCTAAAGAAACCATATGCCAAAACACTGGCCTGACACAGGCTTCTTAAACAAGACGTTAGTGCCAGGCCAGCATACTTTAAAAAAAAAAAAAAAATCGTCCACACCAAGCAGAAATATCCTGCAAAGTCTCTAGAACAGAGACCAGGGAGTCTGCATCAAATTTACTTAAAAGCTCCTTGCTCATACTTTCCCCATCAAAAGACCCCCAGTGTCTAGGAAACTGCACAGGACTGTGAACCTAGAGACTTCATGTTCTATTCCCATCTGTTCCACTGACTGGCCTGAATAACAATTCACACATATTTATTGGAGCCTCACACCACCCATGTAAACACAGATAAATATCATAATCTCTATTTAACAAATGAGGAAAAAGAGACACAAGATCACGTGACTTGCCTAAACTTATAGGACAGTATAAGAACTGATAGAACCTAAACCTGATTATCCACAGCTGCAGCTCCCATTGACTTCAATTGGAGATGTGGGGGCTCAGCACCTTTGAAAATAATTCCCTACATCTCTTGTCTTATGCAGTTGCCAAATCCACTTGATTGTAATGCTTCTGAATCAGTATAGTGAAGATAATGGTACCTACATATCTGCATGTAGCTATAAACATACTAAAACCCATATATTTTCAGATTTCACCTATGGAATGTGAAATTTCACTACTTTCCAGATGAATAAAACACAGCACAGAGGACCACACTCCCTTTCCTAGCAAGTCAAAACCTCTCTGTGTCTCAGTGTCCTCTTCCGTAAAATGAGGATATGAAAGAAAATGGGGAAATTGCCTGATAGAGGTTCCCTGAGGATTAGTTTGTGACTGTGAACCTCTTAAATTTGTAAAAGCTATTATATTTGTACTATTGATATGTAGAATGTAGTAAATGTATACTACGGTATTTACATACATACATCCCTCTGTCTCACTACGCTTTGCTATCAAACAGTAATTTTGTATTTGGAGGTGCATAGAGCTTTTGAAAACAGTGTGGGCTACGTATGTTTTTTAATTCATGATATGTCCAAACATATATTTCTCAGTGAATTGTGTGTGTGTCTGGGGGAAAAAATAGTAGCCAAGTGTGCCTGCAATGTGTTCACAGATACAGTTTGGTTTAAATGATATGTCAGTGTAAATTTAAAATACTGGGTTTCTTAATTTTCTTGGTCAGTGATGACATGAGCCTGTG